>NC_090922.1:1039627369-1042027369 GCF_040938575.1 Ambystoma mexicanum | reverse complement strand
AAGCCGGAACACCTACGCATTCTGCTGCAAGAGGTTGAGATCCTGCAGGAAAAGGGCGCCATAGAAGTCATCCCTCTTATACAGGTAAACAAGGGTATGTATTCAGTGTACTTCCTTGACCCAAAAAGGATCTCATCATGCGCCCTGTGCTAGACTTGCACCCAGCAAACAAATTTGTCAAACGTCAAAGGTTTTGCATGGTCCCGTTGCAGGAGGTAATCCCTCTGCTCAAACAGAGGGATTACATGGCAATACTGGATATGAACGATACATACCCTTACCTCGACGACTGGCTCATAACGGGGGATTCCTCTGTAACATGCCTGTTGAACACTCAAAAGACGATGGACTGCTTATTCAGCCTGGGGTTCTCCATCAACGAGAAGAAATCCAGTCTAGACCCCAGTCAAGTCAAACAGTTCTTAGGGGCTCTAATTCGAACAGAAGACGCCCTTGTCTTTCTCTCCAACGAGAGGGTTCAAAACATGCTGTTTCAGATCCCTCAATATGTAGCAAGTCGAGGTGGTGACAGTACGCAAAGCCATGCGACTGTTATGAATGATGGTGTCCTGCATTTACTTAGTTCCTCACGCGTGTCTGCGCATCCGTCCTATGCAAGAGTGGCTCAACAGCCAGTGGTGTCAGGCCAGCGGACAATAGGAAGATCTGGTTGTTGTCTCGCCAGCCCTCGTTCTCTCTCTGCAGTGGTGGTCGAGGGTAAACCTCTTGAAGGGAAAGGCCTTCACCACCCCTGCAGTAGAAGCCACTCTCACGACAGACGCATCCCTCACGGGGTGCGGAGGGGGAAAATCGCCTGCTTCAGCAGACGGCGCACAGCGTTTGGTCCCCAGAAGTAGCATCCAACCACTTAAATCTGTTGGAGCGGTTAGCTGTATTCGAATCCCTGAAAGCCTTTCAGACAGTTACAGGGGAAGACAGTCCTGATTCTCACAGACCGCACCACGGCCATGTACTACTTGAACAAGCAGGGGGGGGGGGGCACACTCTCCAGGGCTATCCAAGCTGTCCCAGAACATTTGGAAATGGGATCTCAAACACAGGATGTTCCTGTTGTCTCAACACGTTTCAGGGGAACTCGATTTTCTAGCGGACGTGCTCAGCAGAGACTTGCCACTGCCTGTAGAGTACGAATGGCGACTACACGAAGACATTGTCCCCAACCTTTTCGCACAATGGGGCTTCCCAGAGATCGACTTGTTTGCAACTCTGGAGAGTGCTCAATGCCTAAATTGTGCCTCCAGGTACCCCCAGAACCGATCCAAGGGGAACGGTCTCTGGATAACATGTTCAGGGAAATTTGTTTACGCTGCCCCCGAGTCCCCTACTCAACAAGATCGTGCACAAGATGCGCCAGAAACCAGTCACCATGATATTGGTGGCCCCCATGTGGGCCCGCCAACCCTGGTTCTCTCATTTGATGGAGATGTCCCCATCTCCTCCAATGAAACTGCCTTGGCCATACAACATGTCATCTCAGGACAAGGGGGAGACACTTCACCCATGCCCACAAACCCTGAACTTAGAGGCTTGGCTCCTGAGGTCATAGTTCGTGCACCTACGACTCTCTCAGATGCATGGACATACTTAGTGAGGCGAGAAAACACCTGATATTGCTTCTCCAGTAAATGGAAGCGCTTTATCTGGTGCAATTCCAAGGGCGTCAATCCTATTGACTGCTCTCCTGCTCGCATTGTATTGTACCTGACTCACCTACTAGACTCGGGCCTGGTTTTTAATTCCCTGAAGGTTCACTTAGCTGCTTTCTCAGCCTACACTACGTCAACAGAAGGTGTTGTGGTGGACAAAACCAGTTATTAAGGCTTTCATGGAAGGGGTTAAAAGGATTCATCCCCCATTTCTAACCGGGCTCTCGGATGGGACCTAATTGTGGTATTGACTAGACTTATGGGGGTCTCCTTTTGAGCCTATGCATAAGGCAAGTCTCACCGTCTTACCTATAAGACAGCCTTCCCAGTGGCTATCACTTCTATAAGGAGAGTTGATGAATTACAGGCCCTTTCAGTTCTATACTCTTTCGTTACAGTTCAGAGGTAAGGTGGTTCTGTGCACTTACCCTCGATTTGCACCTAAATTTATTTCCAAGTTCCATGTGATCCAATCAATAAAACTGCCTACTTTCTTCCAAACCCCCACTAACATGGCCGAAAGAAGCCTACACACATTAGATATGCGCAGGGCAGTCATGTTTTACCTGGAAAGAACTAGACCACTGAGAGAAACACACCATTTATCGTTTCAGTGGTATCTGGTAGAGAAGGGGATCCTGTCTCGGCCATCTCAAGGTGGATTGTCAACTGCATCACTCTGTTACACTCTTGCTAAGCGAGAACTGCCCTTAAAGCCTAGAGAACATTCTACTTGAGGCACTGGGGCTTCCATAGCTTTCATTTCAATTGTTCCCCTAGAGTCCATTTGAAAGCAGCAACTTGGAGTTCTGTAGACACCTTTACAAAATACCATTGCCTGAAAACTCATTCTAGGTCTGATTCTCAAATGGGACAAGCAGTATTAAGACATCTTTTCACTACTGTCCCTTCTCCAACCCACCTCCAACTCCAGGCAGTGCTCGCTAGTCTATGCACAGCATGTGATTTTAAGCAGATTAATAAGCATCCATCTGAAGGCCTGCATTACTCACCGTAATATTATTTCTGATGATTGTATCTGCTTTGATTCACATGCGCCCACCCTTCCTCCCCGCTTGGGTGGAAGGAACATGAGACCTCTTACTACTTTCTCTCTTTTATGTATTCACTCACGATAGTCATTGGGTTCCCTCATGGCAGAAAAAATGCAATCTGAGGGACCTCAACGCGTGAGGGATTTTGGGTACATTACATGTCACATTAGGGATAGTATACAATCAGACATGCTATTATGGTGAGTAATGCATGTCCTTTTACCAATGTGATGGCAACCGAATAGGGTCCAAATGTACCTATGAAACGAGAATCAAGGCCAAAGATGACTTGTTCCTAATTTCAGATGGCCTTGTAGATAGATACATTCCATGGTCGTGTAAGTCAATCTCAAGAAATGAACACCAATTCTTACTCGGACTGCATTAGTTGACTGTAATAGGACACCAATGTAGGCCTGGCGTTTCCACCTTACTCTATTCCTGTACCTAGCCACAAACATTACAGCATCATTCTTCCTCTGCCAGTCTGCGCATGAGGGGTATCTGAATTGAATTTGGCAGTGTGCTGGGAGCATTCTACAGCTCTGTCCATGTTTGAGTTGTAGTGGTCGATCGTGGAGGCACATCTTAATGGGGGTTAATGATTACATTCATGGTCCAATGCTCTCTCTCTGCATGCTCTTCCTTGTTTGGGAGCCATGATGGGCAATCCTGTGGTAATTTCCAAAGCTGTCCAGGTGTTAAGGAAAACGTTCTCTTTGTAACTTTCCCTCCATTTATTTCATTGGGTCTCCAGCATACTTGTCTATCCTGGAACTGTGGCTGAATTCTGAGGCAATTAAAGGTGTTTCAGCTTAACTTTCCCAATCATATTATTTGGGGGGTGGGGGGATGGCACTGGTCAGCCCCTAAGGCTTCCAGTGCAGATAGGTCAAAAGTTTTTATTTTGTAACACACACCACATTAAGTTGAGTGTTAAAAGGGTACTTTATATCCCTTTTTCTGTTTTTGTCTAGCAACATTTATGCCTTTTTGATGTACCTATGACAGGCTGGTGGCAGTGAACTGCTTTTTATTTATTTTTCCAGTTCAGTATCATGCAGCTATCTCTCCCCCCCCACCCCAACCCCTCACACGATGCCGATTTCAGTACCATATGCTCAAAATGGCTTCCAAATATGGTTTAAGTCCTGTCCTTTGGAGATTGCTTTGCAGCCTTCTTCCTAACTAAGTTATAAGTGAGTGCACTTTTGCTGTTAGCTGTTTGGACTCTCTTTCAAGGTTCGCTGACTGAAGTAGAACTAGTTGAATTTGGTTGTGGGACCATCTAGTCCAAACCACACTTCCAGGAGATGTCTGCTAGGCAGATGTTGGGGTAGGTGGCTGACCATGGTTGCACACACCCCATACCCCTTTGAATGGTGCAGATCCTTTCCATTCATCGGGTGGTTGGGGAAACCACCCGATAAAAGAAAGAATCCTTGCAGCCTTTCTGGAGGTCACCTACTAGAGCCAAGAATCCGAAGATGTTAAGGCTGCACTGAAGACAACTGTTACGTACAACAAGCATTGTCCAAGACATCTACTGGTGGAGCCCTGCTGCCGCCTCTGCAATCAGCGATGCTCCTTGATGGTGCCTTCTCCATTGGATTCAACTAGTCCTGCATCTTGAACCATACTCCTGCAGTCTTGAACTTTGTAATTGTCTCATCTTGTGGGCTGTCCATCCACTTACTAGGCATCTCTCCTTCAGTCGCCAACCTGAGTTTCTAACTTGGAACTCAACCTGTGGCATAAGAACATGGTCGCTGTCTTCTTCTGCTCGCCTGGATGGGAATGGGGCCCGTTTGAAGCATGCTCCTTGTTTCCACAACAAAGCATTTTGACCCCTGACCAGGGTTTCTTCGCTGCTGCACTGAATCTGCTTTGTCTTGGACATGCTCCTAGTTATGGACTTCTGTGGCTGCTGGAATTGTCCTAAAATCTGAAATATGAACTGCTGCCTAGACGGACCCCAACCCCTTCAGCCACTGCATCTGTGACCCCTGGACCCCCACCTATGGGACCAATGACTGAATTAAGTGTCCCCAGCGATTGAGTACCTGGGTGGTTACTAAGAAAATTTGATTTCGGGGTGCTACTTTACATACCATTCTGTGCCCCCCAACGCCATATGGGTTTTATGGGTGCAGAGTGCACTCCCTAGCACTAGTCTTGCCTGGCTGTTCTTGTGGAATTCTCTCCTATTATTCTCTGGAGTAACCCTTAGCATGGTACAATTGGGAGTGTACCACTAACTGTATCCGTAAACCATGTTCTTAAAATGGTACTCTAAACTGCATGTTTATAACCAGGGAACTTTGAGACTCCCTATCCCCACACGTTTTCAAGTATTTACCTGTTTCTTTAACTCGTAAAACACTCAGGAACACTTAACTTAGAGGGGTGGACCATTGGTGTGCAGGGCCCGTTCATGGGCCACAGAAGAAAAAGAAAAAAACATTAAAGGGTAACGGAGGC
This sequence comes from Ambystoma mexicanum, assembly GCF_040938575.1. NCBI lineage: Eukaryota > Metazoa > Chordata > Amphibia > Caudata > Ambystomatidae > Ambystoma > Ambystoma mexicanum. The sequence continues at coordinate 1,042,022,166 of NC_090922.1, read as the reverse complement.
CCGCGGCGGCCCTGCAAAGAGCAATAAGTAAAGGGGTATGGCCTATGAACACCGGACCTGTAAAGGGGCATGGCCCACAAACACAGGGCCGCGCCAGTGAATAAGGTAAGGACACTTAAGCCCCAACGATGGAAGGTGGGGCCTGGCCCACGAACACTGGTACCGCAGTGGCACAGAGAAGGACAAGTACATTGTTTTCTTTTCTGGGTTTGAACAAGGAAATGCTGCGGCCCATAATGGGAAAAGGGGTGGGGCCATCCAATAACCCAGGCCTGCAGCAGTGAAACAGATCAGCGCAGGCTGGCCGCGAAGTAAGGCAGTGGCGACTAAAAGGAGCTACCGTCCCCAGGCCACCCAGTGTGTCAGCTGGGGGTGGTGGAACAACCAAAAGAAAAAATGAGCCTTCAAGCCAGGGGTGCCCCGAAGAGGTACGCCATAGTCTGTGGTCCCCACAGCAGCAAGGGAGAGGGCCATGTGGCCCGCGCTGCCCATATCCTGGCCGGGTGTCCCATCAGCCTAGAAGGCCCATCAGTTTGAGGATGACCTAGGACCCATCCTTTCACCCCTTGCAGAGTTCTCCCGGTTCCACCAGGAGGAATCCGGAAGGGTAGCGGCTCTAACGAGTGCTCGTTCGTCCTCAGTGAAACTCAATTCTCTGAGCCACGCCAGGTGCGTGTCCGGAGTGGACACAGTTGTGAAACATCATGTAACCGTCATGAGTTTTGCAACCTTGCTTGTGCGCCCTGTGCTCGCAATGGTGTCCTGCATCAGCCCCGGTGTGGAGAGGGGAGTGATGAGTGGCCTGTCGTCCAACACCAGCACCCAGCCATAGTGCTGCCATAGTCTTCCTGCTACATCGAGCAACTAGGCTTTGGTGGCCCCTGGTATCACCAGGTGCGGTTTTGCCGGCCTTGGAAATTGAGCTGGCCCGTCATTGTAACGCCAGCAGCCTGCAAAAATTGCAGATCATGCAAAACAATGCGCTTAGAGCAGCACTAAATATCTCGAAAAAAGAGCACATATCAGAAACCAGAAAGCAAAACAAGTGAATCTCTATACATAATAAAATTGATCTAAAAACCATTTGCCTCACTCACAAGCCCCCAACTCACAAGCCCCTCCATATCTCAGACAAGTTTTAATGGAAAGTGTCCAATAGAATCACCAGATCATCCAACACACCATGCTTGGCGGTGCCCAGATACAACCTAAAAAGAGCCGGTGGCTCTAGTTTACCGGGACTAGCCGCCCAGCTTTGGAACACTCTCCCACAGAACATTCAATCTATTCAAGTATTTGACAAATTCAGAAGCCATGTTATCACATGGTTGCTCAACAAAACATAAACGCCACAGTTATTAGCCACCATTGACCCTTTGATGGGACTGCATAATTTGCTCATACATCGCCTGTACTATTTCTATGACCCAATGCTATGACTGTATAATCTGTATATGTGTTTCTGATGTTTGTTAATCTGCTTAGAATCACATGCTGTGCATAGGTCCGACATCCAGTGGTCACTGCGGAGTATTGCATTTTGTTTTTCGTAGTCGAAAAGGGGACGTCGACAAGGCGTGTCTCTAACACTATCCCTATAGTGACGTGTGTTGTACCCACAATCCCTCACGCGTCGAGGTCCCTCAGATTGTTTTTTTCCGCCCATCTTATGGTCGCCTTACGCAGAGCTCCTAGAGAGACATTGCTAAACAATTACTACGGACCTCGGTCCTTAATATATACTTACTGTTAAAGATCCCTCCCCTCGACGTTAGCTGTGAAGCTGTTTCTCCGCCGAGCAAGTTTTCGACGGAGGAGAAGAGATGGAGGAGATCCTTCGGCGCTGCCGAACACGTGGCCAGGCCTCGCCGGCCAACATACAGTAGGGAGAGTGGGGGTTTCCAACTTTTACCTTCTCGTCGAGAATGTCTTTCTTTCTCCCCTATCTTTCCCTTGGGGTTGTTATCACCAGTTTTTATTGCCTCAGCTATGGAGAGGACACCTTTTTAAGTTTTGCCCACGCTGTAGGGGCAAATACACTTGGAAGGACAAACACAAGCTCTGTAATCGTTGCTTGCCCCTCGATCATAAAGAGGACAGTTGCGCGGCCTGTAAGCTCTTGAAACCAAGAACTCTTAATGAACGGAAAGTTAAGAGGTGGGCGGACTACGCGATGTCGAAGTCAGTTTCCTCACCCGCCGCCGCTGTTACAGAAAGTGACGAGGAGGGTGATAACTCGACGTCTGTTACGGAAGTCATTAACCCCCAGAAGGAGCGCTCGTGCTCCTCGACGTCCGTCCCCGGCCCCGACGGGCTCGGCTCACGCCCTGCTTATGGGGATGAACACCCCGGCGACAAGGACGCACACAGACCCCATAGGCCTAAGCACACAACCCACGGCTCTTCTTCGTCCAGGACGAAGGATCCAGCAGCGCCGAAGGGGACGCAGGGCACTCCGGCGTCGACCTCAGACCGCAAGGGTCTCAAGCCCCACCCGCAAAAGCAGCCGCGACCAGCGATTGGGCTTTTATCTAATACGGGCGCTTCCTCAAAAACATCCGACGTAACGCTCCATAGAGCGGCCGTCGAAAAACAACACGCAACGCAGGCAACGCCGACTCCAGAACCCTCGACTGACGAACTCGTCGTCGAGAGTCTGGCGAGAATTGTTTCCGAGGACAAACGTAAGCGGACGACGAAACAGACGTCGAATACCGCACCCAAGGATATAGAAACGCCGAAAAAGCACAAGAGTAGCCAGGAACTGCCTCATCCATCTAAAGGCACTTCTGAACTACCGGAGGGCTTTTCTGAGGGCGACGGAAACCTTTCGTCGACGTTGTGGGAGCGTTCGAAGCGTTTTGAAGGTGAAAACACTGATTTCTCCCCTCTAGACTATTCAGGGGTTCCCCATGAGACCCTGGAAAGACTCCATTCTTGTATGGAAAAGATGGAGAGGTTGTTGGGTGGCCAAAACCCACCCACACCCAAAAGACCAAGAGAATGGACCCAGGATGACCCTAGGGTCAAGATTCCTAGGCTGTTTCCCCCCTTCTACATATGCATATGACCTCACTGAAGAGGAGCAATACCTCCAGGAAGATGAGGAGTGTTTAGGTGGAGAGGAAGAACTTGAGGAGGAGAGGTTTGAGGAAGACCCTTACACTAGCGCAGGAGCTTTTGAAGAAGATACAGCTACCTCACAGCCCTGGCACTCCCCATCAGTGCACTCAGACCCTGATGTCTTTCATCCTTCTCCTCCCAAGGACTCACCTATTGGGAACACCTCCCCCATAGATGACCAGCCTTCACTTAATGCACTATTGCGCAAGGCAGCAGCGCATTTTGAAATAGACACAGGGGAGACCCTTCCGGACATAGACTTTGTAGAAAAGGTTATTAAAGAAAAAGCCCCGGTCAGCCAGTCCATTCCGCTCCTGGCTTCTATAAAGAGAAGAATAACTCCTTCCCTTCCCTTTCCAATCCGGCCTTAGTCAGAGGGGTCAACCCTCGGATAGAAAAGCTCTTCAGCCCTTCGTCTTCTGACCCTTTGTACATCAGGGGACATTCTATTCCGGACTCTCTGGTAGTGACTAACACAAGAAAGAGAGTGGGGGTACCACTATCTACTAGTGAGGCACCACCTGACAGAGGGCAAGAAGCTCTATGCACTTGGGAAGAGAATCACGACATCTGCCGCCTTCTCAACCAGGATCGCAAATAACAATTCCCTACTAGCTAGCTACGCAGATGCACAGTGGAGCAAGCTGCGCAGCGAAGCAGAGGACGCACCAGAACCCCCGCGTTCACGCCTGTTGGCTACTATATCAGAGGGAACTCTTGTAAACCAGGGCATCGTAAAGAACTCCTTAGATGCCGCAGAGACAGCTGGCCGCTCCCTTGTTCAGGGAATACTTCTCAAACGCCATGTCTGGCTGCGCAATTCGGGATTTAAGCCAGAAACTCAGGCTTCCCTAATAAATAAGCCCATAGAGCAAACACATCTGTTTGGGAAAGCAGTTGATGAGGCCCTAGAACATGCGAAGAAGGAGTTTGATACCATCCAATATCACTGCTGTTCCAACACTCATTCCTTGTGCATCAAAGATTGAACCGCAGTTCTGATATTCTCCTATTTTTCTTGTGCCATTATTTCTAAAACACAGCTTTGCACTTTCCAGGGGTGCTATCTGCAAAGGTCCTCCTTTATCTTCGACCCATGTCCGTAGTTTAGCAAGTTTTGACCATAATGGTCTGCACCATTTTTCTGCATTGTGAACAGTTGGTTGGTAATGACCAACTATTACCCAGACCCTCCAGGATTTAGCGGTATGAAATGGCAAATTTTGCGACATGAAATGGCAAATTTTGCAACATGAAATGGCAAATTTTGCGGCACAAACCTTTTATTTATGGCAGCATTTTTGCAGCACAATTTTTGACTGGGGGGTGTAAGATTGATAATTGCAGGAAAGAGGCCGTGTGCAAGGCTACAAGAGAGCCAGGGTGTCAATATATGTATCTTTTGTATCAAATACAAAGAGTCCTAGATGTCTCTGGCTTGGCAGAACAGTGTTTGTTTTGGCTACATTGTTTGGTTTAATGTGCATGCCTATTTAATATTAACGTTATTACTCATTATCAGTTGTTGTAATGTCTAATGTTCCCCTTCTATGCTCCCCAATTCCGCAAACACCCACACACCTCTCAACCAACACACCGCACATGTCTCACCAATTCCCCATCACAACTTGTATTTTTGAACCTCACGCTCAGTCATACACATACTCACATGCTCTGTCACACTGCCAAGTCACAATTGGCGCTCTCTTGTCCCTACCAAACTCCAAATCATACTCCCAACTCACACCTTACGCTCCCCCAATTCTTCACCGCAGTATACAGTCCTTCATTCTTGCATGCTACTTCTGCATCTTTCATCCTTTCCCCCATTCTATCACACTCTTCCCTCATCCTTTCTCCCAATCTGCAGCTTACTGCCCGCTTTTGGCCCACTACTACCCCTGAGCCCACGTTCCTTCCACTTTCTGTACCTACGCTCTTGCTCTCTGATTTCTGGCCCACTGCATCCGCTCTGCTCTCTTGCTCACCGCTTCCCCATCTGACCGACTGCTCTCCCGCTGATCTCTTTACTTTCATGCCTACTACGCCACAGCTCATCCATCACTCGCCCTCACTCCTTTCTCTCACATAATTTTTGAAGAAAACTGTAGATTTTGACCTAAAAAGAATGGGGCATCTAAAAATAGAGCATAGTGTGTGCTGTTTTTAGATGACCCATTTTTGGAAATAAGCAGGCCACCTTAATCTCAAAGCTGACCTGCGCATTTCCACGGGCTGAGCTGTAGCGTCAATGTTGCACTGGCCAGCTGCCTTGAATACGTTTGTGTTGGCAGCGCTCTCCCGACAATGGGCTACAGGCTCCCCATGCATTTCACCGTGACTGGCCGTTAAGGGTCCTGCCACTGTAAAATGCAACCCAAAAAAACACATTTCTATCCCATTTGGGGAACAGAAATTAAAGTGAGACAGCAGCTGTCACACTTTAAAAATGTTTTTTTTATTTAAAGTTTAGCATAAGTCAGTAGGGTCAGTAAAGACCCTGTAAAGCAGTGGCACCCCTCGTGCACGTATTTAAAGTGTGCGCATAGGGTGGCCTACAATTTCTGCACATTTGAAAGCACATATTGCTTGTCAATTTGGGATCTGCTTTTAAATGCGCAGAAACGCCCCCTGATTTTCGCAAACGGGTGAAAAAGGACATCTGAATGGTTGCATATAAGAATTCGAATTCAGATGTCCTCTGTGGATTGGACTGCTCTTTTTTTGCTCAAGTGATGAGATGTGCTTGCGCATTTCATTTCTTGAGTCCCAAAAAAAATAGTTGCGAAACTGGCCCCTTGACTTTCTTTTTTCCTTTTTTTGCAGAAAGCTATTTTTGTGGGTGTTTCTGCAAAAACAGCAATTTTTGTGCTTTTTTACAAAAACTGCCATTTTTCGCTGCATTTTACGGCATCGCAAAATCGCTATTAGCTGGAGGGTCTGATTAACCAATCTCTGCAGATTACCACAACTTCTGCGCAACTGTCTGAAGAGAGTACTGAACCCCAGATCTGCATTTGGCCTCTTTCCTTCCATCGTCGGATCTCCTCAGTTTTTCCAGCGCTTTCCAATTTTCTGTTTACTTCCCATCTGATTCCAGCTCATTTTACTACAGGCTGTTCATACCTGATCACATGATTCTTAGTGTGGGTGCTTGCTTGTGTCTTTGTGTCCTGCACATAGTCCTCTTCATCTGGATCTGTCCATTCAGTTGGCCATTTTAGGTACGCCTTTCGACCCATAAACTGTCCTTGTCTGACAGAATGCTATGTGAGATAGGCAGTGTGCTGTTAGGACATCTATTTCAATGGCTACAAAGACCTTAGCTTTTCCCATACTATAAGGCCGGAGTGCACATACATAGTCCTTCTAAGACAACTCCTACCCACCTCTTTCATGTGCTGATACCAGATATTGTTTCCTAAGTGTTCTGTGCTGTCTAGATAATTATTCAGTTCCTAATCCTCTTCTGGTGCATATCTCTTAGGTCTCCTTCTTGCCACATGAGGCGCAATCATTGTCATGCAATGTATCAGCATAACTTTTTCTTATTGGAGGGATCGTAGGAACATTAGTCAGTGAAACAGGTGTCTTTACATGTACTACTGGTGTAGGGGTAGTTACAGAAGACCTCTTTTGTCTCTCCCTAAGAATCTGTATCTGATGCTCAAGAATATTATCCCAGACGTCTTTTCCTGAATACGGATGCTTAGTGACATTTGCCACAGAACCAGGTGCTTTCATATAAGTTACAGGAATAGGAACAATCATATAAGGCCTAGGATCTCTTACAACCTGAACTTCTCCCTTACCTTCACGAGTAGGGAGAATAAAAGGAACTCTCCCTTTTTGTTGGATACATAACATATGCAGGATGTAGTCCCAGCATTAAAATGACGACAAAAAACATTAAGCAGGTATAAATTATGCACCAATAAAAGATGCCCCAACAAAGTGAAGATGCTGATCGTCGTCTCTCTCTTTCTGGAATAGCTAGGTGGTTTATAGACCACATGATTTGCCAGTATTTAACTTTAAGGAAAGAAAAATGCTTTATTCAGGCAATCTCATAACCACTCCGACAGCTGCTGTATCTTTTCCACAAGCAACTGACTAATTGCTGGACGATTGATAGGGTTCCTGGTGAAGACAAACCTGGTGTTTTTTCGCCAAACGAGGTAGAGATGTGCTTTGAGTATGTAATAGAAGATTAATGCCACTAAATTATGGACAACTTCCTGTGACAACACAGTCATTAGTTCATGAGGAAACCTCGTAAAAACAATGAATCTGTTCCATAATGTCACGTAGCAATTGATTAAGGGCAAGATGATTCCTTGGATCTCTCAGAACTATACAAACCTCAGTTTGCCTGCCAACAATATGTGGGCGTTCTTCCATCAGGTCATAGAATACCATCCTGCATAGTCTGAGCATCTTCATTGGATAAGATCATTAGTTTACTCCCGATGCACCAGGCGGTGAATGAGCCTGTTTGCAAAGTTCACATATCAGCCAGTTTATTGCAGGTTGATTTCTGGGATGCCTCAGAAATACACAAGTGCTTCTGCGCCTTCCAACAAGATGAGGATGCTTGCGAATTAAAAGGTAAAAAATCAATCTAGTAGTTTATGAAAATCTTTATCGAGCAAAACCATCTGCATGCTCAAAGAAACGTTCATGCAACAGTCTGATTTGGTCTAGAATTGCTGCCAAAAGTATAATCGCTGGATCATTCTTAGGATCTTGGAGTAAAGTACGAATATCACCACCACGATCAACAAGAGCAGGGTAAGCTCTGAGTATGAAGATAGACAGCAAAGAGTAGTCTGTGTTTGTCCACATCAGTGAGGACCATAGAATTGTCCAAAAAGAAACTGTTTGAAACAAATTCGGGAACTGCTCTTTTCCAGTCATCAAATAAGAAATCCAAATCTGGCATTGCTCTGCTCTTTCTTTTGTAGTCCAAAGTTAAATGTCAAAACATTTTGCTGTGGATCAAAAACAATGTTTCCACACTCTGCTGAACCTTCAATAAAAACTATTTCTCCTGCAGCAAGAGCATTTTCTTTCCCCCTTGTCATATTATCATAAAACTCCTCATAATTGGAGCAATCATGCACTTGTTCAGTCTGTCGATGGTTCGACGACAAACATGGCAAAGTTCACTGTTTTCATCTGACTATTTTGATCGTCAGATTTGATATGACCACTTCATAAGCAGAAGCTCTTTGGGACGTCAAGGTACCCATAGGTTTCTCTAAAACGGCAAATAGAGCATGCTCAACAAATGACGTCATAGAACACCCCATCATTATAATAGCAGACTTCTCAATGGCGAACGCAGCAGCTGCAAACGCACGGATAGGGACCCCCTCATAACCTGAACTAAAATCCCACTGTAATACGGCTGGGGTTTATACCCTCACGTAGTTGTCTGTGTAATCACTGCTGTCATAACTGCTCCATTCGTGTGCAAAAATAAAAATAATTCCTCCGCATAATTGGGAATTCCTAAAACGGGAGCTGTACAAATTGCTTGTTTTAAATCACCAAAGCCTTCCTCCATGTCCTCAGTCCGTTCAATCTTTTTTAGACTTTGCTTTGCTTTTTCAAAGGCTTGCAGCAATGACTTTGTATATGACCTGTAATCAAATACCCGTGCTCCAACATAATTGCACAGTCCTAAAAACTGCTGCATTTGCTTTACTGTGCAGTTTTGCTGTTTTCAAAATCGACTCTAACCTTTCTGGTGTAACCTTCTTTCCTTCATGCAAGATTAACTGGCCTATATACAACACTTCTTTTTGACAATACTGCCATTTCTCTTTGTCCACTTTATAACCTTTCTTTGCAAGGATAATCATTACTTGAATTGAGTCTTGTCTACACTCTTCTTCAGTCGTGCTGCAAACAAAAATGTCATCTACGTACTGCAACACAACACTCGGCAAATCTGTATTGCTTAAGTCCATCTGCAGGACTTTGTTAAAAATCAATGGAGACTCACAATACCCTTGGGGGAACGTTATGCTTTTTAAATTAGTCTGTTTGAACGTAAATGACGTCTCATCTTGAGAATCCTTATGTAATTGGATTGAGAAAAATGCATTTTTTTAAGTCAATGACAGTGAAATATTGCGTCTCAACAAGGATACTACATAAGATAGTCACCGGATTAAGAACTAGAGGAAACTCGGCCTCTACAATCTGGTTAATTGGCCTCATGTCCTGAATTAAATTCCATGATCCCCCCCCCCCCCAATCCCCTTACTATTCTTGATCGGATACACTAAAGTATTGCATGGTGACTCTGACGTCACTAGAATGTCTTAATCCATCATAGCCGATATAGTCTTAAAAATCCCCTCATAGGCTTCTCTGGACATGGGGTACTGCATTACACTGGGCAGAACTACTCCTGGTTTCAGCTTAATTTTAACCTCTCGTACCTCTTTCAGTAGCCCTATGTCATAGGGACCTATTGTCCATAAGGAAACTGGCACTTTGTCCATATCCTCATTAAAATATGCGTATTGTTGCTGCATGATCGCCATCCGCTGTGGGATCTCTCATTTCTGTTTTAATCCAAAATGTAATGCTTATTTCAAATAGTACTTTGTCATCTGATGGGTCATCCTTAAACATAGCCTCGTCAGTGACGTCAATCAACCTGAACCCTTCTTTAATATCAATCACTGTTCTCCAAGGCCTGCCTTCGTCATCGAACCCCTCGAGCATAGCCAGTTCTCCTCGAACTATGGCTGCCTGTAATTCTAAGGGGAATATCTGCCCCCCTTCCTCATTCATGGGTATCTGTGGCCTGAATACAAATTCACCATGTATCTTCATTACTTTGCTCACTTATCCAGGTAGCCATCTTAACAGAATACACACTCCATAATAAAACAACTCGGGCTCCAATGGCTTCCCACGCTAGGCTATTTTCCCTGTGAATACCATGATAAACAATTACATTTAAATAATGTAGTCCTGGTGTTGAACACACTTTACCTTCATCAGTAAAAGAAATGGTCATGTTCAGCTTCGTCATTAAATTCTGACAGTTTATTAACTGGCGTCTGTTTCGAATACACAAAAGGAACAGACCTATCACATTCTCGTATAGAGATTGGCAATTTTTCAGTGAAAGGAACTCTACATGTAGCTCCTGTGAAACCTTGAGCACTCATGACCTTTCCTGTCCGTCTCGTATACATAAACGTGTTGCTCTGCTATAAACTAAAAAAGAAAAGGATCTTCCTCCTATCATGTCGTCAACCCTCAGTTCCTCGTTAGGATTAGGCGTCACTGACTGAACACATCAGTGATCTGTCCTTTCGTGTGTACATGCTTATCCCTGTATCTGTAAAAGGATTCCCACTCTAGACAGTGACATCCCCTATACAATTGTCCTGTGTTTGCGCTCTGTTTTATCTGCATGGGTGCATGCTGTGATTGTCCTTGCAGCGGATTCAAAGATGGTGCATGCTGTGGTTGCAAAGCGTGCTGTGTTTGCGGTGCTTGTCTGATCTTAGGAAAGACCCATCCCTTCCTTGTAGGCCATATGCTGGAGGATAAGCTGCCCCCCCTCTCGAATTGCCCATTCTGTACATACCCTTGACTCCCACATGGTTGTGCTATGTTCCCTGTCATCCTGCATGTCCAACATAAAGACAGGGATCTCCTAATCTGCCCATCCTCCATACCTTGATTACTGCCTTGACTATTCTGGAAATAACCTTGATTATTCTGAAAGCTTCCTCGTCCTCAGAAACCTCCTCTTCCTCTCTGCATAAATCCATTTCCTCCTTGATCTGGCTGCTGTTGGTTATTTACCTGCAGCATACCTACAGTTTTTTGCGATCCTGTCCCATCTCCACTAGTTACAAAGAAGGAAAGATGTTTCGAAAATAGAATCCTTCCGTCCCGTGCACACTGTCAAATGCTGTAAAATACAGTTAAGGTGTCTTATAAAGAACTTTACATTTCACTGTGACAATTCATGAAGAACGACATACCAAGTAGATTCTTGTAAAAATGTAGTTTTGTACAAAGTGAAGCAAGATTGCAAGTCCGTTTTCTGCGGCTGACGAGTTTCGAGGACAAACCACTCTTCTTCTAGCGCCTTAGCGGACTGTAAAATTAATTTCATACAAAAGAGGTGTCAAAATTAAGTACAGACAAACTAATAATCAAAATTAGCGCATTGAAGCACAACACTGGCAAACGTGGTACAGATAACGGGTCTTGCAGATTTTGTAAAAAACAAGACAATTTGAAAACAAGACATGTCCTTCTAGTATGCACTGCAGTCTTGGCTGAAAGGAAAAGTTGTTTGCAAAGTTTTTTGATGAAATTCAAAACTTATGACCGAGATGACTGGTGGAATTATTCTGTCCAAGGAAGAAATCCGCGTTTTACAGCAGCTGGATTAAATTTACTAGACAAATTAATGAAAGAACAAGAGATGGAAACCGGAAAAGAGAATGTATTAAGAATCGACGAGTGAAATATTATCACCCTAGGAAATAAATGAAGAGGAGTTGTACAGATAAGAGATTTGAGTGGCACATGAAACCTGGAAATGAATGATAAGGAAAAGATGGACAAAAGATGTAAAGGATGGACAAAAGATAAGGAAAAGATGTAAAAAGTTTATTTTAAACTACAATAATTATTTATTTTTTTTGTAAGTCATAAACCATAGATTCCACGGATGCTTTCTAGGTTCTGGGGACACTCACTGGCTGGGAGCAAGGAGAATTGGTAACAGAAAAGAGAATGGAATAGATTGCTTTCCTTTTGCACCTATTTTTGGATTACTCGCATTATAGTAGCCGGCCTACCTAGAGTTAGTCCAACACCACCTTCAGTGAGAAATACAGCATGCCGGCCCAAATACAATAAAACTGGCACCGGACTGGAGGGTAACTGACACCATCTTGCTGACTGATAAGAGGGTGTCCACCTGTCTTTTACAGCCAAATTAAATTCATATGGCAGTATAATAAAATGAAATAATCCTGAGGGGAGCAACAGTCTAAAGGGGAATAGATTAAAACCAGGCACCTGTCATTTTTAAATACTGAGGAGTGGGGGCATATACATTGACTGTACATCTTGAGATGTTTAGGAATGTGTATTTGTATGTGCTTCTGGAATTAAACTAGGGGATCCTCTGCCTCATTCTCGGTGTAGTGATCAAACCTAGAAGTATTCTTGAAGTCAAAGGGATAGCTCAGTGTGCATATCTAAAATAATGTAAATCAAAGTCCTTTCTGGATTACATCACCAAACCGAGTTCTGTTACCAGCACTGAATCATTTAAGACATTGGGGGAAGGGAAATTAACCACTACCCATGTTCCCGTTTTTAGGTTGTCCATTGAAAATGAGAAAGGCATTTTCCTTTTTGCGATTGATTCAAATTTGGGAATGTTAAGTAGCCTGTCTTACAATTGAATTTCCTAGAACGTGGTTTGAAATTCCTACATGTCCGTTGGGCAAGGGGTGGAGTAGATGTCTATTTTCAATGAAGAGGAAGTTGAGTGACTTAGGGAAGTTCTGATTTACTTTGTTTTTAACAAATGAAAGCTTTATACTGGATCCTCGTGCGGTTTTCAATCCATGGTGCATGTGCGCCCAGGTTGAGCAAATTGTACATATGATTGATGTATTCTTTTATGAAAGCCTATAACTAAGTTAAATGTAAAATTGGACAGTGGTGTGTCAAATGTATTCATCTTTATTCATTTTCCTACCGAAATGGTATAAATGCATGATTTGTTTATTTAAATTCATTTACTGATTTCTATTTTTATTAATAAATAGATCTTCTGGGCAACCTTCCATGTTTGTTGTCCCAAAAGGGGAGGGAGGCTGTAGTGAATCAGTATTGTTAAATTGGCAGCCCCAGGTTCAGAAAAAGAACTTCATTCAATAAATAAAAACTGTGTCTGCCTGATTTGGGGTGGATGGGAAATTCCCACAAACTAGTTGTCGCCTGGTTAAAACATCCTACAAAATGCAAAGACATGTGGGGGGCGTATTTGTGCCGATATATATATTTTTTAAATTAATGCTGATCCAAATCATGCTCTGGTACCATCCTCTGCCCCCAATTGTGGAATGCTGTACCACAGAAAAAGGGATTATACACCAGGAATACAGTAGTAGCCTCTGTGAGGAACCTTTACTTAATGGTTAAAACGGCATGCAATTATGAGAAAATGCTAAAAGACCCGATTTCTAACAATATTGGTGAATCAATGGAATCCATAGATGCACCTGTTTTATTTCCTTCCTGTCTGTTTGTGCTATGATCCATCTTGTATAACACATGGAATTCCGGATGGGACCAATAGCCTCTTTAATGTTACTGGAATGGTTCAGAGTGCTTAAGTATGTGGCGAGACTTAAGTTTTTGTCCATTGGAAAACTTGCTGACCTTTCAGGCTATTTTCGTATTCGTACATCAGTATTTATCCAAAAACATTATATTCTGCTTAAATAAATGCATCTTCTTGTGCTTCAATTTGTAAATGAGTATGGTGCAAAGCCGTTTTAACAATCTGTTACAGTGTGCAGTCTGTGTGTTAAGTGATGTTTAAAAAACAGTATTACTGCCCAAACCCTCCTCTCAGTAGGTTTTGTAATAGAGCCTAAACCTGACCCCACACACGTTAAAGCTTTTTTTATTTTATTTTTACTGCACCTCATGTTTACAACGCAGCTTCACCAGTAAACTGTTCCAGGTAATGTGCTCTGCTGCTCTTTAGAACTAGACTCACAATATATGGCACCACTGTAGCCATCCTCTATCCAAATCTACAATCATTCTCGTGATCTTGGCTCTGCCTCCTTGACTACCCTTGTGGCTTTGCCCTCCCTGTGCGTCCTCTCACTTCTGCTCTTTCTCTCTTCTTGCTCCACCTGCATGGCATTCTCTTCCGCAAGACATCACAGGAACAGTTCACACGAATTTGTTCAAAACCAAACAAAAAGCCCACCTCCTCGCCTCAGTTACCCTCTTAACCTACCTTTCATCTGCCGTCTAGCTAACACTTTTCCCTTGCCTCTATCCTGCCTCTGCCCCTCAATTTCTCTGCCTCCACTCTAGCACTTCACCCATCATGGTCACAAGCACAGCTTGCTGTACCATCTACCTGCACTTAAAAAGTACCAATGCTGATTGTCCTTAATCTGTTTGTTCACTTATGTATTGTCCCTGGTGACTGTTAAATTTACTCCCCTCCAGAGTCTGGTCAGAATGTCCCTCAAACTCATCCCATTGTAAGGTCACTGCTTCCTGTCGAATTTGATTTCTTAGCAATTGTATGTTCTTTTGTGATCAAAAGAGCATTAATCAGACCTGTACATAAATAAAGATGTACTATTCTTCTATCCGAACCATACAATATTTCTGGGATTCCACTGAAGCTGTGGGAGTTTCTTTTGATTCTTTCCTTTTGAGGTTACATTTAAAGCTCATTGGTTTTTGTCCAAACGCTTCTCTCAGCTTGTGAACCACTGAAGCCCTCAGACTGTCGATTAAAAACCTCCATGCCAGACCCTCCACCTCAGCTCAATGTGTTTGGCTTATTGGCAACTCGGATTTCCTATGCACAGCAGCTCTTTGCTGGGTTAGGTTTGCATCTTTGTTATTTGATGAAGATTAGCACATTCCTAAAAAGGTTATAAGAAAATAGTTTTTTCTAATATTGACGTCCAAATGTAACTCTATTCAGTGGTTAGGAGCTACATTGTATGTTAATCTAAACGTATTGTCAAATGCTTTCTTTTTAGGCGCATCATCTTCGTTGTCTGAATGACTTTGTAGAAGCTCAGATGACCTACTATGCACAGTGCTATCAATACATGCTGGACCTCCAGAAGCAGCTTGGAAGGTAATTGAATAATAGGTGCTTCATTATTTGAGCCTGGTAAATTTAAGGTTTCTTCGTACCGTACAGAAATAATTAAAGGAATCAGACTTCCTTAAGACTTCATGTTGTTTTGTATGTGCTGTAAACGTACCAAGAACTCTTTCACTGTTTGGTGGCTATGCCTTTTGTTCAGTTTTGATAAAAAGAATGCAAAGAATAATGTAGTTTCCGAATCTTTAATCGGTTATTATTCCAAGATTTGCATATTTGTAACCTTTTGGTAGATCAATGGCCTTTCATAAGGTTCCATTCCAGGTGTCTTTGTATGTAAACACTTCATATTGTGGGCTTAATTTGACATACAGATGTATTGATATACAGGTTAAGTGTGCCTGCCACTTTTTAACCTCTGTCTTTCACTCAAAATGATCAAAAGAACCTGGCTTGATGAAATTCCTAACCCGTTGGAAGAACTCTGCATTCAAATAACTAGAACACTAGTTTAGTATTTCTAACCATTATGTAGATATAAACCGCTGCGTTTTAATACCCTTCTGCATCCAGTAACTTCAGTTTGCTTCCGTTCGTTTCAGTTGGGGTACTTGCACAGTTTTCTTTTCCTCTTTACCTGTTTCTTTGCGTTCAGAACATAAATTGGATTTTAAGTATTTAATTCTTGGAGGAATGCCAACCTTGTACTACATGCAATTATTCCTATTTCTTGCCCACATGTTGAATAATGTGGGCTACCCTGATCGATTTTATAGGGGCTTTACTGTGGCTAGTTAAAGGAACTCATATGAAATGAGTGGGCACCACCTTGTAGAAAAGGTGTTTACAATAAGCAAAGTACAAATCGGTCAAAGGAGCCCTGCAGTAGGCCCAGTGGCGTGTTGGGTCATGAGAAAGCATACACAGGATTACGGTGAAGTAAGCTGTAATGCTGTGCTCACAAAGCCTTCCATGTTCAAAGCATGGTATTATAATAGTACATTGAAATTCCAAGTCATTCAAAAAAGGTACTGTATGGCTCGTTATGCCCCAATGCCACTTAAATAGATCAAGTTTGTTGGTAAAAACGGAGGAAAACAGAACAAAGGATACACACAGCAGCCAGTCCTTCTATTTGTGATGTTCACGCTCGTTTGAATGACGTGCTGACGTACATGTATGTTGCGTCTTTATTTATGAACGAGCTGACTGGCTCTTGCTCACTCTTATTTACACTGGCTGTCTGGCATGTTCGGCAGCACCTCTGCTTCACCATTTTGAGAGATTGTGATTTTTCACTAGCTACGAGCTTGTACATCTCTGTTGTACCACTAAGTATTACGGACTGTCTATCTTCTTTTTTAGGTTTTTTTCCCAAGCTATAGCGTTAAGGCATTACCTTTTGTGCCTCGGTCAATCTACCTGCACTGTGCATGGTATCAGATCATTCTACCTATATGATATTGTGTTATCTTACTTGTCCGATAGTTGACTACCCTGTGAGACCATGTAACATTTTGATCTATGTGCTTTTCTTACTCTTGTTTTTCACAGTAGTCCTGTGTGCTATATTTCTGATTACTGTGTGCTAATGTTGGAAAACAGGTTTAGAGTTGATGCGTTCACTTTTCAGTATGCTTTTAGGGTTACATAGGGTTGAAAATTGTGACAGTCCCTTGTTTTCAAGAACATCTTGTATGTTTTACATGTTTTTAATTAATCATGTTTTTTCATTTATTTAACAGTCAGTGCAATTTACAGCCGGGATACAAAACACTATCATTGTTGAGGTGGTTTTTACTGTTCTTCACTGAGGTGTTCGGATGTGTATTTAATGTTGTTGTACGAGGAGGCATGGCCTAGAGTGGAGAGAAATGGGACGCAAGTCTGAGGATCTCTGTGGCCGGTTTATGAGGATCCTGTTAAAATCCTGCTCTATTGCTGCAATGGAGAGGGCAAAAGAATTCAGAAATGGGAGACATAACCTGCCCCGTCATGAACTGCACCTGTTGACGAGAGAAGCAAAGGTATAGCTGGTAAAACACTGATTTCTATGACTGTGGCAGCCATCTTGTGAACATTGGAGCAGGCTGCGAATACTAGCCTGAAGGTGAGAGGCTCAGATAGTGGGGTTGCCAAGTCGGAGGCTTCCAGAGCGCCGTTCTAGGATCTCTCTCCGATCGATGACTGGCCTAGTGGAAGGGGAAAATTTGACCCATAAGTGACGTAAGAAGAGGATCGGCGTGTGGATGTGTAGAAGCAGCGATATTCAGAGGCGAGTTGCAGCAGGCGTACTGGGGAGGGAGAAGCTAAAAGGTGAGAAGCATTGATCTGAGTAACCTAGAGAATGGCAGAAACAAGTTGGAAAGGGTAGGATGCCGCTGCAGTGTGTCCGAGGACCTGGAAGTATAAGAGGACACAATACCACAGAAGGGTGCTGGGCGAGCCACAGGCTGGGATGGTGGAATACTGGAGTAGGAGAACCCAGAGGCTGTGCACAGCTGAAGACCTTGGTTAGACGGTCAGCATAGATGCAGACAATACCGGTGGCAGCGAATTTGGCAACCTCTAAGTGCAGAGGGAAGGTAGATCAGTGAATTTGGGGCATGTGTACACCGGTGTGGGCGTAGGTTTACGGAAGTGAACCCACCAGCAGGAATCGTACAGAGCGAGCGAACCACGCTGCAATACAAAGTAAGTGAAAAAGAAAAAATGGCTGGAACAGATGACCACAATTGAGATACAGGAGCTCAGTGGAAGTAGAAGTAGATGCCTTGGACCTGTACAAGAATGGCTGTCGCCGGGGGCACCTGGACACAGTAGAGATCCCCCCCCTTCACAATTGACAAACTTAGAAGAGGCAGGAAGACTGATCTGGTAAGGTCAATGGGGAAGCATGTCTGTAAAGATACTGGAGGGAGGGTGTCTGTACTTCTGCTCTCTATATGGTAGAGGAGAGGCACAGAGGACCGCAGCCAAGATTCTCTATTGGTACGTGGTCGAGCAATCAAGGCCTAGCTTCTCAGGAGGTGATGCAGGCTGGTTCTTAAGTACAGTGTAGTCCTCAAGCCCCCACAAAGGAATGTCCACACACTGTATTACTGAAAACAGTCTTTATATAATTAATATTCAAATACACTATCACAATAATGCACTTTGTACTCAGCAATCAACAATGGCAAATATATACAATTCTAAAGTGGTACCACCAATATTATCAGATCTCATTAAAGTGCATCAACTAAACTGTTAGAATGTCACACAGATCAATAACAAGGAACCAGCAATAGAGATATGAAGGAAAGCAAGTTGGTTGACACAATAGGCAGAATTCTGGCCCCTACCACTAGACAGTTCTGTGTGGAGATCCCCCCCCACCTGGGCAACCTGTAAAATAAAGATATATAGCACACGCCCAGTACATATATTGCTCAATAGTCTCGTACTCTCCTATGTTTTTACCCCCCAATGTACCTGGTGGAGTAGAATTCTTCGAAGAAGCGTTGACGGATCCTTCTTGAGTGACCCCCTTTCAAGCAGGAGTCACGGATCGTCGAGAGGCGTCAAAGAAGATGAACTTGGCGTCGATGAGAAGTTCGAGGGTGCCGAGACCATGGCGTCGATCCAGGCGGTGTTCGTCGGCGACGTCCTGCGAGGATGAGGTGTGCGGGACACCTCAGCGATTGATTGTTCAGGACCGCAAAGAGTTTCTGAAGAACTGCGGCCCGGCAAGGGCATCGAGTCGTCAAAGTCTTTGTGGTCTCTGGGTGGTGGGAAACCCACCGGCCTTCACTTTCTCCGGCAGGACAAAGCGGTCGACGTTGCGGACAAGGGAGTCCTTCGATTCAAATATTCTTAGGCAAAGGAGCGGGCGGCTCCGGTCATCAGCAGCACGGCGTCAAGCGGTCCCCTCTTCTGGGCAACACAAATTCGGCGGGCCTCCAGTGGTCACACAAACCTGCGAACCCTTGTCCACGGCAATGGACTTCGGCCGCGGCGATGTCCGGGTGCTTCACTTCGATCTTCTCAGCGGTCCCGTCTCGGGTCGGCAGCCTTTCGAGAGTCTGACTTCCAGGGAGCTTCGGCTAAGGTTAGCGGTGCTCAATGGTTCCTCGGAGCACGGGAAGAGGGCGCCTTACCAGGTCCTCTCTCGGATCAGTCTTCGACGAATTCGGCAGCTTTCAGGTCAGGTCGAAGCAAATGCAACAGAGTCGTCTTCTTCCAGCTGGGCGTCGAGGATCAGCAGTTCCAGTTACTCTTCAAGTGTAGACACAGCTTCTGAACAATTTCCAGTGGTGAGAGGTCCCCAGATATACTATTCTGCTTCTCATCCACACTGCTGTGTCACACTCAGCAGCCAATCCTACAGAAGGGCATTCATGCAGTCAGTCAGCCAATCAGGCACACAGTACATTCAGGCCATCCTCCTCCCTCTCAGACACTCACAACAAGGAATGTGGATTGGGACAAGTACCCAGCCATTCAACACTACACACTGCATTCAGACCAGTTTCGGGCAGGGCTGTCTCAGTCTTTGTCTCTCATACCAGAAACCAGACAGCCACCACAAGAAGTGCATATTGGTCACACACTCCATTCACCCAGGTCCCACCTACAGGGCGTACCCACAATATACAGTCACTAGGAAGGCTCCAGCCAGTCTGGACTGGACTTCCCCACAATATCATATATGGAACTTCCACCCAACAGCCAGTCAGGGGGAAGGGACATAGTCAGGGCTTCCCAGGACTTTGGGAAAACAAGGTAACGGGCAATCGAAAGCAAGAGGCCACAGGGGCCATCTTGTTTTCTATCAGGAATCAACTGATTCCAATGGCAGGGCCTGGGTATCCCAAAATGGAGGATACTCAGAGCACCCGTCAAATTCAGCATGGAGCTGCCACCAGCCCATACCCTACTCTGTGGGCCACCCACAGGTGCTCAAAAACATACACTAGGGGCACAGGGTTGTACCCCCACCCATGGGTTCCATAAGGGTATCCCATGGGTCTGTACACCAAACCAAAAACAGAAAGAGCTGCACTGCCAGGAGTCCCACATATCGACTCCTGGGCAGAAATCAACACAGAACACAATGAAAAGGACACCAGGACAAGGACAGGGAGGCACTGTCCCTCCATTGCATTTCCAGCATCACAATGACATTATGTGAACCTTGGATAATAGTTAACAGCCGAGAAAGACTACCTTTGACACAAGAGGAGAACAGAGATGTATAACATTAAGTCTATACGATCTAGGGATTAAAGGCAGACTGTGACATCTGATATAATGATAAAAACCTGAAGAGACAA
This sequence comes from Ambystoma mexicanum, assembly GCF_040938575.1. Classification (NCBI taxonomy): domain Eukaryota; kingdom Metazoa; phylum Chordata; class Amphibia; order Caudata; family Ambystomatidae; genus Ambystoma; species Ambystoma mexicanum. Next base: position 1,042,001,850 of record NC_090922.1, on the reverse strand, counting down.
TAAAATACCCCTAGTGCACCCAGACTTGAAAAAGGCAAATGAAAGGTTACAACAGTGGAACAAAGTCAGTGATGTAGAAGATGCTTTAACGGTGCTGCAAAATCAAGTAAAGGACCTTGCTGGCAAACAAGGGCCCTAGAAGAAAGAGCAGAAGCTGCAGAGGAGTGCTCTGAGATTTGAATAATAGGGATAGCGGAAAGGAAAGGAGGGCAATTGCGCAGAACTATTTTTAGAGAAGCTGCGATTAGATACATTGTATCTGAGGATTCTCAAATTTCTTCACATTTGAAAGTGCAGACATGGTACCAGGAAGACCACCATCACTGGGAGCAGTCCCGAGAGCGATGTAACTAAATTATTGAATGTTGGAGACCGAGATGCAATCTTCCACGAAACAAGACGGGCTGGTCGTTTTTCATTTGTGCAGTGCAAGGATCATATTTCCAGATTTCACACAGGAAGTCCAAAAACAGACGGCCATTTGATCAAGTTAAAAGGAAACGTTACAAATGTAACCTGAACTATGTTTTTCCCAGCAAACAAGTTGTCAGATTCTTTCTCTCGGCACCAAAAGCCTGGACCTGGTCAGAATCTAGACGCAAAAGCATGGGTATATCGGATGAAGCTAACCGCTGGGTTAAATCATCGGAGCGGAAGCCAGAGAGCAAAACTGGACAAGATCATTGTTGATTTACCATGTGTTGAGAGTTGCATTTGTTTAGGGGGACAAGCTGTACAGCAAAAATGACATAAGCTATTTTTATTGAGGCTGTCCCATGAGCGATGGTCGCACCTCTGACCGCTTAACCGTTGTGCCTTTGGGATTCCCCCAACGGGCGAACCGCATCAGTTGTCCCTCCAAAGATTTCAGAAGATGACTGGCAGCAAGGACTTGCTTCAGAAGAACACTCTCTACATTGGGTTAGTGCGAAAAGGAAAGGGGAGGTCACAATGACAATTTAGGGATGGGGAGGGGAGAGTGAGGAGAAAGGGGGTGGCCAAACGGGATACTTATAAATGGGTTTGGTTCAACAGTTGAGAAGTATATAGGTAGAGATGTGTATAAACCTCAACATCTGAGCAGAGCAAAATGAGACGGGTTGTATGACAGGGGGTAATAAACAGTTATAGAAAAATTACATATGCCGTTATCAGACCCAACTGAATTCAAGAAAGTTGCATGGAATGTCCAAGGGTTAGGGAAACGGTCAAAAAGAGTAAAAGTGAGAAAAAAAAGTCCACAACGTAATTGGATTTTTCTGCATTTTTCTGCATTTTTCTGAAACACACCAGACAAGTCTGCTTTGGAAGAGGTACGTAGACATGAGGTGGAACAGTATTGGGCTCCACTTACTCATTTTATGCCAAGGGATTATTAGTCTGGATAGACTGGAAGATCCCAATATTAATAGATGACACCAAAGTTGACTCGGAGGGGCAGATTTGATGGTAAAAAGGAAGTTGGAAGGGCAGAGTTTCTGTATAGTAAATTCCTATGCACTGAACACAGATAACGAGGAATATTTCCAGTCAGTATTGGCACTTTCAGGGGGAGAAAGGGCAGATAGTTTTGTGTGGAGGAGATTTCAACTGCTACTTGGACTACTTGGACCTCCACAAAGAATCGATTGGGAACTGAAGGTTTAATAACACAGAGAACGACAAGGTCATTAAATAAGATTGTGGCGCAGCTGGATTTAGTGGGATTATAGCGAGGGTCACAGTGGGAGGATAGAGGCTACTCCTTTTATTCACCATCACATGGTTCATACTCTAAATTGTATTATATTTTTACAGGAAAGGAACATGCACATGGATTTGGAGACGCAAAATATTTGGGGAAAATTCTTTCAGACCATTAGTCACAACATTTAGATGGGCTAAAAGCAGGCCAGCAGTATCACTGTGGAGATTGAGGGTCAAAACATAAGGACATAGCATTTTTGAGACACCAATAAGAGAAGACATTTCTAGTTATTTTGAGAACAAGGGTTCAGTGAGAGAGATAGGAACTATGTGGGATCCCTTCAAGCTAACCATGAGAGGACTGTGTATATCAAAAATGGTGGAGGTGCATAAAAACTTGAATGAGTCCCTGTGACGGGTATAACGATAAATTAAACATCTAGAAGAGACACTGGTGAACGGACAGAGGGTGGGAAAATAAATGCAGAGGCGCTACTTATACAACAGGAACATTTCTAAAATTTGAATCTAGTCAACACATGATGCATATACATGGGCACAGGGTGTGTTGTTTATTGGCCTGGCTGATGAGAAATGCATTTCTGAGAGGACTAGCACAAATTCATAACTCAAGGGGAATTCGGGCCACCTCACAGAGACCTAAACGATGTATTCAAGCATATTATAGAAATTATACACAAGGGTGGGCACATATGTGGAGGAGGAAGCAGGGGATTTATTAGAGATGGCACAATTAACTCGACTATCACAACAACAAAAAACTGAATTAGATTTACTAGTGGAGGACGAGGCAAGACTGGCATCAAGATCTATGCAACAAAATAAATCCCCGGGCACAGATGGGTTACCTGTAGAATTCTACCATACCTACTCTGATTTACTAATCTCTCAATTGAAACAGGTGTATGAAGCAGCAAACGAAAAAAGGCAACTTCCCTAGAAACAATGTGGGATGCCTTAATCACGGAGTCATATGGACCAATTTCCCCAATTAATATAGATACTAAAATATTAGGGGAAATGATTGCCTCACTCGTATCTAAAGTGGTCCGAATCTGATACATCAAGAACAATGCGGTTTTGTAGGAGTCAGGAACACGTCCATGAATATTAGCAGACTGCATTTTTTAATGAACAAGTGCAAGACACAAATGAGGAATTGGCTGTGACGGCATTGGATGCGACCAAAGCCTTCAACTTGAAATGGAATGGCCTTGGCTATTCAGGGTGTTGCAGGCATTTGGACTGGGGCCTGGTTTTTAAAGTTGGATCAGACTTTTATACAAAGACCCCATGGCAAGAGTGAAGACAGGTGGGTGGGTTTCGCTATCACCAACCCTTTTTGCAATGGTATTAGAACCCTTGGCAGGATATTTCAGAAACTATATATAAACAGGGATTACAATTCGAGGAATACTTCATAACATCTCCTTGTATGCAGACTATGTTCTGATGTACGTGAGCAGTTTGAGGCATAATATTCCAATAAATATGGATGTATTCAGCAAGTTAACACTGACAAATCTCTCATGTTTCTGTTAGCAAAACTATGGGGAAATTTAAGGGAGTTGCTTCCTGTTTGGGAACTGAAATGGGAATTTGAATACTTCTGTTAATTTGGGGAGCAGGTATTCCATGGCATGCAACACACCTTTGTCTATTATACAGGACAAGCACTGGGGGGTCCTTTTAGAAAACATTTTCTTTAATGGGAGGAGCCCCCTATGTAAGATGGTGGATGGTGGTGTTACCAACGCAATTATACTGCTTTGTGAATATCCAGTACATGATTAAAAAGATCTTCAAGATGTTCGACGCTAAGATCAGGGAGCTACAATGGGGAGCAGACCAAATAAGGGTGGCACTGGAAACCCTGTCATACAGGAGTTATGTTATGATATGATAGTTTATTTATATAGTGCCTATACACAATGTGTTTCAAAGCGCTTCAAGGCAAGGGAGGGAACAAGGGAAAATACAGTGACATTCTTACAACAGTAAGGATGTGAAATTAACTATCGTACTCTGCCTGACGACGCTTCCGATAGTGCAAGAGCTATGACATAGATAAGGAAGGGAGGGGGAGAGTGGGAAGGAAATGGAAACAGGCGACTACCGTACTAGGCCTGACAACATTTCTGGTAGAGCTGGAGAAAACAAAAGGTGAGGGAGGGGGGGGGGCAGAAAGGGAGGGGAGGAACAAAACAGATAACTATCATACTACGCCTGACGACATTTCAGATGGGGGGGGAGGTGGGGAGAAAAAACAGTAATGGGAGGGTGGAGGAAACAGACGAGGTTGCTATCATATTAGGTCTAGGGACAATTCTGATAGAGTAAGTGCATAGAAGAAAGTAAGGGGAGGAGATAGGAAAAGGGAGAAAGGGAGAGGAGGAGAGAACAGAGAGTAAGCAGTCCAAAAGAGTGGAGAAGCAAAAGGGGAGAGCAAATACAATTGCAGAAGTTGGTAGTAACACATCATGTTGCAAGCCAGGATACAAGATGAAGATGGGAACAGCATGAATCAGGGCCACCATGAGTAAAAGATGCAAGGGAAGTCCAGCATGAGAGTTGAGAAAGGGTGACGCACCGTGAATGAATGAAGTCCACAAACGTCAAATCCAGCATTGGCCACAATACGGGGATGGTGATACCAGAATGTATCAGGACAGACTCCTGTAGAAGTAGGCTGGAGGAGGTTGAGGGGGACACTTATATAGCGCTCGGTCGCCCGGAGGCATCATGGTGTTGGAGAGGAAAGTAACCAACATCTAAACAGCAAGTAAGTCAATCAACCGCAATAGCTAAAATAGATACGTTTTAAAAATGTTCATAAAGGTCCAATGATTTGGTATCTGTTTCATAGTATTGGGGAGGTCATTCCACAGCTGAGCTGCAGCAATGCAAAAGGCCAACCTACAATATGCACACAGTTGAAAGGGGGGGGGGAAGCACATAGTAAGCCAGCTATAGTTGAGCGCAGGGAACTTTTTGGAAGAGAGCGCACAAACTTGGCACTGAGATACTCTGCTCCCTGGTCATGCAGAGACCGATTAACGATACATAATTCTTTAAAGCGTATATGCTTAGCCACTGGGAGCCAGTGAAGAGAGTGGAAATATGGGCCCCATACAGTGACCCCGTTGCAATCTGTGCTGCCAGATTTTGCAAACGTTGATCAGGCCATTGGGCTGTGCTGGGTATAGAGAATTGCAATAATCAAGCCTACTCCGTACCATAGCAGCCACAACCGGTAGGCATAATGCCATTGGTATCAAGTGAATCACCCCTTTTAGAATTTTTCTGCTGGAAATGCCCGGCCTGACAAAGAGCTGAAACGTGGGCATCCATGGACAGATTGGCAGACATGATCACAACCAGATTCTGCACCTTAACCGAAGGCACTGGGAGAGGACCCAAAGAAGACGGACAGAATGAAGAAATCCAGAGTTGAAGGGTCATGGTGAGAACCCACCACCAGCACCTCCGTCTTGTCCCCATTCAATTTTAACCAATTATGGCGCATCTACTCCCCCACGGCCGTCAGGCACTTATAAAGGCATGACAACACCTCAGCCCGATCAAGATCGAGACTAATCCGGATCTGGGTGTCGGCTTAAGAGTAGCACCTGACGCGCAAGGAGCGGATGCGGCACAACAACAGAAAGATATAAATGTTGAAAAGAATAGGGGACAAGGCGGAGCCACGAGGGGCACCACAACTCAGGTGACAAAGAGTTAGATGTGAAAGGAGGGCAAGAAAGAGATTGGGATCTATCTGCCAAGGAGGGGTTGAACCAGGCCAATACTTGACCTGATAGGCCAAACTGGGTAAGGCGGGTGAGCAGGATAGGATGGTCAACGTTGTCGAAGGCCGCTGACAGATCTAATAAAATCATCGCCCGACACCCCCTGTATCTACCAACCTGGCCATCTCCTGGACAGAGACCAGGACGATCTCTGTGCCTCTGCCCAGACGAAAACCTGAATGGACTGGGTCAAGCAGATCCGATGATTCAAGGAAAGAAGACAAAATAGGAGAGACCAGTGATTCCAAGAGGTTCATCAAGAGGGGAAGAAGAGAGATCAGTCGAAGGTTAGATAGTATAGACGGGTCTAATGGCGGTTTCTTCAAAAGGGGGATAACTGTGGCGGCCTTAAGCTCTGGGGGATTGGGGGATGAGCCCAGATTGGCAAGAAAAATTCACTGCAGCCGTAATTTCCCCTAAACGGTCGGACGAGATCTCCTTATTAATTTGCAGTGGCACCGCATCAGAAGGAGCACTCAACTTAATCTGTAGAATGGCATTACAGACCACCTCTTCAGAAAAACGAGGGAAAGAAGACCAGCTAGGACAAAACTGCTCACATCCTCAGTACAAGAGTTCTCTAAAGTGTAGACAGAAGCCAGAGGAGTGGAACTCCCAGCCAGATCGGCACAAATGGTCTCAATCTTTTTAATAAAGAATTGAGATAGGGAGTCCCAAAGCTCCTGAGTAGGCCTGACACTAAGGACACATTTAGTCACAGAGACGGGTCTTAGGTTGATGCAGAGAGTTTGCAATTTTCTGGGCGAAATAATATCTTTTAGCAACCAGAATGGAAGCAGAATAAGCAGATAGGCGAGTCTTATGCATTTTATCAGCAGGGTCATAATTAATGCGCCATCTCCGTTCCATCTGTCGGTTTCAGTCGAGAGGCCTTCAACTGTTCTGAAAACCAAGGTTCAGAAGGAAGCCTGCGAGGTTGAAAGCATCGGAGAGGAGCCACTTCATCAGCTGCTACCTGAAAAGCGGTAGACAGAAGAGAGAGTGAAGGCACCGTAGCCACTATGCACATTGCTCTGACAGAGGAGACCAGGGCCTGTAGATTGGCGGAACGCCAGCAACGTCGCCAGATTCTACCTGGCAGAGTCTTAGGCTGTCCTTGGGGTAGTAATAAGCATGTCACCAAAAAGTGATCAGTCTATAACATGGGCTCAGCCGATTGGAAAGTAAGGGCAGTTTTATGAGCCAGAAAAACGTCAGGGGTATTGCCCTTCACATGGGTGAGCCCTACAACATGCTGTTGAAGATCGAAGTCCAGCAAGCTGTTAAAAAATCAAGGGCAAGTGCCCTCAGAGAGTTTACATTTAAAGTTCAGTGCTATCCCATTGTGATTTTGAATCCTATTTTATGGCGCCCCAATTACAGGCGGTGGCCCACTGGGATGACTCCCCTGAGGGAGATCAGATGCGGCTTTTGAATAAACTTCAAAGAAATAGGGTGGGGATCGAATTACTGTGGGATTCAATTGGTACGTCTGAGACAGAAAATGTGTAAAGTTCTGAGAGGGGTGTGGGGCAAGCTCCCACAGAAGCTACATATGGCTGTAATGTATAGTCCAAAATTACCAATAGGATTTGATGCCGGTCTGCAAGAATCATTGACGTGCTTGGGTTATGCTGAATTACAAAGCAAAGTCTGCTTAACGATGGACCTTTTCGAGGTAGGGAAATTAACTTTTGATTTTGGAGGAAAATATACGACCTGAACCAGGGCTCGCTCTTGGTATATGCACGGGTAGTTGTTAGAATGGATTTCTAAACTCTGGCCTGATGGACCGATGTTTAGAAGGCCACCCTTTTTAGATGAACACGGGACACTTCTGGGAAGATGGCTTGACCAATGCACAGTTATCTGGAGAGCATTCGAGGCAAATTCTCAAGGGGAGAATTCCCTGTGTAAGATGTATACACTCACTGGAGTTAGTGTGAGAAAGTTAGTAACTCCACCAATGCCTGCAAAGGAAAAAGGTAAATAACGTTTATAGCACCAACGGTCTTCTAAGATGACAACCATAAATTTACAAGTCCAGCCCTAAGCAGATTGGAGCCTTGTGTTCAATGTGCATGTAAAAGCACCTGATTGTGTATCGAGTTCACAAAGTACCTCTTTAGGGAGCTGGGAAAATGTAGGGGGAAGAATTCTGAAGGGGTGAAATGGGTTCCAAGAGTCGGGAGAGGATCTGCTACGATGAACAAAGCTGTTCGGCTCCCAATGCCCTTGCTGTCGTAGCACGCTACGACCAGGAACGGTGGTTCAAGATCACTCTCATCCTGGACTTCCTCCCTGGCGACAAGAGGTCGGAAGCGCTGGAGAGTTTGCAGGAAGCTAAAGTGGCGTCGGACCATGCCATCATGATGGGCAACAGTGTTTGCCTTCATCGTCGTGGCTGGCTCAAGGCCACCAACTTTCATCAGGACATCCAGTCAAAGGTGTTGGACATGCCCTTCGACAGGGACAATTTGTTCGGGAAGGCTGTAGATGAGTCTCTACAAGCCATAAAGACGGATACAGAGACGGCGCTGGCTTTGGGCACTCTTCAACAACGGAGGCTGTCGTTTCAGTCCTCGGGTGGCAAGTCCGAAGGCTCCTCCAAGAATTTCGACAGGGGCTCCATATGTTACCGCTAACTCTCCCGTTCTTCGCCCCAGGAAACCAACCGGGGCCGCCCCAAGTCATTCGGGGGGGAGGACGTTGGCGCCAAGGAACCCGAGGCGGCCCTTCGACATCCAAGCAGGAGTGAACCAACTGTGGTGCCGGGCCCCCACCCGTGCATCCCAGTGGGAGGCTGGCTGGCGAACTTCGGCTTGTGGAAGACAATCTGCACCGACTGATGGGTGCTGGACGCTCTCGCCCACGGACACACCCTAGAATTTCAACGGAAGTGTGCCCCGATACCACCAGTGGCCATGCAGGAAAACCACATCCCTAGGCTACTACTAGAGGTGCGGGCCATGTTAAGAAAAAAGGCACGATAGAGGTCATCCCAAAGAGGCTCCGGAATGTACTCAAGGTACCTCCTCGTGAAAGAACGGGTGCTGGAGGCCCATACTCTATCTCTGTCGACAAAAAAAAATACATCCAGTCCCTGAAATTCCGGATGGTCACGCTTCAGCACATGCTCGGAAAGCTGGAAGAAGGGGACTTCCTGTCGTCGCTGGACTTGGAGGATGCCTAATTCCACATCCCCATTTACAGGGGACACCGCAAGTTTCTACGCTTTGTGGTTCAAGGGAAGCACTACCAATTCAAGGCCCTTCCCTTCGGATTGAAGTCAGCGCCAATGGTTTTCACCAAGTGCCTGGTGCCAGTGGCTGCATGGTTGCGCTGAGGGGGATCCACGTCTACCCTTATCTGGACGACTGGCTCATCCGGGCCAGTTCGAAGGACATCACTGTCGACCGCACGGCGAGGACCATTCGCCTGCTGATGGATCTGGGTTTCTCGGTGACCTATGCAAAGTCTTGCTTGACTCCATCGCAGGACGTGCTGTTTCTGGGGTTCTGACTCAACCGTGTTGTGCCTGGAGTCTCCATCAGAGGAGAGGATAGCAGTGATTTTGGGCAAGGTACAATGGCTGTTGGCCCTCAAGGTCGCCACGGTGAGGTCCATCAAGTCCCTGCTTGGCATGATGTCGTCATGCATCAACCTCATCCAGCTAAGCAGGCTATGGATGCGTCCACTACAGGAGTTCCTCGACGCCCGTTGGATAAATGTGTAAGGAAGCTTCGAGGACAAGATTACTCTCGACGAGCGCTTCCGTCGAGTGATACAGTGGTGGGGAATTCACGCACATCTGTCCAGAGGCGCAGACTTCCAGACTCCACCGCACCAGTAGACGGTTTGTTTTTATTACTTGTATTGCACACCAGACCCAGGGGTAACCGGGCGCATTTTATAAGACAACTTGCAGCTTAGTTACAGGAAAAACACATGGCAGAAAGAAACAAGAAATATACAAAATATAAATACACAATATACACAACAGGCAGGAGTGCTGGTGCACGCATTTACAGTTATACTTAAGCAGGCAGTAACTGCTAGGTAGTGGGTGTGTGCAAAATGCAGAAGTGGAGAGAAATGCAGGATAAGTCCAGGCAAGATGGCAGTCTGTTATTTATCTGCGTCTTTAATCCACCTTGTAAGGTTGTGTCGGAAGGTGAAGTAAGGTTGGTTTGTCCGCAGGGTGGGTGGTAGGGAGTTCCAAAGTTGAGCTGCTTTAACCTGGAAGCTACAGCCACCGACTCCGGACAATTTAATTCTGGGTGTTGATTTGTTGTTAGAGTTAACGGATCTGGTGAGTCTTGTTGGTTTAGTTCTCATGAATCTCGCAGAGAGGTAGCATGGTGCGGCATTGTTTAGGCATTTGTAAACAAGTGAGGCCACTTTTAGCTGGATTTTCCCCTGAGTAGAAAGCCAGTTGTTGGCCCATCTAAGTTCGGTGATTTGGGTTCTCCTGGGAATGCCTAATGCTACTCTAAGAGCGTTATTCTGTAAGATTTGTATTCTTTTGATAACTTCCTTGTTGGCCCCAATATAGAGCCAGTTGCAATAGTCCAACTTTGATAATACGAGCGGTCATGACAAATGCCTCCCTGGAAGAATGAGGAGCTCACACCGGAAGTCTTCACACAAGAGGTCTATGGCTACCGAGGAGAAATCGTTGCACATCAACGTGTTGGAGCTGTGGGCTGTCTTTTGGGCCCTGAAATCTTTTCTTCCATCCCTCAAGGGCAAGTTGGTGCGTGTCTTCACAGACCACACCACCACGATGGTAGCTCTCCGGCTGTATCACCCACTGTCCAGTTGGTTAAACCGACCGTTGTCTGGCCATCCAAGAGCCCATTCGACCAGAGCGATCACTGCAACTACGTCATTCCTGTCTGGGGTGCCCCTGATGGACATCTGCAGGGCTGCTACATGGAGGTCGACGCACATCTTCATGAGATTCTACTGCATCGACCGGGATTCCAGGGAGGAGTCCAGAGTCGGCCAAGCAGTGCTGCGCAACTTGTTCGCTTGATGATGAGCCTGGTGAGGGGGTAAGAGATGCTAATATTGCGCCTTTGTCTCCTCCCGTGGTTGTGCATGTGTGTACTCCTATCTATTCTTTATTCATGAGCATGCAAATCCATGCCAGACCCCATGCTCGAGAAGGAACAAGTTACTTACCTGTAACTGTTGTTCTCCAGCATTAGATCTTTCATGGATTCACATGCTTCGAATATTCCCCGTCGTCAGGCTGGGAACCCTGTCTCTTTTTAAAAGCGTTTTCCATAGGAAAAAACTTGACACTTTTTTGTGTCCTAACGACGTCCTTTTTGGACGCATACGCATCACCCAATAGGACGTAGGGTATAAATAGACGCAGCCCCACAGCTCCCTTTCAGATTTCAACCGTCTCCAAAGTGTCACCTTGTGTTTGCTGCACTTTGTTAGGTTGTACTCTTTCTTTCCCAATGTCGGGGAAAGCGTTGTTCCGCCTGTGTGCTACGTGTGGAATGAAGAAAGTTTATGAAGGGGACGGGCACATGGACTGCCTCTATTGTCTCTACCCTCATCACTGCGCGGATACCTGTGACATCTGCAAAGGTTTCTCGCAAAAAACGAAGGACCGTAATCGGTGTCAGTTATCGTGGCTGAACGAAGGGGCCTACCCTCCATCTGAGGAAGGATCGGTGCGCAGTCTGGCATCGAACAGGCCTAAGTCCCCCGCAGTTCCTCGCCGGTCGGTGTCGGCCGAGCCTCCGGCAAAGAAGTTGCAGCCTACGGAAAAGAGTCGTGCCTCTTCGGGGAAACATCTAACGAAAGGCGCTCCTTCATCGTCAAAACATGGTCATTTGGACTAGGCCCAGAAGCTAGAAAAATCTTCGTCTTCTACTTCAAGAAAGGATGGAAAAGACCCTTTAAGGCGCTGCTCCTCAGGAGACCTAGGTCTTCCTAGAGTAGAGCATCTTCAAAAAACCAGTCCAAAGACTCGAAGAAGGCAGGATCGCCTAACAAGTCTGTGCTACAACTGCCAGCGCCATCAACGGGAGTCCCGTTGTCGACAGCTTCACTACCGTCTGCACTGTCAATCCCTACAGTGGTGTCGTCGGCCCCAGTGGCTGCGATCGACAAGGAACCCAGGTTTTCATCATCAAAGGTTGATGCTCCAGGGTTTTTGCAACCTGCGGTGTATGACGCAGTTCTACCGGACACCTTATTGCAGCAGGAGTCCGCTCTCGGTGTAGTCGATGGAGGAGGAGCGAGAACCTGTGGTGCCTCCAACAGATCTCGGCTTACAGGGCGTTGGCCCTTCAGCGTCGGGGATTCAAATGTTACACCTACGTTGCGTCTGCTGAGTCTTCAGTCGTTGTCGTCGTCTCTACAGGTGTTATCTACACTGCAGTCCCTCTTAAGTCAGTTGGATGCAAGACTGCCTCCCATGGTACGCCTCTGGTGACACCCATCGTCGATGTGGCAGGCCCCTCGCTGCGTTCAATGTCCACGGCTGAGTTGCCGGCGTCCCGGCCAGTCAGCGAAGAACCTCCCCGTTCACACCCGGAAGAGGGTGATCTACATGACTCTGTCGGATCGAGGTCCTAGGGACTCTATCTCGGACATTTCATCGTCACCGTCAAGAGACCCGACGTGGGAATCTGATGGGGAAATAGAAGCTCCTAGGAGTCCGGTGCAACAGTCACCCCCAGATGACATTGGGGCCTTTCATTGCATGATGGCGAAAGCCTGTGTTAAGTTTGGTCTGACCCCAGAGGAAGAATGGAAGGAATGTTCTTATATGACCAGTGGTGTTGGCGGCGGCTAGCAGAAAAGCTAGATCACAACACAAGTGCACAACACCTCCGGACAGTGAAGCTAGAAAGCAACATGCCTTTGGAAAGAAAGTTAACAGTGGGGGCGACGACGGTCAAGGCTGCTAAGTCGTTAGCGATTATGGCAAGCAATAACTGCGAAATGTGGCATCGCCTGGCCCCCATCTTGGAACATCTGCCCAAAGAAGACTGAAAGACAGCCAAGCTACTGGTGCGTGAAGGTGAGGAGGCATCAAATCACAGCATTAACATCACTGTAGATTTAGCAGAATCTGGGTTCAAGCAGATAAATAATAGGGTGATACTAAGGAGACAGGTCTGGTTAAAGTGTACAGACTTTAGACCGCAGGTCCATTACAAAGTGCTAGACATGCCCTGTGAAGGTGAACAGTTATTTGGGGAAAAGATAGATGAAGCCCTCAAGGGCATGAAGGAGGATTCAGATACGGCAAGATCATTGGGAGCGTTAAAAAGTGGGTGAGCGTTTCGGCACTTTCGTCCCTTCCGTGGAGCTTCGGAGAATTCTCGATTTGCCACATCCAGAAACCGGAACTACAATAGATCAGCATACTCCTCACAAGGATACAGGCGAGCGGTTCAGGCGACACAGAGAAGCTGTGATTTTCAGGCTTCTAGAAGGAGAGAACAGCCTTCGTCTACCAAGGGTAAGCAATCGAAATCACAGCAATGACAATCTTCAAGATGTCCTGGGAAGCAGAGTGGGCCAAGGCGTCGACGAATGGGAGAAAATTACATCGGACCGTTGGGTGTTGGACACAGTGAGGCTAGGCCACTCTTTAGAGTGGTCCCGCCATCTCCCATTCCTCCTGTGTATTCGACGCAACCTCATCTTCACATCTTACAGCAGGAGGTTGTACTTATGCTGCAAAAAGGGGCTATAGAATTGGTCCCGGTGGCCGAGAGATGTCTGGGGGTTTAATCCTGTTAACTTCGTGGTCAAAAAAACCCAACGGCAAGTGGCGACACATTCTGGACCTTCAGGCGTTGCAGAGTCTTGTTAGCTCGAAGTTCAAAATGCTTACACTTCAGGAGGTCATCCGGTCGATACAACCGGGGGATTTTCTGGTGTCGTTGGATTTGCAAGACGCATATTTCCACATACCTATGCGCCAGCGACACAGAAATTTCCTGAGTTTTGTGGTGGGTCAGAGTCATTACCAATTCCGAGTGCTCCCATTCGGTCTAAAATCATCTCCCAGGATGTTTCCGAAATGTTTGGCTCCGGTGGCGGCATGGCTTTGACGAGCAGGTCATCGCGTCTACCCTTACCTGGACGACTGGCTAATACAGGGCTCGTCGCCGGCGGTGACGCAGGCAAGTCTCGACGTTACCATGCAGCTGCTGCAACGGTTGGCCATCGCAGTCAACTTCGAAAAATCTTTTCTGTCTCCCTCCAGGAGCTTGGTGTTTTTGACTCAATCAGGGCTGGTGAAGCCTTCTGTCGAGAGTTCAAAAACTCAAGCAGAAAGCGGTGGAGTGGAGAGTTGGAACCAGAGTGTCAATCAGAAGCTACATGTCGCTACTAGGAGCCATGGCGTCATATATCCCGTTAGTGAAGAACTGTCGTCTCGTCATTAGGCCAATACAAGAATTTCTAGCGGACCGGTGGACTCAGTCGCGGATTATGGTCTGACAAAGTGATGATCAACAGCGATTTACTAGAAGCGCTTCGGTGGTGGCAACTCTCGGACAATCTGACGCGAGGAATGCCTCTACTGAAGCCGGAATTTCAAGCCACAATTGTGACAGATGCCTTCCAAATACAAGTTCAATGTCGGTGGTCCCCAGGAGAATCGAGCCTTCACATCAATGTGCTGGAACTAAGAATGGTTCATTGGGCTCTAAAATCTTTTTTTGCCGCACATACGAGGATCTGTTGTGAGAGTTTTAACGGGCAATACAACCACAATGTTCTACCTCAGGAAGCAAGGGGGCACTCAATCCAGAATGCTCTCGAATGAGGCTCAGGCACCATGGCAGCGGGCCCTCAAACAAGACATCAACATCGTAACGTTTCATTTACCAGGGGTGATGAATGTACAAGCAGACTCTCTCAGCAGAGAGATGAACTAACTCCACGAGTGACATCTGAAGGATCAGCAATTGTTGAACATTTTCAGGAAATGGGGTCAGCCTTCGCTGGATCTCTTTGCCACCCGGGAGAACAAAAAATGCAAGCAGTTTGCCAGCAGATGGCCACAGCCCAATTCGCTGGGGGATGCGTTCTCCTTCCCGTGAACGGGCGGGTTCGCATATGCGTTCCCTCCGTTTCCACTCATTCGGCGAACCCCCCCCCCCAGTGGATTCAGCAATACCCATGCCGTGTGATTCTGATTGCCTCTCACTGGGCCAGGCAGCCGTGGTTTTCGGACCTGCTCTATATATCCGTAGCAGAGCCAGTGAGATTTCAAGTGACGCAGGACCTTCTGTTTCAAGACAAGGGAGCAGTTTGGCATCACAACCCCGGCTCCCTCAGCCTGACGGCTTGGCTCCTGACTTCTCCAAGTTTGGTTTGCTGAACATTTCTAGAGACCGTCACCGCATTTTAGAGGCGGCGAGGGCTCCATCCACGAATGTCTCGTATGCATTCAAGTGGAAAAGGTTCTGTGCGTGGTGTAAGGATCAGCCTGGAGTGGACCCTTTAAACATTTCATCAGAACAAATTCTGCCTTATTTACTACACTTGGCTAGGAGAGGTTTGGCATTCTCTTCCATAAAAGTTCACCTGGCTGCCATTTCTAGGTTTACTCTAAGGAGGCACTCGACTCTGTTGTTCAGTGATCGACTAGTTAAACATTTTCAGAGAGGTTTATTTCTGACTTTTCCTCCAACCAAGTAGTTCCCGACTGGTTGGAGTCTCAATCTGGTTCTGGCAGGGCTAATGAAGGCCCCGTTCGAACCTATGTCGTCGACGCCCCTGAAGTTTTTGTTGTGGAAAATGGCTTTTTTGGTGGCCCTTACATCAGCAAGAAGAATATCAGAGCTGCATGCTCTGGTGATCGATCCTCCATACTTGCGTTTCTTCAAGGACAAGGTGGTGTTAGCTACTAACCCTCACTTTATTCTGAAGGTGCCACATACGTTCCATAAACACTTTTATTTTGTGCTACCAGCATTCTTTGCTTTGGCTACCTCATTGGCAGAGAGGGCTCTACATACATTGGACGTCAAAAGAGCATTGAAGTTTTATCTGAGACGTATTCACGAATTCAGGCGTACAAGACAGCTGTTTGTGGCTTATGGACCCTCGGTAAAGGGAAGAGCAATCTCCAAACAAGGACTATCGCGCTGGGTTTCGTCGGCTATTGCCTTCTGTCACTCTAAGGCGGGAAAGCGGGAAGGCCTCTGGAGAGGCGTCCAAAGGCTCACTGAACAAGATCCACCGCGTCATCAGCAGCATTATGGTCGGGGATTCCGCTGATGGACATCTGTCAGGCAGCCTCCTGGTCGGTGCCGCATACATTTACTCTGCATTATTGCCTCAAGCAAAAGCATGGGGCAGATGTACAGATGGGACGTGCAGTCCTGCAACGCCTGTTTCAATAAGGTAAGCCCCACCCACAGAGTGGGACGCCTGTTTCAATGTTACCACGACTAATGTTTTTCTTGCTGATTGTATGTTTGCGTTCCTAATGTATTGGTTTGCATTACACGCCACCATGTATAGGAATACTGCTATGTAATCTATTCTAAGCATTTGAATCCATGAAAGATCCAAGGCTGGAGAAGGAGTAGTTTCTTACCTGTAACTCCATTTCCCAGCGTTGGTATCTTTCATGGATTCACATGCACCCAACAGCCTCCCCTGAATGCAAACCTGGTTATTGCCTCTACTTTGGAGGTTAAAATCTGATAGGGAGCCACGGGGGCGGGTCTTTTTATACCCTACGTCCTATTGGGTGATGTGTAAGCGTCCCAAAAGGACGTCGGTTGGACACAAGTGTCGAGTTTTTTCCTATGGAAAACGCTTTTAAAAAAGAGATCGAGGGTTCCCATCCTGACGGGGAATATTCTAAGCATGTGAATCCATGAAAGATACCAACGCTGGAGAAATTGAGTTACAGGTAAGAAACTACTCCCTTCTCCAGCATGGGTCTGGCATGGATTTACATGCAAACCCTCCCGCCTACCCCTCTGCGGCTCTTCTCTTGGTCCTATTGCCACTTTACATGCTACCAAATCTGAAGATGGCTGTCAGAGGAGGGGCTTAGGTAGAGGGCAGTCATTGGCTGGGGGCCAATAATTGGTTATTAGGAGAAAGACAGTTCAGAAATTAAACATATTTTTTTCTTTACCGAGGATTCCCAGCCTGAGGGGGAATATTCATGAGCATGTGAATCCATGCCAAACCCATGCTGTAGAACAAGTTACAGGTAAGTAACTTGTTCCATGCATGCACAGCAGCAGTGGTCCAATCAGGACCCACTGGGGTTATGTGCTCTCGTGCACACCAGACACTCTGGCACCAGTAGTGTGATTGGGACCAGACCGTTCCAGCCCACTTCCTGGGGACCTACACATGTGACCTGCAGGGACCTGCGAAAGAAGCAGCTTTTTGCAGGCAACTGCATAAGGAACTCCCGACACTGGAGGGGCAGGCCAATCGACAAAATGACCAAAGGAACAACCAAAAGACCTTGTGGCATTGCTATGTTTGACTCTAGCCGCAGTCACCAGCCAAATGCGGTAAACGTGGTATGGCTTGGTAAAAGGTTACCCAAATAGAAGTTACTGCTGCCACCAGTCTGTTACAAGGCACATTGTACAATCTCCAAAAATTCCTAAGAGGGTGTCTAGGGCCATAAAACACAAAGACCCCATTGCGTTGTACTGTAAGGTACTTTGCGCAATGATGTTACCAAGAAGTGGCAACAAAGTTGAAAGACTAAGAAACAAAGTTTCTAAGTACTGGCAGCCTGAAGGATGTGTCAGTTTCCCCAATGACAATGAGCGAAAGCACATTTGAGTAAAAGTCGGGTTAGGATACTAAAACAAATGCAAAAGGTTTGGGGGTCCATGAACTATGGAGAAAAAGTTGCTTCTAGAGAAATCTTTTCTAACATTAGTGAAAAGATTGGCTGATCTATGAAAGGTTATCCTAGAGGAGCTAGAAACAAACCCACTATTGCAGTTGGTGTTGACACTTGTTTGCTGGGAAGTAGGTAATTTCAAGAATGGATATGGGTATTAAGGACCAGACACCTAGGAGAGATCTGGGAGTTAAATGGGAAAGAGTTGTAGGATATGCAATATCCGAGAAATGAGTTCCCATATGATGTGTTAAGAACACAACTGTTCTCTTAATCGATAACCTTTACTGCGACTACTCCTGAAATCCAATTGTATTGTATGTCAAAACCCAAAAGCAAATGCCCTGTAACTGTACACCGCCTCGATAGCTCTGGGCTGTATGTGCGCTCTATGAATAAAAAAGATGCATAAATGGGAACAGGTTAAAAAAAATAAACCCACAAGTATCCCATTGTTGCCCTAGTTGTGGAAGATTCTCTGTGGGATTCTGGCACATAAGGGAATGTCTGAAAATTATAGATTATTCGAAAGAGATGTTAGTTGAGATAAACTCTGTTGTTCAACGGTCCTTCGTGCGTATCCCGGAGATATGCTTGTTGAGTGTGATCCTTGGGAGGAAAAGAGATAAGACAAGGAAGAGAATGGTACAATTCCTGTTAATCTAAGCAAAAAGACAATATCGTGCAAATGCCCCACCCGGCCGATCATTATGATCCTGGGCTAGAGATGTCCAGTGCTGGGATATGGCAGAAGCAGAGATCCAATGGAAACGGAGGGATCCAGATGAGGAAAGGGATGAGGTGTTAGATTGGGGACACATGCTGAATGAGTTGATGACCTCACTGTACTGAAGACCACCTTAAACGGTACGGATTGGACACATCAAATGTACTTTATATATAGTAGGGCAGAATCAAAGGCATTCGAAGGGAAGAGGGGAGCAAGTCCTGGCAACTATTGGGAAGCAAAATGTTTAGAGCAATGGTAAATGTATTACAATTGTCACCAATGCTGTGGTTAATGTTAAATACGGTAACCTATCTGATTATGATGGACACTTTGTGAGAACGCAGCATTACAGCTTGCTTGACAGTAATCCTTTGTTTGCTAGTTACTGTAATTGTCCATATTCCTAAATGAGTGTGGTGAGCTGCTGGAGATTTGGTTGGCCTGGCCACTGCTGGTTGTCCTCTCAGAGGGTGGAACGAGTGGCCTCCCGCAGGCTTGCCACCCTAGATTATGTACAGTGTCATGCCCACTAACTGCTTTTCAAACCCCTTCTAACCATAGAGAAGTGTTGATGGGGGACATCTATCCAAAACCCATATCAGGAATTCCAGAAAAATTCTGTGTGGTTTGGCTTTTCTGGCAAGACACTCCAGAGCCTGGTAAGAAAGGAAACCTGCTCCCCTACATTATGCTAGAAATATCAAGAGTGTTTAGCAGTTCCATTTTACAGCGTTGAGAGGAATACAAAGCCTGTGGCGAAAGAACTAAAGTTCCTTAACTCACTGGCACAGTAGTATGGAAAACTCCAGTACAAGGGCTTGGGAAGAGATGACTGCAGAAGCTGTGCATTTTTAGAATGCTGCATACGCAGCGACAGATATGGGAAGAATTACAAAATGTTGGCAATGCCTTGGACTGTTTGTAGATGTGGAGAGAACAGGTGCTGGTAATCGCTCAATTGACCAATGTTGACACAAGTCTAAATCAAGGATTGGAATGTCAGTTGGAAATAGTGCAATTTGACAACCAATCAAACTGAGACAAAGCCATCGTAGCCCCAGTGAATCGAAAGGGCCACATTAAGTGCTGATTTATTGCAAACACTAAAAACAGGGGGCTTAGGGGTGAGCGAAGGAACTTGGAGGCAAGAAAACATGTTTCCCAACCATCCCCGGTTACAAGGACAGTACAAAGTTCCACAGACGAGAGGAGCCTCTACTGCTACATTCCTAGAGTAACCATCACATGTGTGTGTGTGTGTATGTATATATGAGTTTGTATATGTATATTACACACATCTCACTGGTAAAAATCATTGTTAAAGGAACGTTATGGTTAAGTTACACTAGCAAAAACCTATGCAAATTAATGGAAAAACGTTGTTACAGGGATGTTATGGTTACAGGTAAAACCACAAAAAAAAGAAATTCGCAAGTTATGGTAAGCTAAGCAACCAAAACTCGCGCCACCAGTGTGCACTGAAAGGACTAACACCTATGACATCAAAGATGCCATCACAAATCTCATTCATGACATCACTAATGACATCAAATGTGTGGCTCCCTCTTGTTCACTGACATGAGTAGGCCAGGTGCTTTTCTTTACTCCCCCCCCCCCCTTCCCTGCAGCTCTCTGGCCGGCCTCTCTGGGCCCTCTTCCTGCTCCTACCTGCAAGGCAAAAAACCTTGGAGTCATCTTCGACTCCACACTCTCCTTCTCTCCTCACATATCCGACGTCTCTAAGAAGTCACACTACCAGCTACACCTCCTCAGAGGTATCCTTCCTTTCCTCTCCTTCCCCCAGAAGCTCACTGTCTCTAGAGCCCTGGTTCTCCCGAAGCTGGACTACTGTAACAGCCTCTACCTAAATCTGCCCGCCTCTACTCTCTGCCCATTGCAACTCATCCAGAACAGGACTTGTCCTGCGAGACTTGTCCTTGGCCTCAAGCCCAGGGACTGTATCTCTCCAGGACTGAAATCACTACACTGGCTCCCAGTGACTGCGAGGATCAAGTTCAAAACCCTCTGCATTGTCCACAAGGCCGTCTGGGGCCTTGGGCCAAAATGCCTTCAACTCTCTTCCTAAATATCTTCCTTCTCGAGCTCTCCGCTCATCCGCCTCCAACTCCCTCAGGGTCAGCCGCTTCTCCAAACGACGAGTTGGGGGCAGATCTCTCTCCGCTGCAGGGGCCTCCCTCTGGAACAGCCTTCCTGCCTCCCTGAAACTTGAGGAGAACCATCTCTGGTTCCGGAAGCACCTCAAAACCTTCCTCTTTGCCTCCGCTTTCTCTCCCCCTCTCCCCTGCTAATACTACTGAAACTGCACTGAATCTGCAATCTGCAACTGGGCCACTCACCGTTCTCGGTCCTTGGCCCAGCCACTCTCCCCTGCACTGCCTCCCCGGCAACCCCTGCACTGCGGGACTGTCTGTATCCCTACAGCCCCCCTTCCCAGCACTTGTCTGCACTTACCTCACACTTGCCACCGGCTGGCCCTTGTTATTTATCCTGTATGCTGTATGCTAATAACCCTGTACTGCACTTTCCCCTCTCCCTTTCCCCTTCCCCTCTACCCTTGCGCGATCTGAATGACACCTGGCCTAGTAGGATTCCCCCCCCCTGCCTCGTCGCGCCTACAAACACTTGTGTATAGGCGAGTTACAAATGCCATATATCATACTAACAGTAAGTAAAAAGGTTGAAAAGGTTCTGTCTTTGTGTATGGCACCCTCCTCATATGGTGTTACACTACTTTCCTTAGGGTACACTCGTATGATGGCATACAGATAGGAGAAGAAAGCATAAAACACAGCAAGCATTTCTGTGCATGAAGGTTATCAGTTATGTTATGAACAGTTTCTAATAGTGCTCCTTTTTGTGCTTGCTTTAATTTCCCTGTATATGCTCATATTGGTATGCATTGTGGTGTCTGTTTCCTGTACAGTAGTGCAATAATGTAGTTATTAAGAGAATGGTAGCTACTTCCTAAATGTTTCACAGTACCCAAAACTGTAAAACGAAAGCATTCATGATGTCACTATGTGACATGAGAACATTTTCAGTAGGACACTTCAATGGGACATGGTGCAGAGAATGGCTGCATTTCCAGATTAGTTGGTTCATGTACTGCAAAGAAGTTTGTAATACAATGGTGGGTATAGCTATGCATTGCTCAATGACCTACTTGTCTCTTGGTATCTTGGTAATTTGTCCAATGATGTTGCATAGTTCTTTTGCCACAATAACAATCCCTTGTGGAGGTTCCCCATGAAAAGTAAATGCACATGTTATGTCTATATATAGTTTATTTTACATAAAGGTTAACAATTGTGTATAAGGTCTGTTTTTAACCAATAAACAAACAATTTAAAAGAAATATGATCCAATTTTCAGTTAAACTGTAAGATGAGTGATGATTGGACCAATAGGATCCTAAACCTTCTTGAGACTTTGAAAAGGATTTTTCCAGAACTCTAAGACTTGGATAATGTAAAGAAGCATAGTATAAGTTGGGGAAGCGAGTATTTGTACTATTAGACAGGCACTCACGATACGTAGCACTTTGGGTATGGTCTGTTAAGTCACTGAGTTAGTTGGTTAAGTCAATTGGCCCTTATTGCTCATGCCATTGTAACTGCAGTAGTTATGTTTATGTTGCTTTCTTGGGAACTGTCACAAAAAAGCAATCCATATCTGAAACAAACTGATCGTGGCTCTTAAGTTAATAGTATTAAATTGAATTATGTTGATTCTCTGGATGATTGCGATGAGGACTGCATTGCAGTGGAAAAAGGGATTTTTTTAAAAAAGATGCTAATTGTGTATGCATAATGGGTTCTTATGCCTGTCTTCTGATGCATTATTGTTTAAATCATAACATTCACTAAGCACATTAACAGTATTCTAATAAAGCTGGATAGGTTGGGGTGCAAATGAGACCTAAGGTAAGTCACCGTCCGAGGCGTAGACATGCTCACCTACATGAGCCGTATTTGTATGAAGGAGGGTTCAGCTGCCGGGAACCAGAACACCAGTCACGTAAATGAATCGGTGGTTTTGTACTAATATATGTAACTGAACACTCCTGCATGGGAGGTGTCTGTGTCATATGGTTAGGTTGAGCAGCATTACATAAAGCTAAAGTGCACTTTGAGGAATCCATTGTTAATGTAACATACTAAATGTATCAGACTGACTTTTCTGTATGAAGCTCATTGTGTAAAACTGTATAAACATCCTGAGGTTTCTGTGCTTGGAGTGCCCGTTTTTTGGGGCTGTGATTAGACCATCCGCACAGGGAGTGTGCGCTCGCCTGGGCTTTTTTGATAATGAAAATTAATGATGGGGAGACCAACCTCTGAAAATGTGTGAAGCCATTCCGCACACATTTTCTCTGCTCACCGCATGAAATGCATGGTCACGTGTACCCGGGCAGGACACAGCCTACAGGCGCTGTTTTCCCCTGTCATGTTCAGCTAGAATGTGACAGCCACGGGTACATAAAAGTATTTCAAGAAGGGGAGAAGGTACACCTTCCTCCAGCTATGGGAAGCCAAATTAAAATCTCAAAGGCTCCATGGGTCTGCTTTCCTATTGTTTAGTTCGGCTGGTGGCAATGTGTACTAATGAGAGAATTGAGGCAAGCCCGGAAGGGGCTTGGTTGCCAGACAGACAACAGGAAAACTGGGCTAACACCCCTTTGGTATGCAGTTTGTCAACTTGAAGCTAGATCCCACCCCTTTGTATGATAGGCAGTGAATGGCATGCCTGGGTCCATCCGTAGGGACCGCTGCAGAGCAGACTACTTTCAGAGGGGAGATGTATGTGATTTGAGGGAGACAGGAAGTCTGCTCTGGGCACAAACCTCAAGGGAGTAATGCAATTTAATCAAGAGTCACAGAGGGCTCAATTAACCAGAGAGACATTTTGATCTACAACATACAGGAAGATGGGTGGAACTTATTTATTTCCATTTGTTAAGTATATGTTTTCACCCCGCACCTTTCCTGTTGCAGAGCACTCTGGTCCTGACCTCATGCAAAACAGAAGATTGTTGGTGGGAACCCAGGATCGGTTCATTAAGGTAGGCTTAGCCTGCATCACTCACTGGGGCCCATTTGGCTTTAAAAGATGGCTGAACCCCTCACTTAGCAGATCATCTGACGACTTTGAAAGGGGTAAGAAGGACTCATTTGGACCAGGGCTGAAGATACAGTCTACCTTACATCTTCCGCCAGTGAAGGAAGGCCAGGAGTTTCAAGGAGGGGGGGAAGCAAAATCCCTCCCCTAAACATCTCCCAGGGAACAGATGGAGATACCAGACTCGGAGAACCCATCCAGCAGCTCCAGAACTAGTACCCGGCCAGCACACAGCATGCCCTGTTAGGTTCTCTTAGCAAGCTTCCTAGGTGGGAAGTGCCAGAGAGTGTCTGAACTAAGGACAAGGCCATTGCCTTCAAACTACTCTCCTAAACCTTGGGCCGTCCGCATTGAAAGGGCGATGCGAAAAAGTTAGGAGGAGTGCCCCTACAAGCATCAACCACCATTCAGCTTTTGAGGACATTTTTGAGACAGTCGAGTCCTCGAACCGCAACCGGCTGCACCACTGACTGTTGTCACACCGCAGTCGCCAGAGCCATCTGAGGCACCTCAACCAGCGTTCCAGGTCTGCCAACCAGCACAGAGACCACAATTCTTGACCCAGAGCCGCCGTGTAGGCCAGCCTGCAGCCATCCGTCCAGCCTTGCTTGCCAAGCTGCCTGCTGCCTGATACCTGCAGCTGTCTCTCATCTCAAACTCTGTCTTACGAGCTGCCAATCGCCCTGGAACCGCCTCGCCGCTTTCTAGCATCCAGAACTTCCTAAGCACCATGTTTTGTAGTTCTGCCACCCTGGTCCTTCTCCGAAGGCCCCTAGACAGTTATGACCCTTTGCCCCTTGGTGCTGAAACCAAATAACCTTGAACAGTAACACTGATTATGTTACCAACTACCCTCCTGTCAGTATCCAGAGTGCATCCCTTTCCTTCGTGAAACTGTCTGTACACTGTGTTCTTTACAGGGTAGGGTGGGTTGTATTTTGTAGTGTGGTAGAACTGTCTGTTGTAGTGATAAAGTAGGTCTTTTTATACAACCTTGACTGGACAGTCCCTTTTATCATTGGGTAATAACAGTTTTTTCGCTGTGTTGCAACTAACCAACGATCCACAACTGTGCAGAGAAAAGCCATTCGCTCCACCTTACCAAAATTGGACAAGGAGGTTTATAATTGACTTGTGTTCCAATCTGTTCGGATCCCTTCTCGTGTACTAGAGGTGTGGGGTTGATTGATGGCTTGGAAACTGATTTTCATCCCTGGACCACTAGTGCGACAGAAGTTGATTAATCAGATACTTCCCAGTTCCGCACAGCTGTGTGGAAATAAACTAAACCTTGCATCTACTTCTGACTGGTTTATTTGGTGATGCGCTGTGGGTATCTATAGAGATCATTGTGGGATTTCTGACTTGGGAGTGTTTTTTTTACCCTTTATTTTGTGCATGTTTTCATTATGGCATGTTATGAACTCCTACTTTCTGCCTATTGTATATTTGTTAAGATTCTTAAAGAAAAGGCTTGGGTGGTGAGCTGATGAAGTGGGGGTTGATCATAATGTGACAATTTATTAGGTGGGTTGCACAGGGAGGTGGAGCATTTGTGATTACAGAAGGGAAAGTGTTTGATGCAGTATGGATGTGTTTTTTTTTTTTAAATATGCAGCTCGATTTGAAGCCAAGCTTTACTGTGAAGGCAATATCTAGATACAAGGGTGCTCAGTACTAGATGTAGTTGGTGTGTTATTGCCTGATGAACTTGAAAGATGCTCAAGTCGGCCCTAGTAGTGTGGAGGCTTATACAGATTAGTTGGTAAGAGAATCTCTGTATCTGGGTAAGAACTGGCTCTGCCAAGCCAGCTGACGGAAGTGGTGATGCCAGGAGTTGGATGTGTAGATGTTATGAATGGGGAGACCCGAGTTAAGCGGTGGAAGAGACGGGTAGAAGAGACATGCACATGAGTCTATTAATATTACGTTCCATAGGGCATGAGCTAGTAGTTTAAGAGTGTAATGTTCTGATCTGGTAGATTTGCAGCAAGGCCGGACAGTTTGTGGGACCCCAGTGCGGTAAAGGAGAGTATATTTGCAAACAAACTGTAGAACACACCCTTTGTTAATCGTATAGTGTAGTATCACATACATGTAATATAACTTGGATTTGTCCAGATGGGCCACAAACAACCTAAATGCATAAATCTGTCAGCAATGCTGTTCAAGCTGTTAAGCCTAGTCGAACATTATTGGGTAATTTGCTGCACCAGCTAAACAAGTATGAGAAGTGGGATGTTTTGAGGTTCTATGCATTGTAGTCCTTGACTGGTTGGGAGGCATTTTCTTGCCCTAGCCGAGCAAAGTGTCTTGATCGGGTGTCATGGTACCACAATAAGGTGCAGGTTCTCTGGGTCTCCAGGAGTGTGGATAAAGTAGCCTGCAGGCTTAAATGGTGTGAGGAATCTGTTTGAGGTGCTTCTCACTTAGAACTCTGCGCCCTGTTATGTGGTACTTCAATTTGAGAGGTCGCATGGAGCTAGGGTAACCCAGGAGTCTTGGATTCCTCTACTCCATAGGTAAAAAGCAAAAATGGAAATGGTTACCCTTTAGAGATGCTACAGCGCCCATTGATAAGAAATCCTTCGAATGGAAAATAATCACATGACCACAGTTGGAAATTGATACTGCTCATTTTATTGCTCAGTTTATCTTGAGAACGTTGCCCTTTGGTGATAACACGTGTTTCGACGTATCCAACGTCTTTTTCAAATCAGGGCTACAAAATTCATAAATGATAAATTGATTTACAAGTCAAATAATTTGATAAACAAGAATATGCAAATTAAATGATCAACAAATTGAAATGAATTGGCCATTGATGTAAAACACAACAATTACAAGTCATTGTAAATTCAGTCAAAGTAGCCTGCAGGGCTGGCGGTTTTCAAGAGGTTCTGTCAGGGGCATGACCAGTAGTGGTTAGGACAATTAATGCCAATGACTAGCAGGTAAGTGTTGAAATCCTTTAGATTCTGTAGATCTATTGATGGATAGCCGGGGCGATAAGGAATCGACTGAGATGCCTTTGGAATTTGGGGGTGGGGTTGCGGCTCCTATTAGGGTGGGAAGCACTTTCAATATAAATTTCAGGTTGTAAATGTGTGAAGAACAATTGCTCGCCCAAAAGTATGTTGGCAGTCTGACCGCAAGGGGTAAAAACAACATGTTGGAGGGACTAGAGATATGAGGGGGAGTGACCCAAACGAGTGGAGGAATTCTCTGTTGGGATAAAAATGTAATTGTGAAAGTATGTGGGACAAATGGGGAGGTGATTTGAACCACAGATTGAATGAAACCAAAGTAAGCCATGATGAGGAGATGGACTGTGGACTCAGTGGCTATATCAGTGAATGGCATCTGTTAATATTATTAACTCACAGTACCAGCTCTTTTGCAATGGATATGGTGGGGACCAGCTTGTCCGGCCATTTTTTATGGCTGAGGATATGACCAGTCAGATAAGCGGGAGGCGAGGGTGAATGAGGGGGTGGGAAGGTTTAAGCAAACCAAGCATGCTTCAGGAAAACTATACATCAGAGATTAGAAACAATGTGGGGCCACAAGCTTTAATATATTAAGTAATAGGTCCGCAAGACATGGAGGGAGACTGGAGGTTACGGGGGTATCCCCTGCTCCCCTTAAATGGTATAATGGGTCTGCGGGTTGCGGGGGTGTCCCCCACATCCTTTACATGTATTTGATATTTACAAAAAAAAACATGCTCTTTATAAACACTAAAGGCTCTTGAAGTTAGAGTAAATAATTGAAAAAATGCTGTGAAAAATTAAAGAGATTCAAAACTATGCACAGCAAAACAAAGCATTTTCTCCCATTTGAAAATTCCCCCTACCCTAACAAAGCACACTCATCTCACAGACCTGGGTGTTAGGGAGAATTCTCATTTCTTAGAGGCCCCCAGCTCTTTTGCTGGACTTTAGGACTTTTCAGTTTTATCCTGAAGTGAGACCTTTTTCTCACTCATGTATTTTTAACTGATTTGGTTTGGTTTTGGAGTCTGACAAATTCCATAGGCATCACCTTTTTTTTATTGTGATACACAGCACCTTCAGTGCAGTGTCACAGAGAAGTACTTTGGATTTCTCATAAGGTGTAAATACCTTCTCTTGGATAAACTGTGCCCAAGAGTAGTAAAGTGAAATTGAATTTACTTACCTTTTTTCTCTTTGTAGACCCAGCACACACCATCCTATATGGGGTGCTGGGGGGGGGGGGTTACAGAGTATCCCCTTGTGTCTACTTTCTCATGTAACATGTGTTACCCTCACTACAGTTAATGGCTGGTGGCAGTGATTTAATTTTCCTGCCATTGTGCGTTTTTACCGCAGGCTGAATCCTCAGCTGCAGTATTGCACCTATGGGTGCCCATTTTGCCAAAATGGACCCGGTCTGCTTTTTTCGAAATTTCTTGCTTGTGGGGTCTTTCTTGGGTGTCACTCTATGCGCCAAACCAGGTTTGGTCCCTTTGTTCATTTTGTCTTTGGCAGGATTCACGGGTGAAGCCCGGCTCAGGCTCCAGCGTGTCTGGCAGGGCAGGAAGCAAGGGAGGTTCCCGAAACTCTCTGTGCTTAGTCTCCTGGGTTGCAGGAATGCACCAAAAGGTGATTAGCTGGATGGCTGGCTGTTCTTGGAGGAAAGCACCCTGCTTTGTAAGTGACAGCTAGTCGGCAAATGAATGGGAGAAACTTGCATAAAAGGCAGTCTTTTGCAAGGAAGGCAGAGTCGATCACTGGACAAAGCAACCGAAGAAGAAACTGGAAGAGAATCTTGCTGGACCGTTGGTTAGCCCGGTGAAGCCCTGCTGCAGTGCTGAAGCTCCAATTTTTGAATTGACTAGAGAAGCCCGGAACGGAAGACTTCTTCCCTTGGGTTGGTGGGACCAACTGACTCCAAGACGAACTTGACTGGAACCCCTCTCCCTGCTGTACTTCTTTGCTGCTGCTGGAACAGAGTTCCAGGGGACAGGAACACCAGGAATGAGTGCATCGTCTTTAAGCCGGACCCGAGCACCAGGAAGATCCTAAGGACCCTCCTGAAGCAGGGTGACCGAAGCCTGAGCCACCTGAACAGAGTGCTGGACCCCAGAAGCAAGGGGAGCCTACAGGGTGTCCAAGAACCGCAGTGGTGCTATTTTCCGGTAGCTGAAACCACAAGGTGCCGCTGATCTGGAGTAAGTCCATTGCTGCCGCTGACCTTCAAATCACAGTGCAGGAGTCCCCAGATGTCCTCCCTCTTGTCCCCATATCTGAGGCCCAGGAACACAGGATCTGCAGGACTGCAACAGGAACAGAAGCCCGCTGGATCCCTTTTCTTCAGAACTAAGGTACGGTCTAAGGGTACTTACCTCTTGTTGTGTGTTGCTTGCTTGCTCTCACTGGATACTTGCATTTGATGCCCTTTGCAGAGTTGCTTGCATCTTTGCTGTTCACAAGCCTCCCAGCTTGAGTCCCAACAGTGATTCCTTTCTACAAAACTCTTTAACATTGTGCAAGACTTTTGTGCTATCTTCAAGAGGTGGCTCATCTCCCCTAGACTTTGTTCAATTGACATTGGATGTCCTGGCTCCCCGCAGACTCTTCTTACCCTCTGACTTGGTGTTTATCTGGCTTTCAAAAAGTTGTACATAAGTTACTTGCATAGCTGGGAAAGGGTTAAACTATATTTCATTGGGGGATTGTAAAGTGCTTACCTGTTTGGAGAAACTTGTTAACTTTTGTTTCCTTCCCTAACCTTTCCCTTTTCCCACAACCTCAGTATTGCATTTAAGTGTAAAAGTGATATATCAATGTCGTCTTCTAGCAAGTGTGTGTGTGACATGCCAAAAGGGTATCTACTTACTTACCTGAAAGTGAAGGAGTGCATTTTTAAGTGTATTTTATTGTTGCCTATTGCCCTTTCTAAATGATTATTTTAAAACTGACTGTTAAATTAATAAATCATTTTATTAAGAAACCTTGAGTATAAGTGCTATTTGACTACCTGTCACTGTGAATCTGTTACACCTCTACAGCTCACATTGACCCCTCTTGAGATAAGCCTGGCTGGTCAGTCGCCCTGCCAACTTGTGTAGTACAGGTCTATACTAAAGGTTGGGTTACCCATTGCCAAGAGGACAAGGCTGGTGTAGTCTCCCACAGGGTTACTACTACATACAATCTTGCCTAACACTGGTGGCAGGTGGTGAGGATTTGTGTACAGTTGTTACATTGAATATTTTGCTTTGCTTGTGTACAACTAAACCCCGACAAGGCTAAGCTCCATCAGAAAGTAAAAAGTAATTGTAACATGCCAAATATGGATAACTTCACTCAGGAAGCCCTAATCATTCTTACAGTAGATCAGCTCAAAGAAATGTGTAAAGTCGGGAATCTTGCTGTAAAAGGAAAGAAAAATTAGTGGATTGCAAGGTTGTTGAATCACCAAAGTTTGGGTAGTAGGCCTGCAACACCTACTAATCCAAGAAATGTGAAAAATGATGAGGATGGCAGTTCAGAGTCTAACACTATTGTACCAGAGGAGTCGGAGGAGGTATAGGAGTCTCCGGTTAGGAAACCCTCTCTGCCACACCCTGCCCTTTTGGCACAACCCACGTCCACTGGGACCCCACAAGGTCCAACATTGAGCCCAATGTGTGTTTCTCTTGAGATGAGAATTGAATTGGAAGCCAAAAGATTAGATGCCCAAGGAGAAGACCAACGTCAAGACATCAGAATCATGGAAATGCAGCATGCACTGGATATGAAAAGACTGTCTATTGTATCTGCTTCCCTCCCAGGGTCCTTTAGGTCCTCCAGTCCCAAGAGGCCTCCCCTGCCCAAAGAGGTGGTGAGTATGTATGAAGTGAAACTTGACATTCTCCAGCATGGGGTCTGGCATGGATTCACATGCTCATGAATATTCCCCAATACTCGGTAAAGAAAAAATCAGTATCAGTTTCGTTTCTGATCTGTCTTTCTTAGTAGTAACCAATCACTGATCTCTGGGTCATGCTGCCCCCAGCCAATGACTGCCCTCTCCCTAAGCCTCTCCCCTGGCAGCCATCCTCAGATTTTTACCGCACGTTCAAGTGTTGGGAGTCCTCGTGCTTTTTCGGTTTAATCGAGCCTCAAGCTCCACCGTTTCCACTTCCGATAACCGGGACCCATTTCGAAATTCTTCTATGCCCCTCAAGGGTGAAGTTTTCATCGAGTTACGCTTCTCGGAGGTTACAGAAGATCTGAGGCCTACCTCAACGGACATGGCCCAGGACAAGGGAAGCTCGACTCCCGGATCCAAGCTGTTCAGGAGCTGCCCGGGATGCGGATTGCAAAATGTTTTCAAGGAGGGCGAGCATTCGAGATGTGTCTACTGCCTTCATGAGGACAAGACGCACGTGGAGAAGGGCTGTGCGTTCTGCAAGAACCTGTCGGAATGGACCAAGCAAGATCGTCGTTCCCGCCTCGCCGCCTGGCTGGAGAAGGGCACAGCAGGTGAGAAGGCGAAGAAAAGGTCTGAGCGGTCTTCTAAGTCCTGTGAGGGCGCCCCGGCGACATGGGCCCAACAGAAGGCCAAGCACCACGAGTCCGCGAGCACCGGGAGCGTCAAAGTATGGCTGTTCGGCTGCCAAGCAGGGCGCGACTTCCCCGGCACGATCAACCACGAGCCAGCGCTCTGGTTCAGGGAAGAGGAAGTCCGAGAACCCAGGTAAGCTTCTGGAGAGGCCCCGGTCGATCTCGAAGGGAGCTGAGGGGGAGCGAGGCGATGACCATCCCCCCAAAGCGAAGGCCCAGGACGCACCTAAGGTGGCGAGGGCCTTGATCCAACCGGCAAAGGCCTCTATCGAGGTTGTCGCAGCGGCCCTGGCAAAGCCGGCAGAGACTACGCCAGTGGAGGCGGCCTCGGGGCCCAGAGTTTCCCAGCCACCGCGGAGGGAATCCTCTTTCCAGCCCATCGTTAAGACCCCGATGAAGACCCCGGTGGACAAAGAGGGGGCCGGGGCGGTGGCCATTATGGACTCGGATTCAGCATCCGAGGAGGATCTGGTGGAAACCGTGAAGGGCCTCAACGAGAGGTTCGAGAAGGTTCGATGTGTAAGAGGATTCAATTCAGCACTACAGCTAAGTTAACGCCTAGTCTATAATACTGAATGAAAACCCTTATTGATATATCTTTAGGTCCAGTTCATGCGTTCTGGATGACTACCCCTATATAACACCCCTCTCTTGGAATCCCCCTGACCCCACTGAGCCAAGAAGTAGTTCTGTTTTGCAAGTTTAAAAGGTTTATTTGATAATTTAAAATAGATATATATATCACGCTTTATAATAAATTAACAATTGAATAGCACACTTAATCGGATATGATAAAGATCAACAACGGAGAATCTGGCACTAGCACACTTCTTATAATCACTAATGAGTTGACATGAATGGATAAGGTAGCACACTGGTAATTAGGTACAGAAGTATAATGTGGTAGAAAATGCTTTATAGGGTTCAAGGAAATGCAAGGTTGAATGAATGAAATGCAGTATAGAAAATACTCAATAGGATTTCAACAAAACAATGTAATCACTTTTCTCTGGCTATTCACTCCCCCCCTCTTTATGCAATGCAAGGGAATGGGAGGAAGCACACAGTTCTCAGAAATGCAATCAATGTAATCAGTTCAATCCAGCAAGCTTTAGACAACAGAAAACAGATAGGAGTTTTGAAATCACAGGCCCAACTTGCTTTGATATGTGCTGGCAATGAATGAGAAATATGCTGGAAACGCTTTTAATTCCCTTTCAGAGGTTCAGGGTGAGTGGTATCTAGTTAATATTAGTCCAGGCTCACACTAGCAATGATGCAGGGATAGTTAGCAGGTTAAAACGAATTTCTGGCAAATGGAAGGCAAGCAGCAGCAGTTTTTACATGTGAAGAAATTGCAAATCGCTGTAAAATTCGCGGATGCGTGTTCCGCGATTGCGGTAAAACTATAAGGGGTAGGAATGCGGTTCTTGGTACGATTCAAAGCTACGATTCTAAGCTATCAGAGGAAAGTTACTGCAAGTCTCTAGCCCAAACGGTCGCGGAGATATGAGCGATTTAATAAAGGTCGTTTTTGGGTTTGCAAATTTCAAAAGCTCAAAATGACAAGTGCAGCTTTTGCAGCTAAAAT
Source organism: Ambystoma mexicanum (assembly GCF_040938575.1). NCBI lineage: Eukaryota > Metazoa > Chordata > Amphibia > Caudata > Ambystomatidae > Ambystoma > Ambystoma mexicanum. The sequence goes on along the minus strand of NC_090922.1, from coordinate 1,041,969,419 downwards.
GACAGGTGACAGCTAGGAGGCAGTTCTACTTAGGTTAAAGAGATTGAATTAGATGAATTTAAACTAAGAGATTGGTTCTACACAGTATTCTAGGTACTCACACTATATTCTTGAGTGAAATGGGCCTCGCCACGGATCTGGTCAGGGTTTTAGACTGGACTCTGGTCTGGTCTGGTCTGCACTTCACAGTGATCTGGGTCAGCTCTCTCTGCTGGTCTGGGTCTCTCTGGGTACAGCACTGCTTTCTCTCTGGTTCTCTTAGTTCTGGATAGATTGAAGTCTCTAGTTTGGCTTTCTGGAGGTTGATGGAGGTAAGTATGGATTTTTCCGGCAGAGCGTCCCGCTGCAGATGGATTTGGAAAGCCCCTATCTGTCCTTATGTGTCTGCTTTTATGTGTTTAGAATGTGGGTGTGTTCTAGCATCACTGACCCTACCTCTCTCTCAGCTTCTAATTGGTCAAACTTCCATTTATCATTTGATTGGGGAATGAACTGTGAGTCAGAGTGATGTCATTTTACAGCCTGCAGAAAGTCCACTCCTCCTGTCAACTTACACACAAATCTAGATTTGAAACAAATACATATTTGCAGAGGTACATATTGTTTTAAAATCATATGCACCCATCATGCATTACAGGAGGTATACCCTGTTCAAACTCTGCTCTTCCTGGGAGCTTGCATTCAGAAATGGCACATATTTCACTTTTTAACTGATTTTGCAATTTCTGACATTGACCCAACTTTACATACATGTGTGCAGGGAGTAGGGACATTAACTGATGAAGTTTCAGATTTTTAACATGCATACAGTTAGAGTAATATCCATTTTTCCGCTAAAACCCCCCTGAACATGCCACCGGGTCGAAAAACCTCTTAAAATGTGTGCAGAAAAATCACAAGAATTATGGTATCATTTATAAAATTTTCACATGTCCGCTCTATGAGTTATTCATCTTTTTAAAGTTATGTTCTGGCTCCAAAGGGGTGTGGTTTCCCCTCAGCACAAGGTTGAATTTCTGGTTTTTTCCAGTTCTGCCAAGCCAGCTTGCTCTCACAGGCAGTGCCCCTCCCAGCTCCTGCCAAGAGGAAGCTACATTTTACGACTGCGGTAATAAAAACCTTTGCCTGAGTGAAGAGGGCTTTGTTCACTCTCCTGCAGAGCACAGATAATTCAATTATCAGATAGATGGCATATCCTTAGTGTGGGCAGCAAAAGGAAGGTTGGCCTGGGAACACAGTGGTGACTCAAGTTTCCCTCCTGATGGGGGTAGTTGCCAGGCAGAATTCAGTTCCTTAAGCCAAGTTTCAGATAAAATGTCACTTTTTGTTCCCCAGTTTCTGCATTCAAATAAAACTAAACATTTTCACATATGCAGCTAGAAGGCTGATTCTAAGTTTAAAACTATGACATTTAAACAGTTACAACCTATGTGACACTCAAAAGTAGGTCACTCAGTCAATTTGAACATTTAGATTTGTAGTGTCTTTCAGTCCAATGCAACTTAAACTGCTGAAATCCACAGCGCAGCCAGTCTTGTTATAAGCATTTTTCTGGGCTCTTCATTTCCCAGATTTTGTAGGCACACAAAACTCCATTCTACCAAATGTCTGCTGGTGTTCAGTGAATATTTTGCACATATTGCAGTGTTTGAAATAGGCACTTTGGCTTGCCTTCAGAGAAACACAGGGTGGTTTTAAACTGCCGGCTTTTGGATAGTGGTGAGTACTGGTACTGCACCCATTTTTGGGATTTAAGAAAATGAATTCCCAACAGTTATGGGTTTGCTTTTGGCAATCAGCATTGCCACTCCCAATGGTTTCAGACTACTGTGCGGGTAGTCCAATGGTGGTTTTAAAGCGCTTTGAAGCTAACCGGCGCTACTGTTTTTCCTTTGGCAACCCATTTCCCTCATGGCAACCCAGCCTTTCATTCTCGCACTGGTGGGTGGCAAGTGAGGCAACCATTTTAGTGTGCGCACAAACTGCGCAGCTTTCCTGGATTTCAGCGCACATGTGGGTTTTCCGCCATCTTGAATTTTCTAAGCCCACAGCACCAAATGTTGCAGCATGATAGCTTAAACGTGGGTCAGGACACCCAACAAGCCCCCCCACGCGACTGCACTTTGAATTTGAGTCGATGGGGAGTCGCGTGCCCATGGGTTTTGACCCACGCACCGGTCTGTCCGCATAATCTTCTTCCTCTTCTGTAGATGGCACAGTTCAGCATCTTCTTCTCCATCCGGTACTGATCGATCGGTTCTCCTCGCCAGTCCTGATGGGAGTATTGGGCGGTCCACTGGGCCCATTGGATCTTCGTTCCCGGTCTCCGGATCATCCTCCTTGGCCAGTCTCAAGGTCTTCTTTCTCCTAGGACGACAAAGGAAGAGCGGCAATACCTACTCATAGACGTTTTTCCACCACTGTTGAGATAGTGGGGCAGCATATGCATTTCATCATACCGAAACGTTACATTCTTACTTTGAAAAGAAAACAGTATAACTAAGAGACAGTTTCATACAAATCACAGTATGTTAGAGACTAGATGTGGTACGTTTTATGATTGGAACTGAATTAGTCTGATACAGTACCCGCTAGGATTCCAGAGGATTCCTCCAGTTGTTGCAGAGTGTGCCTGGGATGGCAACATTTCAACTGGTTTATGTGGACCCACTTGTCTTCCCCCTCTGCCGAACCGCCTTTGGGGATGCGGATCTTGTAGGCCACAGGGGAGATCTTATCGACGATCTCAAAGGGTCCTTTCCATGTAGGCAAAAATTTGCGCTGCTTGGCCTGGTTCCTTTGGAAGTTGTATAGATAGACCCGGTCCCCCACCTGATATTCCTTCCTGGAAGTTTTCAGGTCATAGTGGGTCTTCATGCTATCAGCTGATCTTTCTAGATTCCGCTGAGCATAAGCAAAAGCATGTTGGAGGTGTTTCCTTAAATTCTCTACATACTCATGAGTAGTGGAGGCATTTATCAGTGTCTGCTCCTGGGTCCTGTAGAGCAAATGCTGAGGAAGCACCATCTTGCGCCCAGTCATCAACTCAAATGGTGACATTTTGGTTGCAGATGAAGGGGTAGATCTGATGGCCATTAGGACCAGAGGTAATCGGATATCCCAACTTGGCCCAGAATCTGCCACAAACTTCTTTAATATGCTCACAATTGTCCGGTTATATCTCTCTACTGCCCCAGAAGAAGCTGGTCTATAAGCAATATGCAGCTTTCTCTTGACCCCCAGTATCTCCCACATCTTTGTCATTACTTCACTGGTGAAGTGGCTACCTCTGTCTGACTCAATCCTTTGAGGTAGACCAAAACGGGAAAAGATGTGGTTAATCATCAAGGCAGCTGCAGTTTCTGCCTTGCAATTTGGGGCTGGGAGACATTCCACCCACTTGGTAAACAAGCATGTCACAGTCAACATGTACTTATTCCCCCTAGCCGAGCGAATCACAGGGCCTACAATGTCGATTTGTAAATCTGACCATGGCAGTGTCATTCCCCTCTTTTGTAAAGGTGCCCGGTGTGTGAGGGATGTTGGCTGAAATTGTGCACACACAAGACAACCCTTCAAATATTGGTTGAGGTCCTGGCCCATGTGTGGCCAGTATGCAACCTCTCTTAAGATTTCCAATGTTGTGTGAAACCCCCTATGACCGGCGGTGGCCGCATCATGGGCGTGACTTAACATCAGGCTTCGGAATGAGGTAGGAACCACCCACTGATCGTGGCCAGCTTTGGATTTCCTTACCAACAAACCGTCTTGGATCCGGAACATTTTTGGACATTTCATCAACACTCTTAGGTCCTCTTTCCCAATGTAATCGGTATCCGTCAGGGGAAAGTTCTCAGGGTCCTCAAGGTGCTGGTAAAATTTACCAATTATTGGATCCCCCTTCTGAGCGGTGATCAAATCAGCATCAGGGGTCTCCTTACTCCATTGTGCAATTGGAAGGTCGTTGTGAGCATTTGTCTGGGACCTAGTGATAGCAGTGACCTGGATTTCCCCCAACAGGGACTCAATCTCAATTAGATCTCCTTGGATGGCCCCGGTTTTGGCCAGCTGATCAGCTAAGTCATTTCCAGTTTTGTCTGGTCCCTCTACTTTGGAATGACCCTTGATCTTTTTCCAATAGATGGTCATCCCATTCGATGTGACCAGATCATCAATGTTTTGGATCAACTTCCCATGTTTCAAGGGTTTGTTGTTAGCACATAACATGCCTCTGGTTTTCCAATTAACCAGGTGCTCCACGAACCCGTTCCGTACATAATCCGAATCTGTGATTATGACCAGTTCGTGGAGTTGATGCTGGACAGCAGTGAGGATGGCCTGATGCACAGCCATCAATTCTGCCACCTGACTACTTCGGGGACCAATTTTGTATCCAGCGGAGGGTTCTGGGGACTCATTCACCCATGCATTCCCTACGCCGGCCACCAGTTCTTTCTCCCCGTTGTTGTCAACATGGTAAGAGCATCCATCCACATAGACAGTGGGCATTCCCTCACACTTGTCTTCTTCAAAGACTTTGTGTGGGGAATTAAGGTATGCCTCCATGTTGTCCTTTATTTTTAGACTCTCGTCCTCGAGACAGTTTTCTCTGGCACAATCATGCAAGTCAGCCAGACCTTGCGCGAGGGGACTCTTCTTGTTTTGGCCATATCTGACCTCCACAGGAAAGCCTTGCATTGACAGAATCCAGGAAGTAATTCGGGAATTACTCACATTTCCGGCCCGGATTCTGTCACTTTGGAGATATTGCAGAGGCTGGTGTGGAGTCTCCACTATGATGTGTTCCCCCTGGATAAACGGGCGGTAATTCTTCAATGCCCACACCGTTGCCAGGAGTGCCTTCTCACAATCGTTGAATTTTTCCTCCACAGAGGATAAAGTTTTGCTCGCATAGGAGATTACTTTATTGACCTTGTCATGCTTTTGGTATAATACTGCCGTCAAGCACGTATCAGAGAACCCCGTCTCCAGGAAGAACTCCTTGTTTCTGACAGGGTAAGCTAGGCAAGGCGCTTGTGAGAGGCTTCTCTTTAGTTGTCTTACTGCCTCGGCTTGTTCTGGACCCCATTCCCACTTGACCCCCCCCTTCAGGAGATGAATCAGGGGTCTGGTGATCTCTGCGTAGCCCTCAATGAACTTTCTGCTGTAATTAGTCAGTCCAAGGAGGCTCCTTAGTTCCCGCAGAGTTGTGGGGTCTTTTAGTTTCTGAAGTGCTTCCACTTTCTTTTCCTGGGGACAAAGACCCTGAGGAGTAATCTCATGCCCCAAGAAGTTAACACGGGTTTTACACCACTGTGCTTTCTGAAAGGAAAGTTTTGCTCCGGCGGCCCTCAACTGTGTCAGAACATAACGGATCTCCGCTATGTGTTCCTCCACAGATGAACTTTTGATGAGGACATCATCTACATAAGCCAGGTTACCCCTTGCACCCAAGTCGGGCATGGCCTTGTGTAGAAAAATGTTGAATTCATTGCCGGAGTTGAGGTATCCGAAGGGAGTCCGGGTCCAGGTGTACTGCTGGCCCCCAAAGGTAAAAGCCAGCTTGTATTGGTCCTCCCTACTGACAGGCACAGTCCAGTATCCATTGGTCAGGTCTATTGCAGTGAATACCTGTGACCCCTGGATCTGGGCCAGCCCTTGGTCAATGTAGGGCAGAGGCCATCGGGAAGTATGGACCCGTTTGTTGAGCTCCCTGAGGTCGGCACAGAGTCTCCACTGGCCGTTTGGCTTCAATATTCCCAGCACCGGATTATTGAAGATGCTGTGGACTGGACGGATTATTCCCCGGGACTCAAGGTTCTTAATTATTTCAGTAAGGGACTCCATTGATGCGAGAGGCAAGCGATATTGCTTCACAAACACAGGAGTCATGCCAGGGTCCGTGGGGATTGTTGTTGTGTGGATGTCAGTGCGACCACAGTCATATGAGTCTACCGCAAAGAGATCTTGGAAATCCAAGAAAACTTGTTTCAACTTTTGCTTTTGTTCCAGAGTCACACAGGCATCAGCTAGGTTGACTCTCTCTTCCACCATCTGCCTGAAGCCTGGAAAGACTTCTGGTTTGGCTATCTCCGCGGCCTCCTCCAGCTGGGTGGAGAAGTCCCTGGTCAGAGTGCTGATTTGGACTGGAGGCTTCAGGTGGGCAAGGCAGCCTTCATGAACCTGGAAAATCACCTCCTCCCTCCTGAAGTCACAAGTCACATCTTCCTTACCATAGGGGCAGGAAGTGTACACCAGGAAGTTCCCCCCATGCCGGGTAAAAATCCTGTCTGGTGTTGTATGGTCCTCACTGTCACTGTCAAAACAGTCCTTGGGGATTGGTCCTAACAGTTCATTTACAAGATCAATGGAGAAATGTCGGTCATCAACCGCCATTCCAATAATGGTGCCTGCGGCTAGAGTAATACTCTTTAAGTCGCTGTTATCCACCTCTATTAGAATGGTGTCATGTTCTATGTTGACTAATGGAGTTGGGTTTACCCCCAACCCTTGCTGTTGGAGAGAAGCATTTAGATGTATGTAAGCATCAGGGTTTTTCAACTCTTGTCCCCTTTTAACTTTCACTTCCAGGGAGAATTGTCGGGTCCTTTCTGGGATGGTGACTTCCTCTTTAATCTGAATTTCAACTGCATAAGGTAGCAATTGAGCTGACCTAAATGCTTTTTCTGGATCATCAAAGCCCATGGGATTATCCGCTAATCGGGACCAAGCTTTGAAGTTTATTAGGTCCAAACTAATGGCAAAGCGATTGAGAATGTCACTGCCTAAGTAAAAGGCGGCAGGGACGTCTCGCACGACCCAACAATTATGGACAATGCTCTTGTTGCCAATGGAGATTTTGAGCATACACCTGCTTGGCAGGAGATGTTTGGAATTAGGTGCTTCCAGGTCCATTTCCCATTTGTCTATCAGTTTGAAGGTGGGAATGGCTGGATCTTTTGGGAGTTGGCGAAACATGGCTTCGCTGATGAAGCTCTTACCGTTGTTCACACACACTCGAGCGAGAACAGAGTCCTTCCCATCATTTAACTGAACAGGGATGAACAACTGCTCTTCAATTTGCTGAATATCAGCCAGGCTCTGAGCTGATTTCACATCTTTCTGGACTATAGGAGTGGGAGTTTCTGATTGTGGATTTGTAAAGAATTTCAGAGTGTTTCCTTCCAGTGTGGAATACCACCTTAAACTGGAAGGAAGGTTGATTTTCAGAAATAGAGAGGACCCCCCATCACCAGTCTGTTGTCCTACTGCTATTACTGTCACGTCTGGAATTTGGTTGTTCTGGAAGTGAAATTCTACTTGGTCAGATTTTTGTTCAACCATGTGGCAGGTGCCGTTTAAACTAACATGGTTGACACTCTGTTTTAATTTTATTGGTCGGCTAGTCTGGGTCCAGAGGACCTTGTTTACACAATCTATTAGGGGTGACAACCTTCTCAGGAGGTCATTCCCTAGTAAACAAGGGGTGCCCTCTGGGGTCACAACTATGACCGGGTGTTTCAACTTATGTCGCCCAATTTTAATGTCCAAGTCTGCAGTCCCCTCAACGGGAATTTCCTTCCCGTCAAAGTTCTGTAGTTGTCCCGGAAGAGAGGTGAGAGGAATTTGGTAATTCTCTCCCCTTCCTGCATTCAGTTCGTCAAAGGCCCTTCTGGACAGAAGGGTAGCTTGAGATCCAGTGTCCACCAGTGCCGAGATTGTACCCTGCCCCTGTACTTGTACCGGGGCATAATATCTTCCCTCCTTCTCCTCAAGGGGGCACAGATAATGTACATTTTTGGACAACTGGTGGGCTAATTTTCTGGTTTTGGACATTGCAAGAGAAGAGATTTGGGCAGAATTCTGTGGAGAGCCTTGGGAATCTGAAAGAAAAAGTTGGCAACTGGAGATCAGAGCCATTGTGGGTTCCCCTGGTTCCGGTTCTGGGCCGCCCCCCCCTTTTTGGAGGCAGTCCCCAGGATGGGTTTGAACCAGGGGATTTTCTTGCTGTTGGTTCTGGGATGAGATGGTGGGCGGCGGTAGCTCAGTCTCCACATCTCCCCAGTCTGGATTTGCATCCCTAGGGACCCATTTTTCTTTGGGAGGAGTTCCCCCCCTCTCTGAAGGAGAAGATCCTTTCCCCAGGATCCTCTGAGGATCCCTCTCCCTCAAATTGGAAGATCTGTACCTCCTCCTCAAACTGAGTCTGTTTGGGTCTTTTGTTTCTCCTACCCCCCCCTCTGCTCCTTAGGAGGCAGACTTTCAGGGGCAAGAGATTTTGTTTCCGGTTCCTGGGTTTCCAGGGGCTGTTTACAAGTAAGGAAGGAAGCTTCCTCCAAGGCTTTACACCCCCCTTCCCCTTGTGCCTCCTCCCTGGGAACCGGTGAGTTATCGGGGTGCTGCCCCCGTCATTGTTCTGGAGCACCAGGTCCAGAGTTGGGTGCGTTCTGCGCCGGCACGCCCATCTGAGGGTTCTGCTGAGCCCTCAGTATATGACCCATATCCCGCGCCATGTTTTGAACCTGGCGCTCTAACTGGGAAACCCGCTCAGGCTGATACGGGGCCCTGTTTTCTCCCCTGGGCTGATCCCGGGAAGGGTAGCTGTCCCTCCTCTGGTAATACCCCGGGTTGGGAAGATTTGGGTACCCCTCCACCCTTGGCCTCCCCTCTCCCGGATTCAGTGGTCTGGGCTCAGGGAATTGGGGAAAGAAGGATGGATGGTTTTGGGGCTGAAAGTCGGGAGGATATCTGGGGAAAAAGTTCTGCCCAGGGTTTGGTAAATTTCTGCCCTCCTGTGGGAAGTTTGGAGGGAAGTTCCCTGGGTTAGGTGCTTGGCTGGATCCCCCCCCTTGGGCTGGAGGAGTCCACACATAACCCAGGATGGGTCTGTTACCTTTGTAGCGAGGACTTACATAGTCAGGAGAGCGAGGGACCCCATTTGTGGGGCTGCCTCCCTGGCTCCCTGTCTGTGACTGGCCCGAGGACCTTCTGGGCCTAGCATTATTAGGTGCAGGTAGGTTTTTAGGCCCCCCCATCTCCAGATCCAAAACGGGGGTGACCTTTACCTCTGCCACCTTGACAGCAGCAGGGGTGCTGTTGGCTTTGGGGTTTTTCTGGGCATTGCTTTTATTTTCTATGGGCTTCTGCACCTCATAGATCCGGGTAGCCTGTTCAATGACCCAGTCTAAAGATCTTTTCTCATGAAAATCTCTCACGAGCTGGGTCATTATATATTTGGGCAAGGCATGGAAAAATGTATTGACAAACTCTCTACTATCTGTGCGCACCCTTCTGGTGGTTTGCGCAAAAGCACGCTTTAACTCCTGCACAAATTCTCGTGGGGCCTGATCCTCCCCACATTGCAAATTGTAGGCCGCCTTGCGAGCCTCTTGAGGATTTCTGTGAACAGAAAAATGTTTCAGGATGGCCGCCTTATATGTGGACCATCTTAAATGATTTTGGTCCTCCAGCCCCGCAAAGAAACTGGAGTATTCCGGGGAGAATGTCCACTTTACATATTGAATACAGCTTTGGCTGTCCTTCAAATGGAAAGTCTCCATCATTTGTTCAAACAACTCTAAGTGCTCCCAAACAGAATACTTAGCGTTCTTATGGTAAGGCGTGATGACGCTCCTGATCGCCTTAATCTGCTTTAAGGGGTCCTTAAGCAAGGCCCTTTTTGCCTTATTGGCCTTTTTGGTTCGGGTAACCCTTGTCCATTCTTCCTCGGACTCAGAGGCACTGCTCCCCGAGGTTCCCGTCTGTTCTTCCAGGTTTTCCCGGATTCTGCGAGCCTGGGAATGGCTGGCAGAATGTGGGGACCTGGTCTCCTGTGTCCTGCGCAGTTCAGAGGAGTCTTCAGATTCCTCCTTGCTGCCAGGATTTGATGGGTACCCCCTCCACTGACCTAACTGGGCAGAGGTTTTCAGGATGCCCTTAATGGGCCTACTCTCCTGGGGTTCCCCATTGAACTGTACTGTACTTGGGTGCCCATACCCGGATGCCCACCCCTCCATTCCTGAGTGGTTCTGGCCTATGAGCCCCATACTCTTAGCTGGATAGTAATCTGCCATCCCTGTGGCCCTGTGCTCATGTGCGCCAGGGAACATGGGGGTGGCAGAGTCCAGGGACTGAGAGGTATGAGGGCCTCTGGTACTAGGGCTCCTGAGGTTATGCTCCGGAGTTTCCCTTTCCCAGCGAACCTCATCTCTATCCGCCCCTGCTCCCTGTTGCAATGCAAGAGCCTGCATTTGTGCCTTCAGTTCTTCAGTTAAGGCCTTACTGGACTCTATCAGTCTCTCCTGCATCGCTACCTGTTGTTGGAGCCTATCATTGTGTTCACAGAGGGCCTCGTTTTCCCTCTGTGCTTCCTGGTTGGTCCTGGAGAACTGGGCCAGTCTTTGCTGCAGGAGGGTTACCTCCTGAGCTGTGTCCCTATTGGCCTGCTCCTTTCTTGCTAGAGCATCCTCCACCCTCCTGGTGTGCTCTAACAAGTTCTGGTGTTCTTTTTGGAGATCACCCAGTCCCTGGTGGGCCAGGTGATTTTCTTCCATTTTTCTTTTTGTAAATGGCAGACTTCCTGGCCTAAGGCGTCTCTTTCCTGACTAAGAGCCTGCATTTGTGCCGCCAGGTCGTCCCTTTGCCGTTGAAGGGCACCAGCTTTTTGGCGTTCCTCATCAAACTCTGCCTGGGTATCCAGGTCTTTCAAGATCAGCTTGTTGCTCTCTACCTTCACTCTATCTAGATGACTTTGCAGGGTGGCTACCTGCTCCGTGCATGCCCTGTTAAAGTCTAATTGTTGCTCCAGCTTTTTCTGGCTCTGCAGTAAGGAGTCCAAACTGTCTTGGTGCTCCTTCTGCAGGGCCAGAAATCTGGTATCCTGTTCTGACTTTTCCTTTTGCAGCACATCCATATCCTCCCTCATTTTAGTGATGTACAGTCTGCTGTCATTTTCTGACTCCTGGCTCCTCTGCAGCCTCTGCTCAGAAGAGACCAGGTCAGATTGGACCTTCTGTAATGCCAGCAGTTGCCTACTCGCCAGATCTTGGCCTTCAGCACATTTGTCCTGCACGGCTCCCATATGTAAATATAAATACGCCGCTACCCTGGCAATCTTATTGTGTTCATCTTTGGCTTTAGGAGCCATATATAGTTCACTCAGGGCCACATGTAAGGGACCCTGATCTCTATATATATCTGACCCTGTTTCAGTGACCTGTTGTGTGATGGCCTGCAACCACGCATCCTGGCCCTGTTCGGTCCATTCACCTCTCACAAATAGCTTGTGCAAGAGGTGCTCTCTGGCTATTTTCATGTCTACTAAGGTCGTCATTCTAGAGATTGGTCTCTGTCCTGACTTACAGAAGTTTGTATTTTATTTTTGCAGAACAGAACTTTTCTTGGAGTGTCCCTTTTGAGGAATGCTTCACAGCGTAATGCAGCGTGGTGATCCGACCGGATGTATGTATCCCGTCAGTTAGCACACTGTATTAAGCTGCACAAGTGGTAAATCTAACCCAACGTCTCGGCTCGAGCCCCCAATTTGTAAGAGGATTCAATTCAGCACTACAGCTAAGTTAACGCCTAGTCTATAATACTGAATGAAAACCCTTATTGATATATCTTTAGGTCCAGTTCATGCGTTCTGGATGACTACCCCTATATAACACCCCTCTCTTGGAATCCCCCTGACCCCACTGAGCCAAGAAGTAGTTCTGTTTTGCAAGTTTAAAAGGTTTATTTGATAATTTAAAATAGATATATATATCACGCTTTATAATAAATTAACAATTGAATAGCACACTTAATCGGATATGATAAAGATCAACAACGGAGAATCTGGCACTAGCACACTTCTTATAATCACTAATGAGTTGACATGAATGGATAAGGTAGCACACTGGTAATTAGGTACAGAAGTATAATGTGGTAGAAAATGCTTTATAGGGTTCAAGGAAATGCAAGGTTGAATGAATGAAATGCAGTATAGAAAATACTCAATAGGATTTCAACAAAACAATGTAATCACTTTTCTCTGGCTATTCACTCCCCCCCTCTTTATGCAATGCAAGGGAATGGGAGGAAGCACACAGTTCTCAGAAATGCAATCAATGTAATCAGTTCAATCCAGCAAGCTTTAGACAACAGAAAACAGATAGGAGTTTTGAAATCACAGGCCCAACTTGCTTTGATATGTGCTGGCAATGAATGAGAAATATGCTGGAAACGCTTTTAATTCCCTTTCAGAGGTTCAGGGTGAGTGGTATCTAGTTAATATTAGTCCAGGCTCACACTAGCAATGATGCAGGGATAGTTAGCAGGTTAAAACGAATTTCTGGCAAATGGAAGGCAAGCAGCAGCAGTTTTTACATGTGAAGAAATTGCAAATCGCGGTAAAATTCGCGGATGCGTGTTCCGCGATTGCGGTAAAACTATAAGGGGTAGGAATGCGGTTCTTGGTACGATTCAAAGCTACGATTCTAAGCTATCAGAGGAAAGTTACTGCAAGTCTCTAGCCCAAACGGTCGCGGAGATATGAGCGATTTAATAAAGGTCGTTTTTGGGTTTGCAAATTTCAAAAGCTCAAAATGACAAGTGCAGCTTTTGCAGCTAAAATGACAGGTGACAGCTAGGAGGCAGTTCTACTTAGGTTAAAGAGATTGAATTAGATGAATTTAAACTAAGAGATTGGTTCTACACAGTATTCTAGGTACTCACACTATATTCTTGAGTGAAATGGGCCTCGCCACGGATCTGGTCAGGGTTTTAGACTGGACTCTGGTCTGGTCTGGTCTGCACTTCACAGTGATCTGGGTCAGCTCTCTCTGCTGGTCTGGGTCTCTCTGGGTACAGCACTGCTTTCTCTCTGGTTCTCTTAGTTCTGGATAGATTGAAGTCTCTAGTTTGGCTTTCTGGAGGTTGATGGAGGTAAGTATGGATTTTTCCGGCAGAGCGTCCCGCTGCAGATGGATTTGGAAAGCCCCTATCTGTCCTTATGTGTCTGCTTTTATGTGTTTAGAATGTGGGTGTGTTCTAGCATCACTGACCCTACCTCTCTCTCAGCTTCTAATTGGTCAAACTTCCATTTATCATTTGATTGGGGAATGAACTGTGAGTCAGAGTGATGTCATTTTACAGCCTGCAGAAAGTCCACTCCTCCTGTCAACTTACACACAAATCTAGATTTGAAACAAATACATATTTGCAGAGGTACATATTGTTTTAAAATCATATGCACCCATCATGCATTACAGGAGGTATACCCTGTTCAAACTCTGCTCTTCCTGGGAGCTTGCATTCAGAAATGGCACATATTTCACTTTTTAACTGATTTTGCAATTTCTGACATTGACCCAACTTTACATACATGTGTGCAGGGAGTAGGGACATTAACTGATGAAGTTTCAGATTTTTAACATGCATACAGTTAGAGTAATATCCATTTTTCCGCTAAAACCCCCCTGAACATGCCACCGGGTCGAAAAACCTCTTAAAATGTGTGCAGAAAAATCACAAGAATTATGGTATCATTTATAAAATTTTCACATGTCCGCTCTATGAGTTATTCATCTTTTTAAAGTTATGTTCTGGCTCCAAAGGGGTGTGGTTTCCCCTCAGCACAAGGTTGAATTTCTGGTTTTTTCCAGTTCTGCCAAGCCAGCTTGCTCTCACAGGCAGTGCCCCTCCCAGCTCCTGCCAAGAGGAAGCTACATTTTACCACTGCGGTAATAAAAACCTTTGCCTGAGTGAAGAGGGCTTTGTTCACTCTCCTGCAGAGCACAGATAATTCAATTATCAGATAGATGGCATATCCTTAGTGTGGGCAGCAAAAGGAAGGTTGGCCTGGGAACACAGTGGTGACTCAAGTTTCCCTCCTGATGGGGGTAGTTGCCAGGCAGAATTCAGTTCCTTAAGCCAAGTTTCAGATAAAATGTCACTTTTTGTTCCCCAGTTTCTGCATTCAAATAAAACTAAACATTTTCACATATGCAGCTAGAAGGCTGATTCTAAGTTTAAAACTATGACATTTAAACAGTTACAACCTATGTGACACTCAAAAGTAGGTCACTCAGTCAATTTGAACATTTAGATTTGTAGTGTCTTTCAGTCCAATGCAACTTAAACTGCTGAAATCCACAGCGCAGCCAGTCTTGTTATAAGCATTTTTCTGGGCTCTTCATTTCCCAGATTTTGTAGGCACACAAAACTCCATTCTACCAAATGTCTGCTGGTGTTCAGTGAATATTTTGCACATATTGCAGTGTTTGAAATAGGCACTTTGGCTTGCCTTCAGAGAAACACAGGGTGGTTTTAAACTGCCGGCTTTTGGATAGTGGTGAGTACTGGTACTGCACCCATTTTTGGGATTTAAGAAAATGAATTCCCAACAGTTATGGGTTTGCTTTTGGCAATCAGCATTGCCACTCCCAATGGTTTCAGACTACTGTGCGGGTAGTCCAATGGTGGTTTTAAAGCGCTTTGAAGCTAACCGGCGCTACTGTTTTTCCTTTGGCAACCCATTTCCCTCATGGCAACCCAGCCTTTCATTCTCGCACTGGTGGGTGGCAAGTGAGGCAACCATTTTAGTGTGCGCACAAACTGCGCAGCTTTCCTGGATTTCAGCGCACATGTGGGTTTTCCGCCATCTTGAATTTTCTAAGCCCACAGCACCAAATGTTGCAGCATGATAGCTTAAACGTGGGTCAGGACACCCAACAGATGTGATCAAAGATAGCGACGGCGAGGGCCCAGTGGAGCAGCCATCCTGCCCGTCGCAACCATTGCCCGAGCCCCAGGATAGCTCGGCCGCCATTTTGTTGGCGATCCAATCCTTATGTACTGAGATAAGGACGAGGTTACCACAGACCCTGACGGAGGATCCAGAACCAGGACTGTCGGGAAGCCCTCCGAACAAGCGGAGGAGAGTCCACCCCGCACCGCCCTTCGTGCCCACGAGGCCTGTGGACCCCTCATCCCCCTCGCCTGACCCTCGGGATGATACGGCGACGGATACAGCAATGGGGACGGACGACTACGACGGTGGCTGTGATACAACGGACATTCCTTCATCACCCCCCCGCCCTCCCCTCAGGCCTCTCCCCGTTCTCATCTGACGAAATTGGCTCTTTCCACGCCATGATAGCCAGGGAATCCGAGCTCTTCCAGCTATGCCCTGAGGAACAGAAAAAGGAAGGCTTTCTTTACCAGCGACGGGAGGCCAAGAGAAAGACGGTCCTCGCTGTGCCCTTGCTCGACGACATCTGGGACGAGGGGCTGGCTATCCTGAAGAACCCTTCCACAACACCCGCCAAAAGGGACAGGTACGAGAAGAAGTACCGGTTCCCCGATGCCGCCTCCTTGTGCCTCAGGGCCCAGCCTATGCCGGACTCTGTCGTCTCGGCAGCGACCAAGAAGAAAGCGGCGGGGGCGGCGGCTTCAACTTCCACTTCCCCGCCGGACAGCGAGGGCAAGAAGTTGGACTCCATGGGACGACGAGTCATCTCGTCGGCGGCGACGACGATTAAGGCGGCCACTGCCTTAGCGATTGCGGCCCGTTACGACAGGGAGCTTTGGTTGAAGATGGCTCCCCTGCTAGACTTCCTACCGGACAAGAGGGCGGAGGCCCTACAGATTCGGCAGGAAGGTGAGGAAGGAAAGTGAGGTGGCGTCGGATCACGCCATAACGGTGGCAACGGACATTGCCGATAACGGATTTCGCCAGCTGGGCAACAGGTTTTGCCTTCGACGACGAGGATGGCTCAAGGCGACGGACATTCGCCAGGACGTCCAGACCAGAGTGTTGGACATGCCGTTCGACAGCAACAACCTGTTTGGGAAGACGGTGGATGAGTCCCTCCAGGCCATCAAGACCGACAGACAGCCCGAGCCCTAGGATTCCTTCCGCAACAGCGGCCCTTTCGGAGCTCCGGAGGCAGACGATGAGTCTCCAAGGGATCAATCGGTGGCTCTTCTACGTACCGCCAGGCAGCCTGCTCCTCGTCCCAGGAGGCCTACAGAGGTCGCGGCAAGCAAGGAGGGCCTCGCCGCCGTAGTTAAGGAGGCCAAGGCGGCAAGGCCTCTTCCAAGCCGGACTGAACCTGCCGTAGTGTCGGACCCCCACCGAAGCACCCCGGTGGGAGGCCGGCTGACGAAGTTAGTCAGCGTGTGGGAGTCCATCTCCACTGACCCTTGGGTGCTGGACACCCTGGCCCGCAGACACTCGCTAGAATTTCAAAAGAAGAGTCCTCGTATTCCTCCCGTGGCCAGGAAGGAGAATCCCGTCCCTCAACTACTGTTGGAGGTAAGGGCGATGCTCAAGAAAGGTGCCATCAAGCTCGTATCCAAGAGGCTCCAGAGTATACTCAAGGTACTTCCTCATCAGAAAGAAGACAGGTGGTTGCCGCCCCATTCTGGACCTGCGTCGGTTAAACAAGTACATCAAGGCACAGAAATTCAGGATGGTCACCCTCCAGCACGTGTTGGGACAGCTGGAGGAGGGCGACTGCCTATCGTCGTTGGACCTGGAGGATGCTTACTTCCACATCCCCATTCTAAAAGGACACAAAGTTCCTCAGATTTGTAGTCCAGGGGCGTCACTACCAATTCAGAACCCTGCCGTTCGGATTAAAGTCGGCACCCAGGGTTTTCACCAAGTGCCTCGCACCAGTGGCGGCGCGGCTGCGCCTACAGGGGATCCACGTCTGCCCCTACCTGGACGACTGGCTAATCCGTGCAAGGTCAAGAGAACTCGCCTTCGAACACACGGCAAGGACCGTCCACCTGCTCACGGAACTGGGATTCGCCATCAACTACCCCAAATCCCACCTGGTTCCGTTGCAGGTGGCACTGTTTCTGGGAGCGAAGCTCGATACAGTGGAGCGATTGGCATCTCCGTCAGAAGAAAGGACGAAGGCCATTTTGGGAAAGGTGCAGCACCTGTTAGCCACGGATGTGGCCAGGGTGAGGTCCATCAAGTCCCTCCTCGGGATGATGTCCTCATGCATCTACCTTTTGCCCCTTTGCAGACTTCGGATGCGTCCGCTACAAGAGTTCCTCAACGCCCGCTGGATTCAAGTGGCGGGCAGCTTCGAAGACAGGATGCCGCGCGACGAAGAGTTCCGTCGGGCGATTCTATGGTGGGGTACCCGTGCGCACCTCACAGCAGGCATGGAGTTTCAGACCCCAGCGTATCAGGAGACGGTGACGACGGACGCCTCCCTGGAGGAATGGGGGGACCACACCGGAGATCTCCACGCAAGAGGCCTCTGGCTCCCGGAGGAGAGGACTCTCCACATCAACATCCTGGAGCTGCGAGCCGTGTTCTGCGCGCTCAAAACGTTCCTTCTGTCCCTCAAGGACAAAGTGGTGAGGATCTTCACCAACACCACCACGATGTTCTATATCCGGAAGCAGGGAGGTACCAGATCCCCAGCCCTATCCAAGTAGGCCCCGGATCTGTACCACTCTGCCGTCGCCCAGGGGATGTTTCTGGTTCCTTTCCACCTGGCAGGAATAAAAAACACCATCGCCAACTCACTCAGCGGGGAGCTGCGCTCGTGCCACGAGTGGGAACTACACCAGGACCAGGTGGATTGGCTCTTTCAACGATGGGGCAAACCCCAGAGGATACAATATCCCGGCTGACTGCAGAGAGGTTCTTGCAAAAGCCAGGGCGTCCTCGACTCTCTAGTGCAATGGACATGGAAGAGGTTCTCTGTCTGGTGCCGTGCACAGAAGATTAACCCTCTGCGGGTTACGGCCCCTCAAGTATTGTCGTACCTACTGTCGCTGGCAAAAGTTGGACTGGCTCACGCCTCCATCAAGATACATCTGGCTGCCATCTCCCGATACACCAGAACTACAGGACGGGCGTCCTTGTGGTCTCATCGGCTGGTGAAGGAATTTATGAAGGGACTATTCCGATTGTTTCTGCTGGTGAAGGCCCCTGCCCTGGCGTGGGAGCTCAACGTGGTGCTGACCAGGCTCATGGGGGTCCCATTCGAGCCTATGCATTCGGCGCCGTTGAAGATCCTGTCATGGAAGTCATCATTTCTCGTGGCCATCACCTCCGCACGACGAGTGGGAGAGATCCAGGCCCTATCTTGCAAGCCTCCATACTTGACTTTTCACGACACAAGGGTGGTGCTGAGGACGTACCCCTCCTTTATGCCCAAGGTGCCGTCGGACTTCCACCTCAACGAGCCCTTGGTGTTGCCCGTTTTCTTCCCGTCGCCTTTGTCGCAGGCCGAGAGGACTCTGCACTCGCTGGACATAGCTAGAGCGCTGAAGTTCTACGTGGACCGCACAAAGAGTTTTCGGAAAACATCACAGCTGTTTGTCAACTTTGGACCTGTGAATCAAGGGAAGGCTCTCTCGAAGGGTTCCATTTCCAGATGGCTCTCTGGCTGCATCATGCACTGTCACAGGTTGGCAAACCGACCGCTGCCTGGCCGTCCGAGAGCCCATTCGACCAAAGCGATCGCTGCTACCACGGCGTTCCTGTCTGGTGTGCCCCTGCTGGACATCTGCAGGGCTGCTACGTGGAGGTCGATGCACACCTTCACAAGATTCTACTGCGTCGGTCGGGACTCCAGGGAGGAGTCCAGGATCGGCCAAGCAGTGCTGTGCAACCTGCTTGCTGAAGGTGAGCCTGGTGAGGAGGTAAGAGATGCTTAATGTTGAGCCTGTTGCCACCTCCCGTGGTTGTGCATGTGTATACTGCTATGTATTCATATATTCATGAGGATGTGAATCCATGCCAGACCCCATGCTGGAGAAGGAACAAGTTACTTACATGTAACTGTTGTTCTCCAGCATGGGTCTGGCGTGGATTCACATGCAAACCCTCCCTCCTTCCCCTCTGCGGCTCTTCACTTGGTCATAATGCCACTTTACGTGCTACCAAATCTGAGGATGGCTGCCAGGGGAGGGGCTTAGGGAGAGGGCAGTCATTGGCTGGCGGCAGTATGACCCAGAGGTCAGTGATTGGTTACTACTAAGAAAGACCGATCAGAAACTGATTTTTTTCTTTAACAAGGATTCCCAGCCTGACAGGGAATATTCATGAGCATGTGAATCCATGCCAGACCCATGCTGGAGAACAACAGTTACAGGTAAGTAACTTGTTCCTTTTGGATTGGTTGGGTGCTTTTGAATACAATCATGTGATTCAAAGGGAATGATTTAATTCCCTAGCTTTTGTCTAGGCTTACCCAGGATGCAAGTGATGCTATAAGGGAGTTGAGTAATCCTGAGAGACAAGAGTATGAAAATGTGAAGCTGGCATTAATAGACAGATTTGGGAAAACTCCTTCCCATTACCGAAGAGGTTTAGGAACTTTAAAAAGACTGATCGTACCCCTTGGGCTAACTGGGTGTGTGAATGTTTGAAAAACTTACATGGTTGAGTTAAGGGTTACTGAGTAAACCCCTTTGAAGGAATGAGAAATCTCTTTTTGTTAGAATCTATTTTTGATGCCTGCTCTCCTGAGCTCCGACAGCACTTGGCTGACTCAAGAGATTGATCCCGAAAAGATGGCAAAGGCTGCTGACTTGTGGGTTGCCAACAGGGCCACTCACAAGGACTCTAAGCCCCACACAAGAAGGATGAGGGGGAAGCAGCACAAGAAAGAGGGAAAAGGGTATTCTAATTCCAACCATCCAAGAGAGGGCCACAAACATAAAAAGAGTAGCTCCCATGGATAACCTGGTCAGTCTAGTGAATCCTCTGGTGCTAAACCAGAGGGAGATCAGCAGAACCCCCCCTTTCCAGAGAGCATTTGGTAAATGCTATGCATGTCGGTCTACTGACCATGTGAAAGGGGATCCCAGATTTAAGGGTAAACCTTCAGGTTTCCCCACTGCCTCCTTAGCCTTCATCCCTGAGGGAGAAGTTCATATGGCAAGCTGTAACCTTCAACTATTGGCTGAATACCCCATTGGTGTCTCAGCCAGTGTTTCTTTAGTGTCCCTAGGTCTATGGGAACAGAATGTGGATGTGTACAACTCCATTCCAGATAACACTAAATAATACAAAGACAGTCTATTTGTACATGGTCAGGAGACTCCTGCCAATAGACACTGGGGCAAGCATTACAGTGGTTGATGAAAGCTTTTTCAAACCTGAGGATGTTGCTAAGGCACCCAAATGTCCCACTAAACTTGCAGGAGGCCCAATCCAGATGGTTCCAATACTGCCAGCTCTCATCCAGTGCAACACTATGACTGTTAGAATACCTGTCAGTGTACAAAATGAGGTGCCTGGGAGGGTCCTGTTGGGGAATGACTTGAAGACTCTTGGGGGTTGTATCTATCACTCCCAGGCCTCCCAGTAAAAGGAAGCAGGAGCAAATGAGATTGGCCAGAGAGGCAACCTTGGATGACTCTCAGTGGGAAGTTAGAGGTTCCTATAGCTCCCAGTCCACAGGACGGACACCCTTCTAATTCTAGGCCAAAGGGGACACCCAAAGTCTCAGGAAGAAAGAAAGGTATAATACCTAAACTTATTCTAAGGACAAGGACATCCCCGAGAGGACAAGGTCACCCAGTGACCCCTTCCCCAGTTGAGGCTGAGTGGGACGATAAACCAAACTCATCTACTGGTGAAAATGAGCTGGCGGAGAACCTTCCCTATGTTGTAGATCTGGATCCTAAAGACCATCCTGAACTGCAAACTTTACTTGCAGAAGGTGGACTCTCTAGGGCAGACTTTAGCAGAGGTCAAAGAGTGCCCTACTCTTGAAGGTCTCCGTCAACATGCAGCTTCCCAGCTGGAAGATCAAGAGCCAGGGAAGCATAGGCTTTACTGGGAGGATGGCCTCCTCTACAGTGAACCTATTGAGTCTACCCCAGGAGACTAAAGAAGACGTGTAGTGCCCCAGGAGGTGAGACGCCAGTTCCTACAATTAGCCCATGAGATCCCTCTGGCTGGTCACTTGAGCTTCAAGAAGACCAAACAGAGGATATCTCTGTATTTCTACTGGCCCAAGATGGGGTCTTCAAGAAGTGCCTCAGCTCCCCCAGACTTTGTTCAATTGACATTGGCTGTCCTGGCTCCCTGCAGACTCTTCTTACGCTCTGACTTTGTGTTTTCTGTCCCTCAAAAAGTCATACTTAAGTTACTTGTATAGCTGGGAAATGGTTAAACTATATTTCATTGGGGGGGATTGTAAAGTGCTTACCTGTTTGAAGAAAATGGTTAAGCTTTGTATCCTTCCCTAACCGTTCCCTTTTTCCACAACCTCAGTATTTAATTTAAGTGTAAAAGTCAACCTCAGTATTTCATTTAAGTGTAAAAGTGATATATCAATGTCCACAGTGTCCTAGCAATTGAAGTCACCTTAGGGTGTAGGTAGTGTGTGTGACACATCCCAAAAGAGTATCTACTTACTTACCTAAAACTGAAGGAGTGTATTCTTGAAGTTATGTTAATGTTATTTTAATGTTAAAGGACATTTGTACCGCGCACTATCACCACCGGAGTGGTCCCCTGGTGCTGTGGCGGTTCTGAAAGAGGAGGGGAGGTTAAGTTAGTGGGAGGAAGCAGGAAAGGTGCAAGAGAGCAGTGATGTGCTGTTGGCGGCTTCAGCCCAGTGGGTCTGTTGGCTGGGCTTGGGGTTTTTGCGGCCGGTAGTCGTCGTGTACTGTTGTGCAAGACTGTGTGTGTTTTTGTTTTGTTGTTGCAGTGTAGTGAAGTTTGTGCGGTTTGTTGTGCTGTAGGTTTGGTTGTTTGGTTTGGAGTTTGAGAGGTGTATGCAGAAAGGGAAATTGTTAGTAGGGTTGGTTAGTTTGCGTCTCTATCCCGAGTTGAGGCGCTCAGCTTGCATGGTCTCCCCTGATGCGGCACTGTCCAGACCTCGGTCCAACTGGCATATAGGTTCCTTACTCTTCTGGCCCCCACCTCTAACATGCTCTCTCATAGTTCCCCTTATCCTCCCTACATACTCCTGTGGTCAGTGCACCTTCCAGTGTCAGCCTCTCAGGTGGTGTGTTGATTGCCAATATCTCGACAATTCCCTACCACTGTGTGGTACCTGGCGGTAACTACGGGCGGGCGAAGTGTTGGTGGGATTGTCTGGGGCAGTTGACTCAGTCTCCGTGTGCGCCGCCTGTGTTCCAGTCTATCCGGTGTCACCCATCCAGGTGCCGTATCCTCTCGGGTTGGGGATGTCCGTCTCCTTTCCGATTTAGTCATCCTTTTTTCTGGTTTTGGTTTCCAGATTTAGTCTGTGGTGTTGCAGAGCCAGGTTTTTAGTTTTTTCTTGAATTTTAGGTGATCTTCAGTGTTTATTTCTTTTGGTATGTTGTTCCAGGTTTTTGCGGGTAGGTGGTAGAAGGAGGTGCCGCCAAGTTTTTTTTTTTTTAAGGTATGGTTTGAGTTCCAGGCGGATTTCGTTGCTTGGTCGGAGGGGTCTCGTTGGTTTGTAGACTGTTATTTTCTTTTGTAGGAATTCTGCTCCCACAGGGTTACTACATACAATCTTGCCTAACACTGGGCCAGGGATTATGTTGCACATGTGTATTAGAGGCAGCCAGGGCTAATTAATTTATGAGAAAATCACCCCGTTCGTGATCATTGAGGTAACCACAGCCTCTGGAACAGAATGCGTACTGCAGTGCCTTGATGCAAGAGTGTACGGAAAATGGCGCTTCCTTGCATGTTGAGCTTTGTTTCCCAGTTCCAAAACACATCTCACTTCACCCGCCCAAAAATTACTCCCACCCACCCCAGTTCCATCGCCTCTCCTCACCTTTTACTTCAAGTTTAACCTCCATAGCTGCAAGTCCACCACTAGTTGTCCAATTCACACCCCAGAAGGCTGGACTGCGGCCTCAAAGCTTCGTAGCTCTACGGGTGATATCAAAACTAGAAAGTCAGAAGGGCTGTACATCCCCACTTGCGACCATCTCTGAGTCACTGTGCCACTCTGCTCCACCATGTCAGACCAGTTGACATTGCCATGGTCTGGTGCAGGATCGATGCTAGTCCTAAATGTGAGAGACCTGGCCATCCAAAGCTATGCAAAAGAGTGTCTGCACTGCCGGAAAAACTTTCTCCCCAACTAAAGCCACAAAATCGCCTTTCAGACCCCCAACATCGCCATCGCAGTAACCCGCCATCGCTTACTTCCCAGTCCTCTCAGTTCTCCATAACCTCCTTTCCCTGCTAAATTAATTGAGAAACCCATTGGTCAGCAGCCACCCAACTGTGCACCAAGGTGGCAGAAGAAACAGGCCCACGTGTAGGCCAGAGAAAACATGGTAGAATGGGGAGGGGCGATGGGGCAAAGATCTGATGTGAAAGTGCATGAAAAGGCATCAGTATGGCAGAAGAAAGTGCAACAAAGCCAAAAGGAGGAGGTATTGCCCTCATCTTCAGAAACACGCTAGACATGAGAATAGCTTCCTCGTCACCATTTTCCTCATGCAAACTTCTCTCAGCTAAACTCCAAACCTCGCACAAAAGCACCACCTCAATCCATCTAATTTACAGTCCTCCTGGGCCCATAGGCTCATTCGAGGAGGACATAATGACTCTACTCTCCGACATCAAAACCACCTCGCAAACCTTAATCCTAGGAGATTTCAATTTAGGCTACAACGACCCTAATGACCTCCCAGCAATCTCACTAGCTAATGCCCTGGCTGACCATGGATTTATACAAAAAATCACCCAACCCACTCACAAGAAAGGAAGGACCCTTGGCTGGGTAGCGGATCTAAATTCCAACATTACAGTGAATTAAATCCTACCTCAATCATGGACTGACCACTACCTTCTCTCCTTTGAGTTTAGCATCGACAAAGCACCAAACAAAACTTGTCC
Organism: Ambystoma mexicanum; assembly: GCF_040938575.1. Classification (NCBI taxonomy): domain Eukaryota; kingdom Metazoa; phylum Chordata; class Amphibia; order Caudata; family Ambystomatidae; genus Ambystoma; species Ambystoma mexicanum. The sequence continues at coordinate 1,041,945,595 of NC_090922.1, read as the reverse complement.
CATAGCACTTCCGTTCCCACCAGAAACAAATGCAACATTACTGCCGAGGCAATTATGCCTCTTGTAATCCCCACCTTAAGTGCAGTACTAAACGCGAACGACCCCAGCTTTCTTGTAGAAGCTTATAACTCTTCTATGTTTAAAGCAATAGACACAGTCGCACCTCTTAAAATGCGCAAAGGGAAACCAAGAGCCCACGTGAACTCATGGTTTACTCCCGAGCTGAAGACACTTGGCTCTGAAAAAAGATAACTTGAAACACTCTGAAAACCTACCCCCTCGTCCGAGAACAAAACTAACCTAGCCAACATCTCTACTAAATACAAAGAAGAGATTATCCATACTAAGCAAGATACCTTCAAAAATGGAATAAATCAAACTGGGTCCAGTACTAAAGAACTCTTCATCATCTTGAGAGAAATTGAGATGCCCAACCCACCCACTGATTCATGCCTAAAAGACAAACTCGGGTGCACGAACATTCAAAATGCTCTCACCAACAAAATTGCCAGTCTGCAGACTAAAATAGCAGATGAACGGCGACTCCTAACTAACTCTGCCTCTTCCAAGCCGACCCCAGCGCACCTCACCCAACAGCCCCAAGGCTTTAAATTTAGAAATGTATTGGTACCTGAGGTACAAAAAGTTATAGCCTCACTGAAACCCTCTGATTGCCAGGGGGATAGCTGTCCAGCACAGATCATCAAAGATGCTGCCAGAGACCTGGCCCCATTCATCACCAAATTAATCAACGCATAATTTTCAAGTGGCATTGTACATATTAACTTGAAGGAATCATGGGTACTTCCACTACTCAAAAAACAAACGCTAGACCCCACTATCCCTACGAACTATAGACCATTACTACGGTCCCATTTTTTGTTAAAATCCTGGACAGGGTTGCAGATTTGCAAATCCAAGACTAGCTAGAGTCCAATAAACTCCTGGGAACTCCGCAATCTGGCTTTAGACCGCAACTTGGGGCAGAAACTGCTCTTATTGACCAAAAAGCCAGATTGACAATCTCAAAGACAAAGGTAGACTTGATATCTTGCTCCTCTTGGATCTGTCGGCGGCATTTGACTTGGTCGACCACAAGGTACTTTGTGATCACCTCGCCTCAGCAACCCACTTTTCTAAGACCGCTATCACGTTGATTCAATCCTTACTAAATGTTAGGACCATGCGAGTCTTCTCGCCGTCTGCAGCAGCTGACCCCATACCGATCACCTTTGATGTGCCCCAATGCTCATGTGTTTCGCCAACTTTGAATAACATCTTTACAAAGCCGTTGTTTGATGAATTGGACCGTCTGGGTGTCACCTACACTAGTTATGCCGATGACACCCAGATACTCCTACCCCTTACAGGCATTTATGACACAGATGTACGACTTGTGAACGAAATCTACAATATCATTCAGGCATGGATGACCGTACATGGACTCTGCCTGAATGACGACAAAACGGACCTCCTCCTGGTGGGTTCTCAGCCAACTTAAACAAATTAAGCCCTAACTACACTACTTTCAATATAGACGGGAACAACATCCCAATTGCCAAAGAAGTAAAAACATTAGAGTTCTACTTTGACGCTACCTCCAACTTAAACAAACAAGTGAATATGACCGCCTCAGCCACTGCCTATACGGGCAAACTGATAAGGGCCTGTAGACCGATGTTGTCAACAGAAAGTTGTCTCATATTAGCCAGAGCAATCATATTGTCCAAACTGGACTACTGTAATGGTCTCTACTTAGGTGCTAATAAGACTGTACCCTACAGATAATGCAGAACAATGCTCTTAAAGCTGGATTAAATATACAGAGAAGAGAGCATATCTCTGCAACTAGAAAACACTTCAAATGGCTCTCTAAAAGAAAAGATTGAACTTAAAACTCTCTCACCTTCAAAGCACTGAACCATACAGCCCCTCCTTACCTCACTGAAAGATTCACCTTGAGATCATCCACACAAATTACTAAATCTGACACATCCCTTTGGTCCCAAGATACAACCTAAAAAGATCTGGAGGATCCAGTTTCCCGGTCATGGCCTCCCAACTGTGGAACACCCTCCCATCTGACATTAAATCTATCCAAGTATTCTCCAATTTCAGGAGACGTGTCATCTGCTGGTTACTTAGCAAGAACTAATTAAGTTTCTTAGATCTCCTAACGTTGCCTCATAATTTAATTGACGTAGCCACTTGATTATCCTATACCTGTTCATCTGTATATTTGATCTGCCTACATTTTAGCGACTTAATAGAACTGCTTCTCTACACCTGTCCTGCCTGTTTTCCAGCCATGTGAAAAACATACCTTTGGTACTGTAACTTCTTATCACTGCTTATGTTTCTAAAATGTATCTTGGTACCTACCTGTAACTGCCTATAATCTCTATGCATGTACAAACTCTACTCTTAACTGCATTGTCCATGTCTGTAACACTCTACTAAGAGTGCCCAGATACCCCTGGGTCATGTGCGCTATATAGATAAAATAAACAAACAAAAATGCAAGCAATCATTGTAAAGCAAGCAAGATGTCCAAAAGTGTCAATGGCACAAGCACAGATATGTTCAGATTACTTCACTTCGATTCATAGCTTCCATCGGTCCCTTTGGCAGATATGATATATTGAATTATTAGATAGGTTACAATTTAATCCATTGGGCCCGCGCCCGTATGTTTCCTGTGGTTTGCTAGCACTTCAACAAGACTTCTGCTTTAAAAAAAATGTATTACAAAATAGCTTCTCTTTAAAATAATTGTACAGCTGTTGGTCATTGGCAGAAACAATGTATTGTAATAAACATCATGGCTCCAAAAAGGGAAAGAACATTGAAGCTGGGATTGCGCTTTTTAAAACCACTCCTTTTTAAAAAAAAAATAATTTAAAGCATTGTCTACAGTCTTCTTTAGTGGTGCAGAGCCCAATATTAACCACACTTGTAGAGATGTGCAGTGAACTTCCAAGCGTGCATTTTGTGTGCATTTAGTGCACTTGAATGCTAATATTTCCGTATTGCCTGTGAAAAAAGTAGTATTCCTGACCTTTGTTCACGAGTAGTGAACATTTAATAATGCAAAGTTCGATTGTTTCCTTTTAGAAGTACAGACGTGGTGATTGAATTGTCATGTAACATTGCTAGAGGTCATAGTAGATACTTTTGCCGGAAGTCTGATGGCTATTGTGTGTGTTTTTTTCTGTTTTGCAGCTTTCCATCTACTTTCCTGGCCAACAATAACCAGTCTTCCTCGACGCACATGCAAAGTGGTCCTAACTCCTCCATGTCAACATCGCCTTCATTGCCTGCTGGCAGCAATATAGTCGTTACATCAGGCTTTAGTGAACTGAAAGCCTCTAATGGCAGCAGAAAAGCAAGGGTTCTTTATGATTATGATGCCGCAAATAGCAGCGAATTATCACTGTTAGCTGATGAGGTAAGCATCCATGCTTGGAATTAGTTATTCAGAGTAGTGTGTATGTTTGGATGAAGTTTTCACATTTTGAAATTGAAACCATTAATTTGTGTGCAGAATGTTTCTTGATCTCGGTATCAACATAACTCGCCAAAGCATTTACACCTGATGCCTGTCACTATTTTCACACTTGCATTGGTTGTTCAATCCATGGCTGCCGAACTATTATTTCAGATGGGAGGATGTGGGAGGGCTCGAATTAAATCACAATCACTGAGTTAATCAACTTAAGCGTCCTGTGCACTCTGTTGCAATGAACCTGCATTCACAATAACCATAATACATTAACTTCCCTTTGATCATTTGCAGGGATAAAATGTACTTCCTCCAATGTAGTGGCAGCTTTTGTTCAATTGGCTTTTGCTCCATAACAACTCGGTTTTAATATCATTGGTGAACGGTAGGCTTGAATACAGCCACATATTGAGACCGTCACAAACAAGGTGGGCTTTTCAATCTGACACAGTAGTATCTGCCATGGAAATAGCGACTGTTACGCTTTACATGTACTACAGCTTAACATAAACCAACATAACTGTTATGGTCCTGCTGTAAATGTTCTGTATAGCTAATGCTTGTTTCAATCAAAAGCATACTATTAATGAAAAAGTTGAACAGCGCTACACACTTCTTACATGGACCACTCAATTTCATATGTAGTCTCTTGCCCTTCATTAACTCCTTGAATTTTTGTTTTCTATTCCATTATTAAGACTAACCTGTTCCTCAGAAGCCTATTTGAGGATCTCTGGCCCAAGTGTTAAAAGACACGTTTGTTACATCCTCTCTATATTTTCGTTCCTCTTGGAACATGTGGTGTTCATTGACAAATCACTATCAGTCACAGTGCATGTCCACAGGCTGTCATATTTCTATCTACTTCTCAAACCTACAGAAGCTTTTTTACTCCAGAAAACTTGAACCATGAAACAATTTTAGCAGCAGTACCATCACATCCATCTTATGGCAAAATGTCAAGAGTTTGGTCCTTCACTTTTATAATCACCATGTTAGAGAGAACATGACCTGCATTCCCTGCTCAGGATTCAAATAAAAAAAAGTATCCGTTCAGTCTGCATCATAAAATGCCAACCATCAAATTCTGGACTTTTAATCTCGGTTTCTAGGCTAGCCTGAATTTGTGGGAATACCATGAGTGGGCATTTGGATTGGTACATGTAATATTTGCTGCTTACAGAGTTTATATCTGTAGCTGATCTCCCTCCAGCTCTGTTCATACTACAGTGTGGTGTTAATGTAACCAGTCTCTGTATACTGACCTTCTCTTTTATGCTGAACAAAAAGCTGACATAACAATGATACACATTGTCTGCATCTTTGGCTTGCTGACAATTGTTTACCAACTAGTTTAAGGGCCTGAAACTGTTGGCTCACCAGTTTTACACTACAGAACCCATTGGTCCTAGCCAGCATTTTCAATTGTATGTGATTATGGAAGTCGTTATCTAGAACATCTGACAAGCCACGGGTGACAGTCCCCTGCCTCAACCCATGACCATGTTGGAAGGGCTACAGATTAAAATCGACCCATCTGTATCCGCAGACCCTGAGACACACTAAAGCCCACAGTCTGCTGGGGTCCAGAAAAACCTTACTAATCTGCCAGAAAACTGCACACATAATCCTAATAGACGGCTGTCTGCCGGGATAAACTGGAACCCTCAGCCTCATTTTGACCCAAAGGATGTGGAGGCTACAGCCCATTTCAGCGCTCGAACAATTGGAAGTCACGTGTTGAAAACCCTCCATCCAAGGACCCAACCAGGGGTGGTGGAATCTCCCAATACAAGGCCAGACAGCCCAGTGCAGCGACCAATTGAGCAACACATTTGTAGGAGTTATCATTTTGATGTGCAAAATTCACTGGTACAGCCTTAACAGTACAGTAGTCACTGCTATGAGTGTCCTTTTTCTAATGAAGGAGGTATGGGAACTCCCGAAATAGTTGGTTATTTTCAAAAACATGCAGTTCCAAGTGATAAGCGGAGTGGGTGTAGTCATCGGCTTCAGGAACCCAGTTATTTATGGAACAATCTGTGGCAGGCTTGTATAATTGGAAATAGCCTTGGCTAACCATACTAGATGGGGCTGAACGTCTTCATTCTAACCCTGTCACTAGACTAACTTTTATCGTGTGGGATGTGGTATGTCAGAGGGGAAAAACATCACCACCTTCCCTTCCAACCACTACTAGATAATCTGGCTGTTAGGGAGAATTTTCAGTTTGGTGCTAAATTCCTCCCACCTTAGAGACCCCCAGCTTTTTTGCTGAACTTTGGGACTTTGTACTTTTAATTCTATGTTTTCTATGTTTCTTTTTAACTTTGGAGTCTGACGCACTTTACATTGTGACACACAGCACCTCCAGTGCAGTGGCAGAGGGAAGTCTCTTAGATTTCCCAAAGGTTTAAATACCTTCTCTTGGTGAAACTGTTTCCAAGAGCAGTAAAGTGAAATTGACTTTACTTACTTTTTGTAACTTTCTAGACCCAGCACACTCTATTTTACAATAGGGTGCTGGAGAGGTTACTTAGTATACCCTTTGTCTAGTTTCTCATGTAACAATTTTATGTTACCTTTTCTACAATTAATGGCTGGTGGCAGTGGTTTATGTTTCACTTCCATTGTGTGCTTTTACCGCGGGCTGCATTCGCAGCTACCCACTGGTGCCCATTTCATCAAAATGTCCTGATCTTCTTTTTTTGCCATTTCTTGCTAGCAAGGTCCTACTTGAGATTTACTCCGCGTGCCAAACAAGGTTTGGTCCCTTTGTTTTGTCTTTGGCGGGATTCACGAGTGAAGCCCGCCTCTGGCTCCAGTATGTCTGGCAGGGGCAGTAAGTGAAGGAGGTGTCCGAAACTCCTGTGCTTAATCCCCTTGGTTACAGGAATGCACCCAAAAGTGATTTGCTGACTGGCTGTCCGGCAAGAACAGCCACCCTGCCGTGTGATTGACAGCTAGGCTGGAATGAATGGGAGAAACCTGCATAAAAGGCGAGGATTTTTGGCTTGGAAGCAGTGTCGACCACTGGACGAAGGAATCCGAAGAAGAACTTGGAAGAGACGCCTGCTGCAACTCCTGGACCATTAGTTTGCCCGGTGAAGCCCTCCTACTGTGCTGAAGCTCTACGAATTCGCCTCGACTAGAGAAGCCCTGCAATGACGACTTCTCCCTTTAAGTTGGTGGGACCAATAAACTCCAAAGTAAGCCTGTCTGGACATCCTCTCGGAGCTGGCTGTACTTCCATTGCGCTGCTACTGGAACCGAAGTGCCAGGGAGAGGAACACCAGATGGTGTGCATTGCTTTTAAGTCGGACCTGAGCGCCAGGAAGATTCTCCGGACTTCCCTGAAGCCAGACCAACCCTGAGCCACCTCAACAGAGCGCTGGACCCCAGATGCGAGGAAAGTCCAGAGTGGTATCTGAGAACCGCAGTGTTGCTATTAGTTGTCAGATGCGAAAAGCTGAAACCCTGACGAACCGCTGAATCAAAGTTTGCCCGTTGCTGCCGCCGACCTTCCCATTGGAGAGCAGGAGTCCCCAGATGTCCTCCCTCTTGTCCCCCCGACTGAGGCTCAGGAACAAAAGGATCTGCAGAGCTGTACAAGAACAGAAGTCAGCTGGAACCATTTCTTCTAACCAGAGGTACTGTAAAGGCTAAGAGAACTTGCCTCTTGTTGTGTAGCCTTGCTTGCTCACAGTTGAGACCTGTCTTGGTTACTTTGCAGAGTTGCTAAAGCTTTGCCCCATACACGCCTCCCAGTTTGTGGCCCTCCAAGTGTTCTATTTTCAACAAACATTTCTAAAAACTTTGCCAGGTTTTTTACCTACCTGCAAAAGAAGATCTTCAGCTCCCCTTGACATTGCGCAATTAACATTGGCTGTCCTGGCTCCCAGAGAGACTCCTCTCTACCTCTTTTGTGTGTTGGCCTTTCCCCCAGCAAAGGGTTAATTTACTCTGCATTGAAAGGTTTTAAAATGTACGTATCTGTTTATTAATTATTTGTTAACCATTGTTTTATTCCTCTATTCTATCTTTTACACCAAACTCGGTATTGCTCTAAATGTACCAGTGATGAATAGCAATGTCCACAGTCATTGATTTAAGTCAACTGAGGGTGTAGGAAGTGTCTGTGTGCCATCCCCAATGGGTAATCTCTGATTTAGAGAAACAGTGTGTAGTTCAGACTTATACCAAAGGTTGGGTCCCTATTGCCAGGAGGTCAAGGTTATTGTAGTGCACCTAAAGGGTATTGCATACAATCTTGCCTAACACTGGCGTTTGCTGAGGGTTGAACTCGCACAGCTTTCACAGATGGCAAAGCAGAATCTGCCACACAGTTAGAACTTTTTTACAAATGCAATAGTGTGGGGCGAGGTTTCCAATAGATACAAGTCCAGCATTGGAGTCTCATACCAAATAACGTAAGTGGCTCTTGGCAGCTGGCCTGGTTTGAGAAAAGAACCTCAAGGTGCCAAATGTGTTCAATAGTACTTGTATAGTTCCTTACACCAAAGCACTTTGGAAAATTCGAGATGGTGCACATAAACAGCAATCAACCCGAGTGCACTGTGAGAAAAGAGCAAATAAAGGCAGAAATTAAAATTATTTGATCTGTAAACGGGAAAACATGAAGATCCAGCAACATTTGGCATGATTGCAAGTAAAAAAGGACCACCTGTCCACACAAAGATAATTATTGTGTAGAGGAGCCAATCCTAAAATATACTAAAAGTCCAAAGATAAAGGATCTGCATTCACAACCAGGGGAGCGTCGCCAGGTGGTGGAATAAAAAGTACAAACGCGAGGTGCCAAAGTCCAAACTCACTTCAAACATCGGAACAAGGTTCTGGGATTGGGGTACCTTGTGGCAATGATGGAACAAAACCCCCAGGGCAACCAGCACATAAGGCCACCCCGAGTGTCACAAAGTCTAGGCAACGCAGCCTGAGCAGGGCAACTTTATGAAGGAAAAAAAATGGACTAGCGTAACTGGACTAGGGAGCCCCCTCAACTCCCAGAGAATGGCCACTGCACCACTAGGTCAAAGGCAGTAACCCAAGCAAAGCAGCATGGGGCCCACCCAGTTTCTTGGCAATTCGGGGCCCAGCGCAAACAAAAATGTGCGCTGCCCACCCCCTCCATGAGTTTGTAGCACATTCCGCAGAGACTGCGCAAACTCTATAAAAGAAAAAAAGGCTCAAAATCATTGTGTATAGAAGCAGCCCAGCAGGTCCATGAAAAATGCCAGAGCAGGGTACAGTGTAGCCGACCAAACATGAGGTCTCGGGATGGGGAGACGGAGGCTCCAAATCTTACACAGACCCAGAAAACGGGCACATTTGGTCACCCTATAACCCTATAATTATGCAACATTTTCTAGATTTCGTTAAGTTGGCAAAATTTAGTGCACAATTTCACAAAACTGTCAATCTAAAATTGCACAATATCATGCAAGGTTGAAAATAACATGACATAAAATAGCCTACAAACCATTACACAACTTAGTAATTTAACATACAAACATTACCTTGCAAAGCATAAAAAGGAGGGTGTTATTTGAAAACAATTGAGGCTAATTTCATGCTTAGTGTCCCTTTAACCCAGTCCCTCCCTAGTGCAAGCTATAGCCAAATATCACTTAGAGTTGTATGGTGTGCAGCCTGTCTGATTCTGCAGCACTGCGAGGCAGCAGGTACGCCGTGAACCTCTCCTGCTTTCAGAATGAGATGGGCATGGCAAACATGCTCCTGTCCATTCTATATGGAGAATCCCCTCACCATCTTGTGTAGCATGCACCCACCACCCTCTGATATGCGTTTATGCTTTTGATTTGCATTACATTGCATGCAGCAGCATGGAATGTTTTGGAAAGCAGTCCAGTCCTTAGTCCAGTTGATCACATCGGCCCTCAACAAATGATCCTATTGGTGAGTTTTTTAATTGTTGAATTGTAGAATACACATAATAATCAAGTAATTTGCTCGCCTTTTCCTTCGCGCTCGTCCACCTCCTCCGGCTAAACATGCTCCGCTCTGAGTCCGCTTGAGTATAAGGGCCCCCTCTCGCTCATGTGCTTCTACCCGTAAGGACCCTCTTAGTTCCTTAGCATCAGGGCAGGAAACGAACCGGAAACAAACATAGCCCAAGTAGAGAACCTACAAAGTTGATGGAGATTAAACACTTGGCTTCGAAGCTATGCACATGGACTGCATTATTGGTAATTTTTTAGCAGTATTTGGGCTCCCACCCGGTATTGCTTTCTTTGAATGCTGAGCTGTGAGAGCTAAAGCAAAAAACTACATGCGTAGAGCAGGCGGTTGAGGGCCTGCCGTTAAGATGTTTTATGCTGCTAGCTACCTGTGCACCCTGTGCCCTTTTCCAATTCCTTCCAAAAAATGTGCTTTAAAATGTACTGTTTCGATCTGGGTGCATGGCTGGCTCCCTTGCTTCGGTCAGTGAGACTCGCTTCCGAGCTTGGCTTGGAAGACACCATCAAACGTCCAGCTTAGCGGATTCCGGAAACCATCACAAAGTATTTCAGTGCGGCACGAACCTTCACAAAATGGTAGCCTGGGCTCAAAGAGCTTCTCTGACTCACGTAACGTTGTGTAGATCAGAAGAGGCAGAGGCAGTGCAATTGCACCCCAGAGGGAAATTACTCCACCTGCCAGGGCATTTGTGCCCCGGGCAGCCACCAGCTTTGCCCGGACCAAGAAACAGGCCTGCACCCACCCTGCAAGCCTTGGTTTGAGCTGTCCCACCTCCTGGCAATTGTGCCCCGGGCAGCCACCAGCTTCGCCCGGACCAAGAAACAGGCCTGCACCCACCCTGCAAGCCTTGGTTTGAGCAGTCCCACCTCCCGCCACAGCGCTGTTGTGCCCCTGGGAGCAGCCAGCGCGGAAACGGCCACAGCAGCTACCAGCTGGCCCGTCAGCAATTGCCAAAGCCCATCCGCTGCTCTCTTGCAGGGTCGACTTTCAACACGATTCCCGTGGTCCCCACCCAGTACTAACTTGAAACTCCTGCTGCACAGTGTTAGGAAAGATTTCTTAATTGTGGGTAATTTTCATTCCATGTGGCAACCCCTAAACTTTTTGCTGTTGTTTTCACCACGATCTAGACTTTGCCAGAGAAGTGCAGCCTTCTGCCGCACTCCTCTGGGCTTTCGCTCCATTGTTACGGGGAAACTGACATGCCCTTAAGACAGTCAGTACCGGGAAACGCTGTTTTCCGTAGTTTCTTTATCATGTTGCGGCTTTCGTGCAACATGACACAAGAGGGCACTGTAAGCTAAGTCACTGCTCTCTTAGGTCCCTAGGCTTCTACAGGCCCTAGATACTCTTTTTGGATTGTAACTGATCGGTGCAAGTGAATCACGGACAGGAATGGTGGCAGCGATCGTTTCTTGTGTTTTTGAGCTCCTTTTGGCGTTTTAAGCGCGTTTCTCGCGCTTAGCCCAAAATGGTGGCCTGGCTCCCAAAATGGCCAGACCACGAGGCTCCTTTGTCCTGTCCGCTGACCGTCTTGCCCCCTTCACCTTCCCCAGGTCGAGCCGACCCGGGGCCTTACTTATTTGGGCATGTACTTTCCCTCGAAACACAGATGCTTTCGCGGGCTTCTACAGGCCTTGTGTGTGCCTCCAGGATGTGGGCTGGGATGTCTGGTCCCAATACGCATCCTGGGTGCCAGAGAGTCTAGTGTGGTGTGAATGCCTGGGACCACTGTGGTCCGTGATAGGGCCACGTATGGTGTGAGTGTTTTATGAGCGGATCTCCCATTGGGTCCCCTCCGTTTTGGCGCGAAGGGAACCGTGGATAAGAAGGGGCTGGAAACGCCACTACCATGTCGATCTGAGTTCTCACGAACAAAGGAATACAGGAGCCAAGTATCCTGCAACCACGAGGCTGAACCGAGGAATCGCTGGTGACCCGCTGAAGGACTGCTCCTCTGCACTGCTGTCGCTTTGTGAAACCCTTTTTACCTCTGATCGAACCAGAAGGCCTGTACTGGTACTTCGACCCTTGGAATAGCGGGAACAGCTATTCTCGGCATCTTCACCATCTCCTGCACGTAAGCCTTCGGAAGTGTCTCTGGGCCATCCAGCAGACTGACCAGCCTACCCAGGAGTCTTGCTCTGTAACCGCCGCCAGGTTGTGTTGTATTTCGAGTCCTTGTCACTCTCACACGATTCGTACACTTGGCATTCCCAGGTTTGAAGTGAGTAGTGTACATTTGGCTGAGATACACACGGCCGCTCCGTTGCCCTGCTGTGGTAACAAACTGTGGGTTCACTTCGTTTGGGACATCTTTAACTCAACTCTGCTGCTGAAGAATCTACACGACGACGAGACGTCCCCTGCTCCCCTGAACCTGCCAGCACTGAAACTGACGCGGAAAAGCCTGGGTCTGCTTGCATCACGGACCGGTGAGTAGCATAGCTAGGAACTGGTCGCCCTCCTGCAGGAGCCCATAGCTTTTCCCCGCTGGGTCAAACAGCACGCCTTTCCGTACTCGCGCTCTGCTTCTGCCGACAGTGGAGGCTGCGCTTGAGTCGCGGAACTCTGTTCTTCTTCATTTGTGCACCGAACTGAACTGCCTGATTCCCTCGAAGAGACTCCCCTTTTTGCCCGTTGGCACCAGCGTGTGCAGGTACTTTTGAGCACAATGCTCCACTCTTCGTAGGGCTTGGACTTCCTTTTAGTTAGGTGCCTCTGAAGGCGGACTGGGTCTAATCATTATTTCGCACTGCCAGTTTTCCTCCCCTTCTAGGTGGACTACACATTTCGTGCATCTAACGCTTTAGACTCGTTTGTATTTGTGTATATATTGTATTGGTTTGGTATGTGTTGGTTTACTAGAGTTTTATCGTGATTTCTCGCTACGGTCATTGTTGCAAAGGCCTTGGAATAAAACAATCTGAGGGACCTCGACGCGTGAGTCACTATACTGCACGTCACTATAGGGATAGTGTTTCAGACACGCCTTGTCGACGTCCCCTTTTTCGACTACGAAAAACAAAATGCAATACTCCGCAGTGACCACTGGATGTCGGACCTATGCACAGCATGTGAATCTAAGCAGATACAACCATCAGAAATGCTTTTACGGTAAGTAATGCATTCTCATATATTTTTAATATAACACCTGTTTGGAGTAGTTTGTAAGTGTCCTTGCTTTGTGTGCTCATTGCGGGCTTTCAGTCACCCTCACCCCTCTTGAGACCTAGTCTTGACCGACGCGATCGCTACCCTGATTGGTCTGGCTTGTCCAGAGGTTACCCTGTTCCAAGTAATTAGGTTGGCCTTCTGAACTTCTGCGCCGCCAGGACAGAGTTCAGAAATCCGTCTTAACACAGTGTGTGCATAAATCTACTAAGGGCTCGATTTATAAGTTGTATAAAAATGTAACCACAGTAATGCTTGCTGGTCCAGATAAATTTTCGTTTGGCGAAAGTGATTTGGGATTTGAATGAAACTCGCTAGATTGAGAACATATCTAGAAAGAGATTTGGTAGTTGATGACCACTGCATAGGCCCTAAATGTTTAATATAATCTCACCTATAGGTGGTATTGTTATAGTCTGACCTTATTGACAAAACAAAATTCAATTAGATCTGCTAAGTGTTGGAGAGGGAGTGCCACGGTTTTATTACATGGCACACTCCAGGGACTCCGTCCCCGACAATGAATGTGGCGCACAATAAAGCGCTTTCATTTTTAATAAACCACAGGTTCTTTTTTTTTTTTAAGTAGGCCTTTAACCCGTCTCGCACCCAACCTCCACAAACACCCCGTGTCACAATGGACTAGGAACCAGGCCGGTGTGTATCAATAAGATATTTATTTAATGAAAAAGGAAAATAGGAAAATAGTCAACAAACAGCAGCCTCCATAATTGTAGCAAAACAAATGCAGTATCCTATCTAGAGCGACCAAGTGGAAATGGGCTGTTACACTCATTTTTGTTATGAAGACAAACAGGGAAATACAATCAGATGAAATAGATGGACCATTTACACTTGCTTTTGTTTTAATGACAGAACTGGAAAATACCATCATGTTGAAGGTGATGGCGCCACAGTTTAGCACTTCCCCCTGCAACACTCACCCCCAAACATCCATTAAACTTGATTCCTTTGAATGGAAAGCAGTGCCAAGGAGTAGGAATAGAGAGAGAATATTGGATTTGGCACAACCCCCAGATGGGAAGCCAGCAAAGAAAGTGAAAACCTGTTTTTTGGAGCAAAATGGCAGAACAGGATTTTTATTCTTACTCACAACTGCTAGGGGACAGAATTAAAGGAAATTCAAATTGCTTACACTTTAGGAGCTAAGGAAAGTTTAGAGAATGCGAATCGGCACACAAGGGCAAAAATAGAAATTAAATCGGCAAACTCGGTTTTGGGTGAAAGCAAATGCAAAGGGAAAATACAGTGGCAAATAGAAATTCGTTTACACTGGGTTTACAATGACGGGCAGCTCAGTGACGGGGTTTAACTTACAATAGGGAAATCGGTTTTCAAGGACAAAGGTACATAACAGGTAGACTTCTCGATTAAAGGGATTGCTCTCAGTGTAACCACAATTTGGGGGTGTAATAGGACAGATACAAATGGGAATTGGTTTAGTAATGCACACAATACATGGACAAATTCGGTTTTCAGTTACAAGGAGACTCATTCTTTTGAGGCAACACTTGAATGCCCATAATAATTAAATAAAAACACCTGGGACAAGAGGGTTGATTTTGAATTTCAACCATCTTGAGCCGTGAATTTCAAATAGGGGAATTAATTAATTTACTTAAGAGAAAAAGAATACTAAGGATTTGTACAGACTACTACCTAAGGGAGATTGCTAAAACACAAAGGCTAGTAACAGATTCTTCTGTGGGAAGGTGACACTGACAATTTGGGGGTTTCAATGGGGGAAATATTGGATGCAATGTTACAAAATGAAGGGCTATGGCAATTTAGGGCTGGGGTTATTTGCTACCTAGAAAGTAAGCCTTGCTTTGGGATGATTCTTGAAAGGTAGCTGGATCTCGGGACACTCTGAACAGCTAGGGCAAGGGGTCTGGTCGCTGCACTCTCCAAGATTGTAAGGTTCCACAGCCTTCTCTCTGTCCTCCTTCTCCTGTATCCTGTTTTTTTGTGTGTCTGTCCTCTGACCTAGCACAGTCCCCCCCTTATATAGCAAAAATTACATCACTACTTTACAATCTAGGTGGAGTACCCTGTAATTACCCCTTCTGCTCGGATAGGACTGTTTACCATTCCTCTCTCCGCCCCCGTGGCCTGATTGGTTCAAGGGAAGAGAGCACCATCTGTCTATCAGCATTTATTACACTCCTTTGTTCTCAGTTCAACTTTGTGCACAAACCTAGTTATGTATCCTAACTTAATTATTCTACTAGCCCCTGCCATATGAACTAGATATGTGGCTTTAGTTGGTCATAGGGAATTGGGTAAGCCAATAGCCACCTCTGTACGATGTAGCATGGCCCAGTGGCACATTTTTGTCCTTTTCATAAAATGTATAATAGTTATAAATCTGCAAATGATTAAGCATGTTGCTAATTTAATTTCCCATCTTTCCCTGACTGTCATATTTGTCCCATTTTTCGATCAGCCAGAAAACGAGTCTAACTGGCCATTTCAGTCCCCAAAGTCCTAGGAAAATGCAATTTATCTCTTTAAAACTGCCTGGAAATTACATGAAAAAATATCATTAAATGAAATTCTTATTCTGAGTGCTGCGGAAAATACCTAAAATGAAATCCGTCTTTTAATGTCACTTGAGTGCCTTGTTCTGGCTGTGGGGGGTGAAGCACACCTCCCACATCTGTTCCCTGGGTCAGCTTGTGACCAGATAGTTTTTAAGAGTCCCTTTGAACTTTGCAGTTTTCTCTTTGAGGTGGGTGCAGGAAGGGCTCACAACTCGGGGTCAAGCGTTAGCCACACTTTGCCTCCTTTGAAATCTCTGGGCTCCTGCCTTGAAGTCTGGCAGAGCAGGGAATTATGACGCCCACAGCAGCATTACATTCTATTGCAGGATGGTTCACTGGTAGGTGCGACTTCCAGTTGGAAGCAGGGCTTTTAGTTGTAAAGTTTCCTGCCTTAGCCCAAACTGGTTTTTCCTGTAGTAAGTGTCTCTTCAAAGGTGACTGGAGTCTTGTCGGTGGAAACCTAATGTACATTGCTTTGGTCAACTCCCCCACAGCATATTTCCCTGACAATTTCTGTGCGAGCAGTGCTATCTTTTAAGTGTGGCTTTTTAAAGCCAGATTTTCTTTTCACACGTGTGCAAGCCGTTTTGTATCTAATGTTTATAATCCTGACTTGCAGGTCACGGGATTCTTTGATTTCTGCTTTTTGAGCACGTTTGCGTTTGCTGTTGGTCCATTGATAATTAAGGGTAGGCCCCCTTCCACATGGTTCTTTAATTTGACGTGAACAAAAGAAAAGCCAAGCCGTTTTCGTTTGCAGTGTTTAAAGGGCTGCTGTTCAAGTGAAAGGGAAAGCAAAAGCCGTTTCTGATTCTACTGTTGAAATTCTTGCCCCACATGCCTATTCAAGTAAAGCAAGGTCGTTTTAGGGTGCAGTGTATACCATCTTGTCATTCAGATCAAATAAAAGTAAAGCCATGCTGTTTTTTGGGATGTAGTGTTCAAATGCTTGCCAGTCATGTAAAATAAAAGCAAAGCAGCGCCTTTTTGGTGGCAGAGTTTAAATGCAGCTTTACCGGTTCACAGGATTTCTGTTTAGGGCCTTTAAATGCACCCCACAGATCCCCCTGCTCTTCCGTGACATTTGTTAGGGAAGAGTATGGCAGAGTGGGGTTTCCTTCGGTGTAATTTTCCTTCTTTTGGGAGCGGGCACCCTAGTAATCCCCTTCCATCTTTGGGTTGGAGAGTGTGGCATGGCACCCCCTTTCCTCCTTCCCTTCCAGGTCACCGGGGTCCTCTCCATGCTGGAATTTAAGGATGTTAGTTCTCTAATATAAGATTTTTTTAAAAAACAAGTTTCAGTACTTTTTAAAAAACATTTTTCCTGGAAGATTTACAAAGAATTTACAATGACAACAACTTGCAATTTGACACATTTTATTTTCATACACAACTTTTCTTTTTCATTTATTCAATGACACCAAGTAAATTACTCCCTGTTATATAGATATACACATGCATCTAAATATTACTGTCTGCTTTTTCCCCTCTTCCCTTTTCATTCTTCAGATGGTTCCTCTGCTTGTCTTTTATCTGGCTCATCAATCAGTTGCAAAGTGTGTCTGGGATGACAGCTTTTCAACTGATTCATGTGGACCCATTTATCTTCTGTTTGTTCTCCCTTGGGGATGCGGATCTTATAGGCGACGGGTGAGATTTTGTCTACAATTTCACAGGGGCCGCACCAGGAAGGGAGGCATTTCCGATCCTTGTTCTGGTTTCTTTGAAAATCGTACAAGTAGACCCAGTATCCTACTTGATATTTTTTTAGTAGTCTTTAAATTGTAGTGGGTTTTTATCCCCTCTGCCGATTTTTAAAGATTCTGCTGAGCGTACGCAAAAGCATGCTGCAGGTGTGTTCTCAGATTCTCAATATAGTCATGTGTTGTGGACACGTTAATTAGTGTCTGCTCTTGTGTTCTGTTGAGCAGATGCTGGGGTAGCACCATTTTTCGTCCTGTCATTAGCTTGAATGGAGACATTTTGGTCACAGAAGATGGTGTAGACGTGATGGCCACCAGGACAAGCAGTAATTGGATGTCCCAACTAGGCCCAGAGTCCGCCACAAAAGTCTTAAGAATGCTTACAATAGTTTTATTGTGCCTCTCAACTCCCCCACTAGAGGCTAGGCAGTAGGCAATATGGAGTTTTCTCTTTACCCCAAGTATCTCCCACATTTTTGTCATCATCTCGCTGGTTAAGTGACTTCCTCGGTTTGACTCAATCTTTTGGGTAAGACCGAAACGCGAAAAGAAGTGGTTGATCAACTGGGCAGCTGCTGTTTCTGCCTTGCAATTTGGGTCCGGGAGACATTCCACCCATTTGGTAAACAAGCATTGTTAACATGTGCTTGTTCCCCCTAGAAGAGCGAGTCGCGGACCCGATGAAATCTACTTGTAAATCTGCCCAAGGCAGTGTCATCCCCCTTTTCTGCTGAGGAGCTTGATATGTGTGAGTGAACTTGGCTGAAATAGCGCACACACAAGACACCCCTTCAAATATTGGTTGAGGTCCTGCCTCATGTGTGGCCAGTATGCAACTTCGCAAGATTTCTATAGTAGTATGAAACCCCCGATGACTGGCTGTGGCCGTGTCATGGGCATGACTGAACATCAGGCTTCGGAATGAGGTAGGTACCACCCACTGGTCACATCCAGAGATGGATCTCTGTACCAACCATCTTGGATAGAGAACATTTTGGGAAACTTCAACAACACCCGGAGATCCTTTTTCCCGATGTAATTAGTTTCGGCTAGAAGAAAATTCACAGGGTCTTCAATGCGTTGATAACATTTCCCAATAATCTGATCCCCTTTTTGTGCCATAATCAGATCAGCATTTGGGGTCTCCTTACTCCACTAGGCAGTTGAGAGTTCATTTTGGGCAAGTGTTTGGGACCTGGTGATGTCAGTGACCTGAATTTTCCCCAACAGGGACACAATCTCAAGTAGATCGCCATGGATGGCTCTGGTTTTGGCCAACTGGTCAGCCAGGTGTCATGGGTATCAGGCAGGTAGTTGGGGTAAGCTGGGTGTAGGCTTGGCAGGCCTGGCATAGGCACACAAAGAACCTATAACAAATCCCTCCTTTCATTCCTTCCTAGTGTTTGTAGTAACTTCCTGGTTACCACTGCCTGTTGCCAAACAGGAAGTGCATGATAACTCACGAGCTCTCTAGTGTTTGGGTGTGGCTGGCTATATAAGCCACACCCAAGATTCTTCCAGTGCTTCGTGTTGCTTACTGTGAGCTGTATCAGCAACACACTTGCTGTGCTCCGGATCATCCTGTTTCTGCTTACCTGCTCCGGATCATCCTGTTTCTGCTTACCTGCTCCGGATCATCCTGTTTCTGCTTACCTGCTCCGGATTATCCTGCTTCTGCTTACCTGCTCCGGATAATCCTACTTCTGCTTACCCGCTCCGGATCATTCAGCTTCAGTTTACCTGGTTCTTACTCCACGCCGCAGCTATCTCCAGTCAAGAGGGGACTTCTACACCGGCAGCTGTAAGAACAAAGAACAACAGCGTTAACACACGCACATCAGTAACGCTGCGCATACTCACCGAATCTTCCCGCGACGCTGGAATCCAGGTTAGTTGCATGAGCGCACAAACCCCTGTAAGAAAGAAGAGACATTATTCATTGCGCTTGCTCCAATAACGCGGACACTTATTTCACTGCGCTCGCTCTCTACGCGGTGCTTACTTACCAAAAGCCTCAGTGCAAACTTACCTAACCATCAAGTCTCCAGTAGCGCTGAACCCGGACTCGAGGTGCTAATACCACATAATTTCTCCTGCAAGGGAAAGGGAGAGACATTAACAGGCGCTCTCGAATCTAAGGCACTGCGCAAACCTACCAGCAGCTAGCTTCTACACGCAGCGCTGCTCACCCACAAAAATACCGGCAAACAAAGACAATACGGAAAATTTTGGACACTCCACTTTCTCCACGCAACGTTCACTTGTGGGAAGGACTTTCTAGCCAGTGAAGAAACTGGCGCCTTGAACTCTCGGCCTCGCTGTGAAGGCATAAAACAGCGTTTGGCGTCTGAACTCAGCCTACAGACATTGGCACCAATCACATGAGTGAATCGCGCCCCTGCAAATGTGGGCACCTACTAAAGATCAAGGTAAGCCCATAGGGGGACATCACAGCACACAGTAAAGAGAAGGGAAGGGCCCAGGGGAATCCCGTGAATTTAGGTCTGAGTGTACACCTTGTATTTGACAGGTATTCCTCTGGGTGAAACAGGGGAAGTGAAGACTCTGGGTCATGGGAGGCTCGTCCATTGCTCCTGCAGAGACACAGGTGAGTGTGACACCAGGTCATTTCCAGTTTTGTCTGGTCCCTCCTATTCTGGAATGACCCTTGATCTTCTTCCAGTAGATGGTCATCTCATTAGAAGTGACCAGATCATCAATGGATTGTATTAGTTTGCCATGCCTGAGTGGTTTATTGTTTGCACACAGCATGCTCTGGTTTTCCAATTAATCAGGTGCTCCACTAACCCGTTCCGGACATAAACTGAATCAGTGATTATGGCCAGTTCGTGGAGTCAGTGTTGCATGGCAGTGAGGATGTCCTAATGAACTGCCATCAACTCTGCCACCTGACTACTTTGGGGACTAATCTTGTATCCGGCGGAGGGCTCCAGGGCATCATTGACCCAGGCATTCCCAACGCCAGCCTCCAGTTCCTTTTCCCCATTGTTATCAACATGGTAGGAGCACCCTTCCACATAAACTGTGGGCATCCCCTGGCACGTGTCTTCTACATAGACCTTGTGCAGGGAATTCAGTTACACTTCCATGTTGTCTTGTGTTTTGAGACTTTCGTCCTCAACAGTTTTCTCGAGCACAATCATGCAAGTCAGCCAAACCTTGTGCGAGGGGACACTTCTGTTTTGGCCATATCTGAGCTCCAAAGGGAAAGCCTTGCATGGACAGAATCAAGGAAGTAATTCTGGAATTACTCCCATTCCCTGCCCGAATTCTGTCACTTTGGCGGTATTGCAAAGGCTGGTGAGGAGTCTCGATGATGATGTGCTCCCACTGGATGAACAGGGGTCAATTTTTCAATGCCCACACAATTGCCAGGAGTGCTGTCTCACAATCGTTGAATTTTTCCTCCAGAGGATAAAGTCCTACTCGCATAGGAGATGACTTTATTGTACTTGTCATGCTTCTGGTATAATACTGCTGTTAAGCACATATTTGAGAACGCTGTCCCCAAGAAGAGCTCCTTGGTTTTGATGGGGTAAGTTAGATAAGGCGCTTGTGAGAGGCTTCTATTTAGTTGTTTCACTGCCTCGGCTTGCTCTGGACCGCACTCCCACTTGACCGCAACCTTTAATAAATGAACTAGGCGTCTCGTGACCTCTGCATAGTCCTCTATGAACTTTCTACTGTCATGAGTCAATCCAAGAAGGCTCCTTAGTTCACGCAGAGTTGTGGGGTCTATAAATTTTAGTAATGCTTCCACCTTTTTCACCTGGGGACAGAGACCCTCGGGTGTGATTTCATTCCCTAAGAAGTTCACGCTGGTCCTACACCACTGCAACTTTTGGAAGGACAGTTTAGGTCTGGCTTCCTTCAACTGGGTCAGAACATGGCAGGGTTCCGCTATGTCTTCCTCCACAGTTGCGCTTTTAATTAGGACATCATCCACATAGGCCAGGTTACCCCTTTCAACCAAGTCGGGCATGGCCTTGTGCAGAAAGATGTTAAATAAATTGCCAGAGTTTATATATCCAAAGGGAGTTTGGGTCCACGTGTACTGCTGCCCCCGAAGGTAAAGGCCAGCTTGTACTGGTCTGCACTACTCACGGGTACTGTCCAGTATCCATTGGTCAGGTCAATGGCGGTATACACCTTTCACCCTTAATTCTGGGCCAGTCCCTGGTCAATGTAGAGAAGAGGCCATCGGGATATCTGGACCAGTTTGTTTAACTCCCTAAGGTCTGCGCATAGTCTCCATTGGCCATTTGGCTTTAGGATCCCCAGTACCGGATTGTTAAAGGTACTGTGGACTGGACGAATTAGCCCACCGGACTTTAGGTTCTTTATGATTTACGTGAATGACTCCATAGACGCGACAGGCAACCAATATTGCTTCACAAATACGGGAGTCATCTCGGGGTTTGTGGGTATGGATGTAGAATGTATCTCAGTGCGACCAGTCTAAGGGGCCAACGCAAAGATTTCTTAAATCTAAAAATGCCTCACTTCAGGTTTTGCTTTTGCTCCTCGGTCTCACAGGCATCAGCGAGGTTGACCCGTTCCTCAACCATCTGCCGAAAGCCTGGAAAGACCTCTGGTTTTGCAATCTCTACGGTATCCTCCAGCTGCATGGAGAGATCTCGGGTTATGGTGTTGGCCTGGACAGGAGGTTTCAGGTAGGAGAGGCAGTCACTGTGGACCTGGAATATCACCTCATCCTCCCTGATGTCACAGGTCACCTCTTCCCCCTGCCCGCCCCCCCGCCCCCTCCTGCAAGGACAGGAAGATTACACCAAGAAATTCCCCCCCCCCACCCCTCTTGCTGGGTGAAGATCTTTTCTGGTGGTAAGTCATTGTCAGTCATTGTGGATCTGTCCCATGATTTAATTCCCTAAGTCAATGGAGAAATCTTGGTCATCAACCGCCATTCCAATAAAGGTGTCTGTGCCAAGAGTGATACTCCTAGGGTCTCTGTTATTCACCAATATGGGAATGGTGTTGTTCTAGTGGTGTCGAGTTCAGACCCAAACGCTGCTGTTGGAGATGATGATTTAAATGTACATAAGCGTCCAGGTTTGGAGTTTCTATCCTCTCTTAATTTTTAGGGAGATTAGGAATTGTCAGGTCAGTCCTGTGATGGTGACCTCTTCTCCAGTTTGAATTTCAACTGCATACGGTAGCAATTGAGCTGACCGAAATGCCTTTTCAGTATTGTCAAAGCCCATGGGGTTTCCGCCCAGCGGGCCCAAACTTTGTAATTAATGCGGTCCAAATTAATTGCGACTCGATTGAGAATGTCACTGCCTAAGTAGAAGGCAGAGGGGACATCATACATAACTCAACAATTATGCTCTATGCTTTTATCACCTATGGACATTTTGAGCATGCACCTGCTAGGCAGGAGATTCTTGGAATTGGGAGTTTCCAGGCCCATTTCCCACTTATCAATCAATTTAAATGTGGGAATGGTCTGATCTTTTGGGAGTTTCCTGAATAATGCTTCACTGATGAAGCGTTTCCCATTATTAAGGCATGCTTTGGCGAGAACAAGCCCCCCCCCCCCTTCATTTACCGGAATGGGGAGGAACAGCTGTTCAGCCTTTTTCTTAATATCACCCAAGCTTTGAGTTTTTTTTTATCACTTTCTATCATGGGATTTGGGTTTTCAAATTGTGGATCAGTATAAAATGTCAGGGTATTTCCTTCCAGTGTGGAGTGCCACTTAGAACTGGAAGGAAGGTTGATTTTTCAGGAATGGAGAAGGGTTCCCATCACCAGTTTATTCTCCTACAGCAAATTACAGTAATGTCAGGGACTTGATTTTTCCTAAAGTGGAACCCAATTTTGTCAGACCACTGCTCAACCATGTGGCATGTGCCCTTTAGACTTACATAGTTGGTGCTCCGTTTTAATTGTATTGGCTGGTTAGTCTGTGTTAGGGAGAATTCTCTGTTAAGGCTAATTTCCCAAACCTTGTGAGTCCCCCAGCACCTTGAGGGTTATTTGGTGGCTCTCCCCCTTCCTGAATTAAGGTGTTCAAATGCTCTTTTGGACAGGAGGGTGGTTTGGGATCCTGTATCCACCAATGCTGAAATTGCACACTGCTGTTGCTCCCGGATGGGGGCATACAACCTACCTTCTTTCTCCTCCACCGGGAAAAGGAAATGGGCATTTTGGGCCAGTTGGGCAGTTAAATTCTCCATTTTGAAATCCGACATTGTGTGACCTTGGGGCAATTTTCTGTGTCGGAATTCGGAAATCTATAAACAAAATGTGGCATTCAGAGATTTGTGGCATTTTGGAATCGCCTTTTTTCCTTGATTCTGTGCTGTCTCCCTTTTGCCAGAGACAGTCACTTGAACCGGTTTGGGGGGAGGGGGGGATCCCGCATTCATTTCTGGGTTCTAAAGATGACTTTTCTGGGGTTCAGGGGTAGGCGGTTCTAGGTCAGTCCCCATTAATACCCAGTCTGAGTTATGTTCTTTGGGACCTATTTTTTTTTGGGAGGAATCCCCCCATACTTGAAAAAGAATACTTTCTTCCCAGAATCCCCCAAGGATTCTTCCCTTTCAAACTGGATGACGCGGACTTCCTCCCCAAAAGGGGTCTTCTTGATCACTGTGTTTCTCCTACTTACCGTCTGTTCCCTAGGTTGCAGCTTTCCAGGCGTAGGAGATTTGGGTTTGAGAGTAAGGAGGGTTGTTCTGAATGTTGGGCTTTTTCAGGGTACCGGGGGAAGAAGCTCAAACTAGAGGGTGGAAGATTACTGCCCTCCTGAGAGAAGTTTGGAGAGACATTCCCTGGGGCCGTACTCACCGGGTTGGATCCCTCCAACCCCGAGCCGGGGGAGTCCATATGTATCCCAAGATGGGTCTATTTCCCTTATTTCTTGAGCTCATGTAGGTGTCAGTCAGGTGACACATTTGTGGTGTACCCTGCCTGGCTACCACCTGTTTGGGACTGGTTAGAGGGTCTTCTCTGGTTTGGTTGGTTAATGGGAGGTGTATTTTTAGGCCCCCTCATTTCTAGGTCCAAAATGGGGGTAATCTTCACTTCCACCACCTTTGCAGCAGCAGGGGTGTTTAATTGGTTTGGTATTTTGGGGGGAATTCTTAAATTCTACTGGCTTTTGGACCTCATAGATCCGGGTAGCTTGTTCTACTACCCAGTCCAGGGTCCTTTCATTGTGGAAGTCCCTAACCAGCTGCGTCATAATGTACTTGGGGAGTGCATGGAAATGGGTATTGATAAACTCCCTACTGTTTGTGTGTACCCGCCTATTGGTTTTAGCAAATGCCCGCTTCAATTCTTGGACAAATTCTCTTGGGGCCTAATCCTCTCCGCACTGCAGGTTGTAGGCCGCCTTGCGAGCCTCCTAGGGTTTTCGGTGCATGGAGAAATGCTTCAAGATGGCCGCCTTGCGGGTAGACCACCCTGAATGATTCTGATATTCCAGCTCAGCAAAGAAGCAGGTGTATTCTGGGGGGGTAGGTCCATTTGGCAAACTCTATAGAATAGAATTCTGGTCATTTTTAATGCCAAATGACATCTGGTCATACAGCTCCAGATGCTCCCAGACTGAGTACTTGTCATGACGTTTCGAATGGTTTTTATTTGTCTAATGGGGTCTTTTACCAAAGTGTTTTTGTTTGGCAATCTTCTTTTACCGCTGCACCTGAGTCCATTCGCCCTCAGGCTCAGAGCTGCTGCTTTTTGAGGTCCCATCCCTATCCTCTAGGTGCTCCCTGTTTCTTAGAGACCGAGTCTCTCCCAGAATGATTGGGCCTAGTCTCTTCTCCCCTGTTGTATTGTGGGCTCTCTGGGTCACTTCCCTTGGACTCTCTCTTTCGCACAATGGAGTACTCATCTAACTTCTTCCTCCTTCCAGTGTTGGTGACCTATTCCCTCACCACCACCTCCCTGATTGGGTAGAGGTTTTCAGGATTCTCTTTTGAGGCCTAAACTCGGACTCCTTTTTATCTGCAAAGTGGACCAGGCGGTCCATTTGTAGCTTATGTTTCTGCCAGTCTAACTCCCTGATCTTCTCTTCATAGGAGGAGTCCTGGTCCGATACATTGGCAACAATATTTTAAAACCTAAACAGGGAGGCACGTCCATCAATCATGCTAGGCCTAATTGCGTCCAGGTGCCTCACGTTTCCTGGTTCTTGTGAATTTGTATACATGAAGTTAGCAGTGCCTTGTGCATATAGGGTGGTAAGTTGGATTGAGGCCCTTGGTATGGAGGGCATCACACTGGGATGAGGGGTTGCCCCGCCACTCTCTAACTGTTCAGAGTTCCTCAATTCCTTATTAAATCTAGCACACTCTTTTTCTAACCTCACGTTTCTCTTTCTCAGCCCCTATTTCTTGATAGTATGCAAAGGCCTGAGCCTTGTGCTCTGCCCTCAAGGCTTGACTGACTTCTATGACCTTCCCTTGTGCTACTACTTGGCCCTAGAGTCCCCTGATCTCATCACAAAGGGCCTCATTTTCTTTCTGTGCTTCTTGTATTGTCTGGGAGTACGCAGACCATTTCTGTTGCAGGAGATGCATCTACTCTAGATCACATTCTATTTGTCTTATGTACCCCATTAATTTTTCATTCTCTAATTTTAGGTTAGTCAGTTCCTTAAGACATGACTCTCTTCTCCAGGTCTGTTTTTAATTTGCACACTTCCTGGTATAGGGCATCTTTTTCCTTATAGTGTGCCATTCAGTTCACTAAGGTTCTCTCTCTGTTTTTATAGCGCTCAACTTCCGGCACTCCTGGTCAGATTCCTCTTGGGAATGGACCTCTTTAATAATTAACTTGCTATTCTCCTCTTCCAGTTGCTTAATCTGCTTTTAAAGAGTGCCCATGTCCTCTAAGCAGATTTGATTGCATGTCACTTGTTGACTCCATTTTAATTGAGACTCTTTCAGGGAGTCAACCCTTTTTTGGCACTCCTCTTTTAGTGCAGATAATTGGTATTCTCGTTATGAATTGGTTTGTTGCTTTACTGCCAACTCATCCTTTAGCTGCTGAATGGGATTTCCTAATTCTAACTCTTGAGTTTTGGCTCTCTCGCACTTTCTCTTCCAATTGCCTCTACTCCCCTTTTAATTGCTCCAACAACTCGGATTGATTCTGCCCGGAAGTTACTCGCCTGGTACCTTTCTTCCATGACGATCATGTGGAAGTACATGTGTGCAGTGAGTTGGACCATCTTAATTTGTTCATCTTTGATGTTTTGCGTCATATCGAACTCTGTCAGGGCTTGAAGTAACAGGCTGCTGTCCTGCCACTCATCCATATTTATAGAGATCACCTGTTACATCATACTAGATAGCCAGGCTTCATGTTTTTGTTCTGCCCATTCCCTTTTAATGAACAATTTGGATAGGAAGTGTCTAGCCATGTTAATTTCCACAGTGCTTATTGTGAAGTGTTCTACTGCTGACGGGTTATCTATGCATGGACAAAATATCCACCCTGCTCCTACCTAGTTTATGGTTACAGTATTTTATTTTGTGACACAGCCCTGATACCTAGGGTACAAGTTTTTGGATGGCGCCTTTACTATGCAACCCAGCTTTCTCGCCACTAAAAGTAACCCTACCTTCAATCGTTTAGTCTGCTGTGTTGCACTGTCACAGGTGAAAACTCTTAACATCAATCACGACACAAGCCCCCACTTTGTCAGGGTTTTATTGCACGGCATACTCCAACCAGGTACTCCTTCCCCGCCAATGAATGTGGCGTACAATAAAGCGCTTATTAAATGTTTAATTTTTAATTTTTTTTTTTTTTTTAGTATTCCTCCAACTCGTCTCGCACCCATCCTCCACAAACACCCCGTGTCACAATGAACTAGGAACCATGACGGTGTGTAGCAATAAGATATTTATAAATTTTATTTTTGATTTAATGGAAAAGGAAAATGGTCAACAAACAGCAGCCAATAACAAATGCAATAGCCTACCTAGAGCGACCAAGTGGAAATGGGTTGTTACTCTCACTTTTGTTATAAACCGGGAAATAAAATCAGGTTGAAATAGACAGTTGCACTCGCTTTTGTTTTAATGACAAAACAGGAAAATACGATCAGGTTGAAGGTGATGGCGCCATGGTTTAGCACTCCCTCTTGCAACACTCGCCCCCAAAATATCAATTAAACTTGATTCCTTTGAATGGAAGGCAGTGGCAAGGAGTAGGAATAAAGAGAGAAAATCTGATTTGGGGTAAAGCCCATACTCCCCAGATGAGAAACCAACAAAGAAAGTGAAACCAAGTTTTTGGAGCAAAATGGCAGAATGGGATTTTGATTCTTACAACTGCTAGGGGACAGAATGAAATGAAATTCAAATTGCTTACACTTTGGGAGATAGGGAAAGTTTAGAGTACACTAATCGGCACACCAGGGCAAAAATAGAAATGAAATGGGGAAAATCAGTTTTGGAAGAAAGCAAATGCAAAGGGAAAATACAGTGGAAAATGGACATTTGTTTACACTAGGTTTACAAGCTCAGTGAAGGGGTTTATTTTACAATAGTGAAATCTGTTTTCAAGGACAAAGGCACATAACAGGTAGACTTCTCTGTAAAGGGATTGCTCTCAATAGAACCACGATTTGGGGGTGTAATAGGACAGATCCAAATGGGAATTTTAGTAATGCACAAAATACACAGAGAAATTCGTTTTTCAGTTACAAGGAGACTAATTATTTTGAGGCAACAATTTAATTACCATAATAATTAGAAGAAACACCAGGGACAAGAGGGTTGATTTCAACAATCTTGAGCCGTGAATTTCAAATAGGGGAATTCATTGATTTACTTAAGAGAAAAAAATACTAAGGATTTATGCAGACAACTGAGAGGTTTACCAAAGGAAGATATGCTAACCGACACAGGCTAATGGCAGATTCTTCTATGGGAAGGTGACTGAATTACACTGACAATTTGGGGTTTTCAATGGGGGTTTCAATGGGATTTTCAATGGTGGAAATATTGGCTGCAATGTTACAAAATGAAGGGCTTAGGCAATTTAGGGCTGGGGTTGTTTGCTACTTACAAAGTAAGCCTTAGTTTGATAGTCTGGAAAGCCAGCTGTACCTCCAGGCACTCTGGACAGCTAGGGCAAGGGGTCTGGTGACTGCACTCTCCAAGATGGTACAGTTCCACAGCCTTTTCTCTGTCCTTCTCCTGTCTCCCGTTTCTTGTGTCCATCTGTCTTAGTACAGTCCCCCTTCTATAGCACAAATGACATCACTACTTTACAATCTAGGGGGAGTACACTGTAATTATCCCTACTGCTTGGATAGGACAGCTTACCATTCCTCTCTCCGCCCCCTGGCATGATTGGTTCAAGGGAAGAGAGCACCATCTGTCTATCTGCATTTATTACACTGCTTTGTACTCATCTCAACATTTTGGCAAAAACCTAGTTATGTATCCTAACCTCCTAATTCTACTAGCCCCTGCCATATGAACTAGAAATGTGGTTTTAGTTGGTCATAGGGAGTTAGGTAAGCCGATCACCAAATCTGTATGATGTAGCATGGCCCGGTGGCACATTTTAGTCCTTTTCATAAAATGTACACGTTATAAATCTGCAAATGATCAAGCATGTTCATAATTTCATTTCCCATCTTTCCACCAACTGTCATTTGTCCCATTTTTAGATCAGCCAGAACACTAGTCTAACTGGCCATTTCAGTCCCCAAAGTCCTAGGAAAATGCAATTTATCTCTTAAAATCTGTCTGCAAATTACATGAAAAGATATCATAAAACTAAATGAATTCTTATTCTGAGTGCTGCGGGGAAAAAAAATGGAATCAGTCTTTTAATGCCACTTGGGAGTGTCTTGTTCCACCTGTGGGAGGGGCACTTCATCCCCCTCAGCCATCTGTTCACCTGGGTCAGCATGTGACCAGAGGGTTTTTATTAGTCCCTTTGAACTTTGCAGTTTGCTCTTTGAGCTGGGTGCAGGAAGGACTCAACTTCCGGGTCAAGCGTTAGCCACACTTAGCCTCCTTTGATATCTCTGGGCTCCTGCCTTCAAGTCTGGCAGAGCAGGGAATTGACGCCCTCAGCAGCATCACATTCTATTGCGGGATGGTTCACTGGTAGGTGCGACTTCCAGTTGGAAGCAGGGCTTTTAATTGTAAAGTTCCCTACCTTAGCCCGAACAGTTTTTTCCGGTAGTAAGTGTCTCTTCAAAGGTGACTGCAGTCTTGTGGGTGGAACCATAATGTACATTGCATTGGTCAACCCCCCACAGCATATTTCCCTGATATTTTCTGTGCGAGCAGTGCTATCTTTTCAATGTAGCTTTTTAAAGCCGGTTTTTCTTTTCAAACGTGTGCAAGCCGTTTTTGCGTCTGTTTAAAATCCTGTCTTGCAGGTCTGAGGATTCTTTGATTTCTGCTTTTTGAGCATGTTTGCATTTGCTGTTGGTCCACTGATAATTAGGGGTAGGCCCCCTTCCACATGGTTCTTTAATTTGACATGAAGAAAAGGCAAGCCATTTTTCGGTTGCAGTGTTTAAAGGGCTGCTGTTCAAGTGAAAGCGAAAGCAAAGCTGTTTCTGATTCTAGTGTTGAAATTCTTGTCCCTCATGTGAATTAAAGTAACGCATGTCCGTTTTGGATGCAGTCTATAACTTCTTGTAATTCAGGTGAAATAAAAGAAAAGCAAGGCTGTTTTTGGGTTGTAGAGTGCTCCAGATAAGATTTTAAAATGGGAGTATTTTACTCTCTATTTTTAAACTTTGAGAGTAAATGTGATTTTAAGAGAGTAAAAATGACTTTTCTCCTTCGCAAGAGTAAAATGTATGCGACATCCACCCGACGTGTGAAAAAATGTGTTTGCAGAAAGCTGCCGCATAGTAATGATTTCCATTGTGACAGAATGCACCTTTCATTATTTCTGGCCATTTGAACTCTCCTGTATATATTTAAATGTGCAAATCACAAAAACCTAGCCAATTATATAGTAAACCATACATTAATGTGTATTGTGTGTTTTGAGATTCGATAGCGGAATTGTCTTTTGATGTTTAATGAAAGACCTAATTTCCTGGAGCTATTACTACCTAATGGTATGATACAAAAGTGCAGAGAGGCAAGGACTCCATGCTAAATTCTATATCTAATCTAGTGGTCAAATGGTTATTTATATAGCTCTTTTGGCAAAGCGCTGTACATAGAACATATTTATCACAATTACCACCAAACCAAAGTTGGTACTCCTTTATCGACCTCGAAAGGATGAAAGGCTGAGTTGGACTTGCCGTGTTTGGAACCCGCAACTCGGAGATCACACAGATTGCAGCAACGAGTGCTCAACCGGCTGAACTATCTTATTGGCTAACATCCTTCAGAGGTTGGTTAACTGAGTATCGACTGAGGTATAATGATCACAGCACCTAGATGTCTGACGAACCATTCATGAAGCGCTACATAAAGTTAAAAACCTATCTGGATCATCACAGGGACAGGTTTTGCTAAGTTTCTATTTCAATTTCCAATGTAACTTTGATTTGTTTTTGAACAGCGCTTGTACTTTCTTGAGAGTCAGGTTTTGGATGTTTTATTAGTAGTCTTGAAGATTTGAGGAGGCTAAAACACCTGTGATCAGTGTAATGACAATTATTCAGCCTTGCGCAAAGACTCTACTGCCACTAACCATTTATAGTGATGTAAACTAGACTGTGCATAGTCATCCTTTTACACACTGTTTTTATTAAACTGTAAATTAGAAGTGGAAAAATGTTCTGCCTCTGCATGATTATGCACACAGCACCGGAACTCTGAAAAATGCAATTGTGCAATATTGGTTTGTTTTCACAGGGGAAAAAAAGCCTAACTTGCACACAAAAAAAAGAAATCTCAATTGCAACTTAGTTTTCCATCTTATTCATTATACAATCCTAAAATTCTAAGAAAACATGCACAGTGCTTCTTTAGCTGAATGGAAAGAAACCATTCCTTTTATCAGTGTGCAGTTTATTTTTTTTGAAAGACTTCAGAGAAATACATTCTATTTCAGAGGTGGCTTGCAATTACATCCATATAGATAAAAATCACAAGAAGCCTTCTGGTTTCTGTCAAGTAACCTGACCTTTGCACTGCCCTCCGCTCTAAACCTGTGTGTAAATGTACCCAGGAAAATAATAAAGCTGGCGTATTTACAAGATTTTCATGCGTAAAAAGGCCTGGTACTTGCCTTATCTGGAGCCCCCGAATGTTCAAATACTTGCGACTCATGTAAAATAAAAGCAAACCTGTCTGTTTTTGGTGGCAGTGTTTAAATGCAGCTTTTCAGTTGCAAGGGATTTCTGTTTAGGGCCTTTAAATGCACCCCACAGGATGCATGAACTTCTTTCCTTTTCATTTTTAGCTTAGGCTTTTAAGTGGTGCTTAAGCACCACCTATAAGCCGAAATAAATGCATTGGAGGACAGGTAGAGGAGGGAGATGGCATATGAGTAGGGACACACATTGTATGGGTGTTTTTGTTATTTACCCACCCCTTCACTGCTCGTGGCCAAGCTAATACCTATGGCCATTCCCACCTACCCCCTCCCAAAACACATCCTCCTGGGATCTCTGAGCTTGTTTTACCAAGCAGTAGCATCAAGTGTTAGCCTGCCACTGTTCTATCTAATCATGCACTGACGTCCTTTTAAAAACAAGCAACGACAAAGCCAACAGTTTTGACTCTGGGTATTCGATGGGCATTTGCCAGGTACGGACATCGTATGCCCAGGTAAACACTCAATTTTTCAGCTGATGCGATATTATGGCCATGTAATACCATTATACCAGTTTTTAGCAAATGCCTATCTAAGCTTTCACAAAGGCTCAAACTGTTGTTTTTGCCAATGCTTGTTTCCATATATAGTGGACTGTCTTGTTCTGCGTAGCTATTGGTTGGAAATTAGATCCTTTATTGTAGAGAGATTGGACTAGTCCATCTCCAACAAACCTGCGTCTAACCTTTTGGGCTAAATGCCTGAAGAGTTAAATGATGAGATCCTTGGCGCTTGTTTCTGTTCTACTGTTGACAGCAGCAATGTGGTGTATTTTTCCAGCTATGGTGAAGTTCAGATGAAGATGTGGCTTTCCAGAATTTGGCAGTTTGTAACATTGGAAGAAATCGCCTATTGTATCCACAATACCACATCGCACATGTACACCACAGGGTGTCACTCTCTGGATGTTGCTGCAAATGACAGCACCGGGCTTGTGTGTCGCAAGAAGATAAAAGGCAAGGTCAACTGCAAGAATGTTTGAATATGACTCCTTCTTTATGGCTATCACTATGATGCTGTTGGTTTTATTTACCTTTAATAAGAAGGCGGAGTGGCGCACAAGTGAGTGAAGAATGGGTTAAAGTGCCAACATATCTCCATGAGTGAATATGTATTTTACTTTTACTTTTGCTTTGTTTCTCTCCTACAAATTGTTTGAAAAAGGTTTTCCCTAGATGCACCCAAAGATACATTTACACTGCCCTCATCAATTCACCTTCTCTTGATCACCGACAAGTTGCATATATGTGTATTATGAAATGTGCATTATTGTTTACATCTTGACGCTTATTATTTGTTTATTTGTAGGTGATAACTGTTTACAGCTTACCTGGCATGGATTCCGATTGGCTGATGGGCGAAAGGGGCAATCAGACTGGAAAAGTGCCAATTACATATTTAGAGCTGCTGAATTAAGACTGTACTTTATTAAAACGTGCCAGTTCTGGCGAAACCATATTTATATGCAATTAACTTTATAAAGCAGAAAGTGTCTTCCATGTTGTAAAAAAAAAATATACAGGCCAATGATGTTGCTGCCAAGACCATTGCATGGTTTATACTCCAACTTCACATTTAACTTTTGTTGAGAGCTTTTACTTTGTGCCAAGAATGTGTGTTTTGCTACCAGTCTGTATCCCCTTTATAATTCCAGTCTCCCTTTCAGTGAGCTGTATTGGAAGTGGGAGCCTCTGTTTTCTACTGAATTTTGTCATTAACGGCAAGCTTTTTTTGTGTAAAATAAATGTATTGTAACTTACAAGTTGAAATCTTTACTAAGTACTATCTGGCATACACTCTTTATGGCAGCCAATATATTTGTGAAAGCTGCTTCTTGACACTTCTTACTGTATAGCCTATTCTTTTAATGCATTGTGCAAATGAATGAGAATGCAGACCGTGCATCCATATTGCTCACAAAAAGGTGTATTTGCTTTTTCATCGCCAAGTTTGTATGTATTTGAGATAGTGTATAGCACAGCCCACGTCACAATGCTCAGCTTTGGCTAATTATAGGAGCTAAAAATGTTGTAACGGTTGTTAACAAAAGGGCAGGAAGAAAAAAGTACTTGTACGTCAAGTCCCCTTTCCTTTAAACTCTTCGACACTGCATGGAAAGGTGCCAGAAGCGGATCCTGTTGCTAAGCAGCATTTAAATAAAACTTTCCAGGAAGTGGTAGCACGCCTTAGCCATACCCCAACACAGCACCTCCTCTGCCCACCCAACCATTGCTTCCATTCTGTTTTTCTCATGCTTAATGGGTTGAAACACTGTGTGGGTTGTCTTCAGTTTTCCCTCCACCAACCTACACAACCTTTGCCTATTGTCCCTGAAAGCATCACATGTTTGGCGCTTGTCCAACGCATTTGACTTGTTTTTGTTTGGTCTCTTCTCCGCAGGTGAGCAGTATCATGAGGCCTTTGGAGAGCCTCTGCACAAACTTTGTTGCATCTGGAGTTTAGAGCAAGAACAAGATAAGTGTGCGCCTTGGCAGGCTGGAGGGGCACTCCGTCTCCAGTTTCACCCCATGTGAACGGGGTCAGACACTCTCTCCCACTTGCTAAAGAGGGGCATGCCTGACTCTGTTGGATGTCCTGCAGGGGACCTGCTGATGCACCGTATAACATGCACATCCATGGGTCCCCGACCCAGTCGGGATTCCTCTCCTTACTGTGCAAGCGCTCCACCCAGACCTCGCACATATTCAACGGAACATCAGCCTGGAGGGAGCTTTCTACTCCTGTGTACTTCATACCTGTTTAAAGGAACTGCACAGGGTGGGGTAGAACATCCTTATGAGGATTAGATAATCACTCACTCTGTCTCCTTTTCTTCGAACAGAGAGATCAATGGCACTAAACCACAGACAAAATAGTACTAAAAACATATCTTACCCCATTTTTTCAGGAGAGTGCTCTGGCGGAATTCCTCCTGCACCATGCGCTCTTGAGCCTCTACCCAAGCACACACACATACCCTTTGATAGACCTACATCATACCTGATAATGACAGAAATACGCATTTCGAAGGGATTGTGTCCTCCGACGTATTCCTTATCTAAGATATCTCTTTCCAGCTTTGCTGGCCTCGGAAATTTTTTCTCTAGAGGGCGCTGCGCGTCGACATCCGTCGAGTCGATGTCCCTCGACAGCCGCCGTATCGACGTCATCATGCCTATAAAGGCCGCGCGCAGCGTCCGTTGCTCAGTTCCGTTTTTCCGCGCTTACTCAGTGCCTCGGAATATCGTTGCTCAGTTTCGTAGAGAATTATTCCAATTTCCTCGAGATATTCGATCCATACTCGATGGCTTCCTCGTCTGAACCGACGACCCCTCGGTCCGGCTTTAAAAAATGCTGAGACTGTGGAAAAAAGATGTCGCTGACTGACCCTCACAGGGTCTGTCTGTGGTGTTTGGGAGCTGAACACCATTGTTCGGAGTGCGAGGACTGTATGTCCATGACAGCTAAGGCCCTGAAGGAGCGTAGGGGGAAGCTGGAAAAAGGTAAGACTTCTAAAGCTTCTTCCTCGACGAAGTCGAGACATTCGTCTCCTCGTCACCATTCGCGCTCCAGGTCTCGAAGCGGGTCCCATCACTCCTCGAGATCGAAGCACTCGAAAAGGAGACGCCGAAGATCTCCCTTCTTCGTCCTCCTCTTCCTCTGTTTCACCTAAGAGAATCCCTTGCCCCACGAAACATAGTTCCTGGGCTGAATGGGCGGAATTCCGAAAAAATATGATGAGCGTCTTCGAGAAAGCGGCCTCGACCCCCTCGAAGACTGCCGAGAGCGATGCTCTGGTCGAAAGACCCGAAGGTCCAAAACGCAGCGAGTCGCAGTACCCGGCGAAGGAAGCTTCTCGAGCGCGTCACGAACCCTCGAGTAAAGCAAAGACCTCGAATCCTTCTTCGAAGGTGCCGTCGACGAAGGTTCCGCCGAGGTCGGTGTCTTCGACGCCGTTGTCGAAGGGACCTTCGACACACGGGTCTGTCGACTCGACGCCATCCTCAACACCGGCGTCGACGCCAAGGAAAGTCACGGTTGCGGCGCACCCAGTGGCTATTCCCAGGTCTTCGATGACGATGTCGTCGAGATCCTCAAGCAGAATTCCAATTCTATCGAGGACCTCGAGGCCTCCACCTTTGTTTTCGACACCACGTTCGAAGCCTTCGGCGTCAACGACATCGACGTTTTCGAGGCCGATTACAACAAGTTTGACACCCTCTGCCTTGGAGATGGGTTTCACACCCTTTGTGAGTTCAGACCAATTGAGAACAATGTCCTCAATTATGGAAGAGGGAGAACTATCTGACCAAGAAGAGACATTTGAGTTGCAGGGATCTGCAACCCCAGTTCAAGCGGAGTTATCCTCAGAGGAACGCAGATTAAAGGAACTCCATGATTCCTTACATCTGCTTACAAACTTACAAGTGGTTTAGACACTTCCCCAGAGGTGGAGTTTGCTAGGCCAGACCCGGGGGAGCATGCTGAAACCCCTTATAGAGCCTTAATGGCCAGGATCACAGAATTTATGGGGTGGTCAACACCTTCACAGGCTTTCCAACAGGATGACCTCATGGATATTCTTGATAAAGGTCCATAGGAGATCCTGTAGTACCTTTTCATAAAGCTCTTCAAAGAAAAATCATGACGAACTGGGAAACCCCAGATGTCGTCCCGGCAGTAAATAAAAAACTGTCTACTAAATACAGGGTATCTTCTGCAGACCCAGAGTTTTTGTCCAAACACCCATCCCCAGAAAGTCTGGTGGTGCAGGCAGCATCTTCTACTGACATCAAGACTGCTTACCCTACCGTCCCACAGGACAGGGACGATAAAAAATACAATGCTATGGCTAAGAAAGTCTTTTCGGCATGTAGCATGGCGTTAAAATCTATTAATGCTACTTGCACCCTTGCTAGATTTAGCCATACACTTTGGGAGTGTGCTTCTACAGCGGCTGACTGCATCCCGGAGGGAGAAGAAAGGGAGGCGTTCCTAAATATCAAAAAGGACGGTAAAGACGCTATGTGCGAATCCCTCCAGATGGGCATTGATTCGGCTGACAGTATCAGCAGAGCAATGGCGGCAAGTACAACAACCAGGAGATTTGCTTGGTTGAGAAAGTCTGGTTTTGCCCAGATGTGCAAGCCAGGCTCTTGAATATGCCATTTGATGGCTCTTCTTTGTTTGGGAAAAAGGCGGATGACAGTTTAGAAAAACTGCAAACATCAAAGGCAGCAGCAAAATCCCTAAGCGCTGCAATCCATCAGACACCTTTTCGTCCCACAGGAACCTCTGCGAGAGGCAAGTCCTTTCGCTTCTACTCCGCATTCGGAAGAGGTAGAGGACGATCGGGTCAAAGGGGACAAAGAAGAACTACCCGAGGTGGACGGGGTAGATATTCAAAAGCTGCAGCAACGGCAGGTGCCTCTTTGCCATCGGCGTCTGCATCAGCCGCCCCAAAACCACTCTGAGGACTTCCCTCAAAAGACACCTGTAGGAGGCAGGTTAACTCAACATCTGGCGGAATGGCAGGCTATCACGTCAGATGCTTGGGCATTGGAGACAGTTGCACAAGGTTACTGCCTGCCTCTCCTACGCATACCTCAGAGTCATCCACCGGGGATCAGCTCTCAAAAAGCTCCAGATCCGCTCCTCTTGCAGGAAATTTTAGACCTGCTAGAGAAAGGTGCCATAGAACCGGTACCTGTAGCGGAGAGGAACAAGGGCTGGTACTCCCCTTACTTTCTCATTCCAAAGAAAGACGGAGGACTGAGACCCATCTTGGACCTGCGAGAATTGAACAAATTCCTCAGGAAAGACAAATTCAAGATGGTAACTCTTTCTCAGGCCCTTCAGTTCCAGGACTGGTTGGTATCTCTGGACCTTCAGAACGCTTATTTCCATGTGCCAATCCACCTCAAACACAGGAAATACCTGAGGTTCGCAATTGGCAACTCTCATTATCAATTTCGAGTGCTGCCATTTGGGCTGACCTCCGCCCCGAGGGTCTTCACCAAGTTAATGTCGGTAGTGGCTGCAAGTCTGAGGGAAGGGATTCAAGTCTACCCCTACCTGGACGATTGGTTGATCAGAGCTGTATCTTCGGAACAAGCGCAGATCCAGCTAGATCATGTTTGCCACTCCCTTCACAGACTGGGCTTCTCCCTCAATTTAAAGAAGTCACAAATGATACCATCGCAGAGACTTCAGTTCATCGGAGCGATCCTGGAAACTTCCCTGGGAAAAGCCTCGCCACCAGAGGTGAGGGCTCAAGATATTCTACAGATGGTCACCAAGTTTCAAAATGCCCAACGTCTCCCAGCCTTCGACTTTTTGAGGTTGCTAGGCCTCATGGCATCCTGCATTTTCCTAGTGCTAGAGGCTCGCCTGAGAATGAGATCCCTCCAGTGGGCACTGAGAACTCAGTGGTCACAATTCTCAGGGAGAATGACAGATCTTCTTCAGGTTCCTGACAGGGTGGCTCGAGACCTTCAGTGGTGGGCCTGTCAGGAGAACATTCTGAAAGGAGAGCAGTTTTGGCAACCCTGGCCGGAGATAACAGTAGTCACGGATGCCTCACTCACGGGGTGGGGAGCCCACGCCAACGACTTGACCATCAGCGGTCGTTGGTCTCCGTCGGAGTCCAGACTACATATCAACCTGTTAGAGCTGAGGGCCATCAGACTTGCGCTGAAGGCTTTTCTGCCATCTGTACAAGGAAAGAATGTCCTGATAATGACGGACAACACAGTGGCCATGCATTACCTCAACAAAAGAGGAGGCATAGGATCACTACCTGGTTTTGGGCAATCCAAGAAGTAATCTCTCTATTGGCAGTTCACCTAGCCGGAGAGAAGATCTTGACAGCGGACGCTCTGAGCAGGCAGAGCACAGTCTCCCACGAGTGGGAACTAGCTCAGGAAGTCCTTCAAGAGATCTTCGCCCTTTGGGGAACCCCTCAGGTGGATCTGTTCGCCACCAGTGTCAACAGGAAGTGCGATCTGTTCTGTTCAAGGGAATTTCCCCCGAGAGGAGCTCTGGGAGACGCGTTCATAGTGGACTGGGAGTTTCCGCTCCTGTACGCATTTCCACCGGTCCCTGTCATTCCTCAAATGATCAGGAGGTTGAGAAGATTCCGGAAAACCATGATCCTAATTGCCCCGGTTTGGGCCAGGAGAACGTGGTACCCGGACCTTCTAGACTTGTCCATCTGCCCTCCAATTCGACTTCCACTCAGAGAGAATCTGCTCTCACAGAAGGGAGGTCAGGTTCTCCATCCAGACATCAAAAGCCTCAACCTTCAGGCTTGGCTTCTGAAATGCTGAGGTACAAGGATTGGGATCTCCCTGATGACGTTATGGAGGTGTTGCTTTTCGGCAAGAAGGCCAGCCACAAAATTTTTATACCGCTGCCGTTGGAACCGATTTTGCAGCTGGTGTAGGGAAAAGAATATCAATCCCTTTTCATGTGGTACACCAATGGTTTTGTCCTTCCTAATTTATTTAGCGAATTCAGGCCTTCAAGTTGGCACCATCAAGGGCTATCTCGCAACGCTATCCATCTTTAAGCGCACTGCGGAAGAACCATCCTATTTCAAGTTACCCTTGGTAATACAGTTTCTAAAGGGGTTAACTAACGTTTATCCCCCAAGACCATTCCAGGTTCCCCTATGGGATTTAAATTTAGTCCTAACTTTCCTGATGGGCACACCTTTCGAACCACTCCACTCTTGTTCGTTAAGATTTCTTACCCTTAAGACAGTTTTATTAGTAGCACTTACATCTGCTAGAAGGGTGAGCGAGTTACAAGCTCTTTCTTGTAAACCCCCTCATACAATCTTTCACAAAGACAAAGTTGTTCTGCAAGTGAAGCCTAATTTCCACCCAAAGGTGGTTTCTGAATTTCATATCACACAGAAGATTACCCCTCCATCTTTCTATCCTCCTCCCCATCCGGGGAAAGAGGAAGAGAGGTTACACAGGCTGGACCCAAGAAGGGCTTTAGGTTTTTACATTAGTAGACTGGCTAGGATAAAACAAGCAGACCAGCTGTTTGTAGGCTACGCAGGTCACAAGCTGGGGTTACCGATAACTAAGCAGACCATTTCCAGATGGATCATTTTAGCCATTTTGGAATGTTATAAACTGGCAGGAAAAGAACCCCCTCAAAATCTTAGGGCTCATTCGACCAGAGGTATCGCAGCTTCATCGGCCCTCAAAAGAGGAGTTCCGGTTAGAGACATATGTGCGGCTGCCACATGGTCGTCCGTCCATACCTTTGCACGGTTTTACAACTTGGATTCCTCCTCCAGTCAGGAAACTAGGTTTGGAAGGGCAGTATTGCACTCTATTCATCAATAGGAGGAAGCATGAAGTCAGTACTCCCACCTCCAATAACAGAATACTGCTATGGGAGCCTAGCTAAGATAAAGAATACGTCAGAGGACACAATCCCTTCGAAGAACAAGTTACTTCTTACCTTGTAATGTTCTTTCGATGGGATGTTCCTCTGACGTATTCCTTATCGACCCTCCCATCCATCCCCGCAGTACTACTTCCCTTGTTGTTGCAGCTTACGCTCCTTCAGGGTGATAAGTCTAGTCCAGAAAGAATTTTTGTGGGCTACAAAACGGAACTGAGCAACGGACGCTGCGCTCGGCCATTATAGGCAGGATGACGTCGACTCGACGGACGTTGACACGCAGCGCCCTCTAAAGAGAGAAAATTTCCGAGGCCAGCAAAGCTGGAAAGAGATATCTAAGATAAGGAATACGTCGGAGGAACATCCCATCGAAAGAACGTTACAAGGTAAGAAGTAACTTGTTCTTCTGCACAGCCCAATGTTTCAACTGCAAGGATTCTACACTTCAAATCCTCTGTGCAGGATCAAAGGAAGTGAGAGATGATTATACATACATCGCCCATGTTCAAAACCATCCTATTGCCAGCCCTGTTCAAAATAAGGTCTCTAGGGCCGATCAATGATTCACTCTCTAATTCAAGTGTAATATTAAAGGCAATTTCCAGCATGGCGTGATTACTGTTCAAAGTCGAGGTAACCACAAACCCAGTACCTTCAGAAAATAACCAGCTACTAACAAAGCTATAGTCAAGGGTTGAGGATTTGGTTCCGTCTGACCATGTTGGTTCTGCTGTAATTGAAGTGGAATGATAATCGTTCAACATCTCCAAACCCAAGCCATTCAAACACTTAAGCCAGCAACTTCTATTTTGCCTTTTATTGGATCCCCAAGTTCCCTTCATCCCGACCTCACCAAGCAATTCTGGGGTAGTGCCGTTGGAATTCAAATCCCCAGCTAAAATTATATGGCTTCGTAGTAAACTGGAACACCATTCCTCCAGATAATTTGAGAACATTTTCAATGTAGTATCCATATCGCCCATTTTGTCATGCAAATATTCAAAATCAAGTAATTTAAGGGGACCCTATTTAAAGAACGTATATGGGTAGTCAAAATTCCATAACACCTCTCCCTTGATCCAATAACAAGAGCGAACACCTGTCGATAAGCCGCCAGAAGGGCGTCCAACAGCCCCTCGATTAGCCAATTGGCAGGATACATGATAGCTGTCAATAGCTGGATTTTCCAGCAGCCATGTTTTCTGAAGAATGACATTTGTAAAGGTTTGGAGCTTATTACCCAATTCAATATCTGGGAAGAGGAGTGTATTGCCCCTGGTGTTCCAGGAGATCCGGGTAAGTGCTGATCGCTGTATACATTTGGGGTATGCATTTTTGTTGTGACATCTTCAATAACCAATACCAGTTATTGGTTTGTTCAGAGGTCTGAATCATATCCTTCAGACCTTGGATTCAAATCTCCCTCCCCCGCACATATGTTGTTACCCTGATCATTTGACTACATATAATGGGATATATCAAAACCAAGAATTCTAAAGTTCTTTCGTTCATTCATAATACAGCCTCAAATTAATTTGGATTGAACAAAAACTATACAGCGATCTGCTCTTGAGCGGTCAATAAAATCTACCCTCTGTAAATCACTTGAGATTCCAGCCAACATCGGTATAGCTGAAAACAAAAGAAACAGTTCTTCTCAGAATCACTGAACAATTTTCCTGTAATATCCCTTCAAATATGATTCCATAAAGCAGATCTTTTGGGGTATCTCTTAGTAGCAAGCTGGCCACGTTGTGTCGTATTGGAGTGTTTGCCCTCCGATCTTAAAACATCTGGGCCTACCGAATACCTAATCACTGGGTCTCTGGTACTTAGATTGGGGACATAATTAGTGCTTTGATTTTTACTTGGGGACTCTGAGGAAAACACTTGGCAGATGTTAGATTTGATTGCCACAGATCAGATTTTGCAAGAGTTTCCTTATGTATGGTGCTGCTATTAGTGAGATTGGGTTTGTCTGATATTCTCCCATCCACCTGTGCCAAACCATGAGTTACCGCCACATTGGCATGTAAAGAGATGTCTTTAGCATGCAAAGAACCACTGCAGTGGATTGTTTGTTGACTATGCGCAAATTGATCAGGCTTTCCCATGGCTAATCTATCGCTCACAAAACATGATTTAGCTTTGCTGTGCTTGTTAACTTCAGTCGCAGAATCCCCCAAGTTCTCAGCCATCAAACTAGTCTTTCCTGACCCCACACTCACCAGGCCCTTGTGTAGTATTGGGCTGTCAAACCACAGATGTGATTGATACAAGTTGGAGGTAGAAGGAACAGTTTTTGAAAGTACTGCCTTGACCTTAGGTTAATTAAGGACAACATAGAAAAACTGTTTTGATTTCTTGTTATTATTATTTTTTTTTAAATGGGAGTATTCTTAGACTTCTGTTGTTGAGCACCATTTTTCTGTCTTTTTTTTTTTCCTTAGCATGAACAGATGTTGTGACAATAGGCATGGACGAGACAAAGGAGACAGAGCCGCAGTATCAGAAATAAAAATTAACAATAGATGTCGGGTGTGACAAAATCATACATGACACGTCTTCATCAGATGCTGAATTTGGTATCATCACTGGAGGGGATTTCTTATTAGATGTAGTAGGTCGAACCTGCCCTTTACTTTCATCTTCGTTAGGGGGGTGTGGGATGCCACCAATGTTCCCTCCCCTTGAACAAGATGTATCCCCAGGCTTCATCAAAGGGTTAGATTCAACTCTGATGTCCCCCACCTCAGATTATCAGGAGTTCTTATATAATCGCCACCTGCGTTTTTAAAGTCTGGCCCGTCCCCATGTTGAAAAGGGAACTCCTTTGCTGCAATATGTAACTTTATATTTTCAAACTTAAACAAGGACTGAAAATCTGCTGAGTTTTATTTAACTTCAGTCTTTAAACTTTCAAACGGAGAAACCAGGATACACAGAACCTGTTTTATTTCAATCAGGATCTGATTCGAAGGAGAATTTCACTGACCGGTCAGTTCTGGAGTCAAAGCCGAGAGACATCTCGGTTGCGCTTTCGCCGACAGTGAGTCGCAAAATGAGTCAGTAGCAGAAAAATCAATGACAATATCTGAAGGGGTGTCTGCAAAACTATGCTCCTCAGAAACATCTCTGTCCCCCTGTTCCGACATGGTATCCTGTGGTTTTACTTGTGCTTGTTTTTCCAAGGAGGCATGTATCAAATTAACCCCAGATGTAATTTTCCCTTCAGAAGGGAATAAAGATGTTATCAATGTGTTTGTGCTATTTTGGGTATTTGATGATTGGCACGTGGTAATGTTGAAACAACCGTACTCATAGGAGCCATAGATGGCGGATTATTGGAAAAATCAGAACAGTCCTGCGTCGGATCAGGTGAAGGGGGGGGCGGGGGCAAATCAAGTGCAGCTAGCGACTCTGCGTCAGATATATATTGGTCCCCTCTAGTCGAGCGGTTCTGAGTTTTGCCACTGCAAAGTTCTCACAGGATAAAGGATTTAATGGTTTCCACTTTATAGCAGTCAGTGTCAAACGATGGGACTACTTCTATTTGGTACACGTGAAGATTTAAAAGTGCAAGTAGGTAGTATTAGGGCAAGGCTAGGAGCAGGTTGTTTGATTGATCACACTCAAGGCCCCTGTTTATATCAAAGATATAAGGGCTATGAGCTAACACACACTCCCAAGCATAATTATATGAACACTAGTCTCAAACTTGCTGGAGAGGTGTGGGTGACAATGCCTTCAAATGAAATGATATGATAGTTTATTTATATAGCGCCTATACACAAGGTGCTTCAAATAAAAAGGAAAAAAAAAACAATTTTCTGTCCCAAATACTTTTGTCTAGCATACAATAAGGACCATCATCCATGGAGGACTATCGGCGGTATCTGCAGTCCCCTCTCCAGGCCATACATTAAAAAAAAAAAACGGATTGCATGTGCACACATCGCACAAAACAGCGCTTCTACCCTTTTTACTGTTATGTTTGTAACACTCCCTCTTTGCCTTCTTTCAAACAGTCACATCTATCCACCAACCATTTCCAAAAACTCTACATATAACCCTATCAACATATTAAACTTCCACATACCAACTGCCACTTAAGAATGTTCTAGAAATCGTTTGCATCTGCATTTCCCTTGCTTATCCCAAAAGATTTTACACACTGCTGCTATAAATGCACATATGCATTGTGCAGTAAGAGTAGTGCATGAATTGAAAGGGCAGTAGGGATTGCAAAGTGCTGATAGGAGCCAAGAAGGAAAATGCCAAGAGATGCCAGAGTGGGAGGCCACTGGATAACTGCTGGGGCAGAGGAGTCCCAAGGGTGGGGTGCAAAGCTGCCATGTGGTACACCCGTAAGGGCAGTGCTGAAGGACGGGGGTGGGTGGTGTACTGGTGTTGACTAGATATAGGGCCTGGAACCTGTAAGGTTCCTGAGGGACCAGGCCACCAGTCTCAGCAGTGGTGTGAGTTAGCAGGGAAGCAATTAAGTGAAACAGGAAGAGAAAAGCCTAGTTTTCAGACATTTCTGGTACATAGGAAGTCTGACTCAGAGGAGCAGGAAGGCTGTTCCAAAAAGAGGCACCGGCCGAAGATAGACACATGCCTCCCGCTCTGTTTCAACAAGCGTTTGACAAGGAGTGAATTGGAGTTAGAGGAGCAGAGGGCTCTAGCATGGGGGAGTATATAGGGAGACAAAGTTGAAGATATTGTAGTCCCAGGCCCGAGAAAGCCTTGTCAATGATGCAGAGGATCTTGAATTTCATACTTTCAACCACTAGGAGGCAATGTACACATTTTAGGGCTGCGGCAATACTATCCAGGGGCTTCAGGCCAAGGAGAATTCTTGCTGTCCTATTCTAGATTAGCTGAAGGGGGCGTAGACCACAAAGGGGAGGTGAAGGACGAGGCTATTGCAGTAGTCCAGCCTACAGAGAACTAGAGCTCTAGAGACGTTAAGCTTCTGGGGGAAGGTGAGAAACAGTAGCATGCCTGTAAGGAGATGAAGCTAAAAGTGTGCTTTCTTTACAAGCCCCAAAATTGAAGGAGTAAAGGAGAGAGAGGACTTAAAGGTTTTTGGCCTCACAGGATGTTGAGAGTAGGGGGCCCAAAGAGACTGGCCAGAGGGCAGGAGAAAAACAAGGCACAGGTGTCAGAA
Source organism: Ambystoma mexicanum (assembly GCF_040938575.1). Lineage (NCBI taxonomy): Eukaryota > Metazoa > Chordata > Amphibia > Caudata > Ambystomatidae > Ambystoma > Ambystoma mexicanum. Next base: position 1,041,900,742 of record NC_090922.1, on the reverse strand, counting down.
TAAGAAAGATCTCTGCCTTACTGGCATTGAGAGAGATTGTTAGCCACACACACACTTCCTGGATGGCAGACAGACAATCGGGCATGAGAAATGAGAAGACATTAGTAGAGGTAAGTTTAAGAAAAGCTGCGAGTCATTAAAATAACACTGGAAATGAGAAAAGGACATCAGGTGAGCCAGAGGGACGAAATGAATATTGAAGAACCGCAATTATGGGATAGAACCCTAGGGTACTCAGTAGGTAAACAGTGAAGTGGTGGAGTAGAAACGGCCCAGTTGCAGTGCAAAGGGTGGTTAGTGAGGAAAATGGGTCAGCCAGTCCAGTTCCCAATCCATGATGCTAAAGGTATCATGTAACCGTTTAATGAGGATACAATGGTTGAAGGTGTGAAAGGCGGCGGAGACATGAAGGAGCACTATGCTCAATTATCCACAACAAAGGCCCCTGTCCGCTGCCAGATCGCTACTTTGCAGTATTTTCTTGCCACCCCTAGACTTGATCCTCGTGATGGTGCGCCGCCACTCTACTTGGAAATCTGGACTTCCATAACACTCCTCCATAATTATGGGTACACTCCCTACTCTGGACACGCCTATACCCTCTCTTGCCTCAGCTTGCCCCCCTTGTTTGCACTTTTTTCATTACACTGCATGGTCACATCAACCTCTAAATTCTGTATCTGGTGTTTTGTAACTTGGCTCTGTTTTTTATGCATTGAGCTACTTTGATTTTAGCTGTTCCATGCTTGAGCCACTTGAATTTAACTGTGTTTTTTATGTATTGAGCCACTTGAATTTCGCTGAGTTTTCATGCTTTTGAGCTACTTTGATTTTAGCTGTTTTCATGTATTGAGCTCAGTGCAATCATCTTTATTGCCCATCCTTGAATCTCTCTTTCCGTTCTCTAACCCTCCCCTTGTTTGCTTGCCTATTGTATCTCGCCCCCCTGTGGTTTGCTTGAGATGTCTGCCTACTTAAATCCCTCTTCTTGCTGTTCCCACCCTCCCCCTCTCTCCCTTCACTGTATCCTTAGCACTTATGCTATTCAGAAATGTCGCCTGACCTGTATGATAGCTTTTGTTTTCTCCTTCCTCTCAGCCTCCAGCAATATCTGAAATGTTGTCATGCCTAGTATGATAGTCGCTTGTTTTGTTGTTCTCCTTCTCCCTTACTCCAGCTTCCCCCAAGCCCCATCTCTTGTTAAATTCCGACACTACCACAATTGTTGTCAGGCATAGTAATGTAGCCGCTTGTCTGTCTCATTCTCCTTCCCACCTCCCTTCCTTCCTTATTGTCAAAAGAACTTGCACTATCAGAAAGGTCGCCAGGCTGATTATGATGGTCAATTTCACCTTCTGAATGTATCAAGGACTTGTAAGAATGTCACTGTATTCTCCCTTGATCCCTCCCTGCCTTGAAGTGCTTTGAAACGCAGTGTATAGGCGCTATATAAATAATCAATTCAATATCATAAATACGATATACACTTCAATTATCATTCCACCATAATACAGATATTGTATACTCCCCTACAGTACCCATAATTACTATACACATAGTACTATACTGTGTGTTGCCAGTGGCCAGATCCTTGGGGGATATGACAGGAATCTGTTCACTGGCAACAGCCACCACAATATAATTAAACCATATAACGAGTACGTACAATACACCTTCAAATGACAACTCATCCAGACCCCCCTGTCATCCAAATCATGTCTGCAGACACAATTGACCGCGGACTCGGTGGCACCTGTAAACCCCCTTTTCACCTATACAAACAGCTCAATGCCAACTTTATTTCACTCCTCCATTCTTTCCAGGCCCTCTTTGGGCCACCAAATAACCCCTACTGTGCTATTCTCGGACAACAGTAGCTGTCTGCTGATCCAACATAGCAACATGACGCACCTCATGTTTTTCACCATCCAATCAGTGTGTGTGTGTGTACAATGTCCGGCAACCGCACGCTGACCCCTGATAGGTCCAGACGTGTCTGCGGACCCGGAATCGGGAAGTGAGTCCGCAGACCGGACCCAGATATCTCAAATTCTTTTTACCTACTTTTTGGCCATTTATTTTTTAAACTACTGGACGGATTTACACCAAATTTACAAAAGTGCGCTTTCGGGACCAAGCCGCTGCTCCTAGTGCAAATTTGGTGAACATCCATCCAGCGGTTTGGGCTGAAGGAGCAAGCAGCATTTATTTTCCATTGCGTCTGAGGACTTCCACTCATTTTGGGACCCCCCTATAACTTTGCCTCCACACCCCCGGACGAAACCGCATCAAACTTCACAAAATCATTCCAAAGGCAGCCATATAAGTTTTATTTTGTACAAAGTTTGGTGAGGATTCGTCCGGAGGTGAGGGGGAAAAGTTATAAGCTGCCCCCAAAGTGCTCTTTGTTGAGCAACTTATCCAAACTACAGGGCTGCTACCGCAGGCCCTGTAATATGAGGATAGAATGGTTGGCCATGTGAAAGGTGGAGGCGACATCAAGGTGCACTAGCCTCAATTGTCCTACTATCATAAATACCATATACCTTTCAATTATATCATTCTACCATATTACAAATACTGTACACTCCCCCTACAGTACATATAATTACTGTACACATTACTGTACTATGTGTTGCCACAGTCAACCATCATAATATATATATATTTCGGAGCCTAGTGGAATCTGCTTAGATCACATGCTATGCGTAGGCTGACATCTAGTGGAAGCGGCAGAGTATTACAGTTGTTGTTTTCAAAACTCAAAAAGGGATGTCCACAGGGTGTGCCAGGAATACTATCCCTAGTGTGACATCCACTGTATCCATGGCCCTTCACGCATTGAAGCCCCTCGGATTTTTTATTTTTTTTTGTCATCGTGATGGACAGTTAATCGCCGAGTTCCTTTCGGTTGACGCCATTTATTATTGTTAAATTAGAGGTAGTTACCCTTTCTATCGTTTCTCTACACCGACTTTGACAACATCTTCGCCGGTGGAAAGGACGAACGTCAAACAAAGGCCCTGGCTCCAATAGTAGGGAGAGTAGGGGGTGGACATTAGAGAATGTGTTTTCCCCTTTACACTCTTTTCTCGCCTGGCTTCCATTCCGTTTAACTATGGAAAACACTCCAGTTAAGTTCGGCCCTAGTTGTAATAAGGTGATACTGAATGGGTTTATGTCCTTCTTTTTTGTTTTCGGGGGAGGGAGGGGTTGGTCTAATGTAGGGACGATATATATGTAATGTAAACAGATCAGAACAACTACCCCTTTCTCAATCCGCTTGGTTTCGAAAAAACAGGTGTGACACTTTCTCTATTATCGGCATCTGAAAATAGATTGCATAAATTCACCATGCATTTCACATATAACACATTTTATTCATCATATTTAGCAACAACATAACCATTAAGATAACTAGTGTGTCTTTCAGTTGTACACAATTTCTTTTCAAATGAGTTCTATTGACTTCATATAAACACAAGTGAGATTAGTACGTGACACATTTGTTATATTTTCGAGGAATATTTTGAAAAGAGTTTTTTCGTCTTTATCAGTCATGTTATTTTGTCCTTTCTTTTTTCAAAGAGAACCATGTTATGATCTCAGTGTATCTTGGTTTCCTGTTTAAAACCACTAGTTGTAATAAATTCCCCAGGTTAGACCAGCATCAGGTGTGCAATCTTTGTCTTGCACAAGACCACGACGAGGGCCATTGTCGAGCCTGCAAGCTCTTCAAGCCAAAGACTCTCCAGGACCGAAAGACAAAGCGCCGGGCCCATCACGCCATGCAGGCCGAGAACGCCATGGACGTGGAGGGAGCCTTCAGTGATGGCAGCGTTGCAATCTTTACGGACAGCAAAGGCGACGGGGAACGGTTGGATTCCTAAGAGCTCACCCTTGACCCCAATAGACAGGCTCTGTTACGGGGATGACACCTGGTGGCAGTAGCACTCACACTACCACCAGCACCAAGCAGATTCAGTGGGACTAAGCTCATAGCCAAGGGCCAAAAATCCACGCCAATGTCGACCAAACGCCCACACTGCGTCAAGTGGGAGGTCCACTGAATCCCTGTCTTCTGGGCACTCGAAATCCTGATCGCCTCACGACAGGCCCCATAAGTGGAAAGATATAACAGATGCTGTCCAAACCCTCTGCTGAACATCGGAAGACGAGGCTTCGACCCGCTCCACCGCTGAAATTCGACACTCCATGAAAATGGGCAAAAGCACCAAGAGCTCAGGATTCGCCCACTTGGTGCAAAAGCATGTCCCTGAAATCCTCCTTAAGGCAAAAAAGTTCTAATAAAAAGAGTCACTCTCACAGGGAAAGAGTTAGCACACCTCACAGGAAATAACAGGAGGAAGGGACCTTAACAAGTGCCAGCTTACACCTTAGGCACAGCTTACACCTCAGGGACAAATTACACCTGAATACCCTGGAGTCATACCAAGTTCAGCAACATGGACTGCTGGAGACATTGACAGGGGTATGACATTTATGGCTAACTTCTTCCCAGCCACCCAATATGTTCAAAACATGCCACCAACTTCTGACGCTTCGTCCTCCCAGCCCCCAGCTAAGGGGCCACGTCCCGACACCCTTCCTTACTTTTACGTCCCATCCCCTTTCCTCCATACTGCATGGTGGTGTCCCGTCTCCTGTCCCTTGGAAGGAACATTTTTCACCAGAAATAACCTCCTTTAAATTTAGATACTTGCAGGGGTGCGGCACTGGGAGCATGCGCTGCCCTGACTTTGCCCTCTGGTGCCACACTTCAGTCCCCTTTTCCACGTCGATGGGAACGGGCCAAATTCACCAGCGCTCCTGGGTTTGGCTTCGGCCATGTAATTCCACGCGCAGAAACTTCTCTTCTGTTTTTTTTGGCTTTTTATCATTCAGGTACTCGGTCCTCTGGTGTCACGCTCCTCACCAGCGTATGTCAACTATAGGGTTCAGCAGGTGTCCATCGTGCGACGGGCTCTTCCTGACTAAAGACCCCCACGCCCTCTGCCTACGGTGCCTTGGCCCAGACCACGGCTGGCAAGCTAATACCGCGTGCGATGCGCTTTCCTCGAGTTCTCTGAAGAACAGACTAGCCAGGTTCCAGGTATCGCCTCCAAAGGACCTAAAGGACTTTGTCTATCATCGATCCAGACCCACGGTACTGCAAGGGAGACTCCTTCCCAAGGACTCGCCCCCGTGGGAGGGACCGCTGAGGTCTTGCTAACAGCACAAATATCGAGGCTGAATCAGCTACCGGCTGCCAGGCCGAAGGGTCAGTAGATCCTCCCGGTTACAGTGCTGATGGACCAGAAGGTTCTTTTACTGGGTCTTCACCCGAGGGGCTATGCGCTAGTACTGGCAACATGTCCGACGGGGCGCCTATATGCAGTTCTACCGGCAGATCCACTGAGGGCGAAATGCCTACCGGGCCTCAGTCTGAGGAACGGGGTAGGCCCCATGATCCACACGCGAGTCGTGGACAGGGTGGGCCCAGTGAGCCGAGCAACACGATGCAGGCAAGTAGAAGGCAGCTTGACAAAATGGCTGATGCGCCAGAAAATCCAGACATCCGGCCGACACCGCTCCAGGGAAGGCAGTTTGTGTGTCAAGGTGGGACTGGTGTCAACCAGGTATGTGGCCTACAGCTTACCCTTCCTTCACGCAAGGCAGGTTCCCACTGCGTCCATATGGTCCGGGCATGCAACGGCTCCAGCAGCCCCTCACTACCCCGTCAATATCGCCTACCACCAATCTGGCCTGCGAGGACAGGTTCTTTGAACGGTTCCTCAGGCTCATGAAATCTCCTCGGATGGGATGCCATCAGGGACGTGCTGCCGCCAATGGCTCTGGCACTGCAGACGCCCTTGGCCCCTTTCCAGGCGGTTCCACAACAGCCTCCGGCTCCGGTATCCACACCGCAGCCCCGGCTCCTAACTTCCCCTCCTCTGGCCCCTGACCAACAGGACCCGTAGGCAGACACAGATGATTACGTGGAGGACCCCCCTGACACGCTATCTTCAGCCAAAACCTTCAATGAACGTCTGGCAGGGCTGGCAGAGTACTTGGGCCTTCCTCGACCCAAGGTCGAGCAACCAGCAGAGGGGGTCCTCGGAGAAGTCCTCACGCTGCATCCTATGACCAGAACAGGGATCCCGATGCAGAAGGGCATAGTTGCCATGGCCAAGAAGGGTTGGCTCAAGCTCCACTCAGTCCAGCCGGAGATCAAACGCCAAGTACAGGCAGATGGACGGCGATACTCTTGCTATCAACCCATCCTCAGCCACACTCCAGTGATCCCTGCGGCATTACTATACTCCAAGCCTCAGTTGTCCTCCGCCTTGTCCTCTGCGTCACTGTTAGGCAAGGAGAAGGTCTTGGAGGCATATGGGAAGAAGTTGTATTCCAACGCGTCCTTGCACCTTCGTCAGGCCAACGTGGATGCCATGCTCACAGCAGTTAACCAGAGGCTCTGGCAGAAAATTGAGGATTTCTTCCCAGATCTTCTGGCGGAGAGCCAATCGCGATTCAAGGCGGGATTGGCAGAGGCCAAGATGGTGGGCCACATTGACACCTCTGGCCGTGCCATTTGCATTGCCACGGACATGAGAAGAGCGGCCTGGCTACGTGCTGCGAAATGGCTGGGCGGCAGGCTTGCTCTCCATGCACATTTCTGGCACCTGAATTTCGCGGACCCCTGGATCCTCTCTATAGTCTCCACAGGGTACCGCCTCCCTAGCCCAGCCTCTCCTCCCTCCTCCCCTCTACTCTTATAGGTTGGGACAGCAACTCTTCTGGCGGAGATCCTGTTGCTTGTCCAGATCCAGGCAGTGGAGGTAGTCCCAGCCTCCCAGGCTTGGGCTTTTACTCCAGGATTTTCACCATTCGGAAGAAGAACCAAGCGGGCCTGAGAGTTGTGCTGGACCTTTCAACACTCTCCCTACCTCTACAAAAATTCAAGATGGTTACGCCAGCTTTGATAGCGGAGACATTGTGCAAGGGAGACTGGATGAACTTCCTGGATCTGTATGACACGTACCTACACGTCCCAATCTGGCAGCCTCGTCGTTCTTTTCTACGATTTAGGATCATGAGCTACCATTTCCAATACAAGGTGCTTCCTTTCGGCCTCAACTTGGCCCCCGGGATCATTAACAGGCTGATGAACACTATGGTGGCCCTCCTCAGGTTGCAGGGCCACCACATCTACCCGTACCTGGATGACTGGCTTGTCAGGGGGGCATCTCCGCAAGCAGTGCACCACATTTCCCACGCTCTTATGAACACACTGCACAAGATGGGTTTTTCACTGAACCTCAAGAAGTCAAAGCTGCGGCCCACGCAGAGACTGACCTTCTTGGGTCTCATTTGGGACACATGCTCCAAGAGTTTTTCCCTCGGAGGACAAGATCACGGCCCTGAAGAGGGCCACCGCGCACTTCCTCAGCAGAGAAGTGACCTCGACCTGGTGGTACCAACACCTACTCGGTCTCATGGCAGCAGTCCTCTTGGCCGTACCCCCACATGAGACTTCGGATGAGGAGGATACAGCTGCACTTTGCAGCTTCTTGTAACCATGAGCGAGGCTTTCAGTCAGAGATGATCAACGTTCCTCCAACACTTCACCCGAACCTCACATGGTGGCCCGGGGATTGCAACCTTCGGCTGGGTTAGCCTTTCTGGCAACCTACCCCACGGGTCACCTTCATCACAGACTCTTCTCTCGAGGGTTGGGGGTCCTGCCTGGAAAACCACTGCGTCCATGGCACCTGGACCCAGCAGGAGCAGGAGTACCACATCAATTGGCTGGAACTGAAGGCGATCTGGCTGGAGCTCAGAGTTTTCCTTCCGGTTATCGAGGGCAAGCTCGTCCTCATTCAGACAGACAACTCGACCAGCAAGTGGCATTTTAACAACCTAGTTCTGCAGGAAATCTTCGACAAATGGGGACTCTCCCAAGTGGACCTCTTTGCCTCATGGGACAACAGGAAGTGCCAACTGTTCGCTTCCTGGCAGCATAAGGGCCCTGGCTCCCTGGGCGATGCATTCCAGATTCAGTGGGATGGAATGACCGCATATGCCTTCCCACCCACTCCACTGATGCACAGGGTGATATGCTAGATCAAGGAATCTCGCCAACACAGCATCATTCTAATAGCACTGTGGTGGTTGGCCAGGCCATGGTTCTCAGAGCTGTTCAGCCTTTCAGAGAGGCTGCCCATTCGCCTCCCAATGGGCCCAGCACATCTTCTGGCGCAGCAGGAGGGCAGTGTCATCCACCCCATGCCACAGAAACTAGCCCTCACAGCGTGGTTCCTGAACCGGTAACGCTAGGTCACCTCTGCGTCTCCCAGGCTAATCTAGAGATCATACAGGGCGCCAGGAGCAAGTCTACCAGGGCCCAGTATAAGAGCACGTGTATCAGGTTCTGCCACTAGGCAGACTCTAAGGGTATCAATCCCCTGGCATGTACCTTGGACGATGTGCTCTCCTCGGCGCACCTCGCCCACTGAGGCATGCAAGTGGACCCTTGCTGCACTTACTTGGCAGCCATTGGCACTTAAAGAAACTCAGAGGAGATCTTTTCCTCTTCCAACCCGATTGTCAGGAAACATTTGACGTGATTCGCCACGCTCTACCTGCCCATCAAGAGGCCTCACCCCGTGTGGGACCTCAACATAGTTCTGTGTGCCCTTGTGCACAAACCATTTGAACCAATGGCATGCGCGGACATCAGGCTGGTCACCATTAAGACGGCCTTGTCAGTCGGCCTCGCCTCGTAGAATCGGCGAAATCCAGGTACTGATCGCCTCAGAGCCATATACTACAATTCACAGGGATAAATGAGTCCTGCGGACACACCCAGCATTCTTGCCCAAGTTGCCTTCCGCATTCCATCAGAACGAAGAAATAGTGCTACCTACGTTCTTTACTGAGCCCAAAGACGAGGCACAGAGTTCTGCACTGCCTTGGTGTCAGGCGTGCCATGAAATTCTACTTTGACAGGACCAAGGGCTTCCGCAAGTCGGACCCACTTTTTATCACCTTTTGGCGGATCAAGACTGGGGTATCGAGCCTCTTAGGCCTCCATAGCCCGTTGGATGGTCTCAGCCATCAAAGAAGCTTACGAGGGACAGCATAAGCCACTGCCGGCCAACATGCACTGCCATGCAGTCAGAGCCAAGCCAACGGCCATCGCTTTCCAGCGGCATGTCCACTGGCAAGTCATAAGCGGGGCCATCCCTTCAGCTTTCTGCAAGCACTACTGTTTGGATGCCGGTTCTGGATCAGACGCAGCTTTCGGACAGGCGCTTCTTAGAAAACTGTTTAAGTAGGGTCTCCTCTCCGTAAGAGTAATTATAAGTTACTCACCGTCGTGACTAACATACTCTTAGTCCCCTTTCCTCCATACGTCCCACCAACCTCCCCCCTAATAAAACTGGTGTCATTAGGAAATGTTAATCTATTGGCGATGCGTCTGTGGGGACTGAGGCTCTGGATGCCTTAAATCCACACATACACGACCAGGCAATCAGCGCAATGGTGCACGTTAGTATAATAATATTAGTGCGGTTCTAATTTAACTGACACACCAAACCGCAGTTGCATATTAATGCTTGCACTGGGGTTAACAGCGCTCACTCAAGTGTGCTTCCCAATCCTGGAGCACTCTGTGGAACACATTACGAGCTAGTATCTCAAAAGACGAGTTAAATGTTTCATAATCGAGGAAGCATGCTCTCTATTATCATACCACAACTGCTACAAGAGTTATCGTTAGTCGCTTTGATTGGCATTACACAGGCGAACACGCCAGATCCATAGTCAATGGGTATCAACACACCCAAGATGGCGGAAACTGCTTACCAGCATTTACGTTCGGCTGCAACGATCTAGAAGCTTAGGCTATATAGGTGCTGGTACGCCTGTGCAGCCTTTAGACCCTGAATTCAGAACAAAGAAAGGTTTACTCAGGTAAGAGAGTTCGGGCACAGTCCCTTAGCTGGGAGTTATCGTTAGACAGGCAATTAGGCACTTTCAAGGCTTCGACCTAGCAGTACAATTGCGCTAATAGAGATTTGTGTTCCGCCTTTCTCCACACATTGGCAATTGAAAGAGTGATGCTACTACATTGGATTGATTGGGATTCTTATTGAAATTCTTTGCGATGATCCAATAGCTGCAACTGCGAAGGATTAGAGGTATGTCCAGGATACCTTCCATTTATTTATCACATTCATTAATTGCGAAGTATGTGTCTGGGATAGATACTGTATATATATTTTTTTCTAGTGCCTATTCTAGTTGATCAGTCATCCTACCAGACACCAGCTGACAAATTCTGTCAGTCTGGACTTATCTGTCAGACGGAACACTAAGTATTACCAACAAGGTACCTCTCATTTGTTATGAGTTTGAGTGCATTGCACGCGCTGGCGCCTTGTTGTGCATAGTTCTATGTTATATTTGCTTCTAGAATTTAATGCTCCATGCACTAATTCTTTGTTACACATTGTTTCCTTTCCCTCTACCTTTCTCTTTGGCTTTCAACTCGTACCCACCAATGGGATTGGGTATGTACCACATCTGCAAAAATAGTTTTGATGTTTCACAATTATGTTGTTGTTTACACCGATCCTTGTCTCTATCATTTTTCAATTGGGGAATGTACAACATGGTGGACTATTGGTCTCTATATATTACAATTTATATCGTGACACGCTGTTTTTGGGAATTGTGACTCTCTCCCCTGGGTTGGTCGGCGGGTTGCCATCCAATCTTTTTGTATCAAATCATAATTTGCATTATCCATGTATTTTATTTTAACTTGTGAACAGCCTCTGATGAAGAGCTAGGTCATGCTTGAAACATGTGTTTGGCTGTATTGATACAATGTTCAGACCAATAAACGAATTGGTGCCTCTTAAGCACCAGTAGTTTTGTCACAATGTGTGCAGTGTGACTGTGTTGGCAATAAATCCTTCTTGAGGAGGTTGCAGTGCTGTTACTCAAGGATGCCATGAAAATCGTCCCAGCGAACCAGGTAAACGAGGATATTTATTCAAGTTACTTCCTTGTGCCAAAAAGCCAAAAAAAATCTAAATATGCGCCCAGTTTTAGACCTATGCCCTTCAAACACTTGTCTAAAGCCACAAAAATTCACCATGCAATGCTACAAGAAGTAATCCCTCTGCTAAAGCGGGGGGACTACAAGGCAATGCTGGAAATTAAAGATGCCTATTTTCATATTTCAATGTTCCCAGCGCACAGAAAACTCTTGCGTTTCAAAATAGCAAAGCAGCACTACCAATTTAAGGTGCTGCCCTTCGGAATAGCATCTGCTCCAAGGGTATTCACCAAAGTGGTGGCAGTGCACCTGCACAGCGAGGCAATCCCAGGGTACCCCTACCTGGACAACTGGCTGATTACAGGGGAGCCACCCAACTATGCAGGCAAAACACTCAAAGAACCATGAACCTTCTCTTCCAATTGGACTTCATAATAAACAAAAAAAATGAAGCCTTGTGCCGAGCACAACCAAACCGTTCCTAGGAGCTGACCTAAACACGGAAGCAGGGTTAGTCTTTCCATCAATGGAAAGAGTTCAAAACATGCTACGGCAAATACCTTAGTATCAAGCTGGTCACCAGATAAGCATACGCAAAGCAATGAGTTTACTAGACATAGGCTGGTGGACAAAGGAAAACCTGTTAAAGAGAAAACCCTTGCACGATCTGGCAGTGCAAGCAATCGTTACAACAGACACATCACTCTCCAGGTGGGGGGCACGTCACCTTCACCACACAGCACATGGTCTGTAGACTCCCAGCACAGAACCACATCAACCTGCTGGAACTTCTGGCAGTATTCAAAGTGCTTCGAAGCTCAGCTGACAAATCAATCAGTGCAGATCCTAACCAACAGCACCACTGCAATGTTTTACATCAACACTCAGGGGGCACACACTCTCCAAATCTGTCCAAGCTAGCACAGAAAGTATGCAAATGACCACTCAGACGGGGAATGTTCCTATCTTCCCCAACATGTTCAGGGGTACTCGACACTCTAGCAGATTCTGTGAGCCGAGATCCCCTATCAGAAGAACACGAGTGGCGACTAGACCCAAATGTCGTAGACTACATCTTTTCACAGTGGGGTTACTCCACCCTAGACTTGTTTGCTATAGAAGAAAACAAGCAATGCCCAAACTTTGCAGGTTTCCCCAGCCAGGCTCCAAAGGGGAACACCCTATGGATGAGATGGTCAAGGAACTTTGCTTACGCTTTTTCCCCCCCAACTCCTCTAATGAGCACAGTGGTGAACAAGATTCAAAGAGAACAAATGACGCTCATCCTAGTTACTCCCATGTGGGCAAGACAACCATGGTATCCACATTGGCGCAAACTGGCAATGTGCGATCCCATCAAACCCCCGTGCCAGACCACTCCACTGACGCAACACGGGGGGGATAACCCTCAGCCTCACTCAATGACTCCTGAAGTCATAGTGTGAATCTACACAAAGGTTTATGGATATCTTCAAGGAGGCACGTAAACCATACACCAGACACTGTTATTTCGACAAGTGGAGGAGATTTGTAATTTGGTGCCAGTCAAAACAAATAAACCCCATAGAATGTACTCCATCCCATATTCTTAACTATATGCTCCACTTGTTAGACGCTGGGTTAGTGTTCAATTCTATAAGGGTCCATCTGGTGGCTTTATCGGCTTACACCACCTCTCAGAGTAAGGCATTGTGGTGGAAAGTTCCAGTCATTAAGGTGTTCATGGAGGGAGTAGAGAGACTCCACTCTCCAATTTCAAACCCACCGCCAGGCTGCGACCTCAAGGTAGTACTTGCAAAGATCATGGGATCCCCATTTGAGCCTATGCATAAGTCAGTTCTTAAACACCTGACATCAAGACTGCCTTCTTAGTGGCTATTACTTCCATAAGAAGAGTTAGTGAACTGCAAGCATTGTGAGTTCAGGATCCTTTCTTTGTCATACACAAGGACAAATTGGTTTTACGTATACACCCTAGGTTTTCACCGAAATTCATTTCCAAATTCCACATGACCCAATCCATCGAGCTACCGGCCTTCTTCCAGAACCCCACAAGCTCAGCCAAGAAAAAGCTCCATACACTAGATGTAAGGAGGGCCATCCTTTACTATGAAAACAAGACCAGCCTGCTTAGGAAAACAGACCAACTGTTTGTCTCCGTAGCACCAGGCAGAGAAGGATACGGCATTTCCAAAAATGCCATCTCAAGATGGATAGTCGGATGCATACAACTATGCTATTCATTATTTAGCAAAATACTGCCTTTCACACCAAGAGCTCATGCCACAAGGGGCACAGGAGCTACTTTGGCTTTTATTGCAAGTGTCCCTCTAGACACCATCTGCAAAGCAGCTACATGAAGCTCAGTATACACTTTCACTCGGCACTACTTCATTGACACTCATTTCAAAGCAGATATACAGGTAGGACAAGCGGTTCTAAAACCTCTATTTGCCGCTGGACCTTCTCACAACCCACTACCTTCTCCTAACACTGCTCATCAATCTATGCATAGCATGTGATCTAAGCAGATTCCACACGCCTCAGAAGGGATATATTACTCACTGTGAGTGTATTTCTGATGCTTGTATCTGCTTGGATTCAAATGCATCCACTCTTCCTCCCCTTGGAGAGAAGGTGCATGGATGTTTTTCAGGAGCTTGATCTGATCATATCTGCTTTTAATACACCTGTACTCAAGCTACACTTCATGCTATCTCACATAAGAAACAATCTATCTGAGGGACCTCGATGCGTGAAAGACCATGGGTAAAGTGGACATCACACTAGGGATGGTATTACTGGCACGCCCTGTCAACGTCCCTTTTTGAGTTTAAAAAAAAACTAATACTCTGCAGCTTCCACTAGATGTTAGCCTATGCATAGCATGTGAATCTAAGCAGATACAAGCATCAGAAATAGGATTACGGTGAGTAATGTATCCTATATATATAGCCACCCTATAGTTAAGGTGAGTCGGACTCCAAAAGGAACTTTTTATTGGAGTAACGGATTTGACAGAAAATCCAAAAGTGATTAGGCCCTCGCAGGCCCCCAGACTGCAAAGGTTTGTAAAGATGCGTTAAAAAATAAGAAAGTTATTAAGAAGCAGTTACGGCCTACTTCCCTTTCATTTTCCCTTATACAAAGGTCCAATTTTGCCAAAGTAAACAGCCGCTGTCTTGTTTTTCTTTATATGCAAGAGATGTTCGAGGTGATAGCTGAGGATATGGCAAATGAAACTCAGGGAAAAGGCATTTGCAGGTAACGAAACATGCAAATGCCACCAGGCTAGAGGTGGGGGGAGGAGGCTACAGGCTATAGTGAAATCTGGGAGTTGCAGGGGGTCTACGGACTGAGTTTGCAACACAAAGCTTTCTGTAGCATCGGCTATAGTCGCGAATAGCTGACATCTCAAAGCAAACTGCGTAACAGAAACAGTGTGTGTTGTGGGGGAAAAGAGAGGGCAGGAGAGGTGAGGAGGGCATCTGCAGATTGGGAGCTGACACAGGTGAGGGGGCAGTAAAGCATTTTTTCTGCAGTTTTTCTGATATTCGAGGCTAGCCGAGGGTATGTGGAGTTCAGTTCCATCAGTAAATATTTTTTGTTGAGACATTTTTACAGCTATAGTGACCGGGGGTGAAAAATCACTGCGCGTGGCTAAGGGCCATTGCCGGTGACACGATTGCCATCCAGATCTCCCATCCATGCAGTAACCAGGACAGACTCTGCTTGGCTTCAAAGGGAGGAGGGGCCAGGCTCCTTCGGCCATGTAGCCTGATAAATGAGCCAAAGTTACAAGACTAGTTAAAGAAACGGGCCAGCCTTTGAAGCTCAGCAGGGTCAGTCCTGGTTACTGCATGGATGGTTCACTGAATGGGATTCCAATTATATATTTCTTTTTAACTGTGCTACAGTCGGTCCCAGAGAGTTTTGCGCTCAGACAATTATTTTTTTTTTGCCTTTTGCTGAATTGCATTCTGTTATTTGCAGTCTTTCAAGATGGGGGGTGGGGGGGATAATGCCACAATTGTACTCTTTTTGCCTAACAGTTCTATAAGGATTTATATGTTTGAGTGACACTATGGTATGTGTACCTGTCAATTTAGCTTTATAAAACAGAGTATTGTTAAAAGCCAGACATTAGGCTGAGGAGGGGAAATAAGAGGGCAAGTAAGTCATGAGTATTTGCCCACAATGGCGCAAGAGTTTGCAATCCTGGACGCTGGTGCAGTTATTGTCCCCTGATTGTCGCTGCTTTTCGTGGCACCAGTAAAGGACACTTGGGTGGACAATGTAACTTTGTTTCCGAGGTCGGATGCCACCCCTTGTTTCTTTTTTTTTTTTGGCAAGCTTGCTCAAGTATTTGGATACCAGGATGTTACTCAGGTTGTCATGTTCCCAGTGCAGATGCTTACCCACAAGAACGCAAGCACTTCATATTGGGATTTTGTTTTCCATGGAATATTTCACTACAGATTGCTGGGTTTAAAATGTGAGTACCTTTTATACTTTGCCAGCATATTTATTGGAAGATTTCTTCTCCAGCATTGGATCTTCCATAGATTCAGATACTTGAATATTCCCTGTCGTCGGACTGGGAATCCTCGGTGATAAAAATAATTATAAAAAAAAAAGTTTTTAATATACACACATTGCTACCTAGCAGCGCCATGTGCATAGCCCATTATGGCATATGAGCCATTCTATTGTGTAGTCCCTCCACCTCACTTTGGTCCTTTATGGCCCCAGCCAATGTGGTGGCAGAGCTTGAGCTGTGCCCCCGGCAGCCATCTTCAGATTTTTCACCACAGTCTAACAGACACAGGGAATCCTCAAGCTCTCTGAGCTTTTCAAATCTTTTCTACTTTTGTGTGGAATATATTTCTTTCAAATATATTCTGCTTTGTTCCCCTACTTAGGGGCTTTAGTCTCAGTGAAGCCTTGAGACAGAAAACTGTTTTCACTACAGAATTGTCGTCTTCAGAAATGGCTGCACCTCAGGCTGTCAAGAAGCCTTCCCTGTTCAGGGACTGCACGAGGTGCAAGAGGAAACTGGTCTACGTGAAAGACCCACACGAACATTGCATTTGTCTGTACCCACATGACATCCAGA
This sequence comes from Ambystoma mexicanum, assembly GCF_040938575.1. Taxonomy (NCBI): domain Eukaryota; kingdom Metazoa; phylum Chordata; class Amphibia; order Caudata; family Ambystomatidae; genus Ambystoma; species Ambystoma mexicanum. The sequence goes on along the minus strand of NC_090922.1, from coordinate 1,041,884,552 downwards.
AATGTGGAATGTGTAACATTTTCCACGAAGACCATTCAGGACAGGCATACTCCTTTTACACCTGGAAGCCAGGGATCAATTTTTGGGCGAAGAGTCTGTCAGGACAGCTCCTGTCCAATCCAGCATTCCATCTTAGAGGCAAACTTCAAAGAGAAGGTCCTGTTGAGTGGAAAGGAGTTCCTCTCCCATAGCTAAAAGCAAGCAGAAGCTGGAGTTGATACCCTTTCTGCCTCCACTGGACTCACAGAAGAAGTCACACTCATCAGCAAAATCTACTTCCAGAGGTAAGGAGGAGTTTGCAAAAACTTGGCAGTCGTCGACGGTGAAGCCGTCCACGAGCGAAGGGAAAGGTAAGGCCCGTCATCGGCCATACCATCGACGAAGCCATCATCAATGACGATCATGAATAAAACATTGTTGACAGCAAGGTCATCGTCTTCAGATTTATCGTCCACAAAGCACTCATCGACGAAGGAAACGCACCATCATCCACGAGGCATTCGTCCACAACGTACTCGTCCACGGAGCACTCCTCAACGGCCACAGTCATCGGCTAAGCCCTCGTCGACGGGCAAATCAAATTCGTCGACAGATCCAAGGCACATCCGTCGATGGAAGCACCGTCCAGACGCTCGTCGGCGAAGATGGCATCGCCCGCAACACCGTCGGCTAGACTGCAAGTTCCTGCAGCTACAGAGGAATTGAAGTCTGAGGCGCCTTCTGCGCATGATACACCGGTCATTGAAGACAATCTCCTTGAGGGTGCTGAGACTGGACCACTGGTACAGCAAGTTTCACCTCTAGGGGACATGGCACAACTCCCTGATGTAATTCTTCAGGAAGAATTTTCAGATGCAGAAGTGGTGACAGAGACCTGGCCCCTTCCCGAAACAACACAGTCCTCCCTGGCTACCGTCCACAGAAGAGGCCAAATATCCTTAGGACTCGATAATTATCTGTGCAGAGGATTGTAGAGGAATTCTAAAGACATCAGAGAGAAGGATATCCTGACTGAGCCCATAGAATTGGAAAACCTTCCAAGAGACTAATCTCCAATTCCAGGCACGTCAGGAAGTTCACCTTACAGGGGTAGACCTCGAAAGCGAACGAGATCACCGGAACCTGCTCGAGGACCTAGGAGCAGCACTTGCAGTGCTTCACCGACAAGACTCCCATCACCACAATCACCACATAGACCTCGATCTCCGGATGGAGATCCAACATTGGTGCTGTCCACCATTTCGGTTTCAGATTGGCAGGAGGATCCTTTTAGAGAATTCTCTGAACCAGAAGAAGGAGAAATTACACAGGAGCCTGACGCAACCAGCGAGTGAAATGACTACGTAGTTGAGAAGATATTCACCAAGTGAGGCCTCACCGCCAGATGATCTGGTTTCCTTCCACATCATAATAGGCAAAGCTACAGAATTGTTTAAAATTCAGGTTGCATCAGAGGAAAGGAAATCAGTGCTGTATGAGCACAGGGACAAACGCAGGAGAACAATGACCACCATTCCTCTCCTCAACACCATCTGGGAGTCCGGATCGAATATTCTATCTACCCCATTGTCTACTCTGGCTCTGGTGTCCAGACCAGAGAAGAAATATAAAGCTCCAGAGTCTGCCCTGCTGTGTTTTGAGAGGTCACACGAAACCGGACTTGGTTATCACAGTGGTAGCAAGAAAGAAACTCGCCAATCCCGCCTCACCCTTGTCGGCACCACCGGACAAACAGGCGTAAGCTGGAAGCCATGGGCAGGAAAGTATCATCTTCTGCATCGCTCACCATCAGAGCGGGTAATGCGCTGGCCATGACCGCTAGGTTCGATTGCGAGCTTTGGCCCTGCATGTCCAAATTGGTGAAGCAGCTACCACCAGAGCTCCAGGAAGAGGCTAGGTCAATAATCGCTGACGGTGAAGCAACATCGGATCATATGATTGATCACGGCGGTTGATGTGGCCGAATCAGGCTTCAGACAGATGGCACATGGCACAGTACTTTGAAGGCAGACCTGGATGAAGGCTACTAACTTTAGGCCTGAAGTCCAAGCGCAGATATTAGACATGCCCTTTGATGGACAAGATATCTTTGGAAAGAAGATAGACAACCATCTAAAGGGAATCAAAACAGACACAGCCCGAGCCATCAGCTCTTTGAAGGACAAAAATCAGGACCATCGATCATTTCGTCCCTTTAGAGGATCATCTTCCAAATTCAGAAGATACAGTCGCTCCTTGTATGGGCAGAAAGCACAAAGCAACACATACCAGGACAATAAATATCAGTCATCCAACAGATACGCCCATAGAGGCAGTCGTGGCTCCGCCCAAGGGAAGTCACAAGGCAAACAAAACTGACTATCAAACGCTCTCCCCTCAATGTCACACCCCGGTGGGGGGAAGGGTAAGCCAGTTCTTTAGCGCTGGCAGTCAATTACATCGGACAAATGGGTGTCACAGGTGATCAGAAAGGGTCACACCTTAGAATTTCTAGACCAACCTCCTTCCCTGCCTCCGACTTCGCGCAGGGTGCATATGTTGCGGCAAGTCATGTCCGAGGTGCAAAAACTACGGTAGAACCAGTGCCGTACACTCAGAGGGGAAAGGGTTTCTACTCCCGCTTCTTCCTCGTCAGAAAGAAAAACAGTCAATGGAGGCCCATCTTAGGCCTGAGGGCACTCAACAAATTTATCAAACGCATAACATTCAAGATGGTGGCTTTACAAAGGGTGCTACCTTTCAGTTCCTCAGGTTCACGGTGGGAGAGTTTCATTTTCAGTTTCGAGTGCTCCTGTTCGGGCTAAAATCGGCACCGATTGTTTTCACAAAATGCTTGGCGCCTGTAGCTGTAAGTCTCAGGAGGGCAGGAACAGAAGTTTTTCCTTATCTGGACGATTGGCTGGTAAAAGCAAGTTCCTCCACAAGGGTTCGCTCAGCAGTGTCAAGGACTATCAGCCTCCTAAAAGAGTTAGGTTTTTCCATAAACTACACAAAGTCCTGCCCCGTTCCCAGCAAAACAGCTCCCTTCCTGGGAGCCGAGCTCGATACCAGCATTCCCAGGGTGAGGCCATCGACAGAAAGGGTAGCAGTGATTCTATGCTCAACATCGAGCTTCCTGGAGAAAGAGACATCTGTACGCTCTGACAAATCCCTTCTGGGCATGATGTCATGCATATTCCTCACACGAAACTGCAGGCTACGCATGAGACCGGTTCAGGAGGCCCTGGACCACCAATGGAAACAAGCTCTCGGATGCTGGGAGGACATCGTCCAGATCCCATTGATGTTGCACAAAGCTCTTCGATGGTGGAATGTTCCAAAAAATCTTCTGCAGAGGATGCCATTCCAAGCACCGACAAGGGCACTTGGTCGACACAAGAGTCCCAACTTCACATCAATGTGTTAGAGCTCAGAGCCATAAGGTTGGCGTTGAAAGCCTTCTTACCAGTGATAGCTGGCCAAGTGCTTACAGTCCAGACAACACGACCTTCATGCACTACACAAACAAGCAGGGAGGTACAAGGTCAGAAGTCCCTCACAGGAAGCCCAACAGCTATGGGCATGGGCCTTACACCACGGGGTACAAATCAAGGCAGAGCATCTTCCGGGAGTGGACAATGTCCTAGCGGACAGACTAAGGAGGGAATACACGTCGTCCCACGAGTGGGAATTGGATGAAAAGGAAACTCAATGGATTCTTGCCTTATGAGGCCACTCGCATATCGACCTTTTTGCCACCAGGAACAACAAAAAGTGCAAGAGGTTCGAGATACCCGGAGTACCAATCACTGGGGGACGCGTTCTCAGTGAGTTGGACGGGGAAGTTCCTCTAGGCCTTTCCTCCCATTCCCCTCATGGTGAGGGTACTTCTCATAGTGAAAACAGGATTGTTCTATGATCTTAACCGCACCGGATTAGGCGCAGCAAGTCTGGTACTCGACGCTGAAGCAGCTATCCTGTCGGCCCCCGATTCGCCTCAAGGTGCATTAATATCTGTTGACACAACAGAACCACAAGGTCCTCCACTGTGACCGGAGGAGCCTATCTCTCAAGGCATGGTTCCTGAGCAGCGCAAACTGATGAACATGAAGCTACCATCAGAATGCTGGGATATCATCAGGGGCGTGAGAGCCCCTTCGACACAAGTTACCTACACCAGGAAATGGAATTGTTTCTCCAAATGGTGCGAGAACTCAGCAATCGATCCTCTCACGGTCTCGGTTGATCAGGTTCTGCCCTAATTGTTGTACCTTGCTAAGTCAGGGCTATCATTGTCCTCCATCAAGGTCCATCTGTCGGCCATAACGGCATACATGACAACCCCGGAGACGCAATCCTTGCTTTCTTTTCCGGCGGTTAAAGTCTTCCTGAAAGGGCTGATGCGTACTTATCCTCCTATGCCTTCACCAGTTCCGAACTGGAGCCTCAACACCGTCTTGACAGCCCTCATGCAACCTCCCTTCGAACCCATACACAGATGCAAACTGAAATTCTTGTCCTGGAAAACAGCTTTTCTGATGGCCATCACATCAGCCAGAAGGATCGATGAGTTACAAGCTTTGTCTTCTGCGCCTCGGTTTACTTTGTTCCAGAAGGACCGCGTCATCTTAAGGCCACATCCTAAGTTCCTTCCCAAGGTGCTTTCGGAGATAACTCAGCGCATTGTTTTACCAACCTTTTTCGAGAATCACGCTTCTGAAACGGAAAGAGCATTACATTCTCTAGACGTTTCTAGAGTATTGAAGTTTTATTTACAGAGAACCAAAGAGTTCCGCTCCTCAAACTGACTGTTCATTGCCTTCTCTGGCCGTAACAAAGGTCAACATATCTCTAAACAAAGTCTGGCATGATGGGTATCGTCTTGCATCACCCACTGCCATCAGTTGTGAGGCGACCCTCTAATTAGAGCGCCATCTGCACACCCCACCAGAGGAAAGGCGGCGTCAACAGCATTCCACGCAGGGATAGCCTTGAAGGACATATGCAGAGCCGCCACATGGAGTACTCTGCACACCTTTGCGAAACGCTACTGCCTGGCTGAAGACACCAACAAAGAAACTGCAATTGGACAGGCAGTGCTCCGCCACCTCTTTGCAGAAGGTAGGATCAGCCTCCTTTCCCACCTTTCCCGAAGTATACAACTGTTATGTTGATGCATGGTAATGGTTTGATCAGAAAAAGACTTTTCTGTATTTATGCATATACGTATATGATGGTGGCATGTTTTAACTGTTTGGCATTCTATTCAAGCATCTGATTCTATGAAAGATCCAATGCTGGAGAAGTCTTAGTTACTTACCTGTAACTGTATTTCTCCAGCATGGTATCTTTCATAGATTCACATGCGCCCGCCCGCCTCCCCTGGGAGGCTGCTCCTATGCTTGACACCCATCATAATGTAACATCTACGGTTCAAAATCTGAAGATGGCTGCCGGGGGCGGAGCTTAAGCCCTGCCACCTCATTGGTTGGGGCCATAAAGGACCAAAATGAGGTGGAGGGACTGCAAAATAGAATGGCTCATAGGCCATAATGGACTATGCTCATGCACTGCTAGGTAGCAATGTGTGTATATTAAAAACAAACAAAACATTTAAATTATTTTTATCACTGAGGATTCTTAGTCTGATGACTGGGAATTCTCAAGCATGTGAATCTATGAAAGATATGAATGCTGGAGATATACAGTTACAGGTAAGTAACTAAGACGTCTCTCAGGTTATTTTTCTGGTGTTCATTATTTTTGTTTAAAAGTCCTGTGCTATTTTGTCTGCAGCACTTTCTTCTAAGGATAAGGTCAATTGAACTAAATTTGTATATTTCAGTTTAAAATATATGTTCACTTACTGTGTGTATATTCATGGGTGCCAGCTTTTGATTTTCGCTTTCGGGGCAAAGGTACCTCGGCCTATGTTTTTCTTGCAGCTGATCATTATTTTACCCTTTTCCTTGCCGCTTAAATGCGATCAGTTGGGGGTTGTGCGATTTATCACAACAGTCACCAGCCATAAAACAAGAGGCTTGTACCATGCTGCTTAACCAAAGTGTGCGATCCTCAGCAAATAATTGAATCTCCCCGCGCATTGCCTAAAAACATTGATTGTGAGTTCTCAAAGCCTGCAATCTTTTAATAACAATACCACTGTCTAAATAGGACAAAATACGTTTTTGATTGATGAACGTCTATAAGTGATGGGAAGTTTTTTAAAATATAGAATGGCTGTGCCTACCAGCCATGGTCTTTTGTTTGGTAGTGTTTTAAAAAGGCTGTGCCCACTGCCCTTGGCCGAAGACCATGCTAGTGGCCTGGAAGCGTTCTAAAAATCTATGGAATAACACAATTCTTGAAATTGAAGGAAAAAACTTTTGTTGCAGGGACGTTAAGGTGAGAACTTAACGCAACAAAACCCCTGAAATGCAGCTAATGCCACCTTAACTTCGCGCCCCCTGTTGCGCAGCCTATCTTCACAATGCTGACATCACTGATGCCATCACTGGTGACAACACTAATTACATTCTGTATAACTGATTACTTCAATAATGGAATTAAACATAGCATCATTTATAAGTTAGCTCATGAAAATATTAATTACCTTTAATAGCATTTTAGGTCGTGGACTTGGCCATGACAAAGGTTGGGTTCACTGGCCAACACCAAAGGCAATAGCTAGTGGTCCATTAGTGTGCAAAAATACCAATGTGCATGGTTAAAAGCCATGCCTAGTAGCCCATCACTGTTTTTAAATATACAGTTGGCAACGGAGCAAGTCCCGGTCTAAGTCCCGCTTTGCCGCTCATGCTGATGCTGTTGCTCCCTTGAATCGCTCGTGCTTGTTGAACTGAACTTTGGATCCTTGAACTTTGGCACTACAGCGACCAGAAGGTGACCTTGAACAGCAGTATACTACGAGTATACTTGGACTCGATACTTACTGTGACTTTCTTTTTTAGGCTTTGCTTTGCCTGCATTTTGTGGGCAGCTCCATAAAACTGCATTTGCGCGCGCACCAGAGCAAATCCCGGTCTAAGTCCCGCTTTGCCGCTTCGCCGCAGCGTTGCCAGTGGAGAGTGGAGGCCATTCTTGTGCTAATTTACAAACTCAGAGTGCGAGAAAAACTCAGTCACATAGATAATAACACTTGGTGGGTAATCTGCAGTTAGTTGCACCATACTTGCATGTTTGCACGCTATAAAGAAAATATTATTGATTTATGCATTTTTGTCCATACACTTTGAAGACAAACATGCCGGAGGCAGGCAACGCTTTAAGCGTTTCACTCACTACTGATCTAACGACTCCAAAACAGAAGAAACTAGCTCGCATTTCTAAAAAGTCCATTATTTTGACCCCCATTCTTCGAACACCACTTGCGAATAAAGACATCTGCACTTTTTGTGCCAAACGCAAAGAATTTATGCCAGATGAAATTTCTAGTGTGCCGCCTCCTTTCACATTGATAACGCCCAAGGCTAATGCAGCAAACACAGTGTTTATTTTGCCTGCAGCTCATGAGCCTACCAATTGTCTGCCTATTGTTTCAGACTCCACCTTACTAGCAAACATTCACTCTGAGTCGGTATGCCAAGAGGTAAGAAATGCTCTGACAACCGTGTGTCCCTTAGCAACAGTTTTGGAAGTGTCTAGTCATGTGCCTGATTTATCTGATTTCTCAGATGTATCTAATATATCCTTACATGCTAGTGATGGCAAACTAAATAAATCTCATGAAGACCTTCCGTGTGGGGTAGCAAATCAAAGCATTATGGGCTCAACCATCAACTCCGTACATGACTCTTTTTTGCTACCAACACCTAGACGCTGTTTACCAACTAAGACGTCTGCAAATCCAATAGAAAATCTGGCTCTAATTAAAATCACTTTAGCAGCCGTGAATACTACACTAGCCACTTTATACAAATTGTTTGAATCGCTTGACCAGAAATCTACATCTCAAGTTTTGCAAATACAACAGCTGGCTGAAGGATTTGCAAGTCTACCTGACACTATCCAGTCGCTCTCAAAGTCCATTAGTAAGGCTGACGTGGCCGTAGGTCCTGATCAGCCTATGATTACGACACAAGAGTTTGAAGGGCCTGCTGCCCTTAAATCGGCTTTACACTTTTTTGCAAATATTATTCGTCCTGTAACATCTCCTGCCCCTGACTGTATGTCCATTAATGACTCTTGGATTAATCTTGACAACAGCCCAAAGAAAATAACAACAAAAGAAAAGGCCATTGCCAGACAGCCTTTTGTTTCACTTGCTGACTTGCAAAAAATAGCAAAAGTCTGCAGTGCTTGTTTAACAAAGGCAAAATCCAAAATTGCACCCAAAAAGAAGGATGCGATGAACACTCAACGTCAGATGGCTTTGCAAACATTACCAGTCTGCTTGTCTGACGTGCCAAACAAACCTCCAGCACTCTCCACTTTCAAATCCCCAGTTTCCATTGGTGTAGGCTCAGTGCCTCCTGTGAATTCAACGCTAACCAATGTACCAACTGAATATGCTCCTCTGACAGAAATAATTGACCTAATTGATGAACCAATCAATAGAAATTTGCCATCAAATCCTCCCTCCTCTCATCCTTCACAGATTCCGGTGAATTTTCCCCTGAATCCCATACAGGGCCAATCTGTTACAGAGTGTCTAATGGGGAGGCTTTCTGCCAGTCAGTTTGATTTACAAGAACAGATGGCCTCTATTAAGATGGCAGTAGAGGCATATATGAATGAACGTGTTGCTTTATGCCCCCCTGTCCATGTTGCAAATGGGCCCAATTTGAATCTGCAAACCCACGCAAATTCAATGCACACTAATTCTAACCCCATGAGTGTCGTGCAAAATTCATCTAATGAACAGTTGGATGGGTGGAAAAAAAAAGTAAGCTTTGCATCTGAGGTTGGCCCCTCTAAGAGAAATGAGGATATTGCTTCCATCCCCACTCCTAGAAAACAAGGTGTACAAAAACGTAAGCGGACATGTGGCAATACTTTTGCAAATTGTCATTCCTTAATCTTAAAATGCAGAGATGCGCCCCATGAACAGTACGATCTATGCAGGGCCAGCATCCGAAATATCTTTGGGGATGTAAGCAATCTCCAGGATATTGCTTCAAGTGATATTGATCAGGTCGAATTTGTGTGCGACCAAACCTCGCAATTGTGCGACTTTGGATCAAATCTGGGCTTGTTCTGAATTCAACCTGGAAGGAAAAAATGGTACTCTTTAAAATGGGCTTCCTTATTGCCCAAGATCCGGAGCGTTTAATTGAAGAAGCCAAAGAGTTTGAACCAACTGTGCCCACTCCACTTGTTCCACAAAACCCCTCTGGATGTCTCTGCTCTTATTGTGGCCCAGCACAAATTCCCATTATACCCACTTCCAGTAACCTCCAAGCATAACCATTAACCGAGCAATCCCAGGTAAAACATAGTTTATCTTCGTGGAATACGAGAGGTAACTCTCACTTGCAATGGTCAGATCCATCTAACATTAATAAATATGATATTGTGGCCTTGCAGGAAACTTGGTTGGTGACCACCCCTATATGCGATGATCATGATGTAATTCTGCTCCCAGCTTCAACGGCCTCTAAAGGGAGACCAACATCTGGCCTTCTGGTGGCGGTTAAAACGAGTAAAGGATTAAGGATTACCCAATGGGTCTCTCCCAACAACTTTATCCAATTAGTCAAAATCACAAGCTCTGTACAATCTTTGGCTTTAATAAATTTATATCGAAATCCTATGGGTCTGACTGAGAACACCTTTTATAAAGATTTGACCGCAATGTTGGAATTAATAGAATGTAATAATTCTGTTGGTAGCATACTCATGGTTGGGGATTTAAATGTCAACTGCATTAGCCCAAAAACGTCCAGTCAGAAGCGTGACACTAGAAAATGGCTAAATTTTGTGAAAGACCACAACTTACACATGGCCAATGGTGCCATCTCAGGTGATATTCCGGCTAATGCGACATGGGAAAGAGGAAAGTCCTAGTCAATTATTGACTATGTTTTTGTATTTGATAGTCTCTTTCATAAGGCCACTCAACTGAAAGTCCTAACGCAAACCATCAGTGATCACCATATGATAACTTTTGAATGGGAAGGTCTTTACGATTCCACAATATCAACACAACGATGGTCAAAACATATTTTGACTGTCAATACTGCGCGAACATGTTTCAAATGGACTCCTGCATCTTTACATGACCTTGAGCTTGCCACTTAAGGATTGCTTATCTCTAAAAAGGACTTTTATGCAGATATCCTTCCAAGCGTTTGCTCAGTGCTTGTTGATAGATCAAATAATACTACTGTACATAAACATCATTATGACCAAATTATGCAACAGGCCAAACGTACTTATAGAAAAGCTATAAGAGCTATACGAAAAATGCCCATGGATGTTCGTCAAGTGAATCGACAGAAAACTAAATGTCAGTATAGAAACTGGTGTAGATCTAGAAGGGCTACTTTATATCAGCAGGATGGTGAAGCCTTTCTGGCGGCTGCAAATAACAAAAATTCAGGTCAAATATGGTCCTTACTCAACAGTGCGGTGTCTCCAACTCAATTGAACCTTCAACTGTGCGGCGTCACTGAAGTTCAGTGGCTTGAGCACTTTTTGAAATTGTACTCTGATCCGATGTATGCAAACTTTAATTACATTTCTATGACACCGAATCATTGGGACTTGGAGTGCTCACCCAGTATAGTTGAGGGTTTAATCAAAAAGTCATCTTCCTCACGTGCTGCAGGGCCAGATGGGCTAAGTAATTTCATGTTCAAGCAGAACCCCTTGGAATGGGCGTTGATTCTGAACAACATAGTTCATCAGATCATCTGTTGCAAAAAATTCCAACTTCATGGCAAACAGCTCTACTCGTTCCAATCTTTAAAAGGGCAACAGGGACTCCCCGGTGAGCTATCGACCTATTGCCGTGCTCGATGCTCCCGGGAAGATCTTTGCTCGCCTTGTCTTATGGGATTTTTCTCGTTGGGCGGAGAAACACCAGCAGCGAGACCCCTGTCAAATGGGCTTTGTAGCTGGACTGGGTACGTCAGTCAACCTAATAACTCTTAATGCCTTAAAAGCCCAAGCGCAGTCCTCTAAACAGCCAATGTACTTTGCAGTTTTGACCTCCACACAGCCTTCGACTCTGTATCCAGAACCAGACTGATGAATAAATTACATCTGGCTAATTGCCCTAAAACTTTATGTGACATTATATATGCCTTACATTCTTCGACTTCAATCAAAATTCTTCTGACTGTCTCAGGCCTTCTGTCAAGGGCAATTCCAACTTTCCGGGGGTTGAAACAAGGCTGTGTGCTGGCTTCTACCATTTTTAACTTCTTCATCCAAGACGTCAAACACAATTTTTCTGATGTGACTTCAGATTCACCAAAAATGAGTGGCACACCTATCAAAGCCTTGTGTTACGCCAATGATTTAGTGTTGGTTTCTAAGAAACCCATAGGCCTCCAAAAATTGTCTGCTCTCTATGAATGTTTAACATTGAATGAGCTGATAATTAATCTAAATAAGACACAAGTGGTCGTCTATGCCCCTGGGTCCACAAAAAAAGCCCTTTTGAATGGAGAATAGATAATAGAATTGTTGAAGTTGTCCCAACATATCCATACTTGGGAATTTTATTTGATGGATCCTCACCTGTGGATTCGCACTCAATCACGTTGGACAACAAGATCAAATCTGCCATTTCTCAGACCAAAATCATTTTGCACAAATTCAGAAAATTCACAATCAGCCCGGCCATAACATACTGGAAACAGAAAGTAGTTCCAACTATACTATATGGCCTTGAAACAAAAAAAATTGGTTGCTCAGATAGCTTGCATAAATTGGAGGCAAAATACTGGCGAGCTGTACTACAGCTTCCTCAATGTGTCCCAGGTCCCTGGCTAAGATTTGAACTAGGTTTAACATCCTTGAGTGCTGAATACCACTGGAGATTATGTGCCTTGTTTCGGAAATGTCTTATCTGTGATAAATCTGGCTTCTTTATCCCTCTACATGTTAACATCGGATCATCAATTTGCAAAAGCATGGATGGCTCAGATATTTAACATCTTGGCTAAAATTGATTTGTCTTTAGAAATGCTCATCGACCAACCAAACAAGGCAAAAGAAAAATTGTTCAGATTTGACTGGATTGAAACAAGAACGAAGTGTCTGTAATATAAAGATTTTGAAATGCTAATCTTTGAACATAAAACCCGTGGAACTCTAGCCCCATATTTAAAACAATCGCCCTCTGTGCAATTAAGGTCAACTATTTTACAGCTGCGATTTAACCTCTTTCCAACTAGAGATGTTCTGGCTAGAAGAAACTGTTGCCGGTTAATAAAAATTGTTGTTCTTTTTGTGAGACTGAGGGAGTCAGAGAAACACTTCGACATTTTGTATCTGCCTGTCCAGCACTAACTGAACTTACAATTAAATTTTTTGCACCTCATTTATCCTACCTTGGTGAACTAACCCCTGAAACCCATTGGTCGTTACTTTTGTCCACCAACTCAATGAGTCTTCGTATTGCCACTCACAATATTTTGGAAGTTATTATGTCAAAACTTAAGGATGTGTCGACCGTGACTTAGAGGTATAAATATGACGACCATCAAAATTGCAGCTGCATGTAGGCATTGGCAAAGTAAATCTGTGAAGGGCCTATTAGCAATTGGTAAAATAATCTCATGCTAAATGAGGATGAGTCTCATACTATATACTAATGACAGAATGGTTCTATGAGAATTATGGCATGTTTATGTCTTCCAACTAAGAACATATTGGTTTAGTTAAGTTCCTAATATGTTAGGCCCTTTCTTCTTTCTTTTTTCTTTCAAATTTTATTTTCTTTTTTAAATCTTTTTTTAAATTGCTTTCAAATTGTTTCTTACCTAAAATTATCACAATTAAGTCCTAACTGTTTTAGATATTATATCATATGTTTTTACTTATTTGGACTATTTCTACAATGTAATACATTATTAATTGAATGTTCTTTGTTAAAGTAAATGCTGAATTTCGTTTGTATTTGTAAATTAATATTGTCTATATATTGAAAAAGTTGTTTATTCAACTATATTCAATAAAGATAAAACAAAATACAGTTGGCAACGTTGGCTAAAGGCCATAGCTGGTGCCCATTAATACGTTAGAATATACAGTTGGCACAGCCAAAGGCCGTGGCCACTTGCTAGTATTGTGTTTAAGACCATGGCTAGTGGCTGGTTGGTGTATATAATATACATTGGGCACGGCCGAAGGCCATTGCTTATTGCATTTTATTATTTAAAATTTACAGTGGACATGGCCAAAAGATGTACAAACTACTGAAGGTGAAAGGCCATGGCTAGAGGCCCATTTATGTGTTAGAAAATATAGTGGGCACAGACAAAGATTGTGGCCACTGGCCAGTATTGTGCTAAAGTCCATGGCTAGTGCCTGATCAGTGTATATAATATGCCGTGGATACGTGTGAAAGCTGTATCCACTGATGAAGGCCAAAATCTAAGGTTGGTAGTCCATAACTGAAAGCCATGACTAGTAACCATTCATGTGTTCAAATATATTTGGCCATGCACACTGACCATGGCTGAAGGCCATGCTTAATGCCAGTTTCTGTTGTAATGTAATTAGTAATGTCATGTCATCAGTGATGTGATCTGTGATGTCATCATTGTGGTCATAGGCTGTGAAACAGGGGGTTTGAAGCTTAATTACAGGGGTTTTCTTGTGTTAAATTCTCACCTTAACATCCCTGCAACAAAGGTAGGTTTGTTCCTGGAAATTATATATTCTCTCTCTCTCTCTCTCTCTCTCTCTCTATATATATATATATATCTCTATATATATATCTCTATATATATATATATATATATATATATATATATATATCTTTATTACAGGGCCTGCAGTAGCAGCCCTGCAGTTATGGTTAAGTTGCTCAACCCACCCCCAGACGAATCTTCACCAAACTATGCAAAATGAGTATATGGCCCCCTTGGTTGATTCTGTGAAGTTTTGTGAGGTTTTGTCCAGGGGGGAAGAGGGTAAAGTTATATTTGTGGTTTTCCTCATAGACTCACTGGAAAAAACGTTGCTCATGCCTACAGCCCAAACTGCTGGACGTATTTTCACCAAATTTGCAGCAGGAGTGGCAGCTTGGCCCCTAAGCATGCTTTTGTAAATCTGGTGCAAATCCGTCCAGTAGTTTATTTTAAAATGGCGTGTTCGGTCCACAGAAAAGGTCTCTGATTGGTCCAGTGGACGGTGCGATGTCCGCGGACAGATTGGATGGTGAAAAGTGTGAGGTTCATCATATTTTTGGGAAACTCACTCCATGTTGGATTAGTGGACACCGGCCGGTGTCCAGGAACATTGCTGTAAAAATGTATTAAAAAGCACAACATTGCACTTGTCAAACTAATAAAACAATCTCTGGGGAGCTGAGGGGTGATGGGATATGGCCATAAAAAGACACAAAATTGGCAGTCTTTCATCTCCAATGTGTGGGGGGCATCATACATATTTTTGCATTACAGATTTGGTGAAAAGCAGTTTGTGGATGCTGTATAACTTTAGCGTCACTGAATAAAACTTTATGAAATGTTGTGACGGCATTCTAGACGTGACCTTGTTTGGTGCTGTTTTTGCCAAGAGAGAACAAAATTAGAGGGTGGGAGGGGGCTTCCTAAATTATTTGAAAAGCTTCTGAATTTGGTGCCATTTCATGAATCTGCACAAAGGTTTGATAAAAGATTTAAGAACCAGATTTGAATGTTTCTGGAAAGTTTGGAGGGATTTTGTGAAGGCAGGGCAAAATTAGAGGGGGGTTTCAACATTTTTAGATGGGTGATTACCTTTGTTGCCGTTAGACGAATGTGCACAAAAGATTTTAGGTTATAGACCGAACCTTGAATTTTTTTTGCATGTGGATGGATTTTGTCAAGTGGCAGCTAAGTTATATAACTATTTTGTGTATGTATTTTGACACTTTAATAAAAAATAATACATGGGTGGATTTGCAGAAAAGTTGTGCAAGGTGTATTGGCAAGGACTTGAAAGCATGGTTTTGAAAATGTCTTTAATTGTTTTAAAAGGTTCATAATGTAGGTACATAAAATAGTGTGACTGAGGTATCGCCGGTGGCAGTGGCCAGATTGTCTGAGTCATGGCCTGTGCTCATGGGCAGTGGCCAGATTGAGTTATGGCCAAAGGCCATGACTCGGATAATCTGGCTACTGGCCATGACCACAAGGGGCTGGCAATGGGGTTTAAGTGGGCATGGGCACCAGGGACTGACTATGTGGTGATGTTTTTAAACATCGCGATTGGTTTCAATGGGGAAAATAATTCTGCCTGTTGCTAAAATTCTGTCGGCGGCTACAGCCTGCAGTGCTGCACAGGATTGCATCAACAGCACAGTGACTATCGCTGCATACACTCTGAGACAATGCTAATAAGCAGATAATTACAAAGAACGCCGAACCAGGTGCTGACATGGTCACCAGGTCACCCCTTGAAATCATTAACCACTCTTATCTGCGGCCCTACTAGGACAGGATATTGGAATTGGTTGCCATTTCTACAACCTCACAGCAAGGACTGGCCCACAATCTGCATGCCTTGAGGAAAACCCTAGAGAGTCGAATCATGTGTTGGCTTACTTCTAACAATAAATATAGGATCAAGAATGGTTTTGAAGACTGCTTGATTATAACAGTTAATTATTGATTAGCCTAGCGCTGCAGAGCAGCAGGATAATCTTTTTAAAGTACTAGATGAAGTGCAGTGATTTACCGATTCTACCGCCCTGGAATTATTTGATAACCGTGCATTCTGATTTGATTATTGGGGCATGCAACATGGCTGAACCCTAGGTTTAAATGGGAAGAAATATTCTGCTTGTGGACACACCCTGAAGTGCTGTACTGAATTACAACAAACCGTTTTATTTTTCCAAAGTGTCCAAGCACAAAAAATAGTGATATAAGTTTGGTGCATGGACAATGGGCCTGGTCCTCGGCAAGGACGAATGGTTCACCGATTTATTTTTTTGGGGCATGCGGCATGGCTGAAACTCTAGGTTTAAATGGGGAAAAAGAAATCTGCTTGCAGCTGCAGGCTGGAGAGCGGGACGGGATTGCAGCAAAGTTGCACGAGGAGAAACAGCAAGGACTTGAAAGGATGCTTTTGGAAATCTGTCCTGTGTTTTACTTTTTTAAAGTGATTGGTGGATACATGTGTGAATGATTTAAGGCAGGCAATGAGGGAGTGTTACAAACAACAATAAAAAGAGTAGAAGGGCTGTTTTGTATGATGGTGTGACTGCAATCTGGGTTTTGTATGAAGGCATGTGTTGGACGGGAATGCAGGGACTGGATAGTTATAAACTGCAATGGATTATGGTATTTATTGTATACTAGAGAGAAGAAATTAGTTTCTGTGCTTTTTTCTTTTTCTCTAGCATACAATTGTCCATTATTTCCATTGGCATAGTAGAAAATGCTAATGGAAATGTTAATTTTATTGAATCTAACTACTTTACTGCCAAATTTAAAGTGGATGGAGTCTATACGTTTATTTATTTGTTCTATTTTTGTAACTGTGAAAGGTGGATTTGCAGGAGAAGCCAGAAAGTAAGGTGGGGAGGGAAATGAGGGAAGGGGCACCAACCACAGATATGAAGGGGTAGGTGGACAGGGGAAGATGTTGCGCATGTGTTAAATCCTAAGGTAGAGGGCAGTGTTTCTCATGCTCCTTGATTACAGCTTCAAAAGCACCTCGAAATTGCTCCCCCCCTGCAGAGTGGTGTGTTGCAGTATATACAGAGTACTGTTGTTTTCGAAAGATATGGATCAGCAGCCTCTTTGATTGCTTGCAAGGTAGCTGGTGGGATTTTGTGTACCACAGAAGTAGGCTGTGTGGTTACAGTATTGGTTGAGGAAGAGGAAGACCATCTACTACTTCCTAAAATAGGAACAGCCTTTCTGAGAGCATTGCAATGGTTGGATTTGGTGTGGCGGTGCATGGAGGTGGTGCCATGGAAGTACTGCCCAGGTTATCCACGACTCAGTACACACTCAGTGCATTTCACTTTGGTAGCTTTAGCTTTTGGTACATTTCCAACAGTGGTAAAGAACATCCATACCCATGATTCTCTTTGGGTGCTAGAGGTAGGTACTACTTCTACCTCAGATTCCTGGTCTTCTTGATTCTTTTGAAGTATTGCACTTCTCTTGTTGTGTAGGTCCTCCAGCTGGTGGTGGTGTTGGCTCTTGAGGAGGGATGGCAATAGCTGATGTAACTTTTAAGATAAATAGCAGTTTTCCTAATATTCTTTCAAATATGTGCTGTGTGCTATATTGTTATCGGATAATGAGTACGAATAGTTCTAGGAGCTATGTACGGGTACATTTTAAGCTTTAAAGTTCCTAGATGAGCTGAAAATGTAGTTCTGAACCGTCCGCGAAGCACGGACGCGTTCACATCATGCTGTGCTTTCAGTAACGTGACACTGCGGAAAGGCTGCAATGACGTCAGATGTTTGCGAACATAGACGAAACACAGAAGCAGTGGAAAAAGTTGCAAAAAGTGTATAGACGTGTTAAAATGATGCTGGAAGGTGGGGAATGTCAGTTTTAAGGTGAAACTTTCTAAATAGGACACATGTTGCTGTATTGCTATATCTGGGTCATTATGATAAGTTATAGGAAATTAGGGTGCACTGGTAAAAACCCATAAAATTCACAGAAATGTGCCAGATGGAAAGCTAAGCACTGTGCACTGCTCAAACACCCAGTACATGAAAGATGACATCATTTTTCTATTTTTTTATTTATTGAATTAGCTGATATATCAACTTTTCAACAATACATTAAAAAATATATATATTTTAACAATACATATTTTGATATCACTAAATGAAACATTTAACATATCTTTTTTCATATCTACGTCATTCACATTCACTTATTAAAAAACTAAATTGTCATCCACTAATAAATTCTAATATAAAAAAGAAGAAAAAAGAGAAAACAAACAAAAATAATAATGCAACATACTTAAAAATTAAATTCAAAATTCAATTCTCTTCAAAGATATTACTAATTTTCTGTTTGTTCAAGCACAATCTTGTTCATTTAATTTCAGTGATGTTAAAAATTCAATTGTAGCTATTCTTATGCTCATTTTTGCTGTTGAGAACAATAGCTTCCAACAATCAGCTGGACTCAACATCCCTAGAGTCACATAATGTTTACCAAAATGTTTTTTTCTTGTTGCTACCAATGCAACACCAACCATTATTAGGTGTTTCAGTGTTTCCTTATACTTTACATCATTACAGAATCAACAAATATTTGTGTGTGATGGTATTAATCTTCGATCCGCTAACAAATCCCGGGTCGGCCAAATGTTCAATCTGAATCGAAGAATTGCTGATCTGATAATGGGTGTAGGTCATATGTTTAAGAATGGTTCCACTGTTCCCAATTTTTTTTTTTATCTGAAATGGTTTATTGCCAAAACTTTTATGGGTAAGGCAGCTCTTCCTCGTTTCAATCCAGTCTGTTAGGTAGATTTTCATTTTGGCCGTATCTGGATTTAGTAAGAGGGTTTCAATAGAAACATTTTAATTAGCCAAAACGTTATAAAAGGTTACTGTCCATGATTAAGGGAGCACGTGGCTTAAAACAAAAATATAATCAGATAAGGTTTTCAATATTGTACTTGATTCAGTTCCAATTAAACATTTTTGACATAAGGCACATAGTTTCCACTGGTATGTAGCATTCAAAGAGACAAGGCCCAGTTCATGTCGCAATAGAGCCACAGGAATGCACTGTGGCAATTGCAGGACTTGCCTCCAAAATTTGCATTCCAATCTGTTAAAGACAGTTTTTGGACAATTGATCTTGCATCCATTCCTTAAAGCAAAGTTGGAGTCACTTTTTGTTTGTAAAACATGATTGCAGGCTTCAGTGAAAATTTCCCATACCTGTGCAAGATGATTTTAGTCTGGGATATGGGCGTTGAGAGTTTGCATTCTAAATTTGAGAGATGACTTTTATGATGAACATCCCGATCTATGATCATCCCCAAATAGGTATATTCCAGCACCACATCAAGACGAACATTATCAATTGACCATGCCATCTTCCCGCGTTTGAGATTGCGGGCTGTGTACGCAAGTACGTGGGTCTTCTTTAGGTTAATCACTAAATGATTCAGTTTGATGTTTCTAGCTAGACCGTTCAGTGGTTTCTGAAACCCCATTGGGGTTTTTGAGATCAACACCAGATCATCGGTGTAAACTAGGGCTTGACTTTGGACGGCATTCAGTTTAGGTGACTCGGATTCAATTAGCCTGAATTCTTCTCCGGCATCATGCACAAATAAATTGAAGAGGGCTGAAGCAAGGATACACCCCTGCTTCATCCCTCTTGCTGTGTGCACTGAAGCAGAGAGCAGTCCCTCTGTGGTAAGCCTTATTTGTACAGAGGTATTAGAGTGAAAAGCCTGAATGATATCACACAATGTTGACAGACAATTTGATTTATTTAGTTTCAATATTAATAAAACTCGGGATACAGAGTCAAAAGCAGAATGTAGGTCAATGAATGAAAAATAAATGGGTTGCTTTGACATCAGGGCATGATCTTTTATTTCATTGAGACATAAAAGATGTATTCCAGTTCCCATTCCGGCCACAAACCCCGTTTGATTGGGGTCTCTCTGCTGATGCGTTTTAGTCCATGCATTCACATCGCGTAGGACAATGCGGGCAAAATAAAATTCCCAGCGTATCAAGCGGTGCTATTGGCCTGTAGTTTGTGGTGGAAGAGCGATTACCTTTTTCTTAAAAATAGGAACTATCAGGGATTTACACCGTGACGGCGGAAGTGATCATTCTGAATGCAACCAATTGTTATTATTATTCTGTTATTATGTTTCGAAAAAGATTATGCAAGATACATGCCCATTTAGTCGAGTCTGCTTTAAACATAAAGTTGCTCAGACCATTGGGCCCCATTGCCCTGGACCCACTCAATTGTTTAATTATGTCCTCAATGGTTTCTTCACGAAAATGCAAGTCCCAAACATCATGTGGTTTATAAGAGAGTCAACTCATCATATGCTGGATCTGCATATAATTGGGTATAAATTTGTAACCATTGTTGTTCGGATACGCCATTTACTTGGCTACTGGCTTGTATATTACATTGTGCATCATTCAAGAGTTTCCAAGTTTGCGTGGAGTTCTTATTATACATGGATCTCAGCATGTTCTCACTATCCTGCTGATACCACCACGCACGTCGGCTTCTTGTCCAAAAAAAGATGTAATCATAGTACATCAAAGATGACATACATAAAGAGCTACCTCTCGATCCTACTTACTGGTAACTGTTCCACGCATCTTCGTGATGGCTGACCTTTGGAGTCATCTTGATGGCTGATATTCTAACATAGACAGACGTTCGTTCTGGCAATGTGCTTTGGCCTACCAGTAGGGAGATTGGGGGGACTGATGCTTTCTATCTAGAGAATGCCTGCCCTCTTTCCTAGTCTCTATTGTTCTTGTCTCGCTGCCTTTTTCTCAACATTTCAACATGGAGCGCACTCTGTGCAATCAAAGGTTTCTTTGGAAAGGCGCACATAATGTGTAACCACTGCCTTCCTGCGATCACCTAGAGTCCCGCTGCACATCTTGCAAGCTCTTTAGAGCTAAAACCCTTAAAGAGCGCCGAACAAAGCAGTGGGCGGCACACACCATGATGGCGGAGCCGGAGACCGCCGCAGGGCTCTTTGAGTCAGATCCGGAAGGCTAAGGCAGCAGAGACTCTGATTGGGAGCCCAAAGACACAAGGAATCCTTCCAGCTCCCGTGAGCCTGTCCCCAACCTCGAAAGGCAGTTTTAGCATGCTGCTATGGGGAAAGCCTCTGGTGATGACGGTGCACACATGCCGCCTACACCCAAGAACATACCTCAGGGCTGCTCCTCGATGGAAGCATCACTGGAAGGCTGTACGCTGGCAAAAGGTGTATCTCGACCAACTGTTCCACCGTGGTTCCGTGACCGCGCTTACCTCAAGGCGTTAAAGATAAGATTGTGGCAATAGGCGTGCACAGACCTCATTCGATGGGTGGATAATGTTAGGGAGAATTCTCATTTCTGTGGTAATTCCCTTCAACCTTAGAGACCCCCAGCTCTTTTGGAATGTTTTACCCTAGAGTGAGTGAGACCTTTTTGTTCCCTCTCTCATGTGTTTTTACCCGATTTGAATTTCTATGTTTTCACTGTTTTTGTATTCTGACAAAATCCATAAACATCTGCTTTTTGTATGGTGACACACAGCAACTTCAGTGCCGTGTCACAGGGAAATCCGTTTAGATTTCTCATAAGGTTTAACTACTTTTTCATGTGTGGACTACAGTTCCCAAGAATAGTAAAGTGAAATTGGCTTTACTTACTGTTTCTCTTTGTATGTCCAGCACACACCATCTTATGTGGATTGCTGGTGGGTTACCTAGTAGCCCCTTATCCTACTCTCTCATGTACGTTTTTATGTTACCCTCACTACTTTAAATGGCTGGTGGCAGTGGTTTAATTTGTCCTACCATTTTTTGTTTGAGGTCTTTCTTGGGTTTTACTCTGTGCGTTGAGACAGGTTTGAGCCCTGTATTTGTCTTGCCTTTGGCGGGCTTCAGCCCTGAAGCCCGCCCCAGGCTCCAGTGTGCCTGGAAGGACAGGATGTGAGTGAGGATCCAGAAACTCTCCTGTCCTTTGTCTCTAGGAATGCCTGAATGCAACCAGTCCTGATTGGCTGGCTGGACAGCTACCTTGCTGTGTGATTGACAGCCTAGGCTGTGCATGAATGGAATAAACCTACTTAAAAGGCGAGGGTGTTGGGACTAGTAGCAGAGTTAACCACTGGGAAAAACACCTGGCGAAGAAACTGTGAATGAAGCTTTCTGCAACCACCCGGACCTTTAAATTGCCTGGAGAAGCGCTGCTAATGTGCTGAACTCCTTTTTCACCTCGACAGAGAAGCTCCGGATGAAACGACTTCTCCCCTTCAGTTAGTGGGACCAACTAACCCTGAGACGAACTCCACTGGACCACCATCCCCAACTGGCTGTACTTCGTCGTTGCTGGGAGAACCCAATGGAAGGGGATGAGTGTCTGTAGTCGAGTGCAACTTTTGTCTCAGGAATTGGGGCTGGGGCAGAATTGGGGCCTTGCAGTTTGCCAAGTAAAACAGGGATTGCAGTAAAGACAGGCTATCTGGGTCAGAAAGTCTGTGAAGTTCAATTGCCAACAGCACCAGGGACAAAGTAGTAGTTTATACACGTTTGTGCGTGTGGCCAGCTGACTGTGATTGTAGTCAGCTTATTAGCAGTCAACGGCATAGCTCAGGTGTGGATTATTCTTTCGGCACAGGCGTTTCCAGACGTTGTGAGGAGGATTCTCCATTACGCAATCCTTGCATGCCGAAGGACTGGGTAGAAGTGAAGGAGGTCTCTGGGCCATGCGCCCGTGATTAGCCGGTGCTCATTTCTACGCGCAACTTCTTCCAGTCCGGGCAGTCCAGCAGGGCTCTCAGACCAAAAGCTCAGTAATTTGATTTTGATTGCAAATGTTATGATGACGACTGTCGGCATTCCAACGGCAGGGACAATTTATGGCTTGCATACGACGAGCTTAGCTTCACGTTAAGATTATGTTGCTACATTAGATTTTGAAAGACTGAAGTAGGTGTTCAGCAGCCTGTACCCTAACTGGGGAAGTGTTACCTTTATGGCCATGACTTGAAAAATTCAGTTCCGTTTTGGCACTGTGTGATTAGAAAACACGTGTAATACCTCACCTGCAAATTCAGTGCATGATGGCTCATGTTGGGGAAGTGATTCTATGTTACTGTTATGTATGTTTGCTCCTGCCTGCCGTCGGGGCCATGTGTTTTGTTGTTTCATTGGGAAGATTTTCCTGTTTGTTTCATTCAGCTTGCTAAATATCTTCATGCTGTCATGTTCATTATGTTTCATGTGATATGTTGCATATCATCTGACTATGAAGTAGTAAGGTATATGACTATGACCACAGGGTATGGTAAATGCGTCTCAGAGTTCAGTAGGTAGGTAGGCAGGATTAGGATGACAGGAGTGTGTTAGGTTTAATGTTTGTGCATGTCAGGCTTTACCCTGTGCTCCCCCATACCTATCCCAACTAGGCTTTTCCCTACACCTCTTTCCGGTTTCTCTCATTTCCCCACCCTATCCACAACCTGCCCTTCCCCACCCCCCCTTGCTGCCACGTGGTTACCTGTGTTTTGCAAATCAGGTGCCTGTGCCAACCAAGTGGGAGGATTGAATCCATTCTCCTGTGGTTCGGGGGGATGGGGAGAGAGTGTCTAAACTCTTCCCTTGCAAGTTTCTGACAATCTGCCATGGAACGAATACAGCTAGAAGCTCCAGGAGACTCCTAAGCGCCATACCGAAGAAGGACCTCCAGATCCAGAGTCCCTTCAACAGAGTACAGGACCGAGGGAGCAAAGAGAGTCCAACCAGTATCCAAGATCCACCACCATGCTGTTTGCTAAGTGCTGAAACCGTGAAGTGCCGCTGAACCGAAAAGTGCCCGTAGCTGCTGAAGACCTACCAAGTACTGCTGCAGGAGCCCTCCAGACGTCCTCCCTCAGGAACAAGGGTCTGCACTGCTCTAGCAAGACAGAATCCAGCTGGACCACTCTTTCAAACCAGAGGTATTGTTTAGGCTTGAGGTACTTACTTTATTGCCTTGTTTTGCTGTGCTCTTCTCATTTTTGAATTGCATTGGCTTACCTTGCAGAGTTGATCCCAACTCTCTTCTCACAGGCTTAACAGCTTGTGACCTTACAAGTGATTTTCTACAAACTCTCTAACTTTGTACAAGACTTTGATCTAAGAAGTTCAACAGATCCATAGACTGACCCAATTGACTTTGGCTGTCCTGGCTCCCTGAAGACTCTTCTTCTCCACTGACTTTGATACTGCTTGTCCCTCATAGGTGGTAGCTTAGTGTTACTGCTGGGAAAGGCTTATCTAGATTTCATTGGAAGATTTATGTGCCCACACATATACGGAGAAACTGTCTAACCTTTCCTTTCTGCAACCTCAGAATCTGCAAAGTATAAATAGTAGTGCGATATATAAATGCCATTACTGTCCTTGTGATTGAAGTCACCTCAGGGTGTAGGAATTGTATAAGAAGCATATCCAAAGATAATCTACTAACTTGTTTTGATTTTCGAAAGTCATTTTAAAGTATATTTACATTGTTACATGAATCGCCTTTTTAAAGAATGCTTATTTAAAAATTGATGTTAATTACATAACTATTTATAACAGAAACCTTGAGTGAAAGCGTTACTTGGCTACTAGTATTTATGGATTTCATTTGTACATCTTTGCAGCTCACATTTACTCCTCTTAGATAGGCCTGGCTGCTCAGTCACACTACCAACGTGTGTAGTACAGACCTATACCAAAAGGTGGGTTACCCTATACCAAGCAGATAAGTGTTGTGTAGTCTCACACAGTGTGACTGCACCAATTCCTACCTAACAGATACGCCGAAACAGATGTCAAAAAAGCACAAGGCACACTTCAACTGAAAAGCACCATAAGAAGCCTCTTGCTCATAAATTAACAGCTTTGTGGTGCCACTGAAGACTATGAAGAGGCCAATTAACCTCTTTCTTCGTCCGTGAAGAAACAAAGTCCAAGGGAAAGCGCAGTCGATATCCATAGAGCAGACACAGACGTAGTAGTGTTCCTATTGGCTGAAACACCAACAACTGGAACATGAATGCAGAAATTTGAGGAAACCATGGATAAGGCTCCATCCTTTGTCGATTTCATGCATAATCTCCCTATCCAACGAAAGTCTGTGTAAATGTTTTGTGTACCCATGGGGCCTACTTGGCCCCAACACCTTTCTTCGCCGCCTCCTAACCCTACAATTGCATCCATAGATCCCTCTCAGGTCTCTCCGCTTGGAGTCATCCAATCTGATTCGGCAAATCAGGACATTTGCTGTGTGGACAAAGATGACCCTGATCAGGATCCCGATGATACTTACATGACCCTGATGTCACTATTATCGAACCAACTGATGCCACGGCAGTCGAGAGTGGTCATACCTCCCCAATAGCTGACCAGCTACTTGAAGAGGGATGTGCAAAATCACCCCTCCTCTGAATTATATGATGCAGAAGAGGAACTGAAGGTATTGTGACCATACATACTATTTCACACCAATTCCCAGTGTTCCAATCATTGACAAGTACACCGAGGGGTACCCCCTCAGCCAACCTTACAGACCAGGGGCAGTACAGACCCTGCCTAGAGTGGATGAAGATCCTCGGCCAGCAACTAAGGAGACTTCAATTGACAGTATTCACTGAAGTACAAAGAAGCTGAAGCCACTGACACCATTAGAGATACCACGACTCAGCAGCATTAGACATGAAGCACACATGCCATCCGCACTTCAGGACACAAACACACACTTGAATACATAAAGAACACGAGCGTACAGTTCTATAGTTGGAGGACGGACACATATACATATTGTCTTTGCTTTTATTATTTGGTCATTAGCTTAGACGCAGCAAAGCAGGATGCAAAAAGCCAGAGATCCTGAATTAACCCTTGCAGATGCTTATATGAGAATTAACCTTATGGAACTGCAGGAGAACCCATGGGACCTGACATTCCAGTGTGACTAACATATAGAAAATATAGAGTAACAAGAAAATATACAGAAGCCATGCTATGGTTTAGGGAAACTTACAACCAGACCCTCAGCAGAAGCTGAGCTGGGTAGATTTCAGGTGGAGCAGAGAACAAACGTGTGAGACGGGGCCTGCTGCCAAGGCCACTAAGATACGAGTGACATTCCATTCTCTGAACGGCAGTAACGTCAGCTGCAGTAAATGTGAATAATTCTTTAATATTCAGAATAATTCAGAGCTAAGAAGTAGCCGTACACGGTCTATGATCACTTAACCCGACCGATTCGATGATTAACTAAAACCTGCAGC
Source organism: Ambystoma mexicanum (assembly GCF_040938575.1). Classification (NCBI taxonomy): domain Eukaryota; kingdom Metazoa; phylum Chordata; class Amphibia; order Caudata; family Ambystomatidae; genus Ambystoma; species Ambystoma mexicanum. The sequence goes on along the minus strand of NC_090922.1, from coordinate 1,041,858,426 downwards.
TGGGATAGGAGGACTATCTCACACTGCCAGACAATGGTTTGCAACAAAGTTGTTACATCTAAGGGCGAGCTTCGCACATGTGAATGGGCATTCGCATAATCTTTGTTGATACACACTAGTTACAATGCAAACACATAGTTATACTTATTACCTTGGAAAGGTACACCTCGAGGTGAGAATCATTTGGGTCCCAGGCCAGGAGAACGTCAGCTCTAGCCAATCACAGTCTAGTACCCTAGGGGTGGGTAGCAACGGGCAAGAGCCAATGGTAAGACCCTCACACTGCAACATTGTAGAAGTTTTCTTTTTTTCGGATGGTCCAGGCCAGACACCTGACATGGGAGAGCCAGTGAACTAACATGTATAGGGTCCACTATAGGTGGACTACCACTCAACACCCAATCCTGGGTGCAGTAGGTTTGCTGGAGAAGAGCCCAAGTTATATTGTCACTCTGACATCATAATGGCCTACAACTGGCCTGCGTGCCAGGACACACTGAGAAGTTCCAGGAGAATCTTCGATCCTTGTACTGATCCCTGTTTGATTTGGCTGTAATAAACCACAGTTTGAACTTGCGGCCTGTCTGGACCTTGCAGTTCTTATTGGGGGAAGGTGTTGGCCCTTTCTAAGAGTCTGAGTCGGTGAACTCTTAGTAGCCCTTGAACCTACTTGGCGGTTTGCCCCAACATACTGTGTAATGACCTGCTAAAAAAAGAACAGCTCACCACTTCAGCGTTCAAACATAGTAAACAGCCCCTGAAGGGACTGATTTTGTAGAAGACCTTCTCAATGAGAAAAAATAAACAATTAGTCAAGCTCAGTAGAGCGGTAGGCTCAAGGGTTTTAAAATCTTTAAACCTTTGCCATCATATCAGCTCTATATCAGAGGACATATGAAGCCAGATTCCCTTGTGGCCGCTCCTACCAGGAAGGGAGCTGCGGTTCCACTCTCCACTTCAGAGGCACCCCCTAATAAGGAATGTAAATGGCTTTACATATTGGGCAGTTACCAGCTCTGGCGCCTATATGACCAGAATAGCAAATAACACTATGTTGCTCGCCAGCTACAACATCAACCAGTGGGATGAGGTTATCAAGAGCCTAGACTCCGTACCTGAGCCTACAGGGTCACACTCTGTATCCACAGAGGGCAAGCAAGCAAGTTTTGCAAAATAGTCTCAGAAATGTCCTGGACTCCTCGACTCTGACAATTCTGGAAGAGTTATTGCAGAAGGTACACTCCTCAAGAGACGCTCAAGGCTCTGGGACTTAGGTTTTATGCCGAAGAAGCAGGCAGCCCTTATTAATATTCCTATTGAAGAGGCAGTCCTTTTTGGGAAAGCTGTGGATGAACAGCTGGAAACTACCAAGAAGGAACCCAAAGCCATCAAAGCACTGGATCAGATTTCGAACACTCCTTCTGTACACATGGGAGTACTCACTACACGACGTACATTTCGTGCACAAGGTTTCAACCGATCTACCCAATCTGGTTCAGGAGCATCTGGTACCTTCTTTTACAGCCCCCAGGGTCAATCTATCTCATACCAATATCAGCAGAGGGGGTTTCGCTGTGGAAAAGCACGAGTAACTTCCCCCATTCATTATCTTGCCTCCTTGATGGTGTCCTTGACCTTGTCAGACATGCAGAAAATCCTTCTCTTGACCGGCCTACTGTCTCCAGTATCTCATGGATGCACCAATCCATTTGTCTTGAGGTTGTGAATAGCAGACCTGCAACCCGGCCGTGCAGTTGGTGGCAGTTTCACAATCGCTGGTCATCAATGTCTGGGGATGATCTGGACTGCCTATAGTGACCCATCAGTGGACACTGTATGATAAAAAAAGTGTGGGAGGGGATCTGCCTCCTCCTCAGTCTCATCAGTTCCCAGAGCCATCATCAAGTCATCCTCTCTGTAATGGGGCTTTAGTTGGTTGACGTGGAAGACTTGATGTTTCTACCTAGAGGTCTTTCTCTACCTAGAGGTCTTTCTAGCAATGAGGTAGTTGGCCTCACTGATTTTCTCCAACACCACATATGGCCCAGTCCACTTGTCATGCAGGCCACTAGGCTTTACTGGTTCCATGATCCAGACCATTTGGGCTGGCATGTACTAAGTCATGGAGGCCTTCTGGTCACGCCACTGCTTCATGACCTACAACTCACTGGCCTTCAGGTTCTGGGTGCTCTTCTCACTGTACTTGACCATTCTGGATCTGAGACCAAGAACATAGTCCATTATGACATGGGAAGGAGTTGATGGATTGCCCTCCCATACTTTTTACTTTAAACTTGGCAGACCCCTAACGGAGTGGCCAAACAGGAACTCGTAGGGACTGAACCAAAAACTGTTCTGTGACACCTCCGGTAGGCATGGAACGAGAATATCCCATTTTCTGCTAAGGTGCTCTTATAAGCCACCTATCAGGCCCTGTCTTCACATACGCAGATATGAAGTTGTATTCCCTGTCGGGAATTACTTCTCTAGGGAATCCTACAGGAGAGAATAATTAAAGTTACTTACCGTAGTGACTCGAGTACTCATTCTCCTCTTTCCTTCATCCTTGTGGGCGTCCCCCAAAATAGGGACGGTACGAGGACCTTTGGCTGTGAAAAAGTGAGCTATCCCTTTAAATTTAGTATAGTGTGTAGGGGTGTGGCCCCACCTCTGAGGCCTCACCCTCTGGCACCTCAGTCTCTTTTTGATATATCGGAAGCTTGAATACCTGGCTATGTTGGCAATTTCAGCCCCTGGCATACTAGCGGGGGAAGGTGGGTAGGACGTATGGAGGAAAGGGGACTAAGGACTATGAGTACTCTTGTCACTGCAGTGAGTAATTTTAAATACTCATACGTCCCATCCCCTTTCCTCTATTCTTGTGGGTGATTCCCCGAAACCTGACAACCTGCCTCTGCTTAGGAAGATGCAAAAAGGTTCCTCAGAAATGCCTGACCGAACTCTGCAGCTCTCCTGGAACTGTTGTTCAGGGAATAGTGCTTACAGAAAGCGGACAGAGTGGCCCACCTAGATGCCTGGCTAATATTTTCCCAAGAAGCGTGGCTCTGAAAGGCGACCGCCACTGACCGCATGAGCATGAATCCCTGCTTGCACTGTTTTACCCAGGGCCACATAAGGTTCTGAAATGGCCTATACCATCCAATGGGTTATGAGAGCCTTGGAGGCCTCTGAGCCGGGGTCCCCGCACCCTCACATAATGAACAGCACTTCTGACTTCTGGAAGGATCTCGTCCGGGAGAGGTAGAACTTGAGTGCTCTCCTTAAATCCAGGGAATGCAGGGCCATCTCTGCTTCTGACTGAGGATTCGGGAACAAAACGGGCAAGCAGATTTCCACCTTGGGCAAGAAGTTTGGATGAGTACCTAAAATGACCTTGTTGTTAAAGGTGGTGGAGGGTTCACACAACAGCACCTGCAAATTGTTGACGGCCACTAGCATGACCGCCTAGAGCGTAATCCACCTGATGTCAACCGACCCCATCGGTTCAAAAGGTTTTGATCTGTAAGGTGGCGAGAACCACATTCAGGTCTGAAACAGGATGGGACCTATGCACCAGAGGAAACGGCCTAGACAAACTCTTGTGGTGGGCCTTGACCACCAGGTTGGTTGCAGAGAAAGTATGATCCAGCGATTTCTTGTACGCCCAATGGCCACCAAGTAAGTGCAGCAAGTATCCATCTGGACCCCTGACCGAGACAGGTGTGCGGAAAAAGACAACACGTCGTCCAAGGAGCAAGTAAGGGGGTCAAGCCCCATGCTGCGTGCCCAGTGGCAAAATCTGGTCCACTTACTCTTGTACTGTGAGAGAATGGATGGTCTCCTGGCCTCCTGTATGAACTCCCAATTGCTTTTGGAGAACAGCGAATGGTAAAGTTTCAGCTGGTCAGGAGAGCGCCAGCCTGGCTGTGTCCGGGTGTTCCACCTCCCAGCCCTGCTGCGTGAGGAAGCCCCTGCTGAGGATAGGAAGATGGATCGGACCCTGGACCCGGAGTTGGAGGAGGTCAAAGAACTACGCCCTCAACGACCAGTGGGAGGCAATTTGGACGAGGCTGCAGCGCACTGAGGCCCGAAATTTGCAGAGGGTCTGCTGGAACAATGGTGGAGGAGGAAACGCATAGCATCTGTGTTTGTGCCAGCAGAACTGGAACAAATCCCCTAGAGAGATTCGGCCCAACCCGCTAACATAACTGTAAAATGGCAAGGGATTGATTATCCATCTCCCCATCTACATGCAAGAGAAACTGGGCCCTGGAAATTCCCTGCACCAGAAACTGAAGACCCAGTCATATGACAAATTTCAGCTGTCTTTATTAACAATTCAATGAAAGGGATTGCAGTATGAACAATGCAACATTCTCCACACTCGCTCGGTTTTCAGGCACCTGTCTTCCAGTTTTGTTAACGTATGATGTCACAAAATGAGGTTACATCTCAAAAAAACTTAACAAGGGTAGGGATTGGTTAGTAAGGTCAACTATATACACATTCTGTAGTGGGTTAGTGCAATATTTGTGTGAGCCATATCTGGTGGCTCCTCCTGAGACCACCTCTATGTGTTGTGATTACCAAGTTACAGGTTATTTTGAGGTGATTGACCACTGCAACAAAGTGTAAGCTTGTTGTGGAAGTTGACTACGGATTGGACTGAAGGTGTCTTCTCAGCCTTGGAGCTTTGGACAGTTACCAGGCCAAGTGCAATTACTCAAGGTAATGGGAACGACCCTGAAGTTGCTGCATGTTCCATATAAGTTACCATCTCCAATCTTCTAGGCCCTGAGACAGAACATTCGGCTTTGAACATGTATTACTTTTGTATCCTCTTGCCTTCAGTTTGATGGGAACAGCCACCTCAGTCTGGCTCGATTGAATAGGCTCTGTCTTGTAGGTACAGATCACGTGTGCAGGGTCCGCAAAATTGATTTCTCCTGTCTGCAATTATGAGGATTTTCAGCTTGTGTTCTCTGCACGTGTCCTATCTCTTCTCTTAATGTTGACTTGAAACCTTCCCTCTCTCTGTGTCCTTGGGAAGGCTGTGCGTGGTAGCCAAACTGGAAGCCTGGTCTGCATACTTCAGCAGGATCAGACTGTCATCTTTTCTTTGTTCACAATTTCGTTCTGCTTCTCTTATTCATTCAAATGTACCTGTGGCTTCCATCTTTATTTACATAGTCACCCATGTTAGTTACGTTTAAGTGTCAGCAAGCAGTTCATATGTTCTCTGTGCGTCTTGCAGTTTCTGTGTGGCAAAAGGTATACGTGTTTCAGTTGTCTGTGCGTCATAAGAATATTCCTTGTGTCTACCAGCAATAAAGCTAAATGTCTGCGTAACTTTTTGCAGGGATGCCTATGTGCTTCATGTCTAACGTATCTGTCATGACACCAGAGATCTACTCAAACACATCGACCAAGTCAGTAGACATGGTGGCCCCATTATTTCTCAGGAGGGCCAAAGCAGTTGCTCACCTCAACTCTTGGTTTACCCCCTGACCTCCAGGCATGCGTCTGAGAAAAAGACAAGCTGAATCCATTTGGAGAAAGGCCTCAACAGAATATGCAAAAGCTTCTTTCAACATGATTGCCAAATAAAGATAAATATAAACAGGCCATCATTGCAGCCAAAGCAACCGTTTACAATACGAGAACAACAAATGCTCAAACTCCCAAGAAATGTTCAGAATCCTTAGAGGATTAGTGACACCATCCACCCCTGTTATGACTGTCATGAAAGATGAGAACTGGTACATAAATATCCAGAATGCTATGCTCTCTAAAATAACCTCCCTACAACAAAAAGTAAAAAGAAAACCAGCTATCATCACCACACCGACTCCACGCCTCTCTTCTACTAAACTCCAGACAACACCCTCCTTCGACTTAAGTCTCAGGAGTAGAAATCGCCAGTATACTTGGAAATCTCAAACCTTCTAGATGTAAAGGGGATGTATGCCCTGCTAACATCAAAGACTGCGCAGAAGCCCTAGTCCCATTCATTACTAGATTCATCAATGCCTCCTTCTCCTCGAGCCAAGTCCCAGCGAGCCTAAATGAATCTTGCATTCTCCCCCTACTAAAAAAAACTCACTTGACCCAGTAGCACCTAATAACTACCGCCCCATCACAAAGGTCCCGTTCCTGTTAAGGATCTTGGACATGGCAGCCTACATTCAAATACAGGAGCAAACAACAGACCGACTGAGGACCACGTTTACACCAAGGCACTAAACCGTTAAGAAGCATTACTCAGTGCACCTGCTCATCCTTGGCGAGACACCATTCAACACTATAGTTAGGAAATATATCACAATTGCCTTGATAAAGACCTTGAAAGGTCGAAACACGCGTCGGCACCCATGCTGATAATAAAAGACCTAATGGCACTAATTTACAATGAGTGGACTATATTTTCGTCATCGTTACAGGACTCCACAGATTACAGGAACTAATGAAAGGAATTTATGTGTCAAGTGCCATCATTGCAGGAATCCAACACACACACATACATTCAAGTACAACCCTTATTAGAATCCAACTATGTCCTAGAGATGCACCAATCAGGCTTCCAGCCAAGCCACGTTACGGAATCAGCATTGCTAGGCCTGAAAAACCAGCTCGACTCCTTCAGAGACGAAGGCCAGCCTGCCCTCCTGCTCCTTCTGGATCTTTCGGCAACCTTTGACCTGGTGGACCTTAAAACTCTGTGTTACCATCTTATGGCTGCTAACAACCTCTCCCTGGAAGCCGCAACATGGGTAGCCTCCTTCCTGGAAGGAAGATCCATGAGAGTCTTCTCAGACATTGCCAACGCCCCTCAATCCCCATTCCGTGTGGTGTCTCACATCCAACATATTCACCAAACCCCTCTTTCACCACCTGGACTACATCGGCATATCCTACACCAACTATGCCGATGACAACCAAATCGGCTTCCGCTTGTCAGGCATTTATGATGTAGAATCCCTTACCATCAACAAAATATACTCAACAATACATGAATGACCACAAACTACCTATGCCTTAATGGCAATAAGATACCTATGCCTTAATGGTGACAAGACAGAGATCCTGTTGGTGGGGTCACCGGCCATTCTCAAGAAGCTCAATGACCAATTCACTGTCTTCACAATACATGGTATTCATATCCCGGTCTCAGCATCTGCAAAAATGCTGGGCCTCCACCGGGATGCAACCCTTTCCCTTGCCAGACAAGTGAATGTGATTGTTTCCTCAGCTTTCTACCCAGCCAAACTCATCAATGCAGCCAGGCATTTCCTCACTCCAAACAGAACATTAACAAAATGTAGGCAATCCAAAACAATGCCCCATGGGCAGCCGTCAACATCCCGGAAAGAGATCACATCTCAGCAGCAAGAAAGGTCGCTCACTGGCTCCCAATTCGCGAAAGAAATGTCTTCAGAACGTTCTCCATCACTTACAAATGTCCCTCTAATGATGCCCTGGATTACGTGTCTCAGAAAATCGTGATAACCAAGTCTACCAGACCGGGATGGTCTATCCATGCCCACTGGCTTGTTCCACCAACATTCAAAAGAGCCAGAGGAGGGTCTAGCTTCCTTGCAGTGTCAACGCACCATTGGAATGCCCTCCTTCCCACCCTAAGAGCAGAGGAATCATACTGACCCTTCTGCAAGGCCCTTAAAACTTGGCTCTTTGCTTAAACAACACTGTTCTTCCATCTAACTTTCTGTTTACCGTCCACTGGCACCCTTATTCTAGGGCCATGCCATGAGCTGGTATACATGGTTCAGCAATCTACTCCTGTAATGCACCCACTGTGCTGATGTTTTGTGTGTAACTGGTCTCACAACAGCGACCTGATGCCCTAAGGTTTAGGTGTTTACAAATGTAAACAATAAATACATTAAATGATCTCAGTTGTGATGTCATCCATGTTCTCAGAGGTTGCAGTCAGTCAACTTGTTTGATTGATGGCAACTGTATCTATTCAACACTGTCATCCGGATATGGTCTGAACGGTTGTCTGAGTAGCTCTTCTCAAATCTGTGATAAATCAATGATAGTGAGGAAGGGCCCAGGAGCGATATACATCTCTCTTTTCTCTGTCGCCGGTTTGAAAGCTGGATGGGTGCAACGAGGGCCATGTTTAGGTCTTCCTTTTCAAAGCAAAGATGTGGTATTTGGAATTCTGAGGTGATGCGAATAAGTCCAGATCCAGAAACCCCCACATTTGTTGTATAACTCCCACTCGTAGGTATTGAACCTCAGGTGGCTGAGCTGATGCGCCTCTGCATTTTTCGGGAGATGTACTGCAGAGAACCAGATCCCTTCCGACAGAGCCCACTCCCAGATGGACAGCGCTTCCATGCATTTGAGGGGAGAGTGGGTCTCCTCCTGTATGTTTAAGTAGAACATGGTCTTATAATTGTCAGCCCTGACTAGAATCGCCTTTCCCCTGGTGACGGCAAGAAGGCGTTAAGCGCTAGGCCAACTGCCCTATGCTCCAGCAGATTGATATGCAGGAGGGCCTCTGACCTGGACCATGCACCATGATAGAGTAGCCATCCAGAGTGGCCCCCTAGCCCATGAGGGAGGAATCTGTCATCGCCACCAGAGTAGGATCCGGCTGAGAGAAGGGGGCTCCCACCACCACATTGCAGTCCAGTGAAGATCCGGAAGAGGAGACGGAGGGGGATGGGCAGCCTGTCTGACTGCACCCCTGTTTCCAGGTCCCAATTGGACGGAGCTGGAGTCATCTCATCTTGAGTCTGGCATGCTGCACCATAACAAATCGCCCTCTGGAGGGACAGAAAGAAGCCTGTCGCCCGTTGGGAACACCTTCTGAACGGCTGTGTCTCATCTCAGTCCTAGGAACACCAGGTCCTGGGAAGGGTTCAACTGCGACTTCCGCTGGTTGAGGGAAAACCCCCAACTGGTGAAGAACATCCACTAGCCGCTGACAAGAGTGAACCTCCACCCGGGCAAGCTGGCCCTCACCAACCAGTCATCTAGATAAGGGTGCAGGTGTTCACAAGGGGCCAATCTGAGGTTAGATGGCAGCACCCTGTATTGGAAGAGGTGTGACTTAATCGTGAACCACAGGAATTTCCGGTGTGGTTGGAAGATGGGAACGTGTAGGTACGCATCTTTAAGGTCCAGATTCCTGCAAACAGTGACTCTGCTATGGGGGCAGGAGTATTCATCTTGATCATCCTGAAGCATTGAAGTGGTAAAGACAGGTTGAGGGACAAACGGTCCAGGAAAACCTGCTTGATTGTTCTTGGGTACCGCAAAAATACTGGAGTAAGAACCAGAGCCCCTGTCTTACGGTGCCACCTGTTCCACCACCTGCATGTCCAATAGGAGTTGGATATCCAGCAACAGCGCAGGTGACCCTATCTGCAACAGCATAGGGGCGGGGGAAGAAGAAGACTGAAGCCTGCAGAGACTACAGAAAGACACCAAGGACTTATGAACCAACACTTCCAGCTGCTTACAAAGAGAGCCAGCCCGAACACCACAGGAGAGCTATGTTCCTTGACCAATACTTCATTGCTTTTTACCGTCCGAGGCAGGAGTGGAGGAGAGGGTGTGGAAAAAGCCTTGCAAGGTCCTCTGCTGCTTCCTCCTGTGGTGGCTGGGTGATCTGTCTGCCCGCCGCGTTCTGTGGTGCTGAAATCACTTGAAGCCACTGAAGGTGCGAGGCTTGAAGTCAGACCTGCCCTGATTCTACGGGAAGGACCTTTGCCCTGACTTTGTCAGGATAACAAGAATTTAGCAGTTTGGGTGGAGGTCTTCTCTTTTATAAGTTTGTCATCAGTGGACGAGTGAAACAGATCCGTCCCTTCGAACGGAAGGTCGAGGATCCTCTCCTGCACATCTGAGGAACATTTTGTAGCGTGCATTCACACTGTCCGCCTCATCTCTGCGTCCAGGCAGAGGCCCCTGCTGACCGAATCAATATGGGAATCAATATGGGAAACTGAGGTCTCCATCAGATCCAGCGGACCTGCTTTAAAAGAGGCCTGACTTTCTAGAGGGGAGGCATGGAACGGACTCTCCAATCTCCCGGCACAGCTTCTGGTTTGAAGCAGCGAAGATAGCATCAGCGTTGGCCTGGCGCAGGTGTAGCCCAGCGTTAAGGTAGCACTTTCCTCTGAAAGACTTGAGGGCCTTATCCTCTGTGGACAAACAGTTGAAGGCGGCCACAGAAGAAGAAGAGGAAAGCTTTGAATACAAAGATCCTGCTGCAACTACAGAAGAATGTGGTTGAGGGTGGGACGCAAGGAGGACTGGTTCACCATCTAGCAGCCGAAGCAGGCGTCCAGTTTCTTGTTCATCTGAGTGTTTGCCGTCGGCTTTTCCCAGACTTTCTTGGCTAAGGACAGGACGTCCTCTTGTAGAGAAATGCCCGAACGGTCTGTGGCACGCAGGGCCAAAACCTCTGCCAGGACTCCCAGCTCTTGAGGGGCCTGCTCAGGATGGGGAATCCCTAACAACTCTGCTACGCCTTGAAGATGGTCGTGAAACACTTTCTCAGATGCAGAAGGCTCCTCTTCTTGTGCGTCACTCCAACCACTGTCTTTGCCAGAGAAGTCTGGGTCCTGCCTTGGAGGTATCAGAGGCGACCCACCACCCACGTATCGACAGGTGACTGATGAGGGGGCATAGGCATTGGTGGTAGAGGTGGAACAGCCACTGGGGCCGGAAGAATTGGAAGAGCAGGGGGACCTGGAACAGAGCAGCCACGGGCTACTGTACCAGGACCCCCGACAGAACCACTGGGGAGGGGGCCTTGGCGGTACCGCATGAGTAGGAAGAAGCCCTCGAAAAAACGATCCACGCCGGCTGCTGGGTTACAAGAGGGAGCATGGCCCTCTGCCGGCTGGCTCTTCTGTCCTGATTGAAGTGCCAAGGAACCTCGAATGGGCATCCGAACAGCTGGGTGGCATGAATGTAACCCTCTGGGGACCTCCCGCCTGTGCCATGACCTGCCATTACCTGACACCGCTCCCTGAAGGAAGAGGACTGGAACCCCCCTGAGCCACCCATTCTGAAGATGATAGGGCTACCTGAGGCCTCGAGTCAGAATCTTAGATGCCGCCAGCCGTGCAGGCTCTGTCCTGTGTTTGTCGGTCATTTTGGGGCCTTGCGCCAGGTCCTGGGCGGGAGGATGCGAAACCCCGAACACCATGCTGGATTTGACATTGCTGGGGACTGTATCTATCCTGACCCTGAAGCAGAAGCGCCAACTTGGAGATGGCTCCGGTAGGCCTATGGCCCTCAGCCAGCAGGCTGGTAGTTGAATGGTCCCCCTGTGTCATGGCATCAGAGGTTCTGATTGGCTCTGGTAGGCTGTGAGCCCTCAGCTGGCGAGCTGGTAGTCATATGGGGCCGCGCCTTAGGCTGCCACCTGGCAGGGCCATCTTAAGCATTTTTGGGGGCCTGGGCACAGATATCTTTTGGACCCCCCTCCACCACGCCAAAGGAATGAAGGGATCAAGAATACTAGTCGTGCCCCCACCCCCTACCCATCGCGCTCACAACCTATTGGATGATATGCTGTCTCGCAGCATAGTAGGCACGTTAACTCCCTTTAAGTCCCCTTACCCTCTTCATTCTTGCTCTAATCAGAATGATAAACAAGTAGCATTTGAAGACCAACATTAGCAGTCTATGAAGAGGTTACTGTTCTAGTATATATACAGTATACTTTTTTATCAATACCATCCATGAAGGTATGCAGCCTGTAGTATTGATGCAGGACCGTATGTAAAAGGTACATGTAACCCATAATAGACAGAGAACTCACATTAGCTGCCTCACAGAATAGAAAAGTGTTCAAGCATGGATAGAGGAGACCAATTGGAAGGAAGGAGAAAGCTACACATACCATAGCATGGATAGTGGATGCAGATTAGAAGCCACTAGGAAGATGTCTTTATCCAAGATGTGGGATATGGTTTTCAAATAGTGCTGCCATTAGATAAAAAAGGAACAAATGCCTGTGGTGTGCGATATACATATCCTCACTATTAAAATGGAAGCAACCCTATAGCCATTGAAACCATGAATAAGGCTTTTATGAAGATCATACCATGAGAAGGAAATCACTCTGAGGGGCTGACAATTTTGAAAGGTTTAGGTACTGGCAATATTGAGAGGTTAGGCAATCCAAAAATTAAATGGGATGCCCAGGATCACACATTGGTTAAGGGGTGAAGGGGTTAAGCTGGGAGTTGTGCTAATTCTGCAATTTCTGCATTTGAACACATGCTTTTCCAGTTCTTACTATGAACTAAAACAATCTAATTTTATAAAAACGGACTTGGAAAGTACACAAATCACATTACCAAACATGGCCATTTTTAAACAAACTATTATAGAAGCGTGCTATGCAAAACGGGAATGATTCTAGCTTCATTCTCTCCATCATCAAGGGAAGTATTTAAGTACCAGCATACCAGTAGATGTGATTTAACAAATTTAATCTGGGTTTGTCTTTTGTATTTTAAAACTTTAAATACTTCCAAAATAATGGCTTGTGACATTTCCATTTATAAACGTGCATAAAAAGCTTTTACCAAAAAGCAAACCGTTTTTTGTGTCAAACAAGCAGACCTTAAAATATGCTTGCCTGAGGCCTGAAACATCTGGTCCGCTCTCTTTTGTCTACCAACCCTTCCACCCAAATGGCCTACATAAAAAGAAAGATCAAGTAATGGGCTAAACGATACCAGCAGCATGCAAGAAGGCAAACCTTACAGAAGACAGCACAGTAATGTAAGATATATTAGATGATTTGACCAGGATCACTGTATCGTCGGCTGGCAAATTCAGGCTACAAGCATGAACATTTTTGTTCCATAGTCTTGAATTTGGATACTTATTCACCTCTTGGACTAACAGTTTATGCCACAGCAGGAGACGACTGTCTAGGTTTTCCAACACCCCATCTGAACAAACCAGTTTCTAGACCTTAACCATACGGATCACGTGTTAGTTTTTATAGCAACCCCTATTTGGTGCAGATACTTTGCTGATAATAGCAGATGTTGTTCTGCAAAGCCAAGTACACATGCAGGCAGGTTTATAAACTTCAGACATAGGAAAGGCTCAGCCTGCCTTGCTGGAATGTGATATTCTAATTTTACATATGAACACATATCTCTGCAGCGGGAGCTTTACACACTGAGCTAACTTCTGAACCATTGTGGCGCTCAATTTATCAATATGCATTTCACCATTGCCTTTTGCACATGATCAACATAATTCCCACAGGAAGGAAAGGATGCTACATAGTTGTGCCGTAAGGAACACACAAACTGTGTACCACAGGGAACACAGAAAGCAATACATGATGAATTGATCAAGGCAGAATGTGCTTGTCAAAACAGAAAGGCAATGGGTTTAGAGCCTCAGCAGCACCCCATAAAATATCCTGACGTGTACTATTTAAGACTGGTGACCAATTGGTCTTCTTCAGATCAGGCAGCCCTGTGGGGCCCCCTCCAAGGTGTGGGCCCTGGGCAAGTGCCCCTTTTGCCCTCTCATAAAAACGTCTCTGCCACCAAGATTCAGAGCTCAAAACCCTGTTGCCCCCCGGTGCAGAAAATGAAGAACTGGCGCGCCCCTCGTGGATTGCCCGGAAGAGCCCCTAGGCCCCTCAGCTTGGGAGCTGGTAGCCTTGATGGCCTCGGGTCTGCCACCAGTACTAGAGTCCAAGGTACCCTTCCCAACTGGAGGTCCCGGGAAGGAGTCTCCATGCTGGGGGACCTTGGAGAACAAAAGGCTTCCCTTCTTTTGACGCAAGGTCCTGGCAACAAAGTCCTTTAGATGACTTGCTGGTGAAGTGTGGAAGATCTCTCTGCAGCGGGAAAGTAGATTCCTCAAGGATCGGTGACCATGAGAGCTGCAAGCCAAGGATGCGTCCCAGCGTTGGTGGGCCCCGGGTGCTCAAGGCAGAGCACATGGGGGTCAGATGCCAGGAACGACCAATCGCAGGATGCGCATTGCATGAAGCCTCCTGCAGCTGACATGTGCCGAGGAAGGAAAGGCACCGAAGAGTGGTTGACAAAATTAGAAAAACAAAAGAACTGGGAGCACGCTGAACCCTGAAAATGGTTACTGTGCCTAGCTGCTAGGTCCGACACTATCCATGTGGAAAAAGGACTGAGGTGAGGTGCTGGTGGGTGGGGACTCAGGGGTGTTCACTGCATGCTATACTAAAGGGGTAGCTCACGTTTTTGCTATCAAAGGTTCTGATACCGTACCCATTATGGGGGACTCCCACAAGGATGGTAGAAAGGGGACTGGACGTAAGAGTATGCTGATGAGGGCGTTTGCCACCACAGGGGCTTTGATGCTCCTCAAAGGTACTGTCTCAGGGCACCGGGTGGCGTGATCCAACATTACAAAGAGATACTGGTCCCCTAAGGATATTTGGGGAGGCAGCAGGGATACAATGTCCATGCTTAATCTCTTGAAAGTCCTCCCAATCATGGGTAGTGGAATTAAGAGGCCTTTGTTGATGTTTGGCAAGTGTGGCAGAAATTGACATTCGTCCCTGCCCCTCCCATCTGGGTCCAGTAAAAATGGGCAGTCTGTTGGTTGTCTTGGTCATCCCTAAATAACCTGCCAATGGAATGTTGTCAGCCAGGTCCAGTAGGAACTTCCTGTGGGACTGTGGGCCTCCAACTGCCAGCTGGCCCCCTGCCTCACAATTCGTGGGCCACACCGAACATCCCAGCGGCTTTCCCCTGGGCATGTTGTTCTGCCTGCTCACGCAGATGTCCAAGTGGCACAGTAGGGCTTTGCAAATGTCTGCCTGGCTTGGACCTCCAGCTTAGAATAAATCACTTAGTTACGGTAGGCTCTTGAGGTTTGAAACTACTGTGTACTTTAGCCCAGGTTGTCTTTCTACACCTGTAGGGGGGTCTTGGGTATCAGATTGCAAATTGTCCTCAGTTTACTTCTTGGCTATGCAGACAGCACAATTCCTTGGAGTATGGCCTGCCCATCCCCTAGAAGGCATTGGCTCCTTACCGGTTTCTTCCATTCCATCTAATTGACAAGGTGATCCGGAAACTTTCCAGCTAGTTCTTACAGCATGCTCTGATTCTCATACCAGAAGAGGTTATCGTTGGTGGCTTTTCAAAGGTATATTCCCTGAGAGGTAATTGGCAGTGTCTCCCTTATTACTCTATTATTATTATTATTATTATTATTACTCTACTGTCTGGGTTCAAGTTTTTGGGCTGATGCCAGTTTCTAACAGACAGTTCCGCTGTGTGTTTTTATTACATTGTAGCTCCACATTCCTCTTTCAGGGGGTCATGGTTTGTAATCTCCCAAAAGCATGGAGGAAGGGGAATGGGACATCATAGTAAGTGAGTTACTCAGTGTAGTGACTACTGTGCTCCCGGTCTATAACTCCCCTTCCTCCATTCTCAATATCCATGCTAAGCTAGTCATCAGTCAGGTACAGCCCAGTCCATGGAAAGGGAAAGGCAGGACAAAGCTTGTGGCACCGCCTCATGGGGTGCGGCTGTGTGCACACGTGGCTACTCGAATCAATCAAATTTGAGGAATTCTTTTTGATTGTGCCGAAAAATGGCTCTGATCCTTCCGCTACTAATGGGTAATCCCACAAGTCTGAAACTAGAATTGGCAATGCCAACAGTTTTAGCTTTTGTGTATGTATGGGGAATGCATGCCATAGTGGTATTAACTAGCCATCAATTGTAGCAGCTGCATAATGCGAGAACCTGGGCATCTAATAACATCAAATGCCTAGTTCTTATACACAAGCCAAAACTGATGGCTTTGTTAATAATTGTTTTTAACAGGACTTCCGTGAAGGATACACTGACTCATACGTCGAATGGCTGAAGGCAGACCTGGTTAAGACATTTTATTACACCAGTGGCACATTTAAAGCTCTTATTAAGTAATTAACGCTCAGAATACTGTTTTGAAAAAACACTGGAAGGCACTTTGAGTATAACGTTTGATGGTAAGGCTTGATTAGGCTAGCTCCGAGATACCAGAAGGGTGTGTGTTGAGCAGTTAGGGGCAGGAAGTAGGTAGGAATGGCCATAGGAATTAGCTTGGCCTTGGGCCGTCAAAAGGCGGGTAAATAATCAAACACCTAAAATCTTTCTGTCCATTATATGCCATTTCCACTAATCTGTACTGTAATACAGTTGTTTCGGCTTCTAGGTGATGCTAAAGCACCTCCTAATAGTCAAAACTAAAAAGCGCGACTATTTGTCACTGTGATGAGTAACTTTTGACATCTTCTA
Organism: Ambystoma mexicanum; assembly: GCF_040938575.1. NCBI lineage: Eukaryota > Metazoa > Chordata > Amphibia > Caudata > Ambystomatidae > Ambystoma > Ambystoma mexicanum. The sequence continues at coordinate 1,041,842,125 of NC_090922.1, read as the reverse complement.
GAGACGGCAGTGCCTGGGAAACTTCTTGTCCGGATTGTGAAAGCTTTGTTCCCTGCAATGCTTTTGTCTTGGCTTCCCTAGTCGTACAGTTATCGTTGTGATTTAAGTCCAGTTGCTGGATGAACCCCAAGTCTTTCATGAATTATGGACATCAACTTTGCATGATAAATGCAATAAGGTAATCCAGGCAATGGCCGCAGAGACACCGGTTTCTCTGTTCATTTCTGAACAGCTGCATGGAAACAGAACTGAGTATTCCTGTCACAGAAAGTGAGGCTCCTGAGTACATAATTCTCGGGAACAGCCAAGGGCCGATGGGGCAAGTCAGAGTCCCATTGGAGTCCAATGTGCATTTTGAATGCAGTTGATTGGTACCCCAGGTCCATTGAGCAGTTCTAGCCACACCCAAGCCATTGCCAATGACTCCATGATACACTGATTGGTAGACTTGCATGTGAAAGAATAATATTTCGTGACGGTGGGCCTCATTACAGGTCCAGCGGTAACCCTGCCGGCTCCTGGCTTCCCGGTGCCACCGGCCTATTCCGAATCCGAGTCAGGCGTCGGGATTTTTGTTAGTCCCCATTCCCATGGAGTCCCATAGGACTCCATTCCATGGAGTCCCATAGGTGCTCCTGTAAGAACTCTGCGAGCGGGTGCCGCCTCGCCCCGCAGGTCTGACCCTGGTGTGAGGGATGGCACCCGCCCGTAAGAGATGTAGTGTGCCGGTCCAGAAACAAAAGTGCTTACCGGCACCGTTGTTTACGGACCGGTGTAACGAGGCCCAGTGTTTGGCGCTGTTGCATGAGAACGCATACTATTTAGGGAGGGTGTTTAAACTACAGAAAATTGCAGTAACTGAGTGAACCATACAATATAGTCATGATGTGGTGGCAAAGTTAGTGTGTTTTTTTTGTGCAAAGTATTTTTATTGAAATCTCAACATACACGCATAGCTACAGGCGATAGTTAATTCGTACACAGATTTAAGTAGCGCTCAGAGCAGCAATGAAGCATTTATGCTGCAGTGCAATGTCAATGCAGAGTGCATTGTGACATATGAAAATAGGTTGGTGGTCTTTTCCATTATGCACTTGGAGCAGCAATTACCAGTGTGGAAGGGTTCTTTGCACTGATTTCCTCACTGGCGATAGTCTCTCCATATATGAAATAGTTCATCCCGGAATCAAGTAGCACAAGTTCGGAACTGCTTGAAAACGAACATAATTTTTGTTTTTTGGGTAGAAAAATAATCCCAATGTTGTCTCTTTATTGTGACCTCTTCATTGAAATGTGTGCTTCGGTTTGGGACATGTTTTTATTTCTTACTTTTCTAACAGCACCTCTAGGGTTTTGGTGGCTGTGGGGTGAGCGTGCATCATTCGTGGAGAAGTTAACCACCTGCATAGTGCTTGATACCACCTCTAGCCAGTTACAAGGCGTCTGCACCTTGCGCCATTTCCTATTGCTGTCACTTGTCAATGGCTGGGGGAGGGGTTGTCAGTGAGTAGGAGGCAGGCTGAGCTGAGCAGTGCTTTTGAATAAGTGGGCAGTTATTTAAGAAATTTATTGTCGATTGCATAAGTTTGTGTTGTGTGTAGTGTCCCAACCGTATGCACCAGGCATTCAATATATACTGTAAAACCACGGATGATTAAATGAAAATAGGTGAGACTGTGCACATGTTCTGTCTCTCATTTCGTGCACCCAAAAATTAGTGTGTATACAAAATGCATGTAAAAAGTTGGTGACACTGGCGTAACTGGGGACCCCGCATTACCCGCGGTGCGGGGGGCCCCGCGACCACATGTTCTGGAAGGGGCCCTTTTTATTTAGCACACTTTTTTTTTTTTTACGTTTTCTTTTTGAAGTCACTCTGCATTTCTAAAGAAATGATTTCTGTAACACAAATAATTTCTTTATGAAGGCAGAGTGAATACAAAAAGTCTGGTGGCTACCCCCACCCCATGACATGAAGACCCTAGGCTGGAGGCCTCCATGTCATGGGGTGGGGGAAGCCCTATGACTTAAAAAATAAATAGTTTATTTTTAAAGTCGCTCTGCCTTCATAAATACATTATTTCCGTTATGGTTCAGTCCTTAACGGAAATAATTTCTTTATGAAGTCAGATTGACTTCAAAAAGAAACAATGGGCCTCATTACGAGCATGGCGCTAGCCGTGCCTGTATGGCAGGCACGGCTACCGCCGATGTGTCCGCTACCGGCACTGCCTCCCGTGATTGGGCAATACCGGCCCATTACGAGATGCATGGGCCGTTAATTGCCCATTCGTGGGTGGCGGTATTGTCGGGTTCCCGATCCTCATTCTGCAGAATAGGGCAGAATAGGGGTGCGGAGTATGGTTGCGTCGGCATCGTTGATAACGGTGCCGGCGCAATTATGAATTATGCTTGCGGGTGCCACACCGCCCGCCAGCTAAGACCTGGCAGGCTGTCAGGAACCCGCGAGGAGAACTCGTAATGTGGCAGGATGGTATGAACGGTGCCGGTGCCTTACCGGCATCATTCATACCGTCACCGCCAGGGTCCTAATGAGGCCCAATGTATTCTTGAAGTATTATGGCTCCCCTCAACCCATGACGTGTGCGTGTGTGAGTGTATGGTGAAAGAGTGCACACAAATGTATGGGTGGCTGGGTATACATGTGTGCGTGTATGGTGAAAGGATGCACAGTTAAATGTATGGGTGGCTGCCTGGGTGTGCCTGTTTGGTGAAAGTGTCCACACTTAAATGTATAGGTGACTTCTGTGTGAGGGTATGGTGAAAGGGTGCACACAAATGTATGGGTGGCTGCCTGGATGTGCCTGTATGGTGAAAGGGTGCACACTTAAATGTATGGGTAGGTGCCTGGGTGTGTGTGCCTGTGTGGTAAAAGGTTGCACGCTTAAATGTACGGTTGGCTGCCTGGGTGTGCCTGTGTGGTAAAAGAGTGCACTCATAACTATATGGATGGCTGAGTGTGCGTGTGCATATATGGTGAATGGTGTGTGTGTTTGTGTTCAGGGGCGCAACAAAACCTACATTTCAGGGGGGCTAACTTTTCAAATGTTGGGAGAGGTGCTAACTTCACGTGTGGTGGGAAGGAGCAAACTTATTTGTGTGGGGGCATGCAACTTCTTTATGCATTTTAATGAGACTATGCTAGTGCAGCTGCAATGTTACAAGCAGTTAACTCTCTCCTTTAGGTCTGAAAGCACCGACTTATGGACTGCTGTGAGAATGACTGTCTCCTGTTTCCACTCTACCCTTCCAATCACTCCCATGGCATGCAAGTACTAAACCCACATCACAATTTCAATTGCTTAAAAAATGTGGCATTTGAATGCAGGTACAAACCTTGAAATGGTGTACATTAGTAATTGATGGGCCGGGCCCTTGTTGGTGGCAAAACCCAGGTGCCGTTTAACATCTGTGTCCTTTTCTGTCCAGCAACTGCTCTGTAGGTCAGCCAGGTCAAGTCAACATAGCCCACAATTTCAGTGGGGGGGGGGGGGTGCTGCAGCCCAGTCAGCTCAATGGTGTTGCACCACTACTTGTGTTTAATGCCTTGATTAATTATTGGTAATCTTCTTTACACCTAGCCCTATTCTTCCTCATCCCAGTACTTGTGTATGAGGCAGTACTTTTGTATGAGCCATTATGCCTCAATCACAAGTACTGTGATAAGGTAGAGGTACATGAAGGTAATGCCTGAATTAGCTACCTGTAATCTTCATTACTCCTAGTCCCACTCTTCCTCCAGTACTTACCAGTGAGGCAAGGAGCCTCATACGTAAGCACTGGGACAAGGATGAGGGACAGAGGTAATTCTGGGCCAATGAGCTGATTTTGGAGGTTGGGGTAGGGGATGGGAGGGAGAAGGCATGTGTGGGGGCTGGGGTGTGCAATAAATCATAATGGTCATACATGTCCGTGCTAAGCAGGCATGATATGTGGTATTAGTGGCTAGAGAGGCATTTTGATGCAGCCAGTCTAGTCATTCCTCAGTTTGGTATGACTTCTTTTTTACTGGGCATTTCTAATAAAGCAGTCCTGCTAAGTGTAATTACCTGGCTAGATTGGCATTTGGGTTCTGCCAGTCTAGCCATTTCTTACTGCAGCACTGTATATTTTTCTGGGCATCTGTGATAAAATGATATGTTATGATATTATAAGTCATATATAACGCACCTGTACACAAGTGTTTTTAGGCACGACAGGACAAGAGAAGGAAAACTGAGGGAAGACAAGACAAATTATCTTACTAAGCCTTGTGTCATTCAGATTGTGCACGTGAGAGAACGAGATGTGCAAGGGGAAAGGGAGGGGGGGAGTGTAATGGAGAGGGGAGGGGAAAAAAGGGCAGCAATGCTCTGAGTAAGTGCCGCCAGGGCAGCGCTGCTCTGGGTAGTGCAAGGAGAACAAGGGACTGTAGGGTTACAGTTACAGCCCCTAACTGTTTGGTATGCCTGGAGGCAGTGCAGGGGTGACTGATCAAGAAAGAGCCTGGACTCAGTGAGACAGAGGGTAGGCAAGCAACCAGTTGGTACAGCGGACAGGTAGGTCAGGTAGGTCAGCAGGGTAGGGAGAGAGAGAAAGCAGAGGAGAAGAGGAACGTTTTGAGATGCTTCTGGAACTTCAAGTGGTCCGGCTCAAGTTTGGGAGGGTCAGGGAGGCCATTTCAGAGGGAGACAGCTGCCGGGTAGAAGTATCTACCCCCCCCACTCTCTGCCTGGAGAAGCATCTAACCCTCAGCACTCGAGAAGGAAGGTGTTTTGGAAGATAGCGGTGGATGTAGTGCGGATCCCAGCCCCAGAAAGCAATGAAAAGGGTCTTGAACTTGATCTTTGCACCCACTGGGAGCCAGTGGAGAGATTTCATGGCTGAGAGATGCAGTCCCTGGGCTTGGGGCCAAGGATAAGTCGTGCAGTCCTGTTCTGGATTAGTTGCAGAAGGTGGAGAGTTGAGGAAGGCAGATTGAGAAAAGTGGCTGGTGCAGTAGTCCAGTCTAGAGAGAACCAGAGCTCTGGAGACAGTGAGCTTCTGGGGGAAAGTGAGAAATGGAAGAGTCCCTTTGAGGAGTTGCAGCTGGTAGTGGGACTTCTTGGCGATGTCCGAGATGTGAGGAGAGAAAGAGAGAGTGGAGTTGAAGATGACACCAGGAATGAGCGAGAGAGGAGAGTAGGCTGAGGGGAGCCTGAAGGAAAGCTGAGTGTCATCCGCATAACACTGTAAATTAGAGGAGAAGGTAGAGATCAGGTGGGTCAAAGGGGCCAATTAGAGGTTGAAAAACCAGGGTGAGAAGATAGATCCCTGGAGAAGGCCACATGTAGAGAGAGGTGGCGGAGTGAAAGGGAGAAAGTTGGACCTGGGAGGGGCTGTCCAAGGGGAGGAGGTCAGCCACTCCAGGGCCTCATCCATGATGCCCAGGTTCTCACAGAGTCAATTGATCAGGATGTCGTGGTTGACCGTTTCGAAAGCAGCCGAAAGTTCCAGGATGATGACAGTAGGAATGCTGGAATCAAGGTTAGAGATCAAATCTTCACAGGTGTTCAGGAGAGCAGTTTCCATGCCTCTGGCAGCTCTTAAGCCAGACTGATGGTCATGGAGACAACCAACAAATTCATTGTGGAGAGTAAGCTGGCTGTTGGCCAGCTTTTCCAAGAATTTGGGAGAGGGGAAAGTTCCAGTGGCAAAAGAATGATTACAGAAATCGGCCAAGGCTGGATCAAGGGTGTCAATGTGGTCCTTGATGGTTCTGGAGGAGCAGGCGAGCACCTGTTTCGATGACACTTCCATAGATGGGAATGGTCTAGAAACCTCGTCAGGTGTTAGAGAGAAAGAGGAGAAAGGAGGAGGAGAGGGAGAGATGGCCAAAGGGGGCCGAGAGAGGAAGGGGGAGAGGAAGAGGAGATAGAGGACAGGATGTTCTGAGTTTTAGCGGAGAAGCGAGAGGCCAAAGCCGTACAGAGGGCCTGTTGAGGGAACAGGAGAAGTACAAACCGCAACAGGATTGGCCAGTTCCTTGCAGATTTTAAAGAGTTTGGCTGTGTTGTTAGAGGCCGCAGAGACGCAGGCTTGAATGTGTGCTCTCTTCTTGATGAGTCTTATTGCTTCAACTGGCATTTTGGTGCAACCAGTCTAGGTATGTCTTCATGTGGCCTGCCATGCTTTACTGTAATGTTATTATGTGTCTACACTGGTCTACATTGTGCAGCCAGTTGGACATGTTTTCATTGGCATGGCATTTTTAATAGCAAAGCATTAATGTTCATGTGCACTGTTGGTGACTTGCATGTTTTGGTTTGCTGTTACCCCACACAACAATAGAAAACACATATGTATATTGTTCTCTTAGTACAGTGTGTGGCATACCCCTTCACCAACACGTTTGTGCGTATTGCGCAAGCGTGGTAATCTAGGGCGGGCCAGAGTGTGGCGTGACTCATGATTTGTTGCCGAGTTGGGCGGGGGGAACCCGTCAGCATGGCTTGCAGGGGGCCCCCAGAGCTTGTGTTACGCCACTGGTTGGTGATAAATAAAAACTTAAAATAAAACACTAAATACATGCTGCAGAAGTACATTTACTATTTACTGAATGTATTACAAATAACAACGGTGGGTCAGATCAAATGTTGGGACCCAGTTGATTTAGGGGTCACCCAGTTGATGAGGCATTTATCCAGTTGATGAGTCCAATCTATCATGGGTGGCACCAAGTTGGCTTTCAAACCTGCAGACACTGCTGCTACATGGTGCCAGTGTCGCATTCTATTGCCAGCTGCAGCCCGGCAAGGTCTGCACATGAAGATGCTGGTGATTCCACCTCCATTGAATGGCAAGGAGCATCCTAATAGTGAAATTATAAACAGCAGCTCAAAAGACTGCTGCTTCATTGCCGAAGATTAATTGGGGCCAAACCATGGTCTAGATCTGTAAACGACAGGGACTTTGTCATTTGGGAGTCACCAGGGGTCTCAACTGCAACCCCCGAGGTCTCCCTTGCTACCTCTGTGGTCTGCCTTGCTTGCCCTTCCTTAACAAGAAAAACTTTTTTAAAAATGTAAGCTCCTGGGCTGTGGCCAGCGCCATGTGGCTCTTTGTTTCTGGAGTGGCTGGCTTTCTTGATCAGGCCTCTTAAAAAAGGGGGTTCCACAAGTGTAACCCTTTGAGCAGTGATCCTAAATAAGAAAGAATAGGCATAAAAAATAATTTCTCTTACTGGAATTCTAAACAATATTTGCTTGACTCATTAAAGCTTTATTTCAGGCACACTTTATGGGGTGAGTCACTGATTTAGTCTGTTCTTAAACACCTCAACTCAGCCTTTCATCCTTCTGAGGTCGATAAATGAGTGCCAACACAGGTTGGGTGAAGTTGTATGTATATTTGTTCTATATAAAGCGCTTAAGCGTAAGTGCTATATAATAACACACAATAATCATTTGGCCTTGGACGTCTGTTTGCATTCACAGTCGTTTTGTAATATGGGCCTATAAAAACTGATATTAATGATAAATATGGTGATACATTCTTGTATGAAATGTATATCATATTATAGTGATATAACCATATTTATTGTAGTGTACTTAGGAACAATGCTATGTGATGCCACTTCCTGTTTCGTCAAGGAGTGAAAAGTTGTGTTCCATCGCTTCCCGTGATGTCACTTCGGGGTGGGGTCAAATGACATAACTTCCTGTGATGTCATCACTGGTCAACGATCGTGTGATGTTGCTTCCACTACCCCTGGCATTTTGGCGAAATGACAGCCCTGGTGGACGATATAGTTGATTCAGCCAATATTTAAAAACATTTAAAATAAAGTAATTCTGTACAGACTTTGCTTGAAGCTGCTGTAACCTGTCCCTATATGTTCACCTTGGAACACTCCAGAAAAGATCTGCTACCTGTACGAGCATCCTTTAGAGTCCCGACCATTAAAGCTGTTGACATGACAGTAGGAAAGACGTCATTTCGGGGAGAGCTTCAGGTGCTAACCTGGTGGCCCTATGCTGTTGCAGCTGTGTGTGAAATCTAAGTTAGGTTGGTTTGGTGATAAAAGGGGCCACTCAACCTCGGATGGAACCATACAGCAACATAAGTGTAATGCATTGTCACTCACATAGAAGGCTTGTGGGAGGGTATCGTCAGTGGTCGAAGTGTACAAAAATATTAAGTGGAACTATGTTCCCTGCTGGCCTGCACCAGCTCCCAACAAACCCCTTTCCCACAACACTCCCACGTGCAATCCAAACCCCCAACAAACGCACCTGCTGTTTAAGGGAACGTTCAGTGCGGTGCACTGAAGTGCAAGTTTCAACTTCTTCCTACACTCTTATTTTAAAACAACGTCACTCCGAAATGGTTTCTTTGGCTTACTGTTGTATTAAACCTGGCTAACAAAGACTGGTGGTGCTGTTATTTAACTTTAATGAATCTGGGAGTATACTGCTTGCATCTTGGGAATTGCTATCTCGTGCCTTTGTTCGGCCATACCGATCCTCCCTAATTTTACTTTAACCCTGGCACTAGTTGCTGGCCACTGTCTGAGCTCTAAATGGATATGTATTTCTGTGGATTCAGCCTTTTGAGTTTTCCTGAGGCTTTGAGGCCTGTGCTCATTAAGAGATGTGCTGCTGCCTACTTTTTTAATAAGATGGCTGTCCAGCTACACTTTTGCATCTATCTTTAGGGAGCTATATTTGCATGTCGTTCATGTTGCATTCACCTTATAAGTTGGTCAAGTCAGTGTTATTCATGGCTGTTGATTCTATGTTCATTTTCTTTAAGTCTAAATGCATATATTACCTATTGGAGTGCATATTTGCTTTGTGTCTAATGCATACTCTTTTACTGTTACAACGCTATTATTATTATAATTGTGGTATTTGTTTTATTTATTTTTTACCTTTGTAAAGTGCCCAAGCCCAAGGGCATCAGTGCAGTTATTGAGCACAGACCTTCGTTTGAGAAACAATGAAGCGCTTTACATAGGTATACAACTGTAAAGATGCATAACTGAGCACTTTTCAGAGGTAACAACAGAACAGATATACAGCAGGTGTAGGAAACAGAGGGGCACATAGAAGGGGTACAGCTGTACAGGGTGATGGGGAGGAGAGGGGCAGACAGCGTCTAGCAATACAGGTGGCGCGGGGGGCAACATGATGGCCTATGTGTTGAGGAGGAGAGACTCCTTGAAGAGGTGGGTCTTAGTTCTTTTCTGTATCGTTGGAGCATGAGGGCAAGTCACATGCTGACGGGGAGGAGGTTCCATAGTCTTGTGGCAAAGGCCGAGAAGGCTTGTTTTCTGGTTATTTCTTTTTGCAGTGGCGGATGTGGTGCGCTGTCCGCCAGAGATGTTGAGATTCTCTGTGAGATTGCTGGGTGACTTGAGTCGGCTGTTTTATAGATGATGCAGCAAGGCTTGAAGGTGATTTGTGCATGTATTGTGAGCCAGTGAAGGTTGATGAGGGCCGAGGTGATGTGGTCATATCTGCGTAGGCCCGTGATGAGGTGTGTGGTTGCGTGTAGGACACTTCTCAGGGGCACAAAGGAGGACAACATGAGGCCTTCAAGGAGGGCATTGCCTCCATCTAGGTGGGATAGGACCATTGCTTGCAAAGTGGATCTAAAGCTGTCCAGAGGAGGAACGGCTTGACTTTCCGCATGAGGGAGAATTGATACCAAGTTTTCTCAGCTATGTGTGTCTTGAAGAAGAGGTGTTTGTCGATTTTGAACCCGAGGAACTTGGCGCAGGAGGTGAGCTCAGATGTGAAGCCCTCAGGGTTCATGGTTGATAGCCAGGTCTGTATGTCTGGGTGTTCTGTGTTGTTGGTGAGGAGTAGGAATTAGTTCTTGGAGAGGTTGAGCTTCAAGTATGCAGTGGACATCCAAGACTGGATCAGCAACAAACTGCTGGCGGTTGGTGAGGTAAGGCTTGAACCAGCGTAGGACAAGGTTGCTGATTCCCATGCATCAATGTAGGTTGTCTGTGACTGCCTTCTGGTCGTTTGTTAATTAGTTTGAGTGCTCTGCTTACATTGTTTGCAAACCCTGCTGCACCTGTAGGGGATAAGAGCGCAACAGCTGCCTCAGTGAGTAACGTCAATCACCTTTGCCGTATAGATGCAGGGGAGGGGCAGAAGCTATGGGTGATGTATTCATCTGCCTTCCAACACTCCCCCTCTGGTCAAGCAGTCGACCACTCCCCTCCCATTCTTCTGCTCTACACCAGATAGGGCAATTTGGGTACCCATATTTTACTCACCCCATCAAGCTACCTCCACGCCTTATGTGTTCATCATGACTCCAGGTCATGTAGCAACATTCCTCCTCAGAGTCACAATGTACCCAGTGCGCTATGTACTTGTGGGGGTCCTGAAGATATGTACATTCTGACCCAGGAGGTGCAATAAGGCTCTCCATATTTTGGGTGCAGTTGAAGTCATCCGTGTGTGTATACTCATGCATGTGAGTATCCAAGTTTATCACTATTTTTATTCCTACAGCCTTTTTGGCTGTCTTTTTTCATTGGCTTATTGTTATTCTCAAGACACAGAAAGCTAGTAGTACAAGTGCCAAGGTGGTTATCGCCTTTGTGAGGGTCCCATTTTTTTCATTGTGAGCAGGTATGTACGTGCAGCCAATTTTTCACACACACCACATTCCACCGCTGTAATAAGCTCAAGGACATAACTGTTTTGGAGAGTCATAAGCTTGACTGTTCTTAGCCCTTCCGTTATGACATTAAAACCTTTCACAGTGGTATTTATCATCTGCAGCAGTTCCCACTGTGTTGTTTGCAACCACTTGGCATTGGCATAGGCTTGCAAACCGGCAGTAAAAAAGGATGCAAAGGACATTTTTTTTCTACTGAACAATTTATGCTCATCTGGTATGGCGTCATACACATTTCTTGCCTTTACAGAGGAATAGTTATCCCTCCTTGTGTGTTTAAGGGTGTGGTACCTCTTATTTCTTAGGTGTGCGTTTATCCGTGGGAATCTGCACCTCACTCTGGGGCAATACTAGGGACTGTGCACTTTTTAACACTAGGGAGCAAAGGCCTCCCCAATTTGGAGGGAGACGCATATAGACTCTGAACCCAAAAGGCCAATAATGGTCTATTAATACTGCTGTGCCTACCTTCATTCCAGGCACACAGAAAATGTGTTTGCACCCTTTAATTTCCCTATTTTTACTGTGCAAACAGGGGGATTCTTCAATGGGAGTATGTGTAGTGGGCCTGCTTCATCCTCTACCCACATTGTATTTTAGTGTATTTGGTCCATACTGTAAGTCACTCCTTATTTACGTTCTCCACGACCACTCATAGGTGCTCTACCAGTACCTCTGATTTACAGCCGATCAGTCCTTCGACTCAGCCTTCTGTTGTAAATACCTGTCCTTCTGTTTGTAACTGGCCTCTCTACCAACACCCAGGGATTTATCTTCCCCATTTGTCAATGCAATTCGGAAATGTATTCCCGTCTCCTTGTGCCTGACAATATGTAACGTATTACCTCATGTTGTGTGTCAACATCGCTCATCAGGGATACTTCTTTTATCAAATTATCCTCATGCAGAGAATCTTCCTTAGTTGCCCTGTGGATGGAGGCACTTCTTCCCTGAAATTGACCTCTGGTCATGTGATAAGATATGATATGATATGGCATTTGTAACACGCCTATACACAAGTGTTTCATACATCCTGTGAGGTGTGTCAGGCAGTATACTATGTTTACGGGTACTTGGGTGACTATAAATGTTCTAGAGGCACACATGGCATAGTGTATGAGGGAACACATAAAACAGCTCTCATCAGACATCTCTCTCCCCACTTGCGTCATGTGTTGGTACCTCATAATGTTAGAGACATCAGCAGTATTATCAGCATTTTGTCCAATGAAGCACTGATCATCAATTACACTTCTTTTTGTACTCCTCTCTGGAATGCTATGTTTGTGATATGTCTCAGGGGCTGTTTCATTCGTCATTACTATACGTACTGGTGTATGGAGAACGTGAAAGGCTGGTCCTGCTGGGCTGGTCGTTCTATAGTGTTGCACTGCAAACAGTAAAAGTACAGACACAAAAAGGAGAACAAAGCTGCTCCTATAATAATTACTGGGGTATCTACTTTTAGCAGATACACATTGGTATATGGTCTTCTAGGCACTAAAAGAAAATCTCTCATCTCATTCAAAAGACAAATGTATCTGTCAGGGGAAGCGTTTCTTTTGTTTCTTACAAGGAGCAAGTGTTCATAAGAAAAACCTGGTAAACAAATCAGAGGAAATTTCTTTCTAGAACAATGTACATTTTCAGGTTGAAGAATACTGTTGGACAAATGTTCCAGGCTTCTAGAAAGGGATAATTTTTCATGAAGAATGACAGGTCAAGGAAAAGCGGGACGCTTTGGGGAACATTTGTTATTTCTCTTTTACTTTGGAGGGCCCCACTTTATTTTAGGTAAGCACCTATTAATCATGTTGGAACCACTGTTCTTGTATATATATAAAAAAATGGTGTGTCTTTATTGTTCTTGTTGCTGATTGGCTCATATCATCGATCTTGTCTGAGGTCTTTGCACGTCTTCTTCACCTTCGGGCTCAGTATTCACAGACAGGGGGGTCTCATCTCTATACAGTTTCACGTCACTGAGGTGGATCCGCTCATGTCTGCCCTTCCCCTTGGCTGCAGATGGAGTGACAGCTTACACAGTAAAAGGCCCTTTAGTGGGGCTTGTGCCACTGTCTGACAAAGTTACGGCACAGCACCCAGGGTATAATAAAAGGGGTCTTAACAAATGGTCCAAGTCAGTTGTTTCACATTCTTTTTCTGTTGTCTTTGAGCCCCGTGCCACGTCTGCACCTGTTGAGACATACAACTAAGAGATTGCATCATAGCTGTACATTGTGCATTTTCTTCCCCAACACAGTTGCAGCATTCTCAGCGTCAGTACGAGCCCATGTGCGAGGAGCAATGGCATCTCATGTTGAGTCAGGTGATGGTAAGAACCTGGCTGATTGTGTAAGACAAATAGTTCTAAAGGAATGCAGTGTAGCCAACTCTTTTTAAGAGTGCTTCGATCCAGCAGAAAAAAGGGCATACGCCACTATCATATTCTTGTACCAATTACAAATTTGGAGCATATCCACATAGTCGATATGCAAATGTTGAAATGATCCAGTAGGACGGGGTATTCCTCCTCTCACTGTTCTCAAAGTATGGCTAGCAGTGACCTTTTGACATACAAGACAATGTATGACTTATTGTGTGATGTGTTCATTTAAGTTAGGGACAAACCACTCCTCCCAAATCAGTACTGGAAGACATTCCTTTGTTATGCGTGCTGGGCAGTTCAACTATTCTGGTGCTACTGTAAGGACCCCTAGGGGCATAACAGTCTTCCCGGTTCTGTCCTGCTGCCACATTGCTTCTGTGGGGGACAATGAGCACCCCCTTCTTTTCCATAATTCCTGCTCTTCTGGTGGTGCTCGCCCTTGCAACTAAATCATTTGCGCTATGGGTAGTATATTAAATCCGCCTTGATCACCATGTTTCATGCACATGTGTATTTGTTTGGGGCAAAGACAATGGGCTGCATTACGGGCCCGGCAGTAACCCTGCCGGTACTACTGGCAGGTTGCCGCTGGACCCATACAAATTTACCGGTGCCTGACTTCCTGGTGCCACCAGGAGATTACAACTAAGGTGGCCCAAAATGTCAGGATTAAGTAAAATGTAAGTCCCCATTCCCATAGAGTGCCAGAGGACTCTATGGAAGTGGGGACATGGACGCACTAGCACTGTTGCTAACGGTGCCGTTGTTTCTGTGACCAGTCTGCCTACTGTGGCCGCAGCTCCGGCAGGCAGACCTGTACTATGCCGGTCCGGAAACAACAATGCTGGTGAGCTTACCGGCACCCTTGTTTCCTGACCGGCAGGTTCCTAATGAGGCCCAATGTCAGATACTTCTAGGAAATATGCTGCCCTTTTATGCTTCTAAATCAGTGGCCTAGTAGCCGTGAGAAATCAAATCTGCACCTTTGGTGTGCGCTGTGCACTTCACTACAGAGATAGCAATAGCCTTTCTAGTAATGGTGCATGCTGTACTGGTCTGCTGTCAGCACCCAGGAAGCACCTCCTTTTCCAACACGACAGTCCGGTGTGTACTGTAGACATGATGTAGGTGGAGTCGGAATACACTGTTTACACCTCATCCTCATGCACTTCAAGCACCAGAATCAATGATACAAACTCTGCTGCTTGTGCTAAAAAATGCGCTAGCAATGTTGCGCTTGTTACTATTTCAAAGCTGTCATTCTCGCCTACCTTTACTACTGCTGTTCCACTGTGCGTTTCACCAGACCTCAGATCCATCGTTGATGACCCATCAACAAAGAGAATTATCCCCCCTCCTAGGGCATTATCTTTCACATGAGGTACATCATAGTAATCAGTGTAGGTAGTAGAATCATGTACATAATCTCCCTCCTTTACTGTTTCTACTATGAATCTGGCTGGGTTCAATACTCAGCACCAAACAACTTTGATTGATGGATTTGATATGATCCCCTCATAGCCTGAAGCTATCTGTGTAGCCAATGTACTTTTGGGCTTTTCAAGGGTAACAAAAAGAGCACGCTCAACATATAATGTAACTGAAAAGCCCATAGTTATCCTGACTGATTTCTCTATTGCAAAGGCTGTTGCAGTCCATGCTTGCTCACCTGGGTTATGGCCTCTCATTAATGGATCTAAGATACCACTGTAAAATGTCAAGGGTTTGTATCCTACAGAATCGTTCTGTGCGAGGACAGCCATCATCACTACCCCATTTGAATGGGAAAACAGAAGAAAGTCTACTTTGTGCTCGGGATCCCTAACACTGGATATGTGCTAATTGCTATTGTTAACTCGTCAAAGGCATGTATCATCTCGCCTGTCCAGTCTATGTCCCTTTTGCCTTCTTGTGCTTCTTTCAGTCCTCTTAAAAGTGGCCTCGCATATTTGCTGTAATCAAATACCCATGCCCTACAATAATTGCAAAGGCCAATACATTTTTTGTAATCATTTCACTGTCTCAGCCTGCGTGTTTTCATAATTGCTTCTGCTCTTTCAGGTGTCATTTTTCTTCCTTCTTTTCAGATCAGTTGCAATATGTACAGGACCTCCTCCTGACAATATTGTAGTTTTTCTTTGTCCACTTTGTACCTTGTTTCTGTCCATACTCTCAAAAATGTCACTGAGTCTTTTCTGCACTCTTCCTCCGTGGTGCTGCAGACCAATATATCATCCACATATTGAATGACCTCACTGTCTGGTTGTACATATGCTAAGTCCATCTGAAGCACCCTGTTGAAGACCGAGGGTGATTCACAGTAACCCTGGGGTAAACGGGAATGTTGCATTCGGATTAAGTGTAAAGTGAATGCAGCCTTCATAATTGAGCACACTGCTGTGTTGCATGATACTCCTGAAGGTACTAATATCCCCTGTCACATTAAGGCAGCATTGGTTTCATAGATACCCTCGTTGACTTCCTTTGACATGGGATACTGTTTTACCCATGGTAAAATGGCTCCCATCTTCAGTTTAACATTGACTGCTCTCACTCCTTTTAATAAACCATTGTCATACGGGCTGCTGGTCCATAATGAACTTGGCACGTGTGCCAAATCTTCTTGAAGAAAGGATGGTACTTTCTTCACTAGTGACATTCTCTGGAGTATCTCCGTGTCCTCAATTTGCAACTGATATTTGAAACTGATGGTAAACATCACCTCATCATCTGAGTCCTCATCTGTAAACAATTCTTCATTGGTCAAGTCAGCAAGTCTGTGTACCGAGTCGAGAACTATTACTGTGTGCCATTTTACCCCTTCATCATCTACTCCATCTAAAATCAATATGTCCTCTCTTACTAGAGCTTCTTCTAGCACAATTGTAATTATCTGCTTTTCCACCACGTCCGTGGGTACTTCTGGTCTAAAGAAAAACTCTGCGAGTAACGTCAATTGATTGTCTCTTTTTTGGGGAAGCCATGCCAGTAGCACACATACTCCATACAGGAATACTTTGGGGTTTAGTGGCACTGCTCTCAGTGCTTTCTGACCATAGAATATTCTTATGAATTTTTGTGCATTTACATAATGGATCCCTGGCCTAGAACATATTATCCCCTTTTCAGTAAACAAGATTGCCATGTTTAATTTACTCATTAAGTCTCTTTCCAATATGTTAACTGGTGTCTTGCAAGAATATAGCAATGCCATAAACATGTTGTGCTCTCCTATAGTGATACGTAATTTGTCTGTAAAAGGACTGTAGTCACTCCAGGAAACCCTTGCGCGTCCATGAAAATGCCTGACATTCAGAAGTGTCCCTCTCTAACACAAGATCGAGTCACCCCCATATCTACTAGGAAGGACATTGGCCCTCATTCCAACCCAGGTGGTAAGTTCCCTACTTTACCACCTTGGTGTAAACTCTGTTTACACCATGCTGGACGGCGGATTTACCGCCCCATTCCAAGGTGAGTGGGGTGGTAAATCCCCAATCCCCATTTACCCTTCCCCATTCCCTTTTTTGCTCCATAGTGCATAATGGGAGTGGGGAAGGCGCTAATTACGGCACCGTAAATTACGGTGCCGTAATTAGCGCCAAGGACGCTTAGCACCTTGGTACTTAATGCATGCTAAAAGCAGGCGTTAAGGTGGAAATCAGGCGTTAAGGGTTTGATGCGCCGACGGCGCCGTTAAACCCTTAATGCCTGGGTTGGAATGAGGGCCATTGTCTTGTTAACTATGGTCAACCAGACCCTTGATTCCGCTTGTGGGTCTAATGTAATCGATAGCATTGAACGCATCACATTTTTCTGTGGGCTGCCCTATTGTGGATACATATTCAGTCCCATACCAGTAAAAGGATTCCCTTTTACTACTATCACACCAACTATTCTAGGTGTAGGTGTCTGTGGTAATATGTTTCCCTCCGATTGTGCCACCATGTTCTGTTGTGCTGGTGACTGGGCCTGCATTGATGCTTGCTATGTCTGAGGTTGTATTGCCTGTTGTGTCTGCTGCATGTGTGGTGCTGATCTCTGATACTGTCTGTGTTCTTGGTCATAATATTGTGATGGTTCTACTCTATACATTGTGGTTATGCTGCCCCCCTCTTATCTCTACTGGTTGCCAATTCTGTTTGATTCATCCCCTACTTCTGCATATACGTGAATTGTGCCCCATTTTCCCACATATCCAGCACTGTTGTGGGCATCCTCCGAATCATGGTTGCCCTTCATTAAAACCTCCTTATTGCAGAGCTTGGAATCCAAACCCCCCTGCCTCTGGGTGAAAACCCTTGTCCCCGGGAAAATAATTATACTCTACTCTTACTGCAGAATTTCCATTAATTCCTGGCTGTGCTTGTTGCACACCTTGTGCATTTTAACTTTATCTCCCACTTTTCAATACTGCTCCTTCCACTGTCAATTTTGACCGTTTTCTCTGAACTAACTTTGCTTCCTCAATCTTTCTGTCATCAACCTTCTTTCTGTCCTTCTCTTGCTTTATCCGACAATGGTGAACAATAGTCAATTATATTTCTGCCCATGGTTTTGCTTCCATTCCCACAATTTTTCTCAGGTGTCTTTGCACTTCCTCAGGAAGTCCCTGACATAATGGGGCTGATTCATTGAATTATGTGTGCTGAAAAACAGAGATTTGTGCGGCATTCTGCCTGCAAATCCCTGTTTAACAAACGGGGATTTGCGGGCAGAATGGCGCACAAATCCCTGTTTTTCGGGGCAAAATTCCATAAATCAGCCAGAAAATCTGGTAAAATATAGTTATGTTTTTGTCCCATGGTTCCCTAGTCTCCATTTCTCTTGAATGACCTGTATATATGCAGCTGGATCCTCATCTGCTCCTATTTTATGGGCAATAATTGCAATCATATCTGAAGAGTCTGTGTACTGTACTCTAAATGCTCTCCATATGTCAACTCAACAACTATTGAAAGGCTCTACGTCATGTTTGGTATTTTGTGCGGGCTACCCAGGATACCCTGCTCACCTCCAGATGTCGTCTAGTTGTTCTCCCAATATGGCAGCAAACAGGCTTTTCATGTGGTCTAAGACTAATGCCATCCAAGCTGTCATCCTTTCCAACTTATAAATCCATTTGCCTGCTCCTGATGTGAGGGATGGTAGGATGCAAATAAAATTATTTTATCTGTTTGTGGTCATGTGATATATTGTGGCAGCCCGCCACCTTTCTCTAATAAGGAAAATTGTGTTAGCCCGGTGCCACGTCCAAGCGCAGCCACACCCTTTGTCTTTGTTACTGCATCTGTCATGTTAATTCTCTCCCATCCTGGTAAATTTCTCAGTCCATTCAGATAGGGTATTTGTCCGTCTAAACTATTTGAGCGTACATTTGGATGTATTGGGTATTCAACAGATTCTCCTTTTCAGTTCCTCTATCTCTGCCCATGCTACCTCTTTCCCTGTCTGTGTATGCGTGGATGGGGCTTGCGCTGCCTTCTCCTCACTCTCCTCACCCCTTTGTCTCCAAACAGGGTAATCTCAGTGTCTTCGTCCACTTCATCGTCTCTATTCTCAAAATCTAGTCTTCAAAGGGGATTTACCATATATGTTCCACTCATTACTTCTTCCAATACATTTCTGTAACGCTCACCTGGCTCCCACGGAGGCGCTGGTCTGGTCTGGGTTGCTGTGGCCTCTTCAAGCGTGATGCGCAGAATTCGGACCACCGATTGAACAGGACCCCCAAATCTTGCTTGTCTGGCCCGTAGGAATATCCTTCTGCAGATGAGAAAGGGGATTAACTGTCTGCTGAATAGTGTGCTTGCTCCCCCCTTCCCCCCTTTGTTCTTCTCTGACTTCCTCCAAAACCCCCGGTTTAAGCTCACTTTATGGTTTGGAAGGATGAACTCTCCATCCTGCTTCTGGTGCAGGGGCGCGCGTTCATCCAGTTACTTCACTGGTTTTCAGAATGGCGCTGGCAAATCCACTTGACTTTTCTGAGCGATACGCCGTAAGTATGAAGATGCAAAGTTCAAGTGTGAGCCTTCTTTATGTTGTTTTTTCCTAACCTGTTATCTGTCCTTTATTTCAGGTCAGAGCAAAGGCGATGCCTTGAGGGGTTAAATTGCCGTGGTAAAATCAGGTGAGTTAGTGATGAGGGCGACCCCTCTAAATGTCTTTATAATTCCCCAGTAATGTCTTTTGTCCTTTCCCCATAGGGGCCGGGGTGCGGTACCTGCCAAAGATACGGCGCCGACCCGAGATGTGGAATGGTTCACCAAGAAAAGCCGGTAAGTAATATGGCTGAAAATTCGGCTTTCCTCTTGTGTTCCCTTGCTCACCTTTTGTCTCTTCTTCTCTCCCCTAGGTGCAGAGATGTGGCGACCGGTGCTGAGAGCTGCGATGGAGCCGGGCGGCGTCTCGGGAACAGGTGAGTGAAGCACGGCGCTGCAGCGAGTAACACGGTACTTTTAAATGGAAGTCTTCCTTCAGGAATGCTGGCGTGAAGATTCCGGATGCAGGTAAGAAGGGTGAATAAGTTCTTGGTTTTCACCTTTCTCTTCTCTTCTTTCCTTACAGGTGTTCCAGGTTCGAGGCGGGCGTGGCTGGAGTCCAGGTGCAGGAGCAGACACGGTGAGCGTTCAGCTGCTGGGATGCAGAACAACGCGAAGCACGTGTGGCTGTCCGGGCGTGGCTTAAATAGCCTTGGAAGAAGTTCCAGGTGAGTATTCTTCCACAGCCCCACCCAAGTAACAAAATAGTTCCTTCAGAAAAATAGTCCCTCCTAAGCCTCATTTGGCTTGGTTCTTCATGCAGCATGGTCTGCATCAGGTGAGTGTGCAGCATGGTCTGCTTCAGGTAAGTGCACCAAACACTTCCCCTTATGAGCCTGGCGCCTATGGCGCCAGGACTGATGTCCAACATGAGCCTGGCGCCAACAGCGCCAGGACAGAGTCCAAAGAGCCCCTATAAAGGGCTGCTGGGCTTTTACCCGGGGGCGTGATGCCTGCTCCCGGGGGTACTAGGCCTGGCCTGGTGCTCCGGGGGTAGGCATCATGACAGCACTCCCCCCAAGGCCCCTCCCAAGGTCATTCCCTCAGGAGGTTTCGGTTTGTTCTGGAAATTCCGATGGAACCTTTTTACTAGCCGAGGTGCATGTACGTGGTCGCTGGGTTCCCAAGATCTTTCCTGAGGCCTGTACCCCTTCCAATCAATTAGATAGAAAAGTTTTGATTTTGAGATCTTAGAGTCCAAAATGTTCTTCACCTCGAATTCAGGCTCCCCATCTATCTGGATTGGTTCTGGTGGCTTTATTACTCTGGTTCCTGGTTGCACTGGTTTCAAAAGCGACACATAAAAAACGGGGTGAATCCGCATGTTAGCTGGTAGATCTAGCTTGACTGCCACTGGGTTAATTATAGCTTTGATCGAGTAAGGGCCTAAATACCTTGGATTAAAAGTCTGAGGTCCCTTGAGCGATAAGTGGTTGGTAGCCAACCATACTTGATCCCCTATTTGGTATGGAGGCGCCTCCTTTCGATGCAGATGCGCATTCTTTTTGTATTTCCTTTTCGCATGTTGTAAGTGTGCAGTAGCATCCTTGAAGGCTTGAGTAATCGTAGAATGCAAATGGTCCACTGCGGGCATTTCGAGGCTCAAAGGTGAGTCCAAGTCTGAAGTACGAGGGTGATGTCCATATAGGGTATAAAAGGGGCTCTGACCAGTTCCATAGTGTATCGAGTTATTGTATGCATATTCAGCCACCCATAAAATATCCTTCCAATTACCCTCCGATTGGTGCAACATACATTGTAGATATTGTTTCAAGGGTCTGGTTCCTTCTCTCCGTCTGACCATCGGTCTGTGGGTGGTGGCTGGTTGAGAGTCTTACGTCGATTTGTGCCAGTTGACAACACTTTTTCCAAAAATTAGAAATAAACTGGCTTCCCCGATCGGAGATTAGTATAGACGGGAATCCATCGGATGATATTTTTGAGGAATTCCTTGGCAAGAACAAAAGCTGAAGGTAATCCTTTCAACGGAATAAAATGGGCCATCTTGGAAAATAAATCCACCACAACCAGAATAGTATTGTATCCATTACAAGAGGGCAGGTCCGTGATAAAATCTAGTGACAAGGTGTGCCAAGGTGCTGGTGGAATGTCTAAGGGTTGAAGAAGACCGGCGGGTTTTGTTTTTTGACCTTTGTTTTGGGCGCAAACTCCACAGGACATCACGAAAGATTTAATATCCTTTCGCCAGGACGGCCACCAGAATTGTCGTTTAATTTTTTCCTCTGTTTTGGCAATGCCAGGATTTCCTTCCATCAGAGTATCGTGATGACGGGAAATAACCAGTTCTTGCAATTCCTTCTCTGGCAAAAATAAACGTCCTTGGAAGTAAGGTAAGCCATCGTTGATTGAAAAGTCAGACCCCCTTTTGATCCAATCCTGCAAGGCTGACGAGTCCAGGAATAGTTTTACCCGTGTTTGAATGTCTTCAAGGGTTTGTAAAGTGGTTATCCCCAAGATTCTTTGTTCGGGAATTATCGGCACAGGTTCTGAGTTTGTGTCCATTTCTCCCATTCCAATTCGAGATAGCGCGTCCGCTTTGCCATTCTTACAGCCGGGACGGTAAGTGATTACAAAATCGAACTCAGCAAAGAATAAAGCCCATCGGAGCTGTCGTGAAGACTGAGCCTTGGCAGTTTTTAAATATTGTAAATTTCGGTGATCAGTGATCACGGTGATGGTATGCCTGGCGCAAGAAGATAATGCCGCCAAGCCTTAAAGGCGGACTTAATGGCTAATAATTCCTTATCGGTGATTGCATAATTTATCTCCGGCGGCGAGAACTTTCTGGACCAAAATGCTACGGGGTGCAGTTGGTTGGTTTCGGGGTCTCTCTGAGACAGGACAGCTCCCATGGCTAAGCTGGATGCGTCGGTTTCAACTATATATGGGAGATCAGGACGCGGGTGTTTCAAAATAGGTGCAGACGTGAATTTAGCTTTTAATTCCTGAAGGGCCTGTTCAGCTTCCTCGGTCCATTCAAAACGTCTATTCTTCCGCAAGAGTGCAGTGATGGGTTGCACCACCCGTGAAAATTCCGGGATAAACCTGCGATAAAAATTGGCAAAACCAAGCATGCTTTGGACACCTTTCACCGAACTAGGTGATGGCCATTTGAGGATGGCATCCACTTTCCGTGAGTCCATTCGGACCCCTTTAGGTGTCAGGATGAATCCAAGAAACTCAACCTCAGTGGTATGGAAAACACATTTTTCCAGCTTTGCAAACAGTTTGTGCTGGCGCAATTTCTCAAGGACGGCCCTGACATGTTTTCTGTTATCTGATACCGAAGAGGAGTACACCAGAATGTCATTGATATACACAACAACACAGACATCGATGAGTTCCCGAAGGACATCGTTCTTGAAGAATTGGAAGGCAGCAGGCGCGTTGCACAACCCGAAAGGCATCACCTGGAATTCGAATAGTCCATATTTTGTATGGAAGGCCGTTTTCCATTCGTCACCTTCTTTTACTCGTACCAGATGATAAGCCCCCCGGAGATCTAACTTGGTGTATATGCAAGCGTCCTTCACCTGGTCAAGGAGTTCAGGGATCAAAGGCAGAGGGTAACGATTTTTAACAGTTATCGGGTTCAATGCGCGGTAATCGATACAAGTTCTAAGGTCGCCTTCTTTTTTTGGCACGAAGAACAAAGCCGAGGATGCCAGAGACTTTGACGGGCGAATGAAACCATTGGCTAGGTATTGATCTAAATATTGTCTCAAATGCAGATTCTCCAGCTCAGTAAGGGCATAAATCCTGCTACAAGGGGGTTGTGCACCGGGCACCAGATCGATTTGGCAATTGTACGATCTGTCAGGAGGTAACGTGTTGGCCTGTTCCTTTTGGAAGAGGTCCTGAAAGTCTTGGTATTCCGGAGGTAGTTGCATGGAGACAGAGGTTACTGATGCTAGACTGATCATCAGATTTTCTGGGTAGCAGGTTCGTGCACACTCCAGAAAGGTTATTCTCTTCGCTCGCCAATCAATTCGAGGATTATGTGTCTATAACCAAGGGATTCCGAGAATAACCTGAAACTGTGGAGCCTTGATTATATCAAATACAACTGCCTCCCGATGGCCGTACGGACCTACAAGTGTCACCTCAGCTGTGGAATGTGTTACCGGTCCCGAGGCAATTTTGGTTCCATCAACTGTGGTGATGACATCTTTGCTGGTTTTAGGACGCAGAGGGAGGTTAATCCTGGAGACCAATTCATGATCCACATAGTTTCCTATAGCCCCACTATCGATGTATGCCTTTATTGCATGCAACCGCTTAGGCTGTTCCGGATCTTCGAGGACCATTGGGACAATGAAATGCGAGGTCTCAGAGTTCGTTTTCAAGCTGGGCAAGCGGACCCCTACGCTTGTCGGGCGGGGTCGTTTCCCGATACAGAGGTGTCATGGATTTTATCAGCAGCTCCTACCACCTTCCTGGGCGGCCTTGCCGGGCAATCTCGTAGAAAGTGTCCAGAGGATCCACAATAAAGACATAAGTGCATCTGCCGTCTTCTTTCACGTTCCTTTTGAGTTAAAGGTCCTTTAACTCCTCCGATTTGCATTGGCTCAGAGGCTTCAACCCCCTTGAGGTTAGCTTGGGTCTTGACTAACACCCGGGTCTCAAACTTGGACCGATCTGCTTTTCTGTTTTGCAGTCTGTGATCCAATTGGACCACTAAGTCTATATATTCTGAGCATTCTTGGGCGGATTTACAACTTGGGCTAGGACATCTTTAAGTTCTCCGCGTAGACCTCGATAAAATAACATGATTCTTTTATCCTTTGGCCACCCAGTTTCCACAATTAGTCTATTAAAGGTTGCAATGTAGGAAAGGAGGTCTTGATTGCCCTGTCGCAGAGATAGAAGTTCGTCATCTAGAGCCTGCCCCTGGGAGTGACGAGCAAATAACCTTTCCATGCTTGCTTGAAATCCTTGAAAATCACGAAGAATGGGGTCATCTTGAGTTACCAGTGGAACTGACCAATCGGCAGCACTGCCGCTGAGATATGACAATACAAAGGCTACCTTGGTCTGGTCATTAGGGAAGGCCCCAGGTCTGCACAGGAAATGCAAACGACACTGGTTCATGAATACGGCGAATCGTTTGGGGTCCCCAGTAAAGCGTTCGGGTGGGGCCAGCGGCATGTTTCCAGGTAGATTAATCTGCACCGGGTTACTGGAAAGCACAGGAGCGGGGTTCCCTCCGGAACCGGGTAAAGGAGTTTGTCCAGCTTGACCTTGCAAAAGCTGTCTAGCCAGGTCATCAGCTCTTTCCTTTGTTACAATCACTTCCCTCCTGAGAGCATTAGTCTCTTGACGAGCGGCGTGTACTTCGGCTCGTAATTCCCCCAGTAGTTGGGCCAACTGGTCAGTCTCAGAAGTTTCCATAGCGCCTGGGTGGGAATTTGTAGGAAGGCTTCGCGTTCTGTAACGCTCACCTGGCTCCCACGGAGGCGCTGGTGTGGTCTGGGTTGCTGTGGCCTCTTCAAGCGTGATGCGCAGAATTCGGACCACCGATTGAACAGGACCCCCAAATCTTGCTTGTCTGGCCCGTAGGAATATCCTTCTGCAGATGAGAAAGGGGATTAACTGTCTGCTGAATAGTGTGCTTGCTCCCCCCTTTCCCCCTTCGTTCTTCTCTGACTTCCTCGAAAACCCCCGGTTTAAGCTCACCTTATGGTTTGGAAGGATGAACTCTCCATCCTGCTTCTGGTGCAGGGGCGCGCGTTCGTCCAGTTACTTCACTGGTTTTCAGCATGGTGCTGGCAAATCCACTTGACTTTTCTGAGCGATACGCCGTACGTATGAAGATGCAAAGTTCAAGTGTGAGCCTTCTTTATGTTGTTTTTTCCTAACCTGTGATCTGTCCTTTATTTTTGTGGGATGTATTTACCCATGCATCCTAGCCCTACCTCAAAACTGTGCAGTACTGACATGAAAACATCATGATGGCCAGAGCTTCCCAGAAAATGCACAGGGAAATGCAGGAAGAATAGGCTGCCACCCATTTTTGCCGATGTTATGGGCACAGAAGGAAACTGCCTAAAACCACCATTGGACTACCCGCACAGTAGTCTGAAACCATTGGGAATGGCAATGCTGATTGCCAAATGCAACCTAGAATTGTGGGGAATTCATTTCTTAAATCCCAAAAATGAATGCAGTACCAGTACTCACCACTATCCAAAAGCCGGCAGTTTAAAACCACCCTGTGTTTCTCTGAAGGCAGGCTCAAACTGTCTATTTTAAACATTGCAACACATCTAAAAACTCACTGGACACCAGCAGACATTTGGTAGAATGGAGTGTTGTGTGCCTAAAAAATCTGGGAAATGAAGATCATAAGACAAGGTTTATAACAAGACTGGCTGCACTGTGGATTTCAGCAGTTTAAGTTGCACTGGATTGAAAGACACTAAAAAAAAAATCTAAATGTTTAAATTGACTGAGTGACCTACTTTTGAGTGTCACATAGGTTGCAATTGTTTAAATGTCATAGTTTTGCACTCAGAATCAGCATTCTAGCTGCATGTGTAAAATTGCAAGTTAATTTAAAAAGCAACAAATAACATGACAGTAGCTGAAAGTCTGGCTTAAGGAACTGAATTCTGCCTGGCAACTACCCCCATCAGGAGGGAAACTTGAGTCACCACTGTGTTCCCAGGCCAACCTTCCTTTTGCTGCCCACACTAAGGATATGCCATCTATCTGATAATTGAATTATCTGTGCTCTGCAAGAGAGTGAACAAAGCCCTCTTCACTCAGGCAAAGGTTTTTATTACCGCAGTCGTAAATTGTAGCTTCCTCTTGGCAGGAGCTGGGAGGAGCACTGCCTGTGAGAGCAAGCTGGCTTGGCAGAAACTGGAAAGACTGGTTTCTATACCATGTGACCTGGGAAACCACACCCCTTTGGAGCCAGAACATAACTTTAAAAAGATGAATAACTCATAGAGCGGACATGTGAAAATTTTATAAATGATACCATAATTCTTGTGATTTTTCTGCCCACATTTTAAGAGGTTTTTCGACCCGGTGGCATGTTCAGGGGGGTGTCAGCGGAAAAGTGGATATTACTCTAAATGTATGCATGTTAAAAATCTGAAACTTCATCAGTTAATGTCCGTACTCCCTGCACACATGTATGTAAAGTTGGGTCCATGTCAGAAATTGCAAAATCAGTTAAAAAGTGAAATATGTGCCAGTTCTGAATGCAAGCTCCCAGGAAGAGCAGAGTTTGAACAGGGGATACCTCCTGTAATGCATGATGGGTGCATATGATTTTAAAACAATATGTACCTCTGCAAATATGTATTTGTTTCAAATCTAGATTTGTGTGTAAGTTGACAGGAGGAGTGGACTTTCTGCAGGCTGTAAAATGACATCACGCTGACTCACAGTTCATTCCCCAATCAAATGATAAATGGAAGTTTGACCAATTAGAAGCTGAGAGAGAGGTAGGGTCAGTGATGCTAGAACACACCCACATTCTAAACACATAAAAGCAGACAGACAGGACAGATAGAGACTTTCCAAATCCATCTGCAGCGGGACGCTCTGCCGGAAAAATCCATACTTACCTCCATCAACCTCCAGAAAGCCAAACTAGAGACTTCAATCTATCCAGAACTAAGAGACCAGACCAGAGAGAAAGCAGTGCTGTACCCAGAGAGACCCAGACCAGCAGAGAGAGCTGACCCAGATCACTGTGAAGTGCAGAGGCCAGACCAGACCAGACCAGAGTCCAGTCTAAAACCCTGACCAGATCCATGGCGAGGCCCATTTCACTCAAGAATATAGTGTGAGTACCTAGAAAACTGTGCAGAACCAATCTCTTAGTTAAAATAATATAATTCAATTCTATTTTAATCTAAGTAGAACTGTCTCCTAACTGTCACCTGTCACTTGTAAAGCTGTCACCTGTGATTTGCTAGTTGCAAGCTGCACTTGTCATTTTGAGCTTTTGAAATTTGCAAACCCAAAAACGACCTTTATTAAATCGCTCATATCTCCGCGACCGTTTGGGCTAGAGACTTGCAGTAACTTTCCTCTGATAGCTTAGAATCGTAGCTTTGAATCGCACCAAGAACCGCATCCCTACCCCTTATAGTTTTACCGCAATCGCGGAACACGCATCCGCGAATTTTACCGCGATTTGCAATTTCTTCACATGTAAAAACTGCTGCTGCTTGCCTTCCATTTGCCAGAAATTCGTTTAACCTGTTAACTATCCCTGCATCATTGCTAGTGTGAGCCTGGACTAATATTAACTAGATACCACTCACCCTGAACCTCTGAAAAGGGAATTAAAAGCATTTTAGCATATTTTTTTAATTCATTGCCAGCACATATCAAAGCAATTTGGGCCTGTGTTTTCAAATTTCTGCAGTGTAAGCTTGCTGGGGTGAACTGAATCATATTTGATTGCATTTCCGAGAACTGTGTGTTTTCCTTCCATTTCCTTGCCTTGCATCAAGGGGGGGAGGGAATTGCCAGAGAAAAGTGATTACATTGTTTGGTTGAAATCATATTGAGTATTTTCTGTACTGCATTCATTGAATATTGCATCCACCTGAGCTTACATAAAGCATCCTCTACCACATTATACTTTTGTTCCAATTTACCAGTGTGCTATCTTATCCATTTCATGTCAACTCATTAGTGATTATAAAGAAGTGTGCTAGTGCCAGATTCTCCGTTGTTGATCTTTATCATATCAGATTAAGTGTGCTATTCAATTATTAATTTATTATAAAGCGTGATATATATATATCTATTTTAAATTATCAAATAAACCTTTTAAACTTGCAAAACAGAACTACTTCTTGGCTCAGTGGGGTCAGGGGGATTCCAAGAGAGGGGTGTTATACAGGGTAGTCATCCAGAACGCATGAACTGGACCTAAAGATATATCAATAAGGGTTTTCATTCAGTATTCTAGACTAGGCGTTAACTTAGCTGTAGTGCTGAATTGAATCCTCTTACAAATTGGGGGCTCGAGCCGAGACGTTGGGTTAGATTTACCACTTGTGCAGCTTAATACAGTGTGCTAACTGACGGGATACATACATCCGGTCGGATCACCACGCTGCATTACGCTGTGAAGCATTCCTCAAAAGGGACACTCCAAGAAAAGTTCTGTTCTGCAAAAATAAAATACAAACTTCTGTAAGTCAGGACAGAGACCAATCTCTAGAATGACGACCTTAGTAGACATGAAAATAGCCAGAGAGCACCTCTTGCATAAGCTATTTGTGAGAGGTGAATGGACCGAACAGGGCCAGGATGCGTGGTTGCAGGCCATCACACAACAGGTCACTGAAACAGGGTCAGATATATATAGAGATCAGGGTCCCTTACATGTGGCCCTGAGTGAACTATACATGGCTCCTAAAGCCAAAGATGAACACAATAAGATTGCCAGGGTAGCGGCGTATTTATATTTACATATGGGAGCCGTGCAGGACAAATGTGCTGAAGGCCAAGATCTGGCGAGTAGGCAACTGCTGGCATTACAGAAGGTCCAATCTGACCTGGTCTCTTCTGAGCAGAGGCTGCAGAGGAGCCAGGAGTCAGAAAATGACAGCAGACTGTACATCACTAAAATGAGGGAGGATATGGATGTGCTGCAAAAGGAAAAGTCAGAACAGGATACCAGATTTCTGGCCCTGCAGAAGGAGCACCAAGATAGTTTGGACTCCTTACTGCAGAGCCAGAAAAAGCTGGAGCAACAATTAGACTTTAACAGGGCATGCACGGAGCAGGTAGCCACCCTGCAAAGTCATCTAGATAGAGTGAAGGTAGAGAGCAACAAGCTGATCTTGAAAGACCTGGATACCCAGGCAGAGTTTGATGAGGAGCGCCAAAAAGCTGGTGCCCTTCAACGGCAAAGGGACGACCTGGCGGCACAAATGCAGGCTCTTAGTCAGGAAAGAGACGCCTTAGGCCAGGAAGTCTGCCATTTAAAAAGAAAAATGGAAGAAAATCACCTGGCCCACCAGGGACTGGGTGATCTCCAAAAAGAACACCAGAACTTGTTAGAGCACACCAGGAGGGTGGAGGATGCTCTAGCAAGAAAGGAGCAGGCCAATAGGGACATTGCCCAGGAGGTAAACCTCCTGCAGCAAAGACTGGCCCAGTTCTCCAGGACCAACCAGGAAGCACAGAGGGAGAATGAGGCCCTCTGTCAACACAATGATAGGCTCCAGCAACAGGTAGCGATGCAGGAGAGACTGATAGAGTCCAGTAAGGCCTTAACTGAAGAACTGAAAGCACAAATGCAGGCTCTTGCATTGCAACAGGGAGCAGGGGCGGATAGAGATGAGGTTCGCTGGGAAAGGGAAACTCCGGAGCATAACCTCAGGAGCACTAGTACCAGAGGCCCTCATACCTCTCAGTCCCTGGACTCTGCCACCCCCATGTCCCCTGGCGCACATGAGCACAGGGCCACAGGGATGGCAGATTACTATCCAGCCAGAAGCATGGGGCTCATAGGCCAGTACCATCCAGGAATGGAGGGGTGGGCATCCGGGTATGGGCACCCAAGTACAGTACAGTTCAATGGGGAACCCCAGGAGAGTAGGCCCATTAAGGGCATCCTGAAAACCTCTGCCCAGTTAGGTCAGTGGAGGGGGTACCCATCAAATCCTGGCAGCAAGGAGGAATCTGAAGACCCCTCTGAACTGCGCAGGACACAGGAGACCAGGTCCCCACATTCTGCCAGCCATTCCCAGGCTCGCAGAATCCGGGAAAACCTGGAAGAACAGACGGGAACCTCTGGGAGCAGTGCCTCTGAGTCCGAGGAAGAATGGACAAGGGTTACCCGAACCAAAAAGGCCAATAAGGCAAAAAGGGCCTTGCTTAAGGACCCTTTAAAGCAGATTAAGGCGATCAGGAGCGTCATCACGCCTTACCATAAGAACGCTAAGTATTCTGTTTGGGAGCACTTAGAGTTGTTTGAGCAAATGATGGAGACTTTCCATATGAAGGACAGCCAAAGCTGTATTCAATATGTAAAGTGGACCTTCTCCCCGGAATACTCCAGTTTCTTTGCGGGGCTGGAGGACCAAAATCATTTAAGATGGTCCACATATAAGGCGGCCATCCTGAAACATTTTTCTGTTCACAGAAATCCTCAAGAGGCTCGCAAGGCAGCCTACAATTTGCAATGTGGGGAGGATCAGGCCCCACAAGAATTTGTGCAGGAGTTAAAGCGTGCTTTTGCACAGACCACAAGAAGGGTGCGCACGGACAGCAGGGAATTTATAAATACGTTTTTCCATGCCTTGCCCAAATATATCATGACCCAGCTCGTGAGGGATTTTCACGAGAAAAGATCTTTAGACTGGGTCATTGAACAGGCTACCCGGATCTATGAGGTGCAGAAACCGGTAGATAGCAAAAGTAATGCCCAGAAAAACCCCAAAGCCAACAGCACCCCTGCTGCTGCCAAGGTGGCAGAGGTAAAGGTTACCCCCGTTTTGGATTTGGAGATGGGGGGGCCTAAAAACCTGCCTGCACCTAATAATGCTAGGCCCAGGAGGTCCTCGGGTCAGTCACAGACAGGGAGCCAAGGAGGCAGCCCCACAAATGGGGTCCCTCGCTCTCCTGATTATGTAAGTCCCCGTTACAAGGGAAATCGACCCATCCTGGGTTATGTGTGGACTCCTCCAGCCCAAGGGGGGGGATCCAGACAAGCACCTAACCCAGGGAACTTCCCTCCAAACTTCCCACAGGAGGGCAGAAATTTACCAAACCCTGGGCAGGACTTTTTCCCCAGATATCCACCCGACTTCCAGCCCCAAAACCATCCATCCTTCTTTCCCCAATTCCCTGAGCCCAGACCACTGAATCCGGGAGAGGGGAGGCCAAGGGTGGAGGGGTACCCAAATCTTCCCAACCCGGGGTATTACCAGAGGAGGGACAGCTACCCTTCCCGGGATCAGCCCAGGGGAGAAAACAGGGCCCCGTATCAGCCTGAGCGGGTTTCCCAGTTAGAGCGCCAGGTTCAAAACATGGCGCGGGACCTGGGTCACATACTGAGGGCTCAGCAGAACCCTCAGATGGGCGTGCCGGCGCAGAACGCACCCAACTCTGGACCTGGTGCTCCAGAACAATGACGGGGGCAGCACCCCGATAACTCACCGGTTCCCAGGGAGGAGGCACAAAGGGAAGGGGGGTGTAAAGCCTTGGAGGAAGCTTCCTTCCTCACTTGTAAACAGCCCCTGGAAACCCAGGAACCGGAAACGAAATCTCTTGCCCCTGAAAGTCTGCCTCCTAAGGAGCAGAGGGGGGGTAGGAGAAACAAAAGACCCAAACAGACTCAGTTTGAGGAGGAGGTACAGATCTTCCAATTTGAGGGAGAGGGATCCTCAGAGGATCCTGGGAAAAGGATCTTCTCCTTCAGAGAGGGGGGAACTCCTCCCAAAGAAAAATGGGTCCCTAGGGATGCAAATCCAGACTGGGGAGATGTGGAGACTGAGCTACCGCCGCCCACCATCTCATCCCAGAACCAACAGCAAGAAAATCCCCTGGTTCAAACCCATCCTGGGGACTGCCTCCAAAAAGGGGGGGGCAGCCCAGAACCGGAACCAGGGGAACCCACAATGGCTCTGATCTCCAGTTGCCAACTTTTTCTTTCAGATTCCCAAGACTCTCCACAGAATTCTGCCCAAATCTCTTCGCTATCGATGTCCAAAACCAGAAAGTTAGCCCACCAGTTGTCCAAAAATGTACATTATCTGTGCCCCCTTGAGGAGAAGGAGGGAAGATATTATGCCCCGGTACAAGTACAGGGGCAGGGTACAATCTCGGCACTGGTGGACACTGGATCTCAAGCTACCCTTCTGTCCAGAAGGGCCTTTGATGAACTGAATGCAGGAAGGGGAGAGGATTACCAAATTCCTCTCACCTCTCTTCCGGGACAACTACAGAACTTTGACGGGAAGGAAATTCCCGTTGAGGGGACTGCAGACTTGGACATTAAAATTGGGCGACATAAGTTGAAACACCCGGTCATAGTTGTGACCCCAGAGGGCACCCCTTGTTTACTAGGGAATGACCTCCTGAGAAGGTTGTCACCCCTAATAGATTGTGTAAACAAGGTCCTCTGGACCCAGACTAGCCGACCAATAAAATTAAAACAGAGTGTCAACCATGTTAGTTTAAACGGCACCTGCCACATGGTTGAACAAAAATCTGACCAAGTAGAATTTCACTTCCAGAACAACCAGATTCCAGACGTGACAGTAATAGCAGTAGGACAACAGACTGGTGATGGGGGGTCCTCTCTATTTCTGAAAATCAACCTTCCTTCCAGTCTAAAGTGGTATTCCACGCTGGAAGGAAACACTCTGAAATTCTATACCAATCCACAATCTGAAACTCCCACTCCTATAGTCCAGAAAGATGTGAAATCAGCTCAAAGCCTGGCTGATATTCAGCAAATTGAAGAGCAGTTGTTCATCCCTGTTCAGTTAAATGATGGGAAGGACTCTGTTCTCACTCGAGTGTGCGTGAACAATGGTAAGAGCTTCATCAGCGAAGCCATGTTTCGCCAACTCCCAAAAGATCCAGCCATTCCCACCTTCAAACTGATAGACAAATGGGAAATGGACCTGGAAGCACCTAATTCCAAACATCTCCTGCCAAGCAGGTGTATGCTCAAAATCTCCATTGGCAACAAGAGCATAGTCCACAATTGTTGGGTCGTGCGAGACGTCCCTGCCGCCTTTGACGTAGGCAGTGACATTCTCAATCGCTTTGCCATTAGTTTGGACCTAATAAACTTCAAAGCTTGGTCCCGATTAGCGGATAATCCCATGGGCTTTGATGATCCAGAAAAAGCATTTAGGTCAGCTCAATTACTACCTTATGCAGTTGAAATTCAGATTAAAGAGGAAGTCACCATCCCAGAAAGGACCCGACAATTCTCCCTGGAAGTGAAAGTTAAAAGGGGACAAGAGTTGAAAAACCCTGATGCTTACATACATCTAAATGCTTCTCTCCAACAGCAAGGGTTGGGGGTAAACCCAACACCATTAGTCAACATAGAACATGACACCATTCCAATAGAGGTGGATAACAGCGACTTAAAGAGTATTACTCTAGCCGCAGGCACCATTATTGGAATGGCGGTTGATGACCGACATTTTTCCATCGACTTAGTAAATGAACTGTTAGGACCAATCCCCAAGGACTGTTTTGACAGTGACAGTGATGACAATACAACACCAGACAGGATCTTTACCCGGCATGGGGGGAACTTCCTGGTGTACACTTCCTGCCCCTATGGTAAGGAAGATGTGACGTGTGACTTCAGGAGGGATGAGGTGATTTTCCAGGTACATGAGGGCTGCCTTTCCCACCTGAAGCCTCCGGTCCAAATCAGCACTCTGACCAGGGACTTCTCCACCCAGCTGGAGGAGGCCACGGAGATAGCCAAACCAGAAGTCTTTCCAGGCTTCAGGCAGATGGTGGAAGAGAGAGTCAATCTAGCTGATGCCTGTGTGACTCTGGAACAAAAGCAAAAGTTGAAACAAGTTTTCTTGGATTTCCAAGATCTCTTTGCGGTAGACTCATATGACTGTGGTCGCACTGACATCCACACAACAACAATCCCCACGGACCCTGGCATGACTCCTGTGTTTGTGAAGCAATATCGCTTGCCTCTCGCATCAATGGAGTCCCTTACTGAAATAATTAAGAACCTTGAGTCCCGGGGAATAATCCGTCCAGTCCACAGCACCTTCAATAATCCGGTGCTGGGGATATTGAAGCCAAACGGCCAGTGGAGACTCTGCGCCGACCTCAGGGAGCTCAACAAACGGGTCCATACTTCCCGATGGCCTCTGCCCTACATTGACCAAGGGCTGGCCCAGATCCAGGGGTCACAGGTATTCACTGCAATAGACCTGACCAATGGATACTGGACCGTGCCTGTCAGCAGGGAGGACCAATACAAACTGGCTTTTACCTTTGGGGGCCAGCAGTACACATGGACCCGGACTCCCTTCGGATACCTCAACTCCGGCAATGAATTCAATATTTTCCTACATAAGGCCATGCCCGACCTGGGTGCGAGGGGTAACCTGGCTTATGTAGATGATGTCCTCATCAAAAGTTCATCTGTGGAGGAACACATAGCGGAGATCCGTTATGTTCTGACACAGTTGAGGGCCGCCGGAGCAAAACTTTCCTTTCAGAAAGCACAGTGGTGTAAAACCCGTGTTAACTTCTTGGGGCATGAGATTACTCCTCAGGGTCTTTGTCCCCAGGAAAAGAAAGTGGAAGCACTCCAAAAATTGAAAGACCCCACAACTCTGCGGGAACTAAGGAGCCTCCTTGGACTGACTAATTACAGCAGAAAGTTCATTGAGGGCTACGCAGAGATCACCAGACCCCTGATTCATCTCCTGAAGGGGGGGGTCAAGTGGGAATGGGGTCCAGAACAAGCCGAGGCAGTAAGACAACTCAAGAGAAGCCTCTCACAAGCGCCTTGCCTAGCTTACCCTGTCAGAAACAAGGAGTTCTTCCTGGAGACGGGGTTCTCTAATACGTGCTTGACGGCAGTATTATACCAAAAGCATGACAAGGTCAATAAAGTAATCTCCTATGCGAGCAAAACTTTATCCTCTGTGGAGGAAAAATTCAACGATTGTGAGAAGGCACTCCTGGCAACGGTGTGGGCATTGAAGAATTACCGCCCGTTTATCCAGGGGGAACACATCATAGTGGAGACTCCACACCAGCCTCTGCAATATCTCCAAAGTGACAGAATCCGGGCCGGAAATGTGAGTAATTCCCGAATTACTTCCTGGATTCTGTCAATGCAAGGCTTTCCTGTGGAGGTCAGATATGGCCAAAACAAGAAGAGTCCCATCGCGCAAGGTCTGGCTGACTTGCATGATTGTGCCAGAGAAAACTGTCTCGAGGACGAAAGTCTAAAAATCAAGGACAACATGGAGGCATACCTTAATTCCCCACACAAAGTCTTTGAAGAGGACAAGTGTGAGGGAATGCCCACTGTCTATGTGGATGGATGCTCTTACCATGTTGACAACGACGGGGAGAAAGAACTGGTGGCCGGCGTAGGGAATGCATGGGTGAATGAGTCCCCAGAACCCTCCGCTGGATACAAAATTGGTCCCCGAAGTAGTCAGGTGGCAGAATTGATGGCTGTGCATCAGGCCATCCTCACTGCTATCCAGCACCAACTCCACGAACTGGTCATAATCACAGATTCGGATTATGTACGGAACGGGTTCGTGGAGCACCTGGTTAATTGGAAAACCAGAGGCATGTTATGTGCTAACAACAAACCCTTGAAACATGGGAAGTTGATCCAAAACATTGACAATCTGGTCACCTCGAATGAGATGACCATCTATTGGAAAAAGATCAAGGGTCATTCCAAAGTAGAGGGACCAGACAAAACTGGAAATGACTTAGCTGATCAGCTGGCCAAAACCGGAGCCATCCAAGGGGATCTAATTGAGATTGAGTCCCTGTTGGGGGAAATCCAGGTCACTGCTATCACTAGGTCCCAGACAAATGCTCACAACGACCTTTCAATTGCACAATGGAGTAAGGAGACCCCTGATGCTGATTTGATTACCGCTCAGAAGGGGGATCCAATTATTGGTAAATTTTACCAGCACCTTGAGGACCCTGAGAACTTTCCCCTGACGGATACCGATTACATTGGGAAAGAGGACCTAAGAGTGTTGATGAAATGTCCTAAAATGTTCCGAATCCAAGACGGTTTGCTGGTAAGGAAATCCAAAGCTGGCCACGATCAGTGGGTGGTTCCTACCTCATTCCGAAGCCTGATGTTAAGTCACGCCCATGATGCGGCCACCGCCGGTCATAGGGGGTTTCACACAACATTGGAAATCTTAAGAGAGGTTGCATACTGGCCACACATGGGCCAGGACCTCAACCAATATTTGAAGGGTTGTCTTGTGTGTGCACAATTTCAGCCGACATCCCTCACACACCGGGCGCCTTTACAAAAGAGGGGGATGACCCTGCCATGGTCAGATTTACAAATCGACTTTGTAGGCCCTGTGATTCGCTCGGCTAGGGGGAATAAGTACATGTTGACCGTCACATGCTT
Organism: Ambystoma mexicanum; assembly: GCF_040938575.1. Classification (NCBI taxonomy): domain Eukaryota; kingdom Metazoa; phylum Chordata; class Amphibia; order Caudata; family Ambystomatidae; genus Ambystoma; species Ambystoma mexicanum. Next base: position 1,041,805,875 of record NC_090922.1, on the reverse strand, counting down.
GTTTACCAAGTGGGTGGAATGTCTCCCAGCCCCAAATTGCAAGGCAGAAACTGCAGCTGCCTTGATGATTAACCACATCTTTTCCCGTTTTGGTCTACCTCAAAGGATTGAGTCAGACAGAGGTAGCCACTTCACCAGTGAAGTAATGACAAAGATGTGGGAGATACTGGGGGTCAAAAGGAAGTTGCATATTGCTTATAGACCAGCTTCTTCTGGGGCAGTAGAGAGATATAACCGGACAATTGTGAGCATCTTAAAGAAGTTTGTGGCAGATTCTGGGCCAAGTTGGGATATCCGATTACCTCTGGTCCTAATGGCCATCAGATCTACCCCTTCATCTGCAACCAAAATGTCACCATTTGAGTTGATGACTGGGCGCAAGATGGTGCTTCCTCAGCATTTGCTCTACAGGACCCAAGAGCAGACACTAATAAATGCCTCCACTACTCATGAGTATGTAGAGAATTTAAGGAAACACCTCCAACATGCTTTTGCTTATGCTCAGCGGAATCTAGAAAGATCGGCTGATAGCATGAAGACCCATTATGACCTGAAAACTTCCAGGAAGGAATATCAGGTGGGAGACCGGGCCTATCTATACAACTTCCAAAGGAACCAGGCCAAGCAGCGCAAATTTTTGCCTACATGGAAAGGACCATTTGAGATCATCGACAAAATCTCCCCTGTGGCCTACAAGATCCGCATCCCCAAAGGCGGTTCGGCAGAGGGGGAAGACAAGTGGGTCCACATAAACCAGTTGAAATGTTGCCATCCCAGGCACACTCTGCAACAACTGGAGGAATCCTCTGAAATCCTAGCGGGTACTGTCTCAGACTAATTCAGTTCCAACCATAAAACATACCACATCTAGTCTCTAAAATATTGTGATTTGCATGAAACTGTCTCTTAGTTATACTGTTTTTATTTTTTCAAAATAAGAATGTAATGTTTCGTGATGATAAAATGCATATGCTGCCCCACTATCTCAACAGTGGTGGAAAAAAAAAATCGTCTATGAGTAGATATTGCCGCTTTTGCTTTATCATCCTAGGAGAGATGAAACCATGAAGAATGACCAAGAAGGACGATCCGGAGACCGGGAACGAAGATCCAATGGGCCCAGTGGACCGCCCAATATTCCCATCAGGACCGGCGAGGAGAACTGATCGATCAGTACCGGATGGAGGAAAAGATGCTGAACTGTGCCATCTATTGGAAGAAGATGAGGAAACATCCCAGATCTTGCGAGTCCCATCAGTGAAACCGAATGGCCATCGCAAGAGGGGGGCTTGTGGGATGTATTTACCCATGCATCCTAGCCCTACCTCAAAACTGTGCAGTACTGACATGAAAACATCATGATGGCCAGAGCTTCCCAGAAAATGCACAGGGAAATGCAGGAAGAATAGGCTGCCACCCATTTTTGCCGATGTTATGGGCACAGAAGGAAACTGCCTAAAACCACCATTGGACTACCCGCACAGTAGTCTGAAACCATTGGGAATGGCAATGCTGATTGCCAAATGCAACCTAGAATTGTGGGGAATTCATTTCTTAAATCCCAAAAATGAATGCAGTACCAGTACTCACCACTATCCAAAAGCCGGCAGTTTAAAACCACCCTGTGTTTCTCTGAAGGCAGGCTCAAACTGTCTATTTTAAACATTGCAACACATCTAAAAACTCACTGGACACCAGCAGACATTTGGTAGAATGGAGTGTTGTGTGCCTAAAAAATCTGGGAAATGAAGATCATAAGACAAGGTTTATAACAAGACTGGCTGCACTGTGGATTTCAGCAGTTTAAGTTGCACTGGATTGAAAGACACTAAAAAAAAAAATCTAAATGTTTAAATTGACTGAGTGACCTACTTTTGAGTGTCACATAGGTTGCAATTGTTTAAATGTCATAGTTTTGCACTCAGAATCAGCATTCTAGCTGCATGTGTAAAATTGCAAGTTAATTTAAAAAGCAACAAATAACATGACAGTAGCTGAAAGTCTGGCTTAAGGAACTGAATTCTGCCTGGCAACTACCCCCATCAGGAGGGAAACTTGAGTCACCACTGTTTTCCCAGGCCAACCTTCCTTTTGCTGCCCACACTAAGGATATGCCATCTATCTGATAATTGAATTATCTGTGCTCTGCAAGAGAGTGAACAAAGCCCTCTTCACTCAGGCAAAGGTTTTTATTACCGCAGTCGTAAATTGTAGCTTCCTCTTGGCAGGAGCTGGGAGGAGCACTGCCTGTGAGAGCAAGCTGGCTTGGCAGAAACTGGAAAGACTGGTTTCTATACCATGTGACCTGGGAAACCACACCCCTTTGGAGCCAGAACATAACTTTAAAAAGATGAATAACTCATAGAGCGGACATGTGAAAATTTTATAAATGATACCATAATTCTTGTGATTTTTCTGCCCACATTTTAAGAGGTTTTTCGACCCGGTGGCATGTTCAGGGGGGTGTCAGCGGAAAAGTGGATATTACTCTAAATGTATGCATGTTAAAAATCTGAAACTTCATCAGTTAATGTCCGTACTCCCTGCACACATGTATGTAAAGTTGGGTCCATGTCAGAAATTGCAAAATCAGTTAAAAAGTGAAATATGTGCCAGTTCTGAATGCAAGCTCCCAGGAAGAGCAGAGTTTGAACAGGGGATACCTCCTGTAATGCATGATGGGTGCATATGATTTTAAAACAATATGTACCTCTGCAAATATGTATTTGTTTCAAATCTAGATTTGTGTGTAAGTTGACAGGAGGAGTGGACTTTCTGCAGGCTGTAAAATGACATCACGCTGACTCACAGTTCATTCCCCAATCAAATGATAAATGGAAGTTTGACCAATTAGAAGCTGAGAGAGAGGTAGGGTCAGTGATGCTAGAACACACCCACATTCAAAACACATAAAAGCAGACAGACAGGACAGATAGAGACTTTCCAAATCCATCTGCAGCGGGACGCTCTGCCGGAAAAATCCATACTTACCTCCATCAACCTCCAGAAAGCCAAACTAGAGACTTCAATCTATCCAGAACTAAGAGACCAGACCAGAGAGAAAGCAGTGCTGTACCCAGAGAGACCCAGACCAGCAGAGAGAGCTGACCCAGATCACTGTGAAGTGCAGAGGCCAGACCAGACCAGACCAGAGTCCAGTCTAAAACCCTGACCAGATCCATGGCGAGGCCCATTTCACTCAAGAATATAGTGTGAGTACCTAGAAAACTGTGCAGAACCAATCTCTTAGTTAAAATAATATAATTCAATTCTATTTTAATCTAAGTAGAACTGTCTCCTAACTGTCACCTGTCACTTGTAAAGCTGTCACCTGTGATTTGCTAGTTGCAAGCTGCACTTGTCATTTTGAGCTTTTGAAATTTGCAAACCCAAAAACGACCTTTATTAAATCGCTCATATCTCCGCGACCGTTTAGGCTAGAGACTTGCAGTAACTTTCCTCTGATAGCTTAGAATCGTAGCTTTGAATCGCACCAAGAACCGCATTCCTACCCCTTATAGTTTTACCGCAATCGCGGAACACGCATCCGCGAATTTTACCGCGATTTGCAATTTCTTCACATGTAAAAACTGCTGCTGCTTGCCTTCCATTTGCCAGAAATTCGTTTAACCTGTTAACTATCCCTGCATCATTGCTAGTGTGAGCCTGGACTAATATTAACTAGATACCACTCACCCTGAACCTCTGAAAAGGGAATTAAAAGCATTTTAGCATATTTTTTTAATTCATTGCCAGCACATATCAAAGCAATTTGGGCCTGTGTTTTCAAATTTCTGCAGTGTAAGCTTGCTGGGGTGAACTGAATCATATTTGATTGCATTTCCGAGAACTGTGTGTTTTCCTTCCATTTCCTTGCCTTGCATCAAGGGGGGGAGGGAATTGCCAGAGAAAAGTGATTACATTGTTTGGTTGAAATCATATTGAGTATTTTCTGTACTGCATTCATTGAATATTGCATCCACCTGAGCTTACATAAAGCATCCTCTACCACATTATACTTTTGTTCCAATTTACCAGTGTGCTATCTTATCCATTTCATGTCAACTCATTAGTGATTATAAAGAAGTGTGCTAGTGCCAGATTCTCCGTTGTTGATCTTTATCATATCAGATTAAGTGTGCTATTCAATTATTAATTTATTATAAAGCGTGATATATATATATCTATTTTAAATTATCAAATAAACCTTTTAAACTTGCAAAACAGAACTACTTCTTGGCTCAGTGGGGTCAGGGGGATTCCAAGAGAGGGGTGTTATACAGGGTAGTCATCCAGAACGCATGAACTGGACCTAAAGATATATCAATAAGGGTTTTCATTCAGTATTCTAGACTAGGCGTTAACTTAGCTGTAGTGCTGAATTGAATCCTCTTACATTTTAGGTGCAGAGCAAATGCGATGCCTTGAGGGGTTAAATTGCCGGTGGTAAAATCAGGTGAGTTAGTGATGAGGGCGACCCCTCTAAATGTCTTTATAATTCCCCAGTAATGTCTTTTGTCCTTTCCCCATAGGGGCCGGGGTGCGGTACCTGCCAAAGATGCGGCGCCGACCCGAGATGTGGAATGGTTCACCAAGAAAAGCCGGTAAGTAATATGGCTGAAAATTCGGCTTTCCTCTTGTGTTCCCTTGCTCACCTTTTGTCTCTTCTTCTCTCCCCTAGGTGCAGAGATGTGGCGACCGGTGCTGAGAGCCGCGATGGAGCCGGGCGGCGTCTCGGGAACAGGTGAGTGAAGCGCGGCGCTGCAGCGAGCAACGCAGTACTTTTAAATGGAAGTCTTCCTTCAGGAATGCTGGCGTGAAGATTCCGGATGCAGGTAAGAAGGTTGAATAAGTTCTTGGTTTTCACCTTTCTCTTCTCTTCTTTCCTTACAGGTGTTCCAGGTTCGAGGCGGTCGTGGCTGGAGTCCAGTTGCAGGAGCAGACACGGTGAGCGTTGAGCTGCTGGGATGCAGAACAACGCGAAGCACGTGTGGCTGTCCGGGCGTGGCTTAAATAGCCTTGGAAGAAGTTCCAGGTGTGTATTCTTCCACAGCCCCAACCAAGTAACAAAATAGTTCCTTCAGAAAAATAGTCCCTCCTAAGCCTCATTTGGCTTGGTTCTTCATGCAGCATGGTCTGCATCAGGTGAGTGTGCAGCATGGTCTGCTTCAGGTAAGTGCACCAAACACTTCCCCTTATGAGCCTGGCGCCTATGGCGCCAGGACTGATGCCCAACATGAGCCTAGCGCCAACGGCGCCAGGACAGAGTCCAAAGAGCCCCTATAAAGGGCTGCTGGGCTTTTACCCGGGGGCGTGATGCCTGCTCCCGGGGGTGCTGGGCCTGGCCTGGTGCTCCAGGGGTAGGCAGCATGACAATTTCTTCCTTCACCTTGCAGGGACCCACCACATCGTCTATATCCTCAAAATCTAGTATTTAAAGGGAATTTACCATACATGTTCCACTCATTACTTCTTCCAATGTATCCCTTTCTTCACCTGCAGGTACCCATCCCTACTCTCTCTTATATTGGTGCCATCTCTCCTACTCCTATACAACTTTCTGCTCTCTCCCAACTTCTTTCCTCATCTCATTGTCTTTCTCTTTCCCTCTCTGCATCCCTCCACTTATATATTTTCCTTTCTTCTTCTTGTCTCTTCTCCCTTTCTCTTTCTGCCTCTCGTCTGTTGTCCTTCTCCCTTTCTTCTTTGTTCCTTTTTTCTTTCTCTCTTTTGTTCATTGCTCTTTATCTCTCTCTCCTTCTGCACTCTTTTTTCTTCTTCTTTCTCCGGCTTCCCTTACATTCTCCCTGGAATCATTGATGCTTTTTACATCCAGTTTAAGCATTATTTGCCCTCCTATCCATTCATTTGGTACAATTGTTTCATCCATGTCATCTTGCCTGCTTCTCCATCTCTGTGAACCTCTTCCTCAGCTTCTGTTAACTTCACTTGCAAGCTGTGGCACTTGTCATATTCTACATGTGTGGACACTATGTGTTATTTGCTTATTTTCTCTCCACTTATAACATCTTCACTACTGTATGCGGGGAGCGCATATGTGGGATTAGTATACCCTGCCACTGCTTTCAATGCTTGTAATGGCTATAATTCTTGTGCAGTTGAGGACGTATCACTGCTCTGGGGAGGAGGAGGAGGAGGAGGAGGACGAGGAGGAGGAGCTGTGGGCATCATAGACCCCTTGTCATCCTGGTTAAGCATCCATTCTTTCGTATCTGTCTCCACCACGACTTCCCCGAACATTTTCCATAGTTCGAGTATACCTAACCTATTCCTTAACTGTTTTCCCTTATAAGAGGCATGTAAATAGCTGCACATGTGTTGCAGTACTGTCTTTGAATGAGTGCCATCTTGTGGCCAGGGCATGAACATTTTGCCTGCAGTGCATTTAACCTATTCCGTATTGTTCTTAACTATTCTGTTCTTATATCGGGGCAATGACTTAAATAAGTGAATGGTTGGGGTGTCTCCCATGGTAATAACTCAAAAACACAATTTACCAATGATCACCAAAATCCACTTTAATTCATGCTCACCTGTTTTCGTCCTTCACCGACCGCTCCCCATAATACTCCCCCACAAATTAACACAACCTGTGTTTCTCTAAGAGAACATTACTCATGCATCTCTCAACTCTTCTGAGTGCCACCACAAATGCAACTCACACTCCAAGCAGCCCCACCTCGCTGCTCCAACACTGGACCACACTCCTCGGTCCATACCACCACTTCACATCCTCCACAATTTCAGAGAAAACCACTCATAAAATCCTAATCTATCTCACAACATAAGGCTGGTGCCAGCGATGATCACACCAATACAATACAGCTGTCTTCTCAACTCTCTGTGAGGTAGCCACCTCTTTTCATACTGCCTTGTAACAAGGCTTACCATGTGAACTTTTCCAACCCTTGTTGGAAGATATCTCCTGTTAACTCTCTTATTTCTTCACAAAACCCACAAAATATAACAACACCATCCCCTGTTTTGCCATGACTACATCATACTTACATCCACGGATCTGCTGTAGGTCTTGGCCGCTGAGTCTCCCCTATCAGCCTTTTGTTCTCCACGTGCTAGGGGCTTGCATGTGGAGAATGGACAGGACTTTTCCCCAAAGGGGGCTCCTGTTGACCTCTCTGTTGCACATAATCCTGCTCTCCACAGGTCACTTCTGCAGTCCTATGGACATGTTGGTGACCCCTTGACCATCCAACGACACTAAGCCAACCCTCCTCTGCTACCATCTTTTAAGGTGGCCCAAAAGTCCCAGATAGAACCAGAGGAATCGGATTCAATCCAAACCAGTCTCAATGAAGGAGTAGACAAAGTGCACAGCAAAACCCAACTTTATTCACATTGAAACAAAGTTGGGACAGCATAGAAGCATTGAAATCTCCCCGCTCTCGCCATACTTATCAAAAACAGTTGCTTAAGTACTGCAAATATCCCATCAATGATGTCATAACATAATATCAGTCCATAGAACCTACTGGGAATGGAGGTAGGTTAGTGGGGATGGCTAAATATACAGTCCATAAGTGTTAAACATTTTCATTGGGTTACACACATCTGATGGTTCCACCTGGAACCAACCCTATATGGATGAATGTTAAACTACATCTTCACACAAGGGGTTGGTTGGCATACTACTTGATGGGTGGCACGTTAAGGATTTTGATAGGTTGGCACATTGCTAACCAACATTGGACACTTGACAGCTCCTCTGGATACAAGCCAGACATAGAGTAGGGGGATAGGATTTCTTCCTCCAATTAAAAGTAACCACCCCTCATTCTCAGGCTTTGAGACCAGGTAATCCCTTTGTACATGGCCTTGTGTGGTATCTCATGTCTATGTGTGCGTTTAGGAAGTATTGGCAGGTGTCCTACCTGTGTTCACTTCTAATGAATGGCCAGTGCTCTCCAATTATGGGTCACGTACATTGCGACCATGTTTGGAATACATTTACCTTCTATGCATTAAGTTTTCAGCTAGTACTGTGTGTGTTGTGTTTTCTATTGCTACTGGGGACACACTTGAGTTACTCTTCATAGAGTATTTTGGCTTAATATTGTACACAACATGGCTTACAAAGGCTCGTTGTGCCCTTATAAAACTTTAATTGATCTGGGAGTATACAGCTTGTGCTGTCGGACTTGCTATCTCGTGCCTTCGTTCAGCTGTACCAATCCTCCCTAATTTTACTTTAACCTTGGCACTAGTTGCCAGCCACTGAATGAGCTCTACATGGATATGTATTTCTGTGGATTCAGTTTTTTTGAGTTTTCCCGAGGCTTTGAGGCCTGTGCTCATTCAGAGATGTGCTGCAGCTTACATTTTTTAAGATATGGCTGCCCAACTACACTCTTGCTTCTGTTAGTCAGCCATATTCACATGTCGTTCCTGTTGTATTCACCTTATACACTGGTCATGTTAGTGGTCTTCATTTCTGTGGATGCTATGTTAATTTTCTTCATGTCTAAATGCATATATTACCTATTGTAGGTGTTCTCCATGTGGAGTGCATAGTTGCTTCGTGTCTAATGCATGCTCTTTTACTGTTACGTTAGTTTGAATGCTCAACTCACATCGTTCCCAAACCCTGCTGTACCTGGAGGGGATAAGGGCAGAACGTATGCCTCAGCGAGTAACCTCTCGCACCTTCGAATTATTGATACAGGAGAGGGGCAGAAGTTATGGATGACGTATACATCTGCCTTCCAACAATACCTCACTTAAATTTCACAATTTAACACTGATCCTCTATGTTTTACTGGGTTTGGGGTTGTTTGCTTGTCTGATAATTTCTTGCGCTGAACTGTCTGAAAAAAACAGCTCGAATGCAAAGAATTATTATTAATCGAGGAACAAACTCTAACCCAAATGCGCCCACCTGAACCCCCCATCCTCCTAATTACCTGTGAGTGGGTGGATCGCCACCACCCCCCCTTCAGTCCTGCAGCATCAGATCCGTCCCTCTAACACAGGTCTGATTTGATGCCGGAGGGTCCCTTTTTCTTTTAATACTTTGTTTTATTGTTGTTGATCCCCCGCCACCCATGTTGAGGAAGCGGGGGACACCCCTGCAATTCCCTAAGGCTTATACATACAGAACATGGGGGGGTGGGGGACACCCCTGCAACCCCCGCTCCACATGTTCGGTATGTATTAGCCTAATTGTTCATTTTTAATCGGTCGAAAGGTACTGGCCAAATTCGATCACATGTGCCATTCGATCAATTAACAATGATCAATTATGCTAATACGATTTTACTGCACTTTAGGCCTGTTCAATATATTGCACTGTGCGGTTGACCACTGAATGGCTTGTGTGTCTACTTCTATGTGTTTCAGCCCTGTTTATGTGGAAAGGGGTTTTTGAGGTACTCAAAGCTATCAGGGAACTCCATTTGTCAGTCACCCTGGCCCTCAGTTCACACCTGAATGTCTGGGGTGTCTTATTCTTACCACCTGGTTTGCGCCTTGTTTCTGGTTCCAAATGGCCTGCTTTCTCTCAAATTTAGCTTTGCCTGGGTTCCTGATGCCCTTCTTCGATGGAGTACCTTTGTCATGACTGGCGCTGAAGCAATGCTGTGATGACTGTGCCACAGATTGGTGGAAGTGTCTTCTGGTGTGCCTGATCACTGATTCCCTTAAGGTGCAGTATTTGAGGCCACCTTTGCATCCAAGTCCCTAGCCCGAGGCTTTTCCATGAATATTTGGACTTCCATTTAACTTGTGCCATCTGGCTGGTACATTGATTCTCAACACCACGATGTCCTTGCCCCTACTCTTATGCCTTTCAAAGATACTTGAGCTCCTTCCTCACCAACAGAGCTGAATTGATGCTGGAAGACTGGGCTGCTGATTGGTGGCCCATGTGATGTGGTTAGTCTGAACACTGACCCATTTAACATAATTTATTTGCAAACTGTGTATCACAGTCTTCCGTGGTCTGCAGCTTTCTCTGGAATTTTTCGGCTTCCTTCCCACCTTTGCCATCTTGCAGCTTGTTTGTGGATTGATGTCATGTGATCAGCCTGAATGCCAACCATCTTAAAGTACTGAACTTGTTGCCAGATTTGTACCTCAGTCTGCCTGGGCCCACCTTCTGCCCTTTCAATGGGCTGGTGCCTTGTTTCTGGACCCGTAAGACCTAATTGGCATTGGCTCATGAAGCCCTTTTAAGTTTGGAGAGCACCTTTCCACCAAAATGATGCTGTGATGACTAAGCCACTGATTGCCATGATGCCAACCCTCACACTTACTAGGACTTTCTAACTAGCAAAGCCTTACTGGGTGGACTGGCAAAGCATGTTTGGCAAAGGGTTCTACCTGTTAGCTTGTTCACTGGGCTTGCCCTCACCTGCACTTAAACCCTTTTCAAGATAGCCTCAAATACACTCCGCGAGATCCTTGTGTACTAAGCACCAACTTGCAACCTCTTTCATTAGAGTGGTAGAGTGTCACCTGTTGCTTCTCTCCATGGTTTCCTGGTCCTCTGCCACGCATCAAGCCCCATCTTCCTCTCCTGACCTGGCTGAAGATGTCCCCACAAAAATGTCCCTTGATAATAAACGTTGCCGTTTTTTGCGGAGACATTATTACTTTGAACATGCTGGAGACACCCCTCCAACCCCTGGTTTTATTTTTTAAATGGGAGCAGGGGACATCCCTGCAACCCGTCCCCATACATAATGGCACCGCATATGATGTAGCCAATGGCTTTTCCCGGCGACATTATGTATGGGGACATTATTACCTGATACCGTCCACATACCCAAAAACCCTCCTTGAGCATCGATACCTGGCTTCCCCCATCGCTCCTCTGGACAGACCCTTCCACCCACTGACCTGCAAGCTCCCTTATTACCATAACCTAGTTTTCTCTCAGCTCGTCCACAACTGCCAGCATCAAAGTAGCATCAATCCGCGCAGTTTACTTTTAAATAATTTACCCATTTGGCATAGCTGGAAAAATGTCTAAAACAGATGTAAGAATAACCCTCTTTGAGAGCAGACAGAGAAACGGTGTGCTGACTGTTACCACCTCTCATCCTAAAACTGCCAATATGAACATCCACATTTTTGTACTATACATCTAACAAAACCCATTTGTGGCATTTCGTGTGTTCAGGATGGTGAGATGCAGCTTCTAGCTGCAGCAATTCCCAACCATGAGGACCGCAGTCATCTGGACTCTTCTGTTTGTAATTTCGGGGACTTCTTTGTTGCTTGCAAGAGTTATTTGCCCTCACATCTCCCAACAGTATGCATGTTGCCCTGGGGAACATTCTGTCACTGTCCACAGGGGAAGCAGTAGCAATCTTTGCTCCGGCTTGCTTCTGGAGTATAATGCAATATTAGGCAAAGTTGCCTGAGAGTTGGGTTTTAATTCTTCTGTAGAAATCTTTCAAATGATTGCCTTGGCGTCTTTAGAGGCACCATTCTAGAACACCTTTCGTGGGTGCAATCCTGCACCTTGGTGGCGAGCCTGTGGGATCCCACTCCTTCCACCCTCTAGGAGTTACATCAGGTAGTGGCTGGAACAACCCACTCCCTAGTTGCTCGTCCCCTCACACAACAATAAGGGGAGTCCTTCCAATGCACTTCACAGCCCCATCATCTATATTATCATCTGCTATGAAAATGGGATAACTATGGTAAATTCCAAAATTAAGTTCCTTACCTCAAATTGTGTCTTGGCCAATTCTCACACATGGGCACCCTGTTTATGTCAGCCACTAGCAGAGGGAAGAATGTTTCCTACTAAGAAAACCCTCACCTACTGACCCACTTCCAGTACACCTCTAGATCTCATCACAGAGACTTTTTCAGAAACAAAAACCTTGATCCCACGATTCTTTCTTTAGGTCTTCCCCACATGAGCATTGAGACCATCTTCGTAAGGAGAAGATTAATCCCAAAAACACCTACCTCATGGCCATCAAAGTATAAATCCTGAGCCGGGTTAACCTCTCCCTGATTCTTGACCTCCTACCTCACTCCCTGGAAACCACACATCTCCCTCTCAACAGTGTACTATAGCAGTGTGGGGTCGATGTAAAGGTTGAAAACAGTTCATCGATTCAAACAGAATTTTATTTAACACACAAAAGGTCTCACCTCTCTCCTTGATCAAATTCAAAACATAAGATGCCATCCAACAGTGTCAGGTTTCCTCATAAAGTTGACCAAGTTCTAAGTACTTCCTCATTACTCAGTATTAGGAGTATTCCCTCTGGACTTCTTCCTACTTGTTTCGGATTGCTTGTGGGAAAACAAATTCCTCCAGTTTGACTTACAATTCTTGTTGACGTTCCTACTTCTCTGTCATGAGCTGTTGGTAGTGGGTTGAGTGTCTCCTTCACTTTGAGAGAGACGACTGGGTTTGTCTTCCCAAGTTTCCACAGGCGAGTTTAAGAGCACTTCATCATCTCCCTCTCCTAGAATCCTGACTTCCCTTTTTTCACTACTGTTCAACTCCTGTTATGATCCTGCTCCTCCTCTACACTATGCCATGCCACACCACATGCTCATTTCTACTCTTACTGTGGCCTTAACCCTTTCAGATGAAGTTTCAACCCTTCACTCTGCATTGGATACAGTGGGCCCTCTTGTACCTTCCTAATCTTGCTCATTATGGTATTGCTAACCTCCTGTACTTTCCTTCTGATGCTTTCCTCTAGGCACCTTCCAATGTCTCCAACCAACCTCCTTTTGATGTATCAACCACCCTCCTGATGTTTCCAACCAAACCTCCTAATCCCTCCAACTGACCCTACCCTGTTTATCCCAACCAACTTCCTCCTGACATTTCCCCCTTTCCTCTACAATCTTGATCTCTCTCCACTCTCCACCTACACGCTTTCCTTCCTCTCTAGCCCACTCCAACTTCTTGACCCCTCTGCTACCCCAAACACCCATATTGCCTGACCAGAATTCTGGGCATATATAACCATGAGAGCCCTCCCCTGGAGTTAGGCTTCCTGTGAGGGTCTGCACCTGTGGATGTGAATGAGTGAGGGACTGTTTTTGCTTTGGTACTTTGGGACCGGACCAAGTCTTTAAATGGCAGATCTTTCCATTGTGGATTATGCTTTCAGCAATTGTGGGGATGCTGCTGCTCCATGTTGACCAGGTTGCCCCTTTTGTTTGTAAGTAGCCCAGAGCCTGGGCTTGCGCTCTGAAGGATTGTCAACTGATGATGGGCAAAGTAAAAGTACTTTTCAATGTGACCCCATCTCCATAAGGAGCTCTTTGGGCTTGTGCCACATGTATTTCTGAAGTGGGCATGTGTGCCACTTCTAGGGAAGTGTGGTGTGCCTCTTATGTTTGAATGTACTTACTGTGCAAATGCTGTAGGGAAATGATTTGCCACTGACGTCTGAGTGGGGAGTTCATTACTGGTTTCAAAGGGATTTAATTTCTTCCATACATGGTTTTCCATTATTATTATTATTATTATTATTATTATTATTATTATTATTATTATTATTATTATTATTATTTATTGAATACAAACCTAGCTTCAGGATGCAAGGGAGTGCTTTACAAATCATAGGGGGAAAGATACGATGAAGGAAGCAGAGATACAAGTGAGCGGGGAGCTAACGACGGTGGAGGGGAAGAGGGGCAATTTGGCAGCAAAAGATCTACAAGCAAACAGGGGAAGAAACCGAAGGGAGCAGATTACCCAGCCTAATGTTGGGTGGGGAGTAGGGACGGTGTGGACCTAAGTTTTGGGGTGGAGCCATTCCACGAAGAGGAGCATCTTGAGCTCCTTGCTGAAATGTAGAAGCAAGGGGCGAGTCTGGTGTTGACGGGGAGGAGGTTCCAGAGTCTGGGGGGTGTAGACAACGAAGACATGTCGCCTTGTTCTTTCCTTCTTGCACAGGCAGGGTTCAATACTGTACACGTCCTTATTTCTGGTGGATCATAGGACTCCAGAGCACCTGAGTTTCTCAGTGAGGTAGCTTTGGTATTTGAGGGTGACTACATTGTAGATGATGCAGCAGGATTTTAAGTCGATGGGTGCTTGCAGCAGGAGCCAGTGAAGTTCAACGTGGGTCGATGGCATGGTTGAATTTGCACAGTCCTTTTATAAGGTGTGCTACAGTTTGCAGGACACATCTTAGGAGTGCCATGGTATTCTCAAGAAGGTCCTCCAAAACAGCATTGCCACCATCTACGTGGCAGAAGACCAATGCTGGGACAGCAGGTCTGAAGTTGTTTTCTTGGAAGAAGGACTTAATTTTATGCAGGAGCTAAAGTTGGTACCAAGCTGTTTTGTGATTTCCTTGCAATATGCTGTTTGAAGGAGAGGTATCTCTTGATGTCGCACACACGAGACTTTAGCACAGGTGGCTAGGAGGTTGATAGTATAGAGTTAGGCCTGGATGTTGGGGTGTTTTGTGTTGTTAGTCAGCAGTAGGAATCCATTATTTTAAATTCCCTCATTTTCGTAACAGTCCCTCAATAACTCTGCATCCCTCATCTTTGTCAGTTGCTTGTTCCCTACATTAACGATCATTTTTATCACAGTCCCTCATTACCCCTGCATCCCTCATCCTCACCACAGTCCCTCATTAACACCATAACCATCATCCTTGTCACATGCCCTTATTTCCCACTGCAGCCTTCATCCTCAACAAGCCCTCATTACTCCCACATCTTGCATCCGTCTAAAAAGTCCCTTATCAATGTATCCCTCATCCTTGTCACAGTCAGTCATTAACACTACATCCTTCATACTCATTCCAACCTCTTATTACGCCAGCATCACGTATCCTCACCAAAGTCCTCCGACACCCATCCCAGTCCCCCTTAATATCTGGCCTCCCTCATCCTTATGACTGTCCCTAATTACCAATGCATCCCTCATCTTCATCCCAGTCCCTAGTTACTCCTCCTCTGACATCCCTGAGCCTCATCACAGTTCCTCATGAATCTTACAATGGCATTTCTTTCCTCCCCCTCCTCCTCCTCTTCCTCCTCCTCCTCCTCCTCCTCCTCATCAGTCATCACCCTTACCCTGGCATGCCTTATCCTCGTCAGAGTCTCATTGGTCATCCTCATCACCATGCTGCGCTTTCCCCTGTGCCCTCACCCTCATCACAATCCATCATTACCCAGGCAACCCTCGCCCTTGTCTCAGAGCATCACCACCCCCTGCCACACTCATCCCTGTCATGGTCCCTCATTATCCCCACAATCCTCCTCCTTGTTACAGTCCATCATTAACTGCATACGTCTCATGCTCACCTCAGTCTCTCAGTAACCCCACATCTCTTAGAATCACACAGTCTCTCATTGTTTACACATCCCTCAGCCTCATCAGTTCATGTTAACTCTGAAACTCCTTGTCACAGTCACTTATCCCCACAATGATCCCCCTCGTAACAGTCCATCATTGCCCCCACACGCTCATTGCAGTGTCTCATTGCCCTCCATCCATCATCACAATCCTTCATTACGCCGGCATCCCTCATCCTTGTCACTCATTATTCGTGTAACACTTATACTTGCCACAGTATGTTGTTACCCCCGCATCCCACACCCTCCTCCTATTCCCTCCTTATTTTGACAGTCTCAGTCTCTCATTAACTCTACATCCCTCACCCCTGTCAGTCCCTGTCAGTCTCTTGTTTCCCTCGGCAGCCCTCATTCACTCATTACTCCAGCAACTGTCATCTTCCTCACTATCCCACATTACACACGCATCCTTGTCACAGTCCCAATTACCCCTGTATCCCTCATCCTCACCCGTCCCACATTACCCCCTCATGCTCATCACAGCCCCTCATTAACCCCACAACCCTCCACCTCATCACAGGCCCTTGTTGACCACCGTAACTTTCATCCTTATCACAGACCGCCATTAAACCCACATCACTCCTCGTCACTGTTCCTCATGTCTGCATCGCTCGTCCTCAACACAGTCTAACATGAACCCTGCATCCCCTCATCCTTCTTACAGGGCCTCATGATCACTGCATCCCTCGTCAGTCCCTCATTACCAATGCATACCACTGCATCCTTCATTCTTCAGTCACCTGGTACCGTGTAACACTCATCAATACATTCTTTCCCACAGGACCTTTCTTTATTGTCACAGTCTCTCATTACACTTGCATGCTTCATCATCAGTTCCTCATGTCTGCATCCCTCATTCTCATCAGAGTCCAACATGAACTCTGCAATCCTCATCCGTGTCACAGTCCCTTGCTTCCCATGGCAACACTCATCTCCACAGTCCCTCATTACTATTGCATCTCTAATGCTTCTTATACGCACGCATTAGCACTGATCCCTCATCTTCACCACCAGCCCGTATTACCACTGCATCCTTCATCATCGTCACAGCCCCTCTTTACCACCAGATCCCCATCCTTGTCTCAGCCCCTCATTAGCTCTGCAGTCCCCTCCTTAATATAGAAACTCATTACACTCCCATACACCCTTCTCTTTACTCTTCATAGCCCCTCATTACCCTGACCCAGCATCCCCTCTCTGCTTTACAGTCCCTCCTTTCCCTTACCCTAGAATCCAGCACCTTATTGCTGCCCTTCATAACCCTTACCCTTGCAATCCCTCTCATCACGGAAGTGCCGGGCTCAGAGTCCCGCCTCCATCCCACACCATTAATTCTGGCCTGGGCATGGTGAATCTCCTGCCCCCTCCTCCTACCTCATTGAGGTTATGGGGGGTGTGTTCCCATGAACCGTGTTAAATGCCCTCCAGCCTTTAACTCGGTCTTTGGGGTCCATAACCCGCGGTATAGCCCTCGGGCTATGTGTATAAAGCTTAATTATATGGCATGTAACGCCATTAATGTTGACCATCCACCACATTGCTCTTTCAGCCTTCTTTTTTGTTTTTATACGTCGCTATGTTCAATACCATGATGCTTTATATTTGTTGATTTTCCTGCACCAGCTGCACACCCTCGTCACAGTCCCTCTATCCCCCTTTATCTTCACAGCCCCTCAGGAAACCTGAATCTCCCTTTCTTGTAATTACCGCTGCATCCCTTACCCGTGTCGGGGTCCCTCCTTACCCATCCCTCATCCTTGTTACAGTCACTCATTACCTCGGCATGTCTCATTCTCATAACAGTTCAAGAATACCCTTACCCTGCCATAGCTCACTCTCATTACAGTCCCTAATTACCCCGACATCTCCCCTCCTCATCGCAGTACCTCCTCACTCTTACACCAACATCAGTCATCTCATAGCAGTCCTTAACTACACTTACCCCATTATCCTTCATCCTCTACACAGGCTCCTCTATACTCTTACCCCAACATCCATCATCTGCTTCAGAATCACTCATTATCTCAGTCCCTCTTCTTCTAACTTGCTTCAGTCCCTCTTCTGCATCACAGTCCATCTTCCTCATCAGAGTCTCCCTTCCTCTTCTCCTCACAGTTCTATTACTCCTAGTGTACCCTCTTCATCATCCAGTCTCTCTTCCTCACCCCTGTACTTATTCCTTGTCCGAGTCCCTCTACCTCATCACCCTTCCTTGTCCGAGTCCCTCTACCTCATCACCCTTCCTTGTCCGAGTCCCTCTACCTCATCACCCTTCCTTGTCCGAGTCCCTCTACCTCATCACCCTTCCTTGTCCGAGTCCCTCTACCTCATCACCCTTCCTTGTCTGAGTCCCTCTACCTCATCACTCTTCCTTGTCCAAGTCCCTCATCCTTTTCCTCATCAGAGTCCCCCTTAATCTTTCTCTTTGGGTGTCGAAAGTGGAGCATAGGGAATGCCCAACATGCTATTGCTAGTGGCTCACCCAACCCCCAATTGGGAAAAGAAAAACATGGTCCATAGCGCAAGAACACAATTAAGAACAGCACATGTGACCTAATGTATGCTATCAGAAGAAAACACTTATCATTGCAAGCGTTGGCAGATATAGGCTAATAACACCCAGGAAATGTAGTGCCAAAACGTTAGATAGGAGACAGTTAACTTGAATATGTTCAATGCAACCAAATCCTTTAAAGTCAATGACAACTAAGTTGAAGTGATATTAAGATGCAGGCTCAACACAACAAAACCCTTGAAATGTGGCAGGTGTTTGAAGCTATGCCACATTAACATGCCCCCATTGCGCAGCACATTCCCACACTGATGACATTACTTGGGACATCACATAGGCCAAGGCCATCACTTGTGACATTATCAACATCATCGCTGGATACTAGAGCACACGGACACCAAAAATGACATCACGCACATCACATGTGACATCCCTAGTACAGCGGATCTCACCTGAAAGCAAGAGATAAGCAACATCTAAAACGTGTATTGCTTCATCTAAAATCGAATGTATGGCGACACGTGCAAAGTGTGTGCACACTAAAATATACTGGCAGTTTACAGCAGTGGTATTCTCTCACACCTGAGCCAGTATTCCCAAAGAAAGGACACTTTGTTGACTTTATCACTCTGTCCTTAAATCGATACCCTTTGCACGATGCCCGCTCTAGTAGACTGAATTCTCAAAGTATTTCAGCTTCTAAGATATCCTGAGAGGCGGTTTGTATGGATGCTGTCACATGTTAAAAAGGCCTTATAATAGTATTTCAGACCGCGGCGAAGAATGACGTAGTATATCTATGAGTATGCATCAGGCCCTAAAAGTTTAGTATGATAAATGAGAAGGAACACTTCCCCATATCCCCACATCCCTTTCCTTTTCCTATCATATCACAACAAGCTAAACATGTCAAGCGGTGAAAGTTATGGCAGGTGGCCTGTAAAGGTCAGTCATGAGGAAATACATTGACATGTTTGCAGGACACATGGTTATCCAGACAAGGGTAGATAATGTAACCAATTGCCCAAAAGTTGCAATCTTTCTAGAGCAGCGGTCTGCGACCTGTGGCTTTCCATATGTTTTGGATTAAGGCTCCCAGATTTCGCCATTGACTACTCTAGCTCCGTCTGATGGTAGTTGAAGTCCAAACCCTCTGGAGATCCAAAGGTTGCGGACCCCTGTTGTAGTGTATATGAAATTGCAAATTCTCATGAGCATGAACTACTTTCTAAAGTTGTGCTATTATTATTTAAAATAATGGAATTCTTTTTTTGTTCAACTAAGTATACCGGAAAAAAATGAGAGGGTATTTTACATCTGTGTTAGTATGCATGCCCCTCATATCTTGAAATAAAGCATGAGAATGTATCGCCATGACTGGTGTGTACCAGTGATGTCCTTGATGAGGCCATAAAGTGCCAGCTGTCATTAGCGTGCTCTACTTTCCACTAATGTCACAAGTGTTCCCATATGTGATGTTAGTGACGTCACCAGCGAGCATATGCGATTTACAATGGGGAGCTCATGGTTAAGGTGGCGTAGCTTCAAACACCTGCCAACATTCTCAGGGATGTTGCATTAAGCTTGCACCTTAACATTACTTCAACTAGAGTTCTTCACTACATGGCAAGGGTTATGTTACACTGAACATATTCAGCCTAACTCTCTCAACTATGCAGTTTTCATTGAATACTTATATATATATCATATTTTGAAGAGTGGTACAGGTTAGAATAGCTTTATAGACGAGCCCATCGGCCGTACGTGGTGTTATGGGCCCATAACCTTGTTAAATGTCCTCGCTGTTCTTCGGTCTTTAGCTTGGGCTAATGCCCAGAGCAGTCCTTGAACTGGGCCATAAAATGTAATTATTATCTGCGGGAGTGACGTGGCACTCCCTTGTTGGCCAATTTCTGGGCCACAGAGGCATAGACAGGGTAGGGCCGGAGCGGGCAAGGCCCACCCAAAATCTGTAAAGGCCCACTCAGCCGTGCTGTATGGGCATCTACAGATGTCAATGTCACTGCGGTGGGCCCAACTACATTAGCTTCAGGCCCCACTTTTTAGACAATCCTGGCTATGCCTCTGCTGGGCCATACAAGCTGATGTGGCTCGGAAATTCAATAAAAGGCAAATTGGAGGAGGAGCTTTGTTACTCCCCGAGTCACCGTTGTCGGCAGGGTGAGAGCCATGGCAAGGCTATCAGTACAGCGCTTGCATTATGAGAGGGAACGCTGTGCTGACGGCCCTGCGGTGGCAAGGCTAACAGCGCGGCACTCCCTCTCGTCATGGGAGTGCCAGGCTCAGAGTCCAGCCTCCCTCCCACAGCAATTCTGCCGAGGCCCCCCCCCACCGAACAGATGCGGCCTGGGCATGGTGAATCTCCTGCCCCCTCCTCCTACCTCATTAAGGTTATGGGAGGTGTGTTCCCATGAACCTTGTTAAATGCCCTCCAGCCTTTAACTCGGTCTTTGGGGTCCATACCCTGCGGTATAGCCCTCGGGCTAGGTATATAAAGCATAATTATATAGCCTGTGACGCCATTAATGTTGACCATCCAACACATTGCTCATTCAGCCTTTCTTTATTTTTATACGTCGCTATGTTCAATGCCATGATGCTTTATATGTGTTGCTTTTCCTGCAACAGCTGCACGCCATTATTAGTCTACAAATTACACAGACAGCTTCTGGAAAATGATTTCCAGAAAACAAATGACCACTTCCACTAAAACTCCCTTGCAGTGTCCCCAGACTATCCAAGGCAACACATTCTCAGGGCAGTTTTGGCATTTCCAATGTCTTCAGTGACTTCCATTCTGCAGACAATTTCTACATCAGCCCAAAGCAACCAGAAATCTCCTCTCACTCTTCCTTGCATTTTATCATAGAAAGGCCTTCATAACACTGGCGTAACCGGGTCCCAAGCAGCCCCTGCAGTACAGGTACTGCGAGGGGTCCCCCCTTGGACTATATATATAGATTTCTTTTTTGTAGTCATTCTGCCTTCATAAAGACATTATTTCCATTATGGGTTGGTCCTTAACAGAAATAATTTCTTTATGAAGTCGGAGTGACTTCAAAAAGAAACCATTTCTTTTTGAAGTAATGGGGCACCCCTCAACCCCATGACATGTGCATGTGTGGGTGTATGGTGAAAGGGTGCACACTTAAATGTGTAGGTGGCTGCCCGTGTGAGTGTATGGTGAAAGGGTGCACAATTAAATGTGTGGGTGGCTGGGTGTGCGTGTCAAGTGTATGGTGAAAGGGTGCACACTTAAATGTGTAGGTGGCGGCCTGGGTGTGCCTGTATGGTGAAAGGGTGCACACTTAAATGTTTGGGTGGCGGCCTGGGTGTGCCTGTATGGTGAAAGGGTGCACACTTAAATGTATGGATGGCTGGGTGTGCGTGTGTGTGTATGGTGAATGGTGTGTGTGCTTGTGTTCAGGGGTGCAACAAAATCTAAATGTCAGGGGGGTGCTAACCCTTAAAATGTTGGGAGAGGTGGTAACTTCGTGGGCGGTGGGGGCGGGGCAAACCTATTTGTGTGGGGGCATCCAACTTCTTTACGCATTCTAATGAGACTATTCTAGTGCAGCTTCAATGTTACAAGCAGTTAACGATCTCCTTTAAGTCTGAAAGCAAACACTTTTGGACTGCTGTGAGAATAAGTGGTCTCCTGTCCCCTCTCTACCCATCCAATCATTTCCCTGGCATGCAAGTACTAAACCCACATCAAGATTTCAATTGCCTCAAGAATTATTCATTTGAATGCAGGTACTAACAGTGAAATGCTTTACGTTAGTAATTGCTGGGCCTTTTTAACAGCGAAACCCAGGTGCCGTTTAACATTCATGTCATCAGGTAGAGTGTCATGGAGTGTAATGCCTGGCTTAGTTACCTGTAATCTTCATTTTTCCTAATCCCACCCTTCCTCATCTCAGTACTTACCTATGAGGCAAGAAGCCTCATACATAAGCACTGGGACAAGGACAAGGGACTTGGAGGTATTTCTGGGCTGAGAAGCTGATTTGGGGTTGGGGTGGGGGTGGGAGGGCAAGATGAAGTGTGGAGGATGGGGTTGGATGGGTATTGTGCGATAAATCATAACGGTCATCCATGTCCAGGCTAATCAGGCATGAAAAGTGGTATTAGTGGCTAGTGAGGCATTTTGGAACAGCCAGTCTAGTAGTTTCTTCGTTTGCCTTGACTTTTTGTTAACTGGGCATCTGTGATAAAGCAGTCCTGCTAAGTGTAATTACCTGGCTAGACTAGCATTTGGGTGCTGCCAGTCTAGCCATTTCTTACTGCAGCATTGTATAATTTTCTGCCCATCTGAGATATAATAACTATGATACGTGTTATTGCTTTGACTGGCATTTTGGTGCAACCAGTTTAGGTATGTCTAAATGTGGCCTGGCATGCTTTACTGTAATATGTTATTACGTGTCTAGACTGGTCTACATTGTGCAGACAGTTGGACATGTTTTCATTGTGGCATGGCATTTTTAATAGCAAATCATTATATCAATTAAAGCATTAATGTTCCAGTGCACTATTGGTGACTTGCATGTATTGGATGTTTGGATTGGTGTTACCCTACAAAACAATTGCAAACACTCTGGCCTTTTAGGCAGTGTTTCTCAGAAAGTGTGCTGTACAATGCTTTAAAACACATATTTATATCATTCTCCTAGTGCAGTGTGTGCCCTACCGCTGCAGCAGGACGTTCCTGAGTATTGCGCAAATGTGCTAATCTAGGCTGTGGCGTGATCCGTGATTTGTTGTGGGGGGCTCTCAGCATGGCTCGTGGGGGGGGGTCGGTAAAGTTTGTATTACGCCACTGCTTCATAACACAACCTCAAAAATCTCTCTTTGCAACCCACTAGATTCAAAACTTATTTGAACTCCTTGTTAAGTTGTCCTTGATTCCCAATGAATCCCTAACTTTGTAGAAAGGTTTAATTGTGTTCCTCCAATCGTTGTGTGAACTCCAGGCTTCACCTAACTTCCATACTACTACTCAATAACGGGTCTTGCGCTCAATCTTGTCTGTTGATAACTCTTCCTTTACTAGAAAGATGATCTCACAGTTCCATCACTACATTCCTTGTCTATAGGAATATAGCCTATAGCTTTCTTGAAAAGTGCATCTGCCATACCATTCGTCATGCCCGTGACACATGGAAGACCACACATCGCATTTCATGATCATGCTCGTGTAGGCTAATAACACAATGCATGTTGCAATGAAACACTCCCTCAAACCCCTACTCCTTGAACACACCAAACAACATGATAATGAACTTGATGAGCCACAGAAAGATTCTAAACGTATTTGCCCATCGCATACTCAGCTTATCATTTTCTTTTGATGACAGAGTATCTGCTTTTTGCTCCCTTCAAAGACACGGTCCTTTTTCCACCTCCTTGCTCCTCCAGCAGTAGAGCAGCTAGTCCTGTATAGCTAGCAGTGGCCACCAGAATATACTTGCATTTGGTGTTGTGCTTTGTAAGCAGACATAATAGCCGCAAACTGTTTTCCACAGTCGTAACTCCATAGGCAGGCAGTATCTTTAGTAGACACAAGTCCTAATGCTTTGTCTGAAAAATGTTCCACCCATTTTCAATAGTGCTCATTTAAGGTAAATGACAGAGTGTTCACAAATGTGCTCTTCTCTTTCCTTATTATGAGGCCACAATTAATTACAATACTTAATATGTGCCACAAACACAAATGATGTTCCTATGACGTATGCCCTTACACCAATATGTCATCTTGGAAGTACAACATACCAGCCTGTGTTTCCCAAAGAAATATGGAATGCAGAAGCACATGCAGTGACATTGAAAGGCACCCTCAGCTGTAATGAAATCAGCAAAACGATCAGATGCTGCGTACAACCTGACCTAACGCACATCCCATAGTTCTGAGGTACCTAGCATCACCGAGCAGACCAGTTAGTTGCCCAACATTAAAAGCGGGGAATGTATCTACAGCAACGCGCCTGTTAAGAGCCTTGAAGTCTACATATAAGTGTATATGGGCAGTTTACTTTCTTGCAATTTCCACAGTGAAAACATTTGCCTTTGCTTCCGCTGGTTCAATCACACCCATCTCTAAGATTTTATAACTTTTAAAACAATTCCTGCCTCTGATCCACCAGAACATTCTTGACCTTGGTCTGCCTTTTTGGGACCATACCTTTTTTCAATCCTAACCTTGTCATGCAGCTCTTTCAAGCACCCAATGTCACCCCTAAACACATTGGAAAACACGTTTTTCTTGCAAACTAACTCGCATCACGCTCCACAGTCAACATCTGGCTTGGCAATTTGGGATTCGAGATAAGTCCGATATCCTTTTGCTTATTCCACCAAACAGGGATTCACCTCATCTTGACCGATTGACACTAGTCCACACCATTTGTCTTTGGAATCCTAGTTGAGCTTCATATCTCTGATCTGTGTTAATAGGTGATCTGCAGTGCACATCAACATTCATATTTGAACTTTTAAGGCATTCAACTCACTTCGTGAAAACATTATTCCACGCATCCATTTCAATCAATGTGTCGTCCACAACCAAATCAACTTACTAATAAATGCCTTCTTCCTCCCAGCAAAACACATATTCTTTGTACCAGTCCCACCTCATTTACAGACTAAACCAATTCTGAGTTCTTCACATCAATACAACCCACTTTTGGCACTCTATCATGACACGGGTTACTACAACATCACCTACCGGGCCTCTTTCTCTCACACTTATACCACTTTATGTTGTGCCCCATGCATTGTTTTGCAGAGACCACATGATTCAAAGTCCCACACTGCTGTGATTATCTGTTTGGCCTAAGCGTATCTGTACTATTCACTCCTTTGCCCCCTTTATGCACGCCGCTGCGGACAACGGGAACATACTTGTTTTCTCATTTATCATCCACTCAGTTTGTTACCTGTACACAGTTCAGGGTATTCTCTGTGCACTATGAACTTTCAATCATGTTTTCAAGTGGGTGTATCACTTTTGAGACAGATTACTTCACTATTCTTGTTGTCTGCACACCTTAACATAAGGGTACGACGTCCTGTCATCGCCTGCATTTCCATCCCCTGGCATTTTAACGTGCATATTACAACGAATATGCTCATCAAATTTTTTAGGGGGGTGGGAAAGGGCAGATAAGGGTTTGGGCGGGTAGGCAATAGCCAAAAATAAGTGTGTGAGTGGGGCTTGGGGGTCCCCCCCCAAAAAGAAAAATGATGAGCATTTTCGTTGGAATGTACACGTTAAAATGACAGGGGATGAAATGACATGGAACCAACATACGATGGTCTCAGAGGAGCTCTTTGTGTTCAAACCTACATAAACTGACACATTCTTCTAGTTTTCCCAGCTTTCTATTTGTTCGTACCATAGTGCGATCACTCAAGAATGTGCACTAATGTGCTTCTCCAGGTAAGTTATTTATGGATTTATTACAAGTGCAATCATATATATTGGAGCCCCCTCAACCCCCCGGCTCCACGCACCTTGTATCCTCACTCTCCAACTCCTTCTCTCTGCCTCTGCTCCCTTCTCATGCATACACATTCTTCTCATCTTCTCAGCATTCCACTGAGGTCCTTCTAAGATACTACACTACTGTGTTTTTTCCATTCACGATATAGTTTCTCAAACTGGCCGGCTCTCTTGCCACCCATTTGCATCTTCCTGAACTATATCCTGGACCACTGGCAACTACTCAGGTTGCTGCAGCTTCAATAGGACTATAGAACTCCTGCCCCCTCTTTATTTTGAGATTCCACACTCTGCCATCCTCTATTCTAACAGCACTGTGTAAGACTTGCACCACCTTCTGGGGTCACGACCACTTCAATGGACCTTGCCAAAGAGCACTTGGCTGTTTTTTTTCTCACAAGTTCTCCCACTTCTATTTTCTAGCCAACTACAGCCTTCAGGGGTTGGTTGCATGTGTTAATATCACCGCAAAAATATTGCGATACAAAAATATCGCCATATTTTTGCGCCGATATTGACCCATGGACCCATGACCCATGCGGGTGACACCCCTGCAACCCCAGCATTATTTTAAAATGTGCGGCGGGGGGACACCCCCGCAAACCTCGGTCCCACAAAATATCCTCCCCAAAAATATTGCCTATGGCGAAACAAACGGCCATATGTATGGCGATCTTTTTGGTGGGGATATTTTGTAGGGATACCCCTTCAGGGCATCATATCTCTTATTGCACTCTTGCCTCTTTTTTTATTCCAGTCACAGCCTTCTCTACTGCATCCTGGGCCCACCCTGCCCTTCCCATCCATGGGGGGCATTGTTTGCCCTGATTAGGCCTGCCCCAATCAGTGGACTAGTAGGATACAGACCTAATATAAATCAACCTTAAAGACAGCATTTAACTATAGTATTCATCCCCCCACTTCAACTGTACATCTTCATGTACATTACACATATCCTATTTGCACATCCCAACAGACAGTCTTTATTGTACCTCAACTTGACATAGTATACACAGAAACAATTGGAAAATGTCTGCCTTGTCGGTGAAACGGCCGCCGGATTCTCCAGCAGATGCCTGTCCTCCCTATTTAAAAGGGCTACCAATCCAAACAAATTATGCTAACCAGCAGCACCCTTGAGGGAGGGCAGGAATCCTTTCTTCCCTTTCGCCACGAGAAGCCAGCCAGCCAGCCAGCAGCCAGGTGCGCGCCGTGCATCACACAGCTGCATCCAGCCTCCACGTGTGCCATCTCCACTGGGAAGGCTCATTGCCCATCCATACTCCTGCCTGCAACCTGCTAATAGAAGTCTCTGACCTGATTTAGAGAGCCCTGCACCAGCCGTAACGCTCTCCCGATTCCTGATCTTCATTCCGCCTGACTCCTTGATGGCGGGCGCAATGCTGCACCATATCAGGGCTGTAGCCTCGTTGCTAGGTAACTAGTGTCCTTTTGCTCAGACGACTTCTGCCGGCAGGCGGATACGCCGGCGGCTTTCCTATGAAGGCCCATACAAAGGCCCTGTTTGCCACGGGGCGCGAGGGGTAATCCATTGGTCCAACACCCATAACTCTCTATCGTGCAGCGAGAACCTCTTTCAGACTCCACTTAACCAGTGGTACCGACTTTACTGCTCCCAAGCAGAGCCCAGGACTGCCACACAGTAGGATATTACTCAACTAAGCGAGATCGCCATTGAACATCAGGTACAGTGTGTAATCAATGTGCACTTCACCAAATTACCTCTAGCGGCACATTAATCCTGCTTAGGTCCTTTGAAACTACACCTCCTCTAGCCATCTACTGCTCTGCACAATGTCTACTTCATTGTATATTCCAACTGGTGTAGTACAAGGCACTGTATTGACTTTTACAAGGCTCCTGCTTCACCATTGTGTGTATGCCTGATTCGCGCCATAGCAGCACTATGTGACCTTTACACTGTGACTCCACTGTGTTTTGCCTGATTCACACTAGCCCATAATAGCAGTACGTACCCTTTCTACTGTGATTCCACTGTTTCTTGCCAAGCCTTATTAGCGTATAGCAGCACTACGTGCCCTCTCTACTATGATTCCACTGTGTCTTGATGAGTCACACTAGCCCATCATAACAGTGTGTGCCCTTTAACTGCCCTGTTGACCAGTAAGTTATAGCGGCTAGGGCGGAACTATGCACACTAGAATGATCCAGTTGAACCACCTACGACTGTCTTTACTCTGCACCTACGCTATAATGGCCTTCATCGAGATCTCACCCTGTCCCCTACAAAATAGAAACAACAGACTACGAGTAAGACTACCCGGCCTTCATGAGTCTAAGACGAATAGAAACATGATCCAAAACCCTCTCCTTAACTACAACACCAATGGCCTAGTTCTGGAATCGACGTCCAAATCAAATCTTGAAGCCAGGCATAAAGCACCAGACTGTGCCCACCCCCTTCACTAAAATGCCATAGGAGAACCAATCTACACAAACTACGGCCCACCATTCCCCAAGGGCCGAACAACACAACGATCTCCGGAGCTCTCATCAATGCAAGATCTCTCGTGGCACATACAACTAAAATTGCAGACATATTAACCACAGAGGACTTAGACATCCTCGCTGAAACTCAATACTGGCTCCATGACGCAGCAGGCTCTGCTCTTATGGTAGCAATTCCAGAAAACTATCAGATATTTAAAGCAGACAGACCCAATGCCAGAGGAGGTGGCCTAGCTATTATAGCTAAAACTAATCTTGCTGTAAAACTCTCTACTCCACCTCCGCTTAAATCCTGCGAAATACTCTCAGCCAATTTACCCATTTCTAGTAGCCGCACGCTAACCATATATTTGCTATATAGACCCCCAGGACCGATGGGTGCCTTTGAGGAGGACTTATCTAGTCTTTTTGCCAACAACTCAAAAGACTCTTCGCAGATCCTATTGACGGGAGACTTTAATTTGGGCTTCAATGACCCTGAGGACAAACATGCCCAAACAGTAGCAGCTATCCTGGCTGATCATGGTCTTACCGAAAAAGTTCTTGATCCTACCCACATCAAAGGGAGGACCCTTGACTGGGTAGCCGACTTGAATAGCATTTTTGCAATTATTAAAATAGACCCACTACTATGGACCGACCACTACCTAATCGGCTTCTCCTCCACAATAGATATACAAAAGCCAAAAATCATAGTTATGGCACCCCCCTTCCTACCAGAAACAAAAAAAAACATTACATCAGACAAACTACTACCTCACCTACCCCCTCCCCTTAACTCCCTAACCAGCAATTCAGACCCTAATCTACTAGTAGATGTCTTTAACAACACCATGACCAAGGCCCTCGACATCATTGTGCCACTCAAACTATGCAAAAGTAAACAGAAGGCCCACCTTAATGCCTGGTTTACACCCCACCTTAAAGAACTAAGACTCCAAAAAAGAAAACTCCAAGCCCTATGGCGACACTCCCATACGGATGAGAACAAAGTTCAGCTAACTAACTTTGCCAACATGTACAAAAAAAGAAATAATTCTTACCAAAAAAAATACTTTCAATGACAGAATCTCCAAGGCCAATTCCAACACCAAGGAGTTATTTACCACCCACAGACAATATCCCCAATGATAAGCAATGGTGCACTAGCTTCCAGAACGCCCTCTCTAACAAAATAGCAACCCTCCAGATTAAAATACCTAACAAAGTAGTCACCTTGCTTTCCGCTGAATCGCAACCTACCTCATAAACTGAAGCTCCTTGTACCCTCACACCTTTCAGATTCAATACAATTTCTATCAAAGAAACTGAGAAAATCATACTATCCTTGAAGCCCTCAAACTGTCAGGACGACAACTGCCCAGCGCAAATAATTAAGGACGGAGCTAGAGAGCTAGCGCCGTTTATCGCAAAACATATTAATGCCTCCTTTAAAACCAATACTGTCCCAAACAACCTCAAAGAATCCTGGGTTCTACCGCTGCTCAAGAAACAGACTCTAGACTCCTCCATCCCGACGAACTACAGACCCATTACCATGGTCCCCTTCCTCCTTAAAATAATTGACAGAGTAGCTTATCTCCAAATTCCGAAACACCTTGAAGCAAACCATCTACTAGGCTCCCGCCAATCCGGATTCAGACCGCAAAACGGCACGGAAACAGCACTAATTGATTTAAAGACCCAAATCGACAAGTTTAAGGACAAAGGTAAAACAGCTATGTTACTCCTCCTCGACTTATCGGCGGCCTTTGACCTGGTGGATCACGCAGTTTTGTGTAAACACCTGGCGTCAGCTACCCGTTTCTCGAGTGATGCTATATTCTGGGTCCAATCCTTCCTAGCAAATCGTATGATGAGAGTCTTTTCCCCTTCAGCATCTGCAGACCCGATCCAAACCACCTGTGGCATTCCACGGGGATCATGCGTCACCGACAATGTATAACATCTTTACCAAGCCCCTATTTGACTAATTGGACAGACTGGGGGTCACCTACACTAATTATGCAGATGACACCCAGATGTACGTACCACTTTCGGGCAATTTCGACAAGGACACGGCCTTGGTAAACAAGATATACCTCCTCATTAAGGCATGGATGGCATCACATGGCCTCTGCCTGAATGACGACAAAACTGAGATCCTGATACTGGCTTCTGATGCTAACCTTAAAAAACTCAGCCCCAGCTACACTGCATTCAATATTGATGGCAACACTATTAAAGCAGTAACTGAGGTAAAAACGTTAGGTTTCTATCTCAACTCCACCCCTAACACTAAAGAGAGAAGTCAACTCCATGGCATCATCTACTTGTTATGCTCACCTGGTCTCTGCAGAGGTGCTTGGGCACGGTTGTAGCCCTCCCAGGGGTGAGGTCGCTCGGGTCCGACTTCACCCTCTGCGTTTATGTGGTGACTGGTGGTAATAGGTGATGCTGCTCAGGACTGCTCCTGTGTGGAGAATAGGGGGCGTGAGTATGCCAGCTTGTGTGCCTGATTCCCTTCCAGACCCCTTCCTCCAAAACGTGGTACCCATGGGATGCGCTGTCCCTGGAAAGCTCACCTGTTGATTAGTTTTGGTGAGCACTCTGTCCTGCTGCTTCTGGCAGGGGCGCTTGTATGATCTGGACTGAGTTCCTTCACTGGTCCCTTGCACGTGGTAGTCCAGTCCTGGTGCGACTAAGCCACTATACTTCAGGTAAGTGTTCCTGTTTGCCTTTGTCTTTTCTCGTCTGTTTTTGTTGTATTGTAAAGTTTGTTGTCTTGTGTTGCTGTCCATTCCACTTTTAATGTTTGCTCTTTTGCTTTCTTCCCTTGCAGGTGATGTTGCTGGCCCGGCAGAAGCTGCGGAGCTCGAGGCGACAGCCGGAGGGAATGAAGAATGAAGCTGCAGCGGTACAGTATCTGGTAAATTGTTAACTAGGGGGCGCGCGGGGTTCAAATACGGCGCGGCCCTAGGACGGATGTTCTAACCGTGTCTTTCTTCTTCTTCACAGGGTCTGAGTTTGTGGATGCGCAGTGCGGTGCTGCAGCGTCGGCATCAAGATCACTGGATGTCAGGAGATGAGTCTGCAGATGAAGCGATGAATCACTGGTTTCCTGGAGGTGAGTATGCAGGAGAACGCCTGGTTTCAAAAGTAAGTAAACTGGTCCAAGCGCGGTGAGTGTCACGTTGCACGCTAGTGCAAAGTAACATGAAACACCGGCCTTGATGGATGGAGTAGCTTATATAGCTGAGCTTTGAAGCCACGCCCACCAGATTCAGCCTGCCTGCCACACCCTGCCACACCCGATGAGTCAGCACATGAAGACCAAGCCTAGGGAGCCACACCCGATGAATCAGTGCATGAGGATGTTCTCTGGAATAAATACTGTCAGCTCCTGGAAAGTTCTTGTAAAATAAAAGCACTCTTGCACTGAAATAAAGTAAAAGCACTCTTGCACTGAAATAAAGTGTTCCTGCTCACATCTCTGTATGAGCCTGGCAAAGGCGCCAGGACTGAGTCCAGCCAGGGCCCCTGATTTTATGGGTCACAAAGGGACATAATTGAGTCATGTGACCCATTGCCCCCATCAAGAGACTGTGTGGTTTTTGTGTTCTGGGGCCTGTGTCCATGACACTACTGCCTATACCTGCAAACTCATCAGGGCATGCAGACTTTTCTTATATAAAGCCTGTTGCATCACGCTTGCCAATGCACTCATAATGTCGAAATTAGACTATTGCAACGCCCTATACTTAGGAGCCAACAAATACATCCTTGATAAAATTCAAACACTACAAAACAACACATTGAGATCAGCCCTGAACATACCTAGAAGAGAGCACATCAGAAGAGACCATCACTGGCTAAAAATTAACAACAGGATCCTTCTCAAAACTGTATCCCTCACCTTCAAATGCCTGAATAATGCTGCACCCCCATATCTCCCAGAGAGAATGATTCGGGGAACGTCGACACGCACAACCAGATCAGCTAACTCCCAGTGCTTGGAAATTCTTAGATTCAAACTAACTAAATCTGGCAGATCCAGTTTCCCGGTTAAAGCTGCACAGTCGTGGAATGCACTACCCCAAGCCCTCAGAACTTAACAGCCATACCTCAGATTCAGATGAAACATGCTAAACTGGTTACGACTGAATGACATTTGATACTCAATTGCACTACCACATTGACCTCTGCATCTGACCTTGTATTTTACTCCTTACCTACTATACCTTCCTGTTGTACTGACCATTGCATCTCACCTTGTATGTTATTCTTTACCTATTGTACCCTCCTACAGGACCCTCCTGTAGGTTTACTGTATCTACTGTACCTTTTTACATGCTGTAACCAAGTTTCCTTGTATCTGCTGCGCCCAGTTACCTAAGGGTTTGGTGCGCATTACCAAATTAATAAACAAATAAACAAAACAAACAAGTAAACCCTACACACTATCATGTACATTACATGAATATGATTAGCCCATGGAAACAGAGGGCCTTGTGCAATGGACCTTAATTCAACATGATTTACAGATAACCATTTGAAATACTTTTGCCTTTGAAAATGAATGGCGCCGGAATCATTCCAAGGCGCCCTTTCCACAAAATGCAGCCATTTGCATAAAGCTTGACGTCATCACGTAACAGCAATATAATGCCGGTCTCAAGATGGCGGTGCTCCCACACACAAACGGAGCACTGCCATTTGAATTGCTGAGCTGCCAATACTCCTTTTACGGTCTGATTGCGCCTGGACCTATTAGAATAGATAATAAGAAGTGCCCTGTTTTTGGACACAAAATGGGGTCTTACTATTCTCCCTTTAGGAGACATATAAACTAGGAATTCTGACCTAATATTAAAAAGGGAAACATCACGCACTGGAGTTTGAACTAAGATTACTCAAGTTATATGTATCCCTGTTCTATGCATCTAAACCTGCCGCCCAACTGAAACCATAAAACATGTAATGCTAGTGGAAACTTAGGACTTCTCCAACTTAAACAACTTTTTTCCCAGACATGTTAATATGCACTAAAACGGATGCACTTGCAATGGAAATAGGATTTAACCTTCTACAAAGCCAATGATATTTAGGACAACATGTAGTTAGCAGAGCATGAACCTACTTAAGGATCTCTATTCATTAATTACACCCTTGCACTGTTAACGGTCTACAATAGTTTGGACTACCGAAAAAAAACCACTCGCATTAAGACTCATTTACTTGTACCTACACAGAGTATATCTGCTTGCCAATGTACACTGGCTTAGAGACCTTGCATCTGAGAACCACTATAGCGATCTGGACACGCACTGATAATAATATTGTCTCAAAACCTGGTTTGTGAGATGATTGCTTGGTCACCACAGCACCCCTAATTTAATTATTGTCAAATATAGTAAACGCTCCCTAAACTCCTCTTCAACCTTTTCTTCTTTTTTTTCCTCTATCTCTACTCCTACAGGATTATTTATAAGATGTACAGTGACCCACTGTAAATGTAACATTTAACTGAACATAAGGAATATTAACTAACTAATGTAACAGCAAAATGACAATGGGATACTAATTCATGAAAACGTTTGTAAAGTGACAACATTTTGACTAACTAAGGTTGCTAACATCCAAAGATTGTGAAATAACTATGTCAGGATATGTAGACAACTGATGGGAAGTTAACCACAATGTTACTAACACATAATTGCCTGTCATTTGGAACAGGGTATTTGGTTTTAACTGTTGTAAATGTACTGCTAAGCCTTGATAAAGCCCGAAACCAGGGTGAAACATTAGCACGTGCCACCATTTGGTTAATGTTGGTTTGGAAGTTTATAGAAAGCCTAGGATGACCTAGGACTGTACCATAGGACAGAATGGGCCTCATTACGAGCATGGCGGTAGCCGTGCCTGTATGGCAGGCACGGCTACGCCATGCTCGCTACCCGAACTGCCTCCTGCAATTGGGCAATAACCGGCCCTATACGAGATGAATAGGCCAGTAATTGCCCATTTGCGGGTGGCGGTGTTGCCGGGCTCCCGATCCCCATTCTGCCCCATAGGGCAGAATGGGGGTGGGGAGCATGGATACGCTGGCACCACTGATAAAGGTGCAGGCGGCATTACGAGTTATGCTCGTGGGTGCCGCACAGGCCGCCAGGTAAAACCTGGCGGGCTGTCACAAACCCACAAGCAGAATTCATAATGCGGCGGGACGGTATGAACGGTGCTGGTGCCTTACTGGCCGCCATGGTCCTAATGAAGCCCAATGTTTTTTTTAAATAATAATCAATTCGGTTATATATGCTTAAATTGATTCCAATGTGTCCTGGTGTGGAACCATACCCAACTAATTCACATTCTATTTTCTATTTCCGACTGATTAGGGGAATATTAGCCATAGTTAGGTTGCCACATGTACTGAACTACTATACCTGAATACCGTAGAGTGGCGCAAATACATACTATTTACCCTACCTTATGAGGTCATTTTGATTCACTGCAATATAGCACAGCATTCGTTGCATTAGGATCCAGCTGTATATTTAGCTTTTGCTGCTGCAGCCAGCTTAGTAGAGGCGTAGATCCTTTGTCCATGGCATAGCTCTTTCCTGAGGCTTTTCTTCCCCTTTAAACTCATATTTAGCGGGGAACCACCCGACGATTTCAAATCCAGCACTTCCACATGCAAGGGTCCTAATGTCCACTTCAAGCAGTGCCTCGGATTTGAATAGTCTGTTGAACAAGGATCTTGGCAAAAGGGAGTATTTAGCACCAAAAATCTGTCAACCTTTTTTCCGAACAATGTCCTTTGGGGCCTTCAAGATCGTCATCTTCTCCTATAGCAAATACAGCTTCTTATGGTTCCTCCTCCATGCTTTCTACTACGTTTCCTGTCTGGAGTCTGCAACATTTTCATCACATGGCTTCTCCTGCGGTATTTACTGTACTTTACTCCTAGAGCTGGACTAGTGGCACTATGTCCAAGAGCGTCACATCTGTAGCACCTTATGAGCAGTTGGAGTACGAACTTATTGGTGTACCTTTTTGAGGTTGCTTTGTCATGAAAGCATAACATTCCTCCCCATGTTGCTCCCGCCACTTCTGTGTGTTGCACCTGCACAGATGTTTCGTTCTTCAGGATTCTTCTCTTTTTTATACAAGTGTAGATCTGAACATTTCTTTTCAAGGACTTTGCTACTCGTGTTCGTATGTTAGACTTCCTTACCAATTCTTAGAACCTCATCTAAAGAGGGGTACTCCTTAGAACATAGTTGTTGCTTTATTTTTCCATCCGTGCACTCGACCATGAATTGATCTCAAACTCTCTTTCCCATTGGGCGACCAAAGTTAAACGTTGTGGCCAGACCTTTCAGGGCAGTTGTGAATTATTTAATCTTTTCTCCTTCACCTTGTGACCATTTTATATCTTTCCAGTATGACACCTATTTTTGTTTCATAGTGTTTGCTCTGTCTTCACAATGCACCTTTCATCCTCCTTTAGGCCATCAGATTCATCTTAGGATAATTCCGGAAAGTCGTCATATTTGTCTTGGCCAGCTGTGCCCAGACAGTGCATCAGCAGTGACTGTTTCCTTTCCACATCATAGTTTGTGCCACTTACTGCAGCTGCATAGTGCCAAACGATGTTTCCATCTTTTTGAGGGGACTGGTGGGTCACCTGTGGTAGGAAGGAAGGCCATTGGTGGAGTGATATTTTGCAACATCTAGCTTGCCTTTAAATGCTGTCCCCTATCTTTGGCTGCTCTATTTGGCTCTCTAACTGCTACACTCGATACTGGAGATATTTTTGGTACAGGTACAGCTGCATTTTTTGAAGACTCCCCTCTTCCTTTTCTGTTTGTTTGTTAGTGTCTTCCTTTGTTTATCTGCTGGTCTGGCTTTAATTCAATCACTTTCTCCTCCAATCTGTTTTTCCTTATTAATCATATGAAATAATCGAGTGATGCTCACCGTTGAGTTCCTGCTCTTGCACAGCAATAGGACGTGCGCTGCATGGTCCTTTCCTCAGATCTCTCCCTCTGCCGCTGTCGGAAGCCCAACAGATTTGCGCAGCAAGTTCCTTTCTTCGCCAGCACAAAAGCTTGCGCAGGCACAGCTCCAGTGGATGCATATTCTACGGAGTCGTCAGCCGCCCCTCTATCCCATGGCTTACCTCAGACCGGTTTCACCACAGTTCGGATGGTCGCAACGTGATTCTTTGTCTCCTCAGATGCGGGACACTCTGAGTCCTGGCCAACCTCTCTACTGCCTTGATGTCAAGGCTCCTGGTGTCACGATGGGCTCAACAATGGTGGGGCTTAAGGGCAGTAATAACAACAGGTAGGCTCTATTACAATACAAGTCTAAACAGGACATGAATGACGACATTGTCTTCATCAGTACTTTCAATCATTTGTCTAATATAATTACCCAAAATTGGTACATTCTAGAAGGTGGCACAACGCCCCAAACCCGTCCACATTGTGTTTTTCAAAGGGGCAATCACCGTAACGATTTACTTATCAGGAAAAACATTTATGGGCCTGAGGACATCTAATTGAGTATTTCAGAAGCTTGGGATTTACCTAAGCCATCAGGTCACGCTCCCTGCGGCCACTGCAGCTGCTGTGTGAAAATGAAAATGACAAGTGAGGTGGACATTGGCCTCAAAAGGAAGTGGTCCCAGAAGGTGTTGACGAATTGCAACACCCCTATGGTTGTGTACACCTTATGGTGTCCATGTTAGAAAATATACATAGGTAAGACTGAACGATAGATAAAAGTGAGGATATGCGAGCATAAGAGCTGCATCAGGAATCGTGTACCATTAGTGGAACATTGCACCGTGATGGATCAATTGATGTGATGAATTGGACTGGACCATACTCTTGAAAATCCACCCAAGTGGTAATATAGCCCAAGATAAAAAAAAAGATTGTACGAACAAGAGCAGCTTCTTATTTTGCTAACCAACAGTGACGAGACAGGTCTGAATGTCTCGGGAGGATAGCTCAGGGGCAACGTGCTTGCCTTGGAAGCAAGATAACACAGAGCATCGCAGGTTCGATCCCCGGGTATGAAACGCCTTATGAATAACCTATCATATCATATATCATATGAATAAGAGCATAGATTGGTACCGATTGTAACCCATGTGTTGGCTAGTTATGCAAAGAATCTATGCCCCACTAAAGGCAAAGTTAGTCACATGTTCATGGTGAAACCTTCCCTATATAAGAGGCATCAACAGAATTATACTTAGCCACTGCATCGTCCTACATCTCATTCAGTTGCCAATTATTATTTAATTGCCATTGCCTGACTGTCACATGTCCAGTACGGCATCAGTGATTTGCGACACAATTTAATGTTGTCGGTTATTTCCTGGCACCATATATACAGGGTTTACAGTCAACATTTCAAGAGATACTCTTTAGTCAGGAGCACCCATACTCTACTGCCAAAGTAAGAGCTTAATATGCCTAGCCCGTGTTGATGTACGCGAGATTGCATACCATTTTATAATGGCCGATGTTGTATCCGCCTTACGTCTCGCTACGTGGTGATGTAAGGCGCTATCAATAAAAGCCCCGTGCCCGCTACGCGTGGGCAGTTCCGGGGCATGACAGCAACACCAGTGTGTCCGTGTCTCTCTGCTCCTGCTGGAGCTGCGCAGCGGGGCCTTGCTGCCAGGGGCCTTATCTCTCTTGCTTCCCGCCAACGCATCGGCTGGAGAACGGAATGCAACACTGACGACGAGGAAAGTAATACGAATGGCACACGTGACACCCAGTGAATGAAGCCCTCAGCATGGGCATAATTTTTGGAATCACGGTGGGAGGCCCATTCCCCACCGAGAAAAAAAAAATATATACATAAGCCCATTTTTGGGTCTCTCCAGACATTTCTCCCAACTGCCATCTCCCTAACACCTGGAGGCCCAACACCAACTGGCAGACTTCCTGGGGCCCACCAGCCTGGGATAAGGAAACAAACCGGGAGCCTTGTGCCCTACCTCCTGACACACAACGTGGGAGCCAAGCAAAGACTCACAATGCACAACAAGGTGAGGGGGTATCATCACACGTGTGCACATACAGGCACCAGATCCACGCACAATGGCAACAGGCATCTCCACTCCCAGGCCCAGCACGCCCTCTAGAATGGCTGTCAACTTCTCACCATCCACGCCACATACACGCTCGCAAGGAGGGACGATGGTGGTGCTCGGCCCTTTCGACCCATACACTGACTCCTCCTCGGTTTCTCCTCGGTGGCAGCTGTGGATACAAAAATTTGAGATGGCCATGGATTGCAAAGACATTACCACGTCAAGGAAAATGAGGTTGCACCTCCTACTTAATGTCGGGGATGAGGTTCTACGCATATTCAACTCGCTGGCAATAGCAGATGGCTCTGACGTCTACCAACAAACCAAAGACGCTCTCACGGCCCACTTCATGCCCCAGTTAAATCTGGACTATGAAACATTCATTTTCTGTATCACCATCCAGCTAGAGGATGAGACACTGGACGCCTATAACACCAGGCTTTGGAAACACGCGATCTCCTGCGAATTTGTAGATATTTAAAAAGAAATCCGATGCCAGATTATCAATGGGACACACTCCGAGAAGCTAAGGAGAATGGCGCTAAGTGAAAAAGGCATATCGCTGACCAGAATCCTGGAACTCGGACACCAGAGGGAGTTGTCACATGCCAGAGCAGCGCACATGGGCACGACCCTGCAGAAACTCCAACCGGCACTAACGATGGCGACAATACACAAGGGACGAGGCCAGCGGCAACAACACCCCCCCTGATGGCAACCAAGAACACCGGGACCCACTGAATGTGGGTGGTGCGGAGGACCTCACCACGGAAGATGTAACTGCCCGGGCCAAGGCAGAAAGAATCACTACCAAAAGTATGCAGGTCATCTGGGCTACCACAACACCCCAAAACACCTCAAGACAAAAACTCAGGGAAGAAGAAGAAACAAGCTAGTGACCGCCGATTCGAGACTGCCAACTCGTCAACCGATGAGGAAGGGGACAATGATGTACACCCGCACAAAGAAGCACCAAATGGGCAATGGAGAAAAGGGAAAAAGGTGTACCTAGTCTCAGCACTGAACTACGGAGACACGACGCCCATGAAAAGACTGAGAAGATGGAAATGCCAAGTGGCCATCCAAGGCCAAGAAACGCTAATGACTATAGACACTGGGGCGTCCGTCAACGTCATGCCAATGACTGCATTCAGAAAACTACAGCCCCCACCAGTCCTGAAAACAACGAACACGCTGTTATTTGCGTATGGGTGCAAAACTCCAATGCCCATTGTAGGACGATTCCAGACAACACTCAGCAAAGGTGACAAGTCACTGCAGTCTAAAATCTATGTCGTGAACGCAGGAAGTGAGTGTCTACTGAGTGGAGGCGCGGCAGAGGATCTGGGGCTTATAAGATTCATCTGTGAGGTGACCGATACACAGGACATCGACAGCATTCTAGGAAAATACCTGAACCTCCTCAAGGGTATTGGATGCCTAAAAGGAAAGTCCATCAAACTTCATATTGATGAGTCCGTTCAACCACGAGCAGTGCGACACCGAAGGACTCCATTCCACATACGAAATCAGGTGGAGAAAGAGCTCCATGCACTCGAAAAAGCGGGCATCATTGAAGAAGTGACCGGACCAACACCGTGGGTGTCACCCATGGTTGTAACCAAGAAACCCAAACAACCGGGAAAAGTGAGAATATGCATTGACATGCGCCTCCCTAACGCAGCGATAAAACGGGAGCGACACATCACCCCAACCCTCGATGAAATTATAGCGGACCTCACAGGATCCAAAATCTTCTCCAAAGTTGACCTCAATGCCAGATACCACCAACTGAAACTCCACCGGGACTCCAGGTACATAACAATGTTCTCCACTCACATAGGCCTGTGCAGATATTAACGACTCAGCTTCGGAATTTCCTCCGCAGCCGAAGTTTTTCAGCAAAATATGCCTCGCCCCCTGCCACACCAACGGAGGTATGCAGTTT
This sequence comes from Ambystoma mexicanum, assembly GCF_040938575.1. Classification (NCBI taxonomy): domain Eukaryota; kingdom Metazoa; phylum Chordata; class Amphibia; order Caudata; family Ambystomatidae; genus Ambystoma; species Ambystoma mexicanum. Next base: position 1,041,765,959 of record NC_090922.1, on the reverse strand, counting down.
TCTAGGGATGGCAACTTACTGTGGAAGGTTTATCCCCAACCTGGCCACACTATCTGAACCCCTGAGAGAACTCACGAAGGCCAGCATGAAATGGGTCTGGAGCCCCACCTGCCAGGAAGTGTACAAACAAATAAAGGCGTCACTCTCGGCAGACACCACCATGGCATACTACGACCCCACATTATCGACCGAACTATATGTCGATGCCAGCCGGTGGGTATAGGAGCAATCCTAATACAAGTGGCCAATACAGGAGAGTCGATCCTGATCGCATATGCCTCCCTCGCCCTGACACCGAGAGAGCAACGGTACTCCCATATAGCAAAGGAAGCAATCGCAGTACTGTGGGGCTGTCACCATTTTCATTTGTACCTGTACGGTCGAAAGTTCAAGACGTACACGGACCACAAACCACTCCTCCCATTATTCACAGGCTCTTCATCGCACCCCCCCAGCCAGAATAGGGAAGTGGTTAGTACACCTACAACAGTATGGAGGTCATTACGACCTGGGCGCAAAGGGATACCGGGCACCGGTAATGACATCGGTGCCGGTAATCCCTTTGCGCCCTATTCCGAGGTCCCTTTGCGGGTCCCTCCCTTAATGCCTGGTAAAACCAGGTGTTATGGACGGGACCCGCAAAGGAATACCGGGGTCAATAACGGTACCACAATTTGCGGTACCGTTATTGACGCCTTCCCATTGAGCCCTATGGGGGCTCAAATGGGAATGGGGAATGGCTTTTCAAATGGGGACTTACCGGTCTAGCAAAGGTCGGAATAGACCGGTAAGTCCCCATACCACCAAGTCGGTGGCGGTACCGGTATTGGTGCTAGTCATGGCGCTAATAGCGCCATGACTAGCACCAACCTCAGAATGAGGGTCTATGACTTTGAGCTGGCATACCAACTAAGCAGTGGGAACCCAGCAGATTTCCTGTCCAGGTACCCAAGAGCAGCCACGCCGGGGGAGATACACATGGCTGAGGAAACGGAGGAACACATCTACCATGTTGTTCACACAATGAAATCAAGTGCCATCGGCATCGAAGACATCGTAGAGGCCATGCAAGCCGACCTATGCTGTGACCTGATTAAAGACACAATAATCTCTGGTGAATGGAAATGCTTTCTATGAAATATTCACAACAAGGGGGGGTCTGGGAATCTCTCTACCAGCACAAACACAGCCTAATGACCTGTTCTTGGGTGAATAACCCCTGGGAGAGACTCTACCAAGTCTTTAGCTCACTGTCCCTTTCACAGAGAAGATATTTCCCTGCATATCAGTCTTTGTCCTGCCCAGGGGAAGTCCAGCACCGAAATACTAGGCAATTCTCCTCTGAACAAGAGTACCAACAGCAATCCCATATACGTGTTTCAGCCTTGTTGGGCATCATCAGTGAGGTAAAGCTGTGTCTCTCTAAGAACAGTGAGCAAGGGGTCCACGTCTGGATCACCCTGTTAACTTAGGGTGAGACCCAAAGTTAATTTATGCAAAACAAGGGGGGCTCTGGGAATCTCTCTACCAGCACAAACACAGCCTAATGACCTGTTATTGGATGAATAACCCCTGGGAGAGACTCTACCAAGTCTTTAGCTCACTGTCCCTTTCACAGACAAGAAATGTCCCTGCATATCAGTCTTTGTCCTGCCCAGGGGCAGTCCAGCACCGAAATACTAGGCAATTCTCCTCTGAACAAGAGTACCAACAGCAATCCCATACACATGTTTCAGCCTTGTTGGGCATCATCAGTGAGGTGAAGCTGTGTCTCTCTAAGAACAGTGAGTAAGGGGTCCACGTCTGGATCGCCCTGTTAACTTAGGGTGAGACCCAAAGTTAATTTATGCAAAACAAGGGGGGGTCTGGGAATCTCTCTACCAGCACAAACACAGCCTAATGACCTGTTCTTGGGTGAATAACCCCTGGGAGAGACTCTACCAAGTCTTTAGATCACTGTCCCTTTCACAGAGAAGACATTTCCCTGCATATCAGTCTTTGCTCTGCCCAGGGGCAGTCCAGCACCGAAATACTAGGCAATTCTCCTCTGAACAAGAGTACCAACAGCAACCCCATACACGTGTTTCAGTCTTGTTGGGCATCATCAGTGAGGTGAAGCTGTGTCTAAGAACAGTGAGCAAGGGGTCCACATCTGGATCGCCCTGTTAACTTAGGGTGAGACCCAAAGTTAATTTATGCAAAACAAGGGGGGGGTCTGGGAATTTCTCTACCAGCACGAACACAATAATCACAATCGCACTGCCAAAGCCAAAGAGTTCCTCGCTGGCATTTTTGCAGTAAGGCAAGACCTGTCAATCACAAAGAAAGGGCTCATTCTAAGAGGGAACCGAATAGTCATACCTGCAAGCATGCAAGACAGAGTTGTAGCGTTAGCGCACAAAGGTCACCAGGGTATGGTAAGGACCAAGGCCCGGATCAGACACCGCGTATGGTTCCCACACATCGATGAAAAAGTGGAGCAACTCATCCCAACATGCCTCCCATGTCAAATCACGGACGCCCCGCCGAATCCCGAGCCCATACTATCGGCAGAGTGGGGGTCCTCCAGATGGGACACCACCAGCATCGACTTCTGCAAGTTACAGGAGGGTACATACCTGTTAGTGGCAATCGATGACCACTCCAGGTACCCAGAGGTTGAAATCGTATCGTCAACAGCAGCAGAGGTGCTCATACACGCGATGGAAAAAAATGTTTGCCACTCATGGCCTTCCAAGGCGGATTCGGAGTGGCAATGGGCCACCGTTCCAAGGTGAGGAATTCAAGAAGTATCTCACCAACCACAACATCCACTACCATCACATAATGCCTAGATGGCCACAGGCCAACAGAGATGTGGAAAAATTCATGCACACCATCAACAAAGTATTACGCCTATCCCGTGTCAACTCAAGTCCCTGGAGGGTGGACTTATACAGGTTCCTGAGAAATTACAGAGTAACACCCCACAGCACCACGGGGATACCACCGGTGGAAATCATGTATGGAACTATAATGAACTCATCCATTCCACACCACCCGAACAGGGGTACGGATATGTATGACAGGGCACGAACTGAACAAAGAAGGACTGTGGCGAACGAACACATGAGCACCAAGAGACACGCCAAGAGGTCCAACCACTGAGTCGGTGACCAGGTGATAATGGTGAGAATCCCATCCAAGTCAAAGCTGGACACCCAGTACGACTCCGTCCCATGGACTATAACACAAAGGCAGGAGACCATGATAACAGCCACGAGGGGACAAAGACAGGTCACAAGAAACGCATCATGGTTCAAGATGGTACCAAGAGACCTGTGGACGGACCGAGAGCAACATCTCTCTGGAAGAGGAGCGTCACCATCAGGAAGGAGAAGCGCCCACAGATGGCGGAGTGGAAGAGCTGCCGAGCGTACCAGAGGTGGCAGAGCCGAACAATGAAGGTGAGCAACCCAGTGGGAGTCATGGGATAGCCCCCAGGGGTGGACGGTATGCTCTAAGAACTGCACCCAGATCCCCTAAAAGACTCAAAGACTATGGCCCTCATTACAACACCGGCGGTAACCAATGGCGCTATTAGCACCATGGTTGCTACTGGTATTGTAACGAGTCCGCCATGGTGCAATGGGGAATTACCACCCCATTCCAAGGTTGGCGGGGCGGTAATTCCCCATGCACCATTGGCCCTTCCCCATTCCCATTTTTGCCCCATAGGGCTCAATGGGAATGGGGAAGGTGGTAATTACGGTACCGCAAATTGCGGTACCGTAATTACCTTCAAGGTCCCTTTGCGGGTCCCTACTTTAACGGCTGGTCCAGACCAGCCGTTAAGGTCGGGAGCCGCAAAGGGACCTTGTAATTAGGCGCTAAAGGGTTAACGGCACCGCAGCCTTTTACGGCGCCGTTAACCCCTTAGCGCCAGGGTCATAATGAGGCCCTATGAGTGGTAAAAGACCAGCCCGCGAGGCAACAGAACTCACTGTTTGAAACGTTAGTTAAAGACATCATGTTTGTTAATGTTTTTGTTGGAAAAAAGGAGGAATGTTGTATCCACCTTACGTCCCGCTATGCGGTGACGTAAGGCGCTATCAATAAAAGCCCCACCCCGCTATGCGTGGGCAGTTCGGGGGCATGACAGAAACACCAGCATGTCCGTGTCTCTCTGCTCCCACTGAAGCTGCGCAGCGGGGCCTTGCCGCACAGGGCCTTATCTCTCCTGCTTCCCGCCGACGCATCGGATGGGGAGCGGAATGCAACAGCCGACTGCATAGTTGCTACCCACCAGCAGATGACTGCGTGGCGTCTTCTGTTACCATGATGATCATTCGACATCTGCGTATGCAATGTGGTTGGAGTGTTTGTCAATAACAGTGAGCAAAGTAAATGCAGACATGACTTGTTCTGTGTCAACTCGTCTGGATTCAGACGCTTACATAGCAGCACTCAAACGGGTGAGCTTTCCCTAAGTATCATCGACCTTTAAGATAATGTAGAGCGTCACATCTGTCTAGAGTCTGTAGGAACTGATACATCTGCTCCTTCCTTCCTTTTTACCTACAGACAAACTGTTTACAAATTTCAAGTCGGAACACCCGCGCGTATTCGGTCTTCCTGATAATAGTGTCAGAAGAGCTATGAACTGCTCACTCCACTGTGTTCAAGATTTACTTCAAAAGTCGCAGGTAAGCAATCTAAAACATTTAGGCATTGCGTTGCAGAGTTTGTTTAGTCCTCTATCAGTTAGTAATGGCTCAGAAAGGATTATTACTACTCATTGGGTTGCATATTGTCACGCAACATGTCATCGAGCAACGCAGTGTCTGGTCTACCATTTTTTAGAAGTTACAAGCACTCCTTTAATATACATATATATTAGTGTTGATTGTTACTGGTTGTTCGACACTGGAATAAGGACACTTATGTTCTGCTTGTGTGTGATAACCTATTGCATAGGCACTTGACCCACCAGAATCATCCATCTACAGAACTGGTGTTAAGCACTCTCCTGATTATTTAATTTTAAGAGAAGTGCATGATAGAACTGTGACAACAGCATTAATTAAGTCTGATTAGCGTTTTGTTACAGGTGGTTATGGATTTCTCACATACAAGCTTATCTAATCCATACAGCACAATACAAGTCAATAGGCCTCATTACGAGTCAGTCGGTCCGGAAATAACAGTGGCGGTAAGCCCGCCGCCACCATTGTTTCCGGACCGGCTGATCTCGAGTTCTGCAGGCAGGAGGTGTCATTCCCGCCAGGTCTGACCTGGCGGGTTTAACACCACCCGCCTGCAGGCGGACATGGAAACACCGGCACCATCACGAGATGGTGCCGGTGTTTCCACTTCTCCATTCCCATGGAGTCCTATGGAACTCCATGGGAATCCATGGGAATGGGGATTTACCGAATTCCGCCTCTGGAATTACCGAGTCACCGGGGTTGTAAGCCCCAGTGATTCCGGGAATCACGGAGGTGGAATGGTAATACGAGTGCAGCGGTAACCTGCCGGTTTTTATGGCTCGGTTACCGCTGGACTCGTAATGAGGCCCAATGTATTGAAATGTGTAAAATGTCTGTGTGAAAACCTGAATGGTTTTGTTGTGAAGTTCTGGGAAGAATACAGTAATGTTGTGAGGAACGAAACATGTTGGGCATAGTTCAGCTACAACAGAGTAGCTGAGCAAATAATTATATTTTTTTTGTGTTGTGCCGCACTAGTAGTGTGTTGAATTAAAATATCTAAATCTTGTGGTTTTGTAACACTTAAGTGAGACGTGTTACAATTTGTCCTTGGAGGTTGGTTAGCGAACTGTGCTTTTGTAAGCGCTGTGTTTTTTTATGGTGGAATTTAGCACTATAGTCATGTTAATTTGAGCACTAACCACTTGATTGGGGAGCACAAGTCACTTTTTGAGTTATTTGTTGATTATGTATTTTAAACAAAAATAAATATGATTAAAGTATATTTTTTTATAAGAATCTTCCTGGTCTCACACATTCTACTTACACATTCATGCCTTTATTAGTTGTTGCTATGAGCTGTTAATAGCATCTAGAGCAAACAGGAAGCTTTATAACTGGGCTTCTGGTTCTTCACCTGTAAAATGTAATGTCGGATGGTCTGTGTTATTAATGTTTGTCCCCTCAACATGCACTAACATGCCAGTTTAGGAGGGAATTGGAGTTCCCGTAGAGCTCGCCCTTAGAACCCAATATGGTACGGGAAGCTCTCACATGACATGTAAGCCCACCTTGAAATTCAGGTAATTATTAATAAAAGTCTATCCCCTTCAACGAAACTTAGAAGGAAATGGGCATTGTCTGACAAGTGGAGAGATTGCTATATCTAGCAGGTTTAGTTCAAGGTCCTTCAAGGGATATACTACTCAAGGAAGTTCCTATTCAGGGTAGGTTAGGCTTCTAGTCCCGAATGTAAACTTTGTGGGAGGAAACATGGACCCTCCTTTTATAAAATGTGGAAGTGTTGCTTGATGCAATATTACTCCGGAAGGATATGTGCTGTCCTAATGGGTACATTTGGCAGATTATTAGAGATTAATCTGAATTTAGCTCTGCCGAACATCTAGCAGGTGTGACCCATCCCACTCCATTTCCCTGGCATCTCCCTTTGTGTTTAGTGGGCTCCCTCGTCACCAATCTTGTTTAGTAATATGCTTCTCCAGGTAAGTTGTTTATGGATTTATTGCAAGTACAATCATATATATTAGAGCCCACCGGCTCCATCCACCTTTCCCTCTCTAATTCCTTCTCAGAACCACCACTCCGACATTATGCATACACATTTTTCTCAGTGTTCCACATTCCATTGAGGTTACGCTTAGATACTTTGTGTAATTCCTGAGTGATCCCACTTCAGTATGCACAAACATTACTGGCTGCTGGTGGACCTATAAAAAGCTGCCCCAGAAAATGTTTCAATGTGCCCAGGTGCACAATGCAAGCCACCCCAGCACTTGATAGTGCATATGAGCCACCGTCAGTCTATGATACTGTCAATGCTAGATGATATCAGGTGGATGTTGGCAGTACAGGAGTTCTGGTTCTGTTAAGTATCTTTGCAGTTTTTGAGACTGTTGAACAAACGTATGGGGCACCTACCAAGGATGGGATCACTCAAATGGATATGTTCCTATCTGTCTGACCATCACCAGACTATTGCTCTAGGATCCTTTGAATGTAAGAGCCCCCACATTAACTTTGGGGTCCCTTATGGCTAGGCATGGTCATTACTGCTTTTAAGCAAATGTTTGTTTTGGTTCTGACTGCATACAATTACTAGAATAAAAACATTATCTACAAAAGTATTCTAACAATTGGCCATCCAATGGCCAGCCCCACGTCACTAGTGTGCCACAATCGTGGTTTCCCCTCCCCACAATTCCACTTTTTCACTTGGTGTTATTTATGTTACTCCCATTTCCCCCCAAATCTTAACATGCTTTTGGGGCATGTGTCAAACATTCATTCTTCACCCCGCACATTGGTGCTATATCTCCTTTAGCCACTGCCAAGTACCTAGACAGGTCCATCCCCTGCTAGATGTTCGGCAGAGCTAAATTCAGATTCATCTCTAATAATCTGCCAACTGTATCCATAAGGACAGCAAATATCCTTCCGGAGTAGTATTGCATCAAGCAACACTTCCACATTTTATAAAAGGAGGGTCCATGTTTCCTCCCACAAAGTTTACATTCGGGACTAGAAGCCTAACCTACCCTGAATAGGAACTAGCTTGAGTAGTATATCCCTTGAAGGACCTTGAACTAAACCTGCTAGATATAGCAATCCCTCCACTTGTCAGACAATGCCCATTTCCTTCTAAGTTTCGTTGAAGGGGATAGACTTTTATTAATAAGTACCTGAATTTCAAGGTGGGTTTACATGTCATGTGAGAGCTTCCCGTACCATATTGGGTTCTAAGGGCGAGCTCTACGGGAACTCCAATTCCCTCCTAAACTGGCATGTTAGTGCATGTTGAAACCTCAAATATAGGTAGAAATCTCTGTTGCTTATGTGAACCCTATTCTTCAGATGTTAGACGGTAACCCATTATCCCATTTGCTTAATGCCATTTTTGAATATGCCTCCAGCATCACAAGCTCTGGAATATCTGTGTTCTCCCAGAGTGGTGATGCCAGAGACACTGTTCTCTTCTATCACATAGCCTTTGAAACAGCTTTCCAGGCCTGAATGATCATCCCGGTCATATGCGGGAGGTAGCATCTTTTCTCTTTCCTATATAATATCTGTAAAGCCATTCAACTTTCCATCCTCGAACTTTCCAATCTAAGATGTTTCAAGCCTAGCCATTCTGTGGCCACAGTCAACAGGGAAGGACAGTAGTATCTATGTATGTCTGGGAGTCCTATTCCTCCTTCCCAAGTTGAGCGATAAAGAGTCAACAGGGTCACAATGGGCATCTTCCTCCTTAGACCTTCTCTCTCATTAGTACCTCCACCCTCCAAAGAATGCTCCAGGGATATCCACTTGGGTGTTCTAAAATACATAGAGAAATTGCAGCAGAAATATAATTTTTATAAGTGATGCTGGCTCCCAGAGAGATATCAGAACTATGGACCAATGTCCGGCATCCGCCCTTCACCTTCGAAGGATTGGCTCAAGGTTCTTGCCAAGAAATCTCCTCTCCTTTTTTCTGATGCCCATCCCTAGTCATTTTAAGGAGCCCATGGCTACCTGTAAAGGTCACAGTACTGGGATACCTTATCTATATCCATGCACTGGGAAAAGGACTGAATTATCCCAATTGATTTTGAGACGCTATGCTTACCAAACTGCCTCATCAAGCACATCCCCTGGGCCCTGAGAGCTTGGTTAAATCAGCATTTGATCTTCATAGTGATATGTGATCCTCCCATCCCTGACCCATGCATATGTATCCTTCGAATATCAGTTCACATCTTACCCATGCAGTGAGTGGCTCCAGTGCTATAACGAAATACAAGTGGGATACGTGACAGGCCTACTGGTTCCCCCTTTGCAACAGAAACCATCCAGAACAGTGTCTGTTGGCCCTGAATTAGGCCAGCAGTCCTGCTAAACACTAACTTTCCCCTTCCCCAACACCGACAGATGAAGTCCCAATGAATTGAATGAAAGATATTTTCTACTTGCAAGGTCAGGAGCACAAGGGAGCCCTGTGTAAACCCTGCTTGAAGGTCCATGTAGAGTCACCTTAGGTTAATTAATGTGGCTATCCCTGTGATGAAACCACATTGGTCAGCATGTATCAGGGTGGTAAGTCTTTCTGCCAGGACTTTTGGCAGAACCGTTGCCTCTCCAATAATCAGATATATTGGGCGAATGAGGAGCACGACTCTGGGGGCTTCCCTCTGATATGTATATATAACCACCCTAGCTACCTGATGGAGAACTTCCCAGAGCACCCCATTGTCTCTGTATGCATTACACATGTTTAACTTGTGCATGCTCATATTGCTTTCTATTTTTTCCACATTGCTACCACCAATCCATTCAGACCCAGTGTTTTTCCAAGTTTTAGCTTACCAATTACTTGTTCCACTGAAATAACTTTTTGTAAGTTGCTGGCCTATGTTTCCGTTAATTTCAGTACTCTGATCTATTAAGAATCTGTCACTTTCTCCTGAATGCTCTTTTCTTTCATCTCCGTATACATTTCTCTATCGCCATGCTAGAAACATGCCCACCTTCTCCCCCATTTCATACATCTTCCATCTAGTCTCTCATATTGCCTTTTTAGCTGTCTGTGGTCATGTTTTTGAATTGCTCCCTCATTTTAAGCAATTGTCTGTTTGTTTCCTGCATTCTCCCTGTGCTCATCTATGCTTCCATTTTCTTTATTTTATTCTCTAATTCTCTTAATATCTTGGTGTTTTCTTTTCAGTGGGATGTTAATGTGGCAATAATCCTCCCTCTAATATAAGCCTTATATGCTTCCCATTGGGCCACTGCCCTAGCAACTGAACCGTGTTATTTTGGAAATACTCTTTAGTTTTGGTAAGCAACTTGTCCACTATCATAGTGAGACCCAAACGGTGGGCATTGAGTCACCACATCCGTTTGCCTGTTTCCATTTTACTCTTAAAAGGAAAGGAGAATGATTTGTTATGCCCATGGGTACGTATTCATCCTCCTTTCTCTGAGACTCCACACCAAGAACGGAACTGGTAATCCAGTTTCAATGCGAAAGTATACACTCCGGAGTGGAACGAGAAGGCCCCTCTCCCTTCTATGTAGGTCCTCCATACGTCAGATAGTCCCATGTCCTGAGCAAATGTTCTTACTCTTGTAGAGTGCAGACCTCACTCACCTGAGCCATGGTTGATGTCTAGTCTACCACATCATTTATGTCCCCTGTCGGTAATGTGAGATCTGCTTCATATTTTGTCAATAGTGTTGAAAATTATGTAACAGCTCCTTGCCTAGTGGTGTCATGCACAGATATTGACAATTACAATGGATTCACCCCAGCGGTCCCCTCTCAATAAGCAATATCCCCCTAACATCTCTTTCCACACGGGAGACATGCAGGGCAATCGATTTGCCTACTAGGCTCGCCACCTCACAAGATCCCCTGAAGAACCTTGCATGTTCAATTGCCTGATATTGCCCCTTGGACAGGAATTTACACTGTACTCCTTTGAAATTAGTTTTCTGAAGGAACGCTTCATCTGGGTGGCAACTGGCCTGGTATTTCATTACCACTCCCTTTTAACCTTATGTCTGAGACATTTGACGTTTCACGAGATTCACTTCAGACTGTTTACAGCATCATGCTCCGGTTTTTGCTTTGACATGTATGTTTAGGCCGGTTGTAGACACATGCCCCCCTGGCAGCCAAGTGCTGACTACCTTATTGAATAGCCCTTGTTCCAGCTCCCAATTTGAAGCATCTGTTGCCCTTTAAACTGTCATTCACAACTGGATTCCATTACCCAACTATCTAACACTGGTGGTGGGTAAGTAGTGAAAATTAAGTACCCTGAGTGTAGCGAGTTCCCTTGTATGCACTCCATTTTGTAATAGCTAGATGGTATTTGTATCAGCCAGTTAACAAACCCCCTATTTTGGTACATCCTAGCCCTTGTTGTGGCCATTGCTGTTTTTGCTTCTGTTTTTCCATCATGTCTTGCCCATGGGGAGAATCTGCCTACCTCTTTGGGCCTGCCAGATCTCAGAGGCAATCTGAGTGCAGGTCCTCACCATTGACTGTCCCCTCCACACTTGTTAATGCTTTATTTGGAGGCTTCTGGGCTTCTCTGTTTCTGCTTCCTCGACCGTCACATCATTGTTCCACCCAGCACCAGGCCTCCTTTGGATCACTGAAAAAGTGTTTGTTGGAGCACATTTAATGTTCTCAGAGTGAGTTGTTTGCTTTCCCATCTCAAAGGACTCACAGGATTTCTGAATCACCCTTTTGTCTTCTGGAAATATCATTACCTTTCTACCCTCATCTTCAACTGTGCAGTGTTTCCCCGCCTATAGGATGGTATTCCTTGCTTTATATTCCAGTAGCTCTGTCATTACTGGCCTCAATTCTTCCCCTGGAGGCAGTGACTGGGTGGACACTCTGAGTCCTCTCCACTGAGAAGAAGGCTGAGAGACATCTTGGCCCATTACTTTATTAAGACAGTCCTCCAGGTAGAGTTCCATTGATGGCCATTCCATTTTCTCCAGTAAACCTACTATTTATAGGTTACTCTGCCCTGAGCATCCTTCTGCATCTTCAGCCCACTCTTCAAGTTTCTTTGTGCAAGAAGACTCTGTACATGTTATTGAAGGGTTACCATTGTTTCTCCTGCGTGACAAATGTATTCCTCAACTTAACAGACCAGGGAACGTACCTTATGCAGCTGCTGGTGTGGTAGTCTCATATCTAGGCAAACCACATTTACTTTAACCTCCAGGGCATTTTTCAATTCCTTAATTGTGGTCAGATTGTGAGTCCACTGCTGTATCTCCTTGAAGGGACTCCAAAGTCCCTCAGGGGCCTTTTGTGTTGGGTTCTGTGAAGGCTATTGTCATGCCTGTCGCTCGATATACAGAGTCACCTCCCTCTCTTGATGCATCTCTGGCATTTCAGAGTACTTTCCTGGGAAGGGGGGCCATGTGGGCCTTCTGTCCTTTGCATTACTGTGTGAATTACGTTTCTCTCCCCACATCATGTGCAAGCTTGATTCAGTCTCTCCCTCTGACCAGGGCTCCGAATTCACTCTAACCCACAAGCACTGATGTTATGGTGCTTCATACCCACTTTCAGCTAGGGCCAGGGGGAGAGTATGACTGGGAGCGAGCTAATAACCCTGGTCCTTCTTACCTATGGTCCTTTGTGACTTTAGTTCCAGAAACTAGGGCTCACCTTCCAACATGCTCTGTAGGACGCTGCCCGTTCTTTTTGGTTGTCTCTGAGAATTGTCAGCTGGATTCCCATCTGGTAACGTACCAGGGTTTCCCTGGTTTTCTGTGGTTCCCTCAGTCATCGTGTTCTTCATGCCCCATCAGTGCAGGATACCTCCGCTCCCCAGATTCCGATTGATTTGGGTGTTTCGCTCCAGAGCCCGCCTTGACAATGCAATCTCAATTTCTGTGCTCTGTATTCCCTTGCGCTGCTCCGAAGGGGGAGCCTGTTGAATTAAACTCTAGGGCCCCACATTGATCTATACTCTGAGGTGGAGGTCTTACGCTGCCTCCCATTCCGGGAGACCCCAAGCCTGACATCACCATACACACCTTCAGGGCCTGTCAGGAATATTGTAAGCCATCCCTTCTTTGCTGTGTTCTAGCTGCCACTCTCAACCTCACTCGTGGGTCTGCGGTTTGAAGCTACTCTTCTTCTCCTCCTGTGTAGGACACAAGCTCAAAGGGCTGCCAGCCCGGATTCAGTCCCTCGTAGCTTGTATGATCCTGGGCTAAAATGTACAGCGCTAACACTCTGCCCCCTTCTGTATGTGCTTATTTTTTGGGGTGGAACTGGGCACTGTGTTCTCTGCATCCTCAGGTGGATGATCTAACTGACAGGGTGAGCATTTCAACTCTCCAAATCAGGATTCCATCTTGATCCATAAAGAGCCGTCCACTGCTCCTTTTTAAGCATTATCTAGAACCTCTTGATTCTCTCCTTCATTGTTACGACATAGTTTTATACCTGCACATAAGATGTACACATTCTGAACAGGCTAGATAATGACAGTGATAAGTCATACCTGTTTCCCTCATGTATGCTAGATGTGAACAGGTGGATAAACCAAAATCACCTGAAATACAATGACCAAAAGACAGAGGTCCTGCTCTGTTGCCATCCAACATTTTGTGGGAGAACTTCCCTTCGCTCACAGTGGGTGGTAATCAACATACTCATTCAAATTTCTTATCAAGCATTTAGCAGGTCTGGTAACGACTCTTGGGAGAGTGCCCTTGAGCTAGTGAAATCTAAGGAGACCTTGCTGTACAAAAGTCACTATGAATTACCAAAGCAGCAATTACCACAATGTTGAATAACTAGAATAGTTCATAGCAGTATTTTACAGTTGATCACTGTCTAGAGACTATGCTAAGAGAGAATCTATGAGGTCATAGTTGAACCCTGTTTCTACAAGATGTGTGTGCAGTAAAGATGTGGTCATAGAAAAGTGTGGCTTGCATGCCTGGTTTTCCAACAGACAAAGATAACCAAGATTGGTTATGGCAAGTATAACTGGGATGTCTGCAGTGAATCCACATAAATGTAGATCTGCCTACATCAGTACCTTGTTGATGTATGGTTGAACTCCCTATATGGAGACTGCGTGAAGGAGCCCAGTTAAGGAAGCTGAGACACTTGAAGGACTTACTGAGAACTCCTGACTTTGAAGCTCTCTCAGTATTCTGAGGCACTCAAGATTTTACCTTCCTGAATCAAAGTATGGCTGGTGTTCCTCTCCCTTGTCTCAGCAGGCCCAGCCAAAATGCAGTCTCCACAGCTGTTCCCTCCCATACTCACTAACCCTGCTCAAGGGTGGGACCCAACAAGTGGCACAGAAGGATAGGACACTGGAAGCTGGCAGAGCCAGAAATCTGCAGCTGTAGAACACACTGAGGGTTTAGAATGCAAGTACACCAGTTCTTGGCGACTTCACCTCCCTTAAGCTACAAATAACCTTCTCATATAGTCTTTGTGGTTGGTTATCACCCTACCATAACTTGATGACTCTCTTCACTGGAGAGTGTAATAGCACTCTGCGGCCTATCACTGGCTCAAAAGGCTAGGAGAACATCTTCATCATCTTCATTCTAGTGCAGACTCCAGAAGCCATCTGCCACTGGATCTCTATGGATGGTTATTCTCTGACTGTAACAGTCCATTTCACCAGTAGCTGAGATTTTGACAGGCTGATACTGAAAGTAGCCTGTGCCTTTTGATGGCAATACACATCCACAAAGATTTGGCAGCTAGACCTGAAGATTTCAAGGATTCTTTAGTCGGTTACTTCTTTTTAGGAAACCAATTGTCACAGGGTTATTGGGAATAGCTTGCACGTGAGACAGACACCCAAACAGTATACAGTATCCAGAATCCATGAACGCATTCTTTGGTATTGATGCCCATTCTAACCGTGCTCCGCAGCACGACCCTTTTACGGTAGAGTAATGAACCATCTTAGCTATGCTGTTGCTTAGCAAGCTGGACCAGCACTGTGTTTGGACATAGACAGGTCCAGTGGGAATGTGGGATATCCTTGTTATTTTGTGTAGTCACTGAAGACTTCCAGTAAGTTTCTTACTGCTCTGACTTTGTATTGGACCCGAATCCCAATTGTTTGTGACTCTTGAACTTGTTTCTTTTAATTGTTAAACACTACCGTTCACTGTGCATATCCTTTCTGTTTGCCTAGAAATTCCCTTTTTGTCACTCTGAAGATCTGTGTAATGAAGTACCTTTGATACAAGTGAGCAGAACACTGAAACCTTTCTTCAATGACCATGGCCCGGTGACAGCCTGCAGGACCGTAACAGGAAAAACGTGCTGATAGTAGGGGAAAGGGGTGGTTGTCTTTGGCAGGTGGTGCGGGAGTTTGAAGCACACAGTGGTGAAGACTTGGGCAGTGAAGCTGTGGAAAGTTAAGAAGGACAGGCTAAGGTAGTTGAAGATGGCAGGCATAATACTTCTCAGCAGTATTGAGGTGGACACAAGATCCACCACAAACGTTTGGAATGACACAGAGTGGAGCTGTAAGGCAGAGACGTGACCGCAGAGTGTGCCACGGCAGGAAGTTGCGCGAGGGAAGCATGCTCAATGGTACTGACAGCAATAGCAAGAGAGAGAAAAACCTGGGGAGTGCTGCAGGATAAAGGAAAACCATCCGGGCAAAACCTTAATAGAGACAAAGGTGACTGATGGGGAAGAGATGCATGCTGCGACTTAAGGTCAGGGTTCCTTCCTAGAGAGCCTTGCGAATGTGAACATACGTGGAAACGCTGAAAGCTGGAACTTTAAGTCACAGCCCCGGAGCCCTTTGTGAAAGCGAACTTGAGAAATGCTGCATTCTGCAATGCGAGGTCATAGCTGCTGGAGCATATTGGCAAAGTGAGAATAAGGTGAACCATTGCATGATTAAACTTGGGGGAAGTGTTGCAAGAGCACATTGCAACAGCGAAGCTGAAGAGAAATGTGGCATGCTGCAACTCCAGGTTAAGGCTTCAAAGTAAACAAACTCAGAACTGTTTCACACGGGGATTGGAGAGCAAAGTGTATTAAACCAATTGAGTGAAAGGGACAGAAATAGAGCCAATAGGATGGCGACCAACCACCGGACAGTGTTTTAGAGTTTCAGATCACTCTCTTCATTGTCTGAAGCTTTAATTTATACTAGTTCAACCCATGTTACCCTATTCCCAAACCAGCACTCAGTCCACTCAGTTCATTGTAGAAAGGCTGTCATTCCAACCAGTAAGTAAGCCAGGATATCTATGGAGCACAGTTTGTGGAACAATTACCAACCCTGCTCTCATTTCTGGACACAATTCCTGACACTACGGGCCTCATTAGGAGTATGGAGGTAGCTATGGTGCTATTAGCGCCGTGGCTACCCCCATACCGCATATCGGGTCCGGGTTCTCGCTATGGGGATTTACCGGGTCATTTCAACCTTGGCGGACCCGGTAAATCCCCATTCTGAAAAGCATTCCCCCATAGGGCTCAATGGGAATGGGGAAGGAGCTAATAATGTGCCCGTTATTAGCTCCCTGGTCCCTTAGCGGCTCCCGCTAAGGGCATCTGGTAAAACTAGCCGGCCTTAGTGGGACCCGCTAAGGGACCTCAGAATGCGGCGGTCAGGGGTTAACAACACCTGCATCCTTACCGGTGCCGTTAACCCCTTACCACTGCACTTGTAATGAGGCCCTATGACTGCCTGAAATGATGGCGAAACAGTCAGCAAGAACAACATCATCTGTGGATGAAGTGGGTATAAGGATTCGTGCAAAGTGGAAACAGGCATGCTGAGGCAAACTAAAATATGACCAAATAATTGAGTGAGCAATAACAGCAGTGCGGAAGATGGTTCCAATTTCCACAGGTTTTCAGTTGTGGCGAGTGCAAAGTCAACAGCTTCAAGGAGAAATGCACTGATCCTATCAGACCAGTAGATGACTTAGCCACTGGATGCAATGTTCAACTCTTCAGATTGGCCATTGAGAATGGCACTCAGACTCTGGCATGAGAAAGTGGGGGCATACTTATTCTAGTGACATGACCGCTATGGTAGGGCCTGCATTGTTTGCAAACACTTAGGACTAGCTTTTGATGTAAATGGCCCAACATCAACACGAGATATGAAGAATCGAGAGCCAGGTGCTGATGGGTGGACGGGGAAATTGGACTGCTGGAACTCTCACTGGTGGAACTGTGTCTGGAGTGGCAAAATATATGTGAGGAGAAAGATATATTGGTTTAAAGGAGTTGAACCAGGAGGAGCACCTTCAAGCAGAACAAGAGGTAGAGCATGAAGGTTTTCAATAGATCAGCAGCACAACTTCGAGACAAAATAGTCAACTACAGCTGCTCAGTGCTGCAGAACCAGAATGAAGAGGGAAGATCAAAGCTAAGGTGAAGAACATTTGAAAATATGGTGGTGCCTCACATAGAAGGGACAGATAAGAAGAGTTAGTAGTGTTTGAGAGGTGCCCGTTTTTATGCTTGTTTCTGTAAACTAAATAGCCAGGTTTTCAGTCGTTTTCTGAAGGTTATGTGATCTTCTGTCATTCTTATTTCCTTTGGTAACGAGTTCCATACTTTGGCTATCAAACAGGAGAATGCAGTTCCTCTGAATTTCCTTTTCTCGTAGTGTTTTGTTTCGATTTGGACGTCGTTGCTCGATCTTAGGTTTCTTCCTGGTTGGTAGTGGTTGATTTTGGCTTGGAGAAATTTGGCTCCATATAGTGATTCATGAGCAATGCCAAGGGCTTTGAAGTTAATGCAGATTTGTACTGGAAGCTAGTGTAGGCTTCTCAGGGCTGGTGTGATGTGGTCTCTTCTGTTTGGTCTCAGGAGTAGTCTTGCTGCAGTATGAGGCGTTCTGGCATTCCAAAGGTAGAGGCTGTTTGCGTAGTCTAGTCTCGATAATACCAAGGAGATGATTGCAATAGTTTGGTGTGGGAAGTTCAGGTAGGGGAGTATACCTCTTATTAGCAAACAGGAGGTAGAAGCATTTCTTTGCTATTGGTTGTGGTTCTAGTGAGAGTCCATTATCCATGAGTGTCCCGAGGTGTTTTTTTTTATTACAGAAGGGGCCTCTGGTTGGTTCCCATGCATGGTGGCCAGCTCAGGTTTGGCCAGCTCAGGTTTGTGTGTGTTGGTGTATCCCCTTGGGGTATGGGGGTGGAATCATTATTTCTGTTTTTGTTCTTGTTTAATTTCAGATTGTTCATTGTCATCCAGGTGCATATGTCCGTGAGTCATTTGTTGAGGGTGCTGTTTTGGTCTTGGGTTGAGGTTATCTTGAAGATAAGTTGGGTATCGTCTGCATCATTGTAGATAGTCAGTCCGTGGGTTTGAATGAGTTTCATTAGGGGGGATATGTAGATGTTGAAGAGAAGTAGGTAGATGCTAGATCCTTATGGCATGCAGCAGCTAATGTGTAAATGGTGGTAAGTATGTTCTTTCAGCTCGGTAGGTGAGGAAAGTTTTTAGCCATTGTAGAGCAAAGCCTTTTATGCTGCATTCCTCAAATCTCTGGATTAGTGTTGTGTGTCTAATTGTGTCGAAGGTGGTTGATATGTCTAGTAGTACGAGGGTGCAGTTGTCTTCAGTTATTTTTACGTCATCCCATATGCATAGAAGTGCGGATTCCGTTCCTCTCATGGGTGTGAAGCCAACCTGGGAGTGGTTGAGTGTTCTGTTGCTTTGTACATGGTTGAGTAGTATTTTTTGGATGTGATTCTCAAGTAGTTTTGTTAGGTGGGGTATTTTTGATATAGGTCTGTAGTTGTTGGGGTCTTTTGCATTTTCCGTTTTGTTTTTTAGGAGGGGCTACATGTATGTTGTTTTTAAAGTTTTATGTACTATTGCCGTGTTTAGGGCCAGGTTCATTGGTAGCCGGAAGTATGATGCTGGTGTTCTGTGGTTGATTATTTCTTTGAAGATGCTGGGCGGGCAAGGATCACTAGGGGATCCGTTGAGGTTTATGTCTTCATTAGTTGTTGAAGGTTTCTTCATTTATAGGTTGGAATCGGTTGAGTGTTGTGGCGTTTGGTGGTGGTGCTGGTTTCTGGTGGTTCTGGATATGTGTTTATTGTTCTGTGGCTTGTGTCGATGGTCTGTTGAATTGCTTATGTTTTGTTCTTAGATTGTTTGTGATGCTGTCACTTAAGGATTGTGATGGCACAACACATTTGTTGCACGATGTTGGGTTTTTGATTTCCTTGATGATTTTGAATAGTTCTTTTTGTGGGTTTGTTGCCGATTGGATTCTTGTGGTTTAGTATGCTTTTTTGCTTTTAGGACTGATTTGTACATTCACAGTTGTCTTCAGAATTTCTTTTTGCTCGATTGGTTGTAATGGTTTCTATATTATTTTTCCAGTTTGCAGTTTGTTTTTTTGAGTTGCCTCAGTTCTTCTACAAAACATCTTGCTGCCAATTTGTTTTTCAGTGGCTTTGAAGAGTTTTGCAGAAGCTAAGTGGTATATGCCCTCTTTGATCCAGATGTCAAGTTTTCCTTTTGCTGAGTCTGGAGTCATATTTAGTGATGTTTGATGGGAGATGTTTGGTTTGGTGGATTTCATTAGTTCTGTTAGCCTTTCCATGTCAAGATTCTTCCAGTTTCTTTTGTTAGTATCCTGGGGGTATTGGTTTCTGGGCATTATGTGGTTTGGGATTTTGATGGTGAATGGGATCAAGTAGTAATCACTCCATATGATTGGTACCGGTGGGGCGGTAGTCAAGAGTCCTTCTCTGCAGACAATTGCATATAGGGTTGTCCAGCACAATAGGTGGGTCCGTTTACTATTTGTTTGAATATGCAGGTTCCCAGTAGGGTGCTGAAGGAGTTAACTGTGGTCTCGTTTTCTCTTTCAAACCAGATGTTGAAGTCCCCCAAAACAATTATGTTATTATAATAAGTTGAGAGGTTGGCAATGGCGTCAGTGAGCTTCGATGCAAAGCTGGCGTTGTAGTATGGTGGTCTGTAGTGAGTTATTTATGGCATCTTTGTGATCTGGATGTCTTGGTTTGGGTTGTAATCCAGGGGCCGGTGCCCTCTTGGGTGACTTTCTTTCCTGAGGTCAGTGTTAGGTCAATGTGCTGCGATATGCAGTGGCGTCTGTCTCACTGTGGGTGTAGGTTGTAGCCTTCATTTTGGATTCAGAGATGTTTTGCAGTATATTCCATGGGTGGGTGCCCTCCTGTGTTGGTTACTTTCCTGGTCTCTGGTTAAATCGTTGCATGCCGTCCCACAGTGGCATCTGCCTCGCTGTGGTTGTTGTATTGTGCCTTCAGTTTGGGTTTGTGGTATATGCCAGGGGTGGGTGCCTTCCGGGGGTTGTTACTTTCCTCCTGGTCTCGGGTTATATCAGTGTGTTCTGACACACAGTGGTGTCTGCCTAGCTGTGGTTGTTGTATTGTGCGTTTGTTTTGGATTTGGGTTTGTGGTATATGCCAGGGATGGGTGTCCTCCTGGGTTGGTTACTTTTGTTGTCTTGGGCTAAGTAAGTGTGTTGCATCCCAGTGCTGTCTGTGTCGCTGTGAGGTTGTGGTGATTGGTTTGGCTTTATTGGATGCTGAGTTGTGCAGTTTAATGGGGTTCCCTGGGGCATGAGACTCCCAATTGGGCTTGTCTCTTGTAGGATTGCAGTAGTTTACTTTGTCATCTCGGTCTAGGATTCGGGTTTGTGATGTGTTACAGGGGCGGGGCACTCCTGGGTTTATTACTTTCTTGAAATAGGGAGTAGATTGGTGTGCTGTGGTGCACAGTGACTTCTTTCTCACTGTGCTTGTGGGTTGTTATGGCTTGCTTCTCCGCCTTGGTCTTGGGATTGACCATGAGATGTATTCCAGGGGTGAGGGCCCTCCTGGGTTGATTGCTTCCCTGCTGTCGGGTTAAGTTGTTGTTGTGTTGTGACATGTTTTGGCGTCTACCTTGCTGGTACAGTCCAATTCTAGTATGGCTAAATTCAAGGGAATGTTATCTTTACAGCTCTAGTCTGGCTAGATTCAGTACACATTCTAGAGTGGGTAAACTCAGCTTCAGTGTTACCTGATTCTGTGCAATTCTAGTGTAGCTATGTTTGGTAGCAGCATTATCCAGATCATTCCAGTTCTGCAGTGGCTAAATTCGGCCTCACTGTTGCCTTATTCAGTATGAATCTAGTTTGACTAAGTTCAGCTACAGTGTTACTTGGTTAAGTTTAATTCTAAGGTGACTAAATTCAGTAGCAGGGTTACCTAGCCCAATTCCAATTATAGTGTGGCTAAGTTCATCAGCAGCGTTGCCTAATTCAGTATGATTGTAGTGTGAATACCTTCAATGGGCAGCTGAGTTTAAACAGTGACAGGCTTCAGAGCCCAGCTAGGTTCAACACAATGGCAAAGTTCAAAGGGCAGCAGGCCTTAAAACAGTGGCAAACTTCAGAGCACAGTTCGATTCCACACAGTAGCTACTCTTGTAATGCAGCTAAATTCAACACAGTGGCAAATTCATATAGGCAGCTGGTTTTAAGCAGTGGCAAACATCAAAGCGCAACAAGGCTTACCATAGTGGCAAACGTCAGAGTGCAGTTGGACTCAACACAGTGGCAAAAATCAAAGAGTAGGAGGGTTCAAACAGTTGCAATTTTCAGGGCATAACTAGATTCCACACCCCAGCTGAGTTCCACACAGTGGCTACCCTCTGAATTCATCAAAAGTCAGCAGAGTGGCAACATTCAAAGGGTAGAAGGGTTCAAACAGTGGCAAACTTTAGAGCACAGCTAGATTCCACACAGAGGCTACTCTCCCAATGCAGTTGAATTCAGAAAAGTGGCAAATTCAAAGGGCAGCAGGGTTAAAAGTTGCAAACCTTAGAGCTTAGCAGGGCAAAACAGTAGCAAACTTCAGAGTGCAGTTAGACTCAGTCAAAACTCACTTAAATGGAGGAATGGAGTGGGGCAAATCATATCTTTTGTCGGATACATACATTTTTGATTTGGTAATTGGTAGATGATCTGATTGAATTTTATTGTTGAAAGGATTTTTATAATGTGTTTCTCCTGAATGTATAATTAATATTCCACATGGGAGGGGGAATTGGGATGCTAACAGATGGGAGCTTAGAATGCCCTTAGGTTGGATGACGGCTTGGTCGGTATGAGACAAAAAGTAGCAGACATTTTTGTATTTTCAAAGCATGTTAGGTCGTTTCCTGACCTGTTGCAGAGGAAACCCAGCCTCGAGTTGGAGGATTGATGTAGCCTTCTTCAGGCCAAACGGTGACCCAAGATCAATTGGGAACAAACGAGATGCTGGATGGTAAAGTAGTCCTATGAGTTTGTTAGACCTGGCTTTTGTGAAAAGGGTCACCAAGAGAGGAAATGCCCACAGGAAAGTCATGATATATGTTGCAAGAGAAAATGGGAACTTGTCCACTAAAGAGCTGTGGAACTCGTTAGACCCAGGGCAGTTGTAAGTATGGCCAATGTAACATATTTAGAATAGTTAGCAAGATGGACAATTTAAGTTGCTCTCAATGGAATCTTTAGAAACAACACAGGATACTGCGGCTCAAATAATATTTACATGAATCATGGGAAACTGCTACTAGACCAGCAGGAAAATGCCACATTTGCAGAAATGCTGAAGGCCCCAATATTCCCAAAATCATAGTTGCCCTAAAGTCGAATGGGATCCGTTTCTACTGGATGATTGTTAATTGCATCACACTAGTCTTATCTTGTGTTTAGGCTCCATGTGAATCCTCTCCTCTCTCTCACACTTTCACATTGCCCCTTACTGCTTCCCCATCCCCTCACCATACTGCTCTCTCATCCACTTTACTCTTCTGCCCTGGCTGCTCAAGAAATGTTCTAAAAAAGGGTCATGGCTGTTGTACGTGATTAATAGGGACACAGCCCCTTTAAGAACAGACACACACGGGGAAGCGGGCGGAAGGGGAGGGGACAAGGTGGAAGACGGGAGTTACGATGTAAGGAGAATAAAGAAAGGTTGACATGAATGGTGGCTCCGTGTCTCTATGTGCCGCGTGAACGTTGATGAGTGCTGAGAGCCCCCACAACAACTGGCGATGAAGAACAGACGAGAACCCGTGCCTCGCACATAACGGACTGACATGATTGGCAATTAAGGTGGGCCAGTACACCCGGCAAGAACGGTGGGCCCGTGTGCCCTGCAATAGTGGTGGGCCCGTGTGCCCTGGAGCGGGCCTGTGTGTCCAGGAACAACGGGGAGGCCGGCGTGCCAGGAAGACAGAAGGGGGGCCCGTGTGCCCTGCAGCGGGCCTGTGTGCCCAGCATCAACGGGCCTGCGTGCCCTGCTATAGCGGTGGGCCCGTGTGCCCTGCAGTGGGCCCGTGCGCCTAGCATCAACGGGCTGCGTGCCCTGCAAGAGCGGTGGGCCCGTATGCCCTGAAGCGGGCCCGTGTGCCCAGGAACGACAGGAGGCCAGCACGCCCAGTGATTTCCGGCGGCCCAGTGCACCCTACAGCGGCCCTGCACACCCAGTGCTACCAGCGGGCTAGCAAGCCTGACACTAGCGAGGAGGACTGCGTGCCTGCAGAGGGCCCGTGTGCCCAAATACAGAGCCTGCAGTGGGCCGTGTGCCCCAAGGAGAACAGAAGGCCACTAGCGTCGGATGCCGTGGAAGCCGTCGGGAATCGTCTCGACCGACGGAGCAGGCAGCGGAGGCGGTGCTGTGACAAACAAGATCAAACACAAGTAAGGAAACCCCGCTCGACTGCATTCAAGCACATAACTAGATATTTGAGATACCCCAGAGCCTGCCAACATCCCGGCTGCCCCAACCAACACAATAATACCTGGGGGAAACACCAACAACCAGAGCCAGCTCATAAAGGAGCACCTAGCATCCTGCCAACACCCTGACTGCCCCGACCAATGCAAAATAAAACGTAGCGGAGTAACAATAGTGACTAAGGGCAATGCACCAAAGGAGAAATTAAGGGTGACCGCCCAACACCCCAACTTAACATACTGGGACATAAATACGCAGTGGCACCCACGGCCAGCCACCAACACCCCTCTTAATACAAGGAGCTCACCACCTTTATCTACACCACCAACGGAAAGGACAGGGACCTACAGAACTCAGAACTGCAGCACAAAGCCCTGAACAACGCCAGAACACACACACCACCAAAGGGTCATCATGACTGACCAGGCGCAGGCAGCTGCTGATGTCGGGCCACCACCAGTTGCCAACACCAACCTCACCTCGCATGCCAGCCTCATGAGGAGACCAAGCCCATTCACACTCAATCCTCACCATGACCAGGGCCAGTGATGGGAAGATTGGGTGGAAGAATTTGAGGACTTCGTAGGTGCCATCGGCACACAAAACCCCCCCAATATACTCAGCATTTTTGCCAACATTGCAGTGAGAGAAATTAAAAATATCATACGCACGATTCCCCTACAAGACCGCACCATGTATGCGAAACTCCTACAAGCCATGAATGAGAAAATTGTCATCTCACCCAATCGTGACTATGAGCGGTACACTTTCAATCAATGTGGTCAACTCCCTCATGAATCTATAGGAGGATTTGTCATCCGCCTTCAAAGAAAGATAACGAAATGTGACTTTGCCAACTTTAACGATGACAAAGCTATCAGGCTCCGCATAATCGAAGGGTGCATATCCTCCATGTTCAGTAAACACCTCCTAAAAAAGACCCTTTCCCTAAAAGAAGTACTGGACCTGGCCAGAGTTTATGAAAGAGTGGATGTCCAGGCTGCAGCTATTGAAAATCCAAAAAAGGGTGACATCATCGCAGCCGTAAGCCCCTATGCCCGATACCCAACATCACAAAACAGAACAACACCCAGATACTCCATTCAATGGACTCAGGGTGACCGTCAATGCTACCGCTGTGGGTTTGAGTACCCACCCAGAGGACCGTGCCCTGCCATTGGCCAGTGCTGCCTAAGATGCGGTATGGAAAACCACTTCCAAGTGATGTGCAAGGAACAGCTGCCCGAGGGAAGCTCAACTCGCCAACGAACTGCTAGCCGTGCAGCAGAGACACACATAGAACAACAACAACGCCCCGTTGAAAGAAATGCGACATACCCCATGAACTCCTATCAATGCCCGAACACCGTAAGGGCACTGGAAGGTCTCCAGATTGAGCCAGACAGGAGAGATCATGAACTGTATGACATCCGCCAACGAGAACCAGTGCAAACACCGGAACACGGAGTGACATACATGGGGGACCCCCTGCCACCTAATACACAGGACATAGACCCATACACCAACCCTCCACCGGGACATCAGCCAGGGGAAGACGATCAAACTTATTACTTGCAAGAAGGCTAAGATAGGGAATACGTCTGACTTCTCAGCATCGACGTTGAAGACGCCTCAGCTCCCAAAGTGACGGTACAAATGGGGAACACCAGCAACAAGTTTGTGGTCGACACGGGAGCAACGGTAAACATCATGAATGAAGACCTGTACCGTGACATCGCCTCTCTGTACCCCCTTCGAGAATCCAGAACACACATCTTCCAATGGGGAGCAGCCCTACCCATGACATCAAGGGGACAATTTCAATGTGACCTCACACACCGCAATCTCACGCTGACATCCACATTCCATGTCATTAAGAGCCCATCCATAGGTCGCTGTCTCTTCAGCTACCGAACAGCCAGTGCTCTGGCACTGATTGACCTACAATATGACCTATCGGAAATAATAAAGGGACACCCCTCAACGCAAGAAACCATCATGGCAATAACAGGCCAACCCCTCACAAAAGGAGACCTCAAACATCAGTTCCCCAAGCTATTTGAGGGAGTGGGGATGCTCAAGAACTCACCCATCAAACTACACATCAACCACAACAACGCGCCGGTGCCACAGCACCCCCGTAACGTGGGTTTCCACCTTCAGGAACAAGTGTCAAAGGAGATCCAGCTCCTCCTCCTCAATGATATCATAGAAAAGGTAGAAGGACCAACGCCATGGGTATCCCCAATAGTGATAGTGCTCAAAGACAACGGACGCCTACGCATATGTGTCGATATGCGCATCCCAAACACTGCCATCCAGAGGGAGAGGCACCCAGGCATCTCAATCAGGGCTACCACCAGCTCGTCCTGGATCCAGACTCGAGATCCATCACCACGTTCGCAACCCATGATGGACTATTTAGATACAAGAGACTACATTTTGGCATATCATCTGCTGCAGAGATTTTTCAGGAGACAATCAGACACCTGATAGCATCTGAAATGCCCTAAACTATAGTGATGATATTTTGATCTTTGGGAAGGATCAAGAACAACACGACAATGCCCTAATAACCATCTGCAAGGCCCTCCAAGAAGCAGGACTGACATTAAATGAACCCAAATGTGACATCAACAAGACCAGCCTCTAATTCTTTGGGCACATATTCTCCAACAAAGGAATAACAGCCGAACCTGATAAGATAAAGGCCATCACCAACCTCCAAGCCCCCACGACAGCGGCGGAACTGCGCTCCTTCTTAGGCATGGCAGGATATTGTGCACGCAACCTCCCGAACTATGCCACAATCACTGACCCACTCCGCACCCTCCTGAAGAAGGACCAACCTTTTGTCTGGGACGCACCCTGCCAAGCAGCATTCATGTACATAAAAGAAAGCCTCACCAACAACCGTCAGCTGGCATACTTTCATCCAGAGTGGCACACCATCATTACGGTAGATGCCAGTCCAGTAGACTTGGAGCCATCCTTGCCCAGACCGACGCCAAAGACAACGCCCGGCATGCAGTAGTGGCATATGCCAGCCACGCTCTATCACACACAGAAAGGGCCTACTCACAAGCAAAGAGGGAAAGCCTAGCCGCGGTATGTGCCTCCGAGAAGTATCACCACTTTATCATCGGCCAGAAGTTCACCCTCGTAACAGACCATCAGGCACTCCTCTCAATATTTGGCAACCCCAAAACCAAAATGCCACCCTGAATAGAGCGCTGGGGAATAAGACTACATGAATACAACTACGTGATCATCCACAAACCCTTGGGAGAAGCCAATCCGGCGGACTACCTGTCATGGCACCCCACGATGAACAAGGACGACACCCTGGCCCATGAGGCCGCTGACTACATCTCCTACCTGTCCTCAAATGCCATGCCACCGACGATCTCAACTGCAACATTTGAGGAAAGAAGCAAGGCTGACCCAACGATCAAAGCCGCCGTCTCCCTCACCCGCTCCAACAAATGGAGAGAGCGCCAAAAAAAAGGTAACGGAGGGGAGGAAGCAGACAAGAAAGAGCTCGATCGGCTAGCCAAAGTGCACGAAGAACTAATAGCCACAGACCAAGGCATATTACTGCGCAGAAAAAAAGTTAGTAGCCCCGAGAGACCTTAGGAAGACCCTGGTAACACTAGCCCATGAGGGTCACAGGGGGATTAACAACACAAAACGAATTCTCAGAAACTACGTCTGGTTTCCTTATATGGACGTGATAGTTGAAGACATGCTGATGCACTGTAGACCTTGCCAACTTGCAGCAAAGGGGCCAACCCCGAACCCCCACCAACTAACCACACTTCCAACAAGGCCCTGGCAAAAAGTTGCGAAGGACTTCTACGGACCCCTGGAAGAAGGGGGATACCTGCTAGTGATAATAGACGAATACTCAAGGTTCCCATTCATCAAGCAAATATCTTCGATGTCATTCGCGGAAACAGCACCCATTGTAGATGAACTATTCAGCGAGTGGGGCATCCCAAACATTGTCAAGACAGATAACGGATCCCCGTTCCAAGGACGAGAGTTTGCGAGGTTCACGGACCACTTAGGATTCCACCACCAGAAGATTACACCACTCTGGCCCCAAGCCAACGGGATGGTGGAACGGTTAATGGCCACCATCAAACTGACCAGACAGAAAGCTGTAGCAGAGCAGACACCCCACACGCAAGCCATCTGCAGCATGCTCAGAAGCTACCGAAACACTCAGCATGACGCGAAAGGAAAGCCACCCGCCGAACTCATGGTGAGATACCAACCCCGAACACGCATTCCCCGGTGGGAAGATTACACACCAGAAGAAGATACGACCATCAGAGAACGAGACGCCGAAAAGAAGAGGAAAGCCAAACAGTGGGCTGACAAAAGGAGGAGAGCGAAAGAACACCAACTAGAGGTAGGACAAACTGTCCTAGACCGACAAACTCAACGTAAGAAGACAAACACGCGCTACAGCCCAGAGCCTCGGGTCATCACAGCCATCAAAGGACCCATGATCACGGCGACCGGAGAACCAGGGGACATAGCCCGAAACTCCTCATTCTTTAAGAGACTATATCTCGAAGAGCTTGAGACACAGGAGATAGCAGCTGAAGGTCTAAGCAGAGAAGACGAAACAGAACCCCCACTGGAAATGACTGGTGAGAGCAGGGAATCCCCAGGGAGACCTCTCAGAACACTAAAGAGACCAGTGAGACTCATCGAACAGATGTAACTGGACTTTCATGTTAAGCACGGGGGAGGTGTTGTGCGTGATTAATAGGGACACAGCCCCTTTAAGAACAGACACACACGGGGAAGCAGGAAGAGGGCGGAAGGGGAGGGGACAAGGGGAAGACGGGAATTACGATGTAAGGAGAATAAAGAAAGGCTGTCATGAATGGTGGCTCCGTGTCTCTATGTGCCGCGTGAACGTTGATGAGTGCTGAGAGCCCCCACAACAATGACTTTGATGGGCTTGTTAATGTGAACACACTAACATGTTTCAGCCACTCTTCTTTCTGGGTAGAAATTCTTTAAGTGTGACTGGAACCTAGGTATGAAAAACATCTGTTCCCTATTTGGTAACCTCTGTATGTGATTGTACGTTTCATAAACATCAAGACCTGTTGTGAATGTGTGCGACGTCCATAATTCAGGTTTCTTCGGGCAGCACCAGATTGCCATGCCAGTCCCTCTTTTGTATATCCCATGTTTTCTGTGGGGAGAGGCAGAACACATTTATTTTATACACAAGTGTCAGTTCAGAGATAACATTTTTTTTAAGAATGCTCATAGCGACCTCATGTCACTCATAGCTCTCAACCATTTGTCTCGCAAAGGCGGGTGAAATCACCCGATTTTGCTTCTGGCGGTTGAGACGCCCATTGAAATGAATGGGCGTGCAGGAGACTTGGCGGGTGAGTCAGCCCTTTGTAAGGCGGGTGACACCCGCCAAAAGCGGGTGAGTTGAGAGCTATGTGTCACTTGTCTACCATCTGTAGGCTGAGGGTCAATCACTCTCATCTTCAGAGTGCCACACTTCAATAATATTTCACTAAGTAACTTCTAGTGAGAAAATTATGATGGAGAATGTTCCTTGGCAGCACTATGTTTTAGTCCAGATCTAACATTTCTTGTGCCCTGTGCTCCAGTGGGTGTTCCTGGTTTGGTTTCCCTGTGCCTCACCATATTTGAATATTAATCCAATTGAAAGCTGTGTTCGAGTTAGATAGTCAGCGCGTGGGTCCCCAGTCTTGTGAACCTAACCACTATCATTTTGCTTTCTCACGCAAGTCTACCTGTGGTATTATTTTGTGATCACGAACTTCTTTCATGTCCATGACCGTGATCATCCTCCCAAGTCGGTGGCCATCTTGAACTGTCTGAATGGTACTTTAAATCCGTTCAGATAGGTCAAAGGTAGACCAAGAATCTGATTTCAAAGGCCCCAGGAGGAGAGTTTCTATACAATATTGGATGTATTGCGAATGCCAGCACCACCACTCCATGCACAACACTCTTCTCCCTTCAGCGATTTATGATGGGGCACTGTCAACTTGCCATGGTGATTTGAATAGTGTGAGGACCCACATCACCAAAGCCAAGCAAGGCAGAGGCCCCCAAGCACAAAGCTGTGGTGCAACAAATACATTGACAAGTCTTTCACTCACTTGGGTCTTTTCCTGTACTTACGTGTTGTATTATTTTATTTATTGAGCACATCAATGAACATTTGATCAGAACAGTTTGACACGCCTTCTACACACTTGAGTCTCTTTCATGTAATATTGTATTGTATATTTTCTACTGTAGTGTATTTATTGAGCACAAGGAGAGGGCATTTCATCAGGACACTAAATAAGAAAGATAAAAGTGATCAGAGAATGCACTGCTGCAGGTGCTTTACAAATGGACAGGTGGTTGATTAACTAGCATTACGCGGGGGATGGAGATGCAATCCTTGAGCAGGAACAGCACTGACAGATGCGCCTGACAGTAATCGTTATGGACAGTAGGCAGGTGTAAATTTTGAGGGCCGAACATACATTATGTACAGAGCAGGAGGGTTGGGACGCATGGTGTGAACAGTCAACAAGATGGAAGAGGACAGAAGGTGAAGTTTCAGGGTGGCTTTGAAAGCTAGAATCGTGGTTCCATTTGTGAACTTTGGAGGGACGGCCCTGCAGGGAATGAAGGCCAAGAGTTAGAAAAAGCAAAAGTAGGAGATAACACCTGTTGACAGGTAGACTCGGGACACAATAAAAAGGCAACGCTCCGGGGAGATATCTTTCTTTAACGCGTGCAATGACTACTCTGGGCGCTGATTATGAGTGTGACGGTGACATGGAAAACAGGAGTTATTTCGAATAGTCCCAGCTTTTACTGCAATATTATAAAGTAAGTGGTAGTCACTACTTTTGGGATTCCTAAGGATACAGCATGCTGTACTTGCTGCCCGATGATGATGTCAAAACACGTCACAAAAATGTTTACCTCCACACAAGACGGTGAGGCGAAAATTATAAAAACTCCCTTAAAACTTAGTTTTTTTTATGTAGTAATGATAATGATGTGTTATTTATATAGCGCCTTAATCCAAAGCACTTTACAGAGCACATATTTACATACAATATCTCCCAACCGAAATTGGTACTCATTTATCAACATCGGAAGGATGAAAGGCTGAGTTGGCCTTGCTGGGATTCGAACCTGCGACCTGCAGATCACGCTCAGATCACAGCAGCGAGCGCTCAACCTACTGAGCTATCTTACCGGCCTAAAAGGGCTAGTAAAGGGCTGCACAGAAGTAACCTTTCACTTAAGGAACAATAATAGTTCATGGGGTCCCAAACAGTGTGAAAAGTTGTGCTTCTCAATCGTACACTCCCCCTCACACCATTACACAAGAAGGGTCAACCTTAACCACCCTTCTCTGTATTTCTTAAAAGAGTGTACAGTAGCAGTGTATTCCACTCTGTACAGATTCCATTTCTAAACTCGAAATGAGACAGATTTAAAAAAATACATATACTTAAAAATAATGCATGCACATTTTCTGCAGTACTGCTATAGTATTTTGGGAAACCTGCCTGTGTTACGGCCGCACAGGCAGCACTCCCGCAGAGGGGGTCCTTTGCCCTGATTGCCACAGGTGGCAATGGTAATTACTTCATTTGGTAATCAATGCCAAAAAAACGGCCCAACTGCTCCGGAGGGTCATGGCATCCAATAGCAAAAAGGACTGGGAAAACAACTTCTGTAATGGCACATCTTCCAGGGAGACACAGACACAATGGCGGGAAAATTGAATAAAACCTAGCATTGCTGAAAATGCACCTGGACAATCACCCAGAGCGCATGATATGAAGAGGTAGAACTCCTTGTATTAGGACAAGCAATAGTTGACGGTACTTAGGATGGCGGGGTATGGACGGGCAGCTAATCTGCAGAGACGTTGGAAAAGGGACCGGTCCCGACTGTGCACGACTATGGCATGACTTCGTCCCATAGCCAGCATGGCCACCAGTGAAGCAGCTGACTGTCCTCCCCTTGCTACTAAGGCACGGAATCTAGCCTCCACTCCTTTAGTTCATCATCCCACCTGATGCCAACCCCCCATACATTCGGCCATGGCACTGTTTCATGTCGGGCGTATGCTGGCAAGGTATTAGCATAATTGACCTAAAAACATTTGATCGAATTCTTTCGACCTTGTTTTGGTCACATCTAATTAAATATATATATGGGCTGGGTAAGGGTATAGATTGGGTTGAGGGTAAGTGGGGGTGTTGCGGGGGTCTCCCCTCGCATTTTAGACCAAAGAAAAGGTCAAATAAATTCGATCAAATGTGATTAGGTCAAATGTTTTAGGTCAAATTGCCCCAAACCTACTGCATAACTCCCATCCGTTAGTTATCCAGGCAGAGATGTGTACTGCATTACTCCACCTCCAGTCCACCATCCACTGCTGCATCAGTTGTACCTGTGGGGGCCCGCTGTTACCCTCTCCCTAGATGCGGAGGGTGCTAAACACTTTTTTTGATCTCTTTCCTGCAACTCCATCAGAAACTCTGCAACCCATACTGGGCACATTTTGTACTCGCACTTTTTTACGTTTGCATCCTATTTCCAAAGCAGTAGAAAAAGGTCCCAGTGCAAAAAAGTCCATTGCTGAAATATATAAATGTCCCTGGTCAAATTTTTGCATTGGACAAAAATGGCACTGCACTGGTACGGAGTTCATGTAAAATGAACCGACTTTATAAGAACAAAAAATGACAGCAGGACCCAGTTTTGTGACAGTCCGCCTCTTTAAAATCACATGATCATTTGCGCGGACATGGAAATGGCAAAAGCAGTTTAGCATTATAACCTCTGCGCTGCCAGCTACTCCTAGGAAATGTTCAGACAGTATGATATTAAGTTCCCTTGCATGGCGGCCTATTTGAACACTGCATCCAGAGTATGCTACGACAATATCAGTACATTTGCTTCTTTGAAAATGAACAATATTTGCTTATATGTGCTGATTATTTTGATTGTATGCATTATTATATGAAGGAGTTAAACCAGGCCAATGAATTGATCAGAAATGTAACAGCCCTTAATGATTAATACATATCTTGCATATCTATACATGTGGTGGGAGTATTAGCCTGCTAAGCAACAACCATACCGCTGTCAGCGTGTTCTTAATGCACCTGCTTTAACCCTGAATCATTGTTGGCCTTCTTCTGCTCCCACACCGGTCCAGCCAAAAGACATGGCTGGTCTGCCTGAGAATGAAATGGGAGCGATGGATGGCCCACTCTCTAGTCTTTTCACTGAAGATGAAATGTTCCTCCTTGGCCATCTTCTGAAGCAGTCCTCTTATTCTTACAGTTGCAGATGAAACCACGCTCATTTATACTTGAAATAAGGCAAATAGCACAGATGTAGAGCACACCATTGTTGCCATAATAATAACGTTGCAGGAGGATGAGATGGCATTTGCTGAAGAACAGGTAGTGGTGATTCGAGGAACTGTTCTGGATGTCGAGGTTGAATTTTGTGGTGAGGAGTAGGCAATTGTTGAAGGTTCTGTCGTATTTTTTGAAGGAGGTGGTGTGGAAGTATCATTGGTAGGGGGAGGTATTGTGGAGGAGATATTTGAAGATGCTGGTGTGGAGTGACTCGGGTTTGAAGGAGGTGGTGTGGAAGTATCATTGGTAGGGGGAGGTGCTGTGGAGGAGACATTTGAAGATGCTGGTGTGGAGTGAGTCAGGTTTGAAGGAGGTGGTGTGGAAGTATCATTGGTAGGGAGAGGTGCTGTGGAGGAGACATTTGAAGATGCTGGTGTGGAGTGAGTCAGGTTTGAAGGAGGTGGTGTGGAAGTATCATTGGTAGCGGGAGGTGCTGTGGAGGAGACATTTGAAGATGCTGGTGTGGAGTGAGTCAGGTTTGAAGGAGGTAGTGTGGAAGTATCATTGGTAGGGAGAGGTGCTGTGGAGGAGACATTTGAAGATGCTGGTGTGGAGTGAGTCAGGTTTGAAGGAGGTGGTGTGGAAGTATCATTGGTAGGGAGAGGTGTTGTGGAGGAGACATTTGAAGATGCTGGTGTGGAGTGAGTCAGGTTTGAAGGAGGTAGTGTGGAAGTATCATTGGTAGGGAGAGGTGGTGTGGAGGCGACACTTGAAGGCGCTGGTGGGGAATCGGAAATGCTTGAATTATCATTCGGAGACAAATCTGGCGTGGAGACGGTTCTGGTTGAGATTACTGATGTGTTGCTAGTACTATTTGTGGGAACTGATGTGAGGGGCTCATTGGGTGAAGGAGCTTGTGTTACAGTAGTCCAATTAAAGGTAAAATTAACGGTAACTGATGTGGTGCTGGACATAGTTGAGTATGTCCCAGTAGTCTTGATTGTAGGAGTGAGCGTTGATGGAAACTGGTCTGTGGTAGTTGTTGTTGAGGTGTCCTCAGTTGTAAGAGCTGACGTGAAGGTGAGCTCAGTGGAAGGTCCCCACCTTGATGTAGCTGTGGTTGAAGGATCTGTTGTGGTTGGAGCAGATCTGGAGGTGGAATCTGTTGAAGGAGCTTCGATGGATGGTGTAGTGGGATCGAGAGTGAAGACAGTGGTCGGGGGAGATGTGGGTGGAGACATAGTTGGGGCAACAAACATAGCTGCTTGTGCTGTGTTTGATATGTCAGACCTCAAGCCGGATCGATCAGTGGCACGTAACGCGATGTAAAGGATGGTGGCGTTTGCCAATGGAAAGCTTTCTGGAGTGAAAGAGAATGTTTGTGCAGAGCCAGCTGCCCCGACTGTTAGACCTGACACGTTCACACCGGTTGCCTTGTCAAAAAGGTTGCCTTTTAGATCCAGTGGATGTGTGCTCATTCTGATCTCGTATCTCTCAGCTGAAAAGAGAAAGAAGGATTTTTTTTAAGTATAGAAGCCTGTCTGGATCTGTCAACCTGCCCAGAAATACATCTTAAAAATGCGTTTATGGCTGGCACAAAAACAATCATTATTGCCACCAAATGCATATATAATGTAAGCATGTGCTAGGGAGAATTTTGAACAGCCCTCTGGTCAGGCTGTTTGACCATCTGACCTGATGCGTGTCACCCAAAAGGCAAGACCACACTCACCAGTGTTAGGTGTAGCAGAGCAGTCAGGCTTAGTTTTAGAAGAGGGGGGGGGGGGGCTAGGAGGGAGTGACAATGAATCCCAATAGTTACCACAAAATAACCCACCATGCTGGTATATTGAAAAATATACACTTCTTTGCAAGGTCACACAAACAATATAAGCATTCAGGTGAACCATAACACACAGAATAGCACAGTGTAGCAATGTGTTAACATCGTATTCTTAGCCTTCCTTCCCTATTGTACTGTATCTATACCTTCTTTTTTTCCATACGTTGCAGCATACCAAAAACCTCCAGTAATATTTATAGTAACCACTGTTACCTTGTACTTGTTTATATCTTCTGTCTCCTTTAAGAACTGCATTGTCATTGTTTGATTTTGTTCTTTCCTTATGGGAAAGTTGTTTTGATTGTATGTAACCACTTTGTTCATATTATGCACCCAGATGCCCCAGGGCAAGGTGCGCAATACAAATACAATAAATAAATAAATAAATACAGAATGCAGGTTTGCTATTACACCCTAGGTATGTATTACAATGCTGTACATGCGCACAGCACAGTGAGAAAACATAGAGGTTGTAAAACAGGGGTGCACAGTGCCCCACAAAGCCAGGAGGGCTACCAAAGTCCAGGATATATTTTAGGTTTAAACTGCCTCGGCACAGAAAGGCATGTTACACTCCAAGCAGGGAAACAACAGTACTACACAGACTGTCTATATCCTGAGGCAGGAGAGTAAGGAATACATGTACAAATTCCAAATAAATCTGGACTAGTCACCACGAATACAGGGCTTAGTGGAGAGTTCCAGGCATCCTAGGAGGACCCGTGAAAAATGCCACAGTTTAGGTTAATACCTCAGTATCACTTGTTGGGGGTCCAGTGTTGTAAAAAGTGCCCCACAAGAAATAACAGAACAACATCTGGAGGCTGACGTGAGGTAATTGTGAAAAGCCAGGTAAGTCCCAGTTCCTCCCCACAGATACAAAGAAAACACAGCTGATCTCAGAGTACACCAGTGGAGACCCTAAAGAAGAGATCACTGCTAGGTCTGAGTACCAGCAACTCCAGGAGAAGAAAGGATTATCAGGATTCAGCCCCCAATGTAAATCTATGGAGAAATGCGGTTGCGGGTACCTGCAGAATCCAATGACCACAGACCATGCATGTTGGGGGGGCTGCTCCGGGTCACTGGCGGCCCCCATACTCATGTCGGTGGGCACCCGACTGGACACACAGGTGTGGCACTCATGGTGCAGACTCATGGGTGGGGGGTCACCTCACCCGCTCCGGATCACCGGAGCGCCACACGTGGCCAGGGGCACCTGGCGCACAGCAGCCCCGGCCATGGGGGCACCCAGGCCGGGGTTGCCACCCTGGCCAGACTCACATGACAGGGGAGACACACAGGGACGGCATTGCCCGGCAAGGGCACCGTCCTCCAGCTGGGCCCCGTCCTTGCATGGTGCGCAAAGGAAC
The DNA here is from genome assembly GCF_040938575.1 of Ambystoma mexicanum. Classification (NCBI taxonomy): domain Eukaryota; kingdom Metazoa; phylum Chordata; class Amphibia; order Caudata; family Ambystomatidae; genus Ambystoma; species Ambystoma mexicanum. The sequence continues at coordinate 1,041,729,874 of NC_090922.1, read as the reverse complement.
GACGCTGGAGCCTGATGGTGGCAAGATTGACGAGCCGGAAGCGGCCTGTTACTTTTATTATGTTGGTCATGTGGCTACTGCCACGTGACCCATGACAACATCCCGGGAGCTACCATGCTCCCAGGGGTTTACTTTGCAACACCTTTCCATTTTTTAATAAACAACAAAACAAAACATATGCCACTAACTACGTGCTATTGCTCCTATGACCACTCTACTGATAAACCCTTTATTAACCTGGGTGAGTGGTCTTACTATGACAAAATAACTCAACGAGGTTCTGGCACTCTACCCGACGCATTCCGAGCGTGACGTGTGCACACCATCACATTGCCCCCCCCCCTCACTGGGCCATTTCGAGCTAGTCCACCTCCGCAGGCCCTTCATTCTTCATGGGGATGTCAATGATGATTCGCTCCTCCGCATCTGTGGATCCGCCAGACAACAGTCTGTGTCCCACCAACACAAAAAAGGCCGGCAAAGCCGCACCTGGGAAGGCCCAGGGGCCACATTGGCCAGGTCCATAGGAAATTGTGACAGGGTGGCAGAACCCGCTCCTTCCACTTTCCCCCAGGGCAGGTGTCATGTGCCACCCTCAGCTGTTCTTACTTGAGGGCACACAAGCACTCCCTTGGGGAGCTGCTACCCTGTGGCTGGCCGATGAATGCAGCCCTCTCCACCCATTGAGCATGGAGACCCTTCCCGTCAGTCCATCTCCTTCGTGGGGCTCCCTTCTTGCCCTCCCACATGTTCATTTGTATGCCTCCCTCCACACTTGATGTTGGCCGAACTGCAACGGAGGGGCAGGCATCTCACCTCTTTGTTGAAGTTGGGGGAGGGGCCGCCGGGCACCTCCTCTGCCCGCTCTTTGGAGCAGGCCCTTCCTTGTCCTCGCGGGCCTAGTTGGTATTGGGCCCGCCTCGTTTCGTTCCTTCCAGTGCCCGTCGGGGTGCAGCCCGGCCCTCCACCTCAGTGGACGCCGCACCCCTTCTTTGAGGGGAGCACACCTCCTGTTGTGGGCAGCCGCCAACCCATCCTCCTCCTGCGGGGGACTGGGCGGGCAGCTCGCATCCATCTTCCCATCGCGGGCCCCGGTGGAAGTCGGGCCCGCCTCACCTTGCTGCAGCTACAGGGCCGCTCAGCACCTTATGGAGAAAGACGCCGCAGATCTCCCTTCACACAGGGGGGGCAGCGGCACCAATCCTGTTGGGCAACACCCCCTCCATTTGTTACTGTTGCCTGCATCCTCGTTCCCCTTTTTTTTCTTCCGCAGGCCCAGTTGAAGTTGGGCCCGCCATTCTTGGAGGGGGCGCCTCAGCTGCGCAGCTCGCGGTTGGGGAGGGGCAACTCCACTCAACATTTCTGTTAGCTCCCACGTGGAGCTCTGCAGACCTCCTTGCCGGCACCAAGCGCACACACGCATGTTCATTTTTTTTTTTTTGATGCGGGACTAGCCGCCGCTCTTCACCTTTGCGGGCCACGGGTGGGGGAGGGGCAGCTCACCTTGTCACTGCGGCTTCCACATCTTTGGGGGAAACTGCACCCCTCCTCCCCCTCGCAAGCCACGACGCTAAACATCCTCCTCGCAATGGGGGTGGGGCAGTGCCCGTTCAGTGTGGTACGGGCCGGGGCAGCGCAGTTCTTCTCCCCAGGCGGGGACACTGCAGCGCCCGGGGACACTGCAGCACCCGAGGCCAATGCTGCTTTCCTTTATTAATGCGGCCACGCCGCGGCACCGCCCTCACAGTGCGGCCGAGACGCCGCAGTTCACTTCTCCTCCACACGGGTGGGGGAGCGGCTCCTTGTTGCCTTTGCGGGCCCAGTTGGAGTTGGGCCCGCATCGTTGTTTTTCATGCAGTGAGGTTGGCCGCTCTTTGTTTCCGTGGATTGCGGGTGGGGGAGGGGCAGTTGCTCCCCTTCTTGCGGCCGACGCCGCGGGCCAATCTCCTCGGGGCCGCCTCAGCTGTTTGACAGCCCCAGCACACCTCCAGTGCAGCGGCCGACGCCGCTCGGGGCCGCCTCAGCTGTTCGGCGGCCACCTTTCTCCAGCCGACTCCACTGCCCGCTCCCCATGCGGCATCCGCCTCTTTCTTCCCGCAAGGGCGGGGGAGGCAGCGCCACACCATCCTTTGGGGCATGCAAGGCCCCTACTCCTCTCCGTTGTTCTTCCTTGAGGCACGCGGGGCCCGTATCCTCGTCGCCATTGTTGGGGGGGCTGCTCCGGGTCACTGGGTGGCCCCCATACTCATGTCGGGGGGCACCCGACGGGACACACAGGTGCGGCACTCATGCCGCGGACTCATGGGTGGGGTCACCTCACCTGCTCCGGATCACTGGAGCGCCACACGTGGCCGGGGGCACCCGGCACGCAGCGGCCCCGGCCCTGAGGGCACCCAGGCCGGGGTCGCCACCCTGGCCAGACTCACATTGCAGGGGAGACACGCAGGGATGGTGTTGCCCGGCAGGGGCACCGTCCGGACGGCGTTGCCTGGCAGGGGCACCGTCCTCGAGCTGGGCCCCATCCTTGGGCCCAGCGCATGCAGCACAGCACCAGCATGGTGCGCAAAGGAACGACGGACGCTGGAGCCTGATGGGCCGCTTCCGGCTCGTGAGTCTTGCCACCGTTACTTTTATTATGTTGGTCATGTGGCTACTGCCACGTGACCCATGACAACATCCTGGGAGCTACCATGCTCCCAGGGGTTTACTCAATAACCTACCTACCCATGAAGGATCCGGTCACCCATGGACTTTAACCAAGAGCTAGGGGCGACCCCAATGGCCCAAAAGAAGAACAATCATATTTCACAGGAGTGGGTCACAATATCCAGCAGTGATAATTGCGACGGAGAAGGCTGCAAGAAGAGCACGAAAGCTGCACATGGCACTCCCTGGCAGCTCAGCAGGCCTGGATGTCACACCAGTATAAATGGCCCCTGCAGCTGGAAAAGGACGTTGGCCACTGGGGACGGCCCCGAGAAGCAGATCCTATGGTGTGTTGGGGTCCCAATAGTGACAGTTGGGGTCCCAATAGTGAATAGGCAGCAGCTCCCAGAACCAAGGTGGGGGACCCTGATGGTAAAAGGTGGCAGACAGTAGTAAAATTGCACGGAAAATAATCCCAACATAGCAGGCCTCATCCAAGCAGATGAAGTAGACAATCAGCAGGTTAAGAAAGAGTCTGAGAGTATGCCTAGCACTTCAAAATGCAAACCAGAGCACAGGCAAGGGACACCAGTCTCACCACTACAGCCAGACTGGGTCTCAAACTCGTCATAAATGGTTTATGGTGACAAAATCCACTATCGGGTAAACAAACCTGCTCACCTTATGAAAATCTGGCAGACCTGAGTGCAGGAACCGGGATTCCCCTAGATGCACCTTCACTCACAGGGGCAGACCTCTGCCAGCATACCAATCCCATTAGGGGATTTAAAAACAAGACGTTGGTGGCCAGCCAATCAGGATGGCCCCAAAAACCGCCAAGTACCCAGGCCCACCCCCACAGGAAGTGTAGTGGCCTGCTGTCCATTTTGAACCACCAGCAGCGGTGCCATGCTAGACTCATAAGGAACCCACGTGTGCACAACAGCCATTTAATGCCTTCTTCTTACTTTACCTGAACTAAGAAGACCCGAAAAACCAAATAGTGGAGAGTAAGACTTAAAAACCCATTCATTCCCCACTACCGTAATCGTACATTGAGTTACTAATGCAGTAAGCTGTCTTGCAGCCGAAAAAGAAGACAAGACTAAATATTAGCTGCCACCAGTCTACCCCCTAAAAGCAATATGGCACCCAAAGCAGGTGCTTAAGTAGCATCCCTTGGCTGTGCAGACTTATGGGTGAACTAGAACCAAATACTGTTATGGAGTGAAAAGGAATGTAGTGGTAGGGGAACTCAGCAGACCATCTGACGACACAATATATCAGAAACCCCAGAAAATAAAGGGGAAAATGCAAAAAGAGTATGGGTCTCATAAAATGGAACTCCGGAAAATGGAAATCTGCCTTGACAGCATGTTTCTTACAAAGGGCCACGTTTGAAACATCTGAAACATGTTCAAGTTGGTACAGCTACGGACTACCTCCGCTCACATCCAAGAATCTTTCATTCTGAAAAAATGCTCTTTCCACTCTAGTGAGAGCATTGTTTGTGGCACACAATCAGACACACACTGGATTATAGGGGAAGTGTGAGATTCCCATTTAAGATGGGATCTTGTGTGGGGCAAAGACAGAGTTGGTCTCTTCTGAACCAATCTGAAATCCTTCTTGATTCTAGAGACATGGAGGTCATTACGAGTTTTGAGGCAACCATGGCACTATTTGCGCCATGGCTGCCTCCAAACTCGTGTCCGGGTTCTCAGAATGGGGATTTACTGGATCATCCCAACCTTAGAGGACCTGGTAAGTCCCCATCCTGAAAACCATTCCCCATTCCCATTCAAGCCCCCATAGGGCTCAATGGGAATAGGTAAGGAGCTAATAACGGGCCTGCAAATAGCCGGCCTTAGTGGGACCCGCTAAGGGACCTCGGAATACGGCGGTAAGGGGTTAACAGCACCGGCATCCTTATCGGTGCCGTTAACCCCTTACCCCCGCACTCGTAATGAGGCCCATAGAATTTTTAATGTAGTGCTTACATTGCCTGAGGATCACACCCAATCGTTGAAATTATCTATAATACAGTGAGGGGGCCCCTTGCGAAATGTGGTCAGGTGGTCCGTGAGATTGCCACCAGCACCCACCGACATAGCAAGGACTTGGGCCGAGCGAGTACTCCCCAACGGGCTCCCTCCGCCTCCTCCCGCAATCTTATTATGGATGCTGCAGGAGTGTGTGTTATGCAGTGCTCTATTATTAGTAGAAGCAGACTTCTCATTAAGTTAAAAAAAGACACATCAAACACACCTTGGCCGACATCGTAGTCACCTCCAGGCGCCGTCCATGATAAATGTACTTTATTGTCTGCTATTCGCGCCCGGAGGTCAGTAACTCTACATGGAGGAAATAGGTCAGGCATAGATGCAAATCCGGACACAACAAAAGAGCCCGAAGAGGTGGTCCGGGTGAACACACCCAGTTTTGCCTGATCACCAGTGACCACAGGCCTCAGGGGATTCATCTGAGGGACACCTGGAAAAAAAGAAAATCACTGCTTCAGATTTGAGCGGGTGGCACTATTTATAATTTCCAGTTTGACTTTAATAATACATTTTTACGTGAACATTAATAGGAACACATCGAAGCATATAAGACGCCTCAGATACATGAGTTAAGTAAAAAACAAGTTCTTGCGCATTTATGTGTAGAATGAGATACATCTTAGCTTCTGACAACTGCGCACACTTTTATCACCATTAAGGGCAGGCTTGTAATCAGAGCTTTCATTATACTGTTATGAATGAATGAATACAGAGAGGAGGTAATCTCATTGGCAGCCAATTACATTTCCAACCGCTGAGACACGAGTACCCGTACCAAATGCAAGCAAGCAAGTGCCAAACCCACCTGGGGGTTTATGGGGCTTCCCCCTAAGAAAGATTTGTTGAAAAATGGAGTGCCTCTGTTCACAGAAGAAATTTCACAGCAACAAACTCATCGGATTTATAGATCGTTCTAAATGGGACACATATTCTCATATCTCCGATGCCAGGTTGGCAACAGAGTACAGGGGAGAATGCCCCTGTAGCACATCATGCGTGGATGCACAGTAGTCACACATTTGCCCAGCTCATTGCAGCTGTGCCGCATGCAGTCTGCCACTGAGACAATGGGAACATGGTAATCATAAATCACATGGTGAACAAAATTACACCAATGTCAAATTGTATGCCAAGATATAGAACTATATCAGTTTGATGTAATGTGACAGGAAAAATAATGCATGACATTGTACACCTTCTAAGGTACAAACAATACAAATCGAAACTTCAAAAACAAGCATTGACAAAGCCAACAGTTTGGGCTTTTCACCTGCTTTTATCGGTGTTCAGTTAATATCACTATGGCAGTGCCAGGTTTTTGAATAATGTTGTGGTATGCAGTAGACAGAAAGCAAGTAAGAGTCTGCAAGTAAGTGTTCAAAGTTCCTTATTTAAGTTCATTGTCTAAATATTAAGTACATAGCAGTGACCATATATGTATTTCACACCAAAGATATTTGTTTTTCCACTTACTCATTGCAACTTCTTGTAATGTCCCTTCTCATGTTGCCACTAGGTAGAGCTGGCAGAGGCAGGGAACACTGGGTAGGGCCGAGCCAGGAGTAAGCCTTTGGGTCTGGCTCTAGAAGCGCAATGCGGGCAGAGCCAGAGTCGCATAGTGGCTGGGCCAGGGGTGGAGGCCAAAGGGGTTTGCGGCACGCAGGGGGAGGTGTAGCAGGGGCAGCATTAGTCTTTTCTTATGGGGAGAGGGGGTGGGAAAGAGAACAAGGGGATGGTGCTGGGGAGATGGACAGTTTTGGGGATAGCAGGAGGAGCAGGGAAAAAGAAGATGGTGGCACGTGGGGCAGGTGTGGACAGCGTGAGTATTTTTTCTAATAGTGAGGAGAAGGCTGGGGGAGTATGGGTAAGGGGCACAAATGCTGTAGAGGTAAGGCAGGTGCTTGAATTACCTTTAAGTACTCCCGCCAGCCTCTACCCCATTGTTCAGGAAGTGCTCTGGCCCATTCCAGCCAATACAGTGGCTGGGGTGGGACAGGAAGTCTGGCAGCATGGACAGGAAGTCAGGTGCCAGGCACCTGAACGTGCTACCAGCACACCTTCAGCATTTTATTTTACGATTTTCCATGTTATGGCAGCATGTGAAGCTCTTGATCAGCCCGAACATTGGGCAGGCACTGGCCCGAGAGAATGGTCAGGCCAGAGCCCCAGTTTAGGCCCAGGCCAGCCAAGCCACACTGGGCTCACCCAGCTCTATCAGTAACTATAAAAAATGGATGATGCTCCTTGCAGTGCCCTTTTCTGTGAAGTCACTTCTGTTGTTGTGCGCTTCTGTTGGTGTGAATACATAGGCAAATTAGGAGGTGTGCATGTGGCCTGAACAGATCTCTAACAGTTCAGGTCCTGCATAGAAAATGGCTCTACAGTTTTGTTATTTGCATGTGCTCCGTATGTGCTAAAATGCCATATGTCACTAATGTTACTAAAATGTTAATGGTGTAGAGTAGATTGGCTTTGAATGACACTGTGTAGAACCGCTTGCACTGTGCTACTACGTCTAAAGTGACCTGCAAAACCATTTTGTAAAGTTGGCCACCCTTGACGGAAAATGTTGGATGGGGAGGGGTGTGTGAGAAGCTAAATTATTATCGGACATTTCAAAGAAAATCTAGGTCCCAAAGTTAATGACGCAGGCACAGGGCGAAAGGTGGAATGCTTCAAACATAAATATTATAAACCAAGAAGTCTACAAAGTACTGTTTAGAAGTAGGAATGACTTTGAAATTCGCTCTTTTGACCCATAATCAGACAAACCTATCTGCACTTCTCACATACCTGAGCGAGCTTGAAACCTCTGAAAATTCTAATGTATTCAACGTAAACTCCTTTCCTGCACACGGGCACAGGCTGCGAAACTCGGCTGTTTTACAGGAGGATTGAAGCCCATCTGGGTACAGAATGTTTCTGACGAGCTGCATCAGCCGAGCCCGGAGAGTGTCATGAAGAAGGCACAAAGTGCGCCGCTCACATGCCCTCTTCTTGGATGCAATCACATGGATGCAATCACATGGATGCAGTGAGATCAAAAAGTATCCACTGCTCAAGTTCTTGCCCTGTTGCTTATTTACACTCTATTCTCGCAGAGCGCCCAATGCGGGAAGAGGCCTCACTTCTCAGTGTACTGTACCTCTCACAGGACTTCACAGCTCAAGGACTATGAAATATGCATTGATTTTAGTCTATATGAAGTGTGAAATAACAACCTTAGTGCTGGAGAAATGTTCATCTAAAACAGATTAAAAACGAAAGAACAACGTGCCCAACATATAGATCCAGTGTCATTCCTTGTTCAAATGCAGTTACGTAAAGGGGTAGTTCACTCAAAAATGTTATGCTTTAAAAATTTAATAAAATAAAATATTGGTATTGTTTTAAAAAACAAATCCTATGGCAAATCATTTTTAAAATGACCAATGAAATGTTGATTTTGAAGCACTTGGAAGCAGCAGCTTTCTAAGCTCACGGATTTTGAGCACTGTGTGTGTTTGCGGGATTTTGCTCGCACTTCGGATTTCTAGCTCCCTGCTCCCTGCAGCCGGCATACGCTGCGTTGCTGGCAGCGAGGAGCTAGAAATTCAAAGGGCGAGCAAAATCCTGCAAACACACAGAGGACAGTGCTCAAAATCTGTGAGCACTGTCCTCTGTGTGTTTGCTGGATTTTGCTCGCACAGACTAGCTCTCCGCTGCTGGCAGGCACCACATTGCCGGCAGCGAGAGCTAGAAATCCTGAATGCAAGCAAAATTCTGCGAACCCAAAGAAAACAGTGCTCACGGCTGAGAGGATCTCAGTGCTCCGACGTGAGTACTGTGGTGTTCCTGGCAAATTCTGCATGACATCTAGTTGCCAAAATGGCTTTATAGTGAAACTTTGAGTGGGGAAACAGGCAAATGGTGGTGCAGCGCACAGCTTTATGTTTCAGCTGGATCTCTGTGAAGGCGCCATGCCTCAGTACAGTGTGATTGAAGCTTGTTGTGTACGTGTATCTGCTTACTCCATGTATTGGTTGGTTCCTCCTCAGTGACCTTGCTGTCAAACATCAGTGAATAAACACAGCACGTGAATAGATCTGTGCAGTAAGCGTCACATGGGCCTGATGAGATCAGCTCTCCCCTCTTCCCTCTTTCCACTTAAATAGGTTCTCTGCTTTCAATCAACAGGTGAATGGACATTTGAAAAATTATTTTCCACAGGAACTTTTAAAAAAAACAATGCCAATATATCTTTTTATTATTGGCAACATTTTTAAAGCATAACATTTTTGAGATAACTATCCCTTTAAAGAGGAACACGGATCAATGTGAAGGCATGGACTTAAATTGCATTCAGCAACAGAAAGGAAAAACATATTCTGAGTACATATTTTCCACACTAAGATGCATGGTATATTTTGAATTCTAAGATGGCCGCTAGTTTCTGCTTGTTTCCAGAGAGCTTCCTTAGAGACAGTCATCCAAGATGGCTGCCTCCATGAAAGAGCTCAAAGAGTTCCAAGATGGGCAGGATTAGCATGGCTAAGGGCAGGGAATGGGAGGGATTCAATAACCGATATTTGTGTTGCCTAGCGCACACCTAGGTTTAAGGTTTTTTTACAAAATTTGTTGAAAATTTACGGGGTGCCGGGGAGAATAACAACCTTGACACTGGGTTGTTTTAACCTATGTAAATCCAACAGATTGTCCACAAGATTGTGGAACTCTCCCGTCCCCTGCACACCCTTTATACTGTAGAAACAGTCAATATTTCTATACAATAGTAATATTCAGTTTCTTTCAGAAAAAAGAAGAAATTAATGAGAGAAGCTAATTCATGACACTATTATAATAAAACAGAATGATGGGGACCATCGGTTTTAATTGAATTTTAAATTAATTGTTACAGATATGAATTTCAATTCATTCATCATCCAGTCTTTGTAAACATAATAACATAAATGTATTCATTTTGAGGTTACATTCAATATTATAATACAAGGGCATACAAGGTACTCATCACACTTTCTATGTAATAGGCTTTTCACATGATATATCCAAAGAAAGTAATGATGAATATTTTCTCGACGCGTTTCGGGGTGTCCCCTTCTTCAGGAATTGATAGCCCTCTTCATTGCCGTTAATCTTTGTTTCGTCTATAATGTATGATACAATGATCAGATTTTAGATTCTCACTGATAACTGTCATTTAACTCTTGGGAGAAATTTTTAATAATAATCACCTGGATGTTCAATGTGGAATATCCTAACTGGATTTATTGTCAATAGCAATATCAGCTCAATAATGGTTATACAACCTGTAGATGTGATAAAAAGACAATAGGGAAAGCTCAATTAAAAACGGGATCTTAATTCATGAAGGAAAATCTAGTCATGTAATATCTAAGAAAAAATATTACCTTTCGGTATTTCTGTAAGAAGCTACTACATCCATGGAATGGGTCGCTGTGGTATGTAGAGAGTCCTCAGGTACGGAGGTAGTGCAGTAATGGGCGATTCCTCAACTCGTGTCTGTAAAGACGCGATCTTGTATACTATATAAGATATAAGAAAACAATTGGATGGGATAATTGTGTAGAGAGTATTCTGTGAAGGCCTCTAGGCTCATGGTATGCAATTGGGGAGCTGTTTACAAAGGATTCTCTTACCTCCTTCCTGAGAAGATGGCCGGTGCTGTAGCTCGAACCGTTCTACGCGGTTTTTCACTAAAGATGGCCACTATTTACATTATGACGTCATCACGTCGAAGCGTGACGACGTCACAATGTTTAGAACGTCAACGTGTGACGGGAAAACAGACGTCATACGGGCATATTTTAGAAAACAATGTGTGATTAACCAATAGTATATAGGTGTATATCTATACCGGTGCAGGGAGTTTGAGTCAAATGAAATAAAGATGAAAAGAGTCGGAAGATCAATATGAGGAGTGTCTCATGTAACTTCTGGGATATCTATTGTTTACCACGGACAAAAATTAATCGAATATTGGACATCCGTGTGTTTACTATTTCAAGAGAAGCATGCTCACATTCTATGGTCTGTAACTTAATACATCCTATGTCAGTAAAAAATCATCCTAAGTGAACTGAACAAATTCAAAAATGTATTTAACAGCAATTGATATTGTATCCACACTGGGTTTCTGATTGGGTCAGGGGAAACAGTATTTAGTTACAAAAATGAGGCTAAACTGTAATCTTCGTTCATCCCATTGGGAGCTAGACTGTTTAGTCTCTCTATCCAGAAGATTTCCCTCTGGTTCATACGTCTGGCATGATTGCCACCTCTTGGGGCTCTGTTCACAATTTCCAAAATCACAACCTTTAGTTGAGAAATATTATGTTTCTTTATGGAAAAATGTCTTGCTACAGGTGAGTTAACACTGTTGGTACGTATGTTACTTTTGTGTTCATTCCAGCGCTCCTTGGCTTTCCTTTGTGTCTGTCCAACATAGTAAATGCCGCATGGGCAGCTTAAACCATAAATGATTGATTTCGTGTCACAAGTGGCAAAATCCTTAAGTGGGATTTTTTGGCCATTTGATGGGTGTCTTACATAGCTTCCCTTCATTATGTTGTTACAATTGCCACAACTGAGACAAGCAAACGTACCTATTTTCCTCTTGGTGAGGGTTCTTTGATTGTCCACTCTCGGTCTTTCTGCTTTAACTAGGCTATCCCTGAAGTTCCGACCCCTCTTGTAGGCGATTATGGGTGGTTCAGGAAAAAGTCTCTTTAGTTGTGGATCCAATTTGATTATACCCCAGTTCTTCTTGATCATCCTTGTTATGTGATGACTCTGTGCTGAATATCTTAAAGCGTAGAGAAATGGGATCTCCTTAGATCTATTTCTTGATATACGGAGGTCTTTCCTCTCCAATGTGAGTGTTTTTTCTTCTGCTTTCTTGATGATAGACTCTGGATAACCTCTTTCCTTGTATCTTTGTGTCATCAATAGGTTTTCATTCCTCAGGGTGTCAGTTGTTGAGATAATTCTCTTTAGTCTAAGGAATTGACTGTAGGGTAAATTATTCTTTAAATGCGTCGGATGATGGCTCCTGAAGTGTAACGTGTTGTTAACATCGGTGGGTTTGTGATAAATATTGGTGATTATCCCATCTTCCCCAATCTCTAGTTCAACGTCCAAAAAATGTAGTTTAGGGGTTCCAATTTCCATTGTGAATTTGATTCTGTCGTGGCCTAAATTGATGTATTTCAGGAATTCCTCTAGTTCGTGATGTTGTCCTCTCCAGATGACGAAAACATCGTCAATGTATCTTTTCCAGGTGATGATTTTTTTGCTAAATTTTGTTGGTATCAAAATCCATTTCATCTCCAAATGGTACATGAATAGATTGGCATAGGCTGGGGCCATTGCTGACCCCATTGAAGTTCCTGATGCTTGTAAATAGTACTGCGTCCTGTATCTGAAATAGTTGTTAATGAGTATAATTTTGCTTAATTTCATTAGGAAGGTTTTGTTCGCTTCACATTCATTTCTTAGTAGGCACCATTCGAGTGCTTCCAAACCGTCTTGATGTGGGATACATGTATATAAACTCTGTACATCAAACGAAACCAGTAGATCATTTCTGTTAATATCTGTTAAGGTGTCTAGGTGATTGAGAAAATCTGTGGTATCTTTAAGATATGTTGTGGTTGTTTGGACTATGGGTTGTAATGCCTTGTCCACATAAACTGCTAGTGGGTTGAAGATACTATCAGTTCCCGCAACAATCGGTCTGAGGGGGGGTTTTGTCAAGTTCTTATGTATTTTTGGCAGTCCATAGAAGATTGGAGTAATAGGATGTTCATTAATCAAAAACAATTTAGTCTTGTTGGAAATCCATCCTTGGTCCTCAGCTTCCTCAAGCGTAGTTTCAATAATGCTTGATATTTCTTTGACCGGATCTTGTTCAATTTTTATGTACGTGTTCTCATCTGTTAGGAGCTCCAAAATCTTCTCCTCATAGTATGTAGTGTCCATAATAACTATGGCCCCTCCTTTGTCTGCCGGTTTTAGGGTCAGGCTTCTGTCATCCGCAAGGTTCTTGATGATTTCATTCTGCCTTCTCCTGGTGTTGTAGTTCCTTGTTTTGGTGAAATTAACCCTTTTGAGATCTTTTATCATCTGTTCTTCAAACATTCTGATGGTTATGTTATTGACTTGAGGGTCGAAATGACTCTTGGGTTTCATTTCTAAGTATTGATGTGGCTCTTGTGTAGTGTTGATTCCCATTTGTGAATCAAAAAAGACTTTGAGTCTCATTTTCCGTGCCAGTCTATGAAGATTGATTTTTTCTTCCAGCAAATTGGAATTCTGGGTTGGTATAAATGTTAAACCTAGGTTCAATGTGTCCGTTTGGTCTTTGGATAGTGGTTTTGATGAGATATTAACAACTAGTTGTTTGGTTTGTTCCGCGATCTTAGATTTCTTATTGCCTCTTCGCGTAGTCTTTTTTCTAAAAAAACCGAGGGAGTGGTTTGTGCGTTAGAGGTAGTCGCTTCTTGTGATGTATGTATAATCGGTCCACTTTCCGCGTTCTCCCTATTGATGACTTCGTCCCCACTTGTAGGTATTTCGCTACTGGATCCACTTGATTCTTGTCCCGGTGTTGGTGTTTTGTGGTTTTGTGGTCTTCTACCTGGTGCGGTTTTGTTTTGTGCGTAGTATTCTTGCCAGGAGTATACTATGTCCTGAAGATAATCCAACGTATCTCTTCTGAATTTTCGGACTTTGCGTTGTTCTATGTCCTTTTTGTAGTTGTCCAATGTTCTGTTCACTTCCTCTATGATGGTTGTTAATTCCTCTTTGTTTTTAAATTTCGACAGTTGTTCTGTCAGGTCTTCGATTTCTCTGTCGAGTTTGCTGACAGATTTTGCTAATTCCTCGATTGTCAATAATATAAGATCCAAAGAGCATTTATTTAAGATCTGCTCCCATTTCTTCACAAAGTCTGGGTTGTCCTTGCACAGTGTGGGTCTTAAATATACCCTTAGTCCTCTTGGGATTCTTTGTGCTCGGTAGTATTGTGCTAATGTAGTAGCGTGTAGTTTTTGCGATATCTCCCTTCTGATGACCCTCTCCAATTGTGTAATAAGTTTCTCTGGACTAGTCGTTGTTGGTGTGGTTGTTTCAATTTCCTTCAAAAGCCCTAAAATTCGTGTGGCTTCCTCTTCATTAAATACCAAAGTTGTGGCGTGTTTTTCTGTAATTGCATTGATCTTTGAAAAAGACATCCCTTAGGGAGGCAGAGGTGATTGTTAGTATTTCTATTGGGTGCTGCTATGGCTGTTGTGTCACTCCCTAAGTATTTTTAGGGGGGGGGGGGGGCAGAGAGCAAGAATCCAATATTTGTGTTGCCTAGCGCACACCTAGGTTTAAGGTTTTTTTACAAAATTTGTTGAAAATTTACGGGGTGCCGGGGAGAATAACAACCTTGACACTGGGTTGTTTTAACCTATGTAAATCCAACAGATTGTCCACAAGATTGTGGAACTCTCCCGTCCCCTGCACACCCTTTATACTGTAGAAACAGTCAATATTTCTATACAATAGTAATATTCAGTTTCTTTCAGAAAAAAGAAGAAATTAATGAGAGAAGCTAATTCATGACACTATTATAATAAAACAGAATGATGGGGACCATCGGTTTTAATTGAATTTTAAATTAATTGTTACAGATATGAATTTCAATTCATTCATCATCCAGTCTTTCTAAACATAATAACATAAATGTATTCATTTTGAGGTTACATTCAATATTATAATACAAGGGCATACAAGGTACTCATCACACTTTCTATGTAATAGGCTTTTCACATGATATATCCAAAGAAAGTAATGATGAATATTTTCTCGACGCGTTTCGGGGTGTCCCCTTCTTCAGGAATTGATAGCCCTCTTCATTGCCGTTAATCTTTGTTTCGTCTATAATGTATGATACAATGATCAGATTTTAGATTCTCACTGATAACTGTCATTTAACTCTTGGGAGAAATTTTTAATAATAATCACCTGGATGTTCAATGTGGAATATCCTAACTGGATTTATTGTCAATAGCAATATCAGCTCAATAATGGTTATACAACCTGTAGATGTGATAAAAAGACAATAGGGAAAGCTCAATTAAAAACGGGATCTTAATTCATGAAGGAAAATCTAGTCATGTAATATCTAAGAAAAAATATTACCTTTCGGTATTTCTGTAAGAAGCTACTACATCCATGGAATGGGTCGCTGTGGTATGTAGAGAGTCCTCAGGTACGGAGGTAGTGCAGTAATGGGCGATTCCTCAACTCGTGTCTGTAAAGACGCGATCTTGTATACTATATAAGATATAAGAAAACAATTGGATGGGATAATTGTGTAGAGAGTATTCTGTGAAGGCCTCTAGGCTCATGGTATGCAATTGGGGAGCTGTTTACAAAGGATTCTCTTACCTCCTTCCTGAGAAGATGGCCGGTGCTGTAGCTCGAACCGTTCTACGCGGTTTTTCACTAAAGATGGCCACTATTTACATTATGACGTCATCACGTCGAAGCGTGACGACGTCACAATGTTTAGAACGTCAACGTGTGACGGGAAAACAGACGTCATACGGGCATATTTTAGAAAACAATGTGTGATTAACCAATAGTATATAGGTGTATATCTATACCGGTGCAGGGAGTTTGAGTCAAATGAAATAAAGATGAAAAGAGTCGGAAGATCAATGTGAGGAGTGTCTCATGTAACTTCTGGGATATCTATTGTTTACCACGGACAAAAATTAATCGAATATTGGACATCCGTGTGTTTACTATTTCAAGAGAAGCATGCTCACATTCTATGGTCTGTAACTTAATACATCCTATGTCAGTAAAAAATCATCCTAAGTGAACTGAACAAATTCAAAAATGTATTTAACAGCAATTGATATTGTATCCACACTGGGTTTCTGATTGGGTCAGGGGAAACAGTATTTAGTTACAAAAATGAGGCTAAACTGTAATCTTCGTTCATCCCATTGGGAGCTAGACTGTTTAGTCTCTCTATCCAGAAGATTTCCCTCTGGTTCATACGTCTGGCATGATTGCCACCTCTTGGGGCTCTGTTCACAATTTCCAAAATCACAACCTTTAGTTGAGAAATATTATGTTTCTTTATGGAAAAATGTCTTGCTACAGGTGAGTTAACACTGTTGGTACGTATGTTACTTTTGTGTTCATTCCAGCGCTCCTTGGCTTTCCTTTGTGTCTGTCCAACATAGTAAATGCCGCATGGGCAGCTTAAACCATAAATGATTGATTTCGTGTCACAAGTGGCAAAATCCTTAAGTGGGATTTTTTGGCCATTTGATGGGTGTCTTACATAGCTTCCCTTCATTATGTTGTTACAATTGCACAACTGAGACAAGCAAACGTACCTATTTTCCTCTTGGTGAGGGTTCTTTGATTGTCCACTCTCGGTCTTTCTGCTTTAACTAGGCTATCCCTGAAGTTCCGACCCCTCTTGTAGGCGATTATGGGTGGTTCAGGAAAAAGTCTCTTTAGTTGTGGATCCAATTTGATTATACCCCAGTTCTTCTTGATCATCCTTGTTATGTGATGACTCTGTGCTGAATATCTTAAAGCGTAGAGAAATGGGATCTCCTTAGATCTATTTCTTGATATACGGAGGTCTTTCCTCTCCAATGTGACTAACAATCACCTCCGCCTCCCTAAGGGATGTCTTTTTCAAAGATCAATGCAATTACAGAAAAACACGCCACAACTTTGGCATTTAATGAAGAGGAAGCCACACGAATTTTAGGGCTTTTGAAGGAAATTGAAACAACCACACCAACAACGACTAGTCCAGAGAAACTTATTACACAATTGGAGAGGGTCATCAGAAGGGAGATATCGCAAAAACTACACGCTACTACATTAGCACAATACTACCGAGCACAAAGAATCCCAAGAGGACTAAGGGTATATTTAAGACCCACACTGTGCAAGGACAACCCAGACTTTGTGAAGAAATGGGAGCAGATCTTAAATAAATGCTCTTTGGATCTTATATTATTGACAATCGAGGAATTAGCAAAATCTGTCAGCAAACTCGACAGAGAAATCGAAGACCTGACAGAACAACTGTCGAAATTTAAAAACAAAGAGGAATTAACAACCATCATAGAGGAAGTGAACAGAACATTGGACAACTACAAAAAGGACATAGAACAACGCAAAGTCCGAAAATTCAGAAGAGATACGTTGGATTATCTTCAGGACATAGTATACTCCTGGCAAGAATACTACGCACAAAACAAAACCGCACCAGGTAGAAGACCACAAAACCACAAAACACCAACACCGGGACAAGAATCAAGTGGATCCAGTAGCGAAATACCTACAAGTGGGGACGAAGTCATCAATAGGGAGAACGCGGAAAGTGGACCGATTATACATACATCACAAGAAGCGACTACCTCTAACGCACAAACCACTCCCTCGGTTTTTTTAGAAAAAAGACTACGCGAAGAGGCAATAAGAAATCTAAGATCGCGGAACAAACCAAACAACTAGTTGTTAATATCTCATCAAAACCACTATCCAAAGACCAAACGGACACATTGAACCTAGGTTTAACATTTATACCAACCCAGAATTCCAATTTGCTGGAAGAAAAAATCAATCTTCATAGACTGGCACGGAAAATGAGACTCAAAGTCTTTTTTGATTCACAAATGGGAATCAACACTACACAAGAGCCACATCAATACTTAGAAATGAAACCCAAGAGTCATTTCGACCCTCAAGTCAATAACATAACCATCAGAATGTTTGAAGAACAGATGATAAAAGATCTCAAAAGGGTTAATTTCACCAAAACAAGGAACTACAACACCAGGAGAAGGCAGAATGAAATCATCAAGAACCTTGCGGATGACAGAAGCCTGACCCTAAAACCGGCAGACAAAGGAGGGGCCATAGTTATTATGGACACTACATACTATGAGGAGAAGATTTTGGAGCTCCTAACAGATGAGAACACGTACATAAAAATTGAACAAGATCCGGTCAGAGAAATATCAAGCATTATTGAAACTACGCTTGAGGAAGCTGAGGACCAAGGATGGATTTCCAACAAGACTAAATTGTTTTTGATTAATGAACATCCTATTACTCCAATCTTCTATGGACTGCCAAAAATACATAAGAACTTGACAAAACCCCCCCTCAGACCGATTGTTGCGGGAACTGATAGTATCTTCAACCCACTAGCAGTTTATGTGGACAAGGCATTACAACCCATAGTCCAAACAACCACAACATATCTTAAAGATACCACAGATTTTCTCAATCACCTAGACACCTTAACAGATATTAACAGAAATGATCTACTGGTTTCGTTTGATGTACAGAGTTTATATACATGTATCCCACATCAAGACGGTTTGGAAGCACTCGAATGGTGCCTACTAAGAAATGAATGTGAAGCGAACAAAACCTTCCTAATGAAATTAAGCAAAATTATACTCATTAACAACTATTTCAGATACAGGACGCAGTACTATTTACAAGCATCAGGAACTTCAATGGGGTCAGCAATGGCCCCAGCCTATGCCAATCTATTCATGTACCATTTGGAGATGAAATGGATTTTGATACCAACAAAATTTAGCAAAAAAATCATCACCTGGAAAAGATACATTGACGATGTTTTCGTCATCTGGAGAGGACAACATCACGAACTAGAGGAATTCCTGAAATACATCAATTTAGGCCACAACAGAATCAAATTCACAATGGAAATTGGAACCCCTAAACTACATTTTTTGGACGTTGAACTAGAGATTGGGGAAGATGGGATAATCACCAATATTTATCACAAACCCACCGATGTTAACAACACGTTACACTTCAGGAGCCATCATCCGACGCATTTAAAGAATAATTTACCCTACAGTCAATTCCTTAGACTAAAGAGAATTATCTCAACAACTGACACCCTGAGGAATGAAAACCTATTGATGACACAAAGATACAAGGAAAGAGGTTATCCAGAGTCTATCATCAAGAAAGCAGAAGAAAAAACACTCACATTGGAGAGGAAAGACCTCCGTATATCAAGAAATAGATCTAAGGAGATCCCATTTCTCTACGCTTTAAGATATTCAGCACAGAGTCATCACATAACAAGGATGATCAAGAAGAACTGGGGTATAATCAAATTGGATCCACAACTAAAGAGACTTTTTCCTGAACCACCCATAATCGCCTACAAGAGGGGTCGGAACTTCAGGGATAGCCTAGTTAAAGCAGAAAGACCGAGAGTGGACAATCAAAGAACCCTCACCAAGAGGAAAATAGGTACGTTTGCTTGTCTCAGTTGTGGCAATTGTAACAACATAATGAAGGGAAGCTATGTAAGACACCCATCAAATGGCCAAAAAATCCCACTTAAGGATTTTGCCACTTGTGACACGAAATCAATCATTTATGGTTTAAGCTGCCCATGCGGCATTTACTATGTTGGACAGACACAAAGGAAAGCCAAGGAGCGCTGGAATGAACACAAAAGTAACATACGTACCAACAGTGTTAACTCACCTGTAGCAAGACATTTTTCCATAAAGAAACATAATATTTCTCAACTAAAGGTTGTGATTTTGGAAATTGTGAACAGAGCCCCAAGAGGTGGCAATCATGCCAGACGTATGAACCAGAGGGAAATCTTCTGGATAGAGAGACTAAACAGTCTAGCTCCCAATGGGATGAACGAAGATTACAGTTTAGCCTCATTTTTGTAACTAAATACTGTTTCCCCTGACCCAATCAGAAACCCAGTGTGGATACAATATCAATTGCTGTTAAATACATTTTTGAATTTGTTCAGTTCACTTAGGATGATTTTTTACTGACATAGGATGTATTAAGTTACAGACCATAGAATGTGAGCATGCTTCTCTTGAAATAGTAAACACACGGATGTCCAATATTCGATTAATTTTTGTCCGTGGTAAACAATAGATATCCCAGAAGTTACATGAGACACTCCTCACATTGATCTTCCGACTCTTTTCATCTTTATTTCATTTGACTCAAACTCCCTGCACCGGTATAGATATACACCTATATACTATTGGTTAATCACACATTGTTTTCTAAAATATGCCCGTATGACGTCTGTTTTCCCGTCACACGTTGACGTTCTAAACATTGTGACGTCGTCACGCTTCGACGTGATGACGTCATAATGTAAATAGTGGCCATCTTTAGTGAAAAACCGCGTAGAACGGTTCGAGCTACAGCACCGGCCATCTTCTCAGGAAGGAGGTAAGAGAATCCTTTGTAAACAGCTCCCCAATTGCATACCATGAGCCTAGAGGCCTTCACAGAATACTCTCTACACAATTATCCCATCCAATTGTTTTCTTATATCTTATATAGTATACAAGATCGCGTCTTTACAGACACGAGTTGAGGAATCGCCCATTACTGCACTACCTCCGTACCTGAGGACTCTCTACATACCACAGCGACCCATTCCATGGATGTAGTAGCTTCTTACAGAAATACCGAAAGGTAATATTTTTTCTTAGATATTACATGACTAGATTTTCCTTCATGAATTAAGATCCCGTTTTTAATTGAGCTTTCCCTATTGTCTTTTTATCACATCTACAGGTTGTATAACCATTATTGAGCTGATATTGCTATTGACAATAAATCCAGTTAGGATATTCCACATTGAACATCCAGGTGATTATTATTAAAAATTTCTCCCAAGAGTTAAATGACAGTTATCAGTGAGAATCTAAAATCTGATCATTGTATCATACATTATAGACGAAACAAAGATTAACGGCAATGAAGAGGGCTATCAATTCCTGAAGAAGGGGACACCCCGAAACGCGTCGAGAAAATATTCATCATTACTTTCTTTGGATATATCATGTGAAAAGCCTATTACATAGAAAGTGTGATGAGTACCTTGTATGCCCTTGTATTATAATATTGAATGTAACCTCAAAATGAATACATTTATGTTATTATGTTTACAAAGACTGGATGATGAATGAATTGAAATTCATATCTGTAACAATTAATTTAAAATTCAATTAAAACCGATGGTCCCCATCATTCTGTTTTATTATAATAGTGTCATGAATTAGCTTCTCTCATTAATTTCTTCTTTTTTCTGAAAGAAACTGAATATTACTATTGTATAGAAATATTGACTGTTTCTACAGTATAAAGGGTGTGCAGGGGACGGGAGAGTTCCACAATCTTGTGGACAATCTGTTGGATTTACATAGGTTAAAACAACCCAGTGTCAAGGTTGTTATTCTCCCCGGCACCCCGTAAATTTTCAACAAATTTTGTAAAAAAACCTTAAACCTAGGTGTGCGCTAGGCAACATAAATATTGGATTCTTGCTCTCTGCCCCCCCCCCCTAAAAATACTTAGGGAGTGACACAACAGCCATAGCAGCACCCAATAGAAATACTAACAATCACCTCCGCCTCCCTAAGGGATGTCTTTTTCAAAGATCAATGCAATTACAGAAAAACACGCCACAACTTTGGCATTTAATGAAGAGGAAGCCACACGAATTTTAGGGCTTTTGAAGGAAATTGAAACAACCACACCAACAACGACTAGTCCAGAGAAACTTATTACACAATTGGAGAGGGTCATCAGAGGGGAGATATCGCAAAAACTACACGCTACTACATTAGCACAATACTACCGAGCACAAAGAATCCCAAGAGGACTAAGGGTATATTTAAGACCCACACTGTGCAAGGACAACCCAGACTTTGTGAAGAAATGGGAGCAGATCTTAAATAAATGCTCTTTGGATCTTATATTATTGACAATCGAGGAATTAGCAAAATCTGTCAGCAAACTCGACAGAGAAATCGAAGACCTGACAGAACAACTGTCGAAATTTAAAAACAAAGAGGAATTAACAACCATCATAGAGGAAGTGAACAGAACATTGGACAACTACAAAAAGGACATAGAACAACGCAAAGTCCGAAAATTCAGAAGAGATACGTTGGATTATCTTCAGGACATAGTATACTCCTGGCAAGAATACTACGCACAAAACAAAACCGCACCAGGTAGAAGACCACAAAACCACAAAACACCAACACCGGGACAAGAATCAAGTGGATCCAGTAGCGAAATACCTACAAGTGGGGACGAAGTCATCAATAGGGAGAACGCGGAAAGTGGACCGATTATACATACATCACAAGAAGCGACTACCTCTAACGCACAAACCACTCCCTCGGTTTTTTTAGAAAAAAGATTACGCGAAGAGGCAATAAGAAATCTAAGATCGCGGAACAAACCAAACAACTAGTTGTTAATATCTCATCAAAACCACTATCCAAAGACCAAACGGACACATTGAACCTAGGTTTAACATTTATACCAACCCAGAATTCCAATTTGCTGGAAGAAAAAATCAATCTTCATAGACTGGCACGGAAAATGAGACTCAAAGTCTTTTTTGATTCACAAATGGGAATCAACACTACACAAGAGCCACATCAATACTTAGAAATGAAACCCAAGAGTCATTTCGACCCTCAAGTCAATAACATAACCATCAGAATGTTTGAAGAACAGATGATAAAAGATCTCAAAAGGGTTAATTTCACCAAAACAAGGAACTACAACACCAGGAGAAGGCAGAATGAAATCATCAAGAACCTTGCGGATGACAGAAGCCTGACCCTAAAACCGGCAGACAAAGGAGGGGCCATAGTTATTATGGACACTACATACTATGAGGAGAAGATTTTGGAGCTCCTAACAGATGAGAACACGTACATAAAAATTGAACAAGATCCGGTCAGAGAAATATCAAGCATTATTGAAACTACGCTTGAGGAAGCTGAGGACCAAGGATGGATTTCCAACAAGACTAAATTGTTTTTGATTAATGAACATCCTATTACTCCAATCTTCTATGGACTGCCAAAAATACATAAGAACTTGACAAAACCCCCCCTCAGACCGATTGTTGCGGGAACTGAAGTATCTTCAACCCACTAGCAGTTTATGTGGACAAGGCATTACAACCCATAGTCCAAACAACCACAACATATCTTAAAGATACCACAGATTTTCTCAATCACCTAGACACCTTAACAGATATTAACAGAAATGATCTACTGGTTTCGTTTGATGTACAGAGTTTATATACATGTATCCCACATCAAGACGGTTTGGAAGCACTCGAATGGTGCCTACTAAGAAATGAATGTGAAGCGAACAAAACCTTCCTAATGAAATTAAGCAAAATTATACTCATTAACAACTATTTCAGATACAGGACGCAGTACTATTTACAAGCATCAGGAACTTCAATGGGGTCAGCAATGGCCCCAGCCTATGCCAATCTATTCATGTACCATTTGGAGATGAAATGGATTTTGATACCAACAAAATTTAGCAAAAAAATCATCACCTGGAAAAGATACATTGACGATGTTTTCGTCATCTGGAGAGGACAACATCACGAACTAGAGGAATTCCTGAAATACATCAATTTAGGCCACGACAGAATCAAATTCACAATGGAAATTGGAACCCCTAAACTACATTTTTTGGACGTTGAACTAGAGATTGGGGAAGATGGGATAATCACCAATATTTATCACAAACCCACCGATGTTAACAACACGTTACACTTCAGGAGCCATCATCCGACGCATTTAAAGAATAATTTACCCTACAGTCAATTCCTTAGACTAAAGAGAATTATCTCAACAACTGACACCCTGAGGAATGAAAACCTATTGATGACACAAAGATACAAGGAAAGAGGTTATCCAGAGTCTATCATCAAGAAAGCAGAAGAAAAAACACTCACATTGGAGAGGAAAGACCTCCGTATATCAAGAAATAGATCTAAGGAGATCCCATTTCTCTACGCTTTAAGATATTCAGCACAGAGTCATCACATAACAAGGATGATCAAGAAGAACTGGGGTATAATCAAATTGGATCCACAACTAAAGAGACTTTTTCCTGAACCACCCATAATCGCCTACAAGAGGGGTCGGAACTTCAGGGATAGCCTAGTTAAAGCAGAAAGACCGAGAGTGGACAATCAAAGAACCCTCACCAAGAGGAAAATAGGTACGTTTGCTTGTCTCAGTTGTGGCAATTGTAACAACATAATGAAGGGAAGCTATGTAAGACACCCATCAAATGGCCAAAAAATCCCACTTAAGGATTTTGCCACTTGTGACACGAAATCAATCATTTATGGTTTAAGCTGCCCATGCGGCATTTACTATGTTGGACAGACACAAAGGAAAGCCAAGGAGCGCTGGAATGAACACAAAAGTAACATACGTACCAACAGTGTTAACTCACCTGTAGCAAGACATTTTTCCATAAAGAAACATAATATTTCTCAACTAAAGGTTGTGATTTTGGAAATTGTGAACAGAGCCCCAAGAGGTGGCAATCATGCCAGACGTATGAACCAGAGGGAAATCTTCTGGATAGAGAGACTAAACAGTCTAGCTCCCAATGGGATGAACGAAGATTACAGTTTAGCCTCATTTTTGTAACTAAATACTGTTTCCCCTGACCCAATCAGAAACCCAGTGTGGATACAATATCAATTGCTGTTAAATACATTTTTGAATTTGTTCAGTTCACTTAGGATGATTTTTTACTGACATAGGATGTATTAAGTTACAGACCATAGAATGTGAGCATGCTTCTCTTGAAATAGTAAACACACGGATGTCCAATATTCGATTAATTTTTGTCCGTGGTAAACAATAGATATCCCAGAAGTTACATGAGACACTCCTCACATTGATCTTCCGACTCTTTTCATCTTTATTTCATTTGACTCAAACTCCCTGCACCGGTATAGATATACACCTATATACTATTGGTTAATCACACATTGTTTTCTAAAATATGCCCGTATGACGTCTGTTTTCCCGTCACACGTTGACGTTCTAAACATTGTGACGTCGTCACGCTTCGACGTGATGACGTCATAATGTAAATAGTGGCCATCTTTAGTGAAAAACCGCGTAGAACGGTTCGAGCTACAGCACCGGCCATCTTCTCAGGAAGGAGGTAAGAGAATCCTTTGTAAACAGCTCCCCAATTGCATACCATGATCCTAGAGGCCTTCACAGAATACTCTCTACACAATTATCCCATCCAATTGTTTTCTTATATCTTATATAGTATACAAGATCGCGTCTTTACAGACACGAGTTGAGGAATCGCCCATTACTGCACTACCTCCGTACCTGAGGACTCTCTACATACCACAGCGACCCATTCCATGGATGTAGTAGCTTCTTACAGAAATACCGAAAGGTAATATTTTTTCTTAGATATTACATGACTAGATTTTCCTTCATGAATTAAGATCCCGTTTTTAATTGAGCTTTCCCTATTGTCTTTTTATCACATCTACAGGTTGTATAACCATTATTGAGCTGATATTGCTATTGACAATAAATCCAGTTAGGATATTCCACATTGAACATCCAGGTGATTATTATTAAAAATTTCTCCCAAGAGTTAAATGACAGTTATCAGTGAGAATCTAAAATCTGATCATTGTATCATACATTATAGACGAAACAAAGATTAACGGCAATGAAGAGGGCTATCAATTCCTGAAGAAGGGGACACCCCGAAACGCGTCGAGAAAATATTCATCATTACTTTCTTTGGATATATCATGTGAAAAGCCTATTACATAGAAAGTGTGATGAGTACCTTGTATGCCCTTGTATTATAATATTGAATGTAACCTCAAAATGAATACATTTATGTTATTATGTTTACAAAGACTGGATGATGAATGAATTGAAATTCATATCTGTAACAATTAATTTAAAATTCAATTAAAACCGATGGTCCCCATCATTCTGTTTTATTATAATAGTGTCATGAATTAGCTTCTCTCATTAATTTCTTCTTTTTTCTGAAAGAAACTGAATATTACTATTGTATAGAAATATTGACTGTTTCTACAGTATAAAGGGTGTGCAGGGGACGGGAGAGTTCCACAATCTTGTGGACAATCTGTTGGATTTACATAGGTTAAAACAACCCAGTGTCAAGGTTGTTATTCTCCCCGGCACCCCGTAAATTTTCAACAAATTTTGTAAAAAAACCTTAAACCTAGGTGTGCGCTAGGCAACACAAATATTGGATTCTTGCTCTCTGCCCCCCCCCCCCTAAAAATACTTAGGGAGTGACACAACAGCCATAGCAGCACCCAATAGAAATACTAACAATCACCTCCGCCTCCCTAAGGGATGTCTTTTTCAAAGATCAATGCAATTACAGAAAAACACGCCACAACTTTGGCATTTAATGAAGAGGAAGCCACACGAATTTTAGGGCTTTTGAAGGAAATTGAAACAACCACACCAACAACGACTAGTCCAGAGAAACTTATTACACAATTGGAGAGGGTCATCAGAAGGGAGATATCGCAAAAACTACACGCTACTACATTAGCACAATACTACCGAGCACAAAGAATCCCAAGAGGACTAAGGGTATATTTAAGACCCACACTGTGCAAGGACAACCCAGACTTTGTGAAGAAATGGGAGCAGATCTTAAATAAATGCTCTTTGGATCTTATATTATTGACAATCGAGGAATTAGCAAAATCTGTCAGCAAACTCGACAGAGAAATCGAAGACCTGACAGAACAACTGTCGAAATTTAAAAACAAAGAGGAATTAACAACCATCATAGAGGAAGTGAACAGAACATTGGACAACTACAAAAAGGACATAGAACAACGCAAAGTCCGAAAATTCAGAAGAGATACGTTGGATTATCTTCAGGACATAGTATACTCCTGGCAAGAATACTACGCACAAAACAAAACCGCACCAGGTAGAAGACCACAAAACCACAAAACACCAACACCGGGACAAGAATCAAGTGGATCCAGTAGCGAAATACCTACAAGTGGGGACGAAGTCATCAATAGGGAGAACGCGGAAAGTGGACCGATTATACATACATCACAAGAAGCGACTACCTCTAACGCACAAACCACTCCCTCGGTTTTTTTAGAAAAAAGACTACGCGAAGAGGCAATAAGAAATCTAAGATCGCGGAACAAACCAAACAACTAGTTGTTAATATCTCATCAAAACCACTATCCAAAGACCAAACGGACACATTGAACCTAGGTTTAACATTTATACCAACCCAGAATTCCAATTTGCTGGAAGAAAAAATCAATCTTCATAGACTGGCACGGAAAATGAGACTCAAAGTCTTTTTTGATTCACAAATGGGAATCAACACTACACAAGAGCCACATCAATACTTAGAAATGAAACCCAAGAGTCATTTCGACCCTCAAGTCAATAACATAACCATCAGAATGTTTGAAGAACAGATGATAAAAGATCTCAAAAGGGTTAATTTCACCAAAACAAGGAACTACAACACCAGGAGAAGGCAGAATGAAATCATCAAGAACCTTGCGGATGACAGAAGCCTGACCCTAAAACCGGCAGACAAAGGAGGGGCCATAGTTATTATGGACACTACATACTATGAGGAGAAGATTTTGGAGCTCCTAACAGATGAGAACACGTACATAAAAATTGAACAAGATCCGGTCAGAGAAATATCAAGCATTATTGAAACTACGCTTGAGGAAGCTGAGGACCAAGGATGGATTTCCAACAAGACTAAATTGTTTTTGATTAATGAACATCCTATTACTCCAATCTTCTATGGACTGCCAAAAATACATAAGAACTTGACAAAACCCCCCCTCAGACCGATTGTTGCGGGAACTGATAGTATCTTCAACCCACTAGCAGTTTATGTGGACAAGGCATTACAACCCATAGTCCAAACAACCACAACATATCTTAAAGATACCACAGATTTTCTCAATCACCTAGACACCTTAACAGATATTAACAGAAATGATCTACTGGTTTCGTTTGATGTACAGAGTTTATATACATGTATCCCACATCAAGACGGTTTGGAAGCACTCGAATGGTGCCTACTAAGAAATGAATGTGAAGCGAACAAAACCTTCCTAATGAAATTAAGCAAAATTATACTCATTAACAACTATTTCAGATACAGGACGCAGTACTATTTACAAGCATCAGGAACTTCAATGGGGTCAGCAATGGCCCCAGCCTATGCCAATCTATTCATGTACCATTTGGAGATGAAATGGATTTTGATACCAACAAAATTTAGCAAAAAAATCATCACCTGGAAAAGATACATTGACGATGTTTTCGTCATCTGGAGAGGACAACATCACGAACTAGAGGAATTCCTGAAATACATCAATTTAGGCCACGACAGAATCAAATTCACAATGGAAATTGGAACCCCTAAACTACATTTTTTGGACGTTGAACTAGAGATTGGGGAAGATGGGATAATCACCAATATTTATCACAAACCCACCGATGTTAACAACACGTTACACTTCAGGAGCCATCATCCGACGCATTTAAAGAATAATTTACCCTACAGTCAATTCCTTAGACTAAAGAGAATTATCTCAACAACTGACACCCTGAGGAATGAAAACCTATTGATGACACAAATATACAAGGAAAGAGGTTATCCAGAGTCTATCATCAAGAAAGCAGAAGAAAAAACACTCACATTGGAGAGGAAAGACCTCCGTATATCAAGAAATAGATCTAAGGAGATCCCATTTCTCTACGCTTTAAGATATTCAGCACAGAGTCATCACATAACAAGGATGATCAAGAAGAACTGGGGTATAATCAAATTGGATCCACAACTAAAGAGACTTTTTCCTGAACCACCCATAATCGCCTACAAGAGGGGTCGGAACTTCAGGGATAGCCTAGTTAAAGCAGAAAGACCGAGAGTGGACAATCAAAGAACCCTCACCAAGAGGAAAATAGGTACGTTTGCTTGTCTCAGTTGTGGCAATTGTAACAACATAATGAAGGGAAGCTATGTAAGACACCCATCAAATGGCCAAAAAATCCCACTTAAGGATTTTGCCACTTGTGACACGAAATCAATCATTTATGGTTTAAGCTGCCCATGCGGCATTTACTATGTTGGACAGACACAAAGGAAAGCCAAGGAGCGCTGGAATGAACACAAAAGTAACATACGTACCAACAGTGTTAACTCACCTGTAGCAAGACATTTTTCCATAAAGAAACATAATATTTCTCAACTAAAGGTTGTGATTTTGGAAATTGTGAACAGAGCCCCAAGAGGTGGCAATCATGCCAGACGTATGAACCAGAGGGAAATCTTCTGGATAGAGAGACTAAACAGTCTAGCTCCCAATGGGATGAACGAAGATTACAGTTTAGCCTCATTTTTGTAACTAAATACTGTTTCCCCTGACCCAATCAGAAACCCAGTGTGGATACAATATCAATTGCTGTTAAATACATTTTTGAATTTGTTCAGTTCACTTAGGATGATTTTTTACTGACATAGGATGTATTAAGTTACAGACCATAGAATGTGAGCATGCTTCTCTTGAAATAGTAAACACACGGATGTCCAATATTCGATTAATTTTTGTCCGTGGTAAACAATAGATATCCCAGAAGTTACATGAGACACTCCTCACATTGATCTTCCGACTCTTTTCATCTTTATTTCATTTGACTCAAACTCCCTGCACCGGTATAGATATACACCTATATACTATTGGTTAATCACACATTGTTTTCTAAAATATGCCCGTATGACGTCTGTTTTCCCGTCACACGTTGACGTTCTAAACATTGTGACGTCGTCACGCTTCGACGTGATGACGTCATAATGTAAATAGTGGCCATCTTTAGTGAAAAACCGCGTAGAACGGTTCGAGCTACAGCACCGGCCATCTTCTCAGGAAGGAGGTAAGAGAATCCTTTGTAAACAGCTCCCCAATTGCATACCATGAGCCTAGAGGCCTTCACAGAATACTCTCTACACAATTATCCCATCTAATTGTTTTCTTATATCTTATATAGTATACAAGATCGCGTCTTTACAGACACGAGTTGAGGAATCGCCCATTACTGCACTACCTCCGTACCTGAGGACTCTCTACATACCACAGCGACCCATTCCATGGATGTAGTAGCTTCTTACAGAAATACCGAAAGGTAATATTTTTTCTTAGATATTACATGACTAGATTTTCCTTCATGAATTAAGATCCCGTTTTTAATTGAGCTTTCCCTATTGTCTTTTTATCACATCTACAGGTTGTATAACCATTATTGAGCTGATATTGCTATTGACAATAAATCCAGTTAGGATATTCCACATTGAACATCCAGGTGATTATTATTAAAAATTTCTCCCAAGAGTTAAATGACAGTTATCAGTGAGAATCTAAAATCTGATCATTGTATCATACATTATAGACGAAACAAAGATTAACGGCAATGAAGAGGGCTATCAATTCCTGAAGAAGGGGACACCCCGAAACGCGTCGAGAAAATATTCATCATTACTTTCTTTGGATATATCATGTGAAAAGCCTATTACATAGAAAGTGTGATGAGTACCTTGTATGCCCTTGTATTATAATATTGAATGTAACCTCAAAATGAATACATTTATGTTATTATGTTTACAAAGACTGGATGATGAATGAATTGAAATTCATATCTGTAACAATTAATTTAAAATTCAATTAAAACCGATGGTCCCCATCATTCTGTTTTATTATAATAGTGTCATGAATTAGCTTCTCTCATTAATTTCTTCTTTTTTCTGAAAGAAACTGAATATTACTATTGTATAGAAATATTGACTGTTTCTACAGTATAAAGGGTGTGCAGGGGACGGGAGAGTTCCACAATCTTGTGGACAATCTGTTGGATTTACAGGGATTCAATAACCGAACAACTGCGTAACCCTCCTTAAATGTCATCTCCATTGAAATGCATTACAGACCCTCATTCAAAAACCACATTTTAAGCTCTTATGTTAAAGCTCTTATTTTAATGACAATAGTTTCGTCTTAAAGATAGTGCTTTAGTGCTACCTAATATCCCAAACTAATAATACGCTATCACAGTTTCTATGCAGTGGTGCTCCCACTAGATGCCAGGTTACATTCTTCCAGCATTAGCCACCAGCATAACCTAACACACCACACATCATAACCACAGAATTACTCCGGTAAAGGTATAATGGATACATAAATACTGATTTGGAAAACTTCATTAACAGTTGATTAAAACAAAACATGATGATAATTCAAAATTCAAATATATAATATTAGAATTTCATACAACACTTATAAACACAGCTTCAAAAAGTTAATGAAAAGCATGAGAGAAAAGTTTGATCAGTTCAGCAAAAGTGACATGAGTGACGTAACACAAAATGAGGAGGCCCGTCTTCTAAGGGCCACCAGTCATGCCTAATGAATATGATGATCCTGCTGGTCTTCTTCCAGCTGCCACTGGTGGAACCACGACTTTATGTCACAGGAGAGGAATGGAATGTACATGTAACCCTTGGACCTGCTCTGCACCATTGAAGAGCAGGAGATGCATTTGTCAGTAGACTGGTGCAGGGAAGTACATGGCTGCGCTATGGTTATTGCATGGAGCTTTACATAAGGAGGGTCTGATTAGCAGCCCCTCCTTATGTTAGAAACATAATGACCTGTATCATGTTAGAAACATAATGACCTGTATCATTTTATTTATGAATTTTTAAAAAGTCATGGCTTTCACACCCTCGCAAGATGGCAAGCTGCCACAGACATCTTATAATGGTGTGCCTGACAGGATGATGTCAAAGGTGGGGAGAGGGCAAAGCAGGAGAGGAAGAGGAGAAAGAAGGAAAAGAGGATGGCAAGTGTGGGGAAGGAGAGACAGTGTGGCCAGTAGAAACGGAGAGGTTTAAAAGGGTTAAAGTAAGATGAATAGAGTAGAGAGTGAGGGAGTGACAACCAGAGGTTTTTGGGTACAGCGTTGGTGGGGTGGGGGTGGATGAAGCTCCCACTGTTGTGCTTTAGCCATTGACATGGGGCAGAGCTCTGGTTAAGTCATACACACCCCAGACTCATTGCCAATCCCACAACTGCCACTGTCCTGCAGTTCAATAAGGTCACGCACTTCACTAGAGAAATATCAGTGGTAAAAAATCAACAGGAAATCCTTTGCAATGGTGCAATCAAAATATATTTACATGTTTTTAAAGTGTGGCTTCTTAGACGCCATGACATATTGTGATTGGTGCCTCGGTGCAATGTTTTATCCTTCATGTGTGATGCACTGCACTGTATCAAGATAGGTGGTCTCCTTTTAGAATTAGAAGTATTACTTTGTAGGATATTGGCAGGGGCAGAGGTGCAGATCTTGTGATACGTAGGGTCTGTCTGGCACTCCACAAGTCTGCAGCAGTTACGCAAGGAAGTGAAGACAGAGAACAAAGTGAAACCAGAGAACAGGACTAGTCACTGGCAAGAGCTCACTCGTTCTCAGTCCCAGACGAAAGGTCAAGCTTCTGCCACAAAGGGAGATCAGCCCTTCTTCGACCAGTCTCTTCTCTCTTTCTCTCTCTAGTGACAGTCCATACAGTGGTCAAAGTGAGCGGGAACGGTCAGGAGCGCTATTCCACTACTTGTATGTTTTACTGTTAACAGTTCCACTACTTTGGATACATTTTCAGGCATTTTCAAAATATTTGAACTGTTATTAGATATTTAAAAAATACTTTTTATATTTTTGAATGTTTTCTTCTCTAGGGGGGTTTGAAGGGAATCCATCCTGTCCTAACCTTTAGCTTTTCGTCCCTTGTCCATTTCAAATACAGGCCCACCACAGTGATCTGCAGCTCAGGTAAGCGGGGTTGGGACAGGTAAGAGGCCAGTCAAATGTTATAATTACACGGCCCTCAGTAGCAGCTGTGTAGTTATGGTTAAGTTGCTAAACTCATAGGAAGCTCACTTTTTTGGCGGTTTATAACTTGCCCCCCCCCCTGGATGAATCCTCACCAAACTTTGCAAAAAAAGTATATGACTGGCTCTGAATTTTTTCACCAAGTTGGGTGAGGTTTCATGCAGGGAAGGGGCAAAGTTACAGGGGGGGTCCCACTTTTTTTCCCATAGACTGAATGGGGAAAAACCTTGCGCACGGCTACAGCCCGAACGGCTGGACAGATTTTTACCAAATTTGCAGCAGGATCGGGGGCTTGGGTGAGAAAGCGTGCTTTTGTGTGTTTGGTGGAAATCCAACCAGTACTTTTGTTTCAAATTACTGAAATATACGGGCCAAAAAATTAATGATATCTGGGTTCGCTTCGCGGACCCATTTCCCTGTTCGCTCCACGGACCGAAGTGTCATTGGCCTGCGGTATGCCGTGATGTCGGCAAACATTGGACACGGCCGGTGGTTGGCTGGAGGGAAGCATGCTGTGCGTTACAGTTTTTGGGAAATGCCGCCATGGTGTATCGGAGGACAGTGCAGCGGCAGAAGGGTCTGGTAAATGTACCATACTGCATGTGTTGGGGGCAAGAAGGGAGGGAACGGGTGGGGAGTGAGAAATGGTTCATGTGACATATGTAGGTAGGTGGAAGAAGACGGAGGAGGTCCTGCAGTTTTCACACGTACTGCGTCAAGTCGTGGGTAGCTGGACAGGCAAGTACTTTGTGTGGTGATTGGAGGCAGGTGCCGTAACAGCACGATAACTTTTGCCGCAACCTGTTTGCGACAACCTCTTTCCGTGGTGAGTGGTGGCAGGTCCATTTTAGAAGGGGAATCAATTGCACATGACATAGGTTGGGTGGGATTGTGGGAGGCTGTGCTATGGGGATGGAATGCGGTAGTTGGGCACATGGTGGCATGCATGGGTGAAGGAAGTTGTGTTGGGTCTGTGGAAGGATTAGTCTATTGGGTGCATGGGCAAAGGCCGTAGACTGTAGGACAAGCACTGAAGAGCGTAGGGTTTTAGCATACTCACCGTAGTAACGCAAGTGTGGGTGTGCATCCGGTACAGGGTGGTGCTTGCGGTGTGTGCACATTGGTTGCAGTAGGCCAGTGTTGCGAACCGATTGTGGGTAGTTTGGCAGTGGCACTATAGTTTGGGAATGGAAGTGGGGAAGGCACTAGTATGTGAATGAAAGTGCATAGGGGGGGGGCAGAAAAGAGTGTTTTCTTTCTACATTATGGTAACTGGTGCAATTTGTTGCTGCATAGTTGCATGGCGGTGGGCAGGTTGGGTAGTAGTGGTGGCAGTAGTACAGTGTGTTAGGGAGAATTCTCACACAAGTGCTAAATTCCCTTTACCTTAGAGCCCTCCAGCTCTTTTGTTATATTTTGGGGCTTTGAACCTTTCATTTTCAATGTGTTTTACTTTTGTGTTGATTGGTTATGGAGTTTTTAAACAACTCCAGTGGCATCATCTTTTTCTGTGTGTCACACAGCACCTTCAGTGCAGTAGCACAGGGGTGTCTTTTCAGACTCCCCAAAGGTTTAAATACCTTCCCTGAGAATGACTACTGTCTCTCAGGGCATGTAAAGTTAAATTGACTTTACTAGTCTCTTTAAATTTACTGACCCAGCACACCCTATCTTACTATAGAGTGCTGGAGGGGTTGCTTAGCTTCCCCTGAGTCAAAACACTCATGTAACAGTAAAATGTTCCCTTTTCCTATTTTTAATGGCTAGTGGCAGTGGTTTAGATCAACTACTGTGATTTTTCGCGACTGCTAACAACTGTAGCTCAAAATCAGGGGAAGCCATGTTTTTAATATGGCGCCCCAGACTAATCTGTAAAAACAGACTCTGGTCATCTTTTTTCGCCATTTCTTTTAGGAAAAGTCTTTCTTGTGTGTAACACTGCACGCCAAACCAGGTTTGGTTCCTTTGTTTGTGCCCTTTGCCGGGCTTCTGTGCTGAAGCCCTCCTCTGGTGCCAGAGTGTCTGGGGTGGACAGGATGTGAGGGAGGTGCCCGAAACTCCCTGTGCTTAGTCTCCTAGGAGACCTGAATGCACCCCGATGTGATTGGCTGGCTGACTGTCCGGCAAGAACAGCCACCCTGCTGGGTGAGTGACAGCCAGGCTGAATGAATGGGGGGAAAACTTTAAAAGCAGGTCTCTGGGACTTGGAAAGCAGAGTCGACCACTGGAACAAAAGTACCGAAGATGAGAGGAAGGAAGAGGACTGCTTTAACTCCTGGACGACCGGTGAAGCCCTGCTGCAGGTCCGAATTGCCTGAAACTCCGCCGACATAGACGCCCTTCAAGGTTAACATCTTCCCTTGAGTTTGGTGGGAACCTGGACACCATCTTATTCTGGTCGAATTTTCTTCAGACTGTTGTTGAAAACCGGATAGCCAGAGGGAAGGAAACCAGGGGGACTTTAAGGCACTCACACCTTAAACCAATGTGTTGCTACACCTTTTGGCCTCTTCCCTGGACAGTTCAGGAACCTCTCGACGTCCTCCTTCTTGTCCCCACGACTGAAGCTCAGGAACAGCGAGATCTGCTCAAACTGCCAGGAACAACTGCCTCAGCTGCAGCTTTCTTCCTTTAAAAAGGTACTGTGCAAACGCGCTCCGGAAATCTTTTCAGCCATCCAGAAAGTGCGTGAAACTTTCCTCAACTACGAAGGCTTGTCTTTCCCTAAACATTCATCAAACTTTTCGCCTAGCTAAATTCTTTAAAAATCCATGGCAAAGACTTAACCGTTATCTACCAGAACTGTGCTATCCTATACAAAAGACTCTGAACCATTGGCTTTGGCCCAGACCTGTTGAGAAGAACTGCTGGTTGTATTTAACTGAAACCCTTTGCCCTGTCTATGAATGTATTTGGGCTGTCTATTCTTATAACCTTGTCTTCTCCTTCCTTTTCTAAGCATCTGAAGTGCCAGTTTGCTCCTACTTTACTTGTTCAGTTGCTTACCGGTTGGATTTTTGTGATGTATTAGTGTGTGATATTGGGCTGCTTATGCTGGTGTAATGTTTTATAAATGATTGAGTAAATAAATGTATATTCTTTTACTAAGAAACCTTGAGTAAGTGTTTACTTGAATCACTGTATTGGTTGGTCCTTTGTGTAACTTGTTCTACTGCTCACTTAAACTCTTGAGATAAGTCTGGCTGCTCAGCCATCGCTACCACTTTACTGTGTAGTACAGGCGTGTACCACAGGTGAAATTGTGCTTACATTTGTAGTCTTAATTGCCTGTAGTGCTCCCAAAGGGTACTGCAGGTGATTCTGCCTAACATAGTGTATGTGGATAGTCGAAGTTGGTGACATGGTGAAATGGATGGTGCCATTATGTAGCATAGAGAGTGTTAAAGGCCTAGACTGTTGGGTGCATGGCCGAAGGCCGTAGGCCATGCACTCAAGAGGCTAGGACTTTAGGGGACACACGGCAGTAATGCATTTTGGATTCTGCAGCAGTTAGAGGGTGGTAACCTGTAAAGAATGGGTGTGGAGAACATTTCAGACTCTATAGAGCAGGAGAAGTGGGCTGCCATGCGTGCATGTTTGGTTTTGCAGGTGAGGACACTGATACAACATGGTAAAGTTGTTGATGTGTACTTGGAGATGGTGCTATGGAAAGTCATGCAGTGTGGACATTGGGTGCTGGGTTTGCATACTGTTAGTATGGAAGAGGCTATCGTAGAAGTACACCTTCATTGTGCTTGGTTACTATGCAGTGTCCTGAATCGTTGTAGTAGGGCCAATGTTGTAAAAAAGTTGTGGTTAGGTTGGTAGTGACACAATACTTTGTGAATGGGTGTGGGTAGGGGTGATGGAGGCTGTGGTATGTTTGTGGATTCTGCTCATAGTGACCGGTTTTCGTGAATGGGTGCAATGCAGAGGTTCAGTATGTGATTGGTGGATGCGTGTGCAGGTTGGGTAGGAGTGGTGGCGGCAGTGGTATGTACGTGGATTGGAGTACTTGGTGATATGGGCACATGCATAGTGCCATTACGTTGCAGTGCCTGTGTTTAAGGCCTAGCCTATTGGGTGCATGGTCGAAGGTCGTAGGCTGTAGGCGATGCATTGAAGAGCCTATGACTTGAGGAAAGCCACGGCACTAATGACATTTTGACTGTGCATCTGGTAGAGGGTGGTGACCTGTGAAGAATGGTTGTGGAGTACATTTCAGACGCCATAGAGCAGTAGAAGTGAGCTGGTAGGTGTGTATGTTTAGTTGCGCAGGTGAGGTCGCTGGTAGTACATGATAAAGTGTTGGATGTGTGATTGGAGATGGTGCAATGAAAAGTCACGCAGAGTGGGTACTGGGTGCAGTGTGTGCATACTGGGAGTATGGCAGAGGGTATGGTTGAAGTGCAGCTTCTATGGGTTCTTTGCTATGCTGTGTGCAGATTTGTTGAAGTAGGGCCAATTTTGTGAAAATGTTGTGGTTATGTTGGTAGTGACACAATACTTTGTGAATGGCAGTGGGGAGGGGTGATGGGGGCTATGGTATGTTTGTGGATGCTGCTAATTGCGACCTGTTTTCGTGAATGGGTGCTTTATGGTGTGAGGGAGTTGGGTTGAAGCGCATGTTACATTTGTGCACTATGTTAGGTGCTCACATCGAGTTACGGAAGGTTGTTGATCATCTCTCTTTCCGGCAAAAATTGAAGACGCTACTTTTTTAGCTACTTCCCTTCTTTTTCTCTTCACTGATTTAAACTGTTCTGAGCTCCTTAGCGCCATGATGCCCTCGGGCGAGTGTGCGCTATACAAGTTTCGATAACATAACATAACATGGTTGCATGCATGGATTCATAGTGTTGTGCTGGGTGTGGGCAAGGGTGGACTGTTGTGTGCATGGCGAAAGGTGTGCTGGGGCTCCACAGGATCATTGTGGATGCTGAAATAGGGCTTCCTGTAGGAAAAGGTTCTGGTGGAAGGGCTTTGGAAGCAAAGGCAATGTGTTCTCAGAGTGTTTAACGGGAAATATGGAATTGTGTACAGAAATAATAGTGCGCAATGCCGAAGTTCAGTATGTGATTGGTGCAGGCGTTTTTGAAAATGTTATAGTCGCCAATAGGCGCCACTAAGGGAGTGTTGGAAAATTCGAGTGCAAGGAGAAGAAGTATTGTGTCGGCTTTACTGGGCCGTGGCTGGGAAAGCACAAGTGCCACATCATGGTCTTCTGAGCATGGAGCCTTCGCAAATGGAACTGTAGGGATTCTCCAATGAGGATTCGAAAGTGTGGTTAACCGGAAGGGCTGGTGACATATTTACCCAAGGTTCCATGCAGTGAGGTTGGCAGAGATGGACAGACGGTGAGTACTTATAGTCAGTGATACCTTTGTGCACGATCTGCACAGGTATGCTGTGGAAAGAGGTTTGATACTGGCTTTCAGTTGGAAGGAGTGCAGGATTTTTGGGGCACAGTTTATGAGCAGGGTTTCGGGTACATGGATCTCCTTTGCAAATGTGTGGCCTCTGTTGGTACTGTAGATATGATGGTCTTGCATTATGGAGGACTACATTTGTGATACATGTCATGCTCACGTTTGCTCGCTTACTTAAAGAAGTTGATGACAGCTGTGATGCAGATATTTCCTACTGCAAAGGTGATTTTTTCATCGCTGACACCAAGAGGACAATGGGAGCATGCCCGTGTAATTTGTCCACAGCCAGAGGACGGGAGATGTTGGATAAATAGAAGCATGTGCAAGTTTATGTGCAGTGCTGGGATGTTCAGCACTGACTATGAAAGCATTAATAACCAGCAAGATTTACAGTGGTTCCAAGGAAATGCCATTTTTTTTTTTACTTCCATTGGCAATGCTGCTGTGTTTGCCACTCTGCATGAAGTGTTGCAGAGAATCCTGTAGAAATGTAAGATAAGCGTTCATCTTTAGTCCAGAAAAATGTCAGTAGGAGAAGCAAATCGACAGTGAGCAAAAGAGAGAAAAACAAGAAACACAATGTATGAATGCACGTACATAACAAAAACACGACGAAAAGAAAAGAAATATATGTTATGTTATGTTATTTGGCATTCATATAGCGCCTTATATATCATTGGTATGACCTCAAATCGCTGGTAGGTTCAACGCCCTCTGGAACTGCAGTTCAAGTCAGTAGAGAGAGAGAGTGTCATATGGAGCGTGGGCGCACCGGATATGTGTGCAGCTGGTGTAGTTGTTGCGTGATAGCTGCTACTTAGCGGTAGGTGTGGTGCTGAGGAAATCAGTTGGATGTGTTCAGTCTGGAGGGTGGGCACCCAGACTGAGTTCTGGCTTTCTTAGGCCTGAGGAGACGCCTAAGCTAGCCGGAATGTGCTCAGGTAGCTGTGTTTTACAAGGATGATGAGGTGTTTGTGGGGTCATGTTAGTATGAGAATAGCTATCCCGAGTTTATCATGGTTTAGCTGTGTTCTAGTTGAGTGATGGTGTCTAGGAGAGAGTAAGCGTAGTAGTGTGATATGGAGGTTATCAGTAAAGCGCTTGAGACTAGGTACGAGAGCACGACAGAGGGGCGTACATAGCGGGTAAACATGTGATACAGATAACATGGGGATACAGGTACATAGCATACATCTGTTGCATCCGCGCCATTCGTAGTATCTGCAGCTTTTGCAGCATCCGTAGCATCTGCAGCATCCGCACCATCCGCAGCATCCGCACCATCTGAAGCATTTGCACCATCCGAAGAGTCCGCACCATCCGAAGGGAACGCACCATCTGAAGCATCTGTACCATCCAGTATAAGTGTTTTTAGAGACAATCCTAAAGACAATCCCCACCCCTGTCTTACATTCCCCCTAACACCCTCTGAACACCCTCCCCCTCCAATTTCTAGCACCATAGTGCCACGGATTCCGCAGAACTTTGACGATTAGACATGGCACATCTGGCTGTTTTTAGGATGGCAGCTATAGCACTGGCACTGTGGAGGCTAAGCCACTGGGAAATGTGGTTGCTGGTTGTAGTGTTTACACAAACACTGTGACAGATGGTCTGTGCAGATAAATGTAGGAGGCTATAGTGAAAGTGTGCAAGGTAAGGGGCATGCATCCTGTTTGTATGCATGCACTGCACGCACCTGCTTAACGTTGCTAATATACATTCACTGCTGCTTTTGTGGGATGACCTTTCTGCCATTTGTAGTACATGCATTACAATGGGAAGACCATATTGTGAAGTGTACAAGGTACGTGGCAGGTAT
The DNA here is from genome assembly GCF_040938575.1 of Ambystoma mexicanum. Classification (NCBI taxonomy): domain Eukaryota; kingdom Metazoa; phylum Chordata; class Amphibia; order Caudata; family Ambystomatidae; genus Ambystoma; species Ambystoma mexicanum. The sequence continues at coordinate 1,041,690,000 of NC_090922.1, read as the reverse complement.
CATGTTGTTATAAATGCAGTGTGTGCATCATATGATATGATGTGCTATGGTATTTTGTGCCATTTGTGTTGCGCCTACATACAAGTGTGTGTTGGCGCGCCGAGGAAAGGGAGGTGGAACGGAGCCCACACAGAGACATTGATTTCTCTAGGCCAGCTAACATTGAGAGTGTTCAAGTGAACGGGAAGGGGGAGAGAAAACTGCAGTACATGGGAGCAATAAAAAATAGAAATACATGCAACTACGGTCGTTGCTGGCAAGTGCAAGGATAAGTGTACACATCAAGTGGTGGCTGGACTGTTAGGGTTCTAGAAAACAGTCCACAAGTGCGGGGATTGACAGAAAGTCAGTGCAGGGGTGAAACTGTAGGGAAGGAGGTGTGCTAGGGCACAGATTACATTGTGGGTAGGAAACCAATGCACAATTCTTTTTAGCCAGGAAGTAAGCACGAGAGAGGAGGGGAATAAGAAGGAGCACATGGAAAGGTTTTCAGGTGCTTTCAGAGTCTACAATGCTTCTCCCCAAGGTCCAGGGAGACAGAGAGCGTGTTCCACAGGGAGGCCCCAGCAGAAGAAACACATGTACCAGCATCTCGTTGCGTGCAGAAGCAACTGACCCACAGGGAGTAGGAGGCGGATGAGGGAAGAGCTGGAGCAAGCAGATATTTAGGAAGTGAGAGTGCAAGGTATTGAGATTCCAGGAACCAGAAGGCCTTCTGCATAATGCACAAGGCTTTTATTTTATATTTATACAATCTCTGCCGTTCAGGCCAAGGACAAGTTGTGCAGTCCTCGTATGGATGAGTTTCTGAGGGCACAGAGTGGAAGCTGGCAGAATTAAAAAGAGCCTGTGGCAACAGTGCGACGTAGAAAGCACCACAGCCGTGCAGACACTGACCTTTTGGAAAGTGACGGTAGGTTGCTAAGATACATTCAGTGGTGGCTTTAGTGCCTTCTTTTAATGAGTTATGTAGTAGGTGGGTTAATGGGGAACTATTTTCGTAGAATTGTGGGAAGGAAAGAACAGAGTTCCTGTTTTGCTTATATATTGTATGATATGGGTAAATGTAAATGAAAACATTGCAAGCACATACCAACAAATTGTCACTTCCTGGTAGGAGATGGGAGGAACATCAGTATGCTTTTTAAACACGTAGTGGACACTTAGAGGCAGATATCGTTTGCAGAGACACTTATAACAGAGTTGTAAACATACTGGCAAAAAAAATGTGATACCTTTCTTTTGTGGTGATGGGTGCTTATGTGGATGAATGTGCATGTATTACTCCTGGAATGTTTCACTTAACTTTCCACTGGACGTGCCACATGTGCAGGCTGATTTTGTAACGGTACATATGAAGTCTTGTGGAGAACTCACATTGTAAGATGCTGAAGTCTTGGAGGGCATTGGTGGATGCATGTGTGAGTACTTAGCGATACCTAATAAGGGCGTGGTGGGAAGAGGATAGTGGAAAGGGAAGAAGGACTGTTCATGATTTACTGGGGCGCAGCTCTCACAATACTTTGCGAGGCGCACGTGCTACATTCTGCGCTTTTGAACATGCTGGGCAATGGAAATGCGATTGTTGCAATTGTCCAATCAGGTGGTTAGAGTGTGCGTCACAGGAAAAAGTGGCCATATTTTGTTTCGTTGCTCTGTGTAGTGAGGCTGGCAGAAATGGCGAGATGCACAGTTTTCATAGTGGGTGATCACTTTGTGGTAGATCTGCTCCAGTATGGCGTGGAAAGAGGCCTTAATGACAATTTGGCTTTGTGGTGCGGTGTCCCTGTCCGTACTTTTTTTAAAATTTCTTTATTTATTAGTTTTAACAATGTGTAATCAAACTTGCAACATTATCAATGCAACATTCATAATTCTCTCATCTTTAATTCCTCTCCCCTTTCTCCCACGCCCCCCCCCCAAGACCACTGTTTGTCCATCAGACCTCGCTGTGCCAGCTTTCGAGCCTGGGCTGCCTGCTTCGTCTGAGGTAGCGTCCACTGCGCTGGGATGGAGCAATGGCTCCGTGATGTCAGTCTAGAAATCTAATTTGAGACCGCAAACGCATTTTGGTGGCCGTGGGCCAATCGTCTCATGCACAATATGACAGAATATAGGTTTTCGAGTTTGCCAATGAACGGCCATTTTGATGTAACAAGAATCGCCATTTTGTTTTGTAACCATTGCTCATTGCTTTCTGTTCCTATTGCTTCGCAGTATATTTTCCGCTTAGACTGCTCGACTGTGGAACATTGTTGTCTGTATATGAAAAGGACAAGGCCGCAGGGCCGAGAGGATAACAAGAGTTTCGCTGAAACACAAACATAGGCAGCGCAAGGAAGAATGCCCGGCTCCCTCCTTAATGTAGCCTTGAAGCAGAGCCGCAGAGCATTTAATCATATCACAGCTGCCAGCCAGTCTCGTTATATGGTAGAATATGTTAGAATAATACTGCTAAAGGCTTGAATTATGCTTTTCTAACGGCCCGCCTTTGCTGAGCCCGCTAAGAGCATGTCGGCTCCCAGAACACGAATAGCACCTGATAGATAGCAAGGTCTGGAATGCAACTCCCTTTGTATGTAGTTCTCTTCCAAGAACAGAAGCGCCATGTTCTATTCAAAAACCGAAAGATGCCTACGCACTCACAAATTGCAAATTGTTACTAGAATAGATGTTTGAAGGTGTCATAGTGGTCGGAGATGTCCATCATCACACCAAGTTCAAAGAAACCCAATGAAGAGGGGTGTTATACATGTCATAGCTGATTGTTTGATATGCATTTTGTATATATGTAACTGATGTACGTAATTCATTCTCTTGCGTCCCTCGAGGTCTAGAGATACACGTTGCGGGGCGTGAGAACCGAGTTGGCCAACTAAGACTTTTGCTTTGCAATAAAACCCTAGCTTTGGGAATACAACCTCGTGTCTGGCATCTCTATCGTGTGTGGTGACCTGCCTTGTTTCCATAGACGTCAGGGTCCCCTAGGGGCCCCTTTCAAGATGGCGCCCGAATAGGGACCCTCCCCCACTTGTTCCTTCGCGTAACATTGTAATTGAGAAAGGCAGAGAACGGCGAGGACGGGACGATCGAGCCGGGATCAAGAGGTGTTCGGGGTGCCCTGTAAAAGTGATGAGACTCCTTTGCAGATCTGCACACATCCCTGATCGACGTGCCTGGCTAGAGAACAAGGAGGCGAGGGTCCTGAAACGAGGCAGAAGCCAAGAAACGCAGACACGACGTCCTTTGGTTCGTCAGTATACAGACGACTTGATTTATCAGGTGAGTCCTTCCCCGATTCAAAGCATCCTGATATTGGTTGAGGGTTGACTTTGCAAAATCAAACGCCCTAGGTAAGGTTGATTAACCAAGGGGAAGGTTGAAACATGCCTGGGGTATTGTCCACCTTAGCAGGGTTTTTACGCTGTGGTAGACAATCTTTGGAAAATGGCCAAATTGTACCACCTGGGGGAACGCCGGCGTATGAGATGTATGTGAAGTATGGAGTGGGTGCGATAATATTCTGTGAGAATTGGCATAGGCAAACCAGAAAGCAACAAGACCAACAGTGGCCGATTAATGGTAGTTTTGAGATGGCGAGGATAGATAACTTGGAAAGGGTGTTGATAAGAAGGAAAGCGTGTCCTGCAGCATTTGAAACTATTAAAGACTGGAGAAAAGAAGCAATGCTCCGATTTAAAAGCAGAGCAAAGCATGCGCGCAGGCATAAATCAAAAGGTGAGGTAGCGGAAGAAAAAGAGGAGGAGGAGTGGACTGAGAGTCTAAGAAGGGCAGGCAGGTGTGACCAGTTGAATATAGAAAAGATATACCCACAACGAGAATTACACATGACAGATGAATTGATAGAAAATATATTGACCCATACAAAACAAGGCCCAAGATCAGAAGTAAGACCAGATACGTCAGTAGCTATTGCCCAGACCCCGCCCGTAGCTCAAGCTCCCCCACAGCCACAGACCACGCACGTAACACTTCCTACTAGCCAACCAGGCCCACAACAGACACCCGCTGTTCCCATTGTCCCATCCGCACCTCCCGCCTTAGACACAGACTCGGTACCGTCCGTTCCTCCCGGGGTTGAAGTTGAAACCGTGGGGGCAAGAGGCGGGACTGACCAACGGTAGTGCACGAGGGTAACCCGCAGCGCAATCAGCAAAGAAAGGAAGGTGGAATTGCAGCAACAGGCAGAGATGTATATAGACGGGAATGATGGCACGGCAACATTGGCTTCGATATATGACTTTCGTAGAAGCAACGAAAGACAGGTAGTGTTGGAAAGCATGGGTGAATATTTGGTGGAGAGATGGAAACAGCTAATTGGGAAATAGACTTTTTGAGCTTAGAGATGAATTAGATAATGATTATGTCGAAACATTTACTGCACCTGTCAAAGTGTTTACTACACCCGCGTGCAGGAGTAGGGAAGTCGGGAGACCTGGGAAGGGGGAAAAGGGGTTGCATAATGAACAGCAGCAGTTACCATCGCCGGGGCAGAAGGAGATGGTGAACAAATTATCGTTGCTAAAACAGGTGGGGGCAGACTTGAAGGAATGTCTAATTAGAACACAGGTACTATTGCAGCAAGTAGTAGGACATAATAGAGGGCGAGGGAACGCACAAGTAAGGAGTAGTTTGAATATGCATGGGGGAACAGTGGGGCCGAATCAGTGTGCATATTGTAAAGAGGAAGGACATTGGCGAGCGCAATGCCTGCATCTACAGAATAGAAATGGGTCTGGTCAGAGGAGACAGCATGGAGGACACCCAGGAGCGAATGGACCAAATAGGAATAGTATGCAGCAGCATCATAATAATGGAGGTAATCAAAACCAAGGCCAAAACCAAAATGCCCCAAACCAGAGTCAGGGACAGCAAAATCAACAATATGGAAATCAGAGTGGGGGAAATAGAGGGAAGAATGGAAATGTTTTCGATACACAGCCAAACACGTATTACAGTAATAGTAATGATTACACATCGGACAATGTGTTATTTCCCCAATAGGGCAGCCCAGGACAGAGGTAGGAACCAGTGTCTATTCCCGTGAATCAGAGAGGACCCTACGTAGAAATGAGAGTCGGGAATGAGGAACACCGCTTTCTTGTAGATACAGGAGCACAGAAGTGTTCAATAGACCATCACTTGGTTCCGAATATACCACTGTCAGGGCAAAAGAATATTTCCGTAGGGTTCGCAGGTACACCAGTCATAAACCCAGTGTCCAAACCAGTCCCAGTTACCATAGGACCATTTACCGAACATTGTCCTTTCCTTCTAACAGAAAATTGTGGAGAAAATTTGTTGGGATTAAATTTGTTGAAAAACTAGGTTCTGTTATACATTGCAGGGCAGACAGAGTGTTTCTAACGATATGGCCACACGATGCCCCTGTGTCAGAATTCATGTCCGAAGCGTTACCAAGGGAACTAAGTGAAGTACCAACCTGTATGTGGGCAATGCATGACAACGATGTGGGATGTTTAAAGATAGAGCCAGTAAAGATTATTTTAAAAGAAGGTGTTACCCTACCACGAATACCCCAATACAAAATTTCGGTTGAAGGCGAGAAAGGATTGAAGAGTATTGTTACTGATTTGGTGAAATTAGGGGTAATAGAGGACATCACAGGCAGTACATGTAACAGCCCGATCCTTCCGGTTTATAAAAAAGGAGGTAATGAGGTACCATACTGTTTCATAATTGATCTACGCGCATTGAATAAAGTAGTACATCCGCAATTTCCTCTAGTGCCAGACGTCACTACAATATTGACAATGATACCTGTTTCAGCAGAATATTTTAGTGTAATAGATTTGAAGAACGCATTCTTTAGTATTCCAGTGGACAAGGACAGTAGATACTTGTTTGCATTCACATTAGGAGGACGATCATTTACATTTACACGGATTCCGCAAGGTTATACGGAAAGTCCAAGTATTTACAGTAGAGCATTAAAAGAACAACTAAACATGCTGGAATTACCCATGGGTTGTGTACTTTTGCAATACATAGACGATTTATTGCTAGCTGCAGCCACAGAGGAGATTTGTAAAGAAAGCACTGCATTACTACTGTCACACCTAGCGGCACATGGCCATAAAGCTAATTTGAAGAAATTTCAGTATAATCGAAAGGAGGTAGTTTATTTGGGCTACCTACTTTCGAAAGGAGGGAAAAGACTAACGCCAGAGCGCATAGAAAGTATTTCTTGTATGCCTATTCCAAAGACACGAAAAGGAGTCAGAGCCATAATAGGCATGGCTTCATATTGCCGACAATGGATTGGTAATTTTGCGTTGATTGTGAAACCATTAGTGAATTTGACTAGAAAAGATGCGGTTATGCCTTTGGAGTGGGATGAGGAATGTCAGAGAGCATTTGATGGATTCAAAACTGCATTATGCTCGGCTCCAGTTTTGGGTACGCCGAACTATAAGAACATTTTCAGACTATTTGTGTGTGAAAGTGAAGGATGTGCATTGGCGGTTTTGACACAGGAACAAGGTGGAAGAAATAGGCTGTGCGGCTATTTTTCTTCTGCGTTGGACCCTGTAGCGCACGCACTACAACGATGTTTGCGATCTGTCACGGCGGCTGCTGCATCAGTGAAACAAATGGAAGGGATGGTATTGGGGCACACTTTAATTCTGATGGTGCCACATGCCATAGACGTTCTATTAAATATGACACAGACGCAACACCTCACCTCTGCTAGATTGACAAGATATGAGATTATCTTGTTCGCGCCCCATATCCAAATTATGAGGTGTAGCGCTTTGAATCCTGCAGAATTAATGCCATTAACCATAAAAGAAATTGGGAAGAATGAATCACCCCCCCCACGATTGCTTAATGGTCACTGAGGAAGAAACCAAGGGGAGAGTTGATTTAAGTGATATTCCACAGAAAGAGCCGGATGGAGAGTTATTTTGTGACGGCTCATGTTTTAAATTACCAGATGGCACGACAACTGCTGCATACGCTATCACTACCCTAGAGAGTGTTGTAGAAAGTAAACAAAACCCCTATAATTCAGCACAAGCCCCAGAAATAATAGCACTAACCAGAGCCTGCAAGATTTCTGAAAATTTGAATGTGAATATATATACTGATAGTCAGTACACGTTTGGAGTGGTTCATAACTTTGGACAACTCTGGGCTGAGAGAGGGTTTCTGACATCACATGGTGCCAGAATTCAACATGGCCCTTTCATTGTACGATTGCTGTCTGCACTCACGTTTCCAAAGCACCTAGCAATAGTGAAATGCGAGGCACATAAAAAAGTAACATGCAAAATAGGAGAGGGAAACGCGTTCGCAGACAGGATTGCGAAAGAAACTGCCACTGATTTGAATACCAAGATGATGACGGTTCAGAGAGAGGAAGTACCCTGTATGATAGAAGATGGGGTTGCGACTGTCAAAGAAATGCAGGCCGAGGCTACGGCCGATGAAATATAGGGATGGGCAGAGGGATCTGCTGAGTTGGATTTGGAAGGTTGTTGGGTGGATAAGGGAACTAGAAACTGGATGTTGCCAAATTCATATGTGACTGAAATGGTCACAATGGCCAACAGCCCTAGGCACATCTGTGCCAAGAAAATGATACAGCACCTTTCTATAGTATGGCAGGATGCAAACATAAAAAAGAATGCAGAGAGGTTGGTGCAGAACTGTATCACGTGTTTACAACACAATGTAGGAAAGGGAACAGTGACTCCAACAGGCAGTTTTGGCCCGCCCTCCATGCCATTTGAGGTAGCCCATTTTGATTTCATAGAGATGGAAAGGTACCAAAACTTAAAATACATCTTGGTGGTAATCTGTGCATTCAGTAAGTGGGTGGAGGCATATCCTTTAAAAGACTGCACAGCAATGACTACGGCAAAAGTAATGTTGAAGGAGTATTTTTCCAGATTTGGCTTGCCCCGTGTCCTATGGTCCGATAATGGACCACATTTTGTGGGTGCAGTGGTATTACAGATATGTGCTGGTTTCCAGATTGATAAGAGATTCCATAGTTCAAGGCATCCGAGTTCTGCCGGTCTTGTGGAGAGGCACAACGGGATCCTTAAATCAAAGATTAGGAAGATTTGTGCGGGAAGCAAGTTGAATTGGGTGGATGCATTACCAATAGCACTATTATGCATGCGTACGTCTGTACAGGCTAAAACTGGGCTCTCCCCATACAAGATCATAATGGGGAGGCCGGCAAATGTTTGGTGCGCACCTCAGCCAAAACGACTCATTGAGATAGAACATCCTGTGCTTAGTACTTATTGTGGCCTTTTAATGCAGAAATTGCATTTGATTCATCAGCAGGTGCAGGAGGCATTACCCATGCGGTATACCGGTCCGGGACATGCGCTGGAGCCAGGAGACTGGGCGCTGCTAAAAAACTTCGAAAGAAAGTCATCATTAGCACCCAGGTGGCGCGGGCCGTATCAAGTACTTTTGGCGACGCAGAGAGCAATCCGGGTGGATGGAAGGAAGTCGTGGATCCATGCCACCCATGCCAAAAAGATTCCAACTGCACTGAAAGTCTTGCCTGACACTGATGACCGGAAAGAGACAGCGGTTGCAGAAACAAAAGAAACTGTTGCCAGTGAGCAGCCACCTGATCTGCCAAAACGAGAAGTGAAACTCGAAACAAAGCCTGAGACGATTGCCAAAGAGGGGGAAGGGCAAAGAGTGCCCCAACGTTGCCCAGCAGAATCGACATCACTGCTGACCGACGTGAAATCTGCCTTGAAGATACCAGCAAAACCAAATCGTGTACCCCTTTGGCGCCCATCAGCACTTGCCAGCACGCCAAAGAACGGATCTGCATCATTGGCGCGGCGCACACCAGTATCTGCAGAAGCGCCACAGGCTGACTTCAAGCCTGAATCTGAAAGTGCACCGGCACTGTTCACGGATCATACGATACCAGGAGCAAGGCGATACAACCTGTGGCCTCGAAAGCCAAAGTGATCCGCATTCTTTTTCTTTTGGTGTTTATGTCAACCTCTGGTTCAGCTCATGGACGGAGAAGGAACCAGGGGTGTAGAGGAGAGAAGCGTAAGAATTGTGCAAGTCGGACAATTCAAGACTCGCGGCTCCTCGGTGCGATCATAAAAGTACATGTGTCCGGAACCAGAGTGGACAAGCTGGGCGCACATGGTACTATGACAAGTGAGATAATTTATTAACAGTACATGTGTCCGGAACCAGAGCGGACAAGCTGGGCGCACATGATACAGAGGCGAAAACTGATCAAAGGTCCTCTGAGCAGTATAAGAAGGGACAAGTGATCTCGCCTAAAAACGAATAATCGAATCCAGGCTAAAAATAAAAAGGACAGGCAAAACTGAACTGTGAGAATTCCATTGAACTTATAGACATCAGAGCAAGCGCGACGAAGAGAGATATCCACAACGAACTGTGATAAGGAAGAAGAAGGACGACGAGAAGCATGCCGGGACTGGTTCCCGCCTCCTCCTGCACCACCACCGCTGAGAATGAGTCAGTTATAAAGACTATAAGTTTAAGAAAAACGCATGGTAAAACAAATTGCATGCTGGCACTAACGATAATAATGTGCTTTATGAGTGTGGTAGCACCAATATCGACAGCCCTGATATTAAGGTGGGTAGAAACAATACACCCATTAGAAATATTTTTACCAATAATTAATATATCCACTACTGAAAGCCCGGTTCAGGTGATCACTTATACCCTACCCCCAATGGAAGAAAGACACAGGGAAGGTTTTGGGAATAATACATTATTATTAATCATGAACATGACACATGCAATCCGAAAGAAAACAAATTGTTGGGTATGTGCCCATTTACCACAGCAAGCTGGGAAAGGAATAGGGTGGTATGTGCAGTCTTTACCATTAAGTTCTGCATGTAGTGCATCTTTAGGTGAAATGTTCTGTGGGAAGTCGAATGAGAGTAATACAGGTCAATTAGACAGAACCAACATGAATGAGTTTGAGGAGATAATAATGAAGCCTGTGGGTTGTTCCATTTTCCATAAAGCACAAGTAATAGCCCCAGAGCCCACGAGGAAAAGTACACGAAAGATAACACGACAAAATAGACGAGATAGATTGTCCCCGCCAGAAAAAACATCTGTAATGACGTTTCGTGTAAGAACAGAAGGGAACAAAGATGCGATTCCCCCATCTTACACGGTGAATTATAGTCCAAGAACTGTCCCTTTTTGTCTAAAAAAGAAAGGCTCTTTTTCAGTCGGAACATATACTGGTTGTATGAATACAGTGGTACTAAAATGGGAAATAGAACCAGTATACGTAGGTGATCCAGTTTATTTTATATGTGGAGAGAAAGCATACCCTTGGTTGCCTAGAAACTGGGGAGGTACATGTTACCTCGGGCTATTGTTCCCAGGAGTATTCCTCTTGGAAACAGCAGCCATGGCCAAATTATCCAGAACTAGAGTCAAAAGGACTGACAAAGGTGTTTTAATAGCAACTGATGTAGCAAAATCATTCATTCCATTTTTAGGACAGATAGTGAACTCCTATAATATAAGGCAACTGTCCAGAATCCTAAAGAATACAATAAACACAACAACAGATATATTATTTAACATGACGTTGGAAGAAAGAGGAATCAGGTTAATGACGCTGTAAAATAGAATGTCTCTCGATGTAATCCTGGTTGATCGTCGGGGAATTTGCAAAATAGTGGGATCAGCATGTTGCGTTTATGTCGATGACTATTCCCCCACGATCTTTGAAGCAATAAAGAAAATGCACGTTCTAAGCTCTGAACTCCCCACGGGAGAAGGGAGCTGGGGAATAGGATCTTGGTTTTGGGGAATACTACGATCTTGGGGCTGGAAGTTGATCTCAATATTAGTAGTGGTGTTTGGAATATTCCTAACGTGCTGTTGTTGTATACATTGTTTACCCATAGTTTGTGCAGAGGTAACTGAGGGATGTACGGAAGGATGCATGCAAATGATAACAAAGAAAAAACAACCTCATGATCGAACTAGCCCAGACCCAAATGAGATGAGGGTAATGAAAGAGTTGATGGCAATAGATATTAATGAAGACAATGATGACCACGATAGCATGCGAGACTCAGACATAAGTACTTCAGATTCATCATCACTAGAGGAGGTTTCAATAAATAGATGAGACGTTTGGCATACGGCCAAAGGAGGGTTTGTCAGTCTAGAAATCTAATTTGAGACCGCAAACGCATTTTGGTGGCCGTGGGCCAACCGTCTCATGCATGATACGACAGAATATAGGTTTTCGAGTTTGCAAATGAACGGCCATTTTGATGTAATAAGAATCGCCATTTTGTTTTCTAACCATTGCTCATTGCTTTCTGTTCCTATTGCTTCGCAGTATATTTTCTGCTTAGACTGCTCGACTGTGGAACATTGTTGTCTGTATATGAAAAGGACAAGGCCACAGGGCCGAGAGGATAACAAGAGTTTCGCTGAAACACAAACGTAGGCAGAGCCAGGAAGAATGCCCGGCTCCCTCCTTAATGTAGCCTTGAAGCAGAGCCGCAGGGCATTTAATAATTTCACAGCTGCCAGCCAGTCTCATTATATGGTAGAATATGTTAGAATAATACCGCTAAAGGCTTGAATTATGCTTTTCTAATGGCCCCCCTTTGCTGAGCCTGCTAAGAGCATGTCGGCTCCCAGGACACGAATAGCACCTGATAGATAGCAAGGTCTGGAATGCAACTCCCTCTGTATGTAGTTCGCTTCCAAGAACAGAAGCGCCATGTTCTATTGAAAAACCGAAAGATGCCTACGCACTCACGAATTGCAAATTGTTACTAGAATAGATGTTTGAAGGTGTCATAGTGGTCGGAGATGTCCATCATCACACCAAGTTCAAAGAAACCCAATGAAGAGGGGTGTTATACATGTCATAGCTGATTCTTTGATATGCATTTTGTATATATATGTAACTGATGTACGTAATTCGCTCTCTTGCGTCCCTCGAGGTCTAGAGATACACGTCGCGGGGCGTGAGAACCGAGTTGGCCAACTGAGACTTTTGCTTTGCAATAAAACCCTAGCTTTGGGAATACAACCTCGTGTCTGGCGTTTCTATCGTGTGTGGTGACCTGCCTTGTTTCCATAGACGTCAGGGTCCCCTAGGGGCCCCTTTCAGTGAGCGCTACCCACCGGTGCAGGTCTCGACTGGTGTCTAGCCTCTGTTCTTGTATTGCAGTCTCCCATGCTCCAGTTTCGGCTGTCACCCACCTCAGGAGATCCCCCCACCACTGTGCCACGCTTGGGTTTTTCGGGCTTTCCTTCCCATGGCTATGCGTCTTTTCGCTGTTATGTATATTAAGCCCTTGAGCTTATTCAGAGGCTTGTTTTTCCTGCTTCGTTTGTATCTGCCCAAGATGCAAGCCGCCGGTGTTTGCACCTCCACATCGATGTCCACTCCTGCCACTTTTGCCGCAGCTTGCGTCCAAAAAGCTTGTATCACTGGACATCCCCAGAACATGTGGGACATTCCTGCCCTAGGTTCGCTAAATTTGGGGCATGCTTGGGTTCTCGCTCCCCCGAAACTTGAGGTGGCTTCTGGCGTGAGGTATGCTCTATTAGTGATATAGAACTGTATGAGTTGCAAGTTGGCGTTCCTGTAGATCTTTTTGTGATAGGGGTTATTTTCTCCCATTCTTTGTCATCAAATTCTAGGCCTAGTTCATTCTCCCACTTTGCCCTGCATTTGAGTTTGTTTCTGGTCGTGCCCTCCATTGGTGCCTCATAAAGTCGTGAGGTTTCATGACCTCCTTCAGCCGCGTTAAGCATGGTTTCGTTGACCTTGTGCTCTATTACCAGGTTTGTAACTTCTGGCCATCTGTCCACCATTCTCTGCACCACTGCTCTATGGAGCAAAAACTGCCCTGTCGGCAGTCCCGTGGCCTCGTTGAGTTCAGCGAATGTTAGGATCTCCTGTTAATGTATCAGGTCCCCCAGTTTCGGCGCGCCATGAGGTTCCCACTGGCTACGCGTTTCCATTTGCCCCCAGGGTCTGTTTGCCATGATTGCTGCTATGGGGATTTGTGGAGAGTACAGGTCTTCTACCCTCACTGTCCTCCAGGCACGTTTCCAAAGCTGGGTCCCCAGTTTAACCAGGTATGGGCTGTTTTGTAGTACGCTAGTCGGGACCCAGAGTAGGTCCCTAAGTAGCAGCCGAGAAAGGGCTGGTTGTAAGAGTCGGGTGTCTGTTGTGGTTTCATCCGCCATCCACTTCACGACATGCTTCAGTTGACTTGCCAAGTAGTATGGTTCAAAGTTGGGGATTTTCATGCCTCCCCTTTCATAGGGTCTCTGTAGTGTCTCCACCGCCACTTTGCGTCTGCCTCTCTGCCAAAGGAACTGTCTGCAAAGCTTATTTATTTCCCTGAAGAATAGAGGTGGGATATTGAATGGGACATTGGTGAAATTGTGTAGTAGCCGGGGTAAGGCCACCATTTTGAGGAGACCAGCCCTGCCTGCCACAGAGAGCGGCAGTTTCCCCCAGAAGTCCATTGATTTCTCGAGGGCGTCCTTGGCTCACACCTGGAAAAGTCTGCGGATATCGCGACAGTTGCAGGGTTCTATGTTTTACATACGTCCCTTTTGAACATGGCCATCTTATATTTGGGACTGTGGAGTACACGGGATTGCGCAGTAAGCTTTCTGGGTGTGGAGTGCATGCACAGACTGTGGTATACAGTATATTTGTCGACCTAAATGCAGAGGGTGAGCTTATGGCTTTGTGTTGTACGAGTCACAGCGTATGCTTTGTGCTTGAATTGCACATATATTACTTGACAGTGAATGGAAAACAGAGTCTGGTACAAGTTATGTGTGGAGTGTTGCATGTGGGTTTGTACGCCTATGGAGCACCTACAATGAAGTGATTGCTTTTGGTTTGTCTGTTTGAGACTTTGGTGACGCTCGATCCCAACGATATTATTGTTGTTGATTGTGGAGGGACAAATGCACACCATGTAACATGATTTTCAGTGCCGTTTGTGCTGAGGGAGGCAGTAGGCCAGGTAATGCTTCTGTTTCTTATCTCCTGCATAATTTTGTATCCCAATCTGCAGACACCCATGTAGGCGCATTATTTTTTATTTGGTCTGGAAAAGGAGAAAGTGCGGTACATTCTGAAGAAGTGTATTTGTGTCTTTTTACAACTTGTGCCATTGTCGTGCTGTACAAATGGGAGTCTATCGTTTCACAGCACAAACAGTTTTCCCCACAAATATCGTTTTTGCTGATATAACTGCATTTACGAATTCTGCGTGCTCTACACACATTGCCTTGCTGCCCTTTTTGGAAGTATAGGAATAATGTTTGTGCTTGCTGTTGCGCACTTGCGCTCTTGAAAACGCACTGCAACACGCACAACCATCTGTTTCAACAGCCACCCATTTCTACCTGTTTCCACTGCAGTGTTTTCCACAGTAGCACGGTTCCTTCCATTTAGCACACAATTGTGTGGAGGGTATACAATGCGTGTCGCACTGCCTCCCTTCATTGGCACTTACATTGTGACACTCTGAAAGGAGCTTTATATCATAATCAGCCACAAAAATATTGCTAAAGGGACGTTATGGTGAAGGTGCGGTACAACAAACATAGTATCATTTCTAAATACACTATGGTAAAGCAACGTTATGTTTACAGTGCCCTAATAAAAACCTATGAAATTCACTAACAAAAAACATTGTTAAAGGGACGTTATGGTTAAGTTGCACTAGCAAAAACCTATCAAATTCAATGGAAAAACGTTCTTACAGGGACGTTATGGTTACAGGTCAAACCGAAACACCCCACAAATTCGCCAGTTATGGTAAGCTAAGCAACCATAACTCGTGCCAGCACTGTGCTCTGCTAAGACTAACACCCATGACATCAAAGATGACATCACATGTCTGGCTCCCTCTTTTTTTGTTCACTGACGCCCGCCGTGGGTGAAAATATGGAGAAGAAAGCAAGAAGCATGAGGCGAGTTAAGCTGCAGGTTACATTCATAAATTCACCATGAAGAAAGAAGGGAAACTTAGAGGGGATAAGAGAGGTCTGTAAAGAATCAAATTCATTGCAGAAAGACAAAAGAGGACCCGGAGGACGATAGACAAAAAAAATCCATGAAGTGTGCAATAAGAGTAAAAGCGTATGGCTGTACGTCCACCGGCATCTAAATCTGTCAGATAAGAGGAATGAGAGAAAGTAGTTTGAAAGATAGAAAGAGCAGTGGGGCTAGAAGCTGTAAAAGAAGCAATACAGGTCTCAGTGATACAGAGAAATTGTAGATAAAGTGTGAAAAAAGGATCAAGACTGGATTAAGTGTTATTGCAGAGAGAATATCCAAAGAGCAACAGATTTACACAGATGGAGTGAACGAGAAATGGGAGGATATATAAAATTACCAATTTTATGAGAGTGAGAGGACAAGGAGGGGGCTGAGGCTAAGAAAGAAGAACAGGAATAGAGCATTTCATAGTGAAAAGGAAAAAAGAAGACATTTCGGGCTCATTCCAGGTTTCCTGGTATCCTGATGGAAAATCCGCCAGGACACCGGCAAGTGGTAATACTGTTACAGGTGCCTGACCTGCCGGTATTACTGGCAGATTACAGGTGCCAGCAAGAGTATGGTATTTCCCATTCCATGGAGTACATAGGACTACATGGGGGGAATGCCGGTATTACAGGCACCGGTAATACCGGTACCCGTAATACTGGCTGTTTTTCCCTGTGGTGCACTTCGCTTACCTCCAGCTCTTGGCTGGAGGTAAATTGGGCCACCCCACCAGCAAACCTGTGGTTTGGCTGTGCAGGAGAAGTGGCAGTAAAAGTATTATTGCCATTTTTTTTCCCACACCACCAAACTTGGAATAAGCCCCATTGTAAGCAGCATGAGATGACTAGCAGAGGAACGATGAAACATGACGGGAAAAATTGTGATGCTTACAACCAGCAGAAAGAAACCAATTGCATGATAAAAGTCTTCATCAGATGGCCATGTATTTTGGTCCCAAGGATCTTCAGGGATCCTCTAGGATCAACTGGATGACAAACAGGCATCTGCAAACAATGGTAGCATATAACATAGGTGCGCGCAAATTGGCACTAGACAAAAAAAGGGAGACCAGCATGGGTGAAATGGGAACCGAAAGAGGACCTGGAAATAATGTTCAAAGGGCCTCCATTTTATACATTTTCAACAACCAACCCTTTTACTATGGGAAAATTTGGAAATACAATAGGTTACCACACAAAGAATTCCCAGGATGCAGAGGCCTACCGGGAAATCTCCAGAGTTTCCTGTATGACAGCCCACCACTGAAGACTTGGAGAACCTCGAAGACGACCAAACCAGGCACAAACACTGTAAGCCGATCTAGGGTATGGCGATCGTACACGGATTGTTGCCCAATTGGACAGTGATTTAAAAATGGCCAGCGCACATTTTCGAGCCTGCCTTGTGGCAGCAGATACGTGGATTATTAAACTGTTTAAAGTGGAATGAAGAAGAAAAATTAGATCCTAAAAGCTAAAGTATCTACCTGGTCGACCGATATTTGGTATTTGCCTATCCCAGTACTTGTGCTAAAGAATCTTTGTAATAAAGTAGATGTTATCATGACAGTGACTGAACAGTTCTCCAATGTAGCAAAAAATCCCTTCACCTAAGTCTACTGCACAGGACTGTGAAATGATTTCTTTAAAACTCCCAATTAGGTCTATGAATAGCTTAATCCCATCAACTTGATTATGATAAAGCTATAACACTCGAGTTGGAGTTCCCAGAAAACCAATACTAACCAGGAAAGCGATACGGCAAGTGAATCATAGCTATTAGCACTCTGGATGCGTGAAGATCCAGTAACGCTGTTTTTTTTCATGAAAAAATAACATTCAGAGATTTAGCCAGCAAATTCTCATGTCAAAGGAAAACTACAACAAATATGGCTGACGTGAAAATGGCAAAGGGAACTACATGGGCACCATTCTCCATTTCCATTGGCGGTCATTCATGAGGAGCGTTGCAAGGCAGACCGGCATTGAGGCTGGCACTAGAGATGTATGTGTATCATGGAGGATGGTGGTGGTAAGGGTATTCGATTGGTGGGTGCGGTGGCACATTGCACTGATCCGAAAGCTCACAATGCAACCATTACCACTGGCTATGGCATGCCTTCTATGCTCTAAGGTTGTCTGTGGCACAATGCCCGGGTACTAATGCCATCTAAATGGGCTTGCCTAAAACAGCCATACTCGTAGATGTCCCACCGTTTTGCATGTTGATGCCAGGGGGGGAGTCGGTACCCCTAGCCCTACATAAAATGTATGGGATTCTTGTCGCAAAGCAAATTTCACACAAGGCCCCATGCTTTGCCACAAGTCTTCCTATCGATACTTATGGAGACACACAGGCCGCCTTTTCTTTTTGTGCAAAAACCACACTGAATCACCGGTTTCTACACAGATCTACAACTGAATTTTTGAAATTTCATTAGTAGACGAGGCCGTGGATCTCCACCAAATAAGCATCGTTGTAATTTCGGTGTAGGCTGCTTTTCACATCTATTAGCGCAAAGATACCAGAAGGTGATTGAAGCACTCTCTACAAATACAAATAAATAGAAATGTTGCTTTGGAATAATGATCAACCTACTGACAACCAACCAAAGATTCACCTCTGTTGATCAGGAATATAGTTGTGCAAAAAGCCACTCCCACTAGCAGGCCACTCTTGGTTCATAATACACAATATCATTTAATAACCTTCACTTTAGGCACACATTCATTCACAGGATGCTGTTTCATTGCATTGCGGTGTTGCTTCTTACCGTTTTCCAGATATCCGGGTACATACAGAGCCTGACTCCTCTGCATTCTAAAGCCACGCCTAGTAGTCTTATCCCTTCCTTCCGCGCGCACCTTTAAGCTGTACCTGCCATCCCCATCGAAAGCGGTGAAATACCGTGAATAGATGCCGTCATTCTTTACCACATCAGCACCTGTGAGGGAAAATAATGATTCATATCTGCATGTCATCATGCATTCTTTGTTGATTTAGATCAATATCAGCAAATACATAAAATGTATGGGTTCATAGGTAACATCACAAAACTTTTAGGGAGGTCAAATTAGTCTGAAACCTGTGACACTGGCATGATTGATTGAAAAGTGGTTTCCTGAGTTGGACCAATCCTTGTGCACTCTTTGGGCCTCATCATGAGTTGGGCGGTAGCCTTTTAATGCAGCGGTAACTGTAATACCGCCGCATTTAAGGGCTGGCCCTATCACGAGTTGGGTGCTAAATGGTCTGTTTTACCTCCAGATTTTTTCTGGAGGTGAAAATCCCATTTTGTGCCCTGTTTTCGGCGTAATTACCGCCAGCTGTATTAGCGCTCAGTATTTGCACCGAAAATTCCCCATTGGGTCCACTGGACCCAATGGGGAATGGGGTTTTACCGTTAACGGCCAACCCGTGATCCGGCAGTAATACCATCAGGCCGGGTGGCACTAACGCTATTATTTTTGGTCGATATTACAGCCAGGATACCGCTCAACTCGTGATGAGGCCCTTTGTATATTAAAGGATATGCATGTTACAGAACACTGAAACAGTTTGGTGGGCCTAAACCTGGAACATTTGTTCACATACTTGGAGTCTACAAAAAGTGGGAATGTCAATAACAAGATCTAAGAAATAAGTGGGAACGTACTCAATGGAAAGGCAAACATTAAAGCGGTACTGCCAGTCTGTTTTCTCTGTTTACAGGCAGATCCCAGATCCAAACACCACTTTTCATCTTTCTAAGATAAATACATTTGAGTACCATTAAATTGGGTAATAGTTGCACCTCTTATTTTCTGAGAAACATGCTCTTCTTTTGGTGATGCAGTAAGTTAATGGGGATCTGTTGTAGAGTATACCTTGTAAGATCCCCCACTCTCGGGATCAACCTTATTTGAATGTCATGGGCACTTCGGGCTAGGAATCGCCTCAGCAGATTGTGTGTTACCCCTGACATTGGCGAGCTTAAGAAGATACAGGGAAGAGGTTGGTGAAATGTTTCAGGTGTTGGTGCTCCTATGCTGTATCCGGAAAATGGGTTCATGTGATTATTTGTTTGTGACAGCAACTCTAATGCTTGTTTTGCTGCACAGCATTTCCTGACATGAACAAGAAATTTGGGGCTACCAATCAGGTTGCATACATTTTCCTCTATAGATGGAATGGCCCTGGCCTAGGCATATCACCCATTCATGGCTGTTCATAAAATTATGCACAGTGCCTCCACCTGCCGCTTTACAGGCAATAGTATTTGGATCTTTAACTTAATAATGTGATAACTCTCTTGACTACGCCAATTATAATACAAAGTGTGTGCTGTATTATTTATTATGTTAAAACAGTCTTGGGTACAATAGTCAAAATAAATAATGCGTGCAATGTATGTACATAAAACAAATAAATTGGCTGGGATGAATACTAAATACATATTTTTCATCAGTAGCACAACTATGAACTGTTACCATGACACTGATGCTGTGTATGAGCCATTCATTAGGATGGCCAAAGTCTATCTTATATTCCACTGGTTTGCCGAAAAACAACAGTGTCCTCTACTAGGAGGAACCTCCTTAGAATTCCCCTTCGACATGATCCTGTACACGGGGCACCTCTTGTGATAACAAGGATTATATGCCCTAGTCAAGGTCTTTATAAATGAGGTGCTGCTTGGGTGATCCTTTTTTGTGATCTACTTTGGCCAGACTGCCTGTGACTAATTGGATTCTGCTCTGCAGGAGTACAAAGATGAGTAGGGGTAAAATGGCCCAAAACAATCATAAAGGTAAAACAGGAACAGTTAAGAGATATACCGCCTTCGCCTTTTGTGGTAACATGGGCAGAGGGAAGGCTATGCTATTTAGAGGGGTGTAAAGGTGAACCAGTAGTGACCGAAACAACACAGTATCACAGTGCAAAATAAAGGCAATGTCCAGTCAAGGTTCTATCAAAATATATTATTATTATTATTATTATTATTATTATTATTATTATTATTATTATTATTATTACTGCATGTAGATTGAATAGAACTACTGTACAAAACCCACTGCAAAGGATAAACAGAGAAGATGCAACAGACTGGAGAAAGTAGCAATCTGATCGTAGTTCCAGGGGTGGTATGTAAATCACTAGCCACAAAAAGCATATATCTTGGATGAAAACAGAGGCGATCGTGACCCAAACAGTTTCTACGGTCCAAGTGGCTAAGGGGGCAGTTCAGAGTCAACAGTACCTGGATTCAGTTCTCGGTAGACTGACAAAGTCAGACCCATTATCAAATGTAGATGTGAGCGGATCAAGCTCAGTTCAGGCAAGTTGGATCGTGTGGGCCCAATCAGCAAGTGGGCGAAGAGTCGCTCGGTGCAGTAGAAGGGCAGCTCCCAAGGATGCAGGTCAGGCAGTCCCAGGAACACTTCCCAGTTGGCCAGTCCGGGTCAGGCTTTTGCCACCAGGAGGGATCGATGATTGACGCTCTATGGGTTAGAGTCAGTGGGCTACAGTCATCGAAGTGGTGATCTTAGGTGCATCGATGTGCGCTCGATTAAGCTACAATTCAAGAGCTAGCTGGGTTTAGCCATGGTTACAACCCCCGGGTAGAGTCAGCATGTGACTTTCCAGTGATTCATTCAGGTTCTGGTGTCAAACAGTCATTTCTGGCATAGCAGGTGATGAGCTTTAGCTAGAACACAATGCAGTGTTGAGCTGATTCAAAGTGCAGGCAAGCTTGAAGTGGTGGAGGAGCACATCAACTAGCAGCAGTGACTGCCCTCTTGTTCCAGGTGTGGAGAACATGAAGCGACTGGTTCTCTTCGATAAAACAGGAAACCTCTGCTGGTCAGACCCGCATTTGATGTGAGCCCCACGCAAGTGGACTCAAGAACTGATGGTTCTATTCAGGGTCTGCTCCCCCAGGTTAGGAGATCCCTGTGCAGATCGGTGGGTTCTGTTCCAGAGCAGAGGTCACTCCCGATGTGCTCTTGGAGTGGGTAGGTAACAGGTCTTTCTTTTGTCTTGGATGATTCCTTCGTCACCTCAGGCTGAGGGGTTTGGAAAGTACAGCTTCCCCAACGGATGTCAGTGAGTTCTTCAGAGGGAATCTGCAGCCTTAATGGAGCCGAGAGGATCTGGAAGAATCTGAAGAAGGGGTTGAGACTCCTTCTTTTAAAAGCAAAAGTCCTCAGGTGAGTGGACTAAAGCTAGCCTGCTTTAGCAGTCCAATCCCTGCTCTTAAATGGAGTGTACTTTGCCCGTCTCATGTCACACCAAAAGGAAGTGGAGGGGACAGCAAAGAGAGAGAGAGGACAGTGAAAACTAACATGTTGAAAGTCTCCTTCCATTGACTCCTGGCTATCATAATCCTGCCCCCTTCCCATCTCACTGTTAATAAAGACCTTTAGAAATGCGGCACCCTGGTGTGAGGTTACTCCTTTGAGTGTGTGTGTGCTCCTTTGATGCCCAAGACAGCTTCCTGCTGTGTGGCTGCCTTGACCGCAGGGTGTTACCTGCTCTCGCAAAGAGATCAAAGTGTAGGCCCAACACGCCAGGTTCCTGTCCTGCCGTTTGGTGGACTACAACCGGGTGACCAGAATACACATCCCCTTCCACAGCAGAACAGACTCGCAGGAGCTGACACATGTGCGTTATCAATTGGGATGTGGAGGTCATGATCATAAGTAGTACCATGCACCATGCCTAAACTCGGGCATAGCTTTATTTTAGAGATTATCCTGCCACCATCATGGGTTATATAGGTTACATGGGTTTGGGTATAGGGGTACATAACTTAAATGCCACGCCTGCATGGCAGAGACTTGTCTGTCACTGCCACAATCCAATGGGCCTCTGTGACCTCTGGACCTGCTTGGTGCCACGGGTAGAGCAGGCACGGTGGATCAGAATACTGATGCAGCAGGCCACAGATACATACTATGCTTCTAAATCTGACCAGCAGATCACCCTTTCAGAGATGGAACTACCCGCATCATTTTATTATTCATTGCAAACTAAAATATGCCAGGACTTTGCACCCTTGCCAGGTGGCAATAACTGCCCCTGCCCTCACCTAATGAGATGAGGCACTTATTAAAGGCATGGGGCATTATTTAGTGTTGGTGGTAATTTATCGGTAAATCTGCTGAATTACCCCAGCACTCGGTCCTGTGGATATACCAGGGGATTGCCAGTGGTGACAAGGTGGTGCTAACCCCTATTTTTGGAATCCAAAGGACTTCATGGGGATTTGGGCAGAATTACTGCGAGCAGTTATTTGTCAGGTTTACGTTTCACAGTTTGCTAACCTTTATTGCAAGGGGGTTTCTGGCAAGCAGTAATTCCAAAACAGTCATTCCTCTGCAGTAATTCCACTGAGGGAAATCCTAGACTTCAAGGTCATACTCTGAATTCGCAAAAACTGCAGTAATCCTGTTACTGCCAAACAAAGCAGAGGCTGCAAATGCAGGTAGACACTACCAAAACCTTAAAACACTGTAGTGTTGTGATTAGTAGTATTAGCAAACGTATGCAGTCCACACCAGAAACCCCCTGCAATAAAGGTTAGCAAAGAGTGGAACAAAAACCTGACAACTTTTTCCGCAACTGGGCCAACCCCTCTGGTAATCCCATTATACAAAAGTCAAATGAATTAGGCAAAATGTATTACATTTAGATCTGAAGAACCCATACAACGTTTTCAATTTAGTAAATAAAAACACTTGAAATCAAATTTTGAAAAATCCACAGTTTTTTTAAAAACACAGGCAGAGATGTGACTCGGGATCCAAAGTCCTTTATCAGGCAACTCTCTGCCTAGACGTTATCTTCATTCATGAAGGCTTGTAATATACCACCTTGTTTGTGTACAAAATCTTATAGTCCTGTTAAACAAGAAAAACACATGTGCCGTAGGCGGTGTCTATTGCGTGGAGAGAGTAGAAACTTTCTCAAGTGTTGACGCCTTCTGTTCGCCCACTACAAATGTGTTTTTCTGGTTTAGCAGACTTTTGCTCAGCCCCACTCTTAGTGAATGATGCTCTCCTTAACTTCTCTCATGTGTCCCTCATCTTGTAAAAATTCTGAGCAGGAAAAGTATTTGTAGAAGGCAGAAAAGTGATTGTGGTTTCAGTGTTTTAATATGGGCTTCCTGCTTCCTGCTATTGCATCAGCCATTTTCCTGCACCATCACTGTCTTACCTCATCAGCAACCTGAAAGGGGGTGCTGGACAATTAGGCTGGATTCTCTGCTATATGCCTGTGCTCCAAGCAGCCTGAATGCTGCTGGCCAGCGTCACTATGGAGAATTTCTTGTTAATTCCAATAATAAAATATTATGATGCCTGCCAAGTTATAGAGGCCCTTTGTTTGATGGATTATGTTGGAGAAAGAAGTTGTGATCGAATGTCCTAGTCTGTGTTTTGGTCATCCATCGTCCTAGCTGTGGGTTAGCAGAGGACATTGAGGTTGGGTGTGTGCATACCTATGGATATTGTCACAATCAGGAACACAATTGATGTGAATAACAACGAGATGTACCAGGAATAATGGAGTGCATTCCTTTCATTTAGTAATGCTGCTTAAATAGCTTCCTCTTTAATAAGCACAAGGTACTCACCTTGTGCAGCAATAGTGAAGAAACACCCAGGAGGGGAAGATAATAGGCAGGCAGATGTACGGCATATCCCAGGGACTGGGAACATAGTTGCTCCATTGTCGCACCAACTCCAACAACATGCCACATGCCCACATGCCAGCTCAGTGCTCCAGCCTCAAGGACTCCTACCCAGCTCTGCCCCTGTATAGACTGCTTAACACCACCCACTTTGGAAAAGAGGTGAGGAAAGTACAATTCTGGGGACCTTGGACCATTTATAAACCATCAACCCTTACATTTGGTAAAGATATGCCTCCTTTCTCATCCAAGGCCCATTGACCCTTCACCTTGGTGCACTGGCATTCGTCCTAGGTATTCCTCATGCCCGGTGGTCCAGCCTCAGCAACTCATCATCGTCCCTTGCCTCTTCTCCTTTAGATAGTCCTGAACCCAACCCACTTTGGAAAATAAGTGGGGAAGGTACCATTTTAGGGAGTGGGGGCCATTATTAAACCCTTTTCCCTAACATTAAATTTGTATGGATTTTTAAGAAATTCATAGCAGAACATTTCCCTTAGTACAAGTCGACATTTGTAAAAACAAACGAATCCTTATTCACAATTTTACTGACATCTTTGTTACCAAATTCAGCCATCCCTTGGCAGACTTGAACCAGTCCACTCTTCTACAAAGCACAACACATTCCTGCCTTAGAACCAGCATCAACTGTGGTCCTCCCACGAGTACACACATCCCCCAATTCCTCCTGCCCCCTTTCCTGAACGGAGGGAGACACTTTCCCAGGCTAGCCTTCGCTACCTACTTCCGTTGCCTCATCCCACAGGAAGCAAGTAATGCTTCTCAGAGCTGTGCTTATTTAAACAGGTTTCACTAACCAAAGCCAAACAGGGATGTTGTGCCCTCTACGTGACTCTCTTATTTACTAGTGCAAGCTTCCATTGGGTATCCAGTCCCTTATTCGACCACACCAATCTAATCCGGCCTGAATGTCGAACACATTTTCCAGAATTGCCTTTATTCACAATCTTGCCTCTGCTGGCGACATTCATGTAGCTTCACTGCCATCATTGCCACACAGGTGACATTATGGTAGAGGATAAAAAGACAGATCCATTTAATCAGGTTTCACTACAAAAAACACTGATGTTGTGCCTTCTAGTAAGATTCTGTTAGTCACGTCTGGACATCATCCCTCCAGAATGAACACATATACCTGACATCCCAACCGCTACAACTACCGCTAAGAAGCAGCTATCATGCAACTGCCACACCGGCTGCACACATATCCGGTGCACACACGCACCTTATGACTCTTTCTCTCTCTACTGACTGGAACTATGGTTTCCGAGGGCGTTCAACCTACCAGCGCTTTTAGATCATACCAATGATACATTAGGCGCTATATAAATGCCAAATAACATAACATAAAATAACTAGTGCAGGCTTCCATTGTGTATATCTTTCTAACAGAAACGTGCATAAAATAATGACCTTACATTTGGATTCAGAATTCTCGTCTGGGATTTACCTCCGTCAGACAAATGCATTCTTGGAAATGCAGTGGCAGAGCTCACTGTAATTCGGACAAGGATTTCAGAGATAAAACAAAAAAAACACAAAACCAGTCTTTGCTTGCCCATTTCACCCTTTTTAGGCAAAAACCAGCAAAAAATATCAGTAAGAAGTACTGGTGGCCCTCAAGGAAAAGCCTTAGAAGCGAAACGAAACAGAATAAGAAAACTCCCTTGCAGGAAGAACAAAATCGAGCACTAACCAGGGGTATTCTGCCAGTGTTCACTATCATCCCCACCTTACTATTAAACAAATAAAAAGCAAACAGCCAAAAAAACAATCATATCAACAAGAAAAAAGAAAACAATGGGCCTCATTACACGGATGGCGATAAGGATTTACCGGTACCGGTAAAATACCGGTACCGGTAAATCCTTACCGCCTTACTACGAGGTCCCTTTGTGGGTTGGGGGATTTAACGCCTGCTATTTGCAGGCGTTAAAATCCAACCCGCAAAGGGACCTCGGAGCTAATTACGACACCGCAAAATTGCGGTGCCGTAATTAGCGCCTTCCCCGTTCCCATAGAGCCCTATGGGGCAGAAATGGGAATGGGGAAGGGCAATGGTGGAAGGGGGATTTACCGCCCCTCCAACCTTGGAATGGGGCGTTAAATCCCCTTTCCACCAAGGCGGTGCCGGTATTTTACCGGCATGAGCCATGGCGCTAATAGGTGTAATGAGGCCCAATGTCCTAATTCGACCTTTTCACAAATTTTACACCGAATTCAGGGAGCAAAAATGCTGCACTTTCTTCGGTTGGATGCGGGTATGTTGTGGTCTGCGAATGACGACAGATGTAAGAAGCAGAAAAAGAACACCTCTACCTGAGGGAAACATAAATATATACATATATATTGCTTTTGATTTCCAACATAAACTTTGATCAATTAAATATTTCGCTTGAAGCGTGAAGGTTTAAAATATGCCTCTGTGCAGTATATACGTCATTTGCGCCTGTGCACACGTATTTCTGGTGTATAAGCCGGTATCATCGCCTCCAAGGGCGAATGAGAAGGAAGCGGCCTGCCAGGCATGATGGGAATGTGTACAGTTTGTGTCCTCTGTGGATGGGCGTGGTTTGAGCCAAGGATCCAGAATATGTTTGGTTTCAGTACACTTCACGTGTATAGTGCCGAAGGCCATTGTTGTGGCATCAAAGGCAAGCACCGTGGGCTGTTTGGCCGTGCCTCGCAGCACGGGTCTGGGTTACATAGACAATGATGGCTCCTTGAATGTAGCTGCTTCCGGCTTTGCATCACAATGAAGCACACGTTCAGTAGATATTGCGAATTGGAGATTCTGATTCATGGACTGCATGTCGTCTTCCATTACCCAACACCGCGCTTAATTACAGAAATATTTTGCAGGGCGGAACTTTACAGTTTCCAGGATTCTGCAGTCTTACTACACCGCACCACAACAAACATATCAGGCGGGCTCGGACTGGCTTATAGGGCAATAGGCCCATGGCCGAACCAAAAATGCAAAATGCTTTTGTGTGGGACCGTTTTTTGGGATAACGTGGGGCACTTTTTTGGCCAATGAGGGCCAGCATGTTATGGGTTACTTCCCTAATAGTTTTGACCTGTGTTGCTGAATAAATATTCTTTAAAATGTACAATTTACATCACATTTGATAAAAAAAAACCTTCCCCTTGGGTGCTATTCAAACAGCGTCACGGGCGGTTCAGTCGTTGTAGGGGTCCTATACCATCAGCTCCTCGTTGGTTCTTTCGTTCCAGTGGTGACTGTGCCTTTCCAGTCCCAGAGACCTGCTTTTTATGCAGTTTTCCCCCATTCATACAGCCTGGCTGTCAATCACACAGCAGGGTGGCTGTCCTGGCAAGGACAGTCACCCAGCCAATCAAACAGGAGTGCGTCTTGGGTTACCAAGGGAACCCATGGCAGGGGTCCTAAGACCTCTCCTTCACATCCTGCCTACTCAGCCGTTCAGGCGTCTTAAGGAGGGCTTCTGTGCAGAAGCCCGTGAAAAGACGTCAAACAAAGGGACCAAACCTGGTTTGGCGCGCAGAGTAAAACACGAGAAAGACTTTAACAAAAGGAAATGGTGACTAAATCCAGGCGGAGCCGAAATAAAATATATTTGGTCAAGCGGGTCTATGTTCGAGGCTAATATAATAGCCTAAAACAATACCATAGTTATATAAGATAACCGCGGTATGAAAAATAGGGTAGTTACCACTGCCACCAGCCAAGTCTTGATGAAAAGAGAGCGAAACAGTGCTCCAAGAGAAACAGACAAAAAGAGATAAGAATTAACCCTTTCCAATACTCCATGTAAGATGGGGTGTACTGGGTCTGTGGTTTAAAGAGACTACATAAAGTTAATGGCAGCTTTACATGTTTCTTGGAGACAGTAGTCAGTCCCAGAATAATTGAGTCAGTGGGAAGTCTAAAAGACAACCCTGTGTCAGTGCACTGAAGCTGCTGTGTAACACACATAAAAATGATGCTCATGGAGTAGGTGAGGCTCCAGAGCCCAAGATCACACAAATAGTAAAACACACACAGCAAAACACATGTAAGAGTGGGAAAAAGGCTCACACTCTTACCAGGTGAAAAAAATAAACCCTAGAAATCCAGCAAAGCTGCTGAGGGACTCATTAGGTAAGGGAAATCAGCCAATTATGCGAATGCTCCCTAACACCTGCCCCCCCCCCAAAACCCCACCCCCCAGATTGTTCATTTTGGGAAAGATTAGTTAATAACTAAAAAAAGATTATTTAAAAAACATAAAACAAAGTTGTGGCCTAGTCCCCATTAATTCTCCCATAGTCAAAAAATGTCAATTTTTGCCAGACTTCACAGTCCAAATCGCTGGAAGGATTTGGACCAGGTGCGAAACAACTTGGGCACGAACTTGAGGCCGTTTTGTGGTTTATTCCGTGCAGTAGTTTTTTAAATATTTGATGGAGAAGGAGGTGCCCTCTTCTCCAACATAGATAGCTATACCTAGGATACATTTCCAAGAAACCAGGTGTTTACAGTGTTTACAGTGGTGGGAATGGAAAATATTTGAAGGGGAATCCCACAAGGGAGTGGAGTTCAAAGAGGGGCGGAGTTCAGAGGGGGCAGAGCTTGCAGTTGAACTCCGATCAAAGAATGTTCGAAATAGTTTAAAAATGGAGGAATTTCTTGCATGGCTTGAAAGCACACTTACTATGATTTGTGTACTTTTCAAGCCATCTTCTCAAGACTACAAATACCACAATCTATTTGGGAAAGGCAATGTTCACTGAGCCCCGAGCTTTCCAGGCTCGATAACGCTTGATAATCTAAGATGCTAGGTGTGCATAGTGTACTTGCACAGAGCAGTCTCCATTACTGAGCCCGCGAAGCTGAGGGCTCGGTGATCATTGTGTTTTCCAAATGGATTCTGCTCTGGGTGCACAGTGTGCTTTTTGCTCTGTCACAGGGTCTTTGACCCTCAGCGAACCTGGGTGCTGTCCTCAGCAGGGGGGTATCCAATATTGCAAGAGGGATTTGGTTTGTTTGACCGAAGTGAAATGATTTGCAGCGGACTTGACCGTAGTCAATTTCACCGTAAATCAGGTTTTACTTCTGAAAAACAAATCATATTCTGCCGTACACCAAAGCCCCCACCCCCTTCCCCTACTTACCTTTTTGCTCCCCGCTGCTGATTCTCCTGCAACCCTGTGTTGTCAGATCCGTCCCTCTAACGTGGCTCGGAACTGATGCCACAGGGCCCCTTTTTCTTTTTTTTTCTTTTTTAAAATCTTTAAGCGGTTGGGTGCATGGGACAGCCCCGCAACCACTGCTGACATTATAGTGAGCAAGGGTGCGGGGTACAACCACGCAGCTCCTGCTCTCCTTGTTCACTATAATGCCGTTCGAATGGGAGATTTGATCGTAATATTCGTATTAGATCAAATCTCCCATTCAAACAGTTTGTTTTTGGTCAAATTGGGGAAACCGTTGCAAGAGTGGGGGGTGAGCCATGAAAAAAGTCCTTTTACTTTTCCCGCCAAATGCAGTGCACACAATTCTATACGTTCTCATTCGTGACTCTCAAACCGGCCATCCCCGTCCGCATGATCATTACAGATGCAGGAAACTCATCTATAGAGACATCTGTCCAGGTGCTCTGGGGCAAAATACATGCAAACCTCCTAATTTGCTTATGGATTGCAGCAACAGAAGTGAATTCACAGAAAAGGACATTGCAAGGAGCATCGTCTTTGATACTTAGAGGCACCATGGAAATTACTTTAGAATAAGTTGTCATAAGTAAACCAGGTGGCAAATAACTTTGTGGTGCAACATATAAAAATTGCACTATTATTATATATGGAGCAACTCTATAGTGACTGGGCTTTTTTATAATAGCATGATGTACTAACATAAGCTATGAAGTGAATCAGAATCACTTACAGAGCTGCAGATTTGAATTTTGAAAACACAGTGCGTTAGATGGTGAAACCGGGATGTGGACAATTTAAGCAACTGAGCACATCTTCCCGGGGTTTAGCTGATATACGTATTTATTAAGGTTTTGCTTCACATTTCATGTGCTTAAATTATACTTTACTTATAGCAATGCCTTGGAAGCAAACCACATTACATAATAAACTAGCCTTTCATAGTAAATTAACTATACACGACAGACAATGTCATAGAAATAAGTTGAGCAATAAGTGTATGGCTTTAATTTTATTCCCCCCATCCTACATTCAAAGTTAGCCTCACAAATCCCCTTTGGGTTTTAAAGCCACAGCCATTATTTCATGAAGGATACAACATTATGCACCCTTCTCACTTCTGATCACTCCCTCCCAATTCCATTTCTAAAGGGACAAAGGTCCTTGCTAATAGGAGCCCCTCCATCCCATCAGTGCCTAATGGCCCACATTGTAATTCTCTGGGACACAGAGCAACGTGAGAGTGCCCCTGCTGCACAGAGCTGCTTGGGGCATTGTCCTGGCAGTGGGACACCTCTCCCGTTTGGAAAGGGTAAGGTGTCATGCTGCCAGGACAATGAGTGTGCTGAGCAGGAATTGCCAGCAGGACACCTTTCCTGCTGAGCACCCTTATTGAGGTGCCGAACGGGGAGAAGTGTCCCACTGATAACTGTCCCGCAGCTTCTCCCCAGCCCCTGCTCAATATGCCACACAGAGCAGATTAGATCACCTGTGAGCGCCCCGTGCATGGTTGTTTGTTTGACGGGGCTGGAACACAGGCAAGCCGGATCCCGAAATCTGGCTAGAGAACTGATGCCAGATCTCAGATCCGGCGAGAGCTGGCCCATTAGCCAGCACCAGGTGTTTATAAATGAAACAACCGCCGTCTTTTTCTTTTATCGATGCAAGAGAGAGCCGCGTCTATAACTTTCGCTATCCAAAAACAAAAGAACTGGAAAATGCCATTTCCAGGAGAAAAATCTGGAAAATGCCTTTAGGGTAGGGGTGTGTTTGGCAGAATCCTGTGCAGTTCCCTTGGGGAACACTGCAAAAAAGATTAAGACTACAGGAACAGCAGTAAACCCAATTGGTAGCAGTCTGCACCACCCAGATTTACCTGGTAGCTATGGCTGAGCGGTCAGACTTCTCTCAAGAAGAGTAGGGCAGTATGCAGAGTATACACAATAGGGTCAAGACACAGTAGAGAAAACAAACACTGACCAGAGCTTTGTATAAAAAGTATATAATTATTTATTTAAAACACACTTTAGGCAATATACTAGCACTCTAATGAAAAGTAATCTAAAACACAGTCAGGTAAGTATACACACCTCCCTTGATAACTATCAGACAAGTCAGGGTTAAAGCACAACTATTTGTTAAGACAGAAGTGAGCGCTTAACCTAGATGGCACTCCAATAGTTTAGGTTAAAAAGGGAGAGAAAAGGCAGAGCATAAAATAAAACAGTTCCCAACACTTTTAAGAGTTCAGAGCAAGGGGAGAAAGGCAGGTTATACTGTAGAGCCAAAGTTCATAGGCCAGGCCCACTTTAAATCGAGCCAAGAGAAATGTGCCCAGGATCACACGGTTTAAAGTGCACTGAAAGTCTTTGCAGAGTGTTCAAAAGAGGTTGGGGTGAGTCAAAAGATATAGTTAGAAGGCCTGGAGCCAACCCAGTTTAGAAGCCAAGGATTTAAGGGTCACCTTTAGCAATCTGTAGAAAGGGAGGCCAGGCAGGACACAGTACCTTAAACAGAAAGGAAGCTCCAGCAGGAGAAGTTGTTCCTGGCAGTGGTTGAAGTTCGTGGTTCTGACCAGGGGAAGAGAAGATCTCGTCGAGGAGGAAACGCGGAGAATGTTTGATAGCTTCCCAGTGGGAAGCTATTGTTTCAGCTCCCTGTTAGTTGGCTGTCGCGTGATAATCAGTGGCAATAAGCCCCCCTTGTATTTCTTCATCTCGATTCAAATGCATGCACCCCACAGCTAGTTATATATGGTGTGGATGCTACAGATACTTTTGAAGATGTGTAGGGCTAAGGGTGCAGAAGAAGGAGGATGACAGAATGGTGGCACGTGTGGGGCTAAATACTTTTGTTTAATGAAAAACAAGAAGGAAAGACGATTATCTATTAACCTGTCTCAACTAAAATGTAGGATGACTGTCAGGAGGTTGTTTAATTCAAAAGGTTCACCGTACTGCAGCATGAATTCTTTTCTTCTATCTCTTCACTAGAAGCTAAAGACTAAATTATGATTCGACAGTATCATTGGGCTTTGTTTTTTTTTTAGTAAACCAGGTACATTGTGGGATTTGTGGTCCTGGTTCACCTGGTCTGGTTAGGATGCACAATTACGGCCCAAATTGTGGTAGGAGTGGGGCTTTGCTTTTATCTTCCTCTTATGCACTAGGGGTAAGTGGGCGTGATGTCACGATTGAGTGCTACATCATAGGGTGGCCGCCAGCTTTTGCTAAGGTTGGTTGTGAATAGCCTTGACATGGGCATCCAGGAAGAAGCTGGCAGTCTCTGAGCAGGGGCTCTGTCTTATTGCTGAGGTGTGTCATGGTCAATCAAAGGCACACTCGTTTTTCAAAGTGCTGTTATGTTTCAATTATACAAATGCTCAATGTATCGTTTTGAATCAAATGAGGATTGGTTTCACCATTTAGGAGGTTGCGAAAACTCTGATTTACCCGCACAATGTGGAGTTGGTGAAGGGAGCTAATGGGGGATGATGTAGGAAGAAAGGAGCTTTGGGGTCTGTGGTGACAATGCATCAGCACTTAGGGTCTAATAGAACATGGGAGAAGGCTACACTATTGAGTTATCTGGACGTCTTGGGGTGCGGGATCAGTTACAAGTTCCAGTTAAGCAGGATTAGGTTAAGGAGCTATCTAATTGCAATTGGGGGTTAGAGTTAGCACAGGGGCTATTGTTTACGACCATGCTATCCGTAAATGACTGATAACTGATATAGGGGTCCTAATGTTTATGTAAGCCGACTAGGGCTGGCTAGACTATTGAGGAGTTGATAGCTCCCAGTTCCTCTCCATTCCGCACTTGGGGGGAAGAATGCATATATATCTAGCGCTACACCTAAGGTCGTATAATGGGACATTTACGCAGGCATGATAATTAAAACCATTACGTGTGTTCACATCAACTGAAAGAAGGGTTATGGTTGGTTACAACAACAATTGATGTACGGTGGGGCCAGGTGTGGGGACATGCAATGTATTTCACTTAAGTTGAGCTCATCTCCATTTCGAACTCTGGGTAAGAATGCATATATATCAGCGCTACACCTAAGGTTATGGCTCAGGACATTTTGAAGGTTAAGTGTAAGTTTGGGGGGTGGTGAGCTCACCATGCATGTTAATGAGAACAATTATATGTGGTCACGTTAAAGGAAAAAAGGGTTATAATTAGTAAGAACACATATTGTTGTATGACGTGGCCAGGTGTGCTTCACTCTTTCCAGCCACTGCAACTTGTCATCAATATACCGAACCAGAAACACCAATCTTTGTGTCGGCAATATGAACGTATTGTGATCCTAAGCAATACATGTAATAACTTTATCACTCTGCCTACTAACCCACGAATGTGCAGATTACCATGTGCTCAATGATGCATACCTTCAGTGCCACGGCACTTTTTGTAATTATGTCTTTTTTGTTAGTGTAAATAAAAAAAAACTAAAAAAAACAATTATTTTCTTTGATATATTTTTTGTATCACAAGGTGTTTTTGTCCTTTAAGCTAGTAACTATCTAGCTCCGCTGCAATTTTGTGACCCCATGTCACGTTTTGGGTTAGGGTAGCCTTTGACTCTACTTTTCTCTCTCTCATTGTACCCACCCTCTAGAGTCAGGCCCCCGTTTACAATAAAGAGGGTTTCGCCCACTTATCTTTCATCAGGTGTGGGTACAGGCAATGCAATTGAATTAATTTGCACTCCAGATCACTCTGGGGTAAAAGAGAGCTGAGCAGGGGTGGTTGCAGTAATTTGTGCGAGGTTTTGTATTGAGGCTTACTGGGTGTACAGTCATGTGTATGTGCCGCCTCCGCTAGGTTGTGCACGGGAATGACGGCCAAACATTGGTAATTCTCATGGTGGCAGGATTGGAAGTAGCACGCGCTGAAGCCAAAGGGGAGCTCGCACTGAGTGAAGGAGATTGAGAGCAGGACCGAGGTACAGTGATGTTACTATGGAAGGTGGGTGGTCATGCGCCTGTGGAGGTGTTGTTACCAATAGAGCAATGTTAGGAAAATAGTGTTATGATGCAATCTCCTAAGGTGAGCAGCACTCATAGGAGCAGTTATGAAGTTTGCCCCTCTTTATGGGTGTCAGAATAATAGGTTGCCCGAATAGATAAGGGGTTACTCGAAGAAGGAGCCACAGAGGCTCATGGTCAACCACTTTAGTTGCCTCTTGAAGAATAAGCGGGAAGCTACAGGTTAATTGCTTTATTGTTGGTGTTATGTGCCATCTGCATATGGATTGTTATATATTTGTCACTAATACCCTTTTGTTTTCTTTAAGGTAACAATGTTTGTTGGACAACAAAACTCTATACGAACAGCTCACTCATCCAGCACGTCGTGCTCCAACTACTTCACTTTATTGCTCCTTGCAATGGAGCAAAGCATCTTTATCAAAAGGCTCTTCCAAATGTCTGCTTCTTTTAAAATGTCTTCGGCTTTACACTGCTGCTAGTGGCTATAAATGCAACATGCAAAGAACAGCAGTAAATGCCAAAACTATTGGCATTGTCAATGCTTGTTTTTTAAACTGTGCTACCGTTAGTCAAGTTATCTTTATAAGGTAGACTATTGTTCAAAGCCAGACATAGGGGTGAGGAAGGGAAATTATGAGAGGGTAAGTCATGAGTATTTGCCCAGGATGTGGCAAGAGAGGTTGCAATTCTGGACACAGGTGCACTTATTTTCCCCTGATTGTGGCTGCTTTTCACGGCACAAGTAAAGGACACATGTGGGCGGACAGCGTACCTTTTTTTCAGAGGGTGGACTCAACCCCTTTTTTTGACGTTGCCAAGCTTGCTCAAATATTTGGCTACCAGTGTTTTTCTCAGGTAGTTATGTTCCCAGTGCAGACGCTTATCCAAAAAACCACAAGCACTTGTTTTGTATTGGGATTTTGTTTTCCAGGGAATAGTTCACTACTGATTGCTGGGTTTAAAAGGTGAGCACCTTTTAGACTTTGCCAGCATATTTATTGGAACATTTCTTCTCTCAGGTTATTTTTCTGGTGTTCATTATTTTTTTTAAAAGTGCATTGCTATTTTGTCTTGCACACTTTCTTCTAAAGGCAAGGTCAATTGAACTACATTTATATATTTCACTTTACGATACATGATCACTTACTTTGCATACATTTATGGGTGCCAGATTTGGATTTCCGCTATGTGTGCAGAAAGTACCTGGGCATATGTTATTATTGCAGCAGGTCATTTCTTTCTCTTTTCCGTGCTGCTTAAATGCGGTTACTTGGGGTCATGTGATGTATCACAACAGTCACCAAGTGAACGGCCATACAACAAGGGGCTTGAAGCATGCTGCTAAACCAAAGTGTGTGATCCTTGGCAAATAATTAAATCCCACTGTGCATTTCCTAAATAAATTGTGAGTTCTCAAAGTCTGCCATCTTACCACTGTCAAAACAGGTCTTTGAGCAATGGGTTGTAAGTGCTTTAAAATATAGAGTGGGCATGACCAAAGGCTTTGCCCACTGGCCATAGCTAGCTTTCTGGTAGTGTTTTACAATGGACAGTGGGCACGGCCGAAGGCCAACGGCCATGGCCAGTGGTGTGGAAAAAACCTATGGAATAACAGAACCCTTGAAATTCAATAAAAAAACTTCAATTAATGATCAGTTAAGGTAAGAAACCTATCGCAACAAAACCCCTGAAATTCAACGCATTGGGAAACTCAGTACCGGCTTAACTCTGCGCAATCCCATTGCAAAGCCGAAGACCACATATATAAGAGAAGAGATTCACAATGCCATACAAAATGGTATTTTGTAGGACATAGTATTATAGGGGAGATCAACGGGAACCCGGTGGGCACAGCCAAAGGCCATGCGTAGTGGTCGGTTAGTGTCCTAAAATGTACATTGGTCACGGCCATGGCCAAAGGCCATGGCTCGTGGTCTGTTAGTGATTTAAAAAATTCTGTGGCTGAAGACCATGGCTAATTGGCTAGTAGTGTTCTAAAATGGACAGTGGCCACATGCGAAGGCCATGGCTAGTAGCATGAGGCCGTGCCCATTGGCCAGGTCCAAAGGCCATGGCTAGTGTTCTGGTAGTGATTTAAAAGATACAGTGGGCATGGCCTCTGCCATGGCCAAAGGCCATGGCTTGTGGTCTGGTAGTGTTCTAAAATGGACAGCGGGTACGGATAAAGGATGTACCCACTGGCCATGACGTAAGGCCATGGCTAGTGGCATGGGGGTGTTCTAAAAATGGACAGTGGCCACAGCCAAAGGCCATGGCTAGTGACCAGGTAGTGATTTAACAAATACAGTGGGCATGGCCAAAGGCCATCGCTAGTAGTCTGGTAGTGTTCTAAGATGGACAGTGGGCACAGCCGGAGGCCATGGCAAGTGGTCTGCTAGTGGTTTAAAAAATACAGTGGGCACAGCCGGACACCATGCCCACTGGTAATGGCCGAAGGCCATTGCTTGTGGCCTGCTAGTGTTCTAAAACGGCTGAAGGCCCTGGTTAGTGGTCTGGGAGTGATTCACAAAAATAAAGTGGGCATGGCGGGATGCCGAAGGCCATGGTAAGGGGTCTGGTAGTGCTCTACAATGTACAGTGGGCATGGCCAAAGGCCATGGCTAGTGGTCTGGTAGTGATTTGAAAAATATAGTGGCCGAAGGCCATTTCTAGTAGTGTTCTAAACTGGACAGTGGCCATGGTCGAAGGCCATGGCTAGTGACCAGCGGCCAGAGACCATGGCTAGTGGTCTGGTAGTGATTTCAAATATACAGTGGGCATGGCCTTCGCCATACCCTAAGGCCATGGTTAGTGGTCTGGTAGGGTTCTAAAATGGACCGTGGCTATGGCCGAATGCCATGGCTAGTGACCGGGTAGCGATTTCATAAATACAGTGGGAATGGCTAGTGGTCTGGTAGTGTTCTAGAATGGACAGTGGGCATGGCCAGAGGCCATGGCTAGTGGTCTGGTAGTGGTTTAAAAATGCAGTGGGCACTGGCCATGGCTGGTCTGCTACTGTTCTAAAATGGCCAAAGGCCATAGTTTGTGGTCTGGGTGTGATTTAAAAAATAAAGTGGGCATGACTGAAGGCCATGGCTAGTGGTCTGGTAGTGCTCTAAAATGGACAGTGGGCATAGCTAATGGTCTGCTATTGTTTCAAAAAATACAGTGGCCGAAGGCCATGGCTAGTGGGCTAGTAGTGATTTAATAAATACAGTGGGCACAGCCAAAGGCCATGGCTAGTGGTCTCGTAGTGTTCTAAAATGGACAGTGAGCACGGCTGAAGGTCATGGCTAGTGGTCTGGTAGTGCTCTAAAATGGACAGTGGGAATGGCCAAAGCCTGGGCCAACCAGCCATGGTCTAAGGCCATGGCTAGTGGTATGATAGTGTTCTAAACTAGACAGGGGCCACAGCCGAAGGCCGTAGCTAGTGGTCTGGTAGGTCTCTAAACTATACACTGGGCACGGTCGGTGGCTGTGGCCACTGGCCATGGAGAGTGGCATGGAAATAAACAATGGTGTGACAAATCCTTGGAAATTCAAGGAAAAAACATTAGTTGCAAGGACAATAAGGTGAGCAATAGATTGTAACAAAACCTTTGAAATTCAAGGAAACAATATTTAGTTGCAGGGATGTTAAGGTGAGAACTTAACGCAACAAACCCCTAAAATTCAGCTAAAGCCACCTTAACTTCGCACCCCTTGTTGCCCGGTCTTTAACCACAATGATGTCATACCTTATGTCATGCATCACTGGTGATATCTGCTTTCCACTCACGAGTGGCGAGAGTAGAACTCCCACACATGGACACATTTGTCTTCTGGTGTATGGATGGTCTTTCAAGCAGACCTTGCCCTTGCCAGCCGGTGCTGCCTCTATGCTGGACTCTATGCTTCTCGCCATGACGTTGCTGTGCCCTGTTCTGCCCCTTAATTCTCCTACTCCCTTTAAGCTTGGGTGTTGGATGCAAATCCTGGGGCAGTGGGTCTCCTGTATCTCTCTCTCATACTGGTAATTCAGATATCATCTTTTACCAATCTACTACAAATGAAAGGTTCACAAGTACTGATGTGATGTATGTGTAGCTTTTTACTATTTTTCACAATCAACTCATTGTTATGAACTTTTCTAAAATGTTAAAATCACATATGTATAAAAGTAACAGTGGTCTAAATATGGGCAAGTACCTAGAGTGATTTTATGTCAGATGCCATCAGTTAAATCATTGTAGTCATATGTTATTAGTGATGGCGCCAATGATATAATCAGTGATGTCATCAGGGAAGTCATACAGGATGTTATTAGTGATGTAACCACAATATGACCACAATGATGACATCACAGTTGACATTCCTGATGATATCACTGATGACATCATCGGTAATGTCACTAATTACAGCATCTATGACATCACTGATGACATCACTGATTTCATTAAAACACTAACCAGCCATTGGTAATGGTTATGACATTTGGCTGTGCCCAACTGTATATTGTAACACATTAAGGGTCCACTGTAAACTGTGATGTCATCATTGTGGTCATAGGCTGCGCAACATGGGGCGCAAAGTTAAGGTGGCGTTAGCTGAACTTCAGGGGTTTTGTTGCATTAAGTTCGCACCTTAGCGTCGCTGCAACAAATGTTTTTGTTCCTTGCATATTTATATATGTATATACATATATTGCACTTTCACCTATGCATATGCATGATAAAAGACATGCTACCTGCAAAACCTTCATAATTACCTGCTCCGCTGTCGTAAAGCTCCAGAATCTTTTCTGTGCCGCGTGGTGTCACAATAGTAGCTGTCACATTTGCCCCAAGAACAGGTAAGTAGCCTTGACTGACCTCTGCATACACAATCATAGGATTTGGAAATCTGTTTGTGTCTTTGTTCATGTGGGCCTTTAGATTCAAAGGGGGCACATTGTCATTGGATGCCCGTGAGGTCACCGTCAAACTCAGAACCTGAGCAGAAGAATGTGTATTGCACAGATGGTACGACCAATCCCCAGCCTGCAAAAAAGCACACTTTTTTTTAGTCATCCAGAACAAGCGATTTCTAGTGTAGACGTTGTTACTTGATAAAGGTCGAAACATGCAATAAAAATCACCCCTCAATTTCGATAGGCTACATGCAAACCATAAAAGACAACGTCCCTGTGCTAGAAATTTTATGGCATCTGTTTTTTTTGTTATTTATGAATTAAACAGGCTCGATAAAGGACAACCATGCTACAATTACGAGAAGAAAAAAAAAATTCCATTGATCTTCATTCATTATGTCCATTGCTATAAATAGCTTGTTAGGTCTAGCTACTGAGAGCTATAGTTCCCTGCCTAAGCTCTTGAAGATACATATCAGATGGGTCCGGTTGTCTTTCAGCTGCTCCATGAAGCTGGAGGAGAGCCTCATGGTGAATATTTTGTTATAGGTGCAACCATTTTGTAGAAACAGGTGGAAGAGTTTAAGCTGGAGAGATAGTTGTTGAATGTTGCTTTAAGAGCTTTTCATGTTTCGATGCTGCATGGTACATTGATATGTTTTACACTTTTGTGCTAAATTCCATTGTGTCTGTTATTTTTGTTGTGATCATTATTATTACTACTGTGCATTACTACTGTGCATGGCTGCCCGGTCTTTCTAAAGGGTCGTTCTGCCATCTCGGGGCATATCGCCTCATTCTACCCTGAGGTTCATGCCAGTAAAACAGAGATCCTTCTCATTGGGGCACCTGCTCCTCGTTTCCCTCCACTCTCTGGCCAGACTCCTTGCGTCCCCTCCCCTCACCCATTTGTTCATTTGTGAGGCAAGAAACATTGGGATCATCTTTGACTCCTCTCTCTCTCTTTCTCTCCACACATCACGGACCTTGCCAAGAAGTCACATTTTCAGCACCATCTTCTCAGGGGCATTCCACCTTTCCTCACCTTCCCCCAGAAGTTCAATGTCTCCAGAGCCCTGGTTCTCTCTATGGCTGACTACTGCAATAGCCTCTTCCTCAGACTGCCTCTTTCCTCGCTTTGCCCCCTCCAACTAATCCAGAATAGGACTGCAATACTTATCCTTGGCCTCAAGCCCAGGGACTGCATCTCTCCAGCCCTAAAATCTCTCCACTGGCTCCCGGTGACTGCAATGATCAGATTCAAGACCCTTTGCATCATCCCGAAGGCTGTCTGGGGTATGAGCCCGCTCTACATCCAGCTTTCTCTCCCGAAATACCTCCCTCATTTGGTCGCCTGGCTCTGACTTTTGGCAGGTCAAACATTTCTCCAAGCACAGTGTGGGAGGTAGATCCCATTCCTTGGCTGATGCCTCCCTCTGGAACTGCCCCCCTCCCCCTTAAACACTCTTGCGCTTGATCTTCTTAAGTTCTGAAAACTTCTCAAGACCCTCCTTTTCTCCTCTTCCATCTCCCCCTCCCGTGCTAAACTCTCCATTTGCCGCTGCTACTGGGGCCTGGTCCCTTC
Source organism: Ambystoma mexicanum (assembly GCF_040938575.1). Lineage (NCBI taxonomy): Eukaryota > Metazoa > Chordata > Amphibia > Caudata > Ambystomatidae > Ambystoma > Ambystoma mexicanum. The sequence continues at coordinate 1,041,649,563 of NC_090922.1, read as the reverse complement.
AGAGTCATACAGGGGCCAGACCACCTTCCACCAGCCCCCCCCCCCAGGCTTCCTTACCAGCACTTGCCCTTGGGCGCCCTTCCGGCCTATCCCAACTTAGTCCACCCTTTCCTCTGCACTCATCCCCCCTCACCCTTCTTTCCCCTGGTACTTGCTGACCTGGACCAACCAGCACTTGCCCACCACCACTTGTGGGGTTACCCCACTCCTGCACTTCTGCCTCTATCCCCCACCCCTTGCACTATCACCTTCTCATGCACTTGCACAGTAGGATTGTCACAAGGGCAATATAACCGTTCTTTGTTGTTGTATTTTTATGATTTGCCATGTAACCTCCCCCATCTTTTCTTGTGGCACCTGGAAACACCTGGGTATAGGTGCCATACCAATGCTCAATAAATACAAAATAAAAATAATCCTCAGACACGGCAGTGCCATAGTAACACACAGCATCTTAAATTGCGAAATAATAAGATGACAATTACATTTCAAATAATTGTGCACACCAGTAATTCATGTCCATCACTACGAAGAGGCCAAGAGAGAATGTCGCTGATCTGCTTGCGGAGCGAGAGCTTCCCAGCGGGATGACGGATCAAATGTCAGCGGAGTTGTCAGATCGATGGGTGAAGAAATATGTCTTGCCCTTAAGGGAAGGCAGAGCAAGGGAGGCAAACAACACTGCATGTGGAATCTGCCTCTCTCTGAGCAATGTCTTAACCCCCATAAAGAACTGATGGGCAGCCTCAATGGATGTGGAAAAATATGGCTATAGAAACACGCTACTTGAGTCAAAATGTAGCTCCCATTTCTCTCTTGCACACTTCAGAGTCACGTCTCTGCCTCTGTAGTTCAGCGCCTGTGCTATTATTGGGGTGAGGGTGGAGTCTCCTAGTTTAGGCTTCATTGACCGGCACTATATGGTCTTGCAATCATGAAGTCCGGTGGAAAAGAGAATGTATGCATGTATTCCGTTCTAATTGATTTGTAAGTCGATAGCTGTGATCACAGTCACTTCGCATCACCCCGAGTGGAAAGGATAGAGGGAGGTGAAGAGGGATTGATCTTAATAGCCTTGGAACCTCCACATCGGGTAAGTGCCAGCGAGGGGTAGAAAGTGCCAGGAGAGCGTAGCCAGGACTGTCCAACAAGTGGAGCCTGAAGCTAATGTAGTTGGGCCCACCGCAGTGATATTAACATCTGGAAATGCCCACACAGCAGCTGGACCTTTCCCGCTCTGGCCATAGAGGAAACATGGGAGATTGCAGTGTAAGGGCGCGGCAGATTAAGCTCAATTAAAAGGGAAGGGTGGAAGATAAAAGTCAGAGGCAGCAGCGTGACACAGGGGACTGGCTTTACAGAACTTGAAAGGCAGGAAGGTTGCGCCAGACTTATGAGATACACTGCTTTCATGAGAACCCCGCCCACTCTGACATGAAGGGGCGTGTCCACAGCTTGCAGGAAGGATTATCCGATGCAACATGATGCCATGTTTTGGGAAAATACCCCACCAAAGATTAATAATATATAAAAGAATTATGTAGGGAATATGTTCCATATCAAGGATAGAGACCTTTACGCAAGTATGGACTACTGTAGGTTTGGCTTTTTTTTAGTGTTTCAAAATTGGGAAACAGTGCATTGGTAAACTACATGAAAAACCTCTTCTATTTGGTTTCTTTACCAAAAACAATATTAACCCTCAAGATGCTTAAATGACCTCCATGGCCGGCATTGGCTCTTATGGAACTTGTATTTGCTTCCACATTGTTGTATATAAATTATTACCTGTGTTGAATGATTATTCAGGTATATACAATAATGGGTTATTGTGGAACCTCGATTTAGACAGGCAACATTGTGTTCTAATGTAGTTGAGATTAAGTATGATTTGAATCTCAGATTGGCACAACAAAGATTTTGATTTTGTTTAAAGTGGACACTAGTAAAAATGTTGAAATGCAAATTGGCATATGTCTTTTGGGGAGTACTCGTGTGATGGCTCGAGCCCAGATGCCCTCTGCAAGAGGTCTGCATTCTGTGGCTCTCCAGATGTTTTGGACTACTACTTATAATACTCCTTAGTACTCTATCTTCCTTTGGTTTGAAAGGCAGTGTCCTCTCCTGGCTCTCCTCTTACCTCTCCAACCGTTCCTATGCTGTCTCCTGGGGCGGCCGCACCTCCTCCAACATCCCCTTGGACTATGGTGTTCCCTGAGGCTCTGTACTTGGCCCTTTCCTTTTCTCCCTTTTATACCTCCCTTCTCGCCACTGTTATCTCCTCTTTCGGCTTTTCCCACCACTTCTACGCTGATGACACCCAACTCTTCCTCTCCTTCTCCTCTTTCACTCCTGATCTCCACCACTCCTTATCTTCCGGCCTTACGGCCATTAAAAACTGGATGTCATCTCACTTTCTCTCCCTTACAAGACGGAAGTCCTTTTCTTTCCTTCTAATGCACTTTCCCCTACTCCTCATTCAATCAACTTTCCCCCTTCTACTCTTCCCATCTCTACCCATGCTTGCAATCTCAGTCTCTACTTTGACTCCTCTCTTTCCTTCTCCCACTACATTTCTCTCACCTCTCGTGCCTGCCGTCACCACCTTTACAACATGCGTAAAATCTGATCCTCCCTCACATTCCACGCTTATAAACTCTTAATCTACGACCTCATCTTCTCCCGTCTCTTCTATTGCTCTTCTCTCCTCTTTGGTCTCCCTGTCTCTCATCTGACCCCCTCAAATCCATCTACCACTCCTCTATCCGTACTCTCTGTCTCCTCGGTCCTCGCGACTCTATTTCCTCCTCGCTCTCCCTCCTTGGCCTGCTTCCCTTCCTCGCCCAACTTAAGTTTCAATTCCTCTGTCTGGCTTTCAAATCTCTCCATGACCTTGCCCCCCACCTCTCCTCTCTCCTTTCATTCTACACTCCTTCCCGCTCTCTCCGCTCCACTTATCTCTTCCTACTCGCTGTACCCCCTTCACCATGTGCCTCTTCGCGCTTCCGTTCCTTTCAGCTCTTGGCCCCCCTACACTGGAACTACTTACCTCGCTCCATCCCCACCTACTCCTCCTTCTGCTCTGCCTTGAAAGCCCTCCTTCTCCACTCCCCCCTTGACTTCCTTCCTTCCTCTCTCCTCCCTTCTCCCCTGTCCCCCTATCCCCTTCATACCTCCCTTCCCCCCTTCTTTCTCACACTCGTGGGAATTTAAATCAGACAACTGAATTTGATCCCCCTCCCTGACTACCCCCACTCCCTCCCTCCTCGCCCTTCCCTTGCCTCCTCCAAGGAAACTGCTCTACGTATTGTTACACTGGTTTGTATCATGATTGTTTATATCCCTTTCCCTCTATTGTACCTGTTATATTGTAAAGCCCTTTGGGTTAAAGCGCTATATAAACCTAATAAACATAAACATAAACATAAACTTCCATGACCCATCACCGTTCACTATTCTGCCCAGGGCTGATGGGATTTCTATTTCAGAATATCTGGCGAGCTAAACGTTGCAGACCAATGCCATAAGCTGACCACCTCACAGCTAGTTGACTTGAGTTTTGATGAGCCATCCTCTTGATTGTGATAGCGCCCTGCCAGAATCTTATAAACATTGTGACATTATGGTGAGCTATATCAAAAACATTTAATTGACAATCAAGAATATAGATGATTAATATAATGAATAGACTTACATATTGTATCCCTCCACTGAGTGACATGATCCTCATTTAGAGAGGCAGGTGACATTTTGTACTAATAAAAGCAGTGTACTATGAGCACAGTTATAACACAAATAAGAACTATCAATTCACAAAGTGCTTGGAGGGGGAGGAGGGAGTAATCAGAGCAATATTTTGTCAAGTGCCCCAGCTGTGGTTCTTTTAGGGTTGTCCAACTCCAGGCCTAAAGGGTGAGAAACATGTCAGATTTTCAGGGTACCCCTCATTAATATTCATGGCATTAATTTGCATACAATGATTTTAAATGTAAGCACATCTTTTTTATGGATATTAATGAGGGGTATCCTGAATAGCTGTCAGGAATCCGGCCCTGGAGTCCGGGAGTTGGACAACGTTGCTCTCTACACTGCAGGTACTCCAGGTTGTAGCTAAAATGGAAACAGAGACTTAAGAAGCTCAGTCCATCAATGGCTTTTCTAGAACGATGGCAGTGAAACACGCATCGAGCACTTCACGAATAGGCTCCTGCTTTTACTCACGTGAGCTGTGCCTGGGATTTGAAGACGTGCAGTTTTAGTTTCTGTTTCCGATATGAAATCTCCATTGGAGTATGTACCTCCAAAAGGATCAACGACTTGGATGAACGGATGCTGGGTTTGCCACGTGACGACACAGAACGTTTCTTTTCCCACAGTGCTGTCAATGGCCACGGTTTTGTCCAGGCATTGGGTGGCTGGGGTTGCTAATGCAATGCTTTCCACCTGTTAGACAAGGAAATGAGAACACCTCTTAATTTCAAGGTAATCATAGTGACGCTCCACAATCTACCTGCAACTTTAAGCGATTTTGCCATGTTAAGCTTAATCGTTTTTTCTGGTCATGTTGTTCCCCATGAAAATAGCCATTTTATTGTGATCAAGTTGTGCTGCATTTTCGGGAGTAACACAGCAAATTGCCAGTTTAGCAGTGGGTCGAATCACTGAAGGCTTATCTTCATTCACACCCTATCACATGCCTGTTTGCACTTATTTTAGCGGCATCCCCCATCTTGTAATTAACGGGGCTGACTGTGTTTCCAAAGTCTGTGAGGGGCGGATCCCTTCCACCCTCCTGTGGTGCTGTACCTTGGTCTGCCTGTGGCTTGTGCGCTATAAAAATAAACTATCAGTAAATCCAGCACCTCTCCTGAGAAGGAATTCCCAAGATGTCTGCCTTATTACTTGGCACCCCTTCCTGTGTGTCCCGGGGTTCGCTCTGTGTCTTTCAGTCCCTTGTACTGTCCAAAACATTCCTCCTTTCAGTCTATCAGATTTGCCTGAAACAATTACGAAAATCTGAGTTCGATTCTACTCACCCCTACTATTAAACACAAGAAAACAACATCACCAACGTAGTGCACTGCTCCATCGCCGAATTTGCATAAAAAAGTGTACTCCATAAATCCACACAATTTTAGGAATATACCACTGATATATTACACTCATCTTTTCTATGGAGGCGTGAGGTATTGTTACGAATATGGCAGTATCAGGAAAAATATTCAGTATTTTTCTGCCCCTATATTTTTACAGATACTCATCAGTGCCCTTCACTACATGCTGGGTCTACATGCAGTATTTTTAACACAGCCTGGGAATGCAAAAGAAAACACTGCATGAGTTAATAACTGCATGGACAAAACACAGTAATTCTATATCATTTTAAATGCACCCAAAACGTACATTTTGTTTTGGCTGTAACCTGCAGCGCCCTTTTCCACAACATGTTCACCTGCAAGTGAAGCAACGTACTGCGTCTTGAGGGCTGGAATCCTGACAGGGTTTCAGTAAATCCCTCATTAATATTCATGAGGAAAAATGTGCATACATTTAGAATCAATATCATAACTGTATTTCGGCTGAACGCCATAAACGATTTCACAACAAAGCATACATCTCAAATAATACGTTGCCGACCCCTTACAGGCATGGGCACAGTAAGATGACATGGAGCAAGATGCTCGTAGACGTCGAATATCTTCTTTACGCAATGGGGTGAATTCTTGGACTCAATCAAGCCCTGTCCACCGCGATGGGACGTGGGTGGAAAAGGCCCAGCAGACCTTGATCCCAGTGGGGCTGCATTTGCTCCAGTCAATAAACTCCCAGGTGGCTTTGTACCCCAGGAGTATGGGCTCACTGGGATTGCACTGCTTATAAGGGGGTGAAGTGAATTAATAGTGTTCAAAATGCCCCCAGTCACATTAGTGTCATGAAGCCTTAGCTCAATAGAGTCGAATTTATCGTCTCCCAAGTTTGAAGTCCTGAAACAGTGTACAATCTACTCCGGTGTAAAAAATGACAGCCCCTCACTGAGCGGAGCCAATGAAAACATTTGTTCCGTATTGCTTCCCTTACTTCAAGCCGTTTTGTGATCAATTTGGGTACACCTTGCAGAAATACAGTCCTGGATGCAAAGGCCCTCGTGGGCCTGATTGATTCGCTAGCTAAATTTGACAGATTTTCATCCTTGGCATTGATTGGCTACACCAGAATCCTATTGGACCTGTCGAATTTTTGTATAGCACACGAGTATAGTGCTACGTGCCACTATTATCCTGCATGTAGTGCCATCCCTTTCACCACACGCCTTAATTTCATTTGACTGCATGGGCAATTATTTTACCAGCTAAGTCGCTGTATAATTATAATGGGTCCTGGGCCCAGGAAGGACCACAGGTGGTTTCAGAAGAACATGCATTACTTCAAACATAACGTTGTAAATCTGTTAAGAGCTACAGCTACAATAGAAAGCGCCCTATTATGAGGCCCCGGTTTAGGGATAGAAGTTACCCTTCCTGCATTGAGAAAGAAACTCTTCCTTTATCATTCTGAATGAAGAATGCAAGGGGGCTTTGGAGGCGCATAAAACTCATCCTTGAAAGTAAAGCATGTGGCTCTGAACAATAGCGACTCTTATGGCCCATAAGCTAGATGCAAAGGCTCGAGACCCAGACGCAGAGCTCTTAAATAGCAAACATGAAACACTAGCCTCCAAAACAAAAAAAACACATCAACACGGCTTCCAGAAAAAAGAAAATTCAACGCCCCTTTCACTCACACTTTTCTAAAAAAAAAAATAAACGGGGGAGGAGAGCCGCAAATGACTGAGGTGCCAGGATCCTGAAATGTAAAAGCAGGGCTCAAGTCGAGGATACACGCGGGTGGACGGAGTCCCCCAACTTCTTTCAGAGGGCTCCTTGATAAGATGGCGTCACATTCAATTGGTATGTTAATGAGTCCTCCTGCATTTTCTTCTCAGGACTTGACCCTTGTAAAGGCCGCTTCAGCAGAGAAGAAGCGTGTTATAATGGGCATCTGTGTGTGGGTGCAGAATGGTGTGATGTCATATGGAGCCTGGAGTGTTGTTGTGACTTGGTTCTATGGGTTCTTACAGTGACAGTTGGAGTTGCTGTGCTGTCTGGGGTAAATGTCCCAGTATTTCTGTCCATCTATCTTACCTGTGCTCACAGTCATGTAATACACTTATCCAACAACTTACCTCCTGGCCCCAGCGTTGTGTGTGAGCCTGAGAACCCCATAACTTCAATGGCAACAAGGATGTCTTGGCTGCAGGGAGGGATCAGCCGGGGATGCCATCCATCCAGGAAGGTGCCAGTTCCCTGTGGGCCAGAAGGAGTTGCTCCGGTGATCCTGCTGGCCAGGTGGTGCCGGAGCAGCAGCTGCTCGGGTTGAGGCCCAGGCAGGGCAGCCTTGAGGGACTTTCAGGGCTGGCAGTCTAGGCGAAGTGGTGCAGCACCAGCAGCAACGTGGGTCGAGGCCCAGGGAGGGCGACCTTTGTGGTTACTGTCCGGGGCAGGCAGTACAGGTGGAGGTGCTGCTGGTGTCCCGGGCCCTGGAAGGTGTTGCGTACCAGGAGGAGTGCGTCCAGGCTGGCTGACTGGTGTCAGCTGGCAGGCCACACAAAAAGGCACCAGGAGACGCAGAAACAGCTGGGAGCCAAAAAGGTGCACCAGACGGTTCAGGAGCCGGCTGTAGCAGAGGTACGGCACCGGGCGGCTCAGGAACAGCTGTTAATAGTCATTTTGGCCATCCATGGCTGGGTGGCGCCAGCTGTGGTTTGAGTCTCCACAACAGCGGTGCTCAGTGTTTTGGAGCACCTGCACCAGAGTAGTTGCGTTATTAGCAGAGCCTTTAGCTGTGGTAGCAGAGTGTCCGGGGGCCGCTGCAGTGTCTTTAAGTAAGTTGCCAGGCGTGGTCGTCTTTGTGCCGCTGCAGAACTGGGAGCGAGCGTGGAGGGCTTGCGGGACCCTGTAGATGTTGCTGGGTCCGCAAGTGGAGCCATACTGATGACTTTGGCTTCTGTGTTAACCGCCTCATGCAGCCAACATTCTAGTCAGGTGACCTGCTACAGTTGTCACGAGCTGGGCGCAGAATGTGGTGCAGCGTGCCAAGGGTTCCTGGAACATCCGAAATGGTGCTCCGCAGACACTATGGATGAGTCTTGGGTACATACAAAGGAGTCGCGGGTGTTCTGCTGATGAGGAGGAGGAGGGAGACCATTACAGACACAGAGGTTTGTCCTATGCCCCGGTTCTCTAAAGAAGGTATGTCGTCATTGGTGGTGAGGTGCAAGAGGCAATGTGCCGAGGTTGGCTGTCCGAGCACAGCAAAGACTTGCCGTGTATAGGCTAGGTAGATACATGTCAGGAGTGTGCTGTGTGTGCAGCAAAGGTACTGCACGGGGGGGGGGGGCATGTCTGTCCACCTTGTAAGAGTTTGGTGGGGAATCTTAAGGAATTCGACCCTGACTTGTGGAAATTTTACATGCAACTCAAAGATCTCAGGGTTAAGGATGAGGAATAGTTGTGCGGAATGAGACCAGTTTTCTTTTAAAATTGTTGTCTCTCAGTGTTGTGGCCTCAGGAATATTAGAGTCGGTTGGTTGGATTTTGGGCTATTGTTAGAATCTATGGCCTGTCATCTTAAAAATGTTGTTGTGTTTATGTTTGTACCCTTTTCTGTTTAGGATATATTTTTTGGTGTGGGGGAATACGCAGGAAACTGTATATGTTCACTCTAGATTTGTTGGTGCCGGGGTGCACAAAGACATTTTGGGGCATTTTCTCCTACGGGAATGATACTTTGGGCTATTTTTACTTTTGGTTTTCACCTTTGATTCTGGTATTGTGACTTGCTTTTCCTTTTTAGGGGGCTACGTGGACATGTGGCTGTGGTGATGCACAGGACTGTTTTTGGGACTACCACAAGGACATGTGGGTGCCGGGCTACATGGGTTCCGCAATGTTGGAACTCAAGCGCTGGGACACAAGTGCTGTAACTCATGCCCTTGAACTCGAGGTTTGAGTTTTGGTTTTGTGTTTTGGGCAAAGCATACTACGTGTAGTTGCATGTTTTTATGTTTTGTGTATTGTTCGTAGGGGACTTTCCTCTGGTGGATTTTGTGCATTTCTCAGAATGGCCCTGGGACGGGTTCTGAGAGTTTAATGTTTGCAGTGAGGTGCTGCTGGGTTCAGAATGGCCGGGTGTGTTCTGAGTGTTTTTGTGGTTTTGCAGTGAGGGGCTGCTGGGATTCAGGATGGCTGGGTCCTGAGTGTTTGTGCAGTGAGAGGCTGCTAGGGTTCAGGATGGCCAGGTGGGTCCTGAGTGTTTTTGCAGTGAGGTGCTGCTGGAGTTGGTAGTTTTGTGTTTTGTGTCAAGCAATTTCGCCCCTATCTTCTTTGCCATAGGCCAGGCTCAGGTCATGGATTTGTTTGGGTTGTGTTATACTTAGCAGAGAGTTTGCAACAATGTTTGCCTGCTTGCTGGGAGTCGCATTGTGTGGTTTGTTTGCTTTGTGTGCTGGATTTTTGTTGGATTTTGTGTGGGTGTGTGGATGGTGGAATGTTGAAGGAAGGAGGGAGTGGAGTTGGTGAGGTGTGGGTTGGTGAGTTGTGAGTTGGTGGTTCCGATTGGTGTTGGATTTCCTATAGGTTGGTGTGTTTGGGACTTGCTTCCAGTTGGTAATTGGACCTGGAGTTTGGGTTTCATTTTGCTTTTGTAATCTTTTGTTCGGTGTTGGTGTTTTCACATTTTGGCATACCGGTTCCAGTTTTTCCAGTTTTCTCTGGAGCTCGGGCGTGTTCAGGTTTGTTTCGCCATTCTAGTTAAAAGGTTTTGTTGTTGCCATCAAGGCATGTTACAGTCTTTCCTTGCTGGAACAGGTGCTTGCTAAGGCGGTCACAGCATGGAATAGTTTTCATGGGGTCATCAAGGTTGTGTGACCTTTACGGTGTGTTGGTATTGTGGTGGGGCATTCTGGTATATTTCCACTGTTTTTTCTGTTGCTTGGCATGCACGGGTCAGGAAGTTTTGTTGGTGGTCTTAATTGGTGTCTGTACTGGCCACACATGGATTGTGCGAGAATTGATAAGTAGTGTTGTGGATTTTCTCCTTTTGCTGATTATTAGGGAGAGAGAAGTGTTGTATTGGGCATCTGTGTGTGGGTGCAGAATGGTGAGATGTCATATGAAGCCTGGAGTGTTGGTGTGACTGGGTTCTGTGGGTTCTTACAGTGACAGTTAGAGTTGCAGTGCTGGCTGGGGTGGATGTCCCAGTATTTCTGTCCATCTATCTTACCTCCTTACTCCAGCATGGTGTGTGAGCCTGAGAACCCCATTACTTCAAAGCGCCATAGAGACAGAAACAGGCAGACCCATTAGTTCCTCATTGCAATATGTACAGTGGCTTTGCCCAGATATTCTATAAATTTGCACATTCTGGGAAGTTCCGTATCACCATGCACAGTGACTCAGCATATATGAGTCATGGGACGGTGGACTGATTGCCACAAAGAGCACAAATCAAGAAGGGATTCCAATGAACACTTTATTTGTGACCCTTTTCACAAAATGCTATATACTTGTGACTCAAGCCGTAGATGCGAATGGCAATCTTGTGGGGTAGGCAAAGTTCTCCGGTCAAAATTAAATGTCCCTCAAAAGTCCCTTGGGGTCTTTCCTCAGGCTCACTATGGGCCTCATTAGGAGCATGGCGGTAGCAGTTCCTGTATGGCAGGCACGGCTACCTCCATGCTCGCTAACGACACCGCCTCCCATGATTGGGCAATAACCGGCCCATTACGAGATGAATGACCCGGTAATTGCCCATTCGCGGGTGGCGGTATTGCCGGGCTTCCGATCCACATTCTGCCATATAGAGCAGAATGGGGGTGGGGAACATGGATGCGCCGGCACCGTTGATAACCATGCCGGCAGCATTACGAGTTAGCCGTAAAACCTGGCGGGCTGTCAGAAACCCATGAGCAGAACTCGTAATTCGGCGGGACGGTATGAACAGTGCCGGTACCTTACTGGCACCGTTCATACCGTCACCGCCACCCTTATAATAAGGCCCTATGTCTCTTGTGAAATCAAAGTCTTCTTTCCACTTGTCCGTTAGCTTACAGACCGCTTGTACTCCAGTTCTCTTCATGCAGCTCAGGCCCTTGAAGACTGCAGTTCCCAGTTCCCATTTCTGATGTACCAGGGACACAAAGGGGTCGATACTTTTTAGAGAAATTGATATATGTATATGTAGTCAGCAGCAATTGTAGCCTGTGGATCATTTATTGTGAGGTGGTATTGTATGTCTTGGTCTTGTTTTTATTGTGATAATGTTTTATGAGTTTGTACCTTCTTTCTCTTTTGTGTGAGAGTGTTTTGTATAAGGTTTTTATAAACCAATAAAATAAAAATAAAATAAAAGAATGGGTGTTCAATCTTCACGAAACGAGAAGCTTGATTGGATGGCTATAGCATGGGTTCTTTTAGGCTCCTAACCACTTCCCTGACCAGGGATCCTGGTTTTATAGATCACCAGCTCAGACTCACTTACCTCCTTGATCCCCGAAAGAGGCTTGTTTCTACTGGACCCTTCTTTGGTCTGTTCTGTTCCTCCTTTAACTGCTAACTCCTGCTGTGGATGCTCCTTAACACTGCTGCATGCTTCTTTCTCCTCCCACCTCTCTCAAATACCCCTTAGGCATGGGTTGCATGTTCCCTTCTCTATTCCTGTACTGCCTCTTGTTGTCTTTCACAGACTTCTCCTTGTCCTCAGCCCCTTCTTCCACCACCTCCTCTGGTGGTCTGGGTATCTTGGTAGCTACACCTCCTCCTCTTTTACTCGCTTTATCTGCTCCTCTAGTCACCACCTCCTCCTCTGCTCTTCACTTCACCACTATCTCCTATATTCCTCCTGACATCAATGTCCCCTCAGCTTCGTTCTTCCGCCACCGACTTTTATCCTCCTGACACCACCTCCTTCCTACCTTGTACACCTTCCACCACCATTTGTATGCCTCCTGTCACCTTCAAACTCTTTGCTTTTCCTCCTCTATCAAGATTCTCGAACCATCACCAAACTCACAATGCCTCCTTCTGCATATGTGCACACTACCCTCTCCCCTGTGCCAGGCTTTATAGGTGGATGATCTTTCCCTCTGGGTTAGGCCTGGTACACGAGGCTGCAGCTGTGATCTATCATCAATGTGGTAGCATGATACGTCACTCTATAATTGGGTAAGGATTTTAGATCTTACACTTCTTTTAGTAAGTGAGCTCCACATGCCAGAGACAGAGACTATAAAAGGGTGGTCCGCCATCTTTGTTTCTGTTCTGCTTTCTCTCATGCACATCAGAAGAGCTCAGTGAAGCAACGAGAGTTGGTCAATGATGGCAGCTCAACCTTGGCAAATAGGACGCACAGCACAGAGGCTCCATGACATTTGGACATTACTCTTCTCAACGAGATAAGCCTCTACTTAAAGAGACAATGCGTTTTGATCTGTGCTAGTTCAACTTTCTCATTCTGATAAGCACTATGCCGGCACTATAGCCTAACGAAAACTGGAATGATTCTATGCACATGTGGCAAGCCCTTGCATAATGACCCAGTTGTTGGGATGTAACCAGACTCACACCACTTCCAGACTGTGCATCAGGGAGCAGATGGTGGGACCTTGCCCGAGAGTCCCGGCCCGCACACGCCAATGTCCAGCATGGCACAATGTACCAGCTGACAGTGCATTTTGTGAAGAGGGGCAAGGCTCCAATGAAAGTTTGGAACCAAAGGTCAGGAAATACTGTAGCAAAGAGGAATTCAGTGCTATGAAATGAAAGCTGTGAACTGTTAACACCAACTTATTTGCTTCAGTGAATTGACTCCTCCAAGCTAACGAATTGGCATCTCATTTAAAAAAAAAAAACAAAGAACTACCGCTTGGGGGAAGTTTCAGGAGCACATTGGTCTTGACTTTGAATATGTAAATGCTTTTTGCTTCACTTTAGGACCTCTGCCCACCAGTCACTGCTTACCTATTAATGCCCTCACTATGGCTCAATGTTCGTGGGCAGTTCTGTAAGCTTTGACTAGATGTTTGTTTGATAGTGTCCGCCAAAATTGTAATGCTAAACTGCATGTGATATTTTTAATTAAAAGGAATGCTGTCCGTCTTTTTTGCTTTGGACTGCTTTTATGACAATATGTCAATGGCCCCTTGTTATATTCATACATATATTTGCTTAACACTACATTATGTGGGCATGTGTCTAAAACGTTGGCCAAAGCAAAGTTCAAGCTACAATGACAAAAATACTCTAAGATTTTGTCATTAGTTCTAACCTTGCTTCCTTTACAGGTGTTTCTATTATGTACTTCACAAGCCGGTATTGTATCTGTGTACATTGTTCCCATCTCATGGTCTTACGGAAATGTATTACGACTGTGGGTACAGGTGGAAAATGCATCACAGCTCTTCTGTTCTGCTGGCTTGCTCTTTACTTTGATGACGGCCGCCAGACATCATGACACTTTGACCCTCATTAGGAGTGAACCAGTCTGGAAACAGCGTTACTGGCACCTGTTCCGGAACGGCTCACTCCGAGTCTGCCACTACGGGCTGTAAACTACTGGCAAGCCTGATCCTGCCCCTGCCGGCGGATATTTCACTGAAGCATCCGCCCCGTTACCAATGGTGCTGGTGCTTCAGTGTTCCCATTCCTGTGGAGTCCACTGCAATAGGAACTTACTGTTCTGCCGCTGCCCGTAATATCACAGTATTACTGGGATATCGGGCAGCGGAAAAGGTAAGCTGAGGTTGCGGCCTACCGGCAACCTCATAATGAGGGCCTTTTGTCTCCAAAATATGATTCTGAAGCTGGATACCAGCTGGGGATTTGGTTGGCCCGGAGTTTTTGTCCACTATAAGTGGGCATTATCCCTCGTTTGCTCTATATTCCTCTGGGTTAAATGCCATAGCCGTGCAATGGAGAGGGGAAAGGGTGGCCCATATGCTGATTCCCCAAAAAACAAGGGTTTCAGAATGACCCTGAAATGATCCTCCACACTGGTAAGGATTGGAAACATCTTTATTTGTATAGCTGGAGATCATATGTACACCCCACCGGTCCTATCAAAGGCTCCTTCCAACTGGCCTGGAGCTCTGGAGCTAACAAGAATGCCCACATTTTCATTTTATGTTCTACGAGTACATTCCACACATGAAGGATGCTACACACCCACACCTGATAGGTTCAGACATACAGATTGTTTATTACTTCTTTTCAGAGGTAAAAACCTTTAAAAGAAAAGAAAACCTAGGGGCTTCATTGGCCATTCTGCCATTCATGCTCTATGTGGCCACTGGAATGCATCCTGCTAGTTCTAAATTTAGCAGGGAACCCTGCAAGATGTAGACGTTCTTTGGTGGTTTTACAGTGAAATTTACGTCCAAGCTTCAACTGTCTGGCTCTGAGTGCTTGTGATTACTCACTGAGATATTTCACCGAGTTAAGCACCACATAGATCTGTGTTCGTCCTGCAGCGGCAGATTCTAACTTCAACAGGTCTGAAGTCAAACGGTGAGCTGGAGAGTTAAAGCCCCTCTTATTGAAGCAGGCAGACATGGGAGGGCTCCAGAATGAAGCTGTGTACACCTCATAAATACTGATGATGACGATGCTGCCACTACTACCAACAATATTAGTAATAACCACCTCTCCGCCTCTTTGCGTGATTGTTGATGCACTTTATCATGCTTCCAAATGGAAGCATATTTCCTAAGAGATTTAGGGCCTGATTAAGGTTTTATAATGGCACAGTCTCACTGGAAAAAGGCTCTGTGAATCAGATGATTAGTCCCGAGAAAGGAGACATTTTGCTTCGTTCTGAAGATGCGTCAAGGAGAGCATTGAAGATGAGATGGCCAGAGCAGCCCTCTCTCTTCCCTTTAGGGAATGATTGGCCTAGATATCGACGCCATCTGAGTCCATCCCAAGCATCCACTCCACGAATGATTAGATGTACCTGTCACTAACACCTCATAGGCTATGCCTTTTGGAGGCCATTGCTTTATCTTTGTGTGTCACTCTTACAGCCCTTAGAGGGAGAACATGTGTAGTATCGACCCATATAGGCTTTTCCCTATTAAATGATGCAAAGGTACTTCCAAGGGGACATTCACAATTCGTGAGAAGCAAAGCCACAGCACTGACTGGTCCTCTGAAGAGGTTTTGATAGATGTTGACTGCTGCAGAGGAAAACAATTCACTCAGACTTGGCTATCGTTCCCATATGTGTCGTACGGTATCCTCTCATATTATCAGTGTATAAAGAACAGGAATTGAAAAGCAGAGAACAAATTATATTGATTTTATTGATTTTCGTTTGGTAAAAAATGTGTGGAAGGCTGATCAGGGAAATGTCTTTATTATTAAGGCCAGTGGTTGATTGACGGAGGGATGGAGGCAGTCGGGTGATTTTAGAGTGTGGCCGCCGTAAATATGTATTTGTAATAATATGTAGGAATAGCATATTGCGTGGTAAAGGATTGATTTGGAAAACATAACATTCACCATTTTCTCTGTCTTGTGACATTCTAAAAATCCACTAGATGGCAGGAAATGACCGATGAGAACCAATAGGTTCAGTGAAAATAGCTTTAAAAAGAATTCTTTTTTTAGGAGTGCCATTTTTTCAGAGTTGTTTAAGTGAAAAGGTATCTTTATGTTGCTGTGAAGACATAGAACTGTGTTTTATCAGCTAATAAGGGCAATTGCTGTTTTCGTAAAATATTCAGCCTTTGTACCTGCAGGAGCACAGCTATGAGTATCGACTAAAGTGCCTATTCAACGTCACGCCCTACTACTCAAACAATAGGGATCCCAGTCATAAAGGTCAAACTGACAGAACCGGAATGGGTGCTTTTTAATGTAGCGTGGGCAAAGGCAGGCTGTACTCTCCAGACAGGTTGGGAGGTATCACAAAAGCACCCAGGACAGCAACCGCACTATGGCACCAAAAATACAAAACAACCGAAATGCACCATCAAGGTGCTATACCAATACAAAGCTTTAATGAAACTCACAATCCATGCAACCAGTAAAAAATACTAATAATCCGCCCCTGTGAACTAAAACAGAGAATGCAGGCCTTACTATAAAGGGCACTCTGGGTTTGAAGATAGGGCAATTATCTTTGTTAAAGTAATCCGTGTGGTCTTAAGGCACAGCAGGTGGATTGGGCCACTTCAAATACCTTTCAGTCTTGTTCTTTAGGAGCTTGGCTGGATCAATCGAGTATTCTGGGAGGTTTCCGAGGCACTGATTTGGCACTGGGTTTAATGTGTGGTTACATTTGGTCCAACACACAGTACAGTTCAAAGCAGCAAAGGCACCGGCACGAAGACGCTTGGGACAGACAGATGATGCCTGGGTCTCCATAACCTATAAGAGGTTTGAGGTGGGAAACACTGCCCTGACCTGTTCCTTCCAAATCCTGAGTTTCTGTGAGCCCCAGACCAGGGACCCACAAGATAGGGTGAGTCCTTATTCTGCCATTTTCCTCCAGGAAGGTTGCGAGAGAGCCCTTGCTGGGCCGCCTCTTCCAGCAGGCAGAAAGGCAGGTCTTGGTTCAAACAGCAGTCACCCCAGATGTGCCTCGTCAATGGTTGAGGGAAGAAGCTTCTTTCTTCGACGTCTCCATCTCACTTCTATGGAAGAGGACTTTGGAGAAAACTGTATCACGAATAGACTTCCTGGCGCGGTGAATACTTCTTCCTCAGCAGTGCAAAGACTAATCAATTATGGGAATGCCCTTATACAGGCAAATATGCAGGCAAAATGCTAAAGGGGATTGGTGCACTTGACCTGCAATTCCATACCCAGAGTGCCTTGTCTGGAAGGAAGTCAGGACTGGAGCAGGACGTTTGGGAGTACTAGCAAGATGGCAAGACCCCTCTCTGGACTAGAACTCACTACTCTGACCCTTGCACTATCTGCCTACTTCAAAAGAACTCCAGTAATCAGCACTCTGATGGCAGGTGGCTGTGGAAGTTTCAGTGATGTCTCTGAAGTGTGTATCTGTTCCCTGGAGAAGGTAAAACATAGCTTCCTTGGCTGGTCCCACCATGGTTGTTGTGAATACGCCCAGCCCAGACAGATCAATAGACACCAGTCCCTGATTTGAATGAGACACTGTTGACAAAGCTAACAATAATATGGCATTAATTGATTATGGCTTTATAATTGTGTAATCCCAAGAGTTACGATGTCAAAACCAGGCATGGCCTATATTTGGATATTAATCTGCCACTAGACTTCTGGGCTTACACAATTATATGCATTTAAAAGTGCTTGTTCCCTTTCACAGGTATTCACATTTTTTTTGTAAAAAAAACAATGTGAAAATGAGGCTGAATTGGGTTCTGTTCATGCCAGCTAGAAAGCCTTTGGACAGCATCTTAATGAGGTAAGCATAAATGGTTCATTCAAATTGTAGACTTATCCCGCATTCATAGCTGATTTGACAACCACACATTTATTTACAGATTTTAGTTATCAAACTGGCTTGGCACTTTTTGAAAGTGAAGCCCCATTGCAGCAGGTATATAGGGGGATACTTGTATATGTATGTTAATAAGTTCAATAATGCACACAATGCTCGACAAGCCCCTCAGGGTAGAAACCCTTCAACACCATTTTGGCAAACACAGAGTGCTGTCTGAAAGTGAGATTGCTTAGCAGTTCTGACTTTCATGGCAGCAGCCATCACTAGAGCTCCTACAATTTGGAATAATCTGGAAGATTCTCCCATGTAGATGGTCATCCATCACAGCCTTCAGCATTGTATGGCTCACAAGCTGCATCCAACGAGCAGAGGTAGGCATACAATTATTCACTGAAAAGACCCAGTTAGACTCATGGCAGTAGGCTCTTGCCCCCACGTGTCAACCAAAAAACCTACACCCTGTCCCAGGGTAATGGATTATTGCAGTCTGTGGGCTACATATGCGTTGAGATCAGCAAACAGGCCCCCATTAATGTCAATAGGGATGATGTACTATTTTTACAATAAGGAGGGGTGATACTAAAACTACATAATAATGTCAAATGCAGAAGACCATCACACACCATAGTCATAAACCAGAGGTAAAATGTTAGTAAACCATTGATGCATATATACATCCTATAACATTGTTTAGTTTTGCTGTCATTCCTATGCATGTATAAATGGTTCATATTACAACACATACTTCCTTATAAAACACTTCCTATCAAAAATGATACTGTTGCCTTTCCTGGTTGGGCAGTTATGTTTGTTTGTTGTCCTGGCAGCCTATCGGACACCATATCTAACTTCTGCCATACAGAGAAGAATAATGTATTTGGAGTACAGACCTGGACAGAATGTTGAGAAAGGTTTCCACTTCCAGATGAAATTCCAGTGAAGGCATCAATTAAGTCATTGGAGTCCAGGTTATCTGAGGCAGAAAACCTCATGCCTCCTGCAATACAGGAAGTTATATTATTAGGACAATACATTTGAACCCTGCGACATGAGCAGCCTTTGCCAAAGGCTTTTCCCTAGCTGTAGACGATTGAGAAGATGTGCTTGATTTCCAAACCCACATTTAAATGTAGAAATACCCAGAATAATGGGACAACACATTAACTTGCCCTGGCTGAGATGATAAAAGCAAATAAAAGCAAATCCATTTTAAAGACACAATAATGACTATTAGTAGGCAAAAAAGATTCCAGACTTTTGTTAAAATAAAAAAAAAAAACAACCCCACCCAAGTGTGACACATATTTTGGAAAATATAATGTGAGTATATTTCAAGCCTTCAGACTTTTTCTTTGCTATATAGGTCAATGAAGTTGGAGAATTGAAAATGTTGACCACTATTGAACCTTAGTGGACTGGTGAAACCCCCCACGGGGCTACTTGGATGAAGTTGAATCTGATTATCCTATTTAGCACATGATTACAGCCAGGTGTACTTTTCTGTGACCCAGAGAAACTCTGGAAGGCCTACACAGAACCATTTCAAGAGATGCAGAGACCCCGCTAAGACGTTTGTAGTCATAGTTAGGGCTGTCATATACAGTGAGAGAAATTCCCTCCCACTCCACTCACTTGGAGGTGTAGTCTGTGAGGATCAGTGTCATGATGCCTACCCCCGGGCATCCGGATCGAGTCCATCAGCCCCGGGAGCAGGCATCCACATACTCATTAAAACCCCAACAGCCCCGGCTGGGGGCTGTTTGGATTCAGTCCTGGCCTTAAGCGCCAGGCTCATCATAGAAATCAGTCCTGGCGCCATAGGCGCCAGGCTCATAGACTTTACTTACCTTATGCAGTCCATGCTGCAAATGAGTCCAAGCCTACATGAGGCCTGGGTGGGACTATTTTATTACAGGGACTATTTTTTACTCGGGTGTGGTTCTGGGGAACTTCTTACCTGGGACTACTTTGCAGGCTATTTAAACCACGCCCGAACAGCAACTCATGCTTCGTGTTATTCTGCATCCAGCAGCGTAACGCTCACCGTGTCTGCAAGTCAGCATCCAGTCTTCTGCCACGCTCGCCTCGAATCCGGAGCTCCTAGACAAAAGGAAAAGAAAGGAGAAGAGGTTAGATCACAGACATTATTTGATTCCTTACCTGATTCCGGACCCAGCACATCTCCGAGCCTGGAAAGGACATTATTTCAGCACGCGTCGCTTCACCAGCAGCAGCGCCGCGTTATACTCACCAGTCCACCGCATCTTTCAACTCGGCGCTGCCTCCATCATTTTCTTCGTCGAAACCCAGCACCTGGGGGGAAAACAAAAGGAATAACAAGTTGAGCCGAGAAAACCGACAAAGACAATCTCTTTGCCACCATAGGCTTACCTGCTTTACCACCGGAGGTATTATCCTTTAATTCGCTGCATCTTTCTATGCCGCACCTATAAAGGGAGAGAAAACAGCAAGTTAAACTCATGCAACTTTTAACGGACAGTGTTTGGTAATACAGACTCTTACCTGAAGGCCATCAGCTGCCTCCAGGCAATATTCTTTTGGACCCAGCTGCAACCTAACGAGGGAATGGAACAAGAGTGAACATCGGACATATTGAACTCTTTGAACTTTATAGACACTGGAGTCAATATTCCTCCGGAACTCCTCCAGTACCTTCAAACCAGTGAAGTAACTGGTATCTACGCACCCCTGCATGCCATGCAGGATGGAGAGCTCATCATTTAAAAACATAAGGTGAGGTTACCAGGAGGGGATATCGGAGGTGATTAGTGGGGAGAACGAGAACAGTTGGGGGGGGCCATCACTAAAGTCCACGGGTGGCTAAATCCCTTTCTCCACTTGCAAGAGAATACTTCTACGAGTCCAGCAGACAAGATTAGGCGGGCCAGTCCAGACTGTCATCTCTTCACTACGCATCACGTTGGTGGAGACCGCAGCAGTCCGGGCCCCTGTGGGAACCAGGTGAGCGTAACAATCAGCACCAGTGGACCTGTAATGTCCATTAACACTGCACACACTTTTGTGGGCAGTGCCATGTCGTGTAGCGGCCGGTGTCTAATTTGTTTGGTCTTGTCATTCAGTTCATAGGCTATACAACCCTGACCACTTCCTCGCTATTTGCATAAATGCCAGGCCTCCAGTTCTTTTCTCTTTTGGGCCTCTTCATTTAGTCTCCCCCCAACTATCCTTCGTGGGCAACACTCATGACCCTTTCTCTCAGTGCCACGATGGCATCTGGTTTTTTCCGTCTCATTATTCTCCATGGTCCATCTGTCACTGCTTGCCTGCATCCGGCAACTCAGCTTTAACCACCCTCCAACCCTTCCCCATTCCTTTGCACATGAGAGTGGCGTCCTCATCCCCTTGACTCTCCCGGTCCCACTCTTCCCGTGGAATGGGTGGCTTTATGAAAGCTATCATATACTCTTGCCTTTTCGCCATGTGTCCATGTTTTGCAGCCTTGTACAAACAACTATAATATTGAAGTTAAGGACCTCCACAACCCAATTTCAGATGTAGGGAGAGTCTATGGACACGCCTTTCATGTTGAACATGTGGACCAGGGTTTATTATTGGTCTGTATTTTTGCTGGCAAGCCTCCGAGAAGTGTTTTGAAACGCTGCAGTAAAACCCCTGTGCTTTAAGGTCAACTGTTGCGCTGTTCCGTTCCACTCCCTTAAGTGCAATGGTCGCAAAGTGAATGGTTATTTCCTTCCCACATTGCACCTCTGTGTGAACACCTCTCAGCCCTCTGTCATTGGCACCACATGTTACATATGTACCCGCCGCGTGTCTAGCATGCCCAATGTGGATGCGCTGGCAATGTCACTTTTGAGCATATCCTTTGAGCATTACCCCAACCAAGAAACCTCTGCGTATTAAGCGCGTTATAAATAATCTATCATATCATATCATCAAGTGTCCTTGATGTTTTTTAAAAGTTCTCTGCGACTGGTGTTCCCTGCAAAGTTCTATAAAAATTTGGAATGATATTCCACCAACTCAAAGAACTATTTAAGCTGGTGCTTGTTTCCTGGTGGGGTAACTCCTAACATTGGGCCTGATTCACATAGCATTTTCCAATAGGGTTTTGCCATTATAAAACACTTCCATGAATTAGCCCCATTATATCTACCAAGACTTTCTTTGGTTTGATAGTTGGTGTGCCCCAGATAGGATGCCTCCTCTACCCCCAATCCAATGCTTCTGAAATTTCATGGTGAGCCCTTTCACCTTGATGACACTTAGCACCCAGACCAGCCCCACGTCATGTTCACTTTTATTGGTGCCAGTGACTAATATGTTGTTCTGGAAGAAATCAATTCCTTTCATTCCACCAAATATTATCAATATTTCAATATGATGTCCCGCCTGACCATTTTCCTATATTATGGCCTTCCATCCTCTATCATTCTTCTGTATGTGACTTTCCCGTAACCGGCACCTAGATGCCTTTGGGTTTTGTGCACCTCTATACAAGTGTAAAAACAAATAAATAAATAATTCTATTATGAGTCGCTGAAATACAGCAGCAGCTAAACTGAGTTCGAATGGCATGCAGCGGTAGAAGCACACCCCCAAGGGGTGCCGCGAAAAAGGTGAGTGGTCTGCATTTCCTATACAATTTTGTAATGTGCCGATTACAAATCAATTCTGGAAAACACTGTTTCTGGCTCCAGGATGGCAAGCATCTCTCCCGATGTTAGGTAAAGAGTGATAGTCCATTCATATGCTGTAAGGTTGCCACATAGCCAGATCATATTTTTGTGTTTCCTGAAAACAACCGTAGGGGAAAGCTACTCCGATGGCTCAAAGGGCTCTATAATATCCAGAACAATGACAGAGGTTAGGATTAATTCCAAACCTTCCAGCCATCACCTGTTTTGTTTTTCTTAAGTCACCCCAAGTGGGACAGGTATGCCCAGACGTGGGTCCCGTGCCTGCTGGGCCCAGACAGCCAAGGTACTCTTCACTATTGAAGCAAGACAAGGCCGTAACATGTCTGGGGATGGTTGTGGTCTCGTGCAGAAGGGATCTGATGGAGCAGTTTGCTCTGGACTACCCCTTTTGGTGCAGGACCAAGCCTGAGTTGCATATGGCCTTTCCCCTTTTGAAGTGGCTTGGCAGGCAAATAATTATGGTCTGGAGGGTTTCCCAGAGCAATGCCAGAGGTTAGTATTCATTCTAAACCTTCCAACCATCACCTCTTTTGTTTTGCTGTAATATCCAACCATGTAACTGTTGCAGTTCATTTCACATTTTACATCTTAGCCTGACTGCTACCATTCTGGCTTAGTGGAGCTTCGGCCAAGCTCCTCTTTGGAGCTCTAATGAGTGTTTGAACTATCCCAATAAACCTATTTCATTGTAGACTATCTCTGGGAATTCATCCTGGCCGTTACCTATGCCCATACCGCCTCCATCGCAGATGGTCAGGCTGAGGCATTTTTCAGCACGATGGAGTTATGACTTTTAGTGCCACCTACTCAGCCCATGAAAGTAGATTCTTTCTGTGTGATGTATAACTTACACGCAGTGGTGCGGTCTTTGAACCCGATGTTGAGCCATTTGAAACCAATAACCGAGATGGGGGATCACCCCATCCCCCGTTGGATAGATTGAGGCTTTCCTTAAATCCGACATCTTCTTTCCCCTGGCATCAGTGTAGGTCTCTATGTCCACCATGGGGGAAATGGGGATCCCGTGTGCAGGAGCACCTTGGCAGGTGTTTTGTCCAGTGTCAAGCAGTCCCACGGTAACCTCCTTTTAGGACCCGCGACCATCGATAGGGAATCAGAATCTTATGAACGTTCCTGAATTGCTCCGAATCTGTCACAGTCCCCCTTTGGCACATCCTTGTGTGGTGATCATTGAGTGCACACTTAAGGCTCTCTGTTTTGGATGCAGGACATTCCTTCGTACCATGATTCTGTCATCCACACCTGCCATACTTTGGTTTTTTTTAGTGCATTCTTTCCATGCCTAGCTCTTGCTCTTGGTTGGGTATCACTGTGTGCTGCCATGGATCAAATGTTCCTAACTTTAGTGGTATTGGTATCCCCAGTATGTCTGCCCTTAGCAATCTTCAGGCACCTCAAACACATTCCCACTAACCTCACTATCTTTATGGACGGTTGGAGGGTGGGGATTGTTCGCCATGCAGAACATCTTTTGCATGGCTGGGCCAGAGGGGCTCTTCTCAAGCTGGTTGCAGAGATATTTGCCCCTTACACCTGTGAAGTGGCAGGTGGCAATGAGGCCACCGAGAGTTTCCAGGTAGTTGTTCACACGCTCACCCTTACGTTGCTAACAGGACAAACATGAACTGGCATCACTCAAGGACGACAGTGGTTTTATTTCCGGATTGTTCCATACGTTTTGCGAGTGCCACTACATATTTCTGCGATGATGCACTCGACCTATTGCAGCTTTCTTTCACTATGGCAATAAAGCCCAGCCAGCTCTGGAAACACATCCATGCACCCTATATAGTAGTTCAATAGTTCGGCTTCCTTCTGTTTTCTGAGTATTTTTCTCCTCCCGTGGCCCTTAATTATGCTTGAAAGAAGTCCATCCACAACTCAATGTGTGTGTGTGGCTCACTGGGCTTTGCCAGGAAATAGAGTGGCAAGGCAACGCTCTGCAATATGTCTCTGAGTTGGATTACAACTCTGCTTTTAGTGCTATCACCCTGGGTTTCTGACTTCTTAGTTTAGGTGAAATCTTCAGCGTGTGAATTTCCTATGAAAACTGGGCTTATAGAGGCGTTTGTGAAATCACAACACCTTCCAAGGTGTTTGGAATAGTTCTCGGGTGGTGATGCCACAATAGCATTTGCCGCACAGTTCTAGGAGTGCTTACAGCAGGCCTGCGGCACTCCTTTGCAATGCCACAGCTGCACACACTCCAAACTAGGAGCTGATGCCCAGTAAAGGTCACAACACTGGATTTCCCACTGTGGGACCACTACTCCCATGATCCTAGCTGGTGATTTGTAGTTCACTGTCTATAGCATCACAGGCAGCCAAGCACATCCCTCTAAACAGCACACTACACACATTCCCCAGGCTGAGGTGCAGTTCCATGTGGGCTCTTATGGGGAGGTCAGTGCGCATGCTTCAACAGTCAGTTGCAAACAATTCCGCCTTGAAAAATGTTGGTCTGTTGGCATCCCAGCAATTATTGAATACCTGGGGAGCCATTTTGGGCATGCCTTACAATTTGGTGTGCAGTAAGAACAGCATCACTTCTTTTTACAGGGAGGAGGAGTCCAAAGTTGAATAGGTGGCGCCATGTCCTGGAATATAATACGTAGCATGGGGAATTGCTATTTGGAAATGTGTTCCAGTTTCTAGTGCGCAATGCTGGTGGGGCAGGTGTGGTTTCCTTCCACAGCCCTTTGCTTCTGCCCATATCTCTGCTCAGCTGTCCTTGAGTGGACGGGTGGTGTGTAGGGTGCGCTGGTGCTCATCATCACTGTTATAAAAGCAGATCTCACCTCCCTTAAAATGAGATGATTGCTGGAGCACTCCAGTGTCACCTCATTCCAAGTGTTGTGACTAGTAGGTGAACACTACGGCTTTCACTCCCGCGTCGGTGGGCGGACATGGTTGGTAACAGCCCGCAGGCCAGGGCCTAGGTAGGTCCGGCCGAAGGGAGTGTCACTCCCCGGGTGTGGATAAGCTTTTCAACTATAATAATGTATTGCTACATTGTGACCTCAGAGTGCCTGCTGCCAGAGGGAACACATAGTGGGAAACTCAGCTTTTTGATCAGAAAAGCAGGTACCATTTATTCAATGGCTGTCTCTTTTTTTTCAATCCCCTTCTTCTGAACTAAACTTCTCTGGCAATTCATTGTCATTAGTTGATGAGGGGACTTTTATGATGATTAGTACGTATTGTCAGGACGAGGTGGGGGGTCTGTACTTCCGCTCTCTATATGGCAGAGGAAAGGCACAGAGGACCCCAGCCGAGATTCTCTGATATGGTAACGCTGGTCGAGCAATCAAGGCCTAGCTTCTCAGGAGGTGATGCGGGCTGGTTCTTAAGTACAGTGTATCCCCAAGCCTCCACAAAGGAATGTCCACACACTGTATTACTGAAAACACAGTCTTTATATAATTAATATTCAAAGGTTATGTACACTTATCACAATAACGCACTTTGTGCTCCGGAAAATCAACAATGGTAAATATCTACAATTCTAAAGTGGTACCACTAATATTCGATTAGAGTGCATTCAACAAGGCTGTGAAAATGCCACACGGATCAATAGCAATGAAACCAGCAATAGAGAGAAGGGAGAAAGCAGACAGATGAGACAATAGGCAGACGACCGGTCCTCGCTACTGGACACAGCTCTGAGTGGAGATCCCCCCACCTGGGCAACCTGTAAAATAACGATATATAAAACAAGCCCAGTCCATATATTGTTCAAGAGTCTCGTTCTCTCCCACAATGTTTTACCCCCCCAATGTACCTGGTGGAGTAGAGTTCGTCGGCGAGGCGTCGACCGATCCTTCTGGAGTGACTCCCTTTAAGGCAGGAGCCACGGATCGTCGAGAGGCGTCGCGGACTCGGGGTTCGGTGTCGGGGAATCGGCGGCCCTTCTTGAATGTCGCCCCTTTCAAGCGGGAGACACGGGGCGCCGAACGTCCGACCGTGAACCGGGTAGAACGACGTCGATGAGGCAGCAGGCTTTGATCCGAGCGGTGCTCGTCGACGACAGAGCGTTGGCGTCCTGCAAGGAAGAGGCGTGCGGGGCACCTCGGTGACGATAGTTCTGGACCGCAAAGAGATGAAGAAGAACTGTGGCCCAGCAAGGGCGTCGAGTCGTCGGCGTCTCTGCGGTCTTTGGGTAGCGGGAAACCCACCGGTGGATACTCCTCGGCGCGTCGACGGTCAGGCCTTCTCCCACAGGAGACGGCACGGCGATGCAGACGAGAGCGTCCGTTGATCAAGTTGAAGTTCTTAGGCAAACGGGAGCACGGCGGCTCCGGTCGGCGACGGCGGTCGTCGACAGTGGCGGACAACAGTCCGGGTGCTTCGCTTTGGGATTCCTCAGCAGTCCCCGTATCGGGTCGGCAGCCTGTCGTAGGTCTGTCTACCAGGGAGCGTTGGCAAAGGTCAGCTGTGCACGATGGTCCCTCGTAGCTCGGGAAGAGGGCGCCTTACCAGGTCCTCTCTGGGTCAGTCCTTGGAGACACAGCAGCCTTTAGATCGTGAAGGAGAGCCACGGCAATCCTTCTCCTCCAGCAGGGCCTCAAGGTCAAGCGTCAGTTACTCCAGTTACTCGTCGTAGTGGACTTCAGCTTCTGAACAATTTCCAGTGGTGAGAGGTCCCCAGATATACTATTTGGTCTCTCATCCACACTGCTGGCACACACTCAGCAGCCAATCGTACAGAAGGGCATTCATGCAGTCGGTCAGCCAATCAGGCACGCAGGGCATTCAGGCCACTCTTCTCCCGCTCAGACACTCACAACAAGGAATGTGGATTGAGACAAGTACTCAGCCATTCAACTCTACATACTGCATTCAGTCCAGTTTCGGGCAGGGCTGTCTCAGTCTTTGTCTCTCATGGCAGAAACCAGACAGCCACAACACGGAGTGCATATTGGTCACACTCCCCATTCACCCAGGTCCCACCCACAGGCGGTACCCACAACATACAGTCAGCGGGAAGGCTCCAGTAAGTCTAGCTGGGCCTTCACAACAACACCATATACGGAACTTCCACCCAACAGCCAGTCAGGGGGGAAGGGACAGAGTCAGGGCTTCCCAGGACTTTGGGAAAACAAGGTATCAGGCGATAGAAAGCAAGAGGCCACCGGGGCCATCTTGTTTCCTATCAGGAATCAACAGATTCCAATGGCAGGGCCGGGGTACCCTAAAATGGCGGATACCCAGCGCACCTGTCAAATTCAGCATGTGGCTGCCACCAGCCCATACCCGGCTCTGTGGGCCACCCACGGGTGCCCAAAAACATACACTAGGGGCACAGGGTTGCACCCCTACCCATGGGTGCCATAAGGGTATCCCATGGGTCTGTTCACCAAACCAAAAGAGAGAGCTGCACCGCCAGGAGTCCCGCATGGACTTCTGCGCGGAAAACACGACAGAACACACGATAAGAACAGAAAAAGGACAAGGATACGGAGGCCCTGTCCCTCCGATGCATTTCCAGCATCACAGTCGCCCCCCCCAGACTGAGGTTAGGGTGCCTAATCTCCCACGGGATAGACACCCTCATCCAGACGGTCAACATACCTTCTGGAAAGGCCATCTGCATTATCGTGACTCTTCCCTGGTCTGTGCTCTATGGTGAAGTCTAGCCCTTGCAGGCTAATGGACCACCTGAGCAGTTTCGGATTTTCACCCTTCATCTGCATAAGCCATTTCAGGGGCTTATGATCTGTTTGGACCTTGAAGGTGGACCCCGTAAGGTAGGGCCTAAAACGCCTAAGGCTCCAAACTATACTAAAACATTCCTTTTCAACAGTAGCCCACCTAAGTTCTCTACCCTTGAGTTGTCTACTGATGAATATGATAGGATGTTCTCTCCCTTTGTCATCTAACTGGGACAAGACAGCTCCAATTCCGGTGTCGCAGGCATCCGTCTGGACGATAAAGGGTCGGCTGTAGTCAGGTGCACACAACACGGGTGCCCTGCACAGACTTTCTTTCAAGCCATCAAAGGCCCTCTGACAGTCTTCAGTCCAATTAACCTTCCTAGGCTGTTTGGGTGAAGTCAGAGCTGTCAGTGGTGCGGCTATGGTCCCATAGTCCGCCATGAAATTGCGATAATACCCAGTGAGGCCCAAAAAGGCTCTCACCTGGGTTTGAGTAGTGGGAGTCTCCCAGTCCTGTACGTCCTGTACCTTACTGGAAAGAGGCTGGATTTGACCCCCTCCTACCTCATGACCAAGATAGGTAACTTTCCCCTGAGCTATCTGGCACTTGGTAGCCTTGATAGTGAGGTTAGCCCTTTTCAAGGCCTGCAACACTTTATCCAGGTGTGTCAAATGCGCTTCCCAGGTGGAACTGTAGACGGCAATGTCGTCTAGGTAGTGGCCTACAAAAGGCCTCCAGCCCACTGAGCGCATGATTGACCAACCTCTGGAAAGTGGCAGGGGCATTCTTCAACCCAAAAGGCATGACCCTAAACTGGTAGAGTCCCTCTGGTGTGGAGAATGCCGTCTTTTCCTTGGCATGGTCCGTCAGAGCTATTTGCCAATAGCCTGAGGTGAGGTCAAAGGTGCTCACAAATTTGGCAGCACCTATGGTGTCCACGAGCTCATCAGCCCAGGGCAATGGGTGCGCGTCAGTTCTGGTGACGGCATTGACTCCTCGGTAGTCCACACAGAACCTCCAATCTTTGGTACCCGCCTGGGAACTTGCCTTGGGGACAAGGACCACTGGACTGGACCAGGGACTGGTTGAGGGTTCAATTACACCCAGATCCAACATCTTGGCGACCTCAGCCTGGATGTGGTTCTTAACGGTATCTGACATACGGTAGCACCTGCTCTTGACAGGCACGCTGTCACCAGTGTCAATTTCATGCCTACACCACGGTGTAAGGCCCGGTGTCAGCGAAAACAGAGAGGCATACTGCTGGAGCAAAGCCCGGCAGGCCCTCTGCTGCTCTGTTGTCAAATCGGGAGAGAGCTGTACTCCCTCCACTGAGCCGTCCTGAGGGTTGCTATGCAGCAAATCAGGAAGGGGCTCACTCTCATCCTCTTCTTGCCCTGAAGCTAGCAAGAGACATGAGACTTCTGCTCGCCGGTGGAAAGGCTTGAGCCTGTTGACATGGAATACCTGAGGGGCTACCCCGGAGGCACCCAGGTCAACCAGATAATTGACTTCGCCCATCTTGGAGATTATCCTGAAGGGTCCAGTCCACTTGTCTGCCAAAGCCCTAGGCTTGGTAGGCTCCATCACGAGGACTTCCTGTCCCGGAGTCCAATCGACCTGCGAAGCTTTAAGGTCATGCCAATACTTATTCAATTCTTGGCTGGCCTTGAGATTTGCTGTTGCCTGACCCATCATCTGTGTCATCCTCCGTCTGAGGCCTAACACATAGTCCCCCAATTGCTTGGCGGGACCTGGAGGGGTGGCTTCCAAGCCTTCTCGGATCAAGGCGAGGGGCCCCCTCACGGGATGTCCAAAGAGTAACTCAAAGGGGCTGAAACCAACACCCTCTTGAGGTACCTCTCTGTAAGCAAACAGCAGGCATGGCAGGAGGAGATCCCATTTCCTCCGTAGGGGCTCTTCCAAAGCACCTAGCATGCCCTTGAGAGTTTTGTTAAATCTCTCAACCAGACCATTGGTCTGGGGGTGGTAAGAGGTGGAGATCTTGTAGGTTACCCCGCACTCTTTCCACATGGTCTTCATGTAACTCGACATGAAGTTGGATCCTCGGTCGGAGACAACTTCCTTGGGGAATCCAACACGGGTAAAAATGCCCAGGAGAGCCCGGGCCACCACCTTGGCAGTAATAGTCCGAAGGGGTATAGCCTCAGGGTACCTGGTGGCATGATCAACCAAGACCAGGATGAACCGATGTCCACCTGAAGTGGGAGGGTCCAGGGGACCGACAATGTCGATGCCCACCCTCTCAAACGGTGTGCCGACCACTGGCAATGGCTGCAGTGGGGCAATGACCCTGCCTCCAGTCTTGCCAGATAACTGACAAGTGGGGCAGGTCCGGCAGTGGGACTCCACTTCCACTCCCATCCGAGGCCAGTAGAAGTGGGCAGAGAGCCTCTGCTTAGTCTTCTTGGTACCAAGATGACCAGCCAAGGGCACCTCATGCGCCAACTGCAGTAGGAAGGGCCTGTAAACCTGGGGTACCACCAACCTCTTGAGGGCACCAGGTTCAGGCTTAGTGGGCTCACTAACAAGGAGCTCACCCTCCCAATAAATCTTGAATGTCCTAGGCACTTCACCCTGTGCCTGGGACAGGGCCTGCGTCCGCAGACCCTCGAGAGAGGGACACTCTCTCTGCCCTTTACAGAAGTCCGCCCGGGAGGGTCCCCCTTCAGCTAACAAGCATTGAAAGTCGGGATGATCCTCCGGGTTGAGAACCTCTCCCACAGGAGAGTCTTCTGTCTCTTCTCCCACAGGAGTTGAGTCCGGGTTTTCCACTGGACCCAGCCCGTCCGGAGCATGGATCCCAATGGGTGCTGTCGGAACAGCAGGAAGAGAAGGTGTTCCTCCCACAGAGGTGGCCTTCTTGGTCTTCCTTCTTCGTGCCTTAGGCCTCGCCTTTGGCTCGGGTACCTGACTCACAGCCAGACCCGGTGTCACCTGTGACCTAGTGACCGCAGCAGCAGTCATGGGAAGACCATCCGAGATCAACCCAACTCTACTAAATCATTACCTAACAGAATGTTAGCAGGGACATTGTCCTGAACCAGGACAGGAAGCTTTGCTGTCTTGTCTCCAATCATGAGTGTGACTAAGGCTACAGGCGATAATTTGGGAGGCCCACCAGCTAACCTGGTGGTTCTCAGAGGAGCACTTACATAGTCCTCTGGCTTGAGCAGGGTCCTGTCCACCACTGTCATGCTTGCCCCAGTGTCTCTCAAACCAGTAGAAGGCTGGCCATTCAAGAGGACACTTCTCAAAAACCTACGGGTGTTCTGCGGGATAGTCGCCAGTACTTCTGCGTACTGGTCCCAGGCCCCAAGGGACACTAAGGAAATCTCTACTGGAGCACCAAATGTGATTCCGGTAGAGGAGGGGAGGACGGTGGCCTCCACCTCAGACACGGGGTAAGGGTAGGTCAGGCTGACAGCCTGTACTCCAAGTGCCTTACCTTTACACTTGGAGTCACCCCTTCGGTGATCCAGAGCCCCACAATCCCAACAAGTGCTAGGGGTGCGAGGTACGGTACTGGAACCACTGGGAGCCTGCTTTGCAGCAGGTGGACCACTACTCTTATTCCCACCCACAGAGGACTTATCCCCACTAGATTTTTGGTTCTTAGGAGAGGAAGGTTTTGTTTTATTCGACTGTGACTGCTTGGGGGACTCCTCAGCTTTCTGAGAGGCCCCTTTCTCTTTATCCTTGTCCTTCCCACTGGAGTCCTTAGGGGACACCCGGTGGGAGACCCACTTGTCAGCCAACCTAGCCAGCTTAAAGGGGTCCAAAATGTTCTGGTCAGCAACATACTGACGCAGCTCTGGCGAACAGGCTTCAGAAAAATGCTCAAAAAACAACAGGTGGGATAATTCAGCAAAAGTTTTCACCTTGTACCCATCAATCCACCCCATCATGTTCATGTGCGCAGCACTCACCCAGTCAACCCAAGACACATTCTCTCGTTTCTTAAAATCCCTGAACCTTTTAAGATATTGGGTAGGTGTCTTGCCAAACTTGGCAATTAAAGCAGACTTCATACACTCATACTGACCCCTTTCTTCCACACTCAGTTTCAGAATACAGTCATATCCAGTTTGAGGCACTCTGCTTAACAAACACTTAGCCCAATCTCTTTTATCCACATCATGAATTGCACAAGCCATTTCAAACGCTTCAATCCATTGGAGGATATCTGAACCCTCCAAAAACACACCAACCAAATCTTTCATAAACTTGGTGGCTGGGGACCTGCCACTCTCAATTGGTTTAGCTGAAGTCTCCACTCGAGCTTTCTCTAACTGGATTCTCTGACATTCAGTGTCCTTATCTTTGAGCGCAAGATCCCTATCCTTGAGTTCCACTTGCTGTGCCAGCTCCTCTTTCTTAAGCTCAGCTTCTATTTCCAACTTGCGATATTCAAAGGCCAATTTCATCCTTAATAACTCAAGTTCCATGGAATTGCTGGGGTTCGGAACAGAGGCAGCAGGAATGGCGGCATTCCCAGAAACAGATTCAGCGACAACCCCAGGGGCAGAGTCCTCACTGGTTGCATCCCCCCCTTCATCAAGAGTTTCACCATCAGTCTGGTAGTCCACCAGGGCAGCTATCAGCTCAGCCCTAGACTTATCCACAAAGTCTAACTCCCTGGCTTCACAAGCACTCTGGAGAGCCTCTAAGCTCATCCGAGTCAATTTACCATTCGCAATGGTCTCCATCGCTTGTAATGCAGTTATTTGGAACACACCTAAACCTTAATTCAATAAAGTGCAGATATTTTGTAAGTGGCACGGTTATACACTGATTCTTAAAACCATAAGCATCCCACCGCTGCCACCAAGCTTGTCAGGACGAGGTGGGGGGGTCTGTACTTCCGCTCTCTATATGGCAGAGGAAAGGCACAGAGGACCCCAGCCGAGATTCTCTGATATGGTAACGCTGGTCGAGCAATCAAGGCCTAGCTTCTCAGGAGGTGATGCGGGCTGGTTCTTAAGTACAGTGTATCCCCAAGCCCCCACAAAGGAATGTCCACACACTTTATTACTGAAAACACAGTCTTTATATAATTAATATTCAAAGGTTATGTACACTTATCACAATAACGCACTTTGTGCTCCGGAAAATCAACAATGGTAAATATCTACAATTCTAAAGTGGTACCACTAATATTCGATTAGAGTGCATTCAACAAGGCTGTGAAAATGCCACACGGATCAATAGCAATGAAACCAGCAATAGAGAGAAGGGAGAAAGCAGACGGATGAGACAATAGGCAGACGACCGGTCCTCGCTACTGGACACAGCTCTGAGTGGAGATCCCCCCACCTGGGCAACCTGTAAAATAACGATATATAAAACAAGCCCAGTCCATATATTGTTCAAGAGTCTCGTTCTCTCCCACAATGTTTTACCCCCCCAATGTACCTGGTGGAGTAGAGTTCGTCGGCGAGGCGTCGACCGATCCTTCTGGAGTGACTCCCTTTAAGGCAGGAGCCACGGATCGTCGAGAGGCGTCGCGGACTCGGGGTTCGGTGTCGGGGAATCGGCGGCCCTTCTTGAATGTCGCCCCTTTCAAGCGGGAGACACGGGGCGCCGAACGTCCGACCGTGAACCGGGTAGAACGACGTCGATGAGGCAGCAGGCTTTGATCCGAGCGGTGCTCGTCAACGACAGAGCGTTGGCGTCCTGCAAGGAAGAGGCGTGCGGGGCACCTCGGTGACGATAGTTCTGGACCGCAAAGAGATGAAGAAGAACTGTGGCCCAGCAAGGGCGTCGAGTCATCGGCGTCTCTGCGGTCTTTGGGTGGCGGGAAACCCACCGGTGGATACTCCTCGGCGCGTCGACGGTCAGGCCTTCTCCCACAGGAGACGGCACGGCGATGCAGACGAGAGCGTCCGTTGATCAAGTTGAAGTTCTTAGGCAAACGGGAGCACGGCGGCTCCGGTCGGCGACGGCGGTCGTCGACAGTGGCGGACAACAGTCCGGGTGCTTCGCTTTGGGATTCCTCAGCAGTCCCCGTATCGGGTCGGCAGCCTGTCGTAGGTCTGTCTACCAGGGAGCGTTGGCAAAGGTCAGCTGTGCACGATGGTCCCTCGTAGCTCGGGAAGAGGGCGCCTTACCAGGTCCTCTCTGGGTCAGTCCTTGGAGACACAGCAGCCTTTAGATCGTGAAGGAGAGCCACGGCAATCCTTCTCCTCCAGCAGGGCCTCAAGGTCAAGCGTCAGTTACTCCAGTTACTCGTCGTAGTGGACTTCAGCTTCTGAACAATTTCCAGTGGTGAGAGGTCCCCAGATATACTATTTGGTCTCTCATCCACACTGCTGGCACACACTCAGCAGCCAATCGTACAGAAGGGCATTCATGCAGTCGGTCAGCCAATCAGGCACGCAGGGCATTCAGGCCACTCTTCTCCCGCTCAGACACTCACAACAAGGAATGTGGATTGAGACAAGTACTCAGCCATTCAACTCTACATACTGCATTCAGTCCAGTTTCGGGCAGGGCTGTCTCAGTCTTTGTCTCTCATGGCAGAAACCAGACAGCCACAACACGGAGTGCATATTGGTCACACTCCCCATTCACCCAGGTCCCACCCACAGGCGGTACCCACAACATACAGTCAGCGGGAAGGCTCCAGTAAGTCTAGCTGGGCCTTCACAACAACACCATATACGGAACTTCCACCCAACAGCCAGTCAGGGGGGAAGGGACAGAGTCAGGGCTTCCCAGGACTTTGGGAAAACAAGGTATCAGGCGATAGAAAGCAAGAGGCCACCGGGGCCATCTTGTTTCCTATCAGGAATCAACAGATTCCAATGGCAGGGCAGGGGTACCCTAAAATGGCGGATACCCAGCGCACCTGTCAAATTCAGCATGTAGCTGCCACCAGCCCATACCCGGCTCTGTGGGCCACCCACGGGTGCCCAAAAACATACACTAGGGGCACAGGGTTGCACCCCTACCCATGGGTGCCATAAGGGTATCCCATGGGTCTGTTCACCAAACCAAAAGAGAGAGCTGCACCGCCAGGAGTCCCGCATGGACTTCTGCGCGGAAAACACGACAGAACACACGATAAGAACAGAAAAAGGACAAGGATACGGAGGCCCTGTCCCTCCGATGCATTTCCAGCATCACACGTATGATTAGTGAGCGCATTGCTGGACTTAGGTGCATGAGAGCAGGAAGGTATCTGCAGGTTACGATGAATTCTGAGGAATTAAATGCAGCACCCTTTTTGCCAATGGTTGGAGGTAGGCCACATTGCAGTTATGTGATGCATTCAGGCATTCATCCTATAGCCACTTGCCTCAGTATAGCCCCTTAACCCTTTGTGGTATGTACAGATTCTCATCAGTTACGATATTGGCTTTCACATGTACATCTTCGATACTCAGATACAGTTCACATTCCAAGGGTGTCAATTGGGAGTGGACTGACTCCTTCAGATCCATAGCTGGATGGCTGTTACCTTCCTACCTCTGTTGAAACCCCACCAAGATGAAAGACCTTCTGAGGAGATCGGTGGACCTACCTACAATTCCTGTGACATTCCACTCTGTGACCGCCTCTTAACCTACAAGCCTCAAATCTAGAATTTGAAAGTTAATTTATTGTTCGGACCCTGCCCTTTCTACTGATTCCGCAAAGGATTACGCTAGTTCAGATTTGTGCCCCAGCTTGCCTGCCAAATGTTGCGTACGCTTCCAATGACTTGACTGATGCTGCCCATTTCAAAGTTTGACCTGTAGAGAATGACGACCTTCCTTTGACCTTGAAGTTATTGCACTGGCTGCTGACAAAGCAATGCACTGTATTCATGATTCTTTGCCTGACCCACAAAGTCTACCAGCCGAGCAAATGCCTAACTTCTACTGAAAACCTGCTGCGGTGCACTTGCTACTGAAGTACAGTAGATCTTTCCACCTCAAGCCTTTTCCCTCTGAAACCCTCTTCTGCTGTTGCTTGGCTTTGGACCTGAGCGTTTGCAGTTTAAGTGGGCGCTGAAGACTAGCCTGGTCCTAGATGCCTACAAAGCATACATTTATCCAAATGACTCTCTCTCTCTTTTCCCTTCTCTGCCTGGATGTGCTGAATGCAGTATAGAAATCCCAGGGCTAGATAGGGTATTCATATTCTCTTAGTGAAGTGAAAGCAGGCAAATCTCCACTGACCTGTTTTAGTCAGGCCTCCCAGAGACATTTTGAAAATATTGCATAGAGGCTGTCAACGTTTATGAACTACCTTTAGATCAGCAGGGTGAAGCAGGTGATCACCATCTGAGGGATAGCACCATTTCTTCTAGGCTTGTTGATGCTTGGTGTATGCTACAAATCAGTTATTTTAAAAGGTTTTCCGAAAAGAAGATGATTGATTGTCTGGCTTAGTTTGCACGGAAGAGCACCAGGGCGAAGAAGCTATTTTTTTTTTGGAGCTGGTGGGGGTCAACTGGAGGACCAAAAAGTGTAAAACAGCAGGCAGTTTTTCAAATTTCCAGACATACATTTTGGGCCATGCCATTGATTTCTTTGTAAGCTAGGCCA
The DNA here is from genome assembly GCF_040938575.1 of Ambystoma mexicanum. Lineage (NCBI taxonomy): Eukaryota > Metazoa > Chordata > Amphibia > Caudata > Ambystomatidae > Ambystoma > Ambystoma mexicanum. Next base: position 1,041,613,106 of record NC_090922.1, on the reverse strand, counting down.
TTTATTTTATGTATTATACATTTTTATGACGCCTATACACAGGTGTTTCCAGGTGGCACAGGACAAGAAGGGGGGGGGGCAATGGAATCAAAAAGTAAAACAACACAGAACGGTTATATTCTCCTTGTGACAATCCTAACGCACAAGTGCATGAAAAGGTGATAAGTGCAAGGGGCAGGGGGTAGAGGGAGAAGTATCAGAGTGGGGCACCCTTAGGTGTGGGGGAGGGCAAGTGCTGGGAGAGCCACGGCGGCAAGGGCCAAGGGAAGAGGGAGGATGAGTGTGGTGGACAGGGAGGTCCAGATAGGCTAGTCCGGGAAAGGGGGCCCAAGGGCAAGTGCTGGCACAGGATGCTGGGGGGACTCGTAGGGAGTAGTATGGCCTCTGTATGACTCCGAAGGGACCAGGCCCCAGTAGCAGCGGCGGGTGGAGTGTTTAGCACGGTAGTGGGAGAGGGAAAGAAGATGAGAAAAGGAAAGTCTTGAGAAGTTTCCGGAACTTTAGAAGATCCTGCTCAAGTATGAGGGGGGAGGGAGGCTGTTCCAGAGGAAGGAGCCAGACGAGGAACGGGATCTACCTCCTACTCTCATCCATGGGGTGTTCAGTGATCATCTGCCAGCGGTGGGAAGCTAGAGCAGCTTCTCTCTGTCTTCCTTTGCTGGCCTCCGTCCTCCATAAGGAGCCCTGCCTTCCATCCCCATGGTCGCCATCTTGGAACAGTATTTTCTATGATTGAACTGAACGCCGTGAGGTGTCCCGTTCATTTATAGAAGAGACCCCGCTATCAGCACCCCAGTTTACCGGATTGCCAACCGGGTGGGCTAATGGCATTAGTAACCTGTACCACAGGCTATACCAGGATAACGTCCTGGTGCCCTCATTAAACTCCCTTGCTTCGCTTGGACATTTAACTCAGGCTACTGGCTGTTTACCCCCTCATCGACCAGTAATAGCCCATGGAATGTGTTACTAACGCCATAATGTATGATGGGGCAAGTAAAGCAGAATTATAAAAAAAATATTTACCTGTCATTGTTGCTATGTTTTCAAGAGCATCTGAGGCATCTGGTCCCAATGCAATGACGTGCACGACTGCTCCGCTTTTCCTCACAGCAGGAAAGCAGAGGCTTGTTTTCGAATCATCATCGCCAGCTGTTAACAATATGATTTCGGTGCCATTTGCGCTGCCATCTTGTTTGTTTACCTGCAGATACAATGAGGACAATTCAATAAACGGATCCGAACTGTGTCTTAAAATTAAAATTCTGTGCGGTAGCATAAAAGGCAAGTGCAGCTTTCCGCATCCCAAATTGCGTGACATCCTTTCCATATGTATATTCTCTGCAGAATCCGGCATCCCACATTGTGTGACATCATTCCTATATTTATATTCTCTGCTGCATTTGTTGACTTGTTACATATAAAAACAGAAATACACATGAAGCTGGCCATATGCATGGCATGCTGCCAAAGAGTCAGTTGGGGGAAGAGAGCTCTAGTTGTTGTTTATACAGAAATATGCAAATTATCAATGGAGGATGCGAAATATTTCACAATATGGAGATAAGGGAATGCAAGGATGACATAATGAAGGTATTGACCTGGACTTTTTTTAAATCAAAAGTGTTGAAGAAAGGACACAGAAAAGGAAAGGAGTGCATTGAAATTTTGTAATGTTGTGACCGCAGTTACATGGTCTCAAGGGGCAGAACATTAGTCATTATTCTATTTGTGATTTCTTAAGCTCACAGGCAGAACTAAAGGTGGCGAGGGGCCAGCAACTCATTTGAAATGGCAGCACATAATGCAATATCCATTGAAAATAATACCCTTTTTTATTTAGCACTTTATGCCGGATTCCTCTCACTTCTAAGCACTGTAAAACTATCTGTTATTATTATCCAGTTTAAAAGTACACAATTTATCATCCTATGAAGGGTTGAGACAGCCAGGCGTAGCCATTATTTCACAACAGGCTGGGCGTGCACCATATACACATGGGCCTAGTTTATTCTATTTATTGATATAGTATCAAAAAATAGACCTGTAGGCATAAGGACACAAACAAAGAGAATAAAATAAAGAAACAAGAGAAACCATAGACTCAAACAAATACAAAAACAGTTAAAAAGATAAAGGAAAGAAAAGCCTCTCCAACAGCTTTGGAACCTAAAAAAGCATCCGCAAGGAACACAAAAGGAGTTCTTGTGATGCCCAGCAAATGTTGAAGTCAAGTCAACAAACAAGATACAAGAAACAGCAAATGCTGAAGGGTTATCCATTCTACCATGATAGAAGCCCTACACCAAATCGAATATCAATGTCACCAAAACGACTATCGCCCGATATCTATCACTACTTTCCTGGGCAAACTCCTGGAAAAGTTGGCTATCTCCCAGCTTAATCTACATACTGAATCTGATGGTTGTTTCCAGGACCACCAGTCTGGCTTCAGTGCAGCCCGAAGCACAGAATCTGCTCTCCTGAACAACTGTGAAGATTTAATCTCTAACCTAGACTCTAACCTTCCTTCTGGCCACATTCTCCTTGATCTATCCTCCGTTTTCAACACTTTCAACCACGCCCCCCTACTCAATCATCTCTGTGACAACCTGGGTATCTTTGGTCAGGCCCTAGCCTGGTTGACCTCCCTTCTCTCAGAACGACCTTCCCAGGTCCAACTTGGGTCTTTCCTCTCTTCTATCTCTCTCTCTACATATGGTGTTCCCCAGGGGTCTAACTTCTCTCCCTGGCTCTTTAACCACTACCTGGCACATCTGGCCCAACACATCTCTACCTTCTGTTCTAACTTTCAGTGCTATGCGGATGCCACACCTTCAGGCTCCCCTGAACCTCTTCTGCTTCTTCTCTCATACCTGATTGTCTGCAATTCAGGAATGGTGTGCCTCAAACGATCTCTGCCTTAATGCCAGTAAGACTGAGATTCTCCTCATTGGGACACCTGCTCATGCCTTCCCTCTCTCACTCTGACCAAAGACCCTGGGCTCTCGACCTGCACCTTCCTTTGAGGCTAAGAACTTTGGTGTCATCTTAGACTCCACCCTCTCCTTCTCTCCTCATATCTCTGACATCTCTAAGAAGTCACACTATCATCTGCACCTCCTCAGAGGTATACTCCTGTTTCTCACTTGTCACCAGATGATCACTGTCTCCAGAGCACTGGTCCTCTCTATGCTGGACTACTGCAACTCCAGACATACTCCTGTTTCTCACTTGTCACCAGATGATCACTGTCTCCAGAGCACTGGTCCTCTCTATGCTGGACTACTGCAACAGCCTATTGCTAAATCTTCATGCCTCTACTCTCCGCCCTTTGCAACTCATCCACAAGAGGACTGCAAGACTTGTCCGCGACCTCAGGCCCAGGGATCGTATCCATCCAGCCCTGAAATCTCTCCACTGGCTCCCTGTGGCTGCAAGGATCAAGTTAAAGACCCTCTGCATCACCCACAAGGCTTTCTGGGGCCAGGGACCAACTTTCTCTTCCTAACCATCTTTTCTTGAGCCCTTCCGCTTATCCACATCCAACTCTCTGCGGGTCAGACACTTCTCCAGGCAGAGAGTGGAGGGTAGATCTCTGTCCTCGGCTGGGGCTTCCCTCTGGAACAGCCTCCCTGCCTCCCTCAAACTTGAGCAGGGCTACCTGAGGTTCCAAAAGCAACTCAAGACTTTCCTTTGCGCTTCCGCTTTCTCTCTCCCTCCCCCTTGCTGTTGTCCCTGTCTGCTGCGTATACTGGTTGCCTGGCCACCCACTGAACTTATGGAACCAAGCGCCTGCACGGCCAGTTGCCCTTGCACTGCTTACAAGCTCTTTTGAACCCCCCTTGACACTTCTCCCTCCCGCACTTGTGCGATCTGAATGACACAAGGCATAGTAAGATCATTGTTTTGTCCTCCTTCTGTCTTCCCTTCCTTGTCTTTTCACACCTAGGAACACTTGTGTACAGACGCGTTATAAAAGACTTATCATATCATATCTTATTATATCATATCATATTAGTCAAACCCTAGTAAAAGTCTTCACAAATGCTTAGAGCATGAGGGAGGTTGCTGCCACCACACCCTACCAACACACAACCTCTATGTTTTTGGGGGCACCAACTGCTGTATTCAATCCGCCGAAGGACCTTAATGTCTGAAGAGCTAATATTCCCTGGCCCAGTTTTCTGCCACAGCTATGCCATCACTTTATTTTTTAGCGCTTCCTTAGGTTCCTTCCCTATTGGCTTTGCCACATTAGCAATTACAAAGTTTCTTTTATCCATAGCAAAGTCGCTCAGGGACTCATCCTCAGTCCTGGGCATTTGTGTTTTGGCAATACGTAGAGCTTGGAACCAAAGGAGTTTCTTTTACAGCTGACTGAGTGGCGCGTAAGCTCTACAGCTGCCAAAGAAGGAGTAAATATAGAGATTTGGGAGACCGGTGAAATTTCATGTCTTTTGGTAGAATTGTTCTCCACTGAAACGAGATCACTCGCCCCAGGATCTGTCTGACAGTACTGATCTACCATGATGGTGTTCAAAATAGTCTGAGAATAATTATCCACCTTAACCAGCAAAAACTGGGAGGCAGATTTATCAATAATGTCAACCCACGCACAAAACCCCCCAAAGTTTCTACATTGCGTCATCTCCTGGATTAACATCTTCTTTGACATGTCGCCATTTCTCAGGCTCAAGTTGAACAGTTTGTTCCCCCTCCATCCTAAAAAAACCCACCAGTGACTGTGGCAAACCGTCTGGAATAAGATTGTCCACCCCTCTGCTTGGAGAAGAAGCTGATAATGCCAGGGAAGCAGTTACCTTCACAATGTCTCCAGCTTGGTTGCCGGTAACTGCATCTCCCAAAACGTCAGTATGCTCCCCCAGGATGATAGTATGCTCGTCCAGGTTACTCAAAACCTTCATGTCGTGTTTCACACATGGCATTCGGAAGGCCATAGGTCGATAGAATTCTTTATCATCAGAAGGGGAGCTGTCTCTCCTGTTCCAACGGTGTTGTCTGCTTTACTCACTGCCAGCCAGTACCTAAGACAATCGAGACCCTTTTGAGATTGGCAACATCAATGGGTCACCATGCTGTATGAGGGCTATATTTAGTATCTGAGGATTACATTTTTCATGGCCACACCCCTTCTTCCCCCCCCCCCCCAGGAAGATTCAAACATAGGAGGGGGAGCGGAGTGGATTGACAGAATGCCCAGATGTTGCTTTGAGGCCCTTCGCTCTCGTAACCGGCATTCTCAAAACGAAAAATTCAGACAACACTCAAAGAGGTGCATTGACGGGGGACACAAAGCAGAAGGAAGCACATATACCCATCAATGAGGGCACCGCAGATCTTCACCACTCCGTGGACTCAACAGTGCAAATTTCCCAGACTTTAAAAAAACCACAGGCAAGCGTCACCATAAACGAAGGAAGACATATTTATTTATTTAATTGTAGTTATTTCTTTTGCGCAATCCCATGACCAGGACTGAGTTTAAACTGCTCTTGCTGTACGGCTCTTTGAAAGGTATTCTGATGATTCACTGCATGATGTAGTGGAAGTCACAGGAACCCAGCTGTGGCACCATTTGATAACGTGCCTTAAACGGCATCATGAGGCGGATAAGCTTTGATCTCCACTAAACGCACAGGGGAGAGATCCGTAACGGTGGCCACCATGTAAGAACATGGCTGCTGGCATGACGGCGGATACCTATGGACACCTCCTGCCCTTTCTACGTGCCAAAAGGCAGGCGGAGTCCGAAGGAAAACCTGCTCCTCCGCCCGCTTCAAAATACACGGGTGGGCGGAGATGCATTCAGATTCCCTGCATGCACCAGGGGAACAGGTGGCATTTATTCCCCGCTGTCCTTCCCATTCCATGCAGTCAATCCACATACAAATGGTGCAGAAACGTGACTTCCACACAAATCCATTATTTGCAACCTCATAAAATTAGGGTGCATATGGTACTCATTTTATGAACATTATACAAATGAAAAAAGCACCTTGCCAGACTTTGAATATATTCATGTAGGTTTCACAAAGCTCATTGGAGGTTTACATTTATGCAAATCTGGCCCCTTGAGTTAACCCCTCTTAAGGGGCTCCACCTCCTCCATCTCAACCTAGTGTTCTTTCTCAGTATTCCCTCCACTTTTTGCACAGAAATGTGTTGCTTGGCAGACGGTTGTGTAACATTGCCGAAGGTGGTAATGCTGAAAAACCACTGCCTGCTTTTCTCAACTTACTGCTTCATTTGCACTCAACTCATGTCCCACACATGTCAGTACTTACCGAACATGTTATTTGGTATTCTTTGTACTATTTATAAATACAGGTCTACAAATACCAGAATACAATAAATGACATGACCCTAAAAAGCCAAGACCGGTTGATTATCTTACACCTTGCCTGGGACAACTTGTGATTTTGCAGATGCGTTGTACTACCTTAAAGACTTATAGAGACCCCAAAAGAACGTCACTACGTGTCACGAAAAAGCCTAACATGTTGTGTGCTAATTAAACAAGCAAATACGCACCCTCATCAGCTATCGGGACCAGCTACGAACACTACATGACTGCGGCCAGAATGGCAAGTTGCATCCTGGGGCAAAAGCGTGGGCATTGCCCCTCATGCTAGTGGCACAGCGAGTAGAGCGCTTGCTTTGACATCCTCCCGGCGGGGCCAAACTCAGCCTTTCATCCTTCCGAGGTCGATAAATGAGCACCACACATCGTAAGCAGCGCTCACATACCTGAGGGTTCGTGGCGCTATGTAAATGCCAAATTATTATTATTATTTATTATTATTTATGCTGCTGCCAGGATTTCAACTAGTAAAATGCAGGCTGTCCCCAAGGCACGTGCACTCTGTTCCTGGAAGACGGAATACAGCTGTTCTTCTTTTCTACAAATCCTAGCTCTCAAGGAGTTGAATAAAGGGGGCGTGGTCACCTAGGCTCACAATGTTAAATAGTATTTCTGTGGCTGTAAGGATAGGCTCCGTTTCCATTATGGACCACCCAGGACATGTCGCCAAACAGCGACGATGTGAATGGTTTGAAAACTCTTTGCAGTCTTTCAAGGCTCATAGACCGGTTGCTGGCCTTCAGTGTTGTGAGAGCTTAATCATGCAACTTTAAAAGTCGTCAATTCAACTCTCTATGATACTAAGTGCCAGAGAAGGGATTGGAGGAACGATATTCTGAGGGTCATGTTCGTTATTAAATGGAGGTATGAAGTGAGGCGTAATGCTTTTACACCTCCATCTAATTCTCTTCCTCATTTTCGTGCTGTTCCAAGGCATAGCAGGGCAGTATAGTGACGTTTACTTCTCTGCTTTGCTTTTCCCCTATGTCTTCGAAAAGCACCCAGTTTTACGCCTTCTTGCGATTTTCATGCAGCCGTGAAAGCAATGGTTTCCAATGCAATACGCCTGGCATCTAGACCTGCTAAACAGCAGGCGGATTCCATTGGAAGCCATTCTAAAACGCTGCCTGTAAAGCATCATTTGCAGGTGGCGTTTATTTCTCTCATGGTGGAGTGTGAAAGTGACGAGTAAAGGCGGTTTTGCTTGAATTACTCTTCACTTTTACACTCTACTTTGTGAGCGGTTGGAAATTGCATGTAGGGGACCCAAGAACACATAGGTGCTAACGTTGGGGTATTACCCAAGTTGCCCGTGACCGAATTGGCCGCGACCAAATTGACCGATTATTTTTGTGGCCGTTTTGACCGAAAATATATGTAGGGGGTGGGTTTGGGGGTAATAAATAATATAGTGGGACTGGGCGGGTGGCCACAGGGGGTTTCCCCGCATATATTTTCAGTGAAAACGGCACGAAAGAAATGGGCAAAATCCGCCATAGGCAATTTGATACGAGCAATTCGTATATATCCAACGTTGGCGGGTCCCTGTATGCAATTTGCCTTTAAAAAAAAAAAATCCTGTTTTCAGAATTTGACTGCAGGGACTTGTCTTTCTGCTCTGTTCTCAGGTCAATGGCAGTGGACAATCCTTCTCTTAGCCCTTCCACAGCCCAGCCTTTCAAGAAGTATTTTCAAATAACTGACCACAAGGAAGTTATTCTACAAATGAGTACTATATGTTTAAAATTCACTCTAGATGCAGAGATGTGACTATTTCATTACAGCGGGAGAAAATCTATATGAATGCATTATCTTCGATATATTTATTACTGGTGATGTACAAAAAGCGTGTTCTATATTGTTTTAATCTTTGATGAAAACGTTAATTTTCGAATAAAATATATTGTCAGACTGCCTGAGTGCAAGCAAATGTGCTTCATAATCTGTTTCAAAATTTTTAAGAAAAGCCAGACAGGCTTGATTTGTAGGGGTTCATATGTAAGGGATAGGAAGTGCCAATCACAGGCAGGGCATGGGCAATTCTACCATACACCAAGGGGTAGGAGTCTAAAGAGAAAATGCTATTTGGTAAGAGAAAAATCATAACAACCTGATTTGTGATAATCACATTGACCCACAAAAAGCGCTCCAAGGACAGCAGCAAGCGACAGTCACTTTGCCGCATTATTTCTATCATTAGGTTGCTGGAGAATGATATGATATGATAGGTTATTTATAACGTGCTTAATACCCAGAGGTTTCTAAGCGCAGACCCGGGGATTGAACCGTGTTGCTCTATGTCGTTGTCCTGCTTCCAAGGGGTAATGGCCCAAAAGGTCGCCCTCACAATTACGACGACCGAAAATGCCGACTTTTTTTTCTTAGACCCCCCCTTACACCATATATGTATGTGGGGGGTATGTAATATAATGGCAATATGGGGTGGGGGTGCAGGGGTGTCTCCCCCTGCATATGTATGTGGTGTAAGGGGGATTTAAAAAAAAATACAAAAAAATAAAAGTCAGCATTTTCGCCCGTCGTAGTATTAGTGGTCGCAATAATCACATAGATCCCTTCCAAGGCAAGCACCTTGCCCGTGAGCTATCCTCCCGAGACTTCCACCTCCCCCCAGAAGAATCCTGAGCTGGTGTGAAGGATACCCTGCTTCCCTAGAAGGAGAACGAAGCGAGAGAGGTCTGAGATGGACTCAGGGCAGCCTCCTCCCCTTTTGTGTCTGGATATCCCTTTACTGGCAGATGTTTGCTGTCTCTTTGGATTCAGGAATTTATTCTCGTTTTTCCCAAAGGCCTGGGAGCATATCGTGTGTAATTCCAAGGGGCGGGCAAGTCTCGGTCTAGGAGCATACTCTGTATTACTACCAGGCATTACAAGGATGGTTTAGAATTTAGGTTTGACTCACAGCATTCATTCATTCGTCTGGAGAGGGGTAATTTTTTTATTTATTTAATTTTACATTTGTAAAGTGCTCACATAGCCCGCGGGCATCGAGGCGCTGTCACAGGAATTGTTTTTGTTTATTTAGTTGCGTAATTGTTTTTGTCTTAATTGCGTATTTATAACGCGCTTAGAACGCGGACCCGGGGATCGAACCTGTGTTGCTTCGCCTCGTCTTGCTTCCAAGGTGCGCACGTTGCCGCTGAGCTATCCTCCCAGGATAGTGACTTAGTGACTGGAAAATACAACCGACAACATCAGTAGTGATATGAGGTCCTGAAGAAGACAAGGCTCGGGCAGGTGTATGGAGAAAGCTGTTCGCCACCTAATTCGTAAAACAAATGTTTGAGAGGAGTGATGCACAGTGAAAAAAGCTGTTTGTTATGTTTCATTTGACAGCAATGCACACTGATATTAAATGTTTTTTCATGTATTGTGTATGATTCTATACATAAGTGATTAAAACATGTTTTTGGTAAGATTGTGTGGTCTTTCTAGTGAGCAATGTGTTTCAATGGGGTAAAACTAATGTGACAAATTGATGAAAGGGGTTTTAGGCGTGGACATTTCATTTTGTGTTGATTTGTTGGTGATCACTACCGAGAATGGGTCTTCCCAATTTGTTTGCATTTATCCGGTAATCCCGAGTGGCCTTAGGATAAACGGGTTCACGAGAAGTCACCTGATTTTCTTTTCCTGCTTGGCATCCATTTTGGGTGACCTACCAGGTGGGTGGACTGCAACCACCTCCAATGGTGGCCCAGCACATTGAACAAGGAAAGCCTCCATGTCAGAACAGACTACAGAAACACGTTGGCCTTACCAACATATGATGCACTACAACATCCACAGCAAAGGCGCAGGACTGGCGTGTGCTCCATGATGTGCATGCACAGCCCAGCACAGCAGCCACCCCTTAAGACCTATCAGCACTCTAGGTGTATATCAACCTACCTGCTTGGCTGCAGGAGGACCTCCTGCTGTCGGGATTACCACATGGTCCTGGGGCCACCTACCCTTTCACTGCTCGCAGAGATCCTACTAGCATTCAGCGTTCATGCATACACAAAGGAGTGAGATAGCATACAGATAGAAATGTAGTCACACAGGCCATGAAAAGGGCTGATTTTGAGGGCAAAAAACGTGTGCCCCTCATGCAACAGACACCGGCTGTAACAGGCCCGCACCAGGTAGGCAAGTCTTAGTAAATAACATAAAAGATGTTCCAATGTGCAGGCTAGGGCTCACAAGAGCAGTAGAGAATACTCTGGCAGGGTGGTGGGCAAACAGAGGACATCCCATTAAAATAAGTCAAAACCGACTGTCTGACATCTGAAAGATGGAGCCGTTCCTCCTCACTTGACAATGGCACTGAACAGCACACAGGCAGTTCAATGTAATGGTCTTGTTCACAAGAAGGACTCACTTTCAGGACCATCTTGTACTGGCCAGAGCTCTTATTGTTTCTCCCAGCCTACTGGCAGAGGTGATTGCAACTAAAAAGATAAAGTCAAACTTACTGAGGTTTAGGGCAACGTCTTCTAAAGGCTCAAAGGGAACCCATTGTAATGACCTCAACTTTAAGGGCAAAACCTAAAGAGGGAACGTTATCCTAACTGGGGGCCTTGCTAATGCAAAGCTATGCAGCAGTCTGGATGAATACCCTTCTGCTGTGGACATGCCCTTCATGGGTTTTTATGAAGGCTCACATTGCCATTCATTGTGTCTTAATTGAAGACACCACTAGAGCGTTTTGAAACCCTTCCTACCAGAATTATAGGCTGTTCAGAGGAAAGGCTGAACTGTTCTCGCATGAACCCTTGAATGGCTTCCAAGGTCGAGTATAGCAGTGCAGTGTGCAAGGCTTCTTGGAATGTCATAAAGCCTTTGCCATGTCTTCTCCGGAGTCCCCTCCTCTTAAAATTCGAGACTGACAAGTCCTGTTGAGCTACTCTCGATTTTCGAAGAGGCGGGGAGCCCAGGGGGCAATGGTATTTCAGTAAAATTCACTCTGCTTCCACCACCATTTTCCTGAGGGGGGAAACTATGGCATCCAAATACAAGACAGGCTTGCCATCAACACCAAAGTTCCTCCCTCTCAATTTTCATGAATAGCTCCCTGATAAGAGGAGATGGAGGGAATGCAATCAATATCCCTACCGGCCATGAAAAAGACATTGCACATATCGTCCCTGCATTGGAATCTGAGGTTCTGGCACAACACATTGCTACTTTCACATTGTGCCTCCTACCAGAACTGTTCCATGTGGGTGTTCTGAAGAGATCAAACGATAGAGCAACTACCTCCCAAGATAGAGACAGAGTTTGATAGCAAAGAAAAGCACAGATTAGGCTATCCACAACCCAAAAATTGTAGTCAGTTCCTTCCAGTTGAGGGATTGTTGTTTTTCCTCCACCTTCCGCTGACCCTGTTCTTACCTCCTCCCCCCTCCCCAGGTTGTCCCCTGGAAGCTGTTGTTATCGCTCATGAAACAGATGAGAATATCAGGCAGCATTTTAAAAGAAATGTTTTGTTATAATACAGCCTAACTTAAAGGCTTTTTATAAAATCCATCAAAGTCATAACAAGTAAACGAGTTACAGTTAACAAGTTACAGTTACAGTTAGCACTCAGCCAGTCTCCTTGCAAGATGTCAGACAGGTCGTTAGCTCAGATAATTCATAATACAAATAAAAAGATTAATTACTACCTGTCCAATTATCAAGACACCTTAAAATTCCTCCACAAGCCAGTCAAATTGTATATCAAAGGTATACTGACGCCGGACACCCCACAAGCGAGATGGCCTACAAAATCTCGGCCGGTCTCTGCCGGGGCCACACAGTCACACAGGCCCAGCTTCCTTGCACAGTGTCCGCAGTAGCATCCACAGGCATTGAGCTTGGAAAAGGTAAGTGTGCACTTGCTCCCTGTGCTGTTGGCTGCGCATTATCTAGAAATGTGTACATCGGGTGCCCGTAAGGCTCAGTTCCATCCAATCTACCTCCTACCAGCCCATGCCTAACCTTTGCTGCCACTCCGGCTCCCAGAGGCCCGCTCATGACCACAAGCCCTCCCGATATCACCAACGCAGCTGCCACCATCGCCGAATAATTATTTGGACACAGCATCCAACAACCCTTTCCTAATACCCTCACCGGAGCACGCACCCCACTTCTCCTGCACTCTACGACCTTCTAACAGTGCTACAGCCCTGGCGCACTGCCTTCCCCCCACCCAGCGACACTCCAGACAATCAGCTCACATAGGAACTCTAGGCTGCGTACCAGAATCTGCAACCTCCCCATCTCCCTTGGTTCTCAGCCCAGAACCAACAGGAACTTGCACATAGGTGCACGCACTCATGCACGCCCCATAGCACTAGGCATAACCCTCGCAATGCACACAAGACGGCTCTCACATTTTTCCATGAGCCCCACACCACCCAACCACCGACCTCCTCGCCCTACCCTCCTCTAGTCATCACCAAAACCAATGCAGAGACCAGAGCTAAGAAAAATATCTACACCACTGGCCAACAAACATCACTAAAGGGAGCCCTCATCAATGCCAGATCCATTCCGGCACACACACTGGATATCAATGACCTGACCAGCACCCTCAAACCTAACCTCTTGGCCACCACAGAAACCTGGCTGCAGGCAGCTTCTGGCCCAGTACTCTCCCTAGCAGTCCCCGCTGGATATGCTATTCACAGGTGCGACAGCCCTAATGGGAGGGGAGGGGGACTAGCCCTGATTGCCAAAGAATCCCTATCAATCAGACACATGACTACATCTTTGGTCGGGAACTGCCACCTACTCTCCACCAAAATCGCCACCTCTCACACCGAGACCCTCAACCTCCATGTCATATATCACCCTACAGGACCTATCCTCTGCTTTGAAGAGGACCGCCTTCATCTACTAGGCTCCTCTATGAAGCCCACCTCCAAAACAATCCTAGTAGGTGACATGAACCTTGGCCTTAATGACCCTGCAGACATCAATGCTACCTCAGTAGCCAACTCGCTCATCGCATTGTGTTTCACACACCACATCAATGACCCCACCCATGTTAAAGGGCGCACCGTAGACTTGATAGCTGGCCTCAACTACCAGATCTCTATATTCACCAACATCCCCTGTCCCTGGTCTGATCACCACATTGTGTCTTTCACCATCGGACATACAACACTCCATTCCCCTCCTATTGCTGCCATGCCTCCAACACTCGCTCTCAGCTCCTGCAAACTCTCAAAAAACTCCATTGTGCCATTGCTACAGGACCTAGATCCCCTAAACCTACACTCCAGCGATCCTAACACACTAGCAGACCTATAGTCCAAGACACTCAGTACTGCATTCAACACTGTTGCACCCATAGTCCCCCAGCAAACCCAAACAAGCAAGACACGCTAATTTCTGGTTTACGCCCGAGCCCCTAGAGCTCCATACCAAAAACACAAAGCCGAAGCCAACTGCAGGATTAACCCCCCACCCACACAACAAGCTCTCGTCGACAGTGCCTCCAAGACCTATAGACAAGCCATAACCACATCAAAAGCAAGCTCTTTTAACGTGAGGATTGCAAACGCTATCGACAGTACTAGGGAGATATTTACCATACTGAAGGAAATCAAAACTCCACCTGCCCCTACACCTGCCATCACCAAAGACTTAGCTTGGTGCACAGAGATACAAAATGCCATGCTGACGAAAATAGACCTGCTTCACAAACAAATTCACTACAAACAATCCATACTCAAATGCCCTACCATGCCCCCACAGCACAACCGCCTCCTCTTGCCAAGCAAACCACTGATCAGACCCCACTGTTCAACTTCAGACCTGTCTCTAAAATAGAGGCCTCCACCATTCTAAACAGCCTCAAACCTACCAGGTGCAAAGGAGAGGTTTGCCCAGCCTCCATTGTCAAGGAATGCGCAGAATACTGGCCCCATTAATCGACAAATTCATCAATTGCTCCTTTGCCACCTGTACAGTACCCTCCAGCCTCAGAGAAGCCTGGCTTCTCCCACTGATCAAGAAAGCTTCTCTCGACCCAACCATTCCAAACAACTACTATCCCATCACCACTGTCCATTTCTACTGAACATTCTAAACAGAGCGGCTTACACCCAAATACAGCTCTTTCTAGAGACCCACCACTTCCATGGAATGCGCCAATTGGGTTTCCGTCCATGCCATGGCACTGAGTCTGCCCTATTTGGCCTGAAGAACCAGTTGAATGAGCTCAGAGATTAAGGCACCCCTGCCCTCCTCCTTCTCCTGGATCTCTCAGCTGCATTAGACATAGTCGACCACAAAATCTTGAGCCACCACCTCACCACTGCAGCCCATTTTTCCCCTGATACCTTGGCCTGGGTCCCATCATTTCTGAAGGGCAGACTCATGAGAGTGTTTGCTGACAACGCCATTGCCCCACCGGAGCCCATTCTCTGTGGAGTCCCTCAAGGTTTGTGCATAGCCCCCACAGTCTATAATATATTCACCAAACCCCTCTTCAACTTACTCCACTCCATTGGCATAACCTGCAGCAATTATGCCAATGACACCCACATTCTCATCCCCCTGTCCAGCAACTACCTGATGACACGCACACCATTAACAAAGTGTACACAACAGGATGGCCACTCACCGATTCTGTCTGAATGATGAAAGACAGAGATCCTTCTGGTGGACCCACCATCTGCAATCAAGAAACTCAACTCCACTTACACATCTTTCAACATTGATGGGATCCAAATCCCAGTATGCTCCACAATTAAAACCCTTGGAGTCTACCGCAAAACAGACCTATAACTCATGCGTCAGGTGAATGCCATTGCCTCATCTGCCGCACACACCACAAAACTCATCAATACCTCCACAGCCTTCCTCTCCCAGGATAATTGCCTCATCATCGCCAGACCAATCATCGCATCAAGACTAGACTACTGCAACACCCTGTTTGTTGGCACCTCGCAACACAATTTTAGAAAGATGCAGGTGATCCAGAACAATGCCATCAGAGCTGTCCTCAACGTAGCCAAAAGGGAGCACATCTCTGGCACAAGGAAAGAGGTGCACTGGCTCCCTGTCCGTGAGCGGATCATCTTCAAGGCCCTCTCCATTACTCACATATGCCTCTTTATCTCACAAGATCATATGAAACCAATCAGTCAGGGCACTCAGATCAGAATACACAAACAGGATTTTGCTCCCTAAATTAAAAAAAGCCAAGGCCGGCGGGGCCAAGCTTCCCCGCCTTTGCAGCTAGACATTGGAATGCACTCCCTCTGGCTCTGAGAGCAGAACAGTTGTTTGCTCCTTCTTGACCTCTCTGCCGCATTTGATTTGGTCAATCACCAAATCCTCTGCCATCACCTCAAGATAGTCGCCCACTTCTCTGACGCAGCTACTTCTTGGATCAGCTCCTTTCTGGCAAATAGATCTATGAGAGTCTTTTCTGCCTCTGCCACAGCCGATCCAGCACATGTCCCTTGCGGAGTGCCGCAAGGCTCTTGCTTATCGCCCACGTTGTACAACGTGTTTACTAAACCGCTCTTTGATATTCTTGACTAGCTGGGTGTCTCTTACACAAATTATGCTGACGAAACCCAGAAACTCATCCCTATCACTGACGACTATGTAACCGATATCAACACACTCAACTCAGTCTATTCAGTTATCCAGGCCTGGATGGCACACCCCGGGCCCTGCCTTAACAATGAAAAAACTGAGTTACTCATCCTAGGCTCTCAGCCAAAACTCACTAAACTTGACCCTAAATATAATGCCTTCATTATTGATGGAAATGTCATTAAAGTCACCAACGTCACGAAAACACTTGGAATCTACCTAGACTCCACGCTCTCTCTCAACAGACAAACCAATTCAGTAGCCTCAGCCTCATCGTACATATGTGAACTCATCACAGCTTGTCGCCCCTTCCTCACTACTGACAATTGCCTGATATTAGCCAGAACCCTCATCATGTCTAAAATGGACTATTGTAACACCCTCTATTTAGGGACTAGTCAAAGAAACCTTGACAAACCTCAGGTCACCCAAAACAATGCCATTAGGGCTGCCCTCAATATCCCTAGGCGCTCACACATTTCTTCCACTAGGCACAACCTACACTTGCTACCCATTACATGCCGTATTTCACTCAAAACACTTGTTCTAAGACACAAGGCACAAAACAATGCTGCACCTGCTTACTTGTCCTCGCGCTTTACACAACATACAGCATCTAGACCACTGAGATCAGCACAGGTGAACACATTAACCATCCCTAACTTCAAGCTTCAGGCAGCGAGGGGCTCGAGTTTCCCAGTCCTGGCTGCTAAGTTGTGGAATGCCCTTCCCAATGATCTCAGGAACGTACCAGCCACCCAATCCTTCAAAAACAGAACTAAACGTTGGCTTCATGAACAAGATGCACTGACCTCCGCCATGTAATTCTCACAGCGGTCACCTGCAATCAGGCCTCCCACTGTACCTACTGTATATTTGACCTCTCTGCCAGTCCATGCATTATCTATGATCTCTGTTACTATTCTTGCTGTAAATCTTGTATATATAATGTAATGTAATATTTGTACCTATCTTTGTAACACTCTTCTGTAACCACCTTTCTAAACATGCGCCCTGATGCCCTCGGGCAGGTTGCGCAATACAAATAAACACATACAAATACAAATACCTTTGTGTGTCCACAACCAAATCCTCTCTGATGACTCATGCTACCCTTACCTATGGCAGCAATACTAAATCAACATTTCTGGAATCCAATTGCCCAAAGACCACATAGGATTTCTCCAAATTCAGAAGCAGACTGAATCTCCTCAGGGTGTTCACTAATGTCACTGTATCCTGTTCTGTTTATTTGAATGAAGATGCATTTACCAGTTAATAGTCTAGATATTTGATGAAAAGCATCCCTCTTACAATGTATTAGGCCTACCAATGCTGGCATAACCTTTGTAAATATTGTTAAGCAGTCTTTTGTCTGAAGTTGAGGGGTATTGATAGTGCCTATTCCAGAAGGAAAACCTCAGGATGCATTGATGCCCCTTCCAGAGAAGGATGTGCAGGTAGGTGTCCATCGAACAGAGACAGTTTCCCTTGTTGATCAGCTTGCGGAAGTTATTGCATCCTGAATTTTATTACTTGCCAGAAACGGTTCAACATCTTTAATTCCATCAGTTCTGACACTTTGGCCACTAAGAACAAGATTAAGTAGAATTCTTGTCCTTGTTTGATCTTTGATTCGACAATCACTGCTCTCTTTAGGATCAATTCCTGAATCCGAAAACCCGGGCCTATCTCTCAGTAACATACTTAGGAACTGGAGTTGGAGCACCCCAGAATCTGTCGGCCTTCCTCTCAATTCTAGATAGAACCTTTGAATTAAAAGGCTGGTCACCCACTTGTCCAAGACCTCTGCCACCCAAATGTTAGTTAAGAAAGACAGTTGTCCTCCAACTGGGTATTCTTCTCCCACTTGCTTGGAAGAGTCATGATCTTTGCAGTGCTGTGGGGGGGGATGGTTGTCGCAATTTATTCTGGCTTCAAGTCTGAGATAGTGTGACAAAATGACTACTGCCTTACACTACTACTAAACCAGCTGTGATTTCAATAATAAAAGTAAAACAGGGACTGCCTGATGAATATATCTCCTTTGCCTTTTGTGGTAATGTGGGCCGATGGCAGGCTATACTCTCAGGAGGAGTGTGGAGTGATAACAGCAGCAACCAAAATTAGCAAAGGTCAGAAGACTCCAAAACAAAAGACTCCAATCAAAGTTTTGTAAAAATATAAATACTTTAATTAAATGATCAAACATGTAATCAACTAATTAAAGGGACTGAGCAAGATCGAAGCAGTTTGAAGATGTCTTGAAGCGGCAAAATACCATTCCAGGCTGCTTTGGACTCCTCATGTTGCTGTGAATTCTAATCTACGGGTTCTAGAACAAGGTGAGTCCTTTGTGTGCTGTGCCCCAGGCAAGGGAGTTGGTGTGCCACTTACAGGGGTTCATTAACCTCAGTTCCTTCAGTGAGGAGCCTTGTTCCAGTGCAGATGGCAGAGTGGCAGGCTTTGGACAAGGGTAGTTCACCCCCCAGTGTTCCCTGAGGATGATTATGAAGCAGAGCTCTCTTATGCCTTGTATGCATTCTGCCTTCACCTCTATATAAGAGGATTTTGGATGGGAGTGAACACCCAGCAGAGCTCCAAAAGTGTATTCTTCTTCTACTGATGTCCACAGTTGAAAAAGAATGGAAGAGTGGGAGACCCCTTCCTTATATAGGGAACATGTTACTGGGGATTGATCAAAAGCAAGCCTGCTGTAAGGGGCCCAAACCCTTTCTTATCACAAATAACCCTTTACTTCTCACATCATATCTAGAGTGCCTTGTCCTGAGAACCAAGATATTGAAACTTCTTCTCCAGCCACCTTCCCTCACTGGCTACTCTAGCCCTACCCCTTTCCCATGCTGGATAACTGGAGGCCCTTTGGTGTGCAACAAGCTGGTTTGAGTCTGGTCTTTGCTAAATGGGTGCCCCTTTGAAGCAGAGTTCCCAGTAGATCTCATGTTGGGAGCCCATGTGCCCTGAGAGAAAGTGTTCATGTTCCTCCTGGGGAATCAAAAGAAGGCTGCATCCTGGCTTTCATCTTACTTGGAGCAGTGGAGACCGCCAGGCTCACCATGAACATACATTGCCTTAAAATCACTGGCCTGGGCTCACAAGGTTGACACTTGCACGATATCAAATTGGGGTGGCTTGGATAATTGTGTGCTCTTATCAGTCATCATACCCAAACCAGGTATGGGTTATTCTTAGAGAATATTCTGCCGACAGACCGATAAGGTAACACTTGTTTCATTTTAGTTTTGAGGTGCAGAAGGTGACATGCTATCTCTGTCTAGAGGGTCTTGGTGCTCCAGCAGCTGTCAGGAATGCACATGTGACCTTTGGACCTGAACTGTGCTGCTGGAGAGCAGGGGCTGCAGATGTCAGGAGACTGTTGCAGCAAAGCTTTCATGAAAAGGGGGTCTATTACACAGGCCTCCATTTCAGAAAAAGAATGACCAGCACAATGTTATTCACTAATTCATGTTTTTTACACACATGCCAGGTGGCATTCTGTCACATATGGTCTTCCAGAGCATGGCTTTCCTGATGATTTCAGGGGGGCACTGTGTATTATGCATGTCCAAAGGCCCTGCCATGGGGACAGATTCCACTGGTCTAGCCATGTCTAACCTATGGTGCAGGGAAGGCTACAGTGCTCATGGCATGGTTGCAAGGTATGGCTGCAGGACATGCAATAGGCACAGCACCCACTGGCCATGGTCTCTAATCATTTTCAATGTGCAGTACAGGAAGGATTGTTGTACCAAGGCCATGGCTCAGGTCAAGCATGGGGCACACCGCAAGCCATATCCAGAAGTCAGTGAAGGGAGGGTCTCCTGACCCTTGGCCATGGGCACAGGCCATGCTCCCAGCACAGTTATCAGTGGGTATGGTGGCAGGCCATGTCCAGTGAGCAGTGCAGGTAAGGTCACTGTACCTGGTAACAGTACCTGCTGGCCATGGACACATGAAAATAGCCAAAACCTTCTAACAGTATATGACCAATGTTTACAGTTCAGTTTCTTCTGGCCTACAGTGAGGATTGGATGCCTCACAAATATGCAAGTAAATTAACTTGTGCCCAAATATCAATAGGAAGACATTAGTGGTAGTCAGGAACCATTGCCAAGCCAGCGACAATGAGTGTGGAGATATCTCGTGACTTTGTGTATTTGGAAGGTTTTATGACTTAAGCTGTCCTTCACTCAGTTTCTGGAGTCATAGGCTTTTGATGCTACAAACCTCTGGGGCTTTGGTGACATCGAGCTGCGGCGATGAAGGTGTCCTTTGGAGTCTGCAGCAGTATGAAGAAGGCAAAGGGATCCTGGCTGGTGTCAGAACTGGTAGGGTTTATAGAATGCAGCCAGAGCTGTTGTGATGTGGATCTAGTGGTGACCTAGCTCTGTTGACTTAAGGATATCACTTATTGATGAAAACCAGGCAAGAACACCACTTGTAGTCCTTGGCCGGTCAGGCCACCATGCATTGGTGCATTCACATGCTGAGTGGGTTTCACAGCTCCATGTTTGTGGCTCTGTTAGCTGCAGAGCATTTCAGCTCCCAGCGTTCATCTTCTTCAGCAGTTATGTCACATCCTTTAATGGGGGTGGTGGGTAGGAGCAGGGGTGGCTATTGAGACTTAATCCAGTCAGGTCCCACGTAATCAAGCGATAAGGGCACCAGTCTTGGTATCAAATAACAGTGTAGGACGTCTTTTTCTGAACGGTACCTTGCAGAGCTCTACAGTCAGCTATGCAGTCAGGATGTGGGCAAGATTTGCAAGTTCGTTAGACTAGCTCCTCCACTCCTGGAAGCATTGTCTTTCGTGCATTGATAAGGCAATGGAGCAGGCAAACCATATTCTTGGGAGCGTTGGAGACTTGAAAGCAATTAATCGACTGCATCCATTCACTTTTTATGGCAGCCACCTTCTGCGCACCACAACAATCTGACTGAAAATGGATGTGTCTGGGCCAGGTAAGTGACAAGGAGCAGGAACCAGACTGACCCAGGTAAGCTACAAACAGGAAATTATGCTGTATTCTTCTTTGTTACATTATAGCAGGTTAGCGATAGGAGAGAAGGTAACGTGCATCCACTTTGGTCCCTGTCTTTACTCCAAGCCTCTAACTGACTTTCCTGGAACCTCCCGGACTCCCAGGTTCCACATACATCGTCAAGTTCCAATAGGCCTTGCGCTACAACCATACACACAC
Organism: Ambystoma mexicanum; assembly: GCF_040938575.1. Taxonomy (NCBI): domain Eukaryota; kingdom Metazoa; phylum Chordata; class Amphibia; order Caudata; family Ambystomatidae; genus Ambystoma; species Ambystoma mexicanum. Next base: position 1,041,591,899 of record NC_090922.1, on the reverse strand, counting down.
ATACACCCAAGACACCACATATCTTCTTGCTTAATAACAAACAGTTGTGAAGGACACTCCTTCAACATGCCAGGACAACAATCACAATAAAAACAAAACACTTCCTATCCTGGCCTGCCATGCCAGGGTCTTGATACTGCCACTACCGAGCACATGTTTGCACAAAATGACAAATAAACATACCTACATACTCAAACCCTCAAGAAACAGAAACACCTTCTGCCAGGTACTGCCACTCCCTGACCACAGGTCTGCCTTACCTGAGAACATCCCCAGCCCACCAACCGGGCACAACTCACTAACAAACTAAGGTCCTAAGTCATCCTCCCAGCTAAGCAAAAACCAACATCCAAAAGTCCAACTACAACTCATCCTGTCCCTCACAAGAAAAAATATAAAAAGGATGAAAAAATAGAAAAGCAACTTACACGACAAAGAACACACTCAACAAAATGCGCAACCACACAGACATGGTGCGTAAAAATACACAGACCCTGTGAGAAAACCCCACAAGTGAACTGCACAAAGCTGCTTGCAAGCACAAGTTCGAAAAATTGTGATTGCAAAAAAACAATATTAGAATGGTCATAAAACATTTTCTCCTAAAATGTATACTATCTAATATGACTTTCCAGTGTCTAAAACTTCATAGGTCTCACATATCCACATGCCACCATAAACCTTCACTTTAAACTCCAAGAACACAACACTGGCTCATACTCTGTGTGCCTCAATAGGAGCTCACACCCTAAATCTCAATACGGCATGCCACACAGGAGCTCCCATCCTAACTCTCAGTGCGGCATTGCCTGGCACCACAGAACTTCAACTATGATCTAAAACAAATGTTCCCTTACATGACACTCCAGCAAATGTGCACTACTCCACTCGAGACAGATATGGGCGCCTACTAACTAATTTGCCTGACATTCTAACCTCACACGGGAACCTTCCTCTACACAAGGATGTGCCAGTCACACTATATCACTGTCTCCCGGGTTTAAACCACACAACACCATTGTGCCCCAATCAACACTATTGAAACTATAATTCCTGATTCAAATGTGAGCAACACACCTGGCCAACATGTGAGCTCCACATATCACTTCATGCACACCAACATCTTCAGCATGCACACAACCTCCTTACACTCATGCACCTCACATAACTCCATTACACTTCATGCACCTATGAGTACAGCTCTTGCACTAACTTCATGCACTCTGATCTTAAACTATACACTCATCATTCACATTATAAAGAATTATGAGTGATTTGGGATGAAATACGAAGCACTAGGCAGAGCAGTGTTGAGCAGGCACTGCTCTGTCAGTGTACTCCCAAGACAATTCAAAACATCCCAAATACAAATACAAACACTACATCGCTAGATACTGTGCAAATAACATTGTGCACATCATTCTGTGCACATCTTTCCCACAAAATAAATGGCAACATCATATTGCATTCCGAAAATCGCATTTGCTAGTATTAGCACTTGCATTCACCTTAGCACAAAATTGCATTTATAAAACATTTGGCACCTCTCCCGTTGTAACACCGTTAAAATGTACCATTATTCTTATACATCTAATTTACAAACCATTGATGTGAAATACAAAACACCAAATTACATGAAAAGTAAAACTGCAGCTTTACTAAAACCATACACTGTTTTCCACACTGGTGCATTGTATCTCCAATAAAAACACGTGTGGAATGTACTTTTCTCGAAGAGTCAGTCAGCCACTTGGCTTGCTTGCAAATAGGATACATCGTTCAATACTGCTGAAGCGTATGTCCTTTCTCAGCGCCGCCGCAAAGACTGTAATTGAAGCACTGGCAACAAAAGCACTGGCAAGATGACCTTTCAACTGTACCTCGAAAAAGCAGAAGTGCTTTCTACCTTGTTGGAAATGCCTGCTGTGCACTTCTAAAAGTCACTGTACACAATAAAATGTTTATCTTCCCCACTGTTTGTCTTACTGCGCCGCCGCACATAAAATTCTACTAAATGCCTGCAACAAAACTGTAGTTTCCTTCCTCCTGCGCCGCTGCATTCACCTAGTATAAAAGTACCCCAAAATGTCCCTGAAAAAGTTCCATGACAGCATCTCTGGACGCTTCGTTACTCAGTGTGTGTCATTAGAATCACTGCCTGTGTGGCACTGCCCGATGACGGGCGCACACGCGGCGGCGTGACGTTGCACGCCGTGTGCAGTACAAATAAACGGGGCATTTCCCGGCCGCGTTAGAGCGACCGGGAAGCCCGAACCAAGACGGACGTGTGCGCCTCAGTTCTTGGTGCCGGGGCTTGCGGCGATGCGCACGGGGGGCGCTGGTCACCCCCAACAGTGGCGACAAGTGGGGGAAACGATGCCCGGGCCCGGGGTGATCATCGGAATAATTTTTCACCGAAACGAGGTCGGAGTAAAGACTTCGTTTCACGCCACGGGTAGTGCGTTGCCCACGCGGCTGGTGGCCATTTTGTGCAACAGGCTGTGGGACTTCAAGATGCTCCGGTTTGGGCCCTGAAGCTACACGAGGTTATGCCTGAGTAGTGTTTTGACTCAATTTTGGGTTTTCTACGTCGAGTGGAAGCCAGGAGGAGGCCCATTTTGGCTGGGCCTGCATAACCCATTTGTCCTTTGGCACAATTTTTGGAATAGCTAAAGGCAGAGTGCCTTTTTCATCCCCTTCATCATCATCCTGGTGGCCCCACCAACCTTCATCCTCTTCAACATCACAGAGGTGTGTTGCAAGTGACAGTATCCAGGGGTGGTCCATGCTGGGGGTCATTCTGGACTGGGTGTTTGAGTTGCGGCCCCTAGTCCACATTCTGGGGGTGCCTGTGCGCTCAAACTTATGAGTGACACCGAGGACCAGGACGGAACACACAGTGCGGCGGCGCAGCAACATCCTCGTGCGCCAGTGGCCCCGCAGGGTCCACAGCCTCCAATGCAGCAACCAGCAGCACCAGTTGCGCAGCCTCCAGGTGGTCAGGCAGCGATTCCGGCTCTTCAACCCCCAATACAACCAGCTGCGGTACCTGTTGTTCAACAAGCCGCACCTGTCATGGCCCAGGTACGTGCACATGCTGCTCTGCAGCGCATCCCTGAATTCGATGTGTCGGGCCCGCCCTCCAGTTTGGGGCCCAGATGGAGAAGGTGGGTGGACCGCCTGGACATGTACTTCAGGGCTGCACAGATGGTTGATGATGACACCAGGCTGGCTACGATGTTATACTCGGCAGGGCCCTCTGTCCAGGAGACCTTTGAATCTCTGCCACAGGGGAATGGAACTTATGATCAGGCAAAGGCCATCCCTGCAAGCGTACTTTTTGCCCCTTGCCAACGTGGACTATGAGCGGTTCGTGATGCTCTCTGCCAAACAAAAAGATGATGAGACCTTGGACACCTTTTATGGGCGCCTGAGGCGTCTGTCGCTCGCCTGTGCCTGGGGTGATGCAGAGGACATGAACAGGACTATGCTTATCCAAGCATGTTCATCAGGCAAGCTCAGGCGCCAGGTGTTGAGGGAGCCCGGGATAACGCTCCAGCGCATCCTGGAGTTAGGAAGGTGCCACGAGGTGTCAGAGGCGAGAGCTGCAAGAATGGAGGCCGGGACGCGCCCCATCAAAACTGAAGAGGTCTGCGTGATGTGGCATGGGGGAAGGGGTGCCAGGAGGTTTGGTGGCAGCCCCCGAGACAGAGCCGGGAGGGCAGGCGATATTTGCCAGAAATGTGGGTATGAACTGCCCCACCCATCAGAATGCCCTGCAGCTGGAAAGACCTGTGGCTGGTGCGGGCTGCCGGACCACTTCTCAAGGGTGTGTAGGGCGGCTATGCCCGTATTGGTGCCAAGGGGCCAAGGCCAGACAAGTTCCACTCGCCAAGGTCGGCCGTCCAACGTCGCTCAAGTGGACCAGAGCGAGGAGGATGCCCAGGTGGAAGAGGCGGAGGAAGAAGACGAAGAGAACATATTCTTTGTCTCAAGTGTGGAGGTCCTAAGAAGCAGGAACAGACGACAACCAAGGTGCGTGGTTGAGGTGAACCAGTCTCCAGTCCCTGTTCTCATGGACACAGGGGCGTTGGTAAACGTCATGGCCCGTGAACACTACAACGCCATGGATCAGCCGCCCAAGCTGGTCACACCCAAGGCCCGCATCTTTGCATTCGGTGGCGTGGAGCCTATCCCTCTGGACGAGGCGTTCGTAGCAAAAGTAGAACACGATGGCTCTCACATCACAGCACGCTTCTATGTGACCCCAGTGAGTACTAACACTTTGTTAAGTTGTGCAGCGGCAGAGGCTCTCGGCATCGTCAGTTTCGCTTACTCCGTCTATCTGGAGGACATTAATGACTTACTGGGGAAGCATGAAGCTCTGTTTAAGGGGATTGGGCGGATGGCCGGGGAGCCAGTGCGGCTGCACATCGATGAGTCGGTACAGCCTATCGCCCTGAAACATCGGAGGCTACTATTCCACCTCCGTGAGCAGGGCGACAAGGAACTGGACAACATCGTCTATCTAGACATCATAGAATAGGTTGAGGGCCCAACTCCCTGGGTGTCCCCTATAGTGGTGGCAAGTAAGCTCAAACAACCGGGCGCAGTCAGGATCTGTGTGGACATGAGGATCCCCAACAAGGCCATCAAGAGGGAAAGGCACCTCACCCCGACGCTGGATGACATCATTGCGGAGGTGCAGGGCACTCGGTTTTTCTCGAAACTCGACCTCCAGGCCGGCTATCACCAGGTTTTCCTCCACCCTAGTTGAGGTATATTACCACTTTCACCACACAACGGGGATTGTATCGCTATAAGAGGCTGAGCTTTGGGGTGTCCTCGGCGGCTGAAGTATTTCAGAACATCATTCGGGGTGCCCTAGCTGATCTCGAGGGCGTCCTGAATATAAGCGATGACATTCTGGTGTTTGCAATGACGGAGGTGGATCATCTGAGGCGCTTGGCGAAGACATTTGAGAGACTGCGGTCGTTGGGCCTCACCCTCCACAAGGAGAAGTGCGAGTTTCTACGCCCCTCCCTGGAGTTCTTTGGGTTTGTGTTCAAGGAGGCGGGGGTGTCTCCTGACCCCAAGAAGGTACTGGACATACAGAAGGCACAACCACCGGAGTCTGTATCGGAGGTGCGAAGCTTTTTGGGCATGGTCACTTACTGTGGGCGGTTCATCAAGAACCTGGCATCCAGGTCAGAGCCTCTCAGGGCCCTGACAAGAAAAGACACCATCTGGAGTTGGGGCCCACTGGAGCAGGCGGCTTTTGATGACATTAGAGGTGCCCTCACGGCCGAGGACACCATGTCGTTCTTTGATCTTGCATTACCGTCGGAGATCATTGTCGACGCTAGCCCGTTTGGCCTGGGTGCTGTACTGACACAGCTTGACCGCGACGGCGGCGTCCGGCCGGTTGCGCATGCCAGCAAAGCACCGTCGGACGCAGAACAACGATACTCGCAGATTGAGCGCGAGGCGTTGGCGGTGCTGTGGGGATGCCGCCATTTCCGGCTCTATATACTCGGACCCCCGGTGACGGTGGTAAGCTGACTACCTCTCCAGACACCCCAGGGTGCCGGGAGGAGGGGACCGAGACACCTGTGAAGAAGAAGCTGAGGAGCATGTCCGAGTCGTAGTGGAAGCAGCCACGCCGAATGCCATGCCTCTTCAGGAGCTGGAGACTGCGGCGGCACAGGATGAGTGCTTTAAAATTCTGAGGCAGTCCATGCAACAAGGCTCCTGGAAGTCCGCGCTCGAGGCCCTGGCGGGGCGCACTCAGGAGGCCCGGACGGGGCTGGAGCAACTATGGAGGGTCCGTGGAGAACTGTCATTCTCAACATCTGGCCTTTTGCTTCGGGGTGATCGGATTGTAGTTCCCCAATCAAAGGTGGGCGATGTGATTGCACTGGCGCACCGGGGTCATCAAGGGGCCGCCAAGACCAAGGCCCACCTCCGGTTGAAGGTGTGGTTCCCTGAGTTGGAACGCAAGGTGGATGACTTTGTGGCGGCCTGTGTCTGGCGCCAGGCAGCGTCGCCTGTACAGCGGGAGCCAGTCATAGAGGTAATGCCGAGGGGGACCCATCCGTGGGAAGTAGTTCATGCGGACTTTGGGACCACCACCATGGGCACCCACTTCCTGGTCCTGGTTGACGAGTACTCCAGGTATCCCGAGGTGGAGTTTGTGGAGTCCGTGGCGTTTGAGCACGTTGTTGTGGCTGTAGAAAAAGTGTTTGCGGCTCATGGGTTTCCACACACGCTGTGCTCGGACAATGGTGCGCCATTCCAGAGCGAACGGTTTGCAGAACTAATGGAGAGCTGCGGGGTGGTGCACCGGAAGATCACACCTCTCTGGCCTCGAGCAAATGGGGAAGCAGAGCGTTTGATGAGGACTCTCAATAAGACCTTTAGGATCGCCCAAGGACAGGGGCAGTCCCTACAGAGAGCCCTTTACCAGTTCTTGAGGGTATACCGCACCACGCCCCATGCATCCACGTGGGTGGCCCCGGCAGAGGCGCTGTTCAGGAGATGTCCTCGAGGATTGCTGCCAGAGGTAGGAGAAAGAGAACCTGGGGTGATCGATAACCAACAAGTCGAAATGGACCGGCGAGTGAGAATTGAGCAAGAGAACGTGCGGAGAGGGCTTCGCCCACAACAGCTAGAGCCGGGCGATGAGGTCCTCATTCGCAATCGACATCCGCATGGAAAGCTCTCCCTGCCGTACGAGCCTGAGCAACTGGACGTTGTGGCGGTCCGTGGTCTATGGTAACTGCATCAGATGGCCAGTCGGAAGTGACTCGTAATGTAAGTTTCTTCAAAAAGCTTAGGGATCCCAGAACTGACCCACCTCCTGATCCGGACCTGGGAGAGGTCCCTGAGGACGAGGGAGAACCACCCTGCATGCCTGAGTCCCCAGCCCGGGGCCTGTCAGTGGACAGATCACCCGTGCCGGAGGCGAGCCGGAGGTACCCCGAGAGGGCTGGGCGAGGGAAACCTGCTCGCCTCACTGATTATGTGTTGGGACAGTTGGCTGATGATCAGAAGGATGAGAACTGTTAGCTAAGGGGACCCGGGTGGATGCTAATAAAGGGGTGTTTATGGCATCGGGGTTTGTGAATTGTTCAGTTTGCAGTGTTGTTTGGTTTGTAGTGTATAGTTGGATTATGCTCATTGGTTCTCCCCGAAAAAGGAGGAGTGTGGCGCTGCCCGATGACGGGCACGCACACGGCGGAGTGACGTTGCGTGCCACCGTGTGCAGTACAAATAAACGGGGCGTTTCCCGGCCGCGTTAGAGCGACCGGGAAGCCCGAACCAAGACAGACGTGTGCGCCTCAGTTCTAGATGCCGGGGCTTGCGGCGATGCGCACGGGGGACGCTGGTCACCCCCAACAGCCTGCATTGTACATCCGTGTAAAGCTGAAGAAAACTTCCATACTTTGTCACACAGAAACAAACACACTTCCCTTCCGCGTACGCCGAAAGGTTTGCAGATGCGCAGAGGGCCTTTCCTCGAATGTTAATCTTGTTGGGCTCCTAGCCTGAGGGAAAAGGGCACCGTGCCTTTCCTTGCGTTCCAGACTAACAGCTACGTTGGAACGCAGGGAGGCCCACTGGGCGCGCGCCACCCACGCCCCCCAGGGACTTATCCTACGGCCACAAAACGCCCCATACACAAACCTGAAGCTGTCCCAACTTGACACGCTTCCATAGGATGGGACACTGCCACTTCATGTCCCTGGACTTCAACTCCCACAATAACGCGCTTTCTCTGAGTTCAACAGCACTCTTTAGTGTGGCGGTGACAGCAGCCTCTCGGAAATCACAGCCAGTCTCCATTTCTCTGGCTGTACACACGGATGCACCTTATACCGGGTACATCTCAATATGTTCCAGGACCATGGCTTCTCGGGATGCACCTCTGTACGCCTTCCAAGCAGTCCTGATGCATCTGACATCTCCCTTCATAGCTGTTCCTTATGAAACATGTTTTCTCACTTTCATGGCACTTTCTTCATGGCACTCCATCAGTGCTTGATCAGGCATAAGTGCGTCTCTTCTTTCTTCACTCACCCCCTCTCTTCTGGGCTCATATTAAGGGTAACTCGTCGCAAGTTATATCTAGGCCAGGTACGTTACAAGGAGCAGGAACCAGACTGATCCAGGTAAGTTACAAACCGGAAAAGATGTTTAATTCATCTTTGTTAAAGCATAGCAGGTTAGAGGAAGGAGAGAAGGTAACATGCATCCACTCTGGTCTGTGTCTTTGCTCCAAGTCTCTAACTGACTTTCCTGGAACCTCCAGGTCTCCCAGGTTCCACATACATCATCAAGTTCCAATAGGCCTCTCACTACAACAATACATACACTGAAGACACCACAAAAATGTTCCTTTTTGTATTAAACAAATCTAACTCAGAAAACGAAAGAAAGTAAAAAGAATAACCTGGAGAATATTAGGCAGCATCTTTTGGAGAAAGAAAATTGTTTGTAAAAATATATATTGAGAGGATATTTATTTTAAAAGCTTCAATACTGCATGAAAACTGCATATGGGCATTGTACTGTTTGATTTGGGCATAGTTGAAACACGAAGTGCAAGAATGACAATTCTCAGTGTTATTCCTGTAGTAAGATTACAGAAAATACGAACATGGCTATTTTGACCTTTTAGTTACTATAAACATATTGAGGCAATAAGCCCTGAGACAGTGGGCCATTACCACCTAAGGTAATGCCCCCGGCGACCCACGCGAGGGCCTTAACGAAGGCCCTGGGGGCATTACCGTAGGTGGTAATGGGCCGCCGTTGAGGGGCTTATTGCCATTAGTACCCCGGCCCGTTAGACCGGGGTACTACAAAAAAAATGTTCAGTTACGAAACGCTCCAGTGTTTCGGAACAGAAAAAAAAAATTAACAAAAAAGGGCCGCCGCGGAAGTGAAAACGAAGTCAATTTTTCATTTCCATGGCGGCCATCAAAAAGATAGGGAAAAAAAGTAAACAAATAAAATGGGTGCCATGGGAAGGGAGAAAGGACTACACGTAGAACACTTCTGTCCCCAGTGCGTCCGCTCCTGATCCGCAACAGGCCGTCATGGAAAGGGAGAAGGGACTCCTACTACATGTAGTCCCTTCTCCCTTTCCATGGCAACCATTAAAAAGATAGGAAAAAAGTAAACAAAAAAAATGGCCACCATGGAAAGGAGAGAGGGACTAGGTGTAATCCCTTCTTTTCCATGACGGCCAGGCACTGATTGGGAGCGGACGCACCGGGGACAGAAGTGTTCCCAGTGTGTCTGCTTCCGAAATGGAGCAAAAAGAAGGTAAGTGGGGTTGGGAGGGCGGGGAGGGGATTGTTTGCATTGGGGGGTCAGGTGGAGGGCAAACACTTAAATTAATCCCCGGCAGGGTAAAATGGCAGCCTCCAGCCGTGTGGTGGCTTGGAGCGGGGATTACCCCATTCTGAGCCTCCTCATTGGCTGAGAGGCTGCCACACACCCCCGCTGACAAAAAGAAGCGTAGTGGGGAAAAGGATTCGAGGGATTCTCGGTCGAGTAATTGCCCCAGCGAGGGACAAACGAGATTGCTTGTTACATTCTCATTGTCCCTCGCCGGGTACTACTGTCTGAAAAATAACCTGGATTTAGGAGCACATTTTCATCAAGCCTGTAACGTAAATGAAAGACGTGAAAGCCTTGTGCAAGGCTTTTGTGCCATTCATTTATATCACAACTAATTTTCATTGATTTGTTTGGAGGAGGGAAGGGGTGGAATGCAAATAATGTTTCCGCCGCTTCCTTCCTCTCTGCCATTCAAATTCTCCAGCATTAGCTCTGGGATGGATTTTCATGCTGTGCCCTAATGTTGGGGATTCCTATGGAGTCGGCCAGCTTTCTGCACCAGCCAGTGGACTCCCTAGGAATCTGTTGTAAACGCTGCCTGCGATGCATGCATGACAGGCAGTGTGTACTCAGTTTGCACAGAGAAGGGCAAAAGGGGGGCATACAAGAGTGTACCCACCTTTTTGCCCTCCCCTTTTGCACTACACCATGCAAATGAGGAAAATTCGGTGGCAGTGATGTGTTTAGACAAAAGTGTAAACATACAGGTCCCCACCGCCGAATTATGACGAAACTAGAAACAAAAAAATGAGCTCCTCAGTGTAGTATCAATTCATGAGTCCTAATGAAGCAGTAACCCGTGTGAATCAGCACTACCAAGAAATTGACCTCTGCATCAATATGTGTATGATCAATAATTACACATCCTGAAAATTCTTCTACTCTCCAAATTCGTGTTTTAAACCATTCACAATACACGGCTAATAAGTATGTTCGCACTGCCTGCAAAGGTGTCACAAATATTTGCAGAAGACAGAACAGAAAGTTCAATTTCCTGCAGATTTTCTGAGAACCCAGCATACCAGCACCCATGTACCTCCTAAAAGGACCCCTAAGTCCCCCTGTGCTCTCACTGCTCCCTATGGCCTCCTTTCTCCTCACATCACCCCAAGAATAATTACACTATCTGCAGCTCAAGAGTTCTGAAAATAGAAAAACAATGGTGCAAACCCAGTGCGATGTGGGCGCCTGCAAGGTCCCAGTAGGGCAGTGGAGCAGGCTGTAGAGCCCTGTCGGGGATGGCAGTAGCCTGCCCTCCCTCCCACTCAGGTTCCCCATTAGTATCTCAGGGTGACCTCGGATATTTCCAGCCCAATCTCCAGGGGGTTTGAGTCTTGCCAGAGCTAGTTTGCCCACCCCACAACATTACCAGTGTGGTGAATTTTCGGACAATTGCAATATATGGAAATTATATAAATATATATTCTCAAAGAATATGCACACTCGTTGCTTTTGTTTCTTTTTCCTCATTACCAATATACTTAGTGACAGTTGAAGCCCTTGGGTAAATTCAACAGGCTCTGATCATCTCACGGGCTGAACAGTTCACAGAAATATATTTAGGGAGCTTTACCTTTTCAATATGGCTTCCAAGTTAAATGCGCACCGATGACAGTGCACAATCCAAAGAGTTACTTTTTCCATAACTGTTATTCTCTCTTGAAATTATGAAGCACAATTTGACATTATAGAGATGTTGCGAGGTACAAAATAAATATGTTGAGAAGGTTTAGTGAACATAAGCTAAATTGCCTGATGAATCGCTTTTTGTACCTGAAAGGCTTTCTTTAATGCTGAACATAGGTTTCTTCCTCCCAAAGCCGTTTTCGGAAGAGCTGCAACCAACTTCTTCCTCACTTTCTCATTCAGTATTTGACGTAGGGCAGAGCTTGTTGCCGCTTGTGATTCAAATGTGACTATCCCAACGAACGCGCCATGTTCGATGATCTGCATCAGATATAGCTCAGCTGCCTGGTACATTCGGTCCATGCGATCAGACTGCCAAAAAAATAGAGTTAGCACAAGTTTAGGGCAGCCTGCTCAGTGCGCAAGAGAACAATAAGGATGTCTTTGCTGTACAATTATGAACTTAAACACAAGTTAAAGACAGCCTGCTCAGTGTGTAAGAGAACAATATTTGCACCCGGGGAAGGGCCATTAGCCAATCAGGTGGCTGGAACAGCGGGCGAGAATATATATTCACCACCCGCTGTTCCAGCCACCCAAATCCCTCTCCCAGGTGGTGCCATTATTTATTTCTTTTATATGGGGAGCAACAGGATGCCTCTCCCTGTTGCCTCCCCGCTCTCCCACCCATCCCAAACCCAAACCTCTTCACCACCCCTTACCTCCCTTCCCACTTACCTGCAGGACAAGAACTTTATGCTACGGTCTGGCGCACCTCCAACACCAGCCGCCATAAAAAAGGAAAAGGGACTCTGTCCCTTTGCCTATGATGGCAGTGATCTTGGTTTCTTTTTTTTGTTTTCCTTTGGAGATTAGTGTCACTTACAGCAGCCAATCTCTGGAGAGAAAGAACAAAAGCCATTCACACATGGAGGTGCAAATGGCTTTCAAGCCCTGGCGGGGGTGAAGGGCTAGACATGGCCGGTAATGGGCCACAGCCCTAGCCGAGGGCCTCGCTTCACTCGGGCCTACCATTGCTAAGGCTGGTAGGCCATTATTGGCCATGTCCACCCATCCGCCGGGAGGTGAAAGCCATAGTACATCTTTGCTATACAATGGTGACCTTAAACACTAGTTAAAGGCACTATACACTCCTGATTTTCCCTGAATGGGTTCCTGCTTCCATCATTCCTATTCTATCCTACTCCTCTTTTGAAAGTCTTGTCTGTAGGCTTGGGGTCTCTCCTAACTTCTCACTCACCCTCGCTACCATCTACAGGCCCCCCGGCCCTATCTCTCTCTGAATGGGCTGACCTCACCTTCTCTCTCTTGTCTTCCTCTTCCAAACTCCTCTTTCCTGGTAACTTCAATATCTACCCGACTCACCTGAATTAGCCACCTCACAGTTCCATGACCTCTGTGACTCCCTCTCTCTCGCTATTCTTCCTTCCGGTCCAAACCACTCAGCCAGACATACTCTGGATTCCTTCGTCTATGGAGACATCCCTCTCTCTAATCCGGTCGCCACCCCCCTCTCCTGGTCTGACCACACTCTCCTCACCTCCTGCTTAGGGCTCCTCGGCCCTCTGTCTGAACCCCCTCCCCCACACTACCAGTCTCCTTTGCCATCATTATACCGATGAAGAGAGTGTCATTTGTTGCTTTTGCCTTCACTTTCACCCCCCTCTCACTCTTGCTTCTGACTCTCCTTTTGACTCTGTCCTCGCTAACCTACAGCTCTCTATCTCTAACACCCTTGAAATCCTTGCCCCTGTCATGAACATCCATCTGAAACCTGCCTCCAAGTGCAACGGCTGGTAGGACTCTGTTCAACATCTCTGAAACCTAAGTGCAGAGTTGCTGAACGGAAGTGGCAGACCTCAGGCTAATCCTGACAAAATGCCTAGTCGCCCCCTCCAAGGGCCATATAGTTTTTCTATGCACTATAAGAAGAGGGCCTACATCGAAGCCTGCATCTCTGGAGCCACTAACAACACAGCAGAAATTTTCAAAATCTGCAAGGAACTCGACAATCCAACTGCAGTCTCCACCTCTCTCCTTCCTTCCCAGGTTCTCTGTACAGCTTTGGCCTCCCACTGCACATCGAAAACCCAGAACATCCTATCCTCACTCTCCATCACCCCCACCTCCACTCCCTTCTGCCTCGCTTGGCTCTCCTCCCTTCTCCCTCCACCTCCGCACTCTCCCCCCTCTTGTCCATAGCACCTGATGAGGTGTCTAAAGTCATCTGCTCTATGAAGGTCTCATCCAAACAGGTGCTCCCCTGCTCTTCTAGAACCATTAAGGACACCATCTCCTCCCTCATCCTGGCCTTTGCCCATTTCTGTAACCACTCCTTCGCCACTGGCTCTTTCCCTCTATCTCTCAAGCACTCCCTTGTGCAACCTCTCCTAAAAAAGTTGTACGCTGAACCTTCCTGCCCGGCTAACTATTGCCCTATATCCATCACCCCCTTCCTGGGTAAATTCCTTGAGAAGTTTGTCCAACTGATCCTTCATACTGAACTCGTTGGTTCCCTCTACGACCACCAATCTAGATTCCGGGCATTCAGCGGCACAGAAACTGCTTTCCTAAATTCCCGTGAAGACATGCTTGCAAATCTTGACTCTAACTTTCCTGCTGTCCTCATCCTCCTCGTTCTCTCCTCTGCCTTTGACACAGTCAGCTATTCTAGCCTCATAAAACGGCTCAGTGATACCCTTGGTATTACGCACTGGGCACTGGATTGGCTGACCTGCTTCCTCATTAACCGCCCCTCCCGTTGCAGATGACCCATTTATCCTCCACCACTTTACTCTCCACCTGTGGCGTCCCCCATGGCTCTATCCTATCATCATGGCTCTTCAATATCCATCTTGCCCTCTTGCTCACCTGATTTCCTCCTTCTATCCTAATTTCCAGTGTTATATGGATGACACACAGCTTCACTTAAAACCTCCCTCTATTACAGCCTCTTCCTCCTCTCTCATCCTCAATTGTCTGACTCATATCCAGGCATGGTCTGCGGCTAACAACCTCTGTTTTATTGCCAGTAACACAGAGATCCTTCTTATTGGAACACCTGTGTCGGGGGAAATTCTGCCGGGGTCGGCCGGGCCGTCCGCAGACCTCCGGGCAGGGAGGCCCCAACTCCTCCCGTGTATATCTCGGGTCGAGACAGAGTATGAGGCACACACAAGGAGCAAGGCAACTTCTGCTGTTTATTATGCAAACGGCAGGGATGGGTCAAGGAGCGTACGCGTTCGTCCTGACACACACACAATCGTGGGGCTCGCAGGCCTTTTTACTATAATATGACGCGCTACTTGCGTCACTTCAAAAAGTTAACAAAAAACTTATCGCCCCTCTTAATTGGTTGCTCGAGTGGTAGGGTTAGTATAGTACACATATAGAGAATGATATTAGTGGTCAAGGTGTAGTCAGGTGGTATATCTGGGATGTCCCTATAATTAGATACATAAGAATTGTTACATGAAGACTCCCGAGGATTGGCTAACATTACTGACGTCTGAGATAAGAGCCCCATGTTCTGATTGGTGCATCCGTGAGCTCCCCAGCCTGGGACCACCGTTGTTCCCAGCTCTCGGTGTACCTGCGTTTGCAACAATGTTTCAATATGGGTACGTGCAGACAATGTGAGGATTTATTCATAGGTGGAAGGCTGGTCGCTCCCCCTGTAGCAGATGTCCATTGAGCCTTTCAAGTGTATCGGCCTATGTCTCGTAGCGAGGGACCCAGACGCCTTTTCTTTCTCCTGGGCTTTGGCATCTCGTCAGGTTCGGCTTGGTCACGTGAGGCGGGACCGTGTTTGAGGCAGAATTCTGCACAATTAATATTGTTTTTTCACTGTGTGTCAGGTTTAATTTGTAGGTATGACTTTAACATTGGTACGCGGAGTGCGAGGTTGCAACATCGTGCCTTTGATGATGTGTTCTTGGACTGTGAGTTTGCAACATTACGACCTTGGCTGGTTGCTCCACTGGGTTCTTTCTGCAGGATCAGCAACCTGACTCGTGCTTTGTTAATGTCCACGGGAGCTCTTGATTGAGGCCTACTTTGGCCTGGTGCATAATTAGTCCGTTTGGTGCATAGGTGCTTTTAGGTTATAATAGCATATATTTCCATGACCAATATCGCGTTTCCAGTATATCTCTATGGTGGTAATGGTTTCAAGAGAAGCGTGAGCAAGCGTTATAAATGAGTTCATGATGCGTCTTGCGTTTCTGCATTCTGAAAGCCTATATAAAAATAATAAAGATGCACGTCCGTGAATATGCCTGTCGCCTACGTCAGAGCACTGAGTATGTTCTTCGTGTAGATTGGTGTGGAAATGTTCAGTGTGTATATTTGTACAGACGTGCTTCCCGTTGTCTAGGTCGTCATGGCATCTCTAACGACGTGTGGATTTTAGTCTAGCTGATCCGAACCGCAGGTGTCGGCATGGCCAGTGCGGGCTGTTGGGCAGGCAGATGGACACATCCGTATGTTTCTGTACCAGGGTATTTGGTCGTCTGGTAAATGGACAAACTCTTCTCGTGGCGGGTGCCTGGGCCGTGACCCTCTAGGCCAAGCGCGAGAGGTGAAGGACGGGAGCCTGGTTTTCCATTCTCCCACTTCAGTCCCCCCTCTGGTCGACTTGTCGACCACAAACATATCCTTCTCGTTATCTCCTCTTACTCTCCATATCTTAGTTATCCCTCCGAGGTGTCCATAATGGTTTACATGATCTTCAAATGACCAATACATATATTCACATGTTCCTCCAGGAGTACAGTATACCCATCTTCCTATGTAGCTCCTGGGGTTCCTTGGGTTCTCGATCTTCACCGATGGTGGATCCAGATGGTTGGTGATTATTTGGGTGCGCAGCTTCTCCCTCTCTTGTATTATCACTCCTGTATGCTGGCCATCATCTGCTGGCATCAAGGGGTGCATTCCCACCATTTCCAGCAACTCGTCAGCCGTGCGGGCCTTCCGGGCTTTCCAAAATCTAATTATGATCAAAGTAGCTCCAGCCAAAATAGTACACCCCACTATTATTTTCAGTCCATCTGACAGCCAAGAAGGCATCCATGACCATAATAGTGAAAACCAGCTCTTATCCTTGTTTACACCGTTACTCTCGTCCATCATTTTGGAGTGCATCTGGGCCAATTGTGAAACTGCTTCTGTCAGTGTACCATTGTCGGCATCGTTGGCAGGTATGAACGTGCAGCAAGATTGTCCTATCTTTGCACAAACTCCTCCTTCCATCGCTGTGAGAAGGTCCAGTACATATCTGTTCTGTAGTGCTACCATCCTTACAGCTCGCAGCTCCTCTTTGATTGCGTTGAACCCATTTACTGTTGAATTGATGGTCATCATTAGTTCCCATCTGGTTATTTGCAGCCATTTTGCGTTTGCGTATGCCTGCAGTCCCGGATGTATTATTGAGGAGAAAAACATTGCTGCTCTGCTGAATAGTCTGTGTTCTGGCGGTATTGACGTTAGTTCCGTTTCCGACCTTCCCCACAGGTAATTTCCTGTCAGTGGCTCTCCTTGTCGTTTTCTCCTATTTAGGACAGTATCCTCGCTGTTGGTCTTGTTCTCTTGCTCCTTCTGGAGCCGTGCAGATCTCTTTCGTCTCTTATCCCCTTCATCCATTTTAGGAAATTTCGCCACATTGACATGCTTCTTAGGTACCACTAGTGATGGTACATTGACGTGTACCATTGTGCACACACCATTCCACAGGGGAGGCAGTGTATGATATGCCTTTTCTCCACAGGCCCAATAATGGTCCATTATTACTGCTGTTCCCGCACCCCCCTCAGGTAACTCCATCACGCTTGCACAATTGGTGTTATATCCTACGTCCACCTCTCCTTTATGCTGGTAACATACTTTGGGCGCAGTCAATGGTAATATTGTTATTGGGTCTTCATCTTCTTCAACCCACGTGAGCATTGGTACATACTTGATCCACGTCGTCCAACATCGATGATTGTGTGTCTCGATGGTTGAGATAGTTTCTTTTGTTACCATGTTGCTGCCAATTACTCCTATCTCCCAGCTGTTGTCCAGATACACCTTTCCTGTTATCGTCAGTAGCGGCCTCTCCCAGCATCCTTGTTTACCCGGAACTTCAGTGGCGTACCAATCACATGGTAGATACTGCAGTGTTACCTTCTTTGTTTCTCCTTTTGCAGGGCCACTTGTTATGTACCTGAATGCTTCAGCATGTAAACTGGTCTTGTGATAGCTCAGATAGGTCTTGAGGAAGTTGTTCTCATATGGGTACGAGTCTCGCGTTTTCCATGTCATATGCACTACTGTTCCTTGAAATCTTCCTTTCGTTTGGAACAGGGCCAAATATATTATGCACTGTGCTGTTTTTTCATCTATTTCTGTGGCAACAAATGTTCGTGAAGCGCTCATGGCGTATGGTATTAATGAGCAAACGTAACAGCTATCCTCAGTTGTCTGCTTACCAATGCGGGTCATGTGCTGGTACCATATGTTGTTTGTGACGTGTGCCGAATCTTGTACATAATTATCAATACCTTTATTGTCTGAGTATGTGCTGCGTTTAATTCTATTTTGCTTGGGTGCAATGTTACTATTACCACCTGACGTAACACCTGTTGCAGCAGAGGGCAGGGGTATATTAAGTTTGGGTGCAGCAATAAAATCGATAGCATAGCTGTACTGCCAGACAGAGGCAGCCAAGAACCCGGTGATCATAAAAATCCCTATTATTTTTATTACATATGCTAATTTCACCGGCATTTTGCTCTTACCTTGCTGCAGTCCTGGCAGCTTATTCTTGCGACGTTACAGTTGCCCGCCTAAAAATTCTCAAAAGTGCTTGTTATTAAATGTTAGCTTTAAGCTCTCCCTATCAAGTAGTCATTCAGTGCCCAGGCGAAGAGCTGCTCCCACGCTACTCTAAGTGATGGGTCTCTTAAGACCGGCAAGTATGGGTGGAGGTGGGGCATGTGATATTCTATGGCCAGGAGGAAGGCTGTGTAGTAGACACGTACCCTTCTCCTTTTTAAGTATGTTGGCCTCTTTATTTCGTATACGAACTGGTGTGACAATTCTTCTGGGTAGTTATCGTCTGGCAGCACCATCTACACCTGCACACTGAATTTGTTAATTATCTTTCTTAACAATGCAATATTACGCAGTTCCTGTATGTGCGAGAGAAAAAAGAGAACATTCACGTGTTTACATGTGTATTAGTGCAAACATGTCCTTCAGTTTTAGTTACAACTGTATTTTAGCAGTCAATGGGGGGGGTTGTGCTGAAATGGCGGAAGTATTTTTGCTCTTTGAGCGAGTGGTCATGGGGTGGGCAGTATGGGGATCACTCCCTTCTTCGTCAGTTATTGTCTCCGAGGGAACAATTGGGTCGTTGTCTGTGGTGAAACTTTCTTCCGCTGTAGCAGATGTGGTTGCTGTTCTTCCAATTGATCTGTCGTTGGCGCTGGGGCGGGTCTGCAGTTTGTAGATTTTTACATCATGCAGGTGGTTCCAGGCACGCTTATCCTTTAGTTTTACTGCTCTTGTTGATACGTCCTCTACCAAATGGGGGCCAGTGAACCTCTGCTGGTTCCACTTCCTATTAAAATTTCGAAGTAGTACGTGGTCACCTTTGGCAAGTTGGCACAAGTTCTCCTTTCCCAATTCTGTATTTTCGTCTTTTTCTTGGTTGCTGGTAGACCCGCCCCGTGTGCGCTCGAGCTGTTGAGACACAAACACAACACTAGTAATCAAAGAAGACACATATTGATACATTTCATCACCTAACACATTCGCAGAACTTTCTTGGTCGGTGAATGCCCTTGACGTTGGTGTTAGGGGAAGGCGCATTTGGCGTCCAGTAACCACTTCGTGTGGGGTGAGGTGGTGGTCGGACCCTGGCCTGTTTCTAAGTTCAAACAGTGCTAACGGAAGGCAATACAACCAACTTTTCTTTGTTGTTTGTTGTATTTTAGCAATTGCCTCCTTCAATAAGCCATTCAGGCGTTCACATACACCATTAGCCTGTGGGTGGTATGCACATGCAAATTTGTGTTTAATGTTCAGTAGGGATGTGATATGCTGGAACATTTCGTTTGCGAAATGGGGCCCGTTGTCTGATCTTAACACCTCGCACACTCCCCACCTGGGGAAGACCTCCCTTACTATGAATTTGGCTGCTCTAAACGCATCAGGGTGTGAACAGGGCCCTGCTTCAATCCACCTAGAAAATGGGCACACTACTACAATCATATACCTATTTCCTTGACATATGTTGATCATATCAACATAGTCAATGTGAAGGTGCCGAAAAGGTCCTTCTGGCCGGGGTATGGTACCTCTTATCACTTTTAAAGTATGACCAGCCGTAAACTGTTGACATGTGAGGCAATTGCTGATAAAATTTGACACATGAGAGGTTAACTCGGGACAAAACCAATCTTCTCTAATTCGTGCTGCAATTATTTCCTTGCCTGTATGGGCAGGGTGATGTAATTGGCTCAGGGCGGTATTTAACAGTGCCAACGGTATTACAACTTTCCCAGTGCCACCCTGGCGCCATAGTGCGTCAGTTGGTGACATTGTGCATCCTCTTTTCACCCATACTTCTTTTTCGGCCATTGGTGCAGCCGCTTGTAGTTCCATAATCTGTGTGGCTGGGAGATGGGTGTACCCTTCTCTTATTAACATCTCCCTAGCTATTCCCCTCCCTCTCCCTCTCTGTGAGTCTGTGGGGTCCCATATCTCACCAAAATATGCAGCATATTTCGCATGTGCGTCTGCTGCTGCATTTCCTTTTGATACGTAGTCTTCTCCATTTGTGTGTGCGGTGCATTTTACCAGGGCTAGTTCTTGGGGGTCATTTATTACTTCAATTAGTTCTGCCAACAAGAGGGCATGTTGTACTGGGGTGCCATCAGCTCTCCTAAACCCTCTTCTTCTCCATTTTGATAGCCCTGAGTGGACAGTTGATGTAACATATGCACTGTCACAATATATAGTCACTCTTTTATTAAAACTTTCCCTTAATGCCAATATTAGTGCAACGAGTTCCGCGGCTTGAGCAGAGTAATGCTGTGGTAATTGTACACACTTCATAGCCACACACACCGGCGCCTCCATCATTTTCACTACTGCTGCCCCAGTCCTTCTTATCCCGTCTCCTTGATCAATAGTTGATGACCCATCAATAAACAAAAGCTCACCTCCCTCTAGTGCGTTTTCTTCAACTTTCCTAGTACAAGAGTACATTTCAGTTACTTGGGTGCAGTCGTGGGCGTAATCTCCCTCTTCAATTACTTCTGCTAGGAACCTTGCAGGGTTAACCGTACTACATCTAACAATTGCTAGTTCGGCTTTAGACAAAATAATCTCATAGCCTGATGCCCTTTGTGTTGTTAGGGTGGACTTAGGTTTATTCAATATCGCAAATAATGCATGTTCCACAAATAGTGTAGTTGGACACCCCATAGTTATTGCTGATGCTTTTTCTACTGCAAAAGCAGCTGCAGCGAGACCTTGTTCACAAGAGAAGTGTCCTAACATTATAGGGTCTAAGTGACCGCTATAAAATGCTACTGGTTTATAGCCCATGCTAGTTTTTTGGGCCAACACTGCTTTCATCACTGCTGAGTCGCAATGTGAAAATATAAAGAAGCGTCGCTCATAGTCTGGGGATGCCAGTACTGGAGCAGTTGATATCGCGTCCTTTAATTCGTCAAATGCCTCCCTCATTTCCATAGTCCATCCCAACTTTTTCTCCCCTTTATTTGCTTCCTTCAACCCCTCAAGCAGGGGTCCTATATATGAGCTATAATCAAATACCCATGCTCTACAATAGTTGCACAGCCCTAGAAATTGCTGCAGTTCTCTCACAGTCTGTGGCACGGGAGTGCTTGAGATGGCCTGTGCTCTTTGTGGTGCAATCCTTCTTCCATGTTGAGATATCAGTTGGCCAATGTAAAGTACCTGTTCCTGACAGTATTGTATCTTTTCCATATCTACCTTATACCCCTTTTCAGCCAATATTGTCAACATTTTTAAGGAGTCCTCTCTACATTTGCTTTCGTTTGTACTGCAAATTATTATGTCATCCACATACTGCAACACTGTGCTTTCCATCTCAACGTTACCCAAATCCATCTGTATTACTCTATTGAAAATTGAGGGTGATTCACAATACCCCTGTGGTAATCTGGTATGTTTCCACTTTGTATTTCGGTAAGTAAAGCTTGTCAAATCTTGTGAGTCTGGGTGTAATGGTATTGAGAAAAAAGCATTTTTAAGGTCAATCACTGTAAATCGTGATGCTTCTGCTGGAATGCCACACAATATTGTGGCCGGGTTTGCTGTTATTGGATACTCTGCTTCTACTATGTTGTTCAGGGGTCTGAGGTCCTGTATGAAGCGCCAAGACCCCCCTTTAGCCTTGCGCACCGGGTACACAGCTGTGTTACATGGTGATTCTGAGGGGACCAATATTCCATTGTTTATAAGGGCCGTTATGGTTTCATATATGCCCTCATCTGCCTCTTTTGACAATGGGTACTGTTTCACTCTTGGTAGTATGGCACCTTTTTTCAATTTTATCCTTACACCCCCTATGCTTTTTATGCATCCCACATCATAAGGGCTAATGGTCCATAATGATTTCGGCACCTTTGACATATCCTCTTTAAAAAATGGGACTGGGGTGCCTGCTGGTGCCTCAAGTGCCATTGCAATTTTCTGTGCTACTTGTTTGTGAGCCACTCTTAGCCATATTTCTACACTCATCATGAACACCATTTCATTTTCTTCCTTTTCTTCTGAGAACAGCTCTTCATCTGACACCTGAGTCAGCCTACATCCTTCCGCTAGTGCTATCACCGCCCTCCAAGCTCTCCCTTCTTTATCTTGGGCGTGCACAGCAACATAATCAGCTGTTGCAATAATGCTCTCAATGTCCACTGCAAACACCTTCCCTTCCAGTTCATTAGCTGGTGTTTCTGGTCGGAATAGATAGGCTGCTGGCCTCCTCCATATTTTCCCTTCTATCCCTGGCATCCATGCAAGTGCCATGTCTGTGCCATATTGGAATATCTCGCCATCCAGTGGCTCCGCCCTAATCGCTGTCTGTCCACAGTATGCTTGCAAAATCTGTCGTGCTGCGAGCATGTTAATCCCCGGAGTAGAACAAATTATGCCATCCTCTGTAAAGGAGATCGTCATATTTAACCTGTTCATTATGTCTCTCCCCAGTATATTTACTGGCGAGGCACTATAATACAAAAGTGGGACTGACAGATCGTAATCACCAATAGATAACGGAACGTTATCAGTAAATGGAACCAACCCTTTAGCCCCAGAAAATCCTTGGGTGTTCATGGCTTCGCCTGACATCTTAAATTTACCTTCCCTTATGCAAGACCGGGTTGCCCCAGTGTCAACAAGAAATGATAATTTTTTGTCACCTATCGTTACCTCTATGCGTGGCTCCTCCGCACTATTGGGTGTTATTGACAGGATGGGACACACCAAGGCCGTCTGTGGGCTGGCCTATTGGTGGTACAATGATTGGCCATTCCCTGTGTAAGGGTTGTGTCCCAACACCGACACCCCACCCAATTGTGTTCGTTCATTTTGGGGTGGTGGTTGTATTAACGCCACTTGTTGTTGTGGCGGCGTTAGTTGCTGTGTTATTTGTTGTTGTGGCAGTGAATAGGTTTGTGGCTGTCGTGTTTGTTGTTGTTGGTCATTCTCTTGTTGTGACATCTGCTGTTGTTGCATGCCCTGCTGTTCTTGTGATGTCCTAAGTTGTGCTTGTTCATTCCATGCCGGTGTTCCTGGCCTGACCCTACACGTACGTGACATGTGCCCCAACAGTCCGCAGCTCCAACACACGGGTGGTTCCCTGCTTTGCCATGGGAAGCTCCCTGTGTTGTCCTGGTATACGGGTTGCCCTGTGGGGTAGTAATTTCTGAGTCCCCCACCCTGTTGCTGGGTATTATATCCATATCCTCTTCCTCTCATAAACCCTCCTCTTCCCCTTTTAAAATTATAATACCCAGTTCCTTGCATTGGGTACCCTCCTCCCATGTTCGGTGTTTGTAATGGCAAAGGCTGTATTACACCTTGTTGGGGCGCTATTTGAGCTGGATCTTGTGCAGCCACTACTTGCGTTGGGCTTTGGGCCATTGGTGTGGGCGTAGTTATTAGTGCCCCTTCCATTGTATATTTAGTAAGTTTTTTCTGTACTAATTTGGCCTCTTCTGTTTTCCTGTCCTCCTCCTTTTGTTTCATTTTCCCTTGCCATGTCCTGCAGTGATGTACTATAGTCAGTTGTATTTCTGGCCACGGTTTTGCTTCCATTCCTACTACTTTCTTTAGCTGTTTCTGAACTCCTTCTGGGAGCCCTTGTACTAGTATATGATAAAATATGGCTGGTGTTTTGTCCCATTGTTCTCTAGTTTCCATGCGCCACTTCTCTTGAATATCCTGGATATAATCAACAGGATCCTCAGTTTCACCCATCTTACGGGAAGTAATGGCTCCTATGTCTGATGTGTCTGGGTACTGCACTCTTAGTGCCTGCCATAGTGCATGTCTGCAGTTTGCAAATGGTGCCCCATCATGCGAGGTGTTTGTTATTGTTACCCCATGGAATCCCGCTCTTTTCCAAATGTCATCCGCTCTATCCCCTAATATTGATATTAACAGGCCCTTCACATCTCCTACTGCTAGTTTCTGTCCTGCGGTGTGTTTTTCCATTTCATATATCCACTTACCCGCACCTCCACTTAGTGATGGGAGCCTACATTTTATATTTTCCTTATCCGTATGTTTCCAAGGTACATACTGTGGTCTAACCCCTCCTCTCTCCAGCAGTGGCATTAAATTCTGTCTTGTGTGACCCTTTAAGCTCCATGATATTGAGTCTTCACACCCCTCCTCTTCCCCCATTTCTTTTACTACTTCAAATTCTTCCTTACTACCTCTGCCCCTACCTCCCTCTTCTTCCTTTCCCCTTCTTTCATCATTTCCTGTGTTCAATATGGGTATGTTTATCTGTCTGTCTTGCCTGCGACTAGGGAGGTCCCTAAGCCGACATGCATAAGGGGTAAGTTCGTTCATGAAGGGCGCGAGCTTTATTCTGTGCAGCGAGCGTGCAGTGGTTGAACATGTAGGTAGTGACGTGGGAGGACGGCGTGATGGGGATGTGGGTGGCGTGGTTTCATTGGTTTGTGTTTCCCCTATTCTTTTCGTTTCCTCCTTACTTCTCTCCAGCTCCTCCCCTCTTCTACTTATCCAGGGCGAATCTATGTTTGTTCTAGTGAGGTACAGTTTATCTAAGCTTTCCCTTTCACTCTCTCTTCCATCCTTCTCCACTCCTTCTTCCTCCTCACTGCAAAAATCATTTATAAATTGCACCCCCCACTCTGCCCTTTTCCCTTTTATTGTTACTGTTTTTAAATCTATTAGGTCTCTTTCTCCCCTTCCGTTGTTACCAACTGTCCCCCCTAGTGCTGATGTCGTTGCTACCTCCCTATTTTTATATACATCTCCCCATCTTTCACTCTCTCTACCCCTCCCTTCTCTTCCTTCTTCCCTTCTCTCCTCCATTTCCTTACTATTTTCCTCTCTTTTCCTTTTTAATTCCTCCATTACTTCGTTGCTCATCTGTTCCAATATTCGTTCATCCTCCCTCTTCCTTTCCCATTTCACCCTTTCTCTTTCTACTATACTCTCTATTACCTTCCCCTCTTCATATTTTTTAGCTGTTTCAGATATTATCCTCCTCCTCCATATTTCCATTTCTTTTTCCTTTTCTTCTTCTTCCTTCTTCTTCTCTCTCAGCACTACTCTTGATACCCTATCTGTTGCTGCTTTTACCCTTTCAGCTTCTCTCTTTTGTTCCTCGCTTCGTTCCCTTAATCTTTCCAATTCGTCCTTACCTTCTTTCCTTTTCCTCACTCTCTCTCTTTCCTCCCTCTCAAGTTGTTTGATCAGTTCATTCTGCTCATCCCTTAGTTTTGCTAATCTTTCCTCCAAAATCTCTTCCTTCTGCCGTAGTAGCTCCTCTCCCCTCATTTCACTCTCTCTGGCACTATCCTCGTTTGTTCTCCTTACCGCCTCCTTTTCTTCTCCAGTTAGTGAGCCTCGTAACTTCAACAATATCTGTGCAGCTACCCACTCATCCTCTCCTATCTCTACAGTCTGCTCTTCTCTAATTCTCCCTTCCCCCATTGGTATCTTCCCATGAGCCACATATGGTGGAGGGCTGTATGCCGGGTTTGAGTATCCTTCAGCCGCCCTTAACTGTCCTTCTATTTCTCCTAGTTCTCTTAAAGGGTACAACCCTCCTCCCTCTGTTTTCACTCCCGGTGTTATGGGTATCTCATTGCTCGGTTCCTTTTTTATGTCGTCTGATTTATCAACCTTTTCTCCTCCCTGTCTTTCGTTCCCCGTATTTTTCGTTATTTCGCACTCCCTTTCCCCACCCGTTCCTTCTTTCTTAATCTCCTTTTTTTCCGGTATTTCCCCCATAGTGAACATTCCACTTTGTCCTGGTCGAGACCCCTGGAACATCCTCCATAAGTTAAACATCTCCACATGGTTTGCCAGTTTCTTCCCCTTGTATGTATTGTGTAGATGGTTCAGTAGTGAGTGTTGGGCATATGGATCGAAACTACCATTAGGCGGCCATGGTGTTAACATTTTGTTGTCCGTCCCCTGGGTCCACTCTATGCTGTACTTAATTAACTTCTCCCTGTGTGGTGGCAGTGTGGTGCATATGTGCTGTAGTGGGGTGGTGAGGGTGTTCCCCCACTCTCCCGACCCTCTCCCGTATGACATGGTTGTACTCCCCTTGTTACCCTTCCCCTTACTAACAGTTTACAATATACAACCTTGTATTGCTTACCTCGCCCCGCAAGTGTGGGGACTTACGACAATCCTTTGACAAATTATGCGATAGTAATAAATATGATGTTATATTATATTCCTTCCCCTACGGCCCCCTGCGGCCGAAGCGCACGCGGCCCCCTGCGGCTGCGTACCCCTTACGACGATCTTATACAGTCGTCCTGTTTCTTCGTTCTCCTCCCCCTTTTACATTTACCGTGGCCGGCGTTCTCCGTGCGCAGCCACGCCCCTTTCCCCTTCTTCTTTCGATCCACTGGTTTATAGTTTATCTCCGTATCAGCTCCTTAATCATCCTTCTCCTCCCCACCACTCTTAAACCCAACGCTCCTTGTGCTCGTGATATCCTATTAAATCCCTACTGGTGACGTCACCGATTTCTTCGAGCTACTGGTATATTCGTGTTATGTTCTTTAAATTCAAAATACACTTGCAATCTACCCCGCTAACCCCACAGCTGTCTTCCTGTCTCTCCTGGAACAAGGTAATCTCATCAATACTATAACCGGACTGCGCACGCTGCGTCGCCTCGCGTGTGATACGCCCCTCAACAGGAGGGCTTAACCAGCCAATTATCTTCCGTTTTGGGCAACTACGTAACTAGCCACCGCCCACAGGGAAACGTCATCTACCTATCGAGTTTCTTGCTCGAACAATAGGGAACCTCATCTACTCATTGAATAATAAATATCAAATCGTAGGAAATCACACACCCACCCTCACACGTAGTCGCAATTTAGGCCAATCAGTGTCTTACGAGCGGCTGCACGTGATGTTTTCGTGCCCCGCCCCCCTCTTTCGCGTAACGTTAGCTCACTGTTACGAGCGGCTGCACGTGATGTTTTCGTGCCTCGCCCTCCTCTTTCGCGTAACGTTAGCCGCCTGCTCTCGCACTCGTTTCGCTACCATTCATTCCATTAGCAACACTCAGTTAAACCTTCGCCGCTTTACAATACCTCCCTCCTCCCTTATTTACTTCCTCCCCCTCCCTCACAATTTCGCATTGCTTGTTGTGCGTGTCATGCTCACCAAGTTCTCTCGATGCAGGGCCGCTCGACTGCGTGCACCCCTCCAAGCGGCTCGCCACCTCCCCTCGTCTGGACCACGTCTGGACACTCGCCGACCGCGGGCGGGATACTTCTCAACCGGCTCCCGAGGGCCAATATCCGGATTGCGCTGTCCGGTCCTCTCGCAGCTCCGCGATGGTCCTGTAGTCCTCAGAAGGGGGCAACGGCAGAGGGGGCCGCGCCGCCGGGCCTCCTCGCAACGGGAGTGCCTGGAAAAATTAAAAATAAAAGTCGATCTTAAACAGATCTCAGCAGTGCCTCCAACTTGTCGGGGGAAATTCTGCCGGGGTCGGCCGGGCCGTCCGCAGACCTCCGGGCAGGGAGGCCCCAACTCCTCCCGTGTATATCTCGGGTCGAGACAGAGTATGAGGCACACACAAGGAGCAAGGCAACTTCTGCTGTTTATTATGCAAACGGCAGGGATGGGTCAAGGAGCGTACGCGTTCGTCCTGACACACACACAATCGTGGGGCTCGCAGGCCTTTTTACTATAATATGACGCGCTACTTGCGTCACTTCAAAAAGTTAACAAAAAACTTATCGCCCCTCTTAATTGGTTGCTCGAGTGGTAGGGTTAGTATAGTACACATATAGAGAATGATATTAGTGGTCAAGGTGTAGTCAGGTGGTATATCTGGGATGTCCCTATAATTAGATACATAAGAATTGTTACATGAAGACTCCCGAGGATTGGCTAACATTACTGACGTCTGAGATAAGAGCCCCATGTTCTGATTGGTGCATCCGTGAGCTCCCCAGCCTGGGACCACCGTTGTTCCCAGCTCTCGGTGTACCTGCGTTTGCAACAATGTTTCAATATGGGTACGTGCAGACAATGTGAGGATTTATTCATAGGTGGAAGGCTGGTCGCTCCCCCTGTAGCAGATGTCCATTGAGCCTTTCAAGTGTATCGGCCTATGTCTCGTAGCGAGGGACCCAGACGCCTTTTCTTTCTCCTGGGCTTTGGCATCTCGTCAGGTTCGGCTTGGTCACGTGAGGCGGGACCGTGTTTGAGGCAGAATTCTGCACAATTAATATTGTTTTTTCACTGTGTGTCAGGTTTAATTTGTAGGTATGACTTTAACATTGGTACGCGGAGTGCGAGGTTGCAACATCGTGCCTTTGATGATGTGTTCTTGGACTGTGAGTTTGCAACATTACGACCTTGGCTGGTTGCTCCACTGGGTTCTTTCTGCAGGATCAGCAACCTGACTCGTGCTTTGTTAATGTCCACGGGAGCTCTTGATTGAGGCCTACTTTGGCCTGGTGCATAATTAGTCCGTTTGGTGCATAGGTGCTTTTAGGTTATAATAGCATATATTTCCATGACCAATATCGCGTTTCCAGTATATCTCTATGGTGGTAATGGTTTCAAGAGAAGCGTGAGCAAGCGTTATAAATGAGTTCATGATGCGTCTTGCGTTTCTGCATTCTGAAAGCCTATATAAAAATAATAAAGATGCACGTCCGTGAATATGCCTGTCGCCTACGTCAGAGCACTGAGTATGTTCTTCGTGTAGATTGGTGTGGAAATGTTCAGTGTGTATATTTGTACAGACGTGCTTCCCGTTGTCTAGGTCGTCATGGCATCTCTAACGACGTGTGGATTTTAGTCTAGCTGATCCGAACCGCAGGTGTCGGCATGGCCAGTGCGGGCTGTTGGGCAGGCAGATGGACACATCCGTATGTTTCTGTACCAGGGTATTTGGTCGTCTGGTAAATGGACAAACTCTTCTCGTGGCGGGTGCCTGGGCCGTGACCCTCTAGGCCAAGCGCGAGAGGTGAAGGACGGGAGCCTGGTTTTCCATTCTCCCACTTCACCTGCATCTTGTTTCCCTCCTACCCTCTGGCCACCCTCCGTGGGCCCTATACATTCACCATCCCACCAAAAACCTAGGGGTCATCTTCGACTCCTCTCTCTCCTTCACCCCTTACATCTTGGACCTTGCCAAGAAGGCCCACTTCCAGCTTCACCTCCTCAGAGGCATTCTCCCATTCCTCATCTTTCCCCAGAACCTCAATGTTTTCAGAGCTCTGGTCCTTTCTAGGCTGAACTACTGCAACAGCCTCTTCCTCAATCGCCCCCTTTCCTCCCTTAGCCCCCTTCAGCTAATCCAGAATAGGGCTGCAAGACTTATCCGTGGCCTCAAGCCCAGGGGCCGTATCTGTCTAGCCCTAAGATCTCTCCACTGGCTCCCAGTGGCTGCGATGATCAAATTCAAGACCGTCTGCATCATCCACAAGGCTTTTTGTTGCTTTGAACCACACAATCTACAACTTTCCCTCCCTAAATATGGCCCTGCTAGTGCCCTCCACTCCTCTAACTTCAACTCTCTGCTTGTCAAATGCTTCTCCAAGCACAGAGTGGTGGGCAGGCCTCTCTCTTCGACTGGTGCCTCTCTTTGGAACAGCCTCCCTGCCCCTCTCAGAGTTCAGCCGGGCCTCCTTAAATTCCCGAAACTTCTCAAAACTCTACTTTTCTCTACCTCTTTCCATCTTTCCCTCTCCTGCTAATCACCCCACTGCCGCTGAGACTGGCGGCCTGGGCCTTCATGCATCTCACAGGTACCAGGCCCCTGCTGAGTCGACACCAGCACTCCCCTCCCCCAGCACTGCCCTCATAGGCCCCGTACTAGTCGGCTGTTCACCCCACACTGGGATTCCTCCGCCCTTGCACTAAGCCAGCAGCCTCCTCCCACGGCACCCCTCGGCACTTCCCTCCTGGGCTCTCAGTAGCACTTGCCCATACCTTGCCCATACCTTGCTCACCCCCTCCCTCCCCTACCACCTGTACTTCCCTCACTGCACTTGCACATCCGAATGTCACATGGCCTAGTAGGACCACGATTGTACATTTACTGTCTTTGCCTTTATTATTATTCCCCTTGTTCCCTTACCACTTGCCTTGTGGTGCCTGGAAACACTATTTTGTTGTATAGGCCCCTAACAAATGATCAATAAATAAAAATAAATAAATAAATAAGTACAATGATGAAATTAAACACAAGCTGAAGGCAGCCTGTTCAGCATGTAAAAGAACAAGAAGGTCTTCACTATACAATGATGAACTTAAACACTAGTTAAATGCAGCCTGCTCAATGTGTAAGAAAACAATAAGAATGCATCTGGCTATACAAGGATGAACATCTCTATGGCACGTCCAGAGCCTCTGTGCATCAGAGTGCTATAACACTATAAGTAGCTCCGTTTTGGTGTCATTGACTACCAATGAATTGGCTATCATCCACGACTGAATAGCCATGTAGACTGCATTAATACTTGCGGAATCCTGTGCAAAATCCCCAGATAACTCGAAGACCACCTGGGTATGATCAGCATAGTTGGTGTACCGGACACCCAGGTGGTCAAGCATGCCAAAAAGAGGTTGTATATAGACATTGAATAGAGATGGGGAAATGCAGCACCCTTGAGGTACTCCTGCATTGATGACATCTGGGCCCGATTAGGCCTCCTCCACTGCCACTCTTGATATTTGAGGGCCGAGAAAGGAGGCAATCCAGTCTGCAGTCCTTTGGGAGCAGCCAGCTATGTCCTTTAACCTGTTGACAAGAATAGAATGGTCGGCAAGGTCAAAGGTCCCTTTGAGGTTTAGCAGCATCAGCAAAGCTGGGTGTAACGCACACCTGGTATCCACGGGGACGTCATTCAGCCTATTCTGACCTCTTACGACCTCTAACCCTTCCCTGGAGGCTATGCGACTGGAGACTGGGCCTTGTTTTCTTGGATAGTGTGTTCTCCGTCCTGCCTTCAGCGCAGGGGTGCGTTGAATGATGCAGGTTCGTTGCTGCCTAGTTACTTCACTGGCAAGAGTCCGACAGGTAAGTATAATGAGTCTTTTGAACAGTTCTCTAACTTCGTTCCGTTCCTTCCTTAGATGATGGCCGACGTCCGGGGATGGCGGCGTGCTGCTGAGATGAGTAGCGCTAAAGGTGAGTGAGAGCACGATGCGCGATGCACCCCTTTCGTATTTGCATTCAACTGAGTTCTTTTTCTGTGTTTTTTAGGTGCTGCGACGTTTTCAGCGTGGATGCTGGTTATGAGGAACAAATGCGGTGGGTAAGCGCGGTATGCAGCGCCTCTAGATATTTCCACGCTAATCTGGAGTGTCTTTTCCCTCTTGCAGATGGATGAGAAGTTCCAGAGACAGAGTTCCCCCAGAGCGGCTGGGATTCAGGTAAGCGTTTGAAGCTCGTACAGTATTTAAAAATAAGCGAAGATTTGCAGAATGCTTACTAATGCCTTTTTTCTGTTCTTTTCCCTTTTCCTTAGGAAGCGGCGTGCCGGGATGGGAATGACACCGCCGAAGATGCCCGCAGAACAGAAGGAGCGATGACTGATGGGCAGAAGCGCCGCAAGGTAAGGCTGTTCCTAACGGTGTTCTTGTTCTTCAGAAGAAAGATGCAGGCCTACTGGAGACCGATCCAAACACGGTGAGTTTCACGCTGCAGGTGCAGAAAACGCAAAGCATGTTTCTCAGCCTGGGTGTGGCTTAAATAGTCTCTGGGTATCCCAGGTGCCTCTGGGCTGAACCACACCCAAAAGACTAGACCACACATGCAGTTCTGGGAACCGAAATATGTGGGAGCATCCATCTTGTCCCCATCAATGCACTGCAAGTCCAATCCCCAATGTTATCCTATGTGAGTGAGTGAGTCTGGTGCAACAAGCGCCAAGTCTGACTCCAAGTGGGTCTTTGGAGGGATGGAAAGGCCCTTGTGGGCCATGTAGGTGATCGTGGCCTGGCTCCAGCCTGACATCTTGGAGGGCTGGGGACATGAGGGGCAGGAATCATGACACTGGGTGAACCCCGTCCACTATACCTGCCAGTGTAGTTTTCAGATCTAATAAGACTGTCTCCATCCCGTGTATTGCCCGAAAGCCAGACTGGTACACGACCAGTGGAGAAACTTTGCTGAAAATGTTGGGGGGGACATGACCTCTGAAGAAAAGGTGCCCCATTCAAATGAATGGGGACAAAATAATGTGCCATGAAAGTTGGGGGGGACAAACACCCCCGTCCCCCCCTAAAATTACGCCCATGTACACGACCAAGATGTTATTATGCTCCACAAATTCCTGGAATTGAAGATAAACCACTTTGTCCAGGATTTTGAGGAGAAAAGGGAGATTTGTAATATGCGGATAGTTTTTGGCTAAGGCTGGGTCCAGTGAAGTTGATGTGTATATGTAGTTGTGCAGTGTTAGATACTACATGAATGGTAATGTTAATGGAAATAGAGTTCCTAAAGATTACGGCTCACTGAGTTATACTAAAAAAGAAAAAAACAGATATATGTTTGGATTAGATGTGGATTTGTTTTATACATGTGTAGCCCTCTGCACAATGATGCCTCAAATATCTTTGGGATCATGGTCTACAAGTGCTTGTAATTGAATGAGAACAACACCTTAAATCAATAACATGTTCCCCTTTCTGAGTGGTATAGTGATATACGCCGACCTGGTAGGGGACAGTTTTTCCGGGTAGTCTAGTAAAGAGACAATTTTAAGCTAGAACTATGGAGTATTATGTTAGCTTTATTTTTGTGGCCTCTAACGGGGTTGCGAATATGTTTACCTTCTTGCTCGTGGCTGCGTCACGTCAATGACATCATCATGTACCGTGATTACATCACAATGCTCTATTGTTCTCGAGCAGCTGAGATACACTGCGCACCTCATTTCGGGATGCTAGGTAAGATTCCTTATCCATTTGAGGCTTTGTTGAGCCCTTTGGCAAGGAGTGGTCTAAACTTGGGACTGATAATTATTTGAGGCTCCACTGTTCAGAATGCTCCCGATCCACAGGATGAATTGTTCCTAACAGTGTAAGCTGGGACCTTTCACCATCTACACTGAAGTAAGTGTTGCACAGTGAAAAGGCCATTTAGGAGTTCTAATGAATAGTTCAGGACCAATCCATGACCATAGATTCTGAATATATATCTTTTCAGGACCATACAATTATATTGTGACATAAGGCAACACAGGAAATATCTACATGTCATCACCATTTATCAGTCTTGGGAGGTCGTTATTCTGCCTGCGCTGGACCCCAAGTTAGTTTTAATAAAGCTCATGAAGAGTATGCATTCTTTTGAGTGACATTTTACGGAGGTAGTCCTTGGGTTGGCCATTACATAATGGCTTGGTGCTTTTGTCTGGTAGAAAATCTAGAGATGCAAGTCATCTTCACCTCTTGAGGTAAGATGGGAACATCAGTGAGAGGAGGATATAAACTGTGAGATAGTAGTGAGTCATAAATCTGCAACAATTAACGTTTTTGTTCCCTTCTAGGTGAGGGAGAGGAAGATAAGCTGTTCTTCTTCAAACAGGAAAACAGCTAGTAGCAACACTCATTGTTGCAGGTGGTTCGGCATCATTTCACAAAGCACTACCACTCAGGTATATCATTAAACAGTTATACCGTTAAGCCCTTGGGGGTAAGGGTTCAGATTGTGAGGTCTAATCATAGTGGCCCTGGAAGTGTATTGAAAGTGTGTCTTTATCTCTATAGCGGTCCTCTGGAGAGAATCGCAATCTACTGGTAATCATCCCACTATACACACACTGTTGCCCCTGACCAATGTCCGGCGATCAAGCTAAACAGGACAGAAACTTGGACCAGTTGGCTAGGAAAACATAGCGTGATTTTGGGATTCAGTTGGTCCACGCTTTTGTTAACAAAGTCATAGTGACTTTGTAGATAATTTTTGTTTGTGTTATGTGTAATATTGTTTAACCAAATTATTTTGATATTATATGTATTTATCTATGTTAGGTTTGATCTATTGATGTGTATAGAATGTATATTTAATAATTATGCAATAAACTTGAGATTTTCTTTTTCAGAGATGCATTGGTGACGCTGGGGAAGTCCATTATTTGTTGGAGTCCGACCCAAGGGTTTAAAGAGGATAGAAATAGTGAAACCCACCTTGATCATGCCACAGATTTTATCGCCATTACCATCTGTGCAGTTTCCTATGCTGGTGCTAAGGGTCGTTAATTGAAAAAAAGACACTTACCTTGAGCCGCTCCTTGGTGCCATGCCCTAGTTATTGAAATCCGTTTTCTCTGTTGATGACTGTGACATCATCAACAGGGAAACAGTCTTCGGAGAGTACGGCAGTGCACCACACTGCAAGTTCACATATATATATATATATATATATATATATATATATATATATATATATATATATATATATATATATATATTTAAATAAACACCCTTAGCACCATGCAGGTGCTAAAGGTGTTTAATTGAAAAAAGACACTTACCTTGTGGCGCGCCTCAGCGCCACACCCTACTTCCTGAAATCTATCTGTTGATGACTGTGATGCCATCAACAGGGAAATGGACTTCGGAAGGTACGGCACAGCACAGCAACGCACCCCAAGGTCATATATATACATTATTTTTATTAAACATCCTTAGTATCCGCATAGGAAACGACACAGGTGCTAAGAGGTGAGGAAGGAAGGGTGAGGGGAAGGATACGCTGGGGAAGTGGGAGCTGGCCAGCAGCACTCTGGCTGCTCGTAGTGCAGGGTTATTTAGCAGTGAATATAGCCCATGTTCCAAGCATCCTGATTGACTAGCGCCCCATCCAGCGTCCTAACGAAAAAAAGAAAAACGTACCTTTAGCTTATGGTGCACCACTGCCCAATCCTCCGGAACTCTTTTAGTATAAATAGCGACATAACAAAGTTAACACAAGACCATCAACTTATAATATACAAATATAGAATTTGAATCGAGAATCGCAATTCTTGAACCAATACTCACACATCTTTTATTTTCAGAAAATAGACTTTTATAAAAAGATCTTGATCCCATTTTTTACATTTGACAATTTGCCTTTTTTACATTGTATAGTCTTCGTTAGTCTAGCCTTACGAATTGAGAAATCATGTGAAATAGTGCAGATTTATCTCTGTGCCCACTGACTCTTTCCCAAAACTGACACCAATGACTTCATTTTTTTAACCAATTGGTAAGGGCTTTGCCATTTCCATGGGGGGCCAGGAGGAAGGTCTGAAGAACTCTATTTCAGATACAGACCTATTGGACATTAAGTCAGATCTCTGGTCATACAAGTGATTGTTACATCAACACTCATTTTTTACGGAATGAGCCATGGAAGACAGTGATAGTGAGAGCTTTCTCCTTTATACCCCTCACATACACCCGTCACACAAATCAAACATTAAACAATGCTAAAATCAACTTTTAAAAATTCTGTACAAAGCTGACTTCGAGAACCGTGCCAAAGAGAACACTGAATCGAGAAACGTTAGTTCAGATCATGTGAAAAGCATGTGATGGCCATGGCCAACTAGTGGGTCCAAAAGAAACATATTGTGGGAACTTGTACAGTGGGCATGGCCAATGGCCATGGCTAGTGTCCTGCAAGTGTTTTTAAATATACAGTGGGTACGGCCGAAAGCCATGCTCACTGATAAGGTCCCAAGGCCCTGCTCGGTGGGCCTGAAAGACATTTATAATGGCCACAGCCTAAGGCTGTGACCACCTTATTGGCCAACGTCCATGTCCACTGGCCATAGCCGACAGCCATGGCTAGTTGCCCGGAAGAGTGTTAAAAATACATTGGGCCTGAAAGACATGAATAGGGGCCACGGCCAAAGGCTGTCGACCCCTACTGGGTCCAAAAGAAACATATTGTGGGAACATTTACAGTGGACATGGTCAAAGCCCCTGACCACTAGCTATGGCCAAAGGCCATGGCTAGAGGCCCAGTTGTATTTTAAAATATACAGTGGGAGGGGGCGTGGCCAGCTACAGAGCAATGCAGACGTGAGTCCCCCAGGGCTCCTGCTGCCGTTGCGAATATCATGATAAAAGAGCCTGACATCCTTTGCCGTTACGGGCTATAAACAGCATCACTGGTGGTGTAAACGCTGGAGCACAGACTGTTCTATCGTGTGGGCTGGAAGCGACCCACAAGCATTAACCTGGCCGTCCGAAAATCCTGTGGCGGTGCGTGGAGCAGATAGCCAAGATGGCCACCCGCTACAAAATGCACCCGATGAGATATGTGTAAGCGAACCTGCCGCAAAGCTTACCACAGCGCATCAGCCGTGACACTGCAGGAATCAGCGAGTTTACTGCGCCGTGGTCGATGATCGGTCCGCCTGACAGGAGGTGTTGGCGGGACGAGAAGGACACCCACAATGGCACACTGTGCACTGACTACTGCCCTGTGTAAAGACCATGCTGACCCGCAGGCGAGAGCAGCCTCTGGTGGAACCTGGGCAAGACCGTGGCACAGGCAACTGGTGCGGTGACTGAGACGAGCCTGCAGAGTCTGCCGAGCCCTGAGCTGCGGCCCTACAGATGGCTACTGGATCCTTGAGCGGCCCCAGAGGAGCAGCCCTAAGCGTGATAGAGGCTGCGGAGATGGAGTGCATCTGACAGCGAAGTGCGAGGGGGACAATGGTCCGGCTGACACATAGCAATTGGCCAAAATGTGAGTACACACCACCAAACAAAGCACGCGGGCCCCACTCTGACCAGCAGTTAACATACCGTGCAGGTGTGGTGTGCCCCTGGACTATATCCGGAGCCAGAATCCAGACAGAATACGGGCAACACATGCGGTGAAATAGGCTGGATACCAGTGGGAACATTACCAAGGGGCTGGACACTGCATAAGAAAGCGCACTAAAGAGGGTGCACTGGGGGACCACAACGCAGAGCTACACAAGTACCGCGCCTACATTGTCCTCTGCCCACCAATCCCCATAATATACCATTGAGAGATCGGAGACCAGTGTGGGGGGCAATAGTGTCACACTAAAACCTACACAAATCCAGCGAGGTCCCCTACTGTGCAAAGCGCCAGGCGGTGCACCTCACCTGAAGAGCACTATACCGGGATATCGAGGACCCTTTCAAGAGACACAGCGCTCCAAATGCGAGAAGACTGTGACTCCTAAACGGATACCGATTGTGCTGAATAGCGGTCAAACCAAAGCGGCCCCTAACTAAAGGGAACCAATAGTGGATGGCAGGGAAGTAGACAATAGACCTGCTACGCACTGCACCTTCCTGTACGAGGCGAATTGCCACAATTGTCGACCGGTGCCATACAGGAGAAGGAGAGAGAAAAAAAAAGCCCTCCTGACATCAGTTTACTCCAAAACATCGGCACAAGGGGCATAGTGTGAACGCTGACCTACAAGAAAACTAGTAGAGCCAATACAAGCCTCTGTGTGACCGGAGAAATAACAAAAGTCAACCGCTTCCCTCTTCCATGCACCCTGTGTGGTATACAGACCATAATTGTGGTTGTCACACGATCTGGACTAACAATACCCCCCACATTCCGACTCTGACAAATTGGTGCAAATTATTGCGAGCTGCCCGCTAACCAGTGTAACAGAATATGCCAAACTTGACTGGCCAGCACCTGCGTCTGTAATGGGGAAGGGCAAGGCGAAAAAGTTAACGAATCAAAGCCAAATTGACCAATTTATCACGTCCACATCAAGCTCCCAACTGGAACACGATCAACCAGACGCCATGGCAGGAACGGAAAACACTATATCCTTGAAAGATATGGCAGCAATTGCAGACTCCAGGGCCTCCATGGAACAAAAAATGGATGGCATCAGCATGGATGTTTCACTCCTCCGCCACGACTTACAGAAACTGACATCCCGCACAGGAGAAGCGGAACAGCGAATTTCTGGGACTGAAGATGGACTACGCAATCTAGAACTGAGGCTAGCCGGGTTCACAACACGCCTGAAAACAATGGAGGAGAGAGTAGAGGAAGGTTAGGGAAGATCAAGGCAAAACAAAGTTAGTATCCTGGGCCTGCCAGAAAAAAACTGAAGGCCCCTCCATGGAACTGTTCCTTGAACAATGGCATACTGACATGTTCGAACCCAAAACATTCTCAAAATACTTTTCGATCAAACGTGCGCACCAGATGCCCACTGGAAGACCGATACCTAGAGCGCCCCCGCGCACCATAATAGCAAAGCTGCAAAACTAAAGGGACAGAGACGCACTACTCCAGGCGGCACGTGCCAAGGGCACACTGACCTAATGGGTCCAAAATTGCTTTCTTCCCAGACTACACAAGGGAAGTGCAAAAAGCCAGGCAGTCATTTGACCAACTTAAAAAACAGCTTGAGACCCTTAACGTGAAATAAGGCCTAACATTCTCGGCCCAACTTAAGATTTATCATGCAGGAAAAACGGTGCACTTCACTGATCCTAAGGAGGCGTGGAGCTGGGCTGAGAAACATATTGAAGGTGACTGGAGAGCAGTGAGAAACAACAGAAACAGAAACAGGAACCCTTCAGTGCCGCCAGAGAGAGAGCCGCCGGCCCCGCAGCCACCGGCGCTGGAGCCAATACAACAGGAGGGAATGGACTGAAACCTATGAAGCAAATCAGCCCTCAGCAACCCCGAAAATGCACAATCATACAAATATAAGATGTACACAAACTCATTGAGCACGTATGTGTATAAAATGAAACGGCCAGCTTAGATGCACAGTCCCTCCCCTCCTCCCTCTCTCCCTTTCTCCATTTGATTTTTTCCCTCTGTCCCTTCCTCCTCAACGTTTACATACCACTGGGTCTAGGCCCCTGGTGTGAGTTACTAAAGTTAATGTTCTAGCTGGAGACGCGCTGTTTGCCGTCCTCCGACTACTGTATGGGCGACAGATGCTTCAGGTTGGGGTGAAGCATAGAGTGGGGGGAATGAAAGTAAGGAAAGTTGCTAATGTTTTCAATTTCCAAGCATATGTTGCAAAAACAAAAAGATAGAGAGGAGACGCACCCAAACAGTCCTGGATCCGGTTAGCACTCAACGCACATAGCACAACCATAATTTGGCACGCAACATGGACTCGGGCCACCAGCACCTACCCTACATACTGTATTAGATACCCACATCTAAAACTACCAAATGCCTACAAGTAACACAGTAAACCGGGCCCTAAAAGTGATGACCTGGAATGTGAACGGACTGGGAAGCAACATAAAAAGGATACTGGTGTTACAGTTCCTAAAAAGACACACCCCAGATGTGGTCTTTCTAGCGGAAACCCACCTGGCAGGCATGAACAACAACCTCTTTGGAGGCACCAACTACCGCACAGCAATACAGGCGGGCTCTACAATGGGCTCGAGAGGGGTGATAACACTCATAAACAAGAGACTTCCATTCACCCTAGCAAATGTGATACAAGACACTGGTGGTAGATTCACGTACATTACAGGCACATTATGGGACAAAAAGGTCTCCCTGCTGGCGATCTATTCCCCACCCACGTTGCTAGCCACAATGATACAAGACATATCACCCTTGTTGATTGAGTATACGTCAGAGATCCTAATCCTGGGAGGGGACTTTAACGAGGTTCTAGACATGGTAGAGACCGCAACACACGTACTAAACTGGCAACATTCGCTGAAGCACTAGGACTTCGGGACGTTTGGCGGACCTACACCCAAATGACAGGGAATACTCATTCCACTCTGGGGCACACGCTTCACTGTCTTGGAAGGACTACTTCTTCCTACCGGCACCCATGATACACATGGCTACACAGGCAACCTTCCTACCAAAGGGCATCTCAGACCACTCCCCACTAATCATACTGATTGAAACCTCTAAACCAGCCCCTCCACCACTGTGGCGCCTGAACGGATACTATCTGGGTTTCCCAGAGCTGACTGAACACATGCAAACCGCCAGCAAAACATACTTTGAGTTGAATGTAGACTCGGTGTAGTGTCCTATTACACTCTGGGCGGCCTGCAAGCCAGTACTCCGCGGTGAGGTCATCTCCTGAACCAAAGCGCATAAAAAAGCACACCTGAAAGCAGTAATAGAAGCAGAGGAGGAAGTTAAACAAGCTGAAACAGCCCACCTTACCCAGGACCAGCCAGGCACACACACAGCCTTAATCCTAGACTAAAAGAAATGGCAAAACGTCGCACAAGATAATGCCAGGCAGGCCCATAATGCAATGAGAGCCAGGATCTATGAGACATGGGATAGGTGGGGAAAATGCTAGCTTGGCTGGAGTGACGGGATGAAGGCCATAGCCAGGTGCAAATGATCACCTCAGATAATGCCGACCCGCTTCTAATAGATGCAGAGATAGCAGAAGGGTTTGCGCAATACTATGAAGATCTGTATCACATCCCTAATGACAGCACCTCGCGCTCCATGTTGGATGAGGTCACCCGCCCCTTCTTGACTCCCGCACAAAGCACTAGTTTGGAAGTGGAAATCATGGAAGAAGAAGTGATATCAGCAATGGCACAACTCCAATCTGGTAAAACACTGGGTCCAAACGGTTTCCCGGTGGAAACCTGGAAGAGAATAGGAGGCAACGAGATTGCCCCTCATCTTATAAACATGTATCTTAAAGCCAGAGAACTGGGCAGCCTCCCGGCCGACCTTGGAAAGGCCACTATAATAGTAATACCCAAAGCTGACAAGCCACTGGAAAAGTGCAGTTCATACAGACCAATATCCCTGGTTAACAGCAAGGCAAAAATCCTAACCAAAGTCTTGGCAACGTGACTACAGATAGTTATAACATCCCTGATCCACCCGGATCAATGTGGCTTTATGCCCAGCAGATCCACGAGGATGAATATACGCACACTCCATTTAGCAATCGAGCAGGCCCAGACCATAGATGTCCCATTGGCACTGTTGGCGATAGACTTCGAGAAAGCGTTTGACTCTGTCCACTGGGATGCTCTCTGGGACATCATCAGACGGTTGGGGTTCGGTGTCCAACATTTGAGCTAGGTCAAATTACTGTATGCTTCACCAATAGCTGAAGTCAAGGTAAATGGGTGGGTGTCTAGACCCTTTGCGCTGGGAAAGGGGACGAGACAGGGCTGCCCCCTGTCAGCACTACTCTTCGCACTAGCAATGGAACCACTGGCTATACTGTTGAGGGAGTCACATGCCTGGAAAGTATTCCCAAGCCAGTCAGGCTGGGAAGACAGAGTCTTCTTATATGCGGACGACCTGCTGATATAACTGAGAAACCCAGCATCAGCGTGCTCAGCGGTGACGCAAATATTAGAACAATATGGGGCTTTAGTGGACTAAGGATTAACTGGAAAAAGTCAACACTATTCCCGATCAACGATGCAGGAGGGAGGCTCCCTGAGTCCTGCCCATACAAGATCGCAAGAGACCTCTTTCGATATCTGGGTATCCAAATCACGCGCGACCTTAACAAATACACAGCTGGTAACCTGCACCCCATCATGGAAAGATTTGCAAGAGATGTACAGCACTGGATGTCTCTCCCCCTGACTTTATTAGGACGGGCAGCCCTATTTAGGATGTTGGCGCTCCCCCGCTTCCTATACGTCTTGCAAAATGCCCCAATACACATACCCACAAAGACATTCCAGATAATAGACTGCACAATTAGGAAACCCCTATGGAGTGGTGGGCACCCAAGAATAGCACCCCGAACGCTTCAGAGGTCTTTATGGGAGGGTGGGATCGATCTCCCATGACTACAGACATATTACTGGGCCAGACAGCTGTCGGTGGTCAATGATACATTACATGAGGATGTAACACTACCACAGGTACACGCAACCCTGCCGCTGAAACTATACTTAAACTATACTTAAAACCACACGCGCCACATCATAAAGTTATGTCATAAAGTTATGTCGACGCAGACATCAAACATTTGGGCAGAGATACAGCCCTTTCTTGGATGGGAAAAGAAGGTCACATCGATACAACCTCTATGGGAGAACAGCATCCTCCCCGAAGTAAATAAATTTCCTCAATAGCCAGCCTGGGTGGAGTGCGATGTGCGGAAAATATGCAACATAATAGCAAATGGGACCCCCAAACCCTTTGAGGATCTAATGTTGACATTTAACCTCCCAGCAACCGAAGGATACCACTACACACAACTCAGACATGCCCTACAACAACACCTACCTGCCCTGGCCAACATGCCAGTGTGTACCCCAGTGGAAAGAAATATAGTCGTAGAACTAATTGACACGAAAGTCACCACGATCATGTACGCTGCCATCACCTCCTTTGCCACACCTGAACTACTGAGTCTGAAAACCAAGTGGGAAAGGGATGTTGGTGTTATTATGCCAGAAGACTGGATCAAGGCCCTAATGTGCCCAC
This sequence comes from Ambystoma mexicanum, assembly GCF_040938575.1. NCBI lineage: Eukaryota > Metazoa > Chordata > Amphibia > Caudata > Ambystomatidae > Ambystoma > Ambystoma mexicanum. The sequence continues at coordinate 1,041,549,667 of NC_090922.1, read as the reverse complement.
GTGAGGTGGCCATCTCGGCCAGACTACGCTTGATTGAATTAAAGATACTACGCAGGGTATACTATCCGAGAGTGGCACTGTACCGCTGGGGCAAGATAGCAGAACCCAACTGCCTGCGTTGTTGTAATGCGGAGGGCACGTTCTTCCACGCATGATGGGACTGCCCATGCATACAAATCTACTGACAGCAATGCTGTGAAATATTGTCAAAGGTCCTGGGCCAAACGATCCCTAGGGATCCCAAGATGTTGTTGTTGGGAATGGAGGGGGAGGAGGATTTCTCCCGATATGAAAAATTGTGTCTGTCAACCGCCACTGCAGTAATCAAGAGGAACATTGCAAAACTATGGGGTGTTGCAGAAGTACCGACGGTCGAACAATGGACTGCAGATGTACAATTAGGTGCTATCATCGAGCAGAGAGTATATAGAGCAAGGGGATGCCCCGAAAAAGCTGCCAAAATCTGGCAACGGTGGGAGGAAACAATGTGAGCCCCTGTCCGAAAATGGTGCTAGAAGTCATACAAGTGTGTAAAACAGAACTGCTAAGTTGCATGAGACCGGAGCAACTGTCTCAAACCCAATGTCCCCCTCCTGTAATGCGTTTTGTGGTTTTGTTTCTTTGTTGACCCCGATTGGGTCAGTTGTTGTAATTTTCAATGCAAAAAAACAATAAAATATGTCATTAAAATATACAGTGGGCATGGCCAAAGGCTGTGCTAGTGGGTTCTGTGGCCACCTAGTGGGCACAAAAGAAACATAGTGGGGGAACATGTACAGTGAACACGGCCAAAGGCTGTGTTTGCTGGCCCTGGGAGGAGGCCATGGCTAGTGGCCCATAAATAAACAATGGTAAATAAACGATGGTATAACAAAACCCTTGAAATTCACTGAAAAACCTTATTTATTTAATGCAACAAAACTCTTGAAATTCAGCAGATGTGGGATGTCATGACCAACTTAACTAGGGGCATTCCTGTTGTAAAGCCAATAAGCACATACATATTATAAGAGAAAGGATTCACAATAACATACAAAATGGCATTATGTTGGTCATGGAATTATTGAGGACATCAACAGGAGGGCACCGAGTTAAGCTGGTCATAACTTCCCAGATTCGCTAACTTTCAAGGGTTTTGTTGCATTAAATCTGCGCAATTTAACTGCACCTTAATAACGTTTTTTTCAGTGAATATATATATATATATATATATATATATATACACACAACTAAATGAGTCGGACTAGAAGACCAGAAACTAACTGTAGTTAATGTATTCACTGGAAATGTATGTGATCAGTGGCGGAGTCGGCATCTAGGTAGTACACCATCGTGTATGCCATGAGTAAGTCACAGTTACTCATATTAACAGATTTGTTAATACGCCCATCAGCATATGTATCCTAGTTTTAGATTACTTACCACAGCCATACTTGAAGACGTGTCAAGGACTAAGCAGACCACTCTATTCCTGCTCTGCAGCATTGAGAATGTCGGGGGAGCAGGTAAGCCAGTGCCGCCCATTGGGGAAACCCCTTTGAAATCATTGGAACTCATCATGACATCCCAGGTACTTCTGGAATTGCACATTCTGTTCTGCAGGTTTGGTGCCTCAATGTTGTGGGTGTTAGAGTTGCAGAATTCAACCACCTAAAAGACATGACAAGGACAATTATATCTGCCAAAAAGTGTATGTATAATGATATCACACTATACAATACATGAGGTGGGTTATGTAATGCACATTATTGCGTTGGATAAACTAATTACATTACCTATCCTTTCTCACAGTTGAAGGGCAGTGGGTATTTTCTGCAAATTTTGTTGGGTTGTTTGTATCTGTGCTATTATCCTGAGTCACTGAATGTCAAAACAGCCAGCTGTGTACATGATACTAACATGGACGTCTGATAATAGTCTACACCCCCAGACATTTAACAGGACTGGTGTAATAGGAGATGCTTCAGCAGGCCATCCTGGCTTGTAACGACCCACCACTCGGGTGCAGCAAAGGCCCGTACTGAGATCTCTACTTCTGGAGAAAAAAAAACGCTGCCTGCATATAAATATGCAATACTCACAGAAAACATTTCAGTTAGAAATGAAGGAGACACAAACGGCAGAGTAGATGTAGATGGGGAAGGAGTTAAAGCAGAAGTAGATGGACAGGTGTAGCGGGAGCAGCCATAAAGGGCAAGAAGCGAGGAATTTAAATAAAATCAAAAATATAGATCCCTGAACAAGAGCGGTCAGGTGTTTATGCAGACTGGAACAGCCTGCTGAAGCATCTTCTGTCTCCTTTTCAACTCTATTTGGTTGTGGTAAACAAGTTCAAGCTTGTAACTTGAACTTGTTTACCATAAACCAGTAAATCTATAAAACAAGCATTGCAATGCCAACAATTTGGGCTTTTGTGTAGGCATGGGAAAGGAAGTTGGCGGGCACTGCCGTAGTGGTATTAACTGGCTGTTGATGGTAGCAGGTGCAAAATGGTGTCTGTACCTGAGCATCTAATAGCAGTACCTGGAAAATGCCAATTACTTATACACAAGCAAAAACTGTTGGCTTTGCCAATGCTTGTTTTTAACTGGAGTTCAATGAAGGACATGCATGCTGCTTATAAATCGAGTAGCTGAAGACCGACCTGGATAAATTTTTATTACACCAGTAGCACTTTTACAACTACAATTAAGTCATTAGCTCTCAGAAGACTGCTTTTAAAAAACATTGGCAGGCACTTCCAGTACAAGGTGTGTTGTTAAAGCTTGAATACAGCAAGCTTAATGAGGAGGTACTTTGGGTGGGGGAGGGGCAGGAACTGGAGCTGGGTGGGAATGGTCATGGGGATTAGCATGACCACGGACAGTCAATGGGTGGGCAAATAACCAAACAACACCTACACGCTTTGTGATTTGATTTTTAGATTTATATAGCGCAAATCCAGAAGGGGCCAAGCGGCAAGCCACATCTAGGCACAGATTTTACAAAGAAATGGCTAGTATACAGTGGAGCTATTCATGTTACATTTTACTCAAATAGATATGTTTTAAGCTGTTTTCTGAACAGGGCTTGTGATTCAATTTTCTGTAGGTGGACCTGCAGCTCATCCGGGCCCGAGGGCCAGCTGTTGAGAACCTTCTTTCTCCTCAATGGATGAGTTTTGAGGGTGGAACCACGAAAAGATCTTGATTTGAGATTGTAGATCTTAATGATATGATATGGCATTCATAACGCGCCTATACACAAGTGTTTCAAAGCGCGAATCTTTGTGTCTCTTCTCATATGGCATTTCTCCCTTTCTGTCCTCTAATGCAATAGTTTCAGTTTATAGGTGGTGCTAAAGCAACACTAATTGTCCCAACTAAAAAGATGGCCTTTATAAACAAACAGAAAAATAAGGTCTAGAAAGATCGACCACCTGCCTTTATGGCTGTTCACAGTCATGAGTGAGGGTGGAAAGAAACAAGGAGGCTGATACATGTTTAATTTATTTTAAGTTATGGGACTAAGGGGACACGGGAGTGAGGGTATGGTGAGGAACCAATACTGTGGCCATCAGCCTGCTTGCAACACAGACATGCACTAGCTGAGAGAGGCTGTCATTTGGAGAGGTCTGCTCGCCTGTCACCCTCCTGGATGCAAATGAAAGCAGGAATGTTGACAGATCGAAGCGTCCAGAGCGACAACCTTTGTGTACTCAGCAACATGTTGTTAATCATCTGCTTAGAAGCAGCCCAAATTTGCACCTGTTGATTATCCCTCATGGACTGAGTCTAAAGCTGGGCTAAATCTGATATGCCCAGTGCATCTCTGTCGTGCTGCCATGCAATTGCGAATCAGAAAGATTGGCCCACGGGCATCTCACAGGTGATCCAGGCATCGCCAGATGTTCTCCAAATTAAAACACTGCTTGACTTAAAAACATATGAATATTTAACAAAACTATCATTTCATTTTGTTAGCGTAAAATGCACTTGCCACACCCCTATTGCAACTTCCAAGCCAACCAAGTGTTGAGTAGATGGAAAAGAAAAACACGTAGTGCCCAATTCACAAACCGATATTTGAGGCAAAAAAAAGCAATGTCATAATATATCGCTTCCTGTGCATGAGCAAATATGCGGGCAATTCTCAGTGGCCATCTAAACTTTAAACAATCTCTACACTCGATGAGATCCGAGGGTTAAGTCATTATAATGGGATTTTTTTTAAAGTGGTGTCATGTTTGAAACTGGCTCCACCCTATGGGGGAACATATGATGTGACTATATTTATGGTTGGAGGGGAACTTGAGTTTGGGGGAGGGTGTATTAAGTGGGGCCGGGAGGAGTTGTTCTTGTGGGGTGCAAATTAGATGAACATGTCATCCTTGTAAGTATTGTTGCTCCTCGAGTGGGGGTTGTTCTGGCGATCCTCACAGCTTCTGTGGTTGGGAACATTTTCACATGGTATTTTATGTTTGTATTTGTCTGTGTGCTTATTTTCGTGTGAAAATATCTGAATTGTGAAAAATGTGGCCCGATGTGTAGTCAACCAGGGGTCAAGCTCTACTCGGAAAAGCTGACATGTGCCATTTTGTCATTCATATTGTAACAGGTTATAATGAGGGCAGCAGTGCTAACACTTTTAAAACTCGTGTGCATTGACTAGTTTACTTTCTTTTGTAACATGGAATATGAAAGGAAATATATTTATTTTTTGGGTTTTCGTTTAGTAAAAAAAGGGGTTTTTAGAGAAAAAAAGGGGGTTGGGGAGGACCCCCCCAAAAAAATTAAAAAAAGGGTTAAAATAAAAAAAAACAAAAATTCGACCATTTGGTTTTCTACCAAATTGGTTCGACCATTTGTCTGGTCGACCAATTTTTTTCGACCAAATGTCTGGCAACCGTTTTGCTGCAGTACCTCCCTTGCCTGATAAAGATAGGATCTGGACGCCATTCTAGAGGAATCTGTGTATTGCTCCACAGAGGCTTACTACTCTTCCTAAGGGAAGTCATGCATGACTTTGAAGGTAGTTTTGTATTGACGGTGGTGTGGAGTGGGCATGATATTTGCCTCGGTGCATGTGCCATTTGTAGCAAGTGATAGAATCTTCAAAGAATTGCCAGGCATTTTATCATGTCTCCACAGCGACAAGATGATAATTGGGGGTGATTTCAATTTAGTTTTAGACGCATAGGTAGATAGATTGAGAGATTGCCAGTTTATGGCTGGCCGAAACGTGTAGGGAATGCAAAGTAATGATGGATCTACATACCTTGGCATTCATTTGGAGAATCCTCTTCCAAGCAGAGAATGAATACTCCTACTTCCCTGTTCGAAATTCGCACTCAATAATTGATCTCCTTATTGCTACTGCGACTCTAATCACAGACACCCAACTCATCTCAGACCATGCTGAGGTATCGATGACAGTACATGTGATAGAACAAATGAAGAAAACCTGGAGATGGAACCTGAATGTAAGTATACTATACAAGGGGGATTATGTCACATCCATTAGAACTTTGTTTGGGGAATTTCTTTAAATGATTGTTGGAACAGCTACTTTGCACATGGTATGGGAGGTGTCATACAGTGACTGTCAGAAGGGAGTTGATTAGTCAGTTGCAGGAGGTTCATCAGAAAAGAGCCCGAAAAAGACTACGCTTTTCGTGTGTGACTTGCAACAGGCTGTCTTTCAAATACACTTTTGATTGGCGGGTCAAGAAACCTGGAAATTTGAAGCCCTAGATAATAGTGCTGATGTAAATGGTTGTATCTACAGAAAGCAATGGGACTGGAAACACCAGGACAGGGCGATCCATTAACTACACGTTAACAGATTTGCATTCACTTTCATATATATTACACATCTGTGTATTCACAGCAGATATAATCCCCCTCAGAGGCAAACATATCTACATTTTTTAACACCACAGAATGATTCCCTGGTTTGCGCTCATCTGGAGGAAATTATATTTGTGAACGAGATCAACGCTGGCCAAGGATCACTTTAAGCAGGTAAGGCTCAGTGGTTGGATGGACTACCTGTTGAATTTTATCAAACCTTTGGAGAGGAGTTGGAACTGTATCTTTGTGACTTATGCATTATTTGCAGTATATAGGCGAACTATGTGACATGATGAAAGAGGCATTATTTAACCTTCTTCTGAAACCTGGACGGGACAACAAAACATGTGAAAATTACTACCCAAATTAACTCCAAAATTAGGATCTTGCCTAAATGTTTACGTAACTTGCAGACAGGATTTATCAAGCGTAGATATGGCTACGACAATGTTCATTGACTCCTTAATGTGAAAAATGCAACTAGCAGGGATGACGCCCCAGCTGCTAGTTTATCTGGATGCTGAAAAAGAATTTGACCCGGTGTACTGGTCTTCTTTGAATTCACTCTAGAGATCTGGCTGCAGCAGACATTTTGTTGCAATGTTCAGATGCTTGTACAATGTCACATCAGCCAAATCTTTGTTGATGATATCATGGGGGACATCGATGGGGGGAGGATGTGTTAAGATGGTCATCACTACCCACATCCACAACATTTCAAGGGTGATGTTGTGTTAAACGTGATCACCTTAACTCTCTCGTCACTAAAGTTTTTTCACTGAATTTAAAGTGTGTTGTTATACTATAGCTTTTTTCAAGGCCCACTAGCCACGGTCAATGTATATGTTGCACCAATAGGTTTTTTTGGAGCCCACTAGCCATGGCCTTTGCCCATGGCCACTATACATGTTACACAAATAATTGTCTTCCCAAAGAACCATTTCCCCCTGCCTAGTAGATTTGATCACTGCAGGTGTAAAATAATGTTTTTTTTATTCCCTATTCCCGTGATAATCAATACTGGTTAGGCCGATTCCCGCAGCAACTGCCTGACAATTCTTGCGATAATGGAAGAAACACTCTTTTTTTGGTCCCCTCACTCCCCTCAATTGCTTTTCCCCCTCTCTAATCCTCTCCCATTCCCTCTATCACTCTTCGGTTCGTGTGATTCAGTTTCTTTTCCGAAAGAGTCTTGCAGCGTTGCTGCAGTAATCTCACAAGATACCCTCAGTATTCCCCTGATGAGCTGAACATTTTCTACCCGTAACTGGCTTCCCAGACCGCCCCCAACTCCTCAACTTCACTTTGGGGCCTCTTTCCCCCTTCACATCTCTAAACTGATGCGATTGTATCCTTTTTCCTCCCCCAAATAGCTTTTTGAACACTTTTCATTTTCGGCTTTCCCTGGTATTAACACAGGGATCACTCACATCGAGGAAAAAACAATGGCAATTTTTGATATCTGAAAAGCCTCTCTGCTGCAAAGCCCCATGGGAGCTTACTAGAGGTTTCTGTCACCTACTTCTCGGTCGAAACTATTTAAAACTACTGGACAGATTTACTCTAAACCAAAGAAGGAAATTTTTGTAATGCTTATTGTAATGTAATGTAAGTCTTATTTGATCCAAATCCGTCGAGTGGTTTTTGTGCTGCGGCTGTTCAAAAAATTCACCTTTTCGCTAAGGGAAAATGAATGGGATTAGATTGAAAACAGCATTTTTTGTTTTGTTTATGTAATAGCTTTTTCATCTTTTAACAGATTGTACCCACAATTTCCAATTTGGGGTGGCCTGCGACAAATTGTTTCTTTGGAAAATGTAATCCAAAACCATCCACCTAGTCAAACATTAATAGCAATAGAATTTTGGGAAAAGTCTATGCACACAGACTTTGCTATTGCCACCCTATAATATGTGCTTAATGGAAACAAACCTATGATGTATTTTTCTTTCAAGATGGCTAGCAAACAACAATGAAACACAGGTGATTTAATGAATAGAAGATTAGTGACTGCTGAATATTATTTCAACATGAATATTATACTAGTGAGATTAGTAAGTCCCATTCTTGTTAGCACAACTTTGTATAATAGAATGTTTTCTCGTTCCTTTAGGTGGGAGCGCAGTCAAATAAGACTACAGCTCACTTTTGGATCTCACAGTCCACATTCTGCTGTGTTGGTAAGGGATGTATTCCCTATATGAACAGTCTGGGTTCACATATATGTATAAAAGGTATGATGAAAAGAATTTCACCTGCTTGTTTTTTGGAAAATGTTATCAGCATTGTTTCTCTACTGTATTAGTTACTTGGTGCAATATTGGTTATTCTAATCCCCACCTGTTTTGTTTTTATAGTGGTTCATTTTACATGATGCCCATCCACCTCTTGATGAAGTTCCATTAGTGCCTATGAGGAATGAAACATGTCAGGCATTCACTTGTTTGCTGCTCAGAAAGAATTAACGTCGCTATTAAGCAGGAACTAGGTTTTACATTGTTATTTGGCATGATGATACAGCAAATGGACATTGGTTCATCCTCTTGGAAGCAATTACACTCCTTGGGATTAGAACCTACATTTGGATGCTGTGGTAGAAGCAGGCGACACTGCTACCTGCTCAAAGAAAGGTCAACAATGTCCATCAAAAGTAATTGTCTTTGTAATTTTAAGTATGTTCTTTTTTTGTTTGCACAACTGTTGATTATTCTGTACATGAAAGGTTTTGTAAATATGCCTTAACAAGTTTTAGTGGGAATGGGGATGGGTTCCCTGAATGGGGAAATACCGGGTCCTCCAAGGTTGGAAAGGCCCGGTAATTCCCCATTCAGAGAACCCGGACCCGGTATGCGGTATGGGGGTAGCCATGGCGCTAATAGCGCCATGGCTACCTCCAACCTCGTAATTACCCCCATTGTGTCATTGTAATTGGAACATAATTGTTCCTGGTGTTTAATGAATATGGGGTGTATGAATTGGGATAGCCAGCTGCAGGATGCAATGAATACTATATGAAGACGATCTTTGTGTGGTGTTATTTGTATGTATCCTGGTATTGTCGCCTTCAAACATCTGTCCATTCTTAAGTCAGACTCTCGGTTCCCTCTTGTGTTGTATATGCACATTTTAAATCACCACCTTACCATCCCATTGAAACTATTCCTTTCCTAAAAATGTGCATTAAAATACAGAACTTCCTTACATACAAAATCTGCAACATGAAAGACAAAATCACTCCCACCTCCCTAAAACTCAAGAACATATCAGCTTCAGTGCCCTCCTTTCTCTATTTTCTTTTTTCCTACCACCCCTCAATCTGCACATTCCACCATCAAAAATACCAAATCCTTTTCTGAAAATGGAACCTTCCAGATAAATCACATACACTGAATCTTAAGAAAAATCTAAACCTGGATGTACCCCAACATGCTTCCCCTGAACAAGTCCAAATGGGTTTTCTCATTGAAGGCTCTCCCAATGCCCTCTCTTGCCTCTGCACCTCCTTCCAAAATCAGATAATATGTGACCACAACATCTGTGATGCCTCGAAGACAAAATTCTTGGTGCCTCATTATGAGTTTGTAGGTAATTGCATGATTCTTCTGCGGGTTTACTGGCAAACTCATTTACCTTTACCACAACTCGGTCAGGTGAAATTACGGCCAGATTCTAGGAGGTAGTAAATCAGTGTTAATCTCTATCCATGGGGATCTTATTGGATCTCTCGTGAGCAGTACTTCTGTTGGTTTTTGTATGTGAAGTGGTGGATTTCCCTCCAGCTGCATGCTAGACTGAAATCCTCCACGCTAGAGGGAGATCCTCCACGCTGCAGGGAAATCCTCCACGCTAGAGGGAAATCCTCCATGCTAGAGTGAAATCCTCCACGCTAGAGGGAAGTCCTCCACACTAGAGGGAGATCCTCCATGCTAGAGGGAAATCCTCCACACTAGAGGGAGATCCTTCACGCTAGAGGGAAATCCTTCATGCTAGAGGGAAATCCTCCACACTACTGGGAAATCTTCCATGCTAGAGGGAAAATCCTCCACACTAGACGGAGATCCTCCACGCTAGAGGGAAATCCTTCATGCTAGAGGGAAGTCCTCAACACTAGAGGGAGATCCTCCATGCTAGAGGGACATCCTCCACACTAGAGGGAGATCATCCATGCTAGAGGGAGATCCTCCACACTAGAGGGAAATCCACCATGCTAGAGGGAAATCCTCCATGCTAGAGGGAAATCATCCACGCTAGAGGCAAATCCTCCACGCTATAGGGAGATCCACCATGCTAGAGGGAAATCCTCCATGCTAGAGGGAAATCATCCACGCTAGAGGCAAATCCTCCACGCTAGAGGGAGATCCACCATGCTAGAGGGAAATCCTCCATGCTAGAGGGAGATCCTCCACTCTAGAGGGAAATCCTCCACACTAGAGGAAAATCCTCAATACTAGAGGAAATCCTCCACCCTAGAGGGAAATCCTCCACGCTAGAGGGAACTCCTCCATGCTAGAGGGAAATCCTCCACACTAGGGGGATATCCTCCACTTCACCTCGAAACTCGGTGTTCAGTGGTGCAGTAAAATCTGCAGTAATACTGGTACTGCAAAAAAAAAAAACATGGAAGTAACAGAACCACTGCCAACAATTGCCCACATCACCCAACTCATAATGAAGCCCTCCTCTGATCATTTGACCCTAAAACTCCTACACAACATAAAACCTTTCCTCTCACTTCCAAATATCCGGTCTGTGACGCAAAAACTCATAATCCTGAAATTAGACTATTGTAATGTCTTACTGTAAGAAGTCAATTACATTCTTTTCATTAAACGGCACATTCTTTAGAACATGGCAGTGAAACTCATCTCGAATAGCAACTGGTTCTATCACTCTAACCTAACACGATGACAGTGTATTGGGTATACCACTAAACAAGTCGCTAAGGCCTGTGATTGAAGGAGAAACTCCTGTACATGAGGAACTCTCCAATCAGCAGGAAAGGCGATAAAGAATGGCCCGCGTGCAAGCCGGGAGAGCAGCAATGAGACACTGGAAGCACAGCCTAAGAAACGTGTTCTGATAGTGGCTGGACCTGATTTCAACAGTGTGAATTTATGAATACATTTTTGTAAAAGCTTACAAAGCAGCTGGGAGTACAGGAGCTGCTTGGGACGCTTTTTTTTTTAACCTCTTGCGCAGGACGCCATTTAGGGGTCGCAAGGGGACTCTACCCCTTCCTACCCCTGTGTTCTCCCTTGCGACCCCTAAAAAAATATTTTTTTAAATGTAAAGTCTTTTTTTTTTTAATTGAGGCTCCAGGGCTATCGCCAGCAGCATGTGGCTCTTTGTTTCTGGAGTGTCTGGTTTTATGACGGCTGGTAAGATAGCTCAGTGGGTTGAGTGCTCGCTGCTGCAATGTGTGTGTGATCTGCAGGTTGCAGATCCGCCTCCCGGCAAGGTCAACTCAGTCTTTCATCCTGCTGAGATTGATAAATGAGTACCAACACAGGTTGGGTGATATTGTATGTATTTATGTTCTATATGAAGCGCTCAAGTGTAAGTGCTATATAATAACACACCTTTATCGTTTGGCCTTGAAGGTCTGCTTGCAGTCACAGTAATTTGGTAATATGGGCCTATACACACTGATGTTAACTATACATATGGTGATACATTCTTGTATTAAATGTATATCACTTTGATATCGTAAACATATTTTTTGTAGTGTACTTAGAAACAATGTTATGTGATGCCACTTTCTGTTTTTTCAAGGGATGAAAAGTGTTGCTACTTGGGGTTGGGTCAAATGACATCACTTCCTGTGATGTCATCAAAGGTCACGTGTCGTGTGATGTCAATTACGCTACCCCTAGCATTTTGGTGAAATGACGTCCCTGCTCTTGCCTAACCAATTCCGTTGGTTCTTTATTTTCTGCGGGCATAAGGGAAAGAGGGACTAATTGGTAGTAACTGAGTCAAACCCTGAGACTGCTTTGGGAAATGTACACACATCTTTCATTTCTTTATCGTTTTACTGCATTGCGAAAATTATTACTAAAACGAGTCACAAAAACCCTGACAGCTGCACTAGCAAAGCACAATATTATCTTTGCCTGCTGGCTTTTACGACAGCAGAGTTCCTTTCCACGATGTGGTAGCACTGAACCAGGCCCTTCATTTAAAGGGAAGAGCAGCCATATTACATATCACACCCTCATGCTTATCTGCACAAATACAGCATCATATTGTACACAACCAAAAAGTAACAACCTTTTGAACAAGCAGACGCATCTTTAGAGTGATCTTTTTTTCTCCGTAAAATGCACGAAACAAAACATCATCGCAGCAGATTTAACTCTCAAAAACCCTACCACAACTTTTTTTTCACAGCGACTTTGCCTTAGGATCACAGAAAAAATACTGCAACACCATGCAGCAGAGTTGTATGCAACCACAAAACTAAGACCATGCAAGGGACGTGTTATGTGCAATTAAGTGAATGGGTGGGTTAGTGAGAAGGTGAATGAATAGATCCGCCTATCACCCACACCACATCCGAATAAAATCTAAGCGTACTCTCAGCACTGAGATCCTGAGTTGCTGTGGATTTGAGTTAGTCCCAGTGCCATCTGCAAGCCATGGTTCCAAAATGGTGGGATCGCCTCACTCCGTGCAGTCAAAACAGTTCGGCAGGGAGGCTTGAACATACCCATTCATTTTATTTGTTGGTAGCGCCCAGAGCCGGAGGTATCACAGCGCTTATGCTGTGTGAGCACATGAATGATGACGCACCAAACGCACCATCAGTAGGCGATCTATCACCTGCGACCAAACTCTACTACTAGACGCAAAGTGCAATGTGCAAAGTGAAGACATTTTGGGCATGATTCCCGAAGAATGGCCATGCATTGTCTCATGGCTACAACTCTCCTGGTACGTTCCAACAACCGAGTGCCTGCTGCAGTTGAGTGACAAGACGACCAAGATGAAATTGCACTCCTCCCCGTCCGTCTCCTCATCTGTTGTCTGTGGGTACCATGGGGTGACATGTCCAGTGCTATGCAAGATAAACACCTTTCTATTTAAATGGACCCCATCTTTGCTCATGCTGCAATGTAAACAACTGTACACATTTTAGAAAGTCCCATGGATGTTGTCAGCAATTACAGCACACTCAGAATTGCACACCTGGAGATGGGCTCACAAGGTAGAGTACTCACCGAGTCCAAAGATGGCATGTACATGATGGACGCCTTCGTAGTTTGGTTTCTTTCTGGTATGAACATACATCCATCTTCCCAAAGCCCTGTCAGCATATTTTGCCGGCATTCCCTTAGAGGGCAGGACTCTCCCTTACATTGCATGAATCTATTACTGCCCTTCACTCCTTGCGAACACCTAAAACAAGAGGAATAAAACATCCATTCATAGAACAGGGATTTGCATCACAACCTACTCATTGACAAACAGGCAAATAGCAAATGGCAGGCTGATTTCACAACAGCAGCCGTTTCAAAGGTCAAAGTAAAATACAGCTTCAAAGGTTTTAAAATTAGTGAGTGTATTTATAGTAGAAGTATGATACATTTGTTAGAGGCTGTCACCATAACAAGATCACTTTTTTTAAAAAAAAGTATTTACTTCCATTAAATCAATACATGAACAACACTAAAATCTTCGTTATAAAGTATTGTACCAACAGCGCCTCTGGCAACTTTCTTTATCGGCACTTTAAAATTTGGAATTCTTTACAAATTGCCCTTGTACAAAGAATGGTATTTTACAATCAGTACTCCTCACTTACACAGGTGATACATGAATGGAAGTGTTCTCAGCAGTGCATCAAGTTGGGTTGACTTGCATTGGGAGGTCATGGTAATTTAATCTTAATTTCTAAACAAAGAAATATAATTAAAATCATATCAGGACACACCTCTCACCTTTTCTTTTTGAGATCTACATTTTTCCAGTCTACAGTGGGCACATACTCCCAGTGTGTTGCCCGGATTCCCTAGGGTTGCTATGGTAATAATATTGACCCTTACCACCTTAAGTACGGTGCCGCTGCTCCTTGCAGTGGCCCGCATTGCAACGTTGCCTTGCCTGGGGGTAAGCCAGGGTACCCTCAATTATCAAAATAGTTAACACAAAGAGTAAAGGTGGATTTGGGGTTTCTAAGGATAGATGCATGCAGGTATAATAGGGTAGTATTTGTATACCGTGCCCAATGTGCTGACGCTGCCATATTCTTAAATACAGTCACATCTTAACTGCAGAGCCTGTGTCCTTCCTCCTTGGAGGTGCCATCTCATCCAGAGATGTGTGTATGCTCAACAAGTCGCCTCGGCTACCGGAAATAGAATCCAGTGTGACAGGAGCTATCACATGCCTACCAAAGGTATATACTTTACTTGGCTATCCATGTATTCATGCTGTAGTTTGCATGTCCAAGCAGATATTACTATCCTGTACTTTTCTCAATGTCATGCTGATTCACTTTTCCATTTTTCTTCCCTTTTATTGTGCTAACTATGGTCTTCACCACACTTTAATCTCTATCTTCGGGTGATTACAATTTTCCAAGTTGTATTGTCAACTGAGACCACAGCCCAAATCCTATTCCCAGAATCCCTTTCTCTTGATCTTAATCCCCTTCATTTGGTGTCTCTCTCACCCATGAAATCCAGTCCCTTTTTACTCTTTCTGTGCCAGACTCCATTTCCCCATTCTACTGTTTCCACATCGTTTGCCTTTAACTTATTCAGAAGCATGAGGTCTGAACACCAGCTAAACATGGACCTATACCTTCCAAACAAACATCAATGTATTCCTTTTCGTCTCATGTACAATTCCATAGTAAAGACGATGTACTAGAGCCACAGGTACGTTCAACGGGTAGGTACTTTATTCAACAACGTCTTTCAATAAATACATAGTATGCACAGGACCCACCGGTGCCCACCACCCGGGTAACTGTCTCCCAAAGTCCTAGATGGAGCACCAGGGGCCGGGCACATCTCACACATTCTACACATGATGTTACGCACCCTGACATCACACTCACACATAACCAAACATACGGACAGGGAAAGGTGAAACCAGACACCACACACCAACCCCTTTGGCAATATTTACACACAAAACAAGCATGCCACCTTCAACATACCACCCACAAACATGAAAACATAGGCAACACCTACAATATGCCACCTATGCAGCGATCACACCACCTTACATGCCCTTACCCCACAATCATCCACTACAACCACCAGGGGCACGCTGAAATAAGAACAGCCTGCTTCTGGTTTGGAGTGAGGCAAGACCTGAGGCCTCACCCGCCAACATACACAAATGACAAACACAGACAATAAGACATGCCTGAGCCTCACTCCTAAGGACGGCAACAAGGAGCAGAGCAGTCAACTACCAACTCCGCAGGTGCCCAGAAGCAAGTAGTGCCAAAGAGACCCAAGTGGCCCAAACATCGACTAGACAAGGTGAAACCACACTGACATCCAGACCCATTCTCTGCATCCCACCATATGCATGGCGGCCTCAGAAACACAATCATACGTATCACCTTAACTGTAACACTCCCCATTGCTTGACTATCAATGCACATTTTGATAACACTTGGACAGTGAACTGAACAACAAACTCAGGATTTGGGAGTTCACCTGAGCCACAGACTATGCTATAAATATCAAACAAACTATGTATTTTTAAATGGGCCTCTGTAATCTACAAAATATGAATGTTTGCCACACTACAAATAAAAAATAAAAAAACAATCATTCACATTAGAAATCTAGAATCCAGGTCCTAATGTTTGAATGTTCACTATAGTGCTTAATGGATATTTTTCTGAAGTATTAAAGTTCAATCTTCTACTGCCCTTCTGTTGCGCCACAACGCCCCCTCCCCCATAGAAGTGCGAAGTATTAAAGTTCAATCTTCTACTGCCCTTCTGTTGCGCCACAACGCCCCCTCTCCCATAGAAGTGCCTGGGCTGAGAAACCACGACTATCCTGTGTAGGCCAATCACACTTGGAACATGCCTTCGGTTTTATTAGATGACGTCAGCGACCATGGGGCTTGTCCACCACTGATTAGCTTCTATGAGACTTGGGCATTTGGTTTTGCTATGTGGAAGTGTGTGCTTTCTGCTGATCAACACCTGAACGCCTAATTTCCATTACCCCCATACATGCAACCCTAGTGCAAGTAAATGCTTTCCCGTTTCCAGAACTTCACATCTGATGCACTGGCTGCACACACCCCTTTCAGGGCACATCCCCAATCCTGAGCTGCAGAAGTAAACACTGGTGTGCTATCCAAACATATGGAGTGCAAAGGTGATTGGGGTATTAGACATCAAGCTGCTAATTCATGGAACACCTAGCGCAGTGCAAACTGACTTTGCAGTGTCAACAAACACGTTGAACAAGGCCGGATTCGCAGACCAGTGCTACAAAAGTACTCTTTGAACTGAGCAAAATGCAAAATGGGCCTGATTTAAAAAAAGTACTAAGTAGCGCAGACTTAGAGCCTTTTTGTGATTTAGGCACATTTAGCACAGTGCAAAGAGTACTTTTGCCGTGCAAAGTGACTTTGAGCCGCTAAAATACACTTTGCACCGCTCTGTGAATTAGGCCCAATTCAACCTGCTTCACCACGCTAAACGTTCCATGAATTAGGCCCTTACCCTTCTGGCAAGCATTGCATAAAATGCAACATTAACTTGTACTATCACACTTTTAAATCATTCACGCGCTATTTCTTAAAATCTACCTGGATAGTTTCAGGGCATAATATTCATGAAATAAATACATTGCAATGTGATGTGGAAAACGTGGACAGGGATGAAAACTCAAATGACAGCACAAAAGAATGGTTAGAGCTTGTGAATGTGTATTGAGTTGACTGTAAATGTTGCCAAGACTTTGCCTGCTTAAGGTCTCTGCTGTCTGCTGGCTGTTCACCATGGACCCTCTCCTATCCCCGGCACTTATTCAAATCAAGCCACGCATTGAAATGTTAAGCTCAATGAGTAGTCTGGGGTTTAGGTGCATTGCTGGGGCCCACTGAGTTCGCGTGAAAGAAGCAAACGCCTCTATGACATTTCGGGCCAGATTCATGGAAAAGTGTGCATTCATCCCGCAAAGGTCCTGCATCGAAAAGTACTTTGTGCGTGCGTCCCTGCATGAGTAGGAAAATCTGCACGCTCTGCGTATTCACAGAATTTTCCCCACAAAGCAAACTGTGCAAGGAGTGCCCGGAACGGCCAAGACACGCCCCCAAACGTAGCAATTCCAGCTACTCCTCGACTACAAAGTAATGCACCCCAGAAAAACTGCATGCGAACCCCCACAACCAAGGCAGCACCCCGGTGACACTCCATAGGATCCCCCCTAAATATTCCCAGCACCCCCTCAACATGCCTACCATGCATCGTAAAAGTTGTGATTTCCTGGTAAATATGCATGCACACCCCCGTAAACCGTTTCTGCACCCCGCTAGACCGCTTACGCACACCCCTAAGTTCGATCGTAACCCTGACTGCATGCACGCACTCCTAAATCCAACACAGGATCCTACCTTTGCGCGGTGATTACTATGCGCACGTTTCTGTACTCATGCATTTGGGTAGCAGTTACATCGAGAACTTTGAGTGGTCATTTCCCGAAGTGAGGTTGCGCAGTCAGATCAATGAATACGATTTCCTCTGCGCAGTTGTGGGCATGTGATTGCCTCACGCAGGCCGTCCCTCGGAACGCTCACAATTTCCCTTGTTCTTCCTCATTTTGCATTTTCCACCCCCTACTCTGGTCATTGCACAGGCCAGGCTACGCGATGAGTCTTGTGCAATGGAATAGACTTCATGTAGGGACACGCAGGACCTGCGCGAAATCCCTGCATCGTACTGATTTCCACTTTGCTCGGACCTTTAACTCAGGCTCCAGGGCTGTTACCCCTGGTATAGCCCGTTGAACGGGTCAATAACGCCATATTATTGTCCTGCATGCATGACTGCCAGAAGTGGGCCTCCATGCCTGTGGTACATTCATGGGTATAAGGACACCCCACTGCCTGAGAATCAGCAGATGCAGTAGGAACATACCGAAAGCCTTTTTTCGGGCCACACCCACCTTCAGAAGAATGAGGGGCATAGTATGTACTTTTTGAGAACTTTGCGGGTCCATTAAGGATGGGATTTCACTTTTACCAGCTTTTATTTTGCAATCTTGTGAACAGAAATATCTATAAAAAAAGCAATTAACATTTTCATAAATGCTTTTTGTGAGTGGAATACTACTTCAGTATATTTTAGTTGACAAAGTTGTCGTTCCGTATTTGTTATTGCTAACTGCCGCAAAGTGGCCAGTGATAGAGGCCAAGACTATTATGGAATTGCCATGACAGTTCGTGGAGCGAAGGGAAGCCCCACTGGACCCAACACGCCAACCTGCATGTCCTGGGCAGACAGGCACATTTCCAGAGTCACTTTTGAAATGGATTGGACATGCCTAATAGTTTTGGGAAACATGGCTTCAATCTTTCTGCTCTGCTCACCCAGGATGAGATTTTGTGAAAGATTTGGTAAAAAGCCGCACACTTTACAATCAGCTCTGTTGGATAACATGACAATCCAGCAGATGCATAATACAGTACACAGGGGCATTTTCCAATGAATTTTAGGGATTCCGATGCCCACAATTTGTGCCAATATTTCTGCTGTAGGAAAACATTTGTCTTGGCTATGCCAGTTCATGCCATTGCTGCAACTGCACCAACGATTCCATGATTGGTTTGCCCAATAATGAAAGTACTGTAACTATAGCAACACACCAATGACGTAGTTGCCCCAAAAGCCAGTACTCTCAGCCACGTCTAATATGCGCTCTGGATAACTACTTTAAATTGCTATGGAAAATGATGGAGGGGACTGCTTTAGGGGAGCAGAAGAACCGAGATTTTGTGATGTTGTGCACACTTGCACTGGAAGGCAAGAAAGAGGTCCAGTGGGGAGGGTAGTAGCTGTAATGGTGGTACCCAGGGGAAGCCCAGGCACCACATGACCAAGGACTTAATCCAACCCTATGAGGTGGTGTAAAGACATCTTAGATTGGTTTGAAGCACTGGAAATCACATTGTGGAGGTGGCAGACGAGTACTGGGAGCAGCCTGTATAAGCCGCCTACCGATGGCTGGAACTAATGGTATCCTTCAGTTAGCTCCTGCAGACAGGCCTGTTAATGAAACAAGCATTGACAAAGCCAAATGTTTTGCCAATCGCAGTTATTTATTGCATTTATCATTTATAAGTAAGAATGCAGTAATTATTGTTTGCAGACACATGATACTAGTTATAGGCACAGTAGAAATAATTATCTTCACTGCTGTGTACCAACGTCTCTTTGCTATGGCTATAGCTAATGTTATGTGCAAGCGAACACTAACTTGCACACATGTGTGGAAAGTCAGCATGGCATTTTATGGGGTGAGCCATGGTTGCAGGGCAGCAGTGAGCTATGGTGGGAGGGTTCAAGGGTTGTAGGGAATATCAAACTCCGGTGGGAGGGGGCATGGTTGAGATAGGGTGGAAGAAGCAGGCATTTCTACTTTGTCGAACCTCTGTCGAACCATCGTCGATTGTGTTTTGAGTGCACTTAAACCAAGGGAACCCGTTGTGCTTCCTTTGGCACTTCTTTGAAATTCTTTGAACCTCTGGTGCTACTCCTCAAACAAATTGCTGTTGCTTGTGCTAGCTGAGCACATTGATTGCCTCGGCCCGAACAAGAAGCTTGCAGCTGCGTAAGCCTTTCAATAGCCAAGTCTTGAACCGCTCCTTGAACCACCAGCATCTTCATCGCTGACCGCTAATTTAACCCTAAACTGATCTATTGGCCTCATCGACCCGTATTCTTCAAACGCTGAATCCTGGGGTGTCAGAGAGCTTTTCTTGGAAGCTCAGGCGGTTTCCTGGCTTTACCCCTGGCTAGATGAACAGCATTTTGATTGGCATACCATATTGCATACCCACTGTTCAGTTGGATTCGGAATAGTCACATTAAATGATTTTAATATGGAAATCTTGCAGATCACAGCGTGGAACCTATTGCAGAACAAACCTTACCTGCGATTCCATTCTAGCTTCCTCCCTACTGCCATGCTGTTCCATGCCTGTGCCATCTCCTGCAGCAGCGTCCAGCACGTGTCAACAATGCTGCCCCACACTTGCACATCACACATTAATCTCTATTGGCTCAGAAACAAAGCAGCCGATGTATATTAAATGTGTGCATGACTGCCAACAGACCTGGATTCAGATAAGCCTAAGTCTGCTGTCAGTCACGCAGGAGGAGCACAATGTTGCTTTGTAGAGGTAGTGGGGCTTGTAATGCTATGCCTGCTGGCCTTTGATGACAAATCTCTACACAATCTGCGTGGAGCCCCTAGCAGCGGGGTCGAGCACTGCCACCCTAGCCGAAACACACACACACATACACACACACACATGCACACACACGCACACCGGGGTCCCAGTATGTTCTCGTGTAGTGTTTGGAAGCATTTGGTTATCCTGATCAGAAAGTAGCCAGTGACGTGCGAGTAAAGCACCTGGCTGCGTCAGAAACGTGATCAGGTGTCCTGCATGGACACCTCCATGTGCAATCTTGCATAAAGTGATTGATGTGTTTGGTATGTATACTGCAGCGCTTCCTGTGATAGGTGAAAGATGATATAGTTTTCAATCAAAATGTACATCTTTGAACTGTCACTCAGCACAAAAGAACACATGGTGTGTTCCCCTACGCACCAACATTCGAGCCACCACGAGCGTTTCATATAATCCTCTTATTACCAAGACTTTTATCAAAGCTGTTGAGTGATGGACACCAATGACGTTGCTCAAACCAGACTATCATTTATACTGACAAAGGATGAGTATTTCAAAACAGTTCCTAAGCAGCTTCACTTTACATTCTTCGGAAGCAAAGGTTCAGCAGGGTGAGAAGAAGTATGTGAATTTCTCAGTATTTTGTGAAATGAAAAGGGTTTTTAAAATGCATGTACACAATCTTTACCTTGTGGCTTCTGGAGTAAACGTTGAAGAGAAATAAAATGGCTGCTCATCGCTGTATTCATCAAACACGCCCCATCGTAGGTGGGCCCACTCATGGACAAAAACTCTTCCTGTAGGTGAAAATAACAATAAATATCTTACAATAGAAATCTTCCATCCAAGTTTGTGCAATTTCTGAACAATATGGCGGCCTCATCTTCACCCCTACAAGCCACCATTTCTTAAAATCCATCCGTGACTACAGGTGTGTGTTCATTCTCTGTAGCAACCTCTTTGGAAGCAATCGGGAACATCCGAAACCGCATCATTTACAGATGAAGGGCCTCATTCCGACTCAGGCGTTAAGGGGTTTACGGCGCCGTAAACGGCGCCGACCCTTAACGCCTGATTACAAGGTTCCCTTTGCGGGATGGCTGTTTAACGCCTGCTTTTTGCAGGCATTCTTTTTGCAGGCGTTAAAAGCCATGCCGCAAAGGGACCTTGGCGATAATTACGGCACCGCAATTTACGGTGCCGTAATTATCGCCTTTCCCCATTCCCATTATGCCCTATGGGGCAAAAATGGGAATGGGGAAGGGGCCATTGGTGAATGGGGAATTACCGCCCCACTCACCTTGGAATGGGGCGGTAATTCCGCCATCCACCATGGCGGAATTGCAACCTTAGCGGCATGGACCATGGTGCTAATAGCACCATGGTCCTCCGCCAAGGTTGTAATGAGGGCCTAAGTGTAGAACATGCTGTGACTGATGTCCACTTTAGCATCCAGGCTTTTTAACCGAGGCAACATTTTGACAGAGAGTTTTTTGTGACCAACTCACAGAAGGACATGTCCACAATTCAAAATGAGCACTATAACATGTAAAATCACATGGCCCAGTTGAATCACCCTGAACTTGGCTGTATTGCCTCCTTAATATAATGGATTGGCTCCTACTTTAACCAACATGCACCTTAAAAAAAAAACCAACTTGAGCCAGTGAGGTTGCAGCAAATTATTACACTGTATAACCTATAGACCACTTTCCTGTGGGGACAGTTTTTGCTGTTTCTCAGTCTACCCCTAGGCAACCCTGGAGATGAAGTGGAGTGTTTTGCATCAAGCTTTAGTAGACGCTGATTGTTTTGCGCCTGTCTGTGTGTGTTTGTGGGTGTATGCGTACAAAAGCTATTGCCCATCTGCATACATGTGTGTGAAGGCACATCTCTAGCTTCTCACCTGTCTACATACCTACTTATAGGGTTTCACCAATAATGTTTCCCATGACCACAGATACCTCGTCCACACCACGGTGCAAGGAGCTCAAATCAAATGAAACCATGAGAGATGTATCCATCCCACTATTTACATAGGCGCTAGAAACTCAAATCACACATTGAGCCCAGGAGCAGGTTGTATGCTGCCTGACTGACGCAAATTCACAATGGAGCTGTTGTGCCTCTTATTAACCTTTAGTCCTGTGGATGCATCATGTGGTCGTAGAGTCATGGAAAATGCTCTTGTTTTGTCAATTTAAATAAAAGTAACAGGAAAACCATGATTTATAATCAATCGATTTGTTGCAGAACCAGGTTCGACAAACAATTGCTGTAGAAACTGCTGGATTGAGTTGCCACTTTATTTTAGAAGCTCCTTAGGTTCTGTGGACCACTGTGGACATTTTGCACTATTGACATTAGAGCGTGCTGCTGTTAATGAAGGCATTTGTGAATTTGCTTAATGCCTTTGTTAAAGACAATTGTGAATTTAGAAGCTTTATGAAACAACTAGCTAGCTGGGCAGACATCACATTCAATTGAATCCTACCAAATCGGCTGTAGTGATTTCATTTCTGTTGTCTGCTCTAATACGCCCCTCCCATCCATTGTTTGTTTGTTTGTTTATTATTTATAATTCGCACCAGACCCGAGTGTATCGGGGCGCAAAACATTCAAGAAGTTTTTCAGCTTGGTTACAGTGCTGTACAATTATATACCAAATCAATACAAAGCAACTTACATAGTCAGAAGTATATACAGAGTGGAAAGCATATACAGGGGTAAATACAGCAATGAGCGCAAGCTATCTGACCGGTGCTGTGCAAGTGTATGCAAGATCGACACAGGTCCAAAATACAGAGTCAGAAGTCAGAGGTATGTACAGAAGGAGGGCATGTGCAGGAGTCAGGGGTAGTTACAGAGCGGAAAACATGTGCAGGTTGTAACCATAACCATGCCTTCTCTGTTTCGATCTGCAATGTAATCAATGTGCATTTAAATCTATTAGGCCTGACATTTATAGAACTGTGAAGGCTTTCTTTCCATAAGCATGATTTTTCCCAGAACCCTTTATGCCATAACAATGTTGATAAAGTCTTCTGCAGACCCTTCCAGAAAGTGGAAGCAACCTGTTTTGCACCTCTTAATAATCTGTCTGTGTATCAGCGGCATGGACCATGACAGCAAAGTCTTAGCATCTTGAACCCATGTGCATGTGACCCCGACATTGCCAGGATCCATAAACCGGTCGTTTCCATGATCATAGCGATTACCACCATCCACAATGTATTGGTATTTTGAGATAACCATGATGTGTGCACCCAGGATCCCTGGTTTCTGCACGCTTCCATCAGGCCTCATCGAGGTTGGGTAACACTCTCTTTAGTTCGAGTGGGCCTTAAAGCCATCTATCCAGTGACGCAATGGAAGTGTGTCTACAGGTGTATGTCCTGTTACACAAATGGACATTCAACTGCTACTCGCCCAGTCCTTTTCAGTCGTCAAGTGCTAGAATATTTTTCCACACAGTCTGGGAGAAGCACAGTGCATAATCCAAATCTTTTTGGTGCTTAAATATCCGTCAAAGGTAAAAGAGAAAAACACACCTGCACTGCTGTCCCACTGGTATACGGGTCTGATTTGGGGCAAATTCATAAAATGGGGGTTCAGCATCTTTAATTCATTCTATAAAATGTTTATGCCCTGACATTCTCCAGGCTGCTGGAGAATGGCCTCACCAAATGCCACCTTTCAAAGAACTGAGATAAGGGTGTATGGTAGCAGCATGGCATTCTAATTTATATTGTCTGAATTTCCAGAAGTTTTGAATAAGGCAAGGATATCCCCTTTGAAAATCGGTGAATGTGATATTGAACTGTTAACTCATCCTGATGATTCACTCTTGAGTGAATACACACCTTTTTAATTATATTTTTTTATTTTCCACACAGAAGCACACATGCGATAATACATCACCCCAATAAATTACCCTTTTCTCTTATGAACTTATGCCATTGGTCCAAAAGCAAGTAAATAAAGGAGGAATACATAGCAAACATCTCCAACGCTTCCTCATTCTTAGTTCTACGTAGGTGTCCATTCTCTCAACACCAATTCATTCTCAAGGTAACCCACCAGCATGTTATTTCAAATCATAGCACATTTTTCTACTCTCCTTTGGCCTCCACACATCTTCCTATCAAAAATAGATTCAGAAAATAAGGTATATTTTATGTGGAGCTTTGCCTGTTTCCAATTTCTCAAGATGATCTCTTTGTCATATCTCATCGAAGTGTGAACAAACACCTCTTCTCCATTTGTATCCTCACATTTAGTCCCTGCTGCAATTAAAAATACTCTACTTTTAATAACATTTTCTGTCATTTCAGACACATCTCCCAATAACCCTCTAATTGTATAAAATTAGCTGAAATGTATATCACTGCCCTTTCTAGATGACCTCTATAGTTTTGTTTCAAGGTTTCCTTATCAAAGCTTGATATAATGGATTCCAACCAATGAAACAATCCTCGCTGGTAAAAAATAATCTCATGCTTCTTTAGCATTGGCTATTCCCACACACTTTTGAGTGTATTCATTTCAATTTCTGGTGTAGAGCCCCACATGTTTTATGATTCTAATTTTTCAGAAAATAATAGATAAAAGTCTCATGATTATAAATCATATAACTTAACAAATTCTCAACCCTGAATCATGTAGGACACTTTCAAGGCAATTGTAAGAGAGGAGTTCATCTAATTTGTTTAGCACCATGATGCCTTCGGGCGTAAGCTGCGCTTTACAAGTTCCTCTAAGATAAGTTGGTTATTTCATAAATCAAGGGGAGAAAAACCAAATAGACATGGAAGTTAAAAGAATAAATCAACTTCAGAGAACACGTCTCCAACATTAAAGAGATATGGCTGACTGTGGGGAAAGATGTTGGTCAAATAGAAGAGGCTGTAAATTGTCAATGTAGAAAATAAGAGATGCACATTTTAATAAATGGACCTTAGCGGCAAGGGAAAATATGCTTGAATTTGGAGGCAAGACTTAGGAAATATTGATGTAGCAAACGCATGAACAGATGGCAAATATGTTCCTAATGCTACCAAAGGTGACATTACCGGTAAATTAACAAGACATTTAACAAATATTGTAAAAAATGGAGGAGGGCAGCAAGAGGAGAAAATTGAGGAATATCTTAATAAGTTTAATCAACATGAGAAAAATGTGTGGGGGTGTCTATATTCAACAAAAAGAAATGCTCGAAGCAATCATATGTATGAAGGATGGTGTGGATCCTGGTAAGCGTTTTAAGTAAGCGATAACAGAAACATTCCTCAAATCAGTTACTTACTTACATTAAGAGTTTGTGTTTCCTTGCTGTTGGCTAAAGATGACAATTTGAATTTTGTGTAAAGATAGAATGAATCCTAGGCTGTGCGCATCTTATCAACTGATTTATTTGCTTATTTGGAAATCATAGGACTGGGGCAACAAGACCTTTTCAAAATAAGGGGCATTTCACAGCAAATCGAGATATTGATGATTGTTATTGATTATATCAGTCAAGGAAAAGAGTCAATGGAGATCATTAGCATTAATGCTGAAAAGGTCTTTGATTCAGTCAAGTTTGTATATATGTGAAAAAACATGAACACATGTAATTTTCTGACTGATTTAGCAAATTAATTCAGCAGAGTTAAATTGAAAGGGGAACATGACATGAGTGTCACATGTCTTCACTTTTATTTGCCTTATACATGGAACGCTTTACAGAAACATATGAGCTAATTAGACGTTTTGAGATTCAGAACCTCATCAATGCAGGTAAATATTAGGCTTTAGAATGCAAGGAAAGGTAACAGTAATTTAAAGAGTTTCAGCAGGTGCAAGGTAATATGATGAATCAAGAGAGGACACATAGGGCCTGATTTACAGAACATTTTCCAATTGGGTTGCGCCATTATGAAGTGCATCTGTGAATCAGGCCCATAGTATACAGGGTAACTGATGGGATACCTATCAACTGGTTGAAGAATTACGATACTTGAGAATCCAAGTAACACAAATTAGAATAATTAATTTGGTTAAAATAAGAATACTTCCTATCTTTTTATATTAATGTCAAAATCAATGAAGAATTATTGCATCTAAATATCTCAGGGACTTGCAAAACAATCTTTTGCAGGTTTGTATGGGTATTCAGACAGCCCCAAACAGCCAATGATGTCTTGAGGGAAACTAAGCTGGCTATGCACGGTTTATAGTCATAATGTCGAAAAAAAAATGTCGACAAACAAAAATGTCGAATTTTTTTTTTCGAAAACAAAAATGTCGACATCCTATACTTATAATGTAAAAAGTCATTTTTTAGAAAAAAAAATGTCGACAAAAAAAATGTCACTTAGAACTATCAACACCTCACCCAACACCCTTCTGCCACCACCCCCATGCCTCCCACCACCACCCACCCACCCCTCATACTCAACACATTCTAATTATATATTTATTTATTTATTTATTTATTTTTTCAATAGATAAATAACCAAAAAGAGTATCATTTACTATTGGGGGGGTCCCCCCCAACCCCCCTCACCCAACACCCCCCTGCCACCCCCCCACATCCCCCCAACCACCCTCTCACCCCTCATACTCAACACATTCTAATTATATATTTATTTATTTATTTATTTTTTCAATAAATAAATAACCGAAAAGAGTTTAATTTACTATGGGGGGTCCCCCCAACCCCCCCTCACCCAACACCCCCCTGCCACCCCCCCACACTCCCCCAACCACCCTCTCATTCTCATTCTCAACACATAGTAATTATTTATTTATTTATTTATTCAATAATTAAATAAATAAAAAGAGTATCATTTACTATGGGGATGTCCCCCAACCCCTCTCACCCAAGACCCCCTGCCACCCCCCCCCCACACCCCCCACCCCTCATACTCAACATATCTTAGTTATATATATATATTTATTTATTTATTCATACAATAAATACAATATTTCGAAAAAATATCGAAAAAATGTCGACATTATTGTTTGTCGACATTATTTTTTTCGACATTATTTTTTTCGACATTTATTTTTCGAAATTTTGACTGTCGACATTTTGACTGTCGACATTATGACTGCCCACCGCTATGCACCTCCTGATTTTGAGAAATATTATCGGGCTGGCTGTTAGCAAAGAATTAGGATAATCATGGATACTTTATTTGAATTGGACAGGCTTGTAGGCATTTTATTGAAGCTAACATGAAAAGGTCTATAAATAATCTATTAAAATCTGAAGAATCATTACGGTGCAAATGTTTATACTAAAGACTCTGCAAATGTATTTCACAGTTTTCAAAAATGTCATGAGATATTGCGCCGCACATTTCGTGGGTTTATATCCTCCTTGTGTGGGAAAACCACTTTCTTCCAAGTATATATCAATCGATCAATATACTAAACATTAAAAGAAATTACCATGGGGTTAAATTTGTTTCCTTCGATTAACTTCAAGAACAATTAGATGACATAAAACTTTAGGATTGTAAAAGGAAGCTGGAAAATTTAAAAACATGTGTTGTCAGAATGATGTATTATGGTGTTTGGGGCTCAAACATGGAAGGCAGCATAATAACATGGTTTATAAAGACACAATGGACAGGTTAGGGGTGAAGCCAAATAGTTTGTTGACAAAAGGTATCAGAGCCATGGAAGTATTTGATGTAATTAAACAATGGGACGATAATAGAATGGTCCAGCAAAATGGATACATTCCGTATTATATGAGAAGGGAGTTAGCTGCAAAACAGATCATATCCATGTAAAACAGCTGAAATCTGTGATCCATCATTTAAATGTAGACTGAGGGGGCTATATTTAGTGGAACGTAACTGAAATAGCATGAGGTTTTTTTGTAGTTTTGGCTAGGACACACAGATGTGTTAGCACAGAAAGATAATCACCAGTGGGTGCAGTCAAAAATTAAAGTAAAGTGTTCGTAAATTATATAGTCAGTCACTTCAACCATCTAGCATACAATATAACATGCGTTTTCACACGGCCTGAACCAAGCAAACCAATAAACCTACATGTGTACAAGCTAAGTTAGTTTCAGCAATGTTTTCTTCAGTATTCTTCAACAGTAAGTTTTATTTTTCGGCAATAACAATTTAAGCTGTGTTCTTTGACAAATTGTAAAGCATAACAAAAATATAACATTACTTCTAGACAGAACAGCTGATCTATTGTTAATCGCTATCATTCGAGTTAAGATATTGTCTATGTGAACTTCCCATTTTCTTTGCTATTGACATTTGTGAATAGTATGTTAGTGGTAGTAATTAACTAATAATAGTTTGAGATGTGTGCACATTTAAACAATGGAAATGTGTTTAGTAGGTATATTCATGTTTATGGAAATGTATGTAGGTTACGTGGATATTGTTAAAAATGTTAACGTATAAGGAATGGGGAGAAATTCTCTCTTTCTTCAAAAGCGATTTTATACAACAATGGTGCCCGTAAAACTACGGGTCTTGGATATTCGGTGACTGTAGGGCGCACAATGTCCCCCATTGATACAACAAACTCCATGCTCCACAAAGAGTACATCGTGGTTATGCGGTTTCCCCAGGGGGGTGGGGGTGGAACGGTGGAATGGGTGGAGGGCGTTATAAATGTTTTGATAAATGCCAATATAGATCATTTAAAAAAAAATGTTAACGTGAACAAAATGAATACAAACATTGAAATAAAATGGAATCAGTTCATTGTAAGAACTATGATTCCATGAACATCTGCAAAAAATACTGTGGAATAGAATTATGCACGCCTGGTGGTCAAGTTAACTTTTGAATAACCTCAAACTCATTCCGAACATGAACACTGTCTTCCCTGTGCAGTACATTGTGATGGTAAAAGTCAGAGTGTGGGCCTCACTCTTGCATTCCAGGCCCTATGGATCCAGTGGGAGGGATCCATTATCTAGGTGGATATAGTTGGTGGGTGACTCTGGCCAGGCAGGTGCGTTGATATGGTCCACAAACAGGCTACAGTGTCTGGAACAGAGCCTTGCCAGCAGGACAAGTCAGAGCACCAGCGCTGAAGAGTGGAGTGTAGAGGGAGCATGCAGCAACGCTCTTGGCAACGCTGGCCTGCTGGGGTTGCAGCAGGATCCTGAAATAGGAAGGCAAAGGAGGGTGCAGGGACTTGTTGAGCCTCTTAATTATTACAGAAAGATAATTAAACATGGCGGCCTGCCGTTGTATACATTCTGCATACACCTGAGTTCCTGTTAGAAAAAGCACAGATTCACATGGAAACTACCAATGAAATTTACTGTGCAAATGAAACCAATCTATACCAAAGAAGTGTAGGTCATAAAGGAGGCAAATTCCAGTGGTGGCTAATTCATGATGGGAACACCAATTATGTAGGGGACAGAGGAGGCAGGCTAAGTGAAACTTGAGCACTCCCTCAGCTGAGGGAGCGCTCCTGTCCAGGACAGTGTAGTGGAATACCTGGTATCCCCATTTCTTCGAGTACACCAGCTCACACATGCCCAATCGCCCATTAAAGACTGCAAGTGGTTTGATTCCCTGGCCTTGCATGGCCTGTATGGCATTGATAAAACCACAGACATATTTGTTTAATTATATTGGTCAAAAACTGTTAGGGCACAGTTCTGAAAGGAAGCTCAGGAAAGCTTCAAATACTTAAAAATGTGCCATAGTAGCCAGAAATATTAAGCAAAGCTCACAGTTTTGGTGGCATATGGGCAATCCGAATCATCTGAAAACAAATGCCATAGCACAAATATTAAGCATTAGAACTCCAGTCCCAAGATAGCAACGTTCTTGCTTTCTCTGATAAGAGATCTATGCGCCATCACATCTATAAGGCAAGAGGATATGCCTGGTAGATACTGGAATTCCTAATCTTTGGTATGCTCCTCACAGATACTGTAATCATAAACAGCCCAACAACATGTTTGCTGTCAAAACGATATGTAAAAAGGCCTAATAACATAACAATATTTAAATAAATAGATTTAGCAAACAATTACTGCCCAAAGAACATGCACATTGGCTGCTGTGGTGGCCAATCAGTTATGTTCTCACAAAATACACGTTCATGAGTTAATCTTCATAGAATGTTTGCCCATCTGATACTTGTATACTTGACTATCAGCTACAATACTAATGGATGGCTGTCTTTTATTCATTGTGCCACAACATTCTGGACTATCAGTTGTCATGTCACAAATATATGTTTTATAGTGCAAGAATACATTACTCACTCTGAGAAAGTCTGGCCCATTGCTCAGCGGGCTGAAGAGTTCCTCATTCCTCAATAACTTCTGGTATTCTTGATGACTACGTCTCTTACTCTTCCTCATACCAGTACTTACACATGATGGCACCCTCCCTTCTTACAGTGCTTCACACTAGATTGCTCCAAATCAAAAGCCCCTCTCCCTAGCCTCCAACTCCATTCCCTATATTTGAGGATACTTACCTACAGACCTCTTGGTATCCTAACCACCAGGTGAAGTGACCCATGACCAGGGCATGGAGTTGTGTGTAAGTAAAGGGGTGAGGAAGTGTGGGACCAAGAATAATGGTAATCGAGGCATGACCTCCATGTTCCCCTTACACATTCCATTCCTTACTCATGAATCACACCAGGAAGGAGTTGATTGCATTCCCCAGAAGCACCAGCAGGGAAAATACTGACACCAGAGATAACTGCACACCCGGTGAATTGAATCAAGTGGGAACCCATTCAGAGGGACACTGAACCCCGGACTGCATTAGTGAACCATCTAATGAGCATTCATATCACCGAATATTCAATTGGTAGCGCAAGGAAATGGTCAAGGAGGCAGCCTATGTTGCCACTTGAAGATTTCCACAAGGAAGGCGCCCATAGCCCCAGCCAAAGAAGTAGCCACCCATCTGGTTGAGAGACCCTGAATCTGACAAGGGAATGGTCAGTCACTCAACGAGCAACCGAGGGTAATAGAATATTTTAACCACTAGCTAATAGTCATTGTTGAGGCCTTTATACGCCTGCTTGAGGGGTGAAAGCTCACAAACAAGCTATAGCTTTAGGAGGAGAACCTCCCTAAGGTCCAGATGTGCCATTAACAAGGGATTCAACTTCTGGGAGGCCCTCGGGTAGGGAAGGGGACACAATCGCCAGCAAGAGTTGGAAGGATGAGACCACCGTGCACTGAAAGACACAATCACAGCATAGGTATATCGAAGAAAGGGGAATCTCCACGAAGGGTGGGAAACAAAGAAGGGTCCTCAATTCACCCATTCACCTTGCCAAAAAGATGGCTATCTGAAAGATCAGTTTCATGGACATTAATTTTAAATACGTAGAGTCCAGAGCGACCCTGAAATGCCCTCACACAGAGGGAAGTTCTTCAGTAGATGAAAGACGAGAGGTGCTGTCAACTGACCGCCCCCCAAAGATTCCCAGAAGATCATGATTGCAGCTGATTGGCCCCAAAGTGAGGAAATGACAAGCCCAAGACTGAATCCCTCATGAAGGGAAGGGAAATACCCACTATCACCCAATTGAGAGGTTGGCATCACACCAGTCAACACCAACCAAGAGAGAAATTCCTGTGGAGATTACCCAGGCTGCTGTTTAACAGCCAAGCCACCCACTTACAACTGTTCATCAGCTGAGAGCCATTCCGAGCAGAGACTGTAGGGGGAGGTCGTGGGAGGACCCAGGGCAGAAAGGTCAATAATCCCACCCGATAAGGGAATCACACCTTCCTGTGCTAGGAGCACATTTATCCGAGATGTTAAAGGCCCATCTCGGTGAAATGACAGAGAAAATAAAAAATATTTCCAGCCACGTTTGGTTGATGGCAGTGGTAGTGTGACATCGCCTTTTTAAGCTGTGGCTGTGATACTTAAAAAACAAATCATAATAGGGTCAGAAGAATGACCCTGTCTTTGCTGTCCTTGAAGAGTTCTCCTGTTCGGTGAATCAGAGACGACACCAGAAGGGTGGTGTAGGGAAGGGTACAGCTTCAATCTTCAAGGAATCTCTGTCCTGGGAACATAACCTATCGTTTGATCTTTGAGAAGAGGTGGAATGCTGTCGGAGTTAGACATCATTCTGCTGATTTTGAGGAGGAGCATTTCAACCTGTTGGCTCTCGAATGTAAGCACCTTGAGGAAGAGAAGGTTGGATTCTGTTCAGGGACCAAGAGAAGAAGCAATCCTTTCCAAGGCTCTTTCTCTGGTGCCCCGGCCGGTTCATGCAAGTCAGGGCTAACTTGCTCTCTGTCATGGCAAGAACGGATCTATGTGATTACTGCGACCCAGTTTACTGCGCCATCCGAAAATGCTGACTTTTTTTCTTTCTACCCCCTTTTCACAGACTATATATGCGGGGGGAGACCCCCCCAACCCTCTATAATGCAAGAACGACCTGACCATAAACCTAGGGGTGAAGAAGTGCAGGACATGGGCCTTGAGTAAAGTTCAACAACTGTATTGCCTCCTATAGAGACCGCCATTCATGTGCTTACCGAGACCCCTATGACAGCAAGCGTGCTCATTCTCAGTTACAACTCTTCTATTTTGAGGTTGGACTATGCTTTCCTACCAAGTGCAGAGGACATTTTATGTATTGAATGGTTAGACTGGTGAACAGTCGGGGTCTTTGGATCTTGGCAGTTGTTTTGAACAAACTAATTGGAAGTAGTTTAATTTCAGGATGGGCTTAACAAGCATGGATGTAGTACACTCGTAATTAGTGCAGAGCCCACAGCTTATTGCATGTAGAATTAGCAGTTATGTGGCTTGATTTACAAAATGTTTTTAACATGGGAAGGTCCCATTGACATTTTTTGTCAATCAAGCCCACTCACTATACGCTGTGTTTCTGCAGGGTATTCTGCAATGGTCTAATGATGCCCTTGAGGATTTCCATCTAGAAGGGTTGCCCCCTTTACCGCTGCCCCATACCCATTTCTCTTTCACGGTCCTTCGAGTCATTTATTAGCAAAGGGAAATGGTACAGTGTCTGCTGTGAGTTGTAATATTTACTTTCATCGAATCACTGTTTTAAATTATAACTTCATCTAAGCACAACTGTCCAAAGAAATACACTGATCTTTACATAGGCCTATTAAAAATCACTTTCCTATTGAGAGCAATTGCAAAAGTGCAAACATACACTGGAATTCACCCAAGGGTCTATAAGTAAGACAGGGGTTTACCTCGTGGTCCGTACATTTGCAGCAGAGTGTCATCTAATATAAAGTTAGGAGTGAAATGGATGTATTTTGCTGGTTCACCGCAGCCGCCATATTGCAGCGTGTAGGGGTCATCGCCATATTTCAGGAATGGGTCCGCAACGATGACATCCGCCTGACAATACAACAATGCCTTGGGTTACAGAAGACAGGGCCAAACTGCTGGAAGGAAGGCATGAGACATTGGAAGCACTACATGCCCTCAACATGCGCTGGTGCCTTACCTTATGAAATGATTCTGCCTTTGGCCTTAAGTAACTGGAGTTTGACGCCCAGGTCAAAGGTATCAATATTTTCGCACTCTTGAAGTACGCTCTCCGCTGAGTTGCTTGGAACAGGTAGAAAGAAGCGTCAGTCACCATGTCCTAAAGTAAGAAAATAAAAATGTGATTTTAATCTATGCACCCGATTATAAATGATTTGATTTTTTTCCAAGGTGTACCTATAGATGAGTAAGAGCAAATGGGAAATGGACACATTTAAATTATAAGGACCTGATTTACAAAAGCCTTTATCAGTGGCGCTACTACGCCGCAAACGTTTAAATGTATGCTTTATCCGTGGACGGTGGCGCGGATAGGGTAACACTAGAATGGCAGATTACAACCATGCAGTTGTCCCAGAAACTACTGCGGTTGTGTTTGTGGCACCTCCTCTTCTTACATGCATCGTTGTGATGGCTCACCAGGCCAAGCTCGGACTGGCCTATAGGGCAATGCCGAATTGTAGGCCCAACTTGCAAGTGTGGGCCCGTTTTATTTGTCAAAATTGGCTCTTTTTGGCCAAAGTAGACCTGTTTCATGAGTTGCTTCGCTTTGTAGCTAGTAGATGTCACCAGTGTTACTAACACAATTTCCCACACATTTTCCCAAAAAACGTACTCTTGGGTACTACTCAAGTAGTCGGTCAGAAAAAGAATGAATCGCCATTTTGACTGTGGGCCACTTTTACATCGGTGCCCAAGACAACGTTATGGCCCAGTCCGACCCTGCATAAGGCGCACCTCATGTCACAGGGGCTGCTTCGCAGACAAGTGCCGATTTTTTGTGAGGGGAGGGCTTTAAAAAGGTATTTTAAAGGCTGCAAGTTCCTTCTGCCTCCCCATATGGACCTGTTTCTCTTGTAATAGACTGTACTCTAACCTTGAAAAGTTATAGCTGCATCACAAAACAATATGTGTGCAAGAACAGTCCAGAAAAGGCTGGAGATATTTTTTATGAGCAAACGCCACTGGTGAGCAAGTCATTGTCCTACTTGTGCCGTATCTATTTATACACTTATGCATTTTTACCCTATTATTTCTGAAATTAAATTCAAGCAGAAGCTGGCACCACTCGCAAGTCAGAGGAAAACAACCATTAGTCAGTGGTCGAAGTGTACGAAAAGTAGTGGAACTATGTTCCCTACTGGCCTGCCCCTGCTCCCCACAAACCCCATTACTGCGCCCCCTCCCATGCACAATAAAACCCCCCAAAAACATGTGCCTGCTCTTTAAAGAAACGTCCTGTGCAGTGCACTGAAAGTGCAAGTTTCAACTTCTTCCTACACTAAAAGTATAGGAACGGTCAAACTTAATTAAAACAAGAAGAGGAGCACTGCTCCCGACCGCTCCCGCCCACTTCGACCACTGACCACACCCCCTCCCACACACAATACAAACCCTAAAACACATGCACCTGTTGTTTAAGGGAACGTTCAGTGCAGTGCACTGAAAGTGCAAGTTTCAACTTCTTCCTACACTTATTTTAAAACGAAACCCCTCCGGAACGGTTTCTTTAGAAAATAAAATTACAGGAACAGTAAAACTTAATTTAAAAAGTAGAGGAGCACCGCTCCCAACCGCTCCTGCTCACTTCGACCACTGCGCAATGGCGGGATATGCAGCACTGAGTGGCTTAATCACTGGCTGCTCTGATCTGTGCATGTGGCGGTGCTGTGGTACTAGCCTAATCCAGCCCTCATTGAATACACAGATAAAAGCAACTATTTCTTGCCACTCTCAAGAATGCGTTGATTAGGCGGGGCGTAACTGGAGCCCTGGGAGGGGTTTGGGGGGTTCAAAGATTTCACGCTATACATTAGGAATGTTCACAGTATACATTTCCATCCAATGGATCCAAATAGAAACTACTTTACATAGTGGTTATACTGAATACCCGATATGACCTGCCAGCTCAAGAGCCATGGCACGTGCACATCATTCCTTAATCAATTATTAGCCATTGCACAAATGGGCCCGATTCATGGAATTATTTGCACGGTTAAAAGTGACTTTGCATTGCCGACACAAACCTTGATTCATGGAACTGTGCAAAGTGTATTTTTGCAATGCAAAGTGATTTCTGCAATACAAAATTAACTTTGCATTGCAAAACAAACCTCTGCACAGTTCCATGAATCAGGGTTCGGGTCGGCAGTGCAAAGTCACTTTGAACTGTTCAAAAAATGCCATGAATCGGTCCCATGTACACTTTAGTTCATACACGGTCACCATCATTTTCTCTGCAAACATGGGAATCTGGATGCTCAAAAATGAAATATGGGTACTATATCAGGGCACATCAACTACAGGTTTTGCCTCATGTGTTGCTAGCATTTAGTTATATTTTCAGAGCCCTCTATTGAAAGAGAAGATACACGCGCACATGTGGATGCGCCCCGGTCACGCGAGCCACTAACACATATGCTTAGGAAAGAAATACTAGTAGCTCACGTGTCACACATGCGTGTAAGTAATTAAGGATGCTCCAGGGTGCCTTGGATCCAGCCCAACTTCCAAAATTCAAATACAATGAGCTGAAATCCTCCCATATTAGATAAATACAGACCAGGAATGGCGGTGATTACTTGGAAAATAAAACGACCACCAATGGTGTTCAAAACGAGCAAAGAACGATGTTCTCAATGGCATGGAGACGAGTCCGCCACGGCACTCCCATTCCGCTAATCCAGAAATGCTCTTTTTCTTTGCTGCAGAAATGATGGCTGCTTATCTAGAAAGCTACTGCTGCATTATTGCACACCCTAATTGAATCACTGACTTCTGCCCCATTACAGTCAACAGCTATGTAGTAAAATACTAGAGAAAATGGCTGACAATCAATGCATGGAATACAGTGACTAGATCAACTGCTTCATGGCCGTTGAACAGTGTGTCGCCCAGCTCACTGTGCCGAATCAGCACTATTCAACATGGAGGAGGAGACACTCTTCACCAGCTGTCCTCCTCCTGCTCGGCGTGTGGCACTTGCTGCTGTCAGCCATGATATCTTACTGTAATGGCTGCAACTCTCGCTGGGCTTTGATGGAATGGCCTTCACTTGGATCTTCTCGTTCTTGCAGGGCAGAGTATTACTGAGGCACCTTCCGCTCAGAGCTAAGCTTCTACCTTGGAAGCAGTCCCTCATAGTCCAGTCTTGTGCCTGTAGCTATTTCTCTCTCCATCTCTCTCCATGCTTCCCCTCTATCAGCATTAATTTCTTCTGTAGGGTTTGATGCTGATGACTCCCAGATCTTTGTTTCCTTCTCCTCCTTCTCTGAATGGCTCCATACCACTATTTCTTCCTGTCTTGTCGCTGTCCAATATTGGATGCACTTCCATGTTCTACACTTATTCTGCAAAAACAGATTTATTTTTCTTCCTATCGACTTCATTCCCTCCATCTCTTCCTCCCTCCCACATCTCATTTCCCCTCTTCCCTTCCGCTCCCTGATGCAGCTCTTTATCTCTATGTTCGCTTTAACAGATATCTTTCCTTTTCTCCTCACATTTCTATTCTTGCCTGTACCTCCAGGTTCCAACTATATAGTATACGCAGGTCCTGGTCATGCTTGACCTTTCACGCCACCAAACGTCTTATTTTCACTCTTGTTTTCTCATGCCTTGACTACTGTTCCTCTCTACTTATTGGTTTAGCAGAAGACCAGCTTATACCTCCATGGTATATCCTGAACTCTGCCATTCACACTCTTGGTTTGCTCCCACCCCATGTCTGCAATCCCGCTCCTGGCTATCCTTTGTGCATCGTTAACTCTTCCACTTTCTCTGTATTGCCCATAAGGGTGCTCATGGTTTGGCTCCCCCCTATCTGTCCTTCCTGCTCCCATTCTATGTTCCTCCCCAATCCCTCCACCTGAATTCCATTTTCTCCTCTCTGCTATCAAACCTGTTTGTGACCAAACTCGTTCCTTTCCTCTAATCACCCCTAATCACTGGAACTCTCTCCCCCTTGGTATCAGATCTCCCCCTCTCTTAATCTTTCCTGCTCTTGCCTTTAAAAGTTTTTCTTAACTCTGATCATCAGCTTCATACATGTTGTACTGCATCAATTTATACGCCTTGGTGAAATCGCTCTATGAATCAAATCAAATACAAATATAAAGTACTTCATTGACCCTTTGTTATCCCTTATCATTTGTCTGTGGATGATACGATAATTACCTTCAAACTGCAGAAATTGAGAGTAGCATTCCGTCTACAAGTATCCGGTTTCAATATGTGAATGGATGAAGGAGTACCACCTGTGTTTAAAAGTGATTTTTAGAGAGATCATCTTCATTGTGGTCGATGTGACCAGAGAAGCACAACACGTTGGCTACTCTGCTTACACAAGCCTCTCCTTGTGCCAGGCCTTCTCTTTAGGGTAGTATGTTTTTGCAAACACCATGGCTGCATTGTCATTTTGGGCTGTACTGCATTACTGCATACCAGTGGCTTGTCAGCGGTCTTTATATCGCCACAGATCCATCCGGCTCTATGTGATTTATTTTTATTTTTGTAGGTCGCCTAACCAAAAGACCTATTTTTTCAGCCGATTTTAAGCAGCCTACAAAGATAGAAAAAAGGAAATGTCTTCACCTATCACGCCACACCATCTGCCCTCAGCCTCTCTTGTGCCATTTAACAAATAAAATTGGGGGGTTTCACCCCCGGACCTACCCCCCTTAGCCCCTGCCACCTCCCAAGACTGCCCCCACCATTACACACACAAAAACACAAACACGCACACCCAACACACAAAACACGTACGCCGAACACACACACACAAACACATACGCACACATGCACTTACCCCTTCTCCCTCGTGGCTGCTTCCATGCCCTGGCGTGCGTGGCAGCCCCTGCGCGCACTTGTGTGCGTCGCAGGGGCTGACAGTTCGATTTAGAAAGACCGTTCTGTGCGGTCTGAGAGCGGTCTTTATTAATCATGGTGTTTTTGTTTCTTTTTTTAAAAAAGGTAATTTACCCAATACTATAAATACATCCGTCAGGCTCATATTTTGATGGCTCTGGTTCCCAGAGAAAGCATACGGTTGATAACATCGTTTTTTACAGAGCACAAAAAGGATGCAATAAAGGTTGTGGCCCACCTTAGCTTTAGCTAAGACAAGCAGAAGCCCACCATGCCAAAAGACTGGGGTGTACCCAGCTACCTTATGGAGCAGGGTGTGATGAAAGTATGGCAGCACTGTATTCTCATGCATAGGCGTGGTATAAATAAACATATCATATCATATCATGCAGACAGACAAGCTTTGTATTAGTGATGCTCAAAACCTGTACCCTCATGGGTGACATACTTGTTATTACACTAATACATAGCCAGCTCCTATGGATGGTTGTGGTTCCGTGAACCTCACACCCCCAGATTAAAGCTGATTTAAAAAAGTGTCTACGAGACATACAAAACCAATCTAGTGAAATGCGACCAGGGAAATGTGTTGGACTGTGCCTGTCCCCCAGACAACAAAGAGCTTGCCCTGGGAGGTGAGCTCTGTGTTGTGGGCAGGCAGGAGCAAGCTTTGTCCATTTCCCTGATCTGGGTTTCCGCCAGGTCTGATGTTTCAGGCACGTGAGCATCCATAACAAGCCTGGGAATAAAATGACTAAAAGGCATTTTGCCTAAAAGTACGCACACTACACTGTTACTTCTTGTTTCTGCCTCTTGTTTCTGCCTCTCCTCTCCATAGTGAACACCAAAGCCATCAAATTCAGCTAAAGCTCTACGTGGAATTTATAATATCTTTCCCCAGTGGGCAGACTTCAGTTTTCTGTGTACAAGAAACAGGGACTCACAGTGTAAAATCTAAATACCACTGCAATTATGACAGATGTTGGATGACGATGACCAAAAACACAGTATTTGCATGCTGACTATGTGCCTCAAAACAAGTTGGGTGACTTTCGTCTGAAGATTCCTTCTGATGGCAATACCATCTCTGAGGGTCTCATTTTCCAGTCCCCTGAGTCAATTATGAATTTACTGTCATGATCCTGGTAATCAAGAGTCAAGTCCTA
Organism: Ambystoma mexicanum; assembly: GCF_040938575.1. NCBI lineage: Eukaryota > Metazoa > Chordata > Amphibia > Caudata > Ambystomatidae > Ambystoma > Ambystoma mexicanum. The sequence goes on along the minus strand of NC_090922.1, from coordinate 1,041,509,893 downwards.
AAATAAAAAGTGGGGGGCCTCATTAACATACCGTGGTGTCACCAGAAATTAGCATATCAAGGTGAAATATGCACATTTCATTCAATTGGCTCTGCGTAACCACACAAACCGCACAGGACGAATGCCACTTGCCTTTCTTAAAATCAATACAACAAAAAAAACAAGCGGGGATATTTTCTTCTAATAGTGTTTTGTAAATATTAAAATGTGTGCATGTTTTAAACTGCAGAAGCCAGTACCAATGTTTTTCCTGGAACATGCAGTCCCAAAATGTGACATTTCACCTTTAGTCGTGTGCGGAATTTCATCAGGTTATATGGTGAAGTGGTGAAGAACCTGGCGACTGTGGTTCGAGTTCCAAAGTCGGTGTAAAAAAGAAAGTAAATGTTTCATATTTTACACACGCCTCTAAAATACCTGGCGGGATGGTGGCTGCCCTCTGAAAAAAGTTGGGGGACTCAATCCACCCGTGTGTACCCTCGACCAGAGTCCTGCTGGTAATGCTGTTTGAGATATCGGTGTAACCTCCGAAAATACCATTACTATCGGTGGAAAAAAGATTCCATTGGTGAACTTTCATAAAAATCAGTTTCCACCATCACAAGGACATCATCTGCCATGGCAGCCATTTTGAAAATATCCATCCTTTGAAATCCTGTTTGGGAGTGTGCCTTCCATCCAACATGAGTGGAAAGGTGGTTCAGAGATATCTGGGGGAGAGTCTGGAGTAAGTAACATTTTTGGTGGTGGTACTTAACGTCTTTGAGAATTGGGTCATCAAGGTGGCCCACCGTCTGTTTGTGGGACATATCTTCAAAATGCCTGCTGGCAAGAAAAACAGATATGGCAGCGTATTGCCCACAAGTTGGATACTGCCATATTGAGGAGAATGTGCACAAGCACTTTAATAACCTGCGTTGAAGGGTTTGTCACTCTTGCAAAGACACTGGTCAGAGCCTCTGGCAACTTGAACGGTCCTGAGCTGAGGCTGTGGAAGGAGAAGGAGGCGGGGTACCTTGACCCCCATCTCCACCTCAGGAATGGGGAAAGTGGAGGTCTGTGGACGACCCTGCCCAATTATTGCTGAGTATACGTACCTTACGCAGATACTTGGCAATATGTCCCTTGGCATATGGATGCTGCCTCTATGCAACTGCCACCAGCTGTAATGAAGCAACTGGAAATACACTTCCAAACAGTAGCAGCCGTTATGGAAAGGACACAGGACATTGAGGTTGGCCACAATCCTCCAGAAACCCAAAGGGCATCTTGTCATGTGTCTGCAACCTTATCACACAGGCATACTAAAAAACACTGTGGCAAACATGCCCTCTGAAGACCCATTCAGTGGTCCTAAAAAACAACAGGAGTCTACATGTATTCCCTAGCAACCTCTAACCACCCATGCATAGTTGTACATATTACAGTGTGAGGATGTCAGTCAAAGCCAAGTCAGGCATCCTATGGCAGTATTGGGTAATTGTAGATTTGGAGTGCAGGTCTGTTGTTTGTGATGCACCTCATGCCATATGACACTGTGGGCCTAATTCACAGAGCGTTTTCCACTGGGGTTTTGCCATTATATAACACTTCGAATTGGGCCCTGTATGTCACAGTGGATAGACGTGCCATGTGGATTCAGTGGAGCCAGAGGCCTCTTGGGAGACTGTAGTGTCAGTATGCACAGGTTTGCCGGAAGACATACCCACTGCACACATAGGTAATTAAGTGTGGGCCAAACACAGTTGGCCATCATACATGTAGGCATAACCCAGGGAAACATGTCATGTTATTGTGCAAAGTTACTTCAAAAAGGTGCACGGATAGTGATACTGGGTGGCCACATCAGATGTTCTCAAGTCTGGCCTCTGCATGCTCAGTGTGTACATGTGTGCCAACTGCAGGCAACTCGTCATCCTCCACAGGGGGTGCATGTCCACAACTGGGGGAGGGGTATATTGCGCCGGATGATAATGTTGTGCAACATGGCACATGCTAGCACTATCTTGCCCAACTTGTCCAGCCTGTACATGAGAACACCCCCCATCTGGTGTAGACATCCTACCACTGGCCGAAGGTATGCTCAATTGCCACCCTGGCCCTGATCTGAGCCCGGTTATATGCTACCTCCTGTGGTGTCTGGGAATTCCTCAGAGGAGTCATCAGCCACGGAAGCTGTGGCTATCCGGAGTCAGCTGTAAGTGGGATAGACATTTGAGTCTGTCATGGTGTACAGTGGATGGGTTCATTATTACTGCAGTTTCACAACAGTCAGACTGTGATTGCATGTGACATGTGTCATCCCACTACGCCAATTCACATTACGGTATTTGCATGTGGAGTGTACTATTCAGGGGGGGAGGGAGCATGCATGGACCATCTTGCACACACCAGAGAGTCTTAGCAGCCATGGGTTGAGCTTGACAGGTTAGGTCAGGTACACATGGCATGTTGTGTGGATTGGCCTGTCCATTGCTCCCATGCATGGTTAACACAGGGGTTCTAGTTTACACATGTGTGTCGTCTATGTGCATCACTTGGTGGGTTGATATGCATGGTGAACTGGTCACATGCCATGTCATTGCTAGTGTTGTGTCCCTCTGTTGCAGTACATCAGGATGATGTCTCATGTATGACAGTGTAACACAGGCCTTGACATGGTGTACACCCCATATGTTTAGTTGTCATTGGTGGGACATGCCACTGTTCCTTACCCCAGACCCTCAGCATGCACAACGGGTGTATGGGGCTGGGCAGACTATTCAAATGCCCACTGTGGCATTATGCAGACTGCTCTTATGTCAATGATTTGGATGTGTGGTTTTGCTTACCATGGCCGGTGACCTTGGTGATCGTGTATGTTGTCGCCTGTCATCTTTGCACCTTCTTGATGGCCATTGGTGCCCCACTGGACATACATTGAACACCCTTACAGTCCATACATGTTGTGGGTTGTGCACTGTTGCATTCTGGTACCTTTGACCCAGTGTGTGTGGTTGGCCTGTTTGGGTTTATGTCTTGGCCCTTCACTGCTTCTTCGTGAGTCATGGCCTACTATGGTGGCCTGTAGCCTGTCACGTTTATCCGGTCTATGTGGCCTTGTCCGCGCATGCATTTTCTTTGTGGATACCGCCCTCCACTCAAACATCAGGATTCGTGTGAAGGGCTATGTATTCACCCAATGCCCAGGTGCGTTGGCCTCTGTGCCCCTCTATTTAAGCTGGCAGTGTGCTGTTCGACAGGACCATGGCATCATGGGTTGATCCAGGGAACCATGCAGCAATGGCAGATCATGAGGTGTGTATCACAGCTGACCTGGGAAATTGAGTGTAATGCACTGCTTCCAGTTCCTGTAGACTTCTTCCCAGGCCCGGGGTGCCACTAGCTTGATGTGCGTGCAATCCAAGGCAGCCATCACATTGGGCATGCCTGCCATTGCAAAGAATCTTGCCTTGGTGGCATTCACCTGTTTCAGGGTGGTGGGGTGTGCAATGTGCTGTCTAACATGCAGCAGGAGTGCGTCCAGCACCTCAACCATCAATTTTGAGTATGCAGGCTGTGAAATGCTGTGCACCTGGTTCACAGTGTATTGGAATGTGCCTGTGGCAAGGAAGTGCAGAACTAACACCAGTTTTACAAGTGGTGGTATGCCTGTCCTGAGGCCAATCCTGCCCAATGTCTTCCTGGATCTTGCTGAGGACATATGCAATGCTCTCCCTGTCAAGGCGGTACGGTCAAGGCGGTACGGGATGAGGATTTTCATGTTGGTGAGGGTCCATGGTGTGGCCCTCACACAGAATATGAACGCTTGCCTTGCATGGTGCCTCCTCCCCACATTCCTCCTCCTCATCCTCCTATCCACTGCCTCTTGTGTCCTCTGTTGATCCTCCAGCCCTTGCAGCACTATGTTGGCTGGAAAACCTGCATATCGATTCTGACTGCAATCCGTGGCAGCATGGTGTTGTTGAGAAGTGTGTCTGTTGAAGGTATGGCCTTTTTCATCTCTTCCCTGCTGCATTGGGTGCCCCTGGATGCATTGGGTGCCACAGGACTAATTTCCCACACCTGCAGGCATTTACTGGCCTTTACCACCTGCATTCAGGTGGAGGCTTGGCTGCCTAGTATTTGCCTGTATTACTGCCATTTTTGCCAGTAATACAGGAAAGTACTAGCTCGGGATGTGCCATTAATAACGCTACAGGTTTTGGTGTCATCTGGTATTTACGTCACTGGATTCAACAGCACCTGGAATTATGGATACGTTGTGCCTGTGTATCCGGAGACAGTGGTCTGGCTCACCCATAGTTGGCCGGTCCATTAACAGTGCCATTACCGACGCTTTTACTGTGTACCGGCCAACTTGTAATGATGCCTAGTGTATTCACGGATCTTCGTGATCCAACCGGGGCTGATTTTACCACGGCATAAAGTTTGCATGGGAAATGTGCGAACCACCAAATGTTCGCACATTTCCCATGCGAACACACGTTGAAACCCCTACATATCCTCACCCCCACCCACACCCAAAACACACCCACGACACCCCCCCCACCCACACCCTCAACACATCCCCAACCATGCCCGCAACATACACAAACCCTTCTTACCTTTTCTTCACGCTGAGTCCCTGCGGCACCAGTTCCCTTTCACTTCTGTGATCGGGAACTGGCGCCGGAAGGGTCCTTTTATTTTTTTATTTTTTTTTTTACGGGGGCTGCAGGGGTTTCCCCCGCAACTCTCGCTCACTATACTGTAAAGTATAATGAGCTGGGTGTTGCGGGGGACACCCCCGCATCCCCGTTTTCTTTTCTTTTCGTGAGCTGCAGGGGTGTCCCCCGCAACACCCCGCTCACTAAAGTGAGCGGGGTGTTGCTGGAGACAACCCCACAGTCTTTTTTTGTTCTTAATACTTACCTACAATGCTACCACCAAAGGTTAGAACCTTTGGTGTTCGAACCTTTGGTGGTAGCATTTTTAGGACTTTTTGTACATGCAACCGTTTGGATACGGTCAAATCGTACAATACCGTATTCACAAAGTGGCAGCCTCTGCATGGAAGTGACTGTGATGCAGCAGACACATGGAAATGAAGTAGTCACCACAATTGGCTGGGGTGTGAGCGTGGCTTAACATCTGCCAGTCCGACCACCACTCCACACATGATCATAACCAATGACCCTGTGGAAGCCACTTGACCGTGACCTCATAATCTCGGGTGGTTGATCTGTCAGTGGCTCATTTCCTGGGCACAGGATGGACCCATGAACCCCAAATGCCTTTTCCCAGTCACACTTAACATACGTTCTGCCCTGTATGTTGTATGCCTGTCAAAGAGAAGAGATGGGGACTTTGGACCAAGAAGCCTCAAGATGCCACTACAGTGTCCCAGCTAGTAACCATTTTAGCAGGGCCATGCTCACTGCCCCCACAGTCACTGCTACATTGACGGCGTCCACGTCACCACCAGCACAAGAGCTCTGACCACCGCAACCTCAACCGCATTGGTCTCTTCAACTTTTCAGAAGTGAAAATACAGCATTCTGTCACTCAATTGTAGCACTATGTTTCTAACACTTTGACTGATGTTCATTAGGGAGACAGTTCCATGTTGTTTTTACGACGGTAATTACTTTGAAAAATCCCTTCAAAATGTTTTTTTTCAAAATTTGGGTTGGTTTCCCACAAGCCCCTTTTCCCCCTACACTAATACCCCTGACTTAGGAAAAGCAGAACGCGCCTAGATAATGCTGCGCTTGTGGGATATGGAAAGGGTCGAGAAAACCCAAGTGAACCTTTCAGCCTGTCATGTGGAGGTGATGTGAAGCCTTCAGTGGACTTACAAGAGGATGGTGCATATAAAAGGGTGCTACATAGACCACCTCTGCTGCCTAGTACCAGTCACCTGTGATGCTTGGGATGTCCAGACTCGACAGAGAAGTCCATGGATGCAAGGATTTAGCCTTCTGCTAGCCATCCAAGAGGAGGTAGAATGTATGTTGGAAATTGTCCAGATGCAGGAGCAGGAGGACTCATCGGCCACCACCGATTACATGACTCCAGACACCTCAGCATGCCAGAGCCCATTCCACTGCTCTGCCAGAGTGTCTGGATTACCCCCACCTTCTCCAAAGGGCCAGGAATATAGTGGACAGATTTAGTTGGGCCCTGAGGGTATTTGATGTATGTCATCTGGGTAAGTGCATGTATGCTGCCAGTGTCACTTTATTCTCCAAAGGACATGTCATGCTGTCCCCGTCATGGCCAAAAATGTAATGATTGTCACTACAGTGCATGGCCTGTGTGAGAGTGAATTCCAGGAGATGTGGGTCAATCCGCTACACCTTCTATCAGGGTCATGCACCCTCCGTTAGTGTGGTATGTGACCCTCACAAGTGTGTTGCTCCTTTAAGGGACTATGTCCTCCCCCCTTTGTATTGCCCTTTTAACATAACATGGGCCATGACTGTGTCATGGCCCACGCTAATAAAGGGAGTCTCTGCAGACACGTGCCCCATAATGGCCACAGACTCACAAAGAGGAACGACTGAGTCCGTCTCTCATTTATTAGGCCTGCATGATGTAGTGGGACCCCTGTGCCAGTCTGGTGGCAGAGGTCCGCATGGTCCGAGGCATGACTTGCCATGCCCCCCACTCCAGATGGTGCTGGTGTCCCATAGCAGGCCCCAACCTGCGGAGGCCCTGGGCCACAATGATGCTGGATGTCCATAGCACGACAGGGCCTGCTGGATGCCCAGAGCAGGCCCTCACCACAGTTAGGTCTGTCCTGCGTCTACGTACTATGGCTCTTTCTTTACTTGTGTGCAGGGGATAGGCGGCACCTCAGGATATGCAGATCAGGCCTCTGAGGTGGGGATGTAATATGGCATTGCCTTATTTCCGTTCTGGCTTTCGTTATGCCCACCTGTTGGCTGAAGGTATCTTTTGGAGGACGTTTGCCTTATTTGTGGGCAGATTTTCAATTTTTATTTGGGTAGTATTTGAGTCCAGCGGTATTTCGCAGATACCGCTGCCTGTACCAGTATTTATTGAATAGTGCGGCCAGACTTCCCAGATTCTCTGCCTGCAGGCTTCTGATGACAGTAACATGACAGAATCCGACCTTGAATCAGGCCAACGGTAAAATCAGTGGGATAAGGCAAATACTTCCAAATTGACCATTAATATGCAACTCCTAATGACCAGCACAGTGTGGTAATTCAGAGCATTCACAATCTACATTACATGGTGCCCTCTGCTTACTGTGGTTAGAATGTTCACATTGACTCTGGCCTTCCCTTCTTTACTCTACCCCTTACAATGTATTCAAATAAAGTAAATAAATATATACAAATGAACACACAACTACTCCCGTATTTTATTCAGTGGTTGTATTGTAATTATTATTTCTTTCATCTGTAGCGCCACACGCTCGTATGCATATTGACAAATTTGCCATCAAATAAACTTACAAATGAAACATTTTATAGAGTCATATATGAGAGAAAGCCACATCCACGTTAAGGGCCACACAAAGTAAATCCAAGGAGCTCTGGATTGAAAGAAGAATACAATGACCAATGTTCTGCTTATCACTCATATTGTATGAATGTTAAAGGACATTTATACTGTGCACTATCACCACCAGAGTGGCCCCCTGGCGCTCTGGTGGATCTGAAATGTAAGCGGGTAGGATGGATTTGTAGGGCATAGTGGGAAAAGGTAAAGCGAGAGTTATGATGTCCTGTTGACAGCTTCAGTTCGGTTAACACTGTTCGCTGGGCATGGGTGCCATTTACGGATCGGTAGATTCTCATGTGCTGTTGTGTGGGGCTATGTGTGGTTTGTTTTGCTGTTGCAATGTAGTGAGGTGCATGCAAATTGCTGTGCAAAGATGTGATTGTTTTTGTTAAGAGTCTGAGAGATGTATGCAGAGAGTTGAGGTTTCAGCGGTTGGGTTAGTTGGGCTTTTTTCATACCTCGTTGCTTTGGACATCTGTGTTAGGTGTTTCTGCCCGTGCTATGTATTGGGGCGTTCTGTGGTGGGTTCACTCGCTGGGTTCTGGGCATAGTGGTGGCATGCGTAACTGTCCAATGGTCTGTGGGTTGGAAGGTGGTGAAGGCCCCCCCCCCGCCCTTGGGTGGAGATGGGTATTGGTTATAGGATTTGCTCTTAGGTTTTCAAAGGGGTGTGCCTACCATCACCTCCCTGAGCTCCTAGGGCAGAGTCCCCTCCCTGAGCTCCTAGGGCGATGTCCCCTCCCTCAGAAATGCAGGCGCTCCCAGGCCTCCGGCGGTGCCAGTTATTGGTTAATGCTCACTCGACTGCAGCTATGGTGCTTGTCCCTTGGGCGATAACTAACATAGCGGTTTGGCTTCGGGGTGCGTATATACTTTGATCCCTCCCTTGCTTCTTCCTTCCATGTGCGCTTGTTGAGGCGCGTTCTATTTTCAGTGGTGTCTTTGTTTTCTAGTTTCCGTCTAGTTCTGAGGCGAAGAACCAAGTTTTAAGTAATTTTCAGAATTTTAGGTGATCCTGCGCATTGCGTATTTCTTTCGGGAGGGCTTTCCACATTTTTGCTGTGAGGTAGGAGAATGATGATCCCCCACGTTTTTTCCTTGTGTATGGTTTTGGTTCCAGGCGGATGCTGTTGCTTGATCTGAGTACTCTTGTCGGTAGGCAAAAGGTTATTTTCTTTTGTAGGAATTCTGCTCCTTGGCCATGGATTGGGTATTATAAAAGAATACATTCTTCACGCCGCTTCTAAATGCACGTACAAAACATTTTGCACAAATATGTGACGTGTTATGGGACATAACTTTATCAGAAACACTGCTTGCAGGTTGCAGTTTAACTTTTATTTTATTGCATTGTTTGACAAACTTTTATTGCATTGTTCCACACCCACGCATGGCTTCCGGATAAGGTGTGTGCATGTCATGTGTGACTTTACGAGGCATCAAAGATTTCACACCCTATGCTTCCATTGCAGCTTATGATTCCATATTCTTCAGTGTGAAAGCTAGATGCTTTCTGAGGGTGTGGTATAGTGGACCTATTTTTCTATCCGTGGGTTCAGGGCAAAGAGCGACGTTGTGGAGGGCCACCGCAAAAGGCGACCCTGCAAGGTCACTCTCTGCCTCTCCACTGCCTGCTGCCTCTTCCAAGGGAGTCCCCCCACTTTGTGTTTAGCCTGCCTCACTATTCCCATCACTTCATGCACCCCTCCGTCCAAACCTCTTCCACCAGTCAAACCATCTTTCCTGGGCTTCAGAAACAAGATAAAATCCTGCCTCTTCTCCCAGCTGAATTAAGGACGTCTCTCTGATACTGATTCCACTCCTATGTTCACTCTATGTAACTATGTCCACACTACTTACCTGCAAAGGACCTATGCCTAGATCTGTAACACTAGTCGTTCTCCTTCGTAGTTTCCATCCTAGAGCTATGTTACACTCTTGTATAGAATTTTTGTATATAACTGTACTACACCGTCAAATTATGTATGTATGAGAACAATTGCACCCTTATGTAACAAATGTTAGGTATGCAAGCAAAAGCGCCCAGATACCTTCGGGTTCGGTGCACTACACAAGCAAATAAACTAAACTAAACAAACTAAACCACCTCCCCCTGCTAGCCCCACTTTTTTTTTTTTTTTTTAAATGTATTTTATTTTATAACGACCACACAGTGCAACAGAACATAAATAGAACACATCAAGCCACAACAAAGGCCAAACAACAGATATGAAAAAGAAAAGAAAGAAAAAACAGAACATAATTAACTTAACAATCCCCTTCCCTCCCCCCTATGAGCCTGCAGGGTGTCCACCATCATTGTCCGTTCCGTGTGGTGGGGTTCCGTCGCTCTCAGATCCAGCCGAGGTCGACCCCGTACTAAACAGTTCAGCCAATAGCACCTTCCATGCCGTGAGGGAGCTCACCTCTTCCTCCCCTCCCGCCCTGCTGGCCTCCCACCATGCTGTCGTCTCGGCGGCAGCCCATTTCTGGAGGTCACGCCACCATACCTCCACCCGTGGCCTCTGACAATTCTTCCATCCCATGGCTATTCTGCGTTTGGCAAGTGTATAAGCCAAATCTTTAAGCTTCTCCACGTGCCGAAGCTTGCGCGCCCTGGGGTACCCTCCAAGCAAACAGGCCCAGGCCGAATCTATCTTAAGTACAATGCCCCTCCCTGCCAGCTTCTGCGCCACTTCACTCCAGTAGGTTGCAATCACAGGGCAGGCCCAGAACATGTGAATCATATCAGCGTTCTCTGTGTTACACTTGGGACACGCCTGGCGCCCAGCGTCTCGAAATCTGGAAATTCTCAGGGGGGTCATGTATGCCCTATGCGTGATATATAGTTGTATCTGTTTAAACCTGGCATTCCTCGATACTTTTTTGTGGTACCCCAGGGCGCGCTCCCACTGCCCATCCGCCATCGGGGCCCCCATCTCTGTTTCCCATTCCAACCTCAGGTACCCCAAATCCTTCCCAACCTTTGCCATCAGCATCTCGTACAGCCTGGAGACCTCATGCCCGCCCTCGGATGCGTCATACATAATCTCCAGCGTCGCATCCGGCTCGTCAGCCAATACGGTCTCGGGCCAAGTGCTCCGGACCTCCCTGACCACTCTGTGGAACGTCATGTATTGCCCCGCATGCAGCCCCGCCCCCGCCTCTAGATCTGCGAACTCCGCCAAGGCCCCATCCTGCCAAATGTCCCCCAAAGTGACCAGCCCCACTGACTCCCAGTATGTTCGCAGGATGGCCCTAAGCTGTCCGTCTTCCCCTGCCAAGGCCACTAGCGGCAGCTGCGGCATGCACGGCAGGGGATCCCCCATCATCCGGCAGGCTCTTCGCCACATGTTCCTGCCCAACGCTAGCATCTTAGGACGCCCCCTCATCCATGTGCTGGATACCCAAATAATCTCTCGCAGGTAGAAGGGGGAGCAGTCCTTTCCCAACAGTCTATGTTCCGGGGTTTCGTCGTCCGAAAGCCACTTGGCCACGTACTGCAGCTGCGCTGCCACGTAGTAGGCCTCAAAGTTCGGCAGCCTCACGCCGCCTTTCTCATAAGCCTTCTGCAATTTCCACAATGCGACCCTGTTACGCGTGCCCTGCCATAAGAAATCTCTACATACCCTATGTAGTCTAGCAAAAAACCCCTTGGGTATCATGTATGGAATGTTATTGAAATAATGCAGCAGCCTAGGTAGCACGACCATCTTAAGCATAGCACCCCGGCCCATCATCGCTAAGGGTAGTTTCTCCCAAAACCTCATGCACTTCTCGATCCTCCCCACTGCCAATTCAGTATTGTGCCTGTGTTCCTCCCCGGTCGTGTGATATACGTCTATGCCAAGGTACCGAAAGGTGCTTGTCGCCCATGGGATTCGCAATACTGGCAACCTCTCAGCCGGTATCCCCACATAGCCGCCCAGCGGGAACAGGGTGAATTTCCGAGGGTTGACCGCTATACCAGAAAGCCAAGCAAACCTCTCCATCACCTCCAAGACATATTGCAAGTTCTCTTCAGGGTATTGGAGGTACAACAGCATATCGTCGGCATACAGGGATATCAGATGGCTCTCCCCCCCCACCTCTATGCCCACCGGGTCATACTGTTGCCGGAGGTAAATTGCCAAGGGCTCAAGGGCCAGGATGTACAACATTGGGGACCAAGGACATCCCTGCCTGGTGCCTCTACCTAACTGCCACCTATCCGACACTACTGCCCCCGTACGAACTCTGGCTAGAGGCGCGCTATATAATAATTCGGCCCACCTCCTGTACCCTGGCCCCATCCCGAAGTGATCCAGTGCCGCCAACAGCCACGGCCAACGAACAGAGTCGAACGCCTTGACCGCATCCAGCGCCACTATCGCCATTTCGCCGTCTTTGCTACATCCCCATTCGACCACTCTGTGTAGGCGTCTATGGTTGTGGGTAATGTTCCTGTCCGGGACATAGCCCGTCTGGTCAGGGTGAATCAGCTTGCCTATCACTCTCCTCATTCTAGCCGCCAAGACAGCTGTTAGGATCTTGCTGTCCTGGTTCAGCATTGACAAGGGTCGATAGGAGCCGCAACCGTGTCCCGGTGTATTGTGCTTGGGGAGTGGCACTATGACCGCTTCCCTGAGTGATTCTGGTAGCTGTCCCAGCTCAAACGCCTCATTAAACATGTCCAGCATGGGTGGGAGTACCTCCTCCCCATACGCCTTATAAAACTCGCTGGGGAACCCGTCCGCCCCCGGGGCCTTGCAAGTGGGCAGCTGTCGCACTATTTCTCTGAGCTCTTCCAGAGTGATCGGAGCATCCATCTCCTCTCGCTCTTCATCGCTGATTCTGGGCAGGCCTATATCCCCGAGTACTTCATCTATCTCCTCTCGGCTCCCCCCTTCCCGATCTTCATACAATGTTTGGTAGTATTCTGCGAATGCCCCATTTACCCCTTCTTGCGTATCGATCTCCGCACCCCCTTCGGTGATGACCGATCGGATCGGAGCCCTAGGGGTTTCGCTCTTATATAGCCAAGCGAGGAGCCTGCCTGTCTTGTCCCCACCCGCATGCAACCTCTCAATGTACTTCGTATAATTCAGGTTACAAAGTCTGTCCCAATGCCCAGAGCACCGCTGCTGCAGCTCAGTAACTACTTCCATATCGGTCCCACCCTTCTCCAATTCTTTTTCCAGCTCGATCTCGGCCTCTCGCAGGTCGGTCAGGATTCCGCCCATTAATCCCTTGGACTTCGCGATAGCAACTCCCCTCATCACCACCTTAAAAGCCTCCCACAAAGTACCAGCCGATTTGACACTCCCTGTGTTCGACTCAAAATACGCGACTATCTCCTCCCTCATGTCCTCCTTGAATACCGGATCCCGTAGCGCTTCCGCCCGAAGGCGCCATGTTGGAATCCGTGCACGTGGGGGGCGCAGCCGCCAATGCATGATTAGGGGCGAGTGGTCCGAGAGGACCCTCGCCCTGTAGTCAATCTGTTCACACTCCGTAAGAATGTCTGGAGTGGCAAAAAAGTAGTCGAGCCTCGTGTGCAGTTGGTGCGGAGCCGAATAGTGCGAATACTGCCTCCCACCCGGGTGTCTCGCTCTCCACACGTCTACCAGGCCTAGATCCGCTAGCAGCGACTGCAACACCTTGGCCGCTGGGCTGGGCCTAACCATTTTGTCATCCGACCTGTCCTCCCTGGGGTTAAGCACACAATTAAAGTCTCCACCCCAGATTACTGTGCTCCCCATCCCTTCACCGAGTCTCGCGCACAGTGTCTTGAAGTAAGTCGCTGTGTCCTGGTTGGGCGCATAAGTGTTTATGATACAGACAACTCTACCTTCCACAATCCCCCGAACCATGGCCAGCCGCCCGTCCGACTCCACAACCTCCCCCAAGAGCTTGAACGGGACATGTGGTGCAACCCAAACCAGCACACCCCTGGCATACGCAGAGAATGTGGATCCAACCACTGTCCCCCTCCATTTTCTCCGCACCATTTCAAGTTTATCCCGTGTCAAATGCGTCTCCTGTAACAAGGCCACGTCTATCCTCTGCCTCTTCAAATACAACATGACCTTATTACGCTTCAGGTAGCTATTCAACCCTCTAACATTCCATGTCAATACCTTAAGGTCTCCCATGATTTATCCGTAGCTCCCACTTCCCCCTCTGGTCTGATCGCCTCCCCCCAGTCCCGAATACATCCCTTCTCAGTTTCTTCCCCAGGCTCACATAACAACTAACACCCCCCACCCCCCTAACCCAACTAACTGCCCAGCTCCATCCCTGGATCTCAGGCATCCCCGTGTTCGGTGCTCTACGGAAGCCCCCGTAGAGAACCCGACAGGGTGTCACACCCCACACAGTGACTAACCTAACCACACACTGGGGTACGAATAAAACGGCCCTCGGATGCCCCCTACACATTTATATCCGCGCTCGCGGACCATGTTCGAAACAGTTAAAAAGTACATCCCCATCACAAAGTGGCAAAGACTATATTCCAGTCCAAATGTTCAAAGTCCGCCGGGCCCACTGTTTCACTTAACTCTCCCTGCTCCGTCCGCCATCTGCTCATCAGGCTCCTGAGGGCAGTTCTGCGCATCGAGCCATTCCATGGCCTCCTCAGGAGTGTCGAAAAACAGCGTCTTAGCCTTGAAGAAGACCTTAAGTTTGGCTGGGTAGAGTAACATATACTTGAAACCGGCCGTCCGCAGGCGCCTTTTGACCGCCCCAAAGTTCATCCGACTGCGCTGCACTTGTAGAGTGTAGTCGGGGTAAGCAGTGATGGTTGCCTCCCCTCGCCATATGGTGCCCCCTTTACGAAAATGTTCCAGAATCTTCTCCCGGTCTTTGTAGTTGAGGATCTTGGCGATCACGGGCCTGGGCGGATTACCCGGCGGTGGCCTTCTGATCAGGGCCCTATGTGCCCTCTCCACTGCAAATCCCTGCGTTAGGGCACCTCCGGTGATCTCCTGCAGCAGCAAAGTCTCAATAAAATCTGTGGGATTCTGGCCCTCAGCTCCCTCCGGTAGGCCCACAATCCGGATGTTGTTTCTGCGGGCCCGACCTTCTGCCTCTTCAGCCCTGCTTTCCAGGTTGCCTACCCTCTGCACCGGGGCATGGATCTCTCGTTCTTGAGCATTGGCCTACGCCATATGCCCTTTTGTGCATCAGGCTTCTCCCCGGGGCATCTAGACTGCTAAAGGATATAACTGGCATACTATGAAGGGATTAGAAAAAAGCAGTTGAAAGAAATATGCAGTTGAAACTTTTCTGAGCACACTGCTTTATCGATGACCGATCTGAACAGCTTGTACAGTTTTCATTAAACTCTTCCGGCCACGCGTGCCAGGTAAGCGGGCAGACAAAGATATATAAGGAGGGCAATTTCCAAGTGGGGCCCAAAGAATCGTGTCCAAACACTGATCTGAGCACCAACAAGGACGAAATAGGGAGATGGACCTGTTCAGGTTAGCCCCATCAACACAATGCAAGTACGCGTGTGCACAACGCTTGAATCAAAAACGCCAAGAAAGTAATTTCACTCTCCCTAACATTTTCGTTCTCATAGCTTGGAAACAGTTACATGAGCTCCGCTTTAGCCCATTGGCAGTTTGTGCTTCTGCAGATTCAGCCTAGCCTCAGCCTCCAATCACAGTGCCCTTCAGGGCCTAACCTATCATTTTCTTCCCCAGGTAACAGACTCATCTTTCAATGCAGGAACACCTTCACAATACATACAGTGACCCCACACATATGACAGATTTATACCTGTTAGCACACACATTGGGTACCTTCCCAAAGAACAGGTAATTTAGCCGTGTTCGTTCTTGCAGAGGGGCGCCCATGGACTATTTTTTCATTGTTCAAGGGATTTAGGTTTAGTCACCCTAAGTTTCCTAGGGTCATCCACATGTGGACCCCTTGCTCAATGTTCTCAGAGAGGCACAGCTCCACCTCACTGATGAGGCCCAACCAGGCCAAAACACGTGGCTGGGGATTCTGTCGGTACTCTTGTTCAGAAGAGAATTGCCTGGCATTTTGGTGCTGGACTGTCCTTGTGCAGGACAAAGACTGATATGTAGTGGACATTTCTCTTCTGTGAAAGGATGGTGAGCTAAAGACTCTGGTTGAGACTCAAACCTGGGATATAGGATGGTAGAGAGAAACTCCCAGAACCCCCCCTTACTTAAGCACACACCTTGCCACATGAATCTCATCAGTGCCACTCCGAGCTGATCGCGCAGCCCGAACATTCGCTATCACTATTATGTAACCCTTATCACTCTCCAGACCAGCCGCTAGCCTAGTGTCCCAGCAAGGGCATCTAATAGACCTTGGACTTTCCCCTGCAGATAAAACATATATCCACATGCATGTGTCACTGCCACATATGGCACTCAGGACTTTCTTTCCCCCCTAAAATGCAGGTATCAGGAGGCTGACAAAATAGCAAAGTGCAGTAAATAAGACCATGTTATATTACATCATCATTAACGGAGCATTACAGATCAGTTTACATTACATAATTTCGCATCATTACACATAATTCCCATGCATAGTTCAACAACCTAAGGCTGGCCTAATTCATGGGAATGGGAAAACGACAGTAGGTAGGTGCATCAAAAGAAGCAAGGTGGGCAGACCACCAGAACGTGCCAAGCACGAGGAAGGACGAAGCAGTTCGAAGGAACAACAAATAAAATCAGAACAGGGAAAACGCCACAGTGGGTGTGAGAGCAAAAACAATGAGCTGCAGCTCTAGCAGCGCTCCCTATCATTTTCACTCGAGTTTGTCGATTTCACAGATGTGTGTTTGATGAGCTGCAATGTCAGACATCATCACATACACACAAGCTTTATTTCTACCCTGAGAGACTCTTGAGTCCATAGAGTTTTGCGGCATCCAGTCTTCCCATCAACAACGTTTCCATCGAGACTTTTTCCATCGAGAGGTTTTGCAAAAAAATTTTTCCATCGAAAGTATGTGTGTGTGGGATAAAGGGTTAATTTTGTTTGGGGTGGGTTTAGAAGAAAAACAGGGGGTTTGGAGGGTGACACCCCCCCCAAATTGCTAAAAATGCATTCGATGGAAAAAAATTGTTACAAAACTTTCAATTAATTTTCGTTTCGTTGTAAAGTTGTTTTGGGACACCGTGGCCCTCATTAGGACCCTGGCTTTAAGGGTTTAACGGCGCCGTAAAAGGTGTCGGCGCCGTTAAACCCTTAACGCCTTACTACGAGGTCCCTTTGCGGGACCCGACCATGACGGCTGGTCTAGACCAGCCGTTAAAGTAGGGGCCCGCAAAGGGACTCTCGAGGTAAGTATGGTACCGCAATTTGCGGTACCATGCTTACTGCCTTCCCCATTCCCATTATGCCCTATGGGGCAAAAATAAGAATGGAGAAGGGCCATGGTGGCATGGGGAATTACCACCCCGCCAACCTTGGAATGGGGTGCTAATTCCCCATTCCGCCATGGCGGACTCCGGCATCGACCATGGTGCTAACAGGACCATGGTTTTCCGCCGGAGTCCTAATGAGGCCCGTATAACATGTTGTCCCTAAGTGAGTAATGTTGCATGACAGTGAGGTCTCCCCTTATTGTGCTTACCTTTATCAGTTTCAGGGAGTGAAAGCTTGCGGTACTTCAGAGGTGAACATAAAGGCTACCCCTGTGTAATAACTCGGGCTGTTTTCAGCACTGAGACATTGGGCCTCATTACGACCCTGCCGGTCCGGAAAGAATGGTGGTGGTAAAACCGCCATCACCGTTTTTTCCGGAACGGCTGATTAAGAGTCTGGCAGGCGGGAGGAGTCACTCCCGCCAGGTCTGACCTGGTGGGTTTAACACCACCTGACTGCAGGCAGAAATGGAAACACCAGCTCCGTCATAGACAGAACCGGTGTTTCCATTGTCCCCATCCCCATGGAGTCCTGTAGGACTCCATGGGAATGGGGACTTACACAATTCCGCCTCCGGAATTCCCGGGTCACCGGGGTCATAATGCCCTGGTATTTCCGGGAGTCACGGAGGCGGAATGGTAATACGAGTCCGGCGGTAACCTGCCAGTTTTTCCAGCTCGGTTACCGCCAGACTAATAATGAGGCCCATTGTTTCTATGAAAGTTTACATGTGATACTGGGCCTCATTACGAGTCCGGCGGTAACCGAGGTGGTAAAACTGCCTGGTTACCGCCGGACTCGTATTACCATTCCACCTCCGTGACTCCCGGAAATACCAGGGCATTACGACCCTGGTGTCCCGGGAATTCCGGAGGTGGAACATCACCTCCCGCCTGCAGGACTCGGGATCGGGTGGTCTGGAATTAACAGTGGTGGTGGGTTTACCGCCACTGTTAATTCCGGACCGCCCGACCTGTAATGAGGCCCACTGACATTGCCATATTTGGGCCTGGCTCTCTCTGTCTTGTAGTTCAAATCTGCAGAGGACATGACCAAATAGTAATGGATGGATGTCTGGATTCAAATTTGGATGCGTATACGAAGAGCTGGCTCGGAAGGAAAGCTGAAATCTTTGAATGTGGGAGCCTAGAATCGTTGTGTGACCTGAAATTCTTTGGGCCTCATTACCCGGTAGGCGGAGAGCCATGGCGCTATTAGCGCCATGGCTCATGCCGGTAAAATACCGGCACTGCCTTGGCGGAAAGGGGATTTACCGCCCCATTCCAAGGTTGGAGGGGCGGTAAATCCCCCTTCCACCATTGCCCTTCCCCATTCCCATTTCTGCCCCATAGGGCTCTATGGGAATGGGGAAGGCGCTAATTACGGCACCGCAATTTTGCGGTGCCGTAATTAGCTCTGAGGTCCCTTAGCGGGTTGGATTTTAACGCCTGCAAAAAGTAGGCGTTAAATCCCCCAACCCGCAAAGGGACCTCGTAGTAAGGCGGTAAGGATTTACCGGTAACGGAATTTTACCGGTACCGGTAAATCCTTACCGCCATCTGTGTAATGAGGCCCTTTGAATCAATGTAACCCATGTGATGGGTACACACAGCGAGGGGTGAGAGCACTGACACAAAGGTGCCCTGTCACCTGAGAGTGCCAGAAGATGTGTAGCTGTCTAACCTGCGCTGGACCTTGAACTGAGAGGATCCATAGATGTCACCTGATGGTGAGTCACTGAGGGCCTCCTGCCCCTTTCTGCAACAGCTGTTTCACCATACACTAGCTTCAGTATCTCGACTCATATGCTTCGCAGTTGCGACTTCATCCTGAACATCCAACAACAGCTGACCCACATGTTGCAGGTGACCCCAAAACATGTAGAACTGCACGGCAGCAGCCCCTGACAACTAACTCAAAGCAGACATTTAACACCTCCAGTTGGAAACACTCAACGAATATGTACCTCAAGGTATCATCCACATGGATGGCTGAGAATTCAAACCAAACTCTACTCTGGCACTGAGAGATCCGACTGTGAGTAGGTGGCTCTTGCAAGGGAGCTGTGGGATGTTTGACAGCTAGAGTACCTGGACCAGAGCACGATGCAATAGTGACAAACTCTAACATGTATCCAACATGATAACCAGGTCAGCATCAGGACCATCTACTGATGTTCTATCAGGCCTTGTCCAAAAACGAATCAGTATTCTGGGGTAGCCTTGCAGCACGCTTGAGCTGTGATTGGTGTAGCATCCTCCCATGGCACCCCATCATTGAATATTAAGCCCCGATATGTCGTACAATTACCTGTAACCTTGTGGTTGTCAGAAACCCGAGGCTATCTTTATTTTATCATCAAGTGTGCATAAATACACCCACTTGCCTTTCAATGCTCTTTTCTAAATCTGTGTGTATTCCCTTATTTAAGGTGAAAACATGTTATCCTATAATCATGTTGATCGTCCCTCCCAAGAACGTTGCCTTTTTGTTGTTGCTATTCTACCAAAGGTTTTGCTAGTTGGAACTGGGAAACTCATGCCTATATACACAAATATCCAACTCAGATGACCGGCCATAGACACGGGTGCAAACCTGTGACAATGGGTTGAGGTATCAACGTACATAATAGAGGGCATAGTGAATGTTGAAGTGAGCAATGCATCAAAGCGGGAAAACCATCATGAGAAAAGCAAAGACCAGGTTGCTGGACTGAGTGGTTAGGTATTTGGCAATATTGCTCTGGGATTGGTTGGAATGACAGGAATCTGAACTCCAGTCTAGAGATGGGGCAACACTGGTTTGCTTTCACAGCCTGGAATTGGAAACATGAAGCCGGAGTGAGTGTTGTTTTCTGCATGAGAGGCAAAGGGTATCAGCATGGGGGCTGCAATGAGGACATTCCCAAACTCAGGGATTGCTTCATCCGGGCTCCTTCAACACTTCCCAACACGTTGTGACCTGGTAGGTTCCAGGCCCACGCGCGATGCCGATGCTGTTGCACTGCTGTTTCTAGTGCAACATCACTGCCCTCCATTACATCTCAGGAGACATCTACCATCAGTATTTAGGAACATGATTTCCCAGTAATGCAAACACGCCAAGCATGGCAATCCATTAGGAAGTGGTGACAGTGTCTCCCAGTCAAAATGCAAACATACATACACTATGTGAAAAAAAGATTCTGGGCAGAGAAAAATAACCACTATAAGGTGGTGAAAGAATAGTACTAGGGGAATAATTGCATCGTCTGCCAGTCTTCAATATACAGCTTTCCACTTGACTTAGCATCCCGGCATGTAGTGATGTGGCAAATCTCTTGGGTGCCTTCACTCAGCATCATCCCACACCAAGGGATGCTGACCATGGACAACACACAACAGCGGCCCCTTTACCATGGCTCTTCTGCCGTAGTAGGGCCACAATCATTGTACTTCAGTATCATTCGGTCCGTTTTCTGGTTCCTGCATTGTGCACTATCCATGCAGCTCCAGCAGCACAGCTTGAGCCTTGCCACTGTTGCTCCCTGCATACTTTTCTGAACCTGCAGTAAAGGACAGAGGTAAGTCCCACCAGCCTCAGGACATCTTAGAACGAATACGTTCTGAGCACAACCTTCACCAGGCCCTTAATTACCATTACAACGTGCACCCTCTTTGAGGATACTCATCATCATTACCACACCCATTCTCATTCCGGTCCCAAATTATTTTGCACATTTTTGTCCCAGTGCCATGTTGTCATTCCTGTGTGAATCCTAGTACTGGTCTGCCCTTAACATTACTGCATGAATCCTCATCCCAGTCTATCCTTTCAGTATGCATCTGCATCCCAGGTCTTCATTACCACACCCATCCTTCTTGTGGTCCCTCATTAACGCCTGTGTTCTTCTCCCAGGCCATTATTACCCTTACCACAGACATCCTCATCACAGAACCTCATTAACATTACCATGCAAATCCTCATCCCAGTCCTTTATTACTCATCCCGGTCACGCAATACCACACGCATCATGACCCCGGGAACTCACTACTGATACTGCATGCATCTTAGTTCTGGGCACACATTATCATTACCATGTGCATCCTCATCACAGTCCCTTACTGCCTTTCTTGATTTGTGATTTGTGAATTTGTAAAGCGCATATCCGCATGGAACAGTGAGAGGCTGCATCTAGCGGCAGATGTCACAGGAAGCACAACGAAGAGACAGATCGTTTGAACAGTAAAAGGTTATTGAAAAAGATGGGTTTTTAGCTTTTTCCTGAACAGGGACAGAGAGTTTAGTTTTCGAAGATCGGAGGGCAGAGAATTCCAAGCCTGTGGGCCGCCGATAGAGAAGCTTCTATCTCCACGGTATACAAAATGAGCGGAGGGAATATTGAGAAGGTATTGGTCAGGAGACCGGAGGGAACAGGGTGATTTTTGAGTGAAGGTCAGAAGGGGCGGTGCTATGAATACATTTGAAGATCAAAGAGAGGATCTTAAAAATAATCTTCTCTTCAACTGGTAGCCAATGAAGGTTCTTACGAAACATTGAGATTGGGGTGAATTGAGTAAGGCTATAGTGAAGTCTCACTGCTGCATTCTGGGCAACCCAAAGACGGTGTAACTGACCAGTTGGGCGTCACAATAGTCCAGTCTGGAATGTACACTGGTTCAAACTGCTGGATGATCTGATTCATCAATCAAAGTCAGAACAGGTCTCAAAAGTAGTTGCTAGTAGATTAATGTAACAACTTTACTGACATACAGATTGCAGCTAAGGTTCACCTGCAACAAGCATCCTGGATTTTTCACATTTGTCGAGAAGGTGGTGGGACTTTAAAAAGAGATGGACAGGACAGGACATTACTGTGCGTATCCTCGTCCCGGTCCTACAATACAATTATTGCATGCATCCTCGTCCCAGGCCCTCAGTACTGGGCACATTCTGATCCAAGTACTTCATTCCAATAACTGCGCACATCCACGTCCATAACCCTCAGAACCCTGCACATTATTGTCCCGTTCCCTCATTACCATGACAGGGTGCAACTTCATCCTAGTCCCTCATTACCATTATGGTGCTCATCATGGTACTGGACCCTCTTTCCCGGGTGCATGCTCTCCTGATTTGTCATTACCATTAGTGCATGCATGCTCATCCCAATCGCTCATTAACATTATCAAGCACATCCTCGTCACACTTGCCCATGAACCTTGCATTTGCATCACGTTCCGTTATTCTTAAATCCTCATGCCAGTCCACCTTACCATGCTCATTCTTGCCCCTTATGAACCTTACTGCGTGTATCTTCGCCCTTCCACCTGCATCCTCCGTCCGGTCCCTCATTGCCGTGCACATTCATGGGCCATTCCCTCATTACCATTTCTTCACGCATCCCCTTCCCAGAACCTCATAACCATCACTGCCTGTCTCCTCATCCCTGTCTCCCATTACTGTGCTCATCCTCGCCCCAATGCCTAATTACGATGACTATATGCATCATCGTCTCGGTCCCATGTGTATGTATGACTCCTCCTCCTGGTTCCCCATTACTGCACGCATGCTCATCCCGGTGCCTGATTATCATCACTGTGAGAACTCCACTCTTGCAGTATCATTACTAAAATCACAGACATCCTTGATCTGTTGCCACATTACCACAAACATCCTCATCCCGGTCCAGCATTGCCATGACTGGGTTCATCCCCATTCCAGAGCCTTATTAGCGTTAATGGGCGCATCCTCTTACCATTACCACGTGCATCCTCTCCCCCGTCATCAGTTACTGCATGTATTCCTATCCCAGGCCCTCATTACCCTTTCTGCGTGCATTCTCATACAGATCCCCCAGTGACACACTCATCATTGTCCTGGTCCCTCATTGCCCTTACTGCGCTCATCCCTGTCCCACTCAATTATTACAATACTTGTCTACATCCTCATCTGGTCCCTCATTGCCATGCCCATTCTTGTCCCAGACCCTCATTACCATTTCTGCGTGCATTCTCATACAGATCCCCCAGTGACACTCTCATCCTTGTCCTGGTCCCTCATTGCCCTCACTGCGCTCATCCCAGTCCCACTCAATTATTACAATACCTGTCTTCATCATCATCTAGGTCCCTCATTGCCATGCCCATTCTTGTCCCATACCCTCATTACAATTCTGGGTGCATTCTCATACAGATCCCACAGTGACACACTCATCCTTGACCTGGTCCCTCATTGCCCTTACTGCACTCATCCCAGTCCCACTCAATTATTACAATACCTGTCTTCATCCTCATCTAGGTCCCTCATTGCCATGCCCATTCTTGTCCCATACCCTCATTACAATTCTGGGTGCATTCTCATACAGATCCCACAGTGACACACTCATCCTTGTCCTGGTCCCCCATTGCCCTTACTGCACTCATCCCAGTCCCACTCAATTATTACAATACCTGTCTGCATCCTCATCTAGGTCCCTCATTGCCATGTCCATTCTTGGCCCAGACCCTCATTACCGTTTCTGGGTGCATTCTCATACAGATCCCCCAGTGACACACTCATCCTTGTCCTGGTCCCTCATTGCCATTACTGCGCTCATCCCAGTCCCACTCAATTATTACAATACCTGTCTGCATCCTCATCTAGGTCCCTCATTGCCATGTCCATTCTTGTCCCAGACCCTCATTACCGTTTCTGGGTGCATTCTCATACAGATCCCCCAGTGACACACTCATCCTTGTCCTGGTCCCTCATTGCCCTTACTGCGCTCATCCCAGTCCCACTCAATTATTACAATACCTGTCTGCATCCTCATCTAGGTCCCTCATTGCCATGTCCATTCTTGTCCCAGACCCTCATTACCGTTTCTGGGTGCATTCTCATACAGATCCCCCAGTGACACACTCATCCTTGTCCTGGTCCCTCATTGCCATTACTGCGCTCATCCCAGTCCCACTCAATTATTACAATACCTGTCTGCATCCTCATCTAGGTCCCTCATTGCAATGCCCATTATTGTCCCAGACCCTCATTACCGTTTCTGAGTGCATCTTCAACCCAGTCCTTTATTACCATTACTGGACTACCCAGTCCCCCATTACCCTGTGCATCCTTGCCCAGATCCTCCATTAACATTACTGTAGACATCCTTATCCGGGTTCTCCATTACCATTTAGGTTTGCATCTTCCTTCTGGTCCATGTGCCCATCACCCTGGTCTTTCACTACTACACAAATCCTTGTCCTGATCCTACATTACTGTGTACAACCTCATCCCGGCCCCTCATAACCATTGCTGTGCTCAAACAAGTCCTATGCTCTCATTACCATTATCCCTTGCACTACTGTTCTATCCCATCAATACTGCACACTTTCTCGTTCTGGTCCCTAATTACTGCAAGCATCGTCATCCCGGTACCTCATTACCATTACTGCGTTCATCCTTGTCCCAGCCCACATTACTGTGTGTTTTCTTGTCCCAGTCCCTCTTACCATTACCGTATGCATCCTCATCCTGGTCCATCATTACCATGTGCATCCTTGTCCTGTCCTCCCATTGCTGCATGCATTCTTGGTCTGGGCCCTCATTACCATTACTGTGCGCCTCCTTCTCCTGCGCCCTCATTAGCGCATGCATCCTTTTCTCGGTCCCTCGTTACCATTACCGTCTGCATCCTCGTCCTGATCTCCCATTATCACACGTATACACATCCTGGGCCCTTCTTACCATTACTCATCTTCATCTTGGGCCCTCATTACCATTACTGCCTGCTTCCTCATCCTTGTTCCTCAGTACTATTAATGCACATATCCTCATTCCAGTCCCTCATTACCCTGCACATTTTTAACCTGGTCATTCATTACTGCAGGCATCCTCATCCCAGGTCCTCATTACCAGTGCCAGTTTAACGCACGATAGGGTGTTGCCATGCAGAACATACTTTTGAGCACAAGGATCCACACTTCATAGGGATTGGACAGCCTATTAGTTAGGGTTAAGACTCTTGAAGAATTTCCTAAAGTATATTTACACTGACCACAGGTTTCAGGTTGTGGATTTGCCTTTGTTAATATTCCTTTAGGCCAATAGTTACTGTATATATGTTCCTTAGTTAGTGTTGTGTTGGTTTTGTTAATATTGCTGTGGTTTCTCCTTGTGTTTGACTTAAAAGGTCTTTAATAAATGTATATGTATTTTTCATATATACTCCAGACTGAGAGTAATTTGTGGTATTGTTTACTCTGTGTGCTCATTGTGGGCTTTCGATCACACTCACCCCTCCTGAGACCTACGGCCTAATTCCGAGTCTGGCGGTAACCCTGCCGGTGCTACCTCCGGGTTGCCGCCGGACTCAGAATGATTTACTGGTGCCTGACTTCCTGGTAACACCAGGGGATTACAACCACGGCAGTCCGGGAAGTCAGGCGCCTGCAATTTGAAAGTCCCCGTTCCCATAGAGTCCTATGGGACCCTATGGGAATGGGGACCATGGAAGCACCGGCACCGTTGTTCCGTGGTGGCTTGCCTACCATGGCCGCTCTGCCCAGCAGAGTCCGCCCTGTCGGGCACAGCAGCTCCGACAGGCAAACCCGTAGTGGGCCGGTCCGGAAACAACAGTGCCGGTAGGCTTACTGGCACCGTTGTTTCCAGACCAGCACACTTGTAATGAGGCTCCTAGACTTGACCGCTGCCAATGCTACCTTGATTGGTCTGGCTTGTCCAGAAGGTTACCCTGTTCCAAAAAACTAGGCTGGCCTTCTAAGCCTCTGGCCACCAGGTCTGAGTTCAGAAATCCATCTTAACACATGCCACATAACAAACTATTACTTAGGGCCTGGTTACAAGTGTGCCGGTCTGGAAACAACGATGCTGGTAAGTCTACCGGCACCGTTGTTTCTGGATCTGTACACTACGGGTTTGCCTGCTGGAGCTGCTGTGCCCAACAGGGCTGACTCTGCCGGGCACAGTGGTCATGGTAGGCAAGCCATCATGGAAGCACCGGCACCGTTAACAAAGGTGCCGGTGCTTCTGTGGTCCCCATTCCCATAGAGTCGAGGAGGACACTATGGGAATGGGGACTTGCAAATGACTGGCGCCTGATTTCCCGGACCGCCAAGGTTGTAATCCCCCAGTGTTACCAGGAATTCAGATGCCAGTAATTGTTTTCGGGTCCAGCAGTAACCCGCCGGTATCACCAGCAGGGTTAGCACCAGAGCCGTAATGAGGCTCTTAGTGTTCTGCATGGAGCCCTTACGGCTCCCTGCAGAGAGTGGTGACCTGCTACTATGGGCAGTTGGGAGCCACCACCTTGCATGAGTTGCAGGCTGCCCCCACGCCTCGGTGGTAGGCAAAGCAGTCCACTGTGTGCTATATGTACATGAGAAACTCTGCTGCCTCCTACTGAGCAGGTGCTCATCCCCCAGTACATTTGTTTGTTTGTTTGTTGAGGAACCCTTTTAGTTCCCCAAAAAACATAGCACATGGGAATGGGAGGCGGCAGGGAGGCGGAAGTCTGACCCCCACCTCTTATTTTTGCTCTAACAGTGTAGACACACTGACTGGTAGGAGAGGAGTCCACTGCTGTCAGTCAGGTTTTTTACGTTGTTAGATAAGAGAGGATGGCCATCCAGTCCTCTCTGTGGCGGGATGGGTGCACATGGTGGTGTTGAGCAGATATGTGTTTTTATGTAATGCCTTTATGTATGTATATGCACTGGTTGGTGTGTTTGTGTTTATTTATGCATGCATGCAAGGAGTTGTTTGAATGTTGTGTGAATGCATAGGTAAAAGTGTTGTATGTGAGTTTGTGTGTGCCAGCCCTAACTCTAACATTTAGCGACTCTTAATGTGGCATGGCATTTTTTACTTGGTATCAAGGGTAATGCAAACTGGATAAGTGTTATTACGGGTCTGGGGGGCTAGCTCTGGGGCAACCCGTCGGCCCTTGAAGCAAGGTAACGTTGAGCAACACAGGTTCAAATCCTGGTCCCGCGCTTAGAGACTAATCTCCAGCGTTAAGCGTATGATAAAAGATTAATTAAACTGGCAATGCAAGCCAGTCTACGCATCTTCAAACATGTTAAGTATTGTTATGTGGCTAGCCTGGCCTACGTTGCTGCAGCCAGTCCGGACATGTTTTATGACTCTGGCATGACATTCTTTACTGGAAATCAAGGTCAACACAGATATGATAAGAGTGTTATGTTGCTAGACTGGCCTACATTAGTGCATCTAGCCTGGTTACATTTTCTGTGTTGGAATAGCATTTTTTACTGGGCATCAAAGTTACAGCAAACATGAAAAGTGTGGCTATATGGCTAGGTTCACCTACATTGCTGCTACCAGTCTGGTTATGTTTTTTTTATTTAGCATGACTTTTTTACTGGGCATCAAGGTTAAAGCAAGATTATCTAAGTGTAGATAAGGCTGGCCTACATTGCTGCAGCCAGTCTGGTTTCATTTTCTGACTGTGAAATGTTATTATTTACCTGACATCAAGGGTAAAGCAGACATGATGAAAGTTGTTATGTGGCTAATCTGGTCTACATTGATGCAGCCCGTCTGTTTACATTTTCTGACTCTGACATAATATTTGCACTTATTATTGTACTTTAGCACCAAGATGCCTTTTTGGCTTTGGTTTGCACGCAATAAATTAAAATACATTACATTACATTACATTACTTTGTATCATGGTAAAAGCAAAATTATACATGTTTATGTGGCCTACATTGCTGCAGCCAGTCTGGTTACATATTCCTACTATGGCATGGCATTTTGTACTGGTCATCAAGGTTAGAGTAAACAGGAAAAGTGCTTTTATTTGGCTACACTGACCTACATATTATAATTATACTAATAATTATACAATGTTGCAGCCAGTCTGTTTACGCCTTCTTACAGTCACATGACATTTTTACTAGGCATCAAGTTTAAAGCAAACATGTTAAGTGTTGTTATGTGGCTAGACTGACTTATGCTACTGCAGCCAATCTGTTTACATTGTCTGTCTCCAACATAATATTTGCACTGGGGTCAAGATTAAAGCAAACATGATAAACGTTGTGCTCTGACTAGACTGGTCGGCATTGCTGCAGCCCATCTGGTTACATTTCTTGACTCTGACCTAATATTTGTACTGGGTACAATTTTTACAGACTTCTTCGGTTCAAAAAGTGCATCTTTTTTTCCATCATTAGAGCTGCTTTCGA
Source organism: Ambystoma mexicanum (assembly GCF_040938575.1). Classification (NCBI taxonomy): domain Eukaryota; kingdom Metazoa; phylum Chordata; class Amphibia; order Caudata; family Ambystomatidae; genus Ambystoma; species Ambystoma mexicanum. The sequence goes on along the minus strand of NC_090922.1, from coordinate 1,041,481,784 downwards.
CTGTTCAAAGGCTTGCTGGGCCGTGGTCGACCACAACGATTCTGCCTCCTTTAGTCGCCAGGTTCAGATGAATATGCCACAAAAGTTCACCATCCCCAGATAACTCTGCACAGCGGACGAGTTTGTCGGGTTTGTCAATGGATTCAAAAAATGGGCTCCTGGTTATGGACCTATTCTACCCAGGAGGGTTACTTTAAGACAAAAATTACAATTGAATAGGTACAAAGAAGAGTGCTCTAATGAAAACACACTGTTTCACCCCTTATTACCCTCTGCATTAAAGGAGAAAAAGAAAGAAACTCACTTTCTTTGTTGTTTGGAGAAAATAATAGTTTGTTTATCTATGCAGTTGAAAAAATCAACATAGAGTGAACAGTTCTCCAAACAGCATAACATCACACGGTTTAATGAAACCAACCGTACAGGCTTATAGGATATATTTACAAACACATGGGGTCACATAGTTTGACACAACAGTCGTGTAGGTAACGCAAACTCAATCAAAATACATAGTTTGTTATGGTGATTCATATACTTCAGTATAAAACAACACAATTAGACAAAGTAAGCAACAACAGAAAAAAAAAAAAAAAAAGGGGTTCGTGAATTGACAATTGGTAGTGGACAGTGACAATGCACTGTTGTTCGGGGTGCGTCTACACCAAGGTGTTTCGGCCGTTTAGGTGGACCAATTATGTCCCAGCATATGTACGGCCTTCATCAGGACGAAGTGCTGCACGGGGTGGAATAGGTGCTGCAGGGGAAAGGGAAAAACTCGTCAGGGGAGTGTGTTCGAGCGTGTATCATTTAAACAAAGGAATAAATCCAATACTGGGAGGCCCCAGCTTACCTGTGGATAATTATTTCCACTGGCACGAATTTCTAGTATTACGCCAGGCGTGGGAAGGATCTTAGTGTAATCCTATTAAAAAGCAAAGAAGGGCACTCAATAGTGATCTGGTGTCTTACAGATACTTAAATAACAAATGAGTTATAGGTCAACCAATCTTACCTCACTTGTGAGGATCTTGGAGTGGGATGGACTCTGATTTTAAATATGCGGTCCTCGCGCGGAAACCTGAACACCTAAATGAATAAGGGGCATATTAGTGGGGGTTCCACTCAGGGAACAAAATGCCTGACCTAATGGTGGTGTGTCTACAAAGATCTTACCTTTGTTCATGAATCACGAATAGCGGGCCAGTGGAGAGCGCTGTAGAAATGTGCTGACTCACTCCGGGGCTCGAAAGGGGCCTGGCGGCATAGCGTTAGTAACGCTGTTACTAGGAGCCTTTTCTATTTATACGGCGGCCATTTTGGATCGAGTGCGTCCGAAAATGACAGATAACTCAGCCATTAGGGCTCGGACTGGAAAAATACACTATTATCAGTCTTGGCCATGGTATGGCCAATCTAAAAACGTAATTTAGAATATAAATTTGAAAAATGATATCTATGTCGGCCATGTTGGATCGAGTGCGTCCGAAAAAGACAGATAACTCCACCATTAGGGTTCGGATTGGAAAAATACACTAATATCAGTCTTGGCCATGGTGTTGCCAATCTAAAAACGTAATTTGGAATGTAAATTTGAAAAATGATATCTATGTCGGCCATGTTGGATCGAGTGCGTCCGAAAAAGACAAATAACTCCACCATTCATGCTCGGATTGAAAAAATAAACATTTATCAGTCTCAGCCATGGTGTGGCCTGTCTAAAAAAGTAATTTAGAAGTGTAAAATTGAAAAATGGTTTCCATGGTAACCTCAGAAGCCTTGTTGAAGAACAGGGCGTATTAGTGAAACTAAAGGGAAATTAAAGTAAATTGGAACACTGAAAGCGCTCCTTGTGCTTGAAATGACTGGCAGGGTAGTGACATGACGTGATGTTGACATGCTTTTAGTAATGGAAAACAAATCCACATAGTAACATAGCACAATTTGTACACATGTTCGACAAGGGACAATTTGTATACAGGTTCGAGTGGCCCAGTCAACTCAGTGTTATGCATGCCATTCGACATTGTTGGAAATCTTTACAGCTGATAAACACTGATAGGCATCTTAATTCATTCATAGCCCTTTGGTAGAGATTTCATATTACATTTCTTGACCGCAGGTCATAGGCATTTTACAGGTGCATATACATAATGACGCTGCCAATGTTTGGGATCTACAGAAAAGATTTCCATTCTACCGCAATATTCAAACCTGCGTGCACAGTGTTTAGTTTGTGGACCCAACGCTGTTCTAATTGCGTCAGTGTTTTATTTAAGTCTCCCCCCCGCTTTGCAGGTGTTACTTTTTGTAGAATGAACCATCGTAGATCTGTATCTTTGTGGTTTTTGTTGGTAAAATGTTCTACTAGTGGCTTGTCGGCAACTTTGTTCCTAATACAGGACCGATGTTCCGATATTCGCATCTTGATGGCCCGTATGGTTTTGCCTACGTATATCAGGTTGCAAGGGCATTGTATCACGTAGATCACTCCCTTCGTGTTGCAGTTAGTGAAATCATTCATGGTCCATTTTACTCCGTGATGTTCAAAAGTTTTTTTCTGTAGAGTTAAAGGGCATGCTACACAGTGGCCACACTTGTGGTGGCCCACTAAGGGAGGCATATCCCATAATGTGGCTTGTATTGCTCGTGGTGGTTCTATGAACGTGTGAACCAATGCGTCTCTTAAACTTCTGTTCTTTTTGAATGCAAAACATGGGACCTTGTCCAGTGTCCCCGGATGTTTGATCAAATGCCAATTCTTTTTTATGGTTTTCTGAAGCAATGGACTTAGTGGTCCAAAGGTTGTGACACATACCATCCTGTTCAACTGGAGCGATCAAAGGAACCGGCAATGGTTATGGTTCCTTTGATCGCTCCAGTTGAACAGGATGGTATGTGTCACAACCTTTGGACCACTAAGTCCATTGCTTCAGAAAACCATAAAAAAGAATTGGCATTTGATCAAACATCCGGGGACACTGGACAAGGTCCCATGTTTTGCATTCAAAAAGAACAGAAGTTTAAGAGACGCATTGGTTCACACGTTCATAGAACCACCACGAGCAATACAAGCCACATTATGGGATATGCCTCCCTTAGTGGGCTCCACAAGTGTGGCCACTGTGTAGCATGCCCTTTAACTCTACAGAAAAAAACTTTTGAACATCACGGAGTAAAATGGACCATGAATGATTTCACTAACTGCAACACGAAGGGAGTGATCTACGTGATACAATGCCCTTGCAACCTGATATACGTAGGCAAAACCATACGGGCCATCAAGATGCGAATATCGGAACATCGGTCCTGTATTAGGAACAAAGTTGCCGACAAGCCACTAGTAGAACATTTTACCAACAAAAACCACAAAGATACAGATCTACGATGGTTCATTCTACAAAAAGTAACACCTGCAAAGCGGGGGGGAGACTTAAATAAAACACTGACGCAATTAGAACAGCGTTGGGTCCACAAACTAAACACTGTGCACGCAGGTTTGAATATTGCGGTAGAATGGAAATCTTTTCTGTAGATCCCAAACATTGGCAGCGTCATTATGTATATGCACCTGTAAAATGCCTATGACCTGCGGTCAAGAAATGTAATATGAAATCTCTACCAAAGGGCTATGAATGAATTAAGATGCCTATCAGTGTTTATCAGCTGTAAAGATTTCCAACAATGTCGAATGGCATGCATAACACTGAGTTGACTGGGCCACTCGAACCTGTATACAAATTGTCCCTTGTCGAACATGTGTACAAATTGTGCTATGTTACTATGTGGATTTGTTTTCCATTACTAAAAGCATGTCAACATCACGTCATGTCACTACCCTGCCAGTCATTTCAAGCACAAGGAGCGCTTTCAGTGTTCCAATTTACTTTAATTTCCCTTTAGTTTCACTAATACGCCCTGTTCTTCAACAAGGCTTCTGAGGTTACCATGGAAACCATTTTTCAATTTTACACTTCTAAATTACTTTTTTAGACAGGCCACACCATGGCTGAGACTGATAAATGTTTATTTTTTCAATCCGAGCATGAATGGTGGAGTTATTTGTCTTTTTCGGACGCACTCGATCCAACATGGCCGACATAGATATCATTTTTCAAATTTACATTCCAAATTACGTTTTTAGATTGGCAACACCATGGCCAAGACTGATATTAGTGTATTTTTCCAATCCGAACCCTAATGGTGGAGTTATCTGTCTTTTTCGGACGCACTCGATCCAACATGGCCGACATAGATATCATTTTTCAAATTTATATTCTAAATTACGTTTTTAGATTGGCCATACCATGGCCAAGACTGATAATAGTGTATTTTTCCAGTCCGAGCCCTAATGGCTGAGTTATCTGTCATTTTCGGACGCACTCGATCCAAAATGGCCGCCGTATAAATAGAAAAGGCTCCTAGTAACAGCGTTACTAACGCTATGCCGCCAGGCCCCTTTCGAGCCCCGGAGTGAGTTAGCACATTTCTACAGCGCTCTCCACTGGCCCGCTATTCGTGATTCATGAACAAAGGTAAGATCTTTGTAGACACACCACCATTAGGTCAGGCATTTTGTTCCCTGAGTGGAACCCCCACTAATATGCCCCTTATTCATTTAGGTGTTCAGGTTTCCGCGCGAGGACCGCATATTTAAAATCAGAGTCCATCCCACTCCAAGATCCTCACAAGTGAGGTAAGATTGGTTGACCTATAACTCATTTGTTATTTAAGTATCTGTAAGACACCAGATCACTATTGAGTGCCCTTCTTTGCTTTTTAATAGGATTACACTAAGATCCTTCCCACGCCTGGCGTAATACTAGAAATTCGTGCCAGTGGAAATAATTATCCACAGGTAAGCTGGGGCCTCCCAGTATTGGATTTATTCCTTTGTTTAAATGATACACGCTCGAACACACTCCCCTGACGAGTTTTTCCCTTTCCCCTGCAGCACCTATTCCACCCCGTGCAGCACTTCGTCCTGATGAAGGCCGTACATATGCTGGGACATAATTGGTCCACCTAAACGGCCGAAACACCTTGGTGTAGACGCACCCCGAACAACAGTGCATTGTCACTGTCCACTACCAATTGTCAATTCACGAACCCCTTTTTTTTTTTTTTTTCTGTTGTTGCTTACTTTGTCTAATTGTGTTGTTTTATACTGAAGTATATGAATCACCATAACAAACTATGTATTTTGATTGAGTTTGCGTTACCTACACGACTGTTGTGTCAAACTATGTGTTTGTAAATATATCCTATAAGCCTGTACGGTTGGTTTCATTAAACCGTGTGATGTTATGCTGTTTGGAGAACTGTTCACTCTATGTTGATTTTTTCAACTGCATAGATAAACAAACTATTATTTTCTCCAAACAACAAAGAAAGTGAGTTTCTTTCTTTTTCTCCTTTAATGCAGAGGGTAATAAGGGGTGAAACAGTGTGTTTTCATTAGAGCACTCTTCTTTGTACCTATTCAATTGTAGGGTTTGTCAATGGACAGAAGTACTGTATGGCAGTTACCTTCTGCGGTGAGATCCCTTCCACTTGGAATTCAAATCCGTAAAAGTGTACTTCGGGTTGCAGACAGTGGCACTTCTGTCCCTGTAGCTTGAGTCCATTGCCCCGCAGTTGACGCAAATCGGCTGCCAGTGTGTGCAGGAGTGCAGTTTTGATAAATCAGCACATGGTGCTGATGTTGATGACCCCTTTTAATCCATCAAGCTCCTACTTGATGGTATGCTGGAACACTTCAGTGATGGATAAGAGGCCTAAACTCAGCCTTTTGTACTGCAATAGGCCAATGTCTGAGGAGAATGTCATGATGGATCATGACTCTTTATGTAGTGGCACCTGTTGTTAGCCCATTCTCAGGTCTACAGTGGAGAATACCTCTGCCTGTTGCAGAACCACCAGTATGTCATCTAGGGTGGTCGAGGGGTGCCGTTCCTTCTTGATGCTCTGTTGGTGAGACGCATGTCCACAAATATTCGTACTTGTATTGTATTGTATATACATTTGTAATGCGCACCAATGACCTGAAGGCTTACGGTCGCTGACAAGGACACATACAACAAGTCAGGCCAATTTTAAGGGGACAGTGCATTCAAATAGTTACAGAATAACATTTGTCGGTGAAACCAGATGCTACTTCTCTTAGTTGCTTGGGTTTCGTGGCAACCTCTATCAGGATCACCCCGAATATAGGCCCTTGCACCCTCTCGATGATGTCTGCCTGTTCCATATGCAACAGTTTCTCTTCCACCTCCTTCCACAGATGGAACGGTATGAATCATCTCATCCACGTGGAGCCCCGCCACTTGCCCTTTCAGAAATCCTATGCCTTGGAACAGGTCATCATATTCCTCGCATAGCCTGTCCATATCTGTGAGATGTACTTGGAATGCAAACTGCGCCAAGCCCAATATTTCCTCTGTGTTGCAACTCAGGAGCGTGTCCTTTGCTTCTCTGGTGATGTAAAAGGTTGCTGGGGTGCACTGGTTGCTGTGCTCCACTATCACCTGAAATGCTCCATTTAGTGGAATGGGTGTCCTACCCCCGTAGGTGAAGATGCAGATTTTCAGTGCTGATAGCCTTGGAACTCGATGCAGCAAGGAATATTGGACTTATAACATGAAATTGACTGACGCTTTGGTGTTGATCAGCACCTGTACCTGAGTGAACAATATAGTCACTGTGCAGCATGGCGGATGTCTACTCTGCTCCATTCCCAGTGTGGCACTGAGATAAAAGACACCTCTTCAATGTTGTTTACGTCTACGGATGTAATTTCGACCTGCGGGTAGTAATCCTCCATCAAGGCTGTGTCAGGTCCTGGGTTGTCATCTGACAGGGTGGCCAACTTCACTGCTGTGCCCTTCTGTGGTGGTTGTGATCTCGAGGGTCAGAGGGAGTGATCGTCAAACAGAGCTCAGCAGATGTGCGCAAAGTGTCCCATCTTCCCGCAGCGGCTGCACTGGCGACCTGAAACTGGGCAGACATCTGCATGTGGCAGATCCCATGAGCACAAATCACAGGGCCGGGGCTCTCTTCTTTTCTTTTTGAATTCTGGGCTGGACATAACTTCCTCTTCTTGCACCGTGTGGACTTCTGGAGCAATGAGTTGATCCCCTGTGCTTCCTCTGCTTTCAGGCTCTTCATCACATCCTCCATGTTTAAGGCTCTTGATTTCACTAGTTCCTGGGCCCTACCGAATTCCAGTGTTCTCATTAGCTGGTTGGAACTGCACTTTTGTATGATTTGCACATGCATCTCCCCCTTGTCATCAAGGAATGCACATGTCGCAGCTAGCTGATGTTGCTGAGTCAGGTGCAGAATCCACCAAGGGACCTATTTTGTCTTTGAGCACTAGGAGCCATCTTCCTGCGGAAGGGTCTTGAACTGTTTGTGCACCTCGCTTCTGTGTAGAACTAGAGCATGGGTTTCTTGCATCCATCTTCCATTTCACCAGCCACCAAGTAACATTTTGAGTCGGTCCACCCAGATTGTCCACTTGGGCCCCAGCACTACCACTGGAGGAGCCAGCATGTCAGGGACTGGACAGATATGGAATGGTGGGCTGTGTATTTGATGGTCAACCCTCTGCGGATGGCTGCGTGGCAGTGTGACACCCTGCCAGGGGTCACGGAAGATGACACCATATCTTCCCGCTCCTCGCTATTCACTTCGAACGGCCAGTCCCTGTACAATTTCTTTAGGCCCAGCAGGCACGAGACCCACGTCTGTGCATACCCGCCCGACCCAGAGTGACCCACTGTAGGGCACCTCACCTGCAGAGTCGGGAGAGCAGTGATGGACCTGGCGTGCAAGGTCTATGTAAGCACTTCAGGGAGCACTTCAGGGAGAAGCAATTGCATAGCCATGAACAGAAATAAGACCCAGCTGAATCAGCTATTCCTAATTTTACTCTGCCTCTACGCTACCATGGCTGTTATCAAGTTCACACCATGCCCAACTCTGCATAGAAACCTCAGACTAAGATCAAGACTTACTCGTCTCTATGAGCCAAAGATTAACAGTAACTCTAGCCTAAAAAACCACCCTAAAGTAAATGCCACCTTCCGAGTTCCGGAACTAACGCCCAAGCAGGAGACGAAGCATAGAATACCAAACTCTATGCACACCACCTCCTCCCACACTCAATCCAGAGTTAACTACCCCAAAAACTTACACTCTCCCCTCTTAAACCTAACAACTCCACAACCATAACAGGAGCTCTCTTTAATGCCAGATCCCTCGTGGCACATGCCACTGAAACCCTATCTAATGGGAACTTGGACTTTCTAGCAATAACGGAATCCTGGCTTCACGACGCAGCAGGCCGGCCCTTATGATAACTATCCCAGATAGTTACCATATACTGAGAATAAACAGACCCAATGCTAGAGGAGGCGGTCTAGCTATCATATCCAAAAATAACCTTGCCTTCAGACCCGCCATACCACTAGTATATCACTCATGTGAGGATGTGCTCACAGCCAAGCTACCCATTTCCAGCAACCATTCATTTGGTATACAGACCTCCTGGCCCACTGGGAACCTTCAAGGAGGACCTATCTAGCCTCCTGGCCAATAATATGAAAGATTGCTCACATATCTTACTAATGGGAGCATTCAATCTTGGCTTCAATGACCACGAAGACAAACATGCCAAATCAGTAGCAGCCATATTGGCGGATCATGGCCTTACATAAAAAGTTCTCACCCCGACCCATATTAAAGGAAAGATCCTCGACTGTGTGGCGGAGTTGAACAGTAATATCTCCATTACCAACAAATCCCCACAATCCTGGACGGACCACCACCTCAACAGCTTCTCCTCTACCCTTGAACTTCACAGCTCTAAAGCCATTGCTATGGCACCCCTCTCCCTACCAGAAGTAACAAGGATATTTCAGCAGAAAAACTACTACCTCACTCGCTCCCATCCATCAATGCCCTTATCAATAACACTGACCCCAACCTTGTAGTGGAGGTCTTTAATAACGCTATGACTAAAGCCCTTGACACCAATGCTCATTTTAAACTCTGCAAAAGTAGGCAGAAATCATGCCTTAATTTCTGGTTTAGAGCAAACCTTAAAGGATTAAGAATCCAAAAACGAAATCTCTAAGCCATTTGGCGAAACTCTACCTCAGATGAGAATAAAGCAAAGCTAACTAACTTTGCTAACATGTATAAAAAAGAAATAATCATTACAAAAAAAACTTGTTCAATCACAGAATATCTAAGGCTAATTCCAATACCAAGGAATTATTTACCATCCTTCGGGAAATGGAAGCCACTATCACCCCACAGACAATGTCCCTAAAGACAACCAATGGAGCACCGACATCCAAAATGCCTTGTCAAACCAAATGGCATCACTCCAACTTAAAATAGCCAAAAAAAGGCCCTACTGCTCCAGACTGATCCTCACCCTGCCCCTCCTACATCAGACAGATCTACTACCCCCTTGAACTTCTCAAAAATGTCTATCCTCCAGACCGAGAAAATAATACTCTCATTGAAGTCTTCGAATTGCCAAGGTGACAATTGCCCGGCACAAGTCATAAAGGACGCAGATAGAGACCTAGTCCCTTTCATCTCCAAGCTTATTAACGCTTCCTTCAAGACCAATACAGTACCTAATAACCTTAAAGAATCATGGGTTCTTCCGCTACTGAAGAAGCAAACTCTAGATCCTGCCACCCGACTAATTACAGACCGATCACCACAGTCCCTTTCCTCCTTAAAATAATCGATAGAGTAGCCTTCCTTCAATTCCAGGATTACCTGGAAGTTAACCACCTACTAGGATCCCACCAGTCTGGCTTCCGTCCCCAACACGGCACATAAACGGCACTAATAGACCTCAAGACCCAAATCGATGAGCTGAAGGACAATGGAAAAACAGCAATGCTACTCCTCCTTGACCTAAAGGAGGTTTTCGACTTGGTGGATCATGCAGTCTTATGCAGACACGTCGAGTCAGCGGCCAATTTCTCAACTGATGCTATTACCTGGGTCCAGTCCTTTCTAGCAAACTGCACAATGAGAGTCTTCTCCCCATCAGACTCTGCTGACCCTATCCAAATCTGCGGTGTGCCACAGGGATCCTGTGTCTCATCCACTATGTATAACATCTTTACCAAGCCCCTCTTCGACAAGTTGGACAGATTGGGTGTCACCTACACAAACTATGCAGACAACACCAAAATCCTTATTCCCCTTTCGGGCAACTTTGTCGAGGACACGGCCTTGGTCAACAAGATATACCTACTCATTCAGGCATGGATGGCATCTCATGGCCTCTGCCGGAGCGACGATAAAACTGAGAGCTTGATTCTGGGCACAGAGACCAACATAAACAAACTTAGCTCCAGTTACGCCTCCTTCAATATTGACGACAATACAATCAAGGTGATGCCTGTAGTAAAAAGGCTAGGCTTTTACCTGGGCTTCACCTTAACACTTAAAAAACAGGTCAATTCCCTTGCATCCTCAACTGCCTATACCTGCAAACTCATTTGGGCCTGTCAACCATTCCTCTCCAAAACCAGTTGCCTTACACTTGACAACGCTCTAATAATGTCCAAACTGGACTATTGTAATGCCCTATATTCAGGTGCAAACAAATACATCCTAGACAAAATTCAAAGCTTACAAAATAACACCCTAAGAACAGCACTTAATGTTCCTAACAGAGAGCACATCTCTAACTTCAGAAGAGATGTCCACTGGCTAAAAATAAATGACAGAATTCTTCTTAAAATTGTATCCCTCACCTCCAAATGCTTGAATAATATAGCACCACCTTACCTAATAGAAAGAATAAATACGAGAACCCCAACTCCACTAACCAGATCAGCTAATACCCACCTTCTTGAGATTCCTAGATTCAGACGAACTAAAGCGGGTGGTTCTAGCTTCCCGGTCAAAGCGGCCACCTCCTGGAATGCACTTCCATTAGACCTTAAAACTGAACAACCCTACCTAAAATTCAGACATAACATGATTAACTGGCTACAAACAAATGACCACTAAAACTTGATCATCCTGCTCCTACTTCTCTCTCACCGTTAACCACGAACTTAACACCTGTACACATATCCTATCGCTTCAATTATTGTCTCCTTCATGATTGTACCTACTGTATCTATCATATCCTAATCTTGAAATCCCTCTACACCATTTGTCCACGCCTTGCTACCTTTTAGCACCGCTGCACCTCTGTAACCCATACGCAGTGACTAAAGTGTTCATTTATCTTGTACCATGTGTATCTGTTGTAACTAAGCTTGAAGTATACTTACCTCTGCTGCGCCCAGCTACCTAAGGGTTCGGAGCGCATCATCAAATAAATAAACAAACAAACAAACAAGCCTGCATGGCATCTTTGCCTCATGTGCAGTTGTGCCGGCAGGCCTGTGGCCGAATGGTGCGACCTGCCAATGCACAGCCGGATGCCGCCTCCTCTAACACCAGGTCCTGCGGTCACATCCAGTTGGTGAACCGGGAAGCGGTCGACGGCTGGAGTCACTTTTCCAGCTTTGTCGCCAATTGTTATGGCGGTTGTGCAATTCGGGCACACACAATGATGAGGCTCTCACATGGGGTTTGCTGGTGAATGAACTGACAGCTGCGCTCACGTGCGTCTCCTTTGTTCAACTAGTGGGAAGTGACGTACCACGCACCCACATTGGTGCTGTGTTCACATCACAACAGAAAGTATGTCCCAAAACACAGCCATGCTTTCTTTATTAAATAAACTATGCTAGTCAGACAACCTCTATTAGATGAGCCCTTTTTCGGTTTTCAAACCGAATACCTAATGGAAGTTTGGATGAAAGGTGCATTTTTTCACTTACATCCACGTACTGTCGAGTGGAATTGCTGCATGCTGTACTGCCAACTTAAAACCGCTTGCTATAATCGTCAAATATCGGAAGAGGTATTGGGCACATTCCTGTTCAAAAAAGGGGGGCTATTGGTCACGAGACATCTTGAAACTGCCTGAGAAATACCCAACATACACAAACATTATATTTTCAAATGTATATTGCAAAGGTGATGCCGTACAGCTTTAAGATCAGGGGCATGTGTACGTCTAACTCTACAGCAGTGTATTGTGGCGTGCAGTCATTACTCCACACAAGAAAGTCTGGTTTAGAGAACAGGGTAATTACTACTAGGGTTCTACGTTTGACCATGGAAGCCCCCGCCCTCCAGTGCCAAGGCCTTTTTTGGTGATTTATGTATTTCGCCATTCAATTTCTTCTAAAGTTTTCTGTTTCAGCCAGCAGAATTTTGCTCTGGATGGGCCTCAAGGGTGAAAGTAAACAAGAAAATGTAATAACATCTCTGAAAAAAGCATATTTTGACTGATCCTTTCTCTTTCCAACAATGCTCTACGCTTGAAAATAAACATGAGTGGGATGTTGTGCACAGCCCCGCACTGTCCTTGGGCTAGGGGAGGGATCACGTTTGGTCCAGGAGGTGGAAGTGACGTTGAGCTAGGGAGGGTTTCCGGGGCATTGGGAAGTTATTCCCAGTTGTTGAATTAAACATGTTGCATATAATTTAGCGGTGTCCGTGTTTTGTTTTACCTGCTACGGAGTGGCAATACGTTATTGTGATAATCAGGGCCATCACATTGGAGACGAGGGGAAGAACCCATCCACTGGTTCCCGGCACGCGCGACCTGTGGGTATCCAATCGGCGTGGCCGGTCCCGGAAGACCATGTGTATAAAGCCAGCATCGTCCAGGAGCATGCAGTTGTGCAAGAATGTCGTCTAATCCTGAGCCAACAGGCCACTGAAGATAAGCAGCACATCAGGAAGGGATGCTGTCGAGCAAGGGAAGTGCGTCAGCGCACCTCCAGCAGCCTCTCAACCCTGCGTAGTGTCGGCCTCGTCCGCGAAAGCCTGATAAGTGGAGAACACCACCCGGGGAAGTGAATGATTGACAGTTCTGCTGGCGCAGGGTGTGTAGAGCACCACCCGGGGAAAATGCTCGATATTTTGCTGGCGCCTCCTGGAGAACTTTCATTATTACATGGAGCGCCATCAGAAGAAAGACACCTGCTAGCTCATGGTGACCATTAAAGGAAACTGTACTGTTGTCAAGCAGACCAAGCTGCTGGTGCCCCCTGCCCCCTACACGTGCACTTCAGCAGAAAATGACAGCAAAAAAGGAAAAATTACCAGAACATGAGGAACAAAAGGGAGCAGGACCAGGAAAACTCTGTTTGGTGCCCTAGAAGACACATCTCGGCAAGGCTGTGCAGCGTGTGCCGGTGAAAAGATTAAGGAACTACCAGAAAACAAGTTAACCAAGCATTTCACATCACGAGCAAAGAAAACTTCACCATGTCAGACAGCGAGGTATCGGCAACAGTGTCAGCAAGGCCCTCAGAAGCTTTTCAGCAAACCACAGGTGAATCGCAACACATGTGCCTGCCCCCTGAATTTGACCTGAGCAACACCAGCAATTTGGGACCAAGATGGGTGTGATGGCTCAGAGACTTCAAATTCCATGTGGGGGCCATGGGTCTAGCTGACGACACAAGGGTGAAGAACATGCTCTCACTCGCAGTAGGCCTGGCAGTGAGGGACATTGCAGGAGAACTAATTGACACAGAGACGACATTATTCCGAGACCTACAGGAAATTCTGTCTAACTATTTGCACCACACATGAATGTGGACTATGAGAGGCACATTTTTCACACGCAACGGCAGGAAAAAGGTGAAACTCTCAACAATTTTGTAAAGAGACTGCGTATCAAGATCAAGCACTGTGAATTCTACCAATATTCCAACAATGAAGCGCTGCTCTCTCAAGTCTTTGCAGACTGCGAATCTCAGGCATTCCAAAAGAATCTACACTTCCTTGAAGAAATACTTGCACTTGCCTGCATGGAATCTGCCATTGATCAACAGATGGACAACATGAACACAGTGACCATACAGCCTTAGCAGGCAGAAGGTGAGAGTGTGCACAATCTCACTGCAACCAACAGTGGTGCCCCCAGCCGCAGAGACGCCACGTGTTTCAAGTGCGGCTACGAATATCCCCAAGAGGGTGCGTGCCCGGTGCTAGGACAAACATGCGCAGCCTGCGGGGGCGAAGATCACTTTTAGGCCATCTGCAAGAATGCCCATGCTACCACCACAAGGAAGAAGAATGTCAAAGGAGAGATTGAGAGCTACCCAGACCAGCCCGCATGCAGCAGGGGCTGTCATCGAAACAAGAAGGTATAGGGTGGAGTACCGCAAGAGCACCAGATCGTACCCCAGCGGAGAACGCCGACCATCGGACGGACAGTGGCACTCTTGACGATATGAAGAAATATAGAGGTGCAGTCACCATCAAGCAGCGATTCTGTATCATCCACAGATGACCAAAGAAAGAAGGGTTATATGTGGACACTAAATAATGATGTGGTCAAGGAGCACAGCCCAATGTTGATCATGCATGTCAAAAACACACCTGCTGAGTTTCTCATTGATACAGAAGCAACAGTTAAAATCCTGAGTGAAGAAGCATTTAACAGTCTCCCGCAACCCCCAAAGCTGAGACTGTCGACCATAGACATTTACTCAAATGGGTCCACTACACCCTTGTCATGCGAAGGAGTCATCCCTACAATATGCTTGCACAAGTCACATGCAGCATGTCTTCAGCTCCACGTGATCAAGACAGAGATGAACAGCGGATGTATCCTCAGTTTCAAGACTGCAGAAGATAAGGGGCTGGTACACGCTTCTACCAGTTGATGGCGCATACATTTCTGTCAAAAGTTGACCACATTGAATAGGCATTCCCAAAATTGTTCAAAAGACTAGGTAAGCTCAAGAAATGCAAAATACAGCTTCACATAAACCTGGATGTCAAGCAGATAGCCCAACACTATCGAGCATCCTGATCAACATGCAAAGACAGGTGGAGGAGGAACTCAAAAAACAACTCGACCAACAAGTCATTGAACCTGCTGTAGGGCCCATGCCCTGGGTATCCCGCATAGTACCAGTCCTCAAAAAGGTAGCAGAAGGATTCATCCGATTATGTGTAGACATGAGGAGAGAAAATGAGATGAAACAAAGAGAGAGATATCAGGCGCCTCTAATCACAGACATGATTCACCTACTCCACGGCGAAAAGGTATTCTCGAAACTGGACCTCACGAAGGGGTATCACCAGCTAGACATTGCCTCAGAATCAAGATACATCACCACCTTCGTGACTCACATGGGCCTATTCCATTACAAACGGCTCAGTTTCGGAATATCGTCCGCAGCTGCAATTTTTCAGGATGAAATTCACAAGGTCATTCAGCATATACCAAACTGCCTAAAACTACTAAAATTACATCCTAGTGTTTGGAAAGTCCACCGAGGAGCACAATGCCGCACTCCACCGTGTATGTTCTGCACTGAAGGCAATGGGTTTGACACTTAATAAAAACAAGTGCGAGTTCCACAAGGGATCACTGCGATTCTTCGGGCATATTTTCTCAGAAAGAGAAATGCACCCTGACAAGGTGGCAGCGCATAACAGTGCCACGAGACCGCAGAACTTGTCTGAATTACAATCTTTTCTCTGACTTGGCAGTTATTGCTGCAGGCACCTGCAAGACTACACCACCATCAGTGCTCCTCTCTGACAACTCACCAAACATGATCAGGTGTTTCAATGGCCACAAGAGTGCCAGGAAGCTTTAGAAAACATCTGAAATGCCATCTCCAAAGCAGAAGACATAGCGTACTTTCACGCTGACCGAACGACAAAAGTAGTCGTGGACGTGAGCCCAGTCAGCCTCTGTGCCATCTTGAATGAACAGGACTGAGACAATCCACACCAACACTTCATAGTGGCATACGCCAGTCGAAGCCTCACACACACAGAACAAGCATACTCACAGGCCAAGAAAGAGAGCTTGGCCGTCGTGTGGGCCTGTGAGTATTTTCATCTGTTCCTTTACGGGAAAGCTTTCACAGTCGTTACGGACCACCATGCCCTCCTGGCTATCTTTGGCAACCGAAAGGCCAGAATGCCCCCGAGAATTTCACAGTGGTGCCTACGACTGCAGGATTACAAATTCACCATTGTTACTAGCTGGGGAAAGAAGCAAACCCGGCAGACTACCTGTATAGCCACCCGACGGTGCCGGCAGGGGCTGGCCTGTCCATCGCTGATACATATTTCAACTACGTAGTACACCACATGCAACTTTTCCCCATGGACTAGGCCACCCTCAGGAGTGAGTCAGAACCGAATCAAGCCTTACACATCATCGCAGGCTGTCTATCCAAGGGAAAAATGAAACATGCCAGGGCACAGGTGAAGAGTCAGGCTGTGGCTGTACAAGACGACGTACGCAGCCTGGAGCTGGTACAAGATGAATTTATGGTGGTGGATGACCACATTGTCATGAAAGGATGTAGAGTTGTCCTACCCAGCATGCTCCGACAGCGAGTTGTCCATCTCACTCATGAGGGGCCCTGGAGAGTGGTGTCCACAAAACGGCTATAAAGGCAGAAGGTCTGGCTCCCCAAGTTTGACGTCATGGTGGAGGACACGATCCCAAACTGCGCCACATGTCACGTTACAGCAGCATCACCCAACCATAGTCTGTTACACATGTCCCCGCTACTGGAGGGTGTGTGGGAGGAACTGGACATAAACTTCTTCAAACGGCTGCGGGATTGATCACACGTATTAGTGCTGATTGATGAACATTCCCGGTACCAGGATGCCCAGATAATCGAGTACTCTTCTAACACCTGTGTCATAGCTGTGCTGGATTGAATGCTCTTGACCTACGGCATCCCCAAAGTTATCAAATCTGATAATGGCCTGTCATTCAGTAGCCAGGACTTCATGAATTTTGCAAGGTACATGGGTTTTCAACACAGGAGGATCAAACCATTATGACCACAGGCCAACGGAATTGCAGAATGCTTCATGGCAAATATCAAATAATCTCTGCAGGTGGCCAACGTCACCAACAGCAAATTCGAGCAGTTATTATACCAACTACTCCGGGAGTACCGGCACACCCCACACAGCACCACAGGAGTGTGTCCTGCGGATCTCATGTTTGGAAGAGAGGCCGCACCCATCTACCAGAGAGTCCAAATACTCATACCACGAGCCTGTTAGAACAACAAGCCAGGCCCTGTGACCAGGCGGAAAAGGAGAAGATGAAAAACAGGGCAGACACCAGGTGAAGAGCCAAGGAAAGGAACATAGAGGTGGGAGATCAGGTGGTAGTGCGACAGCCAAGGGCTTGCAAGGAGGATACCACTTTTACACCAGAGCAGCTTGTAATAACCAACAAAAGAGGAACAATGCTCACAGCTTAAGAGGGGTCTCGCAAGACAATCACCCAAAACACCAGTAAATGCCGGACGAGGACATGCGCCCATGCTAACCTACTCGGGCTCAAAGGCAGGACTCCGATTCATATCTAGGGGATGTAGAGATGTCCGAGAATGAAGAGGAACCAGTCAGACGAGGTTGTGATCCTGGGGAAGCACCATCAGGACAGGAGAGACGCCCGCAGTGGTCTTGCATAAAACCAAGAAGACTGATCGAAGAGATGGCGTAATAATATTATCTAAATTGTTAAAAAAGGGGGAGATGTGATTATAATTATAATTGTTTTTTATAACACGCTTAATACCGAAGAGGTTTCTAAGCACGGACCCAGGATTCGAACCAGTGTTGCTCTTCCGTCCCCTTGCTTCCAAGATGAACTATAACTGTGGTGCACAACCCAGCACTTTCGTTGGGCTAGGGGAGGGGCCATGTTTGGTCCAGAAGGAAGGAAGTGACGTGGAGCTAGGGAGGGTTTCCGGGGCATCGGGCAGTTAGTCCCAGTTGTTGAATAAAACATGTTGCATATCATTTAGTGGTGTCCGTGTTTCGTTTCACCTACTACAGAGTGGCCCTCCATTATTGTGATAATCAGGGCCATCACAATGAGCAACTTTATTTTTGATAGATATGGCCAAAGTGACAGAAAAAAGACTTAAGGATATGAGACTTACGGGAATGACAGGCCTGCCTCACTGACTGGCTGGCCTGCCACATGAAGACTGTCTTATTTACCGCTGCACTATGAGCTAACTTGATAACATGAAAAGACCCAGAAATGTTCAGCCAGACGTCAACGCCTATTATCTATCTACAAATGCATATGCCAGGAAATGGGCCCTCATTCATTGCTTTACATGAAGTTAGCCAGCAAGGGGTCGCAAAAGAACCCTCATATCATGTTCTGTTTGCTTGCCCTTGTATTTCATATCCATGCCATTTTGCATCACTCACTTTGCACATTATAAATGCTGGACTGGGCTACAAGTACCAGGATGCACCATGAAACATCACAGCACGCATGATGTTCAAGAACGCCTGTATCACCTGCAAAGCCAGTCAAAACCAAAATACCACTCTACCTGGTTGAGAAACTCAGCATCTTCCCTTACAGTTTCTGTCCTTTCCATGAATGCCTAAAAGCCTCTCTTGGTATGGGGCTGAATGAATTACGAATACCAATATGGCATTACAGAACAGTTTCTATTTTCAACTGTACTAGGTAGAGTTTACTGCTGTTTCTCTGTGCATTCAAGTCAATACAAGTAGCTTTAAAATGCACCATTGAACATGCACACGCCCAAATATTTGACATCATTAGTGCCTAACACCTTTGTTTTATAGGCAATGTTTGTGTGAAATTGTGCAGTGAAATACAGTTTGGCCCAATTTTCTAAAATGTTCTCTGAGGGAGACCTCTTCTTTGCACCCCCATTAAAGGTTTGGACATGCTTGCTGTAGCCATTGATACATTTGAGCTCTAAAATCGCCAGTTATCACTGCTCATTACAATTACCGGGTGCATCCTTACTACACGCATCGGCTTCACAGTCCCCATTACCACATGCATCCTCGTCCCAGTAACTCATTATCAATAACGTGAACCACCTCAACTTGGTTTGTCACTATTGTATGCATCTTCATGTCAGTTCCTCATTACCTTGCACATCCTCAACTCGGTCCCTCATTATCACACGCATCCTCATCTTGGTCCCTCATTACCGTGTGCATCCTGGTCCCTTATTACCATTTCTTGGTGCATTCTCATTCCAGTCTCTCTTTACTATGCACAGCCTCTTTCCATCCCTTCATTACCACATGTATCCTCATTCTGGTCTCTCAGTACTGTGCACACCCTCGCCATGGCTCTCATTCCAATCACCACATGCATCCTTGTTCCGGGCGCTCATTACTGCATGCAACCTCGTCCCAGTCCCTCATTACCTTCACTGCCTGCATTGCCTTCCCCTTGCAGCCCATTATTATCATTACTGTGTGCATCCTCCTCCCAGTCGCCTTTACTATCACTGTATGCAGTCGTATCCCAGTCCCTCATTACCACTTACATTTCCATCCAGCTCCATCATTGTCATGGTTATGTCTTGGTCTCTCATTACTGCTTGTATATCCTCATTTCAGTCCCTCATTGCAATTATCACGTGCATTCTTGTCCTGGTCCCTCAATAGTGCACCTCTTCTCATCCTGATTTCTTTTTACCATTACAGCATGCAGGCTAGGCATTTGACGTCCCAGACACCAGAGTTCTGTATGCAGCTTGTTAGAGCAAAGTAAATGATTTCACCCATTGCGGGGCCCTCCACGGATGCACATGGAACGTGTGCATGGGATTAAACACACATCTTGTTCGGAGGAATGTCCAATCTCTGGCTGCAGAATGGTGTCGGATGTTCCATTGACCATCTACAAATATGCACAGGAACTGCACGTCGCTAGTGAGAGCTACTTCCCACCAGGAGAACCCCGCTCAACAAAAACACAGAGGCAGCTTCCACAGAAAGAGCCACCTGCTCACACAAACATAAAGAACGCCAAGTAATAACTATGATATTTCCACCTCAAATGCAAGCAGGAGGTTTTCCTCAGGGCATCTGTTAAAAACAGTTTAACACGTCAAGTAACGGATTTACAAATGTCACCTCCCTAGGCTTCCAACTTCCATAAACAATCACTACAAGAAGGTGACTATCACACTTCTGTTTTTTTGTGCACGTATGTAAGAAGTACTGCCATACTTAGGGTAGGCTGCAGTACAGAGATTTCAATTTGTGCCATGTCAAGCTTGAAGAAATAAACCCTCCCTGGAAGGTTCAAATGATTGCATTCTGGTACATGTAGTTCTGTATTTAATATAGGTACATAGATATAAAATGGCGTGAAACAAATGCCAAGACTTATAGCACATGGTATGAGAGCCCTGTTTTCCAATATGTTGATGAGGCAGCATATGCATAAAGTAGTGATTTTAGGCAAGAAAAATGGTTCTATGTTTTTTTTTCACATAACAAGCTTTATTAGGTTTTTTTTTAGAATGGCCATAGCTAGCAGTTACTATGCATGCATTGTACTGCTGTGAGGCAGAAGAGAAAATGTGCTTATGTTCGAATTCTGGCCTGACTAGATCTCTCTTCGGTCCCTAAGCATTTCATAATATGAAGATTGCTTAGTTGTGTACATTGTGATGCATCGCATTTTACTCCTCTGCCTGCCACAAGACTTTCTAGGAAGTCTGAATATTTCATTGAATCACATTACAATGGGTGCATCTGGTCTGAAAAGCCCTACACACACCAGTTAGCAATGCCATCTTACAACAGACTGAATCACAACCCCCCCCATTTTAAACTGCTTTCTTTACTTCCTTGATGACTGCATGCTAGACATGCATACACTTTTTTTTCATAGCACTTCAAATCTTTCATCACGTCACACAATGAAAGGGGGCATTTGTTTGAATTGTGTCTTGACTAGGTAGAGGTATACAACAGCCTAGAACAGTCCAAAGTCTGGGCTTATCCACAGGCGCCTGTTAAAGAAAACACCCGATGAAATAAAATATAGCTCCTTTAGTTGCGTCACGCAGGGGTGTTGCTAGGTCTGGAGAAGATCCGGGGCTATGCTAATGTCGGGGAATGTCGTGACTCGGGGCTAGTAAGCCTTTAGGTTCTAGTCCCTGAGCTTCTATCTGGGTCTACAACCAAAAGACCAGGCGCTAGACCCCTCCTAACCCCCCAAGAAACGCCTCTGGTTGCGTGGCACTTGCTTCAGCGCACCTTCATAATCTACACCAGTGCATAGAGCCACTCCCTCACCCTCTTGCCGCTGCTCTTCTTTCTCCTCCTGCACGCATACAACTGGCCCATCCTTATTGTATGATATCCCACAGCGTGTTTGGTTCATGAGGGTTTTCTGTAGGGCCGGTAACCGTTGCCCACGTGCCGCGTGCCTGTTTTAGCCGGCCCCTTTAATAATATCAGGCGATGCAGCCAGTGAAATGGGAAACCTGCTGGTGAAGGATTCTTTCTGCAATCCACATGCATTGCTGACATGTGCATTGATTAGTAAGGGTTGTTCCAGAAACATGATATTGGGCCTGATTCATGGAATCTTTAGCATGGTGCAAATTTGCACTGTACTAAAACATCCATGAATCAGGCCCATTGTGTGCTATCTTTTTTAATTGGTTATGCTTTGTGGATGATTTATTTCAAATTAGATTGGCTGTGCAAACATTGTTGCCATGCCTTATTTTCTGGATAAAAAACTCACACAACCATCTCTCGCACAACAAGCTGCACGCACTTCACCACACCGCAACAACACATAAGCTGCACCAACAGCACACGTGGATTGACACCGACCCAATACTCGCACCAAAGCTCAGCACCCGGTGTATACCGAGTTAAAGCTGCCAACAGTACACCACTCCTCTCACTATCCTACACCCTCTTCACCTTACTAACCCATCCCACCTTCTCGTTTACAGATCCATCAGAGCGCCTGGGGACCAATTCCGTTGGTGACGGTGCGCTATTCAAGTACCTTTAACGTAACATAACATAACATAACATAAGTAATATTGGTTTACGTCTCACAATAAGGGATTATAATGTACGTTCAGTAAATGCTCCTTATGCCAAGCGTTCTCTTATTTGAGCTCTACATGTGTGCTGCTCTTGAGCACGTATCAACATAGATGTGAAGAGAATGAGAAATAACGCTGCACGCGCTTCTTAGTCTTGATGACCAATGCATGAATGTTGCTTACCTTAATGTTGGCAATGATCTGCTGATCTTCGGGCACGGCTGGATTGATTGCAATGACGAGGTCCTCGTAGCCATTGTTGATCAGTTTGACGGTGGAGCCGGCCACCGCGCCCAGCAGCTGCAAGGCCAGCAGCAGAGCAGGGCTCTTACAGAGCAGCATCCTGGTTCCCTCCTGTCAGTGCAACC
Organism: Ambystoma mexicanum; assembly: GCF_040938575.1. NCBI lineage: Eukaryota > Metazoa > Chordata > Amphibia > Caudata > Ambystomatidae > Ambystoma > Ambystoma mexicanum. The sequence continues at coordinate 1,041,459,427 of NC_090922.1, read as the reverse complement.
CCAACAAATACCCAGGTCTGCACTTAAGGGCCTTTTATACTACTACGTGTTTTAAATGGGTCGATTTGATACCGTATGTTACTAGTTCGGCTGAACTGTGTCCTGGATTACACATCTTCAGGCTATGCCCTTCTATAAAAGATTTACTACATGTTTCCAAGTATAGATTAACCAGCGCCATCCGGCTGCGATGACGAAGGATGGGCAAGGATGGGCATTGGGCTAAGTTATGCACCCTGCACTTCCTTATTGTTTAATTTTGTTTGATTTTGGGTTTAACACACTGATGACTTCACGTCTGCTCATAGTGTCAATATTCGGACACATATTTACAACGTGCTCCTTGAAAGGGAGAGCTTCAAGGTTAAAGGACCTATATAGACCAGCATCTGGATTAGTCAACGCTGGGGGCAGGGGGGGGAGAGGCAGTGCTAGTGTGTATTATAGGGATTTTTAGAAGTTTGAGTTCTGGAAAACCCAAAGCACGTACAGCTTGGTGACAAAAGAGCAGACTTGCAAAGCTCTTTGGATGTGCTTAGGTCTCATATACTTACCATGGCCTTATGCGATATGTACATCTTTGCCTTCATGAGATATGAATCCGTCCTAGCAGCGTGTTGATTCCACCACATATTGGATGCATCCGATCTTCTCAAGTGCTGTGCAGGGAGAGTGCGGCCTGCGTGCTATGGTGGTGGACGTGCTGTGCTCGTCCTCCAATCCTTTCTAGGATGGTGAAAGGATAATGAGCCGAGGTCACCTCTGGCACCAGCCGCTGTTCCCTGTCTTCGGTCACTAGTCACAGTGTGCACGGCAGGCCAAGCTGTTTTTTTTTTATTAGGTTATATTATTTTACTTGTTATTTGTACAGCGCCATGATGCCATTTTTATGGCTTCGAAGCGCTGCAAGGTGAAAGCCCCTTCCGTGGGCCGTGGTATGCTCAGGCATGACATAAACAGAGCATTACATTGCATGCAAATAGTATTTATAATTTTAAGCCACTGTTCAATTATGAGCAGAGAGATCTAAGGTAGTGACACTATGTTAGCTGTGGTGTCAAGGGTGTTCCAGATTGGTGTGGATCGCTATGTCAGTGACTTTGTGAGAGATGGACTGCATTTCTTTATGGGACTCGGTCTATGGGGTGCAGCTCTAAGGGTGGAATGGAGGCTAGTATAAAGCAATCAATCAACCCCAAGGGTCTATTTGGGGCCACTGCTATACTTGCAGAACTGTAGGGGATTTCAATCAGGCCCACACCCAAGTTCCGCCTAGCATATAGTGTGCAAATGAAACCCTTATTTTTGTCTATAAGTTCAACATTCTGAATGATATACCACACATATCACACCGTTCTCAAAATACACCCCTCCACCCCCCGTCACACTGAACCAGGAATCAGGCTAGTTTGTAACAGCAAATATTTATTTAATTGTTTAGAGCTTAAAATCACAATATATTTTTCATAGGTAACAACAATCACCAAGGGGTGACAAGAACAATGAATGAAGAAAAGAATACTTTTGGGTTGGTTTTGAACAGATAGCACTATGGTTAGAGGTTCCCCTGCAACACTCCTCAACCCACCAATAGGCAATTCAAATAGATGTGAGGAGAGAGTAGGAATAATACAGACCAAGCAGAAGATCACTCCCTCCTTACCCCCTTAAACAAAAGAGAAAAATGGATTTGACTTTTCTACTGTCAAGATGGCTTTGAAACTGGCTGAGCAAAAACACTAAATGTGTCCAAAATGCTTAAATAATTATACATTTCTACAGGGGCCACTTTGAACAGATGGAAGCAAGCAAAAACAATGATTTAATCAAAAGAAACCATTTGGAATCTCAAAGGCAAAGTGGGAAATAATTTAAAGACAATTCACACGTGTAAAACATTTGCAATATGTACATTCACGGCAAACCTTTACTATGCAATTTTTGATTAAAATGGGTCAAATACACTATTTCATATGCGGTTCTGGGTTGTAGAGCTAGATATGGATGTTAGGTATCAGTGAGAATTGAAATTCCGTTTCTATCTTTACAACTGAGGGAGTTATAGAGGTTTTAGTCAGAGGTGTTTTCGGAAATAAAGACACGAGTTTGGACAAAAACTTCAGTTCAAAATCAGAAAATATTGCTTATGCTTTTACTCAAGGCTAGAGCATGCAGACTAGACAACCAGGTCGGGACGAAGTAAGCTCTGAGACTGATTCACGACTTCAGTAACAGATCCCCAGTGCCTTCCCCGGCGGAACCAGTCCAAACACTCGTAGTGGGATTTGTGAATGAGAGTTACACAAATAAAAATGACTATGAAAATGACGCTTTAGCAAATAGACAGAATACGATAGCACTAACATTTTGACACTGTTACTGGTTATGAAATTAATGATAGTTCAGAGATTAGGGTGGGACAAGATAATGCAAGGTATACAATAGTTCTCTAGCGTCCTATTAATGCTCACAAACCACTAGGATTTAAGATTTTAGGCCCGTTAAGATTCTGGTCAATGGATCGGGTTTATCAAGGAAGGACAACACATCAGGTGCGGGACAGCATCAGCTAGGCCGGTCGCCGGAACTGCACGGGATCTGCTTCTTGTTTCTGGATATTTCAGATCAGCAGGATGGCGAGTTCATCAGGCAAGAATTATGGTAGCAAGCCAGATAGTTTCAGGATGCTTTCCCACACCACAGCGCTCCACTGGGTTGTAAGGATTTGTTGAGGATTAATTATTAAGGATTGAGGCCTAGCAGAAAATGGTTCAGCTACTGCTTGGCCTGGTGATTGGCATCTGGATCTGGAAGGATGTTAAAGGCTGGATGTTGAATGCTGGATCAGAGTGCTTCGCTGGAATCAGAAGAGAGGGTGTGTCTATGTGTTGTCAGCGGTCTCTATTTATCCTTTCCAATGACATCACAAAAATGGGTGTATGGGCCGGCTTAACTAAACCTGCCCCTGTGAACTGGGATTGGATCAGAGCCTCATCTCCGCCTTACATCCGAGTGATTGGATCAAAGACAGATGATGTCAAATTTCTGGTTTGGTTTTTACAATCCTTAGAAACATCCCCAAACCACTAGTATCAAAATCGAATTCTGTCCTAAATACATATTTATACATTTGTAACTTCTATGAAAATCACATACAAGGATTACATATTTTATGGAGTATCTGTTCATCAAAATCCCACAGCTGTGAGACCTTGTTTCACCTTTCTGCAGCATTTTGTCCATTTCACCATGAAAACATTTTCCAAACTTTCTCCAAATTTCCACAAATATGCGTGTTTACCATAGGAATGTGTGTGCAAAGTTCTATTCTAGCAAACAAATTCTAGCATAAATACAGTTTATGCAAAACAATTCTAGCATAAATACAGTTCCCATAAAACCACATATATTGCCATTCCTGTTCAGAATATGCTACACAGTTCCACCACGTTTTGAAAGGTAGGGCCGAAAATTAGATTAACAACTCTGCCCTTTTTATATTTTTCACCACTTCTGATAGCGAGTTATAAGTCTCTAAAAAAATGTTCATTACATATTCTTTGCAGCAAATGGTCAGACTTTGTCTGTCTCTGTAGGCAAGGAGCAGCCCCACCTTTGGGATTTCCTTCTGCAAGCCTAGTTTACGACCTTTTCACATGTCCATTTCCTGGCCTGGAGAATCTGCCATTGTTCAGTCCCTGGCTGGAGACAAATGTCTGTCCTACCCCACAATTATCATGTGTCAGTGAGCATCTGCTGAGAGGAATGCCCTCCCCATCGGTGGAAACCTGTTTTTCAACCTCTTGCAGGCCCAGCCAGCCTAAGTTAACTTCTTAATTTCTTGACTTGAAATCCAGCATAAAACAAACTTGTTGCATCAGATGACATAGATAAATTACATTCTTAGATTTAAACTTGTGGGATCAAAAGAACTGTGATCAGTGTTCCTTTCAGCAACAGTCCTTTTATATTTGGAGCCGCGAGGAGAAGGACAGAGGACAAGGCCTGCACTCCTCTTTGCAGCTCTGCTGCGAGTGCCACCATCCGCTCAGCCGGATTAGCTGATCTCTCCCTTCAAATCACCTTTGGTGCCCCAGCGCGCCCTGCACACACTGCAGAGCCCCTCCTAATGGAAGGCCTGGTCGCCGTGTGTCCAAGAATTCAAAAAGCATCTTTTGAAATTGCTGCCCTTTCTGCGCCCTTTCCCGCCAGCAGCCCGCAGCCTGATTCGGCCCTCAGCCCTGCCGGCTCCCCCCCCGCCTTAAAGGGAGAGGGAGTGAACCACTAGGCGAAGCCGCGAGGAGAAGGCTAGAGGACAAGGCCTGCACTCCTCTTTGCAGCTCTTCGCTGCTCGTCTGCCGTTTGCCACAAAGCTATGCCGCATCCTGGAGGTAAGGAGCCTGACTATTGCCAACTAAATTCAAAACTATGCCTTGCCACCAGGAAGTTCAGACTACGTGCCCGCACTCTAGAGGCCACCATCAGCTCCCAGCCCCTCCCCACGAGCCCCAGCAATGCACGGCTATGCTCATGTACCTTGCCACCCACTTTACTTGCTAACAAGGCCAGACTCATTTGCCAAACTACAAAGCCCAAAGCCATTAAAACTACCTCCAATATAGCTGATAATGATGCATTCTACCCCACCTCCAATTGTTATGCTCCTATACTAAATGAGATTCCACCTGTGTCCACCACCACTGAAAATGAGCCCCTGTCATGATGCCCGCTCCCAGGGAGCCGGTTCAAGCCCTGCGTCCCCGAAAGCAGACATCCAGTCCCCAAGGAAAGACCCAGCAACCCCATATAGGGGCCCTTTGGACAGTGTCCTGGCGCCTATGGCGCCAGGCTCATAAAAGACATCAGTCCTGGCGCCATAGGCGACAGGCTCATTATGGGAGTGCTTGGGTGCACTTACCTGATGCAGACCATGCTGCAGGATCCCGGCCTCCTTGATGCCTGAAAGGAACTACTTTACCTGTGGGACTAATTTACCATCCGGGCGTGGTCGGGGAAGGATACATACCTGATTGGAGGAAGGATACATACCTGGAACTTCTTCCAAGGCTATTTAAACCCCACCCGAACAGCCACACGTGCTTCGCGTTGTTCTGCATCTAGCAGCTGGACGCTCACTGTGTCTGCTCCTGCATCCTGACTTCTGCCACCCCTGCCAGCATCCTGGATCACCTGCAAAGGAAGAGAAGAAGAGAACAGAAGAAGGAAAAGTCCTTACCTGCTAAATCCGCATCCCAGAGACATCTCGCCGACAATCCTGAAAAGGAAGACTTTTATTTAAAAGCTCATCGCGTCGATCGCTGCAGCGCCGCATTCCACTCACCTTTACAGGGCGCCTCTATGTTCAGCAGCGATCATCCGGATTCGCAGTCACGCCCCAGCACCTAGGGAGAAAAAGGCAAGAACAAAAGGTGAGAGAGAGAAGGGAATAAGGAAAGCTAAATCTCCATGTTAAGACTTACCTGTTGATTCATTCCCTCTTCATTTCGGGTCCGCGCCGCATCCTGGCATTTCCGGACCCCGGCCAATAAGGGGAAAAAAAGACATCAGCGTTAATGAGCGAATGAAAAGACATTACTAAAAAACGCTCATTAAAGACTTACCTGATTTCTACAAGAATTTCACCTCTCATCTCGGGTCGGTGCCTGTTCCCCGGCATTCCGTACCCCGGCCCCTATGGGGAAAAAGACACTAGCATTAGTACATTAATGCATGGACACAAGGGGAACCTCTTATCAAAAAACTTACCTGGAAGCCAAGCAAGTTTGGTTCTCACCAATCCGAAAATCCAGTGAAGTAACTGGATACCAACGCGCCCCTGCATCAGAAGCAGGATGGAGAGCTTGTCCTTCCAGACCCTAAGGTGAGACGCTACGGGGAATCACAGAAGGGTTTCGAGGAGGGTGAGAGGGGATTACCCCGCAGACAGTTAATCCCCTATTTTCGCCTACAGAAGGATACTTCTGCGAGCCAGACAAGCCAGATTTGGGGGCCCGGCCCAGTCCATCTTCCAAACCCTGCGCATCACCTTAGAAGGGGTCACAGCAGCGCGACCAGGCCAGCGCCTCCGTGGGAGTCAGGTGAGCGTTACAGAACGCGAAGCCTTCCTACAAATTCCCACCCAGGCGCTATGGAAAGTTCTGAGACTGATCAGTTGGCCCAATTACTGGGGGAATTACGGGCCGAAGTACATGCCGCTCGTCAAGAGACTAATGTCCTCAGGAGGGAATTAATAATATCAAAGGAAAGAACTGATGACCTGGCCAGACAGCTTTTGCAAGGTCAAGCTGGGCAAACTCCTCTACACGGTTCCGGAGGGAACCCCGCTCCTGTGGTTTCCAGTAACGCTGTGCTGATTAATCTACCCGGAAACATGCCGCTGGCCCCACCCGAACGCTTTGCTGGGGACCCCAAACGATTTGCCGTATTCATGAATCAGTGTCGTTTGCACTTCCTATGCAGACCTGGGGCCTTCCCTAATGATCAGACTAAGGTAGCCTTTGTATTGTCATATCTCAGCGGCTGCGCTGCCGATTGGTCAGTTCCACTGGTTACTCAAGATGACCCGATTCTCCGTGATTTTCAAGGGTTTCAAGCAAGCATGGAAAGGTTATTTGCTCGACACTCTCAGGGGCAGGCTCTGGATGACGAACTTCTATCCCTGCGACAGGGCAATCAGGACCTCCTATCCTATATTGCAACCTTTAATAGACTAATTGTGGAAACGGGATGGCCAGAGGATAAAAGAGTCACGTTGTTTTATCGAGGCCTACGCGGAGAACTTAAAGATGTCTTGGCCCAAGTTGTAAATCCGCCCCAAGAATGCTCAGAGTATATAGACTTAGTGGTCCAATTGAATCACAGACTTCAAAACAGAAAAGCAGATCGGTCCAGGTTTGAGACCCGGGTGTTGGTCAAGACCCATGCTAATCCCAAGGGATTTGATGTCTCTGAGCCTATGCAAATTGGAGGGGTTAAAGGACCCTTAACTCAAAAGGAACGTGAAAGGAGGCGGCAGTTAAAATTATGTCTTTATTGTGGGAATTCTGGACACTTTCTACGAGATTGCCCGGCAAAACCACCCCGAAAGGCAGTAGGAGCCGCTGATAAAAACCATGAAGACTCTGTTTCAGGAAAGGACTCCGCCCGACAAGCGTAGGGGTCCGCTTGTCGAGCTTGAAAACTAACTCTCAGACCTCGCATTTCATTGTGCCAATGGTTCTCGTAGATCCAGAACAGCCTAAGCGGTTGCATGCAATAAAGGCATACATCTATAGTGGGGCTATTGGAAACTATGTGGATCGTGAATTGGTCTCTAGGATTAACCTCCCTCTCCGTCCTAAAACCAGCAAAGATGTCATCACCACAGTCGATGGAACTGAAATTGCCTCTGGACCGGTAACGCATTCCACTACTGAGGTGACTCTTATTGGTCCCGACGGCCATCGGGAGGGTGTTGTGTTTGTTGTAATCAAGGCTCCACAGTTTCAGGTTATTCTTGGAATCCCTTGGTTAGAGACACAGAATCCTCAAATTGATTGGCGAGCTAAGAGAATTACTTTCCCGGATTGTACACAAACCTGCTACCCAGAAAACCTGAAGATTAATCTAGCATCTGTAACCTCTGCCTCCATGCAACTACCTCCGGAATACCAAGACTTTCAGGACGTCTTCCAAAAGGAACAGGCCAACACATTACCTCCTCACAGATCGTACGATTGCCAAATCCATCTGGTGCCCGGTGCACAACCCCCTTGTAGCAGGATTTATGCCCTTACCGAACCTGAGAACCTGCATTTGAGACAATATTTGGATCAATACCTAGCTAATGGTTTTATTCGCCCGTCAAAGTCCCCGGCATCCTCGGCTTTGTTCTTCGTGCCCAAAAAAGAAGGCGACCTTAGAACTTGTATCGATTACCGCGCATTGAACCAGATAATGGTTAAAAACCGTTATCCTGTGCCTCTGATCCCTGAACTCCTTGACCAGGTGAAGGACGCTTGCATATACACCAAGTTAGATCTCCGGGGGGCTTATCATCTGGTACGAGTTAAAGAAGGTGACGAATGGAAAACTGCCTTCCGTACTAAATACGGATTATTCGAGTACCAGGTGATGCCTTTCGGATTGTGTAACGCGCCGGATGCCTTCCAATACTTCATGAATGATGTCCTTCGGGAACTCATCGATGTTTGCGTTGTCGTATATATCGATGACATTCTGGTGTACTCCTCTTCGGAATCTGATCACAGAAAACACGTCAGGGCAGTACTTGAAAAACTGCGCCAACACAAACTATTTGCTAAATTGGAGAAATGTGTTTTCCATACCACAGAAGTCGAGTTTCTAGGTTTCATCCTGACACCCAAAGGAGTCCGAATGGACTCAAGAAAAGTGGATGCCATCCTCAAATGGCGATCACCTAGCTCTGTAAAAGGGGTTCAAAGTATGCTCGGCTTTGCCAATTTCTATCGCAGGTTTATCCCGGAATTTTCACGCTTGGTACAACCCATTACTGCACTCTTGAGGAAAAATAAACGTTTTGAATCGTCTGAAGAAGCCAAGCAGGCCTTTCAGGATTTAAAAGCTAAGTTTACCTCTGCACTTATATTGAAACACCCGCGTCCAGATCTCCCTTATGTCGTCGAGACTGACGCATCCAGCCTAGCCATGGGAGCTGTCCTGTCCCAAAGAGATCCCGAAACCAACCAACTGCATCCCGTAGCATTTTGGTCCAGAAAATTCTCGGCACCCGAGGTTAATTATGCAATCACTGACAAAGAACTGTTAGCCATTAAGTCCGCTTTTAAAGCCTGGCGGCATTATATGCTTGGCGCTCGACATACCATCACAGTGATCACTGATCACCCGAATTTACAGTATTTGAAAACTGCCAAGGCTCAGTCATCACGGCAGCTCCGATGGGCTTTGTTTTTCGCTGAATTTGATTTCGTGATTACCTATCGACCTGGCTGCAAGAATGGCAAAGCAGACGCCTTATCCCGAATTGGAATGGGAGAATCTGATACAAACTCAGAACCAGTACCAATAATTCCCAAACAGAGGATTCTAGGCATGACTTTGTTACAGACGCTTGAAGACATTCAAGCCAGAGTGAAACAACTCCTGGACCCTACAACCTTGCAGGATTGGATACAAAAGGGATCAGACTTTACCATAGATAATGGTTTACCTTATTTCCAAGGATGCTTATTCCTGCCACATAAGGAATTACACGAACTAGTTATTTCCGGTTATCATGAAACATTAATAGAGGGACACCCCGATATTGCCAAGACAGAGGAAAAGGTGAAACGAAAATTTTGGTGGCCCTCTTAGCGAAAAGATGTTAAATCTTTTGTGATGTCCTGTGGTGTTTGCGCCCAAAATAAAAGTCAAAAGAAAAGACCAGCCGGTCTCCTTCAACCTCTAGACATACCGCCAGCACCCAGGCACACCCAATCAATGGATTTTATTACGTCCCTGCCTCCTTGTTCGGGGTACAATACTATTCTGGTAATTGTGGATTGGTTTTCCAAAATGGCCCACTTTATTCCTTTGAAAGGTTTACCTTCAGCTTCTGTCCTAGCCAAAGAATTCCTCGAAAATATTGTTCGGCTACATGGATTCCCATCTATACTAATCTCTGACCGGGGAAGCCAATTCATTTCCCACTTCTGGCGCAAATGTTGTCAAATGGCACAGATCGACGTAAGATTATCGACCAGTCACCACCCTCAGACCGATGGTCAGACCGAGAGGACAAATCAGACCCTTGAGCAGTACTTACGGTGTATGTTACAGCAATCTGAAAGCAACTGGAAAGACATTCTTTGGATAGCCGAATACGCATATAATAATTCGGTACACTCTGGAACTGGCCACAGTCCTTTTTATACTTTGTTTGGGCATCACCCTCGAACCTCAAACCTTGACTCACCTCAGAACCTCGGAATGCCTGCAGTAGAACATCTGCATTCTACAATTACCCAAGCCTTCAAAGAGGCAACTACGCATTTACAACAAGCCAAGAGAAAATACAAGGAGAATGCTGATCTACATCGGAGTGAAGCACCTCAGTATCAGATTGGGGATCAAGTGTGGTTAGCTACCAGACATTTACCACTCAAAGGGCCTCAAACTTTTAACCCAAAATATCTGGGACCTTATTCTATTACGGCAATAATTAACCCAGTGGCTGTTAAACTTGATTTACCAGCTAGTATGCAAATTCACCCTGTTTTTTATGTGTCACTTCTGAAACCAGTGGTACCCGGAACCCGACTACTCAAACCTCCAGAACCTATTCTAATAGATAGGGAGCCCGAATTCGAAGTGAAGAACATTTTAGACTCAAAAATGTTTAGGTCAAAACTGTTCTACCTAATTGATTGGAAGGGGTACAGACCTCAGGAGAGGTCGTGGGAACCCAGCGACCATGTGCATGCACCTCGATTAGTCAGGTAATTCCACCGACTCTTCCCAGACAAACCAAAACCCCCGGAGGGAACAGCCTTGGGAGGGGACTTGGGGGGGGAGTGCTGTCATGATGCCCGCTCCCGGGGAGCCGGTTCAAGCCCTGTGTCCCCGAAAGCAGACATCCAGTCCCCAAGGAAAGACCCAGCAACCCCATATAGGGGCCCTTTGGACAGTGTCCTGGCGCCTATGGCGCCAGGCTTATAAAAGACATCAGTCCTGGCGCCATAGGCGCCAGGCTCATTATGGGAGTGCTTGGGTGCACTTACCTGATGCAGACCATGCTGCAATATCCCAGCCTCCTTGATGCCTGAAAGGAACTACTTTACCTGTGGGACTAATTTACCATCCGGGCGTGGTCGGGGAAGGATACATACCTGATTGGAGGAAGGCTACATACCTGGAACTTCTTCCAAGGCTATTTAAACCCCACCCGAACAGCCACACGTGCTTCGCGTTGTTCTGCATCTAGCAGCTGGACGCTCACCGTGTCTGCTCCTGTATCCTGACTTCTGCCACGCCTGCCAGCATCCTGGATCACCTGCAAAGGAAGAGAAGAAGAGAACAGAAGAAGGAAAAGTACTTACCTGCTAAATCCGCATCCCGGAGACATCTCGCCGACAATCCTGAAAAGGAAGACTTTTATTTAAAAGCTCATTGATTCGATCGCTGCAGCGCCGCATTCCACTCACCTTTACAGGGCGCCTCCATGTTCAGCAGCGATCATCCGGATTCGCAGTAACGCCCCAGCGCCTAGGGAGAAAAAGGCAAGAACAAAAGGTGAGAGCGAGAAGGGAATAAGAAAAGCTAAATCTCCATGTTAAGACTTACCTGTTGATTCATTCCCTCTTCATTTCGGGTCTGCGCCGCATCCTGGCATTTCCGGACCCCGGCCCCTAAGGGGAAAAAAAGACATCAGCGTTAATGAGCGAATGAAAAGACATTACCAAAAAACGCTCATTAAAGACTTGCCTGATTTCTACAAGAATTTCACCTCTCATCTCGGTTCGGTGCCTGTTCCCCGGCATTCCGTACCCCGGCCCCTATGGGGAAAAAGACACTAGCATTAGTACATTAATGCATGGACACAAGGGGAACCTCTTATCAAAAAACTTACCTGGAAGCCAAGCAAGTTTGGTTCTCACCAATCCGAAAATCCAGTGAAGTAACTGGATACCAACGTGCCCCTGCATCAGAAGCAGGATGGAGAGCTCGTCCTTCCAGACCCTAAGGTGAGACGCTACGAGGAATCACAGAAGGGTTTCGAGGAGGGTGAGAGGGGAAAGTGGGAGGCCGATTGCATTACCCCGCAGACAGTTAATTCCCTATTTTCGCCTACAGAAGGATACTTCTGCGAGCAAGACAAGCCAGATTTGGGGGCCCGGTCCAGTCCGTCTTCCGAACCCTGCGCATCACCTTAGAAGGGGTCACAGCAGCGCGAACCAGGCCAGCGCCTCTGTGGGAGTCAGGTGAGCGTTACAGCCCCCAATGCAAAATCTGTGACGTGCAATTCTTCTACCCCATTTTGAATGCTATTGTGCCAAATGTGATTCCACCTGTGTCCACCACCACTGAAAATGAGCCCCCAGTGCAAAATCTGTGATCTGCAATTCTTCTACCCCATTTTGAATGCTATTTTGCCAAATGTGATTCCACCTGTGTCCACCACTACTGGAAATGAGCCCCCAGTGCAAAATCTGTGATGTGCAATTCATCTACCCCATTTTGAATGCTATTGTGCCAAATGTGATTCCACCTGTGTCCACCACCACTGAAAATGAGCCCCCAGTGCAAAATCTGTGATGTGCAATTCTTCTACCCCCATCTTGAATGCTATTGTGCCAAATGTGATTCCACCGGTGTCCACCACCACTGAAAATGAGCCCCCAATTGCAAAATCTGTGATGTCCAATTCCCCTACCTCCCCCAGCGCGACACCAACCATGCCCACCACCTCACCCACTCTCCCCACGGACCCTTCCCCAGCTGCTACAGAATACCACCTCAAATGCGCCTTGATCAACGCTAGGTCCATCAATATCCACAACCTCATAACCACCCATGACCCCGACCTGCTCATGATCTCAGAAACATGGTTGCATGAGGCCTCTGGCCCTGTGCTCTCCCTTGCACTGCCCCCTGGCTATTCCATCACTAGACAATATCGCCTCTCTAAAGGTGGAGGCGTAGCAATCATTGCCAAAGACTGCCTCTCTATTAGAAAGGTAGAGAAATCCTTACACAACAACGACAACTACCTCCATGTCAAAATCAACCTCTCTCCTCATTGTACCATTGCTGTTCACATTGTCTATCACCCTCCAGGCCCAACAGGAGACTTCCAAGCCTCCCTCATCCTCCTCCTCTCTGACAACCTTAAAAAACATTTGAAAGCCATTCTCCTTGGGGACATCAACCTAGGCCTCCTGGACAGCAAAGACCCAGCAGCCAAATCCCTTGATTCAGCCCTCAAGGCACTAGGCTACAAGAACACCATCTTCAGCCCAACTCACACCCAGGGCAGAACTCTCGAGTGGATCGCACAGCATAAATCCACTCACAGGATCCACTCATCATCACTGGAAACACTCCCACCCCATGGTCTGACCACCATATCATCACCTTTAGCATCCTCACCACCAGCTCCTCAACTCCGTCACCCCAACCCCTACCACCCTGCCTCGCAAGAAGCTCCTGTCAGCTCACTAAGGAAAGGCACTGCCGTTCCTCCAAGGCCCAGCCTTCAGACCACCTTTCTTCACAGACCCAGAAACTGTTGCTTCAATTTTTGATGTTGCCATCAAAGCAGCTATCAACGCCATTGCCCCACTTAAACCCCGTAAAGACAAACCCACCACCCACTCCAACTCCTGGTTCACCCTGGACCTTCTCACACTCCGCAACGAAAAAAGGGTTGCCCTTACACAGTGACAAATGTCCCACTCTGACAAAGATAAATTGATCTTTAAAGCCTGCTCTACCGAGTACAAATAGGCAATCACCCAAGCAAAGGCCAAATCTTTTGAATCCAGAATCTCGGAAGCCCAATCTAGCACAAAATAAATCTTCACCAATTTCAGGGAGCTAGAGAATCCCACTCCCGCCCCCCAGAACTTCACCAAAGACAAAGCCTTGTGTGATGAAATTCAAACAGCCATGCAAACCAAACTGAGCCTTCTCCAAAACAAAATACTAGCTACTAAACAAGCCTTGCCTAATATGCATATCCCCATCCCACCACCAGCCTCAGACCCCCCCCAACCCTTCTCCTTCAAATCCATAAAGGAAAAAGACATCATCAATATAATGAGGAATATCAAACCCTCTAACTGTAAAGGTGATGCCTGCCCAGCCACTATCATCAAGGACTGTACTGAAGCGCTAGCTCCTTTCCTGACAGCCTTTGTCAATGCCTCCTTTGCCACAGGGAAAGTCCCCGTCTCCCTCAAGGAAGCATGGGTCCGCCACCTCCTAAAAAAAAAAACAACTCTCGATCCCACCTCCCCTAACAACTATAGACCCATCACCACTGTCCCATTCTGCCTCAAAATACTGGACAAAGCAGCCTACCTGCTAGTTCAGCACTTCATTGAAGAGAACAAACTCCTGGGACTCCACCAATCTGGTTTCTGCCCCAGACACGGGACTGAAACCGCCCTACTTGACCTGAAAAACCAGATGGACGATGCCAGAGACATGGGCAAACCAGCAATTCTTCTACTTCTTGACCTATCTGCGGCATTTGATCTCGTAGATCATGACGTCCTATGCCATCATCTCTCCTCCACTGCCAAGTTCTCCCCTGATGCCACAGCATGGATCACCTCCTTCCTACAAGACAGAACCATGCAAGTATTCTCTGACTTAGCCTCCGCCTCACCCACCATCATACTCTGCGGTGTGCCTCAAGGCTCCTGCCTCTCCCCCACCCTCTACAACATCTTCACACGACCCCTCTTCCTCACCCTCGACGCTATGGGTATTTCCTACACCAACTACGTGGACAATACCCAGATCCTCCTCACCCTCACTGGCAACTATGACACCGACTCCTTGACCCTTAACAAGCTCTACAACACCATCCAAGCCTGGATGGCAGACAATGGACTATGCCTCAACTCTGACAAGACCGAACTTCTCCTGGTAGGTTGCCCCGACACGCTACAAAATCTAGACTCCCACTTCACCATCGACACCATCAAAATACTTGTCTCAGACTCAGTCAAAACTCTTGGAGTCTATTTGGATTCCAACCTATTCATGGACAGACAAGTCACTGCAATTGCCTCCTCATGCTAAACTGATCAACGCAGTCAGGCCCTTTCTCTCCAAAGAGAACTGCACAAACATAGTCAGAGCCATCACTGGCTCCAGGCTAGACTACTGCAATATACTCTTTCTAGGAACATCCAATAAAAACCTGGAGAGGCTACAAGTCATCCAGAATAGTGCTCTCCATGCAGCCCAAGGCATTGCTAAAAGGGAACACATCTCGGCAGCCAGAAAACTAGCCCACTGGCTCCCAATAAAGGAAAGAATTGTCTTCAAAGCTCTGACACGCACCCACAAGTGCATTCACCTCACTGCTCCTGATTACCTCTCACAAAGGATCCACCCCGTCTCCTCTACAAGACCAACCAGATTACCCTATACCAACAAGCTCTGTGTGCCACTAGTAAAAAGAGCCAGAGCGGGCAGATCCAGCTTCCCATATCTCGCACCCACACACTGGAATGCCCTACCTCCCACAATCCGAGGCGAGGCCTCCCTCTTCACTTTCTGTAAAGCAATGAAAACCATCCTCTTCTCATAAGGTCCATCATAACAGCATGAATACTAAACATATGATCCACTGCATAAACTGTAAAGACCAATTGCATAAGCTGTAATGATAACTATGTCTGTATTGATTTATAATTTGCCAACGACTGCTACCACGCCTGTACCTCTGTAACTAAGCTCCTGTAAGTAACAGTGCCTCAAAGCCCCTGGGCTGTTTGCGCGCTATATAAATATAAATAAATAAATCAATATATAAATAAATAAATTTGCTAATCCGGCAGATCTTTAGTTTTAGACAACTTTAAAGTTTTAATCAGGAGAGCCCATTTGACGGGGCTGTCACTCACAGGTAGCCCAATGTGGCTGCACACAGATTGTTTACAGGAATTGGGCCTCATTTCGAGGCTGGAGGTAAGGGTTAACGGTCACCGTTAATGGCACCGGTGACCGTTAACACTTACCACCATATTCCGAGTTCCCTTTTGTGGGTTGGCATTTAACGCCTGCTTTTAGCAGGCATTAAAAATCCAACCCGCAAAGGGACCTTGGAGTAAATTACGGCACCGTAATTTACCGTGCCGTAATTTACTCCTTCCCCATTCCCATTGAGCCCTATGGGGGCAGGAATGGGGATGGGGAACCGGTATGGTGAATGGGGAATTACCGGTCCCTCCAACCTTGGAATGGACCGGTAATTACTCCATTCACCATGCCGGATTTCCATGGAGTAAATAGCTCCATGGTTGCTTACCATGGTGCTCTTTACTCCATGGATAGCGCCAGCCTCGGAATGAGGCCCATTGTCATTCACAGGCAATCCAGTTTTGCTGAGAATATATTTTGCTCTTAACATTTCAGGACTTTTTAAATTCACAGTGCTTCATTAGATTAACTGAATTTTAGTGCCAAGCAATATTTTGAGTATTTGAAAGTGTTATGTACAGGCATTTTGAAGTTTCAGCAACAAACTAAATGTCATTTACAGGCAAATTCTGGAGTTTCACTGGCAAAGCGCTGCTTCTCCTTCTGTACTCCATGTTTACTTGTCATGGAGCCGACTGGCACTTTTTCTGCAGTGTGTGCTCTGTCCCACCACTCATGCACCATGGGTGGCAGGTTGTGCAGCCATCTTTTTGTGTGTTGAAAAACGTGGTTTTGGAGGTTTTGGAGCGCACAAGGGTTTTGCCGCCATTTTACTGTTTCTCGCACCATAGCAGAGTGATGCTGCATAGTATAGCAGAGTGGGTCAATACATCCCACAAAACACATGCAACTGCATGCAAATTACATGCACATTTCTCAAATGTGTCAAAGATACATACATTTTCATGTCAACTTGCCAGGCTGTACTTGAGAATGTTCACACCTATATGACATTCAAATGCCAGATAACTGGTGTTAAGTGTATACCGAAAAGATGGGTATGCCCTTCATCCTGGACATGGAGGAAGCAAATAGACAAAAACACGAGGAGGATTATGTCTCACGGAACAATAGGAATAGTAGTGTATAAATAGCAGACTTCCACTGGTGGAAAGGGAGGTGGACCAATATGTTAAACATGATATAAAAAGTAACCAAATGTTCATTGCATGATTCATCAGAACATGAGGTATTGTTAAAAAACTATCCGATATTGCACTACGTGGGTACGAAACATCATCATAGACAAGAAAAACATGTAAACATTCTATTTAAATTGTGATGTGCAAACAAGCTATCCAATGGATACCATTATATTGTGTGGGACGGAAAAAATCCATCTCTATGTGATCTATGATTCATAAGAGATTTAAATATAATCCTCCGGGGTATCTAATAAAGTGCAAAATTAGTGCAAAACCTGCTAAGGATCAGAGTGCTGTATGTCCATACATTCAGGCAATATGATATATTAATTAATTACTCCCAATTTTTTATAATGTTCCAGATCAACACTGTAATGGTGTCAATGTGCATGCATAGTGTGTTCTGTGCCCCAGCACCCCTGCGATCACCGGACCTTAGTCTGCTGAAGATAAATCAAAACAAGGTGAGGAAGATGGGAGAGAAAGCATGGGAAGATAAAGGGGGAAAAGTGAAGTTTAAGGAAGGTTGACATATGCAAATATGTAAGTGGACAGGTAGTAAATAATGTCATGGAGCTATATTGCATTGGTGCATGAGATGTTGAGAGGTGCTCTGACTAACCTAAGTATAATGAAAGGTATGGTTGACTGGGATATTAGGCGACCCAGAAGAAAGACTCAAACAAGTGGTAGTCATTTTAAGGACTTTATTCAAATAAAAAGGACCAAAACGCCCAACTACCCCTATTTATTCAAGGGATGTTCCCTGCCTAACAAAGCAAACACGAAGCTAGGGTTTAGAGTCCAAATTAAAGTTCTTATGTCCAAATCCTAATTGCTAACTGGCCCTACCACATTATAAAAGCAAACAGAGATGAGGAGACCAGAGCACATCTCTGGGTTAGATTTCTGCCTGGCCCAATACTTGATTGTTCATAAAGTTCAATAGCAGTTCAGATCTTTCTTGCAGACCTTAGTTCAAAAATAAATGCTTTTGAATACGTTCATGGAAGTTCAACAACAGTTTCCATTTTTCTTGCAAATTTTAGTTCAAAAGAAATGTTCTTCAATACGTTTTCGCTTACGCCAAATGTCTTGGGAATTGTCTGTGGCTCTTGGACTCCCCAAAGTCTTATGGCTCTCTGGGAGACTTGTTCACTCTCAGGTATACACTTTATAGAGGGCGTTTGTTCACACTGTTCACTCAGGTTTCCGTAACCTTTCCGGCTTCCCCAGCTTGGATGTGCAATGTTCATATTCAATTCAATTCAATTTGGTTCACACAGGACGCTTGCCCCTTTGGATTTCTCAGGCTCTTGCAATCTTATCAATTTCCCCAATTTGGATATACAATGTTTATATTTCTGTCACTCAGATTTATAAGGGCGCTCGCCCATTCGGGTTTCTGAGGTTCCCGTTGCCTTGTAGGTTCACCCAACCTGTACACAAAATGTCTGTATTCCTCTTGTCCTGCCGATACAAAATGCTTGCTCTTTCGAGTTTCTCAGGCCCCCGTAGACTCATAGGTTGTCACGCACTCCACTCGTCCCCCTGGGGGTCCCATTCCTCATCCCCGTGCCCCTAACACCCCTCGCCCTCTTGCCCGGTTCCGGGACTCACAGGTCTCTCTTCGTCCCAGTTGCCACGGCGCCGATTGCCACAAAGCTTGGGTCGGCATGCTGTTTGCCCGTGGAGACGTCTGCCCCTTTGGCGTCTTCCGTGGCGGCTGCTAGATCGGCTTCCTCCACGTCACATGACCGCCACCTTCCACTCACGTGTTTCTGGACTACACTCACGTGATGCGGTGAGGAGGAAATAGCAGCGCCAGTATTTAAACGGCTGTGTCGCGGTGCTTCGTTGCTTCACAGCTGTTTCCTCGGATTCCTGTACGGGGCTACTTACCTTCTGTCTCACCTTTTTTGGATCTTGACCTCGGATTTGTTTCACGGACTGGCAGCAGATAACCCTTGGCTCTGATACTTACTTTTGGATTATCGTTACGACCACGGACTGCTTCACGGTCTCCTACTATGTTCCACCTTTCTTGTGCGGATTCTGGCATCAGGTGGGCCCAGCACTTGCAACGTTTTTGGGATCGCTACACAGTGAGAAGAACTGTCATGATGCCCGCTCCCGGGGAGCCTGTTCAAGCCCTGCGTCCCCGAAAGCGGACATCCAGTCCCCAAGGAAGGACCCAGCAACCCCATATTGGGGCCCTTTGGACAGTGTCCTGGCGCCTATGGCGCCAGGCTCATAAAAGACATCAGTCCTGGCGCCATAGGCGCCAGGCTAATTATGGGAGTGCTTGGATGCACTTACCTGATGCAGACCATGCTGCAGGATCCCGGCCTCCTTGAGGCCTGAAAGGAACTACTTTACCTGTGGGACTAATTTACCATGCGGGCGTGGTCGGGGAAGGATACATACCTGATTGGAGGAAGGATACATACCTGGAACTTCTTCCAAGGCTATTTAAACCCCACCCGAACAGCCACACGTGCTTCGCGTTGTTCTGCATCTAGCAGCTGGACGCTCACCGTGTCTGCTCCTGCATCCTGACTTCTGCCACACCTGCCAGCATCCTGAATCACCTGCAAAGGAAGAGAAGAAGAGAACAGAAGAAGGAAAAGTCCTTACCTGCTAAATCCGCATCCCGGAGTCATCTCGCCGACGATCCTGAAAAGGAAAACTTTTATTTAAAAGCTCATCGATTCGATCGCTGCAGCGCCGTATTCCACTCACCTTTACAGGGCGCCTCCATGTTCAGCAGCGATCATCCGGATTCGCAGTCACGCCCCAGCGCCTAGGGAGAAAAAGACCAGAACAAAAGGTGAGAGAGAGAAGGGAATAAGGAAAGCTAAATCTCCATGTTAAGACTTACCTGTTGATTCATTCCCTCTTCATTTCGGGTCCGCGCCACATCCTGGCATTTTCGGACCCCGGCCCCTAAGGGGAAAAAGAGACATCAGCGTTAATGAGCGAATGAAAAGACATTACCAAAAAACGCTTATTAAAGACTTACCTGATTTCTACAAGGATTTCACCTCTCATCTCGGGTCGGTGCCTGTTCCCCGGCAATCCGTACCCCGGCCCCTATTGGGAAAAAGACACTAGCATTAGTACATTAATGCATGGACACAAGGGGAACCTCTTAGCAAAAGAAACTTACCTGGAAGCCAAGCAAGTTTGGTTCTCACCAATCCGAAAATCCAGTGAAGTAACTGGATACCAACGCGCCCCTGCATCAGAAGCAGGATGGAGAGCTCGTCCTTCCAGACCCTAAGGTGAGACGCTACGAGGAATCACAGAAGGGTTTCGAGGAGGGTGAGAGGGGAAAGTGGGAGGCCGATTGCATTACCCCGCAGACAGTTAATCCCCTATTTTCGCCTACAGAAGGATACTTCTGCGAGCCAGACACGCCAGATTTGGGGGCCCGGTCCAGTCCGTCTTCTGAACCCTGCGCATCACCTTAGGAGAGGTCACAGCAGCGCGAACTAGGCCAGCGCCTCCGTGGGAGTCAGGTGAGCGTAACAGAACGCAAAGCCTTCCTACAAATTCCTACCCAGGCGCTATGGAAAGTTTTGAGACTGATCAGTTGGCCCAATTACTGGGGGAATTACGGGCCGAAGTACATGCCGCTCGTCAAGAGACTAATGTCCTCAGGAGGGAATTAATAATATCAAAGGAAAGAGCTGATGACCTGGCCAGACAGCTTTTGCAAGGTCAAGCTGGGCAAACTCCTCTACCCGGTTCCGGCGGGAACCCCGCTCCTGTGGTTTCCAGTAACCCTGTGCAGATTAATCTACCTGGAAATATGCCGCTTGCCCCACCCAAACGCTTTGCTGGGGACCCCAAACGATTCGCCGTATTCATGAATCAGTGTCGTTTGCACTTCCTATGCAGACCTGGGGCCTTCCCTAATGATCAGACCAAGGTAGCCTTTGTATTGTCATATCTCAGCGGCTGTGCTGCTGATTGGTCAGTTCCACTGGTTACTCAAGATCACCCGATTCTCCGTGATTTTCAAAGGTTTCAAGCAAGCATGGAAAGGTTATTTGCTCGACACTCTCAGGGGCAGGCTCTGGATGACGAACTTCTATCCCTGCGACAGGGCAATTAGGACCTCCTATCCTATATTGCAACCTTTAATAGACTAATTGTGGAAACGGGATGGCCAGAAGGTAAAAGAGTCACGTTGTTTTATCGAGGCCTACGCGGAGAACTTAAAGATGTCTTGGCCCAAGTTGTAAATCCGCCCCAAGAATGCACAGAGTATATAGACTTAGTGGTCCAATTGGATCACAGACTTCAAAACAGAAAAGCAGATCGGTCCAGGTTTGAGACCCGGGTGTTGGTCAAGACCCATGCTAATCCCAAGGGAGTTGATGTCTATGAGACTATGGAAATTGGAGGGGTTAAAGGACCCTTAACTCAAAAGGAACGTGAAAGGAGGCGGCAGTTAAAATTATGTCTTTATTGTGGGAATTCTGGACACTTTCTACGAGATTGCCCGGCAAAACGGCCCCGAAAGGCAGTAGGAGCCGCTGATAAAAACCATGAAGACTCTGTTTTGGGAAACGACTCCGCCCGACAAGTGTAGGGGTCCGCTTGCCGAGCTTGAAAACTCTCAGACCTCGCATTTCATTGTGCCAATGGTTCTCGTAGATTCAGAACAGCCTAAGCGGTTGCATGCAATAAAGGCATACATCTATAGTGGGGCTATTGGAAACTATGTGGATCGTGAATTAGTCTCTAGGATTAACCTCCCTCTCCGTCCTAAAACCAGCAAAGATGTCATCACCACAGTCGATGGAACTGAAATTGCCTCTGGACCGGTAACACATTCCACTACTGAGGTGACTCTTATTGGTCCCGACGGCCATCGGGAGGGTGTTGTGTTTGATGTAATCAAGGCTCCACAGTTTCAGGTTATTCTTGGAATCCCTTGGTTAGAGACACATAATCCTCAAATTGATTGGCGAGCTAAGAGAATAACCTTCCCGGATTGTACACAAACCTGCTACCCAGAAAACCTGAAGATTAATCTAGCATCTGTAACCTCTGCCTCCATGCACCTACCTCCGGAATACCAAGACTTTCAGGATGTCTTCCAAAAGGAACAGGCCAACACGTTACCTCCTCACAGATCGTACGATTGCCAAATCGATCTGGTGCCCGGTGCACAACCCCCTTGTAGCAGGATTCATGCCCTTACCGAACCTGAGAATCTGCATTTGAGACAATATTTGGATCAATACCTAGCTAATGGTTTTATTCGCCCGTCAAAGTCCCCGGCATCCTCGGCTTTGTTCTTCGTGCCCAAAAATGAAGGCGACCTTAGAACTTGTATCGATTACCGCGCATTGAACCAGATAACGGTTAAAAACCGTTATCCTCTGCCTCTGATCCATGAACTCCTTGACCAGGTGAAGGATGCTTGCATATACACCAAGTTAGATCTCCGGGGGGCTTATCATCTGGTACGAGTTAAAGAAGGCGACGAATGGAAAACTGCCTTCCGTACTAAATACGGAATATTCGAGTACCAGGTGATGCCTTTCGGATTGTGTAACGCGCCGGCTGCCTTCCAATACTTCATGAATGATGTCCTTTGGGAACTCATCGATGTTTCTGTTGTCGTATATATCGATGACATTCTGGTGTACTCCTCTTCGGAATCTGATCACAGAAAACACGTCAGGGCAGTACTTGAAAAACTGCGCCAACACAAACTATTTGCTAAATTGGAGAAATGTGTTTTCCATACCACAGAAGTCGAGTTTCTAGGTTTCATCCTGACACCCAAAGGAGTCCGAATGGACTCAAGAAAAGTGGATGCCATCCTCAAATGGCCATCACCTAGCTCTGTAAAAGGGATTCAAAGCATGCTCGGCTTTGCCAATTTCTATTGCAGGTTTATCCTGGAATTTTCACGCGTGGTACACCCATTACTGCACTCTTGAGGAAAAATAAACGTTTTGAATGGTCTGAAGAAGCCGAGCAGGCCTTTCAGGATTTAAACGCTAAGTTTACCTCCGCACCTATATTGAAACACCCGCGTCCAGATCTCCCTTATGTCGTCGAGACTGACGCATCCAGCCTAGCCATGGGAGCTGTCCTGTCCCAAAGAGATCCCGAAACCAACCAACTGCATCCTGTAGCATTTTGGTCCAGAAAATTCTCGGCACCCGAGGTTAATTATGCAATCACGGACAAAGAACTGTTAGCCATTAAGTCCGCTTTTAAAGCCTGGCAGCATTATCTGCTTGGCGCTCGACATACCATCACAGTGATCACTGATCACCGGAATTTACAGTATTTGAAAACCGCCAAGGCTCAGTCATCACGGCAGCTCCGATGGGCTTTGTTTTTCGCTGAATTTGATTTCGTGATTACCTATTGACCTGGCTGCAAGAATGGCAAAGCAGACGCCTTATCCCGAATTGGAATGGGAGAATCTGATACAAACTCAGAACCAGTACCAATAATTCCCAAACAGAGGATTCTAGGCATGACTTTGTTACAGACGCTTGAAGACATTCAAGCCAGAGTGAAACAACTCCTGGACCCTACAACCTTACAGGAATGGATACAAAAGGGATCAGACTTTACCATAGATAATGGTTTACCTTATTTCGAAGGAGGCTTATTCCTGCCACATAAGGAATTACACGAACTAGTTATTTCCGGTTATCATGATACATTAATAGAGGGACACCCCGGTATTGCCAAGACAGAGGAAAAGGTGAAACGACAATTTTGGTGGCCCTCTTGGCGAAAAGATGTTAAATCTTTTGTGATGTCCTGTGGTGTTTTCTCCCAAAATAAAAGTCAAAAGAAAAGACCAGCCGGTCTCCTTCAACCTCTAGACATACCGCCAGCACCCTGGCACACCCTATCAATGGATTTTATTACGGACCTGCCTCCTTGTTCGGGGTACAATACTATTCTGGTAGTTGTGGATTTGTTTTCCAAAATGGCCCACTTTATTCCTTTGAAAGGTTTACCTTCAGCTTCTGTCCTAGCCAAAGAATTCCTCGAAAATATTGTTCGGCTACATGGATTCCCATCTATACTAATCTCTGACCGGGGTAGCTAATTCATTTCCCACTTCTGGCGCAAATGTTGTCAAATGGCGCAGATCGACGTAAGATTATCGACCAGTCACCACCCTCAGACAGATGGTCAGACCGAGAGGACAAATCAGACCCTTGAGCAGTACTTACGGTGTATGTTACAGCAATCTGAAAGCAACTGGAAAGACATTCTTTGGATAGCCGAATATGCATATAATAATTCGGTACACTCTGGAACTGGCCACAGTCCTTTTTATACTTTGTTTGGGCATCACCCTCGAACCTCAAACCTTGACTCACCTCAGAACCTCGGAATGCCTGCAGTAGAACATCTGCATTCTACAATTACCCAAGCCTTCAAAGAGGCAACTACGCATTTACAACAAGCCAAGAGAAAATACAAGGAGAATGCTGATCTACATCGGAGTGAAGCACCTCAGTATCAGATTGGGGATCAAGTGTGGTTAGCTAGCAGACATTTACCACTCAAAGGGCCTCGAACTTTTAACCCAAAATATCTGGGACCTTATTCTATTACAGCAATAATTAACCCAGTGGCTGTTAAACTTGATTTACCAGCTAGTATGCGAATTCACCCTGTTTTTTATGTGTCTCTTCTGAAACCAGTGGTACCCGGAACCCGACTACTCAAACCTCCAGAACCTATTCTAATAGATGGGGAGCCCGAATTCGAAGTGAAGAACATTTTAGACTCAAAAATGTTTAGGTCAAAACTGTTCTACCTAATTGATTGGAAGGGGTACAGACCTCAGGAGAGGTCGTGGGAACCCAGCGACCATGTGCATGCACCTCGATTAGTCAGGTTATTCCACCGACTCTTCCCAGACAAACCAAATCCCCCGGAGGGAACAGCCTTGAGAGGGGACTTGGGGGGGAGTGCTGTCATGATGCCCGCTCCCGGGGAGCCGGTTCAAGCCCTGCGTCCCCGAAAGCAGACATCCAGTCCCCAAGGAAAGACCCAGCAACCCCATATAGGGGCCCTTTGGACAGTGTCCTGGCGCCTATGGCGCCAGGCTTATAAAAGACATCAGTCCTGGCGCCATAGGCGCCAGGCTCATTATGGGAGTGCTTGGGTGCACTTACCTGATGCAGACAATGCTGCAGGATCCCAGCCTCCTTGATGCCTGAAAGGAACTACTTTACCTGTGGGACTAATTTACCATCCGGGCGTGGTCGGGGAAGGATACATACCTGATTGGAGGAAGGATACATACCTGGAACTTCTTCCAAGGCTATTTAAACCCCACCCGAACAGCCACACGTGCTTCGCGTTGTTCTGCATCTAGCAGCTGGACGCTCACTGTGTCTGCTCCTGTATCCTGACTTCTGCCACGCCTGCCAGCATCCTGGATCACCTGCAAAGGAAGAGAAGAAGAGAACAGAAGAAGGAAAAGTACTTACCTGCTGAATCCGCATCCCGGAGACATCTCGCCGACAATCCTGAAAAGGAAGACTTTTATTTAAAAGCTCATCGCGTCGATCGCTGCAGCGCCGCATTCCACTCACCTTTACAGGGCGCCTCCATGTTCAGCAGCGATCATCCGGATTCGCAGTAACGCCCCAGCGCCTAGGGAGAAAAAGGCAAGAACAAAAGGTGAGAGCGAGAAGGGAATAAGAAAAGCTAAATCTCCATGTTAAGACTTACCTGTTGATTCATTCCCTCTTCATTTCGGGTCTGCGCCGCATCCTGGCATTTCCGGACCCCGGCCCCTAAGGGGAAAAAAAGACATCAGCGTTAATGAGCGAATGAAAAGACATTACCAAAAAACGCTCATTAAAGACTTACCTGATTTCTACAATCATCTCGGTTCGGTGCCTGTTTCCCGGCATTCCGTACCCCGGCCCCTATGGGGAAAAAGACACTAGCATTAGTACATTAATGCATGGACACAAGGGGAACCTCTTATCAAAAAACTTACCTGGAAGCCAAGCAAGTTTGGTTCTCACCAATCTGAAAATCCAGTGAAGTAACTGGATACCAACGTGCCCCTGCATCAGAAGCAGGATGGAGAGCTCGTCCTTCCAGACCCTAAGGTGAGACGCTATAAGGAATCACAGTAGGGTTTCGAGGAGGGTGAGAGGGGAAAGTGGGAGGCCGATTGCATTACCCCGCAGACAGTTAATCCCCTATTTTCGCCTGAAGAAGGATACTTCTGCGAGCAAGACAAGCCAGATTTGGGGGCCCGGTCCAGTCCGTCTTCCGAACCCTGCGCATCACCTTAGAAGGGGTCACAGCAGTGCGAACCAGGCCAGCGCCTCCGTGGGAGTCAGGTGAGCGTTACAGCCCCCAATGCAAAATCTGTGATGTGCAATTCTTCTACCCCATTTTGAATGCTATTGTGCCAAATGTGATTCCACCTGTGTCCACCACCACTGAAAATGAGCCCCCAGTGCAAAATCTGTGATCTGCAATTCTTCTACCCCATTTTGAATGCTATTTTGCCAAATGTGATTCCACCTGTGTCCACCACTACTGAAAATGAGCCCCCAGTGCAAAATCTGTGATGTGCAATTCATCTACCCCATTTTGAATGCTATTGTGCCAAATGTGATTCCACCTGTGTCCACCACCACTGAAAATGAGCCCCCAGTGCAAAATCTGTGATGTGCAATTCTTCTACCCCCATCTTGAATGCTATTGTGCCAAATGTGATTCCACCTGTGTCCACCACCACTGAAAATGAGACCCCAATTGCAAAATCTGTGATGTCCAATTCCCCTACCTCCCCCAGCACGACACCAACCATGCCCACCACCTCACCCACTCTCCCCACGGACCCTTCCCCAGCTGCTACAGAATACCACCTCAAATGCGCCTTGATCAACGCTAGGTCCATCAATATCCACGACCTCATAACCACCCATGACCTCGACCTGCTCATGATCTCAGAAACATGGTTACATGAGGCCTCTGGCCCTGTGCTCTCCCTTGCACTGCCCTCTGGCTATTCCATCACTAGACAATATCGCCTCTCTAAAGGTGGAGGCGTAGCAATCATTGCCAAAGACTGCCTCTCTATTAGAAAGGTAGAGAAATCCTTACACAACAACGACAACTACCTCCATGTCAAAATCAACCTCTCTCCTCATTGTACCATTGCTGTTCACATTGTCTATCACCCTCCAGGCCCAACAGGAGACTTCCAAGCCTCCCTCATCCTCCTCCTCTCTGACAACCTTAAAAAACATTTGAAAGCCATTCTCCTTGGGGACATCAACCTAGGCCTCCTGGACAGCAAAGACCTAGCAGCCAAATCCCTTGATTCAGCCCTCAAGGCACTAGGCTACAAGAACACCATCTTCAGCCCAACTCACACCCAAGGCAGAACTCTCGAGTGGATCGCACAGCATAAATCCACTCACAGGATCCACTCATCATCACTGGAAACACTCCCACCCCATGGTCTGACCACCATATCATCACCTTTAGCATCCTCACCACCAGCTCCTCAACTCCGTCACCCCAACCCCTACCACCCTGCCTCGCAAGAAGCTCCTGTCAGCTCACTAAGGAAAGGCACTGCCCTTCCTCCAAGGCCCAGCCTTCAGACCACCTTTCTTCACAGACCCAGAAACTGCTGCTTCAATTTATGATGTTGCCATCAAAGCAGCTACCAACGCCATTGCCCCACTTAAACCCCGTAAAGTCCAACTCCTGGTTCACCCCGGACCTTCTCACACTCCGCAACAAAAAAAGGGTTGCCCTTACACAGTGACAAATGTCCCACTCTGACAAAGATAAATTGATCTTTAAAGCCTGCTCTACCGAGTACAAATAGGCAATCACCCAAGCAAAGGCCAAATCTTTTGAATCCAGAATCTCGGAAGCCCAATCTAGCACAAAATAAATCTTCACCAATTTCAGGGAGCTAGAGAATCCCACTCCCGCCCCCCAGAACTTCACCAAAGACAAAGCCTTGTGTGATGAAATTCAAACAGCCATGCAAACCAAACTGAGCCTTCTCCAAAACAAAATACTAGCTACTAAACAAGCCTTGCCTAATATGCATATCCCCATCCCACCACCAGCCTCAGACCCCCCCCAACCCTTCTCCTTCAAATCCATAAAGGAAAAAGACATCATCAATATAATGAGGAATATCAAACCCTCTAACTGTAAAGGTGATGCCTGCCCAGCCACTATCATCAAGGACTGTACTGAAGCGCTAGCTCCTTTCCTGACAGCCTTTGTCAATGCCTCCTTTGCCACAGGGAAAGTCCCCGTCTCCCTCAAGGAAGCATGGGTCTGCCCCCTCTTAAAAAAAAACAACTCTCGATCCCACCTCCCCTAACAACTATAGACCCATCACCACTGTCCCATTCTGCCTCAAAATACTGGACAAAGCAGCCTACCTGCTAGTTCAGCACTTCATTGAAGAGAACAAACTCCTGGGACTCCACCAATCTGGTTTCCGCCCCAGACACGGGACTGAAACCGCCCTACTTGACCTGAAAAACCAGATGGACGATGCCAGAGACATGGGCAAACCAGCAATTCTTCTACTTCTTGACCTATCTGCGGCATTTGATCTCGTAGATCATGACGTCCTATGCTATCATCTCTCCTCCACTGCCAAGTTCTCCCCTGATGCCACAGCATGGATCACCTCCTTCCTACAAGACAGAACCATGCAAGTATTCTCTGACTTAGCCTCCGCCTCACCCACCATCATACTCTGCAGTGTGCCTCAAGGCTCCTGCCTCTCCCCCACCCTCTACAACATCTTCACACGACCCCTCTTCCTCATCCTCGACGCTATAGGTATTTCCTACACCAACTACGTGGACAATACCCAGATCCTCCTCACCCTCACTGGCAACTATGACACCGACTCCTTGACCCTTGACAAGCTCTACAACACCATCCAAGCCTGGATGGCAGACAATGGACTATAGCTCAACTCTGACAAGACCGAACGTCTCCTGGTAGGTTGCCCGACACGCTACAAAATCTAGACTCCCACTTCACCATCGACACCATCAAAATACTTGTATCAGACTCAGTCAAAACTCTTGGAGTCTATTTGGATTCCAACCTATTCATGGACAGACAAGTCACTGCAATTGCCTCCTCATGCTAAACTGATCAACGCAGTCAGGCCCTTTGTCTCCAAAGAGAACTGCACAAACATAGTCAGAGCCATCACTGGCTCCAGGCTAGACTACTGCAATATACTCTTTCTAGGAACATCCAATAAAAACCTGGAGAGGCTACAAGTCATCCAGAATAGTGCTCTCCATGCAGCCCAAGGCATTGCTAAAAGGGAACACATCTCGGCGGCCAGAAAACTAGCCCACTGGCTCCCAATAAAGGAAAGAATTGTCTTCAAAGCTCTGACACGCACCCACAAGTGCATTCACCTCACTGCTCCTGATTACCTCTCACAAAGGATCCACCCCGTCTCCTCTACAAGACCAACCAGATTACCCTATACCAACAAGCTCTGTGTGCCACTAGTAAAAAGAGCCAGAGCGGGCAGATCCAGCTTCCCATATCTCGCACCCACACACTGGAATGCCCTACCTCCCACAATCCGAGGCGAGGCCTCCCTCTTCACTTTCTGTAAAGCAATGAAAACCATCCTCTTCTCATAAGGTCCATCATATCAGCATGAATACTAAACATATGATCCACTGCATAAACTGTAAAGACCAATTGCATAAGCTGTAATGATAACTATGTCTGTATTGATTTATAATTTGCCAACGACTGCTACCACGCCTGTACCTCTGTAACTAAGCTCCTGTAGGTAACAGTGCCTCAAAGCCCCTGGGCTGTTTGCCGCTATATAAATATAAATAAATAAATCAATATATAAATAAATAAATTTGCTAATCCGGCAGATCTTTAGTTTTAGACAACTTTAAAGTTTTAATCAGGAGAGCCCATTTGACAGGGGCTGTCACTCACAGGTAGCCCAGTGTGGCTGCACACAGATTGTTTACAGGAATTGTCATTCACAGGCAATCCAGTTTTGCTGAGAAAATATTTTGCTCTTAACATTTCAGGACTTTTTAAATTCACAGTGCTTCATTAGATTAACTGAATTTTAGTGCCAAGCAATATTTTGAGTATTTGAAAGTGTTATGTACAGGCATTTTGAAGTTTCAGCAACAAACTAAATGTCATTTACAGGCAAATTTTGGAGTTTCACTGGCAAAGCGCTGCTTCTCCTTCTGTACTCCATGTTTACTTGTCATGGAGCCGACTGGCACTTTTTCTGCAGTGTGTGCTCTGTCCCACCACTCATGCACCATGGGTGGCAGGTTGTGCAGCCATCTTTTTGTGTGTTGAAAAACATGGTTTTGGAGGTTTTGGAGCGCACAAGGGTTTTGCCGCCATTTTACTGTTTCTCGCACCATAGCAGAGTGATGCTGCATAGTATAGCAGAGTGGGTCAATACATCCCACAAAACACATGCAACTGCATGCAAATTACATGCACATTTCTCAAATGTGTCAAAGATACATACATTTTCATGTCAACTTGCCAGGCTGTACTTGAGAATGTTCACACCTATATGACATTCAAATGCCAGATAACTGGTGTTAAGTGTGTACCGAAAAGATGGGTATCCCCTTCATCCTGGACATGGGGGAAGCAAATAGACAAAAACACGAGGGGGATTATGTCTCACGGAACAACAGGAATAGTAGTGTATAAATAGCAGACTTCCACTGGTGGAAAGGGAGGTGGACCAATATGTTAAACATGATATAAAAAGTAACCAAATGTTCATTGCATGATTCATCAGAACATGAGGTATTGTTAAAAAACTATGCGATATTGCACTACGTGGGTACGAAACATCATCATAGACAAGAAAAACATGTAAACATTCTATTTAAATTGTGATGTGCAAACAAGCTATCCAATGGATACCATTATATTGTGTGGGACGGAAAAAAGCCATCTCTATGTGATCTATGATTCATAAGAGATTTAAATACAATCCTCTGGGGTATCTAATAAAGTGCAAAATTAGTGCAAAACCTGCTAAGGATCAGAGTGCTGTATGTCCATACATTCAGGCAATATGATATATTAATTAATTACTCCCAAGTTTTTATAATGTTCCAGATCAACACTGTAATGGTGTCAATGTGCATGCATAGTGTGTTCTGTGCCCCAGCACCCCTGCGATCACCGGACCTTAGTCTGCTGAAGATAAATCAAAACAAGGTGAGGAAGATGGGAGAGAAAGCATGGGAAGATAAAGGGGGAAAAGTGAAGTTTAAGGAAGATTGACATATGCAAATATGTAAGTGGACAGGTAGTAAATAATGTCATGGAGCTATATTGCATTGGTGCATGAGCTGTTGAGAGGTGCTCGGACTAACCTAAGTATAATGAAAGGTATGGTTGACTGGGATATTAGGCGACCCAGAAGAAAGACTCAAACAAGTGGTAGTCATTTTAAGGACTTTATTCAAATAAAAAGGACCAAAACGCCCAACTAGCCCTATTTATTCAAGGGATGTTCCCTGCCTAACAAAGCAAACACAAAGCTAGGGCTTAGCGTCCAAATTAAAGTTCTTATGTCCAAATCCTAATTGCTAACTGGCCCTACCACATTATAAAAGCAAACAGAGATGAGGAGACCAGAGCACATCTCTGGGTTAGATTTCTGCCTGGCCCAATACTTGATTGTTCTCAATAGTTCATAAAATTCAATAGCAGTTCAGATCTTTCTTGCAGACCTTAGTTCAAAAAGAAATGCTTTTGAATACGTTCATGGAAGTTCAACAACAGTTTCCATTTTTCTTGCAAATCTTAGTTCAAAAGAAATGTTCTTCAATACGTTTTCGCTTACGCCAAATGTCTTGGGAATTGTCTGTGGCTCTTGGACTCCCCAAAGTCTTATGGCTCTCTGGGAGACTTGTTCACTCTCAGGTATAAACTTTATAGAGGGCGTTTGTTCACACTGTTCACTCAGGTTTCCGTAACCTTTCCGGCTTCCCCAGCTTGGATGTGCAATGTTCATATTCAATTCAATTCAATTTGGTTCACACAGGACGCTTGCCCCTTTGGATTTCTCAGGCTCTTGCAATCTTATCAATTTCCGCAATTTGGATATACAATGTTTATATTTCTGTCACTCAGATTTATAAGGGCGTTCGCCCATTCGGGTTTCTGAGGTACCCGTTGCCTTGTAGGTTCACCCAACCTGTACACAAAATGTCTGTATTCCTCTTGTCCTGCCGATACAAAATGCTTGCTCTTTCGAGTTTCTCAGGCCCCCGTAGACTCATAGGTTGTCACGCACTCCACTCGTCCCCCTGGGGGTCCCATTCCTCATCCCCGTGCCCCTAACACCCCTCGCCCTCTTGCCCGGTTCCGGGACTCACAGGTTCTCTCTTCGTCCCAGTTGCCACGGCGCCGATTGCCACAAAGCTTGGGTCGGCATGCTGTTTGCCCGCGGAGACGTCTGCCCCTTTGGCGTCTTCCGTGGCGGCTGCTAGACCGGCTTCCTCCACGTCACATGACCGCCACCTTCCGCTCACGTGTTTCTGGACTACACTCACGTGATGCGGTCGCGGGTCATGTGACCGGGAGGAAATAGCAGCGCCAGTATTCAAACGGCTGTGTCGCGGTGCTTCAGTGCTTCACAGCTGTTTCTTCGGATTCCTGTACGGGGCTACTTACCTTCTGTCTCACCTTTTTTGGATCTTGACCTCGGATTTGTTTCACGGACTGGCAGCAGATAACCCTTGGCTCTGATACTTACTTTTGGATTATCGTTACGACCACGGACTGCTTCACGGTCTCCTACTATGTTTCACCTTTCTTGTGCGGATTCTGGCATCAGGTGGGCCCAGCACTTGCAACGTTTTTGGGATCGCTACACAGTGAGAAGAACTGTCATGATGCCTGCTCCCGGGGAGCCTGTTCAAGCCCTGCGTCCCCGAAAGCGGACATCCAGTCCCCAAGGAAGGACCCAGCAACCCCATATTGGGGCCCTTTGGACAGTGTCCTGGCGCCTATGGCGCCAGGCTCATAAAAGACATCAGTCCTGGCGCCATAGGCGCCAGGCTCATTATGGGAGTGCTTGGGTGCACTTACCTGATGCAGACCATGCTGCAGGATCCCGGCCTCCTTGAGGCCTGAAAGGAACTAATGGAAAGGAACTGTGGGACTAATTTACCATGCGGGCGTGGTCGGGGAAGGATACATACCTGATTGGAGGAAGGATACATACCTGGAACTTCTTTCAAGGCTATTTAAACCCCACCCGAACAGCCACACGTGCTTCGCGTTGTTCTGCATCTAGCAGCTGGACGCTCACCGTGTCTGCTCCTGCATCCTGACTTCTGCCACGCCTGCCAGCATCCTGAATCACCTGCAAAGGAAGAGAAGAAGAGAACAGAAGAAGGAAAAGTCCTTACCTGCTAAATCCGCATCCCGTAGACATCTCGCCGACGATCCTGAAAAGGAAAACTTTTATTTAAAAGCTCATTGATTCGATCGCTGCAGCGCCGCATTCCACTCACCTTTACAGGGCGCCTCCATGTTCAGCAGCGATCATCCGGATTCGCAATCACGCCCCAGAGCCTAGGGAGAAAAAGACCAGAACAAAAGGTGAGAGAGAGAAGGGAATAAGAAAAGCTAAATCTCCATGTTAAGACTTACCTGTTGATTCATTCCCTCTTCATTTCGGGTCCGCGCCGCATCCTGGCATTTCCGGACCCCGGCCCCTAAGGGGAAAAAGAGACATCAGCGTTAATGAGCGAATGAAAAGACATTACCAAAAACGCTCATTAAAGACTTACCTGATTTCTACAAGGATTTCACCTCTCATCTCGGGTCGGTGCCTGTTCCCCGGCATTCCGTACCCCGGCCCCTATGGGGAAAAAGACACTAGCATTAGTACATTAATGCATGGACACAAGGGGAACCTCTTAGCAAAAGAAACTTACCTGGAAGCCAAGCAAGTTTGGTTCTCACCAATCCGAAAATCCAGTGAAGTAACTGGATACCAACGCGCCCCTGCATCAGAAGCAGGATGGAGAGCTCGTCCTTCCAGACCCTAAGGTGAGACGCTACGAGGAATCACAGAAGGGTTTCGAGGAGGGTGAGAGGGGAAAGTGGGAGGCCGATTGCATTACCCCGCAGACAGTTAATCCCCTATTTTCGCCTACAGAAGGATACTTCTGCGAGCCAGACAAGCCAGATTTGGGGGCCCGGTCCAGTCCGTCTTCTGAACCCTGCGCATCACCTTAGAAGAGGTCACAGCAGCGCGAACCAGGCCAGCGCCTCCGTGGGAGTCAGGTGAGCGTAACAGAACGCAAAGCCTTCCTACAAATTCCCACCCAGGCGCTATGGAAAGTTCTGAGACTGATCAGTTGGCCCAATTACTGGGGGAATTACGGCCCGAAGTACATGCCGCTCGTCAAGAGACTAATGTCCTCAGGAGGGAATTAATAATATCAAAGGAAAGAGCTGATGACCTGGCCAGACAGCTTTTGCAAGGTCAAGCTGGGCAAACTCCTCTACCCGGTTCCGGAGGGAACCCCGCTCCTGTGGTTTCCAGTAACCCTGTGCAGATTAATCTACCTGGAAATATGCCGCTTGCCCCACCCAAACGCTTTGCTGGGGACCCCAAACGATTCGCCGTATTCATGAATCAGTGTCGTTTGCACTTCCTATGCAGACCTGGGGCCTTCCCTAATGATCAGACCAAGGTAGCCTTTGTATTGTCATATCTCAGCGGCTGTGCTGCCGATTGGTCAGTTCCACTGGTTACTCAAGATGACCCGATTCTCCGTGATTTTCAAAGGTTTCAAGCAAGCATGGAAAGGTTATTTGCTCGACACTCTCAGGGGCAGGCTCTGGATGACGAACTTCTATCCCTGCGACAGGGCAATTAGGACCTCCTATCCTATATTGCAACCTTTAATAGACTAATTGTGGAAACGGGATGGCCAGAAGATAAAAGAGTCACGTTGTTTTATCGAGGCCTACGCGGAGAACTTAAAGATGTCTTGGCCCAAGTTGTAAATCCGCCCCAAGAATGCACAGAGTATATAGACTTAGTGGTCCAATTGGATCACAGACTTCAAAACAGAAAAGCAGATCGGTCCAGGTTTGAGACCCGGGTGTTGGTCAAGACCCATGCTAATCCCAAGGGAGTTGATGTCTATGAGACTATGGAAATTGGAGGGGTTAAAGGACCCTTAACTCAAAAGGAACGTGAAAGGAGGCGGCAGTTAAAATTATGTCTTTATTGTGGGAATTCTGGACACTTTCTACGAGATTGCCCGGCAAAACGGCCCCGAAAGGCAGTAGGAGCCGCTGATAAAAACCATGAAGACTCTGTTTTGGAAAACGACTCCGCCCGACAATTGTAGGGGTCCGCTTGCCGAGCTTGAAAACTAACTCTCAGACCTCGCATTTCATTGTGCCAATGGTTCTCGTAGATCCAGAACAGCCTAAGCGGTTGCATGCAATAAAGGCATACATCGATAGTGGGGCTATTGGAAACTATGTGGATCGTGAATTGGTCTCTAGGATTAACCTCCCTCTCCGTCCTAAAACCAGCAAAGATGGCATCACCACAGTCGATGGAACTGAAATTGCCTCTGGACCGGTAACACATTCCACTACTGAGGTGACTCTTATTGGTCCCGACGGCCATCGGGAGGGTGTTGTGTTTGATGTAATCAAGGCTCCACAGTTTCAGGTTATTCTTGGAATCCCTTGGTTAGAGACACATAATCCTCAAATTGATTGGCGAGCTAAGAGAATAACCTTCCCGGATTGTACACAAACCTGCTACCCAGAAAACCTGAAGATTAATCTAGCATCTGTAACCTCTGCCTCCATGCAACTACCTCCGGAATACCAAGACTTTCAGGATGTCTTCCAAAAGGAACAGGCCAACACGTTACCTCCTCACAGATCGTACGATTGCCAAATCGATCTGGTGCCCGGTGCACAACCCCCTTGTAGCAGGATTTATGCCCTTACCGAACCTGAGAATCTGCATTTGAGACAATATTTGGATCAATACCTAGCTAATGGTTTTATTCGCCCGTCAAAGTCCCCGGCATCCTCGGCTTTGTTCTTCGTGCCCAAAAAAGAAGGCGACCTTAGAACTTGTATCAATTACCGCGCATTGAACCAGATAACGGTTAAAAACCGTTATCCTCTGCCTCTGATCCATGAACTCCTTGACCAGGTGAAGGATGCTTGCATATACACCAAGTTAGATCTCCGGGGGGCTTATCATCTGGTACGAGTTAAAGAAGGCGACGAATGGAAAACTGCCTTCCGTACTAAATACGGATTATTCGAGTATCAGGTGATGCCTTTCGGATTGTGTAACGCGCCGGCTGCCTTCCAATACTTCATGAATGATGTCCTTCGGGAACTCATAGATGTTTGTGTTGTCGTATATATCGATGACATTCTGGTGTACTCCTCTTCGGAATCTGATCACAGAAAACACGTCAGGGCAGTACTTGAAAAACTGCGCCAACACAAACTATTTGCTAAATTGGAGAAATGTGTTTTCCATACCACAGAAGTCGAGTTTCTAGGTTTCATCCTGACACCCAAAGGAGTCCGAATGGACTCAAGAAAAGTGGATGCCATCCTCAAATGGCCATCACCTAGCTCTGTAAAAGGGGTTCAAAGCATGCTCGGCTTTGCCAATTTCTATCGCAGGTTTATCCCGGAATTTTCACGAGTGGTACACCCATTACTGCACTCTTGAGGAAAAATAAACGTTTTGAATGGTCTGAAGAAGCCGAGCAGGCCTTTCAGGATTTAAAAGCTAAGTTAACCTCCGCACCTATATTGAAACACCCGCGTCCAGATCTCCCTTATGTCGTTGAGACTGACGCATCCAGCCTAGCCATGGGAGCTGTCCTGTCCCAAAGAGATCCCGAAACCAACCAACTGCATCCTGTAGCATTTTGGTCCAGAAAATTCTCGGCACCTGAGGTTAATTATGCAATCACGGACAAAGAACTGTTAGCCATTAAGTCCGCTTTTAAAGCATGGCAGCATTATCTGCTTGGCGCTCGACATACCATCACAGTGATCACTGATCACCGGAATTTACAGTATTTGAAAACCGCCAAGGCTCAGTCATCACGGCAGCTCCGATGGGCTTTGTTTTTCGCTGAATTTGATTTCGTGATTACCTATCGACCTGGCTGCAAGAATGGCAAAGCAGACGCCTTATCCCGAATTGGAATGGGAGAATCTGATACAAACTCAGAACCAGTACCAATAATTCCCAAACAGAGGATTCTAGGCATGACTCTGTTACAGGCGCTTGAAGACATTCAAGCCAGAGTGAAACAACTCCTGGACCCTACAACCTTACAGGAATGGATACAAAAGGGATCAGACTTTACCATAGATAATGGTTTACCTTATTTCGATGGACGCTTATTCCTGCCACATAAGGAATTACACAAACTAGTTATTTCCGGTTATCATGATACATTAATAGAGGGACACCCCGGTATTGCCAAGACAGAGGAAAAGGTGAAACGACAATTTTGGTGGCCCTATTGGCGAAAAGATGTTAAATCTTTTGTGATGTCCTGTGGTGTTTGCTCCCAAAATAAAAGTCAAAAGAAAAGACCAGCCGGTCTCCTTCAACCTCTAGACATACCGCCAGCACCCTGGCACACCCTATCAATGGATTTTATTACGGACCTGCCTCCTTATTCGGGGTACAATACTGTTCTGGTAATTGTGGATTTGTTTTCCAAAATGGCCCACTTTATTCCTTTGAAAGGTTTAACTTCAGCTTCTGTCCTAGCCAAAGAATTCCTCGAAAATATTGTTCGGCTACATGGATTCCCATCTATACTAATCTCTGACCGGGGAAGCCAATTCATTTCCCACTTCTGGCGCAAATGTTGTCAAATGGCGCAGATCGACGTAAGATTATCGACCAGTCACCACCCTCAGACCGATGGTCAGACCGAGAGGACAAATCAGACCCTTGAGCAGTACTTACCGTGTATGATACAGCAATCTGAAAGCAACTGGAAAGACATTCTTTGGATAGCCGAATATGCATATAATAATTCGGTACACTCTGGAACTAGCCACAGTCCTTTTTATACTTTGTTTGGGCATCACCCTCGAACCTCAAACCTTGACTCACCTCAGAACCTCGGAATGCCTGCAGTAGAACATCTGCATTCTACACTTACCCAAGCCTTTAAAGAGGCAATTACACATTTACAACAAGCCAAGAGAAAATACAAGAAGAATGCTGATCTACATCGGAGTGAAGCACCTCCGTATCAGATTGGGGATGAAGTGTGGTTAGCTACCAGACATTTATCACGCAAAGGGCTTCGAACTTTTAACCCAAAATATCTGGGACCTTATTCTATTACGCAATAATTAACCCAGTGGCTGTTAAACTTGATTTATCAGCTAGTATGCGAATTCACCCTGTTTTTCATGTGTCACTTCTGAAACCAGTGGTACCCGGAACCCGACTACTCAAACCTCCAGAACCTATTCTAATAGATGGGGAGCCCGAATTCGAAGTGAAGAACATTTTAGACTCAAAAATGTTTAGGTCAAAACTGTTCTACCTAATTGATTGGAAGGGGTACGGACCTCAGGAGAGGTCGTGGGAACCCAGCGACCATGTGCATGCACCTCGATTAGTCAGGAAATTCCACCGACTCTTCCCAGACAAACCAAAACCCCCGGAGGGAACAACCTTGGGAGGGGACTTGGGGGGGAGTGCTGTCATGATGCCCGCTCCCGGGGATCCGTTCAAGCCCTGCGTACCCGAAAGCGGACATCCAGTCCCCAAGGAAGGACCCAGCAACCCCATATAGGGGCCCTTTGGATAGTGTCCTGGCGCCTATGGTGCCATGCCCAATAAAAGACATCAGTACTGGCGCCATAGGCACCAGGCTCATTATGGGAGTGCTTGGGTGCACTTACCTGATGCCGACCATGCTGCAGGATCCCGGCCTCCTTGATGCCTGAAAGGAACTACTTTACCTGTGGGACTAATTTACCATCCGGGCGTGGTCGGGGAAGGATACATACCTGATTGGAGGAAGGATGCATACCTGGAACTTCTTCCAAGGCTATTTAAACCCCATCCGAAGAGCCACACGTGCTTCGCGTTGTTCTGCATCTAGCAGCTGGACGCTCACCGTGTCTGCTCCTGCATCCTGACTTCTGCCACGCCTGCCAGCATCCTGGATCACCTGCAAAGGAAGAGAAGAAGAGAACAGAAGAAGGAAAAGTCCTTACCTGCTAAATTCGCATCCCGGAGACATCTCGCCGACGATCCTGAAAAGGAAAACTTTTATTTAAAAGCTCATTGCGTCGATCGCTGCAGCGCCGCATTCCACTCACCTTTACAGGGCGCCTCCATGTTCAGCAGCGATCATCCGGATTCACAGTCACGCCCCAGCACCTAGGGAGAAAAAGACCAGAACAAAAGGTGAGAGAGAGAAGGGAATAAGGAAAGCTAAATCTCCATGTTAAGACTTACCTGTTGATTCATCCCCTCTTCATTTCGGGTCCGCGCCACATCCTGGCATTTCCGGACCCCGGCCCCTAAGGGGAAAAAGAGACATCAGCGTTAATGAGCGAATGAAAAGACATTACCAAAAAATGTTCATTAAAGACTTACCTGATTTCTACAAGGATTTCACCTCTCATCTCGGGTCGGTGCCTGTTCCCCGGCATTCCTACCCCGGCCCCTATGGGGAAAAAGACACTAGTATTAGTACATTAATGCATGGACACAAGGGGAAGCCAAGCAAGTTTGGTTCTCACCAATCCGAAAATCCAGTGAAGTAACTGGATACCAACGCGCCCCTGCATCAGAAGCAGGATGGAGAGCTCGTCCTTCCAGACCCTAAGGTGAGACGCTACGAGGAATCACAGAAGGGTTTCGAGGAGGGTGAGAGGGGAAAGTGGGAGGCCGATTGCATTACCCCGCAGACAGTTAATCCCCTATTTTCGCCTACAGAAGGATACTTCCGAACCCTGCGCATCACCTTAGAAGAGGTCACAGCAGCGCGAACCAGGCCAGCGCCTCCGTGGGAGTCAGGTGAGCATAACAAGAACAGCCTTGCTGGGTCTCGGAACCTTCCCCATAGGTACAACCGCTACTCCACAGACGCCTTTTGGTAAAACCGCTCCACTTACTTGTTGATTGGTTGTTGGTTCTGTTTTGGCTTGACACTTAACCGGTGTTTCCTTTACAGTGGTTTGGGGTTCTACGAGTACCGCAGTTCCGGAAGAACATCTCCCACCTGTGGCCTCAAAGGCTGTACAGAGAGTGACTTTGATTCTCTCTGTGCGGCACTTGTGGACAGAGGACTCTTCGGTTACACGACAGTCAAGACACAACATAGGTTCTCTTAACCTTAATTTAAACAGTTCATATTTTTATTCCCCAGCATCATACCGGTGCTTGCTCGTCCGGCCTATCCGGATCCCATAACTTCATAGGTTCTCTTAACTTTGATTTAAAGTGTTCATATTTTCGTTCCTCAGCTTCACACCAGGTGTTTGCTCATTCGGGTTTCTCCAGCTCTCGTGACCTTTATAGCTTCCTTCACTCTTGTTCACAATTCTTGTTTTACTTCTAATCCCTCGCTCATAAGGTTTTTGCACATCTGGGTTTGTCAGATTTCCATAACCTTGATAGTTTTTCCAATCATTAATCACAAAATTCTTTTTATTCTCAGTCCCCCTTTTCTGGGGTTTTTGCACTTCTGGGTTTCTTGGGCTCTCTTTACCTTGTTAGCCTTCACAGCTGTTATTAACAATGTTCCCATCATTCTTGATCCACCTTTTCATAGGGTGTTTGCACACTCAGGTTTCTCAGTCTCCCGCAACCTTGATATCTTTTCCATTCATTAATCACAAAGTTCGTACCTTGTAGCAGTATATTTTCCATTGGGTCTCTTGGGCTCTCGTAACCTTGTTGGCTCTCCCTGTTGCTACTAGGCTCAGTAGCGATTTCCTGACATGTGAGGAGTCTCGGTGTTCATTATAGGCCTACTGACCCACCACAGCTTCTTCGTGGTAGCGCCACCAGATGAGACGGTTGTGTTTCTGTCACTGTCTCTCCTCCGCCCTCGGCTTCTCAGTCGGCTAAAACGCAAACCCTCAGGTGTTCGGTTCGTGTTTTGCTTGGGCTCCTTGCTGCCACAGGCTCTGCAGCCCTGTGTGGCTCTGCCCCTCTAGGACATCAATTCTGCAGAGGCTCTCCTCTGCATAAAAGTTCTCACCCTCCGTAGGAGTCTCTCTTCTTATGTATTTTGCAAGAATAAACAGAACAGTCTCCTTCGCTGACTATGGTGTGCAGGCTGTGTTCAGCATTGCCTGTGACCAAAGAGTTTGAGGAAACCTCACTATTCAGTGAAGCCAATGTGATGTCCCAAATAAGAGGGTTCTGTTGCTGCTCTTTGATGTTGGCATTCAGGCGAGATCCAGTATTACCTGAAGACAAAGAGATGGAAGACTGGTGGCTTCAAAATGGGAGTATTCAAAACAGAAGTAACAACAGTCTTCCCAGGCCTCATATATGCAGATAATGTACATTGCACAGCCTCAAAGGGGGTGGCTTCCCCCTGGGGGATAGGAATGAATACCCTGGATTTGTCACAGTTAACACTTGGATAGACCTTTAACAATCTAGAAAAGTAGGCTGCTAAAGCCTATTACAAAATAGTCCAAAATGCATGAATGTTGTTTATATATAAAAACTTTGGGTTCAGGGTAAAGAAGGATTTAGAGGAGGAAGAGGATTTCAGGAATTAACCTTGCTTTGAGAAAATATTTGGCATTATGGGCTATAAATCAAAATACCTGTAATATGTGCATGTTAATGACACTGACCAGATTTTCTAGTTTATGTGATTACGGGTTTGTTTGGTACAATTGGCCTCTGAATATTTAATACGCCAAATATACAACAAATACATGTCTACTGTTATACCAGACAGAGTGCACCAAATTCAAACCCTATACGCCCTCCACCATATCACAGAATATAACACCTGAAATGTCTATTTCAATGTAACATCATACTAAGCGGGCCTATTCTGCCACTAGAAAAATGCGCTGAAATAGAAAACAGACCCTAATCAGATTGATGTTCTTTTCTTCCCTTCCCAGATAGGTGGCTCATCGCTGTCATGGAAAAATGACCACTGACTATTCTGGTTTATTGGTGAATAATTGATTAATAAAAAGTAAGCAAAAGGACAAAAACAAACCAATGACAATATAAGGCTAAGACACAAGTGAGAAACCCCCCTCTCTCCAAGCACTGTTCTCTGTT
This sequence comes from Ambystoma mexicanum, assembly GCF_040938575.1. Taxonomy (NCBI): domain Eukaryota; kingdom Metazoa; phylum Chordata; class Amphibia; order Caudata; family Ambystomatidae; genus Ambystoma; species Ambystoma mexicanum. The sequence goes on along the minus strand of NC_090922.1, from coordinate 1,041,417,184 downwards.
GATCAGGGGTTGCATCATTTTATTATGTTCCTACGTTTTAATCCCCTCACTAATGATAATAAGAGTTAGGGAGCCTATCCCAGTTAACGGAAGGAAATGCAGGAATTGCAGTAGGCATCTAGAATATACTATGCATCTTCGGAAGCAATGCCCTGAATTAAAGAAATTGAACCTCATTATGACTTTGCCGGCATCCTGGTCGCAATTGCACCAAGATACCGGCAAATTGTAACACTGTTACCGGCACTCGGTCTGGTGGTATTACCACCAGATTATGACTGATGGTAAGGGTGGTAAATCCCCATTCCATGGAGTCCTACAGGACTCCATGAGGGGATTTTCTGGTATCACTGGCACCAGTAATATATGTCTCTGTGATACTAGCTATTTTTCCCGGTAGGGTGGTGGAATTACCTCCAGATCTTGGCATTACCACCAAACCGGCAAAGTCAAAATGAGGCCCATTGTATGCAACACACTACCAGAAATTCATTAGTCAAATTCAAGGGGCCTCATTAGATGGTAGGAGGTAACCATGCTGCTATTTTCTATTACGCTTACAGGGTACCAGGTCCGGGTTCCTTGAATGAGGAATTACCGGGCCATTCCGACCTTGGAGGTCCCGCTAATTCCTCATTCAAGAAACCAAGACCCTGAACATCCCCATTCCCATTCAAGCCCTTATAGGGCTTGATGGGAATGGGGGGCATGCTAATAACGGGCCTGTTAATAACGGGCCTGTTATTAGCATGCTGGTCTCCTCGCAGGAACCGCTAAGGATGCCAGGTTTTACCAGGTGTCCTTACCGGGTCCCGCGAGGAGACCTCGTAATAGGGCGGTAAGGGGTTGACGGCTCCGGCACCTTTACCAGTGCTGTTAACCCCTTACCGCCTACCTCGTAATGACCCCCAAGATGTTATCCTTGATCAATTTTGGGCGTCTGTAGTAGGAGCTCAATCCAGAGTTATTGCTAATGCTGCGTATTTGGTATGGAAGTCAATTGCTCTGGTTTTGGAGGGAAGTGATTATTAATTTGATGCGAATGTTCATAGAGATGCCATTTGAGATTGATAAATGTGTTTTTAAGGTGTGTTATTTAGTTTTAAGTTTTTTTGTATTATTAACATGTATTGTATGTATAGTGAGGGGGCCCAAACTAACAAGAACAGGTTTGGGGGGTCAGAGGGATTCTTCCCCCTTCCATGAGAAAATGTTTTGATTAATGGGTTAAAATGGTACATTACACTGTGAAAGATTTTTTTTTTACAGGGGTAGCAAGGGAGATTGCAGGCGTAGCAAGGGAGAACACTGTCTTTATTATAAGTTCTAATGACAGGGATTGAAGCATGAACATTGTAACATTGTCCACGCTCTCTCTGTTATGCTCACCTGATATACCCGGGTGCGTCTGGAAGGCTCTGAGATCTGGAACCCTGGATGCGTAGTTGCCCAGTGCTGAATAATGAATCTGCAATTACAGAAGGGAGGATTTGTGATAACTGTCTCTAATGGGTGAATCTCCCACCTCCCTCTGACCGATTCCCTTCCCACTGGGTTCTTTTCTCACCTTAGTTATTTGTAGGGTGAGCTATCCATCCTGCGTTTCTTGTGCAGGGGCGCTTGACGTTTGTTGGCAAGCTGCCCGAGTTGCTTCACTGGTGCAGTACGCCTTCCTTGGGCCCAGGCCTGCTGTGACCCCGAATCTGCTGGTAGGCAGGTAGGTTTGTTAATTGCATGTCTTTGTTCTGTTTATGGTTGGAATTCGTTAATGTCTTTATCTCCTTCTTTTCAGGTGAGAAGGTCTTGATGCTGGTGTGCCGGATCGAGAGGCACGTTTTCTAGGTAAGAGAAAGCGTGAAGCGCAGCGCCTTTATTGTCTTTTAAAGCTAACCTGTGTTTTCTTCTTCTGCTCCTCACAGGCCGCTGTGGTGCTGTGAGTGGATGGGAGCGCGATGAAAACAGGCCCCGGAATCCTTTAAGGTAAGTACAGTGCTATGCGGTTGTTTAATATTGAAAGTGAACCTGAATATGTCTCTTTTCCTTTGAAGATGTTGCTGTGGTGCTCCGGATGGAAGCGTGGCATAGCGCAATGGAATTCAGCTAAGACTGATGGAATATGATGTTTTTGAAGCGTGCGTTCTAATATTGTTTTTCCCTTTCCCGTTATTGCAGGTTGCAATGTTCGAACAGCAGCTGTGGTAGCGGTTCACTGGAAGTCCTTAAGCTAGTACTCACAGGTGAGTGATGTTTCTTCTCTCGGTTTCCACAGATTGCAGCCCAGTTGAGATGCTGAAGGCTGGATGGTATTTTCTCAGGTAAAACAGAATACTCTTGTTCTTGTTCTTGCAGGATTACAGGAAGATGCTGAAGACCAAGAGCTGGACATGGTGAGCATCACGCTGCGGGTTGCAGAATAACACGAAGTGTGTTCTGCAGTCAGGGTGTGGTGTATATAGCCCAGGTAAAGTAGTACCAGGGAAAGTAGTTCCAGGCCTGCCACACCCAAAATACTAGACCGCATGGCTGGTTCTTAGAACTAGATTGTGTGGGTGCTTCCATGTTGGATTTAAAGGCCCATGTACATAAATGTGACCTAGTTTGAATAACCCTTCCTTCCTAGATATGAGCCTGGGGCCAAAGGTGCCAGGACTGGCTCCAGGAGCCCTTTTGTAGTGGTTTTAAGGCCCTCTGGGTTCTGGTGGGAGCCTCTTGTGGCACAACTTGTGCCCCCTCACAGTGGTCATGACACTCTCTCAGTGTCTAGGCGATTGTCAGCTGGTTTTGTTCGTACATGACATCAGAAAATGCAGTTACATCCCAAAAAACCTAACAAGGGCAAGGATTGGTTAGTGACGTGAACTATATATATTTGATATAGGGGATTAATACATTCATTAGGTGAACCATATCTGGTGGCCCCTCCTGATATCACCTCCAAACGTATCAAATGTGAAGTTACAGGTTAGTGAAAGGTGGTTGGCCAATGCAGCATTGTGTGAGCTTGTTATGGATGGTGAATAGGGATTGGACAGAAGGGGTCTTCTCAGCCTTGGAGCCTTGGACAGATGCCAGGCCAAGTGCAACAACTCAAGGTGGTGGGAGCGACCTCGAAGGTGCTGCATGTTTCCAATAAATTACCTTCTGCGATTGCCTAGGGCGTGAGACAGACATTCATCTTTCAGCCTGTTTTAAAAGAAAGAAAGTCCCAAGTTGCGCTGTGACCTTAAATCATTTAGTGACAATCTGAATAATAAACACTGCCAGATAGTTTGATACATCAATTTATTCACTGATAATTCAACCATAAGTATGTTCAAATACATAAAACTCTAAACCTCAGTTAAGTTCACTGATAGTTGAATTGGATCAAATAATGATATGCTCCTTGCTGGGAGTAACATGAGTTTATTCAAATTTGTGAAACTCTGAACCTCGACACGTGTTTCCCCACCTGTAATGTTAAGCGGTTCTTCACGAGGTACAGTTCAAGGTGTCACATGGTCGATTGATATATATTCAGTTCAATTGACTTTTCAACTCAATAGGTAAGATTCAAAATTCGATTCAATGGGTCTCATTACGAGCATGGCGGTAGGTGTGCCTGTATGGCTGGCACTGCTACCGCCATGCTCGCTACCGGCACCGCCTCCCGCGATTGGGCAATAACTGGCCCATTACGAGATGAATGGGCCGGTAATTGCCCATTCACGGGTGGTGGTGTTGCCGAACTCCCGATCCCCATTCTGCCCGATAGGCCAGAATGGCAGTGGGGAGCATGGATGCACCGGCACTTTTTATAACGGTGCTAGTGCAATTATGAGTTGGCAAATCACAGAATGTTGCTGTCAATGAGCGGCACTCTTGCATATGTTAATATCATGCATTTCATCATACCCTGAATGCCAGAGGCTAACCTCCACCCCAAAGGCAGTCTAAATGCCCACCTAGGGATGTGGCAGTTTTTGCAAGAATAGTGCTGTATGTAGTGCAAGGCTTTGGAGAAAGTTGGGTCTCTGGTTTAGTTCAAGCGAACCTGCTACACCTGAGCACCTGACAGGCTTACTATTGGACAACAATATTGTCATGAGTCCACCTTCTGGGTGAATCCATGTATCAATGCGTATTACCTTTGTATGATAAACCTTTGACGTTATCAATATATTCCCTAGACAGTTTTATCACTAAACCAATAAGTGTTTACACTTTTAATATAGTGGGCCTCATTACAAGGTTGGCGGTAAGGCAAAAATGATGCCGGTATGGTAATACCGGCATCCTTTACCGCTCAGGTGTATTCTGACCAAGCAACCCGGTATTAGCGGCACCCTAAATAACGGCGCCGCTAATAGCGGCATGGGCGCGTACATGCGCCCCTTTGGGGAGCAAATACCGGCATGTCGGTAATAGGCGGACATCCCAACCCACGCGGACATGCAAATACCGGCACCGCGAAGCCGTTAATCACGGGCTGCACGATGCCGGCCATACAGGCATCGTGGACCACCCGCAAACAGCAATCAGGAAACAAGCCAACTGCCACAGGTGCACACAATCCCCACAGGTGGAGGCAATGGAGGCTGCTCCAGTATAAAATGAGCACACCCACACACCACACCCCTTCCAACACCAAAATGCCACTACTAGCTGTTGCCATCATGGCGCTGGAGTACATGCCAATACTGCTACAACTACAGCAGCAACAACAGGCAGCACAGAGGATACGCAGGAGGAGAAGGAGGGTGAGACAGGCCCAGCAAATACCACCAGCGCAGCCAGCAGTGCCTCGTAGGCAGCCACCAATCCCTCACACCAGACCCAGCCCATTCAACCTAACCCCTGAGCAGATCCACATCCTGTACCGGTTGGACTGGGACACCATCACCACCATAGTGGACATGATACACAACGACATAGGCAGCCTCATAGAAATACGCACTGCCATCCCCGCGGTACTAAAGGTGGTGTCCGTGCTCCACTTCCTGGCCACAGGCACCTATCAACACACAGTGGGGCAGCTGCATGGCATTTCCCAACCACTTCTTTCACGTATGTTGAACCAAGTGCTGGATGCCCTCCTGAAGCACGCACGCACCCACATATCCCTACCACAGACTGGCCAGGAGATAGCTGACACCAAAGTAGGCTTCCATGCACTGGCAGGCATGCCCAATTGTGTTGGTGCCCTGGACTGCACACATGTTAAATTGGAAGTCCCCCATGCCATAGAGGCGGTGTACCGCAATCACAAGCAATACCACTCCATCAATGTGCAGATGGCATGTGACTCCAGCAAGATCATCACACATTGCTGCGCCAGATATCCCGGATCAACACATGATGCCATGGTACTGCGCAACTCCACCCTACCCCGTCACATGGAGCTACATGCTGGACCACGTGCCTGGCTGCTTGGTGAGTTGCACAACTGGGCCATGGCAGTGCTCTGGGGTACTGATGTGTAGGGATGCATACTCCACCTGGTTGGGAAAGGGGTGGGGGGATGCATACCCCACCTGGGTGGCAATTGTCGGTGATTGGAGAATGCATGCAAAGCTAAACACTCCAGACCTGAACCTAACAAACGGAACATGACACATCACTGGCACATATTAAACAAATAATGCATATCGATGACAACAAGTAAGAGGCACAACCAGGCCACCATGGTGATGGCAAGCAATGCATGACTGTACCGGATGGCAACTGGGCCAATGTGGCTAGTGTGACCATGCATAGAACTAACTGCTTGAATGGGAGGCTAAACATTGTCGTACTACCACAGTACATCCGCCTCAGCGTGCATGATTACAACCTGCATCATCTATTGAACGCCATCCAGACTACCACACCTCATAACAGTTTAGAATGCATCTAGGTGACAATTTTGCATACGTACAGGGACATGTGCATGTCCACACCAAATTGCTGCCGCCATGACTGTGCTTCCTGAAGGTGCCAGCTCAGAGTGACACACATCTATTTCTATTTGCTTGCAGGTGACGGAGGATATCCCTTGAGGCCGTGGCAACTTACCCCTGTGCGGAACCCGCAGAACAGCCATGAAGAGGAGTACATTTTTGTGCACACCCGCACCCGTTTTGTGATAGAGCAGACCTTTCGCCTGTTGAAGGCGCGTTTCCGCTGCCTAAGCAGGTCTGGTGGGGCACTCCAATATAGACCTGAGAAGGTGGCAAAGATCACCATGGTCTATGTCATGCTGCACAACATGTGCGCCCGGAGAAATGTACCACTGCCACCTGACATTGACATGCATGCCCCGGGTGAGGATGATGAGGATGGAAACTGAGGTGAAGTTGCCCCCCTGCTAGTACATGATGCATGGGATGGCCATGCAGTATGCCAAGCACAGATTCACGAATACTCCTGACCCACAGGGACTATGAAAGACATGTGTCAGTCAGACACTGGGCCAATGTGGACATGCACACAGGGAATGTTGGGAGTTGGGCACTGAACACCGTAACACATTAAATGGATGCACACGAAAATAACATTGTCCAGCCATGGATTTTTCTTATCACAACGTGTGTATTATTTACAACAGCAACAATGTGCCCACTCCCCCCTCCCTAACCCCCCCAACAAACTCCAAAACCCCCCGACAAACTCCAGAACCCCTCCAACCAACACCAATACCCCCAATAGACTCCACAAGATGCACCCCTTCACTCCTAACCTTGTGTCCCATTCCCATTGTCCACCCACACTACTTCCGGGACTTTTCAGTGTGCCTTGCACTCCTACGTGTCTGGCGCACTGGGCTGGTGGGGACAGATGAAGCTGGTGTGGAGGTAGTAGGTGAGTCGCTGGCAGGTTCCACACCTCCTGCAAGCTGTGGCCATTGCATATGGAGCAGCATTGAAGTCAGCACCTGTGTCACCGCCCCCAGGCAGTCCCTCATTAGCCGAGCCGATGCATTAACAGCGGCTGAGTTGGCTGCGATGGCCGCTGTGGTCCCCGCAATTGCTGTGGCAATACCCCGCCTGGTTTCCTCCCCGTACGCTATGTACTGGCGGAGTAGGTCTAACATGGCCTCCTGTCGGGCCTCCACCGTCGACAATCGTGTCTCCAGGGTTTTGTAGGGGGCAGGAGTGGTGGGTTGTGCAGTCACGTGGGTGGCATTTTTGGGACTGTACTCATCAGAGGTGGGTAGGCCACAGTCACGGAGGCAGGGATCAGCTTCACTGCAGGTGGGTGACTGCAGGTGTTAGGGCGAGGGGGTGGGCACAGAGCTCGTGGTAGCTGGGCATGTCACCTCGGTGTCTCCCTCAGGCTTCACACTGGCACCAAGTTCTTCCCCAGTGGAGCCGGGTGCTTCCAGGGACTCCCCTTCGACAGGTGTAGGTGTGGCCTGCTGGGTCAGTAGTGTGTCAGGCGCACTGGCAGCAGGTATTGCTGGCTGTGTCCCAGCTCGCACAGGCACACTGGCAGTGGCTGTGGCCTGCCTGCCTTCAGCGGAGGTCGTGGTGGTGGTGGTAGCCCTCTTCTTAGGGTGTGAGGTGGATGCCCTTGCGGTGGTCTTCTGGGTTGCTTCTTCCTCATTGGTGCCTGGGGGGTAGAAGAGATGCAGGGGATCAGTGATGGTGTGACATGGCAAAGGCATACGATGGTGCTGTTCATTATTAATTTGATCATGCAATCATGTCTTACAGGTGTGTCACGCAGGGTATTCAGAGGGGGCATGTTAGCATTCACTGCATGGCAGGTGGCATGCCGTTGATATGGGGTTTGTGTGTTGGGTTACATGCGCATGGTCCCGGTATGTTGCCCGTGTGTAGGTTATGGGATTGGCACTCAGCATGCATTTCTGTGTGGCAGGGTTTGGGCCGAAATCTTGACTTGGATATGTTGATGTGGGTGTAGGGACATGCATTGCCTTGCCTAGTCTCACATCCACATCACTAGTGCTAAGTCATGTTTTCCCCTACAGGGATGTGCAGGGTCACTCACCTCTTTCTGTGGATGATGCCGCACTCATCTCCATCTCTCCAAATCTCTCTATTGACTCAGGATCAATAAAAGTGCTGGCAGTCCCCTCCCAGGGCCTCAGCTTAGCAGGTGAATGTGGACCCCCACCTGTCTCCATGGCCGTCCTCCTGTTGCTCGATAGGATGTTTCGCACCCTCAAGCAGAGGTCATCCCACCTCGTGCGGTAATCACGCACGGTGCGTGGGGTGGTCCCCACGGCCGACACCTTCCGGGCAACCTCCTGCCAGAATTCCTTTCTCCTCATCTGGGCTTCTCGCTTCATATCATTGCTTTTCATTATGGCTGCATGTGCAGCCAGAGTGTCAGCAAGCATATTGAGCTCAGCGTCTGAAAAACGCTTCTTCCGCTGCTGGGTGGTCGTCTTCCGGGTGGCCTTGGACATCCTCAGGGTTTTCCAACACAGCACGACACGAAAAGACTGGTGGTTAGGGAGGATGGCAATGGATTGTGTTTTTAAAGATGGCCGCGGGCTCATTTCCCGCGATGACGTCATTTCCGGGTCCGGTTTTGCGAACCCGGTATTAGCATGGTGGTATTACCGGGCCGGTATTTAGGGGTTGCTCTGAGGCGGTGCCGGTATCGGCAGGTCCCGTGATGCCGCTATCGGGGGGTTGGAGGGCCTTTAGCAGCATGCCGGTATTACCATTACTGGCATGGGGATTCGTCTGTGCTCGCACACTCGTAATCACCCGCTGTTAGCGGGTTCATACGAGCACGGACCCGCTCTTACCGGCATGCCGGTAATGAACCAGTTTTTACCGGGCTACTTGTAATGAGGCCCAGTGTCTTTTATACTCATAAACAGAAACATATTAATAATACTCTCACTCCATACAATTCCTTACATTAGCAATAAAGTTGTGGAGTAAATACCAACCATCCCTCTCTCCTAAACTATTAAAACTATCAATAGCAGATGTGTATGTAGCCACACTGGCCCAGTAAAACTTAATCAGGCTCACAAGTGTGATGCTGTATATTGGCAAACCAGGGGACAGGTGAGGTATTGACCAACCCCTGGATAACCCATTAGGTGGAAAGGGTTACAAACTATGTCAACAAGTCCTTGGTTCCTATCGGTACGTAACTAGGAACAGCCTAAAAGTGCTGAAGAGCCATGGATCAAAGAATATTACAGGTATAACAATTCAAATCTCCTGCAATGGATTCTTCTCACCTTTCCTCTGTGCTTTGATGGATCAACTTATCCTGGCAAAACAAGTACACAGGGCAACACTGGTTGTATATAGATACTGTGTTGAAACTCAGTACCACCCTAAAGCTCAGTGTGTCACCAGCACATGAAGAAATGAAAGGCTAGCCAAACAAAAATACATTATGGTATCTCTTAATTGTGCAACCACGGTAAAGAAAATATAAGTTGAAGAAATGGGTTCAATTGATTATTTCAGCCCCCTTCCAAATAGGTAGCACTTTTTAAATGTTATCAATAAATAAAACAAATAAAGTAGAATGAGCGTGAGGCTATGACTACATGCTATTCTAGGACCTTTAGTTTACACAGTCAGTGAGTGACAACATGACCCACCAGCTTGAGACAGTTTCACTCATCATCGTGCTGCTGGGTCAGTGTCCGGTGCAAGGACTGATGCTGCTGCGGCAGACAACAAAACAGACCATCAGAGCATAAACGGACAGCATTGTTTTATTTATATATATGTAGAGCACACTTAACCCGTGGACATCTAGGCGCTAGCTACAGCTTACATAGTTAATACAACAGTTAGCAGGCGGTGGGTTGCTAATGAAACAGATAGGTTTTCAGTCTCTATCTGAACAAGATGTAGGAGGGCTCGGATCTCAAGGCAGGTGGGAGGGAGTTCCAGAGCGTGGCCGCGGAGCAAAGGAAGCTGGCGCCGCCGGCTTTGGCATGCTTGAACCTAGGGATGGATAGGGCATATTGGCATGGGCAGTACATATGGGTTTGGAGAGTCTCTGGGCCAGGCAGCAATGGGTAATGGTGAGGATTTTGAACTTGATACGTTCTCTGACTGGGAGCCACTGTACTTCTCTATTTGCTACAGTGATATGGTAATATTTGTTCAGGTTCCCGCACTCCTTGTTGTATGATACAGAATTGTCACTCATTTCAAGTAATTTAACCCAAGTTTTTTCAACACCTGTTCTGCCTATATGTTGTCCTGCCTTCAATTCACAGTCCTTACAAAGCCACCATTATGTTTCCTTGTTAAGCCTTAGAAAATATTTCAATCCAGCTCAGTTTATTCTCACTAGGTTTGCACACTGTGTTAATCTAAATTGTAGCAACACTGTGTACGGCATCCTGCTGAGCTTTGGTAATGGTTCTGTGTCGGGGAACAATGAATTCTGGACTGTAAAAATCCAGTTGGTGATTGCCACCTTCTTCCAGATTCTCCATTTACCATAAAAGCAGGATCCTCACAAATTATTGTATCAACTAGATACAATTTAAATTAGTCGATTTTTGACTGTACAAAGTGTGTAACCAGTATTGGACCATTCTGAATTGACTGATAACTTGATGTAAATATGTCCAGGTGTTATAAATATTTGTTTTCATTTCAAATATTGCAGCACTGTTTGTATTCATTAGTATAAAATAGTTGTTTTTCGAAATCTGTCGCTTACTTATTTTTCACTTTTACACCTACAAGAGAAAAAAGAAAAAAATGCAATCATTTTTCGGTGCTTGCATTGAGTGCTTAAAATGAGTTTTTTTTAAAATAAAAGCAACAAGCGTATGCTTCCCTTTTGATATTTTTAGAATTGTTGTTTGAGCTATATTAAGCACATAATTAACTTTGGGATATTGGGCCTCATTAAAAGTTTGGCGGTATGCCGGTTGGAAATCTGCTGGAATACAACCAAATGGAATTACTGTTACTCCCAATTGGTCCGGCTGAATTCCCCAAGGATTACATTGCTAATTTCTTGGTATCTTGTAAAAAGCTTTTACTTTCCGGGTATGCCATGTACATCTGAAGAGCTTGACAGGAAAACCAATGAGCGTGGTGCAGGCTCAGGAGTACCTGGGTAGAACACCCCTTGTTAGAAGGCTGCAACCATGCCTGACCTTCAGTAACTGCACTTTGTGACATCCTCATGTTTTTGAAAGAAAACATTTACTTTTTGGTGCCCAACCACTTGGGAGAAGGATTAAGTGCGGTAGGTAGAGAATAACTATGATTAGGCTTTAGCAAATCATGTGTGCTACCCTTAAGAAGCTAGGTTCATCTTGGAATACATGCCCCGGGTAGAGACCTAGAATCTTTTTTGGGGACAGGAAGGCATATTTTCTTGAAGACTGCCGACAATAACCAAAAAATGTGATGGGTGGAAGGTTTTAAAATCATTTTAACCACAAACTATTCTGCAAAACCTTCCACACCACTGTTTTTATACTTTCTTTGACATTACAGGTCAGGACCATCCATATGCAAATCAGTTTGACTCTGCCAGCAATGGGTATAGCTGAGCCCAAACTTCAGGCGTCACCTCTGCATTGAAACATAAGCAACGCTAGATGATCTCGCACTGCTTCAGGACCACAGCGAAACTGGAGTTCTTATTCTCCTTGATCTCTCTGCATCCTTTGATACAGTAGACCACCATATTCTGCTGGGTAGGTTGGAGCTGGTGTGTGTCACCGTACCCATCTTGGCCTGGTTTAAGTCCTTCCTCGAGGGTTGCTCTCAGACAGTCTCCTTCCAGGGATGTTTCTCTTCCCTTGTTCAGCTGCTTTGTGGAGTCCCGCAAGGGTCGACCTTATCACCTCTTTTATTTAACTTGTATGTGCAGATGTTGGCCAACCTCATTTCAGATTGCGGTGTGCTCTTTTATTCCTACGCAGATGACACACAGCTAATATTCCGACTGGATTCTTCTCTGACCACGCCTCCCAGTCAGCTGCGTAACTGCCTGGAGAGAGTGGGTTCCTGGATGGCAGCTAACTGGCTCCAGCTAAATGGTAGCAAATCCGAGATGCTGGTGGTTGGTCCAAAGGACAGTGACCATCTTAGGAATGATAAATATTGGCCAGAATCCCTTGGCCCCTGTCCTCGTGCTTGTGTTAAAAGCTTGGGTGTGAAACTTTTACTTGATGGGTCGCGTGAAGCTCAAATCTCCTCCATATGTGGGGCGGGCTTTGGAAAACTGAAAGCCTCGTGAAAAATTCTTCTCTTGCTACCCCTGGAAAATCGTACTACATTAGTAACATCTGCGATAATGGGGTCTGTAGATTACTGCAACAGTATCTACTTAGGACAACCGAAGCATCAGATTCAGAGACTTCAAGTTCTTCAGAATGCGGTGGCCCGACTTGCACTCCAAGCTCTGCGGTTGACCACTTCTACTGCTCTGCTTCTCCAGCTTCACTGGTTGCTGGTGGGAGCGAGGATTCTGTTTAAGATTTTGTGTATCGTGCATCGACCTCTTCATAATGTTGCGCCTCATTATCTGAGGAAAAAACTGGTACGGTATTATCCTGCTAGAAGCATACGATCGGAAACACACATCTTGTTGAAAATTCCTAAATTTCGTTGCAAGCGTCTGGGTGGTCGATCTTTTTCAGTACTGGCCCCCACCTTATGAAATGCTTTGCCAATTCATTTGAGAGTTCAGACCATATAACTTCCCTTCAGGAAGCTACTAAAGACCCATGTTTTTGGTTCTCTCACTGCTCCTTAGGTTGTGGTTCTTGTTCTGTAAAACTGTTCCTTGATGCTTTCGGGCCATAGTTTGCGCTTTACAAATCTTTAATAAAGAAATAGACATGTTTTAGCCTTGTTGGGCCTCATGAGTGACGCACGGCTTTGTTCCCAGTGGTGAAGTGAGCAATGCAGACAGGTCTGGGCCTACAATCTCACGTCTGGTGGAAAGAAGGTTTTTTACTGACATTAATGGTTTGTAGTGCATTCTCTTGCTATATGCACTCCAATTTTGAGGCCCTATTAAGAGGTTTGCTGTAGAGTAAAAAAGCAGCAGTAACGGAATCACTACTACTTTTATCAAAGTTAGAGTTCCATGAGTGACACTTGAAAAAACACCTGGTTTTGTGAGGAGGAATGTACCTCCACACACAACTAAAATCATGAATCTAGTGCCCACAAGACCCCTATTCTGGTTCTTAGGTGGCAAAACACTCCTTCATTTGACGAAGCGGGCATGTGATTGAGCATACTTGCACCTTGGACACCTAACATCATGCCCCCATGGTTCTGTGGACTCTAATGTGTGCCAAAAAATTAACTCCTTCACCGTGGAATCCCCAAACATGGCTGCAGTCACAGCGTCATCTCTTACTTCTGGCTGCGGTTTTCTCTATCCATGGTACACATGGTCACAGTTTGACATTCTAACTCAAAGGCATTCTTTTCTTTGTTAATGCAAGGTTATTTCTTAATGTTTGAAGAGCTTTGTATGTCTGGAAACAGTTCTAAAAGTTCTCAAAGCAACACAGAATAACAGAAGACCAGCTAAATGCAATCTTATACTTTAGTTGGAGTAAAACCAGGCATCCTTAGCGGGTCCTGCGAGCAGCCAATTTCTCAGTTGTCTTGATTTATGCTCACTTTACCACTTTTCTAATATTTCCGGCTAGCCTCAATGCTACATTATCCAGCGGTTCACTCAATTCCATCAAATCGAAAGAATCAGGAGCAGTCCTCACGATCTATGGCCTCTGGTCGCTCTCCACCCTTATGTGCACTGCAAACCCCATTACCTCCGACCACATTTCTAGGTTAATCACAATATAATCAATCAGCGAGACTTGGGGGCCATTCGCATCTGTATGTTTGGCTGGCTTGCATATTTATAAACATGAAAATACTGGCAATATCAATGGCGTTCTTTTTGGGCCATCTGAGGGGTGCGGTATTGAGGCTCTTCACATTCCAAAAGTGATCTTCTTCTTCACAAATTCCCTCAGTTAATGCCATGGGCTCCTTTTGGAGATTAAAATCATCCCCAGTAATAATGACCTTCAGGTTAACTTGGTGTTTCATTCTCCAATGATTAACTCTGTCCTTGAGGAGACCAAAAGGTTTGAACTCTTTTCATTGAGCTGGTTTATTATACTCATTTAGTAATACTATTTTAGATCCATCCCTAGCATTCACAGGGATCTCTAATAATTTGTTACATATATTATCAATCTGTTGTTCTTGGATATCTTGGGAGGCTTCTATCCATATTAGGAGGCCCCCACTAGATCTTCTGTGCCTTCCCTTGATTGCAGGTATTGTGAAGACTGTATAGCTCTGGAGATGAATTATCTCTGTTGCCCAAATGATTTTATGCTCTCTTACAAAGTCCAGCCACTGGCTATCCACCCTATCCCTGGCCAACCTGGTGATGTTCCAGGATAAGATGTGAACCACAGACTCCACTAGGAAGGCCTGATCATCACCATGGAGCTTCAGGAAAGAGGCGGGGGGTGTCAAAGCTCACACAATCCCATGCCATAGCCCCTCATGCCCCACTGTTCGACTGGGGGATCCCTCTCCCATTTACCATACTACCCATTGGTGCTGTTGACCTTGTTAGAGGAGTCATCAGTGTTTGAACCCAGCGGCCAATAAACTGCTGGGCCCCACTGGGTATCTTAGTGCCTATTTCCATGGGGCATTATATGAATATTCATCCTCTGGTTGGTGAACTGAAGCCCTCAGAACAATATGGGACCCTGCTGGTGGATATGCCCTCAACTCTATTGATAACAATCCCTGACCAAGCTCCTCCCCTGTCAAGAACATCTGAATGTAATCTTTTGGGCATTATATTTCAGAAGCATTTAACAATGCCATCACCTATGATAGAGAGACAACCTTGCTTATGCCTAATTCAATGTAGAGTTTTATTAATTTGGGCCTCCTGGTTCTCAAAGGAGCCCTCATCCACTCGTGGTACATTACACATTACTACATAGCAATTCGTAGAACAGAATTCTGGGGGCCTCATCACAGGAGCTGGGCCACCAGGACGTCTGAGTTGCTTTCCATCTGAGTATGGGTGTCCCCCTCTTGGAACCTTTGACAGGGGGACAGATCTGAGAATCTGCCGGCTAGGGATTCTCTGTTTGGGCCGGCCCTAGATCTGACCTCCTCATATCTTTTAATAACGTTAACAATCGGGTCAGCCCACCTCGACATATGTTTTGCTTTTACAGTCTCTCACTTCTTGTCCCCTAGTTTCTGCCTACTGTATTTAGCTCCCACGTAGGCCCTGTTGTTGCAATTACCAGGCCCTTGGCCCCTGTCAATTAATTTCACTACATTCATGGCTAATGGGTTTATTCCCGAGGACTTCCCATAGAGAGTCCCCACTTCTTTCTTCAACTAAAATACACTGGCCATTATCTGATGCACTAATTTACTATGGGTTCTTAATTCCCCAGAAAGATTGATGCTATTAAACTCCTCACCTCAATCATCTCTTTGATGTATTCCCACCCTTTTAGTTTTAGATGTATCTGTCTTAACTGGGATACCCCTTCTCCTCCTTTCCTGAACTAGTTTCTTAGAATGTAGTTTAGGGCCTAGCCCAGGTTCTACGGACCTACTCCCTCTGGTGGCAAGAGTGCCTTCTGTATTCTGACCTAACTCTAGATCCTCTAATCATGCAAATCTATTTAGGGTTGGCATTGAGGGGGAAATTGAAATTTGATCACACAGAGACGTTTCTAGGTCAATCAGAAGGTTGCTATCAGGGGAGCTATCAACCGAACACCCCCACTTGTTGTTCCCATGCAATGCTTTATCACTCATGGCATATTACTGGACTCCATATTCATACTCGCCGCTGGTAGGAGATTGTTTTCCCCCCTCTAGGTCTGGACTTTTGTGGGTCTCATAAACATCCATAGATTCCTTAAGCAGCGCAACCGTTTTCCCTTGGGCTTGAGTTCCACCCTCCCTGGTTGGCTTTGTGCTACCTGGAATGACATCAGTGCAATCCACTAAGTTGATTGCTAAATCTACATTAAAGACACTACAATCAGATTTCGTGACTTTCTTTGTGGAGATGTTTCCCACGTCCTCAATATCAAAGAGTAGGTCCTTTATTTCAGTGGCTAACACATGAACCTCCTGGAGGGGCTGGAACATTTGAAAGTTTTTCTTCGAGCCTTCTCCTGGAAATACTTCGGTTGTTTCCTTCCTTCTGGACATTATTGAATTACTCTAAGAATGTTACTAACAAGAGTCAAAAATGAAGGCTTCTATCTATTTATTTCTTTTCATGGTGCTCGATTTTTGGGAGGTTTCATGTCTCTAGCACTCTCCAAAAAAAAAAAAAAATCTATTCACCGTTATTACATAGCTAAATAAAACTTACAGTAAAGCTGACAAAAATAAGTAGTAAAATAAATCAGACAGAAAGTCCCACAGTTAATTCTCCAGGTAATAGCAGCAGTGTTTCGAATTAAACTTCCGTATTTCAACCTTGCTGGCACATTTGCAAAATGACACTAAGGTATCTTATACCGTAAAATACAACGTGCAAAAGGAGGTATAAGATCTTACAAGAGCAAATATGCAGAGTGCAAAGGTGCAATTATAAGGTGGCCGGGTGCCAGGGTACTAGAATACAATAATAATAATTACAAATGCTTGCACTTTGTAATAAGAACTATGCACAAAATGGCTACTGCAAATAAGCAGAGTGCAAAAGTACAAGCTATAAAGTGACCAAGTGCTGGAGTACTAAAATACAATAATAGTAGTTGCTGGTATTTACGTTATACACAGTACACTTTCTAACGTGCGGCTTTGTGGCCCTACAGGCCGACATAGGTGCTTAGGGCCTCATTACGAGTTGTGCAGTATTCCGGTGGTAAATCTGCCTGAATACTGCTTAGCTGAATTACTGTTCCTGCCAATTGGTCCAACGGAATTACCGCCGGATTAAAAGTGGCGGTGGCAGTGTAATTCCCCATTTAAATTGAGTCCATTGGACTCAATGGGGCTTTTTTGGTGGAATTACTGTGGCAGAATTTCTGCTGTAGCAATTCTGCCGATTTTTCAGCGGTGAGTGGCAGCCTTCAGGATTTTCCTGGAGGTAAATCTTCCACTGCATGGCCCGATCTTATAATTTTGCGTAGCAGTAAAATTGCTGGTAACTCGTAATGAGGCGAATCTCTGTGACAGATTTGCCTGGTGCAGTGTCCAAAAGCATACAATAAGAAATTAAATATTCGCAAGTACCTGCAAGATTATATATAAAAGTGCAAAGTGGACAAAAAGACGAAAAACACAATTTATATTCCCATGCAAGAATTAAGCAATAAGCCTCGAGCCGTGGGGGCATTACTGAGTCAGGTAATGTCCCGGGGCCCATACTTATAGGCCCAAGCAAAGCGAGGGTCTTAACGAAGGACCCGGGGCATTACCTGACTCTGTAATGCCCCTGAGGCAGGGGAGGGGGGAGGAAGAAATAAAACACATACCTGAATCCCCAGCGGGAGAGGATTGGCACATTTCGATCCTCCTCATTGGCTGAGGAGCTGCCACGCCCCCCCTGCCGGGAATAAAGGAAGGGAATCCCAGTGAGGGATTCCGGTCGGGTAAAGCTCTGGCAAGGGCCAATCAGATTGTTTGTTACATTCTGATTGACCCTCGTCGGTACTAATATAAAATAGTGGTCAGTGTAATAGCCCTCAGAGAGAAAAACTGACAATAAACCTGAACAGGAAAATTCAAATGCTGGATCAAGATCAACAATTAACAATTCCAAAGGTTAACTCAGTTAAAACCCTTAAGAATCCTTAAAAGTTCCATTGCGACATACATAAACTTCGTGCCCTGAGGGACACTCGACAGGTCAAGGGGAGACCAGAGACCGACTCCCTCACCCTCTTACCGCCACCCGCACCAACCCTTTCTCTACCTCCAGTTAAATATTCAATGCACTGTTGTGAGCTGCAGGGGGTGATGGCTTTTCCTACAGCTAACCCCTGCTCACAACTCATTCTCTGTAGACTACTCTGTGTGACAAATATCAGATAGTGCTAAGAGCTCTAACAGTTCTTTATTTCAGGATTGTAATTGTTGGTTACTTTAACACAAAACGAAAGTGATCATTTGTCGTACATATTCTATTATGTTCACAGTTTACGAGTTTCCGACTTTTCACGTTGGCAGGCACGGTTGTTTGGTTGCTTTAGTGCTTTAGTGCAGGGCAATGACAATCAACTTTCATTGTCGTACGTGTTCACTTATGTTCACAGTTAAAAAAAGAACAAAAACAATTCCATTCTTTCAAACGTCGGAGGGTATTTCCAATCTCGTTCAGTACTGCTCCCAAATGATAGGAAAGTAATTCACCAAAAACAGCAGACAAGCCAAGTTCTGCGGGACCAGGGAAAAAATACAATTTTACTACGTTTCCTATCTCAGTCAGGGTCCTCTTGACAATATTGTCCCCAGTAACCATTAGGCAATAGCCACCAGCCAATAGCGGATAACCACCCGCCTTTACTAAATATCGCTTGAAAAGGTTACAAACTGCTAGTAAACAACTACCGCAGAAGACGCTGGCCGTTTGATACGTCACACGTTCTGCTACGTCCCGCAGCATATCCTTTATAATCAGAGGATCGGACCCTCTGCGGCGAAGCCCACATGGGTCAAGGCAGCAGTGTTGCGTGCCGCAGGACCCCAGGAGACGCTGGCCATTTGATACGTCACATGTTGTGCTATGTCCACGAAGCATATCCTTTATAAACCAACGATATGACCCTCTGCAGCAAAGCCCATGCAGAACAAGGCCACAGTGTTGTGCGCTGCAGGTGTTTGGCGATGAAGGGGTAGGGTGCAGATTGTGTGCACGCTGCACAGCCTTCGACCAGCAGCGACCGGAAGGGGCAGTGGTGCAGAGTGCAAGTTTGATGCGCAGCCATTGACCATCAGCGACCGAAAGGTGCGGGAAGTGGGAGCAGCCAATACTGCTCTTTACTAAACTACCTGGCATTTGTGCATATTTCCACCTAACCGTCTGACATAATGTACACTGTCTCTGCGTAACCGTAGGCTCTCCCCTCTAGTGGTTAGCCATACTTTGTGTTGTGTGTCCCTTCTCTAGGTACTCTTCTTTTGCAGTAACTGTTGTGCTGTGAACTGTGTCCCATTAGGCTCTCTCCCACTCTCTCGGTTCCCATACACTGAAGCTACTGTTGTTCTGTGAACTGTGTCCCATTAGGCTCTCTCCCAATCTCTAGTCCCCTTTCAACTGTGGTTACTGTTGTACTGTGAACTGTGTCCCATTAGGCACTCACCCACTCTATAGGTTCCCATTGATCTGTGGTTACTGATGTACTGTGATCTGTGTCCCTTTAGGCTTTCTCCCACTCTCTAGGTTCCCATTCATCTGTGGTTACCGTTGTACTGTGATCTGTGTCTCTATAGGCTCTCTCCCACTCTCTAGGTTCCCATCCACTGTCGTTACTGTTGTACTGTGAACCGTGTCCCTTTAGGCTCTCTTCCACTATCTAAGTCCACACCCCGCTGGGGGTACTGTTGCACTGTTGTGTGTTACCTGTCTGCTCCTCCTGTGTGTTCCCTACTGTGTGACCCCCCCTCTGTGCATCTTGCATGATGCAGTGCTGTGCATCTCTCGTTCTCTCTTTCGCTCACTCCTCCTCCTGCTATGGTGCTTTTTCTTCCTCCCATCTTCTGTAACTTCTACTCTATATCCTATCCTATCCATATCCCTCTCACTAAGTCTGGAAGGAAGATGTTCCAAAGGGACATCCTGGCCCCCAATCCTGGCCTCCCTATCGCTGATACCTACATCAGTGCTACATCCAGACGGATTATGACTGCCATCCTCTTTGTTGTTCCCTCACCAGACCTATGGACCCCACATATGGTCTTGTCTCTCTCTCCTATCTCTTCCTCTCCCATTAATGGTGGCACTCAGTGGGATGTCCTCTTGGCCTCCTTCCACTCCTCCAAGACCATCATTAATGTCTATCTGAATGGCATTGTTTTAGTCCAGGGCCCTCAGCCCAATCTCCTCCATTTCGATAGATGTCTCCCATGCCTTATTAACTTCATTCCTTCTCCTGCTACTACTACTAACACCTCTTGGTCTCCTCTACACCTCCTTCTTCTGCCGCCGCTCTGGCATCTGCCTCCTCCTCTCGGGCTACCATACCACCTCCTGCTATCACCTCTGCCCACTCTCTGGCCCCTCTATGACTTCTGCTGAGTGGACCTCAAGCCTGTACCCCACCCTGGAAGTCTTTCAGGTGTGTCAACCTGCTCCACGTCGCTACTCTCAACTCTCGCTCTGCTGTCAAATACTCCTCTGACGTCTGTCCCCTCCTGGAAGAACTTGACTAAGAAGTCCTCGCTCTTACCGAGGCATGGTTCACGGCAAGCTCTGTCATGAGTTTTGACAGTCTCCTCCCTGATGGCTGCAAGATCCCTTCCGAACCCAGAACCAACCGACCCGGAGGTGGCGCAGCTGTGATCTTTCCGGAGTGTGTCCCTGCTTCTGTGTAACGCTCACCTGATTCTCGCAGAGGCGCCGGTCTTGACTGGGCGACTACCGTATCTTCAAAGGTGATGTGTAGCACCCGGTTGGCTCTTTGGGCTGGACCTCTGTGCACTGTATGCCTGACGTGTAGAGTAAGATGTCTGCAGATAGAAAATATGGGGTTAATGAACTGGGGTTATTGGGGTGTCCCTATCTCTTTCCTCTTCTCCTCTCCTGTAGACCCCCAAAGGTTAACGCTCTCACCTTAGGTAAGTGAATGCCGAGCTCTCCATCTGCCTCGGGGCAGGGTGCTGTAACCAGTTTCTTCACTGGATAGGTAGCGCAGGCCTCTTGACTTCAGAGGACTGCTGTCCGTCGTTTACTGCACGAACGGTAAGTTTCGAGCCATTCAAATGTCTTTAAAGTCTTTAGTAATGATGTCTCTTGTTTTGCAGGGTTCCGGCGATGGCGGATGACGGGCTGAAGTGAGTTGAAGATGGAGCCCGTGTGATGAATAGAAGCGCCTGGAAGCACGTAAGTAAGCGCTTGTTGCCTGCTTCACTATGCGCTCTAACTGTCTTTTTATTTTGCAGGTACGAGTTCGGAGCGGCTGCAGGGTGCCGGAATACCCACTGGATTAGATGTGGAAAGGAGTCATGGCACGTGAGTATTAAAGTTCCCCAATGTCTTTAAACGCACCTTGTTTTGTCTTTCAGATGCGGGATGCAGCGCCGAAGAGTAGGTAAGCCTTTGCCTTTCAAATGCCGGAATGCTAACCTGTTCTTTCTTGTCTTTATAGGTGTTGCTGAAGACTGGATTCAGGATGGTAAGCCTTTGCCTTTCAGATGCCGGAATGCTAACCTGTTCTTTCTTGTCTTTATAGGTGTTGCTGAAGACTGGATTCAGGATGGTAAGCCTTTTTCCTTAGGCCCAGGACCGGATGCAGAAGACACGATGAGCGTTCTGCTGCAGAGGTTGCAGAATAACACAAAGCAAGATTCATCCACCGGGTGTGGTTTAAATAGCCTCCTGTAGTGCTTAGGTCTCTCCTTCCACAGCCACGCCTAAGTAAGAAAAGAGTTCCTGGTAAGAAAAGAGTTCCTGCCTTCCAGAAGAGTTCCAGTGTTCTGAATCTAGGGAGTGGCTCCAGCCCCACCCAACAGGAAAAGTAGTTCCAAACAGAAGAGGATCAGAGGCTCAACTGGCAGGCAAGTAAGCAGCATGGTCTGCTGAAGGTAAGTCCACCCAAGCATTATGAGCCCGGCGCTTCCAGCGCTGGGACTGGGCATATTTATGAGCCTGGTGCCACTGGCGCCAGGACTGGGTCCAAAAGGTCCCAATTGGGACTGGTTGGCACTCGGAACCTGGGTTATGGATCTGCTTCCAAGGGAGTTGGGAAAACCCTGACCTTTTGGAAGCAGAGATCATGACAGTACCCCCCCTCAAGGCCCCTCCCAAACCGGGCTTCTCCGGGGGTTTTGGCTTGTCAGGAAATGTTCGGTGAAATCTTTTGATTAGGCGAGGAGCGTGGACATATTCAGCAGGTTGCCAGGATCTCTCTTGGGGGCCGTAGCCTTTCCAGTCAATTAGGTAGAATAGTTTAGATTTGGAGATCTTGGAGTCCAGAATGCTTTTGACTTCAAACTCGAGTTCTCCATCCACTAGGATAGGTTTTGGAGATTTGGTTAGTCGGGTTTGAGGTTGCACGGGTTTTAATAGAGAGACGTGGAAGACCGGATGTATCTTCATGTGCGGGGGCAAGTCCAACTTGACCGCTACTGGGTTTACTATGGTAGTGATGGAATAGGGACCAAGGTATCTTGGGTTGAATGTGCGTGGCCCTTTTAGAGATAGATATTTGGTGGATAACCAGACTTGATCCCCTACTTGATAGTGAGGGGCTTCCTTCCGATGTTGATCTGCTCCTTTCTTGTATTGTTCTTTAGCCCTTTGAAGGTGAGAAACAGCTTCCTTAAAGGCTTGGGTGATTGTAGAATGCAGGTAGTCTACTGCTGGTGTTTCAAGATCTTGGAGGGGATCCAACTCCGAGGTTCGAGGGTGACTGCCGTACAAAAGAAAAAACGGGGTTTTCCCAGTTCCCGAATGGACAGAGTTATTGTAGGCATACTCGGCTATCCAAAGGATATCTTTCCAAGTTTTTTCAGTTTGTTGCAGCATGCAGCGTAAATACTGTTCCAGAGTTTGATTGGTCCTCTCGGTTTGTCCGTCGGTCTGAGGGTGGTGACTGGTCGATAGTCTCACATCAATTTGAGCCGACCGACAGCAACTTTGCCAAAAATGAGAAATAAATTGACTACCTCGATCCGAAATTAGAACCGTAGGAAAACCGTGCAGTCGGACGATGTTTTCGAGAAATTCCCGGGCCAGAGTTGCTGCTGTTGGCAAGCCTTTGAGCGGAATGAAATGCGCCATCTTGGAGAATAAGTCCACGATTACTAGAACCGTATTGTATCCGGAGCATGGAGGTAGATCGGTGATGAAGTCCATAGAAAGCGTATGCCAAGGGCGAGGTGGGATGTCAATAGGGCGTAAGAGGCCTGCTGGTCTTTCCTTTTGACACTTGTTTTGGGCGCATACTCCACAGGACATTATAAAGTCTCTGATATCTTTTTTCCAAGACGGCCACCAGAAGTAGCGCTTGATCTTTTCTGAGGTCTTGGCTATACCGGGATGACCTTCCATTAAAGAGTCGTGATAACAAGAGATTACTTTTTTCTGTAAATCTGTGCTGGGTAGTTATAATCGTTCTTGGAAATACAATAAGTTGTCCTTTACTGCAAAGTCCTTTCCCTGCAGATGCCAATTCTGTATGTCTGCTGGAGTTACAAGTTGCCTGGCTTTATCCTTAACTTCCTCTATGGATTCTGTGGCGATTACACCCAGAATTCTTTGTTCGGGAATGATTGGTACAGGTTTAGGGTTGACCAAGTGTTCTTCCACTCCCATCCGAGAAAGGGCATCGGCTTTACCGTTCTTTGTACCAGGTCGATAGGTAATTATGAAGTCAAACTCGGCAAAGAATAATGCCCAACGGAGTTGTCTAGAGGATTGGGCTTTTGCGGTCTTCAAATATTGCAGGTTTCGGTGATCCGTAATCACAGTAACGG
Organism: Ambystoma mexicanum; assembly: GCF_040938575.1. Classification (NCBI taxonomy): domain Eukaryota; kingdom Metazoa; phylum Chordata; class Amphibia; order Caudata; family Ambystomatidae; genus Ambystoma; species Ambystoma mexicanum. The sequence goes on along the minus strand of NC_090922.1, from coordinate 1,041,393,566 downwards.
TGTGTCGGGCCCCCAGCAGATAATGCCGCCAAGCCTTAAAGGCAGACTTGATAGCCAGAAGTTCCTTGTCAGTAATCGTGTAATTGATTTCAGGAGGCGAGAATTTGCGGGACCAAAATGCCACGGGATGCAACTGATTGGATACCGGGTCCTTTTGTGATAGAACTGCCCCCATGGCAAGGCTTGAAGCATCAGTTTCCACGATGTAGGGGAGTTCGGGGCGAGGGTGTTTTAAGATTGGTGCAGAGATAAATTTAGTCTTCAAATCCTGGAAAGCTTGTTCCGCCTCGGTAGACCATTCAAAACGTTTGTTTTTCTTTAACAAGGCAGTGATGGGCTGGACTATTCGAGAGAATTCGGGGATAAACCTGCGGTAAAAGTTAGAGAAGCCTAACATGCTTTGCACACCTTTTACGGAGGATGGTGATGGCCATTTGAAAACTGCATCGACCTTCTTTGAATCCATACGCACTCCGCCAGGTGATAATATGAATCCCAAGAATTCAACTTCAGTCACGTTGAAAACACATTTTTCCAACTTAGCGAAAAGTTTGTGTTGACGCAATCTTTCGAGGACCATTTTCACGTGTTTCCGATGTTCAGATTCCGATGAAGAATAAACGAGGATGTCGTCAATGTAAACAACAACACATACATCTATGAGCTCTCTGAGGACATCGTTCATAAAATATTGAAAGGCGGCCGGGGCATTGCAAAGTCCGAAGGGCATGACCTGATATTCAAATAGCCCATACTTGGTGCGGAAGGCCGTCTTCCATTCATCGCCCTCTTTTACTCGTACCAAGTGGTAAGCTCCTCTAAGATCCAGCTTTGTATATATGCATGCTTTTCTGACTTGGTCCAGGAGTTCAGGGATCAAAGGTAACAGATATCTATTCTTAACGGTGATCTGGTTCAGGGAGCGATAATCGATACAAGTTCTAAGGTCTCCTTCCTTTTTTGGAACGAAGAACAAAGCTGAAGAAGCAGGGGACTTGGAAGGACGAATAAACCCATTTGCCAGGTATTGATCCAGGTATTGTCGAAGGTGAAGGTTCTCAGGCTCGGTGAGGGCATAAATTCTACTACAAGGAGGAGTAGATCCAGGTATCAGGTCTATCTGGCAGTCATAAGACCTATGAGGAGGTAGAGAGTTAGCCTGATCCTTTCGGAAAACATCTTGGTATTCTAGGTATTCGGGAGGTAACTGGGGAGTCTCTGAAGAAATTGCGGCCAGTGCAACACCAGGTGGAGGGTGACAAGTAGAGACACATTCTGGAAACTCGACCGTTCTTGCTCGCCAATCGATCAGAGGATTGTGTTTCTCTAACCAAGGTATTCCTAGAATAATCTGAAACTGAGGGGCCTTGATCACATCGAACACGATCTTCTCATGGTGTCCATCTTGACTTACTAGAGTCACCTCTTGAGTGGTATGCGTTACTGGCCCGGAGGCTATCTCCGTACCATCCACCGTAGTAATGACGTCCTTTACAGCCTTGGGACAAAGAGTTAGATTCATCCTCAAAACCATTTCATGATCCACATAATTGCCGACGGCACCGCTGTCGACGTAAGCTTCAATTGCATGTAATCGATCCGGATTATCAGGGCTAATGAGGACCATAGGTATCACGAAATGCGAGGTCACGGAACTGGTTTTCACGCTCGGCAAGAGGACCTCTATTCTTGTCGGGCGAGGTCATTTCCCTGCTCAGAGTTTGTAACTTTGGTAACTGCAGCTCCTACTGCCTTCTTGGCAGGTTTCACCGGACAGTCTCGAAGAAAGTGCCCTGAGTTTCCGCAATATAGGCATAATTGCAACTGTTTCCTCCTTTCCCGCTCCCTTTGTGTTAGAGGACCTTTCAGACCCCCTATTTGCATGGGTTCCCCGGAGTCTACTCCTTTGGAAGGAGTTGGCGGTTTGGAAAATACTCGAGCATCAAACTTGGAACGATCGGCCTTCCTGTTCTGCAGCCTGTGATCTATTTGAACGACCAAGTCTATATAATCCGAACAGTCTTGTGGGGGATTCACTACTTGGGCTAAAACGTCTTTGAGCTCTCCACGTAGACCTCTATAAAACAGCGTAATCCTTTTGTCCTCAGGCCATTGAGTTTCCACTATTAGCCTATTGAAAGATGCAATATAAGCCAAAAGGTCTTGATTACCCTGTCGCAATGAAAGAAGCTCATTGTCCAAGGCCTGCCCCTGTGAATGTCTTGCGAACAGTTTTTCCATACTAAGCTGAAAGACTTGAAAATCATGGAGAACCGGATCATCTTGATTAACTAGAGGGATCGACCAGTCTGCCGCATTGCCACTAAGGTACGAAAGTACAAAAGCTACTTTTGCTTGATCAGTTGGAAAGGCTGCTGGCCGGCATAAGAAGTGCAACCGGCACTGATTGATAAATACTGCAAACCTCTTTGGGTCACCAGAAAATCGTTCGGGCGGAGCCAGAGGTACATTCCCAGGTAGGTTGATCTGCACTGGATTCATAGAGGATGTTGAAGGAAGATTTGCCCCTGATGCGGGTAACAGGGTCTGTCCGGCTTGTGACTGTAGCACTTGTCTAGCAAGATTGTCTGTTCTCTCCTTGGAAATAATTAGTTCCCTTCTTAGAGCATTCGTTTCCTGACGAGCTGCATGCACTTCTGCCCTTAGTTCCCCAAGTAACCGGGCTAGGGGGTCAGTATCCGAGGTTTCCATAGCGCCTGGGCGAGAGTTTTGCGGTAGGCTTTGTGTTCTGTAACGCTCACCTGATTCTCGCAGAGGCGCCGGTCTTGACTGGGCGACTACCATATCTTCAAAGGTGATGTGTAGCACCCGGTTGGCTCTTTGGGCTGGACCTCTGTGCACTGTATGCCTGACGTGTAGAGTAAGATGTCTGCAGATAGAAAATATGGGGTTAATGGACTGGGGTTATTGGGGTGTCCCTATCTCTTTCCTCTTCTCCTCTCCTGTAGACCCCCAAAGGTTAACGCTCTCACCTTAGGTAAGTGAATGCCGAGCTCTCCATCTGCCTCGGGGCAGGGTGCTGTAACCAGTTTCTTCACTGGATAGGTAGCGCAGGCCTCTTGACTTCAGAGGACTGCCGTCCGTCGTTTACTGCACGAACTGTAAGTTTCGAGCCATTCAAATGTCTTTAAAGTCTTTAGTAATGATGTCTCTTGTTTTGCAGGGTTCCGGCGATGGCGGATGACGGGCTGAAGTGAGTTGAAGATGGAGCCCGTGTGATGAATAGAAGCGCCTGGAAGCACGTAAGTAAGCGCTTGTTGCCTGCTTCACTATGCGCTCTAACTGTCTTTTTATTTTGCAGGTACGAGTTCGGAGCGGCTGCAGGGTGCCGGAATACCCACTGGATTAGATGTGGAAAGGAGTCATGGCACGTGAGTATTAAAGTTCCCCAATGTCTTTAAACGCACCTTGTTTTGTCTTTCAGATGCGGGATGCAGCGCCGAAGAGTAGGTAAGCCTTTGTCTTTCAAATGCCGGAATGCTAACCTGTTCTTTCTTGTCTTTATAGGTGTTGCTGAAGACTGGATTCAGGATGGTAAGCCTTTGCCTTTCAGATGCCGGAATGCTAACCTGTTCTTTCTTGTCTTTATAGGTGTTGCTGAAGACTGGATTCAGGATGGTAAGCCTTTTTCCTTAGGCCCAGGACCGGATGCAGAAGACACGATGAGCGTTCTGCTGCAGAGGTTGCAGAATAACACAAAGCAAGATTCATCCACCGGGTGTGGTTTAAATAGCCTCCTGTAGTGCTTAGGTGTCTCCTTCCACAGCCACGCCTAAGTAAGAAAAGAGTTCCTGGTAAGAAAAGAGTTCCTGCCTTCCAGAAGAGTTCCAGTGTTCTGAATCTAGGGAGTGGCTCCAGCCCCACCCAACAGGAAAAGTAGTTCCAAACAGAAGAGGATCAGAAGCTCAACTGGCAGGCAAGTAAGCAGCATGGTCTGCTGAAGGTAAGTCCACCCAAGCATTATGAGCCCGGCGCTTCCAGCGCTGGGACTGGGCATATTTATGAGCCTGGTGCCACTGGCGCCAGGACTGGGTCCAAAAGGTCCCAATTGGGACTGGTTGGCACTCGGAACCTGGGTTATGGATCTGCTTCCAAGGGAGTTGGGAAAACCCTGACCTTTTGGAAGCAGAGATCATGACATTCTGTCTTTCCTATGCAGGCCTAATCCTCCTTTGAATACCTGGTCTGCAGGCTCTCTATCTCTCATTGCCTCTCTCTGACTGTGGTCACCATCTACAGGCCACCTGGCCAGGTTGCCCTCTACCTCTCAGAGTGGGCTGACCTCTCAACTTCTCCTTCTAATCCCTCCTCTGGGCTCTTCCGCAACCTCTGCAACACTCTCTCTCTTTCCATTCTACCCTATGTTCTGACACATTCTGCCGGACACACCTTGGATGTTCTCATCTCCACAGATATCCCCCTCTGTAACCCTCTCAGCACTCCTCTCTCTTAGACTGACCACTTTCTGCTCTCCTCTCACCTGATACTCTCTGCCTTTGCCTCTACTTTCTCTGCTCCTCCAAGCCTGCGGCTGACTCACACTCTGACACAGCGCTCTCTAACCTGCATCTTTCTCTCTCCAACACTCTGGACGTTGTTGCCTCTGTCATGAGAATCTGTCTGAAGCCTACCTCCAACTCTTGGTATGACTCCAACCTTGCAACCCTGAAACGCAAGTGCAGAATGGCTGAGAGGAAGTGGAGGGCTTTGGGCTCATCTTCTGACAAACTGGCCTGTCGCCTGCTTCAAAGGCAATGCAGACTCTCTGTCCTGTCCAAGAAGAGAGCCTACATCCAAGCCTGCGTCTGTGCAGCCTCTAACAACACAGCCAAACTCTTTAAAATCTGCAAGGAACTGGGCAATCCTTCTACAGTCTCCACCTCTCATGTTCCCTCCCAGACCCTCTGTAGCACTCATGCTTCTCACTTCACCACTAGAACTCATGACATCCTGTTCTCTCTTTCCTCTTCCTATCCCGCTACCTCTCTCCACCCCTTGTAGCCACTTCTCCGTCTCCTCCTCCTTTCTCCTCTTTCTCCCCAACACCTGGCGATGTTTCAAGACAAGTCCGATCTATAAAAGTGTCATCCAAACAGTTGCTCCCCTGCTCCTCCAGAACCATTAAGGACCACATTGGCACCCTTACTCCAGCCTTGGCCGATTTCTGCAATAACTCTTTTGCCACTGGATCTTTTCCCTCTCTCCTTAAGCACTCCCTCGTGCACCCCCTCCTTAAAAAGCCTTCTGCCGATCCTACCTGTCCGGCCAACTATCATCTAATCTCTGTCATTCCTTTCTTGGGCAATCTCCTGGAAAAGCTGTCCATCTCCTAGCTTACTCTCCACACTGAATCTGTTGGTTGTCTGTGTGACCACCAGTCTGCCTTCAGAGCAGCCAGAGGCACAGAAACCGCTCTCTTGAACACCCATGAAGATCTGCACACTCATCTTGATTCCAGCATACCTTCTGTCCTCATCCTCCTGGACATTTCCTCTGCTTTTGATGTGGTTCATCACACCATCCTGATCAATCGACTCTGTGAGAACCTGGGCATTACGGATCAGGCCCTGGAGTGTTTGACCTCCTTCCTCCTTGACCGACCCTACTAGGTCCAACTTGGGTCCTTTCTCTCCACCACCTCTCTCTCCACATGTGGTGTTCCCCAGTGCTCTATCCTCTTACCCTGGCTTTTCAAAGTGTATTTGGCCCCTTTAGCCCTGGTTCTCTCTAGGTTGCAACAGCCTTGTTGCACTTCTCCCTTCGTTCTCCCTGGCACCTCCCCTTCAACCTTCCCCCTTGCCCCTGCACTTTGCGTTGTCGCACTTGTATGATCTGAATGACACAAGGACTAGTAAGATTGTTTGTCTTGTCCTCACTTTGTCTCCCCTCCCTTGTCTTGTCATGCCCAGAAACATTTGTGTACAGGCGTGTTTTAAATGACATATTTATATCATATCATAAGGTTGTTGAAACTGGTGGCCTAGTGCCCAGTGGTCAGTACCTTAATGTTCAGTTCGCTTCACAACCCTAGACCCTAACTCCAGACCCCAACTGCTCCTCCCCACTCTTCGCTGCCAGCATGAGTCTTTGAATGTGGTCCAGGTGCATCAACACAGTTCTCCACTCCTTCCAGTAGCCTCTGGCAGCGTCCAACAGCCTCCCAGCTAATCCAGACAGCACACTGCAGACAACTCCTCTTCGCCCTTCTCCCAAAGAGACACTGCTTGACCCTCCAATCAAAGACACATCAGGAACATTGGGGAACTATACAAGCTTGCTTTCATGGACCTATCCCACAAGCCTCGTCTCTCGGCAGTTGAACAGCAGGGAACAGCCCACCCCATGTCCGCTCTGTTCTGGGGAAATGCTTTTAAGCAGCATCCAGGCACGGTCAGTGAGCAGGGAACAGCCAGCCGCATGTCTGATCTAAATAAAATGTGATTAACGTACCAAATGAATCCCTCCCTCAGCATCTTTGCTCGGCTGGCTCCACCCTTAGCTCCCTTCTGCCTAATTTTTCTACTTGCCTATAATCCCAAAACATATTATGTATGCATTGTTTCCTTAGTCTTCCACATTTCGACCATTAATTCCCACCAGTATTTTGACCAACTCAATTTATTGTACTCCATTGTCTCCCGATGCTGTCCACAATTACATAGTGCAGACTTTCACAGAACCTAAGAAGAAGCTCCATCCTTCAAGGATGGCCCTCCTTCAAAACCCTTATGTCAGGGTTTCAATTAGGCCTCTTACCTATCCTGTGTGTGGACACTGGGGTTTGAGGGAAAGCAGCCAACTACTTCTGTTACCATCTCAGCTGGGCATGGCAAATCTGAGGCATGATAACCCAAATCCATCATCATATAATCCAATAAGCAATCCAGGCAGCAAAAACGGAGACAGGGAAAACTGGCACAGTATCCCCATCCCAAAAAATGCAGCACTTAGCACAGAATCCTGTTGGTTTCTATAGTGTTTTACGCAATGAGCCTTTTACAAACATAGTTAGTATGATACAATTGGTCGGTAACCTTAACTATGCTATGAACTTTCTAACAGGGTATCCTCTGACCTTGGGTGCAAACCTGTAGCAGACTCTAGCGGATCGTTCCATTACGCTGATTAAGACCTGATCATGAACATAGTGCCTACACGAACCATATTCTGATACTCAGGTGGCTAAACATGTGTTCATGTCATGATGTGGGACATGTGGTTGGGTTTGCTTGTGCCTTAAACAGATGCTTACATCATGTGCGTGACAACAATCTATTTAATCACCTGGCCACCTCCCCAAATATGTCTGCACCCACTGCTTCAACTCTCAATGATGGCTTCAGTTTCACTCTGTCTGTGGATAATGTACACCCGGGCTGGGACTCATCAGAAATAGAATACTGTGAGCTACGATAGCCATCTTTGCCCGACTTTGATTTTTCAAGCTTTTTCTTCACTTATGTTTTGTGTATGGAGAATTACGATGATTCTGAGTGATCCTTTCGTTACGGACTACGCAATCAGCATCAGATTAGTGCAGTAATACCTATCTGATAAGGACAGTCCTCCAATGATATTCAGCTGGTGATCTACACCCATCCCAAGTAGACAAACATGTTGTTTTTTTGCCAGTAGCTATGCTCAGCATTCAACCAGGGTTGCTGGAAGAAGAGTGTTAGGTTTAGGAGTGTGCCATGGAATCACGGATAACGCAGATAAGCTCTTGGCTCCAGCCACTTGAGGATTTGAAGGAATGTTCCCTCAATCTTGTGCACATCTTTGCTAAGGCAACCACCGGTGTACACATTCCTGGTATTGGCACATTCTGCTCTGCAAAGTTCATTGACTGGAGGTGCCTATCATGTGCATTGATCGGATTGGTAGTCCTCGGTGGCCTACTTCAAAATCGAGGACGCAGGCATTACACTTTATATTTTTCCCATGGTGTGAAGGATGTACAATTGCGGATCAACGCGTTTATTTTCACAATAGGAGCTGGCATTCCTGGTGGCATCTGGAATGCAACCTATGATTTGTTGTTGGAGAGTTGAACAGTCTGAAGGTTTAAGATGGATGGAGGGTCTTATACTAATCAGCATTGTGCATTGTGTTTTATTTTCCATTTTTTGACATCACTTTCTCAACGTCAGGACATGGTATTTGCCAATTGTGTTAGGTGAGACCTGAAATAAACAAATAAAAAAGAAGATTGTATTGAATGCTTTGTAGTATTGCTTCTGTTGTGGTTTGATGGTTGAGGGGATCCTAGTCTAGTTTGACTGATGTCTTTTGGCGACGTGGCATTAAGGAAGGGGCACCTATTCTATCCCACAAAGAAACACAGAGGTGCAGCCCAACACCTTGATTCCAATATTGCAGCTCCTGTGAATGAACTATACTGTACACAGCAGTATTTTTAGAATAACAGTGCTTGCTGTCCTAGAACCCAACAGGTTTAGTGAAAAGTGGGTGACTGGATTGATGACACAACCAGTATCACTGGGCTTAATTGGAGCCCCCTTAGTCCTTAACAGCAGATATTGGGCTTAGCGAGAAGGGGAAGGCCTTTGCCTATAGTGGCACAGCTGGGACACAACTGTTCAATCCCATCTCAATGTCCTTTTATGGTCCCGGGCGACGGGAATGTTGAAGCACAGGGTATGACTAGCCATAGGAACTCTTCTGGGAGTAAGAAAAGTTTATAAAAGTCAAATACTATTCCTGGGGCAGTCACAAACATGTGCCTATATATACATACACACACACACACATTTCCTACAAAGTCAAGAATACCCACTAGCACACTCACACCCCTCTTTTCTATGCCCATTGAGCTTCAACCTGCCCCAGTACAGCTGACAGTGAAAGTCATGTTAAAACGCAATCAAGGTGCTAAAAAGGGAAAAGGCAACTGCCAAAAACCGAGTACACCAAGGCATTGAAAACTGCACGCATGCAACTCTGAACATGCTTCTACAAGATTCATAGCTCTCTCACTGAATTTCTAAACGCAAACTTATTAACATAAGAAGATGGTAGCATCATACTCATCAGGGGACTTAGATTGGGGCTCACATTCAGAGCTCCTTGATTGGCTAGGAAGCCAGTCGATGCCCCCTAGCGGGCACTAATCATTTGTATTTCTCACAATTCGATGAAGAGAGCTCACGATCCATTCCTGGTGTAGGTTGCATTGTATTGGGGTCTTTGGATGCCTTTTATTCGATCCGCTGGTATCATTTCAAAATCAGCAAAGACAAGCAACGGTATTGGCATGAGGATCATCTGCACCCAGATAGATTTTCCGCATGGATAGACTGTACCACTGGGAATCCCTGTACCATTGGGAATCCCTGTACCACTGGGAATCCCTGCCACGCCTGATTGCCCAGCCCTATGATACCAGTGCAAGGATCACTGCATGTGTGCCGCGCTTCTGGCAATAATGCCTGTGAATGAGAAGATGCCGTGGAAAGCGCATTTTCCACTTTGTTTCTCTACATCTGCCCCCATTGGAATGAGTCTGTCTAGGTTTGCCCTCTCTTTCTTTGGCATTTCATCATCCGAATCTCACAGTCAGTGGAAAACAGTGACATGTTGTGTCTTTATCTTTCTTTTCACCTTGCAGTTGAGTCGGATTTACGGTTGGGTGGTGCACTGTGGAATTTGTTAGCAGCCCGCCACAGGTCACCAGGGTGGGCCGCACCAGATGTCGGGGTCACCCGACTCACCAATAATGCTGCGGGCACACAGCCGATGGACAGCAGGGGACACTGCGATATGTCCGGATCACTGGACAGTGTACCGTGGCTGGGGGTACCCAGGATGTGGCAGTCTCAGCTCTGGGGGCACCCAGGCCGGGGGCTGCTGGCCCAGGTCAAAAAGGATGACTTTAGAGACCATCCTGGAGTCATCCGATGATCATCGAACTACATTAGAAGTCATTCCCACATCATCAGAAGTCATCAGGCTGTTAAAGTCATCAGCAAATGTCTCCAAATGGTGGGTGATGATTTGGAGATGAGCTTAGGATGACTTGCTGATGATGCCAAGATCATCCGTATTTTAGAAAACTTTGTTCCTGATGATTTTAGGATGACTTGCCGATTACTTCAAAAGCGCATCACCTTGTTGCCTCTGATGATTTGGGGATGATTCTGGGATGACTTGCCGATTACTTCAAGAGCATCACCTTGTTTGCCCCTGATGATTTGGGGATGATTCTGGGATGACCTGCCGATTACTTCAAGAGCAAAAACATGTTTGTCCCTGTTGATTTGGGGATGATCCTGGGATGGCCTACTGATTACTCCAAGAGCATCGCCATGAAACATGTTTGTTCTTGATGATTTGGGGATGGCTAACTGATTTCTTAAGAGCATCAGAGTTTGTAGGATGATTTGCGGACTAATACTGATTGTCAGTCAGCTTTTGCTTAGTTGCCCTTGTGCTGAATGATTTTCAAATGCTTTGCTAAGCACACCTATTTGACTATGTTGGGCGAAAATGGAAGCCACAGGCCTACATATAGCATGCACCCCCTGGGTGAGAGTCCTTTGCCATCCCAGTCAAAAGCAGGCCTCCAGCACCCTCAAAATCCCCAATGTGGCAAGGGTAAAGCTTGAGACTATGTTGGGCAAAAATGGAAGCCACAGGCCTTGACATACCATGCACCTCCTGGGTAAGAATCCTTTACCATCCCAGTCAAAACCAGGCACTCAGCACCCTCAAAATCCCCAATGTGGCACAGATAAAGCTTGAGACTATGTTGGGCGAAAATGGAAGCCACAGGCCTTAACATAGCATTCCCCCCTACCCCCCGGGTGAGAATCCTTTGCCATCCAAATTGTTTTAAAAAGGCATCCAGCAACCTCAAAATCCCCAATGTGGCAAGGGTAAAGCTTGAGACTATGTTGGGCAAAAATAGAAGCCACAGGCCTTAACATAGCATGCAACCCCTGGGTGAGAATCCTTTGCCATCCCAGTCAAAAGCAGACACCCAGCACCCTCAAAATCCCCAATGTGGCAGGGGTAAAGCTTGTGACCAAGCCTCTCACCTGTCCCTGTCATATAATTCAATGGACTCTCACCCGTCCAAAACAAAATCATCTGCTTTCACCTGCCTTGGGGCTCTGAAAGGTTGAGAGGCATATGGCTTGGGTGGTGGAGTTGCTGTTGGCAAGGTGGGTGGTGTGGGTCGTTCAGAGCAATGCAAGGTGATGTTGGGAAGTACGGGTCGGTGAGTTACTGCAGACCTGCCTACATTTGAAACCTGCCTACATTTGAGACCTCAAGAAGTGCTTGAAAACCCAGAGGATGGGGGGTGGGAGGGGCCACCTGGAGGTCCTGGAGGTTAGGCAAATCTGATTTTACTGGGGTAGCTACTTGGGGCAATGGGGTCAGCTGCTGTGGTGAGGTAGGGTGTTTGGGTTGCCTAAGTGAGCTGCTATGGTGAGATTGGTGGTGGTGGCATAATATATGTATATAGAGCATTTTGCCTCTGAGCTATCCTCCCGGCCCATGAGGTTGTGTGGTGGGTCTGGGTGATCGATTTGCTCGTGTTAAATGCCAAGTGTGGTATGTCAGGAGAGCCACTGGTGAAGCCCAGGAGGAGAGTAGTCTGAACCCAGAATTTTCACTTGTGTGGTTCCCTGCACTGGAAAGGGAGATATCAGGACCATATGGGAGGCAAGGAAACATTTGAGCAATACCATGATTGAGGCCTTTTTAGAACTGTGTTCCCTACAAAATAATTCACTCCCAGGTACCTCAAATTTTGTCAGCCTAGAAACAGCAAGATCTAAATGATTTTCCCATGATAAGACGCTTTAGGCAAGTGGCAAGTGACTGGAGTCCAGTCTTGCAATTGAAGTACTTAACCACATATCTACCCATCTGCAGTTTGTGGACATGTTTGGGTTTTGATGGAGATGACTTAAAAAGTATGCAAATCACATGATAAAGCAAGCTGACAAACATAACCTTTGTGATATTTTTCCTCATATGTTGTCACTTGTGATTTGTGCGACTCCTGCACCAGATGTGATACTTTAGCCTCTTAGTTATTTAAATCATGAATGGTTTTATTTTTCATGTATTATTTTCATACATTCCAGTCATCTAAGTTTACATGAAAACACTTCTATTCTGCCAACACGTGTTTCACCACAGCTTTTAGCCGTGGTTCCTCAGGAGAGATTCCTTTCTTTTTTTCTGAAAAATAGTCGTTTTTTGATTTCAAAACTTGAAAAGTGGGTTTCTTTTATGCCAAATTGATAAATCTTAATCTTCTTGTTATTTGCCAGGTCCGATTGCCTTAAGCATGCTCGCCGGGATCACCTTTGTGATAATAAGGTCACCTACTTTTAGTCATTGTTTGATGGAGGCATGCAGCTGGTTAATAAAGAGGATTTCATTTAACTGTGCTGCTCATAACAAAGCGTGTTTTTTTCTTCTCCCCTTAATTGCACTGGTAAAACTGCAGAATCGCCGTCAGGCCTATTTGCTGTGTCTGAACTGTTAAATGTATATTACACACTTACTTGTCTCAGAATTTCAAGGGCACTGAGCGACTTTTGTTTTTTCACCATGTTCCCACCCTCCTTGAGCACTTTCCGGTGTATAGGCGCTATATAAATAAACAATACAATACAATAGATGGTCAGCCAGAGGGAGCTGAAACATTAAATCCCCACTGAAAAGCTACAATTCCTTCTTTTTATTGTAACATAGTGTGTGTGTGTGTGTTCTCTATGTTTATGATATTGTCTCTTTTGAGACGCACCCACACTGTTTATGTGTGCTTGCGTTTTTTGGATTATTTTAATGGGAGTCAGCTTGTTTAGGGCTTGTTTCAGAAAGAGATGCAGCTTGTTTTTTCTTTCTGACCGGAAACACTCGAGACTGGACACCACACCACACGAGCAGCAATGGCGGAGGTCAAGATTCCAGCGTGGGAATCGCAAAACAAACGCCAGAATAATTAGGTAAGCAGATGATGCGTGCATTTCTAGGTTTGTTTCTTTTAGAGTCCCTGCTTTCGCGCATCTTTTTGATCTCTGTGCCAGGACGCATATATGTTATCTTGATTGACGAGGCAGACCGGCCTCGATCTTCCCCAGCGAGGAGAAGATGGCGCTGCACTGGCTGAGAGGATCGAAGCTCACAAACACAATGGAAATAAAAAAAAAAAAAAACGGAAGACCCGCAGGGATGTAATCTGTTAGCAGTCTAGCCAATCCCCATATTACTGTACACAGGTTGATGCTGTGCTTTTGTGACATTATGTTTTCGATACTATCGGCAGAAGTGCTTTTTCCGAGGCTCGATCGCCTTAAAAACGGACAGATGTCACGGTTCAGCGTACTTTATTAAGTACATACACAGCACCTATTTTGCGCTTAGTAAAGGTAAAATACAAACACAAGGTGGGTGCACGCCTGGTGAGGGGGTTTTCTGGGCTGTGCAGAAGCCCCGGTGCTAGCCAGCAGCGCGGGTATACTAGGACAGAGCGGTGCTTCTGAAATTCAAAGGCTGCATTTCATTTGTGTCAGCCTGGACAGCGGGGATGGCTGTTAAACTCTTCAAATGTTAAAGAGCACGTGGACAGCTGCCCCTCTCAGGCTGCGGCTCTTAAGTGCCCCTGCAGTCAGGGGGCAAGGTGCCTGCCTGCATGCAGGGACGGCTCCAAACCAGGGAGACTTCCCATTATCATGCCCTCCTGACCACCAGACTCAGTGCCCCCTGCCGAGATACTCATCCTCGTGCCCACAATAACACAGCATTCTGTAGGATGTGTTCAACCTGGCAAGATGCCTCTAGCAGGGTGTGTATTTTGCGGGCGGCAAGTGGTGCAGTGGCCAGTCTGCCAGCGTGCTGGCTCTGGACCAAGCAGACCGAGTCTAGTCCTATCTCCACTTCAACTCGGTGTGATCCTTGTCAAATCACTTTCAGATCCTTTTTCTGCCAACATTGGAACTAGTGCCTTGTTTCGAAAAGACCGTTTCTGTGCGATATGCATGTTTGCTCAGGTTTGCCTTGTGATGTACAAAACAGGTAAAGCCGATCAAAATAATGGCGTGAGGTTGAATTGGATTGGCAGAGGGGGCGAGGCTGGGTCTGCTCATATGTGCGCCCACTTGACCTGTTTTTCCTTCCCTCCCACACCCCCTCCTGTGTTACAGAAGGACTGGACCACCCACCGAGGAGGGAGAGGAGCCATGAAGCTGCTACTGGGTGGTGAGAGCGCTTTCTATTTTAATTCTCCACCAGGGCAAGCATACCTACTATGCGCCCCCTCCCCCAGGGGACAGGAATAACGCACCCAGGGGCAAGGGGTGGGAGTTTCAGAGATGGGGGACGTGGTTACTTCCCTTTTGAACAAACACACACATGTTCGTGTCATGCCAGTGTATACATTTGCAAACCAGAAACTAGCCTGCTTCTCGGCGCTTAAGTGATTGGTGTCGCTGAGGGCGTCTCTAAACTCAATAACATTCACAACATCAACCTCAGAATAAGGAAATCCTAAAAAGGAGCTCAAGCCAGTTGTTTGAACGTAAATCTCTTTTCACAGGTGCTCAACCGACTGAGCTATTCACCGTGTCTGTCAAATCATGGAGTCTGCTGGCCAATAATACGCATTAGCCGAGTCAGGGCTTTGTTCCAGAGTGGAGCAAGCAACCTCATGCGGCGCCCGTGAACACCACATCAATTCTTGACATAGTGCTCGGCTTGACCTGAAGGGAACTTCAGGGGCGACGCAGCCCCCAAACTTATCCCGTTAAAAGCCCTGCCACTGTATCAGCAACTGTGATTCTGTATGAGATAAATGAGCCAAACAAGAAAAATGGCTCACAAACAGCTAGACGTCTTTTCCTTTCCGCAGTTTAGGGTTCCTTTCATGGTGTAGTGGGTTAATGCACCTGCTGCAGGTATCCGTCAAACAGGTTGAGAGTCACGTCTGCCTGCCTCTACTCTCCGCCCTCTGCAATTTATCCAGAAGGACTGCGAGACTTGTCCTTGGCCTCAAGCCCAGGGATCGTATCTCTCCAGGACTGAAATCTCTGCACTGGCTCGAGGTGGCTGCAAGGATTAAGTTGAACACCCTCTGCATTGTCCACAAGGCCTTCTTGGGCCTGGGGCCGCAATACCTTCAACTTTCTCTTCCCAAAAATCTTCCTTCTCGAGCTCTTTGATCATCCGCCTCCAACTCCCTCAGGGTCTTTCGCTTCTCCAAGCAACCAGTTGGTGGTAGATCTCTCTCCTCGGCAGGGGCCTCCTCCTGAAACAGCCTTCCTGCTTCCCTGAAACTTGAGGAGAACCATCTCCAGTTCCGGAAGCACCTCAAAACCTTTCCCCCCCCCCCCATCCCCTGCTGAATTCTTGGCTGAAACTGCACTGGCTACCTGGCCACCCTTTGAGACCTTGGGCCTAGGCCCCGCCATTTACACACCTGCACTGGCAACCCCCGCACCTGGGAACTGTATTCTGTATCCCTACAGTCCCCCACCAGCACTTATGTCTGCTCTTACCCTGCACTTGCCATCATCCCGCCTTTATTTTTCTTATTTATTCTATTATCCCATGTACTGCACTTTTTCTCCCTCTCCCATGTACTGCACTTTTCCCCTCTCCCTTCCCCTCGCACTTTTCCCCTTCCCATGCACTTGTGCGATCTGAATGACACCTGGCCTAGTAAGATCGTTGTCTGTCTTCCCTCTGTTCCCCCTCCCCTGCCTCGTCGCATTTCGAACACTTGTGTATAGACGCATTATAAATGCCATATATCATTTGCAAAGAAAGTAGGATGGATAAAGAAAACAAGAGTGAACTCTTGGGAGGAAGTAGTCTGTTACCCCAATGCAAATATGCTACCTTGCAAATATGCTACCTTTTTAAAGAAGAGTATCTCAAATTTGTATTTCTTTTAACATGTTTTTTTTTTCTTGTTTTTTTTAATACTTTTTGGCCCCTTCAACTGCATAGAGGAAGTTATCGAGTAGCCGGGTGGGTGGCAGAGGTTGTGCAGATGGGAGTGTGAGTGTGGGTACAAGATATGTGCGCGTTGTTGGTAGATATGTATCGGGGTGTAAGAATGGTATGGGCAAAAGGGGAGGTATTTAATTAGCAAAGGGTTTGAAAGACTATTTCCCCATTTTCACTTATGCCTTCTATTTCTAACTGATATAAATCAATATAGCTACACTAAAGACAATAAAATTCTGAATGCAGCCACAGAAAACCATAATTCATTTTCAGTTCAAATCTATCTTTAAGCCCGTTTCATCCTTTGTGTACAAATGCATTTAAATGTAGTGATGCATTTGTAAATTGACATTTTAACATTAATCTGGTATGTATTCTACAATA
Organism: Ambystoma mexicanum; assembly: GCF_040938575.1. Taxonomy (NCBI): domain Eukaryota; kingdom Metazoa; phylum Chordata; class Amphibia; order Caudata; family Ambystomatidae; genus Ambystoma; species Ambystoma mexicanum. Next base: position 1,041,377,174 of record NC_090922.1, on the reverse strand, counting down.
AGGAATTTAACAATGCCTATTCAGATGTCCATTTAGGTTCATATATCCTTTCTTTTTTTGTAGAATCTTTGAGATCTGTCTGCAAGGCTAACAGTTGGCCTACTATGGACGGCTGGGTGATAAGGAAGCTCGCCACCAAAATTTGCAATGCCAGAAGAGGCCTAAGGAAGACTCTGCATTTTGAAATGCAGGATCGATGATATTTGTTGGTTTTTTTTCAAACCTATTCATTCTTATGGAATACAGCTATGCTGTTAAACCGAATTTGTTGAATAAAAAAATGCTGAACACTTTCTGAGCCTATGTTTGATTGAAGATATCTTATAACAAGAGCAATACTATATTAAAATATCAACAATTTATAGCTGCTACAATCATAATATGAACTGGGTAATTGTTAGCTGCTCTTATTGATATTGGGTGAAGTGACTAGCGGCAGTCTGTCATGCGGGTAGATTCTGTGTAGGCTGCTGGAAGAGTGTATTTTAGTGCAGTGCTTTGCAATTGTGGGAGTTTATTGGGGGTGAGGCCATGCTGGCTAGAGGTGAGAATTGAAATGAGGGAGCTTACAGGTTGGTTTGTGACCTGGGAAGTGGGGGTGTTTGTAGTTGTGTGCACTAAATCGAGGGAACTTAGTTAACGGGTGCTCTAGCAAAGATGAAGTGACACCTGCAAAATTCCATATAATTTTATTTTCCCTGTAAACTATCTAGAAGTCTAACTAGAGTCATTGTAAAGTAATGCCACCAATGTTACTCAAAAGGGATACATCCTGGGGTAATCCAGCCACTTTTCCTAAATCTTTTGGAAGCATCTTGAAATCATTAAAACTCATCCTGGAGTAGTCTGCATTAATCATTTACAATTCAGAACCCATCCTAAAGTTATCATGGAACCATCCTGGAGTAATCCCCACCCATCCTAGAGTTGTCATGGAGCCATCCTAGCGTAATACGAAGTCATCCGGGAGTAATACAAACTCATCCTTAAGTTGTCGTGGAGTCATCCTGAAGTTGTCATGAAGTCATCCTGGAGTTGTCTTGGAGTATTCCGAAGTCATCCTCGAGTAATCCCAACTCATCCTGAAGTCATCCTGGAGTAATCCCAACTCATCCTGAAGTTGTCGTGGAGTCATCCTGAAGTTGTCAGAGTCATCCTAGAGTAATCCCCCACTCATCCTGAAGTTGTCATGGAGTCATCCTGAAGTTGTCAGAGTCATCCTAGAGTAATCCCCCACTCATCATGAAGTTGTCATGGAGTCATCCTGGAGTAATCCAAGATCATCACTGGAAGTAATCCGAACTCATCCTGGAGTAGTTTCTGTGATAACTCTAGAGTCATCATCTCATTAAATATTTTGGCTTGTACGCAGACTTGGGATGATCTTCCTAAACTCTCCATGGATGACTCTAGAATGGAGTCATCGGATGACTCCAGAATGATTCCAGGATGATCTTCCTTTTTGACTAGGGTGGACCAGGCCATGATCACACGGCGAACTCAGAACAATAACCAACACAGACGCGAGTTGCCACTTCCTGGGGCTCTGCTGCACTGCCTGTCACGTGCCAGCAGAGCCCCTTTTATTTGAGGAGTGTCATGACAGGCCCACACTTAAATGGGCCATACACCACAGAAGTGTTGGGTCTCTGAAGGAAGTAGACTGAACGCATCTGAATAATGTTTTCTCCCTTTATTTCCATAAGTACGTTTACTGGGAGAAGTGGTGCAGGGGAGCGAAGGCAGCATGTGGTTGCATTGAAGAAATAAGATCATGGAATGGAAATAATCTTCCAGTGTCGAGGGTCTAATACTTCCTCTCCTCCCCCCTACCATTTCCGGCCTTTCTGGGGTGGGGATCGCTTAGTCCTCAAGACAGACAGGAAAGCAATCAGTGCAAGTAGTAAAAACAAGTGTAGTCTTGGCTGGAATTCGTAAGCTTGTTACTTCTGTTTTTATTTTTTCAGACACGTACAAGATCACAACGTTTTATGTATATATGAGCAAATCAATAAAAAGTATAATTCAAAAGTGTTATTTAGTTACTATATTTATATAGAACCTACTTAGACACGGAGGCCTACCTTCTAAACTCTAAACTCAGTAAGAGTTGCAGAGAAAGCACCCCAAAGAAAACACACTGTTGCCCTACACATGCATCGGTGTTGCCAAGAAAAGCCCTGAACACGAATCCACCTTCTGACACTAATCTTTGAAAATAGCACCTTCAGTCATATAGTTAACATTCGGCCTTGAGATTTTCATTTTTTCTGTGTTTTACCATAACCAGAGGATAAATGGAAGCTCTAAAAGCAGGCGTTGCCTTTTCGTCTCCTGTTTGCACCTCCACCCGTCCGCCTTCAAAAACATCATGGTTTTAGCTAGCATGAGATTTTCCACGCTGGCGTAAAACCAAGGATTTCCCATGGAATGTGCTTGTTTTTGCTCCAGCAAAAAGCAGGCAGATTCCACAGAAAATCATGTAAACGCTGCCATGCGCACATGGCACCGGGCGTTTATTCTGTTTGCACTACAGAGTGCAAAATAGAGGTGTAAAGAGAATTTCACCGTCTCTGCAAACGTAAGCCGATCCCCCTGGGCAATTTACATTGCGCAGAAAAATGAGCTCCAAGGAATGGATGGAGCAAATTCCGCATTCGATTCTTCGTTAATATCTCTACTCTCACAGCCCCGCCCCCACCTCCACTAGCATACCCAGCTGTGCCTTCACTGACTTCTCAGTCATGTCTAGGGTGACCAGATTTAAAAAGTAAAAAACCAGGACAGCTCAACTAACATAAAAGTAGGACTAACTCTTGAAAGTGGCTGTCAAGGCACTACACTTCAGTAGGGTTTGGAGAAGGGGGTTTAAGTGTTCAAAGAAACATATCATTTATCAGAAACTAACAGTATCTCAAGTTGTAAAATGCAGCATTTCTTACGTGGGGGTTTGTGCATTCCTGCCTGCCAGCTATGACGGCCTACTACCAAAAACCGGGACCACTGCAGTTTCCAATGGGAACATAATCTTGAGAAAGAGGGACAGAGCACCAGATACCAGGACGCTCCAGCACAACCGGGACGTCTGGTCACCCTAGTCATGTCTCATCCACTCACTTATCCTCGCTGCAGTCTCTAGTTGCAGCTCAGTTCATGGCTGTAACCCTACCCCTCTACCCCTTTTCCATTCGACTCCCTCACAGGCAAAGCACCACTCAGTTAGCTGTTCGAGCCTTGAAAAGGTTACTTGTTACGTTTCGGGTATTATTTTCAGAGTCTCAGCCTGCAAAAGTAAGACACAAGGGTGCTACACATTTACACCTTACTTTTGCACCCAGCGAATGTGGAAGCCAGTTGGAGGCAGAGTAGGGGCCCGGAAGCAGATTTTGTATTGCCACTGTGTGGTCCTCCTCTGCCTTCAAAGGGCACGCTCTGTTACGCATGTATGAGATTTTCATGCAGGTGCAAAAGGACCGGATTCCCATGGAATACACCTGCTTTTATCACCTGGCAAAGCGGGCCGATTCCCTAGGAAACCACTGTAAATGTCTGTAAAGCATGACTTATAGACAGTGTTTACATTGTCTATCAACAGAAGCCTAAAAACGAATAGTAAGGGTAATTTTGCCTATTTTATACTTCACTCTACTTTGCAAAAGCTGGAAATTGCATGCAAAGGACCCAATGTGAGGCACGTGCTAACATTGGCTCCCCCCTCCAGGCAATTTGCATTGTTCACAAAATGACCCTTTTCCAAAGTGAGATTCCAATCATTTTTTCACTACCACTCACAGCTCTACTTACAACTCCTCTCACAGCTCCACTGATAAACCAATTATTCTGGTTATGCCTTAGCCACATCAATGCTCTATGCCTGCGCGTATCCCCATTCACATCTGTGGCACATTGCGGCACTCACATCATCTCACCCCCTCTGCTTGCTTCGCTTACAGTGCCAGCCACCTCTCCACTTACATGTTGATACTCCACTCACAGCTCCACTCACTCAGATCCACTTGCATCACAATCCTCGTCTTCACCTACATCTTCATTCAGGTCTTTATCTACCTACTCTACACCACCATGTACACCATGCACAGAACTCCACTCACACAGGTCCATGCACATCTGCACTCTCATCCCACTCTCCTTTGCACTCTCAGTGCTGTTAACACGTGTGTTCTCTCCATGCACCACCTTCATAGTCCACCCAGGTCTTTATCACGACTTTTAGGCAAGACTGTATGCAGTACCCTGTGGGAGACTGCACCAGCCTTGACCTCTTGGCAATAGTTAACCCAACCTTTGGTATAAGCACGTACTACACAAGTTGGTAGAGTGACTGAACAGCCAGGCTATCTCAAGAGGGGTCAATGTGAGCTGTAGGGTTGTTACACAGAGATTCACAGTGACAAGTATCCAAATAAACACTTACGCTCAAGGTTTCTTGATTAAACAATTATGAAATTATTTAACAGTCAGTCGAATACGCCTTCTTTAGAAGGGAGCAATCATATAATACAAAATATACTTCAATAAATACACACTCTCAGTTTCACTAAATCAGTTGAAACCCATTGGGGATGGCACACAGACACTTCCTACCGCCTCAGGCGACTTAAAATAACTAAGACATTGTGGACGAGTTATCACTGGCACATTTAGAGCAATACTGAGTGGGATGTCAAAGGCAAAGGTCTTAGAAGGAGAAAACAATGGTTAACAAATATTCTTAAACAGGCAATTACGTTTCAACCCCTGCACTGCAAAGTAAATTAACCCTTTCCTGGGGGAAAGGCAAAGCACACAGGCAGACGTAAGAAGAGTCTTTCAGAGTGCCAGTCTGCAGATTCTGTGTTCCTGGGCCTCAGTCATGGGCACAAGAGGGAGGACATCTGGGGACTCCAGCACTATGAATGGAAGGTTGGTGGCAGCAATGGGCAAACTTCAGATCAGAGCCACTTCGCGGTTTCAGCTCCTTCGGGCTCTCGCAAACAGCACCACTGCGGTTCTCGGATACCTTAATCGACTTTCCTCGCATCTGGGGTCCAGCACTCTGTTGAGGTGGCTCAGGCTTGGTCATTCCTGCTTCATGGGAGTCCGGAGGATCTTCCTGGAGCTTGGGTCCAACTTAAAAGCGATGCACTTGATGTGGTGTTCCTCTCTCTGGCAATCAGTTCCTCCAGCAGCAATGGAAGTACAGCCAGCTCTGAGAGGATGTCCAGACGAGTTCACTTTGGGGTTGATTGGTCCAACCAACCAAAAGGAGAAGTCGTCCGTTGCAGGGCTTCTCTAGTCGAGGCGAATTCGGAACTTCAGCAATGCAGCAGGGCTTCACCAGGCAAACCAACCGTCCAGGAGTTGCAGCAAGCATCTCTTCCAAGTTCTTCTTCGGATTCCTTCGTCCAGTGGTCGACTCAGCCTTGCAAGCTAAAAGCCTCGTCTTTTATGCAGGTTTCTCCCATTCATAGGTAGCCTAGCTGTCACTCACACAGCAGGGGGGCTGTCCTCCAAGGACAGACAGCCGGACAATTACCTTTGGGTGCATTCCTGTAACCAAGGAGATTAAGCACAGGGAGTTTCGGGCACCTCCTTCACTTCCTGCCCCTGCCAGCAAATCAATAAAAAGTATAATTCAAAAGTGTTATTTAGTTTCTCTGGAGCCAGAGGCGGGCTTCACCAATGAATCCCCTCAAAGACAAAATGAACAAAGGGAGCAAACCTGGTTTGGCGCGCAGAGTAAATCTCAAGAAGGACCTTTCCAACAAGCAATGGTGAAAAAAGAAGACCAGCCATTTTGACGAAATGGGCACCCATGAGTGTCTTACTGCAGATGCAATTGCAGCCCGCAGTAAAAACACACAATGGTAGGAAAAAGTAAACCACTGCCACCAGCCAGTAATTGTACAAAGAGTAGCATAGAAATGTTACATAAGAAACTAGACAAGGGGGATACTAAGTAACGCCTCCAGCACCCTATTGTAAGATAGTGTGGGCTGGGTCTAGAAAGTTACAACATGTAAGTAAAGTCAATTTCACTTCACTGCTCTTGGAAACAGTAGTTTCATCAAGAGAAGGTATTTAAATCTTTGGGAAATCTAAGAGACTTCCCTGTGCCACTGCACTGGAGGTGCTGTGTTTCACAATGTAAAGATGATGCATATGGAGTTTGTCAGACTCCAAAGTCAAAAGAAACAGAAAACACAGAATAAAAAGTGCAAAGTCCCAACGTTCAGCAATAAGAGCTGGGGGTCTCTAAGGTGGGAGGAATTTAGCACTAAACTGAAAATTCTCTGTAACAGCGACTTACAGATCCATACACATATCTTTACTCACACACTTTAGTCACTTATGCATCTGTATACATGTCTTTATCCTCCACCTCCCCCAATCTGCAACTCCACTGAGGGTTACATTTAGACTACATGCAATCTGCCTACACCCCTCCATTCACATCCCACAAATTCTGCATGGGCACTTATATAAACGTAACATTGTGATTTAAAGTTATAGGTGTACTGTTTAATATGTTTGTAACTGTAAAATGTCTCCATTGAGGTTTTTCTGTTCAGAAAAATAAAATATGTAAATTACAAAAGTAAAAATAAGAAAATAAGTAATGACGAATTCTGAGTATGCAAAAAAGGAGAGCGGCAAAACACAACTCTCTAACTGCACCAAATTTTTACTTTATCTCCTGAGTGACCCGTGTGTTTGTACATGGGAAATTTGGTGGAGAAAGCCCTGATGTAGACAGAGTGCTTAAAAGCGAATGCATATCTTGAGACCAAAGCGCTGGGGACAATTCTCAATATTGAAAGTATTGAAAACAACACACATGTTAATGTGAAAATGTAGGTTATTATTTGTGAATTGATAAAAATCAATCAACATTTCAAGGCTGTTAATAATCAAGGTGAAAAAATAGATCAAAGATAGCAGTCGCATAACATGAATTGAAAATGACCATTGTACATCACGGAGACACCAGGAGAACAACTGAGGGAAACAAGGGGGCAAAAGAAAAAAGAGCACACTCTCAATAGTTCATCCAATGACAGAATGTTGCATCCCAATAGAACTCAAAGGTTACTGTGTGCCAACAGGTCAGATTAGAGGTTAGACATCATGTAGAAAATCAATACCACTCCACTCTTGCCGATTGGAATAACCTGTTGCAGAGGCGTAGCCAGGATTGTCTAACATATGGGGCCTGGATCTGAAGTAGTTGGGCCCACCCCACGGACATTAAACTCTGTAAATGCCCACACGGCGCTGCTGAGTGGACATTTACAGATTGTGGGTGGGCCTTGCCCGCTCAGGCCCTACACTGTCTATGCCTCTGACCTGTTGCACTCTATTCAATAAGAACCGAATGACGAACAGATTCAACGCATCGCTAATTATGGAACACGGCTTATGAATATTGTCATATTTCATTATTTTCGTTTTTCGGTCACTATGTTTCACCCAGCCAGAATTCTAATTAAATGACAGGTATTCTTATCATCTATTTATTTAACTATTTAATCATTTTGCTAAGTGCACCTACATTTCCTTAAAAGCCAATCAAAGCGCTCAATAGCTCGTGAAGGAGGAACCTTTATGCTCCTGATTCAAACATGGAATAATACATAAGCGCTGTTTCATGCTTGCAATGCCTGTCTGTCACAAGTAGGGTTTTAGGATATCTTATGCTACACTGGCAGGCACTGCCCCCCTTGTGTAGGCGGGACAGGTGGCACCGAGTAATGCAGCGTTAAGCTAAGAGGGCGCGTTGAAAGTATGGTAAGCTTGACAAGGCTCTCGACTGAGGGTCCTTATGCACGATATTTCACACAAGCGGTCTGGTACTCACACCATACGATGGGTATTCCACTCACATTCTAAGTACTCCCCTCGTACGCCAGGTATTGCTATGCACTCACATTACAGGCCAGGGTTTCCCATCGTATGCCCATGGGCAGAGCCCACTGAACTTCGACATCTCACCTTGCAAATAAAACATGTCATATCTTTTGCAGGCTTTCAATTACTTCACAATTCCTTGTAGTACTGACACTTATGTTGGGAAAATAACATGCTTGACATGGAGCACATTTGCCCTATTTTCTCTTGCTTGGATTGGCGCCACCTTTATTCATATATGGACTTCTTTATATATAGCAAATCTAACAAGTAATATATCAGAGAGCACACCGTGCAGTGTAAAACAGAGAGGTTGGTATCGTGCTCTGCTTCGACATAAAAATAAGCACAGCAATGCGACTGAACAGTGGTGTTTCTACTGCTTGCCCTGCTGCACCTGATAGTGACGCACGGCAAGTCACAAACGCGCTGCTCGAGCACTCACACGCTCATTTTTCTATGACGTAAAAATGTTTGAAGGAGCCTCGCCTTGAGATGTTTTGCAAAGCTGCTGTAAGTTGGTAAAGTTCGCAGGTCATGAACAACAACTGCCGCAGATACTTTGCATTCCAAATATAGACTGATACAGAGCTCTGTACTCAAAGCAGGCTGCCTTGAACTGGATGGCAGCGGAAAGTGTTAACCAGAGTAGGCAACAAAGCAATTACATGATATTACTGTGCTTTCTGGCCTTGGAGGCCAGCATAATGCAAAACGGCCTGTGTAACCCTGTGAGTCTTGTGACTTATATGCGATTTCCCATAGGAGCTTCTGCTGCCCCCTGCCTGCTTGAGCAGTTACTGCAACGGATTTCCATCTAGCAAGGGTGTAGAAGCCTTGGGTTTTTTGGCTTTCTAATTTTTATAAGAATAACAATATGATGCAGGTAATTCTCAGAAAGTGACCTGCCAACCAGGCCCCACTTTCAGCAAACTCCATGTCAGAATCATAGTGTACAAAAGTGCCCTGCTGAATCAGTATCCTGATCAGCAGCTCCTGCTCTACAGTGCACAGAGCACGTTCAGAAGTCACAGGTGCCGTCTTGACAGATGTAGTGGCAGCCAAGTGACTTCAGTGCATGGGCTGCATTTAAAGCATGCTCCTTATTCCCAAACAACATACACATGAGAGTCACTATCCTGGTGGCAATTGCGCACTTTAAATAAAAGCCATACCCAAGTTTACGATATGGTGGCTAGTATCTTTCATAATAAAGCCTGGTCAAGTTGATAGCATGCATGTGTCAGCACTGTGAGCCCAGCTTTGTGTTGGAAGTGTTATGTGTATTCCGGTCAGATAGCCTGGCCTTGCCAAACTGCAGACATGGGCCTGAATGACTTTGTCTCTACTTTGATCCTTTGTGAGGTCTGACAACACCACTCTCCAGCAGGATAGCTCCCAGCAGGAGCTGTCCTGGGAAACAGGAATCAAAGTGCACACCCATTCCACATGGACTAGCCTTATACCAGGGTGATTCATATGAAAAGCACCTGTGTTGCTATGAACAAGGGAAGCGGTTGGATTTAGTGTAGACAAAGGGAGATCAGCATAGCTGGAGTAAAATTCCAGCATCTTGTTTCTCTATATATCTCTCTTTCCTTCCTGTATTCCCCACTTCCTTTAGCACAAAGCACTTTGGATTGGGTATTATGTCAGAAGGCAAAGAGTACAGGGATGGGAAACCCTAAAGCAGGCTTGCTTTAGTCCAATCACATACAGACATTTGCCTATACAAGAAATGGACTCCCACTCCTTCCTTGATTTACTTTTGGACAAACACTTAAGGAAAATTCATTTGGACCTCTGTTGAGAGAGTTGACTTTCCAATGCCCTCCACCAGCCAGCTGAAGACTGTGTGTCCAAGGCAGAGGCAAACTCTGTTCCTAACCAATCTCCAGGGCATATTGGGGGTGACCTGCAGCTTGAACAAGACCTGCCTCTCTAGAGCTACAGCAGTTCCCTGAGCTTCACTTGAGGTGAGGGACTCCTGCAGGTGTATTACCAGCCCTCCTCCATGTTTGGGAGCCCAAGAAAAGGATAAAGCTTGTACCTGAGCCCATTGATTGGCACAGCACAGACAAGACAGCTAGGTTCCCTGTGTTTTCACTATACAACCTCTGCAATCTGTGATTGGATGACGTTCAACCCTGTCAAACCAATAGGACACAATGGAGCTGCCTTTGGCATTCAACCGATCTTCTAGCTGCTGTACTGCACCCTCAAACCAATTCACCATTGCACCGCACCAGATGAGCATGTCACTGCCTGAGCTTGTACTTTAAACTCATTGCTGTACCCATCTCTCATTTAACAACATTTATGAACTACCAACATGTTTATTGCTGGTCTACATCAACTGTCAAATTTACCCTGGTTTCCTCATTGAATGGCGACCTCCCATGAATGAATTTCAGCTCAACCCTGGCTCGACACTGCTCACTGTCTAGAACATGGCAACCACCACATTCAAGCTTTGAAGCACACAATCAGCACTGAGAAGCCTTGTTTGATGCTGTCAAACTACCAAGAGCAGTGAAAGGTATAATTGCCCCTCTGGTCCATCTTTTGTCCTAAGAGTCTGGTGAGGTCACTTTTAATCCTTAATTTGCACTGGAGCACATTTGCTTTTTAAGAACATTGTGTCTTTTGATTGCATTTCACCCCCGTTTCATCACCCCGAGGGCTGCATCTTTCTATCTTTGTCGAGTTTATGTTCACTTTTTGTAGTGTATTCTATTTATTTATTTTTGCACATGGTGTGATTAATTGAAGTATACATTTTTGTGTAGAACCTTGATTGCACATATCATTATTTTGGACTGTCATACTTAGTTTTTTGGGTCACTACTGGATCACTTTCACACCCCTCTTGAGAGTATGGTCTTGCCTCTGCCATGTTACTACAAAAGACAAAGGAGGTACATTGATTAACTGTGCATGTTTCATCTTTATGATTGCAATCACTCTTATTTTGTAGAAATGTAAGGGCTGAGTAGCCATTTTAGTAACTGCTCAACCTTGTGTTCCTGAGGGGCAGAAGTAATTTGGTCACATTGGTGGCAGTAGTTGGATTTGAAACAGACTGTCCGTACAGCTTAGTCAGCCAAAATAAAAGTGTGCAGTTTATGTTACAATCACTAACAAGCATTTCTTCATTGCTGCATTGGAACTTGACTTGAGCTCTGCACGCACCTTCTTAGTAGGCGAGCTGCATAAGTTATTCTAGGCAAGGGGACTCCCATACAGCAGTAATGTTAGGAAAGCTAAACTGTTGAAAAGCCTCTAAGTTTTAGTGGCAGTTAAGGGGTGTGGAAATGAATGTGGAAAGTAACAGTGACAGCACTTGCGAACACTCTGCCTAGAAAAAAGGAAGTGTTATTTCACAGAGTCCCAAGGTCCCCACCCATCCCAGGTCTCAGTCAGGTCCCATGCATCAATTCTGTGAAGTCCAAAAATTACGGTATGTCCCAGGTTAGTTGCACTGAGGACATGCTAGATGACAGGAAGTTCCTTCTTGAGGTAAGGAGGTTGGCCTGAGAGGAACTGAAGTAGAGGGATGCTGCTGCTCTGAAAACACACAGCAGAGCTATTTTGCAAAATGTAGCTCGATAAGCAAAGGGACACTAGAAGAACTTCCAGTGAGAGGGGAAGCATCTCTAGCAGTGGCACCCAAGGGACACCTAGTTAACACATCCTCAAATACATTTTCCAACTATATGGGATGGGGAAGGACATCTTTAATTGGTTTGAGACTCTGGAGCTTACTTTCTAACTCCATAAGGTGGAAGAAGAGTTGTGGTGTGCAGCCCTTATAAGCCACCTACCAATGGCTGAAGGGAGCTGATGTTATCATTCAGTTGGCTCCTGAGCAGAGGTCCACTCATCAGAGGATGAAGGACATGGTCCTCAAGACCACAGGAAGTTCTGCAAGACCCCAGAACAATATCTCAGGAGCTGTAGAGAGCTGACAAAGAAAGGGGGTCAAACATTTGATGCGTTTGCACATCAGTCTCTGAAATATCTCAGAGGCAGAGTCACAGATAACAACGTTGCCACTTTTGAGGGTGTGTTAAATTTGATTGTATGCAATAATATCCTTAAAATCTGTGAAATGGATCTGCAACAGCATTTTATGGACAAGACTATTACAGACTGAATGGACCTTGCAAAGACAGCGGACAGGTATGTGAGTACTCAAGGCCAGAAAATGGCTCTAGAGACAACATCCAAACCAAATAAGGGAAATTATAAAAGTAAACCAATGGAGGGTAAGGACAAAGGTTCCCAATAGCCTTTGCAGAGTTCAGTTGGAGAGGTGAAACCTCACAGCTCTGTGTAGCTGTCAAGGACATTACTGACTAGAGGGTTAACCCCTACTCTGTCCAGGACCAGAGATGTATAATAGCATGAAACACGTCCTGACAAGAAAATAATATTTTTATTGAGGAAAGTTGGTTCCTCTAAGTTGTAAATTATCAATCACTAGTTAATACTCCAAAGTTATGTAACTAGCTATGGGCAGTTCACCTATAGTCCAGGAATCAGTCTTATGGGACAGAGAAAGGAGAAAGAAAAACAGCACATTTGCACATCAGTGTAATTTTCTTGTATCGAGCAAGTTATTTATTCTGCATAAATGTTGGACAAGATTATTTCATGTATCAAAGCTTATAAAACACAGACAAAATGAACAGTAATATATACATATATATACAAAGTTGAAGCAAAACAAGGAGAAAAAGCTGTCTCATGGTCAAGGCCCTGTATAAGTCATGTTACTTGTGGTAGCACTTGAAAACACATTCCTCTCTAACTAAACGTCACAATTCAAACCTGAAAACCACCCACATTAGATCATTTATGGGTTCAGGGGTCTACATCTGACACAGTTACATCAATAATTAAGACTGTGTTGCCACCTTCCTGTGTCTCTAACTGTAACAGGGGGGACTGTTTGTTTCCGCAGTAATATAGTCCTAACTCTGCCTTCCTCAGGACCAAAAGAAACCGATTGATTATCTATGACTCCTGGGAAACAAAAGATAACCAAAAAATCTGATTAAAAAGGGGGGGGGGCTTATATCTGCCACTTTAAAAACTCGATCCTGCAGCATTCTTCTCCGGCAACTTTGGTTGTTTAGCTGCCCTTGAAATGCTTTCCCATGGACTCTTGTATATGACTGGACTTCTCATTCCAATGCGCTGGAAGAGGATGAAGAAATCAGTGTGGGCTTGTCTAGGGAGCAAGGGGGAAGTCTTAGGGAATATTTACCGAAGAGGAGCGGGTAGTTTGGCTAAATCGGGGATACTGGAAGGAAAGCCTGGTGCCACTATGTGGATTGTATGGTTCTACAAGGAAAGGAAAGTATTAGAAAAGGATCAATTGCAGGGGTGAAACAGAAGGTGTAATAGAGGAAGAACAAACGTATGGAGTGTCATGCTTGATTGAAGCGACGCACTGTTGTCCTGGCAACTCTTGCTAACAATGCCATCTGAGAAGTCGGGATGCACAGAGCCTGCAAGAACCTAGACCGTTGCATGGTACACTCTGCGCCATCTTGGGGGAACCACGGTAGAGCAAGCCCATATGCCTCCAATAAAGCCAACAAGATTGCCGGCACTAACAGCCCATGACAATATTTTACTCAGAAAGTGTTAGATGTCACTCTCGTGAATGGGGAGGGCAGTCAAAGCGTCAGGCCGAAAACGTGTATATGACACAAGCAGTGCAGGGCTTAATGTAAATTAAACATTTCTTAAGTGTTGCTGGACACTGAATCTGTAAATGGAATTTAAGGACCAACCTAAGAACGGATGCATCCAAAAATAAGCAGGCAGGGTGAAAACTCTCCACTGCTGTTAGCATCTGTCAGGGTTCAATATTCAACACAGGATGTGTCACGGCTGCTGCATGGGCGGAGACCAAAACAAGAACATTGTAACACTGCTAAAAAACTGGGGCTGGATAGGAAAATGGCTTGTCACTTCAACCTGTGATGTAAAGTAATCGCTGCCGTGACTCGATTATTCTCAATAAGGGGCTTCTGTTTAGCGAGCCCAAGCCTCTCTATGTCGGCGCTGAAAGAGAGAGGGGCATGAAATGAAGGAAATTAACCCTGTGCTGACAAAAAACTTGAGTCTGGACGTGGGGTGGAAGCCATGTCTGCTTACCTGATTCCTGTGCTGTGTGTTCGTCCATAAGTTGCTCTGCATGGGTCATCTAGGGACCAAAGTGAAGCTCAGGCGTGCAAGTCTCCAAAGCGAGGATCGCCCAAGTATGGGTGATTTCTTGATGGAAAACACAGCTCAGGCGCCATGCCATTCTGAAGTGGGACGATCGTAAAAATGAGTTGGCCATGCAGAGCAAGGAAAAGATCCAGTTAGCTACAGGTCTATGCATCTATGAGCAACAACTAATGAAAAAATAAAAATAAATGTTGAGCAGTAAAATACACTATCACCCGAGGAAATAAATCGAACTCTGCGAAACAGACTAGAACATGGAAATGCTGTACCTGATTCTGCCAACCCACTTCTGATGTGGCATTAACAGGTTGATATGTGCCTTTTTGTGGCATGTATCCATGATGCCGGTATATAAACCCATCTGTCTACCGCAGGACGAGGGTCAGGCTCACATTGCGTCACCGTCTAGATGTTGTGGGGGAAGAAAGTGCACGAATGTAAAAATCCATTCGCAGCTGCATTAATTGCCACCCATTAATGGGGAAATCACCTTGTAACGCTCCCTGGGCTGGAGTGAAGTGGGTGTGTATGAAATGCAATAGACAAAATAATGTTAAGGGGTAAATCTGGAGAGCTTAATGTTGCCATATAATACATGTCCAATGTCTAGAACACAGGCAGTTCTTCATTGAGTCCCAATTCTAGTGTGTTGAGGTAGTGATTCCATCTGGCCTGCTTACTGAGAAACGTTCTTTGAGGATTCGATTGATATTGCACCAAATATATGACACACCATCTGAGATCATCCATTGAATGTTGATATTCTAGGAAGTGTGAAGCAAGCAGAGCTGTTCTGCTCTTGCATCTAATTCTCGACCGGTATTTGTTAATCTGGATGTTAATTGCTCTTCCTGTCTGTCCACATATCTCAGGTCGCAAGTGTTTTCAATACAGTAGACAACATACAGTGTCTTACAGTTTGACATAAATCTCAATTCCCAGGTCCTGTCTGCAATCCTGAAGGAAAGAGTCTTTTTGGTATATCTGCAAGCCTTGCAGTTCCCACATGGGAAATGACCCTTGAGTGGGCATAGTTCCCAATTTACAGTGTTGTTCCTTGAATGTTTAGATCTTGAATGGACCAATTTGTCCTTAAGATTTTGTAAATGTTTAAATGCAAACAAGGTGAGTGGTATATTTGGTAAACATGAATTCACCATTGACCAGTACTTCTTGACCATCTATTTGATATAGTATGAATTGATTTTATTTGTGGTAACAAATGTCAGTTTATCCACTGTGTCCTGTATCTCTTTCGGCTTCAGAAGCATGTCTCTTGTTGTAAATCTTGCCCTTTTCAAAGCATGAGAGACAAGTTTATGAGGGTAACCTCTTTCTTTCAAATAGTTCTTTAGTTTGTAGGCATGTTCATAGAAGTTTTGTTATGGATATCTTAGACGTAGAAACTGACTGTAAGGTAAGTTCTCCTTTAATGACCTGGGATGAAAACTAGAAAAGTGCAGCGTAGTGTTCATATCCATATTCTTTGGTATAAGGAACAGTACAGATTTCCTCCCGCTGCTTTAATGATCAAATCCAAAAAATGTGTCTGTCGAATTCCATCATAAATTGATAACCATTTAAACAATTAAAAAAGGCATGTAGTGATTGCTGGTCACCTGTCCACATGAAAGTTATATCGTCTATATAATGATACCAATTTGGGATCTGTCGTTGGAAAGAATGCCTCTCAGTCACAACAAATTCCTCTTCGAAGGCTGACATAAATATTGGCTAGATTTGGGGCAAAGGCTGTTCCCTTTGCTGTACCTTGAATTTGTAGATAGCATTGGTTGACATATTGGAAGAAGTTCTTCTTCAAAGCTAAAGGCATTAGATAATTTATTAAATCTACAGGGACACTGTATTGTGTGGTTCCATGAGTCAATATTTGCCTGATTTTTTCAATTGCCTCTTCCTGAGGTATATTCATGTAGCGCGATCTGATATCAATGGTCACCAAGAAGCTGCCTTCTAGATTTGACTGCAGACCCTCAAAGATCTTTAGTGTGGCCATGGTATCTTTGATGTATGTGGCGATCTCTTCGCTCCTTGGCTGCAAACATATGTCCACAAACATGCACAGTGATTCCAGTATTTAGCCACATCCCGAAACTATCGGTCTTCCTGGGGGTTTTACTGGATCTTTATGTGTTTTAGGGAGAGCATAAAAGCAGGGAGTTATTTGATCCGAGTAATTGAGATATTCCAATTCCTTTTTGTAGATCCATCCCCTATCTGCACCATACTGTGTTGTTTCCAAAATCTCTTGTTTTATTTCAAAAGCCTGATGCTTTTAACTGCCCTCCCCATTCAAGAGACTGGCATCGAGCACTTTGATAGAACTAAAAACTTCTTCCTATGTTAGGGTATGTTTATTAATTGGGTGTCTGCTACGCCTGTCACCCGGAGAGGCACACATGCCATTCCATGCTAGTCTATGTACTATATCATTTTCACTGTGGAGGTCCAACACTAGCTTTTCTCCCATGTTTGGGTTTTTAAATTTCTGTTGGTTAAGGGAGCACTTTCTTACACAATTAGGATGTTTTAAGCGGCAGCTATACGCCCCCCCTTTTTTCATCATATTTTTCAGTTTTCTTTTGTTCCTCAGGGGTCGTAGCTAATCATTCAGCTTCTTTTGGTCCTGAGGAAGGCAGAGATAGAACTATATTACTGATGAAACAAACAGCCCCTGTGTAACAGTTAGAGACACAGAAAGGTGGCAATGCAGTCTTAATTGATGTAACTCTGTCAGACGTAGACCCCTGAACCCATACATTATCTAATGTGGGTGGTTTTAAGATGTGAATTTAGACATTTAGTTACATAGAGAGGTAGACCTATACAGGGCCTTGACCCTGAGACAGCCTTTTCTCAATTTCTCGTTTTACCGTTGTACATGTTGTATATATCACTGTAAATTGTGACTTTGTTTTATACATTTTGATACATAAAATAATCTTGTACAACATTTATGCAGAATAAATAACTTGCTAGATACAAGTAAGAAAATTACACTGATGTGCAAATGTGTTGTTTTTCTTTCTCCTTTCCCGATCCTATAAAACTGATTCCTGGACTATAAGTAAGATGCCCAGGACTAGTTACATGAATTTGGAGTATTAACTAGTGAGTGATAATTTACAACTTAGAGGATCCACGTTCTTCAAGAAAAAAAATATTTTCCTGTTAGGACACTTTTATGTTTCATGCTGTCAAGGACACAGCAGTTCCAGTGGACTGTCTGCTAGGGAATGACAGGCTGATGAAGAAATTATTTCCACCATCACTAGATCTAGGGCAAAGGAAGCAGCCCTGGTTTACATGGTCCCAGGAGCGTATCCGGATGGAGATGGTGCAAGGCCTTCTCCAACGATACTACGCATTCCAGATCCAGAGTCCACAGAGGCACCTGCTCCAACTGCTGGTAGCCTAGTTCCCACTGATATGCCTACTGTTATGGCACCAGACACAATGATCTTAGGATTGCCTACAGGTGCAAAACCAAAACTTGTGTAGAGGATACAGAGGTTTCACACTTCAATGGTTTACCACAACTGAGGTTGGTGGTTTCACAATGCCACAGGTGGTTATTACTGGACATTCCTCTGGCGGGTCATTTAGGAATCATCAAGAAATCTGACAGCTGTCTGCCCATTTTTATTGGCCTCAGATGGGAGTAAAAATAAGAGAGTTTGTCCGGTCCTGCAACACTTTCCAAGCATCTGGTAAGTCTGGCGGAGCCCCAGAGGCCCCCTTAATTCCACTACCAGTGATTGGTAAGCCGTTTTAGAGAATAGGCATGTACATTGTTGGTCCTTTGGATCCTCAGACCGCCTCTGGGAACTGGTACATCTTGGTAGTGGTAGACCACACCACCTGGTACCCAGAGGCTGTGCCTTTGAGTAAAATCAAAACTCTTCAGGTATTGAAGGTCCTCAGAGGGAATATTCTCCTGCCATGCTTTCTAGTCTCCTATTGGGAGGTGCCCCAGAATGGTGTTGGGTTCAGTCCCTTTGAGTTCCTGCTTGCTCACCCTTTTAGGATCTTCTAAGTTTAGTGCAGGAAGGATGCCATTGGCATGACCAGAAGGTTGCTGTGACTGAGTACACGCCAGGCCAGATGGTCTGGATCATAGTACGAGTCAAGGCCAGTGCCCGTCAGGATTAGTATGTGGTAATGGAGAAAATCAATGAGGTAAACTACCTAATTTAATTAGAGTTACAGAAATGCATTGCATTCTGAAGCTACTGTGCCCTTCAGTGACCTATTCCTCCCTGCAGATGGCAGGCCCCTAGATTTAGTTAAAAAAAAAACAATCACACATGTGTTTTTTTCCGGAATTGACAATTGGGCCATAAAGTAGTCTCTGCCATGGTTTTGAGAGATAGAGTGAGGAGATGTTAACTGGATCCAGCTGGGATCAGAGGTTCTTGTAAGGGAATGTAACAGTATACCAGAGGATTTGGGGTGTTCATATCAATATTATACTAGGTCAGCAGAGTATCTGGGGCCCATCCGAACCCTTCCCCCGGTAATAACAGAGAACTCAGCCATGGGGCAATTTAAACCGTCTTTATTCTCCAAAAGACAGGGATCAAGCAGGAAACAACAAAATCTCAGGCAATCACAGTGTCTGAACCTGCATCACTTGGTTTTATCCCTTAGTGATATTACAACCACCAACCCATCCCAAAAATCTAAGGGCCAACCCCATTGGATAGCTCGGGTGATACTACCTATAGAAATCCCCTTTGTGGGTTATTCGATTGGCCTTCCCATGTCAGGTGGGTTCACCTGAGACTTCCCCAAAAGCTATCGATTACTTTGTTGCAGGGTCGCACGATGGCCATTGGTCCTGCAACATTATACACCACACCAGGGTGTGAGTGTCTGGATTGGCTGGAGCAGGTCTCCCCAGGCCTGGGACCCTGTTCTGTTCACAGAGCTCGGTGTACCTTTTCAAGGTAACGAGAAAGACTGTGTGTCCCATTATTGCCACTGATATGGCCATCTTGTATTATATTCTATTGTTTATTTATATAGCGCCTAAACAAAGGAAAGTGTTTCAAAGCGCTCCAGGAAGGTTGGGGACAAAGGGAAAAAACAACAGTCGCTCAGAGCCCTTGAAATTCAGAGCCGATACTAGTCTGCACAGGCAGAAGTGTGTAAAATGCATTTAACAGTTGAGACAAAGCAAATAGGCCTGACAGTGATTAATAGTTTTACCAGTGCAAATTATGGGGAGACGACAGGGGAGAGCAGAACAGACGATCTTTAGGCACATTGCATGTGGATCGTGCAAGTGCATAGATGGTAGCAGGAAGGGGGCGGTCCAAGTGCACCCAGTCGGTGGAGACTGGGTTAAGTGCAGAGAGAGACACTCTCTTGGGTTATTTCTAAGTGCCGTGAAGGTGGGTGGGTGTAGGGCCCTGAGGCAAGTGTGATAGGGGACTGGTGGGGGTGCCCAGGACCGGGGAGACTGGTACACCAGGTGGCCAGTCAGCAAGCTGTAAGGAAGAGGAGGGAGAGATGGAGAGAGCAGATGGCTAAGTTAGCAGGGAAGAGGGAGAGCGAAGGAAGAGGAGAAGAGGAAGGTCTTGAGGAGTTTCCAGAATTTAGGAAGGTCAGGCTCAAGGCGTAGGGCACCCGGGAGGCTGTTCCAGAGGGAGGCACCTGTTGAGGATAAGGATGTCCCTCCAAATCTCTGCTTGGAGAATCGGCTCACTCGCAGAAGGTTGGAGGTAGATGAGCGGAGGGCTCATGAGGAACAGTATTTAGGTAGGCAGCGTTGTAGGCAGATAGGTCCCAGGCCCCAGAAAGCCTTGTGGACAATGCAGAGGATCTTGAACTTGATCCTTGCAGCCACAGGGAGCCAGTGAAGGGATTTCAGTGGAGAGATGCAGTCCCTGGACTTGAGGCCAAGGATAAGTCTTGTGGTTCTGTCCTGGATGAGTTGCAGAGGCCACAAGGCCAAAGAAGGAAGGTTGAGGAAGAGGTTGTTGCAATATTCCAGCCTAGAGAGAACCAAGGCTGTGGAGATGAGCTGCTGGGGGAAAGTAAGAAAGGGTAGAGTACCTTTGTGGAGGTGTAGCTGATAGTTAAACTTTTTAGAGATGTCAGAGATGTAATTGGAGAACGAGAGATGGGAGTCGAAGATAACCCAGAGGTTTTTTTCCTTGCAGGTGGGTGCGGGCGCAGGGCCAAGGGAGCCCAGCCACAGTAAAAGTGGAAAAATGGGAGCAGGGGTTCCAATGAGAATGATCTCACTCTTACTGGTGTTGAGGCAGAGGTTGTTTGCAGCACACCGTGACCTAGCCTGGGAGAGTGCCTGTAGGTTGCAATGTTCAGTGCACAATGCATGTATCAATCTTGTCTGCTTTGCTGGGAACAGCTCCTCTTCCCACCATGAGTAACTAGCCATTGTTCGACTCGGCTGGGTCACGTGGGCGAGGACCACAAAAATAAGTTTTTTGGACTGCAATTATAGAGAATTTTATTCTGTATTTCACAAGTGGCACACCACCTCGGGAATCAGGAATCTTCCACCCGCCCTTGTCCTTGGCTGCAAACACTGTCTTTGTGCTTCGCGCTGCAGAGTCTGCATCTCTTTTTCCATATTTTGAGGCCTATGGCTTCATGCAAATTCACTACACTAATTCAATGGTTTTCCTATATGTTCTAATATTTCCTATAGAGATTAGTAATGATCGAGCCCTATAGGTTCCTTATACGTCCCCATAGCTCATTATGATTAGTTGCAATAAAGCGGTTGCAAGCTCGGTCCATGTATGCTTAGCTTTCTTGTGTTACTGCATTTGGCTAGTGAAATGGAAAAGATTTTGACAGTATGTTTATGTATCTGTCCTCTATATACAGAACGGTGCAAGCGTGTTCTTTGTGTGTGCATGTGTGTGCCTGCGCAACTTCGTGCAGGAGTGTGAGTTTACTTTGTGACTAACGCTGCTATGCCGTGTTGTCACTAGTGATCCAGTGATGAGACACCTGTCTCTTTGAAGCTGTCAACTCGATAGGGTTTGAACGGTCGTCTGAGCGAATATCTCTTCCCATATGTAGAATACACTGGTGGTTGGCCGAACAGCGAGTTGCATCTCTCGTTTCTCATCCTTCGTGCTGCCATGCGCATAGGGGACATGAGGGCCATTCCAGGGACCCTCTCTTCAGGAAGCACAACTTATCCTTCAGGTCTAGGAAAATGTATAAAAAACCTGGTGGGGTGCCCTGTCCTAAACTCGGAGATCGAGCCCCAACATACATATACATGCTTTCCTTATACTGTAATTGTATGACTTACTGCAAACAGGTGAGCTCATCAAGAGCAAGGATATTTTGGGGTTAACCTTGGTATAACTCCTGGCGAGAGTGGGCATCTGTTGGAAAAGTAGTGATTTAACTGACACGCTGACTGGCAGATGACTGAATAGAGGTTAATTTACAGTGTGGAGTTAATGGCCCATAAACCACTGTTCTGTAGATTCTGAGAAAGTAGAGCAATTCGTTATAACATAGTGGGTTTTTTTCAAACCCCCTAGTGTTTCCTTGCCACTTTGTGAGTTGCATCTCAGCAAACGCAAACCACTTTGCCTTGTTGGCTTTGCCTGACGGACAGTAATTTGGTGCACCTGGATAAAAGTATCATTAGTGCTCAAAGCTCTACACCAGCACTTCTTCTCCAGTGCCACACAGTTGTTCCTGGTGAGAGTATAATTTGTGCTCAAATCGCTATACTAGTACTGCTTCTTGAGTGCCACTCGGGTGCTCAAGAAATGAAATAGTTCAATGAACCGTTGTGTGCATGATATGATATGATATGATATGGTATTTGTAACGTGCCTATACACAAGTGTTTCAAGGCGCGACGAGGCAGGGAGGGAGGGAAACAAGGGGAAGACAGACAAACAATCCTACTAGGCCAGGTGTCATTCAGATCGCGCAAGTGCAGAGGTAAGGGGAAAAGGAGGAAGTGCAGGGGGAGGAGGTGGGGGGGAAAGTGCAGTACAAGGTAAGTAGCGTAAGAAATAATAATTAATAAATAATAAATAAAAAGGGCCAGCTGGTGGCAAGTGCGAGGTAAGTGCAGAGCAAGTGCTGGGAAGGGGGCTGTAGGGTACAGTGACAGTCCCACAGTGCACGGGGAGCCAGGGAGGCAGTGCAAGTGGAGAGTGGCTGGGCCCTGGACCGAGGTTCCTGAGAGTGGCCCAGATGCAGGTTTAGTGCTGAATTCAGTGGGGGGTTAAGCAGGTTTAGCAGGGGAGAGGGAGAGAGAAGGCAGAAGCGAAGAGGAAGGTTTTGAGGTGCTTCCGGAACCGGAGATGGTTCTCCTCAAGTTTCAGGGAGGCAGGAAGGCTATTCCAGAGGGAGGCCCCTGCTGCGGAGAGATATCTACCCCCAGCTCGTTGCTTCGAG
Source organism: Ambystoma mexicanum (assembly GCF_040938575.1). Classification (NCBI taxonomy): domain Eukaryota; kingdom Metazoa; phylum Chordata; class Amphibia; order Caudata; family Ambystomatidae; genus Ambystoma; species Ambystoma mexicanum. The sequence goes on along the minus strand of NC_090922.1, from coordinate 1,041,354,590 downwards.
AAGCGGCTGACCATGAGGGAGTTGGAGACGGATGAGCGAAGGGCTCGTGAAGGAAGATATTTAGGAAGAGAGAGTTGAAGGTATTTAGGTCCCTGGCCCCAGAAGGCCTTGTGGACAATGCAGAGGGTTTTGAACTTAATCCTCGCAGCCACTGGGAGCCAGTGAAGGGATTTCAGTCCTGGAGAGATACGGTCCCTGGGCTTGAGGCCAAGGACAAGTCTCGCAGTTCTGTTCTGGATAAGTTGCAGAGGGCGGAGAGTGGAGGCAGGCAGATTAAGATAGAGGCTGTTACAGTAGTCCAGCCTTGAGAGAACCAGGGCTCGGGAGACAGTGAGCTTCTGGGGGAAGGAGAGGAAGGGAAGAATACCTCTGAGGAGGTGCAGCTGGTAGTGTGACTTCTTAGAGACGTCAGATATATGAGGAGAGAAGGAGAGTGTGGAGTGGAAGATGACCCCTAGGTTTTTAGCCTTGCAGGTAGGGGCAGGAAGGGGGCCAAGGGAGGCCGGCCAGAGAGCTGCAGGGAAGGAGGGAGTGGGTGTGCCGATGAGTAGAATCTCAGTCTTACTGGCGTTGAGGCAGAGGTCATTGGCGGCACACCATTCCTGGATAGCAGACAGACAGTCGGAGATGAGGGAAGGAGAGGAGGAGGCCGAGGGTAGCCTGAAAATGAGCTGGGTATCGTCGGCATAGCACTGGAAGTAGGGGCAGAGAGCGGCGATGCGGTGGGCAAGGAGTGCCAGATACTGGTTGAAAAGCCAGGGAGAGAGGTTGGAACCCTGGGGGACACCACAGGTGGAGAAAAAGATGTCAGAGAGGAAGGAGCCCATTTGGACCTGGGAGGGTCGACCGGAAAGGAAAGAAGTCAGCCATGCCAGAGCCTGACCAGTGATACCCAGGTTATCACGGAGACAGTTGAGCAGGATGGCATGGTTGACAGTGTCAAAGGCAGAGGAGAGATCGAGCAGAATGAGAACACAGGAAGTGTTGGAATCGAGGTTCAGGAGCAGGTCCTCACGGATGTTCAGGAGAGCAGTTTCCGTGCTTCTGGCCGCTCTGAAGCCGGATTGATGGTCATGAAGATTACCAACAGATTCAGATTCTGAGAATGTACCACTTCATAACTTCAGATTACCTGTGGATATGAAAAATCCTTTGCCTTCTTCAATACATTGCCTAGGACTCATGAACGCACCACTATTGTATATGTTTATAGTTTGATATGTGCACTAGGTTGGAGATTAAAGTTGAGCCGGCATACTACTTAAGTAAAGTTAAAGTTCTACTGGAGTTCCTTTTTAAAGAAATCATTGTGATGAACTGTATAGGGGACCAAGTGCACTTACCAGCCCCATATATTCTAATGGTAGGTGGTGGCACTTTTAAAACAAGCATTGGCAATGCCAATTGTTTGGGCTTTTGTGTAGGCAAGGGAAAGGTACTTGCCTGGCCGCGCGGTAGTGGTATTAACTACCCATTGTTGGTAGCAGATGCAAAATGATGCGAGTACCTGGGCATCTAAAGCAGTGCCTGGCAAAAGCTTAAAACATATGCACAAGCCAAAAATGTTGGCTTTGCCAATGCTTGTTTTAAACAGGACTTCAGTGGCTTTGCCAATGATTTTTTAACAGGACTGCAGCAAAGGACATGCATCGTGCTTATACATCAAGTGGCTGCAGGCAGACCAGGCAAGACATTTTTATTACACTAGTAGCATGTTACAACTCCAATTAAGCCATTAACTCTCATAAGAATGCTTTGAACAAACACTAGCAAGCACTTTGATTGCAAAGCCTGAACGTAAGGCTTGATTAAAGCAAGCTTGAAGAGTTCCCATGTGGAGGCGTTTTGGCCGGGCAGAGGCAGGAATGGGTGGGAATGGACATAGGGATTAGCATGGCCATGGACAGGCAATGGGAGGGCACATAACCAAACAACAGCTACAGACCCCGCGTCCCTCCCCATATGTCATTCCTCCCAATCGGTACTCCAATGCAATAGTTTCCGCTTACAGGTGTCGCAAGAAATACCTGATAGCCCAACATAAAAAAAAAATAGTAACTACATTGTTATTTTCCTGCCCCAGTGCTCCATATCTTTAAAAGGGAGGTCTGATTTAAAACTCGGGTAACTCTGTGTGCCCGTCTTCTGTTGAGCGTCATGATGTCCCTGTCCCCGGATGGTAGAACTCTGCCATATATTCACACACACAAAAGAGCTTTCATCTCCATAGGAGCAGAGGAGGAGTCAGCCAATACATCCAATACTCATATTCAATCATCACGCCTGGCCTATTCAAGGGCCATAAGAAATCAGTTAAAATCCAAAGCTTGAATCAGGGATCATATCCCCCCAAAACAAGACAATAGATTAGAATAGAAGGCACTCCAATCGCTTTTAAATGAATCCCTCCTAATGCAGTCCACTCCACAACTCCCAATTAGATCTCTGCAATGCTGAAACGTATGTTCCTTTTCTCTTTTCATGGTGTGCATTTCATTTTTGAGTTTTAGAGCAGCAGACTGCATTAGTTTCCCATTGACGTCTTTGGACAACATGTTTTGAAGTACACATTGATGTTTAGAGGAGTTTTCAACCCGAGGAAAAAGTGAAATGGCTGTATGTGTGGGTAGGCGACTTGATTTGGCATGTTATTGTGCTCATCAGAGCAGTGGATCTCTCTAAAGTCAAATATACCAACTCAACGTACATAACACAGCTGCACGAAGAGGGAGAACTACTCCTATGTACACTGGAAGGCGCATTAATAGACCCAGGCCTCTAAATCACCCTTAGGGCTGGGGCAAAGTCTTGCCTTACCAGCCTTAGTGAAGTACAATCTAATGGGAAGCTTCTCTATGTCAGCATTCCTCTGTAGGTTACAACGTTTATTTGTGCCTCTCTACATACCCCCTGCTTGTACCTTAACATTTTGGCATGTATGATCCATCTGTGTGGTGATATATTGCTTTCCCATTAGTGGTTCTCGTACATGAGAACATTTGTATTTGGGTTGTCCTGAGATTTATCTTGTGAGACTGTTAGTCAATAATTGTACACCAAATAAGCTTTAAAATGCATTGTAGTCAAGACTAAACATTAACCTAAACCATTTAACATTAAACTTCTTGGTGGAAAGTTTGATGGTGAGGCTTGACTAAAGTGAGCTGAAAGAGTTCCACTGACGTGGAGTTTTGGGCAGGGAGGGGTAAGAACTGGGTGGGAATGGAAATAGGGATTAGCATGGCCATGGGCAGTCAATGGGAGGGCAAATAACCAAACAACACCTACAGGCTGTGTGTTCCTCCTCATATGCCATTTCTCCCGATTTCTACTCTAATGCAACAGTTTTGGCTCCGTCTCCTGATAGCCCAAACTAAAAAGACCAATATACCACTTTTCCTCCTCTTTTTATGCTAGTGATAATATATCACGTTAATAATAACTTCTGCTGCTAACCTCTATTTCTGCGAACATCATTCCGGCGGTAACATAACATTTGCCAATTCCCACTGTGAAAATTTCAAAGTCTTCCCCATCCTCCCTGGCACCCACCATGTGTGCTCTTTTCTTGGTTCCCCCACCATTCCCCTCCCTTTTGTTTCACCTCCCTGACACTCTACCATTACTCTTCCATTGCTGCCACAGCCAAACAGGGTTTGTGAGCACAGGACCAACTCAAAGCCTGCAGGAGGAATCTGCATTTCTCTTGCAACTGGCGTCCCTTCTGTGGTCACACTTCATAGTGATCTGCCAGCCTTGTGCTCTGCTTCTTCTGCTGCTGCTGACTTTCCAGCTCCTGCTCCAACTACTTTCAACTGCACCTTCCTGCTGCAACCTTTTATGCCTTTCAGGTGAGGCAATTGGCTTCAGGTGCAGGCCCTTAGAATGAATTGCCTGACCCTGCCAAATGCTGTTAGGCCTGCCTGTCCTTCAACTCTACATGACTCCTCAGCCCTCTTCTTTGTTACAGTCGCTGGGGGATTCTGGGACATGTAGTTCTTTCTAGGGAAATTTGGTTTTCCTACTTCTTCATTATTGTTAACTAGGATTTTACTTCCCCTGATATTGTTGGAGGAGAGATTGTGGCGTTTAATCTTTCTAGAGACAGATGGGACATGAAGGACCACATTTTCATGATTTCTCTTGGTGTACTCTTAGCATTGGCAAAGACATGGGAGTTTAGGTGTAAAAAAGACCTGCTCTTTGGACACAATACCTTGTTGGATTACACCCTTGGAGTTTACCCTACAATCATTAGAAGGTCGAGATATATATCACAATGACAATAATTAAATTATTCCTTTAACCCAGTCTTAAGAGGTTCTCTCTTCAAGGAGAAATACTGTGTGTTATCCTGCTAGGTCTCACCATTACTCTGGGCCTGGTCTCCACCCAGGTAATCTTCCAGCAGTACACCGACCCCAGGATTGGGATCAGGAAGTCTATGCCCTCCTCTGGCTACCTGGGAGGAGACTTTAGGCAGGGTTTTAGTAGGGGATCCGCAGGATTCTCCACATACCCTTCCCCTAAAGACCTGACCTCCCCATCCAGATTGCGCCTTCCCCTTCATTTTGGCCACCCCTGCATGTTTTGTAGAAATTACAATTTCTCTGTTATTGACTAGTTCACAATAATTGGTAGTTTCACAAATCTCTGATTCACCAGGCAAGTGTAAGAACATCATTATTTTCCCACTGTTGACAATAGTTTCCTCACTTTTTAAGTTCTGTTGGCCGATGTTAAAGACTCATGTGTTAAAACATGGGACTTCAGTACCCAAAACTAAGGAAATGAGAAGATCATCTATCAGCATCGCAAATATTGAGCAGCTTTTCCCCCAAAATGATGACATTAACAACAGTTATGGGATGTTTCTCAGGTTGTCCATGTACACAGTTGACCTCCCTATAACATATGATCTTCCAGCCTTCTAGTAACACACTGATGTGTATCGCTGAGGTTTTACTCCCAGTGTCTAACTGGGCCCAAATAGTCCCCTCTTGAAACACTACAGGGACTCTAGAGTTGGTTTTATCCCCAGTACAAAACATTTTCTCCGTTTTTTTCTTACACTTTTCTTATTTTTCTTCCCTTTTGGGAGAGAGTTCTCTAGACTTTCTGTTAGCACTTCCCTGGGTTGAACACAGAGAATATTTGTATAAGATAGATAAGCCCTTATGTCCTTATCTTGCCCACCCTGACTGGGATCTTTTAACAATAATGTAGTGGGGAGATCAATACTATTCAAGGGGCAATACCTCGCCTGATGACCATGCTCCCCACAAGAAAAACATAATTTCTGATCCAAGGGCAGAGATAGGGTTAGGATAGATGGTATATATTCCTCAGATGCTTATCGTTTTGGGTAGTCGACAACCAATAGGAAACCCAATGTCCTGACATAAGACAACATATTCCTCTTCATTCCTGTTAAGGAATGTGCTCACTGTGATCAAATAACTTCCTCAGACGGAGTGGAAATATCCCTCACTGAGGTCTGATAAATGTTGGACTGGGATACGTCACAATTCTCTATCTCCAAAGTGTCAAGCGGTTCCATAGGTAAGACAAAAATGTCATGATTTTCTTTATCTGGAGTCTTCAATAGAGAGACAACTATTATCTGGTCATATGTTAGATCACTCTCTAAAGTATCAACTGGAACTACCATAGTTTCAAGTGGATTACAATCTCCTGCTCTCTCAGGGAGAGAAATCTCTGATTTTATGGAGATTTCTGGAATTGTATTTTCATCCTGTATCAAGCTTAACTCATTCTGTGTGTAACTAGATTTTCTCTGTTACACACTGTGAGTCAGGTGCAAAATGCCTGCCCCTCCAGCTCCAATTGGTTTTCTGTATTCTCTCCATCTCCTTGTTACACAGCCACAATAGTGGCTGTGTAGTTATGGTTAAGTTGCTGTTTCCATAGGAAGAGCCCTTTTTGGCCGGCTTATAACTCCGCTCTCCCTGGACGAATCCTCACCAAACTTTGCAAAAAAAAGTATATGGGTCACTCTGAATGTTTTTGCAAAGTTTGGTGAGGTTTGAGGTTTGGTCCAGGAGGGGCAAAGTTATAGGGGGGGTCCCACAACTTCTTTTTTTCCCATAGACTGAATGGGGAAAAAACTTTGCTCACGCCTACAGCCCAAACCGCTGGACGGATTTTCACCAAATTTGGACCAGGAGCAGCGGCTTGGTCCCGAAAGCGCGCTTTTTTTTTGAAAATCCGTCCAGTAGTTGTTTGAAAAATGACCAAAAAGTAGGTCACAAAAAATTAGTGATATCTATGTTCAATCCACGGACACACTTCCCTGTTTGCTCCATGGACAGTGTCCTGATTGGCCAATCGGCTTGTGTCATGTCCGCGGACATGCAACGTGTTCGCTGATTGGACGGGGAAGAGCGTGAAGTGCGTCAGATTTTTGGAAACGCCCGCCAACTTGAATTTGCGGACGTCCACGGACAGTGCGGTGAAACTTGGTGGAAAAATACTATTTAGTAAAGTGTTTTGGTGTGTAAGACTGTTTTGGGAAGGGTGGGGAGTAAGAGATGGATTAAATGTTGTATTTATTTAGGTGGCAGGCACCCCTGTTGTGTTCGTTCTGACCGCTGACAAAACGGGTGTCCTGAAATGTTCGTAAATAAACGAAATGGGGGTGTCCTGAGGACACTACGGCTGTCGGTATGGTTTGTAGGCAAGTTGAAACTGTTCTAAGAACACATCAAGTGTCCTGGGATGTTCTAAATAACCAAAATGGGGGTGTCCTGAGGACGCTATAACTGTCCATACTGTTTGTAGGCAAGTTGAAACTGTTCTAAGAACACATCAAGTGTTCTGGGATGTTCGTCAATAAACAAAATGGGGGTGTCCTGAGGACGCTCTGCCTGTCCGTACTGTTCACAGGCAAGTTGAAATTGTTCTAAGAACACATCAAGTGTCCTGGGATGTTCGTAAATAAACAAAATGGGGGTGTTCTGAGGATGCTAGAACTGTCCGAATTGTTCGCAAGCTAGCTGAAACTGTCCTAAGAACACACTCGGGGTCCTGAAATGTTCGTAACTAAACGAAATGGGTGTGTCCTGAGGATGCTATGACTGTCTGTATTGTTCGCAGGCAAGTTGAAACTGTTCTGAGAATACAGACGATGTCCTGAAATGTTTGTAAATAAACAAAATGGGGGTGTCCTGAGGACGCTGTCCGTATTGTTCATAGGCAAGTTGAAATTGTTCTAAGAACATGTGTCCTGGGAAGTTCGTAAATAAACAAAATGGGGGTGTCATGAGTACGCTATACCTGTCCGTACTGTTCGTAGGCAAGTTGAAATTGTTCTAAGAACACATCAAGTGTCCTGGGATGTTTGTAAATAAACCAAATGTGGGTGTTCTGAGGACGCTAGACGTGTCTGAATTGTTCGCAAGCAAGCTGAAACTGTCCTAAGAACACACACGGTGTCCTGAAATGTTCGTAAATAAACGAAATGGGTGTGTTCTGAGGATGCTATGACTGTCCGTATTGTTTGCAGGCAAGTTGAAACTGTTCTAAGAATACAGACGATGTCCTGAAATGTTCGTAAATAAACGAAATGGGGCTGTCCTGAGGACACTGTCCGTATTGTTCGTAGGCAAGTTGAATTTGTTCTAAGAACATGTGTCCTGGGATGTTCGGAAATAAACAAAATGGGGGTGTCCTGAGTACGGTATACCTGTCCGTACTGTTCGTAGGCAAGTTGAAATTGTTCTAAGAACACATCAAGTGTCCTGGGATGTTTGTAAATAAACAAAATGGGGGTGTTCTGAGGACGCTAGACCTGTCCGAATTGTTCGCAAGCAAGCTGAAACTGTCCTAAGAACACACACAGTGTCCTGAAATGTTCGTAAATAAACAAAATGGGTGTGTCCTGAGGATGCTATGACTGTCCTTATTGTTTGCAGGCAAGTTAAAACTGTTCTAAGAATACAGACGATGTCCTGAAATGTTCGTAAATAAACGAAATGGGGGTGTCCTGAGGCCGCTGTCCGTATTGTTCGTAGGCAAGTTGATATTGTTCTAAGAACATGTGTCCTGTGATGTTCGTAAATAAACAAAATGGGGGTGTTCTGAGTACGCTATACCTGTCCGTACTGTTCATAGGCAAGTTGAAATTGTTCTAAGAACACATCAAGTGTCCTGGGATGTTTGTAAATAAACAAAATGGGGGTGTTCTGAGGACACTAGACCTGTCCAAATCGTTCGCAAGCAAGCTGAAACTGTCCTAAGAACACACACGGTGTCCTGAAATGTTCGTAAATAAACAAAATGGGTGTGTCCTGAGGATGCTATGACTGTCCGTATTGTTCGCAGGCAAGTTGAAACTGTTCTAAGAATACAGACGATGTCCTGAAATGTTCGTAAATAAACAAAATGGGGGTGTCCTGAGGCTGCTGTCAGTATTGTTCGTAGGCAAGTTGAAATTGTTCTAAGAACATGTGTCCTGGGATGTTCGTAAATAAACAAAATGGGGGTGTTCTGAGGATGCTAGACCTGTCCGAAATTGTTCGCAAGCAAGCTGAAACTGTCCTAAGAACACACGCGGTGTCCTGAAATGTTCGTAAATAAACGAAATGGGTGTGTCCTGAGGATGGTATGCCTGTCCGTTTTGTTCGCAGGCAAGTTGAAACTGTTCTAAGAACACACGCAGTGTCCTGAAATATTCGTAAATAAACAAAATGGGGTTGTCCTGAGGACGCTATAACTGTCCGTACTGTTCGTAGGCAAGTTGAAACTGTTCTAAGAACACATGAAGTGTCCTGGGATGTTCATAAATAAACAAAATAGGTGTGTCCTGAGGACACTATGCCTGTCCTTACTGTTCGCAGGCAAGTTGAAACTGTTCTAAGAACACGTGCAGTGTTCTGAAATGTTCATAAGTAAACGAAATGGGGGTGTCCTGAGGACGCTATACCTGTCCGTACTGTTCGTGGGAAAGTTGAAACTGTTCTAAGAACACTCGACATGTTCGTGGACATTAAAAGTGCCCATATGGCATAGTTAAAATGTTTGACTCTATGGGTGTGATATGCTGCGGTGGTTGTGGATACGGCCATGCACCCAAGACTCTATTCCCTGGCCACAACCACCGCAGCATATCACACCCATAGTGGCTTATCCAGTCTTGGGTGCATGGACAAGACCAAATTTATAAGTACCAAAGTTATAAGCTATTATGGGTGTGGTATGCTGCGATGGTTATACTTATTATAATATACTTACTGTTTGGTTTAGTAACTGGAGTACATGTATTCCTTGTTAATTTCTGTGATAAAAGAAAAGATCATGTTAGTATTGGTATTTTGTAACGACTTATAACATTGAATAATCAAATTTATTTTTGTTGACCCTCATATTTAGTAGATTACAAACCAGTGTACTGTGCAATTTTCTCAGTTACTGTGTTTGTTGCTAAAATCATTGGGTCTGTGGAAAAAAAAATCCATGTTGGATAAAAAAAACCTTTTTTTGTTATGCTACAGTCTATTTGTTTGTTTGTTTTCAGTGTTTACTTGTTGTTTCTGGCTAATGTTCTATATGTTGGCTTGTTGCAGATTTTTGGAGCAGTTAGATACCTGTTGACATATTGTAACTGTCGATTTATTGTTATAATGAAGTGGTATTGATTTATCTGTTTGGATATTGTAAAATCTTGGGGCAGTTAGATACCAGTTGGCGTATTCTAACTGTCTATTTTTTGTTACAATGTAGTGGTATTGATTTATCTGTTTGGTTATTGAAAATCTTGGGGCAGTTAGATACCAGTTGACGTATTCTGTTTCTTTTTTGATATAATTTAGTGGTATTCATTTATCTGTTTAGTTGTTGTAGAATCTTGGGGCAGTTAGATACCTGTTGGCATATTCTAATTGTCTATTTCTTGTTATAATGAAGTGGTATTGATTTATCTGTTTGTTATTGTAAAATCTTGGGGCAGTTAGATACCATTTGGCATATTCTAACTGTCTATTTTTTGTTATAATTAAGTGATATTGATTTATCTGTTTGGTTATTGTAAAATCTTGGGGCAGTTAGATACCAGTTGGCGTATTCTAACTGTCTATTTTTTTTATATAATTTTGTGGTATTCATTTATCTGTTTAGTTGTTGTAGAATCTTGGGGCAGTTAGATAGCTGTTGGCATATTCTAACAGTTTATAGTTTTTTAATAGAAGTTTTGTTTAAGGTTTAAGTACAGTTTAGTTAATACATTTTGGTTTTAAGAAGATTAAATAAGCGTTTGTAAGATTTGATGGTAATCTCTGCTTTAGAGTAATGGTACTATCATTACATTCGAACCATCCACATTTTTTTTATATATGCAGTATAGTGACCTGCATTGGTTGTGGCCACTGTGTGGTAGATTATACCTATTGTTGTGAAGGTTTTGTTACCAAGTGATACTTGACCATGTGTGAATCCAGTCAGCTTGCAGTTGTTTTTGGTACCATCTGCATTGTAACGTAGAAGCATTAGTATTACGTATTTACTATGTGTTTGTATTAGTAAGGTGGAGCGATTATCCGAATTGCAGGTAGTACATAATCTACCATGGTTTGCATTTTGTACAAGTTGCTGAAATGGAACGGATTCACAATTAGGTATTGATACATACAAGAAGCGCTCATTGGGGATTTGTTCTTGTGTCACATTGTTGCAGAGAGTGCATGTATGTTTCCACATGTATGAAATCTGTAAGATTTCATTTATAGGTATGTTTTTGTTTTCCAGTACTTGTAGTAAGTACATTAGAAATTCTTGTGGATCTTCCTGTGAGTTTATGGTGAATTTCACCATTCCAGCACAGTAGTCCAATTGTTGTCTTATTCCATAAGCACTATACGTGTTGTCAGGATTGTTTGTTGCGTTTCTATGAAGTACTAACATTTGCAAACACAATTGGTCTGTACTGTGTAAGTAAATGTTGTCAACAATTGGTGGTAATTGAAATAGAATATTCATTACTACATTTGCGTAGCAACTTACACCAATTATATTTGAAAGTTTAAATGGACCAGGTAGTTCTGTATATGAGTGCTTTTTTTTGAGTTTGTCTTCCTTCTTTGAAGAAATACCTGGTTTACTTTCCCTAATAGTTTATTTTTTGTTTGTGGTACTTGATGAAGTATTCGTTTTTTTTACTCTCTTTGGAGGATTTGCAGTGACATCCTGTTGCATTTCTGTTTGATTTAGTTTACTTTTACAACATTTTACTTTTTCTGGTACAGGATATGTTTTTAGATGGGGGGTGTATAGTGAACAAAGTCTATTGTATTCTAAAATGCAAGGAATATCAGCGTTTACTTTACTTGCATCAAAGTTGATTAGAAATAGACCGTCAAGTGTACGTAAGCGTGATAGTGCTATGTAGCTCATGCCTTCTTTAAAGACTGTCAGGGTAATTCATGGAAATTCGCACAAAAGTGGCGCACGCGGCTGGCGCACAGTGTTCCCGTGCGAATGTCTGCGCCAGCCGCGTGCGCTAAAATCGATTTCCGCGCACAGCGATTTCATGGATTTTAGCCTCCAAAAGCAGCCATGGCGCAGAGTGGCGCAGCGACCCTGCAGCAGTGCCAGTTACGCCCCCAAGAACGCCCTCGCGCAAGGAAAAGCCATCAAAATCCCCAATCCAGCGCAAAGGGCTGTGCCAACCCTGGACCAGTTTACCGGACTGCCAAACAGCAAACGCCAAGCGGGAAATGTGTATTACGAGTTTCGCAGTAACTTCCACACGTGAAAGGGCCTGTGCGAGTGGGGTACATGTATAACTGTTGTTCGTGTGAATTCTTACACGTGATTGGCCTGGGTACGTGTATTCCAGGGGTTCGCGTGAAGTTTCATACGCGATAGGCCTTGGGTGAGTGGGGTACGTGTATTTCAGGGGTGCGCGGGTAGTTCCACACCCGAATGGGCTGGGTACGTGTATTTCAGGGGTGCGCGGGAAGTTTCACACGCGAATGGGCTGGGTATGTGTATTTCAGGGGTGCGCGGGAAGTTTCACACGTGATCGTGCTGGTTACATGTATTTCAGGGGTGTGCGGGAAGTTGCACACGCGAATGGGCTGGGTACGTGTATTTCAGGGGTGCGCGGGAAGCTTCACACACGATCGGCCTGGGTACATGTATTTCAAGGGTGCACGGGTAGTCTCACATGCGATTAGCCTGGGTACGTGTATTTCAGGGGTGTGCGGGAAGTTTCACACGCGAATGGGCTGGGTACGTGTATTTCAGGGGTGCGCGGGAAGTTTCACACGCGATTGGCCTGGGTATGTGTATTTCAGGGTGCGCGGGCAGTGTGACACGCGATTGGCCTGGGTACGTGTATTTCAGAGGTGCGTGGGAAGTTTCACACGCGCATTGGCTGGGTACGTGTATTTCAGGGGTGCGCGGGAAGTTTCACAAGCGATCGGCCTGGGTACATGTATTTCAGGGGTGTGCGGGTAGTCTCACACGCGATTGGCCTGGGTACGTGTATTTCAGGGGTGCGCGGGAAGTTTCACACGCGATCGGGCTGGGTACGTGTATTTCAGGGGTGTGCAGGAAGTTCCACACGCGAATGGGCTGGGTACGTGTATTTCAGGGGTGCGCAGGAAGTTTCACACGTGAATTGGCAGTGTGGGTCCTCCCAGGTGTCCCCTCTACCCCCTCCACGGCCCCTGCAGGCAGCCCACACCACAGGGGACTACCCTGCATCCCTGGTCATGTCCCGCAGGCAGCCCATCCACCATGGGCATGCCCCCCAGCCAAGCCACATGTCACATTGCAATATGATCACCAACTCATGTCTCCCAGCACCCCCACCCCCCAGCAGTCAGGGGCACCTGCCAGCAGGCCCCCACTCATGTCCCACTCATGTCCCCCAGCACCCCCACCTCCCAGCAGTGAGGGGCACCTGCCAGAAGGCCCCCACTCATGTCCCACTCATGTCCCCCAGCACCCCCACCCCCCAGCAGTGAGGGGCACCTGCCAGCAGGCCCCCCACTCATGTCCCCCAGCACCCCCACCGCCAGCAGTGAGGGACACCCGTCAGCACGCCCCCACTCATGTCCACCAGCACCCCCACCCCCCAGCAGTCAGGGGCACCTGCCAGCAGGCCCCCACTCATGTCCCCCAGCACCCCCACCCCCCAGCAGTGAGGGGCACCTGCCAGCAGGCCTCCACTCATGTCCCCCCACCACCCCCACCCCCCAGCAGTGAGGGACACCTGCCAGCAGGCCCCCACTCATGTCCCCCAGCACCCCCACGCCCCAGCAGTCAGGGGCACCTGCCAGCATGCCCCCACTCATGTCCCCCCCAACATGTCAACATGACCCACAATCATGGCCCTCATGTCCACCAAAATCCCACGGCACGCCACCCCTGCCCAAATAACCAACCAAGCATAACATACACCCCACATTGAAATGGCCATTACATGAAACAACCCAAATGGCATGTATGTACATCAGCACATGTCCGTCACACACACACAATGGGTGCCAGTGAATGTGAACACCCACATCGTGACATGCATGAAACCAATGTTAGAATACCACACATTGAAGTACGGGAACAAATGTATTGAACAAAAAAGGTGGTGAAAGAAAATCAAATACGAAACAATGGACATAAGGAAAACAATGCACAATGTCACATAATGATAAAAAAAGGAAATCAGAATCCAAAATATATGAAATCAAAAATGTCTCCAAAGTCTCCTTCCAACAAAGCAAATCCAAACAGAAATGAAAAAGTAAAATCCATTGCTCCATGGAAAAATCAAAAAAGAAAAAGCCGACAAATGCATACTCCAACTATTTACAAGGATGAAATCCTGGGTCCATGAGCCCAACTGTCCAAAGGAAACCTACAAAAAAGCCTACAGAATAAACAACTATATACAAAAATGTGGGGCATAGTCCATGCGCCCCAAAGGAAAGAAAAAAAGAAAGGAAACTTAACACTAATGAACTATATACAATGGCGGCGGGCAAGTCCAACGGTTCACTGGTTGATGTCATGGGCCAGGGCATCATCGAACTCCTGTTCAATGGCTTGGAGGCGGGCATGTTCACTGGCCCCGAGGTCTCACAGGGATAATGCGGTGTCCAGCTCCAACTCCCTGCGAATACCCTCGAGGCACTCAGCCCGCCTCAGCGCCCTGCGCATGGAGTTCTCCGCCCTGACCATTGTGAGCTGTTCCTCCTCCACCCGCCGCCGCTCCGCACCTATCTGCTGGCCCAACCACTGCCACATGGAAGACACTCCCATTCCAGGGTTCTCCTGCCCTCCGACCGATGCCTGCCCCTCTGATGTAGGTGGCCCCGAGCCATGATGCCTCCCACGTCGAGCCTGCTGCTGCCTCCGACGCAACTGCCTCTGCCAGCACGACGGCATCCAGGCTGATGGAATCCACCGACACCGTCGTGCCCGTGCCCTGCCCGATGATGCCGGCACATCCTCCATCTGCTGGGGTCCAGTTGCTGGTATGTCCACCCCTGCTGGACCTCCGACTCCCGACTGTGGCAGGGATGGGAGCCCCACCGAGCTGGCTGTGTTGGTCGGGGCAGGTCCACAGGGGGCCCTGGTGGCATCTGGGCCGGAAGACGGCATGGAGAACGACTGGCGCATAGCCTCAACAGAGGAGGAGAGGGTCGCCAGAGTGGCCGACACATGTACGAAACCCCCGACCATGGTCGCTCCCAACTGGGCTATGTTGGCACGCTGCTCTTCATGATGACGTGCGTGCTCCCCCCGGAAAGCACGCACGTCATCACGAATGACACCCGCGCAACACGACACCAATCAGGATCTTCTCCATACGGCCAGGGGTCCCCTCGTCCGCAGGTAGAGGAGTGTCAGATGACATGGATATCCCCCCTACCTGCGGACGGGCCTGGGATGGGGCATCCCTGCTGGTGCATGGTGGTGCAGTCACAGTGTCAGGGACAGTGACATGCACAGGCCCCTCCACGGCGACCTGTGCTGCCTCCTGCCCCTGCCCCTGGACTGCACCACTTGCACCAGTGGTACCACCCCCATCGGGCCACATGTGCAGCTCAGTAGCGGCCTCTTCCTCCTCTGTGGAAACCACCAACCTGGATGGCTCCACACCGTCTCCCGCCGTTGCAAGCCCCTGTGGGGGCTCACCCACCCCTTCCGCTGCAGCCGTGGGGGCATCCCCGCCGCTTTGCTCCACAGCGCCGTCTCCGCCCTCTTCTTCACTTGCCGCTGTGTAGAGGAAGACATAGAACACAAGCATCATGGTACTGTACAATGGTCCCCTAGACAGGAAGCAATAGCCGATGTGTGGCACTGTCAAACATCACTTCCATCATGTCCCTCCACAACACATGGGTCAGTGGAGGCAAAACACATGCAGTAACAGGCATGGCGCATGCTATGGACATTAGCATACATGTCTAAGGGACTCTTGAAACATACAATGTTGGTTTGAGACTCACATGCATCATGGGTCATGCCTATCACATGCACACACTTCACCATAGTTTCATCCCGGACACAGTGGATACAAGGATGACTAGGCTGCATCAGTGAATCTGAACATTGTCACAGACATGTGTCATGCATCCATGGCATTCACAAGTCACAGACACGCAGGTCAGACACACAGACATGGACACCATACATGTACATGCCATCAGCACCCATCCCTCACCCCCACCCATGCCCAGGAACAGAGACTGGCATGCTCTCATGTGTCCATTCCGCATAGAGCTCCCCATGTTGCATTTAAACACATGCACCAACCATGTGGTTCACACATTACTGGTCTCAGATGCATGACCATGATGTTCCTGCACACACACATACGTACATGGCCTATGCCACACATACAGGCAAGTATCAGACAACCAGCACGCTGCAACATGCCCTGTCTCACACAGCAATGCTTGGCCACTTACCACTCAACTCCAGATGTGTCTGCCTCTCAAGGATCTGGGCGTGGAGCGCTGGGCGTACGCGTTCCAGGACCCTCAGCTGGATGGTACTCATGCGGCCCCGGCCCCCCTCCACAAGGCGCCGGGCCTTTAAGAGGGTCCTGGACCTCAAATCCTCCCAGCGCTTCTTGACTTGCTTGATGTTGCGGGTTGCAACCCCCTCCGCGTTGATGGCAACCACAAAGTCGTCCCAGATCCTGTCCCGTCCTTCCTTGTTGGCGCGTGATGATCCGAAGAGGGCATCATAATGCCCCAGGACAAGCTCCACCAGGACACCAACTTCCTTCTGACTGAAGATGGTGGCCTTCTGCCCCTCTGGCTGGGGATCGCCAGTGGTCTCAGATGGTGTTTGCCCTGACATGGCGACCCCCGAGGCAGGCGTGGGTGGGTAACTGGGTCCTGGGGCTGGGCTGTGGAGCGATGGTATACCAGTTGGGAGTCTTCTGTTCCAGCAGGGGTGGACACAACAACTGGACCCCTGCAGATGGCAGATGTGCAGGCACAAAATGGCAGGGCACGATGGCAGCAGGCAGGCATGCAGCAGCAGATGCCTCGTGGGAGGCTGCTCGGGGCTCTGGGGGGCAAAAATTCGGCCTTTTGGGGAGGAGCGTGGTCTTCCGTGTGTTTACGCGTGGCCAGCTTGATACAGAGTGATTTGGCACGTGAAATTCTTGCACGTCAGCGTGTAATTCGAGGAAAGGCCCTTAGCGCGTAAGCACGTCAGCACGCATACGCAATTTCATTGGACCAAAGGCCCTCAGCGCGTAAGCGCGTCTTTGACGTATCACACACGGGCCTGTACGTGCTTTTCGTGGGGTGTGGTGTATGTGTTTTCCAGGTGTTGGGGTTCACATGCTATTACTTCACAGCGTGTGGGTGTTGGTTATGCGTTCTTCTACACGCAAGGCAGACGGTGAGTCGTACGCCGCTCGCCCAGGCCCAAGCGCGTGTGATACTTCACGCGCACCCCTGAAATACATGTACCCAGGCCAGTCGCAGGTGGAACTTCACGCGCACCCCTGAAATACACGTACACAGGCCAGTCGCAGGTGAAACTTCACGCGCACCCCTGAAATACACGTACCCAGGCCAATCGCGTGTGAAATTTCACGCACAGCCCTGAAATACACGTACCCATGCCCTGTCTCACACAGCAATGCTTGGCCACTTACCGCTCAACTCCAGATGGGTCTGCCTCTCAAGGATCTGGGCGTGGAGCGCTGGGCGTACGCCTTCCAGGACCCTCAGCTGGATGGTACTCATGCAGCCCCGGCCCCCCTCCACAAGGCACCGGGCCTTTAAGAGGGTCCTGGACCTCAAGTCCTCCCAGCACTTCTTGACTTGCTTGATGTTGCGGGTTGCCACCCCCTCCGCGTTGATGGCAACCACAAAGTCGTCCCAGATCCCGTCCCGTCCTTCCTTGTTGGCGCGTGATGATCCGAAGAGGGCATCATAGTGCCCCAGGACAAGCTCCACCAGGACACCAACTTCCTTCTGACTGAAGATGGTGGCCCTCTGCCCCTCTGGCTGGGGGTCGCCAGTGGTCTCAGATGGTGTTTGCCCTGACATGGCGACCCCCGAGGCAGGCGTGGGTGGGTAACTGGGTCCTGGGGCTGGGCTGTGGAGCAATGGTATACCAGTCGGGAGTCTTCTGTTCCAGCAGGGGTGGACACAACAACTGGACCCCTGCAGATGGCAGATGTGCAGGCACAAAATGGCAGGGCACGATGGCAGCAGGCAGGCATGCAGCAGCAGATGCCTCGTGGGAGGCTGCTCGGGGCTCTGGGGGGCAAAAATTCGGCCTTTTGGGAAGGAGCGTGGTCTTCCGTGTGTTTTTGCGTGGCCAGCTTGATACAGAGTGATTTGGCACGTGAAATTCTTGCACGTAAGCGTGTAATTCGAGGAAAGGCCCTTAGCGCGTAAGCACGTCAGCACGCATACGTGATTTCATTGGACCAAAGGCCCTCAGCGCGTAAGCGCGTCTTTGACGTATCATGCACGGGCCTGTACGTGCTTTTCGTGGGGTGTGGTGTGTGTGTTTTCCAGGTGTTGGGGTTCACATGCTATTACTTCACAGCGTGTGGGTGTTGGTTACGCGTTCTTCTACACGCAAGGCAGACGGTGAGTGGTACGCCGCTCGCCCAGGCCCAATCCTGTGTGAAACTTCACGCGCACCCCTGAATTACATGTATCCAGACCAGTCGCTGGTGGAACTTCACGCACACCCCTGAAATACACGTACACAGGCCAGTCGCAGGTGAAACTTCACGCGCACCCCTGAAATACACGTACCCAGGCCAATCGCGTGTGAAACTTCACGCGCACCCCTGAAATACACGTACCCAGGCCAATCGCGTGTGGAACTTCACGCGCACCCCTGAAATACACGTACCCAGGCCAATCGCGTGTGAAACTTCACGCGCACCCCTGAAATACACGTACCCAGGCCAATCGCGTGTGGAACTACACGCGCACCCCTGAAATACACATACCCAGGCCAATCGCATGTGGAACTTCACGTGCACCCCTGAAATACACGTACCCAGGCCAATCGCGTGTGAAACTTCACGCACACCCCTGAAATACACGTACCCAGGCCAATCGCGTGAGGAACTTCACGCGCACCCCTGAAATACACGTACCCAGGCCAAATGCGTGTGAAACTTCACACGCACCCCTGAAATACACATACCCAGGCCAATAGCGTGTGGAACTTCACGCACACCCTGAAATACACGTATCCAGGCCAATAGCGTGTAAAACTTCCCGCAAACCCCAGATTTACACGTACCCCGCTCGACCAAGGCCTATCGCGTGTGAAACTTCACGCGAACCCCTGTAATACACGTGCCCCGCTCCCCCAGGGCAAATAGCATGTAGAACTTCCCACGCACCCCCGAAATACACGCACACGCTATTTTTCACACAGTGGGTGTCCGAGTTTGTCGCGTACCCCTTTGCACGTCATTTGTCCTAGAGGCCCACAGTATGGGACATTCTACATAGCTGTATATACCTGCTTTTTGTGGGCGCACATTTTGGCGCACATTTTTTTCATGCGCAGGGACGCGACCGCCTGCCTTCGTGTGGCGGACGTGTTTAGGCCTGTGCGCGTCTTTGCTCGTGCGCTGTTTTGCACTATTCAATTCCATGAATACATGTTGTAGGCGAGCGTGTGGGCGTTCCGCGCACTTGCCTCCTGTACTTCCCCCGTGACGCCCACATTTTCATGAGTTGTTCCCCATTCCGCGTGTCACACCCCGTGTTCCGCCTACTTTTGTTATGTGCGCCGCGCTATATGCGCTTTCACTGTGGCCTTAGCGCACGCCATTAGATGACCTGTGCGCCGGCATGTGCCGCACACTTTTTCAGCGCACATCCCAGATTTTACTCGCGCACGGACTTCCATGAATAGATGTGCGCTGGTTTCCCTGCTATATTCGCACTTGCACTGCGATTTTCGCACTTTCACTGTGAATCGCACATTTTCGCACGCTTGCGCCGATATTTTCAGCGCACATTAATTCCATGAATCGGCCTGTGTGTTACCAATGTCTATCAATGCTTTGTCTAGGGTAAGACCATGTGATTTATGAATGGTGACTGCGTATGCAAGAGTTAGAGAAAATTGTTCTCTGCGTACATACATTTCTTTGAATGGAAGAAATCGAGCTGTTGAGCGTCCTATCCTTTTCACTTCTGAAAGTTTGTCAAAGAGAATATTGACGAACTGAATGTTGTTGTCACGTGGGTATGTTTGAAAGCCAACAACTGTAGCCAGTGCTCCATTAACTAGTCCTTGATCTACGTTAAGGTTACGTTTAAGCATTACTCTGCAATTTAAGGATAATTTTAATATTTGTTCCAATCCAGCTGTGCTGGAGATTGAATTTTCTAAACTATTTAGTCTTGTTGTGGCTTGTTCACACATGGGTAGTGTCATACCGTGTATGTCTAGTTTGTCTGTGGTGCTAATTTCAATTATTGGTTGCATTTCTTTTTTTAACATTGTTTCATTGAATTTGAAACAGCTTGCAAGAGTTGGCATTAAGGCCATACAATTGACATTTTTGTGGGCTAATTGTTCCATAACATCCGTAGCACATGCATTATCGCCATAACGTGCATGAATGTGCAGGGTTTTCAATATTGCTTGTGCTTCTTGAGATAGTATACCAACTCTAATACTTTTTAAGATGTTGGCATAAGTGAGATCTGCAGATTGCCGCATGTTTTTTGTTAATTCTCTGTATTGGAAATGTTGCCAAAGGTTGACATTTCCTATGCTGCCAACAGTTTTACGGCAGAGTTTGTGTCCTAAGGTTTTAAAAATAGGCTCACCTTTCACTGGTGTCAATTGAAGAAGATCTCCGAAAACAATAATGTGTTTTCCTCCAAAGAGCACTTCGTAGTTTGTTTTGAGTACTTCTTGTAATCTGAGGTGAATGAAAGCCAACATTAGGTTGGAGACCATGCTCACTTCATCTGTTAGTAGCATTTCCATTTGTTTTAAAACTCTGCGTAGTTCCATTGCAGCTTTTGTAGAAAGTTTGTAATAGTCTAATTTGTTTTGGTGTTCTACTGGCAGGAGTAGTAATCGGTGTAAAGTGACACCGCCTATGTTGTAGGCAGCTAAACCTGTGGGTGCAGTTACAACAGCTGACAGTGGGCCTCATTAGGACCCTGGCGGTAAGGGGTTTACGCCAGCGTTAGCTGCGCCGACCCCTTACCGCCAACTACGAGTTCCCAAAGCGCCATGGTCACTTTTACAACCGCTTTTTGCGGGCGTAAAAATCCATGGCGCTATGGGACCTTGGTGTTAATTACGCCACCGTAATGTACGGTGGCGTAATTAACGCCTTCCCCACTCCCATTGAGCCCTATGGGGCCGAAATGGGAATGGGGAAGGGTAAATGGGTCAATGGGGACTTACCGCCCCGCCAACCTCGGAATGGGACGGTAAGTCCGCCATCCGCCATGGCGTAAACGGACTTTACGCCATGGCGGAAAAGTCCGCCGATGGCGGAAAAAATCCGCCAGGGTCGTAATGAGGGCCAGTTTGTTGTTTGTCAATTGTTGAAGGAATTTGCTGATGATTTTGATTAAGAATGTTTTGCCAGAACCAGCTTCACCACTGATGTACAGTAGTATAGGTTTGTAATTTTGGCAGGTGCATTCTTTGTTTTCATGTTGTACACCATGTGCAATTTCTTTTGTTACTTCTTGAAAAATGCTACGTTGCTCATTGTTTAGTTTTGATTGTAGTATAGTTAAGTCTTCTTTATCTTCATAATGACACATGGGGCCTCATTACAAATCAGGCGGTCCGGAAATAACGGTGGCGGTAAACCCGCCGCCCCCGTTGTTTCCGGACCGCCTGATGCCGACTCCTGCAGGCGGGAGGTGATGTTCTCGCCAGGTTTGACCTGGCGGGTTTAACACCGCCCGCCTACAGGCGGACAAGGAAACACCGGCAGCATTACGAGATGCTGCCAGTGTTTCCATGATCCCCATTCCCATTGAGTCCTATATGATGGGGATTAACACCATTCCGCCTCCGTGATTCCCGGGAAACCGGGGTTGTAATGCCCCGGTAATTCCGGGAATCACGGAGGCGGAATGGTAATACGAGTCCGGCGGTAACCAGGCGGATTTACCGCCTCGGTTACCGCCGGACTCGTAATGAGGCCCACAGTGTTTTCTACTTCCGTCATAGCTAATTCTGCCACATTTGTTATTAGTGGCTGTCCCAGTGGTTCTTGGCTTCCTGTTACTGAAGGTTGACTACTGTCAGGGGTATCCTTATCTAGTTGGGCCTGGAGTTCTTCTTCGTGTTGCTGTTCATTGTGCAACATTGTTTTGTAGTGTGTAAAGTTTACATCAGTTATAGTGCTTTCATTTGCTTTGAAAGCGTCTTCTTAGGAGTCATAGTTATCTAGTATTTCTTCTTTTTTCTCCATGGTTTAAAGAGTTGTAGCAGGGACATGTAATATAGTTCTTTATGTTGAGGAGTCTTTAATGACAATTTGGACAATTTGATATGATTTGATATGATTAATTAAATTTGGTTTGGTGACTTTTACTAAGCTGCATTCACAATTTGACACTCTGTATCTACCTTTTTTTTCATCAGGTTTTATATTATTTTTGTATTTGAACTTTTGGGCTATGTGGTATAGACACATGGTTTCCAAAGTGGTACTTCTGTTTGGGTAGTATGTGTCCAGCAAATTGTTTTTTAAAATGTCTTGGCTGTTGGGATCATGTTTGGCTATTGTTTCTATGTCGTCGTATGATTTCAGAACTCTTTTTCTAGATTTAGCAGGACCAAGACTTAGCCATACTATATTTTCAGATTTTCGATACAAAGCAGTACCGGTTAAACGATCTGCTGCTTTATAGGAGCCACATTCTCTATGGGAGAGCATTTTTATGCCCAAGCTGTTTAATTTCTGAGACAGTGTTTTGTCTGATAACAGGTCATTCCAGAGGTCTTGGAGCTCTGTTTTTTCTGCTTTGGTTAAGTATTCTGGAACATATCGTGCAACTGCAGTGGAATTGTCTACAATGTACTGCACATCTATGTTTGCATTCCGTAAGTGGGCAATGATTTTTTTCTTCTGTTCTTTTTATGTAATATGTATTTTTAGGTGATTTACCTTTAACACTATATCTAACTTAAGACATGAAGTTGTTTACTTGACCTGTTTTTGTAACTGGTCTAGGGGTACCAAAGCGGCACTTGGTGTAGTATTTCCCTTTGTTTTTGTATTTGCGACGACAATATTTGCCACATTTGTGTCTTTGAAATTGTAATATTTGTGCATGAAGATCACTATTTTTTGCTTCCGATGGAATTTCACAAGTGACATATTTTTCGATAAACTGTAACACAGTGGCATCATTGTCTTGACCAAATTTAGGAGCATCTTTAATCCATAAAAGCATGTGGATATGTGGTGCTCCTCTGGCTTGGTATTCTTTTCTCCATAAGAAGTGTTGCACTTCTCCGAGGGGAGGAACAGTTTTATTACAAATAAAGTGTAGCATAGCAATGAAGCGATGGTGAAAATATCTTGAAACATTAACAGGATCTAGAGAACAAAGTTCTCCAGGTGTTAGTATATCTATGTTTGTTTTGTTTTTGTTTGATATGCGTAGGAAATCATGTAAATCTTCCCATGCATATTCTGCACAACTTAATGTAACAAACCAAGTGGGTGGGCCAAGGTTTCTTATCATACAACGTACATCTCCATGACGTCGGAACCAGTACTCTTTAGTACCACGCATGTTTGCTAATAGATTTGTAATACTTGATTGTAAAACTTCATCTTTTTGTTGCATTTTTTGTAATAATTGTGTAGCTGACATATTTTGAAAGTGGGTTCCTGATTTTAATGTGTGTGCAACTCCGTAACATAGAGTTGCTAGTTCACTTTCAAAGAGTAGGTGGAATATGTATCCACATTTTGTCTAAATCTGGGATCTTCAGAGTACATCCGTAACGAGCGGTATTCTGATGCTGTTATTTGAATAGGTCTATCATCGTACCTTCCTCCTTTGCCAGTAGGAAAGAGTAGAGGAAAAGCACATGCTTCTATACTTTTTTCCCATATGCTGATTGGTGATCCTTTTGTTTGTCGCATTTGGTACGTTTCTAGTGCATCTTCTACGGTGTCATTAGAGTGCAATGGATGAATTGTATAATGGTCTAAAGTATTGGATACTGTAGCAGGATCTAGAAGCTCAACTTGACCAGCTTCTGGTGACTCTTGAATTATTTCAGTGGTTTCCTTCAAGTTTTCTTCAATATTAATTTCTTTGTAGTATTCATTATTGTCTTTTAGATATTGCAAGTCTTGTCTAACTTTATGTAAATCTACCAGTTGTTGCCAAATTTTTTTGACATTTGTAGGTACACCATTTACTAAGATAATTAAAGATTGCTCCATTGGACGTTGCACTCACAGAGTGTGCACATTTTGTTTTAGATCTAATGGTAAATACACTACTTTTCCACGAATGCCTTTCACCAATTCAGAGGGAGGTAATTTTGCTGTTTTTGGTTAAAGGAGTATTATTGCTTGAAAGGGGTGCACTGTTTGAATTATGATGCTCTCATATAAATTGAGTTGTTGTAGGGGTTTTGGTAGTGGAAATAATTCCAAATTATTTGTGATAGCACGTGAAGGAGTTTGGTTGTTGTTAAGTTTTGTAGTGCAGTAACTGCAAAGTATTAAGGGATCAGTTATTTGGTATTTGTTTTCTGCTATAAGGTAGA
Organism: Ambystoma mexicanum; assembly: GCF_040938575.1. Classification (NCBI taxonomy): domain Eukaryota; kingdom Metazoa; phylum Chordata; class Amphibia; order Caudata; family Ambystomatidae; genus Ambystoma; species Ambystoma mexicanum. Next base: position 1,041,330,335 of record NC_090922.1, on the reverse strand, counting down.
GAGCTAATTCAAACAATTTAGAATCTTCATTGTCTTCTATTTTGTATGTTAGGTCTACAGTTTTTGTGTTACTTTTATAAAAAGTTCTGCCGCAACATACACACACATGGTTTGGTACTTCAGCAGATGTACTTTTAAATTTCAGTATTTCTTTTTTGTATGTGTGTAGTAAAAGGTTGCCATGCATAGAATTGTTGCTAATTTGTTTTAAAGCTATTTCATTCTGTAAGTGGCTTTCACTTCCAAAATATTTTTTCTGGATATAGTCGATTCCTTCAAGTAGGTCTTTTGCTGTACCATGTAGAAGAATGTCATTTAAATTGGCTAGTGCTAAAGCAGGACTTTCAGCATAGTACAGTTTAAAGATTAGATTTCTTATAGTTGAATGATGTGTTGATACCATTTTGATATGATGGAAGGTGGTTTTGCAAGTAGGTCTTGAAATGCAGGCCAATGAATGTCCTTGTAGTCCTGTGTACTTGCGCACTGGACAGGTATCCATATTTTGCAGTAGTTTAATGTTGATTTTGTCTTTGCCTTTCACATACTGATTGAGGAATTGGCGTAAAGACTTGAAAGACTTTTTGGGAATGTTACACATTGACGTGCATGGCCATTTGTATACTAGACGTTCTGATTCAGTTGAACGGAGAGGTAATAGAAGTTTTCTGGGGATATTTTGTAAGAAGTATTTCTTGTTCTATTATGGTATTATTAACTTTTTCATAACCTCGTCCACTGCTATGTATGGCAATTGTATTTGTTTGCTTTTGTTTGTATGTTTCTTCAATAAAATATGGTGCTGTGCTTGTAGTGTGACTCCACTCACCTCCACAGATTTTTAGGAAGTTATTTTTGTTGACATTTAGTTTATTGAGAAGTCTTTTTTGGAATTTACTCATTAGTTTTGTTAGTGGTTTCATTTTGTTTAACACTAAAATAAATAACTTTATTTTGAGAAGGATTACACTGTCTATCAAAGCTTCTAAGATTAATTTCCTACGGTAGGTTTTAAGGGTTGTGCATGACTTGTTTTTATAAGATTTTGAAGGACTCTGTGGAGGAACATTTTTGCTTAAATACTTTTTTTGGTATGCTTACTTGGCACTATATCAAGATTTATAGGAGCAGTTTTATCAGTAGTGGTAGCTATATTCTTGTTAATTGTTTTCTGTTTCGTTTTACATTTTGATAGAGGAGGCAAAGTTTCTGTACTTGAAGCTTGTTTTGTTTCGCTAAATGACTGTATTAGCTGTTTTGTTTGAACTTTTTTTACAAATTCTGCTAGAGATGGATGCTTATTTTGGACACTGCTGTTTTCTACGGCCTTGATTTTTGGTCGGCATTCTTTAGGGTCTGTTTAAAAAAATAAAGAAGGTATGGGTTGGGATGTTCTGCAATGTATGTGTGCTGTGTGCATGAGTGTCTGAGTATGATGATAAAGATGTATGTGATGGTGTGTGATTGTGCATTGTGCAACTACAGCTAGTTGGGATGGGTATTCTTGAATTTATGTGCTACTAAACTGGGGTTCAGATGACAGTAGAAAGTAAGCTAGAGGTGAGGAGAAGCACAAATAGTAAATCTAATAGTATACAATTAAAATAGTTGTTTGTTCTATAATATTAAAATTCTAGGGGCTGAGTTATGTCATTTGTGTGCCGAGAAATTTGAATTTGTGCGACATTCTGCCTGTAAATCTCTGTTTAACAAATGGGGATTTGTGGACAGAATATTATGGTGGTATGGTGGTATTTAACTTACTTTTTTGTGGAATGAGCAGGTTTCTTCTTAGTTGTTGTTTGTACTTCGAATTCTGCTGCTGCTTTTCAGGAGAGTGGTCTTCACTGCAATTGTAAAGGAAATAAATTAGTAATTTTGTTTGTATATAGCACTGATGTTAATTTAGACATTGATTTTTATGTTTTTGTAAGTATTGTTGTTTGATATTTGAACATAGTGTGTGCATGCAATTTTGTTTGACTTTGTGCACTCTTTATATTTTACTTTAAATATGTTAGTTCAACATGCTTTGCAAATGTGTGTGTAAAAAGAAATTAAATAGCAGATAGGTTTGGAAGTGACAGTTGATTATAGCAGATGGGAAAAATGACAGTAAGTTCATTTTATAGGTTATACAAGCTAAAGGTCAGTTAATCTGTTTATATGAATGCATAAGAATTGTACATGTACTACACAGAAAATATGCATACCTGTAGTTTGTGTTCATGCATATGGATATGCATGCAGCTGCAAGTAGATGGAGTTAGATGTAGAGGTCTTGGATGTGATTGGTGGATGATCGTGTGACTGCTTAGCTATATCCAATGAGGGAATGGCACAGAGAGTGAAATGGAAATGGTAATGGTAGAAGGACTGTCCATGTTACGATATGTCCGCGGACATGGCGGTAGTCCGCGGACATCGCATGTTACATCCGGGGATTTTGGGGTGGGGAGGCATGCAAATGAGAATGAGCAGAGCAAGGGATTGGTCAGTAAAATTTAGTGGGTGTGTTGTGCCAGGAGAGAGTTTGTCAGATACTCTTTTTCCTGAGAGAAGAACAGATAGCTATGGCTGTGTGTTTCAGAAAACAGATTGTTTGGATTTTGGGAGACTCATGGATACATTGGTTGAAGGTACATGCTGCGGAGTAGCTGTAGATCTTGGATTCCCAGATGTGGAAGTGCACTGGCATGGAGTACGTAGAATGAAGTGGTTGGACTTGCTACCTCTCTGTGCTACTTTGGAGACAGAGCATCATCCAGACATAATTGTAATTCATTGTGGAGGGAACAGTTTAGGACATGTGTCTGGAATTTCTTTGCAATTTGCAATGAAAGAAGGACTTGGGAAGGTCATGGACATGTTTCCAAATTCTCAAGTAATTTTTTCTCGGATTGCGCAGAGACAAATGTGGCTGCGTTCTTCTTCATTTGATCCACAAATGGAGAAAGCAAGGCGCAATGTCAATAAGGCTGTTTGTGCCTTTCTAACAGATGTTGGCATGCCCTCTTTTCACAATGAAAATATTATGTTTTGTAGCACATACATTTTTCGCAGAGATGGAGTCCATCTTACTTATGCTGGCAATCAGATTTTTCTGAGAAATGTACAAAATGCATTGCAGCCTTTTTTGGAATTACAGCATCCATCTTGTAGTAGGTGTTGACCATTTCAAGTTTTTCAAACACAAACAAACACCACCAAAAGGCTCTTTTCAGAGCCACCACTTCCTTCCAGACAAAAGAGCAATGGTTATGATAGGGCAGAGCCCCAACATTTTAGATGTCCGCAAACTGTCCGCAGACTTCTAAAAAATACACAAAGCCCTGCTCCATTATTTTCCACTTCTATTTTTAAACTGTGAAAGGCGGCTCTGAAAAGAGCCTTTTTTTATTTTTGTTTTTTTATATATTTTTTTGTTTTTTTTACACACGACACACTAGGATAGGAGGGAAAAGGAGGGTAAGGGGGGACACCAACCACGGTGATAAGAAAGGGCGGGTGGAGAGGAAGATGTAGGGTGGGCCTTACTTAGGTAGTGAGCAGGTCTTCTCATGCTCTGAGACCAGAGTCTCAAAAGCTCTTCGAAGTCTCTCCCCACTGCAGAGTACTGCGTCACAGTACATATACACAACTGTGACCCTCGAAAGGTAAGAGTCATCAGCATTGTGAATGGCCTGTGAGGCAGCTGGAGGAATACGCTGTCCCACAGGAGTGTTCCTTGTGGTGACAGGATCGGAAACGGAGGATGTAGTAGAGGAAGTCAACCTACTACGCTCTTCGCAAGGTACAACCTTGCGAATGGCCCCAGCGTGGAATGACCTTAGGTGTCGCTTCATAGTAGTCGTACCAAAGCTGTACGAACCAAGCCTCCCGCGACTGAGCACCATTTTGAACTCTTTGCAGGTGACTTGGTTCGCACGCGCCTTAGGTCCGTTACCATGAATGGTAAATAACCGCCACACCCAAGACTCACGGCGAGTGCTGGTAGTAGGGACTTTCACTACCTCATTCTCGTCATTCTCTTCATCCACCTCTGCATCCTCACTCCTGTTCCCCTCTTCAGGCCCTTGGGGAGGTGGTGGTGGTGGAGGGGGTGGGGGTGGTGCTGAGGCAGATGTAGCACCAGGGGACAGTAGTGCAGCCATGGATGCCATCAGGTTTCAGAAATAAATCTGGAAAATTGGCACCAGAAATGCACTGTGTTCTGTAAGATAGCCAGAAACACAATGAGGATGAGCTCTAGGGTGTGGCCTTTTATAGGGGTGCCTGTGCGCGGTTCGCAGACACCCGTGCTGTCCGCGGACAGATCGAACACCAAAAAAAGGTTCAAAAAGTCCCAAAAAGTATGTAGAAAGTTAGGATTACTGTCTGGGACTTGTGCTATGGTGATTTATTATTGAAAAATATTGTGGATTGCCTGAAAAGGTCATTTTAAATTGTTCGTGGACACGAACAGTGTCCGCAGTCAGAACACACGCTCAGCGTTGGCGTGGTCACATGATAGCTTTGCAAACATGTCCGCAAAGGGAACCGGTGTCCGCAGGACACCAAATGCACGGGAACTATTTTGCGCATGCGCGTTGGTGTTCTACGGACACTGTTCGGGTCCTGAAACTAATTAAAAGTGCGACACAAGCGAAACGAACAGTTAAGAACAGGCGTTTGTTCTTAGAACAGTTTCAATCCGCTTGCGAACAATACGGACAGGCATAGCGTCCTCAGGACACCCCATTTTGATTATTTACAAACATGTCAGGACAACGCGTGTGTTCTTAGAATAGTTTCAACTCGCTTGTGAACAATACGGACAGCGTCCTCAGGACACCCCCATTTTGATTATTTACGAACATTTCAGGATATTGCCTGTGTTCTTAGAACAGTTTCAACTTGCCTGCGAACAATACAGACAGACATAGTGTCCTGAGGACACCCTCATTTTGTTTATTTATGAACATCCGGAACACTTGATGTGTTCTTAGAAGAGTTTCAACCTGCCTACGAACAGCACGGACAGGTCTAGCGTCCTCAGGACACCCTCATTTTGTTTATTTACGAACTTTTCAGGACACCGCGTGTGTTAGTTTGATTACGGACATCCCGGACACAAATGTGTTCTTAGAACAGTTTGGACTTGTTTGCGAACATTACAGACATGCATAATGTTCTTAGAACATCTCCATTTTGGTTCATTGCTGATATCCTGGACATCTCGTATGTTCTTAGAACAGTTTCAACTTGCTAGTGAACAGTACAGACAGGTATAGTGTTCTTAGGACACCTCCATTTTCGTTTCTTCACGGACATTCCGGACACCCGCGCTGTCCGCAGACACATCAACTGCTTTTAAAAAAAAACAAGAAATGAATTAGGACACATATAATAATTTTACTTTATTATATATGGATGTTAAATTTATGACAGAGAAGGTGAAGCAGAAACTGAGACAAACACAGGAGCATTGGGGGTTTCAAGAGGATTCATATGAGGTGAAGAAGGGATAGATGTCTCATCAAAAAGTTTTTGTTCATGGAGAGGGTTTGTGGATAATTGACTGGGATATGGTGAGGGGGGACAGGTACATGTGGGACAATGGTATTTAGTTTTTTGTTTCAAATGATCCTCCACAACGGAGTCGGTGCAGAGTCTCGTGAGTCTGCTTTGCCTGCTGGACCGCTGTTGGAACTTTACAGTCCTCTTTCTACCTTCATTAACTGAGAGGGGTGTGCTCATAACCCCCTGTACTCCGCGGAGCGGCGCGGAGTCGGTGCAGAGTCTCGTGAGTCTGCTTTGCCTGCTGGACCGCTGTTGGAACTTTACAGTCCTCTTTCTACCTTCATCAACTGAGAGGGGTGTGCTCATAACCCCCTGTACTTCGCGGAGCGGCGCGGAGTCGGTGCAGAGTCTTGTGAGTCTGCTTTGCCTGCTGGACCGCTGTTGGAACTTTACAGTCCTCTTTCTACCTTCATCAACTGAGAGGGGTGTGCTCATAACCCCCTGTACTCCGCGGAGCGGCACGGAGTCGGTGCAGAGTCTCGTGAGTCTGCTTTGCCTGCTGGACCGCTGTTGGAACTTTACAGTCCTCTTTCTACCTTCATCAACTGAGAGGGGTGTGCTCATAACCCCCTGTACTCCGCGGAGCGGCGCGGAGTCGGTGCAGAGTCTCGTGAGTCTGCTTTGCCTGCTGGACCGCTGTTGGAACTTTACAGTCCTCTTTCTACCTTCATCAACTGAGAGGGGTGTACTCATAACCCCCTGTATTCCGTGGAGCGGCGCGGAGTCGGTGCAGAGTCTCGTGAGTCTCTGGAGGCTCCTAAGGCTCAAGGGGCACAACCCCCATCACACAACCCCCATGGATCGAGGAAAAATATCTAAAGTGCTGACAAGAATCATACATCATCCCTTTACCCGTCTGCAGCTGAAACGCGCTGAAGAAGGATCTGAAGGAACTTTACCTGTGCCCTGGAACCGCTTTGCCGTGTCTACTACAACAGCGGGGAGCAATCAAGTAAGCAATCAAGTAAGGAAATCCAAATCTCACTCTTCCCCAGCCGCACGCATAATATCATTGCCGCGCGTGTCAATGGAAGACACGAGCGTTTGTGCTAGCGATGTGCGAACCACGCATGCTGTTGTTTCTTGTGTTAATCGCTCCTACAGTGAGCCAGACTGTTGCCTTTCTCCCGATAGCCTATTGAGCTTAAAAAAAACAGGAAATGTTTCTATTAACTCTGCCTGCAGAGTGAATGAAGGGGGGCCCCGTGATAGTGAAGTATGGAGAGAAGGTAATGGAGTCCAGCTAAGTAATATGAACACGAGTGTAAGTTATCCTCCTGGGAGTGGTGCACAAGCGCTGGGAGAGTCTTCATTTGTAGACGATGTTGTCGGCTCTGACGGAGCCCAACTCCCATGCGTACAATCCGTTGACTTGGCAGGGCCTGTATGCTTACCGGGAGATGCAGTGTTAGCTGTTGATATGCGGGGGTCAACAAACCGCAAATCGCAACGGCTAACCTCGGAAGCTACTGGCTCATGGCTTGAATGTACTTCCGATACTACTTCCCTGATAACCATGACTTCTCACACAGGGAGTTCTTCACTGTCCCCCAAGTCTTGTGTCTCTCAACCTCTGTTAGAAGCTACCAGCCCCTCGTCTCCCAATAAAACTTCCTCCAAAGCGGAGAAAAGAGTCCACGTCAACGAAGTACCGATAAGTAATTTGTCTGAAATTATGACAGAAGCAGAGGAACGAGGTGTTAGAGAAGCTAAATGCAACTATCCCTCCTCTAACTGTATCAACCTTAATGACTCGAAAACTCCTTACGTTGAAAAAGCAATTCCTTGGCCATAGTGAACAAACTCCTCTTGGATTTAACAAAAATGAACAGCTCATTGAATGCCAAATTAACATCAAATGACATTGATCCGAAAAGTGGACTGACCATCATTGAAACCTGTTCTATGGCAAATGAGCTTGAGGTTAACGTACGACCAAGCAGCGAATGGCCAAGGGGTCTTAGAAAAAGAAGACGAATGGCTTCCAGTAAATCTTCCCCCATACCTTGCTCCCAAAATAGAAACCAACGGAACGGAATTTCTTTGCCTCAAACCTCTCCAGCGTCACCTAGAGGTTACACGAAAACCAATACAAGGCTGCCTATATCTTCATGTAATGAGGAGCTGTCTGACTTTTCATCTCTGGACGAATCACTGAATGCCTCTCCTATTAGACATCAGCCTCCCAAAGGGAAATCATCCAACTACAGAAAATCTGCCTCCCAAACATTGAAAGATCTCAAGCTGCAGAATATGGTGAAAGAAGCCTTAAATGATCTTAGACCGTTTGTTTTGTCCTCGCTGACCATAGCTATTGCTCCAATGCTCAAACTGTATAAGCAATTGAATCACAATGTCAAAGATCTAACTACACTTGCAGCATTGACAAACTCCAAACTTGCAACAGCAGAATTGTCGCATAATGGAGGAAATACCAAAATACAAGATTGTATCGAAAGATTTGAAACCTTAACCAAGGATCTTGCGGATCAGAAACGCTCAAACGTTGATGAGAAACGTCTAATGTCTGAAATAACATTGGCAGCGTTAAGCCTGCTGAAACCGGCTCAACCACCAAAGAGAACGTATGACGATTCCCATCCAGCTTCTTGGGAATCTGAGTCCGCAACACTAATGGCAGACACTTTATCAACTGTGCGGGAAGGGTGTGTCCTTCGCAAAAATGATCCAGGAAAGTCGTTGAGGACAATTGCTCCATTTTCAACAATGAATGGACGAGAGGAGGCAAATACCTCTAGGCCTCAAATAACGCAGCCGACTGTGAGTATTCCCCAGAGGGTTCCCCTGGGTGATGAAAGATCTATGAGCGAGGGAGTCAATCCCTCGGATGTGTCTCACTCAGATTCGTCACAAAAGCTACCATCGACTATTCGGGTTGCTGATTTTGTTATTCGTCTGCCAGACGTAAACATTATATCACCTCTTATCGTGCAATCTGAAACCCCAATGAAACCTCCCTCAGTTACTCCATCTACTCAACCTGAAAACAACTTGTTGGATGTAAGTATCCCTGTGCCATCTACGTCTGCTAATACTGAAGGAATTACTGGACTCTCAGAACAAGCCGCTGTTCTGACACAAAAGATAAAACTTATGAAATATTCCAGAAAGCAAGCATTGCCGATGTAAGCAAACTGCAGGAAAAAAAATCAAAGAATCAAAAATGCAAACGAAAAGGTAACAACATGGGATCAAGGAAATTTCTAAGAAATCTAAAATCAGTCAATGTATTTGTTAATACAGAAAAAGCAAATGAACCATCTAAAAAAGACCAACATAGATGTCCTGCAAAAGTGCCCGGACGACTCTGAACCGACAATTGTGATAGATGAAAGCGCCGAAACTGATGAGCAAGAGCTCTTAAATTTATCAGTCTATGAAGATGTGACAAATGCCGAAATAGACGATGAGGAGTCGGCACACAAAATCACAAGTCCTGAGGCCTTGGCAAAAATTGACCGGTCAAATTCTTCGAATGGGGCACCCCGAGCCAGTAACGGGCGAGTTTGTGAACTAATACTCCCGCCAACAGAAGCGATCCCGTTGGCCCCCATTGAAAACTCTAACAAATTCGAAACTATGGCGGAAAAAAGAAAGTGCCTGGGTGCTCGGAAAGAAGCCCCAAAATTTGGAACTGAAAATAGCTTAGCTTGCTGGAATGACCATAGCAAAACGCAGACTGAAGAAATGGATAAATCAAAACTTAACATGACTGACATGGCTGGTACAATTCAGCCCATCCTGAAGGATCCCAAAACAACCGCAACATCAAACGTGGCTAACAAAAACCAACGAAGTTCGCAACAAAACCTTTTCGTAAACAAAGACAAACTGGTAAAAACTGCCAAGTATATGCTAATATTGGAAAGAATATTGGACACTAAAGATGGCCTAACTTTGAATCGAAAAAATGTCCTTAGACTTTTACATCATGTTCCTGGACTTCAGTCAATTGTGTCCAATGACATTCAAACAGTGGCCTTCATCAATGATCATCAGAATGACAAAGTCGGACTGCATATAAATTCCAGACTTGTCTGTGATTTACTCCTAAATGCAGTCTCGTTCCTGCTATCCTTGGGCTTCGACATCCATGAGGTCTCTCAAAACAATATTGCAGACCCTTGTTCCACAAAGGCAATGGTAGCAATAGATAACAATTCGTCCTCAACCTACAAGGTTACCTTTGGAAACAATTCTAACTTAAATCTTCCCAATAAAGCTGTCATTACGACACCGAACAACAAGCCAGAAACCAACAAGGGATTAAACAGCCTCCCACAGGAAAAAGAAATGTGCAACTTGGGAGAAAACATCAAAATTACAATTTTGGGAACAAATTCTGCAGTTGCAAGCGAGCAAAACATTGATACACAAACTTTGGATGATAATAACACGACAAAAAATTGGAATTGGCTAGCTGGCGTTCTGGGAGGGTAATCTACCTAATGCCATCAGGGACGCTGTAGTCCCCACATGAATGTCCTCTCATGGAACACCCGAGGATTCATGCATTTATTTAATGAATCTAAAAGAAATCCATTGAATCGAACAGTGATTTGTCTGCAGGAAACGTGGCTGACTCTGTGCCCATTATCAGATGAGTATGAAATAGTTATGAACCCAGCCATAGCGAGAAAAAAAGGTCGCCCATCTGCTGGTTTAATAACAATGGTGAAAAAAAACTCGGGTTGGACAGTGAAAAGTGCCTGTAATTACACTCCATACATCCAACACACAATTGCAGAGGCTACTTCAATGAATCCCGGGAAAAAAATCCAGCTCAACATAATCAATTTATACTGGCATCATAAAGAAGCTGGTACATACAAATTTATGAATACAGTATTGGATCTAATTGACGCGATTAATAGCGAGCAACAAGTACCCAACATAATCTGCTGTGGTGATTTCAATCTATCATGCTTAAGGGACGTGCAAGATTCTGCAGCATCAACCACAACGCAAAAGTTGGCAGCAAAATGGTGCTCGGCCCTGCAAGAAAGAAACATAACAATGGCAAATGGGAACACTAGTGGAGATATTCCAGCACAAAAAACATGGAAAAGTGGAAAGTCATCTTCCACTATAGACTATTTCTTTATTTCTGACAATCTGAGCCAACGAGCTGTGGAACTAACAGTATTAGAAGATCTAAACAGTGACCACAGTAAGTTAACACTCACTCTGCTTTCTCCGATCGTAGTGAAACCAAACAGCTGGAGGAATCAGGTTGAAGTAGAATCTAACAGAATTCGCCTGAAAATAAAGCCATTTGAGGTGAAGCGGATTACAGATTTATACTATAACCTCATAACAACGTCAATAGACGCTAGCCTTGAATACACTGTTGTATTAGAACAGTTTATGACTATACATAATGGTTCAAAAAGACCGGACTTTGCTCCCAAACACTGCTATAATCACGAAAATGCAGTAAGAAAGAGGCAATTGAGAAAAGAGCTAAGACATCACGCAAAACTTGATCTTGATCAGCGACAGCTTGCAAAAAAAGCCTCAATGCAGCAATATAAAAACTGGCTAATTTCGCATAAAACCATCCAATACCAACAGGATAGCGAAGCCATGTTAGCGGTGCTTAGCAACAAGAATTCAGCCGACTTTTGGAATCTGATTAACAACATGAACTGTCAACAAAGTGCAATTCAGACAAACATGGTCCCGCAAGCTGAATGGGTTACTCATTTCGATTCGGTTTACAGAAAAAACAGCTCAACAATTGAACCTAAATTTCCGAAGCTCACCAAGTGGGATTTAAGGTTCGACAAGGAGAGCATAGCACAGAGCATCCTACGAGCATCTTCCTCAAGAGCACCGGGTCCCAATGGATTTACCAACCATCTAATAAAACAAAACCCAGAGGACTGGTCTGAGTTCCTCATGCTACTGTTTACACAGATCACGGAAGAAGCCACTATACCATCTAGCTGGAAATCAGCAATTATAATTCCCATCTTCAAGAATGGAAACAGAGCAGATCCGAAAAACTATAGGCCCATTGCATTATTAGATGTCCTTGGAAAAATCTTTGCTACCCAGCTACAAAACCAACTAATGAAATGGATTGAATCTACAAAACATCTGGACCTCCGTCAAACTGGTTTTGTCTGAGGCGTTGGCTGCGGCCGAAATCTGCTACTGTTGAACATTTTGAAAATGGATGCTATAAGAGCAAACAAGAAAATCTATCTTGCATTTGTGGATTTATCCCAGGCATTTGACAGCATAGACCGGGAATTATTATGGAAGAAAATGGTGACCTGGAACTGCCCTCTCAGTCTACTCTTGGCTATTAAAGCACTTCACACCGACACAGTGATAAGGGTGAGACTGAATCAACAAGGACTCCTCTCTGAGCCAATAAAAACTTATAGAGGAGTTAAACATGGTTACCCACTTGCTGCCATAATATTTAATCTGTTCATCTCAGACTTGGGGGCTGCCTTTGAAAATAACAATGCCTTTGCTCCAAAAATAAACGGAAATGAAGTAAATTGGCTCCTGTATGCGGACGATCTAGTCCTATTGGATTTAACACCAATAGGACTGCCACGGAAATTGCAGATCCTTGATCAATATGTCACGCAAAACAGATTAATTGTGAATTCCAAAAAATCTGTAATCCTAACTCTGCAAGATCTTCAAAAAAACAAAAAGAGAGAGGGCCTGAAAAAGTTTAAATGGAGAATTGGGAAGGAGGCCTTAAAAAGCATTGACCAGACCATGTATCTTGGTATGTGCATTAGCTCAAGTATCAACGAGTCTCCTTGGGTTGCGAAAACAAAGGATAAATGTAAACAACTAACAGCACAGGCCTGTATACTTAACAAGAAGTTTGCTAAACATTCATTAAAACCTGTCATGGACTTCTATAAAATGAAATTCAGTCCAGCAATTACACATGGAGCCAATAGTGCTCTGGGATGTCCAGACACATTATGGTCATCGCTTGAACATCACTTCTGGTCCAAAGTCTTGCGTCTCCCAATGGGCGTACCAACTGCTTGCATAAGATACGAGCTAAGTCTCTTGTCAATCAATGCAATAGTAACGTGGACCACTCTAAATGAATTTAGAAAAATAACCTCTGATTCAATTGCTCCTCAATACCAGATTTTAACCAGTGCAGACACAGGACACAGAACTGTATTCTGTCCCAATGGATAACACGCTGTGACACCATACTCAGTGATCTATGCACCAATAGAGAGTTACTCCATATGAATCCTGTCAAAGTAAAATTACTATTATGGCAGCAAGATTGGATTGATACAGGGGACATAAGAGGAACTCATAGAATTATGAAAACATTTCCAGCCGAAGCAAGAAAATTAAATGATCCTCAATCTTACTTGCTTAAGTTCCCAGATACTGCCCGTAGACTCCTTTATATGAAATTTCGCTTTAACCAATTCCCAAAAAGAGAAATGTTGGCAATTCGACAAAAAGATGGAGCTCCAATATTGACCTGTCGCTTATGCGGGGAGGAAAATGAAACATTGAAACACCTTATTCTGTTCTGCACACAACTGCGACAGGAACGATCTATTCACTTGAGAAAATATATTGTGGCAAAATCAACCCTGTCTGCTGAGGATTGGTGGGATATGATGCATCAAGACGTGGAACGCAGCCTAACAATCGAATTGACTTTCCTTCTTGAAAAGATGATCGAAAAGCTGGAAAAACATGAAAACGACATCAAAGTCGCTGTAACTTCAGCTTGAACATTGGCAATCTAAGAGTGTTTTGGACTGCAAACGCTCCTTACTTAGTCTTATGCCTCTCCCTCTCGCCTTCCTCTAGTCTTTCTGTCTATCTTTGCCCTTATTTTCCGATTGGAGCTCCTTCTGCAAATCTTCCTTCTGCAAATCTTTCTTCTTCAAGAATGAACTTTCGAATGTATTCTGAGATTTTCTTTTTTTTTCTATTTTTTAAAGGTTTGTAACAAACCAATAAAAATAATTTTAAAAAAATAATATTTCTTTTTGTTTACTATTTTCAATGTTTGTATGGTCTGTACAAAAAAAATATATATGTTAAATGTATATAAAATAATATTTATTAATTGGTTTATATAGAAAAGTGTCTACCATTAGGTTCACTATCTTCAGACATTTCCTCACGTGGGAAATGCTCCTCTAGCCACTCCAGAGTACTAGACATTTCTGTGAGAAAAAAAAATAATATCACTTTTTTTGTATTTTATACAGACATTTTAGAAATATATGAGTAAAATGAAGTACACTTACTAGTTTCTGGTAAGGTGTGTTCTTACTGGTCTGTAGATCTGCTGTTGCTCTTAGTTGTGAAGTTTCTGTGAGGTAATCATGTTGGAAGCCTATCTTTCTTCTTTTGGTATATTCAATTTTAGAACATATTGTATTTAAATGAATGGTTGATGTGTTATATATATGGGTTACACTTCTTGTGTATGTGTGCTGGTTTGGGAATTTGTGCAGTGTTCATATGTTATGATATAACAATTAAAGATACCCCCCAGACTTTTTGGGTAGTGCTGCTGTTGTCCGCACATGTCCGCGGACATTAGAAGAGCTCGTGGACATCAAATTCAGTAAAGGGGGTTCAGTATGTTCGATGTTACATGTACATAAAGTCAGAGATATTATTGTTAAGCTGTGCTACTAAAAACCTATGAAATTCAGTAAAAAAACTTTGTTAAAGGGACATTATGGTTAAGTTGCGCTACTAAAAACCTATGAAATTCAGCAAAAAAACGTTGTTAAAGGGACGTTATGGTTAAGTTGCGCTACTAAAAACCTATGAAATTCAGTAAAAAATATTTGTTAAAGGGACGTTATGGTTCCAAGTAAAACCGAAAACCCCCTGAAATTCGCCAGTTTTGGTAAGTTAAACAACCATAACTCGCGCTACTACTGTGCACTGCTAAGACTAACACCCAGGACATCAAAGATGACATCACAAATGTCATTGATGACATCACATGTGCATTTACTTTTCATAAAAAGTCTGTGCAATGCATTCTTAATATAATGTTCACAAAAAATTGTCAAGGATCATTTGCATAAATATCATGAGCTACTTGCTCATGATGAGTGCATTAATCAATACAATGATATAAATACATTCTATTATAAATTCTATCAAGTATACTAACATACTCATGTAGAAACATACGCATTGTGTGCAACATACATGATGGAAGTGTAATATACATAATTATGCGATATTCAATACTGAAATGATAACTACTTTCTTATTACAGTTTTGCATACTGTTACACATGTAATAAGTAGCTAATAAAACCTACTTACTACAGACAAAACACAAATAAATAACAACACATTCAAATATGAGTATATTCATGGAAAGTGAAATAAGCAAAAAAACAATAGCAGTAGCAGAACGTTTTCATAACCTAACTAATTATCTTTTTGTAGAGAAATGATTATTCTGTTTCAAAGGTGCAATTTACCCTATGTATCACATGATGTGACTGCACCCTAATGAAAGTAGTGTGAGTAAAATGTGTACAAATATGAATATATACAGGGAAAGTATAGTAATAAAAAAAAGAAATATCAAAAGTGCTGATAACCCTAATGATTATCTTAATGCACAGAAACAATTGCTGTCTTTCAAGCCTATGTCTTCCATTATGTATATGTTTCATATGATATGAATGGACCCTAAGAGAATTACTGTAAAAAAAACTTGAGGGATAACTCTACTAATATAGTACCTTTTCAATTGTTATTTCCTGCCTCCCACTGAAGAAAACCATGTGCCTAGATATGTCAGTAAAGGAATAAAGAGGGAGCCAGACATGTGATGTCATCAGTGATGTCATCAATGACATTTGTGATGTCATCTTTGATGTCCTGGGTGTTAGTCTTAGCAGTGCACTGTTGTGGCGCGAGTTATGGTTGTTTAACTTACTATAACTGGCGAATTTCAGGGGTTTTTCGGTTTTACTTGGAACCATAACGTCCCTTAGAGAGTTCCATGGGGTTTCATGTACCAAAAGTCCAGCCAGTTAGCCTCTCTTAACTTCTACTAATCTGGATGACAAATTCCAAAGGGCAATTTTTATTTCTCTCTCACCAAACATCAGAGGTAGCACCCTTTGACAGTTGGGACATGAAGGGCCACATTTTCGTCATTCCTCTTGGGGTACTCTTGGCGTTGGGAAGGACATGGTGGTTTAGGTGTACAAAAGACCTGCTCTTTGGACACAATACCTTGTTGGATAACACGCTTGGAGTTTACCCTTCCATCCTTAGGAGGCCAAGATATATCAAAATTACAATAAATCCATTCCTCCTTTAACCCAGTGTTAAGAGGTTCTCACTTCAAGGAGAAATACTGCGAACTATTGTGTCTTGTCCTGCAAAGTCTCACCATTAGCTTGGGCCTTGTCTCCACCCAGGTGATCCTCCTGCAGTACACCACCTCCAGGATTGGGATTAGGAAGCGTCTGCCTTCTCCTGGCCACCTGGGAGGAGACTTTAGGCAGGGTGTTAGCAGAGGTCGAAGTGGGCGGGAGCGGTCGGGAGCAGTGCTCCTATACTTTTTATTTTTAAGTTTTACCGTTCCTATACTTTTATTTTAAAAATAAACCATTCTGGAATGGTTTAGTTTTAAAATAAAAGTGTAGGGAGAAGTTGAAGCTTGCACTTCAGTGCACTGCACTGAACATTCCCTTTAAAAACAACTGTGATTGTTTGGGGGTTTGGATTGTGTGTCGGTGGGGTGCAGCAATGGGGTTTGTGGAGAGCAGGGCAGACCGGCAGGGAACATAGCTCCACTAATTCTTTGCATACACTTCGACCACTGGGTGTTAGTGGGAGATCTGCAGGATTCTCCACATCAGGCATGAAGATGGCCAGAAGATTGGCCCGCAGGAGCAGACAGTTAAATGGTTGGAGGTATTGCGTGTGGATACCGGAGGGAGGAGGAGGCACTAGGCTATGGGGCAGGCTATGGTGGTTCCAGGCATCAGGTGCCAGATTTAACAACCGAAGGTGAGGGAATGAGGGTGTGGCAGATCAGTCAGAGTTGGGGGAATGAAGAAAAGTTTAAATAAGGGGATTAACAGAATGCGGTCTGCAACACAAAAGAAAAACAGATGTCCACAAAAATGCAAAGAAATAACAGGAGGCCTAATGCTGGCAGAATTCATCAAGTGCTGGCCCACTTGAGACAGACTGGAGTCTTTCGGGACCCTTGAGGGAGCTATAACATCAGTATCAATGACAATTTAAGTCTGCTTTGACATCTCAGCCACATGTGTTCTCTCCTGGGTGCTTTCCCTCTGCTCTGTGTGAGCAGAAAAGGAGTTGAAGATGCACAGTCCTTACATTGGAATATAATGCATTTCCAAGATGTGAAAAGACTATATCACATGGTGAACCTCCACAAGTCTGTGGATAATCTGCTGGCTACTGCCTACGCTTTAGGGACATACTGTTTTACCTGGATATTTCCATGCCATCAAAACAACACTTGTTGTTTTTCAGCTCCCAAAAGTCAGCATATCACAGATTAGTGTGTTTTTATGCTGCTCTAGGGAGGCACTTTGTCACAGTAGATTGGGTTCTAGGTTGGGGCTGCCTCCAATCAAAATTGCAGGGCCTCATTACGAGGCTGGCGCTCCCATAATGAAGGGTGCCGGTACGGGACCAGCACCCTTCATTACGGGTCACCCTATTACGAGGTTCCCTTTGCGGGACCGGGTAAGGACGGTAAAACCAGGCATCCTTAGCGGGTCCCTCGAGGGGCCAGGGAGCTAATAACGGGCCCGTTATTAACGGGCCCGTTATTAGCTCCCTCCCCATTCCCATTGAGCCCTATGGGGTCTCAAATGGGAATGGGGATGGGTTTTTCCAATGAGGACTTACCGGGTCCTCCAAGGTTGGTCTAGCCGGTAAATCCTCATTGGAGGAACTTGGTACTGGAACCCGGTATGGACGCAGCCATGCCCTTATTAAGGGCACGGTTGCCTCCATACTTGTAATGAGGCCCGCAGTGTTTTTTTTAATATTTCCTGAAATTTGCTTTTGGAATGAATATTCAAAACTTGCTTGACACCTTGTTAGTCTAGTTTATATTTGGTAGTGATATGTCACTGTGTGTTTTATTAGGAAGGGAGAACTACAGTCTGATAAAACAAGCATTGGTAATGCCAATAGTTTTGGTGTTTACTGCTGTTGTTTGTTTTTTGCAGGAGGGGAGCGCAAAGTTTGAAAGGAGGATGTGATAAGGGGTGCAGATGTGCAATGGAACAAGCAGGCGAATAGAGCAAGGGAGGAAGCCATTGATAGGGGTTGCCAATGATGATGAGCAAGAGGAAATATGAGCAACAAATTGTAAGAGTGAGAGGGTAAGAAATAAAGTGAGAGTGTGAGAGGAAGGATGAGAGGGGGTAGGGAGAGGGGATAACAGAAGGTAGGATGGGTAGAGTCGGATGAGGGGAATAAAGGGTGTAGGTTGGGTGGTGGGGATAAAGCAAAAGGTGAAAGGATTGAGTAGTGAAAGAGAGGGTAGGATTGGTGGTGGTAGCAGAGGGGGTAGGGTGGGTGGATATAGAGAGAGGAGGTAGGGTGGGTGGGGATAGAGAGAGGGGGTGGGTGTGTTGGTGGAATAAAGAGGTTGAGAGTAGGGTGGGGTAGAGAGAGTTGGTATGGTGGGAGGGGGTAGAGAGCGTTGGTATGGTGGGTGCAGGTAGAGAGAGTTGGTAGGCTGGGTGGATTGGGTAGAGAGAGTGGGGATAGGGTATGTGAGGGGAGAATGAGTGGGGTAGGGTGGGTGATGGTAGAGAATGGGGGTAGAGTGGGTGAGTGGGGGTAGAGAGTGGTGCTAGGGTGTGGGGGTAGGGTCGGTGGATCAAGGGTAGAGAGAGTGGGGTAGAGTGAGTGGGGTAGAGTGAGTGGGGTAGAGAGAGTGGGGTTGGGGTATAGGAAGTGGAGGTAGAGTGGGCAGGGGTAGAGACAGAGTGAGGGTATGGTGGGTGGGGTTACAGAGAGTGGGGGAAGGGTGGGTGCAGTTAGAGAGAGTGGGGTAGGGTGAGGGTAGAGAGAGTGTGGTAGCATCGGGGAGGAGAAAGTGGGGGTATGGTGGGTGGGGTAGAGAGTGGGGTAGAGTGGGTGGGGATAAAGAGAGTAGGAGTAGAGTGGGTGGGGGTAGGATGGTTGGATGGGTGTGGGAAGGGTGGGCAGGGGTAGGATGGATGGGTGGTGGTAGAGAGAGTGGGGGGTGTATGGGGCTAGAGAGAGTGGGATATAGGGTGTGGGGGGTAGGGAGAGTGGAGTTGGGGTAGGGTAGGTGGTGGTAGAGAGAGTGGGTGGTTATAGAGAGTGGGGGTAGGGTGGGTGGCGGTGGTAGAGAGTGGGGGTAGGGTAGGTGTGCAGTGGTGGTGGCAGAGAGATTGGGGCTAGAGAGGTGGGTGGGGAATAGGCAGTGGGCATAGGATGGGTGGGGAAGAGAGAGTGGGGGTATGATGGATGGGTGGGAGTAGAGAGATTTGGGGTAGGGTGTGTTGGGGTATAGAGAGTGGGGGTATGGTTGGTGTGAGTAGAGAGTGGAGGTAGGGTGGATGGGTGTGGTAGAGAGAGTGGGCATGGGGTGGTAGGTGGGTGTAGAAAGGCAGTCTCGGGAGGTAAAAAAAAACAGATCTGCCGGGCTGGCCAATGTAGCCCAAAAAGTAGCCCAATGTGAAATCACTGCGTAGTTGGGAAATGGAAACCGAGGCGCCTCGCTTGCTTCTTACAAACCTGCTAATTGGAGCAAAACTGTTAAGGAACTTCTTATTGGGTAGTACAGAGAAGAATTTTGGAAAAGGAGATTTTAGTGATTTGGCAGTGTCCTGCCATGGCATTGCCTGTTGCTATGCCAACCAGATATTTTCAGTTCCTAACTCCCATTCCCTCTCTCTCTACTCTAACAATGGTTTCTGCAATTTTGTGGCACAAGTGCCACAAAAATTCTCCAAAACCAAAAAACTCGACAAACACAGTTTCCCACATCGTCGTGTTACCTTTCTTTCTGCACTTGTTTTATTTTCTTTCTGCCACCATGTCGGTCATGCCTTTCCCTTTACTGCTCAAATGTGATGAATTTGCTATTTATCAGCATGCTCTCTATCCCTTTCCTTCCAGAGGGGTTTCCTGTTGTTTGTCCACCCAGTCCATTCCATCTTAAGAGCTGTGACCTGTTTCCAGCTCCCCCGTCCCCTTGCCACCACCAAGACCCCATTAACCAATTGGCCTAATTTTAGAGGCGCCTCCATCTTTTATGGCACACCATTTTGTCACACTCATTTGGCAGGGAATCCTTTCATTTAGATATCATGATCCCCCCCAACATTTTCAGCAAAGTTATTCCACTGCATGAACCCCACCCCCTCTTCGCCTCACAGAGTACTTGTCAAGAAAAGAGCCCGACACTGAGCACGATCCTCTGCTTGGGGCACGCAATGTCATGGGTGGTAGCAATACGATGGCATGAGGCTGCAGGACAAGGGTCTATAAGATTTGCAGAAGCCCTCATTTTCAAGTACCTAGGTGAACCGCTGTTCACTTGGCTACCTTGCCTCCAATCGTCGTTTTCTGCACTTCTCTTCATCCTCCCCCTTTAGCTCTGAAGCCAGGACCATCACAGTGCCTTCCCTCCCATTACTATAGTCCCTGTTACCCGAGTGAGGCCCCTTTAAGAGAAGGACCCCGCTCACACGGTGGGCAGCACAGTAGTGACGCAAGGGGGAGGGAAATGGGTTTGGTGCCGTTGCGCCAGTATGTTGTAATCCGTTGAATAAAGAGGTTGATCCATACCCGATCCGGCTGCATGTCCTCCTTTCACTGCAAGCAGGCCTGAACGGGCCAACATCTGGTGACAAGGCCATTTCCCTGCCAACCGTCCTCCTCCTCCTTCCGGACCGGCGAGTCCCGCTGCGCCTGTCCTCCTCCACCATTCCGGTCGCTTCCACACCATACCCGGCGATCCCGCCATGCTGCTCCTCCCGCCGACGGACCCAGCGTCCAGACGAATGCCACCCAAGCCAGCCCCCACACGGCTTTACAGGTGGCCTCCCCGAAAGTGAGAGATGTCCTCCTCACTGCACCCATCCTGCTGCTACCACCCGCAAGACACCGTGCCTGCAGAGGCGGGGCCTCCCCAGATCACAGGCCCCGCTGCACCATCATTCCTCGTAGAGGCCCGCCCAGGCAAGAAAAAAAAGAAATTAAAACTCCCACGGAAGGGAGCAGGACGACACACAACATCGCCCTCGAGGGCCCGAGGCAAGTGTCATGCCACGTGCATTGCAAGCACGTAAATAGAAAAGAAAAACGTCTCCCATGCGCTCACACTAACGAGGATCACGCCACACGCTCCCCACAAGCCAGGGGCTATTACCCAGTGGCACCAACTCCTAATCCAGCCACCCTCAAACATACAGGGGTGTACGCCTCCACACATGGCCCCACAGGCGAGACAGTGCATCCCACCCCACCAAACTAAGATCACTCCACGTGAGTTTCAACTACCATCATGAGCAATCTGGGCACCCCACCTCCTACCCACAGCGCAAACTCCATTCAGCTGCTCATGCCACTACCATACTCCAGGACCCCACAATCAACAAAGGGGCCCAGGTGGACTGAATGGATGGAAGACTTCCATCACTTTGTCAGGGGTTCAGGTGACGGTGAATCCCCTCATTTACAGGACATTTTTCTCAATCTGGTGGGGGGGGGAAGTGAAGACAATCGTTAAGACTGTTGGATTGTCAGCCCTCGGCCTGCGCGCGCGGGGGCTGGCAGAATGCTAGTAGGCCGCGCGGCCTGGTGCGCAGCTCCGGCGGGAGCCGAAATAATGGCACACCCACACAGGTTGCTGGTCGGCCCCGGAACTGCCTCCCGAACGCGGGGGCGGGGCTTTTATTTAGGACGCCCTGCGTCACCGCGTAGCGGGACGCAGGGCGGAACTTAACATTCCTCCATTATTATAAAACAAACAAAACATCACACTAACTGCCAAACAACGGCGAAGTCCAATATAAGCTTACAGTCTTCAACACTCAGCCACCCTGCCATTGGGGTTCATGGCACCGGGGCACCAGTTACCACACATAGTCACTTAGCTTGGCTGGCGGTCTCGTCGTTGTTCTCAGCCTGTATCGCCCTTCGCGGGGGCCACTCCCCCTTGCTTCATGCTCTGGTTCGTCTTCGCTGTTCGGGCCCTCGAGGCCGGGTGCATCCACCGGCTCCCAGGTTCCATCCCCCACTCCTTTCTCCTCAGGGATGGCCTCCGGCTCTTCTTCGCTGGGAGGAGTGTCCTCGCCTTCCCGATGGCCCTCCTTGTCGGTCCACAGGGTACGGGGTATGGCCTTGAACCATGACGCATTTCTCGTCACTTGGCGGCGTCCTCGTGTCACAGTTACCATGGTTCCATGCCGGTTGCTGACGGTCCATGGAAGTTCTTCGTACCTGGTGTCAAATTTTGACTTGGAGGGGTTTCGTAGCATGATGACCTGGTCACCCACTTGATGATGGGACGGCCTCGCTCTCCGCTGCCACTCATGTGTGCATTAGCATCCCTTCTCCTTCTTTCTGTGTGTTCCTCGTTGACCGCGTCCGGGGTTCTGCTTGGGTGATGCGGGATCGAAGATCTAATGACGGTGCCGAACATGAGGTCCGCTGGCGGTATGCCGGTTGTGCTGTGGGGCGTGACCCGGTAGTTCCGGAGGAATCGGAAGAGGTCAACCTTCCAGGGGCTGGCGTTAGCCTTGGACACCCTGAGCACCTTGTTGATAGTTCTCATAAACCGTTCTACGTCCCCATTTGCCTGGGGGTGTCTTGGAGTGATGTGATGATATTTAACATTGAGTTCTTGTAGATACTTTTTGAATTCCTCTCCCGTAAACGGTGGCCCATTGTCGCTTTTGATTGAGATCGGTAGCCCGTGAGTTGCGAACATTTTCTCTAGGGCCGGAATGACCACTTCAGCTGCTGTGGATTCAACTACCTCAACTTCCGGGTATCGGGAGTGATCATCGACGGCCACCAACAGATGGAGGCCCTCTCGTAGCTTGCAAAAGTCAATGCTGATGGCCTCCCAGCGAGAGCGGCCCCGTTCTGCTGATATGATGGGTTCCGGGTCTGGCGGGGCCCCCGTTATCTGACAGGATAGGCACGTGCTAACGAGTGTCTCGACCCGCTCTTCGATCTGGGGAAACCATACTCGGTGCCGAATGCGGGCTTTCGTCCTTACCAGTCCTTGGTGTCCTTCATGCGCTAGGGCCACTATCCTGTCTTGTAGTTTGAGAGGGATTACGATGCGGTTTCCTCGTAGTATCAGTCCACC
Source organism: Ambystoma mexicanum (assembly GCF_040938575.1). Taxonomy (NCBI): domain Eukaryota; kingdom Metazoa; phylum Chordata; class Amphibia; order Caudata; family Ambystomatidae; genus Ambystoma; species Ambystoma mexicanum. The sequence continues at coordinate 1,041,307,388 of NC_090922.1, read as the reverse complement.
TTCCGTGATTGACAAGTCTTGCCGTACTGTGAATATGCCGGACAAAAACCCTTTTGCTTCCGCTGTTCTGTTGTGCGTGTGTCTCATGAAGGTCTTCCAGTCACCGGAAAGGATGGCATCTTTCACTAAGTCACAGCACGGGTCCTTGTGCGTTTCCGCCTCGATTTCCTCGATGCTCACCGCCTTGGGCCTGATTGCGCGCACCACTTGGCATATGTGTTCCTCCGTCTCTGCAGCTACTTGGATCTCTTGTTGAGTGGCCTCTCGCGGATGCCTGGAGAGAAAGTCCGCCGGGTTTCCGCTGCCCGGTTGGTAGATGAGATCAAAGTCATATTGCTGGAGGTGCAATAACCACTTGGTGATTCGTGCCGGAGGGTGTGCTGACGTTCCCATGAAAATGGGTAGTAGGGGCTTGTGGTCCGTGATCGTCGTGAAATGACGCCCATATAAGTAGAGGTGAAAATGCCAGCACCCCCACAGCATGGCGATGGCCTCCTTTTCGATGTGTGAGTACCTTTGTTCGGTCTCTGTGAGGGCTCTCGATGCATATGCTATCGGTCTCTTCTCCCCTTCCTTCGTGACTTGCATTAGGATGGCTCCGAGCCCCACAGGGCTGGCATCCACAAACAGTTCTGTGGGCAGCTCGGTGCTATAGTAGGCCATCTTGGTGTCGGCGGAGAGGGAGTCCTTGATGCTGTCGAACGAGTCCTGGCATGTCTGCCCCCACTCCCACTTGACGTTGGCCTTGGTGAGTTCCCGCAGTGGCTCAGATAGTGTGGCCAGGTTTCGGATGAACCTCCCGCAGTAGGTGGCCATGCCTAAGAAACTGCGCACTTCTGTGGGGGTCCTCGGTGGGCTTGCCGCCTGAATGTCTGCGACCTTCTGCGGGTCAGGGGAGATGCCTGTGCTGCCAAACTTGTACCCGAAAAAAGTGATCTCCGATTTGAGGAACTCGCACTTTTCCCGGTGTATTGTGAGCCCAACATCTTGTAGTCGGCCCAGTAAAGCGTGAAGCCTCTTGATGTGTGTTTCTTTGTCGGGGGCATGAATCAGAATATCATCGCTCACGTTGAGGACACCAGGGATGCCCCGGATGACCTCCTGGATGGTTTGCTGGAATACCTCCGCAGCAGATGATATTCCGAAACTTAGGCGTTTGTATCTCCGCAGCCCCAAATGCGTTGAGAACGTTGTAATGTAGCGAGAGTCTCTATGGAGTTTGAGTTGATGATATCCCGCCTTGAGATCAATCTTTGAGAATATACTCGACCCTGTGAGGTCAGCCACGATCTCGTCGATTGTTGGGGTTATGTGGCGTTCTCTTTTGATGGCAGTGTTGGGGAGACGCATGTCTATGCAGATCCGCACCTTTCCAGGCTGCTTAGGCTTCCGTGTCACCACCATTGGAGAGACCTACGGTGTGGGCCCTGTGACCTCCTCAATGATGCCCGCTTCTTCCAGCGCCTTGAGTTCCTGCTCCACTTGTTCTCTCATGTGGAATGGCGTTCTCCGGTGCCTGACGGCTTTCGGCTGCACTGTCTCATCAATATGAAGTTTGATGGTTTTGCCTTTTAGACAGCCTATTCCCTCTTGCAAGTCAGGGTATTGGTTCAGCATCTGCTCCACTTCCTTGTCTTCGTTGACATGGCAGATGAATTGGACCACTCCCAGGTCCTCCGCTGCGTCCCCACTCAGGAGGCTCTCAACACCTGCCTTCACGACATAGACCTTGGACCATAGTCTGTTTTTTCCGTGTTCCAGCGTGGTGCGGAACCTGCCAATCACCGGCAAGGGCTTTCGACAGCCGTATGCATACAACAGAGTGTCTGTGCTTTTCAGCTCTGGTGGAGGACTTAGAGTCAGGAAGATGCTTTCGGGCATGACGTTCACCGAAGCGCCTGTGTCGATGGTCATGAGAATGCACTGGTTTTGGATGGTGACCATGCATTTGCGCCTTCGGACGGCTTTTCTTCGAGGTCCTCGGCCTTGGCACAGTGCAGACACCAGGTATACCTTCCTTCCTTTTCTCTCGATGTCCTTGGAGGGGTCCTGCTGCATCGCCGAGACATCATCCCCTTCATCCTCCGTGGAAGAGCTGGCCACTGCGACCCTTCTGGCACTGGCTTGCTTCTTTTTCTTGGTCGCGACCTTCTCCGGCTGGTTTTGCAGGGGCTGTATGGGGGTGTCCGCTGATCGGCATACCTTCGCGTAATGGTCCTTCCGGCCACATGCTCCACATGTGGTGCCTTGAGCAGGACAGTTGCGACGGCCATGTCGTGGGCCACCGCACCAGCCACACTCTGTGGGTCCCGGAATGCGCGGGTGCCACCTGTTTAGGCCGTACCCGCCACTGTGGTCGTCTCTCGAGGATTGTTTGTTGGTGATTCGGGCCACCATAGCTGTGTCGAGAGCAGGTTGCAGACTGTGTAGCGTGGCCTCCATGTTGGCCGCTCTGGTGTGTGCCAGTTCCCTCTGACGTCCTAGTTCAAGGATCCGCTGTAGGGGAATACCCTTTTCGCTAAGTATCAGGCGCCTTAATTTTTCCGAATGTATCCCGTTGATGATTTGCCTCCTGATCTCCCTCTCCACGTTCGTGAATTCGCAGGACATGGCTAATTTTCTCAGACGGGTGTGGTACGCATCAAGGGTGTCCTCCGCTGCCTGTAAGGTGGTGCAGAAGAGAAACGTCACATAGTCTGGGTTTAGTTGAGGGAGAAAATGATCGGTGAGGGCATCTTTCGCGCTTCGGTATCCATCCTGGCCATCATCAACGTTCAGGGAATTGAAGATGCGCAGTACCTCGTCACCCACGCTGAGTAGTAGGTGGGCCTTCAGTTTCCTGGGCGCCGTGATCTCTTTGCACTCCATCGCCATCTCGAACTTCTGAATCCACAGCTGCCATCTGGGTCCGCATGATGATGGATCCGTGAATGGGTCGAACGGCTGGACCAGTGTCGACGAAGTACCTTGTGTGCGAGGTGGAGGTGGCGTCATGGACAGGTTTGCCGCAATTCTGGACGGCGTGGAGGGCCCAGGCGTGGATGTGCCGGCCGCCATGTTGGCGTGGACCTGATCCGTGTTGTCGTAAGTTCTTCCGACGGCCACCAACGCCGCGACGTTGGGCCTACCTTGGAGGTGCTGCCGTACCCAGGCGCCGTGTTACAGATCAGGGCCTGGCGCTCCCTTCACACTGTGTTGCTGCCCTCTGGCGTTGGATGTCAGATGCCACCTGGTTCTCCAGTGTCCAGAGGGAAAGGCTTTGGTCTTGGTGGCAGAGAGCATGAATAGAGGGAAAAAAAAAAATTTTTTTTTTTTATTATTATTTTTTTTTTTTTGGGGTGGGGGGTCACGTGTGTGATTGCACCCCCACCGGGTGTCCAAAAATTTCGCCGCGATGGCTGTGTGGCGTTAGGGTGCCTTCAAAGCACCGAGCCTGTCGTGGAGTTCATCTCGCCTCGTCGCCATTGTTGGATTGTCAGCCCTCGGCCTGCGCGCGCGGGGGCTGGCAGAATGCTAGTAGGCCGCGCGGCCTGGTGCGCAGCTCCGGCGGAAGCCGAAATAATGGCACACCCACACAGGTTGCTGGTCGGCCCCGGAACTGCCTCCCGAACGCGGGGGCGGGGCTTTTATTTAGGACGCCCTGCGTCACCGCGTAGCGGGACGCAGGGCGGAACTTAACAAAGACCATCCCCACGGCAGACCAGAACACTTTTGCTGCGCTAATCACAGCCCTCGACAGACTACTCATCATTGAGCCAAACAGAGACTATGAAAGATACCTTTTTAATCAGTGCACGCAGAAACCACAAGAGACCGTAGATGAATACATAACACACCTAAGAATCAAAGGGGCCCATTGTCAGTTTCATGCCTTCTCACTGGACGAAGCCATACCACTACGGATCATTGAGGGGTGCCTATCCCCACACTCAAAAAGCAACTGCTGAAGAAGCTCCTTACAATCCCAGAGGTGAGCGAACAAGCTAGAATCTTCGAGAGAGTAGACGCCCACGCGGCATCCATGGCAGGCAGTCCACACAAACCACTAAACTCACAGACAGAAGCACATATCTATACAGACAATCAAATCTACAAGTACCCAGACTACAGAGGCAGTGCTATCGCTGTGGCATGGCGTTCCCTTACTCCGTATCATGCCCAGCACTCTCACAAAGATGCAAGAACTGCAGAAGAGAAGGACACTTCCAGTCCGTGTGCAGGGAAGGTCCACCGTTTCCCAGCACGAGACCCCAAGGACCCACCAGAATGCCATTCCAGCCACCACAACCTCAATACGCTTACCAGAGAACACCCCAAAACAACCCATGAAGGTACGTCCGGGCCATGGATGAATACCACTATCAGGAGAACCCGCCGATCTACAGAAGCCAAGAGATGCTTCCACCCCTGACGGATGACTATGACAACCCCCCGAAGGCTATACCGAGGAGGAAACCTATTACCCCTTCCCGCCAGTCACGCCAGCATCCTACTACGACCTAACACCACAGGATGAGTATGTCAACCTCATCCAAGACTGCGAAGAAGCTAAAGAAGCCCCGAAAATCCCAGTCAAAATGGTAAACTGCCTATTTCACTTCCTAGTGGACTCAGGAGCCACCGTACATATTATGGGGGAATCAGAATACTTGAAGATTCCAGATGCACCCTTACTCGAGGTGACACAGTTGAGGATTTTTCAATGGGGCGCCGCTTCACCGACACTTCAGGCGATGCCTCCTCCTAAAAGTCGACACATCAACACCACCATCCACGTCATCAGGTGCCTCATCTGATGCCTCCTCAGTTACCACACAGACTCCTGCCTAGGACTCATAGACATCCATGTCGGAGCAGATGATGTGATAACATCAGTGGCAACCCACGAAGGCTGCGAGGAGACCATAAAATCCATTGCCCACAAAGAGCAGCAAAACCTTATTTCCAAAGCAGACATCATGGAGAGATTCCCCCCAGTTATGCACCGGCCTAGGAAAACTGAAGGGTCCCCAATCAAATTACAGATAGACCCCTCAGTAAGGCCAGTCCCACAGCACCCCAGGAGAGTCAGATTTCACTTGCAGGAAACAGTAACCAGAGAACTAAGCCAGCTACTAGCTGACGATATCATCGAGCCGTCCACAGGGCCGACCCCGTGGGTGTCACCATTGGTCATCGTGCCAAAAGAGGGAGACAGACTACGACTATGCGTCGACATGAGAATGGCAAACACTGCCATCCAAAGGGAGAGACACCCAGGCATGTCATCAAAGACATGATCGTGCAACTTAATAACGCTTGCATGTTCTCCAAGCTCGACCTCATTCAAGGCTACCATCAGCTTGAATTACACCCAGACTCCAGAGGAATCACAACATTTGCCACGCATGAGGGACTTTTTCGATACTGCTAACTACATTTCATCATCTCATCGGCAGCTGAGATTTTCCAAGAAGCAATACGCCAAGTCATCCAGCCCATTCCCGGCACACTTAATTATAGCGACGACATTCTCATCTTTTGGACTGACAAAGAGGCTCACAACGCTGCACTCATTGCTGCCTGTGAAGCTGTCCAGGCCGCCGGCCTCACGCTCAACATTGACAAATGCAGGTTGAGCAAGTCCAAGCTGAAGTTCTTTGGACACATTTTCTCCAGCAAAGAATTGACCCCTGACCTGGACAAGGTTGACACCATTACCAGCCTGAGTGAGCCCAAGCAAATTGCGGTAGTCCGATCTTTCCTCGGGATGGCCGGCTACTGCGCGCGGTTCACCCCCCCACTATACCTCCATCACTGACCCTCTACGGAAACTACTGCAGAAAGAAGCAGCATTCGACTGGTCACCAGCCTGCCAATAGGCATTCAAATCCATCAAACAGGCTCTGACGGATGCACACCGACTGGCTTACTTCAATCCTTCATGACATACCGAAATTATAGTGGACGCCAGTCCTGTGGGTCTCGGAGCCATCCTGGCACAGACAAGTGGCACTGACGTCAACCCAAGACATATGGTGGCCTACGCCAGCAGGGCACTGTTCTCCACGGAATCAGCGTACTCACAGGCCGAAAAGGAAAGCCTGGCCACCATCTGGGCCTGTGAACACTTTCACAATTTCGTCATTGGTAAGAAATTCACCCTGATCACCGACCACCAAGCACTCCTGTCCCTGTTTGGCAACCCCCACACCAAAATGCCTCCAAGGATCGAACGGTGGGGGATAAGGTTGCAGGAATACGACTATGATATCATCCATAGACCCGGAGGTGACCTGAGCCCTTCTGACTACTTGTCCCGAAATCCGGCAGGCCAGCCAATCACACGTACAGGGGACGTCCCATACATCAACTACATTGCTGCGAACTCACTTCCGCCAGCCTTGTCCCTGGAAACAGTGGCGGCCGCCTCGCGGATCCCACGATGTCCCTGGCCATCGGCCTCACCAATTCTGACAAATGGAAGTACTACCGACGTGCAATTTTAGCCCACCCGGGGGTGTGCAAGGAAGAAATGGAAAGACTAGCCAGAATACAAACAGGCCTAGCTGCCAAATACAACAACATAGTACTAAGAGGCTACCGAATTGTCATCCCTCCCACACTACACGTAGAAGTGGTCTGTGCAACCCATGAGGGGCACAGAGGAGCAGAAAATACCAAAAGACAGTTAAGATGCCACATGTGGTTCCCCTTCCTAGACACACTTGTTGATGAGTGGGTCAAGAACTGCCTTGCTTGCCAGTGCACAACCCCAGCGGAGCCACCGTTACCCTGGCAGCCAATGCAAATACCAGAACGACCGTGGGAAAGAGTGGCCTTTGATTTTTTTCAGACCAATTGAATCCGGGGAATACTTTCTTCTCATCAATGAATACTCCCGCTTCCTCATAGTCAAAAAACTAGCCACCACAGCATTTACCCAACTCACAGCTGTCCTGGACGAGGTTCTTAATGAATGGTGCATTCCGAGAGAGATCAAGTCTGACAACGGCCCACCGTTCAATGGCCATGAATTCTAGGCACTAGCGAAAAATCTAGGGTTCACACAGCTCAAAATAACCCCTCGCTGGCCACAAACCAACGGGATGGCCGAGTGCTTCATGGCCTCGATAAAGAAAACCCTACAGAGGGCACAAACAGAAGCTGTAAACCCCCATCAGGCTCTCTGTCGACTCTTAAGAGACTATCGCAACACTCTGCACAAAGCCACAAACAAAACCCGAGCAGAGCTGATGGTCCAGTATGATGTACACACCTGCATAGTCAGAAGCCCGTCGGAACTCGAGGAAACTGACACCGAAGTGAGACAACGAGATGTGGAAGTCAAAGAGAAAGCAAAGCAGAATGCTGACGCGAGACGGAGAGCTGCTCCCAAGGAATTCCAAATTGGAGACGAGGTACTCGTCCAACAACCTATGGTAAGGAAGACAGACTCACGGTTCGCACCGAGCCCCATGAGGGTCACATCTGTAAAAGAGATGATGATAACGGTACAGAACGAGGAAAATGCCATCACGAGAAACAGCTCAGTGTTTAAACTCTATACCAAGAGAGAAGGCAGTGAGACCCCTCTGCCTGAGCCTGACCTGGTGCCCCGAGAGGAGTGAGATGACCTGTGGGTCCCTCGCCCAGGGACTGAAACGAAAGGAGATCACCACGCAGATCCGCCTGGAGCAGAAGACGCGCAAGCCAGCTGGGACAGACCCTAGCGGGTCACCAAGAGGCCACTACGCTGGGTCGAAGAATGTTTCGTCCTGGGAGGTGTTACCCGAGTGAGGCCCCTTTAAGAGATGGGCCACGCTCACACGGTGGACGGCACAGTAGTGGCGCAAGGTGGAGAGAAATGGGATTGGCGCCGTTGAGCCAGTATGTTGTAATCCGTTGAATAAAGAGGTTCATCCATACCCGATCCAGCTGCACGTCCTCCTTTCACTGCAAGCAGGCCCAAACGGGCCAACAGTCCCAATGTTTTACTTTCACTTTTCCACTCTGCTCCTTGGTTTAATGTAGGTATTTTTTCATATCGCTCCTCATTCACAGCTTCACCTACATTTCCATATTTTGTGACTTTCTGCCCTTCCTTTCTCTTTGAAACATGTGTGCCATTTCCTATTCATGTGAACATTTCTGTCTGTACCAGCAGATTCTCTTTTCAACTTCCTCCGCCATAGTTTACCGCATATAGATTCTCCTTTTAAGCCAAGGCTGTACCCACCCCATTTGTGCCACGTGAAGGCAGCTGAACTGTGCTGGCTCTGGCAGCCGGCGAAAGGTCTAATTAACTGCGAGGGGACTGCTTTTCTTAGGGGGGCTCCTCAGCTCACATCTAGATCATAACATAAGCACGAGGCCCTGCTTTTGGATATATTGTGGGCTTCGTGGTATTATTGTACTATTCTACGTTCATCATAAAGCACAAAATTGACCTTCGAGTAAAAACAAAGGCCAGCATGTTTCAGGCAACACACTGACGAGAAGCATATGGTTTCCAACGCGGGCTGGGAGAAGGTTTTAGCAGGGACATTTTGCATGTCTGGCCAACGTGTTAAAGGGATGCAGCAAAAGATGCAAGTGCCCACCTTATGAACACGAACACATACACACGAAAACATCAGCCTATCAGCAAGTAAGGTTTCTAAAGTATTAATTTCAAGTTTATTAGCAAATATGCACTTTTCAAATTACTATTATGAAGACTTTTGGGTGTCACTGTTTTTTAAAACTTATACATGTTCAAATCCGACGAACGTTTCACTTTTTTCAAGTGTTACAGTAACGAGTTGTGGCCTTTTAAGGTGTCTATGGAACCGGCTGCCTTCCTGTATTCCCAAGGCAAAACTTGAAAATAATATAGCCGCATTGTGGGCCTCATTACAAGTCTAGCGGTCTGGTAATACATGATACCGCCACTTTTACCGGATTGGCAAACTAAGGGTTAGGTGGAACTCCTCGAAGGCAGGAAATCAGTCAATGGCACCAGAAATATGGTAAGTAAGGACCTGGAGAAACCGGCACCGATGTGCAACGGACGGGCGCCAAAGAATTGGCTGTAACACCGCCACTACGGCAAGACCGCCACATCACAAGCCTCACCTATTTGGGAATACTGGACAGAAAATGGTGGTAATTCAGGCAAAGCTAGGCGATGAAACCCCCACCTGAAAGCAGGCGGTAAACAGCAGTAAATGCATGCAGGTGTGGTGAATGAGGTCACAGGTGCATGTAATGCATCCAGGTGCACGCAATGCAGCCTGGGGTAGGTGAAAAAGGCCACACCTTTAACACACACACTTCCAAACACCACAATGCTGCCAATAGTTGCAGTCAGCATTGACCTGCAGCTGGTCCAAGCCAACTGAGTGCTGCAGCGGCTGGAGGATCAACAGAGGGCCCAAGAGGCACTGGATAGGAGGGTGAGGATGAGGAATCAAAGGAGGAGGAGGCGCCATCTAAGGTGTACACCCATACTCCATGTACAGTCCACACCATGGACTCTCAGTGAAATGGAAATACTAACCCTGTACCGCCTCAATAGGGAGAGCATAGCATATGCCCTCAGCATGATCCAGGGAGACATCAAAAGCAGGATTGACATCCACACAGCCATACCACCGCTGGTGAAGGTAGTGTCTGTCCTGCATTTCTTAGCAATGGACACCTTCCAGCATACTGTGAGTCAGCTGCACGGATTAGCATAGCCATCATTTTCCAAAGTACTGGTGGAGGTGCTGGACGCACTCCTGCTTCATGTGAGACAGCACATTGCACTCCCAACCACTCTGGCACAGGTGAATGCCACTAAGGCAAGGTTCTAAGACATTGAAGCAAAAGACTAGATAGAAAAGCTAGTCATACAGCCACTCTCCGTACGTACCCAACAAGGGTCTTGTAGTTCTAAGCAGGTTGTTTGGTAGCAGTAGTGAATCACTTTTTTAACTACATTGGTTTAATCAAGATACCAGTGGATTCGGAGTTTTGGTAAGAAAAGTATGTTTATCAAAAATAAATTCCAAGAAAAATCAAAAACAGGAAATCACTAATCACCTCTTAGTGAGGACGCGGCTGCCACTTCTCATATTTTTTTGAATAGACCTAATATACCAATGCATTTCGGAGCATAGAGCTCCTTCAACAGGGTAAGTCTAAATCTTTTTTTTTTTTTTAATTATTTATTTATATTATATACAATATATACAACATATCAGCAACAGCAATATTAACAAAAACCAAAAACAGGAAGTACACAAAAAGAATTAATAAAACAATATAAACAATGAAGAAATAACCTAAAAGAAGTCATTAAACACATTCCAGATCTTCTCATATGTAGAACATTTACATTTCAATTTGTAAATCAATTTCTCCGTCCGTGACAGGTTATGCATTTCCTGTATCCACTCCTCATAGGAAGGTGAGACCCGCCCTTTCCACCCACGGAGAATCAACCTCTTGGCCACAATGAATGCACAAAAAATCCACTTCTTGTGAGCTGAGCTGACATCTCCCAACCTGGAATCATCACCTAGGATTACCGTCCTAAAATCAAGGACCAGCCCACCTCCTGCAATCCTGTCACACAGACTACAAACTTCACACCAAAAATCTCTGACTCTCACACAATCCCACCACATGTGTTCCAATGACCCGACTGCCTGGACGAACCCCCAACAGTTACAGTTATCAATGTATGCAGTTATGCAATGTTTCAGGGCACCAATATACCCGGTTCAGGATCTTGATCTGTCGAGACCGTTCACCTAGATTCAGAGAGCACAAGGATACATTACTACACATTTTCTGCCAATCATCCAAATCAATCTCTGATCCTATCTTCTCACTCCATACTCTCCGCAAATTGTCATTACTCCGAAAATGTGATACCATTAGCTTGTAAAGCCGACTGGCCAGACCGCCACACTTTCCACTAGAGTCTGTCAGCAAAGCGCACACATCCAAAGAGTCAGACCAATCAACCTCACCAACCGCCCTCTTAAGCCGTCTATATGCAGAGTCCGATAAACCCTCAAAATTCCATCTCTCTCTCAGCTCTGCTGCAGTCAACCATCCATCATCATTCCCCAAATCAGAAACCTGTTTAATATCCATCAAAAACCATTCAGGCCAAAAAACAGTCCTCAAATTGTCCCTAATCTTAGGATTCAACCAGATAGAGGCACTCTTACACTTGAATGCATCCCGACCAAGCCATGATAAAACTGCAATCCAAGAATTGCGCAAAAAAGACGTTGCCAACAAATCACCACCCTGAATCTTGGTATTTGTGGTCAACAAGGCTGTCGGCCCCAGCGGCCCATAGGCACTCGATTCTGCTACCGCCCAGCTGTCTAATTCACTAATTCACTGGGTAAGTCTAATCTAATGACAAAAAATAAAAGCATAAAACATGAAGTGAAACACAACGTGTTGTAACATACAGTAAGGCATAAAAATAGATAAATAAATAATCACAAAGCAAAAACAGAGGCGGGTTCAGGTCAGTGGTGATATGCAGATAGAAAAGAGGACAACCAAAGAGTAAAATAATGTAGGAAATCAACAATACTACTAAATAGTTAAAAAGAAATAAAGGCGGGTTACCTCACGAGAAGTGTGTGGCCAAACGGGGCAAAAAATGCAGAGTCAGTGGCAGACGTGAAGTCTGCTACGAGTAACAACAGCGTGTGATACCCGATCAAATCAAATGTTCAATCTGTTAAAAAGAGGACGTGTTTAGTGCAGGTTATGGGAGATACGGTCAAGGAAAAGGGGGAGACAGCGTTAGTAGGTACCTGAAGGTCAGAATCAAAGTCTGCGGCGGCCGTGGAAACGCTGTGGCGCATCTCTGTGTGTAAGCGTTGCTATAGAAATGCTGAAATAAATAGACACGTGACCCCATTGCCCCTGGAGCAAGCGCGCTGCGGCACGTTAACAAAAGCACTGCATATGGGGTGTATGGGTATCTGAGGGGCCTGAAAAACAATTATCAGCACTGTAGAGGGTAAGAAAGAAATAGTGGTCTAGGTTCTAAGACATGCCAGGTATGCCCAGTAAGGTGGCAGCCCCGGACAGTAACCGTGTTGAGCTGGTTGCACCCCATGCCCAAGAGGAAGTCTATAGGAACCGGAAGCAGTACAACTCACTGAATGTCCAGGTCACCTGTGATGCTGACCTCACAATCACCCACTACTGTGCCCGGTGTCCAGGATCAACACATGATGCTATGATATTGTCCAACAGCACACTACCAGCGTACATCGAGAGGCACAGAGGACAACGTACCTGTGCATTGGGTGAGTAGGAATCACAGTACACAGAGACTGGATTCGGTGGGGGGGTATACACAATGGCAATGAGTGGTGCTGGGAATGTGCCCCCTCCGAATCCACACACCCCCAACATCAGTGGGTATTGTCCACTGTCATGTGACCTGACAAACAGAGCAGCACTGAATGCCAAAACTGTGCTACCCAAACAGCATATAGACACACAGGACCACATATATCGCAATGCAACAGTGAGAGACGCACAAAGAGCATGGTCCATCATAGTGCCCAGGCATGGGTGCATAGGTGAGCCAAGAACATGTGTATGGGAGCGACAAAGTCCCACAATTAGCTCAACATCAACATGCCACAACACACCCCTGTACCAATGGCAACTTACGCATACAGCAAGGGGACCCATCACATGATGAAAAAAGCGAATCAGGGATAATGCATAGTGCTGTGCATCAGCATGGGATGCAGAGCCACAGACACACAGAGTACATACACAATGACACATGCAAGCTAGAGCACCACAGCATGGTACAGCAAGCCCGGCAAATAGGGGAACACACTCTGTCACTCAGTGCAGGACATTTCCATTTTACAGAAGTGCACCAGATGGCAAGAAACAGGGTGACCCCTCAGTAGGCAAAGACATGGCATTTTATCCAGATCAGTCCTGTGCACCCACAACCATGGCCCATACTCATGTGGCATATGCACATCAATGATCATGCTCTCCCACACCCCGTAGGCGGGTCCTCTCACTGGAATGGTCCCTTGCCCCTAACCGACAGCACCATCAACTGATGTGTGGATACCCATCAATACCCATCCCTACCTCCTCACCACTCACTCCCCTGAAAACCACCCCTCTGCCTCTGACACATGTGGCCTTTCGCCACATGGCACTCACAGGGCACCAGCCCCTGCCTACTCTACACCATAACCCCCCACCCCTTCCCACCTATGCCTCAGCATGCACCATACATTTTGCATGTGCACACCACATTTGTGTCCACCACGGCCTAGCACCCAGCCAGTGTGCCCCACTGTGGCACACATCAGCAAACACTTCTGGGCCCGCAAGAGCACTTGCACATCCCATCTGCCCTCCTCCCCTGTCACATGCACATCCCATTGCAACACCTGGAGGTCAGAATTCCACAAGGCCCACAAATGCACATGAACTGAACAATGGTGTGAGAACTGTGCACCTCCTGTCCATTACCCATTTGCCCGTGTTGAGCATGCAAACACCATCCTATAGTATCAGGGCAACATGGTATCAATGTAGTACCAAAATGACATGCCTGACAGGAATATACACCACTCATTCAATGACCCACATGCATTAAGGTGTAACATGCTTATGGGCACCCTACTTACTCTGACCATTGTCACAGTGCTTGAAAGGTACACTCATCCACTGTATCCAGTGACATGCCCTATGTCTGTCCCCCTTGCAGGTGACTCTGGATATCCGCAGTTCCAATGGTTGATGACACCCGTGAGAAATCCACAAACACCACAGGAGGTGGCATACAATCATGCACACATTAGGACCAGGGTGGCAATTGAGTGCAGAGTTGGCATGTACAAGCCAGACAAGGTGGGCAAGATTGTGTTGGCATGCGCCATGCTGCACAACATATGCATTCAGTGCAACATACCACTGCCCCCAAATGTGGACATGCTGCCCCAGAGGATCATGAAGGCATGCATGCAGATACTGCACGTGTGGAGGCCAGGCTGGGTCGCATGCTGGGTTGCATCATCCACCAGGAGCTGATAGAGAACTTTTTTTGATGCTGCCTGCCATTTATCTGGGCAATGCTAACTTCACTGTTCATTGAACACAATAAAATAAATGCATGCGCACAATGATTGATGTCCATTCAAGGTTGCAAGTGTGAATTTTATATTTATGATGTGAAGTGTCATTCTGGATATACATGTAGTGTACATCCCATCCCAAGACCCACCCCAAAAACACCCTGCCCACTCAAAGTCCGCCAAAATACCATCCCCACTCAAAATCCCCCAAAACACCCTACCCACTAAAAATCCCCAACAGTATGCATCAGCGTCACCACCATGTCCATGCATTACTGCCGGGCAAATTTGGCCTTGGGGTCTGACTCCTGAAGTCTTGTGCTGAGGAGGCGGATGAACCTTCACCTTGGTGTGCTTTCTAGTGAGTCCTCAGTGGAAGTGTTGCTGGTTGAGGGCTCAGAACCCTGGGCACATCTGTACTGCAATGTCAACTGCATGGCATGTGATAGAGACTCTGCTGCAGCAGATGAGGCATCTGTTTGCTCGCGCACATTCTGTCCAAGTGTCACCATGGCACATGTTTCCTGTCCGAGGGTGCATGCCATGCGCCAGGTGCTCCTCTGTATGGTATTGCGGATTTTGCACATCTCTGTGAGTTGCTCTCCAGCCACTGTGTGTATGTCCACCTGCTGCGTTCGATCTGATCCAGCCGTGCCCTTATTGCACTCAGGTTACCATCTGGCAGTGATCTTGGGTGTGTCGCTGGACTGAATCCAGGTGTGGTGTCTCCCTCATATTGTTTATAGGACTCCATGGCCACATCCTGTTCACCATATGAGTCAGATTCCTCGGAAATATCCATATGCAGCATCTGTCTGTGGCCATGGCACCGTCCTTTATCACGTGTGTATTGTCCGTGCCTGTGCTGTCGTAGGGCATGACACCAGTGTGTGCAGGTTGCATAGGTGGTGGCTGGGCTGATGCTGCCACAGGTGGTGGAGGCTGGGCTAGCACTGCCTGGGGTGGTGGTGGCTGGGCTGATGCTACCACAGGTGGTGGAGAATGGTCTGGCACTGCCTGGGATGGTGGTGGCTGAGCTGACGCTGCCACAGGTGGTAGAGGTTGGGCTGGCACTGCCTGGCGTGGTGGTGGCTGGGCACCTGCCACTGTTCCCACTGGTGGCTGCCTTGTCGCCCCATTGCCATGCTGCCTTCTGCAGCCGGCAGTGTATCTGGCTTGCGCAGGTGTAGTGCCACTCCCGGTGGGTGCATGCAATGGTCCTACCTCGTCACTGTCCGTGGAGTAGGTACCTGTTGTGGAGACGAGATGTTCTGTCAGCTGTTCCTCACACATGTCCTCAGTCATGCATTATACACATCACATGAAGTGTGGGCCACAGTGTTGTTGGTGACATGTGTCTCAAGTGTGTCTTGTTGCTTAGGTGGATGAACTTGCAGGGGTGAGGTTCATGGGTTTGGGGTACACGCAGGATGTGTGCAATGTGCATGCCTGTGTGTCTATCAGGGTGGTACAGCCATCAAAGGGTGGATAGTGCATTCCATGCAATGGGTCAGGCTACTTGGCTTGCCCATTGCTTGGCACCCTGATGGTGAAGGCATGCAAAAGGGGGTGAGGGGCGCACATATACAAGCACTTGTACTTACCGCCTTCTCTTTGTGTCCCAGCTCCGGCCTCAGCTCCTACGATGCCCTTAATCTCCTCCATGTGCAGGATGCTGCTCAGGCACTCCCCCCACGGCATGAGTCATAGGGGCTCCACAGTGCCTCTGCCTGTGGCTGCGCGCTCCATCCGATGATTTACAATGGCTGAGCGGACCTAGGGACTTGAGGTCATCCAATCTCTTGCAGCAATATTTTCTCGTCCGGGGGACGGTCCTGACAGCTGTGATGTTGGCCACCACCTCACCCCATATGATGCGCTTCCTCTGGCAGCTTGTCTTGCTCTGCCTTGCTCCAAACAGCTCCTCAGCATACTGTAGCAGTTTCCACCAGGGCTGTCCATTCAGCCTCTGCAAACTTAGGTTTGCGTTGGCATAGGTTCTTGCCTAGGTTGCTGTGCTCCTGGGACATGTTTTTCAGGTGTTTCTGGGCCTGGATGGCTGTAGATTGCATTGGATTGAAGAGGATTCTGGTTTTTGTAATGGCTGGTGGCCTACCTCCGGTTCTCACTACATTTCGGGTTCCGGCGACGTCAGAGGGTCACAAACTACTTACAAACTACTGACAGCTCTTGATTTCTTTGCGCAGCCTCTCCCTTCGGTTAACAGCTGTGATGTGCTGTGCTGTGGTGTACAAATGCAGGAGAGCTTTATTTGGCACGTCAGCCCTGATTCAACTCCCCACAAAGCCATGGTTTAGGGAGCATGTGGGCGAGGTGTTGGGAATAAACAGAGGCCAAAATGTTCACAACTGTCCAGGGCACACAAGCACTCGACACTGGAACTGCTACCCTCACAGGAACTCCAGTATCTGTGGTTGGGGCATGTCTGCTGTCCTCCCAGAAGGTGCAAACGTACACTATGACCTTTTACCTTGGCAGTATCCCATGGGGACAATACAGCCTGTGTTGGTGCAGTTCCGGTGTGCAGCAGTGTTCCTGCAGTGTTTCTTAAATGGCTTGCCACACCTCCCTCTCTCCTTCACTGCCAGCGCCTTATAAAGAGGGGCAGATGCTGGAAACTGGATTAGCACAGTCTATTTTACAGGACTACTTTTGGTAATTGACCAGGGCGCACGTGCACGTAATTCTCGGAGCCGCAACCCTGGCAGGCACAACCCTGGCAGGCACTTTTAGGCATACCTGTGTCTGGTGAGCATATGCCACTCACCGTCCATGTGGATCTTTTCCTTTCTAGTGGATGCAGAAGTGGACTATGATTCTCTGCTTCCTCTCATCAAGTGCTAACGTGCCGCCCGTATTTCCTCCTTTTTTCTAGTTCCAAATACGAAGCATGCAGGGATCACCTCCCCCTTTGTTTACTTTAGCTTTGATCACATAGTGCACACAAACATCACCCTTCTTTTTTTTCTCCAGCTCCTGCCAGGGAGCGCACAGAAAACTCTTTCACTCTTTTTATATTGTTTTTTTACCAGCTCCTCTGTGGAGGGCACACAGCAGGTACATGTTTATCTGCTCCAATCACAGAGTGCACCAAACCCTTTCTTTTCCATTTTTCATTGCTCCGACCACGGAGTACACCGAAATGAACCTCCATCAACAGAGGTCACACAGTTTCTTTCCCCCAGGCAGGAGCTGAAGCCTCCCAGGCTGTAGCGATAGCTGCACCTCACACCCCTCCTCCAGGCGGGAGATCGCTCCCATCTTCTGTTCACACTCCAATCATGGAACATATGTTTGTTTGTGATGCGCATCAGACCCGGAGATGTCAGGGCGCAGAATGCAAGACGATACAAGAATACTTTCAACTTAAAGTTACATAGGTTACAGAGGTAAGTGTACAACGGTTCCCTGGTGGGTGCCACTGGGGAATATGAAACAAATATAAACCGTATATACACAAAAAAAAGAGGTAGAAAAAGTCCAGTGTTGAGGTATGACGAATTCAGGCTTATGCAAATTATACAGTTGGAGTGTAATGCCATAGTATACTTCACTGCTCATCACAGAGTGCACAGGGATCATCCTTTAGCTTTTCCTAAGCTCTGATCATGGAGTGCAAGAATTTCTTTTTTTTCCATTTAGCTATGATCACGGATTACCCACCTTTCACCGCCCTCAAGGCCCGGGAGCACTCAGGAAGGAGCGCTCAGCCATGCGAGAAAGGCAGGACAAGGAACAAGGAAGGCGAAACACATCGCCGGCAGCTGCAGGGCACTATATAGCAGACATGAAGTTGCGATGTGTAAGGTGATTTGTCTGGATCTGTGTGATCCGACCGCGGTTGCTTTGTTCTTGACCGAACAGTTTGCATGAGAAATGCAGGAACACAACATGTTCGTATATTTCCCATGCGAACATAATATTAATAACCCTACAAAATTCACACCCACACCCACAACACACCCCCACCACACCCACACCCCTAAAACCCCCCATGCACACCCTACTTACCTTACGCCAGTTCCCTTTCACTTATGTGAATGGGAACCAGAGCCTTCTTTTTTTTTTTTTGGGCAGCTGCAGGATTTCCCCCTGCAATTCCTGCTCACTATACTGTGTAGTATAGTGATCAGGGTGTCGCGGGGAACGCCCCCGGAGCCCCCAGTTTTTTTTTGTTTCTTTTTTTTTCAGGTGTGCTGCGGGGGCACCCCCTCAGCCCCCGCTTTTTTTTTTATTTTTTTTTAAATGCATGCCACCAAAGGTTCAAACTTTTGGTGTTCGAACCTTTGGTGATATGCATTTTCGACTTTTCTGTATTGGTCGAACATTTTTTATCAGTAATTTCTAACGATTCCGGTTTGTCTCTGTGGTGTAAGTTGGTATGAGATTTAGAGGAGAGCCAACGAGTTGGGGTACAGGGAAATTGGGATCAGTGAGCTTTTAAAGTGCCATAAACATCTTCATCGTGCTGTGCAAGATATATTTTTTGTAAACTTCATCAGGTATTAAAACCGCTGCAAGGAAATTGGGGTTGCGCTCAAAAAGAAATACCAGGCTTCATTCTAAAGTAGTCTAAAACAGTCTGGAGACGAATATATGGTTCGGAAATACAAAGCTTTGATGAAGGAGTAGAGTTGCAGACACATTTATTAGCACAATTAGATTTTACCAGTGAAATGAGTACAGCATGCTATATGTTGATTACAAACTGTGTCTTTTTGCTTCCGTCATGTCAAGATTGCCCTAAAGTGCCATCAACAGTGTTATGCTTCCTGTGTCCCACTTTAAGGTGCATTGCCGTTAGGTGTGTGAACACAATAAGACTTATGCAGGAATGTTATGCCTCATACATGTTTGGAGAAACACATGCATTTCTAGTGTGGCGCTAACGTGCTATATTTTGCCACTGATGTACCTGTGCCCTTTTCACCCGCCATCTTCAACATTAATCATTGCACTGGAATACGCACTTACCGCACACATTAAGGCCCTGATTCACAGAACGTTTTCCAATGGGGTTTTGCTATTATAAAACGCTTCTGTGAATTAGGCTCTAAGTCATCTACACCAATATAGAAAGGATTAAATGAACAGGGAGTGATGATAAGGCAAAATAATAATATCAATCTGCTGTTATGTTATTTGGTGCTTATAGAGCACTTGAGGCCAAAGACATTATACGCTTATGTTATGTTATGTTATTTTGCATTTATATAGCGCCTTATATACCATTGGTATGGTCTGAAGGCGCTGGTAGGTTGAACGCCCTTGGGAACCGAAGTTCGGGTCAGTAGAGAGAGTAGAGAGAGTCTAAAAGGTGCGTGTGTGCACCAGGTATGTGTGCAGCTGGTGCGGAATTCAAGTGGTAGCTGCTTCTTAGCGGTAGGTGTGGTGGTTGAGAGATCAGGAGTATGTGTTCGCTCTGGCCGGCTTTATCCAGAGTGAGTGTGGCTGCGTTAGGCCTGAGGAGAACGTCTGGCTCCAGCAATGTTTACATAGAGTGATGTGGAGTGAGCGGGAGAATGTAGATATGAGAACAGTTATACCGAATGGTGTCATAATATCTCTGTGTTCTAGTTGAGTGGTGGTGTAAGGGAGAGAGTAAGCGTGGGGTGTGGTATGATGTATGTTTTTCAAATGTCCCCTTCATTCCAAGGCATAATATGTATGTCACGCAATTCCGTGCGGGTAGCTTCGTTCTATGCATTTTGTTTGCTCTACAAACCCATCTGCTCCATGCATTCATCGGCTCTACATACTCATCAGTTCGGTACATTCATCCGCTCCACTCGTTCGTTACACACACTCATCCGTTCCACACACTCGTCAGCTCCTCATACACTGGTCCGCTCCAAATACTCCTCTGCTCCAGACCCTCGTCTGCTCCAGACCTTCGTCGGCTCCAGACACTCGTCCGCTCCAGACACTTGTCCACTCCAGACACTCGTCCAGTCTACACACTCGTCCAGTCTACATACTCGTCCAGACTAGACACTCGTTCAGTCGACAACGCTCATCCGGTCCACCCACTCATCGGCACAACATACTACTCGTCGGCTTGACAATAGTACTCGTCTGCTCCATATGTCCATCCATTCCACACACTTATCTACTCTATGTATTTGTCCGCTCTATGCAATCATCTGTTACGCACATTCATCCGCACCACACATTTACCCGCTTCACACACTTGTCTGCTCCACATATTCATTTGCACCAAGCACTCATTCGCTCCACATACACATCCGCTCCTTACACTCATCCACACTACACATTCACCTTTTCGCTCGCCACACTCATCCGCTCTCGACACTCATCCGCTCTCCACACTCCTCCGCTCTCCACACTCCTCCGCTCTCCACACTCCTCCGCTCTCCACACTCAGTCGCTCTACACACTCAGTCGCTCTACACACTCAGTCGCTTTACACACTCAGTCGCTTTACACACTCAGTCGCTCTCCACTGCTCAACTACTTCATACGTTTCTGTAGTGTTCATATTCAGTCGCTCTCGACACTTGCTTCTGCGCTTTCCACATTCAGACGTTGTTCACTCTTACCTCTCTCCACGCTCCTCCGCTCTCCACACTCGCCCGCTCTCCACACGCACCCGCTCACCACACTCACCCGCTCGCCACACTCACCCGCTCTCCACACTCACCCGCTCTCCACACTCACCCGCTCGCCACACTCATCCGCTCTCCATTCTTATCCGCTCACACGCTCTCCGTGCATATCCGCTCTCCATGCTCATCCGATCTTCAGCGCACAATCGTTGTTTTAAAAAAAAAAAATTTTTCCATGTCTAAACGTTTGTCCGTTCAATATAGTTCCACGCCCTTGCCCTCTTGCACTAACCAGCTGAGTTCTATGCGCTCTTGCGTTTTGTTCGCTTCTCTGTATTTGCGTGCTTGGTTATTCTATACGTACTCATCCACTCAATTCGCTCAGCCGCTCTACACATCCAACCATTCTTCATACTCATTGGCATTATTATGTTCAACTACTTCATCTGGTCACCATACTCTTTTGATCTTTCTAGTCGTCTGTTCTTCCACTAATGCACGCTTCCACTTAGTGTATTTGTCTGTTCTATACGTTTCATCCATTCTAACTATTTCATTTATGTCATTCACTTTGTTCCCTCCTCATTCATTATGTCCCTTTCATCGGTTCACATCTCCTATGGTTCTCAATGATTCATTCCTATTATCCGTTTCACTGTTTTGATCTGTGTTACTCGTTTAGGTCTGTTTGTCTTTCTAGTTTACATTCGAGTTTCTTTGGCGGTCCTTTTCTTGCTTCAGGTAGTTTGTTGGGTGGGTATTATTGTGATGATGCTAGTTTGGTTTTAGGGGAAGAGCCAGGTTTTCAGTAGTTTGCGGAAGGACGTTAAGTCCTCAGTTAGGCGGATGTGGGGTGGGAGTGAGTTCCACAGGGTTGGAGCCAGGGCTGAGAATGATGATCCGCCTAGCCTGACTGAGTTCGTCTTGGGAATTACCAGCAGGCCGGCTGAGCTTGATCTTAGGGTGCGAGTGGGATGATAAGGTATTAGTTTGTCTTGAAGATATTGAGGTTCAGTTTTATGCAGTGCTCGATGGGAGAGGCATAAGGTTTTGAAAGCCACCCTACGGGCTACTGGAAGCCAGTGCAGTGTTTTAAGAGCTGGCGATACGTGGTCTCTTGGAACGAGAGCAAGTAGCATTTTGGCCGCCGCGTTTTGTGCTCTTTGGAGTTTATTCAGTTGGTAGGCATGGATTCCGAGGTATAGGGGGTTCCCGTAGTCCAGTGTGGAAATAACGATTGATTGGACAGCGGAGACTCTGTTGGGAAATGAGAGGCATGGAAAGATGCGTCTAAGGGTTTTAAGGTGGTAGTGGCAGGACTTTGAGACATTGTTGACTTGGCGCGAGAGTGTTAGGTCGGAGTCCAGGGTGCACCCAAGATTTTTCACTGTGTTGGAGGGTGTAGGTGAGTTGCCCATGGCGGGTGGCCAGGGTAGTGGGTGTGGAAGAAGATCGGTGTTGCCGCAAACCATGATTTCAGTTTTGGAGGGGTTTAACAAGAGGTGGCTTTGGGTCATCCAGCGTTCTATGTTAAGGAGGCAGGATGCCAGGCCGGGTCGGGAGTTGGGTTTCGAGTTCAGGAATTTTAGAATTAGTTGAGTGTAGTCGGCGTAGTTGTAACAAAGGATGTTGTGAGAACGAATTACTGATGGGAGGGTGATCAGGTAGAGATTGAACAGGAGGGCGGATAGACACGCTCCTTGAGGGACTCCTGTGTCGACTGGTCGAGCTTGGGAGGTAAAGCTGGAGAGTGTCGTTATTTGGTGCCTGTTTTTGAGGAATGAAGCTATCCATTTAAGAGCGGTTCCACTAATTCCTAGGGAGTGGAGGCGGTCTAGGAGGATTGAGTGATTGATCGTTTCGAAGGCAGCGGATAGGTCGAGAAGGATTAGAGCGGCACATCCCGCGGAGTCAGTTGTCATTTTAAGGTCGTCCCAGATCGAGGTTAGGGTGGTTTCAGTTCCGT
Organism: Ambystoma mexicanum; assembly: GCF_040938575.1. NCBI lineage: Eukaryota > Metazoa > Chordata > Amphibia > Caudata > Ambystomatidae > Ambystoma > Ambystoma mexicanum. Next base: position 1,041,284,730 of record NC_090922.1, on the reverse strand, counting down.
GACGTGTTCTGAAACCTGATTGGGCGGGATCAAGGAGATTGTTGGCTTCGACAAAGGCATTTAGTGGAGAGTAGGCGGTTCGGTCAATGAGTTTGGCAAGGAATCTGGTGTTTGAGATTGGGCGGTAGTTTTTGGGCTCGAGAGGGTCGAGCGAAGGTTTTTTAATTAGAGGTTTGACGTGTACCATTTTGAATGCTTTGGGAAAAATACCGGAGGAAAGGGAGGCATTTATGATAGATCTTGCGTGTTCTCCTGCGCAGGCGGAAGCAAACATTTCTTTAAGGGTTGTGGCTGGGCAGGGGTCCAGGGGGGATCCAGATGGTTTGCAGGCAGATAGAGGTTTGAGAAATTGTTCTGGTGATATTGGACTAAAGGATTCGAATGTTGGTCGGGTAGAGGTTGTAGCTGACGGGCTGGCCGGTACGGGTGGAGGATTGTCGGTTGGCTGTAAGAGAGTCAGTTTGGTGTTTAGAGTGTTTGTCCTTTCAATAGCTGTGGTGTAAAAGTGGAGGGAGAGTGAGTCACACAGTGATTGTGACGGGGTCGGGACGGTTGTATTACAAGCCGGATTGGTTAATTCGGCGATGATTTTGTGGAGTTCTTTGCTTGGGTTTTTGCAGTTTAGGATTCGGGTGTTGTAATGGGCTTTTTTGGCTTTCCGGATTTCGGCCTTGTACAGGTACAAGTGTCGGGCTAAGGTGGTCCTGCTCTCATGGGTTCTCTCTTTCTGCCAATTGCGTTCTAGGTATGTGTAGTGTCGTTTAGTGGTCTTCAGCTCAGGAGTGAACCATCTGGGGAAAGGGCCACGGCGGGTTGATGGTTTGCACGGGGGGGTGAGTCGCACCAAAGATGCATTGAGCCATGGGTCAAAGGCCTCAGGTGTTAGTTGGTTGTTGGGGCGGCGGGTAGGTGGTGGGGACTGGAGGAGTACCTTGGCTAGGTCCGGGGTGATTATTAGTTTTTTCCAGCATTTGCGTAGGTTCGGAGGTTCAGATGCGAGTACGGGAAGGGGGCCAGGTGAGGGGATGGCGAACGAGAGAATGAAGTGATCGGACCAGATGATAGGGATGGGGGGCTTTAACTGAATCAGGGTGTTGGAGCTAAAGATGGCATCGAGAGTGTGTCCTTTAAAGTGCATCGGGCCATTTATGTGGGGTTGGAGATTAATTGCATCTAGACCGTCCACCAGGGCGAGTGCCATAGGGTTGGTGGGGATGTCGAGCCATATGTTGAAGTCTCCGAGAAGGGTGAGGTTGGGATGGTTTATTTGGAGGGTGGCAATAGAGTCACAAAGGTTGTTTGCGAAATGTCTATCGTAGCCAGGGGGCCTGTAGATTTTTAGGAAGTTGTGTGAGAGCGACGGGGAGAGGGATAGTTTAACGAGGAGGGATTCGCAGGATGGAATGGAGGTTAGTTGTCCATGATTGAGGCGCGGAAGAGAGATTTGAAGACGAATGCTACCCCCCCTCCTCTGGACGGACGGTTCAGTGGGATGAGGCAGTAGTCGGGCGGAAAGGCTTCACTTGCAATTGGGCTGAAGTCATCAGAGAACCAGGTTTCAGTGATGAAAACTAGGTCTGGTTTGGCAGAGGCGAGGAGGTCAAAGATGCAATGTCTGTTTTTTGCTACAGAACGGGCGTTAAATAGGATACAGTTCAAATTGGCAGGGAAGGTTGGTATCGGTGCTGGAGCGGGATTGGTCGGCGGGGGAGAGGGTGGAGGGAGAGGGGTAAGGTTGGGGATGGTAGGGAAAAGTGGGCGAGCCGAAAGTTTTGCAGGTTTCGGGCGGGGTTGGGGGGCTGTGTGTGATAGGATGATCGGGTTTGGGGTGGGGGATTTGAGGATGGGGAGTGGGCGGTTTGGAGTTTCAGTTGCAGTTGAGGAGAAATCGAGGGAGAGGGGTTTCAGGAAGGGAGAGGTCAAGGGGGAGGGTGGCGATTGTGGGAGAGAGGTGGTGGGTCGAGACAGGGGAGGTGAGGAGAGCAGAGAGGTTGAGGGGGACCAGGAGCGTTTCCTCTTTAGTTTCTTTGCAGCAACTGGTGTGAGAGAGAGGGTAGGGGGGGTCAGAGGGAGAGAGGGAGGCAGCTTCGGTTCTCGCTAGGGCTAGGCGCGCAGTTTTTAGGGAGGGGAAAGGGTGCAGTCGGGGGGAAGATGGCAGGGGTATGATGGCAAGGCGGGGGGTGGGTGATTGCAGGTTGGGGTGTGGTAGTGAGTGGAGCGGGCATGGGCGGTGCTGGCGGGTTGGCGGTGTGGTTCAGGGGATGAGAGGTCTTGGGGTGAGTGGCACGCCATCGTGCCCCCCTGGCTTGGTGTTTGGAGAGGGTGATGGCAGGGATTGCGGAGGGGGGGTGGGAAGGAAGGCAGATCGGAGAGTGAAGGAGGTCCACGGGAGTTGTTTCTGACAGTCACTGGTGGAGTTGGTGCGCTCATGATTGGTGTGAGCTTTGGGTTGATTTAGGAGGGTTTTCTGATTGTAGTTCTAGGATCGGTGACTCACGCTTTTAGGTACACTTCCAGGATCAACTAGTCAAAGATTGATTGGTGCTTCTAAGCAATTGTTTATAATTCTAACTGCAATTTGGTAGGCTTCTAGATGCAATTGGGTACACTTCTAAATGCAATTGGGTATACTTCTAAGTGTAACTTTCTCAGGGAGGTTATTGGGCGCAATTTCTAGATGCACTTGGGTACACTTCTAAGTGTAATTCGGAACACTTTCTAAATTTAACTTTCTCAGGGAGGCTATTGGGCGCAGCTTCTAGATGCACTTGGGTACACTTCTAAATGCAGTTGGGTACAGCTCTAAATGCAGTTGAGGACACTTCTAAATACAGTTGGGTACACTTCTAAATTCAAGTTTTCAGAGAGTCTAATGTGCGTGATTTCTATATGCAATTAGGTACACTTCTATATGTAACTTTCTCAGGGAGGTTATTGGGCACGACTTCTAAATGCAATTGGGTACACTTCTAAATGCAAGTGGGAATAAATCTAAATTCAACTTTCTCAGAGAGGCTATTGGGCGCAACTTCTAAATGCAATTGAGTACACTTCTAAGTGTAACTGTCTCGGGGAGGTTATTGGGCGCAACTTCTAGATGCACTTGGGTACACTTCTAGGTGCAATTCGGTACACTTCTAAATTCAGCTTTCTCAGGGAGGCTATTGGGTGAAACTTCTAGATGCAATTGGGTACACTTCTAATTGCAATTGGATACACTTCTAAATGCAGTTGGGGCACTTCTAATGCAGTTGGGGGCACTTCTAAATGCAGTTGGGGGCACTTCTAAATGCAAGAGGGAACAAATCTAAATTCAACTTTCTCAGAGAGGCTATTGGGCGCAACTTCTAAGTGCAATTGGGTACACTTCAAAGTTCAACTTTCTTAGAGAGGCTGTCGGGCGCAACTTCTAGATGGTTCATGAAAGTCACTCAGCTAAGATTATCGAAAGAAGGCCATTGGAAAAGTAAGTCTTAAAGGAGTTCCAGATAGTAGTGCCCTGCATCGCAAAGCTTTTTCTTCTGCCGTCTCCAGTGTGAATCTGGTAGGAGTGGCCAAAGTGAGGCAACAAGAACACAGCATTCGTGCAGACTTTCGAAGGTCTGTTACAGGATCTGGGTACTGAGGGACCATGGCGTTGTGGAGATATTTGAAAACTAGGGTGGCTAGTTTAACTTTAATTTGGGCCTTAAGGGGCGTCAGTGTAAATTACAGAGGGATGACGAGATATGCTTTCTAAAAGCGGTGAGAGTAACCATTTTTGCTAGACAGTTTTACATAGTTCGTAAATGTTGCATTAAGTACTTTTGCAGCTGCCAAATACATTGGGTCGGCATAATCAAGTTTAGATTCAATACTAGTTCTGGATATGATGCCGATGCTTGAGCCGAACGGAGTAGTTGGAAATTTTGCCCAGAGCATCGGTCTGGCTGATCAAGCAGAGCAATGGATCTTAAATCACCCCTAACATTTTAATTTTGGTGGCCGGCGGTAGCGGCTGATTATCAAGCGAATAAGACAGATGTGGAACCGGTTTGGATTTTGGTATTTGAAGGAAACGTGATTCAGCTGGACCAGATCCTTCTTATTACACATAGAGACATAAAACCCACTTAAGAATACATTATTTGCTAACGTCAGTTTCTTTAATATGATCAAGAAATAAACTATGCTAAGAAGCCTGGATGCATATCTAGACACTTTAGAAACCCTCAATCTGGTTGCACAAGGAATATTTCAGATAAAAATAGACAAAGCTAGGTTCTTAGATTGACGTTGGTGGTTAAAGTCTGCTAGACCTATATTTACTCGACATTTCACAAAATAATTTCACAGATGCACCCCTAAAGCACTGCTACTCCAAAAGGCCCCCATTTCCAAAGACATGAAACTCCCCTCCTGTCCCCACCCCCACATTGTATTTTTTTTAAAAACCTCCCTCACACACTCCCCCATCCCAACCTCCCAACTTATGCTACAAACTGGGGAAACTCGCCCGCCACTCACCCACTCAATCATGGTGTTCACCCTTCTATTCTTCCACCTTCTCCAACTTTGCTTTAGCACACCTTATTAAGGCCCACACCTACGCTGACCTCTGGTACTCCCCTCAGATGTTCTCGCTCCCGCCCTGCAACCCGCCCCTGCTGTGGCCTTTACAGAGTCATAAAGGAAATGACAATGCGATACTGTAGCCCACTTACTGAAAAGGATTCGGAAAATGCAATAAATGTTTAAAGAAGTTGAAGCCAGTACATTTTCACTGTCAATTAAAAAAACAAGGGAAAGACAGCATGGAAACAGAACTGCTTACTGCACAAGCTGTGTGGAAAAAAGTGTCATCAATAACATGCAACAGTAGAGGCAAGGCACTGCTGCCACCTACAGGCGATTTCAAAATGTACCTCTTCACAGAAACACCTACTGAATATAATCGGCCTCATTCTGAGTTGGGAGTCAGCCACTTTTACCACCCTACCAAATTAAGGTAAACTGAAAATGAGCACTATTTCCACAGCTGGACATACTGCCAAAAATCGTCAGGAATAAGGATGGCATTAATTCCACCTGAGGAATTATCACCCGAAATAAAAATGGTCATTCCACAGTATCATAATTGGCCTCTTTACGAGTTTGGCAGTTACCACTATACTCTGGGTAAGGCTCTTGTAACCAGGACTCATGTCAGGCAGAGTCTCCCAGGACCCCCCCTTGTTATTTGCATATTTCAAGTAACTTTGGGTTTCACCCTAAATTACTAGGGGAATCCAGACGTGGACCCCTTGCTCACTACCCTTAGAGTGGCACAGCTACACCCTACTGATGAGGTTCAACCAGGAGAATTGCCTTACATTTCGGTGCTGGACTGTCCCAGGGCAGGACAAAGACTGATATGTTTAGGATATTTCTCCTCTGTGAAAGATAGTGAGCTAAAGACTCTGGGTAAGGATCTTGTAACCAGGACTCATGTCTGGCATAGTCTCCCAGGACCCCCCTTATTATTTGCATATTCTGAGTTTGGGCATGGAGTAGAGGATTTTCTTCCACGAAAATCCTGGGGGTAAATCCTCCATTTCTCACTGCTGAAAAATCGGCAGAATCGGCCGAATTACTGCAATGGTAATTCCACCAAAAAAGCCCCATTGAGTCCAATTGACTCAAATTAAATGGGGAATTACACCACCACCACTTGTAATCCGGCATACATTCCACCAGACTAAGGGGGTCATTACGAGGTTGGAGGTAAGGGATTACCAGCACCGGTAAGGGTGCCGATGCCGGTAATCCCTTACCTCCGTATTCCGAGTTCCCTTTGTGGGTCCTTCCTTACCTCCTGCTTTTAGCAGGAGTTAAGTACGGGACCCGCAAAGGTACCTCGGAGGTAATTACGGTACCGTAATTTACGGTGCCGTAATCACCTCCTTCCCCATTCCCATTGAGCCCTATGGGGCAGAAATGGGAATGGGGAAGGGCAAAAGGTGAATGGGGAATTACCGGTCCCTCCAACCCTGGAATGGACCGTTAATTACTCCATTCACCATGCCGGATTTGGGACGGTTTCAGAGGCAACCATGGAGCTAATTACTCCATGGTTAGCTCCAAACCCGGAATGAGGCCCTAGGTGGTGGTAACGGTAATTCGTTTGGGTGGTATTACAGCAGATTCAGTGTCGGGATACCGCGCAACTCGTAATAAGGCCCAATGGCTAAATAATGCCGGAAATGGGTTGGAATTCTGCCTGTGGAAAAACAGTGCAGTAACCTCTACCAAAAAGGTAGAGGTAAATTTATGCAGGTGATGAAAATGATGCAGCGGGTGCCCCCAATGGGGCCAGAAAAGGTGTTTAATGCCCACACTTAGACCAAACACACTTCTCAACACCATGCTACCACTAGCTGTCGCAAACCTGGAAATCCACAAACTCCTACTGTACACTGAGCTGTAGACGCATGCACAGCAGCACCACACAGAGCATGCGGCAAACGAGGTGTCTGGCATAAAGAGTGCCCATTCCTCGGGTCAGGCCATCACCCTGGGCACTAACTGATGGGCAGCTAATAATGTTAATGTTAAAGGACATTTGTACCACACACTATCACCACCAGAGTGGTCCCCTGGTGTTCTGGTGGATCTGGAAAGGAAAGGGGGTAGGGTGAGTTAGTAGGACTGAGTGGGAAAAGTGCAAGAGAGCAGTGATGTGCTGTTGGTAGCTTCAGTTCGATTAACACCATTCGCTGAGCTTAGGTGTGCTTTTTTCGGTTGGTGGCCATCGTGTTCTGTTGTGTAAGGCTATGTGTGAGTTGTTTTGTTGTTGCGGTGTCATGAAGTGTGTGCAGTTTGGTGCGCTTTAGCGGTGTGGTTGTGTTTGGTTAGAGTTTGAGAGGTATATGCAAAAGGGTGAGATTTCTTTTTTAGTGGGGTTGGTTAGTGGCATCGTTATCTAGATGTGACGCATGCTAATCTTCAAAATTCTTACCCGATCTGGTGGCTGCTAATCTCCAAAATTATATCTAGATGTGGTGCATAAATATCTCTAAATTTTGTCTAGATGTGACGCAAGCTAATATTCACAGTTCTGCCTAGATGTGGGGCTAGCTAATATTTACAGCCCTGTCTGGGTGTGGCGCAAGGTAATATTCACCTTTCTGTCCAGATGTGATGCAAGCTAATATTCACATTTCTGTTTAGATGTGACACAAGCTGATATTCACAATTCTGTCTAAACATGATGCAAGCTAATATTCACATTTCTGTCTAGATGTGGCTGTGGGATATATTTACCCACCCAATGGCATTGCCCCACATCACTTAGCTGCATTTGGGCAAGAAACAGCAACCTGGCTGTGCTGGCTCCTGTGCGTACCAGGACCTCAAAACTTTGTTTGGCAGCAACAACAAAAAATGGCTACACCATCCTGCCGAGCACCCTTCAGACAAAATGGAACAAGGGGACACCCCTGGAAAAAAAATGCCAGTGTGTTCTGAAACCTATAAATGGAATCAAGTGAAAAGTAGCGTTGCTTTGCTGCAGAAGCCAAAATCCCCTTCAAATGAAACATTTTCACCCTTTCAAAATGCTGTTTGAAGCCAATTCCATCCATTAATTCTGAAACCACTGTGATTGAAAAGGCCCTGCCATGCCCAAGAGAATTCATTGTGCCTCAGCAAAACCGGGCATAATTCCTGGATGACAGGCCCTGTCAAGTTAGCTTTGAAAGAAATCAACAAGGATCTTTATTTTCACTCACACGGGAACGCGTGTTTACTTTCTTAATAATGTAGCAAACACCAGTAGTTCAAAGGAACTCCAACTATCTGAGCCTGGTCAGTTTCATATATCAGGTTCAGATAAAACTCCTGTCTTCAAGAAAAATTACTTTGGCTGCAGAGACAGTGTGGAAATCTGATGAAGCTGCAAAAACCAAATTAAAGAAATAAATGTTAGTATACTGATAAATGAAAGCTTCACAGTCTTTAGCAATATGAAGGGGGTTGTTACTGGTGAGACTATATCACATGTGTTAGTATGCAACAGGCTTGTTTAATTCTGGATTTAGGATCAGAAATTGAAGGATTTTAAAACTAGGGTGGCTGGAGTTGCAAAATTGAAAAACAGGTTTTCTGCCAAAAGGAAGGGCTATCACTCTCAGCAGATCCTGGCAACCCCCTGATAATTATAGGGTGGGACAGACTTTTGTCTCTGCTGGGACCCAGGACAATGAAGCTCCCAGGGAAGGAAGCCGAAGTGTGAGAAAACCCCCCCTTCCTGCTTTGAAGGAAATGCCAGTTGGTGTCAGCTGAAAAGAAAAAAAAAAGGTCCAGTGACTCCCATTTGTTTCTAAAGACTATTTCATAAGGAAACTTTAAAGACGTGTACCTCGGCAGCAGAACTTTGCAGAAATGTGGAATTTTCGGAGTGTAAATGTGAATTTGTGATCTTTATTCTAAAACTTGGTAGAATGTGTTGACACCTGGTGTACAGATGGTGATATATGTTGGATTATAAGAAAAGCATCCACATTACAAATGTAATATTGTGTACATACATCCATGGGGACGATTCGCATCTGTGTACAAAATTGTGGAATTTTAGGCCACATCTTTCATGTTTAAAATTACCAAAATTTACCAGAAAGGCGAAACAAGGTCGTACAGACTTGAGGATTGGACTGATCTCTGCTGCACATAATATGTAACATGTTTGTATGATTTGCCAAGAGATTGCAATTGTAAGAATGCATGTTTTTGCCAAAAGCAGATTTTCAGTAAAGTAAATTTGGGAGTTTCTGGACATTGTAAAACTCACCTCATAAACCTGACATAATTCCCTTAGAAATCCAACCAACTGAGAGCAAGGCAGAGCTGCCCCCCTTGTCCAATCCCTTTGCTAGGGGTGTGTTTAGTTAAGCCTGCCCCAGTCATATACTGTGATGATGTCATTAGGCATTATAAGTAAGGGTCCCTGACAAGACCCTGGAAAACACATGCACAGACAGACACACTATTCCTGATTTCCTGTGCTGCGTTCCTGTACCCGTCATCTTCCAGATACCAGATCCGAACTACAAGGCCAAGCATTGCTGATCTTAGTCCAGGGCCCACTGCAGCACCCAAGCAGTGCTGACCCATGCCCAGCAAGGCCTCAAATTCTGAAAACCACTACATTTCCCATTAAGAAGGGGAAAACGGTGGTACTTTTGTCATCCTGACCCAGTTTGGCTTGCGGTCACTCACTGCATGGTGCTGCCATCCTGCTACCCTGATGCCCTATCTTATCCAGTGACCAGAGTTGCTACCCGGTAACCAGTCCATGCCCAGCTGATCCTATCCCGCTGATTTTGTCCGCCAGTCCTTTGTTAGACCAGATCTGTGTGGTGACCAGGGCGCTGACTGTCCAAAATCCAAAAACTAAAAAGTGGACTGTGAGTATGAATAGGAAACATAGTAATTCATAGTATACCTTGCCTTGCTTTGTCCTATACCAACCTTTAAGCTATCCTATTCTGACCCCGATATATTGTTAAAATTGTCAGCATTATATGTGGATCCCTGCCTTTGATTCCTAGTGTTAGCGCCGATTTTCTCTTCATTTTTGTTTTGCTAGAACATAAACCAGTAGCGATTTGGATTAAATAAATTAATTTTCCACAAAGGAAACGTGGTACACCACGTGAAGAGTTAAAACAGCGCGTAAATGTGGAGATTCGCGGGTGGCATTCTCTTTTCCTTAGACATTAAATCCTGTTTAAGTAAAATTTACAATCCATTTTAAAATTTTAAAGCCGTTTTTCCTGTTGCTTCTCTGCTCTATTTTCCTAAAAACAAACCTCACTAGATCTTGTATAACTCACTCAATTTCCCAGCTAGAGACCTAATTTCACTTCCGTATTGTACCTATGATCTATAGGTACACCCTAACACATCGCTGCAAACATGTTTTAAAACCTGCCACTCATTTTCAAACTGTATGCTCTTGGTTATACATTGCTTGTGATTGTTTGTATTTCTACATGGTTGCTGTAGTGAGGAATAATATTTGTTTCAAGGTTTTTACACACATTAATTCATTCATTCATCCATTTCCGAGTGTCATTTCTAGCATTGCCAGGGTTTAAAATCCGTTTTTCTCTCTTGTTTGGGGAGGGAAGTTCCGATTTCCATTCTGTTTTCTATTTGTCATTCCTGATTACCTGCTGCTTTTGTTTATCCCTTAGAATTGACTATTTGTGGGTTGAGGGAACATTGCAGGGGGAAATTCTATCTTACCTAAAATGAAAAAGTGCTCCTATTCCCTGGTGTTTTGTAGATGTGTCAATAGAAGGTTAAACTAAGGTTAAACTAAGTGCATTGCTTACATTCCTATAGTTATTATCATCCCATTGGTGATTGCTGCCCCATATTAAAAATGGTATGATTTCTTTTCAATTTTAAAATAAATAAATATATATTATTTTCTACCAACCAGCCAGGTTCATGGTCCATTGTGACCAAGGGTATTTGAAAAGTGTGTGTGATATGAGTGGTGTACCATCTCAATATTGAATCTAACATAACCATAAGCATTTCAGTCGCGCGCTGCATACTAGGCCGAGACTAAGGTGTGCGTCGCCTGATTGAAATCCTTAACATGGCGCAAGCTAATATTCTCAATTCTGTCTAAATTTGACGCAAGCTAATATTCACATTTCTGTCTTGATTTGGCACAAACTAATATTCACATTTCTGTCTAAATGTGATGCAAGCTAATATTCACATTTCTGTCTAGATGTGGTGCAAGCTAATCACAATTCTTGCCAAATGTAACGCAAGCTAATATTCACATTTCTGTTTAGATGTGATGCAAGCTAATATTCACAATTCTGTCTAAATTTGATGCAATCTAATATTCACATTTCTGTCTTGATTTGGCACAAGCTAATATTCACAATTCTGTCTAAATGTGACACAAGCTAATATTCACATGTCTGTCTAGATGTGGGGCAAGCTAATATTCACATTTCTGTATAGATGTTGCGCAAGGTAATATTCACAGTTCTGCCCAGATGTGATGCGGGTCAACGCTCACAATCCTATTCTTCTATATGTGAGAGATGGCTAGGCAACACAGTTCACAACTCAGTGGATATATATGGGGTAACAGTTGCTAAATAGAGATTGGTACATGCAGGCTACTAGCTCATGGGTGGTGGGGAAGATAAGATAAGAGAGAAGTGGGGCAGTTTAGTGGAGCACACCCTTCCGCCTTAATAGGGAGACCATAGCAGAGCTACTCACTCACTTAAAGTGTGGCAACGTCACCCCAGGCAGCGTCACCCCAGGCCCAAATACGAGGTTCCAACCGATCGACAACATCAACAAACACTGGCAACGACCTTCTCAAACTAAAAAAGAAGTGTTTTAGAATTGAACTTCATGGCCACCTCCTAAGTGAATATTCAAAGGCCAGCATAATGCCGGCAAAATGAACCATCCCTATTTTTGAATGACAAAGAGTATACCACCAGCTTTAGTCAGATAGCTACTAAATGCAGTAGGGACCTGATGGTCCTTACTATCACGACCGCTCAAAGAATTAGTATGGAAATACAAAAGGTCCTTGATACAGAGAGAGAGAAATTCTGTACCAGTACTTTAATAACTAATGCTCAAGATCAATTGAGAGAAATCACAAAACAATTTGAAACTTTCAAGACTAACACCCTCACTAGGAAAACAAATAAATTACAAAAAGATATTAAGGATTTCAAAACACAAATAATCTATCCATACACAGCAGATGATTACATTCAAACACTGAACAAAACTAAACAGCACGGAGAACAGACAACAGAAGAAGGTGGGTTATGTTCTCTGGCTCTAATAGAAATGTGTCTTCGGATGACAGTTCGAGATATCATTGAAGATCGTTTCAACAAAATTAATCTATCCTGCCGCCACCCCCTGCCCCTTTATTAGGCAGAGGAGGACAAGGATGAGGTGTTTGGGGGCCACCACCATGGGCAATGCAGTACCAGACAGGTCGGAGACGCCCACAATACCGCAGGAGGGCATTCCAGTAACAGATGAGTCCATTAGCTTACCTATATTCAATTTGACTCAAATAGAACTGGCACCAGCCCAGATTTCGATACTTGATAAAGGTACTTTCTTTTGTACCTGCGAGCCAGACAGATTGGTATAACACTGAGACAGAGCCACGACGTATTCTACGCTCCGTAAGATTGAGAACTTTCTTTAGAGATCATATGGAGCAAGAAAGAGAACTGGACTCGGGACTTCATCCGGAGTGTACTTTTACACCTTCAGATAACCAAGTCCCAAGTGACAGCCTCACATTTGAAAAATGTATTTTGCCAGATCTTGATAAACTGAAGAAACAAAAAATCTAACTCAATCACAATATATCAAAAGAACAAAGAGAAGCACTCTCCACTCTATCCAAGGACCAGAGTTTGGTCATAAAACCAGCAGACAAAGGGGGTGGTATCATTCTCATGTCTGGACCACAATATAAACATATGATAATGTCCCTGTTAAATGATAGCGAAAGCTACAACCCATTGAAGAAAGACCCGACAAAAGTACTTCAACAAGAAATTTCAGAATTTGTCACATATGGCCTCCAGCGAGGTTGGATCTCAGAAAAAGAAGCAGTCTTTTTTAACAATACCCAAGGACAAACTCCCTGCATGTACGCTTTACCCAAAATGCACAAGGATTCCCAAAATCCTCCTGCAAGGCCCATAGTGTCAGGCTGTGGATCCATATTCAAACTTATTTGTACATTCTTAGGCACTTTCCTGAAACCATTGAGCATTAAGACATACACGCATTTGAGGGTTACTACTTACACCATTCACATTTTTGAACATCTAGACTTTAATCCAAACACCCAAATTTTGGTCACCATGGATATCAAATCTTAATATACAAGTATTCCCCAAGACTTGGCAATCTGAGAACATTTAACAAATACTAACTTACAATCTCGAGTTCCAACAAATTTTATAATTGTATTGATGTCCATAGCTCTATGCAAAAACATTTTTGTTTTTGACAATCAGTTCTACCTTCAGACTAAAGGAACGGCCATGGGAGCAGTATTTGCACCAAGATAAGCCATCCTATTCATGGCAACATCTGAGAAAGATCACGTTCTTTCTGAACGGAACCCCTGGCCTCAGCACTTGAAATGCTGGCACAGATAAATCGACGATTTTATCTGCATTTGGGAAGGCAGCGAAGAGGAGTTGAAAGAATTTTACACATGGATCAATGCATGTGAAAATAACATCAAGTTCACCATGGACTATAATAATCAGACCACCCATTTTCTAGATCTAATTATTAAGCACCAACAAGGCAAACTGGAATGCAGTTGGTATCGGAAACCCACAGACTGACACACTGCCACACTGCCACACACATTAGAGAAAATCTACCACACGGACAGTTCTTGAGGTTATGCAGGAACTGCACATCTTTAGATTACTTTTTCAGCCATGCGGCACACTTGGATAAGAGACTAAGGCACCAAGGTTACACCAAAAAATTACTCACTAATTCTATCAAAAAAGCTAGGTTCACCAACAGGGAGGCATTAATCAAACCACAGGTTTTGAGACCACAAGACAAACATGAAAGTATTGCCTGTGTTATTACACATGGTCCACAGAAGTTCCAAATTAAGAAGATTATCCAGAAGTGTTGGCCACTGGCACGTCTAAATCTACCAGAAGAATCACCCCCACGGTTTGCATTCCAACATGCCACAAAGGTACACGAATATCTAGTTCACTCTCAATATATGAAAGAGACACGAGAACTGGCCTTTTGGAACCTACACACCATCCAAGGCCACTATCCATGTGGGAATTGCGTGGCCTGCAAATTCACTATCAAAATACAAACGTTACAAATTGGAAACAGAACATGGACTTTAAAAGACATGACCAATTGCAAATCAAACCAAGTAGTTTATTGCATACAATGTCCATGCGGCCTAAAATAAGTGGGCCAAACCATGCCAACTGGAAATACATGGACTTCGAAGCATAGATCCAAGATCTGATGTAAGAATCTTACTGCCCCCCCCTGTTGAACACTATACAGAGGCACACCATACACCAGATGACCTCCTTTGGTGGGTCGTAGAAAAAGTGAAAGGTTCACCAAATGTTTCAAGATGGCTGCTGGACCTTGAATGCCAGTGGATCCACAGATTAGACACTTTTAAACATGGTCTGAACTAACAATTTTTGCTGCAGCAACATAAACTTTTACCTCTAAACCAGGACTTCTAGAGGTATCCACAGAGGTAGATATTCCCTCACACATGCTTCTATTTAGCCAGTATGGCGATAGATTTTTACCAGGCCAGCCTGGTTTTCAAAGTCTCCAAACAAAAGACAACCCCGCGCCCCGCATTCAGGACCCCTAATCCTATGAGCAACCTTTTCCTTTACTTTGTTGGATCAGGGCAACCAACTCATGGAACTTTCCACACATTAACTCTGCCCCCTATCGTCTCGCGCAACATGTTTTCACATATACACATGTTTGGGGCAGATGTCATACTCTAAATCCCCCCAAAAGACTCTGCTTTTCTTTCACTTGGCGACCGTCACAGGAGTCTATTGGCGATGTGCCTGCCATTCGCTGCATAGTGGTCCATGCTACGCACACAGGGGGAGCAGATTTTTCAAATCCTGCTCTCCCCGTCTAATGTGATTAGGACAAGCAGATTTTTTTTATCCCGAGCCATTCCCCTTTCTTTTAGTAATATATCCTGTCTGCATATCATTCATTGCCACATACCCCAGGAATATCGATCCACTATGGGCAGGGGACTCGAAGATGACATTGCCCTGTCCTCTTTCAACATTCCAGTCCGCAGGCTCCAGCAACGCCTCACAGCTGTCTGGATGGACCGCGTCTCTGCTACCATGACAACGACGCCTTGCACAGAACAGGAGACTTCGCTGGCTCCAATCACGGAGCAGCAACATGCGGCTCCCATGGCAACCATATAAATGCTGCTACAAGTGCGCTTTCACAATGCTGCTCAAACTGCGTCTTGTCTCCATGTCTCCACGACCAAGCAGTTTGCACACAATGCCGGTATACTGCACCTCTAAGCCTACTTCTTTTAGTTCATAACAGATTGCTGTTACGCATTCCCATCTCGTTCCCCTTATACCAGCAATTTACAATTATTCCTTTGTTTGCCCAGATCCATTAGGACAGAGCCAACATTCCGCAGTGCCCCGTAAATGATGACCAGATGACAACTTGACTCGCGGCTTGGTCCACCTACTTACTTTACAGGTAAGCTACCCCAAACCTGCATTATCTAGGGAGACCACAACCACTCCCCCAACCCCAACCAACTTTTGAGGATACCCCCCTCCCCTGCTACCCACTACTTAGAGCGTTTTCCCTGTTTCCTTTTTCCTACTCCAGAGCCGAGCTCAGTCAGGCTCTCCAAATTTTGGCACAGAGGGTTGCCATATACAACAACGCTTCACCTCTCTTCCCCCAACCACACTTTGACTGCTGGCCACCCCTCATTACCAGATGTCCTCACTGTCAGCCGCATGCAATGTGGCTCAGCACTGAGGCTGAGGGATATGGATTTTTTGATACCTAGGGTAAGTTAATTACTAGGGGCTATTACATGAGCGTATGCTTTCTTGATGATTGATTCTTTGTAACAGACCAGCACCTGCCGAACCGCACTTTCTTGTTGCACTAGTATCTGATGTCACGTCAGCAGACCCAAGGATTCTCTACCTTTTGACAGTCCTTCAAATATGAAAGGGACATATTGACTGAACCCTTCAGGAGACAGGAGAAATGAACATTCACTCCTTATCATTAAGCAAATATTCAACTACAAATAAATGAGATCTGTCTCTATTGTTTCATGCTGTTTCATGTCTTTTCATGGTTTTGAAAAAATTATTTTTACGTACATTTCTTTTTGCTTGAAAATATTTAGTAAATTACATCACCACTTATGTAATGCCTTTTCAAAAACAGTGGATGATCAAGTATGTGTTAACTAGATATTTCAACCTGATTCATGTTAATGACATTTAGGAGGTCATTACAAGGTTGGAGGTAATGGAAAAACGATGCTGGTAAAGGATTAACGGTGCTGTTAATAGCGGGAAGGACACGGGCACGAGGGCCTTCAGGTGGGCAATTTTGGGATGGCGCTAAAAGGAGGACATCACAAGTCAGGCGGACATGCAAATACCGGCATCATGAAGGCGCTAATAGGGGATACTGGCATGCCGGAAATACCGGGAATCGCAAAGCACCCGTAAACTGCCATGTGCAATGTTCCCAACTGCCACAGGTGCACACAATCAGCACATGTGGAGGCAATGGAGTCCGGGTCAGCACAAAATGAGCACACCCACACACCACACCCCTTCCCACTCCAAAATGATTCCACTAGTAGTAGCAATACTGAGGCTGGAGGACATGCTTGCATTGCTACACCAGCAACAACAACAACAGCAGGCACCACAGAGGAGACTCAGGAGGAGAAGGAGGGTGAGACAGGCCCAGCACACCCCACCAGTGCAGCCAGTGGTACCACGCAGGCAGCCCCCAATCCCTCGCATCAGAGCAAGTCCATTCAACCTAACCCCTGAGCAGATCCACACCCTGTACCATCTGGTGTGGGACACCATCACCACCATCGTGGACATGATACACAACGACATTCTCAGCCTCCTTGAAATACGCACCGCCATCCCCCCTCTACTGAAAGTAGTGTCAGTGTTCCAGTTCCTGGCCACAGGCACCTACCAGCACACAGTGGGGCACATGCGTGGCATATCACAACCCTTATTTTCCCGCATGCTGAACCAAGTGCTGGATGCCCTCCTGAAGCACACAAGGGATACATATCCCTACCACGGACCCCCCAGGAGATTTATGACACAAAAGTTGACTTCCATGCACTGGAAGGCATGCCAAATTGTATAGGTGCCCTCGACTGCACCCACGTGGAGTTGGTGGTCCCGCATGCCATTGAGGTGGTGTACCGCAACTGCAAGCAATACCACTCCATCAATGTGCAGATGGTATGTGACGGCAGCACGCTACATGGAGCAACATGCAGGACGATGTGCCTGGCTGCTTGGTAAGTTGCATGACAGGCACATGGCAGTGAAATGGGGGGATAGATGCACACACCACCATGGTGTCATTGTTGATGTGACAGCATGATGTGCACATCCCAAAACACTGTGCCCAAAGCATCCCAAGCTGAACCTCACAACCAAATGCCATACCAATGAAGTAAGCTGGACACCTATCACAACATGCCAAACTTAAAACCACCCCACTTCCCACAACACGTGCACCACCCATCATCGTACCTCACCCTCCGTAACACAATCCAACAACATGCTGTGAATATTCACTATGTAAATGTCTGCAGCAAATCACTACACAGGACAAGCATCCATGGGAGTGCACTGAACAAAATCACCAAGGGAATCCACTGCTTGTCACAGGGCCGCCACCACCACAGAAGTGCAGCATGTCAGCAATGTAATAATCAGCGCTGAATGCCTAATATTGCAGAGCCTACTGCCAACGCTGCCAGTTAGAAAATCAGACAGAACACTACACATCACAAATTTGACACAAACACAGCGGTATGCGTCCCCAAAGCATGAGCAACATTAAGGCAGTGTACACCGTTTATCATCTTGGAGATACAACCCACACCATAAGTCCATGGCACAGAACACATTGAGGGCATGAAAATTGTGTGCCTACAACTAGGGACATGTGCATGTGACCAACAATCATCTGCAGACATGTGTGACTAGTACAGCTGTCCATCATGAATCAACTGACATATACCTTTTATTGCCTCTCATGCAGGTGATAGTGGCTATCCCTTGACGCCGTGGCTCCTCACCCCTGTCTGAAACCCACAGAACAGCACGAGGAGGACTACAATTGTTCCCATACCTGTACCCGTGTGGTCATCGAGCAGACCTTTGGCCTGTTGAAGGCATGGTTATGCTGTCTTAGCCGGTCGGGTGGGGAACTCCTCTACAGGCTTGAGAAGGTGGCCAAGATCATCATGGCATGTGTCATGCTGCACAACATGTGTATCCGACGGAACGTGCCCCTGCCCCCTGACATTGAACTGCAACCACCTGGTAATAATGAAGGGGATGAAGAAGATGTGGGTGCACATCATCGCAGTGCCAACGCACAGGAGGGACGTGCTGTGCGTCAGTCAGTGATTGCACAATATTTCTAACACACATGGGTGCAGAGGCTGACATGAAAGTGGGACAGAGGGCACTGGGTGTGAGAGTACATGTACACTATGCACTGTATATCAATAAATGACACATATGCAATAAGGAATGTCCACTCAAGATTGTTTTTTCACACACCGGGTGTATTTAACTGTCCAAAAAAGATTTAAGTGCTCAAACCCTCCACCTCACACACCCTCTCCCTCCTCCCCCTCCCCCAACAACTCCCCCACACACCCTGTCCCCCCACAACTCCCCCACACACCCTCTCCCCCCTCACCCCACAACTCCCCCACACACCCTCTCCCCTTTCCCCTCCCCCCACAACTCCCCCACACACCCTCACCCCCATTGCCCTCCTCCCACAACTCCCCCACACACCCTCATCCCCCTCCCGCTCCCCCCACAACTCCCCCACACATGGTGTCCAAGCAAAAGCTTCAGGTGTCAGTGTCTATTGCCTTAATCAGGCTGCCCCGTCTAAATCCTTCCACTTCCTGCACCTGGTGGCGGCATGTCCGAGCGGCGTAGGGTGCGCGCTGACCTGCGCAGAGGGCTGGTTTGGGTAGAGCTGGGCAAAAAATGGGTGGCTGCTTGCTCCAGTCTGGGGGATGGACGCTCAGCCTCCATGGAATCCGCAATGCGGGTGAGGACCTGCCTCAGGGCAGACACCTCCTTGCACAATCTAGTGGTGCTTTCCACAATGACCTGCCTCAAGGACGCAGTGTTGTCGCGTCCCTCCTGCCTTGCTTGGGCACTGTCTGCGATCAACTGCCTCACTAGGGCAGTGAGCTCCTCCTGGCGCTGCGTGTCCTGCCTCCTGCACCCCCGCCTGTACACCAGTGGAGGTGGAGGGTGCATGTGTGACATGGCCAAATCCATGTATGCTCCCTTGTACAGCCTCCCCTCCAGACTGCTCCGGTGTGGTGTCGTGGTAGGAGTCGACAGGTGTGAGCTGGGGGATGGGGAGGGACTTGGTGTTGCAGGTAGGTCCGAGGAGTCGTCCTCGACAGGCACACACACCTGGCCCTGCACATCATCATCTGTTGGGGTGCCGTAGCTGCCACCTCCCCAACAGAGCTGTCCTCTGCAGATTGTGCCCCATCGCCCACTGTCTCCTGGGCAAGTGTCACAGGTGTCGTGGGGACTGTGGTGATGGGCCTTAGCGGCACCAGTGCCGTGTTATCCTGGGCTGTTTTTTTCTTCAGTGCCTGTCATGGCTTGTCTGGTCCTTTCGAAGTGGAAGGCATGTTGCCTTCATCCCTGGCCCTCTTCTCGGGTGTAGTCGCCTGTGGGCGTGAGTCCCGGGCCTCGCTGTCAGGATCTGAGCCTGTGGGGGACCAAGAGATGGACGGCATGAGTGATGGTTTGACAAGCATCATGCATACATTTGTATTATTGCTCTTCTACACATTAGCGCCAATTAGGTAGTGTAGTTTTGATAATCACGTTGCTTGCAATATGGGTGGAGCATGCAGGCATCCGTTGGGGTCACTCATGTTGGGGCGTGACATGCATTTCTGTTGTGGCCTGCGTGCAGTGTGACGTATGCCATTTTCATATTTGTGTGGTATGTGTCAGGTATGGGATTTCCATGCTGCATGCATGTGCATTTGTCTGTGTTGCGGACGACATCTAGGCAGGGAATGTGTGTGTATTGGGCCATGCGTTGCCTCTTTGGACAGACAAATTGGTGGAATATCATCATACTTAGCATTACAGTGTTTTCTTAGGACACTCACCTCCTTCAGCCGATGAGGTGGCGCCACGCTCCATCCCACCCACACCTTCTATGGCCTCTATGCCAATCATGCTGTCACAGATCTCCTCCCACCAGCTTAGCTTTATTGGTGAGCTAGGTCCTCCACCAGTAGCCATGGCCTGGCTCCTGTTTGCAGACAGGATGTTCCTGACTCGCAGGCGCAGGTCATCCCATCTCTTCCGAACATCCTTTATTGTGCGGTGTTGCCTACCGCGCTGACTCTTTAGGCAACAAGTTGCTAGATTTCTTTTTTCTTTATTACTGCCTCTTCCTTGAGGCTGTTTGCGAAGACAACCTCAGCATTGTCAGCCAAGGTTTCAACCAGGATCGTTAGTTCATCCTCATTAAAGCGCTCTTTGTGCTGGCGGGAGGCACCTTTTTTTACTGCCTTGAGTATGATTTTGTTGTGGAAGGTTGATGTCTGTAGTCAGCAATATGCTCCAGGTCCTGTGTGCTTGAGGATGGCAATGGATTGTGTTTTTCAAGATGGCGGACGTTCTCTTTCCTGTTCCTGTGTGATGACGCTACTTCCGGTTCCGCTTATTTACGGGCACCGCTATTAGTGGTCACCGCTGATAGTGGTGCCCACTAATGCCGTTTCCATTGATGCCGGGAGTGCTGTCTGCGCTTTCCATGATGCCGCTAACGGCCATTTTTTGGACATTAGCGGCATGCCGGTAATGTTGTTACCGGCATGGCACAATCCTTGTGCATGCAAACTCGTAATAGCCCTCTATTAGCGGGCTCTGTACTACACGTACACTGTATTTGCTCCATGCCGGTAAGGACTGTTACTTACCTCCAACCTCGTAATGACCCCCTTAGTCTTTGCTTTGCTTCCTTACAACTCCCTCACTGGGTCTCCCCCCTTCCTGTAGAACCTGATAGAATGGAGAAGCCTGGGTTATCATTATGGCATCATTACTCTTTGCTATGGAATCATTCCATCATTGTATCTTGTTTAGCTATCCATTATATATTCTGTAGTTGCATCATTAGACTATCCACATTATTCTGCCACATATATGTAGCCATTTGCTTATAGAGAGAGGCCTGTTATATTTGAAAGAGCCATTTAGAGACACGTTATATTTGTAGTTACACATGTAGAGATATGTTATACATTGAGTGTGCACTTAGAATATGCATGAAGTTTGCATTATGTAGAACTTGGGTTTGTGTGAATGACAGAGTAAGCACTATAGAAAGCATGAGGCCTATGGCACTATAAAGCCATTACACTGAATGGAGACACGCAGAAGTTGTTTGCGCCGCGGAGTGCGAAGTTGTTATGAATTAGTGTGAAGAAAGGAATGTAAACAGTTGCTTGGCAGGCAGACAGATAACACAACCTTTGTCCGAGAGGAGAGGGATGGAGGCCTAATCAGCCTTGGGCTGGTGTTCGCAGAGAGACAAAAGGTGGGGGCACATGCAGGGAGTGCTTTGCCTTGCACACAGACATGGAAAGAGGGATTTTGTGAAGCTAACAGTGGAGTAAATGGAGAAATAGATGGTAGGATGGTACCGCAGACAGAAGGCCATGATATAGATAGGCCGAAATGTCACATTGACAAAGAACACAGAGTGATTGACCAGAACACGGAGTGATTGCAGAGTGAAAGAACATGAAACATAGACAGAGGCACGGCTCGGATATAGAATTTGCTGATAGACAGAGAGAGGCATTTTAGCTTAGAGAGACATGTAACCATGGCGAAAGTGTGACGTGAATTGACACCATAACTGGAAGCCTGATTTTTAGATGAAGTTGGAGTTACGTTCGATGAGAGACAGACGTCTGGTTGGCATGAGATCGAGAGATGCTGGTTCTAGATGGTGCTAGATGGAGTTTTGGATGGCGCTGCTCTCTTTGATGATTGAGAGAGAGGCGTTTGTTTGGCATTGATGCAGCCCTGGCAGATCAGCTTGGCAGAGATTCGAGAGCTTGGCAGAGGCATTGAGGCAGTTCGAGTAACCAGATCTTGAGAGAAAGGCCTGGCCCTGACACTGACTGACTGACTGACTGACTGATCGCAAAAGTAGCAGGAGATGAGAGACACAGAGTTTGTAGAAGGGGAGTATTGCTGAAAAAGACACTTGTATGGGGGAATTAGGACAGACACTCACAAAAAGAGCTTTGGGTTTGGAGAAGGGGAAATCAGACAGGATTGTCTTAGAGAGAGAGAGTGAGGAATGGTGTGGAATGGAGAGGAATGCTGAAGGCTGGCACTTGCCATATGTATATTGCATTAGACAGTATAGAGGAGGAGCTGGCCAACCCTGCTGCAGTCTCTACCCGTCCTGTTGCCTCCCAGGCTCTTTGCAAAGCCCTTGCCTCTCACTTCATTTCAAAAACCCACGACATCCTGTCCACCCTCCCCACTCACACTCCTCCTCTTCCCTCATTACATTATAGATCCAGTTAATCACAGGCTTGCATTAGAAGCCTGTAAGGCTTATAGTTATTCCACTGCATGGTAGATTTGCACCAAAAGTATAAAGGTGCAAATTCAAGATTTGCATAGTTTTAGTGGTGTTTGCATCATGCATTGTTATATGTGAATAAATGTATTCTATTGTTATAATTGAATCGATTCATGTCTTTTCTTTGTGTCATATGTTATTGTGTCCATAGGAGTAAGATAGGAGTATGTTGTTAGGAGTAATCTAGAAGTAACACAGTGCACAAAGGCCCTGAGATACACAAGCAGGGGGGGCATAGTGATCCACCCCCCCCCGGAGTTGTCTAAAACTGGTGCATGGTCGCCCAAGGGCGGCTAGACCATAATAGGATTTGTTTTACGGTCTCACAAAATGGCACCCGTAGCGCGGGGCTTCACTAATGCTGACTGATAACATGGAACAGAGGGTTTAGTCTGCATATTTTTGCAGCTGGCTTTGTTGGTCCACTCATCAATTTTGCAGCAGTCGAAGTTTGAACATCGTGTGCAGCTGTGTTTTTTTTTTGTTAGTCGTGGGAATAGATATTTTATGTTGTGTTTTGTCTTTTTTGGGGATGTTATGAATTAGAGCATGCTTCGTCCACAATGTTGTTCACCGTATGAAGGGAGACGCAATTGTCTGACTGACTGAATTTGGAATTGATCCAGAGCAGTATTTCATGACTGCCAATTAATTTGGGATGGATGTTCATTTATTTAGCCGAGCTAGAGATACAGTTTTTTCTTTTTTAAGACAGAGACTGACACCTTTTGGGGAAATCTGACCTTTGTTTTGGATTCCTATTGGTTGAAATTTGTGTGCACATTTTTGGCAAGTCGACGACTGTACCTGCATGTTTAGAGAAGTCTTGGAACTTGTTTTTTTTTAAACTCACTTGAGTGTCATGAGGTTTGTAATTAAAACTGCAGAATGAGCTAATTTTTTAATGATTTGAAAGCGATAAGAAATTGGCTTAGAAATATACTTGACGCCTGGCAAGTATCACCGGCACCAACCATATGGAAAGTGAATAGTGAAGTAGCAGGAACAGAAATGACAGACATGAGTCAATATATTAGTGACTTGAAGGCAATAATATATCATCTCAGACATGTAATTAGAAATTGGGAAGATGTCCCAGTAGCAGACCCATTGAAATCTTTGTCAACAACAGCAGTGATGGGTGGGAACAGAGTTCCTAGAGAAATTAATATTGTTCGTGGGGAGAAAGAGTTACCTCAGAATAATACAAGAGATAGTGCATTTTTGATAGACATGAGCAGAATGCATAGAGGGTTTGCCTATGGAGATTTGAGGCAATATGAAACTGTAGCAGAGACACCTGTGCATGAAGGCAGTTATGTGAAAATCTTTGATTTGAATAGAAACAGCATTTGTGATGAAATTTTTGGCAGCATTGATAAGAGCAGTATTTTGCCTACGTTATCGAGTGAGAAAAATATTTTGTCTATTGACATTGAAACTTGGATAGCATTGAAGGAGAACGTTAATAAAGTGAATTGTGTTAAAGTTGGATGTTTTGAGATAGTGAATTCCTGGAATATTTTGAGTTTGAATGAGTGCATGGAGCGAAAGTTTGCTGACATTAGACAGAGACATCGCACGGGACTAGCAGACTATTTATTTGAAGTGAAGGATTGTTGTTTGAATCTGAATTGTATTGCACATGTGGGAGGCAGTGTCTATTTGAATGAAATCGATTTGTTCTTTCAACATGGAGAGATTCAGCTTTGTGAATACTTAATGTTGAAAGGGGAGTGTGTGGCTAGAAGACATGGAAATGACACAGAAAGCAATGCAGGACATGGAGTGCAATTGAATGAGAGATATGCAGTGGTGCAGCATTTGGATGTGCAATTTTTGAATTTGTATTTTTTGGAATATGTGAAATTGGCTGTTCTGTTTTGTTTTGAGAAGGATCGAGATGGAGTCAGGAGTCATGCATTAAGCAGCATGGAGAGACAGGCATGGCTAGACAGATGCACTGATATACAAGAACTGATTGATACACTGAGAAACTAACATTGATGTCTTTTGAGAGACATGGGGAGTTTAGAACTAGCTATGTGCAGCAGTGCACAATGAGAAATGCTGGATTGTTTTTGGGTTTGAATTTATCTGAAACTGATTTGAAGACTGAGACTTGCACTTTTGTTTTCTTTCCATGACATCTGGAGACACTGGGACCATACCCAGACCGAGATTGCCTTGACTGACCAGATCACATTGCAGGAATTGACCAGACCATGATTGGCAGCAGCATGACGACTGTAAGCAGCATGACCAGAATGATTCACTGGCCAGACCAGATTGACCAGACCTTGATGAAAATATGTGACTTTGCATGGCTGTTTTGAAGCAGCACCGAAAAGAGACTGGCTTTTGTCACCTTGTGATGTGACACCATCTGACTTTTGCTATGCTTTGCAGCAGCACTTCTGGGGAATGCCGACTGACCGATTTGAGGCCTTAGGGTGTGGCTTTGTCTAATGGCTGTGCTCTGAGAATGTACCCAGAAAACCTGCTTGCTACCAGACTTCGTGACATGAAAACTATTACCATGGAAAGTGAAGATCGTGACTGACTTGAAACCGACACTTTGCAGCATTCTGTGCCAAGAGAGAGAGAAAGAGCAGTGAAAGATTGTTCAGCAAAGAAGGAGAAATTCGTTTGGGAGCTGTTTTGCAATATGCAACGAGAAGAGAATCCATTTGGAGTGCCTTACCTTGTAAACCAGAACCAGACACAAGTTTGGGCCTGAGGAGAAGAGAGAAATGGGAATGAGCAGGAAGACACGCTCTGAAAGTATTTGAATTTCTAACTACATTTGAAAAGCAGTGAAGCTTTGTCTCTTGAGTGAAAGATGGAGAGCATTGATCCATGGTGCTTTGAAATTTGTAATGCATTCAACGTTGGCTGGTCCCTCATTTGAAGAGCAGGGACTGGCATGAACTGGAATACCGGCATGATATGGCAACAACTGGCAACAGCATGACCTGGCAAGGAAGGGGAGAATTTGAAAGCTGGAGTTTGGCCTATGCCAAGGGCCACTGTGCATGGAATTGCCACTGGAGAGTTGCCATCTGCATTGTTTTGCAAACACTCGCCTTTGTTCCCAATTTGGAGTGGGAACGGAGACCTAGGGAAAAGGGAGCGCATGAACTGTATCAATCTGCATCAAATTGAAAGTGCTGACACGCAGTTTTCCCTGTGATACCATTGAAAAGTGAAGGATCAGTGTGATCACCCCATGGGAACAAAAGGGGCACATATGGTACCAACACAAATGATGCTTGCTCCTGCCTTTTTGGAGCTCTGTGTAAAATCTGCTAACATTTGTTGCTGTGGAGAACTTTGCGATGAACATTGAAAACCTTTGCTGAACACATACACATGCTCATTGTGACACATTTGTGACCCATTTGTGAACACTCGCTTGGTTGACATGCCTTGTTGACATTCCTTGGCTGAGAGAATTGCATTAGAACTGGATTTGTACTGACTTGGAATTGTGCACAGATGTGAGGACACACATACCTCATGAGAACATGTTAATAACTTGGACTGGAATGTAAAGGAATTGGTCTGCATGACCAATATACTGGATGTATTCACTGATATGTATGCATTGATCTATAATTAATTGATATGGCCTGTTTGGCTACTGAAATCTGAAAAGAGCTTTGACACCTGTGAAAGTGATACTGCATTTTGTGCTTGACACATTGAAAAAGAAAACACC
The DNA here is from genome assembly GCF_040938575.1 of Ambystoma mexicanum. Classification (NCBI taxonomy): domain Eukaryota; kingdom Metazoa; phylum Chordata; class Amphibia; order Caudata; family Ambystomatidae; genus Ambystoma; species Ambystoma mexicanum. The sequence goes on along the minus strand of NC_090922.1, from coordinate 1,041,258,464 downwards.
TGACATCCAAGGTACATATGCATTGATTTTATGCATTACATTTTTCGTTTTGAAATATCTGCTTGTAGACACACTTTCACACTTTTGACTTGAGGTTTTGCTAATAGAAAATTAAATTATGCTATTCTGAATTCTGACACATTTTGCAGCTATGCCTTTGAATAGGTTAGCTTGCCACTGATAGAGTGAAATGCTTGCATTTGAAGTTTTTTGTTGTTGCATGAAATAGAATGTTTTTTCCCTTTGCAATTTCGCTTGGTTCTAGCATGCCACATTGCTATGTCATGTTTGACATATAGTTAGTAATGATTATATAATGATAAGAGGAGAGATTGTAGAACCTGATAGAACGGAGAAGCCTGGGTTGTTATCATTATGGCATCATTACTCTTTGCTATGGAATCATTCCATCATTGTATCCTGTTTAGCTATCCATCATATATTCTGAAGTAGCATTATTAGACTATCCATATTATTCTGCCACATATATGTAGGCATTTGCTTATAGAGAGAGGCCTGTTATATTTGAAAGAGTCATTTAGAGACATGTTATATATGTAGTTACACATGTAGAGATTTGTTACGCATTGAGTGTGCACTTAGAATATTCATGAAGTTTGCATAATGTAGCGCTTGGGTTTGTGTGAATGAGAGAGTAGGCACTATAGAAAGCATGAGGCCTATGGCATTATAAAGCGATTCCACTGAATGGAGACACACAGAAGTTGTTTGCGCTGCAGAGTGCGAAGTTGTTATGAATTAGTGTGAAGAAAGGAATGTAAACAGTTGCTTGGCAGGCAGACAGATAACACAACCTTTGTCCGAGAGGAGAGGGATGGAGGCCTAATCAGCTGTGGGCTGGTGTTCGCAGAGAGAGAAAAGGTGGGAGTCACATGCAGGGAGTGCTTTGCCTTGCACACAGACACGGAAAGAGGGATTTCGTGAAGCTAACAGTGGAGTGAATGGAGAAATAGATGGTAGGATGGTACCGCAGACAGAAGGTCATGATATAGATAGGCCGAAATGTCACATTGACAAAGAACACGCAGTGATTGACCAGAACACGGAGTGCTTGCAGAGTGAAAGAACATGAAACATAGACAGAGAGGCACGGCTCGGATATAGAATTTGCCGACAGACAGAGAGAGGCATTTTAGCTTAGAGAGACATGTAACCATGGAGAAAGTGTGACGTGAATTGACACTATAACTGGAAGCCTGAGTTTTAGATGTAGTTGGAGTTCGAGTTCGATGAGAGTGAGACGTCTGGTTGGCATGAGATCGAGAGATGCTGGTTCTAAATGGTGCTAGATGGAGTTTTGGATGGAGCTGCTCTCTTTGATGATTGGCATTGATGCAGCCCTGGCAGATCAGCTTGGCAGAGATTCGAGAGCTTGGCAGAGGCATTGAGGCAGTTTGAGTGACCAGATCTTGAGAGAAAGACCTGGCCCTGACACTGACTGACTGATTGCAGAAGTAGCGGGAGATGAGAGACACAGAGTTTGGAGAAGGGGAGTATTGCTGAAAAAGACACTTGCATGGGGGAATCAGGACCGACACTCACACAAAGAGCTTTGGGTTTGGAGAAGGGGAAATCAGACAGGGATTGTCTTAGAGAGAGAGAGAGTGAGGAATGGTGTGGAATGGAGAGGAATGCTGAATGCGGGCACTTGCCATATGCATATTGCATTAGACATTATAGAGGAGGAGCTGGCCAACCCTGCTGCAGTCTCTACCCCTCCTTTTGCCTCCCAGGCTCTTTGCAATGCCCTTGCCTCTCACTTCATTTAAAAAACCCAGGACATCCTGTCCACCCACCCCACCCACACTCCTCCACATTGACACCCTGGCTCCGGCCCTTGCTTATTTTTGCAACCACTCCTTTGCCTCTGGATCCTTCCCCTCCCCTCTGAAGCACTCCTTTGTGCATCCTCTTCTCAAGAAACCCGCAGCTGATCCTTCTTGTCCAGCTAACTATCGCCCAATTTCCATTACTCCCTTTCTTGGCAAACTTCTGGAAAAGTTGGCCATCTCTCAGCTTAACCTTCATTCCAATTCTGTTGGCTGTCTCCATGACCACCAGTCTGGCTTCAGAGCTGCCAGAAGCACGGAAACTGCTCTCCTAAACATCCGTGAAGATCTGCTCACCAACCTTGACTCTAACATACCCTCTGTCCTCATCCTCCTCGATCTCTCTTCTGCCTTCGACACGGTCAACCATACCATCCTGCTCAACCGTCTCTGTAAAAACCTGGGTATCACTGATCAGGCTCTGGCCTGGCTGACCTCTTTCCTCTCAGATCGACCCTCCCAGGTCCAACTTGGGTCCTTCCTTTCATCTATCTTCCTCTCTACCTGTGGTGTTCCCCAGGGGTCTAACCTCTCGCCCTGGCTTTTCAACCAATACCTGGCAATTCTTGCTCACTGCATTGCCATTTTCTGCTCAAATTTCCAGTGCTACGCTGCCGACACTCAACTCATTTTCAGGCTGCCCTCTGCCACCTCCTCTCCCTCTCTCATCTCTGATTGCCTAACTGCCATTCAAGATTGGTGTGCCACCAATGATCTTTGTCTGAATGCCAGCAAGACGGAGACCCTCCTCATCGGCACACCTTCACCATCCTTTCCCCTCACTCTCTGGCCGGCCTCCCTTGGCCCTCCTCCTACCCCCACCTGCGAGGCTAAGAACCTCGGGGTCATCTTTGACTCCACTCTTTCCTTCTCCGCCCACATCTCTGAGGTCTCTAAAAAGTCAAATTTACGACTGCACCTCCTCAGAGGTACTCTGCCTTTCCTCTCCTTCCCCCAGAAGCTCATGGTATCTCAAGCTCTGGTTCTCTCTAGCTTGGACTATTGTAACAGCCTCTATCTAAATCTACCTGCCTCTACTCTCCGCCCTCTGCAACTAATCCAGAACAGGACTGCAAGACTTGTCCTTGGCCTCAAGCCCTGGGATCGTATCTCTCCAGCTCTGAAATCTCTCCACTGGCTCCCAGTGGATGCAAGGATTAAATTCAAAACCCTCTGCATTGTCCACAAGGCTTTCTGGGGCCTGGGTCCACCTTCAGCTATCCCTCCGCAAATACCTCCCCTCTCGAGCTCTTCGCTCCTCTACCTCCAACTCACTCAGGGTCAGTCATTTTCTAAGAAACAATCTGGGGGTAGATCTCTGTCTTCGGCTGGGGCCTCCCTCTGGAACAGCCTCCCTGCCACTCTAAAACTTGAGGAGAACCATCTCCGGTTCCAGAAGCACCTCAAGACCTTCCTCTTTTCTTCTGCCTTCGCTCCCCCTCTCCCCTGCTGATCTGTTCTCTCTTGGCATCGTGCACCTGGCCACCCTCTGTCTTTTGGGTCCAGGTACCTGCTCATCCTGCCACCCTCCCGCACTGCCTCCGGGCCACCCCTTGCACTGGGGTCTGTATCTGTACCCATACAGCCCCCCCTTTTTCTTCCTGCACTTATCAGACCTTCCCTGTCTGCTGCCTTAAACCTAGGACTGCATTACCACTGTTTGTTGCCTTTATTATTTATTTATTGTTATTTATCTGTTTCTCCTCTGCTTCGCACTTTCCACCTCTCCCCCTTCCATCCACTTTTCCCCTCCTCCCCTGTCCCATTCACTTGCACGTTCTCAATGTCACTGGGCCTTGTAAGATCGCTGTTTTGTTCTCCCCTGTACCCCTCCCTTGCCTTGTCGCGCTCTGAAACACTTGTGTACGAGCGCGATAGAAATAAAATATCAGTCAATCAATCAATCAATCAATAGTTCCAGTTAATCACAGGTTTGCATTAGAAGCCTGTAAGGCTTATAGTTATTCCACTGCATGGTAGATTTGCACCAAAAGTATAAAGGTGCAAATTCGAGATTTGCATAGTTTTAGTAGTGTTTGTATCATGCATTGTTATGTATGAATAAATGTATTCTATTGTTATAATTGAATCGATTCATGTGTTTTCTTTGTGTCTTATGTAATTGTGCTGTATAAGCGTTAGGAAAGATCCAGTTTCTGGGAGCACCTCCCTCAGGGATCATGAGGCAGCAAGGAGAGCAACAAAGGGAGAGGTGGTGACTCTATGATCTCGGAACCACAGTTAGGTGAATGGTATGTCAGTCACCGGGAGGACGACCACTGCAGCACTCGTTAATTTGTTCTAAAAAAGTTGAGCATGACACTTATGCTCAGATGGTTCTAGATTAGAAGTGCAAGAAATGTGTTGACATTTTTCATAGCACTTTTGGAAGCAAAAGTTGAGAGAGAACAACCACTTAATATTGGTGAAAAAAACACATTTTTATTTTTAATCATGATAAAATGCATCTAAAAAGTTCATAAAACAGAATCAAATACACATTTTTACTAAAACAAAGACTCTTTCTTTAGAGTTAAATAGTCACAAAGACACAAAAAGTGGGGTTAGTGCATGAAGGACAAAGGCAAGAAAAACTAAAGAGCAAAAAAAAACTTTTGTGAACTCTTGATGTGTAGCATCAAACAGTTAGAGGTAGAACATTGTTTAGTTGAGCTAGATCTATCACACATGGATAACCTGTTAGATATCTTAGGTTTGGTTATGTGATGGTCGACATATGTTTCGGCTAACACCATAAGAAATCAGGCAATGCACAAAGACGTTGTCTGTTGGTGCAGGTATAGCCGTCTTCAGGACAAAGAGAGAAAATGGGAGTATGATGGTTTGGTGTTGAATACTTCTTAGTAGTCGTACTGTTTTTTTTACAAGAAACACACGGAACCCACTATGTGTAAAATACAGGCCAAAGCCACAGGGACACATTTTGCAAAGGTTCAGCACAGACCAGATGTCGATAAGATGTAAATATTCAATCGAGATCGATTTTCAACATGAGCAAATTTTTGTGAAAACTACCCATAGGTGAAGTTTTTTTCGATGTTGATTCGTCTTAGAACGCAGTCTTTAGTGAACGTGGACGTTTTAATTCTTTCAAGTCGCCAAAAGTTGGTATATTCAGGAGGGTGGTTGTGATTAATTCCAGCCTAGCTGTCTTAATGTGACCTGAAAATAAGAAGGAAACGCAGCCTGGTTTAAGGAAGTAGGAATGAACCGGAGCTTAATTCACGGATGTTTTCGGAGCCGAGAGCAGTCCTTGCGGTCATAATCTATCGAGGAAAACTTGACAATACCTGAATCAGCTGATCGAGCCTGCGTGCTGACGTGAACATAGGAGTAAGATAGGAGTATGTTGTTAGGAGTAATCTAGAAGTAACACAGTGCCCAAAGGCCTTGTGATACACAAGCAGGGGGGCATAGTGATCCACACACACCTAGGAGTTGTCTAAGACTGGTGCATGGTCGGCTATTTTTCTACCAACTTCATCCCTATATTGGAAGTTGCATGTTTTTACTCTTTTTTCTTAAATTCTTTGCACTAAAGATCGGTAAATGTAACAACCATTTTTCGTGCAACAGTAATACATTTCTTAACATTTCATACACAGTATACTGGAGTGCTCATGAGACAGAGTGTTGGTTTAAATGTGTGAGATCATCAATGTCCTAATATTAGACACAGGTTGTTCAAATTAACGATCAATCGTGTATCATGTTGGCAGGGGTTTCTTTTGTTTACCTTTAGTTCCTTTGGCCCTACCTGCCACCAACTGCCTAGGGCTCCCAATTTTTTGTGTATAAAAGTCCCCAACTATACTTCACAATACTCAATACCCTCCCTGACACCCACAATTGTGGTTGATCTGGACCAATACTTACGCTGCGTGCCTCCCCGTCCTGGTCTGTGTTGGACAACTCGCCAGGTGGGATGATTTCCAAATGGCTCCCGATGCCCTTTCAACAGGCACAGGTATTCCCATCTTTCTCGAAATATGCAAGGGTCCCATAGACTCACAGGTTCGGCTGTGAAGGAGGCGACTTGGTGCCGTGCTGGCGTTACCAACCATCCTCTGGCTACCAACTTGTTGGGGACAAACTCCCAGGTAGGTTGAGGGCTACTAGGAGTTTGCAGACTCAAACTCTTGGAAAGCCCATCACCTTCCCCCAAAAGGTCCCAGTGAGAAAGCGGTTTATTACAGTCAAAACCAGCAGGAATCAGTACAAGGATAGACAGAATCCTGGAACGTCTCAACACTTCCTGGCTCGCAAGCCAGTTTTGTACCTATGTGACGTCAGGGTGACGCTACACTCTGGGCCGCTTTCCTGAAAACCTATCGCACTTCTGGATTGGGTGTTGAGTGATAGTCCACATATAGGGGGCCCTATACATGTTAGTTTATTGGCTCTTGCATGTCAGGTGGCTGGCCTGACCCCCAAAAGTTACTATTTCTACAATGTTGCAGTGTGAGGGTCTTACCATCGGTTCTTGCCCGTTGCTACCCACCCCTAGAAGACCGAACTGTGATTGGCTAGAGCTGAACTCCCCAGGCCTGGGATTTAAAATTGTTCTCAGCTCTTTGTGTACCTTCTCAAGGTAATGCAAATGACTATGTGTCTGCATTGTATCCTTTGCTCACCACCTTAGACTATGAGAGTGCCCGTTCACATTGTACAACACTTTTCTCAGATTTGTTGTAAGCTTCTTTGTTTGGTGGCGTGAGATCGGCTTGCTTTCCCAGCTGTGGTTTCGATTTATCAGCAAAGTCAGCCAGGCCACGTGTTTGGACTTGGGGCTTCTGCAGCTCTGAATTATGAAGAAATATGTGTCTCCAGTGCAGCTGGTGTTACTTTTGTTTAGGGAATGGAATGTTGTTGGTATTTGGTGGCCTTGGCTACTGGTCCAGTCTCACACGGTTGCTCTCTTGTTCAGCCTGAATTCAGCTCATATGTTAGTCACACTTGGCTCTGTCAGGCCTCAAAGGTGCTCCTGCAATTCCATTGGGTTAATTGCACATAAGCACCTGCAAGCTTTATTCAGGATCTCTTGCTGTTTCTGCGTTGCTGCAGTGAGCTAATGACAAAATAATAAAGGCAATGACATTATGTATATGTGTCTGTCCTCTAACTTATAGAGCTGTACGCATGTGTTCTTCATGTATTCCGGTGCATGTTCATTTCCCGTTGTGCGGATGGCATGTGTGCTTCCTGTCTAACGCTGCTATGTCGTGGTGTCTCTAACAACGTCAGTGGCATTGCTTCTTGGTGCTTTAGTAAATACTGTCAATTGAGGCCTCCTTAGTTGCAGCCTGAGGTTCCTCATCCACTCTAGGTAAGGTTTGTACCACCCCTGGTCTGTAGGGCTGGCACAATGGGTACCTCTCGACATACTTATCGGTTAGTGGAGCACTAGGAATTTGTCCGAAATAGTATGGGCGTTCACAATACCTCCTGTTCTTCTTCAGCATCATATACCTCATTGAGGGGCGGAAGGGGTGATTTTTCCCATCCCTCTTCAAGTGTGATATGTGCCACGTCTGAGTGAAGCGCATATGGGTCGCAAGAGGAATACCTGCCCACTGACTATGGGTAGAAGGATATCGGTTCTGGCTGTAAAATATGGGAAACAGTCCTTTTGCCTTATTGTTGCTGAACCTGTGTACCCAACACTAGGCCCTTTAAGACGAGGTAGCATTGCTTTGAGATAGATGGGGATGCATAATATATTCAAACATCAATAATCAGACTGACTCAGGAAGTTGGCAAAGTAGGTCTGTTTTATTTGCAATTGTATAAAACAGGGAGTATAACGAACATCAACTAACATACGCTAGATCTTCTCTCTCAGCGAGTTTAATAAAAATGCAGCTTGTATGCTAAAAACTCATCATCATTGACGTCAATCTACGTGGCAAACTACAAAAACCTACTTGGGAAAGTGATAGGCTTAGAGGGAACATCTAGGTTTATGTTCCATACTCGTCTGGGAAAGTGATTGGGTCTCTAACATCAGGTTGGCAACAAAGCCCTCCTCTATTTCAAGTCACTATGAACGTCATCAAATACACAATGTCCCATTGGTTATACAAAATATAGGGCTCTCTATTATGTGGCCCTCTATAATTGGTTGGCACTTTTGTACCCCTCTGTAATATTCCACACATGCTAGCAGCACACAGGCTGGCACCCAGGTGCTGGTGGGCTGGTCTTGACCATAGCTTCCCACCTAATTAGTCTGTCATCTATTATCACTCTTGCCATCTGCCAGTCAATTAGCCTTTGAACATTGGCTTTGGAAATGTTCTTCATGCCTGAGAATAAAAGGGAGTATAGGCACACTCTGACTCTTGGTTTCCATGTAGCTCAACCCAGTATCTATTTTCATCCAACCATGTGACTGGAGACCATTTTTCAGATCATTTTGCTGTATTAAAATACTATTAAATGATGAACCTCTGACGTCTTAAATGTTCTTGCTCCTCACCCCAGACAGGAGCTTGTCCTTTTCACACATTTTGTAGCTATTGCATGAACATCCAGTCTCACGGTGGCCTTGACTTCTTGCTTCTGTGCCAGCCAAGCCTTTCTTGAATTCACCTCTGTTTATTAGCTGCTTTTCCAACTGTACCACACTGAAAAAGCCTTTCAGCTCACGGGGCCCAAGCTCTGCTAAAGTGCGTTGTGGTACATCCATAGTTCATACATTCCTATGCATATACGTTGGTGCATCACCGCAATCTATTCACTAGGTAGCCAGCCTCAAGAATGCTTTGTCTCCTTGCATTACTGCATCTGTACAATTGTAAAATGACTTGGAATATTTTTAATTATGTCTGTAGCATGAGCATCGTCATCTTTTAACACCTCCTCCTTTCATCCAATAGAATGTCTATAGTCTTCAGCCTCTTGCCTCTTTTCTGGGTGCGTCAGATCCGCTTTCAATGACGTCACCAATCTTCTTTCTCGCTTGTTTTTCACACTTTCTCTGGGATTTAATTCAAATGACCATCATATTTTCGTGAGTGCACCTATGGTTTCCTCAATGGGTACCTTACTTCCATGATCCTTTGCGGTATAGGCATTTTCACTGATACTGCATGTGTCTCACACTCTGGCTCCCAACATATAGGCAGCATAGGGCAGAGCTTTGAGTGGGGGTACTTGGCTCCACCTCTACGCTTCTCACTTTGGGTGATTCATCGACCACTCTCTCATCAATCTTCACATCTAGACATCCTCGTCGGGAAGAAATGCTTTTTGGGACCCATATCTTTATGACTCCCTTCAGTCATCCTGCTGATTTCACATGCTCATCTTTATTCTAGGACATAAGTATGCATTGTCCATTAGGACTACATTAGATTCATTTCCCCACATAATTCTTGTGATTCTTTGGGTACAGGAACTTTGTTCCCTCAGGTGCATGGATGCTGGCCTTCACGTAGTCTCCGATTTCTACATCTGTCAGCTCTTTAGATTTCCATCCTGATTCGACATCAATCATAATCTTCATTTCTACAGCTTTCTGTGCAGTCTTCCTGCACTGTGTGATTATTATCTTGACCAGACAAAATCCAACCAAAAATCATCATTATCAGCTCTCCAAGGAACTTGAAAATGTCTGCCATCCACTGTGGAACCCTTGAAAAGATTGATCCAAACCAACTGTCATCAGCAATGTCTTCCACTTCGTCTATCATCTGGACGTGTAACTTCGTTAGCAACGTTATGGCCTCTGTCAAGGTACCATTCTCGTCATCATGAGAAGGTATAAACGTGCAACATGATTCTCTGATTTTGGCACAAACATCTTCATCCATGGCTGTGCTCATGTTCAGGATATATCTGTTCTCAAGAGTCATCAGTCGTATGGTTCTCAGCTCTTTCTTGATGGCATTGAATCCCCTTATGGTAGTGTTGATCGTCTGCAACAATTCTCATCTGCTTGTTCAAGTCACTTTTAGGAATCACCAACCCTGGAACATGGACGTTCACTATAGAACACCGTCCTCCCCAATCTCTGGGCAGCTTCATATAAGCTCTGGACCCACAGGCCCAGTAGTGATCCATTATCACTGCTGTCCCAATGTTAATTCCTGGCACATCAAAGACTCGACCACAATTTTGATTTGCTTCAACATTTCTTGTACCATTGTTTCCGAAACACAGCTTTGCATTGACCCATGGCAGTAGTTTTGCGAGTCTTGGCCATAAAGGTTTACATCCATTTTCCACAATGTCAATGGTTGGTTTGCGGTAACCAATTACTACCCAGGCACTGCAGATAACCACACCTTCCTCCCAGCCATCTGGAGAAAGTACTGATCCCCAGATGCATCTGGCCTCTTCGAATTTCTTCTGCAGTGTTTCCTGGGCTTTCAAGTATTCTATTCACTTCCCATCTGATTCCAGCTCCTTTCTCTCCAGGGTGGTCATATCTTATCACATGATATGATATGAAATGATAAGGCATTTATAACACGCCCATACACAATTGTTTCACATGATACACAAGTGTTTCACAACGTGCCTATACGCATGATTTCTGGTAAATGTCCTTGCTCTTTGTCAAGACCCTTGCCCAAAACCCCCTCTGACAAACCCATTGGCCAGGTGGAGTCAGGACTCAGGCCTCTGGAGCCTGGCATCCTCTTCAAAAGCCCTGGCTCCAGACTCATACACCATAAAAAACAATGTGCTTGGGAACTACTTTATTGTATTGTCAGCCAACAACTAAGAACCAAGCTATGCGGTCTAGTGTTTTGGGTGTGGTAGCCTAGGGACTACTTTACCTGGACTATTTTGTTGGGGCTATTTAAACTACACCCGAGCAAGACAACACGCTTTGCGTTAATTTGCAGCTTGCAACGTGACGCTCACCGTGTCCAGCTATTCCCTCGAACCTCGGAGAAGCAGAACCTGCAAGGAGACAAAAGGAACATCATTAGCAGCAGAATCTTACCTGCAGTCTTCATCTTTAAACACTCACAGCTACTGAGAACAGCTTCCTCGAATCTGCACGCCTCCCAGACAGAACGACCTGAAGGAGGAAGATAGAGGCAACATTAAAGAAAGCAGTAGAGACATTTACAAATTACGAACTGCTCAAAAGGCTTACCTGGCTGGTCGCCTCTCGGCTGGCACCACTCCGGAAATTCCACTTGCGCTGAAGAACACAGCGACCTACAAGGAAGGAAAACACAGGTTAGCAAAGGCAAGACTTTGCAGTGGTGCGCATAGCGCTTACTTATCGCATCATAGCGCTCTTAATGCTCCATCATTTACCAGCGGGGCTCAACCAAGACAGTTCGCCGTGCTGAAGCTCTGCATGCCTAAGGGAGAAAAAAGAGACATTTTAAACAAAGAAAGGCATGCAGGATAGCAACAAAACTAAAGAACAGCAATAAGACCTACCTGAACAATATCAAACGGGCTGGCATCAGTGAAGTAACTGGACCTCACCCGTCCATGAAAGACAACGTGCCCCTGCAAAGAAGGCAGGAGGGAGAGCATGCCTAATTCTAACACAAGGTGAGGAGAGGGCGCCAGAGGGACTGAAATGATATGGGGGTGGAGGGAGGATACTTACCACAGTTGGTCAGTCTTGAACAGAGTCCTCCTGTATTTTCAGGCAGAACCTTCCCCGCAGACCACATCAGGGCAAAGCTGAGAAGCATACCAGCGAGTAACCCGGCTGGGTGGCGTCCCTGTGGATACCAGGTGAGCGTAACACTCTTGCCTTCAAGTCTTGTACATAATCATATTCACCTGGAGCTAACCATTCAGTTGCCCATACCAAAGATGCTGTTTGGAGCATGAACTGACCTCTAACCGGCAGAGTGCTATGTGAGAGAGACAATGTGCTGTCTGAACATCTATTTCAATGGCTATGAATATCGTAGACTTTCCCATTGTGTAAGGCAGGAGTGCACACACATAGCATTCCTCCTCTGAGGTTCTCTTTCCTACCTCTTTTATGTGCTGATACCACATGTTGTTCCCCAAATGTGCTGTACTATCTAGGTAATCATTTAAATCACAATCATCCTCCCTTGTACTTCTCTTAAGTCTCTTTCTTCTCTCATGAGCTTTTATAATCATCTTATGAAGTATATCAGCATAATTCCTCTCACTGGGGGAATCATAGGGACACTCTTCGGTGAAATCGTATGTCTCTACATGAGCTACTGGTGGAGGAACAATCACAGAGGACGTTGGCTGTCGTACACTTGCTAGATCTGTATTTTCCCTCTGCATAGGAAGATATACAGGAACCACTGCTCTCTTTGGACCAACATAATTAACAGTGTGTATCATGAGAAATAGAAGAATAATGATAAATATAATACATGTATATTATATACCAGTACATCCAGCTCCAACAGCAATGGCTTCTCGCATGTCGTGGTGCTCTCTCGTGGTTTGCTACATTATTATTGCTATCAATATTTCCCATCTTGCCTGTGATTACTTTTAAGGAAGGAAAAAATAACTTTAATCAGGCAATCTGATGAAGTATTCTGGCAACTGTGGAATCTGCTCCACAAGCTGGCTGATTGCAGGACGATTGATAGGATTTCGAATGAACACAAAAGTGTTATCTTTATGCCAAACTAAATGAGGATGAGCTTCAAGCAAGTAGTAAAAGATCAATGCCAGTAGATCGTGAATGTCATCACTCGAGAGAACCATTTGTTCGTTCCAAGAGATGTTCAGGTAGCAAACAAATCTGCTCGATTATCTCATGTATCAGCCAATTTATTGCAGGCTGATTCCTGGGATCCCTCAGAAAGACACAAGTATTGGTCTGTTGTCCAACAAGATAAGGATGCTCTTGAAGCAGAAAATAAAAGATCACTCCAAGCAGTTTGTGAGCGTCTTTATCAGATAGGACCATCTGTACTTTCCGTACAAGAGTCAGGTAGTTGGAGGATTTGCTCAATGATGGCTGCGAGCAATCTCCTCACAATGGGACAATTTTGAGGGTCTTGCAGTAACAGGTGAATGGCACAAGTTCTGCCAACCAGCGCAGCATATGCGTGAAGAATGAAGAGGAAAACAGCAAGAACGAGCCGATAAGTGTTGCCATCAGACACTACCATGGGCGCCTCCAAAGGGAAACTCAGTGAGAAAGGAATCAGGAAACTGTTCCCTCTTCTAGTTGTCGAAAATTAAATCAAGATTTGTCATTTTCTTCTTCAGGATCTCAATGCTTCACAGTCCAATGTTAACAAACTCCTGTGGCTCAAGAACATATAGCTTTGTCACTCCTTGCTTAGTAGCTAAACTTTACCTCTGTCTACTAGACAGTCTCTGCGTCCTTCTTCCTCGTCTACGATTTAGTTTGCACATGCTGAACTTCTTCTCCGTGGCTTGCTTCCGAATGGGGTGGGGGTGCACTGGCCTCTCCGGTGTGGACCTTCATGTCTCCCCAGTGTATCTATGTTAAGGATTTCAATCAGGCGACACACACCTTAGTCTCAGCCAAGTATGCAGCGCGCAATTGAAATGCTTATGTGTGATAGATTAGATTCTATATTGAGATGATACACCACTCATATCACACCCCCTTTTCAAATACCCCGGGTCACAATGGACCATGAACCAGGCTGGTTGATAAAATATAATATTTATTGGAAAATTAAAAGAAATCATACAATTTTTAATATGTGGGGCAGCAATCACCAATGGGGTGATAAGAACAATATCAATGTAAGCAATGCACTTAGTTTAACCTTCTATTGACACAACTACAAAACACCAGGGAATAGAGATACTTTTGAATTTTTGGAAAGATAGCACTCAAGTTAGGATTTCCCCCTGCAATATTCTTCAACCCACAAATAATCAATTCTAAATAGATATAAGGAAGCAGCAGTTAATCAGGAATGAGGAATAAGGAACAAAAGTCGAATTCAACATTCCCCCCCCCCCCAAACAAGGGAGAAAAACAGATTTGAACCCTTTCAAGGTTAAAATGACACTCGGAAATGGCTGAATAAAACAATGAATGTGTGCAAAAATCCCTAAATAAGTACAATTCTCTACAGGAGCAACACTGGAAAGTTACAAGCCATCATAAGCAATAGATTGAGCAAAAGCATACAATGTGAAAATGAATGCAAAGTTTAAAACAATTGATAGTAAAAATAACACGTGTAAAACTTTGCAAAAATGCTAATTCCCACCTGAAATTAACCAAATGGTTTTTAATAAAAACGGATGAAGTATTGTAAATCTGGATGCGGTTTGGGTGTAGCTATGGATCCTAGGTACAATATGAAAGTGAAATGAGGTCTCTAGCTGTTAAATTGTGAGTTATACCAGATAGAATGAGGTGCGTTTTTGGAAAAATAAAGGCGCGAAAAAGGAACAGAAATCAATTTTAACAAGGACAGTTTTATTTTACGCTAGGGCATTCAGGCTAGGCGACCACATTGAGACACAGTAAGCTGCGGGGTTGATAGGCGGGATCAACCCTAGTACCTCCACGCCCACCCTGGCTGACCCGGTCCCATTACCTGAGGGAGGACTAAGGGTTTAGGATTTCACAAGACAAAATTATTAAAGAAATTGGCACTAGCACAAGGAATAAAAGCAGGATAGCAAGTGTGATTGTGACAATATTATAAGTTATTGGGGTCAGAATAGGATAGCTTGGAGATTGGAACTAGGGACAAGGCAAGGCAAGGTTTACTATGGTTCTATGGTTCCTATTGATAGTCACAGTCCACTTTTAGTTTGGATTTTGGACAGTCAGCGGTTCTGGTCGCCACATGGGCCTAGTCTAACATAGGGCAGCCGGACAAACTCAGCAGGGCAGAGTCAGCTGGGCAGGGACTGGATACCAAAGGATAGTTCTTCTGGACTGGCAATTCTGGTTACTGGATACTATAGGGCATCAGGATAGCAGCAGCATGCAGTGGGTGGCAGCAAGCAAGGTAAATTCAGGATACTTCCCCAAAACACCACAGCGCTTCCCTTGGTTATGGGGATTATTTTAGAATTGAGGCCTAGCTGAAGCAGGATCAGCAATTGCTTGGCCTTGTGGTTGGGATCTATAGTTTAAATGGATAGATGCAAGATGAAGACAGGAAAAGACAGGAACAGGACGCCGGTTTAGGAATCAGGAATCACTATGTCTCTGTGTGTTGTCAGGGGCTCTTATTTATAATGCCAGGTGACATCATTACAGTATATGACAGGGGCAGGCTTTGCTACACACGCCCCTAACAATAGGATTGGGCAAAGGTACTAATCTCCGCCTTACTCTCTGCTGGTTGGATTTCTAAGAGGATGATGTCAGGTTTATGAGGTGAAGTTTACAATGACCCAACACTCCCACATTTATTTTACTTAAAATTTGATTTTGCCAAAAACATGCATTTCGTTACTTGCAATCTCTTGGCAAATTATACCCACAGGTTCCATATGATGTGCAGCACAGATACATCCAAACCTCCAGTCTATGCGACCTTGTTTTGCCTTTCTGACACCTTTTTGTAATTTTTCACATTAAAGATTTGGCCTAAAATTCTACAATTATATACATAAATGTGAATTGTCCCCCAGGGATATATGTACAAAATCTTATGTTTGCCCTTTAATACTTTCTTGGGACTCTGTCACATTTCGTAACTTCTGTTCCCCATGCGGCAATGAGTTCTACCAAGTTTTAAAAGATGGCCCACGAAAATTAGATTTAATACTGCAAACTTTTACATTTCTGCCAATTCTTGCTATAGAAATAAGAGTCTTTAAAGTTTCTTTATAATAGAGTCTCTGGCACCAAATGGCAGTCCCTTTGTTACTTGATCCTGTTTTTTTTCCTTCCTTCACTGCAAGCAGCTGTCATTTCCTCCCAGGTAAGGGGGTTTCCAGGCCTAATTGAAGGTTTTATTGCCCTTCACACTTGACAGTCCTAAGTGTCCTGGATTTAGGGTGTATCTCCCTTCCTACGAGGAGTTTCATAGCTGGCAACTGGAATTACAGGTTTCTGAGAGCTTGCAACTCCAGCCTATGTGATTTAAATTGTTTAATTTCTTACATTGTCTTGAATTAACCCAACCTATGACAGAAGATATCCTATGTGTGAATTGTCACCACTAACATAACTCCTTTACATTGTTAAGTAAGCAGGCTTTCATTAACAACAAGTTTTAGACAGGTCCTTTTTTTTCTCTTCAGTCAGCATAGCCCATTTTTCCACATGTGTCAAAAACTGCCATAATTTCTTTCCTTAATTTGGTTTGCAGCTTCTCAGATTGCCACTGTCCTGGCAGCGGTAGTCATTTTCCTTGCAGCAGGACTTTTATCTGAAGTATAGATACACTTCTCCTTGACTTGGCTCAGAGGGTAAAAAGTATCTTTGAACTGCTGCGCCTGGATACATTTTGTCAAGAAGTTTTTCCTGTGTGAGTGAAAATGAAGTTGCTTTTGATTTAGTTGAGAGTTGGTTTTAACTGGGCCTTTTTACTCACAGTGGTTTCAGAATGACATATGAAATTGGCATCAAAGCAGCATTTTGAAAGGGTGAAAACAGTTTCATTTTGAAGAGGTTTTGGCTTAGCAGCAATGGCAGGTTTTCCTTTTCACTTGATTCCACATATGTTTCTGAACACGCTGGCATATTTTTCAGTGTGTCCCCTTGTTCCATTTTGCCTGAAGTGTGTGAGGCAAAATGTTGCAGCAATTTTTCTGTTGTTGCTGCCAAAAGCATTTTTGAGGCCCTGGTGCGCACAGGAGCCAGTCTTGCGCACAGGCAGATCAGTGATTTAAGGCAATGCCGTTGAGTGGGTCAATATATCCCACACATCCCCCCAACTTCTCCTGGGATTTCCAAGTCGAGGGGGAGTCGGGCAAGTGGGATTTCTCCTTGGGTGACAGCAGGTTCCGGCAGGTATGAGTCCCTGTCCATCAGAGATCGGTGCGTCCTGCTCCTCTTGTCGTCTCTGGTCGGAACGTAGAGCAACACCTACTCCCTTTCCCTGGGATCTTCCTTTCATAGTGTGGAGCGAAACTCTGGATTTGCTTGGGTTTCTCCTTCCGGGTCCCCGAGTAGGTCCTCCTTGGTAAGGATGGTGCAACCAGTACGAATCTATAAAAGAGAACACAACCCAGTTACGAAAACTTCCCACTAACTGTCCTCCAATCGGGATGACAGCAATGGGATACGCATGCATTCAGTGACAATTGAAATATTTCTATGCTTCAGATGTATCCCCCACTGGGTTTTCTATGGACTCCTCTATCTGTTTCAAAGTGTACCTGGGGTGGCAACTCTTTAGCTGATTTATGTGGACCCATTTCTCTTCTGTCAAGTCACCTTTGGGGATGCGGATTTTGTAGGCGACAGGTGAGATTTTGTCTACAATTTCAAAAGGTCCCCACCAGCTAGGCAAAAATGTGCACTCTATGGTCTGGTTCCTTTGGAAATTGTGCAAGTAGACCCTGTCTCCTACTTGGTATTCCTTTTTTGTGTTTTTTAGATCATACTGAGTCTTCATGCCCTCTGTAGATCTTTCTAGATTCCGTTGAGCATATGCAAAAGCATGTTGGAGTTTTTTTCTTAGGTTCTCTACATACTTATGAGTTGTGGAGGCGTTAATCAGTGTCTGCTCCTGTGTTCCATAGAACAGATGCTG
The DNA here is from genome assembly GCF_040938575.1 of Ambystoma mexicanum. Taxonomy (NCBI): domain Eukaryota; kingdom Metazoa; phylum Chordata; class Amphibia; order Caudata; family Ambystomatidae; genus Ambystoma; species Ambystoma mexicanum. Next base: position 1,041,240,955 of record NC_090922.1, on the reverse strand, counting down.
AGGTGGCACCATCCTTCGTCCAGTCATCAGCTCAAATGGAGGCATCTTAGTTGCAGAAGAAGGGGTAGATCTGATGGCCATCAGGACAAGCGGTAATCGGATGTCCCAACTTGGCCCAGAATCTGCCACAAACATTTTTTAAATGCTCACAATAGTTTTATTGTACCTCTCTACTCCACCACTAGAGGACAGCGGTATGCAATGTGAAGTTTCCTTTTTACCCAAAGTATCTCCCACATCTTTGTCATCACTTCTCTGGTGAAGTCACTACCTCATTCTGACAAAATGCGAGAAGATGTGATTGATCATCAGGGCAGCTGCTGTTTCTGTCTTGCAATTTGGGACCAGGAGAAATTCCACCCATTTAGTAAACAAGCATGTTATGGATAACATGAACTTGTTCCCCCTAGAGGAGCGAATCACGGGCCAGATGAAATCTGCTTGTAAATCTGACCAAGGCAGTGTCATCCCCCTGTTCTGGCGGGGGGCTCGGTGTGTGAGGGATGTTGGCTGAAATGGTGCACATACAAGACACCATCACCGGTCCCGGAAAACCCATTCCGCCAACCTCGTAATGAGGGCCATAGTCTTCTTTGAAAATAGGGTAAGTTGTCTTGTACTGATCTCCTTTATTCAACCATTCCTGTTGGGCGGAATGATCCATTTGAGATTGTAGATCAGCCCTCAAGTCTTCCCAGCAGGTGGTTGTAGCAATCTGAGTCTTAATCCGTACTTCAGGAATAATGGCTCCTGGTTCTGATGGAGAGAAGGCGTCTTTGTCCTCTCCCATGCGTGATAAGGTATCTGCTTTAACATTTCATACACCTGGTCTATACGTTATGATGAAATCATATTCAGCAAAGAAGATGGCCCAGCGAAGCTGACATGAAGATTGAGCCTTAGCAGTTTTCAAATAGTGCAGATTCCTGTGTGATAACAGTGACCATGTGTCTTGCCCCTAAGAGATAGTGTCTCCAGGTCTTTAGGGCCCCTTTAATTGCTAACAATTCCCTGTCAGTGATTGTGTAGTTCTTTCTGGTGCTGAGAATTTGCGGGACCAAAATGCTATGGGATGTAACCGCCCTGTCTCTGGATCCTTTTGTGACAGTACCGCCCCCATGGCTACACTGGAAGCAGCCGTTTCCACCACATAAGGCAGGTCAGATTGAGTATGTCTAAGAACTGGCGCTGAGGTGAATGCTTGTTTCAATTCTTGAAAGGCGTTCTCTGCCTCGTGAGACCAGAAGAATGTTTTGTTCTTTTTAAGGGGAGAAGTGATTGGGTGGACAATCTGTGAAAAGTTTGGGATAAATTGTCTATAAAAATCAGCGAACCCGAGCACACTTTGCACTCCTTTGGCATTTGTTGGAGATGGCCATTGAAGAATGGCATCCACCTTATGTGTGTCCATATGAGCTCCTTGTGGGGTAAGCCTGAAGCCCAAGAATTCAACTTCTGTGACATGGAAGAAGCATTTTTCCAATTTGGCAAATAGCCGATGCTGACAGAGTTTTTCCAGGACTGCCCTTACATGACCAACATGCTCTTCCTTAGATTTTGAGTAAATTAGGATATCGTCGATGTAAACAAGGACGCAGATTTCCAATAGTTTGTGAAGCTCATCGTTCATGAAGAACTAGAATGCCGCTGGTGCATTGCATATCCCAAAGTGCATCACCTGATACTCAAAAAGCCCATACTTAGTTCGGAAGGCTGTTTTCCACTTGTCACCCCTTTTAACTCAGATGAGGTGATAGGCTCCTCGGAGATCCAATTTGGTGTAGATTCTAGCATTATTCACTTGATCGAGTAAATCGCAATGAGTGGCAGAGGGTATCTTTTCTTCACAGTGATCTGATTTAATGCCCTATAATCTATGCACATTCTAAGGTCCCCCTCTTTCTTGGGTACGAAGAAGAGAGTCGAGGAGGCAGGAGACCCGGACCACGCAACGAACTCGCCGGACCCGGCCAATGGTAAGCCTCCCATCAGACGCCCCCACATAGACGTCCCTCATGGCCTCCTGCCTTATTGCTACAACCTAGCACCCTTACCTCTCCCGCTTGATATCTATTTAATATCGGCCACTCGTCCATGGGTCCCATCCCTGCTGAGAACCCTATCTATCTACTGTTCAGATCTGCTATCCAGCCCCCCTGGCACCCTTATCTGGGAGGACCAGCCTATTGCATTTTGAAGTCCACCCCTCAACTCAATTGGGTAAGACTCCGCTTCTTCTACATTACCTTAACTAGGCCGTCATACCAAATTCTTTTTGGCCCTTGACTCAACTAATTGACTCTCCTTTTCCTTTGTCTCCCTTGGTACATTGTCACTTACTCTGTCTCAAATTTTACTTTAACTGTAACTATACATCTCGTCATGCCTAAATGTAACTATCAACTGTTATATGTTCTGCCCTGTTATTCACCCCGTCACCACCACTCACGATCACAGGTTTTGCTAATTACCAATCTGTTGCCACAAATGTGCTTCCATTCCTCATTACTGAAACTATTTAATAAATACATGCTTATTGAATGGCAATATGTATGGTATAAATAACAATGGGTATCACCATGTCACTTCACGGTGCACATCACAACATCACCAAATCACAGCCTTGAAAAAGACTTAGGTTGAAACGCGCGTTGGCTGTGTAGCGAGTTACCATGTCAAAAACCTGTCATTCATTTCTACAATGATGTTTTCTTTGGTGCTAACTAACCAAAAATAAACAAATTGATGACTATGACCTGACTGGACCATATAATTGATCAAATCGCACAACAGCGACCATTGGACCACCACACCCTACCAGCACCCAACTGATCCAGAGTTTGTCATCCCCACAACACTTTCTTATGAGCCTGGCGGCAAAGGCGCCAGAACAGGGTCCGTTTGGACCCTTTGGAAGGAGGAAATAAGGGCCCTTAGTTAGTGGCCATGGCAGTACTGCTGCCCCCCAAAGGTAAATGCCAGCTTGTATTGGTCCTCCCTACTGACAGGCACAGTCCAGTACCCTTTGGTCAGGTCAATGGCAGTGTATACCTTTGACCCCTGGATCTGGCCCAGCCCCTGGTCAATGTAGGGAAGAGGCCAATCGGGACTTAGGGACACGTTTGTTCAGCTCCCTCAGGTCAGCACAGAGTCTCCACAGACTCTCCACTGGCCATTGGGTTTTAAAATCCCCTGCACCGGCTTATGAAAGGTGCTGTGGACTGGACGAATTATCCCACGGGACTCAATGCTTTTGATTATTTCTGTGAGGGACTCCATGGATGCGAGATGCAAGCAGTATTGCTTCACAAACACTGGAGTCATACCAGGGTCCGTGGGAATTGTTGTTGTGTGGATTTTCGGTACAACCACAGTCATATGAGTCCCCTGCAAAGAGATCTTGAAAATCTAAGAAAACTCAACTTTTGCTTTTTCTCCGGAGTCGCACAGGCATCAGCTAGGTTGATTCTCTCTTCAACCATTTGCCTGAAGCCTGGAAAGACTTCTGGTTTTGATATCTCAGCGGCCTCCTCCAGCTGGGTGGAGAGGTCCTTGGTGAGAGTATTGACCTGGACAAAGGGTTTCAGGCTAGGGAGGCAGTTCTTGGGGACCTGGAAGATCACTTCATCCCGCCTGATGTCATAGGTCACCTCTTCCTCACCGTAGGGGCAGGAAGAGTACAACAGGAAATTCCCCCCTTGCCGGGTGAAGATCCTGTCTGGTGGTAAGTCATTGTCACTATTACTGTCAAAACAGTCATTGGGGATTGGTACTATCAGTTCATTACCTAGATCCATGGAAAAATGTTGGTCATCAACCGCCATTCCAATAATGGTGCCTGCGCCAAGGGTGATACTCCTAAGGTCGCTGTTATCCATCAATATTGGAATGGTGTTGTGTTCTACATTGACTAATGTTGTTGGGTTTAACCCCAACCCTTGCCGTTGAAGATGAGCGTTGAGGTGTACATATGTGTCAGGATTTTGCAGTTTCTGTCTTCTTTTAATTTTTAATTCAAGTGGGAATAGTCGTTTCCGTCCTGGGATGGTGACCTCCTCTCCAATTTGAACTTCAACTGCATATGGCAGCAATTGGGCTGACCGAAATGCTTTCTCTGCATCATCAAAGTCCATGGGATTGCCCCGTAGTTGGGACCAGGCTTTGTAATGTATCAGCTCCAAATAAATGGCAAACCGATTGAGAATGTCACTGCCTAAATAGAATGCAGCAGGGACATCTCGCAGCATCCAACAATTATGCACTATGCTTTTGTTTTCGATAGAGATTTTGAGCATACACCTGCTACACAGGAGATGTTTGGAATTGGGAGTTTCCAGGGCCATTTCCCACTTATTGATCAATTTAAATGTGGGACTGGCTGGATCTTTTGGGAGCTGTCAGAACATGGCTTTGCTGATGAAGCTCTTACCGTTGTTCACGCACACTTGGGTGAGAACAGATTCCTTCCATCATTTAACTGAATAGGGATGAATAACTGTTCTCTAATTTTCTGAACGTCGGCTAAACTTTGAGCTGGTTTCTCATCACTCTTGACTATGGAATTGGGATTTACAGATTGTGAATTGGCATAAGATTTCAAAGTATTTCCTTCCAGTGTGGAATGCCACTTGAAACTAGAAGGTTGATTGTCAGAAATGGAGAGGAGTTCCCATCACTAGTTTGTTGTCCTACAGCAATTACTGTCACGTCAGGTACTTGATTGTTCTGAAAATGGAACTCAATATGATCTGGTTTTTGTTCAACCATGTGGCGTGGGCCATTTAAACATGGTTGATGCTATGTTTTAATTTTGTTAGTCTAGGTAAAGAGGACCTTGTTCACATAGACTATTGGGGGGACAACCTACGCAGGATGTCATTCCCCAGTAGACAGGGTATGCCCTCTGGAGTCACGACTATGACCGGGTGTTTCACCTTGTGTCGCCCAATTTTTATTTCCAAATCCGCAGTCCCCTTTCATTCCCATCTAAGTTCTGAAGTTGTCCACGAGGAGGGGTGAGAGGGATCTGGTATCTCTCCTCCTTCCTGAATTCAGCTGATCAAAGGCCCTCTTTGACAGAAGAGTGGCTGGGGATCCAGTGTCCACCAGTGCCGAAAATGTACATTGCCCTTGCACTTGGACTGGGGCATAAAATCTACCCTCCTTCTCCTCCAATGGGCAAAGGTAATGGGCATTCTGGGTAAGTTTGGTGGCCAATTTCCTTATTTTTGACTCTGATACACTGGTGGTTTGGTCATGATTCGGTGTTGGAGTTTGGGGATCTGAAAGGAGACTTTGACATTGGGATATGTGGGGAGTTTTGGGCTCCACTTCTTCTGATTCTGGGCCACCCTCCAATCTCCCTTTTTGGAGGCAGTCCCCAGACTTGGTTTGGACAGTGTGGTTTCCTTGATGCTCATTCTGGGGTTCCATGATGGGCGCTTCTGATTCAGTCCCCACATTCACCCAGTCTTCATTTGGATCTCTTGGGACCCATTATTCTTTGGGAGGAGTTCCCCCATCCCGGAAGGAGAAGATTTTTTTTCCCACAATTCTCTGAGGATTCTTCTCCTTCATATTGGAGGACACTAACCTCTTCCACAATATGGGTCTTTTTGGGTTCTTTATTTCTACTACCCGCCCTTTGTTCCTTGGGTGGCAGGTTTTTGGGGGCAGGAGATTTTGGTTCGGGTTCCTGGGTGTCCAGGGGCTTTTCACGGGTGAGGAAGGAAGCTTCCTCTAGGGCTTTATACCTCCCTTCCCCCGTTCCTCCTCCTCTGGAACCTGTGAGTTGTTGGGGTGCTCTCCCCGTCATTGCTCTGGAGTACCAGACCCTTGGTTGGTGGGCTTCTGAGCCGCCATGTTCATCTGAGGGTTCTGTTGAGCCCTCAACATGCGACCCAGATCCTGGGATAGGTTCTGGACCTGGCGCTCCAATTGTGACACCCGTTCCGGCTGGTATGGGGGTCTCTGGTCAACCCTAGGTGAGTCACGGGAAGGGTAACTATCTCTTCTCCCATAGTACCCTGGGTATTGAGAATTTTGGTAACCCTCCACCCTTGGCCTCCCCTCTCCCGGATTGAGCTGTCTGGGCTCCTGAAAGCGGAGAAAGAAAGGAGGGTTGTCCTGCAGGTTGGGGTTTTGTGGGTACTGGGGAAAGAAACTCAACCCAGTATTTGGAGGATTACTGCCCTCCTGGGGAAAGTTAGGAGGGAAGTTTCCTGGGACAGCACTTACCTGGATGGACCCCCCCTTGGGCTGGGGGAGACCATACATACCCCAGGATGGGTCTTTTACCCTTGTATCGGGGGCTGATGTAATCAGGGGAGTTAGGGGTCCCATTTGTGGCATTATCTCCCTGACTACCATCTGTCTGGGATTGGCCGGAGGGCCTTCTGGGTCTTTAATTGGGTTGATTCAGTACAGGTATATTTTTAGGCCTCCCCATCTCCAGATCTAGAATGGGGGCAACCTTCACCTCCGCCACCTTAGCAGCAGCAGGGGTGTTGGCTGGTTATTTTTTTTTGTTGTGTTTTTGTTATCTGCCGGTTTTTGTACCTCATAAATGCAGGTCGCCTGTTCTATGACCCAGTCCAGTGATCTTTTCTCATGAAAGTCCCTCACCAGCTGGGTCATTATGTATTTTGGGAGTGCATGAAAGAAGGTGATGATGAACTATCTGTGCGCACCCTCCTTGTGGACTGTGCAAAGGCGCGTTTGAGCTCCTGCACAAATTCTTGTGGGGCCTGATCTTCCCTGCACTGCAGATTGTAGTGTGCAGTCTGTTTCTGTGTGCAGAGAAATTGGGGGTGTCTGTGTACAGAGACATGTTTCAAGATGGCTGCCCTGTAGGCGGACCATCTTGAGTGGCGGACCATCTTGAGTGGTTCTGGTCCTCCAGTCCCGCAAAGAAACTGGAGTATTCAGGGGAGAATGTCCATTTGACATACTCTATGTGATTCTGGCTGTCCTTCATATGAAAAGTATCCATCATTTGCTCATATAATTCTAGGTGTTCCCAGACAGAATACTTTGCATTGTTATGATATGGAGTTATCACACTTCTAATGGCCTTGATCTGCCTAATGGGATCTTGGTTCATGGCTCTCTTAAGTTTGTTTGCCTTCTTTGTTTTCGTCACCCGAGTCCACTCCTCCTCAGACTCAGAGGTGCTGCTACTGGAGGTGACTTCTTGATCCTCTAGGCACTCCCTGATTCTGCGAGTTTGAGAAGGGCTTGCAGAATGTTGGGGCCTAGTTTCTCTTTTCCTGTGGTGCTCAGAAGAGTCTTCTGACTCTTCCCTGCTCCCAGGATTGGCGGAGTACCCCCCGCCCACTGCCCTAACTGGGGAGAGGTCTTCAGGATACTCTTTCTGGCTTTATTTCCTTGAGTTCCCCACCAAATTTCACAAACTGGTCCCTTGGAAGTCAGTATTTTAGGGGATCTAATCCCCTGACCCTTCCCTCATAGGAGTCTTCCTTGTCAGAGATATCAGCCCTTACATTTGGGTATCTGTACAGGGAAGCCCGTCCATCAATTTCTGGGGGGCGCTGATCTGTCAGCGCCATTTTACCAACCCCATTGAATTCTGCCATCCCCATGGCCCCCGTTTCATATGAGCCAGTAGACATGAAGCTGGCAGTGTTCATGGTATTGAAGGGGTTTGAGTCCCTGAGTACAGAGGTCCTTATGTTATGATCAGGGGTTGCCCTGACCCTCTATACCTGCTCAGGGTCCCTCCAGTTAGAATTTAGTCTAGCATCCTCTTTCTCCAATCTTGCTGGCTTTTCTTTTTCAGCCCCTATTTCCTGGTGATAAGCAGAAATCTGAGCCTTTTGTTCATCTATCAAGGCCTTACTGGTCTCAATGATTCGCCCTTGCACTGCTACTTGTTGGTGGAGTCCATCAATTTTTTCACAGATGGCCTCATTGTCCCTCTGCGCTTCCTGCATGTTTTGGGAGTACTGGGACATTCTCTGTTGCAAGTGATTCATCTCCTGGGTTTGTGTGTCTTTGGCTTGGGTGTTCTCTTTCAGAGCACCTTCTACCCGTCTGGCATGCTCCATTAGCTTCCCATGCTCAGTTCTTAGTACCTTTAACTCCTGGAGAGCCAACCTACTTTCCTGTAACTCGCCTATTTCCTGGCCTAGGGCATCTTTCTCTTGATTTAGGGTGCCCATCTGCTCCGCCAGGTCATCTCTTTGTTTTTCTATAGTATGGAATCTGCCGCTCCTGATCAAATTCCTCTTGAGAGTGGAGGTCTTTCACAATTGATTTATTATTTTCCTCATTCAATTTATCTATTTTGTCTTGTAGGGTAACTATCTGCTCTGCGCAGGCCCTATTATAATGTAATTGTTGCAGAGAGTCAGCCCTTATGCCTGTAATTGGGTGTCTTGATCTACATTCTTGTGCTGTAGGAGAGCCAAATCCTCTTTTAATTTGGTGACATAATCTCTAGATTCTACCCTCAATTCTTGGCTCTTCTGTAGCCTTTGTTCTGCTGAGTCTAGATCATTCTGGATTTTCTCTAATAATTCTATTTGATTGTGTTCCAGAACTGTGTTTTCAGCATGCTTTCCCCGTATCACTCCTATGTGGATGTATAGGTCGGCCGCAATTCTGGCAATTTTGCTTTGCTCCTCTTTAACTATTGGGGCCATGTATAATTCACTAAGAGCTTGGTGTAATTGGCCATTATCCTGCCATGTATCCATGTTCATGGCAGTGACCTGTTGTCATTTCCTGTAGCCAGACATGTTCATCTTGTTCTGGCCACTCACCTCTGACAAAAAGCTTGTGCAGAGGGTGTTCCCTAACCATACTGATTTCTACTGGAACCGCCATTTGGAGATGTTCTTTCTTTATTAATTATTTTGGGGTTGATTTAATTTGACTTTTACAGACAGGCATGGTTTTGGAGTATTTGTTTTGGGAGACGCCTGTGCATTGTAGCACAGTATTCCAACCCCACAAAGTATTACTACTCTGCAGGTTAGTCTGCTGTGTTAGACTGTCACGGGTGGTAACCAAACTCAATCCCCGGACTCGAGCCCCCAAATGTATTAAGAATTTCAATCAGGCGACACACACCTTAGTCTCAGCCCAGTATGCAGCGCGCAATTGAAATGGTTATGTGTGATAGATTAGATTCTATATTGAGATGATACACCACTCATATCACACACCCTGTTCAAATACCCCAGGTCACAATAGACCATGAACCAGGCTGGTTGATAAAATATAATATTTATTGGAAAATTAAAAGAAATCATACAATTTTTAATATGTGGGGCAGCAATCACCAATAGGGTGATAAGAACAATATGAATGTAAGCAATGAACATAGCTTAACCTTCTATTGACACACATACAAAACACCAGGGAATAGAGATACTTTTGAATTTTTGGAAAGATAGGATTCAAGTTAGGATTTCCCCCTGCAATATTCCTCAACACACAAATAATCAATTCTAAATAGATATAAGGAAGCAGCAGTTAATCAGGAATGAGGAATAAGGAGCAAAAGTTGAATCCAACCTTCCCTCCCCAAACAAGGGAGAAAAACAGATTTGACCCTTGCAAGGTTAAAATGACACTCGGAAATGGCTGAATAAAACAATGAATGTGTGCACAAATCCCTAAGTGAATACAATTCTCTACGGGAGGAACACTGGAAAGTTACAAGCAATCATGATCAATAGATTGAGCAAAAGCATACAATTTGAAAATGAATGGAAAGTTTAAAACAATTGATAGTAAAAATAACAGGTGTTAAACTTTGCAAAAATGCTCATTGCTGCCTGAAATTAACTAAACGGTTTTTAATAAAAATGAGTGAAATATCTGGATGCAGTTTTTGGGTTGGGGTGTATCTATGGATCCTAAGTACAATATGAAAGTGAAATGAGGTCTCTAACTGTTAAATTGAGTGAGTTATGCCAGATAGAATGAGGTGCGTTTTTGGAAAAATAAAGGAACAGAAATACATTTTGACAAGGACAGTTTTACTTTACGCCAGGGCATTCAGGCTAGGCGACCAGATTGAGACACAGTAAGCTCCGGGGTTGATCTACGGAATCAACCCTAGCACCTCCGCGCCCTCCCTGGCTGACCCAGTCCGATTACCCATTGGAAGGAATAAGTGTTTAGGATTTCACAAAACAAAATTATTAAAGAAATTGGCACTAGCACAAGGAATGAAAGCAGGGTAGCAAGTATGATTGTGACAATATTATATGTTATTGGGGTAAGAATAGGATAGCTTAGAGATTGGAACTAAGGACAAGGCAAGGCAAGGTTTATTATGAGTCTATGGTTCCTATTGAAACTCACAGTCCACTTTTAGTTTGGATTTTGGACAGTCAGCCGTTCTGGTCACCACACGGGTCTGGTCTAACACAGGGCAGCCGGACAAACTCAGCGAGGCAGAGTCAGCTGGGCAGGGACTGCATACCAAAGGATAGTTCTTCGGGACTGGCAATTCTGGTTACTGGATACCATAGGGCATCAGGATAACAGCAGCATGCAGTGAGTGGCAGCAAGCCAGGTAAATTCAGAAAACTTCCCCAAAACACCACAGCGCTCCCCTTGGTTATGGGGATTATTTTAGAATTGAGGACTAGCTGAAGCAGGATCAGCAATTGCTTGGCCTTGTGTTTGGGATCTGGAGTTTAAATGGACAGATGCAAGATGAAGACAGGAACAGACAGGAACAGGAGGCCGGCGTACGAATCAGGAATCAGTGTGTCTCTGTGTGATTGTCAGGGGCTCTTATTTATAATGCCAGGTGACATCATCACAGTATATGACAGGGGCAGGTTTTGCTACACACGACCCTTACAATAGGATTGGGCAAAGGTAGTAATATCTGCCTTGCTCTCTGCTGGTTGGATTTCTAAGGGGATGATGTCAGGTTTATGAGGTGAAGTTTACAATGACCCAACACTTTGCGCAAAACATGCACTTCTTTACTTGTAATCTCTTGCCAAATTATACCCACAAGTTACATTTGATGTGCAGCACAAATTAGTCCAAACCTCCATTCTAGGCGACCTTGTTTCGCCTTTCTGATACCTTTTGGTAATTTTTCACATTAAAGATTTGGCCTAAAATTCTACAATTATATACATAAATGTGAATTGTCCCCCAGGGATATATGTACAAAATCTTATGTTTGCCCTTTAATACTTTCTTGGGACTCTGTCACATTTCGTAACTTCTGTTCCCCATGCGGCAATGAGTTCTACCAAGTTTTAAAAGATGGCCCACGAAAATTAGATTTAACACTGCAAACTTTTACATTTCTGCTAATTGAACCGGAGGAGTGGGGCTGCATCTGGGCCCGAGCGAACAAAAGCTCGAAATGTGTGACCAACAAAGAAGGGGCAATTAAAGTGTGCTACAGGTGGTACCGAACTCTGGAGATTCTCAACAAATGCAACCCCTCAATTCCCCCACCATGCTGGAGAGGATGTGGTCATGTCCTAAAGCCCCACAGTTTTGGAAAGCTGTTCTGCAACAAATCAAAGAAATCACCGGCCTCTCTATCCCATGGGATCGTTCTACTGGGAGCTACAGGCGAAGGACAATTTCTGCTAACTGGCCATATTATAGCAGGCTTATGCTCACATCTCCTCACAGCGGCGAAAATCTCAATAGCCAGGCTATGGAAAAATCCTGAAGGTCCAGCAATTCCGTTGTGGTGGTCCAAGTGCTGGGACATTGCAGAAGCAGAACAAATCAGAGCGTTTCGCTTTGGAAATAGGAGCAAGCATCACACCTTGGCTTCCTTCCTAGACTATACGCAGCAATTCTGGGAAAAAATCAGAGCGTTTCGCTTTGGAAATAGGAGCAAGCATCACACCTGGGCTCCCTTCCTAGACTATATGCAGCAATTCCGAGAAAACCCCCCACCCTTCGATGGATGGAGAAGCAGGACTAGAGAGACCATCAAAAGGGCAGTAAGCATAGACTGAGAGGCACCTCACCCGATCTAGCCCTGAAAGCCAATCTGAACTCCTGCACCCTAACTCATGCACAAACCTCCACTGCACGAGAACTTTGGCCGACCACTCAAAGACAAAGCACCTCCCCGAATATAGCATAATGTGCAGTCAGATGTCTCCCCTTTTCCTCCCCCTATCCATCTCTCCACCCCACCCTAGATCTATTACTGTTATTGTGTGTTGTATTGGTTTTTTTGTTCTTCATTTAATTTAAGAATTAAGCACTGATTAGCTTAAAAGATGCCTGATGCTATACTCAAGCATGTACTTAAAAATTCAATAAAAAGATTCTTTGAAAAAACTGCTTTGGACAGTGATCCCCCTTGTGGCTTTATCTGTTGTGCCCCTTAATCCATTCTGCGCTGTCCTGTTTAAGCTTGGGTGCGTGTTTTGGCAGTTGTTTGCACGAGTGTATAAGCAGAGCAATATCCTCCATTGTGACTAGTTACATTCGACTGTCAATACTTACCCTTATTTTTCACGGATAAATACTTTTCAGAGAAATAATACAATATGAGCGTGCACCAATCGTCGCAGCTCCAAACCTCTATATTTAACTTTCCTTCGATCTACCTATTCAATGAACACCCTCAATCAATCAAATAAATAAATAATTCAATGTCAGCCTTTTACTCTGTTACTTTTCGTTCTTCAATATTTCATAATTTCTTTACCACATACATCATATACAATATACAGACAGACAGACTGACAGACTGGCTGGTCCACATACTCTTCTGCTAATGCTTCCCATGGCTACTCTCGCCCCTAAAAATGACTCGGATCGGAGTACAAATTGTTCTCTTTAATGATCCTTGATCGTTTGTAGCCTAGTTATGTCCACTTGGACTTTGAACAATTTCTTCTTAAAACATCACTTGAGGAAGGATTCTGGGCTTTATCATATGGATCGCTCCTCATCCATATAGCTTAAATTATGACGCTCTTCATCCTTAAATAAAAATACCCCAACCAACCCTCCGTTACTCTTTCCCCATTATTACTCTCCCCACTCAGTGTTCATTCAGTTTGCCACCTCTCTCAATCTACTCACCATTCGCGTTTTCAGCTTCTGACCCTCGAGATCACCTCCTCCTCAACCAGCAGCTTCAGCCTTCGGTCCGCTCAGCTTCCTGTAGAAATTGGGAGGGGATTCCGTTGAAACGAGGGACCAGTCCCACCTGTCTTCAAGTTTTTACTAATGGCCACTATCTACAATGAGCTTCACGTACCTCCAGCTAAATGGCGGAGAACACTCGATATTTCGAGACCCTTAAAAACCTACTAAATCAATGAGTCTTGAACCATCATCTCTCTGCGACAACGTGAACCTGTGTACCCAACACTAGGCCCTTCAAGACGAGGTAGCAATACTTTGAGATAGATAGGGATGCATAATATACTCAAACATCAATAATCAGACTGACTCAGGAAGTCGGCAAAGTAGGTCTGTTTTATTTGCAATTGTCTAAAACAGGGAATATAATGAACATCAACGAACATACGCTCAATCTTCTCACTCCGCGAGTTTCATAAACAATGCAGCTTGTATACTAAAAACTTGTCATCATTGATGTCAATCTACGTGGCAAACTACAAAAACCTACTTGGGAAAGTGATAGGCTTAGAGGGAACATCTAGGTATAGGTTCCATACTTGTCTGGGAAAGGGATTGGGTCTCTAACATCAGGTGGGCAACTAAGCCCTTCTCTAGTGCAAGTCACTATGAACGTCATCAAATACACAACGTCTCATTGGTTATACAAACTATAGGGCTCTCTATTACGTGGCCCTGTATAATTGGTTGGCACCCTTGATCCACTCTGTAATATTCTACACACTCTAGCAGCACGCAGGCTGGCACCCAGGTTCTGGTCTTGACCATAGCTTCCCACCTAATTAGCCTGTCATCTATCATCACTCTTGCCATCTGCCAGTCAATTAGCCTTGTAAATGTTCTTCGTGCCTGAAAATAAATGGGAGTATAGGCATACTCTGTCTCTTGGTTTCGATGTTGTAAGAGGATTCAATTCAACACTACAGCTAAGTCAATGCCTAGTCTGGGATACTGAATGGAAACCCTTATTAATATATCTTTATGTCCAGTTCATGCGTTCTGGATGACTACCCCTATATAACACCCCTCCCTTGGAATCCCCCTGACCCCACTGAGCCAAGAAGTAGTTCTGTTTTGCAAGTTTAAAAGGTTTATTTGATAATTTAAACAATAGATATATATATCACACTTTATAATAATTTAATAATTGAATATCACACTGAATCTGAGCAGTAATCAATAATGGATAGTCTGGCGCTAGCACACTTCTTTATAATCAATGATGAGTGGTTATAGGATGGATAAGATAGCAACAAGACTTTATGGTTTCAAATGGATGCAAGGTGGAATGAAAATGCAGTACAGAAAATACTCAATATGCGTTCAACAAAACAATGTAATCACTTTTCTCTGGCAATCCACCCCCCTTTATGCAATGCAAGGAAATGGAAGGAAAGCACACAGTTCTCAGAAATGCAATCAACTGTAATTCAGTTCACCCCAGCAAGCTTAGACTACAGAAGTTGGAAACACAGGCCCAAAATGCTTTTATATGTGCTGGCAATGAAGTGAAAAATATGCTAAAATGCTTTTAATTCCCTCTAGAGGTTCAGGGTGAGTGGTATCAAGTTAATATTAGTCCAGGCTCACTTTAGCAAGGATCTAGGAGTAACTAGCAGGTTAAACGAATTTTTGGCAACTGAAAGCAAGAAAACTGCTGTTTTCACACGTTGAGAAATTTGCAAATCGCGGCAAATTCGCGAGTGCGTTTTTCGCGATTGCGGCAAAAGTGTATGGCATAGGAATGCGGTCCTAGGTTTGTTGAAAAGCTGAGATTCTAAGCTTTCAAAGGAAAGTTACTGCAAGTCTCTAGGACAAACGGTTACGGAGTTATGAACGATTAAATAAAGGTAGTTTTTCGGATTTGGAATGTTAAAATTCAAAGTGACAAGTGCAGCTTGCAACTAGAAATGACAGGTGACAGCTTGGCAAATGACAGGTGACAGTTAGGAGGCAGTTCTACTTAGATTAAAATAGCTTGGATTAGATTATTTTAACTAAGAGATTGGTTCTGCACAGTTTTGCTAGGTACTCACACTATATTCTTGAATTAAATGGGCCTCGCCACGGATCTGGTCAGGTTTTAGACTGGACTCTGGTCTGGTCTCTGCACTTCACAGTGATCTGGGTCAGCTCTCTCTCTCTCTGGATTCTGGAGATTGATGGATTTGAAGTCTGGATCTTTCTGCACAGCTTTCTCTAGAGATTGATGGAGGTAAAGTATGGATTTTCCCGGCAGAGCGTCCCGCAGCAAATGGATTTGAAGGTCCCTATCTGTCCTGTCTGTCTGCTTTTATGTGTTTTGAAAATGGGTGTGTGTGCAGCATCACTAAGCTCTACCCCTCTCCACTTGTCATTGGCCACTTCATCCGCTTCCCCTTGATTGGGGGAATGAAATGAAGTGTCATCATGATGAGGTCTGTTTATGGTACAGAGAACCCACCCCTGTCAAATTACACACAATCTATATTTTGACCCAAAAGACATATTTGCACAGGTACACATTTGTTTAAAATTACATGCACCCTTCACATATCACAGGAGGTATACCCTGTCCAAATCTGCTCTTCCTGGGAGCTTGCATTCAGAAATGGCGACATTTGCACTTTTTAACTGATTTCGTAATATCGGACATTACCCCAAATTTACACACATGTGCGCAAGGAGTATGGACATTAATTGATGAAGTGTCAGATTTTTCACATGCATACATTTTAAGTAATACCCTCTTAACTGCTAGCTTGCCCCCAGATCATGCCACCGGTTCTAAAAACCTCTTAAAATGTGGGCAGAAAAATCACAAGAATTATGGTATCATTTAAATAATTTCACAAGTCCGCTCTATGAGTTATTCATCTTTTTCTAAAACCATATTCTGGCTACAGGGGTGTGGTTTCCCCCCAGCACAAGGTTGAATTTCTGGTTTTTCCAGTTCTGCCAAGCCAGCTTGCTCTCACAGGCAGTGCTCCTCCCCTTTACTTCCAGGAGGAAGCCACTTTTTACGGCCCCCGTAATAAAACATTTGCCTGAGTCAGGACAGGGCTTTGTTCAATTTCCTGCAGACCCCAGGTAATTCAATCAGAGAAGTGTCATATCCCTTTTGGTGGGAGCAGCAAAAGGGCAGCTAGGCCTGGAAACACAGCTCTTGTGCAAGTCTCATCTCCTGTCGGGGGTAGCTGGTGGGCAGAATTCAGTTTCTTAAGCCAGGCCCCAGCTAACGTCACTTTTGTTCCCCAGTTTAAGTCAAGACAATTTTTTACATATGCAGCTAGGATGCTGATTCTAAGTTTAAGACTATGACATTTAAACAATTGCAACCTATGTGACACTCAAAAGTAGGTCACTCATTTCTTTTAAACATTTAGGTTTTTAGTGTCTTTCAGTCCAAATTTACTTAAACTGCTGAAATCCACAGCTCAGCCAGTCTTGTTATAAACCTTCAAGTCACTTCAGAATATAACTTTAGATTGTATCCACCTCTCAGTAAGTCTTTCTTTGGCTTGCCTTGGGTTCATTTATTCAGTTTTAAACAAAATCTGGCGGTTTTAAAACGCCGGCTTTCTGATAGTGGTGAGTACTGGTACTGCACCCATTTTTGGGATTTAAGAAAATGAATTCCCCAAATTCTAGGTTGCTTTTGGCAATCAGCATTGCCATTCCCAATGGTTTCAGACTACTGTGTGGGTAGTCCAATGGTGGTTTTAGGCAGTGCCCTTCTGTGCCCATAACATCGGCAAAATGGGTGGCAGCCTATTCTTCATGCATTTCCCTGTGCATTTTCTGGGAAGCTCTGGCCATCATGATGTTTTCCATGTCAGTACTGTACAGTTTTTTGAGGTAGGGCTTGGATGCATGGGTAAAAACATCCCACAAGCCCCCCTCTTGCGATGGCCATTCTATTTCACTAATGGGACTCGCAAGACCTGGGATGTTGCCTCATCTTCTTCCAATAGATGGCACAGTTCAGCATCTTTTCCTCCATCCGGTACTGATCGGTCGGTTCTCCTCGCCGGTCCTGATGGGAATATTGGGCGGTACCCCGGGCCCCCCGCGTCTCTGCTCCCGGTCTCCGGATCGTCCTCCTTGGCCCGTCTCCAGGTTTTCTTTCTCCTAGGACGACAAAGGAAGAGCGGCAATACCTATTCATGGACATTTCTCCCCCACCATTGATATAGTGGGGTGGCATACGAATTTTAGAACTCAACAGATATGCACATGCACATTTTTTTAAATTAAGAGACAGGAACACGTAAACTTGAGAAACACAGAATTTGATAGGCTATATGTAGGATCTTTTAAGTTAGAACTGAATTAATCCGAGACAGTACCCTCTAGGATTCCAGAGGATTCCTCCAGTTGTTGCAGAGTGTGCCTGGGATGGCAACACTTCAACTGGTTAATGTGGACCCACTTGTCTTCCCCCTCTGCCAAACCGCCTTTGGGGATGCGGATCTTGTAGGCCACAGGGGAGATTTTGTCTATAACCTCAAAGGGTCCCTTCCATGTAGGCAAAAATTTTCGCTGTTTGGCCTGGTTCCTTTGGAAATTGTATAGATAGACCCGGTCCCCCACCTGATATTCCTTCCTGGAAGTCTTCAGGTCATAGTGGGTCTTCATGCTATCAGCTGATCTTTCTAGATTCCGCTGAGCATAAGCAAAAGCATGTTGAAGGTGTTTCCTAAAATTCTCCACATACTCATGAGTTGTGGAGGCATTTATCAGTGTCTGCTCTTGGGTCCTGTAGAGCAAATGCTGAGGAAGCACCATCTTTCGCCCAGTCATCAACTCAAATGGTGACATTTTGGTTGCAGATGAAGGGGTAGATCTGATGGCCATTAGGACCAGAGGTAATCGGATATCCCAACTTGGCCCAGAATCTGCCACAAACTTTTTTAGTATGCTCACAATGGTTCGGTTATATCTCTCTACTGCCCCAGAAGAAGCTGGCCTGTAAGCAATATGCAACTTCCTTTTGACCCCCAGTATCTCCCACATCTTTGTCATTACTTCACTGGTGAAGTGGCTGCCCCTGTCTGACTCAATCCTTTGAGGTAGACCAAAACGGGAAAAGATGTGGTTAATCATCAGGGCAGCTGCGGTTTCTGCCTTGCAATTTGGGGCTGGGAGACATTCCACCCACTTGGTAAACAAGCATGCCACAGTCAACATGTACTTATTCCCCCTAGCAGAGCGAATCACGGGGCCTACAAAGTCGATTTGTAAATCTGACCATGGTAGTGTCATCCCCCTCTTTTGGAGAGGCGCACGGTGCGTGAGGGATGATGGCTGAAATTGTGCACACACAAGACACCCCTTCAAGTATTGGTCAAGGTCCTGCCCCATGTGTGGCCAGTATGCAACCTCTCTTAAGATTTCCAATGTCGTGTGAAACCCCCTATGACCGGCGGTGGCCGCATCATGGGCGTGACTTAACATCAGGCTTCGGAATGAGGTAGGAACCACCCACTGATCGTGGCCAGCTTTGGATTTCCTTACCAGCAAACCGTCTTGGATTCGGAACATTCTTGGAGATTTCATCAACACTCTTAGGTCCTCTTTCCCAATGTAATCGGTATCCGTCAGGGGAAAGTTCTCAGGGTCCTCAATGTGCTGGTAAAATTTACCAATTATTGGATCCCCCTTCTGAGCGGTAATCAAATCAGCATCAGGGTTCTCCTTACTCCATTGTGCAATTGAAAGGTCGTTGTGAGCATTTGTCTGGGACCTAGTGATAGCAGTGACCTGGATTTCCCCCAACAGGGACTCAATCTCAATTAGATCCCCTTGGATGGCCCCGGTTTTGGCCAGCTGATCAGCTAAGTCATTTCCAGTTTTGTCTGGTCCCTCTACTTTGGAATGACCCTTGATCTTTTTCCAATAGATGGTCATCTCATTCGATGTGACCAGATCATCAATGTTTTGGATCAACTTCCCATGTTTCAAGGGTTTGTTGTTAGCACATAACATGCCTCTGGTTTTCCAATTAACCAGGTGCTCCACAAATCCGTTCCGTACATAATCCGAATCTGTGATTATGACCAGTTTGTGGAGTTGATGCTGGACAGCAGTGAGGATGGCCTGATGCACAGCCATCAATTCTGCTACCTGACTACTTCGGGGACCAATTTTGTATCCAGCGCAGGGTTCTGGGGACTCATTCACCCATGCATTCCCTACGCCGGCCACCAGTTCTTTCTCCCCGTCGTTGTCAACATGGTAAGAGCATCCATCCACATAGACAGTGGGCATTCCCTCACACTTGTCTTCTTCAAAGACTTTGTGTGGGGAATTAAGGTATGCCTCCGTGTTGTCCTTGATTTTTAGACTTTCGTCCTCGAGACAGTTTTCTCTGGCACAATCATGCAAGTCAGCCAGACCTTGCGCGAGGGGACTCTTCTTGTTTTGGCCATATCTGACCTCCACAGGAAAGCCTTGCATTGACAGAATCCAGGAAGTAATTCGGGAATTACTCACATTTCCGGCCCGGATTCTATCACTTTGGAGATATTGCAGAGGCTGGTGTGGAGTCTCCACTATGATGTGTTCCCCATGGATAAACGGGCGGTAATTCTTCAATGCCCACACCGTTGCCAGGAGTGCCTTCTCACAATCGTTAAATTTTTCTCCACAGAGGATAAAGTTTTACTCGCATAGGAGATTACTTTATTGACCTTGTCATGCTTTTGGTATAATACTGCTGTCAAGCACGTATTAGAGAACCCCGTCTCCAGGAAGAACTCCTTGTTTCTGACAGGGTAAGCTAGGCAGGGCGCTTGTGAGAGGCTTCTTTTGAGTTGTCTTACTGCCTCGGCTTGTTCCGGACCCCATTCCCACTTGACCCCCCCCCTTCAGGAGATGAATCAGGGGTCTGGTGATCTCTGCGTAGCCCTCAATGAACTTTCGGCTGTAATTAGTCAGTCCAAGGAGGCTCCTTAGTTCCCGCAGAGTTGTGGGGTCTTTCAGTTTTTGGAGTGCTTCCACCTTCTTTTCCTGGGGACAGAGACCCTGAGGAGTAATCTCATGCCCCAAGAAATTAACACGGGTTCTACACCACTGTGCTTTCTGAAAGGAAAGTTTTGCTCCGGCGGCCCTCAACTGCGTCAGAACATAACGGATCTCCGCTATGTGTTCCTCCACAGATGAACTTTTGATGAGGACATCATCTACATAAGCCAGGTTACCCCTCGCACCCAGGTCGGGCATGGCCTTATGTAGGAAAATATTGAACTCATTACCGGAGTTAAGGTATCCGAAGGGAGTCCGGGTCCATGTGTACTGCTGGCCCCCAAAGGTAAAAGCCAGCTTGTATTGGTCCTCCCTACTGACCGGCACGGTCCAGTATCCATTGGTCAGTTCTATTGCAGTGAATACCTGTGACCCCTGGATCTGGGCCAGCCCTTGGTCAATGTAGGGCAGAGGCCATCGGGAAGTATGGACCCGTTTGTTGAGCTCCCTGAGGTCAGCGCAGAGTCTCCACTGGCCGTTTGGCTTTAATATTCCCAGCACCGGATTATTGAAGGTGCTGTGGACGGGACAGATTATTCCCCGGGACTCAAGGTTGTTAATTATTTCAGTAAGGGACTCCATTGATGCGAGAGGCAAGCGATATTGCTTCACAAACACAGGAGTCATGCCAGGGTCCGTGGGGATTGTTGTTGTGTGGATGTCAGTGCGACCACAGTCATATGAGTCTACCGCAAAGAGATCTTGGAAATCCAAGAAAACTTGTTTCAACTTTTGCTTTTGTTCCAAAGTCACACAGGCATCAGCTAGGTTGTCTCTCTCTTCCACCATCTGCCTGAAGCCTGGAAAGACTTCTGGTTTGGCTATCTCAGCGGCCTCCTCCAGTTGGGTGGAGAAGTCCCTGGTCAGAGTGCTGATTTGGACTGGAGGCTTCAGGTGGGAAAGGCAGCCCTCATGGACCTGGAAAATCACCTCATCCCTCCTGAAGTCACAAGTCACATCTTCCTTACCATAGGGGCAGGAAGTGTACACCAGGAAGTTTCCCCCATGCCGGGTAAAAATCCTGTCTGGTGTTGTATTGTCATCACTGTCACCGTCAAAGCAGTCCTTGGGGATTGGCCCTAACAGTTCATTACCTAAATCGATGGAAAAATGTCGGTCATCAATCGCCATTCCAACAATGGTGCCTGCGGCTAGAGTAATACTCTTTAAGTCGCTGTTATCCACCTCTATTAGAATGGTGCCATGTTCTATGTTGACTAATGGTGTTGGGTTTACCCCTAACGCTTGCTGTTGGAGAGAAGCGTTTAGATGTATGTAAGCATCAGGGTTTTGCAAATATTGTCCTCTTTTAACTTTCACTTCCAGGGAGAATTGTCGGGTCCTTTCTGGGATGGTGACTTCCTCTTTGATCTGAATTTCAACTGCATAAGGTAGCAATTGAGCTGACCTAACTGCTTTTTCTGGATCATCAAAGCCCATGGGATTATCTGCTAATCGGGACCAAGCTTTGAAGTTTATTAGGTCCAAACTAATGGCAAAGCGATTGAGAATGTCACTGCCTAAGTAAAAGGCGGCAGTGACGTCTCGCACGACCCAACAATTATGGACTATGCTCGTGTTGCCAATGGAGATTTTGAGCATACACCTGCTTGGCAGGAGCTGTTTGGAATTAGGTGCTTCCAGGTCCATTTCCCATTTGTCTATCAGTTTGAATGTGGGAATGGCTGGATCTTTTGGGAGTTGGCCAAACATGGCTTCGCTGATGAAGCTCTTACCATTGTTCACGCACACTCGAGCGAGAACAGAGTCCTTCCCATCATTTAACTGAACAGGGATGAACAACTGCTCTCCAATTTGCTGAATATCAGCCAGGCTCTGAGCTGATTTCACATCTTTCTGGACTATAGGAGTGGGAGTTTCTGATTGTGGATTGGTAAAGAATTTCAGGGTGTTTCCTTCCAGTGTGGAATACCACCTTAAACTGGAAGGAAGGTTGATTTTCAGAAATAGAGAGGACCCCCCATCACCAGTCTGTTGTCCTACTGCTATTACTGTCACGTCTGGAATTTGGCTATTCTGGAAGTGAAATTCTACTTGGTCAGATTTTTGTTCAACCATGTGGCAGGTGCCGTTTAAACTAACATGGTTGACACTCTGTTTTAATTTTATGGGTCGGCTAGTCTGGGTCCAGAGGACCTTGTTTACGCAATCTATTAAGGGTGACAACCTCCTCAGGAGGTCATTCCCCAGTAAGCAAGGGGTGCCCTCTGGAGTCACAACTATGACCGGGTGTTTCAACTTGTGTCGCCCAATCTTAATGTCCAAATCTGCCGTCCCCTCGACGGGAATTTCCTTCCCGTCAAAGTTCTGGAGTTGTCCAGGAAGTGAGGTGAGAGGAATTTGGTAATTCCCTCCCCTTCCTGCATTCAGTTCATCAAAGGCCCTTCTGGACAGAAGGGTAGCTTGAGATCCAGTGTCCACCAGTGCCAAAATTGTACCCTGCCCCTGTACTTGTACCGGGGCATAATATCTTCCCTCCTTCTGCTCAAGGGGGCACAGATAATGCGTATTTTTGGACAACTGGTGGGCTAACTTTCTGGTTTTGGACATTGCTAGAGAAGAGATTTGGGCAGAATTCTGTGGAGAGCCTTGGGAATCTGAAAGAAAAAATTGGCAACTGGAGATCAGAGTCATTGTGGGTTCCCCTGGCTCCGGTTCCGGGCCGCCCCCCACCCTTTTTGGAGGCAGTCACCAGGATGGGTTTGAACCAGGGGATTTTCTTGCTGTTGGTTCTGGGATGAGATGGTGGGCGGCGGTAGCTCAGTCTCCACATCTCCCCAGTCTGGATTTGCATCCCTAGGGACCCATTTTTCTTTGGGAGGAGTTCCCCCCTCTCTGAAGGAGAAGATCCTTTTCCCAGGATCCTCTGAGGATCCCTCTCCCTCAAATTGGAAGATCTGTACCTCCTCCTCAAACTGAGTCTGTTTGGGTGTTTTGTTTCTCCTACCCCCCTCTGTTCCTTAGGAGGCAGACTTTCAGGGGCAAGAGATTTTGTTTCCGGTTCCTGGGTTTCCAGGGGCTGTTTACAAGTGAGGAAGGAAGCTTCCTCCAAGGCTTTACATTCCCTTTCCCTTTGTGCCTCCTCCCTGGGAACCGGTGACTTATCGGGGTGCTGCCCCCGTCATTGTTCTGGAGTACCAGGTCCAGAGTTTTGGGCATTCTGTGCCGGCATGCCCATCTGAGGGTTATGCTGAGCCCTCAGTATGTGACCCAGATCCCGCGCCATGTTTTGAACCTGGCGCTCTAACTGGGAAACCCGCTCAGGCTGATACGGGGCCCTGTTTTCTCCATTGGGCTGATCCCGGGAAGGGTAGCTATCCCTTCTTTGGTAGTACCCCTGGTTGGGAAGATTTGGATACCCCTCCACCCTTGGCCTCCCCTCTCCCGGATTCGGTTGTCTGGGCTCAGGGAATTGGGGAAAGAAGGGTGGAGGATTTTGGGGCTGGAAATTGGGTGGATACCTGGGGAAAAAGTTCTGCCCAGGATATTGAGAATTTCTGCCCTCCTGTGGGAAGTTAGGAGGGAAGTTCCCTGGGTTAGGTGCTTGGCTGGATCCCCCCCTTGGGCTGGAGGAGTCCACACATAACCCAGGATGGGTCTGTTTCCCTTGTAACGGGGGCTTACATAATCAGGAGAGCGAGGGACCCCATTTGTGGGGCTGCCTCCCTGGCTCCCTGTTTGTGACTGGCCCGAGGACCTTCTGGGCCTAGCATTATTAGGTGCAGGTAGGTTTTTAGGCCCCCCCATCTCCAAATCCAAAACGGGGGTGACCTTTACCTCTGCCACCTTGGCAGCAGCAGGGGTGCTGTTAGTTTTGGGGTTTTCGGGCTGGTTTTTGTTTTCCACCGGTTTCTGCACCTCGTAGATGCGGGTGGCTTGTTCAATGACCCATTCTAAAGATCTTTTCTCATGAAAATCTCTCACGAGCTGGGTCATTATATATTTGGGCAAGGCATGGAAAAACGTATTAATAAATTGTCATGATCTCTGCTTCCAAAAGGTCAGGGTTTTCCCAACTCCCTTGGAAGCAGATCCATAACCCAGGTTCCGAGGGCCAACCAGTCCCAATTGGGACCTTTTGGACCCAGTCCTGGCGCCAGTGGCACCAGGCTCATAAATATGCCCAGTCCCAGCGCTGGAAGCGCCGGGCTCATAATGCTTGGGTGGACTTACCTGCAGCAGACCATGCTGCTTACTTGCCTGCCAGCTGAGCCTCTGATCCTCTTCTGTTTGGAACTACTTTTCCTGTTGGGTGGGGCAGGAGCCACTCCCTAGATTCAGAACACTGGAACGCTTCTGGAAAGCAGGAACTCTTTTCTTACCTAGGCGTGGCTGTGGAAGGAGACACCTAAGCACTACAGGAGGCTATTTAAACCACACCCGGTGGATGAATCTTGCTTTGCGTTATTCTGCATCCTCTGCAGCAGAACGCTCATCGTGTCTTCTGCATCGGATCCTGGGCCTAAGGAAAAAGGCTTACCATCCTGAATCCAGTCTTCAGCAACACCTATAAAGACAAGAAAGAACAGGTTAGCATTCCGGCATCTGAAAGACAAAGGCTTACCTACTCTTCGTGCGCTCCGGAGGTCTTCACACTGCATTCCGGCATCTGAAAGACAAAAGCTTACCGACTCTTCGCACGCTCCGGAGGCCTTCGGCGCTGCATCCTGCATCTGAAAGACAAAACAAGGTGCGTTTAAAGACATTGGGGAACTTTAATACTCACGTGCCATTACTCCTTTCCACATCAACCCCAGTGGGTATTCCGGCACCCTGCAGCCGCTCCGAACTCGTACCTGCAAAATAAAAGACAGTTAGAGCGCATCGTGAAGCAGGCAACAAGCGCTTACTTACGTGCTTCCAGGCGCTTCTATTCATCACACGGACTCCATCTTCAACTCACTTCAGCCCGTCATCCGCCATCGCCGGAACCTGCAAAACAAGAGACATCATTGCTAAAGACTTTAAAGACAATAGAATTACTCGAAACTTACAGTTCGTGCAGTAAACGACGGACAGCAGTCCTCTGAAGTCAAGAGGCCTGCGCTACCGATCCCGTGAAGAAACTGGTTACAGCACCCTGCCCCGAGGCAGATGGAGAGCTCGGCATTCACTTACCTAAGGTGAGAGCGTTAACCTTTGGGGGTCTACAGGAGAGCAAAAAAGGAAAGAGATAGGGACACCCCAATAACCCCAGTTCATTAATCCCATATTTTCTGGCTGCAGACATCTTACTCTTGAAGTCAGGCATACAGTGCACAGAGGTCCAGCCCAAAGAGCCAACCGGGTGCTACACATCACCTTTGAAGATACGGTAGTCGCCCAGTCAAGACCGGCGCCTCTGCGAGAATCAGGTGAGCGTTACAGAACGCAAAGACTACCGCAAAACTCTCGCCCAGGCGCTATGGAAACCTCGGATACTGACCACCTAGCCCGGTTACTTGGGGAACTAAGGGCAGAAGTGCATGCAGCTCGTCAGGAAACGAATGCTCTAAGAAGGGAACTAATTATTTCCAAGGAGAGAACAGACGGTCTTGCTAGACAATTGCTACAGTCACAAGCCGGACAAACCCCGTTACCAGCATCAGGGGCAAATCTTCCTTCAACATCCTCTATGAATCCAGTGCAGATCAACCTACCTGGGAATGTACCTCTGGCTCCGCCCGAACGATTTTCTGGTGACCCAAAGAGGTTTGCAGTATTTATCAATCAGTGCCGGTTGCACTTCTTATGCCGGCCAGCAGCCTTTCCAACTGATCAAGCTAAAGTAGCTTTTGTACTTTCGTACCTTAGTGGCAATGCGGCAGACTGGTCGATCCCTCTAGTTAATCAAGATGATCCGGTTCTCCATGATTTTCAAGCCTTTCAGCTTAGTATGGAAAAACTGTTCGCAAGACATTCACAGGGGCAGGCCTTGGACAATGAGCTTCTTTCGTTGCGACAGGGTAATCAAGACCTTTTGGCTTATATTGCATATTTCAATAGACTAATAGTGGAAACTCAATGTCCTGAGGACAAAAGGATTACGCTGTTTTACAGAGGTCTACGTGGAGAGCTCAAAGACGTTTTAGCCCAAGTAGTGAATCCCCCACAAGACTGTTCGGATTATATAGACTTGGTCGTTCAAATAGATCATAGACTGCAGAACAGGAAGGCCGACCGTTCCAAGTTTGATGCTCGAGTATTTTCCAAACCGCCAACTCCTTCCAAAGAATTAGACTCCGGGGAACCCATGCAAATTGGGGGTCTGAAAGGTCCTCTAACACAAAAGGAGCGGGAAAGGAGAAAACAGTTGCAATTATGCCTATATTGCGGAAACTCAGGGCACTTTCTTCGAGACTGTCCGGTGAAACCTGCCAAGAAGGCAGTAGGAGCTGCAGTTACCAAAGTTACAAACTCTGAGCAGGGAAACGACCTCGCCCGACAAGAATAGAGGTCCTCTTGCCGAGCGTGAAAACCAGTTCCGTGACCTCGCATTTCGTGATACCTATGGTCCTCATTAGCCCTGATAATCCGGATCGATTACATGCAATTGAAGCTTACGTCGACAGCGGTACCATCGGCAATTATGTGGATCATGAAATGGTTTTGAGGATGAATCTAACTCTTTGTCCCAAGGCTGTAAAGGACGTCATTACTACAGTGGATGGTACAGAGATAGCCTCCGGGCCAGTAACGCATACCACTCAAGAGGTGACGCTAGTAAGTCAAGATGGACACCATGAGAAGATCGTGTTCGATGTGATCAAGGCCCCTCAGTTTCAGATTATTCTAGGAATACCTTGGTTAGAGAAACACAATCCTCTGATCGATTGGCGAGCAAGAACGGTCCAGTTTCCAGAATGTGTCTCTACTTGTCACCCTCCACCTGGTGTTGCACTGGCAGCAATTTCTTCAGAGACTCCCCAGTTACCTCCCGAATACCTTGAATACCAAGATGTTTTCCGGAAGGATCAGGCTAACACTCTACCTCCTCATAGGTCTTATGACTGCCAGATAGACCTGATACCTGGATCTACTCCTCCTTGTAGTAGAATTTATGCCCTCACCGAGCCTGAGAACCTTCACCTTCGACAATACCTGGATCAATACCTGGCGAATGGGTTTATTCGTCCTTCCAAGTCCCCTGCTTCTTCAGCTTTGTTCTTCGTTCCAAAAAAGGAAGGAGACCTTAGAACTTGTATCGATTATCGCTCCCTGAACCAGATCACCGTTAAGAATAGATATCCGTTACCTTTGATCCCTGAACTCCTGGACCAAGTCAGAAAAGCATGCATATATACTAAGCTGGATCTTAGAGGAGCTTACCACTTGGTACGAGTAAAAGAGGGCGATGAATGGAAGACTGCCTTCCGCACCAAGTATGGGCTATTTGAATATCAGGTCATGCCCTTCGGACTTTGCAATGCCCCGGCCGCCTTTCAATATTTTATGAACGATGTCCTCAGAGAGCTCATAGATGTGTGTGTTGTTGTTTACATTGACGACATCCTCGTTTATTCTTCATCGGAATCTGAACATCAGAAACACGTGAAAATGGTCCTCGAAAGATTGCGTCAACACAAACTTTTCGCTAAGTTGGAAAAATGTGTTTTCAACGTGACTGAAGTTGAATTCTTGGGATTCATATTATCACCTGGCGGAGTACGTATGGATTCAAAGAAGGTCGATGCAGTTCTCAAATGGCCATCACCATCCTCCGTAAAAGGTGTGCAAAGCATGTTAGGCTTCGCTAACTTTTACCGCAGGTTTATCCCCGAATTCTCTCGAATAGTCCAGCCCATCACTGCCTTGTTAAAGAAAAACAAACGTTTTGAATGGTCTACCGAGGCGGAACAAGCTTTCCAGGATTTGAAGACTAAATTTATCTCTGCACCAATCTTAAAACACCCTCGCCCCGAACTCCCCTACATCGTGGAAACTGATGCTTCAAGCCTTGCCATGGGGGCAGTTCTATCACAAAAGGACCCGGTAACCAATCAGTTGCATCCCGTGGCATTTTGGTCCCGCAAATTCTCGCCTCCTGAAATCAATTACACGATTACTGACAATGAACTTCTGGCTATCAAGTCTGCCTTTAAGGCTTGGCGGCATTATCTGCTGGGGGCCCGACACACCGTTACTGTGATTACGGATCACCGAAACCTGCAATATTTGAAAACCGCAAAAGCCCAATCCTCTAGACAACTCCGTTGGGCATTATTCTTTTCCGAGTTTGACTTCATAATTACCTATCGACCTGGTACAAAGAACGGTAAAGCTGATGCCCTTTCTCGGATGGGAGTGGAAGAACACTTGATCAACCCTAAACCTGTACCAATCATTCCCGAACAAAGAATTCTGGGTGTAATCGCCACAGAATCAATAGAGGAGTTAAGGATAAAGCCAGGCAACTTGTAACTCCAGCAGACATACAGAATTGGCATCTGCAGGGAAAGGACTTTGCAGTAAAGGACAACTTATTGTATTTCCAAGAACGATTATACCTACCCAGCACAGATTTACAGAAAAAAGTAATCTCCTGTTATCACGATTCTTTAATGGAAGGTCATCCCGGTATGGCCAAGACCTCAGAAAAGATCAAGCGCTACTTCTGGTGGCCGTCTTGGAAAAAAGATATCAGAGACTTTATAATGTCTTGTGGAGTATGCGCCCAAAACAAGAGTCAAAAGGAAAGACCAGCAGGCCTCTTACGCCCTATTGACATCCCACCTCGCCCTTGGCATACGCTTTCTATGGACTTCATCACCGATCTACCTCCATGCTCCGGATACAATACGATTCTAGTAATCGTGGACTTATTCTCCAAGATGGCGCATTTCATTCCGCTCAAAGGCTTGCCAACAGCAGCAACTCTGGCCCGAGAATTTCTCGAAAACATCGTCCGACTACACGGTTTTCCTTTGGTTCTAATTTCGGATCGAGGTAGTCAATTTATTTCTCATTTTTGGCGAAGTTGCTGTCGGTCGGCTCAAATTGATGTGAGACTATCGACCAGTCACCACCCTCAGACCGACGGACAAACCGAGAGGACCAATCAAACTCTGGAACAGTATTTACGCTGCATGCTGCAACAAACTGAAAAAACTTGGAAAGACATCCTTTGGATAGCCGAATATGCCTACAATAACTCTGTCCATTCGGGAACTGGGAAAACACCGTTTTTTCTTTTGTACGGCAGTCACCCTCGAACCTCAGAGTTGGATCCCCTCCAAGATCTTGAAACACCAGCAGTAGACTACCTGCATTCTACAATCACCCAAGCCTTTAAGGAAGCTGTTTCTCACCTTCAAAGGGCTAAAGAACAATACAAGAAAGGAGCAGATCAACATCGGAAGGAAGCCCCTCAATATCAAGTAGGGGACCAAGTCTGGTTATCCACCAAATATCTACCTCTAAAAGGGCCACGCACATTCAACCCAAGATACCTTGGTCCCTATTCCATCACTACCATAGTAAACCCAGTAGCGGTCAAGTTGGACTTGCCCCCTCACATGAAGATACATCCGGTCTTCCACGTCTCTCTATTAAAACCCGTGCAACCTCAAACCCGACTAATTAAATCTCCAAAACCCATCCTAGTTGATGGAGAACTCGAGTTTGAAGTCAAAAACATTCTGGACTCCAAGATCTCCAAATCTAAACTATTTTACCTAATTGACTGGAAAGGCTACGGCCCCCAAGAGAGATCCTGGGAACCTGCTGAATATGTCCACGCTCCTCGCCTAATCAAAAGATTTCACCGAACATTTCCTGAAAAGCCAAAACCCCTGGAGAAGCCCGGTTTGGGAGGGGCCTTGAGGGGGGGTACTGTCATGATCTCTGCTTCCAAAAGGTCAGGGTTTTCCCAACTCCCTTGGAAGCAGATCCATAACCCAGGTTCCGAGGGCCAACCAGTCCCAATTGGGACCTTTTGGACCCAGTCCTGGCACCAGTGGCACCAGGCTCATAAATATGCCCAGTCCCAGCGCTGGAAGCGCCGGGCTCATAATGCTTGGGTGGACTTACCTGCAGCAGACCATGCTGCTTACTTGCCTGCCAGCTGAGCCTCTGATCCTCTTCTGTTTGGAACTACTTTTTCTGTTGGGTGGGGCAGGAGCCACTCCCTAGATTCAGAACACTGGAACTCTTCTGGAAAGCAGGAACTCTTTTCTTACCTAGGCGTGGCTGTGGAAGGAGACACCTAAGCACTACAGATGGCTATTTAAACCACACCCGGTGGATGAATCTTGCTTTGCGTTATTCTGCATCCTCTGCAGCAGAACGCTCATCGTGTCTTCTGCATCGGATCCTGGGCCTAAGGAAAAAGGCTTACCATCCTGAATCCAGTCTTCAGCAACACCTATAAAGACAAGAAAGAACAGGTTAGCATTCCGGCATCTGAAAGACAAAGGCTTACCTACTCTTCGTGCGCTCCGGAGGTCTTCACACTGCATTCCGGCATCTGAAAGACAAAAGCTTACCGACTCTTCGCACGCTCCGGAGGCCTTCGGCGCTGCATCCTGCATCTGAAAGACAAAAC
Source organism: Ambystoma mexicanum (assembly GCF_040938575.1). NCBI lineage: Eukaryota > Metazoa > Chordata > Amphibia > Caudata > Ambystomatidae > Ambystoma > Ambystoma mexicanum. Next base: position 1,041,210,282 of record NC_090922.1, on the reverse strand, counting down.
AAGGTGCGTTTAAAGACATTGGGGAACTTTAATACTCACGTGCCATTACTCCTTTCCACATCAACCCCAGTGGGTATTCCGGCACCCTGCAGCCGCTCCAAACTCGTACCTGCAAAATAAAAGACAGTTAGAGCGCATCGTGAAGCAGGCAACAAGCGCTTACTTACGTGCTTCCAGGCGCTTCTATTCATCACACGGACTCCATCTTCAACTCACTTCAGCCCGTCATCCGCCATCGCCGGAACCTGCAAAACAAGAGACATCATTGCTAAAGACTTTAAAGACAATAGAATTACTCAAAACTTACCGTTCGTGCAGTAAACGACGGACAGCAGTCCTCTGAAGTCAAGAGGCCTGCGCTACCGATCCCGTGAAGAAACTGGTTACAGCACCCTGCCCCGAATGCAGATGGAGAGCTCGGCATTCACTTACCTAAGGTGAGAGCGTTAACCTTTGGGGGTCTACAGGAGAGCAAAAAAGGAAAGAGATAGGGACACCCCAATAACCCCAGTTCATTAATCCCATATTTTCTGGCTGCAGACATCTTACTCTTGAAGTCAGGCATACAGTGCACAGAGGTCTAGCCCAAAGAGCCAACCGGGTGCTACACATCACCTTTGAAGATACGGTAGTCGCCCAGTCAAGACCGGCGCCTCTGTGAGAATCAGGTGAGCGTTACATAAATTCTCTGCTGTCTGTGCGCACCGTTCTGGTGGTCTGCGCAAAGGCACGTTTCAGTTCTTCCACAAACTCTTGTGGGGCCTGATCCTCCCCACACTGCAAATTGTAGGCTGCCTTGCAAGCCTCTTGGGGATTTCTGTGAACAGAAAAATGTTTTAATATGGCCGCCCTATAGGTGGACCACCTGGAATGATTTTGGTCCTCCAGCCCTGCAAAGAAACTGGAGTACTCTGGGGAGAATGTCCACTTTACATATTGGATACAGCTTTGGCTGTCCTTCAAATGAAAAGTCTCCATCATTTGCTCATAGAGCTCCAAGTGTTCCCAAACAGAGTACTTGGCGTTCTTATGATAAGGCGTGATGACACTCCTGATTGCCTTAATCTGTTTCAATGGGTCCTTAATCAAGGCCCTTTTTGCCTTATTGGCCTTTTTGGTTCGGGTAACCCTTGTCCATTCATCTTCTGACTCAGAGGCACTGCTCCCAGAGGTTCCCGTCTGTTCTTCCAGGTTTTCCCGGATTCTGCGAGCCTGGGAATGGCTGGCAGAATGTGGGGACCCGGTCTCCTGTGTCCTGTACCGCTCAGAGGAGTCTTCAGATCCCTCCTTGCTGCCAGGATTTGATGGGTACCCCCCCCACTGACCTAACTGGGCAGAGGATTTCAGGATGCCCTTAATGGGCCTACTCACCTGGGGTTCCCCATCAAATTGCACTGTGCTTGGGTGCCCATACCCGGATGCCCGCCCCTCCATTCCTGGGTGGTACTGGCCTATGAGCCCCATGCTTCTGGCTGGATAGTAATCTGCCATCCCTGTGGCCCTGTGCTCATGTGCGCCAGGGGACATGGGGGTGGCAGAGTCCAGGGACTGAGAGAAATAAAGGCCTCTGGTACTAGGGCTCCTGGGGTTATGCTCAGGAGTTTCTCTTTCCCAGCGAACCTCATCTCTATCCGCTTCTGCTCCCTGTTGCAATGCAAGAGCCTGCACCTTCAGTTCCTCAGTTAAGGCCTTACTAGACTCTATCAGTCTCTCCTGCATCGCCACCTGTTGTTGGAGTCTATCATTGTGCTGGCAGAGAGCCTCATTCTCTCTCTGCGTTTCCTGATTGGTCCTGGAGCACTGGGCCAGTCTTTGCTGCAGGAGGGTTACCTCCTGAGCTGTGTCCCTATTGGCCTGCTCCTGTCTTGCCAGAGCCTCCTCCACCCTCCTGGTGTGCTCTAGCAAGTCCTGGTGTTCTTTTTGGAGGTCACCCAGTCCCTGGTGGGCCAGGTGATTTTCTTCCATTTTCCTTTTTAAGTGGCAGACTTCCTGGCCTAAGGTATCCCTTTCCTGACTAAGAGCCTGCATCTGTGCCGCCAGGTTGTCCCTTTGCCTTTGGAAGGCACCAGCTTTCTGGCGCTCCTGGTCAAACTCTGCCTGGGTATCCAGGTCTTTCAAAATCAGTTTATTGCTCTCTGCCTTCTCCCTATCTAGGTGGCTTTGCAGGGTGACTACCTGCTCAGCACATGCCCTATTGAAGTCTAACTGTTGCTCCAGCTTTTTCTGGCTCTGCAGTAGGGAGTCCAAACCTTCTTGGTACTCCTTCTGCAAGGCCAGAAATCTGGTATCCTGGTCAGCCTTTTCCTGTTCAGGATGTCCATATCCCTCTTTATTTTAATGATGTGCTGTCTACTCTCATTTTCTGACTCCTGGCTCCCCTGCAGCCTCTACTCAGAAGAGACCAGGTCAGATTGGACCTTCTCTAACGCCATCTGTCGCTTATTCGCCAGATCTTGGCTTTCAGTACATTTATCCTGCATGCCTCCCATATATAGGTACAGGTATGCGGCTATCCTAACCATCTTGTCTTGTTCATCCTTAGCTTTCGGAGCCATGTATAGTTCACTCAGGGCCACATGTAGGGGACCCTGATCTCCCCATATATCTGACCCTGTTTCAGTGACCTGTTGCGTGATGGCCTGCAGCCAGACCGTGCGGTCCTGGTGAGTCCACTCACCTCTCACAAATAACTTATGTAAGAAGTGCTCTCTGGCTATTTTCATGTCTACTAAGGTCGTCATTCTAGAGATTGGTCTCTGTCCTGACTTACAGAAGTTTGTATTTTATTTTTGCAAAACAGACCTTTTCCTTAGAGCGTTCCTTTGAGGAGTGCTTTACAGCGTAACACAGCGTGTGATCCGACCGGATATGTGTATCTGGTCAGCTGGCACGCTGTATTAATCTGCACAAGTGATAAATCTAATCCAAACGTCCGGCACGAGCCCCCAATTTGTAAGAGGATTCAATTCAACACTACAGCTAAGTCAATGCCTAGTCTGGGATACTGAATGGAAACCCTTATTAATATATCTTTATGTCCAGTTCATGCGTTCTGGATGACTACCCCTATATAACACCCCTCCCTTGGAATCCCCCTGACCCCACTGAGCCAAGAAGTAGTTCTGTTTTGCAAGTTTAAAAGGTTTATTTGATAATTTAAACAATAGATATATATATCACACTTTATAATAATTTAATAATTGAATATCACACTGAATCTGAGCAGTAATCAATAATGGATAGTCTGGCGCTAGCACACTTCTTTATAATCAATGATGAGTGGTTATAGGATGGATAAGATAGCAACAAGACTTTATGGTTTCAAATGGATGCAAGGTGGAATGAAAATGCAGTACAGAAAATACTCAATATGCGTTCAACAAAACAATGTAATCACTTTTCTCTGGCAATCCACCCCCCCTTTATGCAATGCAAGGAAATGGAAGGAAAGCACACAGTTCTGAGAAATGCAATCAACTGTAATTCAGTTCACCCCAGCAAGCTTAGACTACAGAAGTTGGAAACACAGGCCCAAAATGCTTTTATATGTGCTGGCAATGAAGTGAAAAATATGCTAAAATGCTTTTAATTCCCTCTAGAGGTTCAGGGTGAGTGGTATCAAGTTAATATTAGTCCAGGCTCACTTTAGCAAGGATATAGGAGTAACTAGCAGGTTAAACGAATTTTTGGCAACTGAAAGCAAGAAAACTGCTGTTTTCACACGTTGAGAAATTTGCAAATCGCTGCAAATTCGCGAGTGCGTTTTTCGCGATTGCGGCAAAAGTGTATGCAAGTCTCTAGGACAAACGGTTACGGAGTTATGAACGATTAAATAAAGGTAGTTTTTCGGATTTGGAATGTTAAAATTCAAAGTGACAAGTGCAGCTTGCAACTAGAAATGACAGGTGACAGCTTGGCAAATGACAGGTGACAGTTAGGAGGCAGTTCTACTTAGATTAAAATAGCTTGGATTAGATTATTTTGACTAAGAGATTGGTTCTGCACAGTTTTGCTAGGTACTCACACTATATTCTTGAATTAAATGGGCCTCGCCACGGATCTGGTCAGGTTTTAGACTGGACTCTGGTCTGGTCTCTGCACTTCACAGTGATCTGGGTCAGCTCTCTCTCTCTCTGGATTCTGGAGATTGATGGATTTGAAGTCTGGATCTTTCTGCACAGCTTTCTCTAGAGATTGATGGAGGTAAAGTATGGATTTTCCCGGCAGAGCGTCCCGCAGCAAATGGATTTGAAGGTCCCTATCTGTCCTGTCTGTCTGCTTTTATGTGTTTTGAAAATGGGTGTGTGTGCAGCATCACTAAGCTCTACCCCTCTCCACTTGTCATTGGCCACTTCATCCGCTTCCCCTTGATTGGGGGAATGAAATGAAGTGTCATCATGATGAGGTCTGTTTATGGTACAGAGAACCCACCCCTGTCAAATTACACACAATCTATATTTTGACCCAAAAGACATATTTGCACAGGTACACATTTGTTTAAAATTACATGCACCCTTCACATATCACAGGAGGTATACCCTGTCCAAATCTGCTCTTCCTGGGAGCTTGCATTCAGAAATGGCGACATTTGCACTTTTTAACTGATTTCGTAATATCGGACATTACCCCAAATTTACACACATGTGCGCAAGGAGTATGGACATTAATTGATGAAGTGTCAGATTTTTCACATGCATACATTTTAAGTAATACCCTCTTAACTGCTAGCTTGCCCCCAGATCATGCCACCGGTTCTAAAAACCTCTTAAAATGTGGGCAGAAAAATCACAAGAATTATGGTATCATTTAAATAATTTCACAAGTCCGCTCTATGAGTTATTCATCTTTTTCTAAAACCATATTCTGGCTACAGGGGTGTGGTTTCCCCCCAGCACAAGGTTGAATTTCTGGTTTTTCCAGTTCTGCCAAGCCAGCTTGCTCTCACAGGCAGTGCTCCTCCCCTTTACTTCCAGGAGGAAGCCACTTTTTACGGCCCCCGTAATAAAACATTTGCCTGAGTCAGGACAGGGCTTTTCCTGCAGACCCCAGGTAATTCAATCAGAGAAGTGTCATATCCCTTTTGGTGGGAGCAGCAAAAGGGCAGCTAGGCCTGGGAACACAGCTGTTGTGCAAGTCTCATCTCCTGTCGGGGGTAGCTGGTGGGCAGAATTCAGTTTCTTAAGCCAGGCCCCAGCTAACGTCACTTTTGTTCCCCAGTTTAAGTCAAGACAATTTTTTACATATGCAGCTAGGATGCTGATTCTAAGTTTAAGACTATGACATTTAAACAATTGCAACCTATGTGACACTCAAACGTAGGTCACTCATTTCTTTTAAACATTTAGGTTTTTAGTGTCTTTCAGTCCAAATTTACTTAAACTGCTGAAATCCACAGCTCAGCCAGTCTTGTTATAAACCTTCAAGTCACTTCAGAATATAACTTTAGATTGTATCCACCTCTCAGTAAGTCTTTCTTTGGCTTGCCTTGGGTTCATTTATTCAGTTTTAAACAAAATCTGGTGGTTTTAAAACGCCGGCTTTCTGATAGTGGTGAGTACTGGTACTGCACCCATTTTTGGGATTTAAGAAAATGAATTCCCCAAATTCTAGGTTGCTTTTGGCAATCAGCATTGCCATTCCCAATGGTTTCAGACTACTGTGTGGGTAGTCTAATGGTGGTTTTAGGCAGTGCCCTTCTGTGCCCATAACATCGGCAAAATGGGTGGCAGCCTATTCCTCATGCATTTCCCTGTCCATTTTCTGGGAAGCTCTGGCCATCATGATGTTTTCCATGTCAGTACTGTACAGTTTTTTGAGGTAGGGCTTGGATGCATGGGTAAAAACATCCCACAATGTAGCTCAACCCAGTATCTATTTTCATCCAACCATGTGACTGGAGACCATGTTTCAGAGCATTTTGCTGTAATAAAATACTATTAAATGATGAACCTCTGACGTCTTCAACGTTCTTGCTCCTCACCTCAGACAGGAGTTTTTCCTTTTCACACATTTTGTAGCTACTGCATGAACATCCAGGCTCACGGTGGCCTTGACATCTTGGTACTGGGCCAGCCGAGCCTTTCTTGAATTCACCTCTGTTTATTAACTGTTTTTCCAACTGCACCACACTGAAAAAGCCTTTCGGCTCACAGGGCCCAAGCTCTGCTAAAGTGCGTTGTGGAACATCCATAGTTCATACATTCCTATGCATATAGGTTGGCGTATCGCCGCAATCTATTCACTACGTAGGCAGCCTCAAGAATATTTTGTCTGCTTGCGTTACTGCATCTGAACAATTGTAAAATGACTTGGTATCTTCTTCATTATTTCTATAGCATGAGCATCGTCATCTCGATTCGAAATGTTGCTCATCTTTTAACACCTCCTCCTTAGATCCTATAGAATGTCTATAGTCTTCAGCCTCTTGCCTCTTTTGTGGGTGTGTCAGCTGTGCTTTCTATGACGTCACCAATCTTCTTTCTTGCTCGTTTTACACAGTTCCTCTGAGATTTCATTCAAATGACCATCATATTTTTGTGAGTGCATGTATGATTTTCTCAATGGGCACCTTACTTCCATGATCCTTCGTGGTATAGGCATTTTCACTGGTACTGCACGTGTCTCACACTCTTGCTCCCAACATATAGGAAGCATGGGGGCGGAGCTTTGAGTGGGGGTACTTGGCTCCACCTCTACATTGCCATACAGAGTTAAAATGAACTGATTTGTTGCAACAAGACCCGTGAAATTCCGCGTGTATGTGAAGCGATGACCATCTTAATTCAGAGTCCCCCCATAAGTCAGCCTATGGGCACATATATTACATCACATAACAATGAGAGAACCAATAACATCATGGGGGACATCTAGGGAGGGACGCTGAGTTGTCACTGGTCACCACTTCCCACACCCTCTGAATTTCATGGGTTTTCTTGTGATAAATTGGATCATCTCAAAACTGTTTTGACAAAAAAAATGTCACTAAATGTATAGGTATACATAATGTTACCACACTAGCGCATAGTAAAGTTAAGGGTAAGTCGAATTATCTATGGAGTTTCAGAAAATTACATTTCTTAATAATTTTTTTAAGTCTTCCATGAAAAATTCTAAACAATTCACAGAGTATATTATGGAGACATCTGTGCCTACATGTAAAATTCCAGAACTTCTCTTGATCTGCTACATATTTTAAACAAACGTTTTTGCTCATGTTTTGAACAACTCTCAACATGGGGTTTTCCCGTAGGAAAGAAAAATAGGTTGCTGCAATTTTGGATAGTTTTGGCATGCACCAATCACAAATTGATGCACAATAAAGAAATGTTTAAATTGATTGTTTAAAGTGTTTAAATGTTTTTGATTGTGCACAAGAAACATACATTTTTTTATAAATAAATATGCAAGTACATGTGCATACAGATCATGCACAGCCATTAAAAATCATATATGCCTCCTGCACACATCTAATTTTACACACAAGCATACACGCATTCCTAAACTTACATGGCATAACACTCACTCTACAGCCTAAATATATTGTCACCATTTTGGGCTTGTCGCTGTGGCAACAATGGAAGCACATTGGAAGCCGTTTGTCATGTTCCACTATGTTCCTATGGGATTTTTCCAGTGTATTCATTTTCAACATGGCCACTGCACATCCAGGTGCACCGCTTTACCTGGACTTCAACATAGCTGCACTCTATTTCGCAAGCCTCTGTTTGAGTGACCCAGTCTGGCGCTGGGTCTGATGCTGTTCCCATGCTTTCTTCTGGAAGCCCTTATAGGTTCTATCCTTAACCTTCTATGCGTATTCCCTTATTGCTTCCAAGCATTCCTAAAAATTCCTCCTTTGCTCCTGACATACTTTAGTATCATTAATGGCACTGTCTATAGATCACCCGTCTTGATTTATGGAGCTCTGTCAGCATACAGAACAAGAAAGAGGGGTCTCCCCCAACACAGTTATTACCTCTTTAATTCTCTGAGGGTTCCTCCAGGCAGCTCTCAGTCCCTCCAGTGGATTTCAGTCGGGCAGTGGTAGCGTCCAGAAAGGATCGCCCTCACATGCAATGCATAGACATATATTTGTTGATACATCCTTCTCTTTTTCTAAGTGGCAATCACAGATCTAATGTCCCCTAATATACAGTCCCACCGCACAATTCTGGGGCAATAAAGAGGCTATTCGTGATTAGAATCTGAATTAATTAAAACAACGATAATTCAAAGGTGACCCTTAAGTGCCAAGGACGAGTATGCTCGTCCTTTTTGCATAGACTTGCATAATAGCCTGGCACTTAGCCACCGTAATAAGATACAGAAACTATAATGAATTGTTTACACAATCATAATTGGCCTGCCTGGGACAATCTTGCTGTGAGGTAGCACCCATATTCAAACATGAGATATCTATGAAATATATTTCTAACATTTATAGTCCTAAATAATACAATGTCACCTCTTCGCAGCATCCTCAAGTCTATTGCAAACTTACAACTTATCAGTTAGTATATTAAATGTCGTTCCAATTCAAGAACAATACTGGTAGCAGAGAAAGGTTTCATAGAAAAATGACATTTATGTACACATATTTAGATTAGCCCCCCAAACCGCCGTAAGAATGTGGAGTTGTGGATTTCAGAAATGTGCATTCAGTTTAAATGTAGAACATTATATGTTTCATCTAATTCTGCAGGTTTGGGGTTGCAAACAGTTCTAGCAATTTAGAAGGTACAGGATCTTAATTTACCCAACCAGCCTTGGAGAATGATTTTGGAGTTTTCTGATGCAGTCATGAGTACTCCTCCCCTTTCACTGAGTAAAGCAGGTCACATTGTGGAAGGTCAACAGTGAGGGATAAATGAAAAATTGTTCTCAAGACTGTATATCATTTCGTTTGTGGGATTCTCATACTCACTTTCGAATAATTCTTTCAGTTCTTGCAATCAGCAGGGACACCTGCATCTCTTAGGTAATCTCCCAATCAGCTAGGCCCATTCTCGTCTGCTTCCATGAAATTCGAACTGTCTCAGATTATCTTTTCTTTGAGTTCCCTTCTGGACAAGGCCATCCTCTTTCAGATAGTATGCTGGGTCAGCACACATTCCATTTGGATTAGGAATCCTCACTAAAGCAGCTCTTATGGAATCCGAGCTCTTCATTTAGTCTCTGATTAATACCACTCATCCTGTGTGTTCCCTATTTATTATCTGTCATATGCCCCCCACTTTGTCTTAGATCACCTTCCACATTCAATTCATCAAAATGTTCCATTGCTTTAGCTAATGGTCGACTCTCCCACCTTAATACACTTGTCAATCTCCGTCTGAACACGAAAAAGGTGGGGCCGATTTATTCATTGAATTCTAAATCAATTTTTATTTATATTATTTCAAAGCAAAAAGACATATTGATCAACACAGATTATTATAATCCACAGTCCACCCACACAGCTGTATATCTGACATGCATTTGTGGAGTTAATCTCTATTAAGCTATCAATATTAATGATTTTTTTTTAAATAAATGTAGGTAATTTGAATTTACACTGATTAAATAGAGGGGAATCGCTACATAACAACGCACCCTCCCCCTTGAACCTATATTATATCTTTTCAGATTTATCTTTAAAAAACTTTATTGTATGAAACCAGACAATGCTACATTTAAAATCATGTCCCCCCATTTAAACTATGAACATAAGATCTCATGTTCAGCCCAATGACTCATGTGAGAAACTTCTTCAGTTCATAATATGATAGGTATTCTTTGTCTGCTGTATTAGGCGGAATAGCTGACTTAATGGGGAGGCAGGGTCAAAAGGGGTGGCTCCCTTGTGTGAGTAAGGCTTCGATAATATTGAGCAAACTAAGGACTGTGTTTCATATGGTATTGAATGTAGGATGTGGCGTTAGGGGTTTGATGATAGGGGTATCTAAGGTGGCATAACATCTTGTGGATTTTGTCAGGGAAGAACTCATTGATTAAGTTATATTTGTTCATGATTTCAGGTGCTTCAGAAGCTGAGAAGAAGATGATGCAGTGCTTAACAGCTTTGAAGTGGATTCTGCTTTTGACAGAGGCTTCTGTTATTGTTGTACAGTAGAATGAAGATCCATTTTCTTTGCTGTTTTGGCCATTGTTTTCTTCACTTTCCTTAAATAACAAACTTAAACTAAAAACGTTTGGTCTGGCTGAACTGTTGATCCCATCACCCCACAGGACATATCGAAGAATGGAAAGTAGGCATGTGAGGGCAGGGTTGCTCTAAATACTATTGATTCCAAGATGACCACCAGGGTTTTGGAAACTTTGTGAGAACTGAGGGGTGTTTGGGGAGTTTGCTGAATGTAATATGTAATCTGAATGTTCTCAATTTGTGTGTAAGACAGACCCACTTCCCCAAATTTGATCTGAGGTGTTCATATGGGCACCCAGATCCCCTGAGAGAGGCTGTCTGCAGGGCCATCAGTTGAGGTGAGTTGGCTGGCTGCATGCGTGAGGGGCCAGGGTGGCTGAGTTCGGGGGTTTGGAGTGACATTACCGCTGGCCAAAACGCTCACTTCCCAAACTGGATTGTCAGGGTGCTGCCAGAGGAACTTGGCAATCAGCCTACAAGGGAGTGTGTTGCTGGTTCCATACATGTTCTCAGTTACCATCCATTTCCAGTGTATTAGGTAGTGTATAATGCCCCCTACACTCTTTAAGCTGTTTTGTCCATAAATATCTATTGGGACAGATGATGTTGTGGCCAGGAGTTGGGATGCACAGGCTTCACTAGGGATGCATGAAACATAGGGTGTGTGTTTATAGTTGGTGGTGGGCCTGGGTGCACTGCTGCTGACTCACTAAGAGAGGTTATAATGTAGGGTCCTAGAAAATGTAGAAGAAAAAATAGGTGTCCCCTAACGTGTGGGTACTACGAGGATAGCTGGACTTCATTGTCTATGTTATACTTAGGAGCAGCTCAATAGTGTTTGTCTGCAGATCTTGTATACATGTTATTGGCTAATTTTAAGGTAGACTTGTTCTGCTCCTCTGTATCCCTTACTTGTGCATAGAATTCCTGGCCTAATGGGTTGTCACTTCCCTCGACTGTTTACCAGCTTGTAGAGGTGATGTTTTCAACAAAAAGGCAGAAAAAAAGCATTCGAGAGATGTGTGGGACGAATTATTACATGCAAACACTTTGGCCCACATACCTCTGATGATTTCTGATTGCATTGCATAGTGCCCTCTTAATTTGTTTGTCTGTTTAGGTCGATTGTCTAATTTCCAATCCCAAGGTCTTACAAAGGGTGGAAAAGTAATGTAAGTGGACGTGTCCACCACATGGCCACGTCTAACCGAAAATCGTGTTTGACAAAGAAAGAGGCCAAGACACTGGCAATATGGTGTTACATCCCTTGTCTTTCACTCTGAATAACACATAAACACAGAATGTAAGAGTTTTTCTCCCCACTGTGGTTTCAGCAGGGGTTGCTGCTGACTAGTTAAATACCACGATTCCTTTGACCACAGGGAGCATTTTAAGAGCCATACTCATTCCCCCATAACTAGAAGTATATTTGACTGAGAAAAAAAGCAAGGGGAACTGACAGGAAGCTTAGTATGAATACAATAAAGAGAGAGACATTGAAACATTCAAAGGAATCCACCATCCAGCAGCTATGAGCAATAAAGTTACTCGGTGACGTGGCCAATGGTCAATGTTCTCTCCTCCATACCAAATTCTCCAAAAGCTAAAGCAGGCATCAGGTATTATCGCATCTCAGTGTCTACAAATAACAGAGGTAAGACCTTTCAACATTGATTCCTAGCCTATTGGCATCCTCGACGTTGCCTCCTGCATGATTACAATATATCTTAAAGCAATATTGATCATTACTGTGATCGCCAAGCACAGTTAAAAATCAAGTTTATTTCCTAGAATTAAAGGTTTGAACAATATTAAACTTAGTCCCACTTGGAGCAGATGCAGCTTCACACATATAGTGGAATGTGATCGGATAAACAACAGAAAGTGCCATGTACAGTGGGTCCTCAGTTCAGGCTAGCCATTAGCTCACAAGAGTTAAAGTCTAAAAGGATGTTTCAAAGCTCCTTCCATCTCTCCCAGCAATAGTAGCACTGCAATTGCATAACTATGTGCAAGTAAGGGATACCTAGGATCATGTACATGAACAAGGGGGTCGACAACAGTTTGAAGACGCGGTTGATGCGCAAATCTTTAACAAGAGAGACTGGCAGATGTTTTTCAAAAGGCACTGAAGTATTCACTTCTTTATATTTTACACGGTCAACGGAATGAAACGCTGGCAGAGATATTGGGGAGGGCCACAGTCCCCGAGTACACATCACATTCGCCAGCACCTGTGAGCAGGCTTTCCATATGAAGGGAAACAATTTCTTGATACACCAGGGAACAGAAACCTAGAAACCTAGACGCAAACGTGTACATGTCACAGGCAACATCATATTTATGCTTTCAATTACGCAGACCCTGATTTAAGCTGCAAACAGTAGAATTATAAAACCCCTATTGAGTATTTTAACGTAAAGGAGAGGTGATGGAGAACAGCTTTCCTATTTTTCCAGACATTTCGCTGCCTTCAATAAAATTCCCAAACAAATGCAAGGGTGGGTGCGATGCGTGTAATTCAACTGAAACACCCATATTTTGCCACTCTTTTTAGAGTTCTGTTTGAGGTCTTGTCTTCTTACTGTTGCAGCTTAAAATACACAGTGTTATACTTATGACAAGGGAAATGAGTACAGCAGTGGAGCACACTATTAATGTCAACAGTATAACACTGTTGGAGGAAGAGTCAGACTTGGCTGGTGTGAAGGTAGTTGGAGGAGGAGCGGAGGTTGGAGTCATGGGTGAGGGAATAAACCGAGCGGCTTGTGCTGTGTTTGATACCTCCGCCTGGAGGGCGGCGTCATCAATGGCACGCACTGCAAAGTAGATGATGGTGCCGTTTGCCAGTGAAAGGTTCTGTGGAATAAATGAGAAGGTTTCTGCAGAGCCGGCAGGCTGGGGTGTCAGATTAGAGGCATTCACAGAGGTCGTCTTCTCAAAGTGGTCTCTTAGCTCCAGTGGATTTGTGCTCATTCTGATGTCATACCATGCAGCTGAAATGAGAACCAAAATTGCGCTGTCATTTGTGTAAACCTATTCATATGTGTGACACTGCTCAAAAATATGGCACAAGAAGTTTCTCATAATGTACATGAACTGTCAGCTTCACCAAACATCGACTACTAGAAGCAAACTCTGCCCAGCTCTAGTGGCCCTCAAAGGAACAGGCTACATGCAAAATTCTTCCCATGTTCCTAGAGACTTTCCTCCCTTTGCCCACCAAAATAAATCCAATGTGTAAGTAGGCCAGCAGCCTGTCAAAAGAAATGGGTAGTCTGTCCATTCAAATGCTTACCCACAGCAACACTCCCAAATGCGAGAAACAAGTACTCATTTTGTCATGTGACCAGAATAGTATGCAAGCAGGTCCCTGATTCACAAAAGGGTTCTGCTTGCAGGAGGAGGGCCATTTGCACTTTCAGTTCTGCCACGCTTTGCACATTGACCTGTGTTGCTCAGGCCCAACACCACAATGTGGATTGGGCTTCTATACCCATATGGAAGAGTCCTGGAGTAAGGCATCCACTCAAGGGCCTGCAGGGTACTCATTGCTAGCAATAGGCTGCAAGGAGCGATAAAAAAGGGTGCAGAGGGATGGTGAAAGGGCCAAACAGATTGGACATGCTAATGCACAACATAGCTTGAGTATTTCCATTGCGCCATTCCAAACATACAAATCCAAGCTAGGGGCTTGAAGCCACTCCTGATCACAATTCGCAACCATTGCCCCTAACATGCGACAGAACGCATCCCTTAGTTATGTCATGTTATGTTAAAGGTTTTTATCCCACGTGCACTGTCACCACCTCTGTGGTACCTTGGCGCTTAGGCAGATCTGTAAGGCAAGAGGATAAGGGGGGGGTGTAAGTTAGTAGGACTCAGCGGGAGAAAGTGCAAGGGAGCTGTGATGTGCTGTTGGCAGCTTCAGTTCGGTTTACACTGTTCGCTGAGCGTAGGGTTGAGTTTTGGTTGGTAGCCGTCATGTGCTGTTGAGTAAGGATAAACTCCAAATCCATCAGCTCAAACGCATATTTATATCGTGGGCCCACACTGCACCTATAAAGGTAATGTTACCACAAATAAAAGGCGTCTATTATTCCCATTGTGTGCACACTTAGGAAGTTGAAAAACATATTGGTCGATTGTGATTTTGGTTTCTGCTTGAGTCAGAAAGCTCAGAATGGAAGCAAACCTCAGACATACCTTGACCTGCATCCAAATCTCCCCCGGGCGCCGTCCAGGACAGATCTATCTTATTTTCTTCTATTCGGGCCTCAAGATCAGTGATCTTACAGGGAGGAAATATATCGGGGAAAGCCGGTCCAGATGGAACTGCAGACACCACAAAGGAGCCTCCTGAGGCGGTTCTGCTGAAGCTTTCCAGGTTCGCCTGAATGTCGTCATCGGGGAGCGCAGGCCGCAATGGATTCATATTGAAGACACCTAGAAAAAACAGATTCCCTTTTACAAGTTTGAAAACACGACTCCAAGCAATTCCCTTACAATATATGCATTTAAACAAATTAACCATAATGGGAATATAGGTAAAGATAGAGGGAGCCAAAGTAAATTAAGGGTCCAAATGTCCACGTTATATTTAACACACCTCTGCCACATGACCATTAGTGTTTTAGACATAACAATGTAAATGAACAGATAGTAAGCAGATTATATAAAAAGGGATTGGAATACAATAATTAAAAATACATGGAAATATATGCATAGTGGAAAACTGCTTGACTGAATAGTTGGAGAATAGGATCCCACTCCGGTTGTCCTGTGGAACTGAAGGAGGGATATCAAAAGGACTATTGAAGGTCAGGGTTAAGAGGGGAGGTAGAAAGGAAAATGAAACAAAACACTACCAGCCAGGTTACACTTGGATAATAATTATTTTCCTGAGGGCAGTAATGATATGGGCCCAACGCAAGACCGCATGAAGGTTTGGTGCTTCATGTCCTGGAGTGGCACCACCCCCATAAGAGGAAATCAGAGAATATTGGATGGAGCAGAGGCTTGTAGTTTATTCCACTTGTTCACCTGGGTGAGCATGGATAAATACTATAAAACTGCAAACAACATTACTGCAGTATCCCTAATAGTGTGCCTTAGAATTTAAACATTCTTTCCTAGAAAACTCGGGGCTTTAGGAAATGTATTAATCGGGATCCAGAATTGGCATTTATTGTAAAACATGATGTGGTGTTGACTAAGCCATCGATTATTGATGGGATGATAGTAATTCTACAAGCAGGCACCATAGGAATTCGGGGCCTACCCAAGTGACGTTTGTGCTCATTGCCTGGGATTGTTTAACAATCACAAACTAGGAGGGTCTTGCTATCTGTCTTACATGTGCCAGCTGATAAGTATGAATACCAATATTTGAATGCAAGGGCCACAATCCTTTCTATAAATGTTTCTAGCCTGGCTGATGGTACAGTATTCACAGTTATTGAGTTAGCTAGTGAACTTAATAGAAAACTGGTATCAGTGGGATACAGGGATGATAATACTAGAAAGTGACTCAAATCCCAAATGTGCACCCAGCCATATTACATCCATGGTGAGATAGAATGGCCAGGATCGCTGAGGATTAGAGATGCTAATATGAAACACAGTTCAGTATCTCATGCTGGTAAAATATGGACGGTGGCTCTGGCAGTCTGGGGACTGGTCATGATTAATGGGAGGGTGCCTGGTGATATCCCGGGAGATTTTACGAGATGTCACCACAATACTGAATCAAGCCTGGACTATCTTTACATTTTTATCACCAGCTTTGCACTGGTAGACAATCTCAGAATTATTCCCAACAAGGCTAGTTATCATTCCAACCTTTGTTCAAGATTGAATTTAAGCATGAATTCTATGCAAGAATCTGTACAGTACAGTGAACAGTGTAATAAACCATTTTAGATGGTCAGGCAAAATTGTGCATACGATGAACAGCTGTGTATGAAATGAATGATTTCGCCGGTTGCAATGTAAATATATGTTCTACTTGGATCAGAAAACCTACTGGGCTTGCGTCTGGTGTTCCAGATGATAAATTGGCTTTGTTGGACACATTAGAACCCTGAAATAGCTGCTTGTAAATGAGAATTCAGAAGAGAACAATTTTAAAGACATTAAATGACCAACATGCAAAATCATTATCTGACAAGATGAGGAAAGCTGAATAAGGCTTTACAAATTGGGTAAAATTGCAAAAGAAAAATGCAGCACACGTCCAATGGCAGTGACTACTGATAATAAATAAACAAGCATTGGCAATGCCAACAGTTTGGGCGTTTGTGTAGGCATGGCAAAGGCACTTGACAAGCACATCCGTATTACTATTAACTGCCTATTGATGGAAGCAGGTGCAAAATGGTGTGAGTCCCAGGACATCTAACAGTGCATGGCAAATGCCTATTAGTTGTACACAAGTTGGCTTTGTCAATGCTGGTTTCTAACAGGACTTCAGTGAAAGACACGCAGAGTGCTTATAAATCAAGTGGCTGAAGGCAGACCTGGTTAAGGCATTTGTATTACACCAATAGTGGTTTTACAACTCCAATTTAGTCATTAACTCTCAGAAGACTGAACTGGAAGTCTGCCAATCAGCACTAACAGCCCTTTAAGATGAGTAGCATTAACCGTGAGATGGATGGGGATGCAGATTCATACTCATGCGTCAAATAATAAAGACTACTCAATAGTTTGGCAAAGTCGGTCAGTTTTATTGCAAGTTCATAAAACGGGGAGTACAACGAACATCAGCAGTCGCTCGATCTTCTTGCTCTCTTGATTTTTAGAAAAACACATCATTTATAGCAAAATCTTGTCATCACTTGTGTATGACCTGTGCATGCTCTTTGGCAACCTACCTAGCAAACTCAAAAATCTATCAGGCAATCTGATAGGCTCTGGGAAGGTAACTTAATATAGGGACTATATCTGTATATTGTAACGGGGAGAGGGATTGGACAATCAATGTAAGATGGGGCAACTGAGCCCTCTATTCAAAATGGCCACCATGAGCGTCACGAAAAGTACGATGTCCCACTGGCTCTACAACTATAGGACCCTAGATTACATGGTCCATTCTAACTGGGTTAGCATCAACCCCACACATACTTTTCCACCTACTTCTAGCAGCATGCAGGAAGAACAGCCAGCTGCGGATGCGCTTGTCTGTGCGCCCTTTTCCTACCAATTATGGTACAATCAATCATCACCTCAGTGGTCATGTGTCAATTAGTTCTTTGAAGTTGGCCTTGAGTTTGTACTCTGCTCTGAGAACTTTTAAGGAGTATCGACATGACAAGCTCCCAAGCGTAGGTGTGACCATCTCATCCCTCCAGCCAGTCTCTATCACCTGACTGGACACCATGAAATCAGGTCTTTTCACAATTTAATTTGTGTATTTAATTCACTTTGGCCTGTTCTCTGATGTCAATTGTTTGTCTTAACCTTTCTGAACAGGAGCCTCTGTGATTTTCTCCTTAATTGTATCCAATTTCAGCCTTTCTTAGCCCTGATAAGACCATGGCTTCTTGGCACGGTCATCCACAGCTGAGTTTTGTTCTGTCTCGATTCTCGAATTATTTGCTGCGACACACTCCATTGAGGCCCTAAACCTTTACTCATTTTTCTGCTTTATGGACGTAGTGGAAGCATATATTCACACCTAAAGTTCTCTTTGAGGTATATATTTGTAAACATTAGCACTTGCTGCAGTCTACTTTACTACTTAAGCACAAGCTAGCTTCATGATTACTCTGCTGCTTGCGGTTACTTGCATCTGTACACATTTAAACTAACTAAATATCTTCATCATGTCTGTGGCATAAGCTCCTTCATCACGATCCGTGACATCTTGGGATAATCTCTTTACTATTTCGTCTCTTGTCAGCATTCTCTGGTCATTATATCTTCTATCTGGGCGACAGTTCAATTCTTCATGACTTCATAATGGTGACGTCATCTTCACCTTCTTTTATCATCTTCCTTACTTTTTCAGGTATTACGTTTAAGCGTCCATCATATTGTCTTGAATGTATATAGGGTTTCCTCAATGGATATCTTGCTGTCCAGGTTTTCTTCAGTGTCGGTATATTGACAGGTGAAGTCATTCTAATAGGTACTGGGCAGAGCCCATACGCAGCTCTCTGCTGATTCAACTCCTCTCCATACGTCACATAATTCGGCGCGAAATCAATAAACAGTGGTGAAGGGGCCACTGGAGTAACTAGGATAGGGCTGTACTTGACACCTCCTCTTCAATCCCCCCTCTGTGCGATTCATCGACCACTTTCACTTCATCCTTTATGTCCACTATTTTCTTATCCATTATGTCTAGACATCCTGGTCTGAAGAAGTTCTTCTTGGGAGTCCATATCTTTATGACTCCCTTCAGGCCTTCTGCTGTCTTCACATGCTCATCTTTGTTCCAGGTCATAATTTGGCATTCTTCACTTGGACTACAATAGATCCATCTTCCCACATATTTTCTATGGTTCTTTCGATATAGAAACGTTGTACCTTCTGGTGCATGAATGATGGTCTTCACAAAGTCTCTTAGTTCTCCATCAGTCAGGTCCTTGGGCTTCCATCCTGGTTCAACATCAATCATAATCTTCATTCCTACGGCTTTCGTTGCTGTCTTCTTGCATTGCAAGATTATCTTGATTACACAGAATACAAGAAGTATCATCACCAACAGGGCTCCAAGAAACTTGAATGTCTCTGCCATCCATTGTGGAACCCATGAGAACAGTGCTCCAAACCAACTGTCATCATCAACCTCATCTGTTTCATCTATCATTTGATTCTGCAGTTTTGTCAGCACATCTATGGCTTCTGTTAAAGTCCCATTTTCATCATCATAAGAAGGTATGAATGTGCAAGATGATTCCCCGATTTTTGCACAAATACCTCCATCCATAGCTGTGATCATGTCTAGAACATATCTATTCTGAAGTGTCATTTGCCTGATTGCTCTCAATTATTCTCTGATTGCATTGAATCCTTTTACGATAGTGTTGATGGTCTGCAGTAACTCCCATCTGGTTATCTGAAACCATTTAGTATTTGCTCCAACCTGAATTGCTGGCATAAAGATCAAGGTAAACACTGAAGAGGTCTGGCTGAACAGTCTATGCTCATATGGGATAGCATCGAAGGATTCTATTTTGCAGAGAAGTAATTCTACCTCTTCATCCTTTTCACACTCTCTAAATATCTTTTCTTCCTCAGGTGAGCATCTGTTTTCGGGAAAATGTCAATATTCAGGTCACTTTTCGGAACCACCAACGCTGAAACATGGACATTCACCAGTGTACATATTCCTCCCCAATTTTTTGGTAAGCTCATGTATGCTCTGGATCCACAAGCCCAATAGTGATCCATAATCACTGCAGTACCATGTACCATTCCTGGAACATCAAACATTCGGCCACAATTTTGATTCTTTCCCATTTTTCTTGTACCATTATTTCTGAAACATAGCTTAGAACTCTCCAATGGAACTATCTGCAAGGGTCCTCCTCTGTCTTCGACCCATGTCATTAGTTTAGCAAGTCTTGGCCATAATGGCTTGCATCCATTTTGTGCATAATCAACGGCAGGTTGGTAGCACCCGATTGCCACCCATGCTCTGCAAATAACTCCTCCTTCTTCCCATCCATCTGGTGATAGCACTGATCCCCAAATCTGCATTTGTCCTCTGTTCTTCCATTTTCGAATATCGTCTGTGTTAGGGAGAATTCTCTTAAAAGGCTAATATACCCTTACCTATAGAGTCCCCCAGCAGCTTTGCTGGATTTGAGGGGTTTATTTTTTTCTCCTGCTGAGAGTGAGACCCTTTTTCCCACCCTTAGACAGATTGCTAGTGTGTGTTTTAGGCTATCTTGTGTGCTCATGGTCTATGGGGTTTTTCTCAACCTCATAGGAATCATCTTTTTACATGTGTGGTACACAGCACCCTCCGTGCCGTACCACAGGGGTGTCGTAGCGACCCCCAAACATAGACTCCATTCCCTGGGAATGACTACTGTCTCCCAGGGCATGTAAAGTCCCCATTGACTTTACTAGTCAATTCTTAAGAACAAAACCAGTACAATCCATCTTACTATGTAGGTACTGGGAAGGGTTAATAGTTTTTCCCTAGTGTTCATTTTCGAGGGGGTACCGTACAGTCTCTCTCTCAAAAGTTTCTGGCTGGTGGCAGTGGTTACTACCGTAAATATTCAACCACAAATATTTCCCTATGGGATTTTCCCATTGTCCGAGGCTACCACTTTTACTGACAGCCTCTAACATACCACCGGTTTATTTTAATATTAACTTTACTCTGGTAGGTTTTTATTGCTCGAACTTTGATTATAATTCTTTCTTGTGTCTTTCTCCGGTCCATGTCAGGGATCCTTTGTTCGTCCTTTTGGCGGGCTTCTGCACAGAAGCCCTCCTCTCGGCGCCACTGAGTCTGGGGTAGACAGGATGTGTGGTAGGGGGAATAGGCACCCTGGACAGGGTTGCCAACGCAACCCAAGTCACACTCTGCCCTGATAGGCTGGGGGTTCTCCAACCAAGGGAGCCACCCCACTGTGTGAGTGACAGCTAGGCTGTATGAATGGGGGTCTTGCTGCATAAAAGTAGGGTCCTGAGGACTGGAGGCCAAGACGTCGCCACTGGAACTAAGAAGCCGAAGAGGAGAGAAGCCAAAGACATCTGCAACGACTGAACCACCGGTGAAGCCCTGCTGCAGATCCTCACCACTTTTCTCCAACGACTCGAGAAGATCTTCACCTGCAAGAGTCTTCTTCCCTTGAGCTGGTGGGGCCAACCAGTTCGCCAATCGCCTTCCAGGACCTGCCTTGGTCGGATCGCCAGTGCCAAGCATTAGGAGACCGGATAGCCAGGCACCCGTCCACCATGACCGCGGTTTAAAGGAGCGTACCTTTTATTCATTTGGCAACACCGCGGCTGGTTTCATCCCTGGGCAGTGCAGTAACTCGAACCTTCCTCCACGACGAGAGCCTCTCTTCCTCTGCTGGATCTCCCGAACTGCAGGAACTGCCAGGAACTACCACCACCGCAGGAGCCTCTTCTACTTTTAAGGTACGTTGTTCTGCCAGGCCTCCCTTTTCGTTGGGCACTACTAACGGTGTTTTAAATTCCTTTTCTTACCTACTGGGTTGGCCGCCCCTATCATCTAACATTGTCTTTCACCTTCTGCAACCGCCTTTTCAAATCGTTAAGCAAAGACTTGACTGCAGCTACTAGAACATTTTGACCTCTGGTTTTGCACATCGCTACATGCGACAGACAGTGTGCCGTCTGGACATCTATTTCAATTGCCACAAAGATTTTTGACTTTCAGATACTGTATGGCAGAAGTGCACATACAAAGCATCCTTCATCTGAAGTTCGTCTTCCAACTTCTTTCATATGTTGGTACCATATGTTATTTCCCAAGTGTGCTGTGCTATCCAGGTAATCCTTGAGTTCAGAGTCATCTTCTCTTGTGCTTCTTTTGCCTCTGATTCTCTTGACATGTGCCTTCACAAGTATGTCACGCAATACTTCCATTCGACTTCTTCCCCCTGGAGGATTTTCCTGCATCTCCTTCAATGTTTGGGTGCATCTGTCTGCATCATTTGGGTAGGAGGAGATTCAGAAGCCTTCATTCTTGCAATAGGCCAGTTAGGTATGAAGATGTCTCTCAGAATTTCCAATTTCCATCTGTGTCATTCTTCTAGGTACTGTCCTAACATCATACGACACAGGATCAGGCGTGCTCACAGGTATTGTTTGTGTGAGTTAATTCATTAACGCCTCTTGATTCCTTAGAAGTCCTCCTTTTTCCAATTGTCTCAGAACTCCTATAGGCATGAAACCTCTTATCATTAATTGCTTGTACAGTTCCCATTCTTTAGAAGCTTTAGAAGTTGATTCTGGAATTATTGATACTAGATCAGGTGTGTTTGTATTTATCATCTTTGTGGGTGTAGCCCTTGTTGACTCCTTGTCAGATTTGCTTTGCCAACCCTGTCTCAGGTGTTTTGATTCTTTTCCCAAAACAAGTGATGTGTGTGTATCATTGCTTATTTGTTTGTTTGTTTGTTTGTTTATTTATAATGCGCGCCAGACCCGAAGGTATCCGGGCGCAAATGCAAGAATACTCTACGCTTACAAGTTACAGTTACTCATTTCAAGTAAATACAAAATACATTGACAGCAAGAAGCATAGTTACCCTAAAAGGTTTGTACAGAGGGTAATATATAGGGTTATATTCACAAATACTTGTACATACATATGTATACACAGTGTACACTGAGAAATAAAGGCAAGGTGGAATCGGCTAGTGGGGGAGTATGTTAGTAAACGTTCAGTTACAGATTGGTCAATAGAGTAGTCCTGGTGTAATTCAGTTACAGGTTCTTTTCATTGAGCCATTTGATGCATTTAAGTCTGAAGTGTGAAAAAGATTGGTCAGCCCTTAGCAAGGTCCGGAGGGAGTTCCACCAATGGGCTGCTTTGACAGGGAAGCTGTTCCCTCCGGCAGTACTCAGTTTGAATGGGCGCACAACTAGCTGGTTAGTATATGCTTCTCTAGTGGGTCTAATGGACGTTCTTCTTTTGAACCTTTCTGTTAGGTATTTGGGGGCTAAATCATTAATGCTCTTGAATGTAAGCGATACTGTTTTAAGTGTAATTTTGTCCACTGTAGAGAGCCAATTAGATTGTCTTCTGATGTCTGAGATATGCTCTCTTTTTGATATTCCTAATGCGGCTCTAAGGGCATTATTCTGTAAGGTTTGGATTTTTTGCAACGTATGTTTATTAGACCCTATATAAAGGCCCTCATTACAACACCGGCGCTAAACCATGGCACTATTAGCACCATGGTTGGTGCCGGTATTGTAACGAGTCCGCTAATGTTCAATGGGGAATTACCACCCAATTTCAAGGTTGGCGGGGCGGTAATTCCCCATTGAACATTGGCCCTTCCCCATTCCCATTTTTGCCCCATAGGGCTCAATGGGACTGGGGAAGGCGGTAAGTACGGTACCGCAAATTGAGGTAACGTACTTACCTCGAGAGTCCCTTTGCGGGTCCCTACTTTAACGGCTGGTCTAGACCAGCCGTTCAGGTCGGGTCCCGGAAAGGGACCTCGTAGTAAGGCGCTAAGTGGTTAACAGCGCTGCAGCTTTTTACAGCGCCGTTAACCACTTAGCGCCAGGGTCTTAAAGAGGCCCAAAGTGTGTTGCAGTAGTCCAATTTGGATAATACCAGAGCTCTTGCTAGGGTGAGGCAGCTGGTAGTGGACAGGAATGGTTTTGCCGCTCTAATCAGCTTGCAGGTATATGCAGTGCTAGAGGCCATTGCGCTCACCTGCTTTGTTAGAGAGAGACAGGAGTCGATGTAAAAACCTAGTGTTTTTACCTTTTTTGCTACTTTGATAGTATTGCCATCTATGATGAATGATGAATAGTCATCGTTCAGTTTTTTGATGTTTTGTGCATTCCCCAAAATGATGAGTTCCGTTTTGTCATCATTCAGACATAGACCGTGACGGGCCATCCATGCCTGAATGATGAGGTATATCCTGTTCACCAAGGCCAAATCCTGTTCATAATCCCCCGAAAGTGGGATGAGGATCTGAGTGTCATCTGCGTAGTTTGTGTAGGTGGCACCCAGAAAGTCCAGATCATCAAACAGGGGCTTCGTGAAAATATTATACATGGTAGGGGAGACGCAGGAGCCCCGAGGAACGCCACATGTGATGGGTACTGGGTCAGCCGCTGTGGAGGCAGAGAAAACCCTCATAGTTCTACCATTAAGAACGACTTGATCCATGCAATGGCAATGTGGAGAAGTGGGCTGCAGATTCCAAGTGGGTACAGAGCACATCATGATCTACCAGGTCAAAAGCCACTGAGAGATCCAGTAAGAGGAGTAATGCTGTTTTTCAATGGTCTCTCAGCTCATCAACCTGGGTTTTGAGATCAGTGAGCATGGTTTCTGTGCCATGCTGAGGCCTGAAACCTGATTGTCTGGTGCCTAGTAGTTGATGCAGCTCCAGGTATTTTTGGATCTGTAAGCAAGTCACTCTGTCTAAAAATTTTAGCAGAAATGGTACCGTTGTAATTGGCCTATAGTTAGTCGGGATAGACAGGTCCAGAGTTTGCTTTTTAAGGAGGGGGAGGACCCATGATTGTTTGAGGTTGTCTGGTATCGTGCCTGATGCAAAGGAAGTATTAATGAGTTTAGAAATTAATGGGAATAGGTCTCTGGCCGCATCTTTTATCAGTTGGGCTGGGCAGATGTCACCTCGACAGTTGGAGGGTTTGAGCGAGAGTATTATCTTTTCAATCTCTGGAATAGTCACTTTAGTGAAATTGAATTTTTGTTCTGGCTTGGTAGGTGTGGGTGGTTTATCTCTGAGTGGTTGAGGGAGGAATATTTAGTTTGTATTAAAGTGTAACTATTTTGCCATTTAGTGCTTTTTGGGTGTTGGAACACCACATTTTATTTTTGTCACACTTGTCCGGGGCAGGGATGGGGTTTTCCAGTTCCTTTAGTATAA
This sequence comes from Ambystoma mexicanum, assembly GCF_040938575.1. NCBI lineage: Eukaryota > Metazoa > Chordata > Amphibia > Caudata > Ambystomatidae > Ambystoma > Ambystoma mexicanum. The sequence continues at coordinate 1,041,185,556 of NC_090922.1, read as the reverse complement.
TGAATAGCTCTTTGGTTCTGGATTTGGCCTGCAGTAAAGTTAAAGTTAACCTGTTAAAGTTCTCTTCTTTTTGCTCTCTTTATTTCATTTTTGTAAGTCCTAGAGGCGTTGGTAAGAGCATCTTTGTTAGTCTCAGATGGAGTTAATTGCCAGGCAGATTCACATTTGCGTTTTTCAATCCATAGGGATTTGAGGTGGGGGGTGAACCATTTGTTTAAGTGTGCTCTAGGCTTACCTTTTTTCTAATTTTCAAGGGGGCGATAGCGTCCAAGGCTATGGTCATGGTTGAGTTGTATTCATTCACTAGAGCTGACGGGTTTAGTGATTCGGGTAGGGAGTTTAGAGTTGGGAGGATAAGTGGTAACAGTTTGTCCAAGGTTATGTTTTTTTTTATTTCTGGTTGTTAAGGGGGGAGCTAGTATGTTTTCGTTAGGTTGGGTAGTATTTTCATTTATTAGGAAGGTTATGAGCGTGTGGTCTGTCCAGATTTGTGGACTGACATCAGTAATAGTTACGTTACAATTGTGGTTGACTACCCAGTTGAGTGTTCGACCGCTTATGTGGGTAGGTTGAAATATTCTTTGGGTAAATCCTAATTCTGTGATGACATTGGCGATTTTAGTGGCATGTGTGTCTTTGTGGTTGTTAAATCGTAAATTCAGGTCTCCCAGAAGGATGGCTTGTGATGAGTTTTTTAAGTTATTTGATAGGATCATGGAGATGTCATCCTGAACGGTTCTGTTGGACCTGGTGGCCTATAGATGAAGTGTATATTAATGGATTGAGGGGATGAGGTTAAAAGTTTGGCGGTTAAGGATTCGCAGGATTTGGTGATTGATGGCTCTTCTATTTTTATGGTGAGATTATTTTTTACAATGATAGCTAGACCGCCTCCTCGAGAATTAGTTCTGTCTTCTCTAAGAATGTTGTAGTTTGGGGGCACGGTAAGCATCAGAGCGGGTCCTGCTTCTTGGTGAAGCCAAGTTTCCGTTATGGCTAGGATGTCATAATCACCTATTTGTATGAGTTCTGCAATTTCGGTGGCATGTGCTATTAGTGATCTAGCATTAATAAGGGCCCCCTTCAGAGGGGTGTTTGGTTTAGGTATCGCTGAAGTGGCACGAGTTTTCGTTTTGGATGTGCTATTACTAAGTTTGCAGTGAGTATTAATAGGATTGTTGGTGGGGTAGATGTTTAGTTTAGTGGCATTACGTTGGGTGGCACTTCTAGTACTAGGATTGGTGGCTAGTCTGGCTGGAGGTTCGTAGATTTTAGGTAATCTTGATCGTAATTTGGCATTTCTATTTAAGGTGTCACATGGGACATTTGTTAAGGCGTGGAAGGGGATAGGAGATTTTATAGGATGATGGTTAGTGTCTAGGGTGAGGGTCAGTAGACACTCATCAGAGATTGGTATTTCAGTGGGCATGAATTGTGTAAGGAGGTTCACTGTTATCATTGCACCAGAGAGTGGTCAGATAGAGGAGGGTGGTGGCCATCCTAACCTAAGGATACTTATCTATGTCTGGTAATTTGTCTTCGGATAGGTCAAGGGCATAGGCTGGTGCCAGAGGTTTACTAAATTGTAAGAGCAGCTCAGCGCCTAGCAGTCGGCAAAGTCTAGTAGTTAGTTTTGTGGGTAGGCATGCTCGCAATCAGGTCTGTGGCTAAATACAGCTATCAAGTGGCACTTCAACTATCAAATGGCAGTGCAAGAACCGGCTAAATGCAGCTATCAAGTGGCAGTGCAGGAACAGGCTAAATACAGCTATCAAATGGCACTTCAACTATCAAATGGCAATGCAATAACAGGCTAGATGCAGCTATCAAGTGGCACTTCAACTATCAAATGGCAATGCAATAACAGGCTAAATGCAGCTACCAAATGGCAATGCAATAACAGGCTAAATGCAGCTATCAAGTGGCAATGCACTAACAGTCTAAATGCAGCTATCAAATGGGACTTCAACTGTCAAATGGCAATGCAGTAACAGGCTAAATGCAGCTATCAAATGGCACTTCAACTATCAAATGGCAATGCACTAACAGGCTAAACGCAGCTATCAAATGGCAATCAGGACACCGTCAGGTGAGAGCCGGCCTTCGAGCGAAGGCTCTGAGAAAAGGCTTGGATCCTGACTGAGCCTCCAGCTCATCATGTCCATTTCAAGTTCAGTCACTCTGTCATTCTCTCGTGGAACAGGGATGACTATAGAGGGTCTGGGTAGTTTTGTAGGAACTATACAGACAGTCTCAGGTGGGTGCACTGGGGTCTGAATACTTTGTGCACCAATAAAGAAAGCTGTTCTAATCGTCAATGACCACAATATAATTATACATATGATGCATGTATATACTGTGCAGCGATAGGTAAACCTGCAACATCTGCTCCTTGGGCAGACTGAATTCCACTCCTCATGTGGTAACACAATACCACTGCTGCTCTGGCTTCCCATCTTGTTTCCCTAGGGAAGTAAAATCTTTTTAATAGAAAGTTTTACGACATCTTTCACTTTGCTTCTTTTTACTGCAAACTTGCTTCAATTGATTAATGACTCTGGACCACGTGTCCTCTGCATCAGGATAACAAAGATATTCTACTGCCTCTAGAACCAGTTCTGTCTGCAAAGTAATTGTTCCAAATGACGCAATGAATTAAGCCAGTCTATATTTCATGTGCTACGTAGATTAATTCTCAGTCAATGCCACAAATTTGCTTCAATCCAGAAGACATGTTGCTTCTTTGTCAGCAAGAACAAAAGTGTAACTTCTTGTCAACACCTTTTCGATTTATCTTTTGACTGAAAGTTTCTTTCCTCACACTCTTCTCTGGTCTTGATGCGAATAGAGTGTCACTTGAATGATAATCCCATGCAGAAGCGTGCTCAGATGTACAGTATTAGCTGGGTCGTGGATAAACGATAAAACATCCACATTTTTGGGTCTCCCAACAAGATCTGGAAAGTCTTCAATCAAACGGAAGAACACTGCATTGGCAAGTCTATGATTCACGGTTGATAGAGACATTTGTCTTGTTCTCACTATGTTCTGGGAACAGTAAAAACTGTTCTATGTTTACTGTGAGCAGTCTTTTCACAATCTTTTCATTATCAGGATCTTCCACAAATTCAGTGATGCTGGTCAGTCTTCCCACCAGGGAAGGAAAGGATCTTAGCACTAGTTCAAAGTAGGTTTGTACATGCCTTGTGAGGTCACTATTGGGTGACACCATGAGTAAGTCCAAACAAAGACTCTGTATGAAATTAATCTGGGTATTGTATTCCCTTCCAATTCGTATATCCTCGATCAAAATCTGGCATATCTTTTTTATCAAGGCTTTAAGTGTGCCTAAGTCCAAAGTCTATGAGTTATTCGTGGCTTTATACTCACAAATCTTCTTCTTCACTCTACAACTAGGATGCAAAGAGTGTCCAATTTGATCCTTTTGCCCTTTATATTTTGCTGAAAGGGAATGTCCAAAGTCTAAGCCACAATTTTAAAATCAAAAGATCCTTGCTCTTTCCGCTTTTCTGGTTATGCGTCCTCTTTCCTCGTCATAGATCTTGTCTGCATGTGCTGCGGTTCTTCCCCGTCGTCTGTAGTCTCTTGGGGGTGGGGTGCCAGCAGAGGGGTCTCTCCGATATATAGTTTGATGTCGCCAAGGAAGATCCAAGCTCTTCTTCCCTGTAGCTTGACAGCAGATGGTGTCACGTCCTCCACTATGAAAGGACTGTGGAATCTTGGTTCGTCCCACCGTTTCCGTGTGTGATTACTTACTAGGACTGTGTCACCAGGGAATAGCTGGGATAGAGATAATTCTTTAGATTCGGTTGCTGTAGCATCTCCTTCTGTGTTCTGTCCTGCCCTACACCCTACTCGTTGTCGCTGCAGCTGTCCTGAAATTACAGAAGAACTAGATGTTAAACAGTTCAGGTAGATTTGCATTTCCAGCCCTAATACTTCTCCTGTCTGCTGAGCATCACTTCTAGCTCTAGTCAGAGGTGTTAATGGCATCCGCATCCTTCTGCCCGTCACTATTTCGTGCAGTGTAAGATGGTGGTCGGACGCAGGCTAGTTTCTGAGTGCATACAATGCCAGTGGAAGGCAGTGCAACCAATATTTCTTCAGAGTAAGCTTCAACTTGGCTATCCTTGCCTTTAATAAGCCGTTGAGATTTTCGCATATTCCATTACCTTGCGGATGATATGCCGAAGAAAACCTGTGCTTTATACCAAGCAACAAGCTAATTTGTTCAAATACTGTATTGACGGGTACACTCTGGGTGTGTACATGGACCTGCCTCTATCCACCTAGAGAATGGACACACCACAACAATTAGATACCTGTACCCGCTACATACTTGAATCATATCGACATAGTCGATATGTAAGTGCTGAAAAGGTCCACTAGGTCTTGGAATGACTCCTCTGATTACCTGTAGTGTATGCCCAGCAGTACATTTCTGACAGATTATAGAATTCATCATAAAAAATGCAACATGTTCTGCCAAGTTCGGTATAAACCAGTCTTCGGCAATTGTTGCTGCTAAGTTTTCTCTTGTCACATGTGCTGGATAATGTAACTGTTCCAGTGCTATGTTTAATAAGGCTATAGGCATCACCGGTTTACCAGTGCTTTCTTGTCGCCACAAAGCCTCAGATGGGTTTAAAGAACAACCTTTTCGCTTCCAGAGATTTTTCTTCTCCTGTGGTACCTCCCCTTGGCGTTCCATCAGCTGTGTTTTAGAAACACTGCTGTAGCCCTCTGGCTCTTCTCTTGCAACAATAATTTTTTCATGCACATTAGACATTTCTACATTCATCATCATTTCATCTTCAGTCGCCACACGTTTGGCTTCGGCATCTGCTGCTTGATTTCCACGTGAGATAAAATCTGTCCCTTTCGTGTGAGCTGCGCATTTCACAACTGCTATGCGCACTGTGAGTTGTAGTGCTCTAATGAGCTTATCCAATAAGGCGGCGTGCTGCACTGGCGTGCCACTGCTCGGAGATAGCCACTCCTTTTCCAGCGCGCTAAGCCTGCGTGCACTGTAGACGTCACATAGGCGGAATCACTGTACACCATTACTTCCTTGTGTTCGTGCCTTTCAATCGCGAGTATTAGTGCCAATCATTCTGCAGTCTGTGCAGAATAATGAGATGTAATCGTGCACTAATAAGCGCGCAAAATTCCCCATTTGCTGTGTGCTTTACCACAGCGGCTCCTGTATATCTTTGCCCATTATTCTGATCGATTCTTGAAGAAACATCAATGAAAACCGTCTCACCTTCTGCAAGCGCATTTTCTTTTATTTGCGGGATTTCATCATAGAATTCTACATAGTTCGCACAATCATGTATTGGCTCTCCTTCAGTAACTGGTTCAGCTACAAACATAGCTGGGTTCACAATTTTACATCTATTTTGATAGCTGGATTTGATATTTCTAAAATGGCAAATAATGCGTGCTTGACAAATAACGTCATGGGGCAGCCCATTACAATGGTTGTAGCCTTCTCTATGGTGAATGCGGCAGCAGCCAAACTTTGTTCGCACGGAAAATTACCTCTCATCACTGGGTCTAAAATCCCACTGTAGTATGCTAGGGGCTTGTACCCCTATGTGGTTCTCTGTGTTAATACTGCTGTCATAACAGTGCCATCTGTATGCGAAAGTAAGTAAAATTCATCTGCAAATTTGGAATCCCTAAAACTGGTGCCGTGCAAATGGCTTTTTTCACCTCATCAAATCCTTCCTCCATTGCCTCAGTCCACACAATTTTGTTCTTGAGTTACCTGTGCTTTCTTTAAGGCTTGTAATAAAGGCCTGGTGTATGAACTATAGTCAAAGACCCATGCCCTGACGTAATTATATAATCCTAGAAAACCTGTGTGTGCGACTTGGCTGTTTTTAAAATGGCCTCAGCTCTTTCAGGAGTCACCTTCTTTCTCTCATGTGAAGTCAATTGGCCTGTGTACAGCACTTCTGGTTGACAATATTGTAACTTCTCCTTGTCAACTTTATATCCTTTCTCAGCAAGTATAATCATCAACTGAATAGAATTGCATCTGCACTCTTCCTCTGTGATGCTACACACTAAAATATCATCCACGTACTGCAAAACAACACTCTCTAATGCAATATTGCTCAAGTCCATCTGTAGGACTCTGTTGAAAATCGAAGGGGACTCACAGTACCCCGGGGCAGCCTGGTGCTTTTCAGATGGAATTGTCTGAACGTGAAAAATGTTAACTCTTGCGAGTCTTTATGCAATGGGATTGAGAAAAATGTATTTCACTGTGAAATAACATGCCTCAACAGGTATATGAGACCGAATTGTATAGGGGTTCGGGACTAAAGGGAACTCGGCCTCTACTATCTGGTTTATCGGGCGAAGATCTTTGATTAGCCGTGAAGACCCTCTGTTTGATTTTTTTTAACCAGATAAACCGCAGTATTACATGGTGATTCTGACGCCACTAAGATGCCTTGCTTCATCATGGCGGAAATTGTCTTTAAAATCCCTTCATCTGCTTCCCTAGACATGGGATACTCTCGTGCTTTTGGCAAAATTGCTCCTGGTTTCAATTTAATCTTCACTTCTCCAACTCCTTTTAACAAGCCTACTTCCTAGAGGCCTGTAGTCCATAATGAGACAGGCACCTTTGCCATGTCTTCCTCTAAATATTCAGGACGTATTCGTGCTAGCATCATCCTCTGAGGTACTTCTCTTCCAATCATTTTTACCCAATAAGTAATGCTTACTTCAAACACTATTTCATCATCTGATGGGTCATCCTTAAACAGGCCTTCATCAGTGACGTCAGTTATTCTGTAACCTTCCCCAATGGCGATTACTGCACACCATGTTCTGCCTTCATCATCACTCCCTACAAGCATGGCTATCTATTTCATCATCAAACTCTCTACGCTTTCTTGCTTCCTCTCTAACCCTGTCTTCCTCTTGTTTTCTCCTATCTCTTTGTTCATTCGCTGTTCGTATCGCCTCATCCTTTCATCTTTTTATTCTTCTCTCGCGTACCTTTTGCTCTTCTTCTTCTATTCTTTTCTACTCTATTTTCTCGCGATCATCAGCCATTCTTTGATTAGTGTCCTTAGTTCTTCTGCCTTTTCTTGTTTCTTATCGTGCTCGTCTTGATACAATTGCTCTCGTCTCTGTCTATCTTTTCTTCTTGCTCCTAAATCCCTTAATCGTCTTTCTCTTTCTTTATCCTTCTTGTCTTGTTTGTCTCATTCTCCCCTTTGTCATATATCCTCAATGCCTTTACCATTGAGTTTCAATAAAATCTGACCTCCCTTCCACTTGTTCTGTGTGAGTGCCATCTCATCAGTTCTATCTTCTTCTCCCTTCCATCGCCCTACCTCTCTTCCTGTACTTAGAGATGTACTTGCTTGTGCTTGATCATCTTTGTCCTTCTCGCATCTCTCCCTGTCCCTCGGGACTTTGGAGGTGATTTTCTTTTCACTGTCCTTCTCCGGACTTTCATCACTACTTTGTGTAGGTGACTCATATGACGGGTTGCTATATCCCACCGCTGCTTTAAGTTCCCTTAACGGGTACAATCCTTTGTCTTTGTTGGCTTTGTCTTTTGTTTCAGATGGGGCGGGTGGCTCAGAAGGCTCCTCACTCCCCTCTTTGCATATATTCAGTATCCAAACTACAGGAGGCTCCTCCTACCTTTCTTCCTGATACATCTTCCAAAGCTCTATACTAGCTAGGCGTTTGTCTAACTTCTTGCCGGTGTACACGGCATGCAAATATGTCGTCATATGCTGCAGGACCGTTTTAGATAACGATCCGCCTTGTGGCCACGGCATAAACATTTTGTCTGTGGTCCCTTTAACCCATTCCGCACTGTACTGTTTAACATTAGGCACGTGTTTCGCCAGCTGTTTACACAGGTGCACTAACTGAGTGATATCTTCCATGCTTACCTATGTTTATCTTGATTTGCGCACTTGTTTATCCTTCTTTCACTTATACGTCACAAAAATCACGTTTCAAGACAACATATGGATGAGCAAGCACCATTAGTCGCAAGCTCCAATCCCGCTTTTTCAACAATATATAGATATATATATATATATATTTTAATTTAATCTTTCGAAAAAACAACTATCAGTTCATATCATACAATACATCCTTTCAACAATTGTGCATTTTCATACTATTTGCATAAAACTTTTTAAACTTGTGACATCACAGATATATTTGATCACATAAAACAAAAAAGACAAACTTAGGAGGGCGGGTCCACATTTATTTTACGCCATCTGCTCTTCAGACTCGTCTTACCCCTAATGTCAGCTCCGATTATGGAACATAAGCCTATCTCTTTCAGATCGTCTTTCATCGATCTGGTCTCCTACGTCATCCTATTAACAGGACTCTAGATAAGGGCTTCTGCTAGCTCTCTTTAAAGCCTAGGAAATTGGGTGTATCGTTTTATCGTGGCCACCCTCACGATATCTGTTTATGTTGCTTGGACTCTCACAAGTCAATATTTCTTCCCGTATACATTATACTTATACTCTGACGTCATATATTTATCCCTCCTCCCACCGTTACCTTCCCTTTACTTGTCTTATGCATGCATTTTTTGCCAGGGCATTTAGTCTTTTTTCACTCACCGTTCGTATGTTTTTCCTCTGGATCCTCGGGATCAGTGCCTCTTTTACCGCCTTCTTCAAGCCGTTTTCCCGATTTGCTGCTCGTAGATGTGGGAAGGGTCTATGGGGGGGAAAGCTAGGGGCCCTTCAACCTTCTCCTGCAGGAATTTTTTCTCAATTTAAACTAACCAATATCAGTGATATTGCCGAAAACTCAAAGTTACTTATGTTGACGGCCGATCGGTATTGTATCTTATCGAAACCATCAATCTCTGCTACCATGTGAACTGGAAGTCTGCCAATCAGCACTAACAGCCCTTTAAGATGAGTAGCATTACCCGTGAGATGGATGGGGATGCAGATTCATACTCATGCATCAAATAATAAAGACTACTCAATAGTTTGGCAAAGTCGGTCCGTTTTATTGCAAGTTCATAAAACGGGGAGTACAACGAACATCAGCAGTCGCTCGATCTTCTCGCGCTCTTGATTTTTAGAAAAAACACATCATTTATAGCAAACACTCGTCATCACTTGCGTATGACCTGCACTCTTTGGCAACCTACGTAGCAAACCCAAAAACCTATCAGCAATCTAATGGGCTCTGGGAAGGTAACTTAATATAGGGACTATATCTGTATACGGTCACGGGGAGAGGGGATTGGACAATCAATGACAGATGGGGCAACTAAGCCCTCTCTTCAAAATGGCTAACATGAGCATCACAAAAAGTACAACGCCCCATTGGCTCTACAACTATAGGACCCTAGATTACATGGTCCATTCTAATTGGGTTGGCATCAACCCCACACATACTTTTCCACCTACGTCTAGCAGCATGCAGAAAGAACAGCCCGGTGCGGATGCGCTTGTCTGTGCGCCCATTTCCCACCAATTATTTTTTTATTTTTTTATTTAAGCATTTATCGCAAATGAATACAATTTTTGCTTTTGATTTCTCTTATCTTTCTCATCATCAAGCCAAAGATTTTACTGCTCATTGTTCATCCTGCTTCTTTCCACGATGTTAGATATCTTATGTTTGGCTGATGTATCCAAGTACAGTTTGCACTGATTCAACGAGTTTCAGGGCTATCTTGTTTAGAGAATCTTTCCTGAGTTGCAATTAAGAACAAGCCTAGTCCTCTGACCGTATTTTTGTTGAGTACTATGTACATGGCCTCCCACCATGCATCGGAGTCCAGCCCACACATTGTTGGCAAGTTTGGTAGCAGAGTTCTTTCTCTTTCAGATTTAAATTGTTTACAGAACATCGTCAAATGTTGTAAGGATTCCTCTTCTTCATTACAAAGACGACACGTATTGTTTTCTACTATGCCATATTTCTTCAAAATCTGACGAGTTCTAAAGATATTCAATCTGAAGCGCAGTAAACAGTCCCTGTGTTTTGTATTTTCACTTTTTTTTAGGTAGTTTGGAAGAGTTTTTGGGAAGTTAATTAGTTTATCTGAGAGAGTGTGAGATTTTGCTTTTGTACGTATAGCCTCTGTTTGGGCCCAATCTACCGCCAGAAGAGCTTCTTTTACTTTTTTTGGATTATTTTCAACAATTCCATACGGATGTCGATGTCCTTCATTATCTCTTGGCACTTGTTTCTCCAGATACTTAACAGCCTGAAGTTCTTATTCAAAGTTTGGGACTTTAGCACCCTGTATTGGGCTGGACAATCACTAGGAACTGCTTTTCTGTAAATTGTCAGCAGTTTCCATGCTACTTGTACGTTTAGCGAGTAGAGTCCCAGTTCATGTCTTATTACTCCGCTGGGGACACAGTTTGGGAGCCTTAGCGTTCTTTTCCAGAATCTGGATTCTAAGCAGTCCCAGGTTTCCCATGGCATTCTCAGGCAACACTCTCCCCCATAGGTGATTGTAGGAGTGACTTTTCGGTTGTAGAAGTCGATTAGACATTGGGCCTCATTCCGAGTCATGCCGGTAAGTATCTGTATTTTCCGGCATGGCGTAAAGTACGACACCGTGCTGGTTGAAGTCCGAAAATTACGGCCCATTCCGAGCTCACGGACACGCGCTTTCCGCCATGCCGGAAAAGGACCGCGCGGCCTGCCGCAAAACCCCCCGAAAAACCCCTACCGGCATGCAACCGACACGTAAAGTACTACACCGCCCTGTAAGCATTAGCGACAGTGCATAACGGTGACCGTAAATTACGGTGACCGTAATTTACAGAAACCGTAAATTACGGTCTCCGCCGAAAAACGGATCCGGAAATTACGACATTGCACAGGAATGGGAAGGAGAGCGGCGGCCATCTTTAAAAACACAATCCATTGCCATCCACAGCTGCCAGCAGCCCTGTGAGGAAAGTAAAGTCGTGAACCGGACCAGGCACCGCAGGACATGCCGAAAGCACCAAAAAGGGCGGCGGATCGCGTCCGCAAGGTGAAATTCTCCACTGATGAACTGCAGGTCATGGTAGACTACCTTGCAGAGCATGCTGATGTAGTTTTCAGCGGCGACATGCGCAAGGAATCAACCCTCCGCAAGAAGACCATCTGGGCGGAACTGGCACAGAGGGTGAGCGCTGTTGGAAGCACCCCCCGCACCTCAAGGGACTGCCGCAAGCGGTGGGACGACCTGCGGGTGCGGGGCCTCCTCTCCACCAACCGCAGCAAGGCCCTGCAGACTGGAGGTGGGCCAAGTACACAGGTCCAACTAGAGCCGTGGGAGGAGACCTGCACGCAGCTCATTGGCACGGAATCCATAGAGGGCGTGGGGACCATGGAGTGCGGCGGAACGACTTCTGCAGAAGGAGGTGAGTGTTGACAGTGCACACTGGCAATGTCCATTGCATCATGTAAACTGACCCAGGGGCCATCGAAGGCACCCTCTCGTGTTGCCCTCCCCCCATCCAACGCATCCCCCCATCCAACAAATGCTGAGGCAAGTGCCGCCTAATGCTGGCCCAAGTGCGAGTACATAACGCACATCAACCATACTGGACTGACTTGCACAGCCCATCATGCACACCGTCCAGCGTGGTAGGCATAGTACCTGCCGAAATGTACATGAACAGGGCACAACGAATCACTCCCAAACATGTGTATATGTCATCACCATGCACATGTACCACTGCCATAGCTACCCCCCAAACTGAACAACCCGTGAATGACTGAAATGTCCATGCAACCATGTATGCAAATAGGACATAGCACATACACTAATGTTGTCCCTCTCTCCTACCCCCACAGGCACAGACCATGACAGCACAGAGCCCCAAGGAAGCCGGCCAAGCACCTCCGCGGGTACTGGCAGGGCCAGGCCGAAGCCAGCAGCCAAGAAAGCCACCCCTCAGCCTACGGAAAGGCCACTTGAAGCTGGCAGACCAGCAAGCCACACAACATCCACGGCAGCAGCCGAGCAGACCCCTACCTCAGCACAATCGAGCATTTCAGGGGAGGCTGCCGCTACCGCACCAGATGAGTGGGAGCCCAGCCCGCCACCCATCCAGGGGCCCATGTCGGAGGACGACCAGGAGAGCATGCAAATGCTGGAATCATGCCTCGTGACACTGGCATCATGCAGTGACTCCAGGGATGCACCATCACCAGTGCACAGCCTTGAACTTGACCCGCTGGGGTGTGACGTCGTTCCCCCCAGTCCACCCATACAACCCCCTGCACAGCATGCTGGTGCAAGTAGATCATCCCATGGCCCCCCTTCACCTGACCAGTTCAGAGTTCAGCAATTGAGCGATCTCATAGGGAACTATATTGAGGATAATCACCAGACCAGGGCTGGACTGCATGAGGAACTCGATCAAATGCGCCAGTCCCTCAACGACTGCACCAGCAGATTGTGCGACTCCCTGACGGACAATACAACCCGGCTATGCCATGTCCTCAACCGCATTACTAATGCCCTTGAGGCAGGGAGTCAAAATACGGAGCCACAGCAGGAGGGCACGTCCGAGACAAGTGAGGCCACGCAAGGCAGCCCGGAGAGACGCCTCCGGCGTTCCTTACGCAAACGGGACTTGCCTCACCCAGACAAGGGCTCCAAGGGACATTAGCCATTCCTGCCACATGTGGTCCCAAGATCCTACAATGGACGACTGCTTGGGAGTTGGGGGGAGAAGAGAGGGGGGTGGCGTTGTTTTCTGGAGTTGGGGGGAGAGGGGTGATGTTGTGTTCTGGGGTTGGGGGGAGGGGGGTGATGTTGTGTTCTGGGGTTGGGGGGAGGGGGTTGATGTTGTGTTCTGGAGTTGGGGGGGGAGGGGGCATGGGCATTTGCTGAAGTAAGCACTGTTTTTTCATTTCTTGTTATCTCAATACACAATTGGTGTTGCAAAGTTGAACCGTTGTGGACATTCTTCATTGCACTTTTTGTCCATCTGCACATATGGCATGGGCCCATTCGACACCAGATATCAGTGGAGGGGTCAGCCACCAGTCCTGGTTCGCGGGCACATATGTGCATCACGAAACCTGGTGACTGCTGCATCTACACGCATGCACGGGTATGGCCATGGTCTGGTTGCCCCATGGGTCTGTTCAGGGGGTTCATGACAGGGGTCATGTGGCTTGCTGTTAGGGTACATCCACCAACATCTGCATGTGTCGCAAAATGAGGTGGGTGTGTGGACTGTCATGGTGGTGAACAGTACTTGGCTGTCATGGCAGGCTTTCGATGATGGCCATATGTACATGTACATAGATATATTCGGCACGATCAGGGACACAAATATGTGTCCGATGCAATGTAATGCTGTGGGGTGTCGTGTCTACATGATGGTCTGTGAACGGTGGTGTGGACATCTTGGGGTACATGTTCCTTTGTCGCATGCTGCTGTTCTGATGTCGGATCATTCTGGTGCTGTGTACTGTGTACATTCTCATTTGGCTGTGGATCATGTCCATCATCCAGCTCTGATCCATTCTATGGTGATTCCCAACACTCCTATGGGGGTGCCATGAAGGTGACGTGATATCGTACCCCTGCTGTCCTCCGTGAATTCCACTTCCAGGGGTGGGTCTCCAATGTGGTGCCAGGCTGGGGGATGCCGCAATGTGAATGTCCAGTGTGCCCTCGGATATGCACTTGCGGTTGTGGTGTCCGCCAATGAGTGGTGCTGGTGTAGTGTGCCTATCCCTTGTCAGTTGGTGTAGGTGTAGTGTGATGTGGGTGCCTTATTCTGGCAAAGTGAAAATATGTTCATATGTGCCTTTGCCCTGGTTCTTTGGCAGGTTTGTTGTCAGGGTGAACAACGTACAATGGCTCCATCTTTTCTACACAGTTGGTTCATGCAGGCACCCACCCTGTGGCACCAGTGCACTTGCATGACACAGTCAGACGACTCAACAGCCAGCCAGACAGGTCATCCTGCATGTTGGGCCATGTGGAGCGGTAGCGTGCTGACCTCTTTCCTTTTCAATCGACCCTCCCAGGTCCAACTTGGGGCCCTCCTCTCTGACATCTTTTCCTCCACCTGTGGTGTTCCCCTGGGATCTAATCTCCCTCCCTGGCTGTTCAACCAGTATTTGGCACTCCTTGGCCACCGCATCACCACCCTCTGCCCAAACTTTCAGCGCTATGCGGACGATACCCGGCAAATTGTCAGCCAACCCTCGGCGTCCTCCTCTCCTTCCCTCATCTCTGACTGTCTGTCTGATATCCAGGAATGGTGTGCAGCCAATGAACACTGCCTTAATGCTAGTAAGACTGAGATTCTCCTCATCGGCACACCCACTCCCTCCTTCCCTTAAGTTCAAAACACTATGCATTGTCCACAAGGCCTTCTGGGGCCTGGGGCATGAATACCTTCTACTCTCTCTTCCTGAATGTCTTCCTTCCCAAGACCTTTGCTCATCCGTCTCCAACTCACTCAGGGTCAGCCGCTTCTCAGAGCAACGAGCTGGGGGTAGATCTCTCTCCGCGGCAGGGGCCTCCCTCTGGAACAGCCTTCCTGCATCCCTGATATTTGAGGAGAACCATCTCTGGTTCCGGAAGCACCTCATGACCTTCCTCTTTGCTTCTGCTTTCTCTCTCCCTCTTCCCTGGTGAATTCTTCACTGAAACTGCACAGGATCTGGATCTGGGCCACTCTCGCCGACCTCGGTCCTGGGCCCAGCCACTCTCCACTTGCACTGCCTCCCTGGCAACCCCTGCACTGTGGGACTGTCTCTCTATCCCTACAGCCCCCCCTTCCCAGCACTTGTCTGCACTTACCTTGCACTTGCCATCAGCTGGCCCTATTAATTTATTTTTGTATATTCGACTTACTTTGTACTACACTTCCCCGTCCCCTTGCACTTGCACTTTTTCCATTCTCACTACCCCTGCACTTGCGCGGTCTGTGTGACACCTGGCCTAGTGGGATCGTTGTCTGTCTTCACCTTGTTCCCCCCTCCCTGCCTCGTCGCGCTTGAGACACTTGTGTATGGGCGCGTTCCAAATGCCATATCATATCATGTCATTTCAGCAGGCCCTTTGAGTCATGTGTAGTTGTTTGGTGTCGGGCCCACCCATGTGTGCGGTTCTTGGTAGTGTTGCATTCCATCTGCACGTAGGGGGAGTGGTATTGTTTGCAGTTGATGTCCGCAACGTGCATGCCAAGCTGGTCCACATACGACCGGTGGGTGCTGTCAGGGGCAACATTGTCATTTGCCATGCCTCCATTTGCTTTTGGTCCAGCTTTACTGTTGTGTGTCTCATAGGTGGTCCATGTTGCGGATCGGTGGACCCTTGTGTGTTTGGGGATGTGTTTGGGGGGTGTAAGGGCACTTGGATATGTGGCCGCATAATGGACGGTTGTGACATGCCACTGTGTGCTGGTGGGTGCCTTTGGCATGGGTGTGGGGCACAGGCAACACCATCACTTGTGCCGGGTTGGCACTGTACATTTGTATGGTGCTCGCTTGTCTTGTGTCTGTGCCGCAATATGGTGGTGACGGTGTCACAGTCTAGGTGGTCAGGGGTGTCTGTCTGGTAGGCCTTCTCCTAGAGCGTCAAGTCATGCTACGTGTGCATGGGGGCTGCAGGGGTGGTAACGGAGGATGCACTGGTGCTGCATGCAGGGCCTGTCTCCCCCCTCCTTCTACCCCTGTGTCTCCTCAGTGGGGGGGCCTGGTGTTGTTGCAGGGGTTTGTGTGGTTGTGGACTTGATTGTTCAATTGGTGTCATCTTGGTGTGGGAGGGTGGTGGTGTGTGGGTGTGTTCCTTTTCTACTATGCCAGACTCCTGGCCTCCGTCTGGGTTGCATGTGTGCACCTCTGGCTCTGGGTCCCAGTGCTCGGGGTTCTTTACTCCTTCTCTGAGATGCCTGTATGTACTCCATGCCGGTAAGGTACTTTACGGCCTTGAGGAGGACGTAATTTACGTGTGGTCCTTACTTGGAATCAGCTCCGGTTTACGCCATGGCGTTAATTTCGCCATGGTGGTGCGCGCGCGCGACCCAAGACCGTGAATTACGGCATTGTAGTTTACGGTGCCGTAATTTACGGTCTGAGGGGTCGGAATGGCATGGAGCGGAAAACCATGCCGGTAAATCAATACCGGCATGGTTTGTACCTTACCTCCAGACTCGGAATGACCCCCATTGTATCGAGAATTTTCCAAACTTTTTCTTTATTATCAATGCTTGGGCAATAAATTGGTAAATTTTTAGCTCCAGATTAAATTTCCATGGATTGTCACAAGTGTCACCGCTGATCATTGCACCTAGGTATTTCAAGTTGCTGGATAATTTGATTGCTGTATCGTTCAACCTCCATTTGAATCCTTTGCTTCTATTTGACTTCGGTCTCTTGAAGATTAGGATTTCTGATCTTGTTGTGTTTAGCTCTTGTTTGCTGGTTGTAACAAACACTTGTAGGGCGTCTAGTTTTCTTTGTAGCCCTATCAGTGTTAAATCCAACAACACTAGGTCATCAGCGTACAGTAGGTGGATTATGGCAGAACCGTCAATGCGAGGGGCACATGATCTCTCTGGATTTAACCAGCTCCCAATATCGTGTATGAAGAAGTTGTACAACATTTAGGCTAAGGGACACCCTTGCTTTAACCCTCTCATTGATTTTATGGACCTGCTGAGATTACCTTTTTGGTCTAGCCGTATTTTAAGGTTGGTGTTTGTGCGAAGTGCTATAATTGATTCCAGTAAGTCAGACGGACAGCCTTTGCCCTGAGTTTTTCCCAAAGAATTTCTCTATCGACCCTGTCGAAGGCTGATGCCATATCGATGAATGCCAGATAGATAGGTTGGTTGTCTTTTGATGCTTTCATTTTAAGAATTTTGAGTAGGAGGATGTTAAGGTCACAATCAACCCGTTCTACGAAGCCTGTCTGTCTATGGGCAAAATTCCTGCTTATTGTAATCCACTCTTTTGGTCTTTTTAGGAGTATACCCGCGTATACTTTTCCCAGCACATCTAAAAGGGAAATCGGGTGGTAGTTTTACAGCTTGGTAGGATCCCCTTTTTAAATATCGGGATAATGGCAGTTTTCCATGACAAGGGTATTTGTTGCGTGAGGTTGATTCTGCTGAATAAGGCGTAGCATAACTCTACCCACATTTCCGGATTTAACTTGAGGGTGAAATTTGATAGTACATCCGGTCCTGGAGCACGCAATCCCTTTGCCTTCTTGATAATTGATAATATTTCGCTTTTACTGAAGTGGATCTTCCATGAGCTTTTAGATAAAGGTTCTTTTGGTTCTCTTAAATTTTCTTTTTTCGGATCGTATATTCTCTCAAAGTGTTGGACCCATTGATGTTCTTGAATTGGGTTTAGTTGTTTGTGTCCTGTCGGTTTTGCCTGTTCATTAATTAGTGTCCAGAAGAGCTTTGGGTTCTTGTTTTCAGTAGCTCGAATCATATTTTCTCCATCTTGTTGATAAAGTTGGGCTCGATGAGCCTTAACCCAATTTCGATATTTTGTTGTTACTGCTTTTTCTTCTAATTTGCTTTCTTTTGTTTTTTTATTTTTCCTTAAGAGCTGCAGATTTTTTTGCAGCTGTTTCTTTTTTTCGGCCAATTTTTGATCATATTTGTGGAGTCTTTTTACTTGGTGGTTTTCATCTTTTGTGACAGCAGTTCTAAATAGGCTAAGACACTCTTCATATTCCACCTGTAAGTTGTTTTGTCCTATCCATTTTTGGATTTCTTTGTTTAGGCGAGGTAATTCTCTGTCTATTTAGACTATTGTTACTGCTGATTCTATGCGTCCATTGTTCTCTGGGTTTGTTTTTTTGATTTCTCAATGGTTGCCTCGGGTGTTCAAATGATATGATAAGTTGTTTGTGATTACTTTTGTCAGTGTTTACAATATCCATGGAAGTTATTTGAGAAAAAGTTTGAGAGTCGACAAAGAAGTAATCCAGTGTAGCGCTAGCGTTGTACGAGGTCCATGTGGCTACTCCTGTTAGGTCGCCTTTGGCATTTCCATTTACCATTTTCGGTCTTTTATTTTGATTTCTTTCAGCCATTGTTTTGATCGAGCTTTTTTCGGTTGCTGTTGTACGTTGTTCTCGTTTTGGCTGATTTTATGCAGTCGATATTTAGATCACCACAAATGATTAGGCTTGATGGAAAAAATTCTGCTCTGAGTTCATCTATGTGTTTCATCACTGTCTGCAGAAATGTGTTACCTTCTTTTGCCTTGCTGTTCCAATACAGGTTGAAGAGGATGTATGTTATTTTTACGTCTGTTGTTATGTATTCTTGTTCATCTTGCATTATTACAATCTGTGTTAATGGAGACGGCGCGAAGCAACGTATAATTATTTTTTGTTGTGTTTTTTATAATGGTTAACAACCCAGCGGACAGTCTTCCCGTGGCTCTTTTTTGAGCTTTGTTTCAGAAACAAGAGCGATCATCAACAAAGGGGGTACTTTGTAGCCAGCACTCTTGTATGCATATGATATCGGCTGACAGGAGTTTCTGATTTATGTTCTTAAACAGGTGTGTAAAACCTCTAGAGTTCCATGAGGCAATTTGTGTTCTTGCTTGATCCTGTTGGCTGAAGGTCTATTTGATAGTTGCCCTGCCAGGTTTGTAGATAACCATTCCCAGGAAGCTTTGTTATCAATTTTTGTGATTATTTTTTGTGAGCTTGCGGAGTTGTCAGCATTTCCTCAGGAGAGCATTTGACAATGATGCGTAGGGCTTTTGGACCCCTCAGAATCGTTGGTGAGAATCTGATGGGTTTAGCATACATCTATGAATATATATCTTTCGCCGCCTCTCTGTGTAGACAACTTTTGTCCGAGTTGTTTGAGTTCCAGTGGGTTTTGTGGTTTTGTTTGTCCTCTTGCAGATTATTGAGATCGAAACCCAACATTTTTAAATCTTCCGTTGCTGATTTTATCAGATTCAAGATTGTCTTGGAGGCCAGATGTATGTGTATGAAGTCTGTTTGTTTTTCATATGGGAACGCCACTATTTTTATATCCTTTGGCTCTATCACTCGTAAAAAGGGTACCGAGTGTAGAAGCCTCATTAGATTTGCCCTATTTAGGATCAAACCATCCTTGGCGTTCCATATTTGCCCGAGTGATAATTTTGGGTCTCTTTTGAATTTTTGATTAGATTTGGATATCCACTTTTTGACATTTTCGGTTTTTCTTTGGCTGTCGTTGGTCAGATGACTGTTTGGATGATGGATGTTTTTGGAGTGGCCAACCATTACATACATTATTTGTCTTTGTTTAGTTTCTTGGTTTTGTTTGTATAACAAGTGTTCCCTCTTTGTTTGCAGAGTTTCAAAGATAGGAGATTCAGGATAGGGGTATTCTAGATCGTTTTCGCTCTCTAGTTCTATAATGCTCTCTTCTTCGTAAGTTGAGAGATTTAAGAGTGCCTCTTGGTCTCTTTCCTCTGAGTGTGTTGTATTGGTCACATTTGACTGGTTGACGGTAAATTGTCTTGTGTTTGTTTTATCATTTAAGACTTTATTTTCTTTTTGTGTCGACTTTGTAGACTGCAATGTTTCTACTTCGCTAATTGGTTCTTTTGTTATTTTTATGTTCCTTATGAAGTTCTTGGCTCTGCTATTACAAGACAGTTTTCCCATTGGTTTTTTTTCTAGCTCCGAGATCTTTACCTTTTGCGTCACCATTTGGTTTTGTTTGCTCAAATACCGCAAAGACCTTTTTTGTTGTTTTGGTTGGACCTGGTTGGGCTCCCCCGATGGCACCTAGGCCAGTTTTTAAGATGGCTGTCTCCACTTAGTTTAAGGGAATTGGGTCTTTGCCTTTTGTCGGCTGTAGATGCATCGCTGACACCGTCGGTTTGACAACTCTGGGGCAATACAATGCGCTTGCGGTGTGTTCCTTGTGGGGCCTGAGGTGGTCGGGTCCACTAAATCTCCTATCACGGGGGGGGGGGAGCTTTCCAGGAGAAAGCGCTCAGCATTTGTTTTCATGTTGTCATTTATTATTGTTGGTTTGTTGTTTAGCTCTGGTGTTAGTAGCTTGACTATGTCTCTGAAGCTATTTAGGAAAGCTCTCTTGTCTTCATGGGCGTCTTCCATCAGTCCAATCAGAGTTTTAAAAATTACATTTTCCGACTCCTTTTCTTTGGCTCTTCTTTGCTTTATAGCATCAACGTGTGCCTCTATATATATCAGTTTTTTCTGCATGAGAGCCAATAAGGTGGACTGGTCCTTGTAGTTTTCATGTAGACCTTCATACAATTTGAGGAACGGAGCTAGTGTTATTGTCAGCATTGAGCTGACTGCCATTTGAAATTTAGAACATTGATCTGCCCAGGCTAAGCTTAGATCTTTTGTTGGGTCTTGTGGAAGGCTTTCGGAACTCTTATGTTTTTTGGCCTCTTTACAAGTGCAGTTGGCTTTCTTATTTTCTTTCGTCAGGTATGTACTCAAATCCTGTTCTTCAAAGTTGTCGTTACACGTTGATGGTGTAGAGGTGTGAATTTCACTTAGGTCAATTTGATTTTGACTCACTAACTTAGATGTAGTTTGCTTTTGCCTTAATGGTGTGGCTAAGCACTCATCCGCATTTTCATCAGAGATTTCCTGCCAATCGTTCTCTCTCGTATTATTTGTAGTTGTTTTAGATTTTTTTTGTTGAGACATTTGGGCAGTGGAGTGGTTAGGGTCTACTTCAACAATTGGTCGTTTGTCTCTACGCCCATCGGGAGTGGATGTGTATAGATGTTTTTCTGACGTTCCAAAGCCCTTTTCTGATTCTATGTGTTTATTCGACAGAGGAGTGCCATAGTTGTTTTGCGCATGAATGTCTTTCTCGAGTCTCTGCAAGGGCTCGGCATTCATGTTGTTTGCTTTTTTTGCACACGTCGGCCCACTGCTTCTTCCACCATCTGAACCATCAGAGTCTTCTAAAGTTGCTGCAATGGAATTATTCAGTATGAGGTCATGGCGCACAGATGCTTGGAGTAGTTCATTGTCTGTTACTTCTCTCCATGTGTTTGACTCAGCTTGAACCAAGGTGACTATTCTTTGCGCTGTGCTGACTGGTTCTTTGTTTTTTATCAGGTGATCTTTTGGTTGGAAGTGCCATCTGATGGATTTTGACTCCATCGATGGATATATTCGTGTTTTTATTTGGCCCAATTTAGATCTTTGAATAGGTATGAGGGCTGACATCTTTTTTTCATAAATTGGAGATCTCTCTTTTACTGGAAGTTGTGATTTTTTTTTGTGTGTGGAAAGGCTGGTGTTTGATTTTTTAACACACTATTGCTTTGTTGAGTGAAGGGTTCCATTTGTGCAGGGTTTTTATTGGCTTTTGGCCGTACCATGGGCACTTTTTCTCTTTCTTGCTGTGGAGCTTTTTGCGCACTTAGCGGGCTTTCATTATGCATATTTTTGTGCATTTTCTGTTATTTGCTCCATTTGTAGACAACAACTCGGTATTCCCTGTTGGAAGGGGGTCGCAAAAGAAACCAAGGGCATCCATGTATGCCGGTGATTCCTTGCGTTGTTTTTCCAGATGGGGACCCGACAACACGGTCCTTCCTGCTACGGGCGGTGAGGGACGTTGCAGCAGTGAGTGGGGTCTCGCTCCTCGCCAGCCGCCGGCTTCGGAAGGAGCCCAGAGAGCAGCCCACTCTCAACAGCGCCCTGCAGCTCCAAACCACGGCCGGACAGACAGTGCACCCGTCCATTCCTCCCTCCACCACCCCGCATCTGCACGAAGACCCAGCGGGAAGCCCACAGAAAACCCTTGTGGGAATCGACTAACCCACAGAAAGGGTGCATGACAGGACGCCATTGACAAGGTAAGCCGAGCGGGGTGCAGGGGAGGGGCGAGGTGACTTGTGAAGTGGAAAAAGACTCACCCTGAAAATCTCGAAGTCCATGGTATTCGTGTTTGTGAGTTTGTACAGTAACTGTGCGTACGCCGTTAGGAAGGTCCGGGAAGTCCATTGGGCCTGTGAGGCGAATACGAGCCTCAGGGTCCACGTCCTTTTCACTTGTGCTTTTAGTTAGGCTCAGCTCTGAAGGCACAGTTCCATACTTGAGTTGAGGCGAGGTGTTCTCAAGTCCCACTGGAATAGATTTTGTGCGACTTCTGGTTCTGAGAGCAGGCTTGCCATTTTCAGCGGGGGGCATTTCCATAGCTCAGCCCCATCAGCTAACACTCAGCCAACACTCTGTGGATGCTCCACATCCTAGTAGTGGTATTTATGGAGTGGCAAGAACAGGAAGCAATAGAAAGGTAGAGCTGGTAGACAGACTCAGCAGTAAGGCTCCACGTGTTTGCTCCTCACCAACACTCAGCCAACACTCCACCAATTATGGTACAAACAATCATCACCTCAGTGGTCATGTGTCAATTAGTTCTTTGAAGTTGGCCTTGAGTTTGTACTCTGCTCCGAGAACTTTTAAGGAGTATCGACATGGTGAGCTCCCAAGAGTAGGTGGACATCTCATCCCTCCAGCCTGCCTCCATCACGTTACTGGACACCATGAAATCGGGTCTTCACAATTTAATTTATGTATTTAATTCACTTTGGCCTGTTCTCTGACGTAAATTGTTTGTCTTAGCCTTTCTGAACAGGAGCCTCTGTGCTTTTCTCCTTAATTGTATCCAATGTTAGCCTTTCTTAGTCCTGTTAGACCTTGGATTCTTGGCACCGTCATCCACAGCTGAGTTTCGTTCTGTCTCGATTCTCGAGTTATTTGCTGCGACACACTCCATTGAGGCCCTAAACCTTTATTCATTTTTCTGCTTTATGGATGTAGTGGAAACATACATTCACACCTAAAGTGCTATTTGAGGTATATATATTTGTAAACATTGGTGCTTGCTGCGGTCTTTTTTACTACTTAAGCATAAGCTAGTTTCATGATTACTCTGCTGCTTGCGGTTACTTGCATCTGTACACGTTTAAACTAACTAAATATCTTCATGTCTTCTTCATCTTGATCCATGACATCTTGGGATCATATCTTTACTATTTCGTCTCTTGTCAGCATTTTCTGGTCATTATTTATTCTATCTGGGCGACAGTTCAATTCTTTATGACTTCATAATGGTGATGTCATATTCACCTTCTTTTATCATCTTCCTTACTTCTTCAGGTATTTCGTTTAAGTGTCCATCATATTGTCTTGAATGTACATACGGTTTCCTCAATGGATATCTTGCTGTCCAGGTTTTCTTCGGTGTTGGTATATTGACAGGAGCAGTCATTCTAATAGGTACTGGGCAGAGCCCATACGCAGCTCTCTGCTGATTTAAATGCTCTCCATACGTCACATAATTAGATGCGAAATCAATAACCAGTGGTGGAGGGGCAACTGGAGTAACTAGGCTGGGCGCGGTACTTGACTCCTCCTCTTCAAGACTGCTTTAAAAAAGCACTGGCACACACTTTGCGTGCAAATTTTGATGTAAGGCTTGATTAAAGCGAGCTCAAAGAGTTCCATTGAGGAGGTGTTTTGAGCCATAGGGATTAGCATGGCCGTGGGCAATCAATGGTAGGCAAATAATCAAACAACATCAACAAGCTATGTGTCCCTCCTCATATGCCCTTTCTCCCTATCTGTACGCTAATGCAGTAGTTTCATCTTACAGATGTTGCACGTGATACCTAATAGCCCAAACTAAAAAGACAGTAAGGAATTCTGGAGTTTGTCAAATGGCAATACTGCCATATTTAACCAGATGCAGATAAATAAGCCAACACAACTGTGGGAGATAGTCACAATACTCAGTGTAGCTTTGAAGTTAATAACTGTTTCGCACTACATTTGTGTATACACAATTTACAAAAGTATGTCTCTCCTGTGTTAAAAATGATGTATTATATGTACACTTTCATCATAATCCATTGAGGCAGACGATGTTTAACCAATGCATTTCAGGCTCATGTTATGAGTTGTTATGAGTTTCTTATGCCATATCAATTTAATTTGTGGTAGATTTCCACTTATTCCCACATAGATTCTTAACACAAGGAGTTATTCCATCCACATGATGCACAAGTTGAGTTGTGATTTCCAGGAATATTTTGAATTATGTCATACTTGCGAGTTGGAAGCCATCCCATAGCCCCTGGCAACAGGGCCTGCGGGACACGAGGCGTATGTGATGCGCCTCGTTCTCGGACACGCAGCGTCACGCCGTTTAGCAGCAGCTAGCGCTTCACTACTAATACAAAGAAACGCACCCGCTCGTTCTCCATGCAGCGTTTCACGAATGCGCCCGACAAATAGGTACGTCCCTTTACACACAGCCGATCAATCTCTGCATTACCTTCAGCCTAACCTTAAAGAGAGCCTACTCATTAGTGTTTTCATTTCAGAGGGCAATTAATCGAATAAAGTACAGAACGTGTCGCAAGGTGGGCTCTGCCTCCTATTAGTGTTATAGTGTTACGGTGTAATCACATGGCTTACTAGCCCCGTACATTGTGGTGATTGATATTTACTTTAAATGTTTTTCAGATGAATTTGAGAACTTTGGCGACTCGGCAGTTTATCAGATAACATTAGTTGTGACCATATGTAGATCGGTTTAATCAGTGTTGTACAATACACACAAACAAATTCTGCTAATGTTTTTTCCATTTATCTTTTTTCCTGCTGATTGATCTGAATTGGACACGGTATGTTGACAATGATCATTTTCTTAATGTGATGGTTGCACGCAATATTAATGGCATATACACAATGGTGTGAATTATATTTTGTATTATGTTTCGAATTCTGTTTTTTGATCACAATGTTGTAAATACTGATAATAAATATCAATGTATGCAGTGCCCTAGCCCTGAAGACGGACTTGGTCCGAAATGCATTGGCAAACCACTTCTAGCAGCACTGATTTTCTGGTTACATTCGTGCCTTCTAGCAATTAAAAACTGAAAAATGTTATAATACACGCAGTCACAACAATCACTACGTCACACGTCAGAACAATACGTGTGACATCATCAAGCTGTCAGGATTGTCGCACTCGAGAGCACGTGGAGAAGATGAAAGTGGCACTGAGCAGTTCTCTGGTGCTTCTCAAACGAATTAGGTTCCTTTGTTTCATTTGTCCTGGCTATTCCGTCTTGTGTTTGCGCCTGTGTATACTAGATCCTTTGGGTACTCGTCTCTCCCTTCATGCTTGATGCTTGTGGTTTCAGTCTTCCCGCTACTGACTCTGCATGTTCCTGGACTTCGCTTTGCTTGCCTTTTTCAGTTGTTTTGTTTTTGGCCTGCTTTTTGGATGCCCTGTTGTCACACAGATTATGTACTGTTGAACTGATTGTTTCTGCACTGACCTGTTCTGCTGCTGGAACTTTTTCTGCTTGGACCCAGCTCTTCATTTTCTTGGCCAAAGACACCATTCCCCATAAAGATTACACACTAGATTATCTTACTCCTTTTTTAAAAAAATGTTTTTTATTGTGTATGGTAAAAAAAAAACCTTTACAATACAATATCAAGATTTCATCAATGAATTACATTACATAAAATAATTAATATATATCAATACATATAATATTACAATAGTAAAAACAACAGTGAGCAGTGAAAAGAAGGACAAAAATGTCCTATCAGATGCATCTCAATGTTCATAAATTTCCAAAATAGTTAATAATATCATTTTTGATACACATAATACCACGTTACAATCACAAGATTAACTTTAAAACATATTTAAATTCAAAGACTGATCATATTGTCTTAAGAATACCTAACTGTGATCGTTTGGGCCAAGACCATGGTAAATTGATCTCTTCAATATCAATTTTTTCTTTCATACCAGTTACCAAGGTGCAATCACAAGCTTAACATTAGAACATATTTAAATTCCAGGAATGATCATGTTGTCCTAAGAATAACTAGCCCTGATCGCTTGGCTCAGGACCATAGTAAATTAAACTCTTAATTAACAATTTTTCTTCCATAACAGTTATACATTTTGTTAGGCTGAGGAGAAGG
Organism: Ambystoma mexicanum; assembly: GCF_040938575.1. Taxonomy (NCBI): domain Eukaryota; kingdom Metazoa; phylum Chordata; class Amphibia; order Caudata; family Ambystomatidae; genus Ambystoma; species Ambystoma mexicanum. The sequence goes on along the minus strand of NC_090922.1, from coordinate 1,041,159,524 downwards.
TTTTGGCTCTCTCCCCACATACATCTTTCCCAAAGGCACTTTCTACTCAGCCTAGAGTTATAAAACAGGTGTGCACCAAGTATTAGCATCCTATCCGCTTCAAAAAAGGAACAATAAACAGTTAAATGTTTCAGCGTTGCAAGGTCATTCAAAGAATCACAGAATCTACATCGACCCAGTTTGACTTTTCTTTAGTCCAATTCCAATGCTGTAATTTTTTATTAGTTTGTAATTGATTCAATCGAAATTGCAGGTAGGCTTTCCTAGGGAAAAATCTCTAGATATTTTGCCCGCTGACCCCATTGACACATACATTTAGCATATTCATAACATGACTTGCTATTGCTTATTCTATCAACCAAAAGACACCAATAGTATCGATGAAATTTAAGTTTACAAGACGGAAGACCCATGACTAATTCTTCCTTGGAGATCATAGCTGCATGTAAAATTGCATCCATTTTATTTCTGAATTTCAGAATCGATGGAGGATGCCCCTCATTGATCATGACAGCCAGGTCCTCGTAGAGGGATGCTTTTGGTGCATCCAGCATTTTTCCATAGCTAGAAAGAAGACCTCAGTGCCATTTGGCAGACAAAGGTAGTAACCATAACTCATGACAGATAACTATATTAGGAGTCGATAAAACCAACCCCAACACTATTTTCCACATTGTCCCCTGGATAACAGCCTAGAAATCCTCTATGTCACATAAACAAATGTCCAAAGAGTATAATAGAATGGGTTCTATTTTTAATAAGTAAAACTGCAAATTCGGCTGTGGAGAACATTTTCCAAATCTTCGATAAATAATCCTCATCTGTGAGGTAAATGACTTAGCTTTTTTGTTCAAAAGTTCCTTCCATGCATCCACTGAATAAGCAATGGCAAAATTATAACCTAAGTAGCGCATGCAAAGAGTCTCAGGAATAGGAGTACCATCTAGGCACCAGGTAAACTCTAATCGCTTCCTCTTTCCCTCCACAAATGAGATGATAAAGGACTTTGTTGGATTTACTTGCAAGTTATTTTTACCAGCATAGGTGTAAAATAAATCAAGCTTAGTCTGGAGACCAAACGGAGTATGGTCAAAGAATAGTAAATCATCCGCAAAGCTTAACTAATTTATCAATAAACCACCTAATTTGACCGGGAAAATAGTTTCCTCATACCAGCCCACATCGAGATCCAACAGATATAAGTTAAACAGGACTGCAGCCCTGTTTGAGCCCAATGTCAGCGGGTATCGGATCAGTAATTGCCCCATCCTTGGACAGCCGTATTCTATAGTTGCTTCCCTGGTGGAGTGACGCAATAGTGGCAACCAAGTCCACAGGAAATCCATACTTTTACATTTTTTCCCACAACAAAGCTCAAATTACTGAATCAAAAGCTGCAGTGAGGTCGAGGGCAGCCATGTAGATGGGCCCGGTTTTAGAATGTTTCGTATGTTGGTACAAGTGAGCGATTATGGTGGCATTTAGGGGACATCCCATGTTTTTGCGGAACCCACCTTGAAATCTAGGCAACAAATTATCTAGAGAAAAATATGACTCAATTGATTCTAGTAATAGACGGGTGAACATTTTTGATGAGGCATCCATCAGTGCTATCGGCCTAAAATTACTAGGATCATCCATAGTCCCTTTCTTATATACAGGTATAATAATTGCCGAGCAACAAGAAGGAGGGATAATTCCTAGCAGATGGATCGAATCAAATTTGGTTTTTAAAATAGAGGCCCATAGGTCGGGCAGAGCCTTAATAAGGTACGGAGGGATGCCATCTGGCCCTGGAGCCCTTGAACTCTTAGATTTAACAATAGCCCGCGTATGTCTTCAATAGACCATAGACAGGTTCTAGCCATCGAGCTATCAAAGTTCTTGGGCAATACATTTTCTAAAACCTGTGGCATAGCAAATTTGGCTTTTTTAACATCAACGCATTTTGAAGCAGATATTGAAGGTTCTTGTAATGATTCAGAAGTCCCATTAAGAGTTCCAAGTGTGCCCCACACCTGTCTAGTACCATTTCTCAGTAGTAAAAAAATAATATTTTGATTATCGGTAATAGCAATTTCATACTTTAAAGTTTTCAAATTGCTTTGATAAGTCTTCATGATTTGTTGTTTGCATGAATAATAAACATTTAGATCATATTTCATTATTCTAAGCTGGCGTAGCTGTTTCCTTTTTCCTTGCTTAAATTCGCAATCTTAATGTTGTAGGAATGCCAATGTATAGATGGAGCTCTCCCAACATACGCCGCCATTATTTGTTTCATATGTACATGAATTCTACAACAATTTTGAAGTTCAGCTAGAATACATTCCATTCCAACTTGGGTCACTCCCAAGACAAACAACGGGTCATCTTGCATTTTTCGTATGATTTTGTAACATATATTTGGATTCCATCTAAGTGAATTCAATCACTGTCAATGCCGGTAGTGAAGTAAAAGTACCCAAATTCAAGTGGACCTTAGATTTCAGGGCGAAATGATCTCCATAATGCAAGTTGCAAATCAATACTGGGTCAATCAGCCTTAGCAGCTTAGTGGATACAATAACATAGTCAATCATAGAGGTCCAAACCCCTCTTGACCAAGTATGTCGATATGTCTCCCTTTCAAAAGGTACCAGTTGAATATCCCATCCCATGAAGTAATCAACCCACCTTTTTCCATTCTTGATTGATTAGAGTCCAGGACCTTGTTCACCTGACATATCATCCCTCGATAGATATTGGCAGGTGGCATTAAAATCCCCCCCAAACAGAACTCCAATTCCTGGATTGGAGCAATATGCCGCTTCAAGAATTTTATTAAGCTGTTCTAACAGGTTATCAAAGGGAGTTTTAGTGGAATTCCAATATAAATTGTAAGAGGATTCAATTCAACACTACAGCTAAGTCAATGCCTAGTCTGGGATACTGAATGGAAACCCTTATTAATATATCTTTATGTCCAGTTCATGCGTTCTGGATGACTACCCCTATATAACACCCCTCTCTTGGACTCCCCCTGACCCCACTGAGCCAAGAAGTAGTTCTGTTTTGCACGTTTAAAGGTTTATTTGATAAATTAAACAATAGATATATATATCACCCTTTATAATAATTTAATAATTGAATATCACACTTAATCTGATCAGTAATCAATAATGGATAGTCTGGCACTAGCACACTTCTTTATAATCAATGATGAGTGGTTATAGGATGGATAAGATAGCAACAAGACTTTATGGTTTCAAATGGATGCAAGGTGGAATGAAAATGCAGTACAGAAAATACTCAATATGCGTTCAACAAAACAATGTAATCACTTATCTCTGGCAATCCCCTCCCCCCTTTTATGCAATGCAAGGAAATGGAAGTAAAGCACACAGTTCTCAGAAATGCAATCAAATGTAATTCAGTTCACCCCAGCAAGCTTAGACTACAGAAGTTTGAAACACAGGCCCAAAATGCTTTTATATGTGCTGGCAAAGAAGTGAAAAATATGCTAAAATGCTTTTAATTCCCTCTAGAGGTTCAGGGTGAGTGGTATATGCTTTGAATAAGTTCAGGATCACTTTAGCAATGCTCTATAATGGTTGTCAGGTTGCAAACGAATTTTTTGCGGCAAAAGTATCGGGGGTAGGAATGCGGTTCTAGGTTCGTAGGAAAGCCACGATTCTAAGCTTTCTGAGGAAAGTTACTGCAAGTCTCTAGCACAAACGGTTACGGAGATATGAGCGATTAAATAAAGGTCGTTTTTCAGATTTGAAATTTTAAAGTTCAAAAAGACAAGTGACAGCTAGCAACTAGAAAATGGCAGGTGACAGGAGGCAGTTCTACTTAGATTAAAATAGATTGAATTATATTATTTTAACTAAGAGATTGGTTCTGCACATTTCTGCTATGTACTCACAATATATTCTTGAATTAAATGGGCCTCGCCACGGATCTGGTCAGGTTTTAGACTGGACTCCGGTTCAGCTCTCTGGTTCTGCTAACAGTGGTCTGGGTCAGCTCTGCTCTCTCTCTAGCCTCTCTGGATTCTGGAGATTGATGGATTTGAAGTCTGGATCTCTGGATGTGGTATGGTCCGGCAGAGTGCGTTGCAGCAAATGGAATTGAAGGTCCCTATCTGTCCTGTCTGTCTGCTTTTATCTGTTTTTAAAATGGGTGTGTGTGCAGCATCACTAGACCCTACCCCTCTCCACTTGCCATTGGCCCAATTCTCCCCTCTCCCATGATTGGGGAAGGAACTGTGAGTCAGAGCGATGTCATTCTACAGCCTGCAGAAAGTCCACTCCTCCTGTCAACTTGCACACAAATCTAGATGTGAACCAAATACATATTTGCAGAGGTACATATTCGTTTAAAATTACACGCACCCATCACATATCACAGGAGGTATACCCTGTCCAAATCTGCTCTTCCTGGGGGCTTGCATTCAGAAATGGCAACATTTGCACTTTTTAACTGATTTTGCAATTTCGGACATTAACCCAAATTTACACACATGTGCGCAAGGAGTATGGACATTACTTGATGAAGTGTCAGATTTTTCACATGCACACATTTTGAGTAATATCCTCTTTTCTGCTAAAACCCCCCTGAACATACCACCGGGTCCTAACACGTCTTAAAATGTGGGCAGAAAAATCACAAGAATTATGGTATCATTTAAATAATTTTCACAAGTCCGCTCTATGAATGATCCATCTTTTTAGAGTTAGGTTCTGGCCCCAAAGGGGTGTGGTTTCCCCCCAGCACAAGGTTGAATTTCTGGTTTTTCCAGTTCTGCCAAGCCAGCTTGCTCTCACAGGCAGTGCCCCTCCCCTGTCCTTCCAGGAGGAAGCTCCATTTACGACTCCCGCCAATAAAACATTTGCCTGAGTCAGGACAGGGCTTTGTTCAGAGCTCCTGTATTCTGTGGGGGCTCCCCTTAATTCAATTATCAGAGAGATGGCATATCCTTAGTGTGGCCAGCAAAAGGCAGATAGGCCTGGGAACACAGCTGTGACTCAAGTTTCACTCCTGATGGGGGGTAGTTGCCAGGCAAAATTGGAATCTCTTTAAGCCAGTTTTTAGCTACATGTCATTTCTGTTCCCCAGTTTTCTGCATTCAAATAAAACTAAACATTTTTACATATGCAGCTAGAATGCTGATTCTAAGTTTAAAACTATGACATTTAAACAATTGAAACCTATGTGACACTCAAAAGTAGGTCACTCAGTCAATTTAAACATTTAGATTTTTAGTGTCTTTCAGTCCAAATTTACTTAAACTGCTGAAATCCACAGCTCAGCCAGTCTTGTTATAAACCTTCAAGTCACTTCAGAATATAACTTTACATTGGATCCACCTCTCAGTAAGTCTTTCTTTGGCTTGCTTTGGGTTCATTTATTCAGTTTTCTACAAAAAAGTAAAATCTGGTGGTTTTAAAACGCCGGCTTTCTGATAGTGGTGAGTACTGGTACTGCACCCCTTTTTGGGATTTAAGAAAATGAATTCCCAACAGTTATGGGTTTGCTTTTGGCAATCAGCATTGCCATTCCCAATGGTTTCAGACTACTGTGTGGGTAGTCCAATGGTGGTTTTAGGCAGTGTCCTTCTGTGCCCATAACATCGGCAAAAATGAGTGGCAGCCTATTCTTCATGCATTTCCCTGTGCATTTTCTGGGAAGCTCTGGCCATCATGATGTTTTCCATGTCAGTACTGCACAGTTTTGAGGTAGGGCTTGGATGCGTGGATAAAAATATCCCACAAAATGAATGACTAAGAGACTCCCATAATTACTTCCTGGTTGCCGGAGTTCCACTGCCAAGAGGGCATCCTCTGCACACACCAAAGAGGACTCAATCCTTAAGTTTGTGTTAATCATAATGGCAAGGCCCCAAGACGGGCGTCCCTGTAGTCCCCTTTGGGCAGGTTGATTGTAGGTCTCATAACCCTCCACCTGAAAAACACCTTGATACATGGTTTCCTGAATCAAACAAATCCCTGGTTGAGACAATACATCAAGATAGCTGGCCCATAACCGCAAATTGCCACAGGAATTCCATGACATCAAGGTCAGCCCAGTCCCAGAATCCTACTGCTTTTCAATCCTCACCTGCACCCGAGTCGAATTGGCAAGTCCTGTAGCCGTCATTCCTGAGAAGGCTGCCGCAAAACTCATGAATTCCTTAAATAAAACTTCAGTAAATTGTGGAGATACATTATCAAGCATTAAACCAAGCGGTGCCTCCTCCTTTGTCGGTGGTGTTTCAACAAAGGTCTTGGCTTGTTCTTCTGAGATAAATATAGAAGGAAGCAGACCCAATAGTTCAAAATCTTCTCGCTGTTCCCATATCATTTTCATTATGATATGTGAATGATAACCACACATCATCCTAGTCGGATTATTAGAGGATAACCGTACCCAATCAATGTTGTCAGTTCTAATTGTTCTCAGCGCCGGGATTGCCTGGAATGCCTTCAGCATTGCAGAACGATTTAGATTTACTTTCGAGTTGGATGAAAGCTTGGTTCCCACCCATTATCGATGGGATCTCAGGGGTCAGGGTCACCACATATGACTCGGGCGCAGACTCAATCTGCTACTTCCTTTGATCGTTATTAGTTCTAGCCTCTCTTACCATTGAGTCATCTGTTGAATAATTGGTTTTGCGTGCCTCTACATTACCCCCCCATCATCTAACAGTGCGGGAGTGGTACCAGCAGCCACAATACTAAGATGCGTTCCTTGAGTAATAGATTTTTTCACACATTCCTTAGTCCCATTTATAACGGAATGGACCAATTTGACATTTGACCCCACTGATTTAAGTTTGCTGGAGTTTGCACTTTTCGAGATCTTATTTGGACCAGCCACTTTAATTTTATTTGCCACCTTCTTGATGCATAGTGTGGGAAACAAATTCAATAGATCCGTTTGTTTTTGTTTAACCGAGCACAGGGATTTGTCCATCAGTGGTTCATTGTTCGTTGTTATACCTAGTTGGTTGCCTTGAACCACCCGCGGAACCAAATCAGTTTTTTCTAAGTCAATATTCAAAAGAGATTTAGATTCTTGATTGAGCTGTTGAAGATCAATATTCTCTTCTTCACTAATTAGATTTTTAGAATCATTTTAATGACTTCAAGAAACCATTTTTTAAATTTTTTTTAATTTGCACTTACTGTTTCCGCTTGAAGTACCCTACGTTTTTCGGCCCTAACCACCAATCTTTTTTGCTTCCTAGTCAACACTGGTTTAGGAGGCAGTTCCTGAGCCACATTCTCTATGGCCGGCTCATCTAGGCCATGATTTTTCTGTAATGCATCATCCAAATCTATTAGATTGGTGAGAGCTGAGGGGCTATCTGTCTGGTAGTTGGAAATCAAACATCCTTCCTGAGTAATTTTGGGAGGCGATTCCATCTTTCCCAGGACACCTTGCTGAGTAAAAATGTGTCCCTGCAGTATCTGCTGTATCGCAGTCGCATTTGCTGTAGCCATCTGGACTAAGTCGTTCTTTGACTGACTCAATTCACTGTCACCCTTATGATCATTTGAGGCCACTAGTTCAGCAAACGATTTGATCGTATTACCAGCTATCCTAGGATCCGCTAGAGTTTGAGAGCCTCTATCAGCCATAACTAAGCTCACCTTACTTTTATCAGCCGATAATGCCGCAACTTCATCACAGGTGAATAAAAGTCCTTCCATCCTATTCACTTTCACTAAGACCTCCATTACCATCCATTTACAACCACAATTTGGGTGTGGGTCTGTTCATGCCCCTTGTCAAGCAAGTTAAGAATCCTTGTTAACACAGGAAAATCTGATCCTAAAGCTGAGGTTTCCAACAAATTTCGGTCAGCCTCAGCATCTGGCTCAGAGGTACTCGGCTCTGAAGGAGGTAGAAACATAGGTATTTCAGGTTCAGAAAATGTACGTGTTCCCAAGGAATTCACATTACCTAGGATTTCGGATGGTGAGCTGGATTCTAGATTCTGAAAATCCTGCATGGTATCATTACATTTGAGATAACTGCCAGTTTCAGAAGGGAAACCACCCTTCCCTGATTGATTTTTAAGGCATAACTGGCAATTTGGTAAACATATGCACATCCTCAATAGAATATCTGTTTTGCTTGACCGGGGTCGAAGGGCCCAGCGAAAATCGCATTTGCTTCTCTAATAAAGCCTTGATAGCCAGTGCAATCATTGAGAGATCAGAGATTCTAGGGTTTGTAGTAGTAACACCCATTTTAGATAATAATTCCCCATGATCAAGAACTTCAGGGTCGTCAATCATAACAGTATTATGCTCATCTTGATTCATATCCTTCATATTAAAAGGTGTGCAGTTATAATGTTGACTGCAAAAAGTCGAAAACAAAAATGGCGAAAAAAAAATGTCTAAAGAAAAAATCGAATGTGTTTTTTTTTATTTGTATGTTTTTTTGGGTTTAGCTATAAATAATAAACAGGGGATTGGGGGGAACCCCCCCATTAAAAAAAAAAACATTCGATATTTTTTTTTCTACATTATTTTTTTCGACATTTTTGTTTTCAACATTTTCACTATAAACCATATTAAAAGTCTGCAATGCTATAAGCTCCGCCTACTTTATCATCACATCAACATCCTGTGCATTGTGAATTTCTTCACCGTTGGTGACGGTGCGTGGTACAAATACCTTTAACATTTAACATTTAACATTTAAATCATGGCATCATCATGTTTCGATTTTGGCAGACCTACACCATATTGCTTTTCGTCACAAATCGACGTACCAGCTCCCTGAGAAACTTCCATTTCATTTGTATCCAACACACTAACACAAGCCGACTCAATGTGAACTTCTAATGGATCATTCATCTGTCCACTCGGCACATCATGTATCTTCCGACCACTATGAAGCCCATTCACCATCTTAACAACAAAATGCTACGGAATATAAACCGCAGTCGAAAGAAAAATGCCCACACCTATATTTCAGGCAGCCGCGCCTAAATAGATGTTTCTCAAAATCCAGTTATTAAAATATGAAGCTCAAACTATAACCACAGTGAGATCTATCCACATGAAAAATGAATTAGCAGTAAACAGTACTAATAGAGTACCTGGCCCGACCCGGCCCGCGCCCCGTCGAACAGTCCAACAGTCTGTGCACTTTCCAATGCACTTACTGGATGCACGCGCAGGATGCATGCACCAGAATTAAATAGAAGGTTGGGTCTCTGTCCGGGGATGGGGGCTCTCGGGAAGCTGACACGGGTCTGATAACGTAAGTTCTATTGAAAGAAAGAAAAAAAAGGTTCGTTCAGCACGTAGTACGTAGTACTCGTACAGCAGTACAACCGTACCGCCTAACAAACAGACAGCCTAACAGACAGTGTAAAGCAGCACAAGCTCTTAGTCTAACAATTACTTGAAGCGCAAACGGTCCGCGTTTCACGGCACACAAGACTTCCTCTTGCTGACTGCCTCTGATCTCCTCCAGGGCAGTAGAAAAGCACAAGATGACTTGAGCAGCACGGCCAGCCCAACAGTCTGTGCACTTTCCAATGCACTTCCTGGATGCGTGCGCAGGATGCGCGTGCACCAGGATTAAATAGAAAGTTGGGTCTTTGTCCGGGGGCTCTCAGGTAGCTGACACGGGTCTGATAACGTAAGTTTGCGTTTCACGGCACACAAGGCTTCCTCTTGCTGACTGCCTCTGATCTCCTCCACAGCAGTAGAAAAGCAGTAGAAAACAATAGCAAAGCACAAGATGACTTGAGCAGCATGGCCAGTTCAACAGTCTGTGCACTTTCCAATGCACTTCCTGGATTACTCCTTTAGTGTTGCACCCTCCTGCCTCTGTCTCCGCAGACTCTTATTAACTACTAACTGCACGACCCGCAGGCTCCATGACGACAGGCGGCTGTCTGTTCAATGGAATGTGTTACAAAAGATGGGATTTCTGATTCCTAGTTGCAACCTCCATCCACAGACTTCAGGTAGGACAAGGTGTTTGAGGGGAGGAAGTAAGGGGATAACGGGAGTACCTAGACTCTGTCTAACCTATTGTGTTTCTTTGCTCCCAAAGCCTGGATTCCCAAGCGGTCTGCATCCCACCTTTTCACCTGAACCTCTTGCTTCTTGTGTTTGTTTCTTACATGGTGGCCATAATTCCAGGAGGAAAATCACCCTCTTTAGAAGAGACCCTTTAGACGTTCCCAGAGAGCCTGACACTATTGCAGGTATTTTATGTGGAATATTTAGCCATGGTGCACCCAGACATTCCTGGTGGCATCTATCAAGACCCTACCTCAGCTGCTCCACTATCTTTTGAGACATTCCTACACATGACTAGAGTCTAGCACTGGAACCAAGAAACCCGAGTCCCACGGGCAAGACTGACGAGTCTCTCATTTAGCCGCTGAGCTCTAAACACTATACAAGTTCTATCAAAACCTTACATTATGGTGTTTTAAGCTATGCAGAGCTTATCTTTTTGGCCTCAATGAAAATACATCATGAATTTGAACATCTTTATCACAGCCCACACAATTGAAATCCAAAGCCCAGTTTGCAAGTTGTGACTTCTGACGCAATGCACCACTTCATCTTGCAGCAAGCTTGTGTTCAGCAACTAGAAACACTTGTGTACAAGCGCGTTATAAATGCCATATCATATCATATCATATATCATATCAACACAGCATGGGCACATTTAGTATGGGGATATTCTGCCCCTGACGAGCGGACACATGACCCTAATAGTGGTCATATCAAGAAAAGTCCACCAACACAAACCAAAATGAGCCCCAGGGTAAGGAAAGATAACATTGTAAAAATGGTACAGTCCTAAAAAGAAGAGACATAGATGGAAATACTAAATAATAAAATCAATGTGAAAGCATTACAACATGGTGGTGTAAAAGAAAAAATACCCACGATTTGGATATGGAAGAAATACATGTAAAAAAAGATATTGCAAGTCATTTCAGAATTGGATAATTTATAAATGTACCAGACGTGTAGCCTCGTGCCCATCTATTGCCACTGAACTCCAAGGTAAAATAAAATGTTGGTACTTTAGGCATGTATATAATGGACAATTTCAGACAAAGAACGACTGATAATCCATAGGACATTATCTAGTTTAACGGAAAGCACAACACTTGGTTAATATTGAGTTTAGGAAGGGTGGGGATTTCTATAAAAGTACAGTTTGGTCCTGTTGTAAAACACTTAATGCACGCGCCCAGTGCTCTTCCCTGTGGTGCACCCCAGATGCAGGAGCTACAACAAAGTCTAGAACCAACAGCAATAATATCCCAGAAGAACTACTTGCACATTGCACCATAGTATGTACCGCACCACAGCGTGCTGTGGAGGACCTTGTCATGTCTGGCAACAGGAGACTGGATCTTCAACAATCCACAGAAGACAGCCTGCATTATGACAGCAACTTCCCTCTTTGTGAACGTTAAACCAAGCAGCTGGAGCTGGGGCTGTTGACAATGCCAGAGCACCAATAAGGAACCATATGTTGATCACACCTCAGATTATACCATGTCACATCACTTGGTATGCTGGCTGGCCAGTACGTGTGCAGGTTACCCCCACTTCCCTGCTGGAGCCTCTCAGGTCCAGGTATGATATGATATATGGCATTTATAATGCGCTTATACACAAGTGTTTCAATGTGCGACGCAGCAAGGGAGTGTGAACAGAGGAAAGACAGACAGCGATCCTACTAGGCCATGTGTCATTCAGATCGCGCAAGTGCTGGGGAAGAGGGTGGCAGAGAAGTGCAGATGGGGTGTGGGGACAGTGCAGTACAAGGGGTAATAGAATAAAAAAACAATAGGAGAAGTAGGGCCAGCTGGTGGAAAGTGCAGGGGTAAGTGCAGACGTCGGGTGACAAGTGCTGGTGGGGGACTGTAGGGATACAGAAAACAGTCACCAAGTGTGGGATGTCAGAGAGGCAGTGCAGGTGTGTAATTGGTGGGCGACCTAGGCCCGAGATCAGAGGGTGGCTAGGTAACCAGTACAGATCCAGCCAGGAATTCAGCAGGGGGAGCAGAGGAGAGAAAGCAGAAGCAAAGAGGAAGGGTTTGAGGTGCTTCTGGAACCGGAGATGGTTCTCCTCAAGTTTCAGGGAGGCAGGGAGGCTGTTCCAGAGGGAGGCCCAAGCCGAAGAAATAGATCTACCACCAACTCCTTGCTTGGAGAAGCACTGACCCTGAGAGAGTTGGAGGCGGATGAGCGATGAGCTAGAGAAGGAAGATATTTAGGAAGAGAGAGTTGAAGGTATTGAAACCCCAGGCCCCAGAAGGCCTTCTGGACAATGCAGAGGGTTTTAAACTTAATCCTCACAGATACTGAGAGCCAGTGCAGAGATTTCAGTCCTGGAGAGATACGATCCCTGGGCTTGAGGCCAAGGACAAGTCTTGCACTCATGTTCTGGATGAGCTACAGGGGGCGGAGAGTAGAGGCAGGTGGATTTAGAAAGAGGCTGTTGCAATAGTCCAGCCTAGAGAGAACCAGAGCTCTGGAGACAGTGAGCTTCTGGGGGAAAGAGAGGAAAGGAAGAATACCTCTGAGGAGGTGCAGCTGGTAGTGTGACTTCTTAGAGACGTCAGAGATGTGAGGAGAGAAGAAGATTGTGGAGTCAAAGATGACCCAAAGGTTTTTAGCATCGCAGGTGGGAGCAGGAAGAGGGCCAAGAGAGGCTGACCAGAGAGTGACAGGAAAGGAGGGAGCGACTGTGCCGATGAGGAGAATCTTGGTCTTACTGGCATTAAGGCAGAGATCATCGGCGGCACACCACTCCTGCTGAAGTATGGGCTGATACCAACATCAATCCATACAATAAAAGGTGACACTGCATTCACCCCTTGTTGGTGTTTCCCTGGATGCCTCTACAGGGTGAGCGACAAAGGGCATCACCTGTTTGCCAGCTCAGCCACTGCCCTACATTTATTTTTAGGTAAAATGACTGAGCAACCCTCAACAATCCCAAACTCTAAGGTACTAATCTACAGAGGAGCCCAGTCATTGTAAGACCTCACATTACTTTAAACCATTGGACAGAAGAGAAGCGTCTTGAGACCATAGCCTACTTAGACTTTAGTGGACCACCTCATAAACTTTGCTTCTAGCCCCACTATTATGGCAAGGTCTATTGTTTCTCCAGCTGTCCCTGTATTAACCCTGTACTCGCCTGGCCCTTCAAAGTCACATATTGATGTTTCTGTTAAGTTACAAGTTTGCAAATGTTCTATGTACTATAACTGCATACACATCCTATTTTTGCTCCCCATCCCTTACACTCTCCACCGCCTTGTTAGGAGCTGAAGGCATAGTGGCCAATGTTCTCACCTTCTCTCACCCTTTCTGACCATCTCCTCCCCTCTTAATGAGGTTATGTAATATGGCCACATGACCTAGGTGTGAAATGTCCTTATTTCCACTCCCCAGCTCTCCTTTGCCAGCTACTATGGCTTGCTGTGGCAGGCGGATTCAGAACTTAGCTTTAAATGTTTGTGAATCTCCACTCCCTCAGATCCTCCTTTACCCTTCTAAGCCTTTCCATGTTGCATATGTGCGTTGAAGATAGGACAACCTTGCAGTCTAGTGTAAAACAAAACAAATAAAGAAATATATGTTCATTAATATTGATACATTTCTCCTGGTGTCTTAAGAGTTGGGAAAATGGCTGCAGCGCCACATCTAGTCCTATGCTAATCTATGTTACGTGACAGACAATGCATCATTAAAAAAGCCAAGTCTCCCGATCGCTACACAAGACTTGAGTGCTATTACAAACTACAGCCATTTAGTTTAGCCAGAATTGTACCTCTATTCAGAAAAAGACACTGTACTCATTTATAAGAGTGTTTACAGATTGGTAGCATTAATAAAAAAGGATGGCAACCAAATTTCTCTCAACATATCACTTTGTGTACCATATGTCTTTCAGTTCAGGACAGTGTTGCTTCTTACCGTTTTCTATATATCCAGGCACATACAAAGCTTGACTTCTTTGCATTCTAAGTCCAAGTTTTGTAGTCTTATCCTTCCCTTGGACACGCACTCTTAAGCTGTATCTGCCATTTGCCTTGAACTCTGTAAAAAATCTCGAATAGATGCCATCGTTCTTCGCAATATCAGCACCTTTTGGGACAAATACATGTATTTAATTTTGATCATATGCATATAAGTTGTTATAAATATGACGTGTTGTTTTAATAATATGACGATTATAAGTATACCGTTAAAGCACCTCTGAACATGTATATCAAATTGCATTTTGCTGGTATTTTCAAAGGAGAAGCATACAAGAATAAACATTATGTATCCATAGATGACGACAGCTCCTAAATTATTTCCTCAGTCACTTCTCTCTCTAACTCTGGTCAGATTAAACATGAAACAGGTCAGCATTTACACAAACCTGCATAATTCCATGACAGAAGTTTAAATTCCTAGTTGAGAGAAATACAACAACCCACATTGATGCTTCTGATCAATTTCACCCCTTCTTTCTCATCTGTGTCATTATTTGATCTCTATAAATCCAAGACAAATATGTTTAGAGCCCTCACATACAAAATGCCTATCGTTTGCCATACACCCCAACTTCGCCTGAGTGAGTATGCCTGAACATTGATGTCTGCTGAGTATATCCTTATTTGCATAGGAAAGCAATATAGTCCCGTAGTCCTGGCAGTGAAAGGGTTAGTCAGTCATGTATTGTACTAGATCACCGGACAGCGCATTATGGCAACCAGCCTCTCCATTGTGGATCATAGTGAAGGGATCCTTCTGATCAATAACTCAATGGAAAACTGATCCCCAGCACCTCAAAGGCACTCTAACACTATTTCCCGGTAGAACACCAGTTTGGGGAAGAACCACACTTGTGAAGCAGCATTGCAATGTCAGCACATCCTCCCCAACATTGGTCACAATGTTGTGCAGCATTGGAATTGAGGCTGAATGCACCTCCGGAAAAATAAGCTTGGAGGCCTGGCCTTTTAATTTCGACACTCATCCAAGGAGTGCTTGCTCTGCTCCAAATAGAACCTCATTAATTTGCATAAATGTTCCCCTTCAGCTCCTTTATTACATTTTTCCAAGTAGTTTCATCTAAATGGCTTCCTTAGGTGATGATCATCTGGACTTTCTCCATGGCAAAGAGGTCAACATCAATCACTCACACCTTCCTGTCCCCTCACATTTGCCATCTATTCATCCTCCTAAATCATTTTCAGGCACCCTGAGTTCAGGTCATGGCTCTTGAATTTGCTTCACATTTCACCTCAAATATCGATTAACGGAGTTGTCCTTTAGTGCTACTTCTCCATCATCTCTATCTCCCTTACTCCCCTCTACTTCTTTCACCTCTCATTCCTCATGTGCCCCCTCACAATACAGGCCCTCCTATTCAGACTAAAGCTCTAACCCACCTGCATCTTCATCTGCACGTAGCTTGCCTGTGCTACTTTGCCTGCTCCCCACTGCACCTCTTTCTTTAATTCCTGTTTCTCTTGCAGTATTTCTCCCTTTCATTGTAGCATGCTACTATTCTTCATATCCTCAAGAAAACGGCCCTTAATCAATTTCTTCCTTAGAATTATCATACATCTCTCATTTCTATTTCGTTCTGAGCTCCTCAAGCTAGCTGCTTTCTCCCATCTCTGCCTTTGCCTTGATTGTAATTCACTCCTACCTCCACTGATTTTCACCCTATCCATTGCATTAAAGCTGCTCCTTTATGTGCAACAAATTTCTGACTCACCACTAATTTCCACTTACCACATTAGGAAATCATCCCTTCGTTTTCTTCTGAATGTATCTGTGTTTTTGTCATGAATCACCACCCTACTCCCGGTACTTCCATTGCTACCTTTGTCCTTTCCTGTTCTGCGCTTTCTTGGTTCTCTTCCTACCTTTATAACTGCTCCTATTCTGTGGTCTGAGCTGGTGAATCATCTTCTACCTTTACTCTGTGGACTTCTTTATGGCTTAGTTCCAAGTACTCTACTATTCCTTTTTCAGCCATCATGTTATCCTTTGGTTTGAGTCTGACACTTTTATACTGATGATTCCAACTCTGTGGACTTTGTTTCTCGGGCTAAAATAGTTTTCAGATACTCTTCTGGATTAAATGGGTTCTTCAACTGCCTCTTCATGGCCAGCGTGTGGTAAGAGAGAATCATTTCCCACTAACCCCTTCGACATTTTTAAAAATCCATATTTTCTGAAGGTTGGTCTTGTCATGTGAACTGGCTCATTAAGGCCTGTTCTTCCGGTACTGTGATCATCAACATCATTAAATATGTCATGTTGTCCCTTGAAGGCCTTTATCCTTTAAAGATGCTCATAGCACAAAATTCACACATGCAAAGGAATGACGGAATGCATATGGTACAGGTAAAGTCCTACAACAATGAGCTGTGAAGTGGCTGAGTGTGTCTAACAGATAGAGACAATCTTAACAGGCACTGGGTCCCCAGTGATAAGAATTTTGCATACATGTTCTTACCACATTTAGCATTACATGTGCTTGCCGCTGCCTAGAAGTGTCTGCAGTGGCTAATGGGTAAAGAACTTGGAAAGCAATTTTACAGATGGGAAACTGCCAATGAAAGGCTGGCACATCAACAATGACTCGTATTACCATTCCGCCTCTGTGATTGCCGGAATCACCGGGGCATTACAACCCCGGTGACCCGGTAATTCCGGAGGCAGAATTCTGTTAATCCCCATTCCCATGGAGTCACAGAGGACTCCATGGGAATGGGGAAGTGTAAACACCGGCACCATGATGTAATGGTGCCGGTGTTTCCATGTCCGCCTGCAGGCGGGTGGTGTTAAACCCGCCAGGTCAGACCTGGAGGGAGTGACACCTCCCGCCTGCAGGACTCTTAATCAGCCGGTCCGGAAAGAACGGTGGTGGTGGATTTACCACCACCGTTCTTTCTGGACCGTCAGGGTCATAATGAGGCCCAATGTCTACTGTCAAAGATGTGACTTTATACGTTTCCTAAATTGAGGCACGAGAGCTGAATTCTGCTCTTACATATTCACTGGGTGATCACCAGCTCACCACGAAATACTTTGAATGCAAATTAGTATCTAGGTTCCTCAGAAACCAAGTAAATTCTGTGGAATTCCAACAGGTTGTTGTACTGTGTGGGGCATAGGTCCGAAAAACCTGCAAAACTAAAGATGTGCATGGTAGTAGCCTAGAAAAATGGTGGGGCGAGTCCTTAATTTGTCCATGCAGGAATCCTTTCATAGTTGTGGGTTGGATTGCATTGGGTTCTGGGGGATCTATAATACCATGCATTATACATTCTGAGTGCATTCTTTCATCCTAGAAAAGAATGTTTGTTTGTTTGTTTGTTTTATTCAATTATAATGCGCGGCAGACCCGAAGGTAACCGGGCGCAACAGTAAAGAAAATGCAAAGCTTAAGTTACAGGGTAGCATCGGTTACATACAAAGTACAGGATACAAATACAGATATCACAGGTAGTAGGCAATTATAATTTACAAAAGGCAGAGATGGTTACAAAGTATAGTAGGGACAGTATATGTACCATGACCATGTGGGCAGAGTGAGGAGGTCCATAGGATCAAAAGAGCAGGGTAGTGAAATGTAAATACTAGGGTTGCCTGGGGATAATTGTCCACCAATGGGCTAATCATTGGCAGACCTCAACAGGTTGATGTAGTTGGTTCTGAATTTCAGAAAGGGCTGTTCCTCACGTAGAGGGTTTGGCAGTGAGTTCCATAATTGGGCTGCTTGAACCTGGAAGCTACTACCCCCCGCCTTAGTTAGCCTAAATTTTGGATTGATGAGGCTATTGGCATTTGCGGTTCTAGCTGGGCGCGTATGGGTTATTTTTATGAATTTATTGGTGAGATAGCTCGGAGCGGCATTGTTTAGGGCTTTGTGAACCGAGGACGCAACTTTTAGGTGGATTTTGTTTCGGGTGGACAGCCAGTTATTTTGGCGTCTGATCTTTGAAATATGCGATCTTTTAGAGATACCAAGGGCGGCTTGCAGGGAGTTGTTTTGTAGAATTTGAAGTCAGTGGGTGATGGATTTATTCGCTCCAATGTAGAGGGCATTACAATTGTCGAGCCTCGAGAGGATTAGTGCTCTCGCTAAGATGAGGCAGTTGTTGTCAGAGAGAAAGTGCTTGCCTGCTCTGATAAGCTTACAGGTGTAAGCGGTAGCCGATGCCAAGGACTTCACCTGTTTGTCGAAAGAAAGGGTGGCATCCAGATAGAATCCAAGTGTTTTCACATCTTTAGACACCCTGATGATATTGCCATCAATTTCAAATGAGGTGTAGTCCTGGCTAAGTTTTTTAAGGTTAGAGTGCGTCCCCAGGATGATAAGCTCTGTTTTATCATCGTTCAGGCATAGACCGTGGGTTGCCATCCATGCCTGGACGATGACATACACGCTGTTTACCAAGGCCAAATCCTTACCATAATCCCCGGAAAGTGGGAGGAGAATCTGGGTATCATCTGCATAGTTGGTGTAGGTGATACCGAGAAGGTCCAGATCATCGAAAAGGGTCTTGGTAAATATGTTGTACAGAGTTGGGGAGACACACAAACCCTGAGGAACCCCACACAGGATGGGGATTGGGTCAGCCACTGCTGATGGGGAGAATACCCTCATGGTCCTATCGCTGAGAAAGGATTTGACCCAGGTTATCGCCTCTCTGGAGAAATGTGCAGCAGAGTCTAAGTGGCTGCAAAGTACCCCATGGTCCACGAGGTCAAATGCTGCCGAAAGGTCCAGCAGCAAGAGGAGAACCATTTTTTTTCTTTATCTCTTAGTTCGTCTATTTGTGCCTTCAGGTCATTGAGGGCAGTCTCTGTGCCGTTTTGAGGACGGAATCCTGATTGGCGCTCTACTAGGAGTTTGTGTTGTTCCAGAAAACCTTGAATTTGATTATAGGCAATCTTAACCAAAATCTTAAGCAGAAAGGGGACTGTCGTAATGGGGCGGTAGTTCGTAGGTATGAGAGGGTCTAGCGTTTCCTTTTTAAGCAGTGGTAGTACCCAGGATTGTTTTAGATTGGTAGGCACTGTACCGCACGTGAATGAGTTCACAAGTTTTGCAATAAACGGGGAAAGATCCCTAGCAGCATCTTTTATGAGCTGGACCGGGCAGGTATCACCCTGACAGTTTGATGGCTTTAGAGAGAGGATGACTTTTTCCACCTCAAGGATGGAGGTTTTAGAGAACGTAAATCGTGTAGCTGGGTCCTGTACCTTTAGAGCAGGGTCTATAGTTGGGTTGTTAGTCTTGGGTGGCTGTGTAAGGGAGGCTTTCTTTTTGGCTATTTTTGTTTGGAGTAAGGAGATTTTGTTTGATAAGGCTTGCTGGATATCGGAGCACCAAGTTTTATCTTTGGAGCATATTTCTGGAATGGGGATGGGTGACTCTAGTTCCCTGAGGATGGTGAACAGTTCTCGCATGCTTGAATTGGCATTGGCAATATGCATATTGAATGAGTTTTGTTTGGCCAAATAGATTTCTTTTTTATAATGGGAGGAGATTTCTGTTAATTTCATTTTATGATCTTCTGAAGGGGTAAGCCTCCATGCTGTTTCGCAACTCCTCTTGAGTAGTCGCAAATCCTTTAGTTCAGGAGTAAACCATTTGTTTAGGTGAGATTTAGGTTTACTTTGTCTAAGTTTCAGAGGTGCGATATTGTCAATGGTAGTTAACATAATTTTGTTATATTCATGTGTGCATACAATGCATTAAATATATTATTAACATAAGTTGGTACAAATCCCATAACATTCATTGAGTACATCATTTTTTGAAATACCGTATCAGCAATTGAATTAGCATAAGGAATGGGATATGTACAATGTGTAAACCTGCCTATCTTTATTTGTATTGTTTTTAAATGTCTTCATGACTTGGCCATGGCCTATCTTTCTGCTTTAATTTCCTTTCATTCTCCTTCCCGTACTCTCCTTCCCAAAGTCTCCATTACAGAGGTCGAGAAAGTCATACTGGGTCTTAAACCATCCAACCGTAAGGGTGACCAATGCCCTGCACAACTTATTAAGGATGCCGCTGGAGAACTAGCACCCTTCATTACCAAGCTTATCAATGCTTCTCTTACATCCGGCACGATGCCTAGCAACCTTAAGGAATCCTGGGTACTCCCACTCCTTAAGAAGCAAACGCTAGACCCGACCATTCCAACTAACTACAGTCCTATAACCACCGTGCCATTCCTGTTGAAAGTTTTAGACAAAGTCGCATACATCCAAATCCAGAACTTCCTAGAAATCAACCACCTATTAGGCTCCCGTCAATCTGGTTTCAGGCCATTACATGGCACAGAAACTGCACTCATCGATCTTAAAGCCCAAATAGACAAACTAAGAGACAAAAGCAAACCTGCATTACTCCTCCTCCTTGACCTGTCGGCGGCTTTCGACTTAGTGGATCATAACGTTTTATGTAGCCACTTGGACTCAGCTGCCCACTTTTCAAGCGAGGCAATAGCGTGGATACAATAATTCCTTAGCGACCGAACCATGAGGGTTTTCTCGCCATCTGCAGCTGCCGACCGTATCCCCATCATTTGCGGGGTACCCTAGGGTTCATGTGTCTCTCCAACCCTGTATAATATTTTCACCAAGCCCCGGTTTGATGATTTGCTCCATCTGGGTATCACCTACACTAATTATGCAGACGATACCCAGATCCTCCTACCACTTACTGGGGACTATAGCACAGATTTAGCTTTGGCGAATAGAATTTGCAGCATCGTTCAGGCATGGATGGCCACGCATGGCCTCTGTCTGAACGATGACAAAACAGAACTTCTCACTAGACTTGGCACGGAATACTCATCCTTCATCATCGATGGGAACCTAATTAAGGTTGCCAAGGAAGTAAAAACATTAGGTTTTTGCTTAGATTCCACTCTTCATTCTCTAAACAGGTCAACACTCTAGCCTCCTCTACAGCATATAGATGCAAATTAATTAGAGCCAGTAAACAATTCCTCTCATCTAACAGCTGTATGATCCTAGCCAGAGCCCTCATTATATCCAAAATAGTCTACTGTAACGCCCTATACATTGGAGCTAACAAATACATTATTAACAAACTACAGATACTCCAAAATAATGCCATTAGAGACACACTCAATATCTCCAGGAAAGAACATATCTCTGATACTAGAAGGAAGCACAAGTGGATATCTACACATGAGAAAATCAAACTAAAAACAGGATCCCTTATCCATAAATGCCTAAACAATAAATCACCACAATATCTAATATAAAGATTCTCTAGGAAATCATATACTAGACCTACGAGACTAGTAAATTCCAACTGCCTACAGGTGCCTCGATTTAATCTATCCACCATTGGGGGCACCAGCTTCCCAGTTAAAGCAGCTCAACTGTGGAACTCACTACCTACCTCACTTATAATGGACCAAACCTTCACTAAATTTGGGCAATAACTGTACCCTTGTAAATAACTGTATATCTTCCTTTATATAGACTATCTGTATTTCTCTACTACGGTTTACTGTTTGTACATATAATGAATAACTTCTAGACTCGTTTTTTTCTGATACCTCTGTAACTAATGTAACCTGTGTACTAAGCTGTATGACGTCTTACTGCTTGCGCCCTGATACCCTCCGGTCTGGCGCGCCTAATACATTTTAAACAAACAAACAAACTCTCTGGTCGCACTCCCAGTTCGTTTTGACAGTTCCCGTCTCCCCTTGTGCTACATCCAGTTTCCACTCTTTCTTCCTTCTGGTACCTAATTCCTGGAGCACACTTTCTCTTGCCCTTCTATCTCGTTCTTCTTTTTTTTCAATTTGTAGTTGTCATTTGAAATATCATCTCTTTAAATCTATATCCTCATTCATTTTGATCACAAGCATTTTGAGCCTCAATATTGTACCAGTTCTGTTAGCTCAGTGCTTTTGTGAAAGCGCTTAATACATGCAAATGTGTCAAAGTGTAAACCTACCTGATCCATTGTCAGCAAGATTCAGTATCAGTGGGTCTCCTTTTTCGGGATCAATAATGGCTGTCACATTTGCCCCAACAACAGGTAGGAACCCTTGGCTGACCTCTGCGTACACAACCATGGGGTTAGGGTAAGCGGTTGTATCTTGATTCATGTGGGCCTTTACAGTAATGGGGGGCACATTGTTGTTGGCCGCCCGAGAGGTCACTGTTATACCCAAAGCCTGAGCGGACGTGTATGTATTGCACAGCTTGTACTTCCAAATCCCAGCCTGCAAATAAAAACACATTTGTTTTATGTCAACGGTGTGCTTATTTTATTGACATCCTTTTATGAAATAATGCATATCTTGGTTTGAAAGAGCGTTGTAATCTCAGTAAATACAAGTGAAAACATTGACAACGCTAATAATGAATGAGTGTAGACATGAATGAAGAAGAGCAATGAAGTATGGCCAGCATCTGCTGGAAGACTGGTGCACTTAATTGCCAGTTACCAACACTCACTGGGTGGTGTAGCAGGAGCGAAAAGGAATGCTTTGTTGTTTTATCTGAAATTGTAAAGGTCATCAATGTGGTCTCTTGGCGCTGAAATAGTCAACACATACATTAAGCAAATGACAGTTTGCACATTATGGAGCTAAGGATTTAGCAGGGCAAGGAGTTTTCACAGTGGTCTTTCATAGCCCTGTATAGAGACCGTTACAAAGGACGTTTGCACAAAGAGAAGGCAGCCCGTTTTTTGTATAGAATTTATTTTTATGGGATTGAAAATAGCTCAGGCTCTCAAGGAATACGGAGGGCATATTTCCTGAATGTGTCGTCGTGGTAATGGTGCCACTCTCCCTCTCTGGATTACATACAGGGCCTTGAAGTCCATCAGACGCTCGACTGGGGGCTTGCATAACTGAATCAGGTGTTTCGTGTTTTAACCCATTGGGATTGACTAACAATGTTAACTAATTAAGACAAATAAAGTAACATTTACTACAAATATTACATAAACATTTTTTAAAGAAAGGGACTCACATAGTTCAAAGAAAAAAAAACATTGCTAGACATTTCTCTATAATTTGAAAAAAAAGAATTAAAAAAGAGCACACATGCAGTTTTGACAAACCTATTGTTCCAAATACATAAATAAAAATCTTACAGGAAAATGTACTGATCATAGAGATTACTTGCAGAAATAAATATAATGTAAGGGCACAAACAACAAAACATCAATTCATAAAAAAGGTTATCACAAAAATATGTTCTCATTCGTTATTTAAAATGAAAAACGGATCAGGAAAACGGGGTGTTGCAATGTGGACGTGCAGCAGCCCAAACAACCAGAAACTAATAATGCACAATGTGACAAAAATCAAATGACACTTGGTAAAGTGCACGAGACAATTAAAATGCTAAAGTATCTTCGACTATCCTAAACGGTTTGGCAAAAATGTCAAACAATCTCTATACACCGATAAAAATAATACACATCTAAAGATACAATACTAAATGTGAAAAGGAAGACAAATAACATACAAAAAGGGAATACTAAAAAGGGACTGTAGACTATTAGTAACCTAAAATCTACTCAACATGTTTCTGTTCTTGAATCATTTAATTGAAGAACATTCCTCAGGAACATCACATATAGTCACTATTGAATTGAGCTACTAATGGTACCCAAAACATTTTTCACCCCCAACATAATGGTTAGTTTTTCTGTATTTCTAAGCATCTCCTCATACCCACACTGTAAAACAACAAAAGAAATAGCCATTAATGCTATATGTTGGTTACCTCAAGGGGTTAACTACTCTTAAATCACCCCAGCAAGTGGTATAAATAAGTTATTACTTCTCTGGGATTTGGGGGCCGGTTTCTCTTAACAATAACCGCTGGTATTACTTCGATACACAATAAAGTGCAATCAGAAACCATCCCTATGTGCACCATTTACAATGCCTAAACAGACTCTTGACCATTACTCGGTAAATACACTCACCAGGTCCCACATTCTGAATGATGTTCACTTTATTCAATCCACTTTTATATTACTGTTGACCATGTCCAGCTTCCCACAGAAAATCACTGTGTTCACAATCTAGGGAAAGCCAAAGGATAATGGGCCGCATTACACGGTAGGCGGTAACCATGGCGCTATTAGCGCCATGGTTGCCACCAGTATTTTACCGTGTCGGCCTTGGTGGATGGTGGAATTACCGCCCTACTCCAAGATGAGCGGGGGCGGTAATTCCCCATTCACCAAGGCACTTTCCCATTCCCATTTTTGCCCCCATAAGGCATAATGGGAATGGGGAAGGAGCTAATTACGGTACCGCAAATTGCGGTGCCGTAATTAGCACCGAGGTCCCTTTGCGGCACCCTACTTTAACGGCTGGTAAAACCAGCCGTTAAGGACGGGTCCCGCAAAGGGAACTCGTAGTAAGGCGGTAAGGGTTTCCTACAGACCCTCTTGTGATCTAAGTATGGAGTAGGAGTACCATGTTCCAGAATGGCAATATTATGAATGGCAGCATGCAGTGGAAGATATCACAGCCCTCCTCTTTGTAAAATGCCTAGGTGAACAGACACCAAGTATAGTCACTAGCGCTACTCATGCGCGATCTGTATCCTTGCCTGCCTTATAACATACCCCCTAGTTATGACCACGCTACAAGCACTGTGTATACTGTGTATATTGCTCAAAGAGTAATAATGACTAACTCCAACACCCAAAGTGTCTAGTCACGTCAAGAAATCAAAGCTTATCAACGTGGTGGTGAACCTAAATGTGTAAATGCAAAAAACGCAGTTGCTACCTTAGGTATGAATCCAAAGTGAACTGCTTCATTGGTATGCTGTCTCTGGATAGGTGACATACTCAGTGTAGGGATTTAATTCACTGTATCCATAAAAACGACATGTCTGTTTTCTCTTTTACGCTAGTTTACCTTGGCGGTCATTTTTGCTTTGGTAAAGTTCTGCACAATGTCAATTATTTATGCGGGTAGAGAACTGAGTAGCCATCTGAGTAGGCATCCCCATACCAGCCTACATCACCTGCAGGATCACAAAGGTAACCAGATGTAGTTAGGCAAACACTCCTAGCAATGTCACCTATCTCGATCAAGATCCTAGGGAGGTATTATTTAATTTTGTGCCATTCCACGGCCTCGTTGAGACCTATTGATTTGCTCTTGGCAAGGAAGATAAGTTCCTCTTCTCTTTTAAAGAGTTTATCTTCTCTTGCTTTATGTTCGTATCCCTCAATACTCTGAATTATGGTCCAATGGAACTCTTCCCAACCATGCTGTTTCTCTGAAATGAGTTTTGCTTCAATGGTTTATTTAATCCAATATCAATCATTTGGCTTTTGCTGGTGAGTTTGCACACGCCACATTTCCCACAAGAGTGGTGGCCAACAATGCCCTGCAAACCCTATGTTGAGAGTACAGTAGGAGTAGTCCTTCTTGTTTGTTGGAGCTGACTTTTACTGATGAGTTTGCCAATGCTTGCGCTTTTGCAGTAGGCAACAATCAGTCATTTGAGCTGTGTCTCTGTTTCTTCCAGAATTTTCCAATGTTTACAGATATTACTGCTTATTCTTAAATTCATATGTGTAAAAGTGGACACGCATACCAGGCGGATGCTGGTGTCTTTTTTCAGTTTTGCATCTCTATGGTTTTCATGAGCAAGTTTGGCAACCTTCTTGACCAGTTTCTTTGAATATCCTCTTTTTCGTAGTCTGTTAGAGAGAACGGAAGCCCCTTCCTCAAAAGATTCTTTAGTGCTACTGTTCCTCTTTAAACGTAAAACCTGCCAAAACAGGAGATTATCCCATTGATGTTCAATATGATGGCTAGTATATGCCAGTAATGAATTCTTGTCTGTTGGTTTATGATAGAGTTTAACCAACAATTGCCCTTCCTGATGGTATATTGTGATATCCAAAAGGTTAGTCTGGTCATTACTTTGGATTTTAGTGAATTTAAGGTGGTGGTTTTGATTATTAAACCAAATAAAGAATTCCTCTGCAGACACAGCTGTCCCTTCCCATATGACCAAGAAGTCATCTATGTATCTGGTCGAATGTTTAATTTGGCCTTTAAAAGTATTACCATCTGCATATATTGTACGTTTTTTTAGAAACTCTCTACATATAGATCCGCCACACCATTGTGGCCCCCATTGCGGTCCCCTCAATTTGGTGGTAAAACGGCCCCAAAAATGCCAAATAATTGTATGTGAGCGCAACCTCCACACACCACATGATGAATGTATTAGGGACTGCATCTCCATCTGTTCTATTCCAGAGAGCTTCTTCCAATACCTCTAGAGTGGCTTGTTGGGGACTGCTGCTATATAGTGATACTAGATATAACCCCAATAACAAATTCTTATTGAGATCAAAAGCAAGATGTTCAAATTTCTTAATGGCATCAGTGGGATCCTTGAGAAAAGAAACCATCTTCCCAACAAATGAAACTAAGTATTTCAGGCAGAATAATACATTTGAGAGAATTGAGACTTAGGAAGGATCCCTCAAATTTGAACCGTGAGAAAACATTTCCCTATATAAAAGAGGGCTATCGCAACAAGTCACTGTACCAACCTCCCAGTCCTAACAATAAAAACCAGAGAGTAAGATTTCGGGACAGCTCGTATAGTACAAGCGAGGATAGGAGTGGGAGGGAAGACATGGGTGAAGGACCATCTACTCGTAGTCTACCAAACAGAGGAAGAGGTCAAAGTAATAGACGTATGGGACAAGGAAACAGAAGCAGGAACAGACATTTTTTATACCAGGGCAACCATCGAAAGGTGAGTGGGAAGGCGAGAAGAGACAGACAAAGATAATTATATGACATATGTGATTCCATAAGCCTAACACCGGCAAATATCGTACAAATAACCCTAATATTGGACCAAGCAATTATACAAAAGACGAAATAATCAGAACCATTCAACAACTAGCTTACTTATGAAATTTTTATTTGTAAGTAAATATATGGTAATATGGTAATATCGTATTATGGGTAACTATCTATAATTTTCAAAATCATGTTAATAACTGGAGCAATTATAATCAGATATCGCTCCTCAGGTTGCAAATCATTCAAATTAGATGCAACGGATAAATACACGCTTTCAAGAGATGCTAATTTTTAAGATGAATGCAAAATGTCATATTCACTGATGTACAGCAAGCACTAGTAATGTTTTCTTTGTTTTTCCTTTCATTTCTATGCATTTTCTTTCTTATTTATTTTTCAAACATAGTTTTTGAACTAAATACCAGAAATATGTGATAAAATTTGAATTTGCCTTTATTTAGAAATTGTTATTGAGTAAACATTTAGCCCCAGAGAAAAACATGTGAGTGGTTGGTTCTCAAATTCTCCCACAGTACGAAACATATGTAGACAATTAATACAGTCAGATAGCATAGTGAGTAGAGCACTCGCTTTGATATCCGTGCAGAGCCTGCTGATGCAGGTTCGAATCCCTGCAGGGCCAAACTCGGCCTTTCATCCTTCCGAAGTCACTAAATGAGCACCACACACCGTGGGAAATAAACAGCGCTCAGATGCTTGAGGGTTCATAGCGCTATATAAATAACAATCAATCAATACATTAATTAAGTAACTCAGGAAAGAATATGTTTTCTTTGGAAAGGGAAATGTCACACATATATGATCACATATATATATATTGGTTTTGGTTCTTTATTTGTAACTCTGTACAACCATGTTTAAAAACTACTTATTAAAAATAAATCTACTGTGTTTTTAATGTTCTTCTTTTTAATTTTCTTCTTCCACCTACAAGCAATAAACACACAACAAATGTTTCTAATTAATGAATCAATATTAACCCAACGCAGGACTCCCTTTGTCACTCCTGTGATTTAAACTAGGAAATATAACATTATGCAACGGATTACAATATATAATAGTGGTAATCACTGCTTTTATTCAAATTAACCATGTGACCATCTTTAAAATTAAAATAAGAATAAAGTTAACATTGGCCCATTTTATTATGTTGTATCAGCTACAACATATGTTTTGCATGTCATTTCCTTAGAATAAATCAAAATGCAAGATGGTGATCTAAGATGTTGCTACTCATTTGCCCTTTAGAAAATAATCCTCTTTTTATTGATGGACGATGGAGTTGAATAAAAAACAGAATCTCCTTCAAATACAAATATTTATTTTAAACTTTACATGCTGAACATAAGGATCCACCATAAAATATCAGAGTTAGAAAGGACAACGTCCATGGTGGGTTGGCCACTTGCCTTTGGATGATGAATCTTATTCAATAATTCAAGTGTTGCTAAATCTAGATTGTTTGGCAACATTCAACTTCAGAAATGACAAATTAATGCAGTACATTATGTTTTGTAGTTAGTATGGGAACTCAGTACCCATGCCTTGCTTTGAAAATTCAGTGGTCTTCGTATATTTTCATTCTGAGCAGGAGAGATGGACTTGAGATTTTCAGTCTTAAAAAGTGGCAGGCTGCTGCATTCTGTAAAATCTGTAGGTGAGCTGGTAATAAACTATTTAGGCATCCCTAGAAAAATACTATTGCTGTACTCCAAATGGGATAGAACTAAAGCTAAGATTGCTTGAATTGTACCTAGAATAATACAAATATGGAAATACTCAATTTATAATGTTCATGAAGTAAAAGACCTTTTAGCTATTGCGCACACATGATGTCTCATGGTCAGACATTCATTGATTTGATTTCATAGTTATTCGCTATAAATTAAGATTGGATTCACGCCCCACTTGCATGAACTACAGATCTAATGGGCAGGCACCAGCAGGCTCATCCTCCTCTAAAATCTCGACTTTGTTTGGGTGCATCTTTAAATTTAGTTTTCTGCATTCAATTGTTTATTGCCATAAGACAACTAACAAACTATTCCTTATATCCACATACACTGGGCTAAACTGTAAGGTCAGCTGATTATCATTGATATAAATTCACACCTTTAAATCAAATTATCTAATTAGTTTGATCAGCAAGATTAAACATGTTTTAAATTGTGTTGACAGGGCTTATCCCTAAGATATTCCACCGTCTAATTGCCAGATGTTGGGGTGAAACAGGGTATCAGGACTTCATTCTGACATCCTGAAAGAAAGATTTTATTCCCATTCATGATCATCCCTAACATCCAATATTCTGAGGTCTGGTAAGCAGGATGATATTGCTGAAGGAATTAAAGTCTGCTGACAGACCTTACAGAACCAGCATCTTGTCACCTTCATGGTCAACGTCCCATCTCAAGTCATCTAGAATATCTGTCACTCTTGGTTGTGTCCCATGAAGATGCTGTCATGGGCTACACGGCGCACTTACCTGGGTTCTTATGGCACAGATGAAAGTGGCTTCCAGTCCGTGGAAACCATGGTGTCTGGCCTTCCCGTGTTGCCTCAGACGGCCATCTTGGCAGGACAATGTTGTGCCTTGACCACACTCAAATTGGCCACCCTTTCAGTTCCAGCACCGTCATGAACACGGAAGCCCAACCTAACTTCAGCACATGGTGGTTGCATGAAATACTCGTTGGAACGCTTCAGGTAACACTGCACCTGCAGTTGACGTTCTTGTTTTCTGTTCTTTGTTCCTGACTATGTTCCTCTTCTGCCTTCCTGTGTCCCATTTCCCATACCCCCTGTTTCCTTGTGTTTCCTTCTTTTATTTATTTATTTATTTATTTGTTATCATTTATATAGCGCACAGCAGCCCTGAGGCATTGTGGCGCTGTTACAGTGAACATATCTGGTTACAGTGAGTATAACAGTCAGACAGATACATGCAGTGAACAAACTTAATTACAGGCGGTCTGTTTGGTTATGCATACTTAGTTACAGTCAATACAGGGGCGGAGCGTAGGAGTTAAAGCTTGAAGGGCGTTGGGCAAGGCGTTCCATAGTTTCGGGGCTAGGTGGGGGAAGCCTATACCCCCTGCTTTGGCTTTTTTGATGGGTGGGATGCGCAGTCGGTTAGCGTGGTGTGCTCTTTTGGGGGGTGCAGAAGTGTCTCTGTTGATGGTTTCGGATAGGTAAGAGGGGGCAGAAAGGCTAAGGCATTTGAGTTACGGTAAGAGTCTTGAATGTAATTCTTTCCTTAACTGGGAGCCAATGGGCATCTCGTCTGGCTTGTGTGATGTGGGTTCTTTTGGGGATGCTGAGTGCTGCTCTGAGCGCGTTAATCTGGACAATTTGGAGTTGGTTTAGAGATTTAGCTGAGGTGCCTGCAAGGAGCACACTGCAGTAATCTTACTTGGCACCAATAATGGTTTTTCATTATGAGTCCTGGAGTTCTTTCTGTCATCCTCATCAGTGGATCAGAAGGCTGTTTGATCCCGCAGTCTTCATTACACCAGAAGACTATGCTAATTCCTATCATTTTGGAGGTTTTTCTCCATGGGTATTTTTCGTCTGGCTGACTTCTCATGCCTCCTAGGAATCACCCACTACCAATTGTCTTTCAGGTTGGTTGCATGCTGCTGTCCAGGAGTGATCTGCCATATCTTCACGCACAAAGGCATCTGGGACAACCCCAGGTGAGACATGTTGACAGATGCCTAAAAATTGCTTGTAAAGCGTCCAGTAGCATACATGATTCAACAAAATACTGTAACTGTTACCCAATCACGCTCTCTAGGTAAACACAGAGGTTTGAGATTTGTCTAACATTGGCCAGATATGAAGGGTTGTTTGAGACTTTTTTAGGGCTTGACCTCTAATTATCAGTGACTAATATGTTTCCTTAATACATATGTTTGTATTGAGTAAAAGCACATTTGTGACTCAGCCAACACTTGTTTTGACCATGGCAGATCCTCTGCAGGGCAATGAAAATGGTATGTAGATATCACCAAACTTGATACTTCTTTCATCAACACAAATAGCTGGTTAAGAACTTGTTCCAGGTATAAACAAATATACCTCTCAAAGTTTCTTGGAGATTAGTAGTCGTTCTGAATGCATTGCATGTGCTTCCCCTAGGGGCAAACAATACTTTAATGTCTTCATCGCTCGAGAGTAGGTATAAAGTGGCTGAAATAATCTCAAGAACCTCCTGGAAATCGTGAAGACTATAACTGAAAGGGAGTGCTATTCTGTGGTACGTATGTATGTATGTATACCGATTTATAAAGCGCGGCCAAGGCCCGAAGGCTTCTGGGCGCTAGCGGAAACCGGATGGAAGCAAGCACAAATTATGCCCTAAACAAGAAAGTTTTCAGCAGTTTCCTAAACCCAAAAAGGTCAAAGACTTCATGTAGCGGCTGTGGAAGAGTTCCACAGCCTGGGCGCTATTACAGAAAAAGAGCGTCCCCCAGATCTGGACTTGTGGAACCATTAGGAGGTTTTTGTGAGCGCATCCTACGGGAGGGTATGTAAGCCTTCATTTTTTACTGCAAGAACATTGGGCCGACTGAGTGGATAGCAGGATGAACAATGCAGAGGATTTAAAAATCAAAGGATTTAAAAATCTATCCGTCTAATGACTGGCAGCCAGTGAAGCTCAGCAAGCCGTAGAGCAGAACTAGCCAGCCAAGGTATGCCAAGCGCCAGACGGGCAGCTTAGTTTTGGAAAGTTTGTAATCTTTGAATCAATAAGTCAGGCTGGCCTAGGTAGATACTATTACAGTAATCTATTGAGCCCATAATAGAAGATGTAACAGCTATAGTGGGGCAGGAGGATGGAAGGAATGGTAGAACGTTCCTAAGTATTTTCATCTGAGATAGCCTGCACTACAGACTGAGGCAATCTGGGCCTCTCGTGAACCTGAAGGGAGCAGTTTAATCTATAAACCTTTCACCACTGCGCAAGGAATCGGAATCGTACCAAGCGACTCAGGCCAATAATTAGAGTTCTAGACTATGAGAGGGTCGGAGGTGCAAGACACCAAGCCCTCTGTTTTTCTGCCGTTTAGTTTCAGCCATTATTCTACCATCCAGGTCCCAATCTCTGAAAGTCGCTCCCTAAATTTACCTGGTGGATCAGAGGATAAGGATCTGAGGCAGAAAACTAGCTGAGTATCCTAAGTATAAGTGTAAAAATAAACGCCATGAGCAGAGATAAGATCTGCAAGGGGCGGAGATAAACATTAAATAGAAGAGGAGACACGGAGGAACCTGGGGAACTCCACAGGGAACCGACGTAGTGGATGACAAAAAATGAAACAGCAAAACCATTTGTTGTAATTCTGAAATAAATGAGGTGAACCATGCCAAAGGTGCTCCTGCTAATCCTCCCTGTCTCAGCCTCTGAATAAGAATAGAATGAGCTATTGTACCGAAAGCCGCGGAAGCCAAAGAAGGAAAGGTGTCCACCCAGGCACAACACAGAAAACAAACTCCATGAAACAAAAATCCTATTTTGTGCTATGCTCAGGAGCTGTAAAAGCAAATCTTAGCATGTACAACTGGAAAGTTCATTACAAATATTCAGCATTGGTACCAGTATACTCAAAGCAGGACATACCGAGAGCACACAAAACAAAGAACAGGAAATTAAGTGCTTCTCATATAGTTATGCATTGTGACTTTTCGGTGTTGACCACCAAGCAAAGATATCACTGCATCCCAAGTTGTCCGCCTTGCCGTTATAGAAAATGGTACATTTTGCAGTGAAAAACATTTGGTATTGATTATCACAGTAGCAACACAATTTCTCTGGCAGTAGCCCATGTCACGACAGAAGAAAAATAAATACATTGAAAACCATCCGCACACAGGTAAATCCCAGGGTGTGAGTGGCTCTCACCCCATCTAAAGATGGTGGGCTGACAAGGAGGATAACGCCCCACAGCCCTTGCCGAGGCCCTCGCTTGCACTGGCCTATTTAAGCAAGGGCTGGCGGGCTGTTACCGGCCATTTCAGCCCCCCGCCGTGTGGGTGACAGCTACATAAATATCTTTGCACAACTCTTTAGAATTATGTGCACTATCAAGGTCCCAGCAAACAATTCCCACAGTAATTAACAATCTGGTGGAAAGGGATTTGCTTGGCTCTCACAAGAATCCACTATTAGCTGCTTCTAATAGTGTCCACCCTGATTTACGTACCATTCAGTGCCTTCCCAAACATCAAATAGAACCCTGTTTCATAAAAGTCTTACTATTAAACAGATGGTCTTCCGTTCAACAGATCTACTTTTAGCCTGGGTCCTTCTGTTTATTACCCTACATTAGTTCACAGATTATTCCCATGATCTCTTTGATATGATGCAATTGCAATGTTTTATTATTTTGCTCAACCACACCCCTAAACAGCATCGAGGCACCCACTTCATTCTTAAAATCAAATAACCAAAGGTTTAGAGCACTCACATATTCTTTAATGTTGGTTGCTACCTTTATAATGCACATACTCACACTCTGTAACATCATAGCATTTACTAACACTAAGACCACCCATTTCCGAACCCGAGTCTTGTTGCATTTTTGCCGACATTGCAGCTGAGGCCTACGTTGATTTCCATTTACTAAGGTGGATAAGACCTCTTCTTTCCAACTAAAAATGTTAAGAAAACTCTTTTCCTACCTTGCAAAACCCTAAGAAATTCAAGCTATCCTGGCTGAGGTCCAGTTTTAATGATTTGATGTCAACTGCATTTATCGAGGAGCCCAAAATAACTTATTGCCAGGTTTAAGCAACTTTGAAAGGTGCCTGCTAGCCTTTTCTCTAGAACCCATGGCATAAACCTATTTCCCCCATTTTAACCACCTGCCAAGGGGAAAAACGAAAGGAACAAAAAAAAGAAGGATCTCCGGTGCATGATGCTGCATTGGGTAGGGATACATCATACAAGAGAAAGAATGTTGGGGCGCGGCACAAATGGTGCGCCATTAAGGACAGCTGGAGCCCAACCCTCACATTGTAAAACAGGCACGGATACCACCAAACTCGCTACGGGCACCGCCATCCACGAGTTAGCTTTTACTGGCCGATTACGAGGTAAACGGGCAGGTAATTGCCCATTCGCGGATGGCTGGTATTACCGGGCTCCCCATCCCCATTCTGCCCCATAGGGCAGAATGGGGGTTGGGGAGCATAAATGCACTGGCACCGTTAATAACGGTGGCGGTACATCCGCTGGTTTTGCCCGCGGGTGGCACACAGCCCGCCAGGTCAGACCTGGCGGGCTGTCAGGCACCCGCAAGCAAAACTCGTAATTTGGTGGTACCATGCCAACGGTGCCGGTGCCATACCGGCACCGTTGGTGCCATACCGCCAAAGTCATAATGAGCCCCACTGTGTGGTACAGACTTATACCAAAGGTGAGATTGTGCTTACACCTGTAGTCTTAATTGTGTGTAGTGTTCCCAAAGGGTACTGCACAGGATTATTCCTAGTACGAGTATGACTGTGTTTCACCAAACAATTTTCAGTTTCTCGGTTTAAAAAAGCTGACTAGGTGGAAAGGCTTTTAACAGTTTAGTTCCTTTGTTATGGAACATCTGGATTAGGTCAATAAACAAGTAAAGTCCTATTTCAGATTGGCTCTTTCAGATACTGGCGTAACATCCACAACACAGCCGGGAGCATAAGCGACAAGAGGCCACTTGTTGGTCGACATTGCATCAGACAAAAACTCTTTAGTTTTGGCTATAAGGTATCGCTAAAATGCCAACTAGAAGCCAAAACTGTTGCTTTGGAGTACAGTTAGGAGGGAGATGGGATGTGAGATGGGGCACACAGCTTTTGGGTGCTGTTTGGTAATTTACTGATCCATTGATTTCCCACGGCATGCTAATTCCTGTGGACATTTCCGGCCACTAACCGCCCAAAACACATCTTGTAAGTTCTTTTGAGCTAGCTTTGTCAAGTAGTACGATCAAATGCGGTGCAGTGAATGCCTACCAGTGTTATTTCCATTGCCACACGTCCATTTTACAAATAGGTTTTTTGTAAAATAAAAAAAGATTGGACCTGGTTTACAAAGAGATTTCAATGGGATTTTCCCATTGAAAAACAAATGTTTTATTGTCGTATAGCTCATTACGAAGTTTCCACGAATTTGCAACAGTTAAAAAAAGATACATTGGGGATTCAAGATGGCCGCCCGCAGGGGATAGATGCGCCGGCGGAGCTCCCGGATCCAGTAACTGCGGAATGCCCACCAACCAGTGACTGAGATAGCAATCACAGCAGTGGACCAGAGCGCAGACATTACTCGGCAAAACAGAACAAATTGGGAGCAGTGCAGCGGTCCATTCCTGGCGACTGCCGCAGCATCGCAGCGCCCAAGGGCCGGGAAGGCTGAGGAAGCCTGGACGCGGCGTCCTGCGGTGCGCCAGTGTTGAGGGAGGAGGAGTCGCAGCGGAGGCCGGGGAGAGCCTGATGGTGCGGCAGAGGAGCGGGTAGCGACCAGCTGCGGGATGGCAGGACCCGCAGAGAGGAGACTTGGCTGGGGTCCGGCGGGCCCAGCAGGGGGCAGAGTGGTGCTCAGCTGGGCTGGTGCACGGAGAGACCCGAGAAGGGTGCTGGCCGCCCGCGGCACTCAGGCTGGGAGCCCCACGGGGAGCTGAAGGCCCCATAAACAACGGAGGAGGTGTGGGGCTGGGAAGGGACCCGGCGGTACGGTGAGGAGTGGTGGAGCCGCCACTGAGAAGGAGCAGAAGGCAGCCCCATTGAGGGTCATGGAAGGTACCGGGCAGCGGTGCCGAAATGGCCCAGCGGGGCTAGCACAGTAGAGGCCTGCTCTCTGTAAAGAAGAGGGCGGGCTGGCAGACGGCTCCACAACAGGCCAGCAAAGTGGGGAAAAAAGAGCAGCGCTAGGCCAACAGCGTGGAGGGGTAGAGGGCGACCCTGGAGGAGTGTCCACTAGTGGCGCCGGTGTGATTGCCCATAGGAGACGGGAAGCTGCGGAGGATCCGAGCCTGAGAAGGGAGGCACTCAAGTAGCACAAAGAACGAGTAGAGCATTCAGAGCTCCCGGAGCCCATTAGCCCCCCCGGTCCCCATCGGGAGAGAGGCTGAGTGCAGGTCTCTCACCACAGAAGGGTCTCTGTCGGATGGCCACTGGGGAGAAGCATACCACCCCACAGCCCAAGGTGGTGGGGAGCATCAAACCGGGCGTCCAGAGAAGTGAACGGCTGAAAGAGGCGCAGCGGGGAGAAGAGTCTTGATAACCCCCTGGAGTGCAAGTAGGGCCGGACCCTGCATCGACATGGCTGCGAAAGCCAAGGAGAAGAGTGGGAGAACGCAGCCAGCCCCAGGAGATGCCCCGGGTACTCGCCCCACCATATGGCCGATGCAGGAGGCGAGGGAGACAGCCAAGACCGCAAGAGAGAACTTAGTGAGAAGTCTCGCCCAAGGATCAGGTTATGGAGAGCAGAGATTCCATCCAACGTAGGAGACGCAAGGGGGGGGCAGAGGGGATGGCCAGAATGTTCCAGCACTTGGGCACCCATAAAAGAGTAAGCCCTTGGGAGAACTAAAGGGTTATGGAAGTAGAGGTACTTTAATCTACTCTTAAGTGGCTAACACATAATGTGAGGGGCCTGAATACCCCCCTCAAGAGGAAAGAATTAGAACAATTCAAGAGAAAAGAGAACCCGGATATTCTGGGATTGCAAGAAACGCATCTTAGACCCAAAGACCAGGAGCGCCTCAAGCTACAGGGGTTTGATCAGATTCTGCACGCATCGGGAGGGAGTAGGTAGGGAGGGGTAGCCCTAGCTATCAAAAACTCGGTGGACTTTAGGATCTCCGACATTATAAGAGACAAGGGGGGGCAGGTATATAATAGTTATAGGGACGTACCAGAGCAGTCTGTACACTCTGGTAGTGGTGTATGCGCCAAATGCAGGTCAGGAGCAGTTTCTGAAGCGGGTCCTAGAAAAATTAGAGGACAGGGCCTGGGGGCAAATCATTTTGTTGGGCGACCTTAACATAGCCTGGGAAAGGGATCGGGACAGGTCAGGGCGCCCGGTACTAGGAGGTGGAGCAGTGATGTCGCCAGAATTAAAAGATAGAATACACAGCACAGGTCTTGTGGGCCGGGTCCGAGAGGTAGTAACGGGTCCCATCGGTATAGCGGATCATAAAGTGGTGTCAATGGTAATGGATTTAGGTCATAGGGAGAGAGGGGTATGGACGTGGAGGTATCTAGGACACCTCCTCGGAGACCCGATAATTAGGCAGGAAATAGAAGATAAGATTAGGAACTTCTTCGAAGCTAAACGAAGGGGGGATACAAGAGAAGAGAAAAGATGGGACGCCTTCAAGGCTACATTGAGGGGGGAACTAATAGCGGTGGCGACCCATAGGGAGAAGCAATTGAAAGCGCTGGAAAGTAGGGCCGGACCCTGCATCGACATGGCTGCGAAAGCCAAGGAGAAGAGTGGGAGAACGCAGCCAGCCCCAGGAGATGCCCCAGGTACTTGCCCCACCGTATGGCCGATGCAGGAGGCGAGGGAGACAGCCAAGACCGCAAGAGAGAACTTAGTGAGACGTCTCGCCCAAGGATCAGGTTATGGAGAGCAGAGATTCCATCCAACGTAGGAGACGCAAGGGGGGGCAGAGGGGATGGCCAGAATGTTCCAGCACTTGGGCACCCATAAAAGAGTAAGCCCTTGGGAGAACTACAGGGTTATGGAAGTAGAGGTACTTTAATCTACTCTTAAGTGGCTAACACATAATGTGAGGGGCCTGAATACCCCCCTCAAGAGGAAAGAATTAGAACAATTCACGAGAAAAGAGAACCCGGATATTCTGGGATTGCAAGAAACGCATCTTAGACCCAAAGACCAGGAGCGCCTCAAGCTACAGGGGTTTGATCAGATTATGCACGCATCGGGAGGGAGTAGGTAGGGAGGGGTAGCCCTAGCTATCAAAAACTCGGTGGACTTTAGGATCTCCGACATTATAAGAGACAAGGGGGGGCAGGTATATAATAGTTATAGGGACGTACCAGAGCAGTCTGTACACTCTGGTAGTGGTGTATGCACCAAATGCAGGTCAGGAGCAGTTTCTGAAGCGGGTCCTAGAAAAATTAGAGGACAGGGCCTGGGGGCAAATCATTTTGTTGGGCGACCTTAACATAGCCTGGGAAAGGGATTGGGACAGGTCAGGGCGCCCGGTACTAGGAGGTGGAGCAGTGATGTCGCCAGAATTAAAAGATAGAATACACAGCACAGGTCTTGTGGGCCGGGTCCGAGAGGCAGTAACGGGTCCCATCGGTATAGCGGATCATAAAGTGGTGTCAATGATAATGGACTTAGGTCATAGGGAGAGAGAGGTATGGACGTGGAGGTATCTAGGACACCTCCTCAGAGACCCGATAATTAGGCAGGAAATAGAAGATAAGATTAGGAACTTCTTCGAAACTAAACGAAGGGGGGATACAAGAGAAGAGACAAGATGGGACGCCTTCAAGGCTACATTGAGGGGGGAACTAATAGCGGTGGCGACCCATAGGGAGAAGCAATTGAAAGCGCTGGAAACGCGATTGGAAGAGGAAGTCTAAACAGCGAGACGGAAAGCAGGGGTGACCGCAACTAGAACCTCTATGAGGGACTATCGCAGGGCGCTAGGACAGTTGGAAGTTCTCCGACCCAAAAAGGCTGAGGGGACCCTTCTAAGGGTTCTTCATCAATATTATGCTAAAGTGAACAAGACAGACACTCTCCTTGCACGCTTATTAAGGGGAGTGAAATCCAGAAACGTGATTACGGCTCTAATAACATCGCCGGGGTGAAAGGGTAACAGAGGCATGGGGGATACGAGAGACATAGTGGCTTTTTACGAATCTCTATACGCGTCAAAGGACCCCCGGGACTGCTCGCAGCTAGCGTTTCTAGATAAGGTGGAGTTGGGAAGGATTGGGAAGGAAGCTTCAGTTCTACTAAGCGGGGAGATCAAAGAGGAGTAAGTAGTGAAGGTGATCAGAGGTTTACCCTTGAATAAGGCACCAGGCCCCGACGGTTTCACAGCAGCCTTCTATAAGACTTTTGCAACTGTACTGGTCCCACGCCTAACTTTCCTTGTCAATACATTCAGGACAACAGGGAAAATAACTCTGTCTATGGAGGAAGCAAGACTGACCCTTGTTCTGAAGCCCAATAAGAACCCTAAGGAGAGAACATCTTATAGACCCATTGCGCTGATTAACATAGACGCCAAGATCTTCACAAAAATATTGGCGAACAGGCTGGAGGGTCTTCTCTCGGATCTGATCCACCTGAACCAGGTGGGGTTTACAAGAGGCCAGCAGACGGCAGACAACATAAGGAGGGTGGCCCACTTAGTGGAAAAGACTCACAGAACAGACACTCCTGCGGTCCTCTTATCATTGGACGCAGAAAAAGCATTTGACCGCGTAGAGTGGTATTTTTTGTTTAAGGTAATGCGAAAGATGGGCATCAGTGGGAATTTTTTGCACATGGTACAGGCCAACTACCAAACACCCACTATGAGAATAGCGGTAAACGGGGATATGTGTAGGTCCTTTAGAGTGAACAGGGGTACTAAACAGGGCTGCCCCCTATCTCCTATGCTTTATGCTATCTAGCTTGAGCCCTTACTGCAGGCAATTAGGGAGGCAGAGGGGATAAAGGGCATTCCGTTTGGGGGAGTATAACAAAAAGTAGCAGCCTGTGCCGATGATATGTTATTAACCCTGACTGCACCAACAGAGTCCATTCGGCTAAGCAGGAACTTATTGGAAGAATTTGGGGAGGTCTCTGGTCTCAAGACTAATTTTGACAAATCGGAGCTCTTGAATCTGACTCTAAGGGTGGAGGATTGGGAATCCCTGAGGGAGACTACCCCATTCACATGGAGTCCGGGGGGAATTAGGTATCTGGGGGTGAAAATCACACCGACTTTGGCAGGGTGGTACCGAGCTAATTACCCACCGTTGTTGAAGGATATCAAACGGGACTTCCGTAAGTGGCAACGGTTAAAATGGTAACCCCTCCGCATTTATTATATCTCTTTCAGGCAATACCTCAGGCAATTCCTACGGGTTTCTTTAAGGAACAGGGATCTTTGACTAGAAATTTCCTGTGGGAAGGGAAAAAAACGCAGGTCAGTAGGCATCTGTTGATGGTTCCTAAACGGGAGGGGTGTCTGGCATTGCCAAATTTTCAACAGTATTATGAGGCAACGCAGTTATGGGTAATCAGGGACTGGCTGCGGGAGGGTGAGGCCACACAAGATAAGCAATGGGTGGCAATGGACAGAGCGGTGGCACACCGCAGCCTGGCGGAGGTCCTGTGGCTCCCAAAACAGCATAGGCCTAAGTATGTGTATGAAAGCACCATCACGAAATTGATGGCGGAGAACTGGGACAAACTGGTGAGGAACAAGGGAATCATGACCTTTCCCTCTCACTTTACACCCCTGTTTCGCAATGGAGAGTTTACCCGAGGGATGGAAGGAGGAGCATTTAAGCAGTGGCAAGAGGGGGGCTGTAGATGGCTGGGCGATATGTTTCGGGGGGGAGGGTTCTCTCCTTTGAGGAAAGTAAGAGGGAGTATGGAGTGAAGGAAGGGGAAAGGCTCTGATACGCGCAGCTACGCCACTGGGTCCTGAATCCCTTGAATAAACAGGCCGCAACAAGGGAAAAGACACGGTTTGAGAGGTTCCTTCTATCTAATGATGGGTCCAAGGGTCTGATATCTAATCTATATAAGATTTTGGACGAAGCAACTGCCAGAAGTCAATGGGCGTATATGCGGTGGTGGGAGCAGGTCTTAGGAAGGGTGATCGAGCGAGAAGAGTGGGAAAGGTTATGGAGGAAAATCCCCAAACTGGTTAAAGCATCTCAGCTGCAGGAAATGTGGTATAAGATCTTGATCGGGTGGCATTATACACCAAGGGAGATTTATCCTACTATCTCTGGGAATTGCTGGCGGGGATGTGGGCTGGAGGGCACGGCGCAGCACATCTGGTGGACATGCCGAAAAATCAGGCCCCTTTGGCTGGAGGTCCAGAGGGCTCAAGAGCAAGCATACGGACCAGGAAGTAGCAGACCCCCAGAGGAGGTCCTTCTAGGAGTTGGGTGGGTTATAGGCGCATGAGAGCCTAAATCCCGGGGGAAGTCGAGGGCGATCCATACAATTGCAGCTATGACAATAATAGCACAGAGATGGAAGAGTAAGGAGGTCCCTCTTCTACAAGACTTGTTGTGGAAACTCTGGGAAATTGTGGTATTTGAATGGGCAACATATGCGAAGGATAACAATCTACAGTCCTTTGCAGGGGACTGGGAGGAAACTTTGGCCTTTCTCAAAGATAACTTCTGGATCGGGTGGTGCCCTCAGCGCCTGCGACTACTGGACTTGCAGTGAGCGTTGGCGAATGATCCATGGAGGTAATGGATTATGGACAAGGAGGAGCCATCCCAGGGGAAAAAGAGGGGGGGGGTCGCTGAGGGGCATTGATTCTCTGTTATATACTTAACAATTTGGAGCGATTGGTCGATGGCGCTAATGGACTACGGACATAACGCAGCAGCCTTAGGGGGGATGGAGGGTGGGAAACGGGGGGGGGAGTTGGGAAATGTTCCTTTTTCTGCGTTGTAAAACCAATAAAAAGAAGTTACAAAAAAAAGATACATCAATAATAACAAAAAAAGGAAAGGAAAAAAGATAATAGACTAGAAATATAAAATATTATAAAATACATATCAAACAGCATAAACTAACAGAAAAATAAAATCAGCATCTTAAAAATTGTACAACTTATAAAATCAATTAATTTCATATTTACACAAATCACTGTTACCAGGCATTCACAGCACCACAGTATTTAGTGTATATTGCCGTAAACGGAAAACATCACCTATCAATCCAGCTGAGGACTATTCAACTCTCTCTCTGAGTTCAAACTCAAAACTCTGCCATTAATTAACCACAGCTATAGATCGACATATACTACAACTGTAAACGCAATTTAGCTAAAATGTTTCACCCTGTAGTTCCTGCAGACTATCGTCAAGATGTATATAATATTTGACGTATACCTTAATCATGCTACTACACAAAGGACAAACTCGTTTTTCTATTGGAAGACTCATCCATGACCCTTAACTTCCATTACTGGAAGTTTATTTAGGCGCATATGCATAAAGACTTGCATCACAAGTCGTAAAATTATAGACCTACCTTTGGGCTTTTCGATAAGGAAAGAATAGCCGGTAATAAGTACACAAAGACGATAGTCTACCTATGTGATCAGGGCAACATGTCCAATCACATTTTTGGGCCTTGTTTTTAAATGTATTTAGCAACTAGCTGTCCCCGGCCACGCGTTGCTGTGGCTCAGTCTGGTTAAATCGAAAAGAAAGAAAAGAGAAAGCGCACGTTTGTAATATGTTTAATTTCACAATGCTTTTGGGTAGTTTTTAATGGCTCTGGCAGTTCTCCAAGTTGAGGCAGTTTAATTTTCCTGGCGGCGCAACACATTCCTTTTGTTTCTGCATTAAATTTCAGGGCCTTCCAATAAGGACACAATTTAGTCATGGTGCTGATGAGAACATGCCTGCTCAAACTATAATCATCAGCTGGGTTGTACCGGAATGCAAGGCGAGTGTAATCGCTTGATTGCTGAGCACGGAGTCGTGTTTGATGCTGATCTGCTGTTTCTCGTTGACGTCTTTCAGCTACTCTCAGCCT
Organism: Ambystoma mexicanum; assembly: GCF_040938575.1. Taxonomy (NCBI): domain Eukaryota; kingdom Metazoa; phylum Chordata; class Amphibia; order Caudata; family Ambystomatidae; genus Ambystoma; species Ambystoma mexicanum. Next base: position 1,041,116,835 of record NC_090922.1, on the reverse strand, counting down.
GTCGCGTTCGAAGCAGATCTGAAGTTGTAGAACGCGATCGCCATGCTCGCAACCGTGCATCCTAAAGTCTGGCTGCATGTCACTCTGCTGTTTCCCTGGCACGTATTTGAGCCAGCGTGTGTTACTTTTACGTCCAACGGATGGTGCCGGTTTACAGTAAAATGCTTAGTATAGCGTGTGTTGCTTTTATGTCCAACAGATGGTGCTGTATTTCAGAAAGGCATGTTTTTACCTGTCACAGGTGTGACATCTATGTATAGGAGGTATACAAAACACACGCCTATTCGAATGGAACGTAGTGTCAAAATTCAAAGCAATCAGTGAAGAACTTTCAGAGATTTAAGATTTTGAACAAACAAACATTTATATTTTTATTTATATAGATGACACCAGGCCGTCAGACCAAATGGGGCGTCATGCCAGTCGAGAAAAAAATTCTTCATTCCTGACTTTAAAGTCAGATAAAGATCTGCTGGAGCTCTTGAGAATTTCCATCTTAAGGCCCGAAGTAAATTACTCCTTTGTTCTGAAAGTCCCAGGTTTTTATGTGATTACGCGTGGTGTCGAGACAGGATCTGGGATGATGAATGTTGGTGGCTGATGGCAATTGGATGCAGAGCTGTGTGTCACCAGCATATTGTGGTAACCAATGTTTGCCTGGATGTTAACCCCCCCGCACCCGTGAGGTTCCTTGTAAAGATTAATTACTCTCAGGCCTTGGATGCCACCTGGAAGTAGGGCTGGCAAACATTTTGGATTCTGTTCTGCCAGCAGCAAAGATTTCTATCTGTTTTGCCCCAATCCGCTGTTCCACCACCCCTACGTATCGAAAAGAGTAGCACAAAGTTTCTCGTGCAGTCTCCCAAACCAAAACAAGCCCTGCAAAGTTGCTCATGTTGCTGGGCGAACCTAGCACGGACCGAAAAGTGCAGCTCAATGTTTCTCGTGCCGCTCCGTGAAACTAGTACCAAGAACAAAAAGCTGCATGAAGTTTATCGTGCTGCTGCGTATACCTAGCATGAAGCAAAACGAGCGGCACAAACTTTCCTGTGCTGTTGCGTGAACCTACCAAGGATAGAAAAAAAAATCCGCGCAACGATTCTCATGCCCCTGCGGAAACCTAGCATGGTTCGAAAAAACATGCAAAGTTTCTTGTGCCACAACGCAAAACTAGTGCAGATATGAAATAAGCCGGCTTGAAGTTTCTTATGTTGCTGAACAAAACTACCATGGATCGTGGAAAACCGTGCAATGGTTTTTTGTGCTGCTGCACAAAACTACCATGAAGATCTGCATGAAGTTTCTCATGCCGCTGAACAAAACTACCACAGATCGAAAAAGACCCACTAAATGTTTCTCGTGCCGCTGCACAGACCTATCACGAATCGAAAGCCATGCAAAGTTTCGTGTGGCACTGCCAAAACAAGCACTGTTCCGAAAAGCCTGAACAAAGTTTCTTGTGGCGCTGCATGAAACTAGCAAGGATCGAAAAAAAAGACCTGTGAAAAGTTTCTCATAGTGTTACACAAAACTAACATGGGAACGAAATATCACACTCTGCACGAAACCGCACAAACAACTGGGCGAAATTTCAGTGACAGCGGAACCGCAATGTTGATTTCCCAGAACGGGCGGAAGCAGATTCCAGTGGGGATTCTGCACTTTTAGCTTTGTGTGTGAACTCTGCAGTTGTAAGGTAGGGTGAAGTGGCCTTGCACATTCGATGTGGATACATTGCTGGCTCTGTTGCATTTAGTGGCACCACCCTGGCATATAACAACAGAGAATGTTTGATGGGCTGTATTAACAGGGAATTAAATGGAACTTTTCTCAACGAGCTCAGTGCTTGACTCAGCATTCTATGTGCAACTTGCTGTAAAAGGTTTGAACCCCAGCAGAGCTGAGTCACTTCTTCACACTTCTCAAGTTGATATATTAAATTTCCATTTAACCTAGCACTGATGACGCCCAACGAGCGAGAAACATGTGTCTGAGGTTGCTGTTGGTACTCTTGTTAAGAGAAGAATTGCTTAGCATTTCAGTGCTGGACTATCCTTGGGGGTTGGACCAGATTGAAACGCACATTGTACTATTTTCTCTGTGAAAGGAGAAGAGAGCTCAAATTTGGATTACACCCTCTTGAATGGATGCCATGTCAGAGAACAGGGCATTTGACCGAGTTTGTTCTCAGTGGAGGGTCTCACACAATTTTGCAAATCTCATTTTATAAGCCCGAACTAGAGGTGAACTTCCAGCTATGGCAACTAGGTGGCACTGTGACGTGTGTAACTTGTTAAATGAAATTACATATTGTGCCCTCATATTAAAGAGCATCAAAGCTCTGCAGGCTGGCGACCTGTAAATGGAACTTTCTCCAACTCTCATCAAAACCCAAGCACTGTCTGAGATTGTTTAGATTGGACCTTAAATTGACTTTCAAAGATTCCCCTGAGTGACGAGCCCCGGGGAACTGCTTTTTCTTTTGATGTATTTTGTGCACTACTGAAACACGTGTATAGGCGCATTGCAAATACCATATCATATATCAGATCATACCATATAAAGGTACTCTATTCCAAAACATCACAAAGAGAGTGATTTCTGAAATAATCAGATTATTGCAGTGTAATGTATTAGTAAAGGCCCTGCTTAAAATGTTATCACATAACATTGTTTACGTACTCTTTACTGTAGCGAGTCCTTAGTACTTTAAAAAAAAAAAAAACTTTATTTTAAAATACTTTTTCAGAACATACTATATCAGCTTGGAAAACATAAAATAAAACAAAGAAAATTAAAGTAGATGTCCCTGTCCTTCACTGTGTACCCATACTCATGCTTGGTTAAACCTGTCTGAAGACCATCCCCCACCTACTGCAATACTCAGATAGGGGTCAGATGTCATTACATCACCAATTGCTACAATTGCTGATCTACCCTGGTACACTCGGAGAAATCGGTGAAACAGATCCCAAATATTATGAGGACATTGATTTGGGGCCACTAGCAAACAATAGGTCTGCTCCATATCACAACTTGAGGCCAAGTCGGTCTGCCATTTATTAGCCATGGGAGGGACAGTATTAGTTCAATGCATGAGGATGCATCGTTTGGCTATCACCATATATATTGACAGTACCTTGCTGGCAGTTTTGAGACTACATGCACCCTGCCAAAAAGACAACATAAATGGTCGCGAGGTATATCTATAGATAGTATTTGGGACACCATCGACAACACCAAGACCCAGAAGGCAACAATCGTAGTGCATGACCAAATCAAATTAATAAAATCCACGCCGTCTACCTGACATTTTGGGCATATGGCATTATTAGCTACAGCAAACTTCATTTGGCGAGCTGGGGTCCTAGATGCTTGGCGAAGAATTTTGTATTGTATTAACTTTGGCCTTTCTTAAAGATGACTTCTGGATCGGGTGGTGCCCTCAGCGCCTGCGACTACTGGACTTGCAGTGAGCGTTGGCGAATGATCCATGGAGGCAATGGATTATGGACAAGGAGGAGCCATCCCAGGGGAAAGAGAGGGGGGAGTCGCTGAGGGGCATTGTTTCTCTGTTATATACTTAACAATTTGGAGTGACTGGTCCATGGCGCTAATGGAGTTAAGTGCAACCTTATATGTGTACTGACACAATTACTCCCACAACTTTTTGTCACTTGACATTTGCAGATTCCTCTACCATTTCAACTTGCTTGATGATTGCGCAGGGGGAGTGAAAGCTTGCACCATTTGATAAATAGCACCAACATTTCTTCTGGAGCAGACAGATTTCCCAATGCACTGTAAAATAGGAGTTCTGGGAGGCTCTGGGGGAAATTGCACAGTCCATGCTCGAAAAACCATTCTCAACCTAATTTCTTGAAATACCAACCGAAGGTCATGACCCACGTTGCCAGTGAACTGATCCGTGGATACAAATACACTATCCGGGTACATGTCCTACATGAATCCCACACCAAGTCAGTGCAATTGAATCATCACATGTCGGGCTTAGGTCTCGTGTACTACAAAATAGACAATTCTGACATATATGGGAACTGCACCTGCAGAAGCTTTTATAACGTCTTTGATGTGCCCACTGTGCATGACAGTGGGTCACATTTTCATTTATTTATATGAAACGAAGACAAGCGGGCAGTCAGCACCAAATAAGGATGAATGGACATTTTCTCAATCCAAACATAAGGGAACAGCTGGCATCCAGGCGTCCAATATGAAGGAAAATGAGCCTCCGCCACTAGGAAATACAGTTCGATATGCAGTGCACAGAACCCACCTTGAGCATAGGGTCGGACCATAGTTCCCCACTTGAACCTGGTTAGTTTCGGGTGCTAATTTGCCCCGAGCAATGCCAGTGGTTAAGATTCAGTCTTAACCTTCCAGCCATCACCCCTTTGTTTTTGCTTTGTCACCCCGAGTGGGACGGGTATGCCCAGACGTGGGTCCCGTGCCTGTTGGGCCTAGAGACCCAAGCTACTCCTCACTGATGAGCCCCAAAAAGGGCGAAACATGTTTGGGGATGCTTGTGGTCTCGTGCAGAAGGGATGTGACCTAGCGGTTCGGGCTGGACTGCCCCTTTTGGGGTGGGGCCATGCCTGATTTGCATATGGTTTTTCCCCTTCTGTAATGGCTTGGCAGGCGAAGAACGATGGTCTGGAGGGTTGCCCCGAGCAATGCCAGTGGTTAAGATTCAGTCTAAACCTTCCAGCCATCACCCCTTTGTTTTTGCTTTGTCACCCCGAGTGGGGCGGGTATGCCCAGACATGGGTCCCGTGCCTGTTGGGCCTAGAGACCCAAGCTACTCCTCACTGATGAGCCCCAACAAGGGCGAAACATGTTTGGGGATGCTTGTGGTCTCGTGCAGAAGGGATGTGACCTAGCAGTTCGGGCTGGACTGCCCCTTTTGGGGTGGCGCCATGCCTGATTTGCCTATGGTCTTTCCCCTTCTGTAATGGCTTGGCAGGCGAAGAACGATGGTCTGGAGGGTTGCCCCGAGCAATGCCAGTGGTTAAGATTCAGTCTAAACCTTCCAGCCATCACCCCTTTGTTTTTGCTTTGTGACCCCGAGTGGGACGGGTATGCCCAGACGTGGGTCCCGTGCCTGTTGGGCCTAGAGACCCAAGCTACTCCTCACTGATGAGCCCCAACAAGGGCGAAACATGTTTTGTGGTCTCGTGCAGAAGGGATGTGACCTAGCAGTTCGGGCTGGGCTGCCCCTTTTGGGGTGGGGCCATGCTTGATTTGCATATGGTCTTTCCCCTTCTGTAAGGGCTTGGCAGGCGAAGAACGATGGTCTGGAGGGTTGCCCCGAGCAATGCCAGTGGTTAAGATTCAGTCTAAACCTTCCAGCCATCACCCCTTTGTTTTTGCTTTATCACCCCGAGTGGGACGGATATGCCCAGACGTGGGTCCCGTGCCTGTTGGGCCTAGAGACCCAAGCTACTCCTCACTGATGAGCCCCAACAAGGGCGAAACATGTTTGGGGATGCTTGTGGTCTCGTGCAGAAGGGATGTGACCTAGCAGTTTGGGCTGGACTGCCCCTTTTGGGGTGGGGCCATGACTGATTTGCATATGGTCTTTCCCCTTCTGTAATGGCTTGGCAGGCGAAGAACGATGGTCTGGAGGGTTGCCCCGAGCAATGCCAGTGGTTAAGATTCAGTCTAAACCTTCCAGCCATCACCCCTTTGTTTTTGCTTTGTCACCCCGAGTGGGACGGGTATGCCCAGACGTGGGTCCCGTGCCTGTTGGGCCTAGAGACCCAAGCTACTCCTCACTGATGAGCCCCAACAAGGGCAAAACATGTTTGGGGATGCTTGTGGTCTCGTGCAGAAGGGATGTGACCTAGCAGTTCGGGCTAGACTGCCCCTTTTGGGGTGGGGCCATGCCTGATTTGCATATGGTCTTTCCCCTTCTGTAATGGCTTGGCAGGCGAAGAACGATGGTCTGGAGGGTTGCCCCGAGCAATGCCAGTGGTTAAGATTCAGTCTAAACCTTCCAGCCATCACCCCTTTGTTTTTGCTTTGTCACCCCGAGTGGGACGGGTATGCCCAGACGTGGGTCCCGTGCCTGTTGGGCCTAGAGACCCAAGCTACTCCTCACTGATGAGCCCCAACAAGGGCGAAACATGTTTGGGGATGCTTGTGGTCTCGTGCAGAAGGGATGTGACCTAGCAGTTCGGGCTGGACTGCCCCTTTTGGGGTGGGGCCATGCCTGATTTGCATATGGTCTTTCCCCTTCTGTAATGGCTTGGCAGGCGAAGAACGATGGTCTGGAGGGTTGCCCCGAGCAATGCCAGTGGTTAAGATTCAGTCTAAACCTTCCAGCCATCACCCCTTTGTTTTTGCTTTGTGACCCCGAGTGGGACGGGTATGCCCAGACGTGGGTCCCGTGCCTGTTGGGCCTAGAGACCCAAGCTACTCCTCACTGATGAGCCCCAACAAGGGCGAAACATGTTTGGGGATGCTTGTGGTCTCCTGCAGAAGGGATGTGACCTAGCAGTTCGGGCTGGACTGCCCCTTTTGGGGTGGGGCCATGCCTGATTTGCATATGGTCTTTCCCCTTCTGTAATGGCTTGGCAGGCGAAGAACGATGGTCTGGAGGGTTGCCCCGAGCAATGCCAGTGGTTAAGATTCAGTCTAAACCTTCCAGCCATCACCCCTTTGTTTTTGCTTTGTCACCCCGAGTGGGACGGGTATGCCCAGACGTGGTTCCCGTGCCTGTTGGGCCTAGAGACCCAAGCTACTCCTCACTGATGAGCCCCAACAAGGGCGAAACATGTTTGGGGATGCTTGTGGTCTTGTGCAGAAGGGATGTGACCTAGCAGTTCGGGCTGGACTGCCCCTTTTGTGGTGGGGCCGTGCCTGATTTGCATATGGTCTTTCCTCTTCTGTAATGGCTTGGCAGGCGAAGAACGATGGTCTGGAGGGTTGCCCCGAGCAATGCCAGTGGTTAAGATTCAGTCTAAACCTTCCAGCCATCACCCCTTTGTTTTTGCTTTGTCACCCCGAGTGGGACGGGTATGCCCAGACGTGGGTCCCGTGCCTGTTGGGCCTAGAGACCCAAGCTACTCCTCACTGATGAGCCCCAACAAGGGCGAAACATGTTTGGGGATGCTTGTGGTCTCGTGCAGAAGGGATGTGACCTAGCAGTTCGGGCTGGACTGCCGCTTTTGGGGTGGGGCCATGCCTGATTTGCATATGGTCTTTCCCCTTCTGTAATGGCTTGGCAGGCGAAGAACGATGGTCTGGAGGGTTGCCCCGATCAATGCCAGTGGTTAAGATTCAGTCTAAACCTTCCAGCCATCACCCCTTCGTTTTTGCTTTGTCACCCCGAGTGGGACGGGTATGCCCAGACATGGGTCCCGTGCCTGTTGGGCCTAGAGACCCAAGCTACTCCTCACTGATGAGCCCCAACAAGGGCAAAACATGTTTGGGGATGCTTGTGGTCTACTGCAGAAGGGATGTGACCTAGCAGTTCGGGCTGGACTGCCCCTTTTGGGGTGGGGCCATGCCTGATTTGCATATGGTCTTTCCCCTTCTGTAATGGCTTGGCAGGCGAAGAACGATGGTCTGGAGGGTTGCCCCGAGCAATGCCAGTGGTTAAGATTCAGTCTAAACCTTCCAGCCATCACCCCTTTGTTTTTGCTTTGTCACCCCGAGTGAGACGGGTATGCCCAGACGTGGGTCCCGTGCCTGTTGGGCTTAGAGACCCAAGCTACTCCTCACTGATGAGCCCCAACAAGGGCGAAACATGTTTGGGGATGCTTGTGGTTTCGTGCAGAAGGGATGTGACCTAGCAGTTCGGGCTGGACTGCCCCTTTTGGGGTGGGGCCATGCCTGATTTGCATATGGTCTTTCCCCTTCTGTAATGGCTTGGCAGGCGAAGAACGATGGTCTGGAGGGTTGCCCCGAGCAATGCCAGTGGTTAAGATTCAGTCTAAACCTTCCAGCCATCACCCCTTTGTTTTTGCTTTGTCACCCCGAGTGGGACGGGTATGCCCAGACGTGGGTCCCGTGCCTGTTGGGCCTAGAGACCCAAGCTACTCCTCACTGATGAGCCCCAACAAGGGCGAAACATGTTTGGGGATGCTTGTGGTCTCCTGCAGAAGGGATGTGACCTAGCAGTTCGGGCTGGACTGCCCCTTTTGGGGTGGGGCCATGCCTGATTTGCATATGGTCTTTCCCCTTCTGTAATGGCTTGGCAGGCGAAGAACGATGGTCTGGAGGGTTGCCCCGAGCAATGCCAGTGGTTAAGATTCAGTCTAAACCTTCCAGCCATCACCCCTTTGTTTTTGCTTTGTCACCCCGAGTGGGACGGGTATGCCCAGACGTGGGTCCCGTGCCTGCTGGGCCTAGAGACCCAAGCTACTCCTCACTGATGAGCCCCAACAAGGGCGAAACATGTTTGGGGATGCTTGTGGTCTCGTGCAGAAGGGATGTGACCTAGCAGTTCGGGCTGGACTGCCCCTTTTGGGGTGGGGCCATGTCTGATTTGCATATGGTTTTTCCCCTTCTGTAATGGCTTGGCAGGCGAAGAACGATGGTCTGGAGGGTTGCCCCGAGCAATGCCAGTGGTTAAGATTCAGTCTAAACCTTCCAGCCATCACCCCTTTGTTTTTGCTTTGTCACCCCGAGTGGGACGGGTATGCTCAGACGTGGGTCCCGTGCCTGTTGGGCCTAGAGACCCAAGCTACTCCTCACTTATGAGCCCCAACAAGGGCGAAACATGTTTGGGGATGCTTGTGGTCTCGTGCAGAAGGTATGTGACCTAGCAGTTCGGGCTGGACTGCCGCTTTTGGGGTGGGGCCATGCCTGATTTGCATATGGTCTTTCGCCTTCTGTAATGGCTTGGCAGGCGAAGAACGATGGTCTGGAGGGTTGCCCCTAGCAATGCCAGTGGTTAAGATTCAGTGTAAACCTTCCAGCCATCACCCCTTTGTTTTTGCTTTGTCACCCCGAGTGGGACGGGTATGCCCAGACGTGGGTCCCGTGCCTGTTGGGCCTAGAGACCCAAGCTACTCCTCACTGATGAGCCCCAACAAGGGCGAAACATGTTTGGGGATGCTTGTGGTCTCCTGCAGAAGGGATGTGACCTAGCAGTTCGGGCTGGACTGCCCCTTTTGGGGTGGGGCCATGCCTGATTTGCATATGGTCTTTCCCCTTCTGTAATGGCTTGGCAGGCGAAGAACGATGGTCTGGAGGGTTGCCCCGAGCAATGCCAGTGGTTAAGATTCATTCTAAACCTTCCAGCCATCACCCCTTTGTTTTTGCTTTGTCACCCCGAGTGGGACGGGTATGCCCAGACGTGGGTCCCGTGCCTGTTGGGCCTAGAGACCCAAGCTACTCCTCACTGATGAGCCCCAACAAGGGCGAAACATGTTTGGGGATGCTTGTGGTTTCGTGCAGAAGGGATGTGACCTAGCAGTTCGGGCTGGACTACCCCTTTTGGGGTGGGGCCATGCCTGATTTGCATATGGTCTTTCCCCTTCTGTAATGGCTTGGCAGGCGAAGAACGATGGTCCGGAGGGTTGCCCCGAGCAATGCCAGTGGTTAAGATTCAGTCTAAACCTTCCAGCCATCACCCCTTTGTTTTTGCTTTGTCACCCCGAGTGGGACGGGTATGCCCAGACGTGGGTCCCGTGCCTGTTGGGCCTAGAGACCCAAGCTACTCCTCACTGATGAGCCCCAACAAGGGCGAAACATGTTTGGGGATGCTTGTGGTCTCCTGCAGAAGGGATGTGACCTAGCAGTTCGGGCTGGACTGCCCCTTTTGGGGTGGGGCCATGCCTGATTTGCATATGGTCTTTCCCCTTCTGTAATGGCTTGGCAGGCGAAGAACGATGGTCTGGAGGGTTGCCCCGAGCAATGCCAGTGGTTAAGATTCAGTCTAAACCTTCCAGCCATCACCCCTTTGTTTTTGCTTTGTCACCCCGAGTGGGACGGGTATGCCCAGACGTGGGTCCCGTGCCTGTTGGGCCTAGAGACCCAAGCTACTCCTCACTGATGAGCCCCAACAAGGGCGAAACATGTTTGGGGATGCTTGTGGTCTCGTGCAGAAGGGATGTGACCTAGCAGTTCGGGCTGGACTGCCCCTTTTGGGGTGGGGCCATGCCTGATTTGCATATGGTCTTTCCCCTTCTGTAATGGCTTGGCAGGCGAAGAACGATGGTCTGGAGGGTTGCCCCGAGCAATGCCAGTGGTTAAGATTCAGTCTAAACCTTCCAGCCATCACCCCTTTGTTTTTGCTTTGTCACCCCGAGTGGGACGGGTATGCCCAGACGTGGGTCCCGTGCCTGTTGGGCCTAGAGACCCAAGCTACTCCTCACTGATGAGCCCCAACAAGGGCGAAACATGTTTGGGGATGCTTGTGGTCTCGTGCAGAAGGGATGTGACCTAGCAGTTCGGGCTAGACTGCCCCTTTTGGGGTGGGGCCATGCCTGATTTGCATATGGTCTTTCCCCTTCTGTAATGGCTTGGCAGGCGAAGAACGATGGTCTGGAGGGTTGCCCCGAGCAATGCCAGTGGTTAAGATTCAGTCTAAACCTTCCAGCCATCACCCCTTTGTTTTTGCTTTGTCACCCCGAGTGCGACGGGTATGCCCAGACGTGGGTCCCGTGCCTGTTGGGCCTAGAGACCCAAGCTACTCCTCACTGATGAGCCCCAACAAGGGCGAAACATGTTTGGGGATGCTTGTGGTCTCGTGCAGAAGGGATGTGACCTAGCAGTTCGGGCTGGACTGCCCCTTTTGGGGTGGGGCCATGCCTGATTTGCATATGGTCTTTCCCCTTCTGTAATGGCTTGGCAGGCGAAGAACGATGGTCTGGAGGGTTGCCCCGAGCAATGCCAGTGGTTAAGATTCAGTCTAAACCTTCCAGCCATCACCCCTTTGTTTTTGCTTTGTGACCCCGAGTGGGACGGGTATGCCCAGACGTGGGTCCCGTGCCTGTTGGGCCTAGAGACCCAAGCTACTCCTCACTGATGAGCCCCAACAAGGGCGAAACATGTTTGGGGATGCTTGTGGTCTCCTGCAGAAGGGATGTGACCTAGCAGTTTGGGCTGGACTGCCCCTTTTGGGGTGGGGCCATGCCTGATTTGCATATGGTCTTTCCCCTTCTGTAATGGCTTGGCAGGCGAAGAACGATGGTCTGGAGGGTTGCCCCGAGCAATGCCAGTGGTTAAGATTCAGTCTAAACCTTCCAGCCATCACCCCTTTGTTTTTGCTTTGTCACCCCGAGTGGGACGGGTATGCCCAGACGTGGGTCCCGTGCCTGTTGGGCCTCGAGACCCAAGCTACTCCTCACTGATGAGCCCCAAAAAGGGCGAAACATGTTTGGGGATGCTTGTGGTCTCGTGCAGAAGGGATGTGACCTAGCAGTTCGGGCTGGACTGCCCCTTTTGGGGTGGGGCCATGCCTGATTTGCATATGGTCTTTCCCCTTCTGTAATGGCTTGGCAGGTGAAGAACGATGGTTTGGAGGGTTGCCCCGAGCAATGCCAGTGGTTAAGATTCAGTCTAAACCTTCCAGCCATCACCCCTTTGTTTTTGCTTTGTCACCCCGAATGGGACGGGTATGCCCAGACGTGGGTCCCGTGCCTGTTGGGCCTAGAGACCCAAGCTACTCCTCACTGATGAGCCCCAACTAGGGCAAAACATGTTTGGGGATGCTTGTGGTCTCGTGCAGAAGGGATGTGACCTAGCAGTTCGGGCTGGACTGCCCCTTTTGTGGTGGGGCCATGCCTGATTTGCATATGGTCTTTCCCCTTCTGTAATGGCTTGGCAGGCGAAGAACGATGGTCTGGAGGGTTGCCCCGAGCAATGCCAGTGGTTAAGATTCAGTCTAAACCTTCCAGCCATCACCCCTTTGTTTTTGCTTTGTGACCCCGAGTGGGACGGGTATTCCCAGACGTGGGTCCCGTGCCTGTTGGGCCTAGAGACCCAAGCTACTCCTCACTGATGAGCCCCAACAAGGGCGAAACATGTTTGGGGATGCTTGTGGTCTCCTGCAGAAGGGATGTGACCTAGCAGTTTGGGCTGGACTGCCCCTTTTGGGGTGGGGCCATGCCTGATTTGCATATGGTCTTTCCCCTTCTGTAATGGCTTGGCAGGCGAAGAACGATGGTCTGGAGGGTTGCCCCGAGCAATGCCAGTGGTTAAGATTCAGTCTAAACCTTCCAGCCATCACCCCTTTGTTTTTGCTTTGTCACCCCGAGTGGGACGGGTATGCCCAGACGTGGGTCCCGTGCCTGTTGGGCCTAGAGACCCAAGCTACTCCTCACTGATGAGCCCCAACAAGGGCGAAACATGTTTGGGGATGCTTGTGGTCTCGTGCAGAAGGGATGTGACCTAGCAGTTCGGGCTGGACTGCCCCTTTTGGGGTGGGGCCATGCCTGATTTGCATATGGTCTTTCCCCTTCTGTAATGGCTTGGCAGGTGAAGAACGATGGTTTGGAGGGTTGCCCCGAGCAATGCCAGTGGTTAAGATTCAGTCTAAACCTTCCAGCCATCACCCCTTTGTTTTTGCTTTGTCACCCCGAATGGGACGGGTATGCCCAGACGTGGGTCCCGTGCCTGTTGGGCCTAGAGACCCAAGCTACTCCTCACTGATGAGCCCCAACTAGGGCAAAACATGTTTGGGGATGCTTGTGGTCTCGTGCAGAAGGGATGTGACCTAACAGTTCGGGCTGGACTGCCCCTTTTGTGGTGGGGCCATGCCTGATTTGCATATGGTCTTTCCTCTTCTGTAATGGCTTGGCAGGCGAAGAACGATGGTCTGGAGGGTTGCCCCGAGCAATGCCAGTGGTTAAGATTCAGTCTAAACCTTCCAGCCATCACCCCTTTGTTTTTGCTTTGTCACCCCGAGTGGGACGGGTATGCCCAGACGTGGGTCCCGTGCCTGTTGGGCCTAGAGACCCAAGCTACTCCTCACTGATGAGCCCCAACAAGGGCGAAACATGTTTGGGGATGCTTGTGGTCTCGTGCAGAAGGGATGTGACCTAGCAGTTCCGGCTGGACTGCCGCTTTTGGGGTGGGGCCATGCCTGATTTGCATATGGTCTTTCCCCTTCTGTAATGTCTTGGCAGGCGAAGAACGATGGTCTGGAGGGTTGCCCCGAGCAATGCCAGTGGTTAAGATTCAGTCTAAACCTTCCAGCCAACACCCCTTTGTTTTTGCTTTGTCACCCCGAGTGGGACGGGTATGCCCAGACGTGGGTCCCGTGCCTGTTGGGCCTAGAGACCCAAGCTACTCCTCACTGATGAGCCCCAACAAGGGCGAAACATGTTTGGGGATGCTTGTGGTCTCCTGCAGAAGGGATGTGACCTAGCAGTTCGGGCTGGACTGCCCCTTTTGGGGTGGGGCCATGCCTGATTTGCATATGGTCTTTCCCCTTCTGTAATGGCTTGGCAGGCGAAGAACGATGGTCTGGAGGGTTGTCCCGAGCAATGCCAGTGGTTAAGATTCAGTCTAAACCTTCCAGCCATCACCCCTTTGTTTTTGCTTTGTCACCCCGAGTGGGACGGGTATGCCCAGACGTGGGTCCCGTGCCTGTTGGGCCTAGAGACCCAAGCTACTCCTCACTGATGAGCCCCAACAAGGGCGAAACATGTTTGGGGATGCTTGTGGTCTCGTGCAGAAGGGATGTGACCTAGCAGTTCGGGCTGGACTGCCCCTTTTGGGGTGGGGCCATGCCTGATTTGCATATGGTCTTTCCCCTTCTGTAATGGCTTGGCAGGCGAAGAACGATGGTCTGGAGGGTTGCCCCGAGCAATGCCAGTGGTTAAGATTCAGTCTAAACCTTCCAGCCATCACCCCTTTGTTTTTGTTTTAGTTTCGGGTGCTAACCAGACCCCACCATAAGGGAACGCAGTTGCCTACAAAATGTAGCACTGGGCCAGACTGGAATATTTTGCAACAAATAATGTAGGAATCACCATCATTTTTTCAATGGCTAGCCTACCATAGATAGATATATTGAAAGCTTGGTCCATCTCTCAATTTTTCATTGGAGAGTTTTTAGGTAGGCATAATGCTTATCCCTGCTGATTGTGATGCCAAGATATTTCACTGATGTCTTCTCCAACCTATAGGGGCCTTTTTCCTGGGGTCTAGGGCTCTTGTTGGTTAGAGGAAAAAGAATCGACTCAAACCAATGTAATCCTAAACACAAAAAAAAAATGCAAAGTTGAGTATTTCTTGCATTAGCGGTAGCAGAGTAATGTCTGGGTCTATAATATAAAGTATAATGTTGTCAGCATATAGGGTAACAAGTTCTCCCCCCCCCATCGCTAGAACCCGTCCCCGTTGTAAGAGCCAAAGCTGAAAAGTCACAGGATCAACTGCCATAGCAAAAAAAAGGGGGGCGACAAGGGGCACCCTGCCTGGTCCCATGACCTAATGGAAATGGATTGGAGCGTTTAACTAGTAGGCCAATCCTTGCAAGTGAAATGGGCCTGTATGAGGCACAATCTGTTGGATCTTTTCCAGGTTTTAAAACTAGCGTCATTACTGCTTTTTACATTGTGGGAGGGAGAAAGCTGTGCGTAACGATTCCTGCCATACCTGTAGTAAGTGGGGAGCTACCCTAGAACCAAACATTTTTGAAAAACTCAGCGGTTATATCATCTGAGCCCGAAACCTTAGAGGAAGGAAATGCCTGTATAGCCTTCATAACATCATTGGCCGCGATTAGGGCATTATGGAGTTCCAACAAGTCTCTGCCTAACTTGCGCATTGGTATAATTTTGACATAGGTTTGGAAATCGTTAGGAGCTGGAGTGTCCCAATTTGCATATAATTTCTCATTGCAAACGTGAAAGGTGTTAACTCTGGTATCTGGCTCAGATACCAATATCCCCTCTTAGTTTAATACACCGGGCGTATTAATACAGACATGTTCAGAATGCAACATTTGAGCAAGGTTCCAACCCAGTCTCCACTCCTCTCCATATTTGTGAGCCTGTCTCGGGTAGAGATTAATTTAATTTCCCTGCCTGCCACAGAACGAAATTGATCCGACTTTAATAAATGACTGTAACTCTTCAATATTCAATTGGTTCAAATCGAGTTTAAGTTGTCTGACCTTCTCCTCTAGCTCCAACAAGCTCCTACAAAGGGCTTGAAGGACTATGTTTTCCATCCCAATACAACAATCACAGAGTTAAACCTTGAATGTGTCTCAGACGATAGACATAGAGGAAATCAAACCAATGTTGGTTTTCGAAAAACATGGTGATAACCTCCTCAATTTCACTTTAAAACACAATGTCCACAAGCACATGAGATTTAAAGCACAGTCCCACAATTGCCCCATCATCTAGACTTAATTTCCACACAGTTGGCCAATGGTCCAAGAAAGTTCTATGGAGGAGAGTACAGTCTCTAGTCCTATGTAAAAGTTGTGGTCCTGTCAGAATATAGTCAATTCGAGATTTAATTTCATGAACGGAAGAGAAGTATGAGTATTCTCTATCCGTCGGACGAAGCATCCTCCACAAATCGATGAGCTCCAAGTCTACCATACCCCGACCAATTTCCTGTGCATATGAAGAGAGGGCTCTGGGTATATTACTGGATCGGTCTAGGGAACTGTTCAAGATTTTATTGAAGTCCCCAGCCCATATGATTTGAGTGTGTAAATACGGGACACATTTATTGATCAAGTGTTTAGAAAATGCTGGGTCATCAACGTTGGGGGCATATGTGTTGATGATTGTTGTTGTGGGCTAAAGTGCCAGTGACAATAATATAATGGCCTTTCGGGGCATTCCACATGTCCTAGCACCTTAAATCTAAGAGATCTGTGGAATAGGATATGAATGCCCTGTAAGCAATATGAGAAGAAACTGTAAAATCTGGAGGGACTCCAAGGCCTAACTAAGACTTATTTGATAATACCAGACAGGTGGGTTTCCTGAAGAAGGATCATTTTCGCATCAAGCCTTTCACAATAAGCTTTTATGGGTTTTTGAGGCCCCTGAACTTCCAGCTCAATATTGTGCAGACATCTAGGAGTGAAGCGTTATGGCCTTTAATAAAAGTAATGGATGCAAGTAAAAGACAACATGCGCAAAATAATCCTATACCGTGATTATATCAATTTGAAGCTTTAAAATAAAGCCCAAAAACATCTCAATGTCCTCACCAACCCACACTGCCAAACCGCAACCCACAGTGAAAAACCCCACCCACTTCTGGTAACAAACCCAAACTTTAAACTGTGGGAAACCACCCAGGGGACTGTCACTGCTCTTATTGACCGCACCCTGAGAGGTGGAGAGTGGGCTCTAAACATATATAATATCAACCATAAATGAGCTAAGGTGTTACATTTTTAAACAGGCCTAAGAGAACAATTTCTTTCTGAATGCAGAACATTGTCAATCACAACAGCGAAGTATTCTCGCAGCATACTCTTTTAGCACGTTCCAAGCAACATGTAACACTGGTTACTCCGCTAACCAGGAAAGAATGTGCCTCAGCCTGTTCACTGAAAATGTTGGTCTTATTACCATGGATGATGTCAGCTTAGAAGGGTACAACATTGCATATTGTAAGCCTGCAATTCATGTAATTTAGTCTTCACAGACACAAATGATAGGTAAGCTTTCTGGACCAATGAACTAAAATCAGGATAAAAAGAGATCCTAGATTCTTGATAGTGTAGGTCACCCAATTCACAGGAACATCACAGGATAACATCCAGATCCTTGTAGTTTAGCAGCCTGACTATCACTGGGTGGGGATTTTGCTCCAGATTAGGAATCCAACCAGCTATATGATTAGCTGAGAGTGGGGGATCAGATAGAACTTTCTTGATGAACTCCATGAACAGTTCCATATTATTTGCTTGAACAGACTCAGGGACACCAATCATCCTTACATTATTCCTTCTAGATCTCACCTCCAAGTCATAATTGTTATCACAGATTACCTTCACCTCTTGCTGTAGTGAATTTAAGATCTCACTTACTTCACAGCTGGTATCCTCCACCACCACCACTCTGTGGTCCACTTTGGATATATGCCCACTCTCCGTCTCGATCCACTGCTGCATTCTATTGAATTTAAAGACCAGATTATCTAATTTGTTTTTAACTGATTCAAACCCTGTTTTCCTTCGTGCTAAGATAATGGATACCACAGATTGGTCTCTCAGTTGGCCAGTTTCTGAGAATAAGGACTCCGGGTTCATCCACACTGTCACAGTGGCCACAGCCATTGTGGGAGTGGAAATTCTCAGCCCAGAGGCAGCCTGGAGGTCTTTATTAGAGAAAGGCAGCCCAGATTGCTGCTTCTTACCCATGGCTATGTGAAAAGCATTTCTCTGGTGGGGACAGATGCAGTGCCCATGGCCAATTCCAGGCTATGGCATTCCAGGCTACGGCGCAAGGGTAAAAACAGCCACCAGACAGCAGAGCAGAAGTTTACTGTAACATTAGATAGATAGCATAGCGTAATGTCACTGCTAGGGATGAAGAAAGTGTAGACAGGTCATAGGAGAACAGTAAACCATGTCGCACAACCAGTCCTACAGATAGAAGTAACGGGTCCTGAGCCCCAAGGATTCTGGGGAGGGGGGATCCATGACAGTCAGCGCACATTGAAACATCAGGTTCGGCAGGGAGGCAACATCTCCAGGTGTGCTGGCTACCCCAACAGCAGGAACGCCAGGTTAGGGCATAGAGTGCTGAAATCAGGATAAAACCCAGAGCAGAGGCCGTTCCTGCTGGCACCACTCAGGCCATCACCAGCCCCTTCAGTATAAAGTGCGGGCTCAACTCCTCATGTCGGCAGCGGGATTCCAATGCTTCCGGGAGCCAGGGACCTACAGACACAGGGAAGCCGACACCCGCAAATCCAGGTCTGGCACAGAAACAGGTTGGAATGATGACTGGGCCTCTGGTGCTCACCCACTACCCCGGATGCTAACATTTCTGCTCAGAGCTCCAAATCCAGATCAATGTGATCCTGAGGGTTTCACCAAACCGATAGTACTTACGTTATGGACTCATGCTGCATAGCCCCCCTCTCCCTTCATCTCGTGTGGAGCTAAAGCTCAGGGAACTATTTTGGACGTGAGCTCACGAGCGTCCACAGTCCGGTATACTTTATGCACATTAGGACTTACTAGAATCTCACAAGCTCGGACTCCTGTCTGAGGTAAGCACATTTAGCCCATAATAGAACCACCCTGTTGATACTCATTATCCCATAAACAACATTTTACTACATCCCGTTCGAAAGCCGGATTTCATAACTATTAAGAGAGTGCCCCCAAGGCAACATGATGGCAGGCTGAGATGTTATCAAAGGTAGGAAATGCAACATAATCTTTAACTAAGATTGACCACTTTAGACAATTGTGTTTCTCTTTTTCTCGTGTATATAGTTAGTATTGATACCCACCTGAGCAGTGCCTGTGATGCTGAGACGAGCTGTTTTGGATGTGGTGTCCAGTGCAAATTCTTTGTTAGAGTATTTATGTCCCCTAGGATCAACCACTTCTATGGCTGGAGTGCTGACCTCCCACGTGACCACGAAAAATGTATCATTTCCGACAGTGCTGTCAATGTCCACAGTTTCAGCCAAACATTGTTGACTGATTACATTTAACCCGTTACTTTCAAGCTGTTAAACAAAGGAAAGAAGACATTGGATTACGACCACATCTATTTTCAAGCAGCTAGACCACATTTATGTTACAACACAAACACACCACGCACACATACACAAAGACACACAGGTACACACACACACACTTAGAAACAATACTGCAATACTACAAAGGTAATGGGCTATGTGACATCTTGAATCAGACCCTTTAATTTCAAAATTGATGATGTTTAAAAGAAGGATCTAAAATGTATATTCAAAACAAGGGTGCATCGCACTTACCCCTTACTTATGCGCATACTAACCTTTACCACCATGGGTCACTGTGCCTTTTGCTACTTATGTGACTGGTGTTGTGTACTATTTGTTCCCATGTAACCAGTGCCTTTGGAGGCCTGATCATCTTGTGTTATGCAACCACAATGAATAACACTGATGCACACTGTGGTCACCCATGGCCATTGTTTATTGGCACTAGGTAGCCTGCTGCTCATAATGAGTTTGATCAGATTCCCCGCTTTGGATATGATGGCTCTAAGGGGCCAAGAAAAGGGCAGAAGGTATTCACAATTCCAAACAGAAATAGCAGACATATTACGATTGGTCTGGAAGCTCACATACTACTTAATGATTTCAAACACACAATCAGAGGGCTGTTCCATGCAGGTACCCAGTATGTTTCTAACAAAAACAGAGGGGTCTTAATGTTGTCTATTAAGTGTTGGAGAAGACATTTTAAATCATCCTGAAGCTAGTAATGGGGAACAACTCTTAGATATGTCATATGACTTACTGGTCATGGTGTTAGATGTGAACGTCACTCTGGGGTCTGCTATGAATAAATCAAGAGGCTACAATATGTGATGAATATGGACAATTAATCCCTTCTTCTCAAGGGATAGCTGCACCCTTTAAAGCTATGGAGGTGAGCATGCTAAGCAAGACCCTCCCTAGGGGTCAGGGAAAGTGGGACCTCACTGGGAGTGACTCACCTTGGGGACAAGAACTCCCATTTCTACAAGGAACTTCCTATGAAGAAGACGCTGTCCGCAAATATGGGTATGGAAAGAGACTGATGTTACTTCTGTTTTGCTTCCAGCAAAAACTGACATTGCTTTTACATCACTGGCTCAAGGTAACCCAATTTCCTTGAACTCAGCAGCTGAGGAAAAGCACCACGCCACCTGAAGTACGGCAGTGAGAATAAAGGGACGAGGAACCTTGAATGGAGAAGGAAGAATTCTACGCAAGCTTCTGATGTACAGACGTCCTGGAGGGGTGCTGCGCTAGACCGCAGAGCCAGCGGTAGCATGGAGACACGCAGATAGAAGTCAGAGATGGCAGAAGGCCAGCACTGACAAAGGCGAGACAGCCATTCAAGAGACAGGGACTGAAGGACGGTTGTTCCGGGTAGCGTGACCACGCTGCAGTTGTGGTTGGTCTGGGACTGGGAAAACTATGCTGAGGCCAGGAGAGAATGGAGGAATGACTCCTTTCATTGGAACGTGAGGGCCACAGAGACTGCTGAATCAGGCTTTGGCTTATATTTGTATGTTGTTTTCCACAGTGGTAGGGCAGATAGTTATTAGGTTTGGACTGAGGACTACTTTTGATTTTGACCCTTAGTGTAGTGTAGGTAGGGGAAATTCCTATTAGCAACAGGGATGGATGGGTGTTTAATAAACACCCTTGAAATGCCATCCTTGAATCTGACTCCTTCTTCTGATTCGCCACAACTGACAACCAAAGACATTGCGGTAGGCACCTCAATGTGTCAAAGGGCAGAATGCCTCATAACTGTAGGGATATTCTCACTTCTAGAAAATATCTAAGTTTTCTTCTTTAATAAGTGAGTGTTGTCTTGGACCACTTGTGTACTTCTCTGTCTCTCTCACTCCATGTCTCTCTCTCGCTCTTGCTCTCTTACTCTCGCTATGGGGATGACACCCATCAGCTAGGCATTGTCATCTGAATACATCCCATCTCCATGACTAAAGGTTTGTCTGTCCTATTAGCGCTAGTGCTACATAAGGGTGATTATTGAGGTTCCTTTGGTCAGTGCAGGCAAAGTGGCACCAGGTGGAGGCAGTGTTGCTCTTAAGACCCTAAGCTATGACCCCATCTAAGGCAGGGTAAGCCCAGAAAAGGCAATTTACCTGGGCTAGCATACATACTTGCTTGCCTTCTTCCTTATTGGAACAAAGTTAATGCCCGACCTGCATCACAAGGGGGCCCTGGAGATTCCCTCATTTCCATTTGGGACCTTTAGCTCTGAGGTAGTTTAATTGGTAAGAACATCTATTAGATTTGATGAAATGTATAGATGTCCAGAACTAACTATATATTCACAGAGCTTTTTTGCAATAGTCTGAAAAGATCAGATGTCCTTAAAAAAAAGTGAAAAGGCAAGCAGGCTCTGGGGATATAGAATCGAGATTCTGCAGGTGTCCAGTATAGATTAAAGATGCATTAGGTACAATTCATGTGAACAACAAAAACATCAATCTGCCTTGTCCCGCTCCACTCCAATAAAAGCAAACCTGGCGAG
This sequence comes from Ambystoma mexicanum, assembly GCF_040938575.1. NCBI lineage: Eukaryota > Metazoa > Chordata > Amphibia > Caudata > Ambystomatidae > Ambystoma > Ambystoma mexicanum. Next base: position 1,041,095,657 of record NC_090922.1, on the reverse strand, counting down.
GACTTGATTGATGACTTCCTACCTAAAGTTCCGATGAATGAGGTGGACTGTAAAGCACTAGTAGCCTGATATATGCTGAAGAGATAATTGTGCAGATAAGCTATTGAACCTGCAAAAAGCACCTGACATTCAGTTTTCCGTCCGAACTGTACACTGAATAGTCAGGAGAACTTGTGTTTCTTCTGGACTCTATGTAATCTATATAATCTTATTTCATTTAAGGGGGACAAACTTCGTCCAATGGATATAGAATGTATAACCCTGCTAACCAAACGTGAACACTATTTCAATAAATGTGCCAATTATGAGCCTACGTATTAGCTGAGTGCAGATTTAAAAATCTTGACGTGTCATAATTTAGAGGCTGGTAAAACGTGTCTCAGTGATGGTGATAAGGCATTTGAGACATTCAACTGGTCATTCTTTCCAAGAGTAATATTAAAACATAATGTTCCATCTGATTTTGTTACCTTAATCATGGAACATTATTCTAATACCAAGGTGAAGGTAGTGGCACTACAGGGCTGCCCCCAATATCTCCAATCCTGTTTAAATTAGGCTAGGAGCCTCTGGTGGCTGCTATTTGCTCTGACCAAGATGTTGTAGGCATACTCCATGTCAACAGAAAGTGTAGGACCTTGATGGAATGATATAGAGGATCCAGGGGAGATAGCTCAGGGGCAACACACTCGTCTTGGAAGCAAAACGATACAGAGCAACACTGGTTTGAATCCCGGGTCTGCGCTTAGAAATCTCTCTGGTATGAAGCGCGTTATACGAAAACGATTATAATACAATTATAATTATAGCAACATCTCAGGATTCAAATTATATGTTAAAAATACTGTGGCCTCTCCTAACTGCAGAATAAAATGTATTTCAAATATTTGATAGATAGGGACTTTCATGGGCTGGTGATAATGTTAAATAGCTGGCTGTAAAACTGTCCACTTTATTAGGGAACTCAAAGTGGTTAACTCCCAGAAATTCAGGCAAGAATTCAAGGAAGCCCTCCACAGAATTGTATGCATAAACCTCAGTCTTTTGGGTACGATCAATATAATTAAATTGAGCATGTCAATTATGTTTTTTTATATTTTCCAATCTGTCTGTAAATATTCTGAAGAGAGAATTACCATTTGTTTATGTGATGCTTGTAGAAGTTGTATGCAAAAGTTGTATCCAAAATGGGTTTTGGATTTCCTGACCTAGACCACTATCTGAGAGTCTTTACCCTCTTCCACCTGAAGAACTGTGTCCAGAGGTCTCAGGCATGTACATTGTTTAGGTTAGGCGTCGTCTGGAACCTGCAGCTCCTCAGATATTGTAAGCTTCCACTTACATAATCTCTCACCATTGATTGAGCAGGCTAGGGCTAACGAGAGATGTAGTCCCAAACATGTGGAGGGCAAAATGTTGCAGACCCATGGTTTAGGTGGATATGAGACTGGTGAACACCAGTGTGAATGCAATGACACCTTCACAGTAACCCAGATCCTGACCATGGATAAGAAATGGACCCCCCCCTTTTTTAGCAAAGACCTCTCTGTTATCTCTGCATATTCCTGCATTACTCTTGGGAAAGACCTTCCGGATGATGCCATCACCACTACTAGGGGAATTTGATGGCAAGAGTATTACATAGAGACCATACAGTCTTTTTGAATGCATCCTCATAAACACAAATAAAAACACAGTCTCAGTGCTTAGACAAGTGTTTCCCCTGAGGAGGAGGATATTCTTGATACACTTGAAAAGGTTAACTAGACTGGGAAGATTAGGTGGGAAGGGAAGCGGTGTGAAGCTTAATGTTAATGCTAAGTGGGAATGACATTGCCCTCGATAAGCAATAATAGCTGAAATGTATGTCTACTAATATTTACATATTCTAAAGATATGTTACATACTCTGTGGTAAGAGTATCAATGTATCATTAAAAAAGGGAGATTCATGCTTACTTAACAACCAGTGCTAGAAATAACCCATGGCCCACATTTGGAACCTTCTTTACTCTGATAGCCCTATTGTGATACAGAACGTCTTATGCTGAAGTGGCATACTGGAATTGATTTCTAATTTTTCTCCGTTATTTAACTGTGCTTTCACTGTTACCTTTGATCCTTTCTATCCCTAGAAATTTCCAGGGGTGCAATCAATGATGTGCGCTTAAACCACGTACCATATTTTCTCCCAAGGAGAGTAACCTTGCCCATCTTGATGTACGAACTCCGTTCCGATTGGTTGCTGTAGAAGAAGTTCCGGGAACACATCATGGCTGTTTTACAGGATACATTTACCAGCGAGCCCTACTAAAAGTCAGTGGTGAAGTCCTGAAACCCACATTATTTCTATGGGCAGTTTGTGTGAGGCATGGATATGGCCATGTATGATTATGATTTGTCTGAAATTTGGAACTTCAAGTGAAAGCACAGGTCTAGACCAGAACAAGCCAGAGTGACGAGTATCTCTGAAGTTCTGAGTGAATCCATACCCTCATAGTGTGCCTAGTTAGAATCTCTCAAATGTAGAACGTAGTGACAACCACTGATTGGGTGCCTGCCAGGATGTGTGAATGCATGGAAGACTTTACTGTGATTTGGGATCATTACCTTCAACCCAATTTCCCAGATGCATAGTCTGCTCCAGATATTTGAAACCATATGATGCCTGGCCAGAAAACAGAGCGAGGAACCCTGGCATGGAACTCCCTTGAATTTCAAGATCCATTGGAGAAAAAGGCTACCAGACTGAAACAAGTTGCTGAAGGTTGCTGAAGTATCAGAGGTAGATGGATGGGTAAGGTGAGAAGAGGAGAGGAGGAGAAGCAGAGTGTTCGGTGATTAGCAAGATGTTCTTTAAAGAGGTGGGTCTATTGGTCCTTCCTGAAGGATTATGGCATTAAGGGCCTGATTCATGGAAGTGTTTTATAATGGTGCAATCCCATAGGAAAACGTTCCATGAATCAGGCCCTAAATATGTTGGATGTAGACATTACAAGATGAGGACGATTGTGTTCTTACACGACATGTTGAGGCCAGATGGCTGGTTGATTTGAATGGATCTCTAGGATGCTTGTCTAACCATTCCATTGCCAGAGAACACAGAGATTTTTATTGCCTTTTGTGGCAACAACGTATATACCACTTTTTTCCTTACACCTCAAGTAATCCTCAGCGCACTAGTGTTTTGCAGTATTATTGCAAAAGTGTAAGCTTCTTGCAAGACAAAGCTACCAGATTATGAATCTACTTCAGGGGCCTGCGACCTGCGCATGTTCAGATATTTTGGTCTACAACTACTGTGATCCCTCTCCATTGACTATTCTGGCTAGGCCGGATGGCAGTTGTAGTTGGAAATATATGGAGAGCCAATGGTTGCAGAGCACCGATCTACTTAGACAATGTTCTTGGTATGGCACAGGATCTGATCACTTGACAAATAAAACCTGAATAGAGTATTTTACCTCATCTGGGATCTGGATTTTCTGATAAACTGTGACAAGTAAGCAACACATCCTTCACAAATGATTCAATATCTGGGGTTTGTAATTATTTGTGTATCAGCTACACTTCAGATTCCCCTGCTTAGTCAGGCTCATAGGTCCTCTTGCTGCTTCCATTCACATTGTTTTTCCAGAAAGCTTACATTACATTGCCCTACAGAGATGATAAAAAATCTAACACCTACAAATGCAATTTTCGGTTCTAATTCAGGTCTTTACTTTGAGTCTTATGCCACCCATATCATGGGAGGGAGATGGTCACAAAAAGAGATCCTCTTGCAAATCAACTGTTCAGAGTTTCTTACATGATCATTTATAATTCCGTGCTTCACAAAAGACCAAGCCCAATGTAAAATCAGGTTACAGAAGGACAATCTCTTTGCAGTTTGGTAAACAATCAAACAAATGGGTATGAAAATGATATTCCAAGCAAAAGCCTTTTGGGATTTCTACCTGTATGTTCAGATATACAAAGGTGTAGCACGTTGGTGATCTATTCGCTGGGATGATCTTGTGGATTGGGATTGGTGCCTCCACTAATATTTCAGAAATAACCAGCACTGTGAGGTCCATTCCACCTATTTGTGTCCCATCTCAGTGCTAAAATTCCACAATGTTTTAATTGGTGGTTGGATCCAAGGTCCTTAGCTGTGGATGTGTTTGCTGTGTATCTCTTCACCCAATATTGGGGTTAAAGGATACTGTATACACTTCCCCCTTTCTCCTTGATCATGAGGGTGTTATTTGTTAAAGTCATAATTTTAGAAGGAGATAATATACTAATTTTGGCTGACTCAGGCATGTTATCCAGTAACCCTAGACGTATCCATCGATTGTCTGCTCATCCCGCCATCCTTCCCTGAGCTTCTAATGGGTCTGAGAGCTGAAAGTTATCCGTTACTCTTGGACAACAGTCTGGTCCTTATGGCTCGGCTAGTGTCAGGGATAGATGCCAGCCACACAATTGGTTTCATCCTTTATCACAAAATCGTAGCCCCCATCTATAGTCCTACATGTATGCCTGGAAAACCTTTGTTAGCGGGTGTGAGAAACAAAATCAATATCACGCTAAAACTTCTATAAGTATAGGTGAGTAATTTCCTGGTGGAGATTACAAGGTGCACTTCCTGCCACTGAGTTCATCTCTACTGATCAGCGTTTTTCACTCATTATGAATTAGTGCATGGACTGTCAGCAGGGGAACACCCTTTGGTTTGTATATCATTGAAAGGTATCACCATCTCCATTAACCAAATATTCCCATCTGGAGGATGTTAAATAGATATGGCCGAATAATGAGGATTTATTACTCAAATCCTTATCCTTTAAGTAGCTTACTCTGATGTGTTAGTGGTGATCGGGAGAGTGGCAATCGCTTGAGGTCTGAATGTATTAATGCCCTCAGATGTCTTTTTTCGCTTGCCTCTATGTACCAAGAAAGTCTCAGGTGCTACTGAATTTCTAGACTTTACTGAGAATCCTAACCTATATGTTGCTTTTGTTTAACTGTGAGTGCATGCACATCCGTGCTTTAAAAACATGTCTGAATACTTTGTGCCACTTAGTTGGCTTAGGCTTGTTAGTTTGTTTGGAATCATTGTAATTTGAAAACTGAAATCTTTTTTTTTCCAGATTAGTGTAGCACCAAAGCACTTTTCAGGAAGGTCTCTTTGCGGAATGTCTCACTGCCTAATTAGCTGTACTACGTCTCCCAGCAGTGCCTTAGGTATATATTTTTACATTCAGGCACGTTTGCATCCGGTTCACTATGGGTGCAGCGGACAACTCTGAGCGAGCACTGTTACGCACCTTGTTATTTGATACATCATTGATCTCTGTTACACACTTGCTTCCTCCGACCAATGCTCCTTATGTCACCCTCATGTATAGATTCCATTCAGAGAGCCAGCAGGTCTGCTTCGATTTTGGAGCTATATTGTCCCATGGACCTAGAACTTGTGTGTATCGACTCCATGTGTGAATAGCTCTCAGCTTTTGTTAAAAAAAAGGGATGATGCAGATTTAATTTTGGCCGTTACTTCTCGGCCAACTTTGCAAAGCCAGATTGTTAATGACCCTGTTGTTTCCTCTAAACGATGCGCCAATGTGGTGCAGGACTCCAGTTGGACCAAACTAATGTCTCCTTGCCTTGCAATTATGTAAATACAGATAACCATATTACATCGCAGTGCGCTGTTTCAAACATTGTTTTAAACACTGATCCTAGTTGTGCCTCTGGTAATTCCATCTCTTCTGAGCTAGCTAATGAAGGACATTTTTCTACCCTCCCGTATATTACACCACAGGAAGATTTGGAAATGTTCAACAGGGAAGATATGTTGGACATGTTAAATCTAAACGTTGGTACCATATCCCCACAGCCACAGATTCAGTCACCAAATAGTATGTATGATAGGGAGGCGTCTGTTTGTATAATACAACTATTCACACCGTTTTTTGCACTTTGGTGACTTCTGTTCTAGATATTATTGGAACTAAAGCGATGTGTGCACCAAATATGAATCTTTGCACACTAGTCGATACTCAAGATGGACTTTCTGATATTCGCGGCCGGTTTGGACCCTCAGCTGCTTGTTATTAAACACCTGTTCCTTAATTAAACATGCCACTGAGATTTTGGACTACTGACTAACTAAGCAAATTGGTATTTTTGCTGTAACAGAAACTTGGCTAACTGAGTCTGCTGGCCCTGTGCTCTCCCTGGCAGTTCCTCCAAGTTATAAGATTCTTACAGCAGATCGCCAAACAGGCCGTGGAGGAGGAGTTGCTATGATTTGTGATGCCTCCTTGGAGATAAATGAAGTGGATATCGCAAACCCTTTGGGCTGCGATATTCTGCATGCAAAGGTGTTATCTGATCATAATGCCACCATTAACTTAATTCTCATTTATCGTACGCCATCTACAATACCAGAATTTTCTCTTAAATTACTCCTCTGCTCAGGCCATTGTATAAAGTTGTCATACTGGGAGACTTCAATCTTTTTCATAGTTCTGGCTCTATGGTAGCGACTATTGAGTCCACTTTGACTGACATGGTTTTTATTCACCATGCCACTGCTGCAACTTATATTAAAGGCAGAACGCTTGATTGTGTTACAAGCAATAATACCATCATTAACAGGAACTGCTTTCTTGGCCTTGGCCAGACCATGCTTTGATTCATTTTAATCTTGTATGCCTGTCACAGTACAAACACACATAAACCCGATACTATTGTCATTACATCAAGAAATATACATAGGCTTTCTATTGCATCCATGGCACCCCACTTAGAAGCAACACTGAATAATCTGGCCAACTATGCTTCAGCTGGTGAACGCACAGAGGCATACCAAAATATGCTGTCTAATGCAGTTAACATAGTGGACCCAGAATAAACTCGGCTAGTCAGGAAAACGAATACTAAGGTATGGTATTAATTTGAAATTCAAGAACTTAACCTTGTTAAACGCAAAGCCTTTGAGTTGTGGAGAAAAAATAACTCTGAGGTAACTAAGACTAAATATAATATTGCAGCTAAGGCCCATAAAGCTTCCATTATCCGGGTAATAAAATTCCTATGACCAGAGGAATGAAAATACTATCTCTGACTCTAAGGAACTCTTTAAGATTCTTAAAGAGCTAGAGGACCCATGTCCATCTGCTCCTTTGGTCAATAAAGATAAAGCCTGGTGTATGTCCAATCAGGATGCCATGGTAAATAAGATCAAGACATTTCAAGAAGGTATTGTGACCAAACGTGCCATACTAGATAGGTATAGGGTAAATTTAGAACTTTCTAGACCTGAGATCACCAGCCCTGCGTTTGAGTTTAGACTGGCTACAGAACTCGAGGTCTCTGACTTACAGCAATTGAAGCCAACCCATTCCAAGGGGGATGTATGTCCTGCAATGGTTATAAAGACATGTGCTGTCCAGCTTACTTCTAAATGTATCAATACATCTTTTAGTGAAGGCCTTGTGCCGCCTTGCATTAAGCAGTCGTGGATTTCACCATTACTCAAAAACCCATCTCTTGATCCCAATGCCCCCTTCGAGTAATAGGCCTATTACCCACGTCCCATTCCTACTTAAGATGCTGGATAGGCTTCCTATATTCAAGTACTTTCTGTCTAAATATTGCATCCTGGGACAGCGACAATTGGGGTTCTGAGTGCGCATAGCACAGAATTTGCCTTACTTGACCAAAAGGCTAACATTCCCAAAGTCTTTGAGAAGGGGGGTACAGCTCTCCTTATGCTACCTTTGTCCTGGTTGACCATGCTATGCTGGTTTCTAGAGTATTACATTCTGCCTCTTTTTCTACAGCAGTGGCCAACTGGGTCAAATCTTTTCTGGCAGACCGCTCAACTAGGGTATTTCATAGTGACGCCAAGGCTGATGACTTTGTGATGACATGCAGAGTCCTTCAGTGTTCCTGCCTGTCACCCAAATTGTACAATATCGTCACCAAGCCTCTATTCGAACTGCTTGATGCTAATGTTGTGATTTATACAAATTACGCTGTTGACATCCAATGTCTTTTACCCCTTTCTGTGATTACACCAGAGTCACTGAAACCATCAACTCAGTCTATTCTCTCATACAGACTTGCGTGGCGTATAACAGTTTAGCCCTAAATGATGCAAAAACTGTGCTGAAGATAACTGGTACAGCAGCTCAGTTGAGAAAGTTGAGTCTCGACTTTATAGCAGGTTGCGCTATATCCACACTTCCCAAAGTGAAGACTCTGGGAATAATCCTGGAACAAGAACTAAACATGAAAGCACATGTGACTAGCCTTGTCTCTTCTTCCTCGTACTATCTCAAACTTTTTGCTCAGTTGAGGCCATTCCTTAATCGCATCAATTGTGCCACTATTGCCCGGGCTATAATTGATGCAAAACACAACTATTGCTCTAGCCTTCTGCAAGGTATTGGCACTAGAGAAATCGTCTGGTTACAGATAGTGCAAAATAATGTGGTACGGGCTGTGGAGGGCGTACGCAGAAGAGATCATATCTCTCAGGCCAGGAGGGCTCTGCACTGGCTACCTATTGCCAGTAGAATAACCTTTTGTCTGCTGTGCAAAATAATGTGGTGCGGGCTGTGAGGGCTTACGCAGAAGAGATCCCATCTCTGAGGCCAGGAGGGCTCTGCACTGGCTCCTTATTGCCAGTAGAATAACCTTTTGTCTGCTGTGCATTATACCCAAGTGCCTACATGGCAGTAGTCCTTCGTATTTATCCAGCAGACTCGCTAGCAGCCCGCACGGAGGGTGCTGAGATGTGATAATTATGTTCTTCTTCAGGTGTCCAGGACCAAGCTGAGCATGGTTGCCCAAGGGCCTTTCCCCTGTGTGGATCCGAGAAGATGGAATGCCCTTCCTCCTGATCTGAGGGTTTGTCCCTCCTTTGTGAGCTTAAAACGTGGATTGAAAACAGCTCTGTTTAATAGATTTTTCTGAACAGCCTGCTACCCACTGATGCCTTGACCCGGGTCTGTTGTCTGTTGTGTTAGCGCTCCTATGTCTGTGGGCCTTGTCTTTGGTGCTTTATAAATAAAATTACATTTAAAAAAAATATTGTTGGAGGTCTTAGACGGTATGAAGCACCAAGAGCTAGTTTGGGATTATCGAAGGGGGAATCTGTTTATTTAAGACCTATGCACACGTTTCCGCTCCTACATAAGGCAGACAGTAAAGGGCACTATGTAGGGAGCAGGGGTCAAATTGCCCATCTTTGGCACCCACTCATATACCAAGGCTCTGATTTCAAAACCATTTTGGCTAGATTGGAAGATATTTATACATTGTCTGATGTAATACTTTGATGTGTTCTAAATGTTATTCTTGGCCTATGATTCATGTTTTGGCTGTGGCTCTAGCAAGGCTTTGAAGAATGCATAACAGACACTTTCATGCCATGCCATTGAATTTTGATTACTCCTTGTAGATTGTATAATACAATTGTGATTCAATTAATGGCACCTAGATTAGTATTACCGCCCTCCCCCCGATCCCAGAGATTATTTCTTGTGTTTGACCCTAGAATTCAACACAGATTAATCCTAATCCTTATATCGGTTCAGGTATTTCCAGAAATGTGTTTTAAATATATTTGTTGGTATAACTCCTCTGCACCACTCACATGGTCTACGTTCTGTTTTGATGTACTATGGAAGTGCCTGATTGACTTGCTGTATTCAGGGCTGGAATGTATACGAAAGGACATAGACATTATTGGAAATCACAAAAGTGAGGGCCACAGAAGAATGTGGTTGTGCTAATTGTACACTTCATTTTGCACAAATACTCTCCCAGTTAAATAAAAGATTATAAAAGAGAACTACATAATGCTCGCATCTGTGCCATTAATAGAATTATGACTGTCCATCATAACCTAAAAGGACTAACTGGAATTGAGGACTTTGACATCTATCCAACTGATAAGCGCAACCAATCAAGACTATCAAATTGTATTGCCCAGATCCAGAGATGATGAATGGCACTAGCATCTGCTTTAATGGGTCAAAAACAGCGATTTTACTCTATAGCAGGTCTCTGAATTCCCTGATATCTTTCAATTCACCAACCTCTCTGGGGCCCATTCCATATCCTGTCAAAAGGGTAACAACTCTTGGTATAATCATGGATGTTGACCTTGCCTTCACATCTCAAATCAAGGTTTGAAAAGGGAGCTATAACCTAGAACTTCATATTCTAAAGACAATCCTTCATTTGGTTAATTCTTAACTAAATGAGAGAAATGATGAGTGTCCTAATCCCATTAACAGTATACTACTGCAATGGGATCATAGGTAGTCACTCAAAAAAGGACATTTAGCTACTATAGCAAATGCAGAATTGAGCAGCCCACCTGATCTTAAGCCTCAGCTAAATACAGTCACACATCCAAGGCCTTATAAACTGTACATTATCTCCGAGACCAAAGAAGAACTGATTTTAAACACTGTATGAACTGTTAAGCTTTCTTGCAAACTGGACCTTAATATCTGATCAATAGGCAAACTCATTAGACTCAGTCGCCTCTTTGGCAGCAGACAGGCTCATTCAGCTGAGCTATAGAAGAGAAAGCATTGGAGGTAAGATGCTGTCTACCAGAGGCCTAGATCTAAGGAACACATTTCCACAATGTTTCAGGCCCGAACCAGACAATCTCAAATTTACAGACATTTCTTTCCAGTAAGGCCTGCTCAAGCTGAAGGCCATAAACCAGACTTGCTTGTTTTGTTGCTGACAGCTGGATAGACGGAATGCAACATTATTGCCTCCATTGAAGATACCCACCAGTTTACTTGTGTGATATGGTGGAATCAAGTTATGCATGTATCGTTTTGAAAAAACGCCAAATTAATGAATGTGATTTGCAGTATGGACTATTGTCTAGTATCAGTATCTTTAATGTTTTCATGTGGATGGTAGTAATTACAATATGGAGGGTGCTGGATATTGGGGTCTGCTTCATCACTGCATAAATACAGTATGTACAGTGCAAGTAAATACGTTTACCGGTAGATTGATAGTGTAAAATATTTCCTTAGCCAATTCAGTCTCCATTCTTTACTACGCGACGAAGTGTCATGCATGTCAGCGCATTTTGCATTCAGCGAAAATACCTGCATACCTGGATTGCAATTAGGATCACCCTTCCATTATCCATGCGATAGCCTACACATATGTCACTGGCATATTAGCACGGATTTAAATAACTGTCCTGAAATAACAGAGCATTATAACTATCTAATACAAAATTGATAAAGTGCGTTTCGTAGAAAAAGAAAACGAGCCCAACTGAAATGAATGAAGCAGCATTTTGTTCATAAAATGATTTCCCCAAATGAAGCACACATTACTGACGAAGGAGTTAGGTGAATGTGCTTCAAGAACAGACCTGAATAGACTGTTGCGAAAGATTTCCGTTTCCAGATGAAATCCCACTGAACGCATCGGCAAGTCCATTGGTATCCAGTTTGTCTGTGGCCAAAAACCTCAAACCTCCTGTAATACAGCAAGTTACATCGTAAGAACAGTATATTGTTAAAGCAAAGTGTCCTCGGCATTTCACAATTGTGCCTGGTTGCTAGAAACAGTAAGACAACACTAAAATGCTCAAATGCTCACATTTCTTGCCAAACGATGATGAATGCACAGATAAATAATTCGTTAACATTTCTTAATTGAATTCCCTGCAGGTCTAGCCGAAAAATCTACCATGTCCTTCGAGGAACTTCAGACAACAGCATGCACTCCAGTTTATATTCTCATGCTGCCATTTTGGTAAGTTCGAGTCGTAATGTGAGCACCTTTTGAAACTAATACATTATTCCAATAGTGGTCAGGGCCACTGGATACCACCCCATAAGACTAGAATAAGTAATTTTGAAATGTGTCCACATTTTGCGTAAGTGCAAGAATGTTCGGTCAAAGGGGTATTGTTAGTCGCTTTAAACCTGACAAGGAAATAAGTCAGGATGGTACAAAGCACGGTAATGTTGAGTTTCAACTAGTTCGGTATACTGAGGGTGTTTAATTTCACAGGAATACTTGAATTTTAGTTTTGCAAATAGCAATTTCAAGTGGCCTATTCGGACATTTTTGTCAGTTGTCAATTAAATATGTCGGTACATGACTGTGTTTCTCCAAAATCTACTGTATGAAACATCAACACATATTTCATCTCATACATCTTGATTCTAGCGATGAACCTTCATCAAAATGAACACAGTTGTGTTTAATTAATATGCTTGACATTGACATTTGTAACATTGCAATGCTTTTAAATTATCGATGATACACCTAAAACAAAACTAACGTCAGCTCTCCACTTTCTCCATGATGTGGTGTGTCACAATGAATCAAAAACAAAGAGGTGATGACTGGAAGTTTTAGGATTAAACTTTAACCTCTGGCAATTGCTCTGGGCAACCCTCCAGACCATTGTTCTTCACCTGCCAAGCCATTACAGGAAGAGGAAAGACCATATGCAAATCAGGCTTGGTCCCACCCCAAAGGGGCAGTCCAGCCCAAACTGCTAGTTTACATCCCTTCTGAACAAGACCACAAGCATCCACAGACATGTTTCGGCCTCATTGGGCGTCATCAGTGAGAAGTAGCTTGGGTCTCTAGGCCAAGAAGGCATGGGGCCCGCGTCTGGGCATGATGAATAGTAGGATCAGACATGAAACAGATGTGGAGTACATTTCCCAACTAGTCTTTATTTGGGTTAATAGCACAAAGTATAGCAATTGCCTTAGGATCAAAGTGTGCATAAGAAAAACTCCAACATGGTCAGGATGGTTCCAGTATGTATGTGGGGCTCAGAAGAATGTTCAACTATGTCCAAAGTAACACTTCTTTCAGTTCTTGTAAGGGTCAGATCAATGCCAAACCCATGGCTTATCAAAACACAACCAAATATGGGGACATGTGCTCAGTCCCCCAAACAGACAAAGACATTCCTTGAAAACTGTGCCACATCTACGTGTTTGAGGCCCCAACAAAGTCACACGCTCTTGTAATCTCTATGGCAATGTTCTTGTGCAGATAATGGAATCCAGGGAGTCCTCTCTCTGGGTCTGTACAATTTAGGTCCCTTGCTCTTCATAGATTTCCCACGTGTCTTCTCCCCGACTGCAGTCAAAGAGTTCTGTGACGATTACCCCATCAGTTCTCGGGAGACCCTGTTGATGTCATCTTCATTTGTCAAGTTGTACTTGTATGCCTCGTATTCAAAATTCAGAGAGAAGGGGAAATCCTACCTATATCGGGCACCCTTAGTGGTAAGCCAGTTTGTCAGCGGGGCACAGAGTCTTTGTCTAGACAAAGTGAATGTAGATAGATCTTGGTAGATGGTGATGCAAGTCATTCCCCACTCTATCGGGCCCACTGTTCCGGCACTGTCCAGGATCTTTGCTTTCTCAGAGTAATAGTGGAATCTCGCCAGCACTGAGTGTGGGCCCCGGGCTCCACCACCTGCTCTGTGGGCTCTATCAATTGTGGGTTCTGTGGTGTTATCCTCGTTGAAAAGTGTTTTGATGACTTCATTAATTGCTTTAGTGATGTCCCTTTGGGTTTCGCCCTCTTTTTCTGGGAACGCGAAGAATCAGAGGTTGTTACGACAATCCCCATTCTCAAAATCATCAATTTTCAAGGCAAATTCTTCTTCTCTTCTCTCTAGCTCTGAAATCCTTTTATTGATTTGGGTTTCTAGGATCTCTACTGAAGACCGATTGGCCTCAAGCCCCTGTATTCTATTGTCCATGTCATCTACCTTTTTGTCCAGACCGTCAAGCCGGTGGCTGATGTTGGATCGGAAGCCCTTGAGCTCCTCTAGAATTGTTGCCATGTCTCTCCTCATGGACGTCACGTCATCCGTCATAGTCGAATCTGCCTTGGCCATCACTTCTTGTGTAGGTCGGGAGGATGGGGGAATTTAAATTTCTGAAGCGGACCAACCAGTTAATGAATTTGTGGCTGAGTATACTCCTTTGTTAAATTGGCGTGTCCAGTCAAGGGTGCTGGCGGTTCCATTCCGGATTCCTCACAGATATCCATTTTCCGTGGGACAATGCAGAGAGCGCCGCACAGTAGCAATATGTCAGCGGAGCTCATGCGTGACCCCCCCAGCTCCATCATGCAGTGCAGTCTCCAGAATCCCAATAAGACGTACAGAAGCGTAGGGTGGGGAGAGTTTCCCACCTGGCCTCACTCGGAAGCTGGGGAACTATGGGATTAGGAGGGCGGAGGTCAGATGGGCCCACTCGTGTCCTTGGGCCCCATCTCCTATAGAGGCGTTGTGACCAACCAATGCTTAAGGGTCAAGTGACCGAGGTGGGTCCAGCTGGGCAAGTTGTCTATCTGTTTGGGTGGAACCGAGGTTGTAGGGGCTGTATACCCCCCCTGCTTGCAATCCAATACAGGGATCAGGATGAAGTGATCTGTAACAATGAGGTGCTCTGTAGAGACAATTCTTCTTTGTGTACACATTGAAGGTCTGGGGTATATAGCTTTACAGGACACAAGACCCCCATTGCTTAGGCTTGGTGTGTTTGCATTATAGGGATCGCCTCACCTCCCAGATCGCTACTCAAATGTGCAGGGATATTCCCAATTGAGGGATCCAGTGGCAGTTCAGCTCTCCCCGCAGTTCAGCCTCCTGGTTCTTTGCTCTGGGGAACAAGGAAATAGGCACACCTCTCCCTCTCCAGGGCTCACCTAGTTCATAAGGGAAGCAAGCAGCTCAAGCCGGGAGAATGAAGCACTGCTCCCCCGATTCCGGCGTCTCGAGGAGCATTCAAATGCGGCATTTTAAATGATGTGAAACTCATTCCCGTTGGGGCGCTCCTGTTGGGGCTGCAGCTGGTCGGCGCCTCCCTCCCAGCAGTGACCACTCTCCTGGGCTCTGTGATCAGAGATTGACCCGGTCTCGCCTCCTCTCTCACCTCCTATGGGTCTTTTTTCTCATTGAGATGGG
This sequence comes from Ambystoma mexicanum, assembly GCF_040938575.1. Taxonomy (NCBI): domain Eukaryota; kingdom Metazoa; phylum Chordata; class Amphibia; order Caudata; family Ambystomatidae; genus Ambystoma; species Ambystoma mexicanum. The sequence continues at coordinate 1,041,080,657 of NC_090922.1, read as the reverse complement.
GGAGTGCACTCACCCTGCACCCTCAGTCTCGGTGAGGAAGTGTCAAGCAGGCAGGGGCCCACAATATTCCTCTTGTGGTGCCTCTGGTCCCAGTCGAAGGACACCCTCGTTATATGGCGACTCACTCTCAGGGAATGGGGGAGGCTGCGACCACTGGATGCTCCTCAGGGGGGTTTCACTTCATGTTAGCCTCCGTTGCATTTGCGGACGTAGGGCCGCCTACGATCAGTGACCTCATTAGTACAGGTGTGGAACTGCAGTTGTTGATCGGGGACAGAAGCAACACCGATGTATATGTCTGGGAGAAATAAACAAGAAATCCATGGAGCTCCAGGTCTGTTCTTTTTCCCATACAAAGTTATCAGTGTGGGCTCAGCAGGGGGCCACAATAATAGCATGTTGGGGGCTACATGAGGGGGCTCTTCTCCCAAATGTGCCCCGGCTGAAGGGGAGCCACGCAGCAGTGCTAGGTCAGCTGTGTGCCGCCTGGTGGCCGATCTCCGATTCCTTTTTAATCAGTGGTTTGAGGTATGCTGATTTGAAGGAGTTTGAGACAATTCCTGTGGTTAGTGACAGGTTCATTAGGTGCCGGAAGTGTGTCATTGGGGTCTTGCGATTTGAGGTTTTCTTTGAAAATGTCTGGGGGCAAGGGTCACTTGGAGATCCTGCAAGGTTGGTGTCCTTGATAAGTGTGGAGATAATTTCTTTGGTTATTGGTTCGAAGCAGGTGAGTCTTGCTGTAGTCGGTGTTTCGCCCGTTGTCTGTGCTTTAGCGGTTGTGGTTCTATTAACGTGGTTTGTGTTGATGGTCTGTTGGATTGTTTCTATTTTTGATCTTAAGTGGTTGGTGATGCTGTCGCATAGTGCTTGTGTTGGGATAATGACTTTGTTGTAGGATGAAGGGTTTTATATCTCTGATTCTGAAGAGTTCTTTAAGTTGGTGGCTGATTCAATTCTTCTAGTGTAGTATTTTGGGGTCATTTCATTTGGCTCTGTGGTGTTCGGTTGGGTTGATTCTTGCAGATCTGTTAAGGACTACAGGTCTAGACTCTTCCAGTTTTTTTTCCCTGGTGGCACGTAGTATTGTCTTTCCATCTGATATGCGGGTTTGGAGTTTGATGTAGAATGGTATCAGGTAGGGGTCGCTCCACACACTGGTGTAGGTGGCGCAGAGTCCTTCTCTGCAGAAGACTGCGTCAGAGGTGTATCCGGCATTGTGGGTGGATCCGTTAACTATTTGCATGAAGTGGAGTGAAGTCTCCCAGTATGACTAGGTTGTCATGGTAGGTTGATAGTATGGCGATGGAGTCTGCTACTTTTGTCGCAAAGTTTGGGTTGTAGGACGGCGATCTGTAGATCAGTGGGAAAACACTATGTTGGCTTGGTCGTTGAGTTCGATCTTGATGAGGAGGGATTCACAGTCTTCGATGTCGGTTGAGAGGAGTGGTACGACTCGGATATGCTCTTTGTGTACCATTGTGATTCTGCCCCTCTTTGGTTTTCTCTGTTGAATGTATTAATTTGAAATTGTCCGGTATGGCTTTGTGCGCAGTGGATTTGTAGTTGTCAGATAACCATGTTTCTGTGAGGAAGAGTGCGTCTGTGCCTCCCTCGTTTAGGTCATTGATTTCTGTTGAGTGTTTTGCCATAGATCTAACAATGAGCAGGCTGCAGTGTAGTTTGTGTATTTTCCCTTGTGGGTTGTTTGTTCTTTTGTCTGTCTGAGTCGGTTCAGTTTAGGTTGGGTTTCCATTGCTGACAACTCTCCCCTGGTTGTGCTTGTTGGAAGGAGTTGTTCTTGGGTGATCCATATCTTCGAGTAGTCCGATTAGGTTGATGGCAGGGTTGTTTGGTTTTGCTCATTCTGGTTGGTGAGTTGTGTTGGTGCCCCTCCTTTGTTCCAGTCTTTGGAAATCTAGGCATGTTGAAGGTAATGAATTCCAGTTTGTCCCTCATTCTTGTTGGTGTATTATCCATGGTGTGCTCCGGGTTGGGGTGGTTTGTTTTTTGGAATGCTTCAGCGTCCCGATGGAGTCGACATTATTTTTCTCGATTCTTGCATGTGGGTTTGTTGCTGATTGTCTGTTATCTCTTGCAAAGGAGTCATATGTGGAGAGGTAGCAAGAGATGTAGTCTGTTAGCTCTTTTCGTTGTTTGTATCCTTTGCCCGCCTGTCTTCGTCTTCACTGTGTTTTCAGTGTTGTGAAATCTTGATGGTGGGCTCCTTCCTGTGGGGTTAAGGTTTCCTGTTTCCATGCTAGCTTCTTTGTCTTTCTTGTGGCGAGGCATGGCGTGGTGTTTTGGAGTTGTGGGTTGAATTGCGGAATCCTCTTTGGTTTGGTTGCTTCCCGGTCCCTGGGATTGTTTCGTCACTATTTGTAGTTTAATTTGTGGATGAGGTGTAAGTTTGTAGTTAGTTCTCACTTGTAGTTGATTAAATTGTGGGACCAGGGGCATGAGCCCTTGTGGTTCTGTCATTTACCGGTTTTCCTTTATGGCTCCATGTGATTTTGGTGGACCGGGAGTGTACTGTGCTGTAGTTGTTGTACGGCACTGTATTGTTCAGCCCAGTGGCTGGTTGATGGTGAGCTGCATGTTAACGTTATGGCTATCTTTGGGTGGGTAGGCCTTGCGGTTGGTGTTAAGACGGATTTCTGAACTCTGTCCTGGTGGTGCAGAAGTTCAGAAATCCGTCTTAACAAATTGGTGTACAGCGGTGGGATACGACTGAAGGTATCCAGTGTTGCGCACGAACTAAGGCATTTCAGGTTATTCCAACCAGGACACGTAGTGAATTGTTGTAGTATAACTTTAAAAAGGCCATAGTCCTATCTAACAGTATGGAAACAAATACCTTGTTAACTTTAAATGCTTCCAAATCAGAAACATTGAAAAAGATGTGTGCGGAGAGAGGTGTTTCCTCTCAAGGCACGAAATTGGAAATGATCCAAAGAATCGTGGCGTGGCAAGAAGCGCAGCTTGACGCTATAACTTCTGAGGACAGTGCGGAAGGTGGTGGGGCTGCTCTCACTGGTAGAACCGACGGTTCTGCCGCTGCACTGATCCATCGCGACCACAAGGACAGGGAGGACGAGATGTCTAATGTTTCCTCTGCCAGTGCTGATGGGGAGGCTATGCTTGAATTCAAGAAGCAAGAGCTGCGGTTTAGGCAGCAGGAGCTTGAATTCAGCATAGCCAAACTAAAAATCGAACAGGCAGAAAATCAAAAAGACAGGGATCACCAGTTGGAACTGGCCAAGCTTCAGGTTGCAAATGGGTCCAAGGGTCCTGGACATGGGTCTGGGGCCTCCTCTCATCCATGGTTTCCGAAAGATCTGCTCAGTGTGTATGAAGAAAGGAATGACATTATGGACTGGCTGAATGCGTTTGAGTATGCATGCGAAGTTCAACAAGTTGACAATGCTGATAAGATTGCCTGGTTACTCAGCAGACTGCCCCATTCTGGCTGTAGTGCCATTATGGAAATGTCGAAGGCTGAGCGAGCTGATTTCGCAATGTTAAAGCAAACTCTCATTTTAAAGTTTGGGAAGACTCCGGCCCAATATTTGAAACGTTTCAGAGAGTATAAGAAAAAGGAAGGTGGTACTTGGGTATTTTATGTCACTGAATCCTTGAAAAACTTAACTGGCTGGGTCGAAGGTTATAAGGTTTCTACCTTCGAAGGCATGATAAATCTTGTCATGCTGGAACACATTTTTGCATCTTCTTCCCCGGAGCTTAAGCAGCATTTGGCCGATTCGAAGGAGATAGATCCTAAGAAGCTGGCCATTGCAGCCGATTTATGGGTGTCACATCGAGTGTCCCATAAGGACAAAACTCATCCTGGTAAGCAGGAGGAAGGGAAAAAGTCCAAAGATATGGAGGGTGGAGAATCTGATAAATCTTCTTCTCATAAGGGCCACAAAAAGAAAAATAAGGGTAAGACACAAGAGAACTCACAGGGTAGTGGAGGTCAGCCTCCGAAACAGAACTCTGGTTACAATAAGCCTCCCTATGTAAACAGACCCAATGGATCTTGTTTTGCTTGTGGAGCAACTAACAACGTGAAGGGGGATCCCCGGTGTAAGGTTAGACCTTTGGGGGTCCACTCCGCTAATCTGGCCTTCTCCTCCTACGAGGAAGAAGAGATTACAGGAGCATCCTTCTCCTCAGACTCATTTCCCAGCGGGATAGAGGCTGAGGTAGTTTTAGTTTCCCTGGGTTCCTGGGAGCCTAAAGTCGCAGAGGCTTATGCTAGGATTCCGGATAATACCAAGCAATACTTTAAAGACAGTGTGCTGATCAATGGAGTAGATACTCCAGCTCTTAGGGATAGTGGGTGCAGTCGCACTGTAGTGGATTCTAACTTGGTAGACTCAGAGGAAGTTGCCAGAGCTACTCTGATGCCCACTAAGTTGGCTGACGGCCCACTCCGTATGTTCCCAGTAATACCTGTAAATCTTACTTTAAATGGTACAGCAGTCAGGATTCCAGTGAGCATTCAGAGAAACGTCCCGGGAAAGGTCTTGTTAGGTAATGATCTCAGAGCTCTAGGGCTCGTAGGAGACACTGCCGAAAGACCCTACAGACCAATACGCTGCCCCAGCCGAAGGGGAAACCCAAGGCGAAAGGAGTCGACAAGTCAAGACGAGGGAAAGAGAATATTCCCCCGAGCTCGCCTACCACTGCGGTGGAGGAAGTTGGTCAATCGCCCGGGCCTGACGAGGAGGTGGGGATGCCTGAAGTATTTGACCCCAACGATCATCCTGAACTAAAAGACTTGTTAGTTGAAGGAGGTCCTGATAGGGACGAATTCAGTAAAGGCCAACGTGAGTGCCCATCTCTGGAAGGCCTAAGGAGACAGGCCTGCTCTCAGCTTGAGGGTGAACCTCCTGGGACGCATAGGATTTATTGGGAAGGCGGACTCCTGTATAGTGAGCCCACAGAGTCTACAGAAGGAGACCATAGGAGGTTGGTGGTTCCCCTTGCTGTTAGGCCCTTCCTCCTGCAGTTGGCGCATGAAGTTCCCCTTGCTGGTCACCTTGGTATGAAGAGGACCAAGCAAAGGTTATCCATGCACTTCTACTGGCCCAAGATGGGGGTGCAAGTAGAAAGTCACTGCAGGAGTTGTGCCTCCTGCCAGTTGTCTGGTAAGGTTGGCGCGACAATCCAAGCTCCGTTGGTACCGCTCCCAGTTGTGGGGGTACCATTTGAAAGGGTAGGGATCGACATCGTTGGTCCCCTTGACCCGCAAACATCCTCGGGCAATAGGTTTATCCTGGTGCTGGTCGACCATGCAACCAGGTATCCTGAGGCCATCCCATTGAAAACTGTAACTGCCAAGTCAGTTGCAAAAGCTTTACTTGGCATATTTACTAGGGTTGGCTTCCCTAAAGAAGTTGTTTCGGATAGTGGCAGCAACTTTATGTCGAAGTATATGCAGGCTATGTGGAAAGAATGTGGGGTCACCTACAAGTTCTCTTCTGCATACCACCCCCAGACCAATGGTCTGGTGGAACGTTTCAACAGAACGTTAAAGAGCATGATTGGGGCTCTGGAGGAACCTCAGAGAAGAAAATGGGATCTTCTTTTACCATGCTTACTGTTTGCCTACCGAGAGGTACCACAGGAGGGTGTTGGCTTCAGCCCCTTTGAACTTCTGTTCGGGCATCCCGTACGGGGACCCTTAGCCATCGTCAAAGAGGGATGGGAGATGCCCATTCCCCCTGTTACTACCAACGTAGTTGATTATGTGCTAGGGCTCAGAAAACGGATGGTACTTCTGATGGGCTTGGCTAGTGATAAATTGAAGGCAGGACAAGCGCTGGTGAAACATTGGTACGACCAGAAAGCTTCCCTCATCAACTTTACACCTGGTCAGCAAGTCCTGATCATGAATCCCATAAGGCCTCGAGCTTTACAGGACAAATGGTCAGGCCCTTACACAGTGGTGGAGCCCCTGGGTGAGGTTAACTATTTAGTGGACCTTGGAAGGCCTGGACAGGCTCCAAAAGTGTTTCACGTGAATAGGCTGAAGGCTTTCGTCCCAAGAGTCGAAATCGCAGCACTGCTACTGGCTTCAGATGTTGAGGAAGAGGAGTCTGAACCTCTCCCCGACCTGTTCCAAAGCGGTCCTTCAGACAGCTCCTTTGAGGGTGTCTGAGTGGCGCCTCACCTGACTTCTGATCAGCAGGCTGAGGTGAAAAGTTTGCTTAGGCAGTTTTCCCCCCTGTTTTCACAGTCGCCTGGTTTGACACCTTGGTGCAAACATAACATAGACACAGGAGACAGTGTACCTACCAAAAGTAGGGGATACAGGATGTCAGACAAAGTACGGTCTTATATTAAGACCGAGGTCAACAAGATGTTAGACCTTGGGGTGATTGAACCCTCTAGTAGTCCTTGGTCCAGCCCTGTGGTTTTGGTTCCAAAGGCAGGCACTTCTGAATTGAGGTTCTGCGTGGATTACAGGGCTCTGAATGCTGTCACCAAGACAGATGCACACCCCTCGCCTCGAACAGATGAGCTGGTGGATACTTTGGGTGCCTCCAAGTACCTCAGCACGTTTGACCTCACTGCTGGCTATTGGCAAATAGCGTTAGCAGAGCATGCCAAGGAGAAGACAGCATTTTCTACTCCAGACGGCCTTTACCAATTCCGGGTAATGCTGTTCGGGTTGAAGAATGCACCTGCCACTTTCCAGAGGCTTGTGAATCATGTTTTGAATGGGTTGGACGAATTCTGTCTTGCATATCTGGACGATATCGCAGTTTTCAGTGTCACCTGGGAAGACCATGTGAAACACCTCGGGATTGTGCTCCAGGCTCTTCAGAAAGCACACCTGACCATAAAGGCTAGTAAATGCCATATTGGACAAGGCTCAGTGGTTTACCTTGGACATGAAGTAGGTGGAGGGAGGATACAGCCTCTTCCCAGTAAAGTACAAGCAGTACAAGACTGGCCTACCCCCACTACGCAAACCCAAGTGAGAGCCTTCTTAGGACTCACGGGGTATTACCGCAATTTTGTGGCAGACTATGGCACCATAGCTGTCCCTCTGACTGCCCTCACAACTCCGAAGAAACCCAAGAAGGTAACTTGGACTGACGAGTGTGAGAAGGCCTTCAATGGCTTAAAAGACTCCTTGTGCCAGGCCCCTGTCCTCAGGGCCCCTGATTATCAAAGACCTTTTATCGTGCAGACGGACGCCTCTGACACTGGGATAGGAGCTGTACTATCACAAGTAGATGAGAAGGGTAAGGAACACCTTATTGGTTTTATTAGCCGCCAGCTTAAGGACAGAGAGCTCAGATGGTCCACGGTAGAGAAAGAATGTTTCTCTGTTGTGTGGGCCCTAAGGAAGCTGAGGCCCTACCTCTATGGGACCCACTTCACTGTGCAAACTGACCATAAGCCCTTAAAGTAGCTAATGAACATGAAGGGGGAGAATCCAAAGTTGCTTAGGTGGTCCATAAGTCTACAAGGCTTCGACTTCACTATTGAGCATAGGCCAGGTGTCCAACATAGCAATGCTGATGGGTTGTCCAGAATGTTTAACCGACCTGAACAAGAGACTCATCCAGGGGTGGATTAGTTCCCCCTGTCCATAGTCTGGGAGGGGCGAGTGTTAGGAAAGATTTCGTAATTGTAGGTAATTTTCCTTCCATGTGGCAACCCCTAAACTTTTTGCTGTTGTTTTTCACCTTGTTCTCGACTTTGCCAGAGAAGTGCAGCCTTCTGTCGCACTCCTATGGGCTTTCGCTCCTTTCTTACGGGGAAACTGACATGCCCTTAAGACAGTCAGTACCGGGGAACGCTGTGCTGTTCCCGTAGTTTCTTTTATCATGTTGCGGCTTTCGTGCAACATGACACAAGAGGGCACTGTAAGCTAAGTTACAGCTCTCTTGGGTCTCTAGCCTTCTACAGGCCCTAGATACTTGTTTAGGATTGTATCTGATCGATGCAAGTGATTCAGGGACGGGAATGGTGGCAGCGATCGTTTCTTGTGTTTTGAGCTCCTTTTGGCGTTCTAAGCGCGTTTTCCGCGCTTAACCCAAAATGGTGGCCTGGCTCCCAAAATGGCCAGACCACGAGGCTCCTTTGTCCTGTCCGCTGACCGTCTTGCTCCCTTCACCTTCCCCAGGTCGAGCCGACCCGGGGCCTTCCTTATTTGGGCATGTACTTTCCCGCGAAACACGGATGCTTTCGCGGGATTCTACATGTCTGGTGGGTGCCTCCAGGATGTGGGCTGGGATGTCTGGTCCCAATACACATCCTGGGTGCCAGAGAGTCTAGGGTGGTGTGAATGCCTGGGACCACCGTGGTCCGTGATTGGTCCACGAATGGTGTGAGTGTTGATGAGCGGATCTCCCATTGGGTCCCCTCCGTTTTGGCGCGAAGGGAACCGTGGATAAGAGGGGGCTGGAAACACCACTACCATGTCGATCTCCTGAGTTCTCACGAACGAAGGAATACAGGAGCCAAGTATCCTGCAACCAAGAGGCTGGACCGAGGAAGCGCTGGTGACCCGCTGAAGGACTTCTCATCTGCACTGCTGTCGCCTTGTGAAACCCTTTTCACTTTTGATCGAACCAGAAGGCCTGTACTGGTACTTCGACCCTTGGAATAGTGGGAACAGCTATTCTCGGCATCGTCACCATCTCCTGCCAGTAATCCTTCGGAAGCGTCTCTGGGCCATCCAGCTGACTGACCAGCTTACACGGGAGTCTTGCTCTGTAACCGCCGGCAGGTTGTGTAGTATTTCGAGTCCTTGTCACTCTCACACGCTTCGTACACTTGGTGTTCCCAGGTCTGAAGTGAGTAGTGTATATTTGGCTCAGATACACACGGCCGCTCCGTTGCCCTCCTGTGGTAACAAACTGTGTGGGTTTCTTCGATTGGGAGGTCTTTTTACTCAACACAACGACGAGGCGTTCCCTGCTCTTCTGAACCTGCCAGCTGCTGAAACTGACGCGGAGAAGCCTGGGTCTGCTTGCATCGGGGACCGGTGAGTAGCATAGCTAGGATCTGGTCGCCCTCCTGCAGGAGCCCATTGCTTTTCCCCGCTGTGTCAAACAGCACCCTTTTCCGTACTCGCGCTCTGCTTCTGCCCACTGTGGAGGCTGCGCTTGAGTCGCGGAACTTGTTCTTCTTCTTTTGTGCACTAAACTGAACTGCCTGATTTCCCTCGAAGAGCTTCTCCTTTTGCCCGTTGGCACCAGCACGTGCAGGTACTTTTGAGCACAAGGCTCCACTCTTCGCAGGGCTCGGACTTCCATCTAGTTAGGTGCCTCTGAAGGCGAACTGGGTCTAAGCATTATTGCGCACTGCCTGTTTTCCCTCCCTTTTAGGTGGACTACACATTTCGTGCATATAACGCTTGAAACTTGTTGTATTTGTATATATATTGTGTTGATATGGTATGTGTTGGTTTACTATCGTTATATTGTGAATTTCTCGCTACGGTCATTGTTTTAAATGCCTTGAAATAAATGTGTATATATTTTGAATATAACAACTGTTTGGAGTAGTTTGTAAGTGTTCTTGCTTTGTGTGCTCATTGCGGGCTTTCAGTCACCCTCACCCCTCTTGAGACCTAGTCTTGACCGCCGCGATCGCTACCTTGATTGGTCTGGCTCGTCCAGAGGTTACCCTGTTCCAAGTAATTAGGTTGGCCTTCTGAACTTCTGCGCCACCAGGACAGAGTTCAGAAATCCGTCTTAACAGTTGGCAATGGGGTGTAGCACAGTTCAGCAACTCTGACTGAGGCTAACTTGTGTGGAGGAGCCTTTGAGGCTGGCTATGGGGCGTAGTCCTGTTTAGCACCTGTTAATTAAGGAAGGACACAGGGGTTGGCTGCCGGCAAGGAGGTTTGGACCCAGAGGCTAACTACTGGTTGCAGCACAGAAAGTACAATCGCTAACTGGAAGGCATAGCTGAGTATGGCCACCTGATAGACTTGTCCCTAAGCGGAGTATGGCCACCTAACACAATTGGCCGAAGGCAGAATATGGCTGACACAGTATGGATAAATGTGGATTATGTCCACCTGGCACAAATTAGGCTAAAAGTGTAGTATGTTCAGCGGACACACTTGTCCTTAAGCAGAGTATGGCCACGTGGAATACACCTGGATTTAAGATGCACCCCAGTGGGGAAATACATTTACATTCAAAACGCACGGCAATATCGGAGTACGCCTGGATTCAAGACACACGTTAATGGGGGAATACACACAGATTCAAGGTACACAACAGTAGGGGAATGCACCCAGCTTCAAGACACAGGGCATTGGGGAAATACACCTAGATTCAAGCAGAGTGATAGACAGGACAGGGCCTAAGCGGGCAAGGCCCACATCAAAATCTGTAAATGCCCACTCAGCAGTGCATGTCACTGTGATGGTCCCAAAAGAATTAACTTCAGACCCCACTTGTTAGACAACCCTGGCTACACCTATGGATTCAGGTTACGCAGCAGTGGGGAAATACACCAGGATTCGATATACACAGCAGTGGGGAATATACCTGGATTCTCAAGACAAACCGCAGTGGGGGAATACACCTGGATTCAAGATACACAGTAGTGGTGGAGAACACCTAGATTCAAGATGCACAGCAGTGAGAAATACATCTAGATTCAAGACGCACAGCAGTGGTAGAATACACCTAGATTCAAGATACACAGCAATGGGGGAATACACCTAGATTCAAGATACACAGCAGCAGGGAAATACACCTAATTTCAAGACCTACAGCAGTGGGGGATACACCTAGATTCAAGATACACAGCAGTGGGGGAATATACCTAGTTTCAAGACACAGAGCAGTGGGGGAATACACCTAGATTCAAGATACACAGCAGTGGGGAAAACACCTAGATATGAGATACGCTGCAGTGGGGAAATGCACCCAGGTTCAAGGTACACAGTAGTGGGGGAATACTCCCAGATTCAAGACACACAGCAGTGGGGAATACATCTAGATTCAAGACACACATCAGTGGTAGAATACACCTAGATTCAAGATACACAGCAATGGGGGAATACACCTAGATTCAAGATACACAGCAGCAGGGAAATACACCTAGTTTCAAGACCTACAGCAGTGGGGGATACACCTAGATTCAAGATACACAGCAGCGGGGGAATACACCTAGTTTCAAGACACAGAGCAGTGGGGGAATACACCTAGATTCAAGATACACAGCAGTGGGGAAAAACACCTAGATATGAGATACGCTGCAGCGGGGAAATGCACCCAGGTTCAAGGTACACAGTAGTGGGGGAATACTCCCAGATTCAAGATACACAGCAGTGAGAAATACATCTAGATTCAAGACACACAGCAGTGGTAGAATACACCTAGATTCAAGATACAAAGCAATGGGGGAATACACCTAGATTCAGGGTACACAGCAGTGGGGAAATGCACCTTGATTCAAGATACACAGCAGTGTGGGAAAAACACCTAGATTCAAGATACACAGCAGTGGGGGAAAACACCTAGATCTGAGATAAACAGTAGTGGGGGAATACACCTAGATTCAAGACCCACATCCGTGGGGGAAAAACACCTACATTCAAGATACCCAGCAGTGGGGAAATGCCCCCAGGGTCAAGGTACACAGCAGTAGGGGAATACACTCAGCTTCAAGACACACAGCAGTGGGGGAATACACCTGAATTAAAGATACACAGCAGAGGTGGGAATACACCTGGATTCAAGATACGCAGCAGTGGGGGAATACACCTGGATTCAAGATACACAGCAGTGGGGACATGCACCCAGAATCAAAGCTCCCATGGGTACAACAGTACAATGAAAGACCACCAATTTATACTCTAGGTCAGATGCACGTATGTATGGGATGGTTAGGTATTAGAAGTGGTGGGGCTTTAATGGAGTGCAGTAATTGCTGCACTCCCTGCCCAGACCACACTTACCTTATCTGTTGCTGCTGGTTGACTGCAGTGGGCTTCCCAGGTCGAACACGGACAAACACAGGGTGGAGCTGCTTCTTTGGGAGCTGCCCTTTGCTTCTGGCCCTTAGGTGAGGGCTGCCTGGGCATAGGCTGCCCAGAATGGTTGATTGAACAGGGCCTCTCTGGCCAATCTGATGGCGGTGGGTGGGCTGGTAGGAGGGTGGAGTGTTCCACCAGGAAGTGGGCAGGGACTCGAGTGAGGAGGGGGAGAGAAGCACTGAGGAGTGCAGGGTTTAAATAAAAAGGAAACGAAAGCCCAAAATGGATGCAGCAGTCGCCTGTAGCAGCAGCACACTTACCCCACCTTGGCATGCGTAAAGTGGGTCATGGGGCTACAACTACGGGGTCTAGACTCTTGCTGTAGTTACTTTGGGCCTCTCTGGCCACTTGGATGACAGTGGGCAGGCTGCAACGTGGGTGCAGGGCTTGAACAGGAAGCAGGTAGGGGCTGGAGTGTGGAGCGGGATCAAAGCTCCGAAAAGCATAGGGTTTGAAATAAAAAGGAAATGAATGCTTAAAATGGATGCAGCAGTCGCCTGTAGCAGCAGCACACTTACCCCACCTTGGCAAGGGTACAGGCTTTCCTTCTTCTCCAAATGGTGCATGTATATATATGTATATATTTGTTGTATAGTAAGTGTGTGCTAATATTTGACTAGACGTTTTATTTGCTTAATGTATATTTTAAAGGCCAAATAAATCATTCTATATTTTTGTACTTACCTGCATAGCTTGAATTATTTGTGGTGTTCTGCATGGAATCATTATATCCCTAGACCACTCTCACAGCCCTCCTGCGGCTAAGACTTGCCACTCTTCTTCCTTTCCTTGATTGGGTTTGACTAGTTCCCAGTGTCTCTCTGTTCACCATATTAGAGTTGCTTCCCAAAATCTAACCCCAGGGTTGATTTTGGAAATCCATTTGAATAACAGGTAAGTAAGATAAACATGAAGCAAGTGCAACATTAGTATTTCTTTGCTATTGAGCTGTGAAATATATTTCAAAAGCATGAATATGATAAGACATGCCTTTGCTCATTTGGTAAGATCAAGGGAAGTCGGTAGAGAGTTTAAATCCATGTTGTTTCCGTCAGTCAGGTATGCTGAGGAGTTAGTATTGTTTGCTTTAAGGGCAATAGAGCATGCTGCTGGATCTAAGGTCCTTGAATTTACAGAGCCAGGAAATTGCTTTGCTTTGCAGGAGAGTAGACTGGTCCAAGTAAGCCTGTTATGATGGGGGATGGGAGTAGTGATTAATAAGCATCTATCCAATGTAAATATAATTCAAAAAATGAATGGCATTGTTTTAAGAATGTGGAGTTGTTGAAAAGGAAACTATAATGGTATAAATTGTAGAGGAATTAATTAAAATGATCACACATTAATGTGAGGGAAAAGGGGTTCATCAATGGTCACTGGTCACCAGAATGGAACTTTTAGTGCCTTTTTTCCAAGTTGATTGTGTACTCCATGATGCAGAACAGACGTGGGACCAAGAGGAGTTGTTGAAGCTGGACCACTGAGCCCCAGATTATGGTAGGACCCTGCAGGCTGAGGTTGGTGCTACTGCTGGTCATACGTGTAGACAAAAGACGTTATTCACGTGTATGTCATTGAGGTATGGGGTGATTTGAGTAGAAATGTTTCACTGTGTCTTGGAAGTGGTTCTCAGTAGGGTTCAGTGATCCTGCTTTCGTATAGATGTTCTTTTGAATGGTTTCACTGAATGGGGAACTGCAAACATGGGCTATCATTACAAGATCATTTTGAATTCATACACTAATGTGTATCCCCATCTACTAAGAACAAACACAGTTAAAATAACCTGTTCTGTGTGAGGTTTGTCATTCAAGAGGGTATTCAACCACATTTTATCCCAAAGTAACTTCCACAGAGGACAAATAACCATGTTAATATCATTTTAGTCCCACCGGCGAAGTCCTGCACCAAAATGTGAAATGCTAGCTAATTCTCTTCTGAACAAGAGCACCAACAGCAAACCCAGACACATGCTTTGGTCTTGTTGGGCCTCATCAGTGAGGTGAACCTGTGTCTCTATGCAGTGTGAGCAATTTGGAATTAATGTTGTTGTCAATTATGCATTGTATGTAAAAGATACATTGCTATATTGTTTTTAGATAAGGAATAGTTTTATGGGTTTGAATAAGGCTAGGCCTGAGGAAGATGTTGGATGGGATAAGGCAAACTCAAACATAGGAAAAGGTGAAGGACGCCCCTACTTCACAGTTTGAAATATGTGTCAAGCAAGTCTGTTTGCAGTCTTCATATATATCGGTGTACATAGATCAGGGATGTCATTTGGAGGTCACCAGGTGTTGCAGCTGCGACCCCTGGTGAAGGGGCCCCTAGGGGACCCTCGCGTAGTGGAAACAAGGCAAATCACCACACACGAACTGACACGTCAGACACGAGGTTGTATTCCCAAAAGCTAGGGTTTATTGCAAAGCAAATAGTCTCAGTTGGCCAACTCGGTCTCATGCCCCGCGACGTGTGTCTCCAGACCTCGAGGGACGCAAGAGAGCAAATAACGTACATCAGTTACATATATACAAAATGGACATCCTGCAATCAGTCATGACATGTTCATTACACCCATTGTACAGTTTCTTTGAACTGGGTCTGATGATTGACAATTTCGACGAATATGACACCTTCAAACATCTATTTTAGCAACAATATGCAACATTGCGAGTCTAGAGACACATTTCTTTGTTGAACAGAACACAGTGCTTCTGTTCTTGCAGGCAAGCTGCGTACGGGGGAAGAGTCGCATTCCAGGCCTTACTAATTCAAGCCTTTAGCTGTTTCTTTCTAGCATTTCTACCATATTAACGAGACTGGCTGGCATCAGTGAAATCATTAAATGCCGTTTTGCTCTCCTCCAAGGCTATATGCGGGAGGGGATTGGGCATTCCTCTCTGGGGCTGCCTACGTTATGTTTCAACGAATAACTCCAGGGCTCGCGGCCTTGCTCTTTCGCTTTGAACAACAAAGTAATCAGTGAAGCAGAATAAGCAGAATAAGCAGAATAAGCAGAATAAGCTTTCGGCTAAGCAATTTTGAACAAAAAGCAATGAGCAAACGTTAGTGAACAACATGGCGATTCTAGCTACATCAAAATGGCCGCACATTGGTCAAACTTATGAGTCTGTATTTATGACGTTTAATGCATGAGACGGTTGGTCGTCGGCCAATATGATACATTGCCATTGGTCGTGAGAGGTATCTATTTTTCTAGACTGACACTGGGGGCCGCAGTTGCAACCCATGGGGACTCCTTTGCAACCCTAACTTTAATAAAACTAAAACAAACAGGAGCTGCTGGAGTGTGAAAATCACCAAAAAAGGACCTTAATAAAAATGTTTATTTGTCTAAGGTTAGATTGTCAGCTATTAGTCAGGCTATATCAGTCTATAAGGTATCTTTCCTTAATCTACAATATACGCAGGAATCCAAAAGAAATGAATAAATAAATTAGCAAGCTGAAGCGTCTCTATGTATACTCGTCCTCGAGATTAGCAGGGCCTAAGATTGCTGAGCATCATTGCCTACACAGAGCATAGAAGACATGAAAAAACATTTTAATGATGTTATATATTAAGTGAAAAAACCTTAGTTAAATAGACATTAAAGTGAAAATGTAACTCAACAAAACCCTTGAAAATCAGAAGACAATTCAGGCAAAGCCACCTGAACTACTTTCCCCTGTTACACAGCGTGTTACCACAATGATGACATCAGAGATTACATCAGATATGACATTACTGGTGACATCACTAATTGCATATTCTATATATTATATAACGTCACTGATTATATCACTGATGGCATCACTGACATCAGACATAACATCATATATGACTTGACAGATAAAAGCACTGATTACATTAATTCAATTTTTAAATTTTAGGACTATTTTCTTTTAGATACAATATATGTATATTTTTATAAGTACATTTTATTCTGCTGTAATTTCTTTAAATATAGTGTATATTCCACAATTTGAAGCACATATAAAAATGAGTACAACATAAAATGGTATAGCAATAAACAAATAACTGAAGATTATATATACTCAAATTACATGTCTAAAAATAAAATAAACCTTTAATTTCTAAGCTTCATTACTTTTGTATACATGTAATTATGCGGTATTCATAATTTTTTTAGAATACCCGTGCTTCGAATTCTTATAATATATCACAATAAATAAGTGCATGTAATTAGTTTAGAGAACGATATGTTTATTTTCTATGTTTATAATAAGCACAATACTAAAGGTAAATCTGTACATTTAGCATTTTCCTAACAATCAGGATTAAACATGTTTCTAATTCTATCTATTCATATTATCATTTCTTTTACTACTGTATATACATATTATATTATCTTACAAATATCTCAAGTGCATTTGCCACGATCAGATACATTCTATGGAATGTACTATTTTAATTGCTTGCTATCAAACAAAATTAAAGATAATTCTAAAATATTAGGTATTTAAATTTCAAATGCCACCCTTTAAAAAATACTACAAATAAATGTTCCACAAGTACTAATATCATACATGTGTATTCGTCTATTGTTCTATGTCATGTTCTTATGGTTAAGTATACTACAATAACATATGTACCAATAGAGTGACTGACACATATTTGAACACACCCAATGATGTAGGATGTCACCAGCGATGTCATCAGTAATGTACTCTCCGTCATCATTGTGGTCCTATGCTGCGCAACAGGGAGGTGAGTAGTTAAGATGGTTTTGCCTGAATTGCCAAGGGTTCTGTTGTGTTAAATGTTCACCTTAACATCTATTTAACTAAAGTTCTTTGACTGAATATGAAAGGTTTTGCAGCAATGTATTGTTCATTTTAACTATTTGAAACTGTATTTTTCACATTAAATCTGATCACCTTAACTAAGGTTTTTTCACTGAATTTCAAGGATATTGTTAGACTATAGTTTCTTAGGGGCCACTGTACATGTTGCAACAATAGGTTTCTCTGGGGCCACATCATCAAAGCCTACGGCCTTGACCACTGTACCTGTTGCACCAAGAGGTTTATTTAGGGTTCACTAGCCATGGCCTTCGTTCATGACAAGTGGGCACGGCCTTGAAAATCTTAACTTGGTTCATCCTCGTATAAAGGACTCCATTATAGCCAACTATTGAGGTTAAAAAAGGATCATATCTGATCCTGAGACATTTTAGCATGAGAGTGTAAATCCCAAAGAGAGATTTAGTGGTAGAGACTATCCTGATAAAGTTTTGGCAGAGGCTATGCAGAGAGCCAACCAGGTGGAGAGGAATTCTCTGTTTAAGTACAAAAAGAAAGGTGATGATATTCCGTTACTCTACATCTCCATATTCTCGAGACAGAGAGCGCACTTTTCTCGCATCATTAAGAGGAATTGGAAATGCTGACATTTTGACCCTCAATTGTTGAAATTATTCCCCAAGCCACTGATTATAGCTTTTAAAAGGTGGCAGGAATTTGAGGGAGCGATTGGTAAGGGCAGAGAAACCACCCCTCTTTATTCAGAGGACTTT
Organism: Ambystoma mexicanum; assembly: GCF_040938575.1. Lineage (NCBI taxonomy): Eukaryota > Metazoa > Chordata > Amphibia > Caudata > Ambystomatidae > Ambystoma > Ambystoma mexicanum. The sequence continues at coordinate 1,041,063,096 of NC_090922.1, read as the reverse complement.
TTGTGCACGCAAGAGAGGTACATTTCTGTGCCTATCATGCAGCAATTGTAATAACATTATAAAAGGAAGTACGATGTCACATTCATTCGCTGCTGAAAAAGTTGCCCTCAAGGATTTTGGTAAGTGTTTAACCTCTGGCGTTGTTTACAGTATCAAATGTCTGTGTGGCCTACTATGTACAGGCCAGACATCAAGAGCCGCTTGGGAGAGATGGCTTGAGCAGAAGTCAAACATTTGCACTAACAACATAAGGTTACCAGTTGTTAGATATTTTTAGGAGAAACATCGCAATATTTCTCAGATCAGATTCATGATCCTAGAAGTGGTAAAATTCTCTAATAGTGGTGGTGACGAATCTACATGTCTCGCACAACGCGAGATGTACTGGATACAACTGTTAGACACACTCAATCCGAAAGGTTTAAATGAGGATTTCAGCCTACACTGTTTTATTTAACCCACAAGCTTGTCTTGGCGATCTATGTGAAAACATGTGGACATACAATTTTGTTCTGTTTGAAGAAACGTAGGTGGTCTGCCAAGATCAGTTGTTAGATGCCATCAAATAAGTGTAAAACGGTTCTACCTATGTTCGAGTATTTGTATAACGCAGATATAGGTGGGTGGAACGTCATTGTGCTTTTGAGACCTAGTACATGTGAAGTCCTGATTGCATTGAATTGGTATCAATATTGTGTCATTGTGCATATTACATTTCTTGATTACGTGGTGATTCTGTAACGCCCCCATCAGTACTTACCATATCATTCTCCATTTTTCATAATTTTGTGATTTATTTTTGTCTATTTGATTTTCCCACCAGAGCACTCAGGTTTTGACTCTGGGATTCTTTCTTCACACAGGACTCGCTTGTGGCTGCTAATACGTAGGTTCAGGCTTTCTTGAATTTGAAAAATGTCATCCGACGTTTACCTTGAATCCAGGCACTTTATTGCAGTGCCTAGAACTACCCAAGTGTCACGCTCACCTGATTCCCACGGAGGCGCAGGTCTGGCTTCGAGTGCTGATGCTTCTTCAATGGTGAAGCGCAGGACTCTGAAGATGGACAGGAAGGGCCCCTCTACTCTGGCTTTTCTGGCTTGCAGGAATATTCCCCTGTGCGTGAAAAGGGAGTATTACCTACTGACGGAATAATGCTCAAGCCTCCCACTCCCTTCCAATCCTCCACGATACCCTTCCACGATTCCCCGTGAAGTCTCACCTTAGGGTCTGGAAGGATGAGTTCTCCATCCTGCTTCTGATGCAGGGGCGCGTTGAAACCCAGTTACTTCACTGGATTGAGGTTTGATGGGAGTTCAAAATAAGCTTGACTATTCAGGTGAGGCGCTGTAAGAGTTCTGTTGCAAGTTCAAAAGTTCAAGCTTAATAATAATGTTCATTGTCTTATTGCAGCAAGCGCTAATGCTTATGTCTTTTTCCCCTTAGGGGCCGGGGTTCGGAATGCCGGAGATATGGCGCCGACCCGAAGTGAAACGTGCAGTTCCAGTAAATGACAGGTAAGTTCTGGATGAGCGTTCAGGTAATGTCTTTGCATTCGCTCATTCACTGTCTTTGTCTTTTTTCCCCATAGGGGCCGGGGTCCGGAATGCCAGGAAGCGGCAGGACCCGAAATGAAATGGCAATGACCCAACAGGTAAGTCTGAGAAGGAAACTGAGCCTTTCCTATTCCCTTCCTTCTCTCACCTTGTCTTCTTGTCTTTTTCTCTCTAGGCTCTGAGAAGTGGGTGCGGATCCGGATGATCGCTGCTGAAGATGGAGGCGCCCAGGAAAGGTGAGTGAAATGCAGCGCGTGGCTGAAGTCCAGATGCAGGAGTTGACACGGTGAGCGTCCAGCTGCGAGCATAAAAGCGAAGCGTGAGTTGCTGATCGGGCGTGGTTTAAATAGCTTTGGAAGAAGTTCCAGGTATGTATCTTTCCACCGATCAGGTATGTATCCTTCCCCGACCACACCCAGGTGGAAAGTAGTCCCACAGGTAAAGTAGTTCCATTCAGGCCTCAAGGGGGCCTGGATGTAGCAGCATGGTCTGCATCAGGTAAGTGCACATTAAAACACTTGAACACATGTCTAGCTTTATGAGCCTGGCGCCTAAGGCGCCAGGACAGGGGTCTAACATGAGCCTGGCGCCTAAGGCGCCAGGACTGTGTCCAAAGGGCCCCAGCTTGGGCCCGCTGGCACTTCCCTGGGGGGAATGATGCCTGCCTCTGGGGTTGCTGGGTCGGACCTGGCTCCTTGGAGGTAGGCATCATGACAGTACCCCCCTCAAGGCCCCTCCCAAGGTTGTTCCCTCCGGGGGTTTTGGCTTGTTCGGAAATCTCCGGTGGAACCTTTGTATTAATCGAGGTGCGTGAACATGGTTACTAGGCTCCCACGATCTCTCCTGAGGTCCATATCCCTTCCAGTCAACAAGATAGAAGAGTTTTGACTTTAACACCTTGGAGTCTAAAATGTCTTTAACTTCGAATTCTAATTCCCCTTCAATTTGAACTGGGTCTGGAGGCTTGGACAGTCGGGTCCCTGGTTGTACTGGCTTCAAAAGTGATGCATGAAAAACTGGATGAATACGCATGTTACACGGTAAATCCAGTTTAAAGGCCACGGGATTGATTATAGCCTTGATGGGATAAGGTCCTATGAATCTGGGATTGAAGGTTCGCGGGCCCTTGGGGGGTAAATGTTTCGTTGCTAGCCATACCTGGTCTCCTACTTGGTAAGGAGGAGTTTTACTTCGGTGCAAATCAGCATTTTCTTTATACTTTTTCTTGGCTTTCTGTAAATGAGTTGCAGCTTCTTTGAAGGCTCGGGTTATTGTGGAATGCAGATGATTTACTGCGGGTATCAGGGTCAGAGGTGGATCTAGGTCAGAGGTCCGAGGATGGTGACCATACAAAGTATAAAAAGGAGTTTGTCCGGTTCCAGAATGCACTGAATTGTTGTATGCATATTCTGCGATCCAAAGGATGTCTTTCCAATTTAACTCGGATTGGTGTAACATGCACCGAAGATATTGCTCGAGAGTCTGATTGGTTTTCTCGGTTTGTCCGTCGGTCTGGGGGTGGTGGCTGGTGGATAACCGCACATCTATGTGTGCTAGTTGGCAACACTTCTTCCAAAAATGGGAGATAAATTGACTTCCACGATCCGAGACTAATATGGAAGGGAAACCATGTATGCAAACTATATTCTCCAGAAATTCCTTGGCCAAGGTGGAAGCTGAAGGCAAGCCTTTTAAAGGGATAAAGTGGGCCATTTTGGAGAATAGATCCACAATTACAAGGATAGTGTTGTAACCAGCACAAGGAGGCAGGTCAGTTATAAAGTCCATTGACAAGGTGTGCCATGGTGCCGGTGGAATATCCAAGGGTTGAAGTAGGCCGGCTGGCCTTTTCTTTTGACCCTTGTTTTGGGTGCAAATTCCGCAAGACAATACAAAAGACTTTATGTCTTTTCTCCAAGAAGGCCACCAGAAGTGGCGTTTGATTTTTTCCTCCGTTTTAGCAATACCAGGGTGTCCCTCCATTAATGATTCATGATGATGGGCAATAACCAGTTCTTGCAATTCTTTACTTGGCAGAAACAACCGCTCCTGGAAGTAGGGTAAATCATCCATAACGGTGTAATGAGGACTCTTTTGACTCCATTCCAGTAAGGCTGAAGAGTCTAGAAGTTGTTTTACTTGCGTTTGGATGTCCTCAATAGTTTGCAATGAAGTTAGGCCTTAGATTATTTGTTCAGGTATGATTGGCACAGGTTCTAAACTCGAATTGGGTTCTTCCATGCCAATCCGGGAGAAGGCGCCCGCTTTACCATTCTTGCAGCCAGGGCGATAGGTAATTACAAAATCAAATTCCGCAAAGAATAGAGCCCATCGGAGTTGTCGTGAAGATTGAGCTTTGGCCGTCTTTAAATACTGTACATTTCTGTGGTCCGTAATTACGGTGATGGTGTGTCTTGCCCCGAGAAGGTAGTGACGCCAAGCCTTGAAAGCAGATTTAATAGCGAGTAACTCTTTGTCGGTAATTGCGTAGTTGATTTCAGGAGGAGAAAATTTCCTGGACCAAAAGGCCACAGGGTGTAGTTGGTTAGTTTCTGGGTCTTTTTGCGACAGGACAGGTCCCATGGCCGAACTGGATGCGTCGGTTTCCACAATGTAAGGGAGATCTGGGTGCGGGTGCTTCAATACAGGTGCAGAGGTGAATTTGGTTTTCAGGTTCTGAAAGGCTTGTTCGGCCTCAAGAGTCCATTTAAAGCGTTTGTTTTTCTTTAGGAGAGCTGTGATGGGTTGGACTGTTCGGGAAAATTCCGGGATGAATCTTCGATAGAAATTGGCGAAGCCGAGCATGCTCTGAACTCCCTTCACTGAGCTAGGAGATGGCCATTTGAGGATGGCGTCCACCTTTCGCGAGTCCATTCGGACTCCTTGAGGTGTCAGGATGAATCCGAGAAACTCAACTTCTGTGGTATGAAAAACGCATTTTTCGAGCTTTGCAAATAGTCTGTGCTGGCGCAATTTCTCAAGAACTGCCCTAACATGTTTTCTGTGATCGGATTCTGAAGAAGAGTACACCAGGATGTCGTCAATATAAACAATGACACAGACATCGATAAGTTCCCGAAGAACATCATTCATAAAGTACTGAAAGGCAGCAGGTGCATTGCACAAACCGAAGGGCATCACCTGATATTCGAAGAGCCCAAATTTGGTGCGGAATGCAGTCTTCCATTTGTCGCCTTCTTTTATACGCACCAGGTGATAAGCTCCTCGGAGATCTAACTTGGTGTACACACAAGCCTCTTTCACCTGGTCGATAAGCTCAGGGATCAGGGGCAGAGGATAACGATTCTTAATCGTTATTTGATTTAGGGCGCGATAGTCTATACATGTTCTAAGGTCGCCCTCTTTTTTCGGTACGAAGAACAGAGCTGAGGAGACAGGAGACTTGGACGGGCGAATAAAACCATTGGCTAGGTACTGATCTAAATACTGACGCAAATGCAGGTTCTCAGGTTCCGTAAGAGCATAAATCCTACTACAAGGTAGTTGAGCATTGGGTACCAGATCAATTTGGCAATCATAAGACCGATGGGGAGGTAACGTGTTAGCCTGTTCCTTCTGAAAAACGTCTTGGAATTCTTGGTATTCTGACGGTAGCTGTACAGGGGTGGAAGTTGCTGAGGCTAGACCCATAACTGGATTTCTTGGATAACAAGTTGGTTCACAATCAGGAAAACTTATCTTCTTTGCTTGCCAGTCAATTCTGGGATTATGTGTTTCTAACCAAGGAATTCCAAGAATTACTGGAAATTGTGGGGCCTTGATCACATCAAACACAATTGCTTCCCGATGTCCATCCTGACCCACCAGTGTCATTTCAACAGTGGAATGCGTTACAGGCCCTGAGGCTATTTCAGTTCCATCTACTGTAGTAATGACATCTTGGGTTACTTTCGGGCGGAGAGGGAGCTTAATCCTGGAAGCCAATTCACGGTCTATGTAATTTCAAATAGCTCCACTGTCGATGTATGCTTTTATAGCATGTAACTGCTGAGGCTGTTTTGGGTCCACGAGCACCATTGGCATGACAAAATGCGAGGTCAAAGAGTTTGTTTTCAAGCTCGGCAAGCGGATCCCTACGCTTGTCGGGCTAGGTCGTTTCCCGAATCAGGTGTTAATAAATCGTTATCAGTGGCTCCAACCACCTTCTTAGGTGGTTTAACCGGACAATTTCGAAGAAAGTGACCGGAAGTCCCGCAATACAGACAAAGTTGCATTTGCCGCCTTCTCTCTCGTTCCTTCTGCGTTAATGGTCCTTTAACACCGCCGATTTGCATAGGTTCGGATACATCGGTACTCTTGGAGTTGGCGTGGGTTTTGATCGGTACTCGGGTTTCGTACTTGAACCGATCTGCTTTTCTATTTTGAAGTCTGTGATCAAGTTGAACCACCAAGTCTATGTAGTCTGCGCAGCCCTGGGGTAGATTTACAATCTGAGCTAGAACATCCTTAAGCTCTCCGCGCAGGCCTCAATGAAACAATGTAATCCTTTTGTTTTCTGGCCATCCAGTTTCCACAACCAGTCTATTAAAGGTGGCAACGTAGGACAGGAGATCCTGATTACCTTGTCGTAAGGATAACAGTTTGTTATCAAGGGCCTGTCCTTGAGAGTGTCGAGCAAACAATCTTTCCATGCTGGCCTGGAAGCCCTGAAAATCCTGGAGAATGGGATCATCCTGATTTACCAATGGAATAGACCAATCGGCAGCACTGCCACTGAGGTAAGATAGTATAAAGGCTACCTTGGTCTGGTCGTTAGGGAAGGCCCCGGGTCTGCATAGAAAGTGTAAACGACATTGGTTCATAAAGACGGCATATTTCTTGGGATCCCCTGCAAAACGTTCAGGCGGGGCCAAAGGCATGTGTCCAGGTAGATTGATTTGTACCGTATTATTCAAACCCATTGATGTGGAAGTACCTCCGGGATTAGGTAAAGGAGTGTGCCCTGCCTGGGCCTGCAGTAACCTTTTGGCCAGGTCATCTGTTCTTTCCTTTGTAGGATCAGTTCTCTTTTGAGAGCGTTAGTCTCCTGGCGGGCTGAGTGCACTTCTGCCCGTAATTCCCCCAAAAGATGGGCCAGCTGATCTGTCTCGGAAGTCTCCATAGCGCCCGGGTGGGAAATTGTGGGTAGGCTTCGCGTTCTGTCACGCTCACCTGATTCCCACGGAGGCGCAGGTCTGGCTTCGAGTGCTGATGCTTCTTCAATGGTGAAGCGCAGGACTCAAGATGGACAGGAAGGGCCCCTCTACTCTGGCTTTTCTGGCTCGCAGGAATATTCCCCTGTGCGTGAAAAGGGAGTATTACCTACTGACGGAATAATGCTCAAGCCTCCCACTCCCTTCCAACCCTCCACGATACCCTTCCACGATTCCCCGTGAAGTCTCACCTTAGGGTCTGGAAGGATGAGTTCTCCATCCTGCTTCTGATACAGGGGCGCGTTGAAACCCAGTTACTTCACTGGATTGAGGTTTGATGGGAGTTCAAAATAAGCTTGACTATTCAGGTGAGGCGCTATAAGAGTTCTGTTGCAAGTTCAAAAGTTCAAGCTTAATAATAATGTTCATTGTCTTATTGCAGCAAGCGCTAATGCTTATGTCTTTTTCCCCTTAGGGGCCGGGGTTCGGAATGCCGGAGATATGGCGCCGAACCGAAGTGAAACGTGCAGTTCCAGTAAATGACAGGTAAGTTCTGGATGAGCGTTCAGGTAATGTCTTTGCATTCGCTCATTCACTGTCTTTGTCTTTTTTCCCCATAGGGGCCGGGGTCTGGAATGCCAGGAAGCGGCAGGACCCGAAATGAAATGGGAATGACCCAACAGGTAAGTCTTAGAAGGAAACTGAGCCTTTCCTATTCCCTTCCTTCTCTCACCTTGTCTTCTTGTCTTTTTCTCTCTAGGCTCTGAGAAGTGGGTGCAGATCCGGATGATCGCTGCTGAAGATGGAGGCGCCCAGGAAAGGTGAGTGAAATGCAGCGCTGCAGCGATCGAAGCGAAATGCTTTTAAAATGATGTCTTCCCTTTCAGGATCGTCGGTGTGATGTCTCCGTGATGCAGCTTTAGCTGGTAAGGTCTTCTTTCTCACCAATTCTCTCTTATCTCCCTTTGCAGGCGACCCAGGTTGCTGACAGGCGTGGCTGAAGTCCAGATGCAGAAGCTGACACGGTGAGCGTCCAGCTGCGAAGAGCAGAACAACGCGAAGCGTGAGTTGCTGATCGGGCGTGGTTTAAATAGCTTTGGAAGAAGTTCCAGGTATGTATCCTTCCACCGATCAGGTATGTATCCTTCCCCGACCACACCCAGGTGGAAAGTAGTCCCACAGGTAAAGTAGTTCCATTCAGGCCTCAAGAGGGCCTGGATGTAGCAGCATGGTCTGCATCAGGTAAGTGCACATTAAAACACTTGAACACATGTCTAGCTTTATGAGCCTGGCGCCTAAGGCGCCAGGACAGGGGTCTAACATGAGCCTGGCGCCTAAGGCGCCAGGACTGTGTCCAAAGGGCCCCAGCTTGGGCCCGCTGGCACTTCCCTGGGGGGAATGATGCCTGCCTCTGGGGTTGCTGGGTCGGACCTGGCTCCTTGGAGGTAGGCATCATGACACCAAGTTAGACGTTATGTTTGTTGACCCTACGTAACACAGGATGTAAATGGACTTTAGATGACAGTTAGATTTATCAGGATAGAATGCTTGTCTCTGGTGTTCAATAGGCAGCATATATTTACACCATAAGAAACGATGTCTAGTTGTTAAGCTAAACATATTTCATCACATGACAGGCTATTCTTTATGGATCAAAGATATAGCGCAGCATTTCCTGTTACTGGCCAGAGGGGGGTAAGCACTTTTGTATTAGGATTCCACTATGTTCATTTAACGCTCGTTATTGGGAGCAAGTTAAGGTTATTAAGAGGGTCTTATTGTTTTGTAGTTTTCGTGCTGGCCTTCAGATACTGGTAATCTGTTAAATCGGGTATTTGTTTTTGGGATTGTTTTATCCATCCACAGAGTTCTAGAACAATGGAACAATATCCTTGCTGGTTGAGTTTCAAAGAAGGAACATTGGATTCTACTGGTAAGCAGGAGTATTTTCCTTGTTCATGATAACATTTACTATATTTGTCTGTTGGTAGACTGTTTTTTCTAAACATTCATCTTCATTTTTTATGTTTCCTCTACTTACTACGTAACTGTTGGACTGTCTGGAATTCAGTCATTTGCTATAAGGTGTTGGGTACCTGATTAGCCTCTATCGCTAAGGTATGATGTGTGATTTTTTTCCTCAGTAGTTTTCAGACCCCACACAAGGGTATTCTGACTGTTAGCTTTTCTAAATAGAAAGGTGCAACATAGTCTTATAGTTATACCGTCTCTGGTATAATACAGTGATTTTGAGGTATGCAGATTTTATGACTTAGGGAGACCCAGGGGTTGAAATATTCAACTATTTTTCTATGTTTCACCTCTTTGGATGTCATGATCACCTCCAGGGTTAAGGGGTTGGGACCAGGTATGCAGTCTAGCAAGGGTTCTTTGTGCAGATCTGTGGGGGCTAGATGGTTAATAGCATGGCATGCCAGACATTTTTCACACTCCTCAGCATCAGAATCACAGTGGGTCCCCATAGAGATCTAATGGTTAAACGGTTCCCTTAAGATGGCCGCCTTGAGGGTCACAGACTCAACAGCAATAGAGAACTAGTAGTTGGGCATGGAGGACTATATATATCCTCGCCCGCGCCGTAGCATGTGCTTCGCGTTAGTTCCGCAGACAGCGGTGCACCGCTTACCGGCGCTCTGCTCACAGACCTGTAAAAACAATACAAAACTAATGTTATGAACTTAATGAGTTACCAGTAAATCCACAGACCAAAGATTCAACGTACTTGACATCCAGATTATTATAAGGGCACTCAGCAGGTGGGGGTGGAGCCATAGTATAGTGACCCACAGTAGATTCATTCCATGTTTTTCTCTTTTTTTTTGACGATGGGGGAACTCCTTTTTATCCAGCATTTGCAGATCACGTGGTATTAAGGCAACTTTCGCTCTTGCGGAGATAAGGTAAGCGTTACAGAACGTGAAGCCGTTACTTAAAATTACTGTGCCCGAGTGTATTGGAGACCACAGATATAGATCATTTGTGCCAGTTGTTGGGGGAACTATGTGCTGAAGTCCATGCAGCACAGTCTGAAACCAATTCCTTGAGACGAGAGTTGGTAGTTAATAGGGATCGCAAAGATGAGTTGGGCCGACCGCTACTTCAAATGCAGGGAGGCCAGGCCCCACTTCCCGTTAGTCTTCCCCTAGTGCAAATTCCTCAACCAGTGCCCCGGTTCAGGTGGTTGTACCAGGAAAAATTCCTTTGGCACCCCCAGAACGGTTTATGGGGGATCCCAAGTGTTTCGCAGTGTTCATGAATCAGTGCCATTTGCATTTCCTGTGCAGACCAGGGGTTTTTCCATCACACCAGTCTTAAGTGGCATTTGTATTGCCCTATTTGGGGGGATATGCTGCAGATTGGTCCATTCCTCTTGTGAACATGGATGATCATTTATTACAACATTTTCCAGGGTTTCAGCAGGAACTAGAGAAAATCTTCACCTGTCATACTCAGGGGCAGGCCTTGGACAATGAGTTACTATCCCTGCGACAAGGTAGCCAAGAGGTGCTGGTTTATGTAGCCACCTTCAATCGGTTAGTAGCAGAAACTAACTGGCTGGAAGAAAAGAGAACAATGCTCTTATATCGGGGTGTGCGGGGGGAACTGAAGGACATTCTTGCTCAGGTTGTGAATCCTCCGGCAGGATGTGCAGAATACATTGATCTTACCATTCAGCTGGACCACCGCTTGCAAGATCGTCGAGTGGATCACTCCCACTCGGATAACGGATCATACTATGCCCGTCCGAAAGAAAATGGGGCCCGTCATGCATCCGAGTGCCATCCTGAGCCTATGCAATTGGGGGGATTTCGGGGCCCCATCTCAAAGGAGGAAAGGGAGAAAAGAAGACAGCAGCATGTGTGCCTCTATTGTGGTTCAGCTGGACATTTCCTTTGCAACTGTCAGGTGAAACCTCCCTGGAAATCGGTAGGTGCCTTGGATAAGGCCGAAAAAGAAGATCAGGTTGAAAACCCCAACGCCCGGCAAGCTTATAGGTCAGCTTGTCGAGCCAGAAGAAGGAACCTCAGATCTCTCATTTCGTTGTACCCGTCACCCTGATTAGTCACCATCAACCCTCCAAATTGCATGCTTTAGAAGCATACGTGGACAGCGGTGCAATAGGCAACTACATGGATCATGAACTCGCAAGCAAGATTTGTATTGCTGTGTACCCTAAGCCAGTGGTTGAGAACGTCACGGCGGTAGTTAATATCTGGACTAGTGACACAGTGCACTGAGGTTTGCACCTTGCTCTGCCAAGATGGACATCGAGAAAAGATATCGTTTGACCTAATCAGTGCTTCGCAGTTCAAAGTTATTTTAGGTATTTGTTTGTTTTATTTGCTTATATAGTGCACCGAGCCTGAAGGTATCTGGGTGCTTTTCTTGGTACATGGTTACATAGAATATATTCAAGGCAATATGAAGTACAGTGAATTATACAGTTTTAAAGTAAGCATTACATAAATACAGGTCATAGAATTTTACAGAATATACAGAAGACAGGTTCATAATGTCAAGGTAAGCATATCATATATACAGGACATGGAATTTTACAGAATATACATAAAACAGGGTCACAAATGGCACTTAGGTAGGAGTACACCTAGCCATAGGAGGCCAGAGTGGAAACCTTGCCATGGTGCAGGCTTAGGTCGGGAGAGTTGCTGAGATCTAGGGGTCACGATGGAGCAAGGAAGATTTAGTTAGCTTGCTCAAGTAACCAGCCTTTTGTTTTGTTCCTGAACGAGAGGAACATAGGGTCAATTCTTAGTGCAGGAGGAAGTTTATTCCAAGTCTTAGCTGCTAATACTGGGAAGCTTGAGCCTCCTGCTTTGTTTAGTTTGAAAGTCAGGATGTTTAGGCACTGGGCGTATGGGGATCTGGTAGGCCTGGTTGATTCTTTTCTGGAGAATTTGTTCATCAGGTACTTGGGAGCTGAATTGTTAAGGCACTTATGGGTGATCATGAGAGTTCTGAAGGTAATCCTATCTTGGATCGGGAGCCAGTTAGCAGTTTGTCTGATTTGTGTAATATGGCTAGAACAAGGGATGTTGAGGGCAGCTCTGAAAGCATTGTTTTGCATAACTTGTAGTTTGTGCAGGTTCCTTTGGCTGGTACGCAAATAGAGAGCATTACAATAGTCCAGTTTGGACATTATAAGGGCTCTAGCCAGGGTGAGGCAGCTGTTAGCGTTCAGGAAAGGTCAACAGGCATTTATCAGTTTTGATGTGTAAGCCGTTGATGAGGCAGTGGCATTAATTTGTCTTTGGAGGTTTAACGCAGAATCTAAATAGAAGCCTAAAGTTTTTGCTACTTTGTCAACTTTGATGGGGTTACCGTCTATGATGAATGAAGAATATTTAGGGCCTAGTTTGCTGAGTTGTAGCTTGGAGCCAATGAGGAGGATCTCAGTTTTATCGTCATTGAGACAAAGGCCCTGATTGGCCATCCACCCCTGTATTTTGCTGTATTTTTCGTTTAGGAGTCTGGTGTCAGATTGGTAGTTTCCTGATAAAGTGATGGGAATTTGCGTTTTGTCTGCGTAATTCGCGTATGATACGCCTAACTCATCTAGGTGGTCAAGCAGTAGCTTGGTGTATATATTGTAGAGGGTGGGTGATACACAGGAACCTTAGGGGACTCCACATGTAATGGGGCCTGGATTGGCTGAGGCGATGGGGAGAAGACCCTCATAGATCTGTCTGCTAGAAAAGATTTGACCCATGCTGCAGCTTGGCTCGAGAATGAGGCGGCTGTAGTTAACTGGTTGGTTAGGATGTTATGGTCAACAAAATCGAATGCGGCCGATATGTCCAGTAGGAGAAGTAGAGCCGGTTTGCCATTATCTCTAGCCTCATCCATTTGGATTTTCAGATCCAGAAGGGCTGTTTCAGTCCTGTGTCTGGGTCTGAAGCCAGATTGTCTAAGGCCTAGGAGGTTGTTAGATTCAAGGTGGTTTTGAATCTGGATACATGCAGCCTTGTCTAATATTTTTAGAAGGAAAGGCAACAGTGGTAATAGGTCTAAAATTAGTTGGGATGCTAGGGTCAAGGTTTGGCTTCAGGTTTTTCGGGACGGTGCAAGAGGCAAAGGTGGCGTTTATAAAAGAGGTGATAAATGGGGCAAATTCTTTGGCACCTTCTTTTATGATGGAAGCAGGACATATGTCGCCTTGACACCTGGATGGTTTCAGGCTTCTGATGATAGATTCCACCTCTAGGGCAGTGACTGGAGTGAATTTAAAGGTAATGTTTGGGCTGGTAGGTTAGGTCGATTGGGGGTTTGTATTGGATTGCATAGGAATTGGGGAGCTTGATTTGGCTGTTGTCGATAAACTAGCTCTTTTCGCTACAATTTTAGTTTGGAGCATTGTGATTTTGTTGAGTAGCACCTTTTGGATGTTCGTATACGAGAGGGTATCTTTGATACAAGAGTCAGGTGGTATGATAGGAGATTCCAATTCTTTAAGGATGGTGAAAAGCTCCTTTGTATTAGAATTAGAGTTGGGGATTCTCTTGTTATAGCTCTCCTTTTTTGTTTCTAGGATAGCACTTTTATAGGAGGTGGAGGCAATTATAAATGTATCCTTATTTTGAGCTGAAGGTTTTTTTTTCCAAGATGCTTCTGCGTCTCTTTTAATTTTAGGTAGTGATTTCAACTCAGGGGTGAACCATTTGTTTAAGTATGCTACCGGTTTGGCTTTCCTTAGTTTAAGAGGGGCAAGTTGGTCTAGAGCATCTAATAGGTTCTGATTGTATATCTCTACCATTTCAGCAGGTTCTAAATTTGGAGGCAGTTGGCCCTGAGTAATGGGTTGAATTAAAGGGAGAATACTTTCTAATGAGATTAGGCGGTTGTTCCTAGTTAGTGTTGGAGGGGCTTGGATATCCTTAGGTGATGGTGGCTTGGAATCAGAGATTTCGAAGCAGATGACATTATGGTCAGACCAAGCACACAGTGCATTGGCTAGTATTTTAGTGTTGCAGTTCAGGTCTGCAACCCAGTCTATGGTTCTACCTTTGCAGTGGTTGGGGTCCGATATCTTCAGTGAGAAACCTAGTTCTACGAGGGTATTTTGGATGGCTAGAGCATTGGTATCTAGGTTGCTATGCAAGCCTACGTTCAAATCGCCTAGAAGTAAGATTTGTGAGTTAGGTTTTGTATCTTGAGAGAAGAGGCCAGTTATGTCATTCTCAAAGGGGGATAGTTGGCCAGGTGGTCTTTAGATTGTGTGGATGAGAAGCGCAAGTTCTGCTGAGAGCTGGAGTTTCACTGATTCCATGTTTAGAAGAACACAACCCACAGATTGATTGGCACGCCAGGACCTAGATGTTCGCCGAGTGCACAAACTCATGTTATAGAGTGGAAGAAGAATCAGGAAACCAGGTACAGGATGTACATAGAGGGGGTCCTGTACTGGGGTTGTTGGGAATCCTAACCCCGGAATATCAAGACTTCCAGAATGTTTTTGAGAAGGAACAGGCCAACGTGGTACCACCGCATCGGCCCTACGATTGCCAGATCGATCTGATACCTGGATCCCAGGCCCCTTGCATATATGCCTTGACTGAGCAAGAGAATACTCATCTAAAGGCATATCTTGATAAGTACCTCGCTAACGGATTTATCTGACCTTTGAAATTGTATGCAGCTTCTCCCCTATTCTTCATGCCTAAGAAGGAGGAGGACCTTCGCACCTGCATAGATTACTATGCGCTTAATCAGATCACAGTAAAGAACAGATACCCACTTCCATTCATTCCTGTGTTGTTGGACCAAGTCAAGCATGCTAAAGTTTTCACTAAGTTAGACCTTCAGGGTGCCTACCATCTAGTGCGAGTCAATAAAGGTGATGAGTGGAAGACCGCCTTCTGCACCCGGTATGGATTATAGGAGTATCAAGTGATGCCCTTTGGACTGTGCAATGCCCCGGGAGCCTTCCAGAATTTCATGAACGACATGCTTTGGGAGTTGTTAGACGTGTGCGCAGTGGTGTACATTGACGACATCTTGATCTACTCAGCCTCAGTCCAGGAACACATTGCCCATGTTCGAGCAGTACTTACTAAGTTACGGCAACATCAACTGTACGTCAAACTGGAGAAATGCTCTTATGTGACTTCTGTGGAATTCTTGGGATTTGTTTTGTCACCACAGGGCATTCAGATGTATAAGAGGAAAGTGGAAGCGATTCTAACCTGGCCATCTCCCACATCGGTAAAAGGAGTCTAAAGTTTCTTGGGATTCATCAATTTTTATCGGCGCTTTCTACCTGGTTTCTCTCAACTCGTCCATCCAATAACATCGTTACTTCGGAAACACAGAAAATTTGATTGGACAGTCGAGGCAGAAGAGGCGTTCCAGGCTTTGAAGAATAGGTTCACAACGGCCCCAGTGTTATGGCATCCCCAACCTGATCTGCTGTTTGTGGTGGAGACCGATGCTTCTAGTGCTGCCATGAGAGCAGTACTGTCCCAAAAGGACTCAGACACCGGACAGTTGCACCCAGTGGCCTTTTTGTCCAAGAATTTTTCCGGCAGCTGAATTGGATTATGCTATCACAGACAAGGAACTATTGGTTATCAAGAACGCATTCAAAGAATGGAGACATCACATCATTTGTTAGGAGCTCGTCACACTATCACTGTCCTCACGGACCATCATAACCTTCAATACCTGCGATCTGCAAAGGCCCAGTCATCGTGACAGCTCCAGTGGGCTCTGTTTTTTGCAGAATATGATTTTGCATCATGTACCGCCCCGGTGTGCGCAACGGCAAGGCGGAAGCCTCATCACGCATAGGGAAAGGTGAAGATGTCTATGTTGCCCAAAGTCTGGTGAACATCATTCCTGAAGAAAAAATGTTGGGAGTTGCGGGAGTTACCGGCTGCTCCTTAGAGGACTTGAAGACAAAGATCCGGTTTAGCATGACAGCCTCAGAGTTAGATGCCTGGGGGTCCAAAGGGCCTCTGTGTTCAATCCAGGAGAACGTACCATACGTCCAGGGGCGTCTTTCTCTGCCTACACGGGCGCTGCAAGAGCAGGTCTTAGCAGACTATCATGGTGCGCTACTGGAAGGTCATCCGAGCATTGCTAACACCACAGCCAAAATTAAGTGATTATTCTGGTGACCCTCATGGTGAAAGGATATCATTGCTTTTGTTAAGACTTGTGGAATATACACTCAGAATAAAAATTATAAGCAAAAACATGCAAGACTTCTTCAACATTTAGCTGCGCCACCAACCCCATGGCACACCATCTCAATGGATGTCATTACAGAGTTGCCACCCTGTTCTGGTTACAACATGATCCTGGTGGTAGTGGATTTGTTTTCCAAGATGGCCCACTTTGTAGTTCTTAAGTGAATTCCGTCGGCATCAGTCTTGGCTAAGGTCCTCTTGGGACACATTGTACGTCTACATGGTTTTCCATCGGTTGTGGTCTCTGATAGAGGCAGCCAATTTGTATCCCAATTTTGGAAGAGGTGCTGTGAGATGGCCAGGATCGAAGTGCGTTTGTCCACTAGTCATCATCTACAGACTGATGGACAGACAGAGCGAACAAATCAAACCCTAGAGCAATATCTCCAATGTCATCAAACGGATAACACCAGGGTGGATCTGCTTTGGATTGCAGAGCACGCTTATAACAATTCTGAGCACGCCTCTACTCGGCATAATCCTTTTTACGTTTTGAATGGTTGCCATCCACGAACCTCAGCTTTCGATCCACCAAAGCCTTTAGAGATGCCTGCAGTGCAGAATCTACATGAGAACATTGCTCAAGCTAAAGGGGAAGCATTGCTACATCTGGCTGCAGCAAAGGAGAGCCAGAAAAGATTTGCTGACCAGCACCGAAGAGACACTCTGGATTATCAAGTGGGGAACAAGGTGTGGTTAGCTTCTAGACACATCGCTCTTAAGGGGCCGCGTACATTTTAACCTAGATTTTTTTGGGCCTGTTTCCAATGGAAGCAGTCCTCAACCCTGTAGCTATGAAGTTGACTCTTCCATGTCAAATGCAAATACCCCCTGTGTTTCATATTTCCCTATTGAAGCCAGTGTGTCCAGGAACCAGAATGCAAGAATCCCCAGACCCAGTGGTTATAGAGGGGGAGCCTGAGTTCGAAGTGAAAGACATTTTAGATTCCAAGGTGGTCAGGAGGAAATTGTTTTACCTGGTGGATTGGAAGGGGTTTGGCCCGCAGGACAGAACTTGGGAACCCAGTTATAACATCATGCTCCTCAACTACTTAAAAGGTTTCATCAGAACCATCCGACTAAGCCAGGGCCGGAAGGTCCCTACTTAGGAGGGGCTTTGGGTGGGGGACGGTTATAATCACCTCAAGTGTTAAGTTCTTAGGACCAGGTATGCAGGCTAGCAAGGGTTATTTATTTGTTTGTTTGTTTGTTTTATTTGATAATGTGCACCAAACCCACAGGTAGCCGGGCACAGTGGTACAAGAATATTTAAGCTTAGTTACAGTACATGATTATTGCAGAGGATACAAATGGCAGTAAAACATTTCTGATACACAAAAATATGTACATGGGTGAAGGTAGAGAGGATGTACGTGATGTAGAGAACATATATATGTGGGTGCAAAGGATACATAAAAAATATAGAGGGAAGGTCATCTAAAATACAGTTTCTTGAAGATCAGGCTGATTAGAACAGAAGTCTGAGATTCATAGTGGGGATGCAGTTACTCTGAGTCTTTAGTCCGGAGCCAAGATATCACGTTACCTCTGAATCTAGCGTAGGGCTGGTCTTCTCTTAAGGCAGTAGGTAGGGCGTTCCAAGCACGTGAAGCTCTGACTGGGAAACTGGCACCACCTGCTGTAGATAATCTAAATCGGGGGGTTTCTAGTACGAGATGGTTTGAGGCTCTGGTGTGATGACTAGTGGTTCTTCTGGTCAGTTTGGCAGAGATATATGGGGCGCGGTATTGTTGAGTCCTTTGTGTGTAAGGGATACCGTTTTGAGCAGTATTCTGTCGCTGATTTTTAACCAGTTATATGCTCTCTGCGGGGGATGTTCAGGGCAGCTCGGAGGGCGTTATTTTGCAATATTTGCATTTTGTTTATGATGTTTTTGTTGGCGCCTGCATAGAGGGCATTACAATAGTCAAGCTTAGACCTTATTAGAGCATTGGCTAGCATGGTGCAGTTGGTTTTGGAAAGGTACGGTCTGCAGGCCCTGATCAGCTTACAGGTGTAGGCTGTAGAGGAAGCCAAGGAGCTGACTTGTTTTTTGAGGGATAGTGCAAAATCAAGGTAGAATCCAAGTGTTTTGACCTCATTAATTACTTTAATTATATTGCCATCTATATTGAAGGCAGAGCAGCTGGGGCTAAGCTTTTTGAGGTTGGAGTCGGATCCCAAAATCAGGATGTCAGTTTTTTCGTCATTCAGGCAGAGGCTGTGAGAGGCCATCCATGCCTGAATGATGAGGTAAATCTTGTTTACCATGGCAGTGTCTTTGACAAAGTTGCCAGATAGGGGTATAAGGATTTGGGTGTCGTCTGCATAGTTGGTATACGTTATCCCCAGCCTGTCAAGTTTGTCGAATAGAGGCTTCGTAAAGATATTGTACATTGTGGGGGAGACACATGATGTAAGAGGATTCAATTCAACACTACAGCTAAGTCAATGCCTAGTCTGGGATACTGAATGGAAACCCTCATTGATATATCTTTATGTTCAGTTCATGAGTTCTGGATGACTACCCCTATATAACACCCCTCTCTTAGAATCCCCCTGACCCCACTGAGCCAAGAAGTAGTTCTGTTTTGCAAGTTTAAAAGGTTTATTTGAGAAATAAAACAAAATATAGATATCACGCTTTTATAATAAATTAATAATCAATATTGCCCTTATAAATATAATATTAATCAACAATGGGTAATCTGACACTAGCACCCTTCTTTATAATCAATGAGGAGTTAGTATAGGATGAATCAAGTAGCAAAAATACTTTTATGATTTCAAGGGAAAAGCAATGAGGAATAAAATGCAGTATAGAAATACTTGAGATGATTTTAGCAAAAGATAATATAATCACTTTTTCTCTGGCAATTCACCCCCCTCCCCTATGCAATGTAAGAAATGGAAGGAGATGGAAAGAGGAGCACACAGTTCTCAGGAATGCAATCAAATACAATACGAAATTCAGTTCCCCCACAGCAACTTAGAGAAAACAGGTATGAGTTTTAAAACACAGGCCCAAATGCTTTGAATGTGGTGGCAATGGATTTTTAACCAAATCGCAGTGCGTGAATCGCGATTACGGCAAAAGTATATGGAGTGGCAAGTCGGTTTTGGGTTCGTGAGAAATAACGAAGTGAGAAATATGCTGAAAATGCTTTTAATTCCCTTTAGGAGGTTCAGGGTGAATGAGAGATAGTTGGGATGAGCTCAGGCTCACTTTAGCAATGATTCAGGGATGGTGATTAAGAGGCAAACAAATTTTTAGCAAGGAAAGAAATGACTGCTGATCGTTACACGTGGCTGGATTTTTAACCGAATCGCAAATCGCGGTAAAATTCGCGAGTGCATGAATCGCGACAACTCGGTTTTGGGTTCGTTGGAAAGCTGAGATCCTAAGCTTTCAGAGGAGAGTTAAACCAAGTTCCTATGACAAACGGTTCCAGAGATACGGACGATTAAATAAAGGTAGTTTTTCGGATTTAAAGTAAAACTCAAAATGACAGGTGACAGCTTGCAGCTTATGAATTGACAGGTGACAGTTGTGCAGCTTTAGATTTGACAGGTGACAGTTGTGCAGCATTACAAATGACAGATGACACGATTTCTAGGAGGCTGTTCTACTTAGGTTAAAATAGTTTGGATTAGATTATTTTAACTAAGAGATTGGTTCTGCACAGTTCTGCTAGGTACTCACAATATAAATTTGAAATAGGCCTTGCCACGGATCTGGTCAGGTTTTGGACTGGACTCCGGTTCTGGTCTCGGCACTTCACAGTGATCTGGGTCAGCTCTCTGGTTCTGCTCACAGCGGTCTGGGTCACTCTGGATCTCTGGTCTGGTCTGTCCGGATACAGCGGTCTCTGCACGGCTCCTGGATCTCTGCACTGGTCCTGGCAAAAGTTCTTGGCAAGGGATTCAAGCAGCTCGCCCGGCTGTGAGTAGCTTGCAATGATTTGAGGCCTGCTGCAGAGAACTCAGCTTGTGGTTTTAGGCCTCTGATTTAGGTTCTAAAGTATAAGTTCTAGGTTCTGGAGTATGTAGCTGGAGTCAGTCTGGAACTGGTATCTTCTGGATGTTGTGTGGTCCGGAAAAACGCTCCGCAGCAACTGGATTTGAATGTCCCTACCTGTCCCAGCAGTCTCTTTTTATGTGTTTTGAAAATGGGTGTGTGCCTGGGCCTAGCTAAGCCTGCCCCTCTCTACTTGTCATTGGCCCAATTCTCCCCTCTCCCATGATTGGGGGAAGGAAATGTGAGTCAGAGTGATGCTGTAGGTTTTATGGGTCAGAGGATCCTCCCCTGGTCAGTTTGCCCACAAATCTATATTTGATTCAAATACATCCTTCCCAGATATACAATTTGTTGAAATTACATGTGCACATTATATATTCCTTATGGTGCATGCTTGTCCGCCTCTGATCTTCCTGGGGGCTTGCATTCAAAAATGACAACATTTTGCGCTTTTTAACTGGTTTTGCAATATCGGACATTTACCCAAATTTACACACATGTATGTGCGCAAGGAGTATTGACATTAATTGATGAAGTGTCAGATTTTTAACATGCAGACATTTGGAGTGAGGCCCTATTTTCCGCTAGCAACCCCCCAGAATACACCACAGGGTCCTAACGCATCTCAAAATGTTCACAGAAAAATCACAAAAATAATGATATTACTTATATAATACTGAGAAGTCCGCACTTTGAGTTATCTATCTTTTTAAAATTATGCCCTGGTCAAAAAAGGGTGTGGCTTTCCACATCACAGGGTGAAATAACTGGTTTATCCACTTCCCCCAAGCTCAGCTGCTAGCAGAGGCACTGCCCCTCCCAGTTTCCCCTAAGAGGAAGCCACTTTATGGCCCCCCAATATAACATTTGCCTGAGTCCAGGACAGGCCTTTGTTCAACTCCCTGTAGTCCCCAGCTGCTCCACCCCTAATCTAATCAAGAGGGCCATGTGACCTCAGGATGCAGCCAGGCCTGGAAGCCAGGCCTCGGAACACAGCTGTTGATCCAGTATCAACTCCTGTCGGGGGTAGTTGTCAGGCAGAATTCGGTTTCATTAAGCCAGGTTTCAGCTAAATGTCACTTTTTGTTCCCAGTTTTCTACATTCTAATCAAACTGACGATTTTTACATATACATTAAATAATTACTTCCTTCAAGTCATTTCAGAATATAGTTTTACATTGTATCCACCTCTTAGCAAGTCTTTCCTTGGTCTGGTTTTGTTTCATTTGTTCAGTTTTACACAAAAGTCTGGTGGTTTTAAAACGCCGGCTTTCTGATAGTGGTGAGTACTGGTATGCAACCATTTTTGGGATTAAGAAAATGAATTCCCCACAAGAAGGTTGTATCTTTGGAGTGGTCTTGTGCCAACTGCGCAGTTCTCCTATTCTGGCATGAATGTGAGGCGATAGCTCATCCCCACATCCACCCAGTCTATTGATTTAGTTTGTTCTGGGATAGAATAATGGGCGGCGACAGCTCACCCCCACATCTACCCAGTCTATTGATTCAACATGGGTCAAAACCCATGACAAATCCCCCCCGCCCGACTGCGCTTTGATTCAAGTCGAGGGGAAGTCGGGTGCAAAGGAGGTTTTGAGCCCTTGCGCTGGTATGTCCCCATTATCTTCTTCCAATCCTGTAGGTGGCACAGTTCAGCATCTTTTCCTCCCTCCAGTCGATCAATCAGTTCTCCTTGCTGGTCCTGATGGGAGGATTGGGCGGTACCCTGGGCCCCTCGGGTCTCGGCTCCCGGTCCCCGGTCATCCTCCTTGGTCAGTCTCCAGGTTTTCTTTCTCCTAGGACGACAAAGGAAAAGCGGCAATACCTATTCGTAGACATTTTTCCACCACTATTAATGGTGTGGCAGACATATACATGTTATACTTTAACATACCTAACATTTTACTTTTGAGATACAAGTTATCATTCAAAGACAGTGGCTTACAAGTGTATAATATTTTAGAGACTATATGTGGGATATTTTAGGGTTGGAACTGAATTAATCTGGAGCGGTCCCCTCTGGTATTGCAGAGGACTCCTCCAGTTGCTGCAGAGTGTGCCTGGGATGGCAACACTTTAGCTGATTTATATGTACCCACTTGTCTTCCCCCTCTGCCAAACTGCCTTTGGGGATGCGGATCTTGTAGGCCACAGGGGAGATCTTGTCTATAATTTCAAACGGTCCCTTCCATGTAGGCAAAAATGTTCTCTGTTTGGCCTGGTTTCTTTGGAAATTGTATAGATAGACCCGATCACCCACCTTATATTCCTTTTGAGTAGTTTTTAAATCATAGTGGGTCTTCATGCTCTCGGCTGATCTTTCTAGATTCCGCTGAGCATAGGCAAAAGCATGCTGAAGGTGTTTCCTTAAATTCTCCACATACTCATGAGTTGTGGAGGCATTTATCAACGTTTGCTCTTGGGTTCTGTAGAGTAAATGCTGGGGAAGCACCATCTTGCGTCCAGTCTTCAACTCAAATGGCGACATTTTGGTTGCAGATGAAGGGGTAGATCTGATGGCCATTAGGACCAGAGGTAATCGGATATCCCAACTTGGCCCAGAATCTGCCACAAACTTTTTAAAGATGCTCACAATGGTTCGGTTATATCTCTCCAGTGCTCCAGAAGAAGCTGGCCTGTAAGCAATGTGTAGCTTCCTTTTAACCCCCAGTATCTCCCACATCTTTGTCATTACTTCACTAGTGAAGTGGCTACCCCTGTCTGACTCAATCCTTTGAGGTAGACCAAAACGGGAAAAGATGTGGTTAAATATCAGGGCAGCTGCTGTTTCTGCCTTGCAGTTTGGGGCTGGGAGACATTCCACCCACTTGGTAAACAAGCATGTAACGGTCAACATGTACTTGTTTCCTCTAGACGAGCGAATCACAGGGCCTACAAAGTCGATTTGCAAATCTGACCATGACAGTGTCATCCCCCTCTTTTGGAGATGCGCACGGTGTGTGAGGGATGATGGCTGAAATTGTGCACACACAAGACACCCCTTCAAGTATTGGTCGAGGTCCTGCCCCATGTGTGGCCAGTATGCAACCTCT
Source organism: Ambystoma mexicanum (assembly GCF_040938575.1). Lineage (NCBI taxonomy): Eukaryota > Metazoa > Chordata > Amphibia > Caudata > Ambystomatidae > Ambystoma > Ambystoma mexicanum. The sequence continues at coordinate 1,041,040,088 of NC_090922.1, read as the reverse complement.
CTTAAAATTTCCAGTGTTGTGTGAAACCCCCTATGACCGGCGGTGGCCGCATCATGGGCGTGACTTGACATCAGGCTTCGGAATGAGGTAGGAACCACCCACTGATCGTGGCCAGCTTGGGATTTCCTTACCAACAAACCGTCTTGGATTCGGAACATTTTTGGACATTTCATCAACACTCTTAGGTCCTCTTTCGCAATGTAATCGTTATCCGTCAGGGGAAAGTTCTCAGGGTCCTCAAGGTGTTGGTAAAACTTACCAATATTTGGATCCCCCTTCTGAGCTGTAATTAAATCAGCATCAGGGGTCTCCTTGCTCCATTGGGCAGTTGAAAGATCATTGTGAGCATTTGTCTGGGACCTAGTGATAGCAGTGACCTGGATTTCCCCCAACAGGGACTCTATTTCGATTAGATCCCCTTGGATGGCCCCGGTTTTGGCCAGCTGATCAGCTAAATCATTTCCAGTTTTGTCTGGTCCCTCTACTTTGGAATGACCCTTTGATCTTTTTCCAGTAGATGGTCATCCCATTCGATGTGACCAGAACATCAATGTTTTGGATTAACTTCCCATGTTTCAGGGGTTTGTTATTAGCACATAACATGCCTCTGGTTTTCCAATTAACCAGGTGCTCCACAAACCCGTTCCGTACATAATCCGAATCGGTGATTATGACCAGTTCGTGGAGTTGATGTTGGACAGCAGTGAGGATGGCCTGATGCACAGCAATAAACTCTGCCACCTGACTACTTCGGGGACCAATTTTGTATCCAGCGGAGGGTTCTGGAAACTCCTTCACCCAGGCATTCCCTACGCCGGCCACCAGTTCTTTCTACCCGTTGTTGTCAACATTGTACGAGCATCCATCCACATAGACAGTGGGCATTCCCTCACACTTGTCTTCTTCAAAGACTTTGTGTGGGGAATTAAGGTATGCCACCGTGTTGTCCTTGATTTTTAGACTTTCGTCCTCGAGACAGTTTTCTCCGGCACAATCATGCAAGTCAGCCAGACCTTGCGCAAGGGGACTCTTCTTGTTTTGCCCATATCTGACCTCCACAGGAAAGCCTTGCATTGACAGAATCCAGGAAGTAATTCGGGAATTACTCACATTTCCGGCCCGGATTCTGTCACTTTGGAGATATTGCAGAGGCTGGTGTGGAGTCTCCACTATGATGTGTTGCCCCTGGATAAACGGGTGGTAATTCTTCAATGCCCACACCGTTGCCAGGAGTGCCTTTTCACAATTGTTGAATTTTTCCTCCACAGAGGATAAAGTTTTGCTTGCATAGGAGATTACTTTATTGACCTTGTCATGCTTTTGGTATAATACTGCCGTCAACCCCGTCTCCAGGAAGAACTCCTTGTTTCTGACAGGGTAAGCTAGGCAAGGCGCTTGTGAGAGGCTTCTTTTGAGTTGTTTTACCGCCTCGGATTGTTCTGGACCCCATTCCCACTTGACCCCCCCCTTCAAGAGATGAATCAGGGGTCTAGTGATCTCTGCGTAGCCTTCAATGAACTTTCTGCTGTAATTAGTCAGTCCAAGGAGGCTCCTTAGTTCCCACAGATGGTGGGGTCTTTCAGTTTCTGGAGTGCTTCCACTTTCTTTTCTTGGGGACAGAGACCCTGAGGAGTAATCTCATGCCCCAAGAAATTAACACGGGTTCTACACCACTGTGCTTTCTGAAAGGAAAGTTTTGCTCCGGCGGCCCTCAACTGTGTCAGAACATAATGGATCTCCGCTATGTGTTCCTCCACAGATGAACTTTTGATGAGGACATCATCTACATAAGCCAGGTTACCCATCGCACCCAGGTCGGGCATGGCCTTATGTAGGAAAATGTTGAATTCATTGCCGGAGTTGAGGTCTCTGAAGGGAGTCCGGGTCCATGTGTACTGCTGGCCCCCAAAGGTAAAAGCCAGCTTGTATTGGTCCTCCCTACTGACAGGCACAGTCCAGTATCCATTGGTCAGGTCTATTGCAGTGAATACCTGTGACCCCTGGATCTGGGCCAGCCCTTGGTCAATGTAGGGCAGAGGCCATCGGGAAGTATGGACCCGTTTGTTGAGCTCCCTGAGGTCGGCGCAGAATCTCCACTGGCCGTTTGGCTTCAATATTCCCAGCACCGGGTTATTGAAGGTGCTGTGAACTGGACGGATTATTCCCCGGGACTCAAGGTTCTTAATTATATCAGTAAGGGACTCCATGGATGTGAGAGACAAACGATATTGCTTCACAAACACTGGAGTCATTCCTGGGTCCGTGGGAATTGTTGTTGTGTGGATGTCGGTGCGACCACAGTCATATGAGTCTACCGCAAAGAGATCTTGGAAATCCAAGAAAACTTGTTTCAACTTTTGCTTTTGTTCCAGAGTCACACAGGCATCAGCTAGGTTGACTCTCTCTTCCACCATCTGCCTGAAGCCTGGAAAGACTTCTGGTTTGGTTATCTCAGCGGCCTCCTCCAGCTGGGTGGAGAAGTCCCTGGTCAGAGTGCTGATTTGGACTGGAGGCCTCAGGTGGGAAAGGCAACCCTCATGGACCTGGAAAATCACCTCATCCCTCCTGAAGTCACTAGTCACATCTTCCTTACCATAGGGGCAGGAAGTGTACACCAGGAAGTTCCCCCCATGCCGGGTAAAAATCCTGTCTGGTGTTGTATTGTCATCACTGTCACTGTCAAAACAGTCCTTGGGGATTGGTCCTAACAGTTCATTTCCTAAATCGATGGAAAAATGTCGGTCATCAACCGCCATTCCAATAATGGTGCCTGCGGCTAGAGTAATACTCTTTAAGTCGCTGTTATCCAGCTCTATTAGAATGGTGTCATGTTCTATGTTGACTAATGGAGTTGGGTTTACCCCCAACCATTGCTGTTGGAGAGAAGCATTTAGATGTATGTAAGCATCAGGGTTTTTCAAATGTTGTCCTCTTTTAACTTTCACTTCCAGGGAGAATTGTCGGGTCCTTTCTGGGATGGTGACTTCCTCTTTGATCTGAATTTCAACTGCATAAGGTAGCAATTGAGCTGACCTAATTGCTTTTTCTGGATCATCAAAGCCCATGGGATTATCCGCTAATCGGGACCAAGCTTTGAAGTTTATTAGGTCCAAACTAATGGCAAAGCGATTGAGAATGTCACTGCCTAAGTAAAAGGCGGCAGTGAGGTCTCGCACGACCCAACAATTATGGACTATGCTCTTGTTGCCAATGGAGATTTTGAGCATACACCTGCTTGGCAGGAGATGTTTGGAATTAGGTGCTTCCAGGTCCATTTCCCATTTGTCTATCAGTTTGAATGTGGGAATGGCTGGATCTTTTGGGAGTTGGCGGAACATGGCTTCGCTGATGAAGCTCTTACCGTTGTTCACACACACTCGAGCGAGGACAGAGTCCTTCCCATCATTTAACTGAACAGGGATGAACAACTGCTCTCCAATTTGCTGAATATCAGCCAGGCTCTGAGCTGATTTCACATCTTTCTGGACGATAGGAGTGGGAGTTTCTGATTGTGGATTAGTAAAGAATTTCAGGATGTTTCCTTCCAGTGTGGAATACCACCTTAAACTGGAAGGAAGGTTGATTTTCAGAAATAGAGAGGACCCCACCATCACCAGTCTGTTGTCCTACTGCTATTACTGTCACGTCTGGAGTTTGGTTGTTCTGAAAGTGAAATTCTACTTGGTCAGATTTTTGTTCAACCATGTGGCAGGTGCCGTTTAAACTAACATGGTTGACACTCTGTTTTAATTTTATTGGTCGGCTAGTCTGGGTCCAGAGGACCTTGTTTACACAATCTATTAGGGGTGACAACCTTCTCAGGAGGTCATTCCCTAGTAAACAAGGGGTGCTCTCTGGAGTCACTACTATGACCGGGTGTTTCACCTTGTGTTGCCCAATTTTAATGTCCAAGTCTGCAGTCCCCTCAACAGGAATTTCCTTCCTGTCAAAGTTCTGCAGTTGTCCAGGAAGAGAGGTGAGAGGAATTCGGTAATTCTCCCCCTTCCTGCATTTAGTTCCTCAGAGGCCCTTTTGGACAGAAGGGTAGCTTGGGATCCAGTGTCCACCAGTGCAAAATTGTACCCTGCCCCTGTACTTGTACCGGGGCATAGTATCTTCCCTCCTTCTCCTCAAGGGGGCACAGATAACGCACATTTTTGGACAACTGGTGGGCTAACTTTCTATTATTGGACATTGCTAGCGAAGAGATTTGGGCAGAATTCTGTGGAGAGCCTTGGGAATCTGAAAGAAAAAGTTGGCAACTGGAGATCAGAGCCATTGTGGGTTCCCTGGTTCCGGTTCTGGGCCGCCCCCCCCTTTTTGGAGGCAGTCACCAGGATGGGTTTGAACCAGGGGATTTCGGTATTGTGGGTTCTGGGATGAGATGATGGGCGGCGGTAGCTCAGTCTCCACATCTCCCCAGTCTGAATTGGCGTCCCTTGGGACCCATTTTTCCTTGGGAGGAGTTCCCCCATCCTAAAGGAGAAGATCCTTTCCCCAGGATCCTTTGACGATCCCTCTCCCTCAAATTGGAAGATCTGTACTTCCTCCACAAACTGGGTCTTTTTGGGTACTTTGTTTCTCCTACCTCCTCTCTGCTCCTTGGGTGGCAGACTTTCAGGGGTAGGAGATTTTGTTTACGGTTCCTGGTTTTCCAGGGGCTGTTTCCAAGTTGGGAAGGAAGCTTCCTCCAAGGCTTTACACACCCCTTCCCCTTGTGCCTCCTCCCTGGGAACCGGTGGGTTATCGGGGTGCTGCCCCGTCATTGTTCTGGAGCACCAGGTCCAGAGTTTGGGGCATTCTGCGGTGGCATGCTCATCTGAGGGTTCTGTTGAGCCTTCAGTATGTGACCCAGATCCCGTGCCATATTTTGGACCTGGCGCTCAAGTTGTGAAACCTGCTCAGGCTGATACGGGGCTCTATTTTCTCCCCTGGGCTGATCCCAGGAAGGGTAGCTATCCCTTCTCTGGTAGTACCCCTGGTTGGGAAGATTTTGGTACCCCTCCACCCTTGGCCTCCCCTCTCCCGGATTAGGTTGTCTGGGCTCAGGGAATTGGGGAAAGAAGGATGGATGATTTTGGGGCTGGAAATTGGGTGGATACCTGGGGAAAAAGTTCTGCCCAGGATTTGGAGAATTTCTGCCCTCCTGTGGGAAGTTGGGAGGGAAGTTCCCTGGGTTAGGTGCTTGGCCGGATCCCCCCCCTTGGGCTGGAGGAGTCCACACATAACCCAGGATTGGTCGGTCTCCCTTATAGCGGGGACTTACATAGTCAGGGGAGCGGGGGACCCCATTTGTGGGACTACCTCCTCGACTCCCTGTCTGTGACTGGCCCGAGGGCCTTCTGGGCTGTGAATTATTTGTTGCAGGCAGGTTTTTAGGCCCCCCATCTCCAAATCTAAAACGGGGGCAACCTTTACCTCTGCCACCTTGGCAGAAGCAGGGGTGCTGTTGGTTTTGTGGTTTTCCGGTGCGTTCTTTTTATTTTCGATAGGCTTCTGCACCTCATAGATCCGGGTAGCCTGTTCAATGACCCAGTCTAAAGATCTTTTCTCATGAAAATCTCTCACGAGCTGGGTCATTATATATTTAGGGAGAGCATGGAAAAATGTATTGACAAACTCTTTGCTGTCTGTGCGCACCCTTCTGGTGGTCTGCGCAAAAGCACGCTTTAATTCTTGCACAAACTCTTGTGGAGCCTGATCCTCCCCAAATTGCAAATTGTAGGCTGCCTTGCGAGCCTCTTGGGGATTTCTGTGCACAGAAAAATGTTTCAAGATGGCCACCCTGTATGTGGACCACCTTCAATGATTTTGGTCCTCCAGCCCCGCAAAGAAACTGGAGTACTATGGTGAGAAGGTCCACTTTACATATTGAATACAGCTTTGGCTGTCCTTCAAATGAAAAGTCTCCATCATTTGCTCAAACAGCTCTAAGTGCTCCCAAACAGAATACTTGGCGTTCTTATGATAAGGCGTGATAACACTCCTTATTGCCTTTATTTGCTTCAATGGGTCCTTGAGCAAGGCCCTTTTTGCCTTATTGGCCTTTTTGGTTCGGTAACCCTGGTCCATTCATCCTCTGACTCAGAGGCACTGCTCCCAGAGGTTCCTGTCTGATCTTCCAGGTTTTCCCGGATTCTGCAAGCCTGGAAATGGCTGGCAGATTGTGGGGACCTGGTCTCCTGTGTCCTGCGCCATTCAGAGGAGTCTTCAGATTCCTCCTTGTTGCCAGGATTTGATGGGTACCCCCCCACTGACCTAACTGGGCAGAAGTTTTCAGGATGCCCTTAATGGGCCTACTCTCCTGGGGTTCCCCACTAAATTGCACTGTGCTTGGGAGCTCATACCCGGATGCCCGCCCCTCCATTCCTGGGAGGTACTGGCCTATGAGCCCCATACTTCTGGTTGGATAGTAATCTGCCATCCCTGTGGCCCGGTGCTCATGTGCGCCAGGGGACATGGGGTTGGCAGAGTCCAGGGACTGAGAGATATGAAGGCCTCTGGTAGTAGGTCTCCTGAGGTTATGCTCAGGAGTCTCCCTCTCCCAGCGAACCTGGTCTCTATCCGCCCCTGCTCCCTGTTGCAATGCAAGAGCCTGCGCTTTCAGTTCCTCAGTTAAGGCCTTACTAGACTCTATCAGTCTCTCCTGCATGACTACCTGTTGCTGGAGTCTATCATTGTGCTGACAGAGAGCCTCATTTTCTCTCTGTACCTCCTGATTGGTCCTGGAGTACTGGGCCAGTCTCTGCTGCAGGGGGGTTACCTCCTGAGCTGCGTCCCTATTGGCCTGCTCCTTTCTTGCCAGAGCATCCTCCACCCTTCTGGTGTGCTCTAACAAGTTCTGGTGTTCTTTTTGGAGGTCACCCAGTCCCTGGAGGGCCAGGTGATTTTCTTCCATTTTCCTTTTTAAGTGGAAGACTTCCTGGCCTAAGGTATCCCTTTCCTGACTAAGAGTCTGCATCTGTGCCGCCAGGTCGGCCCTTTGCCTTTGAAAGGCACCAGCTTTTTGGCGTTCTTCATCAAACTGTGCCTGGGTATCCAGGTCTTTCAGAATCAATTTATTGCTCTCCTATTTTTCTCTGTCTAGTTGGATTTGCAGGGTGGCTACCTGCTCTGTGCATGCCCTGTTGAAATTGATCTGTTGCTCCAGCTTTTTCTGGCACTGCAGTAAGGAGTCCAAACTGTCTTGGTGCTCCTTCTGCAAAGCCAGAATTCTGGTATCCAGGTCAGCCTTTTCCTGTTGCAGGATATCCATATCCTTCTTTATTTTAATGATGTACTGTCTACTCTCATTTCAGGACTCCTGGCTTCTGTGCAGCCTCTGCTCAGAAGAGTCCAGATCAGATTGGGCCTTCTGTAATGCCAGCAGTTGCCTACTCGCCAGATCTTGGCCTTCAGCACATTTGTCCTGCATGGCTCCCATATGTAAATATAAATATGCCGCTATCCTGGCAATCTTATTATGTTCATCTTTGGCTTTAGGGGCCATATAGAGTTCACTCAGGGTTACATGTAGGGGACCCTGATCTTCCCATGTATTTGACCATGTTTCAGTGACCTGTTGCGCGATTGCCTGCAACCAGACCGTTTTGTCCTGATGAGTCCACTCACCTCTCACAAATAGCTTATGTGCTCTCTGGCTATTTTGATGTCTACCAGTGTCGTCATTCTGGAATTTGAGTTCCTTCCTGACTTACAGAAGTTTGTATTTTATTTTGCAAAACAGACCATTTCCTTAGAGCGTTCCTTTGAGGAGTGCTTTACAGCGTAACACAGCGTGGTGATCCGACCGGATGTATGTATCTTGTCAGTTAGCACACTGTATTAATCTGCACAAGTGATCGATCTAATCCGGATTCCCCGGCTACGAGCCCCCAATTTGTAAGAGGATTCAATTCAACACTACAGCTAAGTCAATGCCTAGTCTGGGATACTGAATGGAAACCCTTATTGATATATCTTTATGTCCAGTTCATGAGTTCTGGATGACTACCCCTATATAACACCCCTCTCTTAGAATCCCCCTGACCCCACTGAGCCAAGAAGTAGTTCTGTTTTGCAAGTTTAAAAGGTTTATTTGAGAAATAAAACAAAATATAGATACCACGCTTTTATAATAAATTAATAATCGATATCGCCCTTATAAATATAATGTTAATCAACAATGGGTAATCTGACACTAGCACACTTCTTTATAATCAATGAGGAGTTAGTATAGGATGGATCAAGTAACAAAAATACTTTTATGATTTCAAGGGAAAAAGCAATGAGGAATAAAATGCAGCACAGAAATACTTGAGATGATTTTAGCAAAAGATAATATAATCACTTTTTCTCTGGCAATTCACCCCCCTCCCCTATGCAATGTAAGAAATGGAAGGAGATGGAAAGAGGAGCACACAGTTCTCAGGAATGCAATCAAATACAATACGAAATTCAGTTCCCCCCAAGCAACTTAGAGAAATCAGGTATGAGTTTTAAAACACAGGCCCCAGTGCTTTGAATGTGCTGGCAATGAAGTGAGAAATATGCTGAAAATGCATTTAATTCCCTTTAGGAGGTTCAGGGTGAGTGAGAGATACTTGGGATGAGCTCAGGCTCACTTTAGCAATGATTCAGGGATGGTGATTAAGAGGCAAACGAATTTTTAGCAAGGAAAGAAATGACTGCTGATGGTTACACGTGGCTGGATTTTTAACCAAATCGCAAATCGCGGTAAAATTCGCGAGTGTGTGAATCGCGATTACGGCAACAGTATAAGGTTCGTTGGAAAGCTGAGATCCCAAGCTTCCAGAGGAAAGTTAAACCAAGTTCCTATGACAAACGGTTCCAGAGATACGGACGATTAAATAAAGGTAGTTTTTCAGATTTAAAGTAAACTCAAAATGACAGGTGACAGCTTGCAGCTTCAGAATTGACAGGTGACAGTTGTGCAGCTTTAGAATTGACAGGTGACAGTTGTGCAGCTTTACAAATGACAGATGACACGATTTCTAGGAGGCTGTTCTACTTAGGTTAAAATAGTTTGGATTAGATTATTTTAACTAACAGATTGGTTCTGCACAGTTCTGCTAGGTACTCACAATATACATTTGAAATAGGCCTCGCCACGGATCTGGTCAGGTTTTGGACTGGACTCCGGTTCTGGTCTCGGCACTTCACAGTGATCTGGGTCAGCTCTCTGGTTCTGCTCACAGCGGTCTGGGTCACTCTGGATCTCTGGTCTGGTCTGTCCGGATGCAGCGGTCTCTGCACGGCTCCTGGATCTCTGCACTGGTCCTGGCAAAAGTTCTTGGCAAGGGATTCAAGCAGCTCGCCCGGCTGTGAGTAGCTTGCAATGATTTGAGGCCTGCTGCAGAGAACTCAGCTTGTGGTTTTAGGCCTCTGATTTAGGTTCTAAAGTATATGTTCTAGGTTCTGGAGTATATAGCTGGAGTCAGTCTGGAACTGGTATCTTCTGGATGTTGTGTGGTCCGGCAAATAGCTCCGCAGCAACTAGATTTGAATGTCCCTACCTGTCCCAGCAGTCTCTTTTTATGTGTTTTGAAAATGGGTGTGTGCCTGGGCCTAGCTAAGCCTGCCCCTCTCTACTTGTCATTGGCCCAATTCTCCCCTCTCCCATGATTGGGGGAAGGAAATGTGAGTCAGAGTGATGCTGTAGGTTTTATGGGTCAGAAGAACCTCCCCTGGTCAGTTTGCCCACAAATCTATATTTGATTCAAATACATCCGTCCCAGATATACAATTTGTTGAAATTACATGTGCACATTATATATTCCTTATGGTCCATGCTTGTCCGCCTCTGATCTTCGTGGGGGCTTGCATTCAAAAATGACAACATTTTGCGCTTTTTAACTGGTTTTGCAATATCGGACATTTACCCAAATTTACACACATGTGCGCAAGGAGTGTGGAAATTAATTAATGAAGTGTCAGATTTTTAACATGCAGACATTTGGAGTGAGACCCTATTTTCCGCTAGCAACCCCCGAGAATACACCACATGGTCCTAACGCATCTCAAAATCTTCACAGAAAAATCACAAAAATAATGATATTACTTATATAATTCTGACAAGTCCGCACTTTGAGTTATCTATCTTTTTAAAGTTATGCCCTGGTCAAAAAGAGGTGTGGCTTCCCACATCACAGGGTGAAATAACTGGTTTATCCACTTCCCCCAAGCTCAGCTGCTAGCAGAGGCACTGCCCCTTCCAGTTTCCCCTAAGAGGAAGCCACTTTATGGCCCCCCTATATAACATTTGCCTGAGTCCAGGACAGGCCTTTGTTTAACTCCCTGTAGTCCCCAGCTGCTGCACCCCTAATCTAATCAACAGGGCCATGTGACCTCAGGATGCAGATCCAGTATCAACTCCTGTCGGGGGTAGTTGTCAGGCAGAATTCAGTTTCATTAAATCAGGTTTCAGCTAAATGTCACTTTTTGTTCCCAGTTTTATACATTCATATCAAACTGACGATTTTTACATATACATTAAATAATTACTTCCTTCAAGTCATTTCAGAATATAGTTTTACATTGTATCCACCTCTTAGCAAGTCTTTCCTTGGTCTGGTTTTGTTTCATTTGTTCAGTTTTACACAAAAGTCTGGTGGTTTTAAAACGCCGGCTTTCTGATAGTGGTGAGTACTGGTGAGTACTGGTAATGCAGCCATTTTTGGGATTAAGAAAATGAATTCCCCACAAGAAGGTTGTATCTTTGGAGTGGTCTCGTGCCAACTGCGCAGTTCTCCTATTCTGGCGTGAATGTGGGCGGCGATAGCTCATCCCCACATCCACCCAGTCTATTGATTTAGTTTGTTCTGGGATAGAATAATGGGCGGCGACAGCTCATCCCCACATCTACCCAGTCTATTGATTCAACATGGGTCAAAACCCATGACAATGAGCCTTGTGGGACATCACAAGTGATTTGAATTGGGTCCGCTGAAGCTAAGGGGGAGAACACTAGTACGGTTCGCTAGGAAGGATTGGACCCAGGCTATGGCTTTGCTTGAGAAATGGGCGGCTGACGCTAGATGTTTGCATAACACTGCATGGTCCACCAGGTCAAAGGCTGCCGATAGGTCAAGGAGGAGGAGCATAGCTGTTTTACCTTTATCCTTCAACTCGTCGATTTTAGTCTTAAGGTCAATTAGTACCGTGTTGTACCGTGTTGTGATCTGAATCCAGATTGGCGTGATCCTAATAGTTGGTTCTCTTCCAGATAGTTTTGGATATGGAGGTAGGTTACTCTATAGATTATTTTGAGGAGGAAGGGGACCATAGTAATGGGCCTCTAGTTAGTGAGTATAGTTGGGTCAAGAGTCTGATTCTTGAGGAGTGGTAGTACCCAGGACTCTTTAAGGTTAGTCGGGACGATGCTAGAGTTAAAGGAGGCATTGATTAGCTTAGAGATGAAGGGTGCTAGGTCTCTAGCTGCGTCCTTGATAACTTGAGGCGGGCAACTATCACCCTGGCAATTAGAAGGTTTCAAGGATAGTATCACCTTTTCTGTTTCCAGTATGGAGATATTAGAGAACCTGAAGGGTTTGTCAATGCTCGGCGGGTCTTCCAGAGGGGAGGAGAGAATTCCTGGGGAATGCAGGGATGCTTTTTTTGTTTGCTATTTTAGTTTGCAAAGTTATTATTTTGTTTGCTAAGGCATTTTGGATGCTGGTGCACCATTGTTTATCTTTTGGGGTGTTATCAGTGGGAGCAATAGGATTTTCCATTTCCCGGAGAATAGTGAAGAACTCTTTGGAATTGGAGTTGGCCTTAGTGATTCTCTCGTAAAATGTGTTCTTTTTGGTTTGGATTATGTCTTTCTTGTATTTATTAGCAAAATTGGCGAGTAGTGTTTTGTTCTCAGCCGTAGGTGAGTGTCTCCAGATAGCTTGGAGTTTCCTTTTTTTGATCCGTAGTTCTTTGAGATGGGGAGTGAACCATGAATTGAGGTGGGACTTTTGTTTGCCTTTACGTAATTTGACTGTGGCAATGGCGTCCAGCGCCTTGGACATGGTGTTATTGAAGATTTCAACTAGTGTATTCGGGTCAGAATTATTATAGCTAACAGAGAGAGTTGGTAGGAGGAGTGGGAGTAGTTTTTCCGCAGTAATTTCTTTTTTACTTCTAGTTACGAGTGGTGGTGCTTTTTCACAGGTAACCGCCTCTAAGGGTTCTATAGAGGATGAGAAGCCAATAAGGTGGTGGTCGGACCAGGCTTGTGGAGTAATATTGGTGATGATGATGGAGCAGTTCAGGTTAGCTATCCAGTATAGAGTACGTCCTTTTATGTGTGTGGGAGCTAGGACTGTTTGGGACAAGCCATGTTCAGTTAATATGGTTTCAATAGCTTGGGCCGGTTTGTCCAAAGGATCATTAAAGCCCAGGTTGAAGTCGCCTAATAGTAGGAGCTGAGTGGAGTTCTTTATGTTGTTAGTGAGGAGACAGGATAGGTCTTCCTCGAAGGTACCTAGTGGTCCCTGTGGTCTGTACACTAGAAGGAACAAGATACTGACCTGTAGCTGTTGTTCTCCAGCATGGGTCTGGCATGGATTCACATGCTCATGAATATTCCCTGTCGTCAGGCCGGGAATCCTCGGTAAAGAATAAATCAGGATCAGTTTAGTTTCTGATCTGTCTTTCTCAGTAGTAACCAATCCCTGGTCTCTGGGTCATACTGCCCCCAGCCAATGACTGCCCTCTCCCTAAGCCCCGCCTCTGGCAGCCATCCTCAGATTTGGTAGCACGCAAAGTGGCAGTATGACCAAGTGAAGAGCCGCAGAGGGGTAGGAGGGAGGGTTCGCATGTGAATCCATGCCAGACCCATGCTGGAGAACAACAGCTACAGGTAAGTAACTTGTTCCTTCTCCAGCATGGGGTCTGGCATGGATTCACATGCTCATGAATATAAGAATACATAGCAGTACACACATGCACAACCAACGGGAGGTGGCAAAGGCTCAACATTAAGCATTACATCAAAAACTCAACATTAAGCAATTCTTACCTCCTCACCAGGCTCACCTTAGGCAAACAGGTTGCGCAGCACTGCTTGGCCTACCCTGGACTCCTCCCTGGAATCCCGGTAGACGTAGTAGAATCTCTTGAAGGTGTGCGTCGACCTCCATGTAGCACCCCTGCAGATGTCCAGCAGGGGCACACCAGACAAGAACGCCATGGTAGCAGCGATAGCTCTGGTCGAATGGGCTCTCGGACGGCCAGGCAACGGCCGGTTTGCCAACCGATGACAGTGCATGATGCAGCCGGAGAGCCATCTGGAAATGGAAGCCTTCGAGAGAGCCTTCCCTTGGTTCACAGGTCCAAAGTTCACAAATAGCTGTGATGTCTTCCGAAAACTCTTTGTGCGGTCCATGTAGAACTTCAGCGCTTTAGCCACATCCAGTGAGTGCAAAGTCCTCTCGGCCGGCGACGAAGGCGATGTGAAGAAAACAGGTAACACCAAGGGCTCGTTGAGGTGGAAGTCCGACGGCACCTTGGGCATAAAGGAGGGGTGCGTCCTCCGCACCACCCTTGTGTCGTGAAAAGTCAAGTATGGAGGCTTGCAGGATACGGCCTGGATCTCTCCCATTCGTCGTGCGGAGGTGATGGCCACAAGAAACGCAGTCTTCCACGACAGGAACTTCAACGGTGCCGAATGCAGGGGCTCGAATGGCGCCCCCATGAGCCTGATCAGCACCACGTTGAGCTCCCACGTCGGGACAGGGGCCTTCACTGGCGGGAACGATCGGAACAGTCCCTTCATAAATTCCTTCCCCCTATCGATGGGACCACAAGGACACCCGTCCTGTGGTTCTGGTGTATCGGGAGATCGCAGCCAGATGTATCTTGATGGAGGCGTGAGCCAGTCCAGCCTTGGCCAGCGACAGTAGGTACGGCAGCACTTGAGGGGCCGTAATCCGTAGAGGATTAATCTTCTGTGCACGGCACCAGACAGAGAACCTCTTCCACTTATGTCCGTAGCACTTGAGAGTTGAGGACGCCCTGGCCTTTGCAAGGACCTCTCTGCAGTCAGCTGGGATTTCGTACCCTCCAAACTCTAGTGCTGCAGGAGCCAGGCCTGCAAGTTCAGCGACTCCGGGTCGTGATGAAGTATGGCGCCTCCTTCTCTGGAGAGAAGATCCGCGTCCGTCGGCAGCTTGACTGGTGGGGACGCTGACAAGTCCAGAAGGTCCGGGAACCAGATCTGCCTCGGCCACGCCGGTGCGATGAGGATCATCCTGCACTGGGTCCTCTTGAGCTGGTTGACGAGTCAGAGCAGCAACGGCAACGGAGGGAATGCATATAGGAACAGGCATTCCCAGGGGAACGAGAAAGCATCGCCCATGCTCCTCAGCTGGGGAAACCTGCTGGCGAACCTCTGGCACTTGGAGTTTGTCACCGTCGCGACAGGTCGATCTGCAGTTTTCCCCATCGTCGGAAGAGTCGATCCACTTGATCCTGACCTAGTTCCCACTCGTGGCACGAGCGCAGCTCCCTGCTGAGTGAGTTGGCGATGGTGTTCTTTATCCCTGCTAGATGAAAGGGCACCAGAAACATCCCTTGGGCGACGGCCCAATGCCACAGATCCTGGGCTTCCTTGGAGAGGGCTGGGGATCTGGTCCTCCCTGCTTCCGGATGTAGAACATTGTGGTGGTGTTGTCGGTGAAGATTCTCACCACCTTGCCCTTGTGGGACAGGAGAAAGGACCTGAGGGCCTAGAACACTGCACGGAGCTCCAGGATGTTGATGTGGAGCGACTTCTGCTCCGGGAGCCAAAGGCCTCTCGTGTGAAGTTCTCGCGTGAAGTTCTCCCGACCCTTCCATGGAGGCATCTGTCGTCACCATTATCTGGTGAGATGGGGTCTGAAAGTCTGTGCCCACCGTCAGATGAGCGCGGGTGCCCCACAACCGGATCGGTCGTCGGAAGGTCTCATTGAGCGGGATCCTGTCCTCGAAGCTGCCCGTCGCTTGGATCCAGCGGGCGTCGAGGAACTCTTGCACAGGGCGCATCCGAAGCCTGCACAGGCGCACGAGATATATGCAGGAGGACATCATCCCGAGGAGGGACTTGATGGACCTCACCCTGGCCACGTCCGTGGCCAGCAGACGCTGCACCTTGCCCAGGATGGCCTTCGTCCTTTTCTCCGACGGCGAGGCCAGACGCGCCACTGTGTCGAACTTGGCTCCCAGAAACAGTGCGACTTGCGACGGGACCAGGTGGGATTTGGGAAAGTTGATGGAGAATCCCAGGTCCGTGAGCAGCTGGACAGCCTTCGCTGTGTGATCTACGGCAAGCTCCCTTCTCCTTGCTCGGATGAGCCAGTCATCCCGGTAGGGGTAGATGTGGATCCCCTGCAGGCGCAGCCGCGCCGCCACCGGTGCGAGGCACTTAGTGAACACCCTGTGTGCCGACTTCAATCCGAACGGGAGGGCCTTCAACTGGTAGTGCCGTCCTTGGACCACGAACCTGAGGAACTTTCGGTGTCCTTTTAGAATGGGGATGTGGAAGTGCGCATCCTCCAAATCCAACGACGACAGGAAATCGCCCTCCTCCAGCTGTCCCACCATCCGGAACTTCTGTGCCTTGATGTACTTGTTCAGTCGTCGCAGGTCGAGCCCCGGAGCCTCTTCGGGACGAGCTCGATGGCACCTTTTTTGAGCATCGCCCTTACCTCCAATAGCAGTTGAGGGACGTGATTATCCTTCCTGGCCACGGGTGGAATGCGGGGACACTTTTTTAGAAATTCGAGGGCGTGCCCCTGGGCCAGGGCGTCCAGCACCCAACGGTCGGTGGAGATGGACTCCCACACGCTGACGAACTTCGCCAGCCGGCTGTAACGCTCACCCGATTCCCACGGAGGCGCAGATCTTGACTGGGTTGTTACCGTGTCTTCAATTGTAAAGCGCAGGACTCGGCTGGTTCCCTGGGCTGGACCTCTTCTCACGTTATGCCTGACTTGAAGAGTGAGGTGTCTGCAGGCAGGAGAACAAGGGGTTAATGAACGGTGGTTGGACGGACTTCTCTTACTCACTCTCTCTTTCCTTGAGGTCCAAAGGATAGGTGTGCTCACCTTAAGTAGGTGAATGCTGGGCTCTCCATCCTGCGACTGGTGCTGGGGCGCGGGTACCAGTTACTCCACTGGTGATATTGTAAACCTCTTACTTGCAGAGGATAACTTTGAGCGCGAGGCCGTCGTTAACTGCACGATCGGTTCCTTATATGTATCTGAACACCTTTAATGAAGTCCTTTTCTCTTACAGGCTTTGGATGCGGTAGGCGTTGTTTAATAGACGCCAAAGTACGTGCAAGCGTGTAAGTAGGTGGATGGCGCGCGTGAAGGCACGTAAGTTGAATGGCTGCTGATGGTTTTAAATGCACTCTTTAATGTCTCTTTTTCTCTTGCAGGTTTTGGATGCGGTAGGCGTTGGTTCATGGACGCCAAAGTTCGTGCAAGCGCGTAAGTAGGAAGTTGGCACGCGTGAAGGCACATAAGTAGAATGGCGGCTGATGGTTTTAAAAGCGCTCCTTACTGTCTTTCTTTATTTGCAGTTGCGGGTATGCAACGCTTGTTGGAATCCAGAGCGTGCGTCGCACAGGTAAGCAGATCAAAATATGCAAAATGACTGATCAATGTTCTTTGCCTTTACAGGGATCGATGGACTGCCAAGGAATGCGCCGATGGATGGAAGATGCCGATGGATCTGGTTAGTAAAAATGCTGGCTTTTGGCTTTAAGTTGGCTTTTGCTAACCTGTTGTTTTTTTGTGCTGGCAGGTGCGGCTGAAGACAGGATCCCAGGAAGGTAAGAGTTTGTTCCCACAGGTGCTGGAGCTGGAGTTTTCACTGGAAGACTGGAGCTGACTCGGTGAGCATCTTGCTGCTGATGCAGAATAACTCGAAGCACGTTGCATCAATCGGGCGTGGTTTAAATAGTGTGCAGGAGTGCTTAGGCGTCTTCTTCCACTGCCTCGCCTAGGTAAGGATAGAGTTCCCGTTTCCAGAAGAGTCCCAGTGTTCCTGATCCAAGGAGTGGAGCCTGCCCCACCCAGGTAAGAAAGTAGTCCCTGTCAGAAGAGGATGTGGACGTCATCTTCTTGGTGAGTATGCAGCATGGTCTGCTGTAGGTAGGTCCACCCAAGCACTTTTACACATCTTATGAGCCCGACGCTTCCAGTGCCGGGACCGATGATCTTTATGAGCCTGGCGCCACTGGTGCCAGGACAAGGTCCAAAAGGTCCCAATAGGGGCCGGCTGGTGCCCGGAATGAAGGTTATGAGCCTGCTTCCAAGGATGTTGGGCAGGTCCTGCATTCTTGGAAGTAGTGATCATGACAGCACCCCCCCTCAAGGCCCCTCCCAAGCTTGTCTTCTCCGGGGGTTTTGGTTTGTTGGGGAAAGTTCGATGAAACCTTTTGATCAGCCGAGGTGCGTGGACATGTTCTGAAGGTTCCCAAGACCTTTCCTGGGGACCGTAACCTTTCCAGTCTATCAGATAGTATAGCTTCGAGTTCGAAATCTTGGATTCCAGGATATTTTTAACTTCGTATTCAAGTTCTCCATTAACTTGAATAGGTTCTGGAGATCTGGTCAGTCGGGTTTCAGGTTGCATAGGTTTTAGGAGGGATACATGGAAAACTGGATGTATCTTCATGTGGGAAGGTAGGCCCAATTTAACTGCCACTGGATTTATTATGGCTGTGATAGGATAGGGTCCCAGGTATTTCGGGTTGAAGGTGCGTGGTCCTTTTAATGGTAAATGTTTAGTGGACAACCAGACTTGGTCTCCCACTAGATATTGGGGGGCCTCTTTTCGATGTTGGTCTGCTCCTTTTTTGTATTGCTCCTTAGCCTGTTGAAGATGAGTAGTGGCTTCCTTAAAGGCTTGAGTGATAGCAGAATGTAGATGGTCTACGGCGGGCGTTCCGAGATCCTGGGGTGGATCAAGGCTGGAGGTTCGAGGATGGATTCAATATAAGAGGAAAAAAGGGGTCTTTCCGGTTCCAGAATGGATTGAATTATTATAAGCGTACTCGGCGATCCAAAGGATGTCCTTCCAAGTGCCTTCTGACTGCTGCAGCATGCAGCGTAAATACTGTTCCAGAGTTTGGTTAGTCCTCTCGGTCTGTCCGTCGGTCTGGGGGTGGTGGCTGGTTGAAAGCCTTACGTCAATTTGAGCTAGTCGACAGCAATTTCGCCAAAAGTGGGAGATAAACTGACTTCCTCTATCAGAGACCAACACTGAGGGGAAGCCGTGCAACCAAACAATGTTTTCGAGGAATTCTCGGGCCAGAACTGAAGCTGATGGAAGACCTTTCAGTGGGATGAAGTGAGCCATCTTGGAGATTAGATCCACAACTACTAAAATTGTGTTATATCCGGAGCACAGAGGTAAGTCAGTGATAAAATCCATGGAGAGGGTATGCCAGGGACATGGTGGAATGTCTAATGGATGTAAGAGGCCTGCTGGTCTTTCCTTCAGACTCTTATTTTGGGCGCACACACCACAGGAAATTACGAAGTCTCTAATGTCCTTCCTCCAAGACGGCCACCAGAAGTGTCTTTTGATTTTCTCGGAGGTTTTGGCAATACCGGGATGGCCTTCCATTAAGGAATCATGATAACAAGAGATTACCTGTTTTTGTAACTCTGCACAAGGTAGATATAGTCGTCCTTGGAAGTACAGTAGGTTCTTATTCACTGTGAAGCTTTCTCCTTTAAGTGGCCAGTTCTGTAAATCTGCCGGAGTTACGAGTTGTTTGACTTTTGCTTCAACATCTTCAATGGATTGCGCGACGACCAGACCTAGAATTCTTTGTTCGGGAATTATAGGTACGGGTTCAGGATTGACCATGTGTTCATCAACTCCCATCTGGGAAAGGGCATCAGCTTTGCCGTTCTTGTTGCCTGGTCGATAAGTGATCACAAAGTCAAACTCAGCGAAAAATAGTGCCCAGCGGAGTTGTCTCGAGGATTGAGCTTTGGCGGTCTTTAGATACAGTAAATTGCGGTGATCTGTGATTACTGTGACTGTGTGTTTGGCTCCCAGAAGGTAATGCCGCCAGGCCTTGAAGGCGGACTTAATAGCCAGAAGTTCTTTATCTGTGATGGTGCAGTTGATTTCGGGAGCCGAGAACTTGCGGGACCAAAGCGCCACGGTGTGTAACTGGTTAGTTTCTGGATCTCTCTGCGATAGCACTGCCCCCATTGCAAGACTGGAGGCGTCAGTCTCAATGATGTAAGGAAGCTCCGGGCGGGGATGTTTTAAAACCGGTGCGGAGGTAAACTTGGCTTTTAGTTCCTGAAAAGCTTGCTCCGCTTCTGCAGACCACTCGAAACGTTTGTTCTTTCTTAAAAGGGCTGTAATGGGCTGGACTACTCGGGAAAAGTCTGGAATAAATCTGCGGTAGAAGTTGGCGAAACCCAACAAGCTTTGGACTCCTTTTACAGAAGTTGGTGAGGGCCACTTGATGATTGCGTCAACTTTTCTTGAATCCATGTGGACTCTATTGGGTGATAGAATAAATCCCAAAAATTCGACCTCGGTAACATGGAAAACGCACTTTTCCAGCTTGGCAAAAAGTTTATGTTGGCGAAGCATTTCAAGAACTGCTCTGACGTGTTTCCGATGGTCTGCCTCAGAGGATGAG
Organism: Ambystoma mexicanum; assembly: GCF_040938575.1. Taxonomy (NCBI): domain Eukaryota; kingdom Metazoa; phylum Chordata; class Amphibia; order Caudata; family Ambystomatidae; genus Ambystoma; species Ambystoma mexicanum. Next base: position 1,041,020,440 of record NC_090922.1, on the reverse strand, counting down.
TATACAAGGATGTCGTCAATGTAAACAACTACACACACGTCTATAAGTTCCCTAAAGACGTCATTCATGAAGTACTGAAAGGCGGCCGGTGCGTTGCATAAGCCAAAGGGCATTACTTGATATTCAAACAGCCCATAATTGGTGCGAAAGGCCGTCTTCCATTCATCGCCCTCTTTAATTCGTACCAAGTGGTAAGCTCCTCTGAGATCTAACTTCGTATAGATACTTAACTTGGTCAAGGAGTTCAGGGATCAACGGCAGAGGATATCTGTTCTTTACGGTGATCTGGTTCAGGGCACAGTAATCTATACAGGTTCTAAGGTCCCCTTCCTTTTTCGGGACGAAGAACAGAGCTGAAGAGGCTGGGAACTTTGAAGGACGGATGAACCCGTTAGCCAGATACTGGTCCAAACACTGTCTCAGGTGAAGATTTTCTGGCTCGGTAAGGGCATAAATTCTACTGCAAGGAGGAGTGAATCCGGGTATCAGATCTATTTGACAGTCGTAAGACCTGTGAGGAGGTAGAGAGTTAGCTTGATCTTTCTGGAAGACGTCTTGGAATTCCCTGTAGTCTGGAGGTAGTTGAGGATCCTCGGAAGTAGTTGCTGCCAGTTTAATGTCGAGCCGAGGATAACAAGTGGGGACACACTCCGGAAACCGAATTGTCTTTGCTCGCCAATCAATTTGGGGATTGTGTTTCTCTAACCAAGGAATTCCCAGGATAACTTGAAACTGAGGGGCCTTGATCACGTCAAACACGATCACCTCACGGTGTCCATCTTGGCTTAACAACGTCACTTCCGAGGTGGTATGAGTTACTGGTCCGGAAGCTATTTCCGTGCCATCCACTGTGGTAATAATGTCTTTAATTGCCTTGGGACAAAGAGGTAGATTCATCCTGGATGCCATTTCGCGGTCCACATAATTACCAATTGCTCCGCTGTCAATGTATGCTTTAATAGCATGCAAACGATCCGGTCGCTCTGGGCTTATGAGGACCATTGACACTATGAAATGCGGGGTCAAAGAACTGGTTTTTACGCTCGGCAAGCGGACCTCTACACTTGTCGGGCGAGGTCGTTTTCCGGCTCTGGCTTTTCGGTACCTTTATTGGAAGCACCCACTGTCTTCTTCGAAGGTTTCACTGGGCATTCTCGAAGGAAATGTCCTGAGTTTCCGCAATAGAGGCACAATTGCAGTTGTCTTCTTCTGTCTCGTTCCTTTTGGGTTAATGGTCCTTTTACGATCCCTATTTGCATAGGTTCTACGGTATCAACTCCTTTGGTGGAACTCTGTGGTCTTGAAAAAACTCGAGCTTTGAACCTGGAACGATCTGCTTTCCTATTCTGTAATCTGTGGTCCAGTTGAACCACCAAGTCAATATATTCAGAACAGTCTTGTGGAGGATTCACTACCTGGGCTAGAACATCTTTGAGTTCTCCACGCAAACCTCTGTAGAAAAGCGTAATCCTCTTATCCTCGGGCCATCTGGTTTCAACTACTAGTCTGTTGAATGATGCAATATAAGCCAGGAGATCCTGATTACCCTGTCATAATGAAAGGAGTTAATTATCCAATGCCTGCCCCTGTGAGTGTCTTGCAAACAGTCTCTCCATACTGGTCTGGAAGGCCTGGAAATTACGGAGAATTGGGTCATCCTGTGTTACCAGAGGAATTGACCAGTCCGCAGCACTGCCACTAAGATATGAAAGCACGAAAGCTACCTTAGTCTGGTCCGTTGGAAAAGCAGCTGGTCTACACAGAAATTGCAAGCGGCACTGATTGATGAACACTGCAAACTTTTTTGGATCACCTGAGAAGCGTTCGGGCGGAGCCAAAGGCACATTTCCAGGTAGATTAATTTGTACCGGATTAGGTGAGGTTGCTGAAGTATAACTTCCCCCCGAAGCAGGCAGGGGTGTTTGACCCGCTTGCGTTTGTAACAGCTGTCTAGCGAGATCATCTGTTCGCTCTTTGGATATAATTTACTCTCTCCTCAGAGCATTTGTTTCCTGACGGGCTGCCTCTACTTTGCTCTTAATTCCCCTAATAACTGGGCTAGTTGGTCAGTGTCTGAGGTTTCCATTGCGTCCAGGTGGGAGATTTGCGGTGGGCTTCGCGTTCTGTAACGCTCACCTGATTCCCACGGAGGCGCAGATCTTGACTGGGTTGTTACCGTGTCTTCAATTGTAAAGCGCAGGACTCGGCTGGTTCCCTGGGCTGGACCTCTTCTCACGGTATGCCTGACTTGAAGAGTGAGGTGTCTGCAGGCAGAAGAACAAGGGGTTAATGACCGGTGGTTGGACGGACTTCTCTTCCTCACTCTCTCTTTCCTTGAGGCCCAAAGGATAGGTGTGCTCACCTTAAGTAGGTGAATGCTGGGCTCTCCATCCTGCGAGTGGTGCAGGGGCGCGGGTACCAGTTACTCCACTGGTGATATTGTAAACCTCTTACTTGCAGAGGATAACTTTGAGCGCGAGGCCATCGTTAACTGCACGATCGGTTCCTTATATGTATCTGAACACCTTTAATGAAGTCCTTTTCTCTTACAGGCTTTGGATGCGGTAGGCGTTGTTTAATGGACGCCAAAGTACGTGCAAGCGCGTAAGTAGGTGGATGGCGCGCGTGAAGGCACGTAAGTTGAATGGCTGCTGATGGTTTTAAATGCACTCTTTAATGTCTCTTTTTCTCTTGCAGGTTTTGGATGCGGTAGGCGTTGGTTCATGGACGCCAAAGTTCGTGCAAGCGCGTAAGTAGGAAGTTGGCACGCGTGAAGGCACGTAAGTAGAATGGTGGCTGATGGTTTTAAAAGCGCTCCTTACTGTCTTTCTTTATTTGCAGGTGCGGGTATGCAACGCTTGTTGGAATCCGGAGCGTGCGTCGCACAGGTAAGCAGATCAAAATATGCAAAATGACTGATCAATTTTCTTTGCCTTTACAGGGATCGATGGACTGCCAAGGAATGCAGCGTGAGGATTGGAAGATGCCGATGGATCGGGTTAGTAAAAATGCTGGCTTTTGGCTTTAAGTTGGCTTTTGCTAACCTGTTGTTTTTTTGTGCTGGCAGGTGCGGCTGAAGACAGGATCCCAGGAAGGTAAGAGTTTGTTCCCACAGGTGCTGGAGCTGGAGTTTTCACTGGAAGACTTTCACCTGACTCGGTGAGCGTCCTGCTGCTGGTGCAGAATAACGCGAAGCACGTTGCATCAATCGGGCGTGGTTTAAATAGTGTGCAGGAGTGCTTAGGCGTCTTCTTCCACTGCCTCGCCTAGGTAAGGAAAGAGTTCCAGTTTCCAGAAGAGTCCCAGTGTTCCTGATCCAAGGAGTGGAGCCTGCCCCACCCAGGTAAGAAAGTAGTCCCTGTCAGAAGAGGATGTGGACGTCATCTTGTTGGTGAGTATGCAGCATGGTCTGCTGTAGGTAGGTCCACCCAAGCACTTTTACACATTTTATGAGCCCGACGCTTCCAGTGCCGGGACCGATGATCTTTATGAGCCTGGCGCCACCGGATGTTGGGCAGGTCCTGCCTTCTTGGAAGTAGTGATCATGACACTGGCCTCCCACCGGGGTGCTTCGGTGGGGGCCCGACACTGCTGTTGGTTCAATCTTGCTTGGAGGATGCCTTGCCGCCTTGGCCTCCCTGGTCGACGACGGCGGGGTCCACCCGACTTGCCTCGTCCTCTATAGGCTTCCTGCGACGAGGAGCGAGCCACTGGGCGGTACGTAGAGGAGTCACCGCCGTATCCCTTGGAGGCACCCTGCTTGCCTCCGGTGCTCAGAAAGGATGGCCTTCGTTGCCGGAGAACACCTAGGGCCTTAGCTGTCTCCGTGTCCACCTTGATGGCTTGGAGGGACTCATCCACTGTTTTCCCAAACAGATTGTTCCCGTCGAACAGCATGTCAAAAACCTTGGCTTGTACGTCCTGGGGGAAATCCGTCGCCTTGAGCCACCCTCATCGTCTAAAGCAAACGCCGTTGCCTAGCTGGCGGAAACCAGTGTAGGCAATGTCCGTTGCCACCGTAATGGCGTGGTCCGATGCCACTTCGCCTTCTTGCAAGATCTCCAGGCCCTCGGCCCTCTTGTCGTCCGGTAGGAAGTCCAACAGGGGGACGATCTTGGATCATAACTTCCTGTCGTAGCGGGCCACGATCGCAAGGGCGTTGGCCGCCTTAATCGTTGTTGCCGCCGACGAGATAACTCGTCGTCCCATTGCGTCCAGCTTTTTTCCTTCGCCGTCCGGCGGGGAAGTTGTCGTTGAGGCCGATGCCCCCCCTGCTTTCTTCTTGGCCGCCACTGAGACGACCGAGTCAGGGGTCGGTTGTGCCCTAAGGCACAAAGGGGCCGCGTCGGGGTCCCGGTACTTCTTCTCGTACCGATCCCTGTTGGCAGGCGTCGTAGAAAGGGTTCTTGAGAAGGGTGAGACCCTCGTCCCAGATGTCATCCATCAGAGGCACGGCGAGACTGTTGTCCTCTTGGCCTTGCGCCGTTGGTAAAGGAAACCTTCCTTCTTCTTCTCTTCGGGGAAGAGCTGAAAAAGCTTGGATGCCCTGGCGATCATTGCATGGAAAGATACGATCTCGTCGGGTGGGGAGGCCCGGGCTGGGGGCGATGGGAGCTCCGTCCCGTCGTCACCGCCGTCGTCATGGGTACCCGTCGTGGCCGTGTCCGTTCCCGTGTCATCCCCAGGGACGGGGGACGTGGGTAAAGGCTGAGCAGGCCGCGAGGGCTGAAAAAGCGGGGCTGGATGGATCCGTCTTCTCTTGTTCGGGGGGCTTCCCGCCGGGCCTGGCTCTGGCTCCTCCGTCGAGCCTGGTTCCGGATCCTCCGTGGGAGGTAAGGGCAATCTCGTCATTATCTCCGAACATAAGGATTGTATCGCCAACAAAATGGCCGCCCAGATATCCTGCGGCTCCGGAAGCGACGGGTGACTAGGACCCTCGCCGGTGCAGCCGTCGCTCTCGTCGTCACCTTCGTCGGGATCCCTCCCGTGGGGACGGGCCTCTTCGATGCCCTCGTCGAGGCCCTCTAAGACTTCTACCAGCTCCTCCTCGGATGCTGTGTCCGTGTCCACAATGGCCACCGCCCCCCCTCTTTTTCCGCCGGGGTCTTCACGGGGGTCTTTTCGATGGGTCTGAAAGAGGCTTCCCTCCGCGGAGGCAGGGGGACTCTGGGCCCCAAGGTCGCCTCCACTGGTGTAGCCTCCACAGGCTGCGCCAGGGCCGCCGCAAATTCCTCGATAGAGGCCTTGGCCGGGTGAATCAAGACCTTTACCACCTTGTGTGGGCCTGTGGTATTCACCTTGGGGGGAGGGTCACCGCCTCGCTCCCCCTCGGCTGGATCCTTCGAGCTCGACCGGGGCCTCTCCAGAAGCTTCGCCGGGTTCTCGGCCTTCCTCTTCCCTGAGCCAGAGCGTTGGCTCGTGGTTGATGGTGCTGGAGAGGGTGCGCCCTGCCTGGCAGCCGAGGAGCCCGACCGTTCGGCGCTCCCGGTGCCCGCGGACTCGCGGTGCTTTGCCTTCTGTTGGGCCCCCGTCGCCGGGGCGCCCTCACAGGACTTAGAAGACCGCTCAGACTTCTTCTTCTTCTTACATGACGGGCTCTTTCCTTCCAGCCAGTTGGAGAGACGAAGGTGTCGGTCCCGGATGGTCCGTTCCGACATGTTCGTGCAAAACGCACAGTCCTTCTCCACGTGCGTTTTGTCCTCATGAAGGCAGTAGAGACATTTCGATTGCTTGTCCTCCTTGAACACATTCTGCAGCTGGCATCCAGGGCAAACCCTGAACAGCTTTCCGGGCGTCGAGCTTCCTTTCTCCTGGGCCATGTTCGGGTAGGCCGCAGAAACTTCTGGACTCCTCCAAGAAGCGTAACTCGACGAAATCTTCACCCTTGAGGGGTGTAGAAAAATCTGACACAGATCCCTGTTAATCGGATGTAGAGACGGTGGAGCTTGAGGCTCTATTTGACCGAAAAATGAGAAATTCTCTTTGAAAAAGTGCGAAAACGCAGCAAAAGCTGGAGAGCTAAACACGAGGACTCACAACACTTGAGCGTGCGGTAAAAATGTGAGGATGGCTGCCAGAGGCAGGGCTTAGGGAGAGGACAGTCATTGGCTGGGGGCAGTATGACCCAGAGACCAGTGATTGGTTACTACTGAGAAAGACAGATCAGAAACAAAACTGATACTGATTTTTTCTTTACCGAGGATTCCCGGCCTGACGACGGGGAATATTCATGAGCATGTGAATCCATGCCAGACCCCATGCTGGAGAAGAATGGTTAGTGTACTATTGTTGGAGATGGGAAGTTTAGCTGAAAGTAGTTCACACAATGTGATTTCAGGGGGTGAGGTCAGTCTGAGTGCTAAATTGGTTTTGGCTATAATAGCTAGGCCACCTCCTCTCGTATTAGGTCGGTCAACTCTCAGTATCTGGTAGTTGTCCGGTATGGCAATCATTAGTGCGGGACCTGCAGTGTCATGGAGCCAAGTCTCAGTGACCGCCAGGAAGTCTAGATCATCCGTGGTGAGAATGTCGGCAATTTCAGTGGAGTGCGCTATGAGGGACCTCGCATTGATGAGGGCACCTGTAATGGTGGAATTTTTGTTTCTAACTTGGAGAGGTGTAGGTTTGGGATGATTGGGTCTCTTTCGGTTGTGAATAGCGTAGGTCTGTTTTTTCGGTCTTTCGGACGCTGAGGCAGCAGTATTAAGGTCTGTGACAGCTGGATTCGGTATCAGGGTCAGTGGTCTGGTTCTTTTGATTTTTGGGTCGTGTAGACGGGTTAATCTTGCTCCGTGTCGATCATTTCTTTCCTGCAGAGTACAGGGAGTGAAGTACTGAGGGGTCATTGTAGGGGAGGTGTTAATGGTGGCCCAAAGTAGGGTGAAGAGTGTGAGGATAAGACAGGTTTTAGTGGCTAGCATATTATATATTGTATGGTCACCATTATGTCCCATATGGGTGCAACGTAAGTGCAAGGCGTAGGTGCTAGGCGTGTAAAGCAATTGGTGACAGCGTGTCATAGGGTCATATACAGCCCGGGTCTATGGTAAGTTTACGGGTAGGGACGGGCGTGCTATTGTCTCTGGCAGATGATACAAGTAACAAAATGCTAGCTTGAGGGGGCGCCGGCAAGCAACTGGCGAGGCAGGAGTAAGTAAGTATAGGTAAGCTAGGCGAGGATGGTCTGTATTAGACAAGGTTACACTTTGTTGAGAATGGCGAGCCTGGTCTGCTGGTAGGTGGCATGCAGGCAGAGGCTTGTTTATATGGAGCTAGCGACTACAATATCAAAAAATCAGTAACCGCAATGTCGTAATTGCAAAGAAAGCAACGTTGTGCAGTAAACAGGGTGAGCGAGTTACTATGGTGCATGTAGCAGATCTCTTGGGCCTTTACGGGAGATGTAAACAATACGGATACAGTACTTGGCGACTTAGTATGGGCTGAGCAGGTATGTTTAACAACAACAGAACTTTTTGTCGAGTGTACTACTCGGAATTATGGCATGGAAGCGATTATGTGCACAGTGATATAGATCTAACAGAGCGTGGCCTATTGCATTTAAGGCAAGTTTCAACATGCAATATTTAGGATTAGGATTAGAGATGTTCAGTGCAACTGAAGTAGATTACATGCATGCTAGGTCAAAGTTTGTCTTGGTGGTGCATGAAGATTCAGGCAAAGCCATTAGATGGGAAAAACATAGTAGGAGTTGCACATTTGCCAGGTATTCTGAAGAGGGATAATTGGCACCACGTATCAAACTTACTGATATAGTCGGTTGGAGGCAGCTGGGTTGCATGGACGGGACCAACCCGGGTGTGATTTGCCTAGTTCGGGAGCTTGGCGCCGACCGGGTCAGTTGCTGATGCGCTCAGATGGCGCAAGAAATGGGCATAGTTTATGGCCGAGATCCGAGACAGCTCCAGACAGGCCCAGGACAGGCGCCTTTGGTGTGGTGCCTTCGGAGTCTTTCTTTTTGCAGATCTGTGGGGGCTAGATGGTTATTAGCATGGCATGCTAGGCATTCTTCACACTCCTCAGCATCAGATTCACAGTGGGCTCCCATAGAGATCTAATGGTTAAATGGTTTGCTTAAGATGGCAGCCTTGAGGGTCACAGACTGAACAGCAATAGAGAACTAGTACTTGGGGGTGGAGGACTATATCAGCCCCACCTGCGCCTTAGCATGTGCTTCGCGTTAGTTCTGCAACGCTTACCGGCGCTCTGCTCTCAGACCTGTAAAAACAATAGAAAAGTCATGTTATGAACTTATCGAGTTACCATTAAATCCACAGAGCAAAGACTCAACGTACCTTACAAGAATTTCCGCAGCAACAGTCTTCCAGCAGGTGGAGCCTTCCTCTGAGTACCGTGCGGCAGTCCGCAACCTTCTTCTTCAGTATTCTAGTTAAAGAAAGACATTTAACATTAGTGCGCGTGTAAAAGTAAAACTACGCGCTTACTTACTGTAGTGATACACGAAATTGCAACCTTGCCAATCAGGGCTTTAGATGACAGCATTAGCCGCTGAAAGCCAATAGTGTATTCAAAGTATGTGCTAAAAATGCTGACAGTAGTCTGTTGTAGCACTTCCATTATGCAGTAGTGAGCTACAAGGAATATGCAGGCCTAGTATGAAATAGGTCAAATTAAGCATTGTTGATAGACAGGCAGGGAGGGCCCCCAGCTATGTAGCTAATAGGTTTTTGGAGTGTTTGGAACATCATGGCACCTATATAGCGCTTAGATAGCCAGTCTTAAGCGCTATAAACACTAAGCTATGAGTGCATGCCTTTTAGAGCTTGCAGATGGGGTTAATACATCGCTGCTTCCCTTAGAATATTCAGCCTCACTAACGTTAGCCCTGGCTCCAAGCTAATCTTCCTTTTCTCTGGGAAGGTACTGATAAGACATTCCTCAGCCAGCGCAGATGGGAACAAGGGAGGGGGTAGGAGCGAGCAGGGAGCATCTCAGAGAGAGCTGGGTTTTTTCCATGAGCCAGTTGCACAGGGAAAGTTCTGGAACTGTGCGTCATGGTGACTGACAGCAAGAGATTATAAAATATCCATGCACACATGGATCAGGGGGAGATCGCCTGTGGACTTGATTCGTGCAGAAACAGGTGCCCGGCATTGGCTCATACGGTGTCCTTCAGCATTGTCCTCTGAGCGGGGCTTGTTTACAGCTAGCTTATGAGGGCCCAAGGTCTCCCCAGTGCTGCTTAAAGGGACGTAAGACTGTGTTTCTCTATGTTTCTCTATATTTCTCTATGTTTCTCTATGTTTATCTAAGTTCCATGTTTCACTATATTTTGCATTGCTCTTTGTTTTATGCTTTGTAATATTCTCTAACTTGAATCCCAAATGTATATGAAATTCACTGCTTAGAATAAATATGCTAAAGCTTTGAGGGTGTCATTTGTCACTAGCATGAGATCACTGCTCAGCACAATAGAACCTGTATTTTGGGCTGAATTGGGTATTTTTGCTCTCAAAGGGCTGGCCCCGAGGAAGATTTTGCCCAATATCAAGACATTTGGTGGCAGCTTTGTGGGATTTGTGAAGAGCAGTGCCATGACATGACAAATGGTGTGAGAGAACACAGTGTAGAGTGGGGAGCAGGCTGTCGCATTTCCTTGATGGTCTCACTGCAGCTCTGAGACTTCAAAAGGCAGCAATGTTGTGTCGGCTTGCCGTGGCCGATAGCTTGTGTGGTTAAGACTCCCTTCAGTAAATCAGTCGTGACTGACTTATTGCATGGGATTGGTGCCAGGGAGTACAAGGCAATAAACGAGCGGGAAATGGCTTTGTTTAAAGCACTCCGATGAATGGTTAAGAAAGATGTATGCTCAATTAGAAAAAGAATTTTATCATGTGGTTTCCCAGTTTAAAGTTGTAATTTGGAATGCATAATGAGACGGAGTTCTCATCTCTATTCTGTCATGAGGGCAGGAAAAAAAAATATAATTGCAGGGATTTGACATGCAAATTGTGAATAGTGATTTAACCATTGACTCAGTGTGCTAGCGAGTGGGGGCTGTAATGTTCGGAGGCGAAGGTTCGTCTTTTTTGATGTATGCTTTTGAGTGTTGGCATTCCTGAATAATGAGGAAGGGGAATGAGCCATGCTTAGGAGAATGAGTAACATCTGTGCTGAGAGCCTAAAGAGTTTTTTCTTTCTTTTGGCAACTGTAAAATTCCATGTGCTAATGGTGGCAAATTCTGTTTAAAGGAAACACACTAAAATGGTTATATTGCATTTTAGGCTGTGCCATGCTTATATTGGGTGAGAGACTCACTTAAAAGGAAAGTGAGTGAATGTTATTTGGATTTTCGATTTTTGTGTACTGATTTGAAATTGCAGAATCAGCTTGCAATGGTTGGGGGGAAAAAACAATTTATATTTTTCTAAATTGCCCCTGGAGTATTTTTGACTGTCCCCATGCTATGCCATGGATTTGTGCTGTTGCCTTATAAGTGATGTATTATTTGGAAATAGTGACCTGTTGACTGTGATACATGGGGAAAAATGTTGTTGACACATTAAACAGCCCACAAGCAATAGAGTGTGGGTTGTTCTTGCAGAAAAAAAAAAACGTGCAGGGAGCTGCACTAAATATGGCATTTTTATTTTTTAAATGCACTGAACTGAGTGGTTATAGTTTGGCAATGGTACAACAGAATGAAACATCTGTGTGTGATAAGATAGCACAAAGATTTAATGGGTTGTGAGTTCTCTTGAAAGATCGCACATTACAAGAAAAAAAAGACGCTTTGACATTTTGCAAAATTACATGGAGTAGAAAAATGACAAGAAAAGTGCCGCTTTTGAAAAACAAGAGTCTTGCTGTGTGTGCAGAGCTTGTGCCTTGAAGCTGTCTTGGGCGAGGTGCGTGAAGGCAAACAAAAGCAGAAACAGTACAAGAAAGAGTTAATTTGGATGAACTGTCTGAAACGAGTGAAGCCGCCACAGTATAAGAGTTATAGGCAAAAGAGATAAGCTGCCAGGTGCACACGAAAGATAAACATGCCTGCATTCCTGAGGAAGGGGGAGCAAAAACAGAGAGCTGTTCAAAAAGTAAAGAATTTGCCCAGTAAACTGTGGTACGGAGCAAAGGCTTCATGCAGGATGGCAGACGGGCACATCACATCTGAACATTTACCTATGCATCTGTGAATGGGCCAAGAAAAGACAGCTGCCCATTCCAACAGACATTACTGTGCAAACCGCATTCCCATGTGATGTGATGTGAAGTGAAGTAAAACGCTATTGCTGTGCAAGCTGCATTCCAATGCTCCATGTGATGTGAACTGAAGTAAAGCGCTGTGCACTGGAGAAGAAACCTCTAGGCGCTTTGAGAAGAGAAAATACACATCTGGCAAACTGCAAGCTACATTGCCAGGGGATGGAGTAACTGACAAAGACATTATGGCATTCCAGATGGAAGCAAAACTGACAAAAGTGCTTAGCCGTTTTGCAAGAGACAACATGCAGAGCGGGGCTTTGAAGTACAACATGAACACTGCACATTAGCCATGATCCAGAAGCCACACGGCTTAGTGCAAGAATGAATGATTTGTTGAAGCAACAAAAGAAACTGGCTTAGACTATCGCACTCAAAGGGGTGGTTCAAAAACAGCAAACGCCCTTTGAAAAAATGACAAGTGAAAAAACCAGAGGCTTGAAAAGACACTGCTAAGAAAAGAAAGATAAATAAACAAAGCTGCTTGTACAACTGTAAGCGGTATTGGACTGAAAGACTTTACCTTTGAAAAATGGAGTGATGCCAGCAGGGCAACCTAAACCAAGATCATGAGACACTGGAAGCAAGTTGGCGCCTGGCATTGGTGATCGCTTTGGTGAAAAAAGAAAAGCATTGTGCGACCTGGGTACTTACTATATGGCTTTGTAAAAGCACAGATCAGTCTGAGGTACCATTGACCAGCTATGATTGCATTGCACAAATGAGTTTGTGATTAGGCAGTTACACCCCGTATGGTTGAGTGTAAATAAGCCCCCAGAAACATGCAGAAAGGTGATAAATAATTGCAGTAGCAATGACAAAGTGTGTAGTTACCTGATGAGACTTTTTGAAGATGGGGGTGGTATTATGGGAAGGGGTGGATAACGCTGATATTGAAGTTTTGATGACATCCTAACATTTCTGTTTGTATTTTGCCTAGGCAAAGCACGACAAGACATTTCATAATATCAGAAATTAATATGCAGTTTGTGGGTGACACTGATCAAAGAAGGGTCAGACGCATTCTCAGAGAAAGCGAGCCACTGCGACATGCTATTTCAACTTTAACGTGCCCTGCACCGCACTCAATGCTGTAACCTGCGAATAGTGTCCAACAGAGTAATAACTTTTGCTGAACTGGCACGATGCAGACTTGGCTAATTATCAAGTATTTGATGCTACACATTTAAATGACATGTTTTGCCCTTTCTTGTTTGAAGGACTATGGACAATGAATTGTGGACTGTAACATCAGGCACCACATACAGCTGTGTGACACAGCAATTGAATGCTAACACATTGAAAAATGGTTTTTAAATGCACTGTTGAGATGAATCTGAAAAAACCAAATGGTTTTACTCTTCCAACTGAATGGCTTTAACCAGAGATGTTTTGTTTTTTGAAAAAAAAAAATATTCTACATTGCACGTAGGCAGGAGAATGATTTATGAACTGTTGGGGCAGCAGAATTATGCAAGCAGGAGTGTAATTAATTTTGAGATAAGATGAGTGCGCACATCAAAGTCACCTGTGCGTAGGTTAAGATTCTTAATTGAAGTAATGCTGCCAAGTGTATGAGCTATAATTTGAAATGGTAATCTTTGAAACACTGGATACTTTTACAGCCAGCTTAAGGCAGGTAAATGAAACCATGACTGACTTGATGTTTGATTTTTATGACACAGAGTGTGACACGGTTTTTGTTAAACCAACCAGTTTCATGTTTTTGTGGGGACAGCTGTCTCCAGCACACTAATGCAAAGAGTCACCTTTTGATTGTAAACATTTGGAATAATTCTTTGGAAAAGCGCTGCAAATGAGTATCCACATGGAATTGCTAGTGTACTGGCCTGGCACATTGTCAGGCATCTTTTGTCACTGAATGGATACCATTTGTTTAATTTGTCTAATGTGATGTTTTTCTGACCAAGAACTGCAGCGAGTGTTCTCGCCAAGATTTAATGAACTATAACTTGACTAAATGAATTTTTTCCATGGTGTGATGAAACAGCCACTGCCGGATAGTAGTATGGTGTTTGTGGCTAAAGTTAATATTGTATATGGTAGATATCCCACTTGAAGAAGGGTATTCTCCAAGTCACAGAAGGTAGACACTGTGAACCTGTTAGATTTTCCAGTGGTAAGACAACATGTAAATTGTAGACTGGTAATGCACACCTTCATTATTACAGTGCTACACTTAGACATAGATTTATCATGAGGCAATGTTTCCTTAGTACTACCAAGCTGCTACAAATGGAGTCCATTTCTATGGCCCATCACTAGAGTGCGCGTAGCTAGGGAGCTAGATTCATTAATTGCAGGAGCTTTATATGCTTGTGACATAGAAACTGTGCACAATAAGCTAGCCACTATGGGTTCTGATGCCAGCTCTGCTATAGAACTTCTGGCCTAGTGGGGCCCATTGATATGCCCAGCACTGCTACAAGTATTGACAGCCAATTGAAGATAACAGAATTTTAGACATGAAGACATTTTTGTCTGCCATAGGGCAGGTCAACAAGACTGCTAAATACACACGATGCATTGTATGGCAAACATTGTTAAATCAGCAGGTGTTGGCTTTTTACTGGGTGGGGGCAACCATCCTCCACACACTGGCACGCAGAGCTACAGTTACCAGCATACATATGGATTGAATTGCTTGCTTTTTGATTGCATGAATAACACATGCCATGCTTTGATGTAAATTAGTAGAATTGTTTTTATTTAGACAACCTGGTGCCCATGGGTTCACCTTGTTCACGAAATTAGATGGTTTCTGGTTGGGTTCCACCTACCTGGGGGAAGTGTCTAGTCACACAGCCCATAGTCACGCTTGAATGCCCTGGGATCAGGGGGAGGGTAGGCCCTTAGGGTGAAAGGCTGCCAGGTTTTAGAATTGGTAACCATACATAAATGCAATAGTGCATTGTAGATTAGACTACACTGGATTGCCTTGACATTTTAACTGCATGCTGCTTTTTAACTGACAATCAGTTATACAAAATTGATTTAGGTATTTTTGTGTAGGCCATGTTTTGGCTAGAGTAAATGTCCATGTTCACTTGGTGTAGGTATTTTTTGTGTAGGCCAGGTTTTGGCAAGGGTATATGTCACTGTTCACTTTGTGTACATTTTTGTTTAGGTAGTGTTTTACCTTGCATGCCACGCTAACTAACCGCTAGAAGATAGTTTGCTTAAACCTCTTGCAAAGCCCCAAGGTCTTTATCACTGCACTAAATACTATATTGATAGGTATTAGTCAGCATTTTGTCGCACACACGTTGAATAGGGGTGGAATGTAGTGATACACGAGATTGCAACCTTGCCAATCAGGGCTTTAGATGACAGCATTAGCCGCTGAAAGCCAATAGTGTATTCAAAGTATGTGCTAAAAATGCTGACAGTAGTCTGTTGTAGCACTTCCATTATGCAGTAGTGAGCTACAAGGAATATGCAGGCCTAGTATGAAATAGGTCAAATTAAGCATTGTTGATAGACAGGCAGGGAGGGCCCCCAGCTATGTAGCTAATAGGTTTTTGGAGTGTTTGGAACATCATGGCACCTATATAGCGCTTAGATAGCCAGTCTTAAGCGCTATAAACACTAAGCTATGAGTGCATGCCTTTTAGAGCTTGCAGATGGGGTTAATACATCGCTGCTTCCCTTAGAATATTCAGCCTCACTAACGTTAGCCCTGGCTCCAAGCTAATCTTCCTTTTCTCTGGGAAGGTACTGATAAGACATTCCTCAGCCAGCGCAGATGGGAACAAGGGAGGGGGTAGGAGCGAGCAGGGAGCATCTCAGAGAGAGCTGGGTTTTTTCCATGAGCCAGTTGCACAGGGAAAGTTCTGGAACTGTGCGTCATGGTGACTGACAGCAAGAGATTATAAAATATCCATGCACACATGGATCAGGGGGAGATCGCCTGTGGACTTGATTCGTGCAGAAACAGGTGCCCGGCATTGGCTCATACGGTGTCCTTCAGCATTGTCCTCTGAGCGGGGCTTGTTTACAGCTAGCTTATGAGGGCCCAAGGTCTCCCCAGTGCTGCTTAAAGGGACGTAAGACTGTGTTTCTCTATGTTTCTCTATATTTCTCTATGTTTCTCTATGTTTATCTAAGTTCCATGTTTCACTATATTTTGCATTGCTCTTTGTTTTATGCTTTGTAATATTCTCTAACTTGAATCCCAAATGTATATGAAATTCACTGCTTAGAATAAATATGCTAAAGCTTTGAGGGTGTCATTTGTCACTAGCATGAGATCACTGCTCAGCACAATAGAACCTGTATTTTGGGCTGAATTGGGTATTTTTGCTCTCAAAGGGCTGGCCCCGAGGAAGATTTTGCCCAATATCAAGACACTTACCGTAAACTCCTAAAAACTTTACAGAACATTCCAAAATGCTAGAATCTGCAGTTGCACATATGTCCGCGCGCCTTTCCATTTAAGCGCGCAATCTTACCTCAAGTGAAGACTTTGTGTTTTTTCTTCGACGCCCATGTTTCCTCAAGTGTGATTCTTTCCTCATTGAACCTGCAAGAGGAAAGAGAGATTTTAGACTTTCACCAAGAGAAGCTGTCTCTCCAGTTAATATTTTCCTTCAGAGGCTCAACCCCAAACTGACTACAGCAAAGGCCTCAAACACCAAGACACTTACCACCTCGAGGCTCTTCTATGCTCTCCATTCTGGAGTAATCTTGTGCCTCATTACTAACGTACCCCTGCACGATAGCAGGACGGAGAGCTCCCTAACAAAAAGAAACACAGGTGAGAAGGGAAAGAACGGGGCATTCAGATTATTATAAGGGCACTCAGCAAGTGGGCGTAGAGCCGTAGTATAGTGACCCACAGTAGGTTCATTCCATGTTCTTTTTTCTGACGACAGGGGGAACTCCTTTTTATCCAGCATTTGCAGATCACGGGGTATTAAGGCAATTTACGCTCCTGCAGAGATAAGGTAAGCATTACATTGGATTATGTTCACACGTTGATATGTTCCTTTATTTAATTCACTGGAGACAGTGTTGATCTCTCACAAATGGTGTCATGTTTCTATACTCTATTTCCATGTGATTTTCATCTGGATTGTCTTCATTGAGGGTGCCTCATCCATATCACTTATAGAGTGTGTATCTTTCAATTAACCAGTTCATGATAGGGACATTAGCTAATCTGGTTACATGTGGTTCCAAATTAGGGATTCTCTTGAAATCTTATCATGCTAAATCTTGTAATGTTGGAAAATACTTTCTTATACATCACTTATTGTACCATTACCTATTATATTTACAGTTTTGGTCCTGAAGAAGGGCGTTTCCCCCGAAATGTGTTAGGCTCAGTTCTAGATAATTAAAAGAGGCTTCATTGTTTACTGAAGACTGTATTGTGAATTATTCTAACTTTTTTGTCAAAAATACTCTTTGAACTATTATATTATTGTTAAATTATGATCGGCTTTGTTTACAGCAAGAAGGTGTGCAGGGGACAGGAGAGTCCTTACATAAGGATGACATTTTCTCAATGTTGTTGTTTGTGCTAACTCGTGTCAGGGTTGCGTTACCGGCCCTGCACCACGTTTTCAACAAATTGGGTTTTCAATCTCCTGATGATCTCTGCAAAAGAGTAGGTGTGCACTTGATTCTCCTCCCTTTGCAATTTAATTGTTGCACCAATACATTTGTTTGGTACCCACTAGCCATGGCCATTGGAAGTGGCCACTGCACATGTTGCACTAATAGGTTTCTTCAGACCCACTAGCCATGGCCTTATTCCTTGGCCACAGTCCATGTTGCACCAATAGCTTTCTTTGGGGCCCACTATCCATGGCTTTCGGCCTTGATCATTGGCCACGGCCGTCGGCCTTGGCCATTGTACATGGTACACCAATAGTTTTCTTTGGGACCCACATGTTGCACCAATACCTTTCATTGGGGCCCACTATCCACGGCCTTCAGGTGTGGCTACTGTTCATGTTGCACCAACATGGTCCATGGGCAATATAGCTATATTTATGGGAGAAGGAGCAGCCCTCTCCCAGTCATATTTTTAAAAACCTACCAAACGGAATAGCCCCGAACCCCTCCAGGAAATCTAATCAATGCTTCATCCCCAAGTTGTTTCTTATTTGGGCCAATTCCATCCAACGGGTTTTGCCCTGCGATGTGCAGAAATTTTGACTTTTTCTCTACAGGAAAATGAATTACAGTAGACCGAAAACAGCATTTTTGAAAACAGCATTTTTTTGCTTTCTTCATAACCTTTTTATTTTTTAACCAAACTTTCCAATATGTCCAGTCTTGGGCCAGTGACAAACCTTTTGTTTGCAAAACATCAGCCAAATTGTCCTTCAGGTAAAAAGTTATTAGCAATAACATTTTCGGGTTTCCTATGGAACTAGTTAAACACTAGTAAACACCTTAACTATATTGCGACAACCGCTACACTGTAATTAGAGTGTTTACTTTAATATTACCAAACTATACACACTCACACTGTATGTAACATTGTAATGTGTTGTCATAGAGCGTAGGTTACACATATAACAAAATAATGTATTTATATTGGTAACTATGAGAAATATATTCGTGGCTCCAAAGTAGAGATTTGTGTAGTGAGTTCCTGCAAGTAACTGAAGATGCTGGTTCAGTTCTGGTAAGTGCTTTAATGTCTGTTGTAACATATCAGGATAACTTCATAGGTACAGGTAAGATCCACCACTGGCCATCCAAACCCTTGACAGGGTCAGGCCTAACTGACCACCTCAGACACAAACATGGCATTCCACCTTGGCACTTACATTCTGAGATCACCCAATGCACATGCAGATACATAAGACTCCCTCTGTTGAACAACCAACACATTCACCTCTGACCAAACAACACCTCTCTGACCAAACAGATTAACTCCATGGAGACTGGGCAAAAGAGAAGGAAACCTACCACGAAAAACAACGCCACCACACACATATCCCAAAACAGGAAGAACATGACCAGAGTGATCAGCCTAAATAAACACAATGGGCCTCATTACACGGTAGGCGGTAGCCATGGTCCGTGTTCCCGGAATGGGGACTTACCAGTTCATTCCGACCTTGGTGGGACCGGTAACTCCCCATTCCGGGAACCATTCCCCATTCCCATTTGAGCCCCCATAGGCTATTAGCTATAGTTATTAGCTCTGAAGTCCCTCAACGGGTCCCTTCCTTAACGCCTGGTAAAACCAAGCGTTAAGGAAGGGACCCGCTAAGGGACCTCGTAGTAGGGCGGTAAGGGATTACCGGCACCGGTGCCCTTACCGGTGCCGGTAAAATCTTACCGCATACCGTGTAATGAGGCCCAATGACTTCCTTCCACAGCTCACATGTGGCCACCACGTAAACCGACTCATGGAAACCAAGACACAGGAAAATAACGAAAGGTACACCCACAATGTGTGCAGTCAGAACCCTACTCATAACGACAGGGTAACAAAATAAAAACCAACTGCCCAACACCAGAGCAACGAAAACAAACAGACTAAAGTTTTGGTGCAATTGTGCTGGTGGTGCCAACTTAATCAATATTGGCGGATAGAACACCCATGGCACCTCATCACTTCACTTCAACCTCTCAAACATAAATGAAAATGGCTAATCAAGAACCCCTTAGCTGCAGCGCCTCATTGCAGTCCATAACTGCAGCAGTAGAACTTCCAGCAGCACCTCCTTGCACCCGATACCTGCATCACCAGCAGATAAACCTCCTGCAGCACCTCACAGCACCCCAGAACTGCAACACCAGCAGGCCATGTAGATCACAGCCAACAAGCCACAGCCACAAGCCTCTCACAGCACCACACTGCATTCAAAGAAACACCAAAATAAATGTGCTCAGAACCCGACCGGTCATTCTGGGCAAAACACCAGCGTACCACACACATTGTCTGATGCATTACACCTTGTAAAACATTGCAACACAGACTACAATCCCTACATTAACCAATCAAACTGACACTGACATACTGCAACAACTTTCAGAACCCAAAAGGCCATTCATAGCAAAACACCAACAGACCACATACGACAACAAAACAAATGTGGAACACGTGTCTAAAATATTACACCTTCTATTAGATGGTATACACCACCTAACACAAAAGAAGTCCACAATTGAACCCTAGATGACCTCCCCGCTCCCATATGTCCAAAACCCATGAAGAAAACACGTCCCAAAAGGACGATGGCACCCTCATGTCCAAGTTTCCTATAACTGAACAGAAATGTCACAGATATTTACTATGCATACACCACACCCTCACCCTCCAGTCCCACAATACATGTCGACTTTAATTTGAGATCCTGTGTGCTCTCAAACCCAAATTGCAGACCATGTGTATCCCGCCCTGCACCTACAACCTTGGGGTTATACCTGACCTGAAGTGAGACCATAAAATAAATACAAACATGGTGATGCCACAGGCCTCCCAAACAACACATCATCCCTTTCAACCCACCTGAAAAGACTCTCACCTTTCTTTCTTTTCTAACCCCTGAGGCCACTGCACAAACACAACAGCATTTATAACACTGGCCTCCCCCAACAAGACTAAACTTATAAATATGCCTCCTCCTCTATACAAAGATTCCTCATTGACTAAAACAACATCCATAAATCCGGGTTCCAACTCCTGCAGGTTCTTAAAAAATCGGTCACCATCTAGACATAAATAGGTCCTTCCCAAACTGCCATGACTGCATACTCCACATGAATCCGAATCCTCCTTAACCAAACTGAGGTCCAGGTTGTTAGCGATCCGAGACATATTATCGCTTTTCCCTCTTGAAAGGTCCAAAATCACACTTCTTCTTTTTGTCCCCTTCTCATTGCTTGCATAATTACTTATCAGCCATCTACCTCGTCCAACTCTGGATCTCTGTTGTCCTCCCAGTTGCCACCCTCACAGCAGTGTGCAATGCTACGCAGACTCCTAATAACAACGCACACTTCATCCCCTGCTGTCAAGCAACCTCAGTCCTTGTTAGACATTGTCCCCATTGCAACGCCGCAAACGAAGACTAACATCTCACAGGATGACTTGCGCATGTCTCCACGGCATGACATCACCATTTTCTTGCCGTCCGCCAACGGGAAAGGGGCTCCCCTGATCTCTGGTCCCACCACAGCAACAAAGGCCGAAAACGTATTCCAGGCTCCGGCACGGAGCTCATGCCGTCTCACTGCTTCCCTCTGCTCTGTGCAAACTGTTGCTTCCATCCCTGGACAGTACCTGCCCCATCGGCTCCTGCCACTGTACTTGTAAGATTCCTGGGCTATCTAGTTTGGTGCCATCCCACCACCGGTGCGCTCCATACCACGGCAGTGTATTCTGGGAGCCCCCCGAGCCAGGTACTTCTCAGGTCCCCCAGATAAAACTCTCTGGACCGTGGCACACTCCTGCCTGGCACCCCTCTTCCAGTTGGCACCCACACATGTGGGTGCGGATGGGTCCCTAGAGGGCAGTGGTCCACCTTTGGGTGCTCCCTCCTCCACAGCACTCCTGGTACCTCCGATATGAACTTCTCCAAACCAGAGCAGACCATCGCCAAAATGTAGTAGGTTCCTGCAAGTAACTGAAGACACTGGTCAAGTTCTGGTAAGTGCTTCACTGTCCGTTATAACATATCAGGATAACAGATCAGATTAAGACAAGACATATAGCACTGGCCATCGACACCCTTGCCAGACTCAGGTCTAGCTGACCACCTCCGAAAACTTGTTCGGACACAAACATGATGTACCACTCGGACACTTATATTTTAACATCCACCCGGTGCATTTACAGATACATAATACTACCACAATTGGTTAAGCTAAATGTTTACTGCACGGTTTGCTTGGGCAAAACCCATAATTTAAATACAGCCCTCTAATGCTTACCTCCCGAGGAGCAGTGATACAGGATGATGCGGGGACAGGCACGAGGTGGAACAGATATACAATTTACGAAATAGTCCAATTCAATACTAAAGTCATCACTGTCTATGAAGCACATAAAGCATGGTCGTGAGTCACCAGATTAGATAGCACCGTAACACGAAGCAGGTAGGAGATCAGACCATATCAGACAGGGACAAGAATGTGTGGTATGTCGGGGACAGAGAGGTGAGGAGGGTACCATGATAAGGAATGAGTAGGAATAGGAGCATGACTGTGGGGTGGGGATGGAGGAACTGGCGTGCAGAGGGACAAGAGAAGCATCATAGAAGCACATGTGGCTCTCCCCTTGTTTTCGATTGAGCCAACGGTCCTGTTCATCAGTTTACAGGGACGGAATTTGCATCAAGAAGGCCAAAAGGCGTGAGGTGGAGCCATTGAGGTCTAATGAAGAATTACCTGAAAGCCACTATCCCCACTGTTAGGCTGCATTTCACATTTGAAAGATCTAAAAAAGGATGTGATCTCTCCTTTTAATTGACTAAACAATGTCATATTGAAGCTCTTCAAAGAGACGCATGGACAAGGTGCTGCAGACCAGTTTACCTGTCAGCGTTGCTATCTCTTCAAGAGCTCTCTCAGCATTTGGCCCCAGCGCAATGATGTGAACGATTACTCCACTGTTGGTCACGTCGGGAATGCACCGGCGTGTGTCAGAACCATCTTCACCATCTGTTAACAGTACGATTTCTGTCCCAAACGTGTTTCCATTTTGTCTGTTTACCTAGCCACATAAAATTGACAATAAAAACGGGTGCCATATCATAATAAAACATTTCATTCTGCACAAATATGTTATACTTTCGGGTGGCAGTTTTGCTCTTGGGTGGTATTTCTATGTCGAAAGGGGAAATAGGACAGGTTTACTCTTTGAGAAGAGACACTCCACATGTTGGTGATCCTGTGGAGTAAAGTAGTAGTCCTCTGAAAGAGCTCATGGAACATATTTTGAAAGGATTCAACATCTTAAAACAAAGGAAGGAGACATGTTTAAGACAAATTGTTGCGGTTTGTCATAGTAGAGATGGAGTAACAAAATACAAAAGAAGTTCATGGCGAGAAACTGCAGGTTCCATGATATCTGGTGGTGGTGCCTGAACCGTACACTGTTTTTTTGTTTTGTTTTTATTGTGTTTCAGCCTATAGAAATAAGCCTTTCACAAACAATAAAATACAAAATTCAAAGAGAAAATAAAATAACAGCAAAGAATGTAGTACAATGCAATAAAATGTACACAAGATCATAAATGTAGGATATGATTCCAAGAACTAACTAGACGATAATACCTCCAACCTTTTTGTAGCCACACAAAGAAAAGCATGTAGGGCTACTACCAATTGCACATCATTCCCCCACATTAATCTGGCCCAAAAGAACTCAGCAAGTTCCATAGATGCCAGGTAATGCAGCCTAATGTCCCTGAAACCAGTACACTGTAAAACAATATGTTTCAGTGTTTCCTCCCCGCTGGGATCCGTAGAGAACCTACAGTATGTGTTTTTTAAGGAGTTGTCCCACGTGCTTCTCTGTTCGAGGGGGATCTGATTTAAACAAAACGCAAGTAGACCCTCCAAATGTTAGAAACGCGAAATAAAAATACATACTGATGAATTTCCTCTCTCTTCCTTCTACATTTTGCATACTCAGTATAAAGGGAGAAGGTCCCCAATAGACCACAAGTTTCACACCTGTCTACACTGAACAGCTTCTTTTTGGCTAGATTATGTGTGACTTCTAGCTCTGCACTAGTTGAGCCTATTTTCAGGAATATTTGACACATTTCCTGCTTGAACTCTTCAATTGAAGTTGCTGAGTGTAGAGTGGAAGGTTCACCCAGTTTTGAGAGTTCCTAGGAGGATTCAAAAGTTTTGCATATTCTGCCAGCTTCTCCCAAAGGGCCCTTCTGGCCAAAGAGACTAGACCAGATTTATGCCTAATGACCGCATTTGGTCGGGAGTTTGCCAGGCCCAGCGTTTTCTTCCAGAACAGGCCCTGCAGAGAGTTCAAGCATGGCCCCAAATCGAAGGGTACTATGGACAACCCATAGAAGATGGTCGGCTCCACCTTCTTCAAATAAAGCCTGACCAGGGGAAGTAAGGAGTAACAGCATAGCTGGAAATAAACTTTTTTCATTTGAGCCAACAAAGGTGTTGCTCTGTTCTTCAGAAAGATTTTCCATGCTTCCCTCGAGTGACTATTTGTGAGAGTAAACCCCAAATACCTCATCGTCTTCACTCTCTCCAGGGGTTAGCCTACCACCTTCCAGACAAACCCACTGCACACCTTTCCGTTGCAAAAATGATACCTTGGACTTGGATTATTGTCAACGGCATATTGATGGAAGAGAATCAACTTCCTATAAAGTCCTATGGGTGTTTTATCAAACAAGATGATATCATCAGCGAATGCCAGCCAGTTTAGTAACAAGTTGCCTAGTTTTACTGGAAACGTGACTCCTGAATCCCAGAGCCCATTTGAATCTGAGATATAGAGATTGAATAGAGTGGGAGCATGACACAGCCCTGTCTTATCCCCGCAAAGGTGGGTATTGGGCCCAACATGGCCCCCTCCCTGATCAATCTCACCCTCACAACAGATTCACTGTGCAACAAGCAAAGGAGTTGGAATATTCCAGTCATGGAGTTTATTCCCTAAAGTATTTTGGCTTACGGTTTCGAAAGCACTCGAAATGTCTATGGATGCCATATAACCGGCCCCGCCCCACCCTCTTTTGACAGTGGTCGACAAGTGCGTTTAGTGTAGCACCCATGCCGGAACGTAACCCCACCTGGCAGATTGAAGGCAGATTTAATGGCTCAAGCTGATGGTTTAAGTCTCTTAAAAATAGTGAGGAAATGATTTTGCTGGAAGAACCTAAATCAGCCTACAGTTCCTAGGGTCTGCTACGTCCCCATGTAAATGTTCTGGTAAAGAGTCATCAAGGGGCCTACCCAGAGCAGGGGGTCCTTCTTTATAAGGAAGAGTGGGATGCATGTCCTATGGCCCACAATATGTCGTCTTTCTCCCAACTAAATATACCTGGGTCATGGGAAGACGGAAGTTGGCAATCCAACTTCTTCACAAGTAACTCACATTTCCCCCCATAATAGTCCATCCATGTCTGCTCTGGTATCGACGAGACCCTTTCCTGGTCAGGCGCAGACGTTTGGTCCTTGAACTAGCATGGTTGTTCTTCACCAAGGCCCAAAGTGTTTCCTGATTCCGCTCAATATGTGCTTCTACTCTGAGGGATCTAAGGATTCCCTTATATCGATGGAGAATCGTCCTTTTTTCCCTGGAGTGTTTAAGTGCTGGCAGGGCTAGGGTCCTTAGTATTCTAAGATAATGCCTTTTGTTCTTCTTTGCCTGCACTATGTTCCCATCGTATCGATGTAGGTGTGTCTGTAAACCCTGCCACTTTCCCCTTTTAGCCAGCAGTGCCAAACATTTGCTAAGGGTTGCACTGAACTGTTCTGCCAAGAATGTATCAATGCTAGTACCCTCTGTCTCGACCAATTGGGCAAAGATATATAAAAATGTGTTACAAGTGGTTGGATTCCAGTTAACCGTCAGACCACCTCTAGAAGATATTATAAAAGCGTCCATTATAGTAAACATGCATCTCGACAGCGGGGCTCTCATGGTAAGTAGCAGTGGACAATGACTGCTTCAGAACACTGTATAAACATATGCCGGAGGCCCTTCAGTTTTGCTGGACACGCTCGTTTTCTCCGTGTTGATTTATTCCACTTAGGCCTGACTATATCAACCTGACAGTGCCCTACATATCCCGCTCCCGCGGAAGTGAAGATATTTAGAATCTGCCACCGGTGGATTTCACAAAAGAGGATACATGTGGTATGCAACAACAATTGATGATTGCCAGCCACCGTTTTTGGACTGCTTTCCAGTCTGGATGCCATAGAGCAACGCCGTGGCACCATTTAAACACGAGCGAACAGGACCTTCCCACCACAATTATTTTCGTCCTGATGAAGGCCTACCAAACTGCAGCTACACAGTGTAGCTAGAAATGACCGCAACACAGTTGTGTCGACTCTTTGTCCCAGTGTCCAATACACACACTGCTAAAGCTGGGTAATTAACTACACCTTACTGAATTCTTACATTTGTTTCTATGTTATTCCTCACTGATTGAAGGGTATTTGTATGTCTTGCACTGTGATCCAAGACAATCATCTTGGGTGAACACCAATGTATCAAGTGTAGATATGTTTTTTGTGAATTGATGAATGTATTGTAAATATGTTTTAATTTCAAATATAATTCATGTTGTATATTAAGTCATTGACTAAAGGAAAACAAAACAGTTCCATTGTTTGAAAATCAGTAGAAGTGTATGCACCAGGTT
The DNA here is from genome assembly GCF_040938575.1 of Ambystoma mexicanum. Taxonomy (NCBI): domain Eukaryota; kingdom Metazoa; phylum Chordata; class Amphibia; order Caudata; family Ambystomatidae; genus Ambystoma; species Ambystoma mexicanum. Next base: position 1,040,994,841 of record NC_090922.1, on the reverse strand, counting down.
TAATGACCCTGTTCATTTGTTTTTTTCAATTAAGAGCAAAAGACATTCTACAATCGCAATTCTCGCCACGCCCAAACCTTAGGACTACCACCCCCAAGCACAACCTAGCTCTTCAAAAAAGAGCAACCACTCTCACCAACTTAATTCCAGTCAAACCATACAATTTGAAGATCTACCTACAGCCAAACCGAAAACATACACAAACCCATGTGCCATAAACACAACTAAAACAACTTACCAAAATAACTCACACCACCACATCTCCTAAACGAACTTGTATAAGAACGAAATGGATAGAAAAGAGACTCACTAGACCAAGAACACATAAAACAAATGCAACGGCAAGAGTGCAGTGCATTATTCAAGCACACGAACATGGGTTAGCAACTCCAAATGCTCGCATTAATAAATCTGAGAGTAAAACATTTAAAATTGGTAAACCAATTCGCTAGATGTGATCTTGTGTCAACTCCAATGACTCCCTCTGTGACAACTTAAGGACCTTACAGAGCTGTGCTTCATTTATCCATAACCAAATACACTTCTTTACATGATACAATATTACTATAGCATGGACACGTACTCTACCATTTCATTAATTCAATGACAACTACTAAATCACTATGACCCTCATGGACTGTACACAAACGTGTTTCACTAACTCCATGACCCTGACCCAAAACATTTAAAATTCACCATACTGCTCATGGACCCGTACACTACTGTGCTTCATTTACTCCAGGAAAAATGTCTATTTGTTGTACTCAGTCCTTGCACAAACGTGTTAAACAACTTACTAACCTAAACTCTTATTCTAAAGCACACACCTTTGCTTTATGGCTGCTACATGACACCCAACACAATTTTCCATTGAAACACAATTTTGCATGACAAACCAACTCATAACGCCTATCATTATACCCTATGGTTTTAATACTTCATTCACTTCATATAACTCTCAAAATGTGTGTATCACTTCACACAAATTCCTATATCATCATTCAATCCCGATTCACAACATGCCAAAATGAACTTGTGCATCATAAAACCCTGCAGGACAGTGGTTATCGGGCAGGGCTCTGCAGAACTCTAAGAGGATAACATAATCGTCCTCCAATATATTGGTCTAAACTACTATTTAGCTGCGGTAAACTCTGCACCATTGCACGTTATACTGGAAGTACGCACAAGTCAAAACAATTCCACTATCTGGTTACAGATTCCTTGCTGTCTCTTACGAACAGCAACATTTATCGCATCCAAACCTGCTGCTTACTTGTTATCTCCACTACTTTAGTAATGGCTTAACAGACTTTTATTCTGAGGAATATTCACAGGATGGCCAACTTAAATAATTATGGGGGGGTCTTTCAAACAAAGAGTGCCAGGATAGTCTACAGTTCTAGACCTGAGTGGACCTCACAAGCCTCTGTAGGTGCACAGAAAGCCCTTTCTGGTCCTTAAAGTGAGCAAGAGGGGTTTCATCGCCACTTGTTTGTTCTCTAGCTCCTGTGGTCTTTGGGGATCTCAGAACCTCTATCGTAAAATAGCTTGGTGCAGGCTTAGAGGTGATGCAGACTTTAGGGATCCCTAACACTTGAACACTTCTTGATGTTACCTCAGTGTTGTATCCACCACCCAATGTTACTGCCACCCTCTTACTATGATCTCTTGGAGGCCCTATCTCCACCTCAATATTCTCTCCCTTACTTGATGTTATAACCTCTGTCTTTGTCTCATTACCACCTCTTGGGGCCAACACCCCCACCTTGATATGATCTTTATTTACCTCCTCTTGTTACCATCACCTTCTGTGTATCACCTTTTGTTTCTGATGTTACCACTTTTACCACCCCCCTGTCCTCTTTTCAGCCTCTTTTTCCCTTCTACACCTCTGTCTCTCCAAATACTGTCATATCTCTAGCTTGCACCCCTTCCAGTCTTAGCTTTTCTGAAACTACCTTCAAACTTGAGCCTCCCGCTCCAACAACACTCACTCATCAACAGGGCCTGTGCGCTTTTATACTGGGTTCTCCCCTCTCCATGGGTGATACTTTCTAGTGAGTGTTTGAACCTGTGGCTTGTTTATGGGTGACGGTTGGGATTGGTTTGTTTCCCAAACTGCAACTGAGGCTTCTTTGGGCTTAGGGGACTGCACCAAACCCATAACTGGCCTGTGACAGCCCACCCCACATTCTGTTGCTTTCACTGACAAGAAATCTCTTATGATACCATCATATGAATTAAATGCTGGAAACACACTAGGTAAGCTGTTTTCACTCTGCTTTCTTCATAATACAAGGCACACAGTGAAATAGCAACATCAAATAACTGGTGTGGGAACATCCAGCTGCTGAATAATGCAATTGAAAATGTGTTTCTTTGAAGCTGTGGACTTGTAACATTGTTTCTGTGGAATGTCTGAGTTTACAGTGTGTCTCCAGAGCTCTGAAAAATGGCTTCTCTGATGTTACGTGTGAGTTTGTAACTGTATCTAAACACCAACTAGTGCTGTCAAGTGTATAGAAGTGATTTCCCTTAAAGGGAAAGGCATATTTTCTTACACTGGAGCTTTTGCCTTGCTCAGAAAGAGAGCTTAAGTCTATCTCCATAGTGGATCAGGTGGGTGTGTTACTATTGCCCTGCATGGTCCCACACGGGATTTTGGAGGGTTAAAGTTCTTAGAGCTTTACAGCCTTAATTAGCCGGTGGAGTGAGCAGAATCCAAGCCTAAAGGATTAACTTGTAATAAGGCACTGAGAGTGTCCCCGGCCATGTGAGAAGGACTAAGGCATGGTGGCCAGGGGGTCATCCCCATCCTGCAACTGGTCCCTGTACATCACGAGCTTGGCGGGAAACAGAGCAAGGCAGGGAACTCAACTCTGAAAAACTAAAAAGAATTGGCATTTCCTCAGTAGCTCCAGCTCCTGATCTCTGGTGTCTGTTGTAACTACCAACTGCTTCATGACTTAAATCTCTGAGCTACATCTGTTGGCAGCTGGAGCTAGGCTTATGGGCACTAGGACAGCATGTAGTCTTCAGAATAGGAGTGGAGTTTGTGTGTCATCTCTTATCAGTGCATAGGCTGAATGTGAGTCTCTAAGCATCATTGGACCTCTGTGACCCAGAGAAGACCACTTAGAGAATATCTGAATGTTTGCTTAACTGTCTGCTGCATCACCAGACTAGACATGTGTGTCAGACATATTCCACTTGCCTTTCTTACAGACTGTAAGGGAAAAATGCAAATGCATTTATATTCAGCAAAAAGATGAGAAATGGGACTGTAAGTTGTTGTAAGGTAATAATTGGATGTGTGTTCTTTTGAGAAAATGAGGCCTTCATTTAGACAAGAAAGATAATCCATTTTGAATAATGTGAATGCAGGCAGAATGAAAACAAATACTTTTGCAATGTAACAATGTATTTATTCTCACGTTTTGAAACTGCTGTACAAGCACAATTATTTAGAAGAACACTTTCTCTGCCAGCTTATATAAAAGCAGATAAATAAGGTTGCTTCCAGACTACCACTGTTATATCTTAATGTTCAACTGTAGTTGTTGAACGCAGCTGCAACAGTTGTGTATTGAAGGCTTGGTTTGTACCTTCGATGTCTGAAATAGACAGGCATTAGGGAGCCTTTTATTGTGGTAATCGGGAAAGACAGAACCCTCCTTGACGAGGTTATAGGAATATTCTGCTTAGTGCTTTGAAAGTAATCAAATAAAAAATATATAAAGAGATGCTGATTTAGGGGATGGTGGAACAAGGTCTAGGATTGCACAGGAACCTGTATATTCTTCTTGTCTATGTTCACCAGAAGTGCTGCTATTAAAGTTATGACAAACTAACATCACCGAAGACCATGGCCCATGTTTGTTTTCCGCTGCAAGAGATTAAGTCGCAAACCTTAACTTTACTTTTCTCTCAGAGGTTGGTAGCACCTCTTCCAGTTTGGAAATGGATTTTCAGGGAGAACCTGATATCAAATAGATTGTTATACAATGTATGTAATGCTTTCAACCCAAACAACATTTACAATTTTCATATTTCCATTACATTTGCTGATTTGAGACATGATGTTCATTACAAGATTTTGTATGTGTCTGCGGACAAGTCATCTTCCAGATTAACTTGTCAATGATACACCCTTAAACTGCAGAATATGTCCTCACCATTCATGGAGACATCTTTAAATTCAGAGTTAATTGATCTCCAGTCAAAGGGACACCCTTGTGTTCAGGGTGAGTAAGGTGCATACCAAAGTTAACACAAGTGTGACTTTCAAAAAGATTTTAGTTTTAGATTGTTGGTCCTGCCTCAGATACATTTTTTGTGTATGTCAAAATATGTGCTTTTTCAGTCTATAAACACTGCATACGAGTGAAGAGGAACGCTGGGAAAGGAGAGTATACGTAATATTTATTTTTACAGGGGAAACTGTTCCAAAGCTCTTGGAAACAGATGTTAAAATTACCAATTATCATTTCCCATTTGAAGGAGTAGCCTAAATTAATATCAAACTCCCATCAGTGTGCAGCTCCTCCTCATCAGCGCTGTATGGATTGTGCTGACCTTTTCCCCTCACATGTCACATTTGAGTTTTTCACTAGCCTTCTTTGCTGGCTTTTGCATGTGAATGTTTTTCCCCTGAATGCACAAGCAGTATGAGGCTCATTAGGTCCCCTACTTGACCTGCAGTATAGCTAGTGGCGGCTCGCCCAAAATGGGCGAGGGAGTGTTGACCCGCCACAACCCTCGCTCATTAAGGAGGAACCGACGAGCCAGTGCACTGTAAACATTGAGCACTCTCCTGGATGTTTTATGAAGCCAAAGGAGCGCCCCTGAGCTGACTTAAACTGTCAAAGGGAAATGTGGTTTCCCTTTGACAGTTTTTGTTCTGCAGCGTGCATGTCCAAGTTTGTGGTTATTTTGCTTCCCTAGCCTTGCATGGCCCATTGGGAATACAAGTTGGAGAACTGCACATTTTAATGTGCGTGGAGGTGCTCTTGCAGTTCCACACACATTAAGACAATTTTGGGCAGTGACACAGTATACTCTGGCTCCTGCGTGCATGTTCAGGAAGCACCCTTTGCTTCTTGGTTCCTGCTCATGTGATGCAGGAACCGGGGGGCTTCCATGGTTCCTTGGAGGCCGGCATGCAATGAGGAGCACAGTGCAGACCCGGGCTGAAGGTAAGAAATATATGCATTATATATGGTGTGTGTGTATGTGTGAATGAAAGAGTGTATGATGCATGGGTGGATGCTCGGTGTGCCTACATCATTTTTACTGCCCATCTTTGATAAAGGAAGCATGATAAGTGTTATAAAGTGGCTAAACTCCCATTTTGGTGCAACCAGTCTAGCCATTTCATACTATGGCATGACATTTGTTAGTGGGCATCTTTGATAACGCATGCATGATAAGTCTTATCACATGGCTACACTGGCATTTTGGTGTATGCAATCTAACCATTTCTTGCTGTGGCATGGCATTTTAGTTATTTATTTATTGGACATTTGTATGGTGCCTATACACAAGTCGTTCCAGGTGACACAAGACAAGATGGGTGGGGGGGCACAAGGTAGTAACAACAAAAAGCAAAAAATAGTTATAGTGGCCTTGTGAAAATCCTACCGTGCAAGTGCTTGAGGGGGTGCTAAGTGCAGGTGGTGAGTGGTTAGTGGGAGACAAGCAGGAGTGAGGTGCCTCCAGGTAAGGGGATGGGGAAGTGCTGGGGGGCCAAGACGGCAAGTGCTAGGGGAAAAAAGGGGGAAAGTGAGAATGAGTGAGGTGGGCAGGGTGGAACAAGGTGGGCTAGTTCGGGAAAGGGAGCCTGAGAGCAAGTGCTGGAAAAGAATGCAGGGGGACTGGTGGGGGTTGGTCTGACCCCTGTATGACTCTGAAGGCACCAGTCCCCAGTCGTAGTGGTAGAGGGAGAGTTAGAACGTAAAGAATGTGTGTCTTGTCTTTGTCTTTTGTGCGCCCTGAGGCCTACAGGCATGCGGCACGTAATAAGAATTTAAATAAATAATGGGAGAGGGAAGGAAGAGGAAAAAAGGAAAGTCTTGAAAAGTTTCCGGAACTTTAGAAGAGGGGCTCAAGGCGGAGGGGGGAAGGAAGGCCATTCCAAAGGAAGGAGTCAGCCGTGGAAAGGGATCTACATCCCACTCTCTGCTTGGAGAAACATTTCACCTGCAGAAAGTTGGAGCCAAAGGACCGAAGAACTCTGGTCGGGAAGTATTTAGGGCGGAAAAGCTGGATGTAAAGAGGTCCCAGGCCCCAGACCGCCTTGTGGATAATGCAGGGGGTCTAATTTGATCCTTGTGGTCACCGGCAGCCAATGGAGAGATTTAAGGGCAGGAGAGATGCAGTCTCTGGGCTTGAGGCGAAGGATAAGTCTTCCAGTCCTTTTCTGGATTAGTTGGCATTGAGCTTCTGGGGGACGGTGAGGAAAGGTTGAATGCCCCTGATGTAAAGAGGTCCCAGGTCCCAGACGACCTTGTGGATGATTTTATATAGGCATCTTTAATAAAGCAAGCATAATAAGTGTTATTTTGGGGCTAGATTGGCATTTTGGTGCAACCAATTTAGCTATTTCTTTGGCATGGCCTTTTTTTACTGGGCATCTATGATAAAGCAACCATGATCTGTGCTACTTCATTGCCAGACTGACATTTCAGTGTAGCTAGTCTAACTATTTCCTACTAATTGGTGGTGGAGGAGGGGCCCAACACACACGTGATGGTCGCACTCTTGATCTCCATACAAAGACGTGTAATGGCGAGGTAGGAGAGCCCGCCAAAGGACGGCGAACAAAGGAACCAAACCTGGTTTGGCGCGCAGAATAAAACACGAGAAAGACCTTTACTAAAAGAAATGGCGAATAAACCCAGCCGGAACCGAAATAAAATAAAAGGTGTCCAGCGGGTTTAAATTCGAGGCTACTAACTTAGCCTAAAAGAGTACCAAGGCTATTTTCATAGACCCCGGTAGGGAAAAAATGATAGATACCACTGCCACCAGTCAAATCTTAAAGAAAGGGGCACAAAATAATGTTCCATGAGAGACAGACAAAAAGGGATAACTATTATCCCTTTCCAGTACTCTATGGAAGATAGTTTGTACTGGGTCTGTGAATTTAAAAAATACTAATAAAGTCAATGGCAACTTTACATGTTCTGGGAGACAGGAGTCAGTCCCAGAAAATGGAGTTCAGAGTGGGAAGTCTGAAAAAGACAACCCTGTGTCACTGCACTAAAGGTGCTGTGTGACATACAGTAAAACGATGATGGCTATGGAGTAGTTGAGGCTCCACAGTCCATGAACACATAAAATGTACAACACATAGCCAGAAAAACATGTAAGAGTGGGAAAAAAAGGCTTACACTCTTACCAGGTAGAAAAAATAAATCCTAGAAATACAGTAAAGCTGCTGAGGGACATTAGCCATTCTGGAGAATTCTCCCTAACATCCCCCTTACGGTGATTGAAACTATATACACTATTCATTTATTTTGTTGTACTTGTATCCAGTTTTGTTGCTAATTTTACTCTTCTTATATGTTCGTGGAAGTCCTGAACTGATACAAATGTTATGAGTTTTAAGTGAATTTATGTGAGCTTAACATATGCTGTGTTTTATTGCATTTACAGTGTATAGACTGTAACTTTGCACTTTATCTCCACTTTATATAGATTGCACTGGTATCTTTGCTCGTTTTTGCACCCTACATAGTGGAATACCCTGTTGTTTAGCATAGCACGACGCCTTTTTCTTATCTGTATTTCTCATTGTACCTTTCCATCTGCACTGTAGCAATGTGCACCTTTTGCTATCTTTATATAATTTTACATAGTGTGACTAGGGATTTAGCCCATGCAAGTAAGGATGGCTAAACGTTATGCTTGTGACCAACTGGGACTGGAAAAGTGGCCATCAGTTAAGAAGAAACCCAAAATGACTAGGAATGGGGTGAGGTAAAAAAGGGCTCATTTTGGTGAGGGAAGAAAAACGACAAATAATGCTATGGAAAATCCTGCTGCGAAACTGTCAAAAAGGCCCGGTATTTTGGAGCGCTTTCGCAAAACAGCTGTGAGTTTTTTGGGACCAAAATAATACAAGCTAAAAAACCACTTATCTCCAAAGAAAATCTTGAGATTATTCCTATAGACATGGGGTTCTCTTATGCGAAGTAGATGAGATGAGCAAATCTGTAGGTCCCTCAGTTTGTGGATTGGACGCTCTAGTTGTGTGCAAGCCATAGTTGCCCCAACCACTCAAAAACAAACTAAAGGTCTAGGAAATCATTTAGATAAATGTTTAGCCATGAAAGAAGCAGACCTGGGATATGCCTGGGTCAACCGTTTGGCAATGTGCATCTCGAAGTCAAATCAAAGATACTACAATTATATTAAAGTTGACTAAATATAAATATTAAGGGACTTTTAGTAAAGCCGTGTGCTCCCTCTGTCTGGGCTAAATGCGTCAACTGATGTCCCTGCTACAAAAATCATGAACAACATTAAATGCAATAAGGGCCTGGGTAGTGAAAACATGCATCGTAAAGTGGGCGGGAATCTGGCTGTGGAACGAGGACAACCTACTGTCAAAAATTGTATAGGGTCAGAAGGAAATAGGAATTCAATCCAGACTGGCTGTAAGACTGGGAGTGAGTGCTCCACTACCTCTGGGGCCACAGTCACAAAATAAGAAGTAATAGACTTAACCAAACCCACAACTACCACAGACAGTCAGGTATGTTCCAGGTTGAGGGGTGAGGAATATCGCTACCAGGCTGACAGTTGTAGGCTTACATTCAGGGGTCAAGGAAGCTCTCCATTTTCCCTGGACCACCCCCCCATAATGCCACTCCATTAGTGATTGCACTCTCCAATGTTCCTAAGCTCAAAGCTACCTCAGTTGAGAATATGAGAATACCATTTTGCTTATGAACAAGGTGATGCATTGTGTGAAGAATGTATGTGGTAAAACCCTGGCCAGAGGAGAGGACCTTCTGATGGCAAAACGCTCTACTTGGGTGGGGAAAGGTATTAAAACAATCCAAGGTGATTGTGTAACAATAACATGAACGCATCTGTCAAAGGTATCTGACCTACTTTGGAAGGGTACACATAATAGCTTAGTCAGGTTGATATACGTTTAGTAACCCTTGGGTTTTTATATAAACCAGGGTTGGTAAGGAACTTGCCAACTGTGATTCCACAGGTGTCTGCAGTTACCAGCACAGTTATGCCAGGCGGGAAATATCACTTGGGATGAAATAAAATGACTGATATACCACTGAACAATAGATTTGAATGCTGGAGCCGCCTCAAAGAGGTTGATTGACAATCAGACTCTGTTAAGGTGGGAGTGCATCAGAGGCCTCCAGATACTAGTGTGCAGGGTCTTATTGCTAAAGTGGGAAAAACACAGAGGTTCAGGAATACTTCTGCTGGGATATATGAAAGCGGGGTGAAGTCACTTCTGAATTGTCCCTGGTGTTAATGCAGAGATTAATATTCTAGTGAAAGATGTTGCTGGCTTGTATAAGCTAACGGACCGACATGGCTTGACTTTATAAAAAAATATCAGGTTGTAATGTTTCAGGAAACATGTCCCTTTGAAGTTATCCACCTACATGGCTTTTCCATATACCAGCAATGAAAAAAATGGGTGCTAAGGGCAGACCTTCTAGGGGCTTGGCAATCTAGATAGCTGGAACGTTGGGCTGGGAAATAGCACACTCTGCCCTATATTGCTGATCACGGCTCGTATCCCAGGCTCTAAACCGCTCGATTTTATAACAATAATATTATTATTATTATTACCAATCCGTCGTTCAACCTGCTTAAAACTCTACATAGGCTTATGGCAAAAATAACTGTACCCTCTGACTTGGACTTTCCCTTTTTATTGTATATTTATATATATATTTATATAGCACCAAAGCCCGCAGGCATCTGGGCACACAACAACACAAGAGACATCAAAAGATGGGACAACAAAGAGAACTAAAAGGCAGGGGCGTCAAGAAACAGTCCTAGAGAAGGGAGTTATTCAAATAAGAAGTTATTTTAATTATTGGAAGGGATTTTAACCTTAGATTGGATACCAGTGAAGATCTCCCCTATGACAAAGACGAGGTGCACTTGTACTTTGGTATAGTTTTAACCAACCAGGCTTTAAAGATTTAGGGCGGTAAGTGGGAGATTTCACTCGAAATCGGCCGCCAATTTTACTTTAAATTTTACTTTTAATAATGGCCACTTTTGTAGCATTATTGCTGTTATTTTAATCTCCGTGCACTGGTAGGGGAGTATATGTAAATTGGAAATCATTGACCGGTATCAGAGCGATCATAACCCCTTTTTACTCACTTGGTCATGGGGTGGAGAAGAGGGTAAAACACCTAGAACAGGAAACAAGGTGCTTCAATGGAAGTAGAAACCTTAAGCAGAGTGGTAACAACAAATAAAGATTACTTACTGAGTTCAAAAAGTACTCCACGGAACATCATTGAGGCTTCAATAAATGTGTTAAAAATTGTAGGGAGTTTTTTAATGGCAATAAACATATCGACAAGACATACATCTTAGTTATCACCTAGCTGCAAGTAAAAAAAAAGAGCTCTTCCTATTGCTATTAAGGCAGCTTCTGCCTAGGCTACCGATATCAGGGAGAGATAATAGGACTACAAGAAAGAGTTAGTGATAAGTAGGGCAGAGATTGCTAATAAATACGGGGAAGCCCTTTGTACGGCTGCAATCTCTCATGATGTTACAACCATCTGGAATATTATTGCAAGAAACACTAATGGGTTAGATCTGGGCGTTTTTGAGGCTCCAATAATCTATGTCCATGAAAAGGAGTGGGTTGAGCATTTTCAGACTTTATTTTCTCTGAAACACTCTGAAACACTCTTGACGAGATGGGGGTCCCAGGACCATTACTTCGGACGCTGGAATCGCTCCATATGCGGTTTTCCTGTGCGTTATGGGGGAGTTGTGCAGATCCAGGGAGAGGGTCAGATAGGGGTGCATGCAGGCGCCCCATCTGTTCAATTTATATATTAATTCTCTTTCATCCTTCTTAGAAGGTCTGGTTGCAGACATACCTAAATGTGAAGGAAGAAACATTTCAGTGCTGAGTTGTGCTGATGATGCAGCTCTATTAAAAAGAACCCCAGGGTGTCGCCATATTATGGTTGAGGCCTATGATATCTGCATAATTAAGACCAATGCTGGAAAATGTTACATATGTGAATTTCCAGTCAGCCCCAGTTTTAAAGGACCAATGTTTATCATACTGCCAATATTTTGAGCACTTGGAAATCTCTTTTAATAACAGGCCCTCCTGGAACAAGCCACGGTCTTTTTAGATTTGTGAAAACACTACATCACTACTCAGTGAACCACATGCTGACAGCTTATAGGGAAACAGGCATAGTAGTGGGGCCCTATGGCAGTGAATTATAGGGTGTGGGTAATTTTGGCGTGTTACAAAATGAAGAAAATGCTTTTCTTTCATGTCTCTTTGGTGCCCCCCTCTATGTCCACGCATGTTACACCCTTGGAATCCAGACTAGCCTACCTTTGGGATACTCTTCTTTTAAGATCGAATGAGTGTTTAATGATACTACTCATAAGACACTTACTTTCCATGGGCAACTGTGATAAAATCAGCTGTTTGGCTTTTTTCAGAACATCCCTAAAGTCTGAGGGTACAGGGCAACGTTTTGATAGCCATGAAAATATAATCAGATTGTCAAAGGGGCTCCTTAAATGAACATTTCTGACTATGTGGAGTAATGAATCTGGCTAAATTCTCTGTGAGGAGCTATCAACCTCTTTAACCGGGGCAGCTAGATTTCTTGCCTTAGTCACAAATTCATACTACCGTATCCTCCTGACCAAGACAAGTCTGAATGTGCTCCCTGTCAAGACATTAGCCGGTCAAAGGCTTGGCGCAAGGCTGGGAGTGGATGTCTGTTGTCTGTGTGGTTCTTGAAACCCTGGCACATTTTGTATTATTTTGCCCATTATTTGATGGTGACGAATTGGATTCTGCCTCGCTGGAGTACAAGTATGAGTAGAGGTAAAAATGGGTCACTTAGCCCTCATACGTCTACGAACCAAAACCCAACACAATCATAAAGGTAAAACAGGGACAACCAAGAGATATACGTCCTTCGCCTTATGTGGTAATGCAGGCTGAGGGAAAGCTATACTCTCAAGAGGGGTGTGAAGGTCAATCAGTAGTGACACAAACAACACAATATCACAGTCCAAAATAAAGGGAATTTCCAATCAAGGTTCTATAAAAATAGAAACACTTTAAATAAAACACACCATATGCAAGTAGAATGGAAAGACAATATTAAACAAAAACCCACCACAAAGAAAACAGAGAAGATGCAATTGCACTGAAGAAAGTAGCACCCTGAGTGTAGTTCCAGGGGTGATAGGTAAGGTACTACCATAAAAAGGATATTGGGTTACAAATGGGAACAATCACGACCTAGCTAGTCTCTAGGGTCCCAGTGTCCTATGGGGCCGTTCAGTGTCACAATATCTGGATTCAGTTCTTGGTGGGATGACGCATCAGACCCACTGTCGAAAGATGACGCTCAGGCTCAGTCGGGCATGTAGGATCATGGTGGCCCTGGCACCAAGCGAGCATTAAGTAGGGTAGAATGTGGGTTCTCTGTGTGGTCGAAAGGCAGCGGTTCAATGAAGCAGACTGGGGTGGTCCCAAGTACGCTTCACAGTTGGTCAGGCCGAGTCGGTTTTGGCTGCTGGGAGGGGTCAGCGAGTGATGCTCCAGCGGTTGGAGTCGCCGGGCGATGGTCGTTGCAGTGATGCTCGATGGTGCGACGATGTGCAATCAATGAGGATCTCGGGATAGCTGGGTCAAGCCATGGTTGTAACCCCTGGTTAGAGTCAGCGAATGACCCTCCAAAGATTCAGTTCGGGTTCCAGCATTAAGCAGACACTTTGGGCATAGCAGGTGATGTGTTTAGCTTGGGCACAATGCAGTGTCAAGCTGGTTTAGATGTAGTGCAACAGTTCGGGTGGTTGAAGGATTGCAGACAGCAGCACCAACAACTTCCCTATTGTTCAGGATGCGTGGAACATAGAGCAACCGGTTTGGTGTGGTAAAACAGGGAGCTTCGTCTGGTCTGGCCCACCAGTTGCTTTGAGGCCTTTGCAAAGGATTCTAGGACAGGCTACTCCAGTTCAGGGTCTGCTCTTCTGGCACCGAAGATCCGGTGCAGAATGTTTGGTCTTGGTCCACTGCACTGGTCGTTTCCATTGTTCACAGGGATTGGTTAATAGACAGATCTTCCTTCTGTCTTGGAAGGCGCCTTCTTCACCTCCGGTAGAGGGATTTGGACAGTGCAACTGTCCCAAAGGAAATCCAGTTGAGAATGTTCAGAACATCTCTTCAGCCTTAAAGGATCCTTGAGAAACTGAGGGAATGCTCTTGAAGATGTGCGAGACTCCTTCTTTTAAGGGCACAAGTCCTCCAGTGATTGTCTAAAGCTAGCCTGCTTTAGGGGACCAATTCCTGCTCATTGCTGGAGTACACCTCCCCTTTTGATGTCACACCCAAAGTGCTTTGCTCCAGAGGAAATGGAGGAAACAGGAAAGAGAAAGGGAGACAGTGAGAAACAATATGGTGAAGGGCTTCTACAAGTGTCCAGAGCACTCCTGCCTATATTTACTACGACGACCTTTGGATATGCAGCACCCTGAAGTGAGGCTACTCTTCCTGAATGGGTGTGTTCCTTTGGTACCTGGGCCCAGGATTGCTGCTTGCTGGGTGGCTGTGTTTGGGGGTGCAGGCTTCTGGCCCTTCGAAGTAGAATGGAATGGAGGCTGGGTCCTCTGAGTTTCTGTCCTGCCGTCTGCCAATATTGTCCCATCTGACCTGATTACACATTCCCTTCCACAGCAGAGTTGACTAACAGGAGCTGACGCATGTGCAACATCAATTGGGATGGGGCGGCCATGATCATAAGTATTAGCCTGCACCGTACATAAACTCAGGCATAGCTTATTTGTAGAGATTTCCCGGCATGGGGTACTCATAATCATTGTAGTTTAGGTACAGGGGGCATATCTCAAATGCCACCCCTGTGCTGCAGTGACATTGCTGTCAGTGCAGTGGTCAAGTGGGCATTGTGTGACCTTTGAACCTGCTCTTTGCCACAAGCAGAATGGCTGCTGCATATCAGGCTACTAATGCAGCAGGGCACACATGCACTATGCTTTGGCATGGAGTTGCAACAAAGAGGCATCTGGTTAGCAGATTAGCCCTTTGGAGAAGGAATAATCTGGTCATTTTATGTACTAAAAAAAGCAAAAAAGACAGTACTTTGCACCCTTGCCAGATGGCAATTCCTCACACTGAGGACCTAAGGAAATGCTATTTACTTGATTTCCTAAGTGGATGCCGAAGGAGACAGCTTCCTCATCCCATCCGTCACTTCCTGCTGTAAATCTGCATGGTGTCTGCTAACTGCTTGGAAGCACAGATCACTATTCTCAGGATTGACTTCATGAGAAATATTTTAATTGAGATCATTTTTATTGTGTTTTGTGCCTTGTTACATGTTTCGCCTCCAAGGATTTTGACATGCTCTTTATTGATGCACACTTTTAAAAGGACCTACAATTTAATAAATAAGAATTTCTGCCTTTTTCACATATTTAGCATACTGTTTTTGCTTAGTGTATTGTTTTTATGAATTATGTCATTTTATGGATTGAGCAAATCCAAAATAAACAGACTGATAGAACTATTTCTTACTGTGACGTGGCATTTTTGGTTTTGGTACATCTTGGTGGTGCAGCCAACACCATTGCTACAGAGAAGGGTGCCAGAAAGATGTCTTTGTGGTTGGCATGACAACTATAAATGCTGTGCCATAATCGTCTGACACACTAAATGTTGTTTCTTGTCCCATCAGCCAGATGAAGTGCTGCTATATTTGGGCTACTTTCCTGTTCCTGTTAGGTTACATGTAGGTTTCCCTTTGTGGATACTGTTGTCATGATTATTTTTGGGAGAGGTGCAGTACCACTAACTTCTGTGAGAACCCAGGAATGAGACAAAGACACCGAGGCTTTATGATCTTTGGCTATAAACATTTTTTAAAGTAAAAGGGGTTGGGAAAATGCTTCTCTGTCCCTGCTCTAAGAGGTGTTTCCCTACATAAAATCAAAACTAAGGGTCTGTCAAGGTCAGGATTTCCAAAGCAAAAACCGTCCTGGATCCAAAGTACTATTCTGGGCCTCACTTCTAACAAAGAAAATTCTAAAGAGAAAGGGGTACTGTCTTTGGCCTTACGTGGAACATAAATGTAAAAAAAAAAGGAAAAGGCATAACTCCAACTCAAACATTTCAACAGGATCAAGTTCCTTTTTCCAGAGGGTGATTCCCTTACCCTGGATGTATTCTCCCTTGGTTGCTTATCAACAATGTCTGTTCCTTGAGTTTGCCTTAATATCAAAATGAGTGTATAAAGCAACGTGGCTCTTTGTCGGATACCTGGCATACTTTCCTGCCAGGTTTGAATAACACAATTGGTACACAACAACTTGGCTTTTTGTCTTGGTCTTGTCAGCATACTTGGTGTACTCTCCTGACGGATTTGAATAACACAATAAGTAGACAACAATATGCCTTGTCAAGATACCCAGTGTACTCTCCTGCTAGATTTGAAAACACAATTAGTGTACAAAATAACTTGGTTCTTTGTCTTTGTCTTCTTAGGATATTCTCCTGAGGTTTTCACTCTTCTTTCTAGTGATCAGCACAGCCTTTTTGCTAATCCTTATTTGCTTTTCTCAGGACCTCTTTACTGCATGTGTTCCCTATACAACGTGCAACTTGTCCTTGCCTGGTTTACTTCCTCACCAGGGCTTCCTCTTATACACACACTTGCAACTGCCAGGTATTCTCTCCTGCCAGGGGTTTCTTGTGTGCACACACTTGCAACAGCCTGGTATACTCTCCTGTCAGGACTTTCTTGGATTTATAATTATAATTGGTTATTTTTAACAAGCTTAATACCCAGAGGTTTCTAAGCGCAGACCCGTGGATCGAACCTGTGTAGTTCTGTGTCATCTTGCTTCCAAGATGAGCGTGTTGCCCCTAAACTATCCCAACTCCCCACCCCCAAGACTTCCAATTGCCTGGTATACTCTCCTGCCAGGGATTTCCTATATATGTGCTTAATATTTTTAACTTACCTGCTATATTTCCCTGCCAGGACTCGTCTCCGGTGATCTCTGTGCACCTCACAAAAGTGGAGAGTCTCCTGTTTCTGCTCTTTCTAATATTTTGTTTGCCTGGAATGTTATCCTGCCAGGGCTTATTTTACATATATATTGCATACACTCGTAATCTTGAAAGCTTTGTACTTTCCTTCCATTCCCTTTTGAAGAAATACCCGTTCACTCATGTACTTCATTAAGATGTACGTGGCCACCAATATTTATTTATTTATTTATTTTATTGTTTACATTTATTTGTATAGTGCACAAACAGCCCATGGGCATCGTGGCACTGTTACTTGCAGGGAACCTAGTTACAGGGAGGTACAATATACATTTTTTACATTTTACATATTTTACATTAGTGGCACATTAATGCAGTAAACTAGTTGCAGATACATTTGCAGGTTTATCAGGAGATGTGGAGAGGGACTGTAGTGTTGATCAGGTGAACAGTGTGGTTTTTATGGCTTTCCCCGGCTTCCCCGCTTCCCCTGGGTGGACTCATCGGCTTTGGCTGGTGTACTCTCCTTCTCTTGCTGAAAGCCAGCAGCGTTTGTTCGGCGTCTCCTCTTCGGTTGCCATATCTGCTTCTTGGCTTCTCTACATTCTGCAGTCCCTGCTTGGCTCTTCTGCTTCATATGTTCAGGCTCCGGGAAGGCGATGGCTGACTCCAAACATCTGCGAACACCGATAAGCCCTCTGTTGGCCTCTGGCGTTCCCATAGTCGCTTCTGGGCTCTTCTGCTTCGTGACATCAGGCTCTGGTAAGGCGAAGACTGCCTCCAAACACCTGGGAATGCCTGGGAGCTCTCTGTTGACTTCTGGCATTCCCGCAGCGTGTTACTTTTTGCAGTCAGCTTCCCTGTTTGCAGTTTCCGAGCGGGTCTGCTCCACAGCTCCCTTTCCAGCCTCATGGTCTCTCGAGAGGCAGCTTTATCTGTCCAACAGCTTTCCCTAGCATCTGCGCCAATGATTTAAATCTCCAAGTTCTTTGGTCGTTATGGGAATGGTAGTCCCTTCTTGAATTCTTATAGGTAAAGTCTGGAAAGTATGGGTAACTTTTCTTTAAAGGTAAATCAGTTGTAGATGACTTGTAGTTAGAAGCTGACAAGGTATTTTCCTTACATTTATAGGGTAAGTCAGATCGTGATGACTTACATACAGCCCTCATTAGAAGGTCTTGAGCAGCTTTCTTAAGCGTATGAGAGGAGGTATTACAGTTAGCCATTAAGGCTTTAGGCAGGGATGGGATATCCTCAAAAGAAGAAGGGGGATACCATGTCTCATCTGATGGCACCATGATATTCACCCAGAGGTTGTCTCCCCCATTGTGATCCTCCATCATATAGCTGCTCCTAGGTTCCGGATCAATTAGCGGCTGCCATCCCCTGGCCTAATGGGGACAGGTCATCGCCAGGAGAGAAGGGAACCCAGCCAATTTACCAAAAATAATTTAGAGTGGTACATCAATATATAAAGGGTAGTGGGGTTAAAATGAGTCGGGATGGTGTTGGGGTGGCATTTTAAGGGTAGAAAATCAGGAGGCTTTGGGGCAAGTATTTTGGTTGCGATGAAATGTACCATTCTGAATTTTCTGTCTGTAAAATCACATATAATTGAAAGAAGTGATGATACCATCAGATTCGTTACACAACCTAGAGACGTCCTCCTCAGAAATCTGAGATTTCTCCAATCTCAATGTGATTTCCTATGAGGATATCTATTGGTTGTCAGTGGTACTGAACCACTGCAATAACATAAGTTGTGAGGACCTCAGTACGTTGTAGTTCATTGGAGAGCTGTACTACCACTGACAAATGCTTTCTCCTGCTCACAACCTGTTTCTATTTATATTTCATATTTTGCCAGGTTCTTGTTTATTGGATTTTATTTTATTTCTTTGAGATGTGCAGTACTGAAAACACAGCGATGTACTCATCAGAAATCTCAATGTGATGAGGACATTTGTATGTTGTCAGTAGTACTGAACCTCTCCAATCTCAATCTGATTTCTTATGGGGACATCTCTATGTGGTACTGCACCTCTCCAATGAAATAAGTTGTAAGGACATCTGAATGTTGCAGTCCATTGAATAGGTGCAGTACCACTGATAATATACAGGTGTCATTGTAAGAAATCACATTGAGATCAAAATTACAGTATAGAACTATGACCAAAGCCTGCAATTATACATACAAACAACAGATGTCACTCCCCACTTGCGCCGTTTCTCCTTTCCCACTTTTGCTCTGCTTCATCACCCCTTGTGCTGCCCCTTCTGCCCTCTTGTGCTGTCCCTCCTCCCCCTTGTGCTGTTCCTCCCCATGTGCTGTCCGTCCTCCCCCTTGCACTGCCCCTCCTTTCCCTTGCTCTGTCCCTCTTTCTCACCCCCTGTGCTGTCGCACCTTCCCACTTGTGCTGTCACTCCTTCCCCCTTGCACTGTCACCCCTTTGCTCTTTCTCTGGTGCTCCTTCATCCTTGCACTATAGTTCCTTTCTCCCCTTGCACGGTCCCGCCTCCCTCTCTTGTGCTATCTCTCCTTCTTTCTTTGTGGTGTTCCTCCTCCCTGTCTCACACTGTCCCTCCTCCACTCTTACGCTGACACTCCTCACCCCCTTGTGCTGGCCATACTCGCCCAAGCACTGACCCTGCTTGTGCTTTCTATCCTCCCCATGCACTTTTCCTCCTCACTGCTTGTGCTGTCCCTTCTCTCCCTTGTGCTGTCCCTACAACTTGCGCTGTTGTGTCTTCCCCTTGCATTGTCCCTCTGCCATTGTGGTGCCCATCCTCTCCCCTGCACAGTCTCTCCTCTCCTCATGCTCTGTCACTCCTCCAAACCTCTTGCGCTGTTGCTCCTTCCTCCTTGCACTGTCCCTCCTCCTTCACTTGCGCTGTCTTTCCTTACACCCTTACACTGTCCCTCCTCCCACCCTTGCACGGTCCCTCCTCTCTCTCTTGCAATGACCCTCTTCCCTCTCTTTCATTGTCCCTTCTCTCTCCCTTGCATTGTCCATCCTCAGCCACTTTCCATGGCCCTCTCCCCCTTGTGCTGTCCCCCCTTGTGCTTTTCCTGATCCCCTTGCGCTGTCCTTCTCTCCTTTGTGCTGTCCATCCTTTCCCCTTGTACTGTCCCTCCTCTCACCTGTGCTTTCCCTCCTTCCACATTGAGCTGTCCTTCCTTCTCCCCTTGTGATGTCCTTCCTTCCCCTTTGCTCTGTTGCTCCTTCCTCCTTTGCACTGATGCATCTTCCCCCTTTGCCCGAGTTCCCCCCTTACACTGGCACTCCTCCCACCTTGTGCTGTCGCTCCTCCCCCCTTGCACGGTCACTCCATCCCCTTGCACTCTCACTTCTTCCCCCTCTAGTGATGTCACTCGGCCCACCTTTGCGCTGCTGCTCCATGCATCTTTGCGATGTTGATCAGCCCCCCCTTGTGCTGTTGCTTTACCCCCATTTGCCCTGTCACTCTTTTACCCCATTTGCGCTGTCACTCCTTCATTCAAATGTTGTACAATAGTCCTATGTAAGGTTGCTGGCGTACCTTTCATCTATTTGATTTCTATATTCATCCTTGTGATGCCATTTATTTCTTATTCTTCCTCCCACAGTGCTTCTTTAACACCCCGTAGTTGCCCTTCATTCCCTCCCATGCTGTAATTTCTCTCTCTCGGGGCGGTCATTCCTCATTCCTTTCATCCATGCTAAATGTAAAATGCTATAAACAACACAAATGTTAGAACTATTGGATTGGCCAATGCTTGTTTTACTGGGCATCTGTGTTACCACAGCATGATGTGGTATTACATGGCTAAACTGACATTTTGCTGCAGACAATTTCGACATGTTTTCATATTGTGCCATGGCATTTATAATGGCAAAGTCAACAGGAGTATGTTCTTAATTGGGAATACTGCCATATATTGCCAGAACCAGCATGGACAAGTTTTCTTAAGGTATTGTTACTGACATTATGCGTAAAGCAAACATGAATATGTTCATGTATGGGAATACTGGCATATACAAATGTATTGTGGGAAAAAGCATCATGAAAATATGTTGGAAAATGCTGCTGTACACTGCTGGTGACTTGCATCTATTTGATTTTTTCATGAGTTACACTACAAAACCAATTGCAAACTGTCTGGCTCTTCACCCTTGTTTTCACTTAAAGTGAGCTGTAAAATGCACCATTATTCAAAAAGATTTCTCAGTGGAAGAACCACCACGAACTTCCCCTTGATTGATTCAGGGTCCCTCCAAAGCTCGGTCACTCTTGCATATTTGTAGTAATTATTCACGCCCCTCCAATTAAAACATTCACCAGCCACCACTGAGTATAGCAGTGCCTTAATGGCACTTTCAAGTAGGAAAATGCAGGCATGCTGTTATTTCACAGCAGCACAGTGCCTGGGGAGAGTTGTCACGGACACCAAAATCGGCCTTTAGACAGGTCTGTGGCATGTGCAATATTGTAAAAGCAAAGCAAACTTGCCCTTTGCATTACTTCGCAATTCCATGAAAATACTGTTAGACTGTTAAACTTGCACAAATATCCACTGCGCTGAAATCATTGTGCTGGTTGCCAGTCATTTGGTCAAAAACAATTGGTCGACTGGACAACTGGTCGAATCAATTTGGTCGAAAACCAAATGGTCGAATTTTTTTTTTTTTTTATTTTTACCCCTTTTTTGGTTTTCCCAACCCCCTTTTTTTCTTTTTGTTTTTTTTCCCACACGAAAACCCACAAAACACATATATAAATAAAAAAAAAAAATATCGACCATTTGGTTTTCGACCAAATGGCGTCGACCAAATTGCAGTCGACCAGTTTGTAGTCGACCAAATGACTGGACACCCATTGTGCCCATGGCCAATTCAAATTGGAGTGAAGTTGGGCCATGGGCACTATGATTTCAGCGCACTGGGTATTTTTGCAAGTTTAAGCGTCCAACAGTATTTTAAAATCGCCATGAAGTTGGGCCAGTGTTCTTGATGTATAAACAAAATTCAAAGAATACAAATCGAACTGTCATCAATTACTCTGTAATGCCCCTTCCAAAGCTAGGTTTATGCTCAATAAATACCCACATGCAAAAAAATCAAATACAATGAATGCTGGGACTGGAGCAAGAGCTTTGATCATTCCGCCCTGAACTTTTGTTAATTACAGGAGTATATTGTTGACAAAATATAGACCATAGCAGAGGTCACTGCTGGACTGTTTTTGCATTCGCAGAATACATATATTTCACGAAACCGGCGCCACCTCCACACAGGGGGTCAGAGGTTACAAGCTTCTCTTCGCCCCTCTGTTTCCCTGTTGTGTAATCAGGGTTGGCTGCAGTCAACATCGTAGGTCGATAGGCAGGGAGAGGGAGGGAGGGAGGGAGAGGGAGGGGTTAAGTGTAGTGGTTTATCTTTCAGGTCCTGCATTGCCAACATCTTTGGAAGAGAAATAATGATGCACGTCCTTGGAAGACCAATAAAGATGAAAGGTCAACCAGGTCTTTCAAAATGCTGTAAATGTGATAGGGCCTTGGGTGCTGAAATTCCTGACCCTATCCCATATGCAATACTGTGAGGGATGTCAGAAAAATCACCCTTCTTTGTATTTGAAAATAATCTAAATATGTTTTGATTCAATCCAACTGCAAAGAATACGTTTGCGTTACAGAGCCTGTGAAAGGAAGTCGCTCCATAATTGAAATTAAAAAATGTTTTTTTATGCGTGTCACCGCAATCATTTTTGTGACTTTAAGTGCATAGGACACGTGAGTTTCCACGTGAACCCATGAATCAGTATCAAGAGTCTGGGTGCCATAAAAACCATGAACAATAATTAGACAAGGAGACTTAAGCATCTTTACATGATGGTTTTGAACTGGGGTGGGGAAAACGTTTAGTATAAGAAACCAATACTAGTAGTGAATATATATTAAAATGTGATAAGACCAATGCCGTAGAGTTATAGATTTATCAGAAAAGCGAACATCCCATTCTAAAATGAGTTTCAGATCATGGCCTTTAGTGTTAGTAGGAACACCTAGTGGGGGTGAAAATGTAATGCAGTTAAGAAGGCTAAAATATTGTGTGCTGCCAAATTATTGATTAAATCGACGTGACAGTTCAAATCCCTTGCAAACACGATGGAGCCAGGTGAGGGAAAGAGATCCTCACCCATAATTTGAAACTCAGCGGCGACAACTGCAGCACATTTTTGGTGGACAGCAGATACTTCCCGAGAGGAATGTTCTGAGTTACCTTGAACGTTCATTACTAATTGTTCAAAGGGAGGGAAGCTGAAGATAGGATATTCATGGGCATTAAAGTGTTGCTTTTATAATGCAACAATCCCTGTCCCCTACCCTATACTGTGGGCTCGCTAATTATTGAGAGGCTCGCTGAAAAGTCACGGAGGAGTGCAATAGAACATCCTTCAACTGGGTTGCAATCACTAGCAGATTAGTGATTCATCTAATTATTAATCATATACATTCTGAGTGTGCTAAAATCAAAATACATTGAACGTTGAGTAACCCACAGCCGGGAAAGAGGTTTTTCCCACCTGAGGTCGCAGCAGGCAAGGAATCAGTAAGCTTGATAAATGTTTTCAGACATGTGAAGACTTGGGCCTGTGCAGGGTAGTTTGTAGAGGCTGCAGTGGTGCTGTATCTGTCAGTGTGCAGAGATGCTGAGGTACACGTTTCTGTGCATTTTAACTTTCCTTCCTTTTCCTATCCTTGTTTCTGGCTCTGGGGACTCTGGCACCTTGGTCTGTCCTCAGCTTGCAATAATCCTGTCATGGATTCCCAACGGCACAGGCAGGTAGGCGAAAGGCAATTTGTTGTCAAATAGACAGAACATGGGAGTGCTCATTTGGAGGAATTGTCCTGGACTCAACCCTATCAAGGCCACTGCTTCTGTGTTTCGCAGTGAGATAGCAAGTTAATACATATATTTGAGGAGTCAATTTTAGAGAAGGATCTTGAGATAGATGTTGAATAAACTTGTCAATTCTTTACCACATTTCTCTATTGCACCATTCTGGATCGTTACAGCACTGGTATCCGTGACAGCAAGAAAGTCCACAGAAGGGAACTTCTTTGTAATGGCTTCCAGCGTTTGCCCTTTGTGGTCTTGTGGGATCTTAAGTGTTGAGATCGGAGTTGGTAAACACCATAGCGCTGCCACTGTAAAAACGGCATTGTGCTTGAGGCCCTTTTTTCTTGCTAGGCCTAACCATAAAAGGTAGAACAAAAAAGGTACTTAAGAAATATGAGCATCAGACTGCCATATATGAGAACAGTGGTTATGACTTTCTGCTGATGTTCCCGTCGTTCATATAAGAAAGCAAGTTTCTTTTATGCTGACACCTTTTGGCCAAAGGGGGTCGACTCTGTTCATATCAGTTGCTGAAATGATTGAAATTGACCCATGGTAATGCTCTAAAGGTGGCACTGTCATTTCATGCAGTAGTGTAATGGAATGTCTCAATATGTCCCCCACATCAACTGCAATTTATCCATCTTTCAGTTTGCAAATATCATCTGAGCTAAGACCAAGGTTAATCCTGAGGATACATGGGTTTGTCTCGATGGACCATGAGTTTGTCATCTGTGCATATATCTCTTTCTTCTAAATCCTGGTGTTGGTTCTTTTGAGCGACCAAACACATTATTTTACCTCTAAATTGGTGGCAGAGAAATATGTGGAACAGGAGGCTGTCAGAAGGCCACTTAAGGAAACGGCTGTTGCATTAGAAGTCATGGCTCTGGCGGTACGGGTCCTGCACTGGAATTTGAGGCATCAAAGGTTCTTATGTCTTTAATGGTGTTTCTCTCGTGTCTGTCAGTGCAGCAGGGGCGGTCTGTTGTCTCTAATGTCAATGTTGTGATACATCCTTATTTCTATTTCTTGACTCGTATGCAAATATAAATCTCTGGAGTGGGTGCAATAAAAGGGATTCAAGAGGTTTGAAATGTATTATCATCTGTCATTAGCAGTTCCTTTCCTGAAGGAAAGAAGGTCTTCTGTTTCTTTACCTCTAACATTGACTGGGCTTTGGAAGAGTCCTCAGGCATGTCTTCTAGGAAGTGCTCAGGTAATGTTGGTAACTCCTTGAATGGGGACAGATGAGATGACAATGTTATATAAGGCTCAATATCATCTGTGTTGTCTGGAGGATTGTGGACAAGGTGCTCATCACTGGGAGGGCCCGTTGATAGTGAAGGTGTTAATGATGGAAGCATCAGAGGTTGGCTGCTGGGAACACAGATTGATGCAGACTTGTATGTATTTGCCACTGACAGAATAATGTTTAGTTTAGCCAACAACATAATGGATTCTTTGGCACAGATTTAAGACATTGTCATGATAGTGTTTATCACCGTTAGTGGACCACCATTGATGAAACTGTAGAAGAATCACCTACTGACGAGATCATGGATGGGGCCTGATTAATTGTTTTAGTGTCTTTGATCACATGGCTTGTAAATCAAGACACATTTTTACACCACGAATAAGGCCAATGGCAGTGGTGATTTCATCAACTTCCTCTCTTCTCCTGCCACTCCATCTGCCACCCTTCTTGCCCCTTCTCCACCACCGATGGGTACACCACGTACCTTTACCTCCTCCCCAGAAGACCTTCAAAGGTGGCAGCCAGCTTCACCTAGCTACCCTGCTGTTAAACACTCCTCTGTTATCTGTCTCCTTGAAGACTTTGACCTTGATGTTCTCGCTCTCACTAAGCCGTGGTTCACTGCCAGCTCTGTCACTGCTTTTGGCACACTCCTCCCTCAGGGCTACAAGATCCTCTCTAAGTCCAGGCCTAGATCTTCCCTGAATAGGTCTGTGCTAATATCATTCCCACTCAGACCTACTCTTCCTTAGAATGCCTCGTCTGCAGACTTGGTCTCTTTCTATCCCTCTCGTTGAGTCTCACCACCATCTACAGGACCCCTGGTCCGGTCTCCCTCTTCCTCTCAGATGGTCTGACCTCTTCTCTTCTTGCCTCCACCTCCAAGCTTCTCCTCCTCGGACACTGCAATGAAGAAGATCAACGGAGGAATGCAGATCAAGGAACACAGGCTGGGCTCTAGTTGTTGCAAGCAAATACTTTAATATCTATTTTGACTCTCCTGATTCAGCCACTGGACTCTTCCGCAGACTCTGAGACTTTCTTTCCCTCACTATACATCCCTCCGGTCCGACGCTCTCAGCCGGACATACCTTGGATGCTCTCACCTCAGCAGACATCCCTATCACAAATCCTCTCACCAAACCTCTCTTCTGGTTTGGCCATGCTCCCCTGTCCTCTCACCTGGATCTCTCAGGTCCCCCGGCAAAGCGTCTGCCTGCAGTGCCAGTCTCCTTCTCTGTCATTCTACAGATGAAGCAAGTGTCAGTTGCAGCTTTTGCTGCCACTTTCATTCCCTCTCCCATTCATGCCACGGACTCCCCCACTGACTCTTCCTTGCTAATCTTCACCTCTCTATCACCAACACTCTGGACATACTTGCCCCTGTTATGAGAATCCACATGAAGCCTGCCGCCAAGCACAACACCTGGTATGACTCCGACATATCCTCTCTGAAACGCAAGTGCAGAGGTGCTGAGCGGAAGAGACGGGAATCAGGCACATCCTCTTTCAGACTGGCCTGTTGCGTACTCCAAAGGCAATACAGACTCTCCATCCACTCAATGAAGAGAGCCCATATTCAAGCCTGCATCTCTGTGGCCACTAACAAAACAGGCGAACTGTTTCAATTCTGCTGCAGTTTCTTCACTGCCTTCCTTGACCCTCTGTACTTCACTGGCCTTGCACTTCTTAACCAAAACGCAGGGCATCCTGTCCTCACTCTCCTCTACTTCTCTCCCCTCTCCCCAGGTCTCAGGCCTCCCTTGGCCCTCCCTCCCCTCCTACTCTCCTCTTTATTGCCCACAGCAACGGAAGAGGTCTCTAGACAAGTTCTCTCTATGAAAGTCTCCTCCAAACAGGTGCTCTCCTGTTCCTCCAAAACTATCAAGGACAACATTGCCTCCCTTGTGCCAGCCTTGGTCAATCTCTGTAATCACTCCTTTGCCACTGGATCCTTCCTGCTACCCCGCAAGCACTCCCTTGTGCATCCTCTCCTCAAAAAGCCCTCTGCAGACCCCTCCTACCCAGCTAACTACCGTCCTATCTCCATTACTCACTTTCTGGGCAAACTCCAGGAGAAGCTGGTCATCTCTCAACTAATCCAACACACTGAATCTGTTGGCTGTCTCCACAACCACAGGCATGGCAACTGCTCTACTGAATACCCGTGAAGAATTTCTCTCAAATCTTGACTCCAACTCTCCATCCATTCTTATCCTTCTGGATCTTTCCTCTGCCTTCAACACAGTCAATCATGCCACCCTGACAAATCAGCTCTGTGACACCCTTGGCATTGTGGGCCTGGAACTGGGCTTGTTGACCTCATTCATCTCCGAATGACCTTCCAAGGTTCAACTGGGCCCTTTTCTCTCCACTATCACTCTCCGATGTGGCGTCCCTCAAGGCTCGATCCTCTCGCTGTACCTTTTCAATATCTACCATGCCCCTCTGGCCCACCTGATCTCCTACTTCTCTCCTCACTTCCAGTGTTATGCAGACAACACACAGCTCTCTTTCAAGCTTCCCTCTACAGCCGCCTCTTCTTCCTCTCTCATCCCTGACTGTCTGACTGCTTTTCAGGCATGGTGTGCTGCCAATGATCTCCGCCTTAATGCCAGTAAGACTGAGATCCTTCTCATTGGGACCCCAGGGTCCCCCTTCCCTCCTACCCTCTGGCCGCCCTCTATGGGCCCCCCTGCCCTCAACCTCTTGTGAGGCAAAAAACCTTGGTGTCATCTTTGACTCCTCTCTCTTATTCTCTCCTCACATCATGGACCTTGCCAAGAAGGCGCACTATCAGCTACTCCTCCTCAGAGGCATTCTCCCTTTCCTCACCTTCCTCCAGAAACTCAATGTCTCCAGAGCTCTGGTCATCTCTAGGCTGGACTACTGCAACAACCTCTTCCTCAACCTTCCTTTATCTTCCCTTCGCCCCTTCAACTAATGCAGAATAGGAATACTAGACTTATCCTTGGCCTCACGCCCAGGCTCCGCATCTCTCCAGCCCTAAAATCTCTCCCCTGGCTCCTGGTTTCTGCTAGGATCAAGTTCAAGACCCTCTGCATCATCCACAAGGCTTTCTGGGGCCTGGGACTCCGCTACATTCAACTACCTCCCTGCTAGAGCCCTTCTGTCTTCTATCTCCACTCTCTGCAGATCAAACGCTTCTCTTTGCAGAGAGTGGGGGCAGATCTCTCTCCTCCGCAGTAGCCTCCCCCTGGAATGGTCTCCCTGTCCCATTCAGGCTTGAGCTGGATCTCCTTAAATTCCGGAACCTCCTTTTCTCTTCTTCCTTCTATCTCCCCTACCCTGCTAACACCCCCGTCTGCCGCAGTGACTGTCTGGTTCCCTCTGGATTCTACAGGGCACCAGGCTCCCCCTCACCCAGTCCATCCCCCTCCTCGCACTTAGCATGTGGACCCTCGCCCTATGCATACCCATGCAATCCCTGGCACTTGCCCTCCCTTTAGCACTCGCCTAAACCCATTGGCTGCCTCTCCGTCCTACACCCCCCTTTCTGTTGCACTCTCTCCTCTTTACCCCACACTTCCCTTCCCATCTTAGCAATTAGCATTTCGCCCTATCGCCACTCCACCCCCTCTGCCTCGCACTTCTTGTTACTGCAATTGCACGATCCGAATGTCACAAGGCCTAGTAAGACCGTTATTGTTATCTTTCCCCCTTGTAAATAAATAAAATACAGTGGATGGCTTTTCTCCTTTATATTTTGACTTTGAATTGGACAAATACAGAAGTACCTTTAGAACTCCTTTGGAGTTGAGAGGCGCTAGGGGTGGAATGTTAGGTATTGGTTATGGGTTCTGGTTAGTGTATTATAACCTCTTCACTTCAGGCCTATTCTCTAAAAGATATCCTTTGTTTAGTACCTTCACCTCAAAAGCTGTTTGTGGAAACTCATCATGAGAGGAATGTATAAAGAATATTCATTGCCAACTGCTTTTTTTTATACATATGTACGTCTTCAAACAACATGTCCAGAAATTCAAGAGAGATATTGGGCCTGATTTACAACAGTGTTTTACAATAGCGCAATCCCATTGAAAAACGGTTTGTAAATCAGGCTCATTTTGGGTCATTACGACCTTGCCGGCATCCTGGTGGCAAATCTGTCAGGACAACGGCAAATGGTAACACCAGTTCCAGAACTCTTTTTCGCAGAATTACTGCAGGATACAGAGTGCTTGGGTGACGGTGTAAATCCCCATTCATGGAGTCCCATAGGACTCCATGTGGTGATTTGCCTGTATTGCTGCCAGTAATACAGGCTATTTTTGCTGGTAGGGTGTAGGAATTACCTCCATCTACTAGCTGGAGGTAATTCCTCCATCTCACTTTCAAACTTGTACTTTGACGGTGCGCAAACGTGCCGGTATACGGAAATACTGGCACGTTATTTCCACACCAGCAGAGTTGGAATGAGGCCCATTGTCTCTTTCAAACACAGGTATTTCACTGAGAAAGCTCTTCATTGCCCGGTACAGGTGCCTTTTTTTTAACTGGAAAACACTTACAGATCAGGGTAAAGTTTTCTCCACAAAGACAGGGGATTCTTGTTGAGATTATTCTTTTGAGACCCAACTGTGATCAAACGGGTTGTTGAAAGCAGTGGAATGATATATATTGCCAAGTGGTAGGGAATGTTTTGAAGTTTAGGGAATAGTTGTTGGTTAGGAGGTGGCTCTTCTCAGGACATTCCGCTCGCTCTTATATCCAGCTCACAATGCAGAGTCAGTTTGCAAAGCGTACATGTTGTTGACATAGCTCTAGAAATAGAATGTGG
Organism: Ambystoma mexicanum; assembly: GCF_040938575.1. Taxonomy (NCBI): domain Eukaryota; kingdom Metazoa; phylum Chordata; class Amphibia; order Caudata; family Ambystomatidae; genus Ambystoma; species Ambystoma mexicanum. The sequence continues at coordinate 1,040,965,604 of NC_090922.1, read as the reverse complement.
AAGCAGAATTCCATTGTACTTCCAATACAACATCACTCTTCCAGCCACAGCCACGTTCATATCAAAACCAGTCGCTTTATAAGGCGTAGCATAACACGGATCAGCAAGGCCATCTCCATCCCCATAGCAACAACAGTGGAAAACCGACAGACATAACCTGACACCCCAGGCGGCGCTGGACGTTAACGCGGCACCCCGGGCCCGCAAACTGGAACCACAGACCACTATCCACACAACTCAGTCATCCACCGACTACAGACATGCTAGGCTGTTGCTAATGTTGCTACTACAAATGCCCCAATGAGAAACATGGCCACGCTGCACTAGGTGGAGGCCGGCTGTGACTGCGGCACCTCCACGTTGGGACACCAGAATTCCTCTAAATCCCTCTACACAAACACCAAAATGTAAGAGTTTCTTCCATTACACAAACCTGGTATTAGCATACCTTATCCTCTGGACTCACTTCTCTCAGTTCACCTATGAGACCTTGTATCTAGCCCATCTAATGCGCCTCTAGGTATGAGCACTGCCAGAAAATGACAAATAAAGATAAGCGGGGAGCCTAGTATTCGCATCTAGAACATAAGACAATCAATCAATCATGCCTCGAAGATGATATGATAGGTTATTTATAACGTGCTTAATACTCAGAGGTTTCTAAATGCAGACCCGGGGATCGAACCTGTGTTGCTCTGTGTCGTCTTGCTTCCAAGGTGAGCACGTTGCCGCTGAGCTATCGTCCCGAGATGCAATAGGATAGCTTGTCCATGACGCTTGGAAGGCCTATTACGGAGAACCGGCTAGTGGGCCTAGAAGATCCCCTCTCACGGACCACAACGCCAACAACAAAGCTGCATCCGAGCCTCAAGGTACATATAAATGCACCACTTCAGTGGACATCGCCACAGGCATGGCTACCCGCACTCATGCACCAGAATGCAGCAACGACCAATGACAAATTCAGTCTATCTGGGCACATAGCATTCACCGACTTGCACCAGACTAAGCCTCAACACCTCAACCATTAGAATACAGTGAAAAACCTGTGACAAAATTCGGTCCAGCAGGACATATAACGAGTCTCTTGCACTTACAAACTCTCCTGACCTCCCTCAGCACCCGACCACATGCCTGATATCTAAGGTTGCCTACAGGAGCCCGGCCAGCCCACCTAATTCCTTATCTTGGCCAAAATGCACAGACGCATTCTAAACCTCTATGAGAATTTTCCCGTACTCTGTTCTGTGGTCCACAAGGGTGTTCCCACCACAAGCAGTCTGAGACTATAGTAATGGTAAAAGGCGCTAAATAATTGACGACAACAATTACAATATGAAGGCTTGGCTTACAATATTACTGACACTATTCCTGTCTTAGGTGTGCTCAGTTGCAAGTTTTTGTTGTTCTATTCCTTCTACAAATGAATTGAGCAACATGAAAATCTGTTTATTTGATCACGAGGTAATGATTGTTGGGATAAATAGCATAGGTATGAGAATGATACTTCACACCTTGAAGAACATGACTATCCCAAATAACTAGAGTCCGCTGTTGTACAAGACGTCTTTTTTCAATGTTTACAATGAGGTAACCGTGGGGACTGCATAACCTCATAATGCCCACCTGCTGAACTTAGATGAAAATGAGATTCACCTCCTGAACAATGCAAAGCGGCAATGTCTATTAACAGGCTTTCTTAACAAGAATAACCAGGCTAATACATTTGGTGTTATACAAATATACCTACCTGACTAAATCTGTTTGGGAAAATATATAAAGGGTCATTAGGACATATCTACAAGATGTTTAAAGCAAAATGCATCCCATACAAAGAACAAAATATTAGTTTGCACCTGAAATGGAAGTTGTTTTTGCAGCCTGCTGTGCACTAGCATCTTCTTCCTAAGAGTAAACTCCAGAGTAATGCCCGCAATTTCAATCTTTGTTTCGCACGAAGCATTGGATAAGAAAAATGGGTGCTTGCCAAGGCAACTGGACCTTGAAAGGACCCTTACCTCAGATCCCTGAAAATAATCCCTGGAGTAGCCTGACTGCTACTTGCACTAATGGTTGGACTATTCTAGTGGGTTTCCCAACACAGTGAGCATATGACTGTCATATGATGCATATCTAAAACCTACTTAACAAGTTGTTTAGACAATCTCCCATTAGCCATTGAAGTTGGGAAATGGACCATGTTTACTCTTACTGTGTGCATTCATAACTATTATGGGGGCAGCAGCTAGAAACCCAGATCTACTTCTTCTTTGTATACTGGGTAAAACAAATATAGGTGATGTGGCGTACACCTCTGTCAAAAAGATTATATGGTAAGGAAGACGTATACTCCTATCTTCCTAGCAAAATCCACTTTTTGGTAAAGTCCCTTTTTTGCCCTTTTGTCATTAAATCGGGAGAGCTTCGAGCCAAAGGAGGAAACAAATAGTTTGAGGTTGCAATTATATTTTAGCCCCAGTGGAAGTATTGCGTGTAGGTGTTACTTCGAGATATGCTTGGGCATAGGATATATGTTGTGTTATGTTATTTTGCATTTGTATAGAGCCTTATGTACCATTGGCATAGTCTGAAGGCGCTGGTAGGTTGAACGCCCTTGGGAACCGCAATTCGAGTCAGTTGAGAGAGAGAGAGCGCGCCGTAGAGTGCGTGGGCGCACCAGGTATGTGTGCAGCCAGTGTGGTTGTTGCATGAAAGCTGCTTCTTAACGGTAGGTGTGGTGCAGAGGAGATCAATTGAATGTGTTCAGTCTGGAGGGTGGACATTCAGACTGAGTTCTGGCTGCGTTAGGCCTGAGGAGACGCCTAAGGTAGCGGGTGTGTGCTAGCTATCTGTTATATAGGATGATGAGGTGTTCGTGGGGTCATGTTAGTATGAGAACAGCTAGCCCGAATGTGTCATAGTACTGCTGTGTTCTAGTTGAATGATGGTGTATAGGAGAGAGTAAGCGTAGTAATGGGATATTGAGGTAATCAGTAAAGTGTATGCGCCCAGGTACACTCAGTGAATGTTGGGAATAACTACTAAATTCATTTCTACTACAGTGACGCTATTAGGTTATATTTCAAAGTTCAACTTTAACACAGTGACGCTATTGGGCACACTCAATGATGTTGGAGTACTGTCTAGATTCAACATTAGCCATATGTTTAGAGCCAATCTTTGTTAGATACATTTTTATTCTACATCGTCTTTGTTGTGATCTCAAAATCTAGTACAATGCACTATTTCACTTGTTCAGGGTCAATTAGGATGTTTAATGTTAAGAAATTATTATTTTTTCTAAGGTCATGTACTACACACAATTAATACTATGATGATGATGATTACTTTGTAAACTGACTTATGTATATAGCAATAGTTTTGCTCTGTTCTATAACTTGGACTGTGGCCACTACTGTCCAATCCAGCCCATCGGAGCAGGTATTATTGCACCCTGGGATTTTGCTGATAGCAATCTTTTTGTTTGAATAAACAGATCATGTGCTCGCTGCATCCCATTCAGTCAAACAAATACTCACCTAAAATGGCCACCCTTGAAATGGAAAAAAGGGCTCAGTGTGGAGTCGTTCTTCCATTCCCATGGTGGCCTGGGATACGGGAGCAGCATCAGAGGTGGGGACTCTGCCAGAGGAATAAGGTAGCTGGGTGGGTTGGTGGGAAGGAAGGAGCTGGGACAGGAGGGAAGGGGAGGTGGGGTGAGAGGAAGATGGCAGGGCGGGCACTCGCAGCTTCTAGCTTGCTTGGAATGCGGGATTGGATCGTGGGATTCAGCCCGTGATCCGAGCAAACTGATTGGCTGCACCCATTGCCCCACCCCCGGGTGCTAATAAATGTTATATCTCTGAAAAGCATGGGGCTATTGTGCTGGCAGATGTGTTGATTCTGTGCTTTTACAGTTCATTCACCTGCAGGATTCAGTGCTCATGATAAAGCCATTAGAGTGCAAAAGGACAGAATGTGAGTACAGTGCATTGTGTTTTTTATAACAAAATGTGCCAAAATGGTCTGAAGGTGAAAATATCACCAATGAACGTCACCAATTTGATTTGCTTTTTTTTTTAAATTGCCCCTCCCTCCCACTCACCACTCCATCTATACTACTCTACTGCTGGCAAAGTCACCTATACCAGGATGAGAGAGGACTATTGTCAAAATGGGGGTCATTACGAGTTTGGAGGTGACCATGGCGCTATTAGCGCCATGGCTGCCTCCAAACCCATACCGACTCCGCCCTGGTGAATGGAGGTATTACCGCCCCATTCCAAGGTTGGCGGGGGAGGTAATTCCCCATTCACCAGGGCCCTTCCCCATTCCCATTGAGCCCCCATAGGGCTCAATGGGAATGGGGAAGGGGGTAATAACGGTACCGCAAATTGCGGTACCGTTATTACCTCCAAAGTCCCTTTGCGAGTCCCGTCCTTAACGCCTGGTAAAACCAGGCATTAAGGCAGGACCCACAAAGGGACCTCGTAATAGGGCAGTAAGGGATTACCGTTACCGGTGCCCTTACTGGTACCGGTAATCCCTTACGGCCCGGGTAGCAATGACCCCCAATGTCGTCTTGTTAAATTAGCTTCCTGGAACAGTGTGCCATACAATACACCTCCTTGCATGCAAATCAAATATTGCCTTGAAACTGTAAAGAAAATGTTGAATTAATAGATTATTCACAAACTCCTACTTGAAAATACGCAAATATAATCCGTACATTTTCATTTTTACCTCAAGCCCCTTTAATATTCCAGCACATATATTTGTTCCCCCAGCAGGTGTTTTCGGAAGATATGAAACCAAATCCCTTCTTGATTTTTCATGGATTATCTGACGTAAGGGAGACGCCTCGCTTGCGTATGAATGAAACGTGACGATGCCGACGAAGGAACCACTTTCAATGATCTGAAGTATGAACAACTCGGATGCTTGATACTGCCTGGTGATGCGATCAGACTGCAAAAGACAAAGCACAGTAATGGCGTCAAAGATAAACTGCTACATTTCTGAATACTACACAAAGATACAAACAAATATCTATATTTATGGCTCAGTCGAAGGTTGTGTGTATCTGGACGTTTGTGTGATGCAAAACAGGGTTGATAGCTCAAGCTTAACATGCTCGTCTAGGGAACAGGAAGATGCCATGCATCATGAGTTCAATACCTGGTTGGACCAACTCAGCCCCCTTATTCCTACACCACCCATGTGGTAAACTGTGTATATCACTGTGAGTACTAATGATGGTAATAAATAACATGAATTACCAAGCACTCTCAACCAAAAAGTGACAGAACAAACCTCTGCGGTTGAATGTTCATATGGGCAAAATTGATCAGCGACTAAGTCAAATAGCTATGTGGCTTTTACTGCGCCTAGTTGCCTTCTTCTAGTGCATTTTACAACAAAAATATGGCTCCACAACAATGTCAAACCATGGCCTGTATTAAATAAGCATTTTTGGCTCATGCAAAATGTGTGGCTGGTGGCATCTGCATTGCATGTACTTTAGGTTTGACCACTCTTTATTTTTGTAGAGGTTAGGGCAATATATCTCTTTGGGATTGTAGTTTTTTGTATCTCAATATAATAAAAAGCATTCAAGTGTCATCATACAAATTACAATGCAAAGACTGGCTCAAGGTGCAATGCATGACATGTGTCATTTTGCAGAAAGGCAAATTATGGTGCACACCCAGTGCTACATTAAACAACTCAAACATAACAACATTATCAGCAGACAAAAAAAAGAAATAACACTGCACTTTGTGCTACATGTATGTACTGAAACATAACAATGGCAATACAAGTGCCAAAAAACAGGGAACAAATTGTTGAACACAATAAAAAAAATCAAATCAGATCCAAAAGGAGTCCTTATTAAAAAAGCACAATGTATGTGGACAAAACGTAACCTTTACGAACATTAGAACGTTCCAACATAACTGTGTCATAAGGAATGGTCACATAGCAAAAGTAAAGAATAAACAGAATGAGGAGAGAGCAAAAAGAAACCATAGTAAACGGCATCAAATGTACCAGTTGAACTGGGAAGACTAAGTACAAAAAGGAGATTGATATGTACAATTATCCATGTCTTCCATATCATCCAACAGCAGGGTCCTGCAAGGCAAGAATGGGTAACAGATGACATGGGGGTCCGACAATGACCCTCAGGTGAAGTTTCATAGTTGAGGGACATGTAGAAATGTGGCTTCGGCTAGATGACATGAGCCACCAAAGGTAAGGGGAGTAGCAGTGATGTCTCATCACAGCAGCCTGTAAGCATGGGAGAGGCTGTCATGCAAATATGCGACACATTCCAGAAGCTGGTGCCAAGCAGGACCCTGCATGGATAATTAATGCAGCAGAGCAGCTTTCTGTAGGCCGCACCAACCAATCACTGGGTCGCAGACTCACTCTAGGTCTTGGTCAATTCATTGGAGGATAATTAGCTGTGGGACTGGAAATGCAGAACGTGGTAATTTCACGGTGGGCTCGTCCACCATGGGCATCTTTTTCTGCTCTTCTCGCCCTCTCTCACATCCACACTACTCCCTTCCTCCCATCTCTCGCCCCCCTACATCCATTTGAAGAAGAACATATGTTATAAAGTTAACAGTATGATATTCCTAATGCCAAACACATCGTTTATGTCCGTATTTTGTTATATTTAACTACTTTAAAATCGTTTTGTAGGGACAAATGAGCTTTACAATCCGCCACTTGAACGGATGATTCCATATTTTCCTAGCTGAAGAATCCCCCACCCCGCCACCCTGCTAAGAGGAGATGGTCCTACTCGAAACACTCACACAAATAGTGTAATATGGGGCCAATTTGAAAAAAACATTTCCAGGGCCACATTTGTTTCCCAGTCGACCATGAGTGCAGCTATGTTGACAGAACCAACATAGCAAGCCACACAATACAGCTGCGGATTCCACTTCTGCGTCCCACTGTCCTAGCAACATGCCACAAGGCCTGCTGGAGCATTAAAATCCAGCTTCAAAGTGTATGCCATGTAGCGGAACGGCATGCACAACTCTGAATACTACTGTCACTAGTCCAACAAGATGTCCTGCTATGGCCATCTTCTGATCCATTTTGCATTCATTTTAGCTACATCAAGATGTTTGATTTGTTGTGAGGTTTGCCTTGTACAATATGGTACTCTAACCTTTCCTCTTTAATCGGGAACAGTTAAACTTACTATTTAGTCCCTTGAAATGGTATCTATCCAATTCTCTTAGGCTTCGAAAACAGCCAAGATCTTTCCTTTGACATTTCTAAAGAAGTGCTGATAAAGAGAGCAGGTTTGACTTTGTGGTAATAGATAATAGCTTAAATTGAGAACAAAAAGATGTGCCTTTTCCCTTTGTTCGTATGTGAGTATGAATGACTGGTATTTGCGAAGAGAAATATTATTAAACCTGAGGTGTCTAGGACACAGAAGAAATAGGATCATATCTTGCTTGCTGGATCAACTGCCAAACACATGGCAAGTCATATGTTTTTCAAGGCATGTTATTCTTGTCTGGATGAGAAAAGGCACACACGGCTATAGTTCCTATAGAAATGTATCTGCAACTAAAAGTGTGTTCCTCTCTCTGAACAATGTAAGCAAAAGGTGTAGGAAGAGATAAACTATAGTATAGCAGGCTTCTCCTGTCCATTGGAGATACTCTTCTGTCTCTGGACCTGTGATCAAAACACAATATCAAGGTTATTATGGCCAACTATCTTCTTGAATTTTAAACACAGTCTCAGAGATGTAGGGCCCTACCCACTTCTTGATGCTCGCAACACATTCTCAAGGATATTGAGCCAGCTCTCTCTCTTGATACTTCTTGGTACTTCCAGAAAAACAGATAGTCTCACCCTCTCTATGGCTTGCCTTCTCATTCCTGCTCAATCTGAGGACTCTCAGCTCTCTATGTCTTCCCAAGTATCTTAGCTCTCTCAAGTCTCTTGGGCCTCTCAGAGCTTTTGGGCCTCTCACCTCTCTTAACTTCTCTAGCCTGCAGTGACTCACTTTCAATTTGCGATATCTTACCCCTCCGGTGCTTCCTTCTGCCTGTGCTCGCTCTAACATGATGAGGTCTTGGTTTCCTTTATACAGTACTTTATCCACTAAGAACAACGAGAGGCATTATATATCCTTTACAAAATATTGTGTGAGCAGATTGTATTGGCCTGGTCTCATGCTGCCAAGGATTTAAATGGCCAAGTGGACATTTAAGGGTAGGGTGGAAGTTCAGCCCCCTGTACACAAGTCCACATTCACTCTCCACAGGGCTTTGGCAGCATTGGTGACTCCTGCCGACAGTACTGTGTTCCAATACTCACACAGCTATAGCTTTTTCATATGAAGCCTGGGCTCGGTGTGGTGACAGTGGGCATATGGTGGTATCGCCTAAGCATTCCTGTTATTGTCTTCTCTGAAAGGGCTGTGGGTTCAATGTCGTGATCTGCAAGTCGTGATCTGCAAGTAGACCACTGCTCTGGCCGTGAACTCTGATAGGCCAGCTTCCCTGCTCTCTACAGTCCCCATTGCCTATTATGATGGGGACAGTGCACTGTCTTCATCACACTTGCCAATGGTTGTGCCAGTAAACATATGATGCCAAAGGGTTTTACATCTGTTGAGAACATGTTTAATATAAGATCAAAGGTACATATGAAAATTAGGTAGTGAGTCTTTGGTTGCACCGGGCAGAGAATAAACCAGGCTGCTAGGAATAGTGGTGCTTATCTGCCATGAATTCCTATCTAGCATTGAATCTGTGTCCATTATTTGCCACTTTTGTGCCAATAACAATGCTCAGGAAGGCAGTCAGAATCAATCATCTTGCTTATGCACTCAGATATTGTTTCCCAATTCAAAGTAAAACAACATCTCAGCACTCACACCTCCAAATGTCAAAAAGAAGGGTGAGGTGTGCAAAGTAGGGTGAGAGCGTAGCAGCAGTTATACTTCAAATCCTGTTCCAGCATCATTCTGCAACTCATCTTTCACTTCAAACAGTCGGGATAGTCTCTCTGCTGCATGTCATATCTGCAATCCCAGCCACTAGTGCGAATCCATCACTCAGGACAGCATATTGGAGATGACGCTGGAGGTGGCAATGCATCAAAGATGAGGCGGTTGAGTTGAGGACACTGTGGCAAAGCTGCATAATTACTTTGCTTGCAACAGGTCAGAGGTAGTTCAATTGACCCTGATGGGGTAGCCTTGCTATGTTCATTGAGACTTGGAACAGTGAGCAGAGTTTCCTAGAGCTCAGGTATAGAGCAGGGTGTTACAGCTCTGGTTCACATCACAAGTGTAATGTGCAGGGACACCATATTGCCAGAAAGTGACCATAGTAGTGTTTCCACACCCTTAATGTGCTACAGGTCCCATGGATAATAAAGGCAGCTCCTGAAGCACTAGGCTTCTTTCATCTGATGGTGTGATTCCATCTAGATTCCAGTGTGAGCTTGGCCTTCCTCTGCTGCTTTCCTCATTAGTTAAGGTGGACCATCCTGCCAGGTATTGCTGGAACCTCTCATTCAACACATTAAGCTTCACTGCAGTATCTCATGCAGCTCCAGGGACTTGCTACCTGACTGTGTCTTGGGTGTTAAAAGCTTTATAGATCTTGAAAGAGGACATTATCATTCAGGATAATTTATTTTTCCCAACATATGGCTTGCAGCATCATCTGGGACTATAATTTGGGGTGGGTATTGGATTCAGGGAATAAGCTTTGGGTTGTGAGACCAGGATTCAGTTATTCCCCCAAAAAATAATAAAAGGAAAGTTGAAGTGCACAAACCGGGTTTATGTGAGTCTATAGTGGCTTATGGACCGGGCTTGGTGCCTGTAGCCACTAAATTGAGTCTGACCCAATTCTCTACAGTTCCTCTGGGCCTGGATTTGGGGCCAAGGGGTATGAGCCAGTTATTCGCCAGATCTGTGTTGGCCCATGGTCACATGCTTTGAACCAAAGTCCTGTCTTGGCTTGGACTGTGTTTTCCCATGGACTAAAGGGGGGACCCTTCCCAATTCGAAGTAGTAGCCATTAGTATGGTTGAAGGCCATACTCAGTGGAAAAATTAATATGAAATAAGTAGCAGAATGAAGAAACATTCAACGCGCAAATCTTATGTATTTGGATGGGCTAAATTAGTCCAATATAAGTCCACAATGAGTATGTTTTCTGTAACACATCTTGTAGTTTATTTCACTATTAGAGAAGTCAGCCGACACGTGTTTCGACCCACTGGGTCGTTGTCAAGGCAATGGTCCTGAGTAAATGGCAAAGTTGTCTTAGTGGTAAGAGGGTAGTCTACCCTGTGGATTCAATAAAAGGCTCAGTATTATGTCTTAATACGGTCGATGTCATCAAAGGAGTCTGTATAAAGAGGATAATCCAATGGGTCAGTGGCAGGGGCTTGATCCCCAATGCAGCAATCGATATGGCTGGATTCTGTGACATCCACCGTGTCGGCTGACTTCTCTAATAGTGAAATAAACAAGATGTGTTACAGACAACAGACTCAATGTGGACTTATATTGGACTAATTTAGCCCATCCAAATACATAAGATTTGCGCGTTGAATGTTTCTTTATTCTGCTACTTATTTCCTGATGTTTGGCACTCAATAGGGGGTACCACACGAAGAGTTCCAACGCAACATTTCTGATCATCTGCATAATTTTAGCAATCATACTCTAGTGGCGGTGCTAACTAGCGCACTATCTACTACAACGACCCCAGGGCATACTTGAAAAATGTATATGTCCTGAATTCCCACAGGAAATCATTGAATGCTCTACCCACTCCAACAGTAAAGCTGTTTTAAGCGTCTTGGGGAATCCAGGGTAGGACCAGTGGCCCTGCTTCAGTGAAAATTGATCTATATTAGAACACCACATTTATTTGGTCTAATGTAAAATGGTTGACTTTTCTTTATCGAATTGATTACAGCAAAATGGTGGGGAGACCCTGCACACCACCTCACTGCCCCCGCTCTTTCTGTATACATAACCCCAAACCACCATCTACCATGTTGTGGTAAAAAAGGCAGTACAAATTCAGTAAAAAATAATTCGACCAATTTACTTTTGACAAAAGTGGTGAGTACCATGAAAGTAGACAAGGGGAATGCAAAGTGGGACCACAGTGTAGCACAGATTATGATGCCACGAATGCCGATGCATACACCATGCATGTAGAGTGTCTTCCAACAGGAATTTGAGCAATAAAACAGATATAAAGTAAAAGAGGGGCTCCCTAATATGGCGGCTAGTCTCATTCTGATTGTTTTGTGAGGAATGTCCATTGACAAATCAAACACATGATTAATCACATGCACAGGCATCATTAGCAGTGCATGGTGGTGGCCAAGTTATGGTTGTGAATCTATCGTTGCATTGCATGCCTGTGACACTGCCTAATGGCTACTACTTTGAGTTTTGCAGGACTCTGCCCCTCAGCCCTGCCTCAGGCACCCTCATCCTCCCAGATCCAATGGGTAAGCTTTCTGGCTGTGCCTTGTGGCTATTTTGAAGAGGCAGGTAAAATAGCTTTGAGCATGTTCTGTGACCATGGCAAGTGGGTCTTTTACCCAGGTTATGGCCATGGTGAGTTCCTGTGTGCTCACAATTTGGGCAAAGTGGTCACAGCTCCTGGCTCATCCCAGGCCCTGTGGTCACTTCGGGGGCATGGTGTGGCCCAGCGAAAGGCGAAGAGGACCTAAGCCACAACAACAGACTATGTTCACTTACAGTGCTCTTTACTCAATTGTGTTTTGCTAGGGATCATTGCAGGGTTATTTGAATTGCTTTTGTTGCCTTTGTTTGCTATAGGGGGACTACATTTCCCAGCCTGCCTGCTTTTGGTACCTAAACAGGTACATAAGTGGCAGTGCGTGCAGCCACTATCTATTAGACCAGAATCGCCTGCCACTTTACTTAGCAGGTTCCCTGTGTCTGCAGTGCTCTTAACTCAGTTGTGTTTGCTAGGGATTACTGTGGGGTTATTTGAATTGCTTTTACTGGTGCTGTTTTCTATAGGGGCACTCCATTTTCCAGCCTGCCTAACATTGTTTTTAGCATCTAAATAGGCGCATGAATGCTGGTGCGTGAAGCCGGTTTGGGCTGGTTCGCGTCTGGGTCGGGGCATGTCTGGATCCTCCTGTACTCTCCTCTGCACTTCGATGCACGCTTCTCTGGCGCCACATAAGAGACACCTTAGTAGATCTGATATCCTCTCGTTATTTATCCATGGGATAGACTTGGCTAGAATGCGGGATAGGCAATCGTGATCCTCTTTGAAGAGTCTTATGAGCCCACCCCTCCCCCGATCATCTTAAATTGCACTTTAAATATAGATCAGAAAGTACCAATTGTCAAACAGGCCCATTGCTCTAAAGACGGTAGTTACACCAACACAAACCCGTTCCATTGACATCCTGTCAGTACATGGGCTCGTTCCATCTTTGCCTTTTAATGCAGGCGTTTCCCCTGTGCAAAATATAACTGAGGTTAGTGTGTCTGCCTTGGGATCCTCTGATCTGGAAAACCTTGAGATACAATCAACTTCCTCTATCTCCAATGAGTTCATGGCAATTAAACCCACATCTACGCTGTATGGCTTTATGCCTCTGTTTCACTCCATTCCTCTACCGCCCTGCATGGATACCTCAAACCCGTTCTCTTCCTCCTAGATGGCCTGATAAACCTCTAAGAGTCAGACCAACTACTACCTCGCAATGGCCCGCTTCTTAAAGTGTCACTGCTGATCACTCGTTCTCTGGTTTACCATGCAGCTGAGATAGCAGATTACCTGATGCAAACTGAACTTGACATTTTGGCAATCACAGAAACATGGCTTCATGATGCGGCTGCTCATGCAGGCACTCTTGCTACCCCCAATGGGTAAACAATTATAAGGGTTGAATGGGCAGGCTTGCTAGGTGGTGGGGAGGGCCTTAAATTCATTCGCAGAGTAGCGGCAGAGTAGCGGTCTCGGCTACTTTCTTCCCTTCTGCTTCCTGACTCCAGTCTGTTTCCTGTTTCTATAGTGTTGGGGAAGGAGTACTGCTTAAGAACCCCTTGGAGCCGTGGAGTAGTGGCAGAGTAGCAGTGTCGGCTACTTTCTTCCCTTCTGCTTCCGGACGCCAGTCTGTTTCCTGTTTCTATGGTGTTAGGGGAGGAGTAATGCTTAAGAACCCCTTCAAACCATGGAGCGGCCGCGATGTAGCGGCAGAGTAGCAGTCTAGGCTACCTTCTTCCCTTCTGCTTCTGACTCCAGTCTGTTTTCTGTTTCTATAGTATTGGGGGAGGAGTACTGCTTAAGAACCCCTTGAAGCCGCGAAGCGGCAGCAGAGTACCAGCAAAGTAGCAGTCTCGGATGTCTATGGCCGCTATGGATGCCAGAGACGCTGCTGCTCTCTGCCCTGCCATGGAGGAGGAAGGTCGGTGCCTCCGAATTTCGCGTATTTGACGTGACGAGAACCCGGACAAAACTGACAAAATGGAATTGGGTTGTGTCCTAAACCGCTCTCTCCCCCTGCCAAATCTGCAGACCCAGTCTGAGGGCGCTATCCCTCGTACACCGACTGCTGCCGCTACTTCACCTGCCAAGCCTGAGGCTAGACTTCTGGATGACGCAGACTTGCTGCACCTTTTCCTCCAACGTCCCAAAAACCACTTGCGGCTTGCGGACTGCCTCTCACTGTCCAAAACTGGAAGCTGCTCAAACGCCTCCACGGCCCTAAACACAATTGAAACAAACACCAAAAACAATAAAGTGCCCCACTGCAACTCCTCACCTAAAAGCAGTGTAGCCACTCCGTCTGTCAGAAGAGAGACGGAGTTAGCCGCCGCGGGTGAGGCGGGCGTGGCGGGGGCACGGTTAGCCCGGGATTAGGAGCTTGAGGAGGAGCCCAAAAACTCCACAGATCCTGTAGCAGGAGTCACCAATCGATCTTCAACCTGCTCGGTGACCTCAACAGGCCACCTGAAACCAGCGATAAGTGAGATGGTGTGCGAGATGGCCGGTGCTCCCCCACCGGATCGGTGAGTGCCAAACCGAGAGAGAGGCTTTTGGTGGAGCGGCAACCCTTCCCATAGTGGCGGAAGGTGAGAGTTCCTTGCAGCCTCCCTGCCTTGGAAAGTCTCACGTTGCCGTGCAAGCCCAAGTGCACACACAACCTCCAGGAATGAACTTGGAGCTAAACCTCGGCAGAGACGAGGTCTTCACTCCGGTGCAAAGAAGCTGCTTAAACAGCGCCCAAGAAGACTGATGCCTTTAGCAGCTGTTCAGATCACTTGCCTTCTAAAGACCCCAAAGAAAAAATCAAGGGGTCTTTAAAAAACAAGTTTCAGGTAAAAGGCTTCCGTCAAAAACAATCTGGGAAAGGTACAGACTCCGCCCACCTACAAACAAAGCATTCCGCAAAGAAAAAAGTGGACATGTCTGTTCTACAAACAAAAAGTGGAAAGCAGCATAGAAATTCCACTAAAAAGAAAGAAGACAAAGCTAAAGAACCAACGAACGTAGGCTCTGACAAGAATCTTTCTGTAAACCTCCTAAAGGACTTCTTTAACAAACAGTGTAAAAGAAAGTTCAACAAAATAACAGAAATTTCAGACACTGAACTGTTAGAAGCCGTTCAAGATCCACAGGCTTCTACAAAATCTCGGAAAACTGATGGCAACACAACTTCTGCACCAATAGACTCATTGGAAGCCAGATGGTACTTTGGAAAGTCCCCCAGGATACCAACTAAAAATGGGGCGACAGTAACGGAAAGCCCCGCAGATGACAGTGCTAAACAACGCAGAGCAGGGACAACCCCACAGAGTAAAACATTCTCTCAGACCCAAATACATCAGCATGATAAAAGCTTTTTTAGTCTAGAAGATCCTAAAAGCCTGTCACAAACAGACAAAACGGACGGCATGGTGTCCTATTCTCCTGTCCGAAAGTCGAACTCAGGACAAATGCTGCCACTCTTCCCTGGAGCCGTTGGTTGTCGAAACTGTGAAGTGGCCAACTACAGGACACACAAAGAGAGACAAAGTCACCCAGACCCAAATTATGGACCCACCATTAGCAAAAGAAACATCACTTCTAGGAACTCCCACACCGAAAAAAAGGACTCGTCAGCAGCAACGCCGTCATCCCTTCTTAGAAGCAGAAGACTTAGTGAACTCCCACATTTATCATCAAAAGAAACACCGTAAAAAAAAGACATATTTTCTGCAATGTCTGCTGTAACCATAGCGCTCGATCCTATCAGCAAACTCTACGAGTCTAGAAAACGACACGTTGAAAGACCACAGCACAATTTCAGCTATGATGCATTCAAAATTAATATACCTTGAAGGGTGTATTACTGTGATGGAACAAAGATTCAAAGAACACAGTAGCTCAGCTCCGATCCATACAAACACCAGAAAAGCTGAGGAAGGAAATACAACGCACGTGTTGATGACAAAAACCTTGCTTGAGACCGGCTCTCAAACTGAAATAGTTCTCTCTGATGAAAATCGTGAAGAATAAACAAAGCCTTAAAAACTGCAGTAAAGTATCTCAACACCAGGAACCCCTGAACAAAATCGTGAAAAGGAAATGTGCAAAGCAATAAAAACTAAAACCAAACCAAAAGACAACAGCGCCTCAACCTCAAATAAAGAAAGACCTGCCTGGAGCAACTGCGCAGTGGAAGAAGACCTGATCCTGCTCTCAGTGGAGCCCCTGAGTAACACCATTACTGTTTCTCCCTCCAAGGAAATCTCAAACAAAGACTTTGCAATCTTCGAGTACCCAAAGTCGAAACAAAAGGAAAAGCCGGCAAACAAAAAACAACTTGTTTTCCGTCTACATCCCACCGAAGGTGAAGAGACCGACTTGGCGTGCGGCCTGCAACCTCGGAAACCAACACCGGCCCCGAGAATCAGCAAACAAACGCAGTTTTCAAATGGACAAAAATGGTCACACCCAGCTCTCAAAACCCCCGAAATAAGACACCCCAGCTCCCACTTCTCCCAAAAAAGTAGAGGACTTTAATAATAATAATAATAATAATAACTAATGGACTTAAGTGAGCACTTACACGAAGAAGTGGCAGACTCCACAGGAGAAAATACCTTGCCTCTTCAATCTACCAGTCTAAAGAAGACTCCAATCTCCAGCTCATGTACCTCAGATCTGGAGGTTTCTGCAAATTTTCTTACGCTGGAAGACCGCTGTAGGAAAATTACCACAGAAACAAACTGGGGCCTCAAACCGGTACCACGACTCCACCCCAGAAAAGTATAGAAAGCCAACTCTAAACATTACTACATCAGGGCGAGCGCATCGCTGACACGAAGATCGCCATCGAAAGGAGATAGCAAGAGCGCAATAAACGCAAAGATAGTTTTGCCTACGAAATCAATTAAACAAATGGCCCTTTCAGAAACGCAAGTGCCCCGCAAAGTACAGCCCTACGAGGGGGAACAGAGATAGAGAGAGGTAAAAGAAACGTCTCGACGGAGGAGCCCCACGATGAGCAAACCATCCTTCAAACTGGAACTTTCGGACAACAGAGAATACATTGTCCTAAACAGAAGAACGGTCCTAAACGTATTCCACTGTGTTCCAAACCTCTGCTCAATGAGAACAGAAGATCTTCAAATAGTAGAGCTGGCCCATGAGGGACAAAAAGCTACAACCTACTTGTATATAGCTTCAACAACTGTGGAAAACAAGATAAGAGAATCATTTGAAAATGCATTAAAGCTGGGAAACGACTTAATGGAAGTAACAGAAACCTCAAACAGCTCTTCTTCTCATGAAAATAACAAAGGCTCCTCAAAATTCTCAAGATCTTTAGAACGCAAAACAAGCGAGACAGAAAAAAAGAGAAGACTTTTCAAAAAACCCGACCGGAAACTCTATACTCTATATATACCCCCTACCATGAAAATACCGACCTGAAATGACTGACCAGAAAACGAATAAAGAATCAACCTTGTCCGCTTCTAGACTTCCAGATTGACTTCGACTTAGCTCAGAACAAACAGCTACGTGAACTCCAAGGGACACCCACGAGATTGGAAGATTCCCAACTGGACCGATGACAGCAATAAAAAGGACCATTGTACAAGATTACTGTACAGAAACCTCCAACTTCAAAGCAAAAGAAAAGCCGACCCCTCTGCAACAACTGTGGGCATGTATCCTAAAAGCCCTATTGACCCACCAAACTAAATAGCATTCCGTAAGCCTACAACGCCCAGTTCCAACAACAGAGACCTTATTCCAACAAACTTCAACCCCTACGGTACTGAGGCTGGGCTCCTGGAACACACAAGAATTCCAACACTTGACGGTCCCCGGAGACATGGACCTGGGCCTCTGACATACGATGCTTCCAGGAAACCTGGCTGATGGAAAAACCATGCAAAAGCGGAAAGATGCAGGAAAACTCTATCCTCTGGACCAGAGTATTATCGTAAAACGAGAAACTGAAGAGATATCCAGAGAGCAAAACACTATTACTTACAAAAGTATCAAATTATTTTATTTATCATGATACAAAGATTTTGAACAAGTCAATTAATGGCATTCTACTTTGCAGAACATCAATAAATCACGTAACACACCAGCATAGATGAACAAATAACTGTGACTAAAATACATCCATCTCAACAAACATTCATAGTGCAGCATCCAAACCATACATCATACATAGTGACATTCAACCAACCAACAATGGCTAAAAAGATAACTAAATTAATTAACATTATTTTCCAATTGGGAGTGGGACAAACATTCATCACATCCCATTTGATTATTTTAATGTTTACAAATATATTAAACAAACAGCAATAGAATTCATTAAAAACAATCTATCACAAGGGCGGATCTGTGAGGAGAAGTGTTATGTAGATCACATCCCTAAAAGAATGAACTCAACCGGTTTCGACGTAGAGTGTGTAGTAAACAACGTCTTCATCAGGAGATACAAAGCGAGAAGCTGCAGAAAAAGAACATTACTACATAAATATGCGGCAGTGTCCCATCACATGAACTAAACTCAACAATAGATTGTATATAGCCACCATGTGCCACCTGTTACGAACCAATAAAACTAGACATTTGTGCTGGGGAAGTATATCTAAATGAGAACAACCCCAGAAGCAGGGTTTTATTTAGAAAAGCCAGAGGCGAGGCACCGACCCTGAGAGTGTAATCCAATGGAGTTGTGACTAGTGAAAAATGAGAAGTTGATTGAAGCACACATAAGGTAAAAAAGTGACTACAACAACCAAAGGAATCAAATGCGAGCGGTCAATTGTTACCTGTAGTTAACATGACACTGCTCTCAGTAGCCCCCTTCAAAGATTATGGTACGGTGGCTTTCTGGAGGGTGATGCAACGAAGCAACTCGTGTCAGCAGATGTGCGCCTAGTGTACTATCAAACAAAAAATAATATTAGCCTAAACCGCATATGACAAAATCAAACTAAAGATATCCCAATAGAGTCATATACAGTTAAAAAAGTTTAAAAAGTGGCTACTAATTGAAAAATTAGCTGGCTGCTGGCAGAAGTCTGACAGACGAACTGTATACACAGACATAAGTACGTAAATGAGAAGTGTCTATGATACTGCAGGCTAAGTAAAGCCCGAATCTTCATATACAAATGCAGCCGAACTTGCATATTCATATAGACGACAAAACTTCGTCTCAGAACAAGGATTGTACAATACTAAAGCGGCAGTGTGAAGAACGGCAGATCATGTTCGTACTTACTTGAAGTTAACACCCGGATTGGCGTGGGCGGCTGGAGTTACTGAGCACAGCCTAGCCGTAAATCTCAATGACCATGCTACATCGGCCGTGTGCAAGCAGCCGACTGAAGCCGTCGCTGCTGTGGAGGTAAGTCACGTGGAAGATCACGTATCCTCAGTGGGAACGTGTTGCGTGTGCGTAACGAACCCAAAACACGCCCAATTTAAAAACTCTATACAAGAAGGAGCAGTGTGACTCATAGAGGTGACATGGAACTAGAAAAACCAAAACTTGATGGCTTTGCCTTGACGATTGCACTGGCCAAAAAACAGGTACAGAGGACGTCCCTGTTCAGGCTTACTTCTGGCAATCCGATCAGGCAGCGGGGTATATCTGGAACAAATCTTGACGGCGAACCTTTCCTTACCGGCAGCTTTAGTGATATGAGAAGAGCACAATATGGAATCAGGCAAAAACTGTGGTACGCCTGTGATAATTTTGAACAAATACTGGAATCCCCAAGCAATATCAAACAAAAGCTTCCTTAACGTGATGGAAAAGGCCATTGACAATGCATATGTAGACCATCAAGTCTCACACTTACTTATCTTGTCATGAAAACAAAATCGAGCGACCACAATCTCTTCACTACAGTCTGGAATTCGACCCACATAGTAAAGCAGAAAATGTCAACATAGCGCGAGACAAACACGCAAAGAAATCGCCTCAACTTGAGAGCTCGAAACATTGCAGCTGTAACAAAAACCTATAACGGATTCCAAGAAGCCAAAACTTCAAACCACAAATTGCTACAAATTGATTACCGACCACTACTTGTCCCCTATAAAATAAACACGAACAAATTGGGGCTGTCATCTAATCCCAATAACCATAAATTTGATCAAACTCTGGTGCC
Source organism: Ambystoma mexicanum (assembly GCF_040938575.1). Lineage (NCBI taxonomy): Eukaryota > Metazoa > Chordata > Amphibia > Caudata > Ambystomatidae > Ambystoma > Ambystoma mexicanum. The sequence continues at coordinate 1,040,945,896 of NC_090922.1, read as the reverse complement.
AAAAAGAAGAACTTTGCGGCGACTGAAAAGAGTGGCAACTCGGAATAACAACCAAGCTAATAGAGACGCCGCCTTCGTCGCAAATAAGAACTACAAATCGTGGCTGAAAGGACACCGACTTGCTTTATACCAACAAGACTCAGAGGAAATGCTGAGACAGATGTGTGGCCAAAAGTCTTTGATACGGTTCACAGAGAGACCAACTAATGACGCTCTTTCAATCAGTATCGGAGAAGACACTTGGGTGAAACATTACAAGACCTTATTCCAATCACTATCAACTGCCATGCCTTCAACACAGAACAGTGAAATTACCTGTTGGGCCGAACTACATGATAGAGTTTCCATTGTAGCCACTATTCGGAAGCTGAAAAATTCAAGAACTCCTGGACCTGACGGGATTACTAATATTGATCTGAACCACCCAGAGGAATGGCCCACTTTCATCAGCCTGGTCTTTAAAAGATGTAGAGAGATCAAGACAATACCAACATCCTGTACCTCATCAATAGTAGTCTCGATTTTTAAAAAGGGCAGCAAAGACGACCCAAAAAACTTTCGACCAATTACACTACTGGATGTAATTGGGAAGGTCTACGGTTCCCTCTTATTAAGCCGCTTCCAAACATGGGCATCTCAAGCCCCGTGTGCAGATCCTTGCCAGACTGGCTTCAAGAAAAACATGGGAACCTGCGCAATCATCATGCTTTTGAGAATACTTAAGAGCAAGATTGTGGACGGGGCCTTGAATTTTCCTCCCGTTTATCGATCTAACTCAAGCTTTTGATCAGGTAAACTGAGTGAAACTGTGGGACAAACTACTAGAATGGAAATGCCCCAAAGATATTCTAAGCCCGATAATGGCCCTACATACAAAACCAGAAGGGAAGTGCGCCTAAACCACCAGGGCCTTTTATCAGAAGAAATACCAACACCACGAGGGGTAAAACAAGGCTGCCCCCCCTTGGCTCCTGCTCTTTTTCTTGCCTACTTGGGAGACTACAAAAACGTGGAGGGCAGGGTAAGGTAATTTCCCCCCACAATTGGCAAAGCAAAGATACCTCAACTACTCTACGCAGATGACGTGATCTTGCTAGACCATACAGCTATCGGGATACAAAGACAGTTGGACAAGTTATTGAAATACACTGCTTCCAACGACTTAGAAATTAACAAAGGGAAGAATAAATCATGTCCCTGGAAAAATGTAACGGGAAAGCGAAAAAACTAAAATTGTACTTGGAATGCGCTGAAATTGAAAAAGTGACAAAATTCAAATATCTTGGAGTGACACTAGGCAGTTCAAAATCAGAAACATCCATCCAACATGAAAAAATGAGAAAACTAACATCACAAGCGCAAGCAGTCGATAAAATGTTTGTCTGCTTCTCATAGCGAAAGTAGTGCCTTCCATATCTTACGGAGTTGAAGCTATGCCATACCTCCCAAAAGAATCTGGCAAATACTGGAACGCTACTTTTGGAGATCAGTCCTCAATCTGCCTAAATGGACCCCAATGGTTCGCATCAGACACGAATTAAGCCAACTATCCTTACAGTTAATCATTGAGAGGAATACCTTGATGCTGTATAGGAAAATGCTCCTGCAGAACCGACCTTTGCTATTTGCTCTGATGAACATGGAAATAACAGGCGGTCGATGTAAAATTCTGAACCAGTGGGGAAAAAGGGAACAACGAAAAATTGTCAGAGATCTTGAGTTCTAAAGAGGAACTGATCCAGAACCCAACAAAGGTGCAAAAGAAACTGAACAAACTAGACTGGATCCACAGCCTGGACACAGTGTCAAACTACAAACTGGTATCCCATTTACCACCAGAGACGAGGAAATTCAACGAAATACAAGACTTTTTGAAAAGATACCCAAATAGGGCGTGAAGGAATATTTTCATAAAAGCCCCTTTGAATCTCCTCCCGAAAAAATGAAATGTTGGCGATCTGAGGCTTATCATCTTCAAACAAGTGCAGATTCTGTGAAAACCAGGATCAGATAGAGGCCATGAGACACCTTTTGCTATCGTGCCCAGAAATCCAACATATCAGAGCACCGAACGTGAAAAATCTTCTCTCCTCATCATACCTACTTGAAGAAGACTTCTTATGGGCCCATTTGATCAGCGGGGAAAAGACCGTATGGGTGACAGCGACAGCTAAAATCTTAGAATTGACACTTCTAAACAAGGAAGAGAAAAGAATTGTCAACTGCTAACATGAAACAAGCAGATATTTGGCTTTTCAGCAGACTGCAACTCGATGTAGAAACAGAAAGAAATTGATAAAACTTATCGTTCACACTACGTATCAATTTTTATACTGCACCAAACATAAATTGTCAACTTGTAAAAATCGCAACAGCGATTCAAACAAAACAAATAAAAAAATTATAATAATTCAAAGAAAATCTATTCTTTCACATGGCTAATGCTTTAGCTCTAGATGACTGTGAATCCGCATTAGTTAAATTAAGTGTGTATCACAATAAATCTATGAGTTTTCCATTCTTTATAGACCTCCTCATAAAACTCCTTAGTGAGACAACTAAACCGCTCACATTAACCTATGGACCGGTACTGATGAGGATGCTCAAGCGTAATTTCTAAGCTCAGCCTTAGAAGTAGTAGTTTATACAGAATTCATTAAATCTCCTGCACATAGAGAAGGTCACATCCTAGACTGGGTCCTGACCTATAACTATCTATTATTTCTGCAATTTCAGTGGCTCCTTACCCTGGTCAGATCTAATCCCGATCCACTTTTCTCTTTTGCTTCCCTCAAAATTTCAGCAGCCGGATAAGCCTCCCTGGGTTACAAAGAAGAGTAGGAACTTTAGGAAAGTTACCCTGGAGACCTTTTCCATTATGACGGCTCCAGACTTCTTAAGCTAGCATCTATGACCGATACTGCTGAGTTAGTGGCTCACTTTCAGCAGGCCATTACAGGTACTATTGACCTGCTCGGCCCAGAGCATATGAAGCTAATAAAACCTGTCTTAAAGAAGAATACATGGTTCACCAATGAGGTTATCAACTCTAGAAAGCACAAAAGAACGTGTGGATGCGCTTGCCACAAAGCTCCTTGCCCTGCTATGTAAACAGCCTATAAGAAGGCTGTGGCAGGCATAAATTAGCCAGCAATTTGGTCAAATATGCCTATTATAATACTAGAATTACCAATGCAAAGTCAAGTTCTAGAGAACGTTTTACTATATTGAAAGAGTCAGAAGGAAAAAAGGTTCAGGCCCCTAAGGTCAAAAAGAGCAACCTCTGGTGTCAAAACATCCAGGAAGAATTCATCAGGAAAGTACCCAAACATAAGCAGTCAAATCTTGACAACTTTCAATGAAGGCCAATCTTCCCTCTCCCGATGTACCCGGCATTGCCATAGGCCTTAACTCGAACACCGACCAGCCTTGATTTGCCTTTAGACACATTTCTGAAAGTGAGGCTCTAAAAAATGTCAAAGGTCTAAAGCCAACATCTTGTATCTGCAACATATGTCCGACTAGCATTATCAAGACTCCTTAGCTCTATTAATCCTGTGGATCACCCAGATTGCTAATGCCTCACTAAGGGAGTCATACATGCCACGCTGTTTTAAGGAGGCCTGAATTACTCACCTCCTAAAGAAAGATAATTTGGACCCAGCCTCAGCAAGTAATTACCGGCCGATTATCAATGTGCCTTTCCTCCTAAAGATACTGAAACAAATAGCATATATCCAGTTTCTGCAGTTTGTTGAAACAAATAATCTGCTTGGTGCCCGTCAATCAGGTTTTTGGGGTATTGACGGCACCAAGACTGCCCTCCTGGATCTAAAATTAAACATCACAGGCATGTTTGAAAATGGGAATAAGGCACTTCACATGCTGCTTGACCTCTCAGCAGCTTTTGATCTAGTGGACCACGCAATCATTCCTCAGATGCGGGGTGAAATCATGTGTTGTTCCAAAAGAGCTGTTGCCTGGATAAAATCCTTTTTAGGTCCACGTTCATCCAGGCTTGCAGTAGGTAATTATCAAGCGGTGTTGATTTTTATGTCCTGGTTGGTGCCATAGGGATCCTGCGTCATGCCAAAACTTTTTAATATCTTAAGAAGGCCCCTATTTGATCTCCTGGATAGTCTGGGCATTAGGTACACAAACTGCACAGATGATACTCAGATCCTCCTTGAGTTATCAGGTGATTACATTGAAGACTCAGTGTTCATGAATAGAATCTGCTCATCAATTCAATCATTGATGGCTATTAACTCCCTTGCCCTGAACGACAATAAAACCGAGTTACTGATGGTGGGCTCTGGCACTAGGTTAAAAAATCGGGATCCTCTGTATAGTCACTTTTCTATCGCAGGTTGCACCATTGCAGTGTCCAACTAAGTTAAGACTCTGGGAGTGTATCTCGACTCGCAGCTCTCAATGAAGGCACACATTTCTCATCGACGCTCTTCTTGTGCATAAGTCACCAGGCTGTTAAGACAAATTAAGCCTTTCCTCGCTGAGGAAAATAGATCCTTTCTGGCCACAGCCCTCATTAACTCCAGACTGGACTACTTTAACAGCTTGTTAACAGGCACCATTTGGACCAACTTGTGTGAGCTCCAAACTATCCAAAATGGGACAGCAAGAGCTGTTTGTGACTTAGCCAAACAAGACCACGTTAAGACTGCTAGACGCTCTCTGCATTGATTGCCTGCTGAACACAGGATTTCTCATAAAATCCTTATGTTGACCTATAAATGTCTATCAGGCAAGGCACCTCAACAACCAATAGACCAATTGTTGCCTGTATCATCCAGAAGGTCTCTTCGTTCCAATAGTGATCTGAAATAATACAATCTGCGCCTTAAGCTTCAAAGGTTTGGAGGCACTAGCTTTGACATCTGCACCCCTAGGTCCTGGAATGCTTTACTATCATCTTCCTTGCGGTCTTTTGCCTCCCTGACTTCCTTAAAGAGAGCAGTTAAGACAACTCTTTCATAGAGGGTTCGGTTAATCATCAATTCCTTGACTAGTGTACATCTTGAATACTTTGTATGTTTTGGTTTTTGTATGTTTGTGTGCTCCTTGAGGCCTTGGGCATGTGGCGCAATACAAGAAATAGATAATAATAACAGCAATAATATGGCTATGAGGGCATTTAAAGTGGCTTATGGTGGCCCTGACATGGCCGAAAATAGTGTCATGGGTAAAATGTCCATTGGCCATTTGGCCCTGTCCTGTACAGAGTAGCTAATAGGTATCCCTCCAGGCCACTTTGGTAGCGCCTTATAAATAATCTAAAGTAAAGTCAATTATGACAACAGGCAATGCACAGAAGGCCTCTGCAGGGTGGCAGAGGGGAGACCACAGCAGGTTTGGCCACTAAGCATGGCTTTTGACAATTACCAGTGGATAATATCAGTATAAAATTGTATCTAACAATAAAAAAGATTTAAATTAAATTACAAATGTTTTTGATTACATTTACCTTTAAAAACCATTGAAATTCAGTTAAAACCTTTGTTAAATGCCCATTATGTTTGCTGTGCAAATAATACAAAAGCCCATACATTAACTAAATATGGTTCCCAAGGAAACTATATCTCAGTCACGGGCAACCTAACAAACTATGACTCGGCCACCAACATGCACTGCTCATGATGCCACATTTGCCAACACAAATGACGTGTACATAACCACACTTCTTACAGGAGATAAAGAGGAAAACCACACAAGGAAAAACAGTACTTTACACTGTTTAGGGCCGCTTTTACATGAATTTAAGAGCAAACAAAGCCCTAATGAAGTCTCCCGATTATTTTACTGATCAGATTTTCGATGGCAAGCAGTTCAACATCATGTGCAGTGGATGATTAATGGCTCTATTAGGATGGCAGTGATATACCACATCCTAATAACAATCAAGCACACTTACAACATAAATTTAAAAACAAAACACTATTCTCTCATTAGCACATGAACGACACTCCAAAACGAAAGGCTGATTAAAGGTTTCAGCGATGTTGGTTATAATGTTGGGTTTAGTTGATCTAATGTTTAGTGTCTAAGTAAACATCAAATCTTTACTTTGGCATGTTCAACTTTTTCCATAGATGTAACCTTAACGTTAAAAAAAACATTATACATAAAATACGTTCATCTATAGCTTTTGTTTCCATTCATGAAAATTCCCCAAGTGTGGACGGCAAGTGATCTAGACAATGTTTTAAGTCTACGAACATTGTATAAAATAATATTTTTGGAATTGGACTTCCCATCGATGCTGAAAATAAATTGTTTATCCCACGATCTCTCAAAATTGTCTACTTTCATTGCTTAAATGTTTGGCAGACACGTAGGCCTTGGGCTGAACAAGTGCATGCAGAAAAAGTGTCCATAATTGCATCGTCAACTCAAAATATTTAGGGCCAGATACATGTATTGTGGTTTAAAAACATGCCAGTGGCAGCGGAGGTACAAACAGAATACGAAAAATCGTCAAAATGCACATATACATTTGCAATCACCAAGCCACCCCCCTCCATTTAGTCACGTGCAATAGGTTCAGCAGCACAAACACAATGTGACAAATAAACCGTGGAATGACAAGTATACTGCAAAATGCACACTATGATTCGCCAACACAACGCCTAGAGCTGCGATTCGAGCTCAGTAAGGTCTACTTCTTTTTTTAAAATGTATTTATTAGATTTTAACAACATAGAATACAGCAAAACAACAATAATATGCATTTTGCAAAAAAACATTTATAACCACCCGCCCCTCCCTCCCAAGACCACTGTCTGTTCTTCAATTTAGTTCACACCAAACTGCAATCATGAGCTGTTTGTGTCGCTTGAAGCGTCTTCTTTTTGCTTGGGGTTTAATAGGGGCACCGTGATCGCCACCCATTGATGTAGGTCTTCGCTGCTATCCAGTTTCTGCTCGCGCAGTGCCTTTTCCCATGCTCCGGTTTCTGCTGTTGTCCATTTGCGAAGGTCCTCCCACCACAGTTCGATGCTGGGACCCCTGGTGCTCTTCCACCCCAGGGCTATGCATCTCTTCGCCAGGATATACATTAGATCTTTAAGTTTGTTAAGGGATCTGTTCTTTTTGCCTCTTTTGTAATTACCCAGGATGCATGCTGCAGGTGTTTGCACCTCTAGTACTATGTCTGCCTCCGCCACCTTAGCAGCAATCTGCGCCCAAAAAGATTGTATCACCTGGCATCCCCAAAACATGTGCGTCATACCCACGTGGGGTTCGCAGCACTTAGGGCATTCGATGATGCTTGCCCTGTTAAATTTGGAGATCACCTCTGGCGTAAGATACACCCTATTGAGTATGTAAAATTGAATGAGTTGCTGTCGGGCGTTCCTGGAAACCTTTTTATGGTAGTGGGTGATGGGTTCCCATTCTTTTTCGTCGAACTCCAGTCCCATTTCACGTTCCCACTTAGCTTTGCTCTTGAGGCTTGCGTTGGTTGTGCTGTTCAGTAGTGTGTCGTAAAGCCTTGAGGTTTCATGCCCTCCCTCGGCTGCAGCCAGCATGTTCTCAATGGTCTCGTGCCCAGTCTCCAAGTTCTCTTCATCAGGCCACCGGTCCAAGAGCTTACGCACCACTGCTTCATGGAGCAGGAATTGTCCCAGCAGCAGCCCCGAGGTTAGCTGTAACTCATCAAATGTGAGGATCCCCTGGTCCTCCACAAGGACGCCCAGGGTGGCCACTCCATAGGGCTCCCATTTTAGCCTTACCTCATTTTGCCCCCAGGGTCCGCCCGCCATGATGGCCGCTATGGGATTCTGCGGGGAATATGGGACTTCCATCTTGGCTGCCCTACAGGCCCGTTTCCAAATCTTTATTCCCAGTTTCACCAAGTAGGCGCAGTTACGGATCACCTCCGCTGGGACACAGAATAAGTCTCTGAGCAGCAACTGGGGGACGGCTGGTTGCAGAAGTCGGGTGTCAAGCGTGGTTTCATCAGCCATCCAATGTATGACATGTTTTAATTGGGCTGCCAAGTAGTACAGTTTGAAGTTGGGAATTTTCAGTCCACCCCTGTCATAAGGTCTTTGCAGCACTTCTAGTGAGACTCTATTCCTGCCTCCTTGCCAAAGAAATCTTCTGCAGAGTTTATTTACTTCCGCGAAAAAGCGTGGGGGGATGTTGAATGGGACATTGGTAAAGTGGTGTAATAGGTGGGGAAATACTACCATTTTTAGGAGTCCAGCTCTACCCGCCACTGAAAGCGGCAACTTCCCCCAGAAGGCCATTGATTTTTCTAAGTTTTCCTTGGCTCTAACAGTGTTTAAAGTGTGTTCCATGTTGGGGTCTCGGTGAATGGTGATCCCCAAGTATTTGAAGGATGTGGCCGTTCAATGAAAGGCCAATGGGGGAGTATGTTAGGGGAGTCTTTGCTCAGGGCAGCTAGGGGGTGGAGGCATGATTTCTCCTTATTGATCTGGATCCCCGTGAATCTTGAAAAACCCTCTAGCGTTTCTAGGATGTATGGTAGGATGTGTTCTGGGTTGTTTAGGTATAGGAGCGTATCGTCGGCGTACATTGACACCAGATGTGTCACCCCATCGATCACTATACCTCCATCGCCGTATTCCTGGCGCAGGTATGCCGCCACGGGTTCAACTGCTAAAATGTAGTGCATGGGGGAGAGTGGACAGCCCTGCCGCATACCCCTGTGGAGGTGCCATTTGTCGGAGAAGGTGTTATTAGTGCACACTCTGGCCGTAGGGTCTGTGTACATTAGTTTGGTTCACTTTAGGAAGGCCGGCCTATCCCCATTTTTGCCATGGCTGCGTATAACCATTCCCATCTAACCGAGTCGAAAGGCTTAGTGGCATCTAAAGATGCCACTGTGCATTTCTCGGGTCTGTCCTTGGTGCTATAGAAAACGTGGTGTAATCTACGTAGGTTTTCGGTGATGGATCGCCCGGGCATATAGCCCGTTTAGTCCTGGTGGATCAGGAGGGGGATTACACTACGCAGCCTTCTAGCAAGTAGTGCCGTTAGGATTTTGTTATCTGAGTTCAACATGGACAGGGGCCTGTACAAGCCGCACTCTTTTTCGTCCTTACCTGGTTTCAATAGGGGAATGAAGTTGGCTTCCTTCATGGTGTCTGGAAGGACGCCCACTTCGTATGCCTCATTAAACACTCTGGCCAAGAGGGGTGCCAGTATGTCCTCATATGCCTTATAGAACTCTCCCGGGAGCCCGTCTGTACCTGGGGCTTTCCCAGAGGGTATGGACCTAATGGTGGCTATTATCTCTTCCGGGGTAATTGGTTCGTCCAAGGCCTCGGCTAAGTGTACCTCCAAGCTGGGTAGTTTGGTAATGTCTAGTACGTCGTCGATTTCGACGGCTGAGGGGGATGGGGTGCTGGCATACAATTCTTGATAAAATCCGGTAAACACTGCGTTTATGTCCAGCTGCGTATGTGCTGTGGCGCCATCGGGCCCACAGACTTGGCACATAGGCATCCTGGGGGTTTACCCTTTATAGAGCCATGCTAATAACTTCACAGGTTTGTCTCCGAGGGCATGAGTTCTCTCAATGTATTTCGTGTAGCTGAGCTTCCCCAGCGTGTCCCAGCACGTTAGGCAGGTCTGTTTGAGCTCAACCATATTATGCATGTGGCTTGGCTCCAGGGTGTCCCTTTTTTCTAATTCGGCTAGCTCTTTTTCCGTGTTTGTAAGAGAGGTTAAAATGGATCTCTGGGCCCCGTCTATGTTTGCTATCATTTCACCCCTCATGACAACTTTGTAGGCCTCCCAAACCGTGCCTATATGCTTCACGCTATTTTCATTTATCTGCCAGAAGTCAATCGTGCTGCTCCTGACTTGTTCGCAAAAGGTTGGCTCAAGCAATGCTTCACTTCTTTACCTCCACGTGGGCACAGGGAGTCTGGGCGGGAACACCACCCAGTTGGTCACTTGTGGGGAATGGTCAGATAGAACCCTGGCTAGGTGATGAGCATTTTCAAACAGCGCTAGCCGTTCGTCATTGACAAATAGGTAGTCTAACCTAGTATAGACAGAGTGGGGAGAGGAATAGAATGAATACTCGTACTTTCCGGGGTTCTATTTACACCAAAGGTATGCTAGGCCCAGTTGTTGCATCAGGGTTAATAGTATTTCACTTGTGAGTCACTTGTGTTGTGAGCGGAAGAAGGTCGTGGCATCGTGGTTGGGGGCATAAGTGTTGATTAGACATGTCTCTCTACCTTCAATGGAACCATGAACCAGGGCCATTCTGCCTTCGTTGTCGATTTTTGTGTTGATCAGCTTAACGGGGATGGAGAGGGCAATCCAGATCAGGACTCCTCTAGCATAAGTGGAGTAAGTGGAGCCTACCAGGGTCCCTCTCCAGGATTTGGCTAATGCTTCTAACTTGCACACATCCAAGTGTGTCGTTTGCAGTAGGGCAATTCCAACCTTGCTTCTTTAATTAAGGCGTGGACACTGCGTTGTTTTACAAAGCTTTTCATTCCTCTAACGTTCCATGACATGATTCTAATCATGTCCGCCATGTGTTATGGGTGTCCAGGTGAACGCGGGGGTGGCTTCTCTGGTGTCCTTTCTGTTGACTTTGGTGCTGTTTGACATCCTAAGTGGTCTTGTTCGATCTCCTAAAAAAACGTCCCCAACTATGAACTTAACTTTAAACCCAACGTCCATGTTCCCTCCCCCCTGTAACTGCGAACAGTCCAAACTGAAGAACAGTCCAGCGAGGTTTCCCCCGTTATGACTACCCCATTTCCACTCCATTTGACCACACATTGGTCTCCTGGTGCCCTACGGGCGGGTATAATACACCAGAGAAAAGAAACTATTCTGCGGGTTGAAGGACAGACATTCCATCTCTGGTGCTGCTCTCATAGAGAATCGTTCCTGCTGCGCTTCAATCCGGTTGCTATTTGCTTCTGTGCATTTGTAGGTTGCTAGTCCGAAGCATGGTCACTCATGACACGGTTCGGCGTCAACTACGCCCTTTGTCTTCTGTGTCTGGGATCTGCTCCCTATCCATCCATTCCCAAACCTCCGTTGGGGTATCGAATAGATGTGCTCTATTGTTATGTATTACTTTTAATCTTGCAGGGTATAGGAGCATGTAGCGCAATCCGGCTCTTTTCAATCTGCCTTTGAGTAAATGAATTGCGCTCTTCTCATTTGTACCTGGAAGGTATAGTCAGGATAAATAGCTATCTTCACCGAATCTCTTTGGATTTGGCCGCCCAACCTAGAGAAAGCCAAAATAGTCTCTCTTTCCTTGTAATTTAGCACCTTTGCTATCACTGGTCTGGGCGGGGCCCCAGAGGCCGTTTGCTTGGTAAGTGATCGGTGAGCCCTTTCAATTGTGAAGCCCTGCAAGAGCTTCTCCGCTCCAATCTCCTGGATCAAAAGGTTCTCTGCAAAGTTTGTGGGGTCCGATCCTTCGACACCTTCCAGCAGACCTAAGAGTCTGATGTTATTTTGGCATGCCCGCCCTTCGACTTCCTCAGCCCTGTCTTCCAGGTTTTTTACCCTTTGTTGTAGTGCGTCAACATCCTTTATGAGCAGTAGTTTTGCCTCTGTATTTTCCGGACCTGGGTTTCTAGTACCTCAGTCCTGCCGGATATGGAGCGGACGTCCTGCTGCAGCAGGCCCAAGTCTATGGCCACTGCATCAATTTTTTTTTCCATTTTTGTTTGGAGCATCATGATAGCTTCAAGGATCTGGGAATTGGCTGGTTCAGCCGTCACCTTGGCGGGATCCGGGAGTGCCTCCGTCGCACTTTTATTTGCAGTGTCAGGTCCCATGGACCCTCCAGCGGCATAGGTTTCCATTGTGGTTTGGTGCTGTTTGGCTTTAGCTCCCTTCGTGGACATCTCTCCAGAGCCACCGGGGGCTTCGGTTAATCCGATGATAGCCTGTATTCGCTGTGACTGCTGACCTGTTATGGAGTGGCGGAGTGGTGGCACCGTGTCATGGGGCACTCAGTGTCTTTGGCGCCATTTATGTATGTGCTCTCCAGAGCGTGTGGGGTGGGAGCGCAGATCTATTGTTGGGGCGCTGTCAACCCCTAATGGTGCAGTTATTGTTGTCTGTAGCGCTCAGTGGAGCAGCTAGGGAGCAGGCAGGTGGTTGCCTTGTAGCATGCGGGTCGAATCCTGCTCACAGCCGGGTGCTGACCGGCCCAGCAGGGGACTTAGCATGTCCGGCGGCTAGGGCAGGCAGGCCACCCAACTGCCAGCCTATGTTGTACTTCCCCCATCTGGGGTTCGGGCTGGGTGTTGTAGGCAGCGCGTTCCTCTATGTGCGGGGGGGGGACAGGAGCCGCAATATAGGTGGCCAGGTGGGTTCACTCTTCCCAACTCCTCACCTCGTGAGACCGCCCGCAGGGCCAGCCCCGATCGCAAGCTCTAGGCCCTTTCCTCCGCAGCGCAAGCTTGCCCACTCCCTCGCCTCTCCAATCCTGGCTCCTTTGGCAGACTCCCCGCACCCCACAGTGGCGGCTTTGTTTCGGGCTGCTCCTGCGTGGCGGCTACCACCACTCTATCCAGCCCAGGCGCCGTCCTTCGCGCTGTTCTCTGGCTCCTTGTTTGCAGCTGTTATGCGGGTGGGCGGCTGAGTCCTCTACCGTTGCCCCACATCTCGTATACTCTGGGCGAGGCAGCAACATCTGCAGGTACCGGGCGTACCAGCAGCAGTGCCGCCGGCACCTTTCCACGCTTCGCATGGCCTCAGCCTGGATGCGGGCCTCCAGCCCCCTGGAGCAGCTGGCTCCTCTCAGCATGGCTTAAACGCCAGTGCGCGCCCTGTCCAGCTTCACAGGGGAAGCTCTGTTCACGGGGCCTCAAGGGCTATGTGTCCGCGCCCACCGGAGCGCCGCTCTCACACGCCAAACACGGGGGTGTTCACTTTGCACAAGCCGCTGGCCACTCACAGGGGTCTCCGGTCTGCCCCCGGGTGTCCGTGGCCTGTTTTGGCACAGTCTGTGGCTCAGCGTCGGTGGCCTCTGTGTAGTGCAGGTCTTCAGACGACGGCCGCCATTTTTGCTCGGCTCCGTGGCGTATGCCACACAGTGTCCCGGTCTCTGCAGGTGGGTCCTTCAGATGTTCCCAGCGTTGATTTTGGCAGCGCACAGGGATATTGAGGTTCAAAAATGCATATTTTGCAGCAAATGATGGTCACATCTTACGGAGCTCACCAGGGATGAGACCTCTTCACATGGCGGTTAGCCACGCCCCCCGGTCTACTTCTTATTTTAGCTTCGATATGGCCCTAATTTGCTCTTGCTGCTCGGTAGAATTAGGGCATTATTAAATTAATGGCAAAACCTTCCCCTGTCCCTCAAAGGTTGAGTCAATTTGATTAAAATGACAATTCTTCCTCATTGTTTACTTTAGTTTACACTAATATTTTACAGAACATTTTTAATTAAATTGAATGAACTGATATCAATGTTTGTTTGGGTGGTTAAGTGTAGAAGGATTAGTAGTGATATGCTCTGAAGAAGCATCAATGGTGGCAGTTTTTTCCCCACCTTACATGATTAAATAGCTGCAGCAATTCACTTAATATGGGTTCGGGGCCCTATTCGGCAGTTATTGATCCCATGATCCAATCAGAAGAGAAAAGTTTTTTTGCACAAAGTCTATGGGCCTGATTTACAAAAAATAAAAACGCTAAGTCCGTGCTAACTTCTTTGAGCCAAGAAAGAACACTGAGTGGACAAAAAGAATAGTGCGGGCAGCCAATTCATCGATTCAAAAGTGCAAAGAATAATGAGTTGTGCCTGGGAACATCCCCAACACGTCCCCATGGCAAGCAAAAATTAGCACCGTCAAAGACCCTTTGCCCTGGACCATAAACGTAATCAAGGATTACTTACAAGTAATCAACATTAGATCAGACTTGCCCCCATCGATTCTACAGTTCAGGAAAGAGCTCAAGATCGTCCTCTCCAAAGAATGGCTCATAGTTAACACCTAGGTCCAGACACCCTGCACTCCCCACCCTACCTGAGACTCAGTGATCTGCTCTCCACTTTCTTCCCCACATGCTGCCAATTGCCCACCCTCCCTTGTTAGCTCCCCGCTCCTTTTTTCTCTGCTTCCCTCACTGTGTTCTTCTCCCTATGATTGTAAAGAGCTCCACTGCTTCCAAAGCTAGGCCCACGCCTAATAAATACCCTAAACATGATAATACTAATTAAATCAATTTGTCTCCTGCGACTCACAAATCCTCTTATTAGTACCCCTACGAAACTGCGCCTCAACCCCCTAACTCAAAGCAGTACCCACAAACCCTGGAGAAATTGCACCTGGTTCCCCAAACTCAAAGCAGCAGCTGCGAATCCCCGAGAAACTGTGCTGCATCTACCTAACGCAAAGCAACACCAGCAAACCCCCAAGAAAGTGAGCAATGTCCCCATAACTTAAAGCAGCACCCGCAAACCCCAGAGAAAGTGCGCCACATCCCACAAACTCAAAGCAGCACCCACAAACCCTGGAGAAACTGGCCAGGTCCCCATAACTGAAAGCAGTGCATGTGTACCCCGACAAAGCTATGCCTCACACCCCTAACTCAAACCAGCCCCCACAAACCCCAGAGAAACTGCGCTTTGTCCCCCTAAACCAATGCAGCACCCCTAGACTACCCTCCTACGAGTACCCCATTGCCCCTACACTACTCCCCCCACCCAAGGCAGCACCCGCAAGCCTGCACTCCTCCAAAAACTCCACTGCCCCTTCGCCCCACCCAAGGTAGCACCCGCTAGTCTGAACTCATCCCAGTACCCCACTGGCCACTGCCCCAACCCTCAACCCAAGGTAACACCCGCTAGTCTGCACTCTTCCCAGTTCCCCAATACCTAACCCCCCAACCCAAGGCAGCACCTGCTAGTCTGCCCTCCTCCCAGTACTCCACTGCCCACTGCCCCAACCCAAGGCAGCACCTGCTAATTAGCACTCCTCCCAGTACCCAACTGCACCCTGCCCCAACCCCCTAACCCAAGGGAGCACCCACTAGTCTGCACTCTTCCCAGTACCCCACTGCCCCAACCCCCAACTTAAGGCAGCACCCACTAGTCTGCACTCCTCCCAGTACTCCACTGCACCCTGCCCCAATGCAAGGCAGCACCCGCTAGGCCGCACTCCTCCCAGTACCCCACTGCGCCAGCCCCCCAACCCTTAACCTAAGGCAGCACCACACATCCTAGTACCCTACTGCCCCCTAACTCAACCCCCAAACCCAAGGCAGCACTTGCTGGTCTGCCCTGCTCCTAGTACCCCACTTCCCCCTGCACCAACCCTAAAAACCCAAGGCAGTACCTGCTAGTCCACCCTCCCCCCAGTCCTATGTGTACAGTCCTATGTGTAGTACCAACATACCTCAACTTCTCTGGCCTGCCTGCACCATGAAGTACACCTGCAGGATATAATCATCCCACATGAACACCTGGGAGCACTGCCCCTGAATCCAGGACTGTAGCCTCTTCCATGGGTTCCTGTTGGACCACACTCAGCTGCACATCAACAGAACACCATACTGTTTCACCAGCTACACTTCGGCCACGAGATGTGCATGTGACATAGTGTGCAAGTGATGAATGTAGCCCACTGATTCACAGTGATGCCACATACCTCCTCAACCCACAATGCAAAACAGCCATACCAGTGAAGGAAGTGTGGGCATATCCACATTGACAAGCAAGTGTCAAAGGAACACCTAAACATCAGTGGACCACAAAGGAACTCAACATACAATGACCTGAACCTCCAGTAGCCAATGAGCAGAAGTGAATGAGCTGTCACCAGATACAACAAACATCTAAACCATGTGAAACATGTGGCAAGACACATGAAGAAGTGAGTACCCATCCCCAGTGAGGGATCCCAAACCCCTTCATGAAACATCTCACCTATCACAAAATCATCCCTGCATTGACACCATTACACACACAACAAAAAAGTCACTCATCCAACACTGACACACCGACACCAACCATGCAGTGACCCTGCGAATGGAATGTTATCAGACAATCAGCCCTTGCAACCACCAGCTGTCTGATGATCCCTCCACTACATGTGAAACACATGCCCCCATATCCAAGTCAACAAAAAGAATGCCACCATGTCAAGCACCAACAACAAACAATATCACTAAACACCCATGAACATATTCACCAACGGAGTACAAAGTCAGCCACAACATACATGTTTCCCACACCATGGAACAACATGCCTGTACTGCAAAGCATGGAAGTAGGCAAGGCACAGATGTTCATGACAAAGCTGTCAAAAACATGTGAATCCCAAAGCATGTCACCTCTCCACATCTGCAAAGGACCATATATGTTCCTCGAGCATGGATGCAACATCCATCACACACACAGACCATGCACACAAGTCCCCCAACAAACATCACAGTAACAACATGACACAAAGAGTGAGGCCCTAACCCACATGGCAGCCATGGGATATACGCACTTGGAGAACATGGCCAAATTAAATGTGCACATGGACAAAGATACTGCAAGCAGTGTGGTAGAAACATGGTCAACCTTGTATTAAAATACAAACTATGTACTCAAAAATAAGGGGAGGAGTGATATTGTCTACAAAATAAAACCTACAACTATAGAATTATATACAACTGGCAGCGGGCTAGTCTGCGGGGATGTTGGACAATGCCTTGACAAAGGCCGATTCTCCCGCTACCTCCTCAGCCTGCAGACAGGCCTCTGTTGTTTCCTGGAGGCCTTGCAGAGCGTCCCTCATCTGCATCTCCATCTCCTCAGCTGCCCTGCAAGATTCCCCCAGGATGTCAGCCCGCCTCCCTGCCATCCTCTCCTCCACCTCAGCACTAACAATAGTTGCATCCCAAGCCTGTTGCCTCTCCACCTCCTGCTGCCTCACACATTGCACCTGGGCAGAGCCAGAGTCCATAGACGCCATCAGACCTCCGGCCACACATGTGCTGTGTAGTGTGCCGATGGCCTCCTCCGAGTGGCGTTGTTCTGCAGAATTTGCCTCCTTACAGTCACTATCTGCTGCTGTCTGGTATGGCTTGTGCTGTGCAGGCACTCTCTCCGACTGAATGACAGTCGTTGTTGGGGGAGTACAGCACCTGCACTCAAGTGCCTGCTGTCCCTTCACTGCCTGTTCACCTGTAGGCTCCTGGGCAGGCTCAGAGATCACCTGCTTTGCTATTGTACAGACTTCCACCTCAACTAGGGACACTGGCAATCCAGACTGGGCGATGGTGGGACAAGTGCACAGGAGGCTGTGGTGGTAGATGGCACAGAGGCCTGATTGGAGAATGACTGGGGCACCAATGAGGAGAAGGAGCCATTGCATTGGCCAGCCTAGAGTGACCACTACAAAGTAGTGCCGCTGACAATTCTGCAAAGGGGTGCGCCACCTGCTTGTGATGTTGTACAAGCAACTCACGAGGTGGTACAACATCGCGCATCAAAGCCTGCTGCCTCAAGGTACCCATCAGTAGGGGCTGCAGCAGATCCCAGATGGCCACATCAGCCAAAAGAGGGACCTGTGTCTGGGTGGTGACATTGCGGAAGGTGGTCAACGCTGCCGCAGATGGCCCTAGGACAGGAGGTTGTGCCAACACCTACACAGTAGATTGCACATCCTCCTGTCTCAGGGTATGTGGTGAAACCCGTGAGCTAGGCTGCAATGGCCTCCTGCTGCTTCCCAACCCCCATCAACATTGATGCCTCCAGAGAGGGTCCCTGTGAGGTTGCAGTACCACCCTGCCCCACCACTGCCAACGTGTCCCCCACAAAAGCCTTGCCCGATGGAACTGATGCTCTCCCAGCCACATCACCACCTGAAGAGGTGGTATCAAGAGGTGGTGTCAACAGGGTGTGATTGGCGCCTGGGTCTGGTTGCCTTTTTTCCCTGGTTTTCTGTTCAGAGCACTGCTTCTGCCCTCTTTGCCAGTCGCATCAACTGTGGAAAAGGGAACAAAGAGCATAGACATCAGTCATGCAATGCATGTGTGGCATAAACAATAGTAACATTAGCATGAAGTCAGTATGAGTCAACCAGCAAATGCCACACCCATGCCCTGGAATCAGTATGAATACAGCCACACAAGTGTAGGGAAAATGATCAGTCACTATTATCAGACACTCACTTTTGAACCCAGCACATTGATGTGTGCTCACATACACATGGCAACAAATAATTTCACAGTACCAATGCTGCAGTGACCCAAGTGTATCCTGCAGACAGGGCCATGAGAAGCGCACATGTTTCAGTAGCACCATAGCATGGCTCGCATTATCACCTCATCCGCTCTCAGTGTGGTAAAGAATACAAACAGGACTGGCACAAGGAGTCACTAATGGAACTGGGTAACTTGACAGTTATGACCTAGCCAGCAGCACCTAAGTGTGAGGCAGCACTCCTGGCTGTCTGGGGCTCTTCGTTTGACACCCTAGAGCAGGTTCTCAGGACCGTCGATGGCCAAGTCTCGTTTCTCGAAAGTCTCTTGCCTTCAAGGGCCTGACTTAATCAAACTACAAAACAAAAGTTCCTTCAAACAAATGAAAGTTCTTTAGGGTGATAATGGTTCACTCTTGGGTCCCCCTCTTCCGAGCGCTGACCCTTCTTGTTACCTCAACGTACAGTTCCATTCACATGGTAGTGGGGCAGTAATGATTCACACCTGGGTCTCCCTCTTCTGGGCGTAGACCCCTTTCGATTCTTTCAGCCTCCCTCCACCAGGTTCATTATGGCTTGGGTTCCCTTCTTCTGGGCGCTGACCCTCCTCTAATCTCAAAACAATACCTATCAATATCAGGGCCTTCAGTGATTGAGTCTACTAGTTCCAAGGGCCTGATAGGTTTACAAAACAACATACAAAAAATTCCTTTCTGATTTCACTTGAGGTGATTGTTCCTCACCTCGGGGTCTGCCTCTACCGGGCGCAAACGCCTCTCAAATTTCAATGTCTTTTTAAACAGTTCATAGTGTACATCCCTCCCCCGGGTTCACTCTTGTCAAAACACTGTTTGAGACTTTAGACTTCGCCCCTCTTTACTGGCATCCCTCCGCCGGGTTCACTCTTGCCACTTCACCTTTGCCTTTTGCTTAAGGTTTGCAGGATTCACTTCCCTTACTTTCACACTGTATTTAGATCAAAGTCTTTCGATTGTACAGAGATTTTGCTAGACCTCCTGTATGACCACTTTGACCTGCTTTGTCGGCTGTCCTACGGCCTTATGGTATCTGTAGTTTCAATGCAAAACAAAGGGGGATAAGCCAGAGTCTTTCACACAAGCACCCACATTTAGGAGACCAGCTTGGCACTTGTCCATCCAATCACATCTAGCAACATTCACCCCTGACAGTCTGACCTGAAAGCATGCAAAACACATGGGCACCCATTGCTGGGGATCAAGCCGCAATGCTATTGCTCCCAGCCCTAACAAATGCCATGATGACATGTCATGTCTGCCCCTGGTGCAGTGGGCTGACAGATAAGAAAGCCGTCCATGACAGTCCAATGCACATTATCCGACATCCATACACATGTGTTAGTCTCAGCTGCTGAGTATGGATGATGCAATCATCATTTGCAAATGAGTAACCCATAGAGATGTCCTGCATGAATATCCCTCACATGCCACCAACATCTCAATCTGGCAACTATTCCTGTCTGATTACTTGAAGTCAGCAACTCACACTGCATGCACACAAGTATACTTTCTCACCAAGAACTGACAGTGGACTAACCTATGCCTGTCCACTTCACAGATGTCTGCCATCACATACGCCGAGCATCGCCATGAGGCTGCATGGCTGTTAGTGCAACACGCATGCTGTGCACAGAAGAAATTACCCCAAATAATGCATACCCATGCAAACACTGTACAGTAGTGCAACCTGTGGGTACTCACCAGCAACTTGGATCTGTGCCTGCAGGTCGAGAATCCAGGCGTGGACAGCTGGGTTGACCCTCTCCAGGAACCGGAGGTGATGAGGTGACACCCAATGACGACCTGCATGGTGCAACGCCATGGTGGCATCTGCTGTGAGGGCCGCCTTCCACTGGCTCCGGAGCCTGAGGTCATCCGATTGCTCCTTCATGTGGTCCATGGTACAGACTACTGCCCTCTCCATGAGGATGGTAGCTGTGATGTCCTCCCAGATCTGCTGACGTCCGCACATCCCAAGCTGCGTATGTGGGTTGCAGAGGGCATCACAGTGGGCCAGGACTTGCTCGCCCAAGATGCCAATTTCATTGGCGGTGACGTTGGCAGCCCTCAGCCTTGCCTTGGGGGATGCGAGTCAGTTGAGTGGACATGGCTCCCTCCTGGTGCAGGTGGGCCCTCATGATGTGCTGTGCAGTAATGGTGGTGGACCAGTTAGGTAGATGTCCCAAGATGGCAGATGAGGTGGTCACAGAGCCTGACAGGTGAGCCACAGAAGAACAGGAAATGGGAAAATAGCAGGCACACCAAGGCAGTGCTCGTGGTCAGCGGGCACCCACACACTACCAGGCAGCAGCAGATTGTGAGGTGTGGAGGCACTCTAGGTCAGGAGGAGGCAACAAATTGCATGAGTCAGGAGGAACAGGTTTCTCATGGATTCACTAGGCAGCAGTGTGAAGATCAGAAGAAGGGGCCTAAGCACCTAATTAACCCAACAAATGCAGCACACCTACATGCCTGGATCTCTGCCGTGCCATTTAATGTGGAGACAGACATTCAGGGGGTTGACGCCTATCACATGGATATAGTTAGGGGTATAATGCGTTCCGGTCATGTCCGGGGACGGACATTGCTAGGGGTGCCACATGCATTTAGCGGTGCCTGTTTTTTTTGGTGTTGCCTTGCAGATCCTATTTTTTTAGTGCTGCCTTGCGGATCCTATTTTTTTGGGGGGTGCAATGCAGATTTTGAGGCCAGAAATACGGCTACCTTGTCCTGACTGCACCATTAGTGTGAGGGCTCTGCTGAGAGGGAGAGGAAGAGAACGGGAAAGAGGGCGGAGGAAGGATGATGGTGAGCCTACAGGTGCCCCTGAACCAACAAGGTCCACTAGGGGCAAGAGGGGCCCACATGCAGATCTGGCAGAAGCTGCACCCCACAAAGAGGCACAGGTGAATGAGAAGGGGCCGCCAAGGAAGAAGCGGTTAATTGATGAGTAGTTGCAAATCCTCACAGGTTATGTGGACGAACACCATGTCCACCTGTACCCTTGGGCTGGCAGTACCCTTTCTCAGAGCCAGCGGAGAAGGATGTGGCAGCAGGTCACAGACCTAATCACAGACCTAATCGATGCCTGTGGGGTAGAGAGGTGCACTGCATCACAGGTCCGCAAGAGGATGAGGGACATCACATGAAGGACCAAGCCACTGGAGGCGGATCATCACAGGAGGAGCTGACTCCATTTGAAGCGATCTCCAGTTGACTCATCAGCAGTAGAGAGGTGGTTGGCACGGGAGGCATGTACACCTATGTAGCCACATAAAGTGAGTGTCAATGTGTGCATGGCATATGTGCTACCATTTTCACATGATATGCTGACAAATGTTGTGGTATCGTTGGCTGGTGTCCTCCTTGGCCATCCATGGGTACTGCAGTAAAACTACCATGGTCACTTCCATCACATGTTCTGCATTCAGGGAGGTGGATGTGTGTTGTCCGTGTGCAGTTGACATTGATCTCACAGTATACCTCACTGTATACAGGATTTTACTGCTACGCCAATATACCTATGTGTAGCAATAGCATGCAAGACACATCTCATTGGAAATGTTCACATTGTCATGCTTGTGGAAAGTGCATTGTGAACGCAAATCATGACTCACATGGAATTACACCAAGGTGTGGATGATTTCAGAGTCATCCATTCGGTTGTATACGAATTGTTCGAACTACAATTGTTCGCAGTCAATTGTGCAAAGGTAAATTCGGACCCTTGACATTAGGTCAATTCGTGTTCGAACAATTTGGGTAATACCATCCATTCACTAGCCCTGGCCGCCGGTGGACATGGATGAGCGATAAAGTCAGTGCAAAGACGCATGAGGCCGTGTTCCAGATAGGAGTTGCAGCGGCTGGCCAATAGTTGTTTGAGTGATGTATATTCCACATTTGGAGTGTCAATGGACCAATGGCCATGCACGTGTGCAGTGGTCATGTCTATGTCGCACTCTCCTCATACATGCTTGAGATGCATGCAAGCGTGACTAATAAGTTACCTGGCCAAGGGTAAAGTGGTGACGGAGGTTATGGGGATTAAAGTATGCCTGCATGCAGGTTAGGTCAGCAGAAGTAGAGGTCAGACTTGAAGTAGAGTAGGGGATCAGTAATGATTCACGTACCTCCACCCAGCCACTGGTGGGAATTCCACTCTCGTTCATGTCTGTATGTATGTATGTTCTCCTAATCCTCCAAACCATGGCATGTCGCACGGCCTAATATGCACTGGGCCTCATTACAAGTCTGGCGGTAGCCGTGCCGGTAAAACTGGCAGGCTGCCACCAGACTTGCAAGATTTTCCGGCGCCTGGCTTTCCGGATTTACTGGGGCATTACAGCCCCGGCGGTCCGGGAAGTCAGGCACCTGAAAAAGGTAAATCCCCAGTCCCAGTGAGTCCAATAGGACTCAATGGGAATGAGGAGCATGGAAGCACCGGTACTGTTGCACACAGTGCCGGTGCTTCCATGTATGTCTGCAAGCGGGTGCCGTTCAACCTGCCAGGTCAGGCCTGGCGGTCAGGACGGCAGCCGCTTACAGACTCAGAGTGTGCCTGTCTGGTAACAATGGGGCCGGTAGGCTAATCAACAACGTTGTTACCGGACCGGCACGGTCTTAATGAGGCCCACTGACATGATTTCACAGGTCATCGAATGTCAGTCATCTGTGCCCTACAAGTCAGTGGCCCTCATTACGACCCTGGCGGAAATCGAAAAACGATGGCGGAAATGCAATACCGCCATCGAATAGCGCTCGGTGCGATTATGACCCGTCACCGTAAAGTACGATGCCATTAGCGACACCGTAGTGAACGCCAACGCTAACTGCACCAAGTACGCGCATGCGCGCCATGCGAAACCTAATTACCACCATGGCGCAACGGTACGCGAATTCTGACCCTAGCGGACATTTACCTAACGCCATCAAGCATGGCGGAAAGTACCATTCCGCCATGGTGAGAAGTACGGCATCGCGAACCAACCGTAAAAGGCCCTACTGAGTGCCCGTACACCACTCCCTGGCCACATTGCACAACTCCTCGTAGGTGCAATGAAGTCACACAATGCAACCAGTGAAATGTACAAGTCACCCATGCATGCCAACGAACAAATGAATGTAGGGGCTCTAAGTGCCTTGTGAGTGGCCATCCATATTTGCCATGGCACCATTGCCGTACTGATGCAGCACAGGCATGTGAAGGTTCAAGTACAGCAACATGAACTGAAATATGAGACAAACAAAAACAGGCCCCCCATCGCTTGACACCAGTGTAAGGCAACATTCAAAGCAGTATCCTGAGTGAGACTGCACCAGCCCTGTACTCCTGCCAGTAAACAAACCAACCATCAGCATAAGCATGTACCACACAAGTTGGCAGAGTGACTGAGCAGCCAGGCTCATCTCAAGAGGGGCCAATGGGAGCTGCAGGGCACAGATGGCACGAATACAGAAGCTATTCCAATGGACATGACCTCAGTCTCCCTCCAAGAAACGCACGCAAACACAGGCACCTGTGACCAGCCATATTCTGATAATCACATCATTCCACCAATCCACCTGGCTGACCGGCATCTGTTACACAAAAGCTAATCCCCCGCCCCTGAGCATGACATCATTAAAACAGTCATAATGGCAGCCCCTATCCCTGACCTCACTGGGCTTCGTAGGCAAACGCGCCCAGTACAGTACCACGCAACTATACTCAGAAGCCGGAACCCAATGCAGATCTTCTCACAATACATCGCGCCACAAATAGGAATATGCTACATTACTTGCAAAGAATAACGCTACACGGTCAATATCATAATCAAAATTTAATGCACAACAAAATCACCAAGCCCATACAGCTATTAAGTCATGAACTCCAAAATGTATTTCATCATTGTGGGCTGCATCCGCAATAAATGACCAGCCTCTTCTTGTGTGACGCCCTGTTCCTTCATGGTACACAGGGGCTACATTCACGTTCAAAAAGGCAACATGGAAGCGCCTAGAACCGCAGGGCCGTCCCATTAGGTAGGCACTAGTCCAGCTGAAAGGTCGATATGTTGCTCCTAGCCACTAGTACTGCGTAAGGGCATGTGGCCCATTGGCGATCGTCCCATAAGATCGTAATGGTGCTCCACTGATTAACACGAAGCAGCAGGTGTCGGGAGTAAAAGCCATCTGCAGGAGTGGCATACAGATGGCAGCGGCAAAAGGGGAGGAGATACCTGTCACCCAAATGAAATGAAAAAGAATAGTATGGGCATCAGAACTTCATTTGAATTACTCACTTCAATGATCACACTAAATCCACAGCCATATGCATGCTAGCCCACTCAAAAGGATTATTCCCACCCAAAAATCACTTGCGAATCATAACTATATAAATCGAGGTGAAAACACTATTACAAACGAGTGTTTGTGTGCATGCGTCTGTTAAAACAGAATCCATTAGATGGGATTAGTAACGTGCATAGACACAAGTGTTTGAAGGCGCGTCGAGACAGGGAGGGTTCAACAAGGGCAGATAGACGATGGTCCCACTATGGCAGCCCTGCATCACATAGCGCAGGGGAAGTGGATAGATTCCAAAAAGCCATGTACATGGCAAACTCTCTATTAAATCATCTGTCCATGCATCCATACATCATTCCCTCATCCTGGTATGAAAACGCCTGATTATTTACTCACATAACATGTGAAATTTCCATTGAGTCTGTGCGTAATGCAGTCTGCAAAATCCACTGTGCTCCAGCCCGGAATTCCAGTGTTGTGAAGTAACATGTATTTGGGAACGTCCGGCCTTATCGTCCACTAAGGACATTAAACAATAGAACTTTATATCTGCAGTCAGACCTGTGGGCGTCTCCTCGCCGCTAGCTGAAAACCGAAAGCGCTGTCCTTCGAATTCCTCATTTGCAACATCACGTCGAAAAGGCATCTGTGACCGCTTGAAATCACAAATCCATCCATGTAGTGCGGCAGTGTGTGAAAATGGCAACTGGCTTCACTCACAAATGGGACGCCCCGCCCGTCGGTGAACCGCGGTACAGTGCTGCATGAGGGTCCACCGTTAATCGAGTACTACATTCCACTGACCCTTCACAAGTTTGTTCGCGACTGCAAAGATAGTATGTGAAACAATGGGACCATAGCAGAATGAACATATGAACCAATATTTCACTGCCATCGGGATGAAATACATGATTGTAATAGCAAGATGCCATGCGTCGAATTGCAGCGTTGTGTGCGGGACGTGCTCGCCCAAAGGGGATTGCAGCTTGCACAGGTGGAATGAATCACCACAGGTGGAGGCTATACAGCCTGAAAACACATAAATTGCACACCCAACCCCCTCCCACAACCACACCCACTCCAAAATGCTACCGGCAGGACTAGCGATGTTGGCCCTGGGGGACCTGATAGCACTGCAAGTACTCCAACTTCAAGAAGAAGACGAACACCAACTACTACAACAACCGGCCGCACAGAGGAGACGCAGGAGGAGGAGGAGGGCAAGGCAGGGCCAGCAAGGCCCACCAGCACAGCCACTACCACCACGCAGGCAGCCCGCAATCCCACGCCTCCGAGCACATCCGTTCAACCTCACTGATGAGCAGATCCACACCCTCTACCGTTTGGACCGGGACACCATAACCGCCATTGTGGACATGACACACGCTGACCTTGTCAGCATGATAGATAGCCCAACCGCCATCCCACCCCTACTGAAGGTGGTGTCTGTACTCCACTTCCTGGCCACAGGCACCTACCAGCACACAGTCGGACAGTTGCATGGCATTTCACAGCCACTGTTGTCACGGACACTATTGCAAGTGCTCGATGCCCTCCTGAAGCACGCAGACGACTACATCTCTCTACCACGCTCGGAGCAGGAAATTACGAACACAAAAGTGGGATTCCATGCACTTGCCGGCATACCGGGTTGCATTGGTGCCATCGACTGCACCCATGTGGAATTGGTTGTCCCACATGCCATGGAGGCCCAGTACCGCAACCGAAAACAATATCATTCTCTTAATGTACAAATGGTGTGTGACTCCAACAGGATCATTACACATTGTTGTGCCCGATTTCCTGGATCAACCCATGATTCTATGGTCTTGAGGAACTCTACAATACCACGCTACATGGAGCGACACGCAGGGAACAGATCCTGGCTACTCGGTGAGTCTCATTTCATGCATGATAATGTGGGGTATGTGATGCGGCAATGACCTGGCAGGAAGGGGGGGGGATGCGTACGTAGCAATGTCATTCCACAAACATCCTTTATTGTCCACATACAGGTGATGCCGGGTATCCACTGAAGAGATGGCTCCTTACACCACTCCGGAACCCACAGAACCAGCATGAGGAGGACTACAACCATGCCCACTCACGTACCCGTGTAGTCATAGAACAGGCATTCGGCCTACTGAAGGGTCGTTTCCGCTGCCTCAGCAGGTCTGGCGGGGCACTCCTGTACCGCCATGAGAAGGTTGCAAAGATGGTCATGGCATGTGTCATGCTACACAACATGTGCGTACGTAGAAATGTGCCCATGCCCCCTGACGCAGAACTGCAAGCAACTGAAGATGGTCATGATGAGGGTGGGGATGTGGCAGCACCTGAAGGAGTCCGTGAGGCACAGGAGGGCCGTGAAATTCGTCAGATTATCATAGATTCATGCTTCTAGCACTCACGCCTGGTGGCTGATACATGGACACGGGACTTGTGGCACTGTGTGTGTCTGGAACATGCACAATATGGACTGTACACCTATAAAGGCCTCGTACACAAAGATCAATGTCCACACATCTCATTGGATGATTGTGAAATGTTTATAGCATATGTGAAATTATGTTACACACCCCATCGACCCGCCACCCAAGTAAGCCCAACACACCCCCTCCACCCTCCTACCTCCCCCCCGAACACCAGTGTCCAAAGATGCTCATTGTCAGTGGGCAGACGCTATTGCAAGCCCCCTCTCCGGGTATCAGGGGCACCCCTGCCTGTGGAGCGCAGGTTCCTCCCAGATCTACGTTGGGGGCTGCCCTGGACGGAACTTGCAACGGATGATGTATCTGCCTGCTCACGTCCATGCATGTCCCTAAGGGTTTGTGAGAGCTCAGTGAGCACACGGCGCACAGCGGCAAGTTCAGCACATACGTCTTTGGACGTCGCATGCAGTTCCCCCCTCAGGCTCTCGGTGCTTCTCTCCATTTGTACTCTCAGGCTCTCGGTGCTTCTCTCCATTTGTACCCTCAGGCTCTCGGTGCTTCTCTCCATTTGTGCCCTTAGTGTCGCTGTACTTCTCTCCATTTCTGCCCTAAGTGTCTCAGTAGATTTTTCTATGGCTGCCTTAGTACCCCCACATTCATCAGCATGGTCCTTGAGGAGCGTGGCCAGTTGCTGCTGTTGCACGATCACCTGGTCGATGGACTGTTGCCTCTGTTGGGCCATGGCCATTTGCGGTGGTGTCACAGAGGGGCTGATCACCTCATGTTGCCTTGACACAGGGCTTGTGGGGGATGGCCAGTCGTCGTCTTGTGGGTGCCCCTGCGTGGTATCCTCATGGTGTACGGGATGAAACAAACAGGGGGATTGAGACAGGTCATGGATGGATCCTACATGGACATCACCGTTTTCTGTGTCGGAGCATGCTGCCATTAATGCAGTGTCACCTATGGTGCTGCTGCCACCCGAAGCAGTGCCTTCTGTGGCATCCATTGGGGGGACCTGTGGTGGTGCTGTTGTGGGCATGCTGGCTGCTGGGGTGCCTGTTGAAGTCCCCTCCTGTGTGCTGCCACTTGATTTGTGCTGCTGCCGTGTCTTGATCCGTGCAGCTGAGGTGGAGGGTCTTTGGCCGTTGGTCTTGGCCCTCTTTGCAGGTGTGCTGGTAGGGGTGTCCTGGAGCTCGTCGTTTGAATCGGACCCTGTGGTGGAGTAAAGGAGGGCGAGCGTTATTAATGGGTCTGTGGAAATTGGAATGGCAATGTATCACATGCATTGGGGTGGTACCTGAGGGTGATTTGGGTCAGGGCCTTGGAGGTGGTTTCATTTTTGTGTGGATTGAGGATGCAGTTGTTTTGCAGCCTGCAGTTAGGGTGTGCCTGCTGCACGTGTAGAGGGTGTTTTTAGGATTTTTAATTATTTATGTATTTAATGTGACTTTTAAAGTGCGCTATCAGGCCAATGTATGTGGACGTTCTCCTGGACATGTGTTTCTGTTGCACTATGTGGACACATGGTACTTCACATGATTGGACATTGTGGATTTAGCATTGTTTTATTTGGCCCACCTACCTGATTCTTCGGATGTCTGCACTCCTTTCTCCATCCCTCCTACTCCCTCTATACTCTCCACTCCAATGATGGAGGCACAGATTTCTTCCCAGGGGGTCAACTTGATGGGTGATTCCGATCCTCCCCCGGTAGCTGTGGCAATGTTACGGTTGGCGGATAGTATGCTCCGTACGCGTATCCGCAAGTCGTCCCATCGCTTTCTGCATTGCTGTGGGTTGCGGGGTGCGGTCCCCACCGCACTTACCCGCTGTGCCACCAGGGCCCATATGGCCTTCTTGTTCGCAAGTGCCGTCCTGGTCATTTGCGTCGAGAAGACGACGGCAGCATTCTCCTGGAGGATCTCTGTGAGCACGGTGAGTTCCTCAGGGGAGAAGTGGACCTGCCGCTTGCGGTCGCACGCTTTTTTCGCTACTTTTCCCATTTTTATTGTTTTCACTAGGTTGGATGACGGGTTGGGATGTGTCTCAGGGTAGTATTTTTAATGGTTGTGTGGGAATTCTGATTTTATAGGTGTACGGCGTGCTGTTTCCCGTTCCGGGACCATGTTTTTACTTCCGTTTCCGTATATTTACGGTCACAGTATTTTCCGATTGCCGCTCATTACGGTGACCGCTATGATGGGTGGCGGAATTGCACCTAGGGCGCCGTACAACGGCGGTGAGGGGCGTTTTGGGGACATTTCCGCCATCGTGGACTTTGCACTTCCGCCATGGCGTAGTGCTCGTGCCCGATGGGTCAGAATTAGCCGCACTTTACTCCGTCGTGCAATGGCGGAAACGCTATTTACGCTATGGCGGTCAGGTCAGTTACTTTCCGCCAGGGTCGTAATGAGGGCCAGTGTGTTCTCAGTTCCAATGTGTGATTTATGCATGGCTGGCCATAGTGTGTCTGTATGTATTGTAATTCACAAATGTATGTTCTCCCTCTGTGCATCATTGCCTGTCTTTGTGGAGGTGATGACACAGCAGATAAGGAAGGGTTGGAGAAGGAGGAGGACTAGGAGAAGGTGGAGGATACACTACCGTCCACCAGTACAGCCCGGAATGCTGTGCCTGGTGAGAATCCCCTGCAGGCAATCATCAGCAGGCCTGCCAACCCATCAGATGATGCTGATGTGGAGTTCATACTGAGGGACATGATAGAGGGTCAGCCAATGGGTAGTCCTGATGACATGGAGCTCCTTGAGTTCCTTGAGACCACCGAGTGTGAGGAGGAGAGCCTGCCCGGCAGTGGGAAGCCCTGCGTCAATGGTGTAATCTGTGTCTACAAGATTGCCTTCGCCCATAGGGAACCAGCAGCGGATGCTGATGTTCAATGGAGTACTGCAGATAGCCAGCCAATGACAGTGCCCTCACTGTAACGGTCCTGGGCTTCGGCATCCCCGCTTGGTAGGCCTGCACCAGTGGTGGACATGTGCCTGCCAGACACGCTGAGGGGGAGGAGGAGTTGATGCAAGTGCCCGATAGTGCGAGGTCCTAAAGGAGATGGCTAGGGACATCTATTGCCTGACTGAACATGTTGTCTCCTCAACAGCTGCACACACTACTGAACAACACCTATTGCACCAGGAGGGGAGAGAGTGCATGCAGCAACTCAGTCAAGTCATTAGCAAGGATAGTTTGGCTCACCATCAGGCCTGCATAATGAGTGTTTGGCCTCCAGGGACCCCCAGCGGCAGATGATGGATAGCTTGAGCGAATCACTGCCCGTGGAGATGTTGTCCTCAAGGGTCTACCAACATCAAAACGTGGAAGACCATATGTCAAGCCTGCAGGCAGAGATGTTTTCTCTGAGGGAATCCCTACATTATAGTGTGGTAGCCCAGAGCAAATGGCTGAAGGCCGAGCTGTTGGCATCAAGGCAATCCTGTCGTCAAGACATGGAGACCTTGAGACACTTTCTGCATGATCAAAGGTTTACCACAAGGGACTTCCACCACCAAGAGATTACTACCTTCAAACAATCTATGGACATGCAGTTGGAGACATCAAGAGCGACCATGCATAATGACTTTGGCCACTTGCGACCTACATCACCAGGACCGTGTCCCAATTGGGACCCTCATGTACGCATCACTCTCACGAGTGACCATAGCCAATGAGACCCAGGCTTTGTCCCTGCGTGGTCAAAGTGCATTATGTGAGGTTCCAGCAGGAGGATGGTGGTTCCAGTTGAACCACGGAGGTGTGTGCCTTGGTCATGTTCACACACATCTCTATCCTCTTACCCACGCCACCTCTTCTTCATGAGCCCTGGTGTGCATGAGCCTGTGGAGGGGTATGCATTTTGATTTTTAATTATTTTACATTAAAGGATCCCCCCTTTCCAGGGTGGACTATTTTGTTTATTCTTTTTTGACTGTTGCCCTCATCCAAAGTGGACTATTTTAATGTGTTTGTCTTTGTCCAGGGTGGACTCTATTGGATGTGTACTCCAGTCTAAGGTGGACTATTTTTTCTTCTTTGATTCTTTCCCTCATGTCAAGGCCATTGCCCACCCAAAGGCATTTTCATTTGGAGGACTGGATATGAGGTCCTGCACAGTGTACTTAACTGATGTGGCTTTGTGGACTGCTACAGCCTCCCACATACAGGTTGATATACCATTCTACATTGATTCTTATATGTGCAGTCTGTATGACTGACTCCTTTAGCTGGTCCACACCAATGTCCTATGTTGTTACAGGTATCATGCCTCATCCAGTGCCCGGACTCCCTGAGAGAACCACAAAGCACCCTATGTCTACCCTTCTCCCCATTCCCTCTGCTGCACACTAGCCCTCCTTGCAGCAATTCGGAGTCCCAGAGTTAGGTTGTGTTGGTGAGGGATTCACAGCACCAAAACTTTACCAGCAGGTAAGGTTGTGCACTGTCAATCTTGTTCATGACTGGTGACGTTTACACGCCAATAGTGGTACATCGTGGGACACATAGGGTTTGCAGTAATTATGTGATTTGGTGATGTTTGGGTGAAGGTCAATGTCGCTGAAGATGTGAGTTGGTCTACATTTCTGTGTGTGTGCATGTCTCCTGGATCAGCCATGTATGTGCTTTGGGTTTCTGGTTCCACATCCATGGCTTGCTTCTTGGAGTCAGTCTGCTTGGGATGTTCCTGTGCAAATGCTTCTGGTGGGTGCTAATGCAGTACATCAATTTCAGGTGTGCCATTCCGTTTGCATTCCTGTCATGTCAGCTGTGCATGCTATCTCCTGTCATGTGTCATGTTCAGTGATCAGGGGTGGACTGGCCTGTTGGATACTCTGGTGAACTCATGGTCAGACCCTACACCCTGGGCCTTGTTCGGGTGGTGTTTCCACATTATTTATATGGAATTGGATTGGCCTTGTATATGAAGTGTGATATGGTGTCACTTTGGGTATCATTTCCATGGCATCTTTTGGCTCCCGTACAACCCCTGTTCATGTTGCATGGCTATGCAAAACACCTGACTGTCTCATTCCACATAGGTGGATTATCTAGTTGACATGTATGATTGTGGGTGATGTGTGTAGTGTGCAGTGCATACTGGTGAGGTGCAGTTGTCAGATGCAGGTATGTCCTTTTCATGTGTCATATGTCATGTTGCTAATGTGTTCCCATTAATATGTTCAAGGAATGTTGAGAGAAAGCGGTGTGTTACCGTACCTATTCATTCATGTTTGTGTATCGTGTGAACCCACAGGGGGGTCCTTAAATCAATAACATGTCATACAAGGATGGGGATGAAGAAAAGCTCTTACACCAAATAATAAGACCGACTCAGGAAGTTGGCAAAATGTCTCATCTGACTTTTAAAAAAAACACTTCTTTTATAACAAAAACTTGTCATGTGACGTCATTCTATGTGGCAAACTAAGAAAACCTTTGTGAGATTGTGGTTGGCTTAAGGGAAAACATCTATGTATACTTTCTATAAGGGTTGGGATTGTGATTGGATCTCTACAGTCAGGTGGACAAGTTATTCTCAGCCCTAGTGCAAGTCATCTTCAACAGTAATTAGACACAAGGTTCATGATTGGCTCTCAAACTATAAGGCCCTTCGTTATATGGCCCTCTACTATTGGTTGGCATGCTCTTGCCCCTCTGAAACATTCGCCTCACTTGCAGCACGCATGCTCGTACCCCAGATGTTTGAGGATGTACCTGACCATGTCTCCCCACCCAATTAGCCCAACATCTCTCATCACTCATGCCGTCTGCCATTTGGATTGTCTTTGAACTTAGCCTTGCAAAGTATCATTGCTCCTGAGAATAAAAGGGAGTATAGGCACACTCTTATCTCAGTTCAGGTCTGCACGCCTAACTCCTAATTTCATCCTTAGCTCACGTGACTGGAGACCGTATTTTCGGCCTGTTTGCAGCATTTAATCATCTTGAATTAATAAACTTGGCACTCATGGTGTTCTTTTC
Source organism: Ambystoma mexicanum (assembly GCF_040938575.1). Lineage (NCBI taxonomy): Eukaryota > Metazoa > Chordata > Amphibia > Caudata > Ambystomatidae > Ambystoma > Ambystoma mexicanum. The sequence goes on along the minus strand of NC_090922.1, from coordinate 1,040,912,962 downwards.
TCTTCATATTCCTTCGGGGTTCTCTTTGGGGATATATTATATAGGGTCTTCTCAATGGATACCTTGTCTCAAAGGCTCTTCATGGAATAGGCACCATCACTGGCGTTGCGCATGTCGTAACTTCTGGCTTCTAGCATATCAGCAGGACAGGGCGGGACTTCCTGCTGAGGCATTCAGCTGCTCCTCTACACTCCCCGCTCTTGTTGATCCATCATTTACTCCTTCATCACTTTTCACATCTTGGTATCCTCTTTTGAAGAAGTGCTTCTTCAGAGTCCAGATCCTTATCACTCCTTTCAGGGATCCTGCTGATTTGACATGTTCATCAATACTCCAAGTCATATGACTGCATTGTCTGTTCGGATTACAGTAAATCCATCGTCCCAGGTACTTTCTGTGATTTCTTGGATGCAGGAACTTCGTTCCCTCAGGTGCTACGATGCTGGCCCACATATTTTCGGATTTATTCATCTGTCAACTCCGTGGGTCCAAACCCTGAATCGACATCAATCACAATCTTCATTCCTACAGCCGTCTTTGCTGTCTTCCTATACTTTGTGATTATTATCCTGATCACATAGAATCCAAACATCACCATTACTATTACTGCTCCCAGGAACTTGAAGATATTCACCATCCATGGTGGAACCCATGAGAAGATAGACGCGAGCCAACTATCATCTACAATGTCTCCTTCTTCATCTTCCATTTTGTTGTGCAGGTTCATCAACAGCGGTATGGCCTCTGTCAAGGTCCCAATCTCATCATCGTGAGAAGGTCCGAATGTGCAACAAGATTCTCCAATTTTGGCACAAATTCCTCCATCCATCGCAGTGCTCATATCAATGACATATCTGTTCTGGAGGGTCATCAATCTTGTGACCCACAATTCTTTTTTAATAGCATTGAATCCTTTTATGCTAGTGTTGACATCTGCAGGAGCTCCCAGCAAGTGATTTGTAAACACTTTGCATTTGCCATCGTCTGAATCCCTGGCATATAAATAGTTGTGAATATTGCTGAAGTCTGGCTGAACAACCTGTGCTCATATGGAATAGCATCAAAGGTTTCTATCGATTTTGCTGAGAAATAGTTCTCCCTTTTTGACCGATTGAGAGTTTTGAGTGATCTTCTCCTCAAATGAGTGTCTGCTTTTGGAAATTCACCAATGTTCAGGTCACTTTTAGGTAGCGGTCAAGTCCTGAAAAATAAATTAGGGGGACTCATCAACAAACACAATGGGTTATGATGTTGCCAGAAATTAGCATATCAAGGTGAAATATGCACATTTCATTAAATTGGCTTTGCATAACCACCTAAATTACACAGGATGAATGGCATTTGACTTTCATAAAATCAACACACACACAAAACCAAGAGAGGATATTTTCTTCTAATAGTGTTTTTGAAAATGTTAAAAGGTGTGCATGTTTTAAACTCCAAGAACCAATACAAATGTTTTCCCTGGAACTTGCAGTACCAAAATGGGACCTTTCACCTTTAGTTGTTTGTTATTTTTCATCAGGTTATATAGTACAGCATTGAAGTGTCAGGCCTGCAAACCTGACGACTGCGGTTTCACCCAGAGGTTAGCATTAATGTAAAGCGGCCATTCATTGTTTCTCATTTCAGCTAGGGGGGACTGAGTCCACCCTCTGAATAAAGTGGGTGGACTCTGTCCACCCACATGTACCATCGACTTGAGCCCTGCTTTTAGGAATCACTAATGCTGGAACATGGATTATCACTATAGAGTACATCCCTCCCCAGTCCTTGGTCAGGTTCATATAGGCTCTGGACCCACAGGCCGAATAGTGGCCCATTAAGACAACGGTTCCATCCTTCATTCCTGCTACATCAGAAATTCGGCCACTCTGATGATTTTCCCCAACTTTTCTTGTGCCATTATTTCTGAAACCGAAAGCTGCTTTTGCTAGAGGTATTATTTGCAACAGTCCTCATTTATCATCGGCCCATGACAGTAACTTTCTGATCTTCGACCAATGATTCTTGCATTCATTCTGTGCAGTGTCTATAACTGGCTCGAAATATCCAGTTACTGCTGGTGCTTTGCACACAATCAGGCCTTCAGCCCATCCTTCTGGAGTCAACACTGTTCCTTTAATTTGCAGTTGGCCTCTTTCCCAGCATCTCTGTATCTCTTCTTTATTCTTGACTTGACAATATAGCATCTTGTTTTCTTCCCTTCTGATTTCTGCTCCACTCATCCGAGGCTGATCATATCTTATTACTAGATTCCTTGTTTCAGGCTTCCGTCTTGTCTTCCAATCGTGAACATAATTATCTTCTCTTTGAGATGTCTTTTTAGTCAGCCATTCTAAGGATGCTGTTCGATCCTGGAACTGTCCTCTTGTCATGCAGTGTGTGGGATGCATCAGGCAGTGAGCTTTTTACACTGGCACTTCTGTAGCTATGAACAATTTGGAAGTACCCATGGCATAAGGTACGAGACCACAAACGTAGCAACTCTCCTTAGACGCTCTGCCACCCACCTTTTTCATGTGCTGATACCTCATGTTATTACGAGTTGTGCTGTACTGTCTAAATAAGTATTTATCCCATCATTGTCTTCCTATGCACTCCTCCAGTGTCTTCCTAACAAAATGTTTGCAGCCCATGGGAACAACCTTAAAGAAGCTTTGCTCTGGGGAGACAAGAGAAAGGGTTTTGGCTCATTAGTGACAGGCAAACCTACGAAAGTTACTGGAGTGGGGAGGATGAAAGGGAGTTCTGTCTTATTTCAACCAATAAAATAAAGAGTGTGAACCAGGAGAAACAGGAAGACAAAGAAAGAAACTGAGCATGCATATATTACACCCATGAATATTAACACACACCATATATGACATTCTAGAATTTCTTGAGCTTGCTAATTCTCTGAAATCATACCATTTTCAACATACTCATTTTTACAACATTGTTTTAAGGAAAGAAAAACACTTCACTCCGGCAACTGTAGTAGATTGGTCAATTGCAACAATTCCTCCACTATTGGTACGAGCAGCCTCATGATTACGGGCCATTCTTAGGATCCTGTAAAAAGTGTGTATGTCCACGTCTCTTCTAAAAAGGGCAGTATAAGCTTGGAGAATAAACACAAATACAGCAAGAATGACACAATGTACATCACTTTCTGGGAGGACCATAAATTCAGCAAAACAAATATTTGGTAAGAAACGAATCAGGATACCGCTCACGTTTCCAATTCTTAACAAAGTGTTGTCGTTTAGGCATAATCAACATTTCTCTAAAGTTCATTTTCAAAAGATATCTATGACTCTCGGCACAGGCTACACGCCTGCTATAAAATCTATAAGGAGTGTCCAGGGCGAGTCATAGTCCAAATGCACTTTGCATTTTTAATCAGTAACTTTATCTTCCTTCTTCCTCGTCATCGATTGAGTCTGCACACGCTGACATTCTTCTTCTTGTCTCGCTTCTGGATCGGTCTTTGGGGGTGCAACGGTCTCACCGGTATGCAGCTTCACGTTGTTCAGGTGGATCCAACTCGTCTGCCTTGCACCTTTACTGCTGAGGGAGTAATTTTCTCTATAACATATGGGCCATCAAACCTTGGCTCGTGCCACTTCCTAGTGAAGTTTCTAATTAGCGCAGTGTCTCCAGCAAAGAGTGTAGGTACTGATAGAATTTCAGAAGGTCCAGTTGCTGAATGTTTTTCATCTGTGTTCGGAGACCGACTCCCCTGTCACTTGAGTTGATCTGAAATGAGAGAGATACTAGCTGTCATACATGTCAAATATTCATTTAATTCATTTCTTAACATTGGTTCTGTACTCTGGGGATCACATCTACTCCTCGATGGAGAAGTCCAAGGTGTTCTCATTCGCCTCCCCATCACTAGTTTGTGGGGTGTGAGGTGGTGGTCCCAACCGGGCTGATTCCTTAATGTGTATAAAGCTAAGGACAGGCAATGTAGCCATACCTTTTTCGAAAACAACTTAAGCTTGGGAATTCTTTCTTTAAGGAGGCAGTTGAGTCTCTCACATATCCCGTTTGCTTCCAGGTGATAAGCAAAAGAAAACCTGTGCTTAATGCTCACAATAATCCTATCTGTTCAAATACGTCCTTTACAAAATGTGGCCCATTATCCAATATCAGCACTTCACACACTCCCCACCTTGGAAAGACTTCATGTACTAAAAACTTTGCTGCGCAAGTGGCCTCAGGGTGTATACAGGGACCTGTTTCAATCCACCTGGAGAAGGGACACACCACCACTATCAAATACCTGTATCTATTACACACCTGCAGCATGTCGACATAATCGATATGTAAATGCTGAAAAGGACCATTTGGTCGAGGAATTACTCCACTAATCGTTCGCAGTGTATGCCCAGCGGTAAACTTTTGACATACAATGCAGTTTACTACATAAAACGCAACTTGTTCGAACAAATTTGGAACAAACCAGTCTTCCGCAATAGTTGCAGCAAGACTTTCCCTAGTTACATGCGCAGGGTAGTGCAGCTGTTCAAGCGCTACCCTTTACAATGCTACCGGCATCAACGGATTTACCATGCTGTCCTGTCACCATAATGCTTCTGTGGGGGATAAAGAACACCCCCTTAGTTTCGATAATTCCTGTTCTTCCTGTGGAGCGTTTCCTTGAATCTCCATCAATTGGGTTTCTGGCAACTGATTAAACCCTTCTTGCATTAGCATAGTCATAGTTACTCCTTTTCTTACACTAGGAGGATCAAATCTCGATATATCTGAAGAACCAGCAACACTCTTGGCCTTTTCGTCTGTGGCTTCGTTCCCGCAAGAATTAAAATCTGTTTGCTTAGTGTGCGCTGCACATTTAACTATTGCTATGGCTGCTGCGAGCTGTTGTGTCTTAATAAGCCTGCCCAATAAGGATGCGTGCTGCAGTGGAGTGCTGTCAGCTCGGAGCTACCACCCCTTTTCCAACATGCTAGCCTTGCGTGTACGGTTGACGTCACATAGGCAGAGTCACTGTACACGTCACTTCCTGCCCTTCGTGTTTCTCGAGCGCGACAATGAGCACCACTAATTCTGCTGCTTGTGCTGAATAAAGAGCTGGTAGCCTTATGCTTGCTACAACCTCAAACTCCCCATTCTCTCTATGCCTCACTACAGCTGCACCAGAATGCCTTCTCAACTGGTTTGATACATTTTTGAAGAACCATCAATAAAGAGAATTTCCCCTCCTGACAACGCATTTTCCTTAATTTGTGGTCTATCATCATAAAATTCTTCGTAGTTAGCACAATCATGAACATGCTCGCCCAATGCCACTGGCTCAGAGATAAATGTGGCAGGGTTTACTATTTTACATCTGACAATTTTAATAGCTGGGTTTGAGATGATCACTTCATAAACAGAAGCTCTCTGGGCTGTCAATGTACACTTCAGTTTCTCTAAAATGGCAAAGAAAGCATTCTCCACAAAAAGTGTTATAGAGCAGCCCATTAAAATACTTGTAGATGTTTGAATTGCGAACGCAGCGGCTGCTAATGACTGTTCGCAAGGAAAGAGCCCTTTCATAACTGGATCTAGAATCCCACTATAAGATGCCAGAGGTTTGTACCCTAATTTAGTCCTCTGTGTAAGCACTGCTGTCATGACTGTCCCATTTGTGTGTGAAAATAAGTACAATTCCTCAGCATAATTGGGAATTCTTAATACAGGAGCTGTACAAATTGCTTCCTTCAGCTCTCCAAATCCTCCCTCCATCTCTTCAGTCCGTTCATTTTTTTCCTTGTTCACCTGTGCTTTCTTTAAAGCATGCAAAAGGTGTCTTGCATACAAACTATAGTCAAACACCCAGGATCTTACATATTTATATAACCCCAAGAACTGTTGCATTTGTTTTCTGTGTACGGTTTTGTAGTTTTCATTATCGCCTCAGCCCTTTAAAGGGGTCTTGTATATGAACTATAATCAAACACCCATGCTCTAACATAGTTGCATAATCCCCAAAACTGCTGCATTTGCTTTATCGTGTGTGGATTTGCTGTGTTCATAATCGCCTCAGCTATTTCAGGTGTGACCCTCTTACCCTCATGTGAGATTATCTGGCCTATGTACAACACCTCTTCATGACAATACTGTAACTTCTCTTTGTCTGCATTGTATCCCTTGTCTGCTAAAATAGTCATCAAATGAATCGAGTCTTGCCTGCACTCATCTTCTGTAGTGCTAACAATTAAAATGTCATCTACATACTGTATCACAGCGCTCCTCAAATCAATATTGCCTAGGCCCATCTGCAGGACTCTGTTAAAGATCGATGGGGACTTACATTACCCTTGAGGCAGCCTATTATGTTTCAGGCGGATTTGGCGAAACGTAAATGAAGTCAAGTCTTGTGAGTCCTTGTGCAAAGGGATTGAGAAAAACACATTTTTCAAATCAATCACCGAAAAAATATTGTGCTTCTACTGGGATACTGCATAGTATCATCGCTGGATTAGGAACTAAGGGAAACTCTGCATCTACAATCTGGTTCATCAGTCTCATGTTTTGTATGAATCTCCACCACCCTCCCTTTGATTTCTTTTTCACAGGGTACACCGCGGTGTTGCACGATGATTCGGACAGCACCAGAATACCTTGTTCCATCAGTGCTGACATAGTCTTAAAAATACTCTCATCTGCCTCTCGAGACATTGGGTACTGTTTTAGTCAAGGTAAAATTGCACCTGGTTTCAACTTTATCTTAAATTCCCAACCCTTTTTAATAGGCCTACGTCATAAGGGCCTGTAGTACATAAAGCACTTGGCACCTCTTTGTCAAAAAATGCTGGATGCTGCCTCATGATTGCCATTCGCTGTGGGATCTCCCGTTTCTCTATTCTGATCCAATATGTAATGCCCATAGAGAATACCACTACATCATCCGATGAGTCATCTCTGAGCATGCTATCATCAGTGATGTCAGTAAGCCTGCATCCTTCCCCAATGACAATCACTGTTCCCCACAGTCTACCCTTGTCATCTGTTCCTTCAAGCATTGCCATTTCGCCTCGTACTATGGCTGCATCTAATTCTAGAGGGATAGTCTGCCCCCCCTTCATTCATGGGTATCTGTGGTCTAAGCAAGAATTCAGCAGGTATCCTCATAGTCCTTCCCACTAAGCCAGGAAGCCATGTTAACAGAATGTTCACCCCATAAAGAAAGACTTCTGGTTCCATTGCAACGCCTCGCAGAGCCATTTGCCCTTTGAAAACCAATATAAATTCACCCACGTTCAGAAAATGTATTCCAGGAGTGGAACACGCTATCCCTTCATCAGTAAAAGAAATCGTCATGTTGAGTTTTGTCATCAGATCTCTTCCCAAAATGTTAACTGGTGTCTGCCATGAATATAATAATGGTATAATAACAGATATGTCACACTCTCCTAAAGAGACTGGTAATTCATCAGTATAAGGAACTCGGCGTGTATCTCCAGAGAATCCCTGAGCATTCATGGCAATTCCTGACATTGGGTATTTTCCCTCTTTTATACATAAACAAGTAGCCCCAGTGTCTACTAGACAAGAAAAGTATTTGCATCCTATCATCACATCAACCCTTGGTTCCTCTTGGGGGTCTGGTGTCACCGATAGTACTGAACACATCAAGTCGCCCTGTGAGCTGTCCTATTGTGGATACATGCATATCCCTGTACCTGTAAAAGGATTTCCCCCCACCACAGTGACATCCACTATTCTAGGTGTCAGCAATTGTCCTGTGTTTGCATTTTGCTGTATTTGCATTGGGGCGTGCTGCGACTGCCCTTGCGTTGGATTCAATGGTGCTTGCTGTGGTTGCTGTGCCTGTTGCATTTGCGGCGCTTGTGGCTGATACACTAATTGATTTTGGGTGAACCCTTCCCTAGCTTGTGAGCTATATGCTGGAGGATAAGCTGTGCCCCCTCTTGCAGATTGGCCATTCTGTACATACCCCAGGATCCTGCAGATGCGCGCAATGTGCCCTGCCATCCCACAAGTCCAACATATAGGAGGAGCCTGTCTAATAAGTCACCCTTGGTTGAACCCTCCTTGCGCATTCTGATTATCATTCTTTGAGTTTGGTAGCCCACCTTGATTATTCTGTAAACCTCCCCTACCTCTGTATCCCATGCCTCTACCTCATGGTACAAACCCTTTCCCTCCTTGGTCTGTCGGGTGCTGATTATTGGCTTGCGATGCACCCGCTGCTTGCTGTATTCCCAGCATTTCTCCGCTAGTCAATACCGTCCCTTCGATGGCATTTGACAATTTCTTCTGAACTAATTTGTCTTCCTCAAGTTTTCTAGCCTCATCTTTCTTCTTGTTTTTCTCCTGCAACAATCGACAGTGATGCATTACAGTCAATTGTATTTCTGCCCATAGCTCTGCTTCCATTCCCATTTGTTTCTTGAGTTGCCTCTGTAACTGTTCAGGCAACCCCTGACATAAAAAGTGGTAAAATACTGCTACTGTTTTTCCCCATGGCTCGCGAGTTTCAAGAGTCCAACATTCTTGAATGTCCTGAATGTAAGCAAGAGGATCCTCATCTTCTTTCATCTTATGTGTCATGATTGCACCCATGTCCGATGTGTCCGGATACTGTACTCTGAGTGCCCTCCAGACATCTGCTCTGCAATTATTAAATGGTGCTCCATCATGCGCTGTGTTTGGTGCTGTCACGCTTGAATAGCCTGCTCTCTTCCAAATGTCATCAGCTCTTTCCCCAAGAATGGCTGCTAGGAGACCTTCAATGTCCCCAATTGCCAAGGGATTTCCTCCTGTCATTTTTTCTAATTCATAAATCCATTTTCCTGCACCCGCTGTTAAACTGGGGAGTTTATCGTTATACATCTGTGGCTATGGATATACTGTGATATTGCTCCTCCTTTTTCCAATAAGGGAAACTGCGTAAATCCTGACCCGCAATCAGCTCCCATTGTCTGCATATCCATAGTAGGGACAGTGGTTCCTGACCACCTCTTTCCTGGCAACAATCTTAGCCTGCTTACATATGGGGGTGATTCTCCCTTCTCACTATACAATCGTACTCTGGGACGCTATGGATATGCTATGGGATGTGGCGTCCAATCCTTAGGTTGATCAAGATCAGACCATCTCACTTCCTTGTCTGCCTGCATGCTTCCCTCAGGGGCACATGCACCTCTTCCCTCTTCCCTATGGAAGGATTCCCTTTCTTTGTCTGACATATCTAGTAGACTCCCGTCCCCTTCACCCTTATCTAAGGTCAGTCTAATTAGGGATAAGGCTCCATGCTCATGACTGAATGGATTACTCTCTTTGCTTCGTGATTCGAGGACTATGGTTGGATCTCCTTTCCCATGGCTTTGCTATTTGCTCCTTTTAACTCTTGATAAGCTTGATCAATACTATCTCCGATACTTCCTACGGGAGAAACTCCTCTATATTGCCCCATTGTATTGCTGCACTTGGGTCCATTAACTCCTTCTGAATGTGGTCAATATCGCGGTGTCGCTGTCTCCTCTTGTGCTATAATTCTTCCTCTAATTCTCTTCGCTTTCCCGCTTCCCTTCTAACTCTCTCACCTTCTTGTCTTATTTCTTCTCTCCTTACGCTCTCCTTTCTTCTTCTTTTCATCTCTGTATTCTTTATCCCTTAATTTTTGTGCTTCCTCCTCTTCTGTTTTTCTTTCTTGCCTGTCCCGTTCTTCCATTGCTCTCTGCCTGTTATCATACTTTCTTTGCTCCTCAGCCCTTTCTTCTTTCTTTTGTTGCTCCTCTTTGGTACATCTGTTCTTGCTGCTGTCTGCTCTTTCTTTTATTCTCATCCTCCTTTAATCTCTTTTCCCCTTCCCTGTCTTGTCTATCTTAGTCTCCTCTGGACTATTGTCACTGCTAGAAGCTGGCGGTACGTATATTGGATTACTATACCAAGTTGCTGCTTTCAATTCCTTTAACGGATACAATCCTAAGTCTTCCCTACTATCGCTGTTTACATCCGGCGAGGTAAGGGGAGCAGAAGGCTCACCGCTCAACACCTCCCTCCCTGCACTGGCTAAGCATCCACTCTTCAGGTGGCGGATCTGTCCTCTCTTCCTAGTACATTTTCCAAAGCTCTAAAATAGCTAACCTCTTTTCTAATTTCTGTCCTGTGTACGCAGCGTGCAAGTATGTGGTCATGTGTTCCAAAACCGCTTTCGACAATGATCCCCCTTGTGGCCATGGCATAAACATCTTATCTGCCGTGCCCTTTGCCCATTCTGCACTCTATTGTTTGAGCTTGGGAATATGTTTGGCAATGTCTTACATAAATGCATCAGAGGAGTAATATCTCCCATTGTAATGAGTCTCAATTGACTGTCAATACTTACTAGCGTTTACAAAGTACCTTTATAAAAACAACAAATATGAGCGCGCTCCAACAATTGCCGCTCAACACCCGTTTATTTCTCCAATAAATTCTGCCTACCTATGGATTGGTACCAATCTTTTCCCAATGTAGATATTATAATTCCTTAACTTTGCTTCAATTTTTACACAACTGTTTGTGTCGCTCCTCAACACCTTTATTCAACACAAATACATAAAAACCTTGGTGATCACGCTTACTCTCCGCCCGTAATAATACCCTGATTAGATTGTCTCCTTATACGGACCTGTCCTGTACGTAACCTAAATTACTCCCATTGGAGAGTGAGACAATCTCTTCTAAAACCCTTGGGTTAGTACTTGTGGGCTCTTACCTCTCCTTATCACAAAAAAATATCTTGTTACTTTCATTACTTCCCGTTACTTTCCCGTTACTTTCTAAATTACTACAATCCCATCCCCTCAGTTTGCCATTGCCCTTAGTCTACTCACCATTTTCTCATTCAGCTCGAGGCCTTCTGTATTGACGTCCTCCTCCAATCAACCACTTTCCCTTCTGTCCGCAAAGCGCCTGTGGAAACCAGGTAGGGATTTCATCAAAAAGGGACCCTGCCCACCGTCTCGATTTTCTTGCAAGTTTTCTATCCGGCCTCGCTCCACAGGAAACTCATGATCTTCCGTCTAGATGGAGGAGGATGTCCAAAACACTGGAGTTTACAGGTCGATGGGTCTTCTATAAAACCATCCGACAATGCTAATATGTGATCCCACGGGGGACCCTTAAATCAGTAACACGTCATACAAGAATGGGATGCAGAATAGCTCATGCACCAAATAATAAGACCGACTCAGGAAGTTGGAAAATGTCTCATCTGACTTTTATTTTCAATGGTCTAAAAGTGGGAGTTACAAGGGACATCAAGGGACATCGCAGAGCATAAGGATCAATGCATTTCATAAAAAACATTTCTTTTATAACAAAAACTTGTCATATGTGACGTCATGCTACATGGCAAACTAAGAAAACCTATGTGGGATTGTGGTTGCCTTAAGGGGAACATCTAAGTATACATCTAAGTATACTTTCTATAAGGGTGGGATCTCTACAGTCCGGTGGACAATTTAGTGCAAGTCATCTTCAACAGTAATTAGACACACGGTTCATGAATGGCTCTCGAACTAGAAGGCCCTTCATTATATGGCTCATTATATGGCCCTCTACAATTGTTTGGCACGCTCATGCCCTTCTGGAACATGCGGCTCGCTAGCAGCTTGTAAGCTGGTACCCCAGGTGTCAGTGGGTGGACTTGACCATGTTTCCCCACCCAATTAGCCCATAATCTCTCATCACTCATGCCGTCTGCCATTCGGATTTTCTTTGAACTTGGCCTGGTATCATTGGTCCTGAGAATAAAAGGGAGTATAGGCACACTCTTATCGCAGTTCAAGTCTGCACACCTAACTCCTATTTTTATCCATAGTTCACGTGACTGGAGACTGTATTTGCGGCCTGTTTGCAGCATTTTATTGTCTTGAATTAATAAAATTGCCACTCATGATGTTCTTTTCTCACACCTTAACAAGGCAGATTCAGCTTCTCATGTTCACTGTACTTCAAGGGTAGATAACAGTTCTTGTCTGCTCCATCCCTTGACACCAGGCCAGACAGCTATTCCAAGCCTTTCCTTGATCTTCAGCTGTTTTCTTGCTGCAACACACTCGTAGCTATTAATCCTTCTTTCTCCGAGGGTCTGAGCTTACTAAAATGTGTGACACTGATGTCCAGAATTCTATTTAATGGTGGTACCGCCTGCAGTCTATTCACTACGTATAGCTAGCCTTTAAGATTACTTAGTCTACCTGCATTGCTGCATCTGCACGGTTATAAAACGGTTGGCATTTTCTACAGTCCTCTTCACACGTGCAATCCTCATTCTGCATATGAAAGCTTACTTGATTCTTTATTTCATCATCAAATTCTATAAGGACTATACATCCTCTTCTTCAGCCCCTCTTCTCAGTGCAACAGATGGGGTAGCATTGCTTTGGTGCCAGGGGCCCTTCCCACATGAGCTCATTGGAATATATTGCACTACCAGATGCTGCTCTCTCCGAGCATGGACATCTGGTAGTGGGCCATATGAATGGATGAAAGAACCAGGTGGCCAGCTTGCTCTGGAAGTCCAGATGGGCACCAATTAGTATATTTACTCCATTTGGGTTTATAAAGAGGGTGGTCACTTTTGCCAAGACTTGCCTCTCTGTCACCTAGGGTACACAGACAAAGGGACAGCTTAGTCACCTTCTCCTGGTGTACTGTAGATAGTGTGAATGGATCTTGTCTGTGCTCCACTTGGTTATTGCTGTCCAACCCGGTCCCAACTGCAAAAACACAGCCCCACCCCCTGAAGCCAGACAAGGACCATGCCCCATGCAATGTCCCAGCACAGCTTGGCTTGCTGAGGGTGGGCATAGGAAGTTTAATTTGCAGGAGATTTGGTCGAATACAAATCCACTGAATTGTTTTGACCGACTTTGGCCACAAATTTATGTGGAGGTGAGTAAGGATAATAATTAAGGGGGAGGAGGGAAGAGGGGTTGTGGGGGGGGGGGCTCTCCCCTGCCTATATTTGCAGCCAAAATGATTACAAGAAAAAGAAAAGTGAAATCGCATAGAACCCTGGGGTGGAACAAAAAAAGCCTCTAGTGTTTTTTCAAGAGTCCAACTTTTTTCCAGCAAGCAGGGTGCCTAGCTGAAAGAAGAACCACAGCAGACTTGCACAAGGATTGCAGGACGGCCTGCTTGCATGCCTCCCTTCACTCCACGGGTTCGATTTGGCACAGTTGAACCGTCTAGGGTTGGACTGCTTGACTGTCCTCGGCTGCTGTGTTAAGCAATTGGATTCCACCCTTCCATGCAACTGTGTCAAGGGTATGCCCCCTGGGAGAGGGCCTCTTATGTGGGTGGCTACCTCTACAAGCAGCGAAAAGGTCAAGCAGCCTGGCAGCTCACTAGAGGTCAGATCAGAGTGGACGGGGTCGGGTGGTGTTAGCTCCAGTGCGGGCCCTTTAGTCCATGCTGTTCCCCCTTCTCCGTCGAGCACGTTTCTACAGCAGAATGACTGTACTGTGGGGTGCCGTGGTTGAGTGTGAAAAACCCTTTCGGCTTTGAATTGTGCCTGGGCCCAGCCTATCCCCTTCCACCCCCTCAGAGCAGCCTAGGCTGCCAGTGCCCATGTGGTTTGCCTGTCCACCCCGCAAGTTTTGGTGGGGGGCACGCTGTGTTGCTTGTGTCCTGCAGATGGTCCAAGGGCATGAAGGTCACCTGAGGCAGATGTAAGGCTCCCCCATTACCACCTTCAGGTAGGTGCAGACACCAGGTTGATCCTGCCAATGGTATTTGCTTGTCTCAATGATTGAGCCATACACATGTTAGTACACACGGCTGGTACAGTGACACTGCAAATGGGTCATTGAATTAGTGATGGTTTATTTGATGGCTCAATCTGTTACTTGGACAACTGTGGTAAATCTACAGTGAATACATTCTGACAAACACTGACCTCTTGTGATGCGTGCATTTATCAGTCAAAGACCAATCCAGCCTTGCACGGTCGCTTTGATGACTCTAGCTGAGCTTGGTCAGACGCACGTCTCTGGGATGGCAATGATACATTTTGATGTCTGCCCTGTCAAATTCCAATGGTACTTTCTGTGCCTACCATGGTGATCACAGGTAAGGGGAATCAGGATTCAGTCCCAGAGACGGAGCCTGAGAAATGGCTATCACATCCACGGAAGGCAGCAGGCATGCACTTTACCCACTCCCAATTCGGGGAGGTAGTGACAGAAAAGACTGATACAGGAATTTTTACAGGCCCTGTAATAGGAATGTGTACACTTCAAAGCCTTTAACAAAGATTCATTGGAGGGCAAGTCTGGAGCCAGCAGCCAGAGTAATTCCAGCTCCAATAACGTATTTTAAGGATGCTGCACTTAAAAAACTTGTATTTGGTTCTTTGCGATGGAGCTGGCGGTCCGTCGCGAGGCACGCTGTCGCCTGTCCCAGCCACTGCATCTGTCGCCGTGGGAGGCCCCATCCTGCGGCCACAGAAGACGGCGGGCAGGCTTCACAGGCTGAGCACATGGAAACCCGTTTGTTATTAACCACGATGGTCTTGGTCGACTCCCAAATGTGGAAGCTAGACTGGGCACAGGGCTGTCTCGCCATGAGGGCAGAACGGGCAGCGCAGCCTCCCCCCAGCATCTCCTGCACCAACAGTTTCAGGCCGACATCTGGATAAAGGAAAGTTGTCTGTGACTCTTGTTGGTGGATCACTTGGCTTGTGCATCGATGAATAACGCAGCTAGCTGCAATGATTGGTATGATTTGCAGGACACATTGCTCGACACTTCGAATACACTTTGCAGACCCAGGCACCTTCCGGGGCTATGCCTGCCTGAGGGCTGCTTGAATGTCAATCACCCCAGGGACCCTCCCTGAGTGCAACTGGGGCTTTTGGAGGGACCACATTCCCTTTGGCTCCCCTAGGTCAGACCCTGATCAGCACCGTCACAGGATCAATGGAACTGGTGCAGAGGCTTGTTGCTGGCATATCCTGGCTTCCCTGTTTCCCCCCATGTGGGGTCAGAAGGTCCAGGCACCCAGCGTGCCCTGGGGGTGGTGCAGCAGCCTAGAAAACCAACACAACTTTCACTACCTCAGGGCAGCTGGTTGCGGCACGTGTGGCTGTCTGTTGGGTCCCACGGCTGCCTTCAAAGGACGGGTTGGAGCATAGGCCTTGCAACCACATCCGTCTGGCAACCTCTCCCCAGGCAGGCTTCGGTGCTGATCAGGACAATGCACACTTGACTGCACCATTGGGACTTCGGTAACCCCCCCAACAGCCCCGCACTGAGGCCAGCCGTCTAAGCTTCAGCTCCCTGACTACGACCTCAGATCAGAGGTGGTGACCCACTGATGTATGATTCTCACTAAGCGGAGGAAAAGAAACTAACCAGAATTCCCTCAATAATGGCGAGTGAAGAGCTCAGCTCTGAATCCCTGTGCGGCGGGTGCATGAAATGTGGTGAACAGATTAACTCCTCCCAGGCTTCACTCAAGGGGACTAAGTTCATCTGATCAAGGCCCACCTTGGTTATGGTGTTCAGCCGGTAGCAGCCCTTCTATGAGTAAGGTTGCTTGGAAATACAGCCCAAAGAGGGTGGTAGACTTAATCTAAGACTAATTACAGGTGCACGATCGATAGCCAACAATTACTGTAAGGGAAAGTTGCAAAGTTGCAAAGAACTTTGAAGAGAGAGTTCAAGAGGACGTGAAGCTGTCAAGAAGTAAATGGGTGGGGATTCAACATGATGGGCAGGCTGGTCGCCGGAACAATGGATCCCCTTGTGGGACCACCACCCTGGCACATCCAGCTCTGGCAGGAAAATTTCCTCTGTGGCAGTGCACTGCGACTGGCTCCAGGTGGGCTGGGAATGCCCCGGGGACAGGTGGCTCTTGGCTCAGGCGTAGAGTGTTACAGCCCCCTGGCTACAGTTTCACCATATCCACAATGCCGAGGGTGATTGACCACTGGCACATCCTCCTCCAGCAACCGGTCTGGCACCTCTCAGGGGTCACCAGAGCAGAGACGGGAGACAGGGACCCTTGCTTCCGATGCAACTGTTGACTGGGGTGGACTGTCCTCAGTGTACCCTGACCACATCACACTGATGGGCAAGGAGGTCCACAAAGGGCACCGGGTGTCCACAAAGATGTTGGTTACCCACCTGACACATCTTGGAACACAGACTGAGTCTACCATGTGCGCGAGTCAGAGAGCCAAACGAAACCCTGTGACACAATGAAGGTGAGGGCCGGCGCACACCAGCTGGGGTGGGATCCCGTTGCACTGTGCACACCACTGTCACCTCTTGGCCACTCTGTTGGGTAGTTGGAGCATGACCGTGTGTGATAGGACCCGAAAGATGGTGAAGTATGCCTGTGCAGGGCAAAGCCAGAGGGAACTCTGATGGAGGTCCATAGCAGTCCTGAAATGCAAACCGGTTGTCTGACCTGGATATAGGGGCAGGAGACTAATTGAGCTATTTAGTAGCTATTTCCCTCTGAAGTTTCACTCATGATAGCTGGTGCTTGAATACAGCAGTTGAATCTGGTGAGACAAATGATTAGAGGTCTTGGGGTCAAAAGGATCTCAACCTATTCTCAGACTTTATATGGGTGAGGAGCCCAGCTTGCTGGCATGAAGCCGGGCATCTTATTCCAGTGCCCAGTGTGACACCTTTGGTACGCAGAACTGGCACTGCAGGATGAACTGAATGCCAGGTTAAGGCGCACGATGCAGATGCTCATCAAGCCCCAGAAAAGATTTTGGTTGATATAGACAGCAGAACGTGGCAATGGAAGCATCAAGCCCATACCCAGCCACTGCCATTGCTGAGAGTCACAGGGGCTAAGCCAGGACGAGAAGGAGTGTGCAAGGGTAGCCTAGGGCGAGTGCCCGGAGGGCGCTACCACAGGTGCAGTTCTTGGTATTAGTAGAAAATATTCAAACTGGAACTTTGAAGGCTGTAGTGGTGGAGGGTACCATGTGAAAAGCTGTTTCACATGGGTCAGCCATGCCTACGGATGGCAAGTTCCACTGAGAAGGGACAGGCAATGACCTCCCTTCCCCTCAGCCAATAAAAAGGGAGTCTGGTTCAGATTCCCAAACCCAGAGTGACGTAGACACGCACCCTAGCGCCATTCCTTGTGGTAACCCAAAAGATCCCAGAGAATCCTGCGGGTGCCCTGTGGAGAGTTCTAATTTTCTTTGTGAAGGGAAGAGCACCCTGGAATGGGTTTGCCCCGAGAGAGGATCCTGAGCCTTGGAAAGCATTGCAGTTCGCACACCATACAGTGAGCTCTAGCTGGTGCTTGATAATCCAGAGCAAGGCTCCAAGGTGAACCACCTCTAGCATGTTGAAACAATGCAGGTAAGGGAAGTCGACAAGTCAGAATTCTAACTTCGGGATGATAATTGGCTCTAGGGGTTGGGTAGGTCAGGTTGGTGCATGTAGCAGGGCTGGCTGCGCACTACGGCTGTATGAGGTATCTCCGCCCCTGAGGGGGCCTTGCTAACTCTAGATATGAGCCAGGCCGTTCCTGTGGATCACGCCAGCTGAGGGGGTGGCCTATCTCTGCTCCAATCCCAGGGTTCTGGGCTGGCGTTCTGCCTCAGCAGATGCCTAGAAGCTGATTGGTGCAGACCAGGGCAATCCGATGTTCTAATTGAAACGAGGCAAAATCTTGATGGATCTCATTTTTGCGTATGAAGGCAGACCGTGTAATCAAGGCCTAATGATCCGTCTGACTTTCTTTTTGGTTTTCAACAGGAGGTGTCAGTTAATTACCCCAGAGATGACTGTTGTGTGGCAGCAAAGCACTCATAGCAACTTCACATTTTGATCTGTCCATGTTAGCTCTTAATATCATTGTGAAGCAGAATTCAGCAAACGTTAGATTGTTCACGCACTAATAGGGAACGTGAGCTGGGTTTAGACCGTTTTGTGACAGATTAGTTTTACCCTACTGATGATGTGTTGTTGCAATAGGAATCCTGCTCAGTACAAGAAGAAACGCATGTTCTGACATTTGGTATATGTGCTTGGCTGAGGAGCCAATGGTGTGAAGGGATTATGACTGAATGCCTCGAAGTCAGAATCCCCCCTAAACTGTAACAGTAACACAGCACTGTTGATCCTTGGTTGGTCTAGGATAGCCAGCCACTGGGTATAGAGCTGCCTGCCTCAGGACTCAAGTGTGGACAGAAGGGGGAAACCTCATCAACCATAGTGCACAATATGTTTCTGGGGAATGTGGTGCTTAATCATTTGTAGACAATTTGATTCTGGTTCAGGGCTTTCTAAGCAGCTGAGTAGCTACCAGGCTGAGATCTATTGGAAGTTGTTCTATGAGCCAAGGTTTTGTGAGAGGCGCTGCTCTGGTGCCTGTGCCGCACCACGGGGTCCACAGGAAACTCCCACCCACCCTGGGTGCATCTGTGGAGATGTGGGCAGGGTGGGGAGCAGTCTTCTCCCTTTCTGGTCAGTCAGTGGCAGAGTGGCAGGACCCAGCCTGTAGGAGTCAGGGAAGAAATGCTGAGCTTTGGTTGCATGTGGCAAATAGGCCCAGGATCCAGGGCGCAGATGTGGCAGCTTAAGCTATGGAAAGCAGAATAAAAAAAAAACATGTGGGAACTCCCATCCCCTGCACCGTCTCAATGGCCGAAATTCAGCCAAGTAGTTTGGCCATTGAGAGTGTGTAGGGGACCGGAGTTCCCACATCCTGGGAACTTTGTATTCTGCATTACATACTTCTACGGTCCATGTGCCAGGCTGTCTTTTCTCCCCTGCACCTTAAAACGTCATAATTATTGACTAGAACCAATACATTCGATTGAGATCAACAAAATAAACCTTAGCAGGTGTGCAATGTAGATTATATTTTCAGCTTGAACTCTAGACTCTGGGCGGAGGCCTTAAGGTAGGCATGACCTCATGGCCGCAGAGCCATGCGGTTGGGGAGGACTGTCCGGGGTCATCTGGGACTTCGGCTGAGCCCAACTAACTGGCCATGGTGTTTGGACCAGATGGCCTGAGTTGTGGCTAGCCCCTCTGTCTCCACATTTGTCTGTGGCCAGGCTCCATAATAGTCTGTGGGAAGTGTCTCCGTGTGGGATGGATGTGTTTCACAAGAGCTGGACGGGCTACACCGTGCTCAGACTGGGGCTGCAGAGAAGGTGGGGACCACGGGCCTGGCTGTAGAGGGAGAGGCAGCTGAAGGCCCAGGTGGGACCCAGGGTCCGGTAGGTGTCCAAGGGAAGTACTACTAGGGCTGGACCAGGTGGTCAGGGACCCAATGACCTCGTCAGAGGACATTGCTCAAAGGTGTCCCAGCCAGAGACCTGGGCATCCAGGAGTGCTGCCCAGCCATTGTGCACCAGACTCCAATGCAGGGCGCCGGCCATATAACTCAGCAGCGGTCCTCTCACGGACACCAGCCCTCTCTGGAGGGCAAAGCTCTAAAGCATCAAGGGCATGGCCCTGGATGGCCAGGGATGTCACCCCACCCTTGTGTGTCACTGGGTAGACCATAGCTGTCAACACATGGTATAGTGACATTGTGCCTGGGGATGTCTTCACTCTGTGTATGATTTTGTGCCTGTGACAAGGATACTGTTATTTCCACTTGCTATGACTGTGTAGGTGGTTTGTGCACTTAATGTGATGGATCTGGATGGGGTAGTATTGTCGTTTCTGTATTATGGGGCATGCACTATTTGCCTCTCACAGTTGCACATTCTCAGGCTGTTGCTATCAACAAGCTGGATTGGCCCTATTTCATCATTATAGGGCATCAGGGATGTGGCTTCACTGTTTGTGCTCCATATGGGCTGCAGTTCAGGTGAAGTATGTTTGTACTACCTGATTACGTGTGTCCTGTCCCTGTCTGCTTTGGCCTACTAAGGGAATGGGTGGTACATGAGGGTGAGGGTGGTGTGTCCCCCCTGCAGCTCTACTGCTATGCCATGACATGTGGCAATATTGTGCAGGACACAACATGCCATGATAATCTTGCATACTACAGGTGGTTCATATAGCAATATGCCACCTGAGTGTTCAAGGGAGCCTAAGCGTGACTTAACACCCTGAATGTGCGCCCCACTATGCCCACAGTGGCTATGTATGCTGTGTTGTAGCTTACCTGGGGTGGCTGGTCTCCTGAGGGGTGTCAGTAGGAATGGTGAGAGCGGGTATGCACTGTCCCCTGCAAAGGTGGAAATGGTTGTTGTTAGTATTGATTGTCATTGCTTGTTTTTCTGTGTGTCGTGTGAGTGATTGGATGTACGTGATAGTTGATACTCACCCAGCAGTCATGTGTTTACAAAGGTTCCCGATGCAAGGGCCTGGTATGGGGGAATGGCGTAAGATGTAGCAGTCATGCGTGCATCCTGGAAAACTTGCATTGACATGTACAGATCTCCTGCACATTAATGGAATGCCAGTGTTTCCTGTTTCAAAAGATTTGCTCAGTCTCTCGGGGGGCTGGAGCGCTATATCGGTGCAGTCAATGGCTCTCAGAACCTGTGGAAAGTGTGCTATTGCATAGAATTCCTGGCACACTCTCTGCCTTGCTTGCAGTGTGCGTGGCATGTATATGTTCCTATGCACATGTGCCAGGATGCAGCCCAATACCTTGTAGAGGCACCTGTATTGTGTGTGCTGTGATATGCCCTCTACAATGGTTGTGGTGCACTGGAACGTTCTTGTTGCCAGGAAGTGAAGGGCTGATAGCATATTCTCCAGGGATGTCAGTGCATGCGATGACATGGTGGGTGATGCCAGGTCATTCTTCCACTCCCTGACCAGGTCTAGGATGACATGGGTAGGGAACTGATACCTTGCATACACCTACTCATCTGGCATCCCAAATAATGTGGTTCGTGAATGTAAGATTCTAACCCGCCTCATCCTTCTTCCATGCAGTAGGTGCAGTGCTAGTGCAGCATGATCCGCCATTGTGGAAGTCCTATATTCAATAGGGTTACATTGAGCTTTTATACTTGAGCTTTCATTGAGCTTTCATTGCACTTTTTACTTTGCGACGTGTGACAGGTGGTGGTAAAATCACAAGATGTGCATTCTCCTTTGGACTCCAGGCAATTGCACAGAAGATTCTATGAATTGGGTTTCCTTTGCGCTCGATAAAGCGTGTTTGTTGTTTGCATGGTGCCTCCCTACCCATGCCCATGTTATTCCTCATTCTTCCTCATTTTCCGCACGGAGCAGTGATTTTGCATGTTACTCCCCCTAACGATTTATTTGCGCTGGCCTTTCCCATGCTTTGCGCTCTGTATCGCGCAAAGCACTGAAGCACAGCGCTAAGTTGGAAGGACCAGCACAAAGTCCAATCCATGAATCGGGAAATAGTTTCTAGTGCAGCGCAAAGTGTACTTTTGCCACGCAAAGCACCTTTGTGCCGCGCTAAATATTTTGTTTATTGGACCCTATGCCTTAATGCATCATACAGAAATTCCATTGTTCAGTATTATTAGTATCTGATAAGCGATAATGTCAAGAATGAATACACAGCAGTTTTTTCTGACAGTCCCATTTGGGATAATCCAAATGTACCTCCAATTTTTATCTTGGGGATGGTGATTGGATAAGGGTGGGAATTACAATGATACGACTTTTTTTATGATTGATGTAGATTGAAAACATATTTGGATCTGCAGGGTTCTTTTGGTACCAAGTTTATTATTTGCTTTATTAAATATCTTAAGTTAAGTTACTTTATTTATGTTAACCAAGATGATATAGAAGAATTTCCTGTTCAAATTGCTTGTATCAATGGTAAGGAGCAGAGTATTTCAACGGTTAATTCCCTATTGAGAAATGAAGTTAAATTCAGTAATACCATGAAAAGGCAACAAGCTGTGGGCTTCTTTTTTGATGAAACAGGTTGGATATTATGGATCCTTGGCTGCAGGTTTTGCAAGCTTCTCGAATGTCTATTTATCACGGCTTCCTGGTGGGACAGAGTTTGATTACATGCAAAAGGTACTCAGTCATGTCCCATAGTGGAGCGGAAACTTAAAATGAAATGTGTTATTGTGTTGGAGAAGCAGTTCTACTGAAGTAATTTGATTACATATTTTCTTCAAAGAAATGTTGAATTAAAAATGTTGCTTTTTCAACCAGACCTAATGGAATGACAAAATGTTCGTTGCAGAATATATATATATAGCACCCAAAACACAGACTATATTGTGTCATGCACACCAGAGTTGGAGGGATCGAACGAACTACATAATATACTGCAATATGAAAAATACCTGAAACATGAACATTTTGACCGGGTGAACCCAACATGCAGTAGGGTCATTGTACACGTGCAATGGGGTCAACGTTACAAAAATATTCAGTGAAATAATACATATTCTGTAAAAAGATGATCGGCCGTACCATACACGTCAGAGGGATAGAACGAAAAGAACATCATTCAGAGAAATTATAAATAATCCAAAATACAAACAAAAACATGTGCAGCTCCCAGTACAAACACACACACACACACTTATTTAGTCATGCACATTATGGTTGGAGGGACACACACATTATACATACAGAGCAAAGTTACATGTTGCACACATTGCTAAAATCGACTGCCACAACAAATAATCTGTGGGACAAATGTACATGCAATGTGCACAAAAACCTCCACAGCCCCCAGCATATGCGCACACACATGCCCACACCATACAGTCATGCACACTGTTACACAGCAACTTGATCATAGATGCCAAACATATGGTGAAAGGGATACAACAAAATGAGGAATATATTACGTAACAAATATAACCCTCCCAACAAGATTTCCACAACATGGAAGTACACTGAATCCTAGGGAAATAGCATCACCATAGAACAGAAAACTCACACAACATAACAAAATGCAATCATTAACTTGTAAACACACACACTCACGCTATGCATGCCCTTAATGCAAATGATATCTGTGATGCCTGCAAGAATGTACCTCTGTCCCCCCCTGCCTTGTACCAATCTGATCTGCATTGCCACTGATGGCTGTAATACTCACAATGTCTGTCACGTTACTGCCACTCCCCCTCAGCTTCCTGCCCCTCCATTTGTGATGACTGTCTGTAGCCAAACAGCACTCTGAACCACATTGCCACTGTCCACTGTCTGTAGCCTAACAGCACTCACAACCACGTTACCTAGGTACCCCTGAACAACCCTCCACCCTTCTTGCCTACTCTAGAATGGATTAGTACACTGGTGCTTCAGAGAGGCCTAGTGGCTGCCCCCATCCACCAGATAGCTCCTCCTGAGCCCTCCTCCAACATTCTCACACCAAAACTGGGCACCCGACCACACAAAGACAGCCATGCCCGTCGCACTGCCACTCTGACACCATCCAGAGCATTAATTGCCCCCCCTAGCACCTGCTTGAAATTCTAAACTGCCCCTCCACCTACAGCGTTGCCATTGCACATCCCAAATTCTGGACATGCACAACCTCCTTCTCCACTCTCGACTACTGTCCTCTCCAATACGCACATCGCACCCTGCCTGGGCGCACCAGTCCTACACAGGCTTCGTTCCAGATTGGGTAGCCTCACCAACCCCTCGAAGCACAAACGTCTCCGATCCCGAATATATGTGCCCAAATTACTACCTCCAATGGCTCCTCAAAGAACTCAGCAAACAACCAGGCCTACCACCTGCCTCTCCTTACAGCTGCCCCTACCTAACACCATCCCTGGACTACCTACCACCTCCCCTACCACCTTCACCAGGTCAGAAAACCTTGACTGCACCCTCATTAATGAAAGCTCTTTCTGTGCTCATGCTCCTGACATACACAACCTCATACTAGACAATGACCTTAACTTAATGGACATAACGAAAACTGGTTGCACGAGGCAGCTGTTGCCCCCTATCTCTCGCCATACCCACTAGCTACTCCATTCTGACAGCCGACTCCTCCCACTCCTGCTTGGCTACAAACTCTCCAAAGCCAAATTTGAATCCAAACCCCAGCCTGCGTCAACATCCTTCTCCTTTACCGCCAACCAAACAACCCCAGAGCTCTGGATGCTGAGATGCCCCTTCACATTGCTCCTTTCCTTTAGCCCAAAACCGCATTCCTGCTCCTAGGTGACTTTAACCTAGGTTTGAAAGAGCCTACAGACCAGAAGACTCTGCATGAGACTGAACTTTTCCCAAGCTGTTTTCTCCTCCACTCACGATACAGGCCGGATCTTTGACTGTATCCTATTTATGAACACACCCATCCAGGTCACCTCCATTGACCCTGTACAGACCACTCCCTGATCTGCTTTACCATGTCCCTTGCATCCACCCAACACCAATAACTGGTGACCACCCACCCTTCAAATTGACCACAGAACTATTGGAGCCCACTCTCTGTGCCTCCCTTGAGTCGCGACCTGACAGCACCGACCCGAAAGCCTTTCTCGTTACCTCTAACTCTGCTCTCCTCACTACCTTAGATCAGCACGCCCCCCTCAAAACCACAGCACGTAAAAAAGCAACCACCATAACTGCTTCACAGAGGAATTAACATCACTCTGCAAACTAAAACGTGCCCAAGAACATCTCTGGAGAAAAAACCCTGCCCCCACCAGTAAGGAGGCCTTTAGCACCTTTGCCAATTCATACAAAACATCGGACACATCGGGAATGTTCAGGGGAGAAACAACCAAAGATTATTTCGAACGAATAATCTTTGGTCGTTTCTCCTTCGAACATTTCCTCTGCAGTAAAACAACCCCAAATCCATCCACTGCCTCCCCTGCTCCCACAAACCCCCTTTTTTACTTCACCCCATCTCCCCAACGGATGTGCTCTCCACCATCAAAGGCCTCAAAGCATCCGATTGCACAGGCGACATTGACCCTGCCCACCTCATCTAGATATGCACTGATCCCCTTGCTCCCACCACTGCTAATTTCAACAATGCATCCTTCAGCTCCCACATAGTACCTAACTCCATCAAAGAAGCCCGGGTCACGCCACTCCTGAAAAACCTTCTCTCGACCCCACCCTCCTTACCAACTATTGCCCTATCATGAGGGTGCCCGACCTCCTGAGAATTCTTGACTGCACTGTCTACTGCCAACTTCAAACCCATCTAGAAACCCACAATCTACTTGGCACTGGCCAATCTGGGTTCAGGCTCAGACACAGCACAGAATCAGCCCTCCTCGACCTAAAGATTCAGCTTGATCACATCTGTGATGCTGGGTATCTCTCCATCTTTCTCATTCTTGACCGCTCGGTGGCCTTTGATCTCGTCGACCAAAACATCATATGCCACCACCTCACTCCCACTTTCAACATCTCTATCGAAGCGGCTAACTGGATCAAGTTCTTTTGGCTGGATGATCCTCCAAGTTCTTCGCTTGGGCTGAAGCATCTGACCCCATCCCCGTCTCCTATGGGGTCCCACAAGGATCCTGTCTCTCACCTACACTGTACAATATGTACATGAAGCCACTCTTTGACCATCTGGACAGCTTAAACATCCCATACACTAATTTTGCCGATGACAAGCAGGTCCTCCTCAAACTCACCGGTAACCACGAACTTGACTCAGAGAATATCAACCATATATACAGCATCATCAAGGCCTGGATGGCTACACACCATCTCTGCCTGAATGATGACAAGACAGAGCGCCTCACTGTCAGTGTTCCGCACTGCCTCAAACACCTTGACCTTACTTTTGCTTCTTTCTGCGTTGATGGGAAAATCACCCCCGTATCAACCCACATAAAAACACTGGGAATGTATCTCGATTCAGAGCTAAACACACCACCATAAACTGCCTCACGCTAGCCAGGGCCATAATTGGAAGCAAACTAGATTACTTCAACGCCATCCTTGCAGGAACCTCTACAAAAAAACTCAATAAACTACAACTGATCTGAAATAACACCTTCAGAGCAGTGTGGGGCTTGAAACCATCTGATCACATCTCTCTAGCGAGATGCGAAGCAAAATGGCTATCAATGAAGGCACGCATTGAGTTCAAAATCCTATCAATCATCGCTGACTCCACAACACTGCCCCCCCCATATCTCACCCATTGCATCTGAAAAAAGTCGAACCTTGCAATCCTGCTCCTCCAACCTCCTTAATAACCCCCAGACTCAACAGAAAGAGAGCTGGTGGAATGAGCATCACCGTTAGCGCTCCCACTATTTGGAACTTCCTCCCATCCTGTATCTACCTGACCTTTCACAAAAAAGTTAAAACTGCACTGTTTAACAAATATTCCTAAACATAAGGGACAACCTCACCTGAAATGTACTGCATGTAACGGAAATTGCAACATTGGAACCTCTGTTGTAACCTCACTGACGCTGTGATACCTCCGGGTCTGGACATTACCAACAAATTAAATAAATAAATAAAATGTGCAACACCACAGCAGAGACACACTTTAACTTCTGAGAAACAATGAAAAATAATTGTGCACAGGCTCGCACAGCAGACAAGCAACACCGCAAAGGAGCCTTAATAAATGCCAGGTCTCTAGTAGCCCTTGCTACTGAGATTGCAGATATTATTTTGTCCAACAACCTAGATTTTCTAGCAGTAACAGAATCCTGGTTGCATGCTGCAGCCGGCCCTTCACTTGACTAGCAGTCCCTGATAATTATTCCATCATCAAAGCAGACAGACCTAATTCCAAAGGAGGAGGCCCCGCCATTATCTTCAGAACTTTGCTAGACATGAGAATAGCGCTCTCAGCTCCCCTCACTTCTTGCAAACTTCTCTCAGCTAAATTCCAAACGTCGCTCAAAAATACCACCACAATCCACCTAATACATAGGCCTCTCGGGCCCATAGGCTCTTTCGAGAAAGATATTACGACACTACTTGTCGACAATACTAAAACCACTATGCAAACCTTATTCTTAGGAGGCTTCAACTTAGGTTATAACGATCCTAACAACCTCTCAGTATCTCCTTAGCTAATGTCCTGACTGAACATGGACTCATAGAAAAAAATCACCCAACCTACTCACGAGAAAGGAAGGACCCTCGATTGGGTAGCAGATCTAAATTGTAACATCACAATGAACAAGATTCTACCGCAATTATGGACTGACCATTACCTTCTCTCCTTTGAGTTTAGCATTAATAATTTACTGAACAAAACCTGCCCCATGGCACCACCGTGCCCTACAAGAAATAAACGTAATATCACTGCCATGGCAATTATACCTCTAGTAATCCCTGCCCTAAGCGCACTACCCATCACGAATGACCCCAAAGTACTGGTAGGTGTCTGTAACTCCTCTTTGGCCAAAGCTATTGATATAGTTGCACCTCTTAAAATGCGCAAAGGGAAACCAAGAGCGCACATGAATTCCTGGTTCACCCCTGAATTAAAGACGCTACGATCTGAAAAAAGAAAACTTGAAACACTCTGGAAACATACCCCCTAATGAGAGAACAAAGTAAACTAGCTATCATTACTGCTAAATACAAAGACGAGATCATCCGCACTAAGCGGGATACCTTCAAAAATAGAATAAACCAAGTAGGGTCAAGTACTAAAGAACTCTTCAACATATTGAGAGAACTGAAGAACCCTAACCCGCCCACTGATGCATGTCTAAAAGACAAACCCTGGTGCACGAGCATTCAAAATGCTCTCACCAATAAAATTGCCGGCCTTCAGACTAAAATAGCAGACAAACAGCGTCAACTAATTGATCCTGTTTCATCCAAACCTACATCTGCAACCCCCACGCAACAGCCCCCAGGCTTTAAGTTTACTAATGTATCGGTACCTGAGGTACAAAAATAATAGCCTTACCGAAACCATCTAATTGCCAGGGTGACAGCTGTCCAGCACAGATCATTAAAGACGCGGCCAGAGACCTGGCCCCATTCATTACTAAATTAATCAACGTATCATTTTCAAGCAGCATTGTACCCAGCAACCTGAAGGAATCGTGAGTACTCCCTTTACTCAAAAAACAAACGCTAGACCCAATGATCCCCACAAACTACAGACCTATCACCACGGTCCCTTTCTTGCTAAAAATCCTAGATAGGGTCTTGTATTGTTGCAATTGCACACATCACCTTACAGTGAAGTGCAGTTAGGATACTTTTCATCCTTATATCTTTTTATCAGATTTCTGGTTTCATTTACAATATGCCTAATACAAGCTGTGCAATGTTTACCATTTTTGGGTTACTCGTGAACGTTTGCCCTTATCTCACATTCCTGTCCTCTTGTTGATGTTCTTGTCTTAAGCGTTTATGTGCGCCCAAATGCCTGTGGGCTATGGCGCATTATAAATAAATAAATACGTTACTGTGAATGGCTACCAAATGTTGAAAGTAGCCTGAGATGGCCATGCCACAAGGTTTTCCGCTTGCTCTTTGGCCATATTGTTCTTTGGCCTTCTTCCTGCCTTCTTAGACCAGGAAATACATTATATGGTAATCCCTTTCCTAGGGAAAGCTGTGCCTTTCGGGGGCTATCGGGTGTTGTGTGTGTGTGCCAGAGAAGGAGGCTGGTACTGTCTCATTCAAATCCACACCTTTGGTGCTAGAAGGGTTGTTACTCGGCAGATTTGGGACCAGTGACTATCAATGATTGGATAGATACTGGCTGTTTGAATGCTGTAGATCCTTACCAGTGGTGAACTTGTGCTTGCGCCCAGTCCAAAGCTCAGTGTAAAAGGACGGTTTCTGCAACGGTTCATCTGGCCATTGTTGGAACCAAGGGTCTTCTACGAAGAGGAGTCGCCTACTGATGAGCCAACGACGACTCCTGCAGCTGACCAGCGTCGACTCCCGTGCTCATTGCAACACTCCTTCAATCCCATGAAGTGTCCTGATGTGGTCTTCATCATTCCATATATGGGAATTCTTCTGGAAGCAGTCTGGAACCCATTCCTGTGCATCGCGACCAATCAAAACTAAATCCTGATGCCGAAAGTGACCTCTGCAACCACGACTCTGGCACCTTTCTTTACCGGACCAAGCACAGAAGATTGTGTTCCCAACAAATTACAGGACACTTGTAGTGGTCGCTAGAAGAAAGAGTCAAGGGGGTAAGCTGATATACCTGCTTCTGTCCCTCCCTGTTCTCCATAGGGTTACATGGGGAGAAAGTTCAGTACCTAACTCACCCGTACCTTACCTTTGGTAGTTGTAGTGGTAAATAACCCTTCCCTAGTCCTATGGCAGTGGATTGGATTGAGCTGAGTACTTACCTGAACTTTATTTGAATGTTTGTCTATATTTGGAACTCTTTATGACTTATGCCCACTGGCACTGCACATCTCTATATAAACATACCTACCCAAAGAGGTATATGCTTTGGAACTGGTGACCTTTGGGAAAAAGGCCCCCAACCAACTTAGGGTTGGAATGTATAAGAAGTAGGGTAGCTGTTTTGTGTTGATTGTAAGAGTTCTTTCTATACTTATGCATCTGAGCTACTTACCTGTGTTGCACTGGTCATAGTATCAGATGCTAATCTATCCTTCATAAGGGTAAATGTATACATCTGTTTTACACGGGTTTTGTGTGACTATAGTTGCCTAATATTTTTATCTGCTTAGGGTGTAAAGTAAAGGCCTAATAAATAATTGTATTTTTATATAACTTACTAACTCGAATTACTGATGTTGCTCTGTGTGAACTCATTGTACCCCTAGACCATCCTTACACCCTTCCTAAGACTGAGCCTTGCTGCTCTGCTACATCACCTTGATTGGGTTTGGCTAGCCTCTCAGTGTGTTCCCTGTTCACCATAATAGGGTGACCTCCCAAAATCCTCCCACCGTGGCTGATTTAGGAAATCCATCTAAACACATACATACTGCAACCAGCAAACGCTGAATGTTTACTTGTCACAAAAGGTGCCACATGGGTAAATCCATCCATGGGTAAAGGAGTTCTCAGAGTGTCACAATTAAAGTAGTTCTCAGTGTGGCATAATTCAAAACATCATCCATTAAATGATGATACTCACTGATTGTTGCTGATTAAAAAGCATACAGCACACAAAGAGAATATTATAACTCATAGTAAAACAATCCAAATTGGTGCACAAGGAATAAGGAGATGAGGTTGGAAGAAACAAATTCTACAAATGTTACAGACTCATGTATGTAGACCCATTTTATTTGGTGACATACTCATGTGAACAGTCTGAACTATTGATCAAACGCCATATAATGTTGGAATAATCATACAAAATCAACCGTAGATCACTGTATATTAGTCAATTCAGTAAACATTTAAATTACTAGAAATCGATGTGCTTCAATGCATCAACAATGCTTTTATTTGTATTTGTATTTATTTGTTTATATAGCGCTTTACACCAAAACGCTGCACAATTGAACAACTTAATACATAAAACATAAACAATATAACGGTAGAAGCAAATTACAATTATGAATCAGTCAACAAAACAGTAAGAAGACCAATTAACCGAAGGGAATAGGGAGAGTAGTGCAGTAGGACTGTGTGGGAGCGGGAGGGGTGAGGAGGAGAAGGAGGAGGGAAGGGGAAAAGGTGAGAGTGGGATGGTAGGGGAGGGGAGGGAGATAATCAAGGGGAAAGATAAAGGAGGGAGCGGCCTTGCGGAAATTATATGTACACACACAAATGTGCCTAAGCTCTTTGGCCCCAAGAGCAGGAGTGTGAGGTGTGGGATATTACAGTGGAGTGCTAGCATGGCAGATGTATGGGGTATGTGGGAGGATAGCTCACTGTAGAGACAGAAGTGCATCCATCACATTCCTAGTTTCAAATGGCCCTTGGGAGTGACCAGCATGAACAATTAATTAACTCTCATAGAGCCTACACGTCACATCAAATTCCATTTAATTCTCAAATTGAACTATTCATTTTGATGTAGAATGTTAAATGCCCAAATGAGATATACAAATAAAGACTGAGGTTGATCTGTATTGTACCCATAGAAATGTAGCATGCATTTGTATAGTGATGGTAAGTATAGTGACAGTTTTCAATGTGAAAAGAGGGATCTTGGCCTATAATAAGAGTTAAATATCATATTATGGTATGTATGTTGACTCACATTCAGAAAGTAAAAAAGAAACATCATACATAATAAAACAACATGCACAACAAACATTCAATGCATTCTGAAAAGGGACAAAGTTAACAGTATAAAGATGAGCGAACAATATACACCTTCAGACATGACCTCAAAACATACAACCACACCTTATATTTAATTACCCCAAAGCATCAACCAAAAACCACATCTAATATTAAATGGACTCAAAAAGTACACGTACAAGTATCACTGGCTCACAACATTTAAAAAAACATGTGCACTTCACACATGCCACACAGCATATGCGCAGCATCAGAGTACACTAATACTGCATATTGTTCCTAAATATGAACACTCTGTAATAATTGAAAACACATACACAGCAGACAGGCAACAAAGCATTGCATCACAATATCTATTTTGGTTTCATACACACCCAGATGAAGCTAAACAGCAGTCCAATCCCAACCACCCATTTCAAAAACAGAAAATACAAACCATCATGATTGATCAAGCCTCAGGCAACAAAGCCTTAACGTATCACATACACGTAAAATCTCAATCCAGCCCTGTCTGCGAGCTGCTTCCAGCAGTAGGCAGAAATTACGAATCAGAAAAAGTATATAAGGGTTCTCATTTTGGGACATTAAATGAGCAGCACTTTGAAGAGATAAATTGGTGTCCCGACTTTAGTAAAGACACACCTTATATCCACTTAAAGAAATCATTTGAAAGGAAATTCAATAAGTGAGATTGGTGTAGGAACTATAGTCATTTAGCCAAACTAAAAGGCTACCAGTGCTCCAGATAAGATTTTGAGGTGGGAGTATTTTACTCCCTATTTTTAAACTTTGAGAGTAAATGTGATTTTAAGTTTTAAGAGAGTAAAAATGACTTTTCTTCTTTGCAAGAGAGTAAAATGTATGTGACATCCAGCAGACGTGTGCAAAAACTGTATGGAAATCATTACTATGTGGCAGCTTTCTGTATTGTGACAGAATGCATCTTTCATTATTTCTCGACGGTCTGGCCTTTTGATCTCTCCTGTATATATTTAAATTTAGAAATCTCAAAAAACTAGTCAATTACATAGCTAAGATGAATTGTATTGTGCGTTTTGAGGTTCGATAGCAGAATTGTCTTTTGATGTCTAATGAAAGTCCTAATTTCCTGGAGCTATTACTACCTAATGGAATGCCAATGTTATGATCCAACAGTGCAGAGAGGCAAGGACTTCATGCTAAATTCTATACTAATCTAATGGTCAATTGGTTATTCATATAGTGCTTTTGGCAAAGCGCTGTAAATAGAACATATGTATCACAATTATCATCAAACGAAAGTTGGTACTCCTTTATCGACCGATAAAGGATTCGAACCTGAAAACTACAGATCACGCACAGATTGCAGCAACGAGTGCTCAACCGGCTAAGCTCTCTTATTGGCTAAAATCTTTCAGAGGTTGGTTAACTGAGTATCGGCTGAGGTATAATAATCACAGTACCCAGATGTTGGACGAATCCATTTTTGAAGCGCTGCATAAAGTTAAATACCTATCTGGATTATCAGAGGGACAGGTTTTGCTGAGTTTCTATTTCAATTACCAATGTAACTTTCATTTGTTTGTTTTTGAACAGCGCTTGCACTTCCTGGAGAGTCAGGTTTTGGATGTTTTAATTGTAGTCTTGAATATTTGAAAGGCTAGAACACCTGTGATTGGTGTAATGATAATCCCCCTTGAGCAAAGACTCGGCTGCCACTGACCATTTATAGTAACGTACCCCATTGACTGCAAGGTTGAATGGATGTAAACTAGACTGTTCATAGCCATCATTTTACACACTGTTTTAATAATTGGTGTATAAAAATTAGTGTGTACAAATGTTGTGCCTGATTATGCACGCAGCACCGGAACTCATACAGTGTGCAGTTTCTTTTTTTTTTAAAGGCTTCAGAGAAATACATTCGGTTTCAGAGGTGGCTTACAATTACATCCATGTAGATCCAAATCAAAAAAGCCTTCTGGTTTCTGTCAAGTAACCTAACCATTGCACTGCCCTCTGCTCTAAACCCATGTGTAAATGTACACACGAAAATAATAAAGCTGTCGTATTTACAAGATTTGCATGCGTAAAAAGGCCTAGTACGCACCTTATCTGGAGTCCTGGCAGTGTCCCATGTGGTCAATCGGTATAGGAAAACGCAACCTTACTTGTTACTATGCCATAAGTTCTATTATGCTGAAATTGCATATCAATCAACTGCTGGTTCGATCGATTACTGGATCACGGTTGGGTCGTACATCTAGATTCTGCCGCATTTGCGGCGTAATGGATAAGCCTGAAACTGCGAGACATATTCTTAGGCAGTGTGCTAAATTGTGTCACGTGTATATGTGCAATCTGGGGAGTCTTGTGCATAGTTATGAAGGGATTTTAGCAGATTTCTTCTGGGACTATTGTTTAAATGCAGACACTATTGCCATGCAAATTGCTTTGTGTCGTGTGTGGCGACATATACAAACCCTGTTGATTTATTGAGGTGGTTTAATGTAGGTTTGACTATCTTAAAGGACAGAGAGCTTGATTGCAGCGGTGAATTGATAAAAGGTATGATAGGAGTGAAGATGGTACGAAGAACTAAGTAGAGCTCTGTATGCGGAAGTTAGGTTGGTGAAATAAACTGATGCTCCTGTTGGAGACGATCTAGGACTGACTGATCCTCTGTGTGTGGATGGAGGTAATAGTCCCCCATGAGAGCCTGGCATGTGGTTTCTTATGAAGCATGATTATATATCATGAGTATTCTAAGTGTGCATTGTAACATTTTTATATTATGAATGTTTAATGCTCTGCTTTGCATTATGTAACTTGAGTAACACTGTGGCTCTTCGGTATTATTGGAGAGAAATTGATATCTGATTATGGATTCAAATCAAATTTAAATGTGATTAAGCTGCAGTATGTATGTTTGCATATATTTTATGTTTTAAGCAGAATTGATTGTTAACTATTTGTATATTGATTGTGTTTTGTGTAAAGTTCTTGATTGAACTAAACTGGATATCACAAACAGAAATGTTCCTTGTTGCTACTGTTTATGTCTCTGCTGAAGCCGCAGGAACATTTCTGAAAAGCTGCTCACAAAATGAAAACGCCCACCTAGATATTCATTGACAGGTCCATTAAAATATGAAAAACATAATAAAATAAGTTTGTTAATTCAACAGATGACTGGTAAATATTGTTTAGTTCTAGAAGGAAAGAAAAACGAAATGTTTAAATAAGAAGATGAATACCTTCACAGAATGTGTTATGCTAAAAAGCACAACCAAACCTTTACACTGTACATAAGGTATCATGCATTCAAACTGCCGCACAAACTCATCGACATCCACCTATAAACCCTATTAAATCTATTACACTTAGATCTATTTTTCTAGATCATATATTAAAATAGAATACACATTGGACAATGTGCTAAATACAGTTGCACTCAGTAAAACATCAGTCAATGAATGTCACAACACAAAATATGATTACATCTCTTTGTTACTGAATAAGATATTATGCATGGAAGAAAAAATCACAAATCACAGCAACGGCATAACAATCTGCAAACTGTGAAAAATCTGATGGTGCTCTCCATGCCACTCCCTCTGGATCTTCCATTCAGGTGGCCAGGGAAGGGCCTTCGCTTTTGGCTCCCAACCTTGGGGTGGACAAGTGAGGGAGAATCACCTGAGTGGAGGGTCACAAGGGATTGTGAGGAGGATACCCAAGGGTGAGACATGGTATTTCCCCAACAACACCCCAACCTACTCTCCCTCAGCCTGTATGGGGAATCTTCACTTTCACCCCATCGCCCCCTCCCCATTTCCAACAAATTCTGAGACGAGGAAGAGGCAACTAAGATCAGCAAAGATTACCCATAGGAATAAGATGGGGAAAACAAGAAAACAAGGAAAACCTACCATCGAAAGAACTCAAGTTGTCCCACTAATGGAGTCAGGCAGGGTTAGGCATTTGATAGTAACCATTCACAGCTGACTCCACTTGACTGTCTTTTCACTATAAAAGGTGTGGTCTGACACAGAGGTATGAGCGAGTAAGAGACAAAGCAGGAGAGCGAGTTGGGAGGAGAACCAAGATACCAGAGCTGCCAAAGACCAGAGGCCAGAGACCGGGAAGCCGAGACGCTGAGAAACTTCAGTGAGAGAAAGCAGAGGCGTGGCGAGGGAGTCTTGTCTCCAGGGAGCCAAGAAGGGTCCGCATATGGGAGCCGAGAGGCGTGCTGGTCCCCTTGCAGAACCTGTGTGTGAGAGTGCTCGTTCCCCTGGGCTGGTGAGATAGCCCAGGAGTGTCTGACGGGCAGGCGGTGAAACCATGACCTCGGGACGAAGTGTCCCGTGGAGCCGAAGTGCAGAAGTCAGCCCGGTGAGTCTGAAAGCAGTGCAGAGCTGCGTTGTGAAGATGCGTTGTGAAGAGCGCGATACACAGTAACAATGGAAATGCGTAAGAAAGATGACCACATTTGTGGGCGTGTTCAATTGAAGCCAATGTGAAGATTTCAAGAGTACAAAGACATTGATACAAGTAACGGTGTAAAGTGTGAGCGCGAAACTCGGGAGACGCGGGTGTGTGCAAGAATTAAGGAAGTAAAAATGGACAATGAAGTAATGCGAATAAAAAGCGGCCTAGAAGCCCGTGGAAAGGTGTAAAATGCATGAAAGGAAAGGATCATGCAAACAGGGCACGAGTGACCTGGAAAAACAGAAACCCCCTGTGCTTGATAGAGCGGAAAATGCATGCAAGGCGCACGACAAAGAAAAGGTGTAAAGGATAGTGCACGTTTACACGACAAAAGGGAAAGGAACACATGAAAACAAAGAGAGGGGCAAGAGGGTCAGAGTGGTCGCGCTGAGGAAAACCAAAGAGCCTGGCTTTTTTTTTCGAAAGCCTCTGATTCTACCCCATCAGAGGTTGGCATGTAAGAAAGAAGATATATATGAAAAGGGCACATCCTGAACAACTGAGCTGGTGTTTGGAACTACAGTGGCCTAAGCTTGAGGAAGAGCACCCTGAGAGCCCAAAACGGAACTGTGATACATATTGCTTTGTGTTTTGAAAGGTGGACGAGGCCTGAGCTTTGGGAAGGGAGCCCTGACAGACCTGTTGAGAAAATTAGACTTTTTGTTTTGTGTTGAAAGCCCTAAGAGGCCCATTGAGGAAAGTAAAGTGAACACATTGAAGCTTGGTGAAGGGAACCCCAAGAAACTCAAAGACATTGAAGGCATTGGAATTCACTTTAAGGGCCCTGTGGAGAAGGTCTTTCGAACAGCCCTGTTTTTGTGACTTTGACCATATTGCACCTGGTGAGAAGACTACTTGAAAATAACTCTGGTTTTGCCGTTTTTGTTGAACCACTATTTTCCCTTTTTAAAAAGACTTCCTATCACATTTTTGTAAAGCCGAGGCTAAGCATAGGCTTAGACACAGACAGACTTTTGTTTTGGACTATTAGACAACAGCGGCCATCAGAAACAGCAGTTAAGGGAACCATCCCATCAGGGTTAGGGCCAGTCAGGCATTCTACCAACCCAATAACCTTAGAAAATAAAGGTTTTAAAACAAATACTTTTGAGTCTGTGTCTCTCTTGATACCAGGCCTGTCTCACAAACCCCAAACAATATTGGTTGGTATAAAAGAATGAACCAAAATCAAATTAGTCTCAAAAATTTTACATTTGCATTTCAGAAATGTGAGCCATTATCGGAAAATGTTTATCCCATCTGAATTCTTTCAACAAAAACTGGTTTCTGATATTACAATTGTGATGCATGACACCTTAAACTTCCACTGTGAAGTAGAATGTGCATAGGAACCCACTTTTTCTATGCTGTACCACATGGCAAATGATAAACACATTTTCACTTGCCCATTCGCCACAATATCCATACAGAAATTGCAAAATAAGACCACCAAGAAAGCTTCATTATTCTCATACTAATGCATGGTGCAAAAATACATACCATTGAAACTAACTGTACATGATAATGCGCCCATCTAAGGGACACACGATAACACACAGGCATTTGTAATAATGGCGATTTACCAACCAGTGCATATTATACTGCTCACGTTCATTCGTCTGAATGCAATTATCATAACATCACAATCAAATAAAGGCTTCTGTGGAATTTGAAAGATAAAACAAAAACACAAAATAAGCATGGAAGAATCTTTCCACGGCACTCTCTATTAAATGGACAAACCACAATCAATCCAAAACATCTATTTAAATATAATCCTAAAAACCCATCCATAAAACCAAAACATGAAATATGGAGAGAAGACAGGAGGCACGTTGGTTTGATTTTATATTGTGTTATTTTATATTATGCTTAGTGTAAAAGTTGGTTATAGTTGTTGTTATATTAAATGTTAAAGCATACCTTAAGCCTTAACTTTGGGGTGGACAGTGTATAAAGGTGTCAACATTCTAAAGCAAGTAGGCTTATTTTTTATTTTTACTTTTCAGAATATCCTGATTTTCAACAATATCTAAACTGACCCAGAAACATGAAGATATTAGTTGAGTAATCAATGTTCAAAATGCAAATGTTACTGTTTTAGATACTTACTGAACTCATACTCCCAGAAATGTCGAGGACTAAGCAGACCACTCTGTCTCTACTTTGCAGTAGTGAGAACATTGGAGGAGCAGGCAAGTTAGTACCACCCATTGGAGAAACGCCTTTGAAATCAGTGGAATTCATGATGACATCCCAAGTGCTTCTGGAACTGCACATTCTATTCTGCAGGTTTGGAGCTTCAGTGTTATGGGTACTGGAGTCACAGAATTCAACCACCTGAAATGCATATGCAAGCAAAGAATTCATGTTACCAAACGGTCAATAAGCTATCCAGTTAGAGGCTGAACAAATTCCTTCTCGGGTCAAACAACATAGTTCTATGTTTAGGAGAGGTTTTAGGTTATTTAGATGCACTAAATATTTACCCAATAAAATATATTTTCCATTAAATATTTAATTTGTATAATATTGGTTTGTGCAGCTTAATATTGTCCCCGAATTTGGTCCCACAAATCAACTTTATCTTCACTATCATTATTTATAATTCTGCTCTCCCCACCCCCAAAATGAGTAGTCGTAGCTCTTAGCAAAACCTAGACACAGTAGAGACTAATAATGTATTAATATCCAGCAAAGCTTTAAGGCAGATACTAACTGCACTCATACAAGATGAAGTAGAAACAGTTCCATGCAAACGTCAGCACCTTCAACAGATCAAACTTTACAACACTACCTTCAATAGAAGATGCAAGTTATGAATGAAATGTTCCACATTGCATTTAAAGTTCAACAGCGTATGGACAATAGTTCTACAGGGCAAAGGGCAAGGCAGTACTGAAGCCAAGGGAGTGAATGACATCACTGGGATGAAAAAAAGGGTCAACTAGAAGAACTCTGTCAAATGTGTTCTACCCATGATGTGGAGGCACTTTGAGGAAGAGGGGAAATTCTAATTCCATGCATCGATGACATTTATGTCAAGGATACTGACTAATTAGTTTGAAAACTCGTTGTTGAGATGGTAAATACAGTAAATGTGCACATAAGTAGTTTATGAAGGAAGATATATTTCTTGTTTAGAAGAAATAAATAGAAATTAAGAGATACATTTACATATTTTGAGTACGTCTTATTCTAACAAGAAGACATATTTATAGAAATCGGATACACAAATCATATTGTGTTAAAAAAAAGTCCTATATTAGTGAAGAAGGGTCTTATTCTGAAAGATTTTGAGCATTGGAAAGAGAGGTGCAATGGAGTAGATTAATGTGTGTAATCACTCCTCCCAATGTGGTGCTGCATATCAAAGGGATCAGCAACTGAAATGCACGGATCGCAAATCGGCATGTACGGAAATATGAAATGTACAGACATACGGGGCCTTTAATCACAAAATCGATGTATAATGGCGCAATCCCATTGGAAAATGTTCTGTGAATCAGACACAACGTGCACAAATGATATTATATTTGACCAGATGGATGAAAAGAATGACGGATTTGGCCAAACGCACATGGAATCAATGGATAGGCAAGTTTATCATGGAAATGGTGTCACTTGCAAAGTATTGCGTTAAACTCATGTACATCTGACATATATGTATAAAGTGAGCCTATTCATAATATGTATGACAACAGGAAGGGCCCCCATGAAGAAATGTTTTGGGACAAGAGGCACAGAAAGCAACACAAAAGTCAAAGTGGAAGGACAACTTCCCCAAACACTGGGGTGAAGGTCATTTTGTCCTTCATTTTGGTGAAGCATGTAGTTCATTCACCCTGCACCAGCCCTTTTGTCTGCCTCTGGACACAATCTTAATTTTGTAAGGGCTCCCACACCCTTGTACATTTTGTAGAGCATAGCCCCAATCAATCCCTCTTCAGTCGGATGCAACTGCTGCTAAATCTCCGGTATCTTCTAATTTTGAAGTACAGAGACCCAGCCAACACATTAAGCAGGAGCTAGTGACTGCAAGCCTTCTCAAAGATCTCCTTTTAACCCTACATTCTGCCAAAATAGTTTTTCTACTCATGATTTATTTCGCGACCTGGCTCTTGGTTCTGAATGTATCAGCAAATCAATTCTAACTGAAGAAAAAATCTTGCACGTCAGGATCTATGAATGTTTGCTGACTTTCTTTACCGACCTACAGTTTTACTGATTTATTCTTTACCGATTGTACCCTTTTTTTACTGTAAAATGTGGGAAGAGACAGACTGCACATCCTTTACGCCCCTTCTATATACCTTAGACCAACTTACCATCTGCATTTTGGGGTAAAAGTAAGTGGTACAAAATTCAGCAAAAAGCAATTCAGCAAAAGTATAGGCTGACACACGTTAGTAATACCGGGCGCCATGATCTTACCGCACGATGCATAAGTCAACCTTGCAAAACTGAGTGGGTAAAATGGGTGGAAGAATTGCTCTTCTTTTAAAAAATGATTTTAATATCTAGGTTAATGAATCACTCACTAATATGGGTTCTGACTAACTTCACATTAAATGTCTGCTCACTGCCAGCACATCAGTAGTTCAGATTACTGTTTATCAGACTCCCTATCGTTTTCTCTTTAATTCCTGATTACAGAGCACACACTACAATTAGTTGCCCAAATCCTGTGGTGGTAGGAGACTTTAATTTCTGATTTGTCCTCCTGGAACATCCCCTCATAAACCCCTCCCTGATTTAATGTCCATAGATCTTGTATAATGGATCCATATTACAATTCATATGGCCAATTGTAATGCAGATTTCACTTTCGTTCTCAAAAAGCAGTGTCTATGCACTGACCATGTCGGTCTGCCCTTTTCTCTACTCTATGATGGCAAGCTGACATAATCTCCTACTTTGCCTACCTACATCAACCCATTACTGCAAATAGTCCAATATCACTCCAAAAGATCTGGGAACCTGGTTCACAGCCTGGTTAGATGATATGTACCATGCACCTGCCGAGGTTACTTCTTCCTCTGATGCG
Source organism: Ambystoma mexicanum (assembly GCF_040938575.1). Classification (NCBI taxonomy): domain Eukaryota; kingdom Metazoa; phylum Chordata; class Amphibia; order Caudata; family Ambystomatidae; genus Ambystoma; species Ambystoma mexicanum. The sequence goes on along the minus strand of NC_090922.1, from coordinate 1,040,872,348 downwards.
CTGCTAAAAAATGTTTAAGATGCAATTGCTCCATCAGTAGACATGCTCACTCCTTTCCAAATGTGCCATGGCATACCTCATCCTCGCTACCAAAACACTGATTCATGCAGTAGTTGACAAGTCATAGATCTTTTTTGCATAAAGTCTAGTATGCATGTTGAACTAGTATTAAGTGAACCTTAAGGTATTTAAATTCAAAAGCTCAGGGTCTATACAAATAGTATTGTAAAAGCTGAGAAATGTCATTATTCTTCCAGATATTTCTCAATCGGCAATGTCTCCAAAGAACTTAGTCAGACCGACTTTTAGCTGATTCAGGAGGAGATCCTTATGCTACCTGTAAATTTCGCAGACGTTGCAGTGCCATATCCCCCAGGTTAACTGGCTTTTCCACAATCATTGAATACCAACTCATAGAGAAACTGTCTGACCATCATCCAACAGGCTTCTCACAGAATGATCAGTGTCTGCCTTACTTGCTTAGGGATGCTTGGATGCTGGGGGTCCATGACTGTTGTGGAATAATCAATGCCTCTATTTGTCTCACATTGTCCTTGAAATCTTGTACAGACCAAAAGTTGTCCCTCTTTTTAACAAGCACACTCTGGATCCTGTGAAACGTTCCGACATTTGCGCTATCACTTAGATCCTTTACACCAGCAAGTTGATGGAGGCTAACATCCCATACAAGATTCAGGAATTTATTGAAAATGTTCAAATTGTAGGTGTTTCCCAGGTAGACTTTACACCAGTGCAAAGCACACGATCAATGATTATTGATACTTATCTGTCTAGTATGTATGGGTTTTATAAAACACAAACCGGGCTGAGAAGCAAAGGAGTGCTATACATAGGGTACACACCCATGGAGGTACAAGTATGGTTCATAGATAGTTGAAGACCTGCTATGGCAAGGAGGAGCAGGGGAGATGGGAGCTCCCCAAAGGAGAAGTAGGGTGTAGGGGAATGATCAGTGATTTGTGAGATGTTCTTTGGAGCATAGAGTCTCAAGGCACTGCAATTTAGGACATATGAGCCATGTAGGACATAGGAGGCAATATTCTCTGTATAGGAAAGGAAAAAATTGTATACTTCCTGTTTTCCTCTTTTGCTTCTGTTTAGTAGGTTGTGCATGATGCATGAATGGAGTAGCCAGTGCAGCTCATAGAAGATGAAGATGAGGTGGTCCAATTTTCTTTCTGAGGGGACAAGGTGGTCTCGGGGACTTGTGCAATTAAGGCATTGACAGTGTTAATGTGGTAGATGATGAGGGCTTGGTCAACATTTCTGAAACAAGGGGCAGGGATGATAGGATTCCTTTTGCAGCAGGATACAAACTATCACCATGCTGCTACAGTTTTCTTGGCGATATGTGCTTAGAATGAGAGGTCGCAGTCAACGATAAAGCCAAAGGATTTTGCACTGGAAGAGATGCTGACAAATGAATCCACCAAGCTTCATGTGTGCCAACCAATTCAGGACTTTTGCATGTCTGATTAGGTTTGCTATGAAAATTAATTCTGTCTATGGGGGACAGATAGTGCTCGAGTCTATGTTTATTGTTGTGGGGATTCACCTTTAGAGAAAGATGCATATCATATACGTAGTTGTGTATTTTGATGTCAGTGTTGGTGAGGAGTTCCCCCAGAGGTTCAAAGCAGAGTTTGAAGATTACAGGTGACAGGCTGGCTCCTTGCGTATCTCTGCAGGTTACTAGGTGGCACTGGGATCAGTTTGGGTCCATCTGGATGAGTAAATCTCTGTTTGGGAGGTAGAAGTTGAACCACTGTATGAGTGTTACATCAAAGACTGTATGTGGCGAGGATGGTGTGGGGGGCTTAAAAGTTAACAATATTGAAGGTGGCAAAGATGTCAAGTAGAATGAGTACTTTATCCAAGATTTGAAGAGCATAATCAATAACTTTGTTAGTGGCGGTCTGTGTGCTGCATCATGATCAGAATAAGGATTTGTAGTCCTTAAGTGATTGTCCTGAATGATTCTTTTAAGCAACTGGATGGTGACGGTCATCTCAATTACTCTGCTGAAGAAGGGTAGATGCATGATGGGGCAATCGGGTCAAGTGTGGGTTTCTCTACATTGTGTCAGGCATAATGTTGGGAAGTGATGTGAGTACATCACATGTGATATCCTCCATAATGAAGGCAGTCATCTTTCCAGGAGGTTGGTTTAATGGCTGCAAGATTGATGGTAAATTATTCTGGAGTAATTGTCCTGAGATTGGTCCATTTAGTTCTGTTGCAAACTGATATCGGTGGGACATCTGTGGTGTGCTCGGAGAGGTCAATGTGCAGTCATTTATATTTTGACTGTGAACATATTGTTGATGACATTGCATTTGTCAGTGGATTGCAATATTGCATGGTCTGACTACAGGTTGATGCAGTCCTTTGCAGATGAGAAGATTGCTTTGCTTCTGTTGGGTGCTTCCATGATCATTGTTGTGTAGTAGATTGCTTCGGCGGCTATGGTGATGAGTGTCATGTCAGCAAAACAGAGTATTTTGAAAATGATATAGTCTTATTGATGGGGAATTTTCTTCAGAACATTTCTTGATTGAGAATAACGCAATGGCTTTTGATTTGTTCCTTGTGTGTACCAAGGTATGTTGAGCTTATGTTTTTGTACATGTCAGTGGGGAATGTGTGTTGACGATCTCAGTAAGGGTGTAGTTTAGTCTGTTTAGCTGGGCATTGCCATTCTCAGAGGGATGGTGCATGGAGGCCTTCCAGTGCATCCATAGTAAATTTCTTAAAGGGGCAGTGAGGTGTTGTCAGTCTAGAAAAAGTAGACACCCCTCAATCGTAAGCAAGGTACTTTGTTGGTCAAAGACCAACCGCCTCATTTGTTTAGTATTAGAAATATATAGCCATAAGCTTGACTAAAGTGCGGCCATTTTAAGGTGACCGAAATCGCCATTTTGTTTTCTCTAACATTTACCTTTTGCTTTCTGTTAAAACTGCTTTGCTGAAAACTTATTCTGCTCCACTAGTGCATAACGCAAGGCAGCGAGAGGCATGTTGAAACATAATGCAGCAACCCAGACAGAAATGCCTGGTCTCCTCCCTCAGGAGTCCTTGGAAGTAAGCAGCAAGGCATTCTAATCAGAACACAGGTGCCAGCTAGTCTCGTTAATACAGTAGAAATGTTAGATGCGAACATTAAATGGCTTGAATTATGCTCTGCTTTGCGGCACCCCTTTCCTGAGCCCTGTAGAGAGAGCCCTGGAGAGCAAGTTGGCCCCCAGTACATGAATAGGATCTAGGAGATAGCAAGGCCTGGAATGTGCCTCTCCCCTGCACGCAGCTTGCTTGCAAAAACAGAAGCATTATGTTTTTTAAAACAAAGACATGTGTCTGTAGGCCCCCGAAATTGCAAACTGTTGCTAAATGAATGTTTGAAGGTGTCATACTCGTCACCATCGTCAATCATCGTACCCAATTCAAAGGAAATGTGTTAGGGGCGGTATAGGATGTGTCACTACTGATTGTAAGATGCTTGCTTTGTATATATGTAACTGTTGTACGATTCTCTCTCTTCTTGCATCCCCCGAGGTCTGGTAACACACGTCGCGGGGCGTGGGACCCAGTGGCCCAACTGAGACTATTTTCTGTGTAATAAACCCTAGCTTTTGGGAATACAACCTCATGTCTGGCGTATCAGTTTGTGTGTGGTGATTGTGCCTTGTTTCCATACGCGAGGGTCCATCAGGGGCCCCTTCAGTGTCTTGGTTGGTTTTGGCTGACCTCTGTAGTCGGAGATGTGTGGTGGAACAGTATGGGTCTGGCTGCACTGTGTGTGTAGTTGAAAGGTAGAGTGTGAAGAAATTTGATGGCTGATGAGGTGGTAAATATCAGGTTGAGTTTTTGCTTTTATTGTGGGCTGGTTTTGTGACTTCTATGATTCTGTTGGTGGTGGATGGTGGCAATGCTGCAGCTCTGATTTTCTTAAATATTTTGGCAGACATTGACACCATTGACATTCCTATACTTCCCAATTTCCTTTTGCACCTGTTATCTGAGACCTAGCTTGGGCCTGTATTCATTCCGTCTTGTAGTGTCAGATGCAGATGATGGTGCTGATCTCCTTCTAATAAGGCAGTGATACTCTCAGCTGTGGGGTTCATCAGGAAACGTCAGTAAGTCCTTTGCTTTTCTGTCTGTTCTTTCTCTGACCATCCTTGATATCAGGTTTAGTATGTCTTTGACAAAGCCAAGGTCAACCTGCATGATTTGGAAAATAATTTTCAGAAATGTATGGGGCTCGTGAGCTGCTGGATGATCCCAAACTACTTGAAAAGCAATTTCACAAAGTCTAAATACTGTTCTTTGATGCAGGTTCATCGAAAGTTAACATCATGAAGGGCTGGAATGCCAACTCATGACCAGTAGCTTTTGGACCTGTGAAACCAACGATGGTCACAAACCAAAGTCTGGTTACTTTGTTGAACTCTTCTCCTTCTTTAAAACATCAGCAATGTAACACGATCATTCTGATAAGAATTCTTAGCATGTTAAGTGCCAACTACTGAGATCTGTGTGTGATTTCAAGATCACAGGTTTGAATCCTGGCAAGGTCAACTCTGCTTTTCCTCCTTCACAGCGTGTTAAATTAGTACCAACTTCATTTGACATATGACATATATTATTTGTATATAACATGCAAATGACTATTATTATCATAATTATTGTTTCTATTATCTAAATGTCCTTTACAGGTTTCTACACTATTTCTGTTTCTCATTTAAGGAGCAGTTGATGAACACCTTTGTTTCCCGCTCCCTGTATTACTTCAAGAAGGCATTCTTTTCATCGGCAAATATTGTTCAGCTAATGCCAGACAAAATTCTTCAGTGGTTGGGCCAGGCAGAGCATGTTTGGCCATCATTGCACTTACTTACAATCACAGAGCATATCCAGTTTAAGGCTCTATGTTTGGTTCACAGAGCTCTTCACAACCAGGGCTTTGGTTTCTTGTTAGACAGGCTCTCACCTTATGTTCCGTCCAGAATGTTAAGACTTGCCTCACAAAGTACGGTGCCCAGATACAAACTCATAAATAGGCTTTTCAATAAGCTATTCTGTGGAGCTCCTTGCCACAATCCCTGAGGACCTTTCAAGATCATATTTAGATTTGCTTAAAATCCATCCCTTTCCTCTCTCGTCTTTACTCCCAATGTATACCAATGTACACCACATGAGGGAACCCTGTTTGATTTGAAGGGCTGGAAAATGTCCATGTTTGCCAAGGCTGCCTTTTAATGGTTACGGCCATGAGTGTCATAAGCACGCAATGACTAGAAGAAGAGATAGCCAGACTGCAAAATGTGTGAGAAAAACAAAATATCCTAGAAAGATCTAATGCACCAGGAAATGGTGGAGACCCAAGTGTACTACCAGAATTCAATGAGTCTGTAGCAGTGAACATTAATGAGGCTGCCACCATCGAAAGTGAAGGTGCGGACAAAGCTCAGAGAAAGACACATAAGTGAACAACCATCTACACACTGCGATAGTAGCCATTCTGCTCATGTTACATCCATTATGCCAAGGAACACTGAAAGGTGTAGAGAGAAGAGAACATACATTGGGACCAGGGAAAGGATGAGCATTTGTCATGGAGGCCATCAGAGAAGTTCTAGTAGATTGTTACAGATCCCCGGGAGAAAATGATAATGTCAAACTGACAGCAAGAATGGACATTTGCATTCCAACTCAGTTACTTGTGTATGTGCATATGACAATAGTTAACTGTACTTTGTCAATCACCATGGTAGTGTTCTCGCAGTGCCCAGGCATGCCTGCTGCATGAAGATTTGTTCCACTGCCACATGCATTTAGACCAGATTCTAATGAGGGTAGGAGAGGTAGTAAGAGGGCAAAGTGCTGATCAGTGAGGCTTGTTTCTGCTTTGTTAATGATGTAGAGTCAGATGTGCTGTGTACATTTCTGGTGTAGGAGGAAGGAAGACAGTAAAAGTGCTGAACAAGGTACTCGAAACAGCTGCTTTTACCACAACTTCGGGATCCAGATACCCGCTCAAGACTCACGCAAGAAGTAAAATCCGGAGGTAAGATCCGACCTGCATCTCGTAATAAGTCACCCTCACTTGAGCTGGTTAGACCAGGTATTTCAACAATACCTTTTCATGTCTTTTGTGTGGTTCCACATAGTTATCTCAGTTTTATGGCTATTCCTTCTTGTTGGCTACTTACACACCAGTGTTTATCCACGCAAGAGTGGACCATCAGACTTACCATAGCACAGGATAGTCTACGGTAAGACACACGCCATGCTAGTCCAGCATAGTGTTCCCCTTTTTTTTTTAGCTTAAAGCATCTTTTTGAGCACTTTAAATAATGTACTAAGTATCTCCGAGGTCACACAACCTCTAATCAACACCTCTCCCATTAATACTTGTAGATAGAGAACCAAGGAGTTGGATTTACAATCTACCACATGTCCTGATGAAGGCCTGCACACACAAGCTTCACTGAACAGCTTGTCTTTGGGCCGAAACACCATAGTGTTGACGATTCCATTACTGATTCAGTGTTCACTCCACACACTGATACACGTTTGTTATGTTCAATCAACTTTCTAGATCTTACCATCTTTCACCATCAAGGTGTGTTACTAGTTAGGCCTTATCATAAGGCTACAGACAGAAATTCCCTTTTACATTATCATAGCCATCATGTCAAACATCTAAAAGACAATTTACCATATGGCCAATTTTTAAGACTAAAAAGAAATAGTAGCACCCGAGAAGCTTACGAGAAAGAAGCAGGAGCTCTTTCTATAAAACTAAAAGATCGACTATACCCTAAGAAACTGATAAAAAGGGCAGCTAAAAGAGCATATAACAACAATCGAGACGCCTTACTTGAAGACAAAGTCAAAAAACCACCAGACACAAGAATAGTGAGTGTGAATACATTCACCAACCTTAGTCTCTCCATGACTAATATAGTACGTAAACAATGGAAGATCTTTGCACAATCTAGTAGTGAACTCCCCTGTCCACTTTTTGCTTATCGCAAATCTACCACCATAGGAAACAGGGTGAGTAGCAGTAAATTCAGAAGTAAACCACCAGAAGTTGAAAATCTAACTAAAACATGGGGTCTTAGCCCAGTCACTGGCCATTACCCCTGTGGTGGATGTTCAGTGTGTAAATACACTAACAAATCTAAAGAAATTGAAATAGGGTTATCTACACCATGGAAACAATTACAATTCTCTAATTGCAATTCAGAATTTGTTATCTACATGATAACCTGCCCATGTGGCTTAAAGTATATAGGAAAAACCGTTCGAAAAATAAAAACACGCATCATAGAACATCGGAGCTGCATACGCAATAAAACCATCCAAGCGCCTTTGGTAAAACACTTTATAGATAAAAACCATTCAAGTAACGACATAAAATGGACAGTACTACTAACATTAAAAGGAAACGACATAACAAAGAAGAAACATCTTCTACTAGAAAAAGAACAGAGACTTATTTTCCAAACCAAAAGTGATGAACTAGGGCTAAACGAAGCCATTGAATGGCACAAGATCTGAGCGCCAGATACCATTTTTCTATAAAGGGTTTAATGTGCACCTCAATAGCTAATTATCACCTCCTGGTTGCTACTTATACATAAGAAGCTATGTAATTAGTTCACATTCCTGCTTACGTTTCATTGTTATCAGGATAGATATTCACAGAATATATAGTGTAATCTATTTCTTTATACACAATACCGCCTTTTGTACCCTTCATTTTAAATGTGTTTTAGACATTTAAAACAACCAGTATTAGTAAACACAACCGACACTAATAAAAACTAAAAAAGGACTAGTGAGCCTATATTAAAAACCCCTACCCAAGATGGCGCCCGCAATCGAGACAGCGCCGGGCAGAGGACCCAGGAAAAGGAAGGACGCTAGTGCAAAGATTAACTAAAACAGGTAACCCGCCATTTCCTAACCGTTTAAAATCAATTTAAAATCAATATAGACCAAAACAACGCGATATGAATGGATACATGCCAGTCGCTTTATAAACGTTTAGAGTTATTAAAACGTCCATTCACGTCCTATTTACAGATTCAATAGAGGATCTCATCTACACAGACCTTAAATTGAACTGTCCGAATTCAGAAAACAAAAAGAATACGGACATACCTGCCCTAAGCCACATATGAGACGAAGATCACCTGATAACTAATACAGGTAAGTGATTTACAAATACGAAGGGAATCCTTACTTTTTATCAATAAACTACTAATTTACAGCTAAACTTGACGCTATAATAGATCTAGTTCGCGTTTTCTAGGCTCCTGCCCCTACTACAGATTTCGACTCATGAAAACATTCTGTTCCCACTCGCTTAACATAAGATAAACGAATAGACGTGGCTTGAACATTCGAAGCCCCTATCTATAAAGAACGACTTTTGAAGTTCCAATATCTCATTCTATGAGGTAAGCCTTGTTCTACTGCCCCCTCAGTGTACTTTCCTACATGAATAGAGCCAACCTGTTAGTAACTTTCACTAAAATATGCATATTAACTTTGCAGGTCATAATATAACTCAACTTCGAGTTATCAACAGACCTAGGAGATCGAAATCCTGCTTAATTCAGGATCCCTACCTCCTCAAGAGCCACTCGCTTCCGACAAGACTAGGTCATTAATTATCCTAGCCCTGTCTTGTAAATTGAAATTATTACAGAACCAATTGGAATATTCATATCCCTTTTCTTTCTGTTTTTCTGTTTCATATCAACAGTTGCAGAAGGCAGATCCAAACCCGCCATGCAATACCAGTAATAGGAATTGATATCTGATGACAAATGTATTAAATACACCTCCTACTGATGTTTGTTTGTTTTTACTGTAAGGAATGATTTAGATACAGTGACACTACTCCTGAAGAAAGTTCCCAGAATCACCAGAGAACTGAAACATGTCGAGTTCTATCTAACCATCTAGTGTAACAACTACTAGCTTGACGAAATAACCGCCCCATAATAGGGCTTAAGGATCATTGCAAGTGTAAGATCTTTTTTCTGCATAGATCAATATATCCATTCAAAGCTACTAGATATTTGATATCAAAATATACAAATCAATGTGTCACGACTAAACAGTCTTTCTCTCTTTTTAGACATTGTGTGAATGTTTTACTGTACCAAATGAATGGGGTTGTCCCATCATTTCTTAACTCAAAATGTATCTTTTCTACAAATTATTGAATTAAAATATGACTTTAAATATAACACTTACAGCTTCGATTTAATGAATACAAATGTAAACTGTTGATATGTGTTAACTACCTTCTGATGTTTCGAAATATTGACCCACCCCCAATAAAAGGTAGAACGACTACTTGGGTAGTTCTATTGGGTTTCCCTAAAGACGTGTATTGCCACAATAACGTACCACTGGTGTTGCTGGCTGGTGCTGCCGTCAGTGTATAAACACTATGGGCCTCATTCCGAGATTGGTGGTAGTCATGGCGCTATTTGTGCCATGACTGCCACCAATAACGGGTCCGGCACCGGTCTAGTTCAATGGGGACTTACCGGTGTAGTCCGACCTTTGCGGGACCGGTAAGTCCCCATTGAAAATGCCATTCCCCATTCCCATTTCAGCCCCCTTAGGGCTCAATGGGAATGGGGAGGGTGCAAATAACGGGCTCGCGCATGTCAAGCCCATTATTTGCGCCCTGGTCCCTTAGCGGGTCCCGTCCATAACGGCAGGTCAGACCTGCCGTTACTGGCAGGACCCGCTAAGGGACCTTGTAGTAGGGCGGTAAGGGATTACCGGCACCGGTCTCCTTACTGGTGCCCGGTATCCCTTACCACCCACCTTATAATGACCCCCTATGAGTCACGATAAATTAGCAGGTCATTGTCAATAAAAGTCAGCATTAAGCAGGGTGATGTTTCTGCAGTGAGGGCTTTAGATAGGAGATATATGGTGTGGGACGCACAGCAGAGCGCTAACAGGTGCAAACAGGGCCTTTGTATGGCCTTAGTATATGGCTGCCGGCGTATCCGCATGCTGGAGGATGTTTTGGAAATAAATAGTTGCGTGGATATGAGGCTCAGCCTCGTTATGGTGCCGCCAAGCGCCCGGCACGCGTAGGTCTGGCAAGGAAATCGGACCCGATCAGGCAGGCAGTATAGGGTAAATAAGATAATGGAATCAGCTGTTACCCAGTATAGGGGGCAGTGAAGATGATGAGCGCAATATTAATAATTGCTCCGGATGTCCTTACTGTGGTAAAATTAATTGTGGGTGAACCTGGAACGCCAGCCAAGCGGAATGATTGGCACTGTGGATAGAGAACTGCTGTTCCCGTTTCTAACTCACTGCCATGTGGGGCAGAGGTTTTCAGCGCTGCTGGCCATGAAAAGCTGCAGCAGCATGGAGCCTTCCGCAGCTCAGACGTTCGGGCTTCAGGGCTCACAGACACCTATACCTGCCTACATTTCAAAATCAAAAATCCTGAGATTTATGACGCGCCCAGAGCCACACAAGACTCTGCCCCTTAGCACACGGCTCCGCCCACACACCCCGTCCCCATGTCAACATTTTGCAGTTTGCACTTTACAGTGGAATGCAATACATTTCATTACATTGGCTATTCATAACCACCCAAATTGAATAGGACGAATTACATACGCCTTCCATAAAATCAATAAAAACACAAAACCAAGAGAGGATATTTTCTTCAAATACTGTTTTTGAAAACTTTAGAATGTGTGCATGTTTTAAACTCCAAGAACTGGAGCCACTGAATGTGAAAAGTGGAATGAGATCTTCTAGGACCTTCATTCAGTCCCAGCAAAGGACTCATAAACACTCTAATGGCAGACCACTGCATCTTGTGTGTTGCAACCGCCCAAACATTCTGAAACCCTTCCATTAAGAAATCAAGAATTTTAGAAGTGCAGTAAGGTGGGTGTCAGGTTCTAGCTCCAACCCATGGTTGGAATGATCAAGTAGGGTGGCCAACTCTTTGATAGTCTGTCGCGGGACACTTGCCCACAAGGCGGTGATGATGTCACAATGTCATTCACGTTTGGCCCGCCCCTTTTTTTAATTTAATTTTTTTAAATGGCTCTTAATTCCTGGCTTAATTGTAATGCAAATGGTTTGTCCTTGGGAAGTGATGGTCACGCTTTTAACTGCAAACATGGCCATCAGGACCTCAGGAACAAAGCATTAGAATTTGAATTAAGCCAGGTGTCAGAGCGTTACAGCTCGACCTGTAGGCTCAAAAGGAGCCAGGGCTGCAGAGCTGTCCGAGAAAGAAAGCAGCAGGCGGCATTGCCGTGCTGTGTAGACAGCCACTTCAGTTTGCAGAGTGGCTGTGCTGGAGGAAGGTTGTCCTGACGAAAGTCGGGACAACTTCCGTCCTGCACAGCCACTCGACAAATTGCGGGACAGAGTCCCTAATTGCGGGACAATCCTGCAAAATCCGGGACAGTTGGCCACCCTATCATCAAGGGTTAGTGTAAGCCTGGCTAGTGCAAGGAAGCATGAACCTGGGACTGCTAATGCTGCCTCAACTGAGAGGCCTATGAAAATGAAAGCTGAAAAAAATAAGAAAAGCGGAATACTGCTTTCAATCCGAAAGCAGTATTCCGTGTTTTTTTGTTTTTGTTCCAGCTTTCATTTTTTTTTGGGCAGTTTGCCTTATGTTTTAGTTGCCCTTTAATTTAGGGTGACTAAAACATAAGGCAAACTGGCCAAAAAGAATAAAAGTTTAAGAAAAATAAACACGGTAATACTGCATTCGCGCCGTTTCCGGGACCCATCCAATCCTCCATCCGATTGGCTGCAAAAGACAGCTGCCGTTAGCCAATCGGATGGAGGATTGGACGGGATCCGAAAACCCGGAGACTCCAATATTCCCACCGGCACTACCGTGTCAAACCACATATGCCGTTGCACGTTTGCTAAGCACCACAACAGAGAGGCTGCTACGATGCTTCCGAAACTTGGGACAAAGCATGACACGTAATGTCACAGGATACTATGTTACTTTATCAGTTAATTGTTTTATTTCCGAATAATGTTTTATGCATTTTTAATTTAGGTGGTAAACCAACAGTCTCATGTACATAAAGTCCTGTACAACAGTTAGTAGAGCTAATGTAATCTTTTTAATTTGGAATAAAAGTATTATCAAAACATTTTTATAACACACATGCAAAAGCACACAATAAAAAGTAATAATCCACAAACGAAAGAGGAAAATCCAGATCTGCACCTTGCCTGTGGAACACTCACCGTGGACAACGATTGCATGTACATGATAGATGCTGTTGTAGTTTGGTATTTCTCAGGAATGAAGGTACATCCCTCTTCCAAAAGTCCTGTTGAGGTATCAGGCATACATTGTCTAGTAGTGCAGGAGCGCCCTTTGCATTCTGTAATTCCGTGAATGCCATGAACATCTTTTGAGCACCTAAAACAGAAGGACATTAACACACAGAAATTAAAATGATGTGTCAACCTTTAGACCTTTAAAATGCAAAGCCATTGACCGATAGGTAAACATAAATAGAAGTACAGATGTTTTTAAATAGGAGTCTTTTACAAGAAATCTACTTACTGACCCAACTACTGTTGTGTACCGTATCAACGTTGATTTTATATCCAATGATGCAGAAGATTCAATCAAGTGTATATCTTCAACCTCGTCAACAGTATTTTCCCTCCAGGGTTGAAGAAACGTAAAAACATTGCCCATAGCGCATCCTAAATTGAGGGTTGCCTGGGTCCACAAGGAGTATCAACATAAACTCTGGCTGGTGTAGCAGACTCCTGCCAGTATCTCCCTACACCCTTGCTGGTGTAGCAGACTCCTGACAGTGGCAACCTTGGACAAGGAGCTCCCTTCAGTCTGGCTGGCGTAGAAGAGTCCCGAGAGTAGCAACCTTGAAGATGGAGCTCCGTACATACTTACTAGTGTACAAAAGTCCTGACAGTATCTCCCTATATCCTGACTGGTGTAGAAGAGTCCTGCCAGTGGCATGTGTAAATATGTTCTCTGTAAAGCGCTTTAGTGAAAGCGCTGTATAAAAACACGTCAATATTCACTCTGGCTAGTTTAGAAGAATCCTGACAGCGACAATCTTGAACAATGCACAAAATTAGACGATTTAAATGGCAGTTTCTTTTGGGTAGTGTTTGTCATAAATCCATTGGCACTGTATTCCCTAAATTAAGTGCCGTGCCCGCAAAATCAGGGGGATACCCTGATGTAAATCTCGTCCGTGGCCAGTGGAAATGAGTGAAAGTCTCCATTGCCAGTCATTTCCCACCAGATGATGCGTCCACTCAGCTTGGTCATTATTACTGCACATGGATGGGTGTTCGTCTTGGTATTAACTGTGGTATGTAGCACACAGTGCTGGCCTGTGGTCATTTGCTATGTGAACATCATCTTGGGGTATGGGGCAAAAAGAACATGGCTTCCTGAAATGCCCTGCTTGTGAACATCACATGCATGGGAAACATGGAGTCTGGTTTTACTATGCCCTTTTTATGTACTGTATACTGAGGCATTGTAACCTGTATAAGGTGGGCACAGAGAGCTATAACATTGCACATGGTATGTACACACCACTTACTCGGTCATTAAGAACAATGTGCGTGTCTTGCAGTCATGCCTAGTAGATGTTAAATGCAGTAGTGGGGATGTAGTGAATGGCCATCAGGAACTACAATGCATCTGGTGTGGGTTGGGCAGGGATGGCATCTGGAGATGTTGGAGCCAACTGTGCGCCATTGACTTTGATGGTTAGTGTGGGGCTTGGGTGTTAGTTTCTTGGTAGTATGGCCCGGGGTGTCAGGCTTGTGTGAAGTCACTCTGTTAATCCTACATGGATGTTGTCGTCCTTGCACATACATTTACACTTTAAAAACAGGACCTTAGTTCTAGTACATTAAACATTCGGGATGTCTAATTAGTGGTTAGTTCATGGGGATGACTTGTTCCAGGATGGGTGAACTATTGTGCCCACCTATCTCCTGTTATTGGCTGCTCTATCCAAGAGCCCGGTAAAGGGGTGAACATGCACCACAGATTTGCATCCCTACAATCTTTTCATATAGATAGACGACACATTTAAGGATTGTTGAGGAGTTCGCTAAGCCATTGGACTTAGAATTCAGGGAGTATCTTTATCTTGACAGTTTGTATTGAGAGGCTGTTTTTTTATTCCTGGGGATGCTCCAATTACAATATCTGTCAGATACAGAGCCACGGTTCACAATAGGATGGTAGAGATCCAAATGTAAAGTATGTTTTGGGTTTGAAGGTACCATTAGCGTCTGGCTGAAGTTGGTGCTTAAACAGCTATGTTTTGAGATGTGTTCAGCAGGATGAAAGAGTTTTATCATGCCTGACAGATACAGGCTAGCTAAATATTCATTTTCTTCAGATTAAACCACAGTTAATTTCAAAATGTAAAATTGACATAGCTCGATTTACAGTGTTTATGCTTTTGGTGTCAGCCCTGGGACTGGAAATATATAATTATATGGCAATTTAGACACTGTTTTGTTGTAGGTTTGTTTTACCAGCTATTTTACCAACGAAGAGGCAGCTTTATATGATTTTCAGCATGAGATCATGGCCATCCTTTCTTATTTTTCCTCGAGTAGCCCAACTGGGCAGTCACCGTGCCTTCGGGGTATTTATGCCCATCTGCCCCACATGCAGTCACTCTGTGTAGAATCACCTCCTCCAATTTAATAGCCAGTAGATTTTCACTATAGGAAGCCTGCAACATATCTTTGCTCAATTAACTTGTTGGGCAGCACCTAAAGGCCTATTTTGCACAGGTGAGGGACACAAGAATGGTTTTCAGATTTCAGTTTCTCTGTGTGGAAGTGAAGGGAGATAATAAACCCAACGCACCCTCCTGAAATCTCCTGCACGTGAATTGGACTGCCTCTATGATATGATGTGATATGGCATTTACAACGCGCCTATACACAAATATTTCAAGGCGCAACGAGACACGGGAGGCAACAGAGGGAAGACAGAAACAACAAACTTACTAGGCCAGGTGCCACTGAGATCGCGCAAGTGCAGGGGAGTGGGGGAAGGGGAAAGTGCGAGAGGGGAGGGAGAAGTGCAGTACATAGGATAAACAGTAAATAAATAAAACAATAAATAAGAAGTGCAGCCAGCTGGTGGCAGGTGAAGGGTAAGTGAACACATCAGGTGTCACGTGCTGGTAGGGGGCTGTAGGGGTACAGAAACAGCCCCAGAGTGCAAGGGTTTCCGGGGGGGGAGGTGGGGCAGTGCAGGTGTGCAACTGGCAGGGAGCGGACCTGGACCTGAGAACAGAGGGTACCCAGGTGACCCGTGCAGTTTCAGTTTCAACCAGGAGTTCAGCAGGGGAGAGGAGGAGAGAAAGCACAAGCAAAGATGAAGGTCTTGAGGTGCTTCCGGAACCCGAGATGGTTCTCCTCAAGTTTCAGGGAGGCAGGGAGGTTGTTCCAGAGGAAAGCCCCAGCCGAAGAAAGAGATCTACCACCAACTTGTTGCTTGGAGAAGCGACTGACCCTGAGGGAGTTGGAGGCGGATGAGCGAAGAGCTCGAGAAAGAAGACATTTAAAAAGAGAGAGTTGAAGATATTGACGCCCATGCCCCAGAAGACTTTGTGGACAATGCAGAGGGTTTTGAACTTGATCCTCACAGCCACTGGGAGCCAGTGCAGAGATTTCAGTCCTGGAGAGATACGATCCCTGGGCTTCAGGCCAAGGACAATTCTCGCAGTCCTGTTCTGGATGAGCTGCAGAGGGTAGAGAGTAGAAGCAGGCAGATTTCGAAAGTGGCTGTTGCAGTATTCCAGCATAGAGATAACCAGAGCTATGGAGACAGTGAGCTTCTGGAGGAAGGAGAGGAAAGGAAGAATACCTCTGAGGAGGTGCAGCTGGTAGTGTGACTTCTTAGAGATATCCGAGATATGTGAGACGAGAAGGAGAGTGTGGAGTCGAAGATGACCCCGAGGGTTTTAGCCTCAGAGGTGGGAGCAGGAAGAGGGCCAAGAGAGGCCGGCCAGAGAGTGACAGGAAAGGTGGGAGAGGGTGTGCCAATGAGGAGAATCTCAGTCTTACTGGCATTAAGGCAGAGATCATTGGCGGCACACCACTCCTGGATAGCAGACAGTCAGAGATGAGAGAAGGAGAAGAGGTGTCAAAGGGAGCCTGAAAATGAGCAAAGTATCATCCGCATAGCACTGAAAGTTGGGGCAGAGAGCAGCAATGTGGTGGCCAAGAAGTGCCAGGTATTGGTTGAACAGCCAGGGAGAGAGGTTAGACCCCTGGGGAACACCAGAGATAGAGATAGAAGGGAGGAAGGACCCAAGTTGCACCTCGGAGGGTCGATCGGAGAGGAAAGAAGTCAGCCAAGCCAGGGCCTGATTGATGATATCCAGGTTATCACAGAGACGATTGAGCAGGATGGCATAGTTGACTGTGTTAAAGGCAGAAGAGAGATCAAGTAAGATGAGGACACGGGGTGTATATCTCTCACTCTAGCTGTGATGGCACCCACCCTCCCTGTCACTACCTGCACCACCTCTATGTTGGAGTGAAAATGGGCCTCTGTGGACTCAAACCTATTCTCAAGTACTGTTACCGTTGTTGGTGATAGCTTTAAGTCCCCTAGGTGTAGACATCAGGACAGACTCTCCTCGGGAAAATTGAGGTTCTCTGCATAGATCCATCCCCTGTTGCATCAGCAAATGAAGTCAGTGCCATAGCAGGTGCCCTCTGGTTCAAGAAAGAGTCCCTGGTGGATTTGGCCGTATGGTCATTGAAAGGTATCCTCTGTACCACCGTGAAAAGGGCCCCCCACCAGAAGGAAGGCTGATGTGGCAGGGGTGAGCTCTCGCTAATCTGCCATTAGAGAAGGTAATACAGAGGTGGATTGCCATGATCAACACCAGAACGTAATGAGATCAGGAAGCCTAGGAGCCCTTTGCTGATGATGAAATGTTCCCAGCAGTCGCATCCTACAGCTGCCCGTCATGGTTCTTTTCCATGTAAATCCCATGCCAAAGGTGTCACCCTATCCAAGATAGGTATGTATGGTTCTTCACCGGTCTCAGGGCAGAACGTGGAGTGCTCCACCCTGGCCTCCTCCTCACACAATGGGCATGCTCATGCCAATGCTTTTACCACCTCCAACTAGGCAGCACCATCTTGGATCCCTCAAGATAATATCAGGAGAAAAAAGCACAATTGAAATATATAGTGTGCACGATCTCCACAATCCAGTGCCTCTGCTGCATGGACTCTGCAGTACTAGGGCTTCAGGATATGCTGCACAGTAGCCAAATCTTATCTCCTCACTGGCATAACAGGCCCACAATTGGAGCTTGCGCTGGAACCTACAGGACTTGCGCCCATTCGAGAACCTAGCTAGATCCAACCCGCATTTCTCCTATTAATGATTATTTTCCAGGATTTCGGTATAAATGCCCTCAAAGAAAGCCCATTACCCCAAGCGTGAGTAGTACATATACTACAACAAGAATATTGTGTGCATGGGAAACCAGAATCCACATAGGACACACACTTATTATCAGTGCATAGTCAGATATGCTGAGTGTCATTTTTTGCTAACTCTGTCCTCATTCTCCTTCTGCGACCCTGTGTCCTACTGACTGACTTACTATTGTCTTGGGTGTTCTTCCTTGCCTTTATGAGTAGCAAGAATACCATTAGGCAGGATGTTCACTCTTAACCAAACGTCTGATATGCGTCACAGATTTAGCATCATATTTTGCGTTTACCTAAATATGCACAATAGAGGACACCTATTCGGGAGCCAGGGTAATAGGATATGAAATATTACTATGTAGGTATTGCAAAAAGCAGGTGTTGGAGTTAGTTAAAACAAATCTGCATTGACCAGTAACTGAGGGCCTCACCCAGGGACATCACCTTCAGGGTCAGAATTGTGACAACAAGAAACATATTTATGCATTTCGTTACTTGTAGAACGTCCATTGCTATGTTTATTCTGTAAGAGGAAAGTGTGCACTGGGAGGTTGAACATATTAGGAACAAATACAACCAAGGCCTATTAAAAGTAACTAAAATGTAATGAAGATGTTTCTACACGGTAATACATAAAACGTGTGGAAATTATAATTAAAGTAGGAAGCACAAAGTGGGACTGTGTTTAGGATGATTGTAGTAAAAGCCACAATGACTGCTCAACTTGGATAGTATGGATAAATGTAGCTTCTTGCCCATAGTAAACATGTCAGCGTCAGTAAGGTAACCAGTTATCACCTGAAAAGGGAAACACATCTCAGTTCAATGCAAATAACAGAACCTTGGACAAGAAACAATCGTCAACAAAGGCTTGTTGTTGTGACCTAGCACCTAGCCTAGCACCTGGCAGGATGGCCTGGAACCTGAGGGCATGGGAGTTCGAGGGATGACGGTGGAGGACAGGCAGTGAGAGAGCCAGAGGAGGTAGAAGCTAATCACCTGCTCTCCATACTTACCTTCCTACTTGAACTGAAACAATAATGCAAACCTACCTTTTTTACATACCTGGCTCTGGAGTGGTACCTGTGTCCTGCCTGAAGTTAATGCCACTCCAAGATTCTACACTTGTTTCTGGAAGCAGACACGTTAATGTACACAGAAGGGTTCTATGTCTATTGGTCATTCTGAATTAATCGACCCTCGAAGTGATTCGACTTCCATGATCGTCCTTTTAAAGTAACTGATTAGTGTACATTAATATAGAAAAAAAGGTTGTACTTTATCGCCAACTAGTGCCAGTCCAAAAGAACTGATCTACCTTAAATCCATAAAAATATCAAGATTTTTTCAGATCGTGTGTATAATATTCGAGCTCACCTTCTTCTCACTTGTCAGTGGAGGTGGTCGCTTGCTGCTTCCATTTCCTGTACCTATCCCTTAACCCTAAACATCACTGAACCCTCAACCCCATTATTGTACCTTCCATCCAACCTCTCTCCAAGCTGCCACTCCACTCCCATCTTTGAATGACACCCCCCGCAACCTGCCTTAACACCATCTCAACCACCTGGCCCCATTTCTCACTAGCCACGGGGATCCCCCTGAACCCTCAACCTTTGCTGATCCGCTTTCCTGTCACAATTCCCTCACTCCTAACTCCCCTCCCTGAACCCCTAACCCCATTATTTGACATCCCAGTCCTCCACTCTCCACATCACCAACTGTATCTCCACCCCAGTTTACAGCAAATGGTGATGACAGTTGAAGAACCAGTGTGGTTACCTTTGGGGCTTAAGGGAGAGTCTTTACCACACATTTGGGCTGTGACAAAGTGGGGTGTGGCCTGCCAGCACCCATACCGCTCTGTGTGTGCCCTTAAGGAGCAGATATGTCTCTTTGGAAGTGGAATCTGGAGAGTGGAGAGATCAGAAAAAAAAATAGGATGGTGGTACGCAATCTCTCCCCCTGCCCCTTTCTACGTGGAACCACTTTGGCCAATTTGCTTGGTAGTGCAATAGTTCTACACAATGACGACTTTCACTTCAACACCTCCATTGAAGTCTATACATAAAAGAAGAAAAATGCTGGCAATATGTGTTTAAATGTGCAAACACAGGCATAATTACCCACATAATCACCATTTCAGTTGACAAAGATCTCGAGAAACTAGCCATGACGGAAGCAATATGAGAACATTAATGAACTGCAAATAAATACAAGAACTGCTGCGTCAATACTGAAGGTGTTAGCACTAGTAACCATAGCAATGACAGGCTGAAAGAAAATCCCTGAACATTTATTGGATGCTGCGTCACAGTAAGGTGCTGCAGCTGCAAAACGATAAGGAAATAGAAGCAATATCTGGTTTGGAAAATTCTGAAGGAATGATGCACTGGTAGGGTCTACCTACCGGTGAAGGTAAAAGTTAAATTGTAGACCCCACCATGCACAGGTTCCTCCATGAGATTACACACTGTTGCCCACACTAAACAACAGGAAACAAAAGTGAATTCTGTGTGAACTACATAAGTAGTTGTTAGAGAAAAGCATAATCACATTTCTGCCAGACCTACTCTTGGAAGATTGTGAGAAAAGAATAAGAGCTATCTTAGAAGCGAATAGAAAAGAATCTGAGACTATAAAAAAGGGATGATTAAACAAATTAGGGAGTAAGGGTCGAATGAGCTCACCAGTTTTATCAAGGAGATGGTGCATTATCTCGTTTCTGAGTGATGCAAAATGAAGAAAGAGCATGGGGGCCCTGGAAATTTTGAGGCACCCGCACGCACAGATTCAATAAAAGCCCATTTACCATATTGTTTCAATAATCTCTTAGATAGTGCAGCATGAGTACTCAAAAACGCAGCAAACATTTTAGTGCTGAACAGAAAATAAAATAGAGTTTGGTGACTAAACAAGGAACACGAGGAACCGTAACTTTCCACAGAGAACAGGGTAGATTGTGAAAACTCATAAACATTGCATGGAGCAATATAAAGAATGAGTGGAGTAAATCACAGACTTGAACGATGTGCAGTAGGCAAAATACTGACCTTAACCTCAGAGAAGGCTCCCGGCACCATATCATAATAATTGTCGATCTATTTCCATAATACTGCAATAAACAGTGTTCTGTGCTTCTTATAACCTTACAACTAAAGTCCTAATTAGTGCATATTCACATTTTCCTATCAGTGAAAGGTTTTTTTATTTCTAACTTATATATTTTAAAAAAATGTATATTTACTGCAATATACATAAAAAGATGTATATATTTGCATATATACATCACAGGGCATGCAGTAGCAGCCCTGTAGTTATGGTTAAGTTTCTCAACTCATAGAAAGAGCACGTTTTATGTGGCTTATAACTTTGCCCCACTGGACGAATCCTCATTTAACGTTGCAAAGTATATAGCCCCCGCAAAAGATTCAGTGAGGTTTAGTGCAGTTTCGGCAAGGGAAGGCAAAGTTATAGGGGGCACCCAACATTTTTGGAAATCCTCATAGGCACAATGGAAAAATAAATTTGCTCACACCTACAGCCCAAATGGCTGGATGGATTTTCACCAAATGTGCACTAGGAGCAGCGGCTTTGTACCATAAACATGCTTTTGCAAATCCATTCAGTAGATTTTTTTTAAACGCACAAAAAGTAAACTAAAATGAATGCTATCTTGGGCTTGTCCGCGGACTCACTTCCCTATTAAATTGTGTAAGCTGGTCCCTAAAAGAACCTTTTTGGGTTTTTTTATTTAGTATTTATTTAGTATTTTTCTTTTTATTTTTGCACGAGAGGTTAGGAAGTAAGGTCAGGGAGGGAAATAAGGGAAGAGACACCAACCACAGGTATGGGGGGGCAGGTGGACAGGGGAAGTTGTGGGGCATGTGTACATTTTAAGGTAGGGCCAGTGTTTCTCATGCTCCTTGATTACAGCCTTAAAAGCACTTTGAAACTGCTCCCCCCTGCAGAGTGGTGTGTTGCAGTATATACACAGTACTGTTGTCTTGAAAACATATAGAGCAACAGCTTCTTTTATGGCTTGCAAGGTAGCTGGTGGGATTTTCTTCCCCACAGGAGCAGCCTGTGTTGTGGTAGTATTGGTTGAGGAAAAGGAGGTAGAGGAAGACAGCAAACTACTTCCTGAGAAAGGAACATCCTTTCTGATAGCATTCCGTGGTTGGATTTAGTGTGGCGGCGAAAGGGGTGGTTCCATAGGAGTACTGCCCAGGCTGTCCGCGACAGAGTACAACAGTGAATTTCACCTTGGTATCCTTAGCCTTTGGTACATCCCCAACGGTAGTAAAGAACTGCCACAACCAGGATTCTCTCTTGGTGCTAGAGGTAGTAGTTTCCTCTACTTTATCTTCCTGGTCCTCTTGATTGTTTTCTGCCACTTCTTCCGTTGTGTAGGCATTCCAAGCGCTGGTGGTGGTTGTTGCTCCTGGCAAGAAGGGATGACAATAGCTGATGCCATTATTGTAGATGAATAACAGTTTGGGTAATATTCTTCCAAGCATGTGCTCTGTCTTAGATTGCAAATGAATAATGAGTAAAACTAGGTCTAGGAGCTGTGAAAGGGTACATTTTCAGTTTGAAACTTCCTAGATCAGCTAAAAATGCAGTTTCGAACTGTTCGCAAATCGTTGAGCCGTTCACAAACACATCATCATACCCCACGCACACGTGTGGTCACGTGACACTGGCCGGAAAGTCTGCGATGATGTCAGATGTTTGCGATAATCAGCAAACATAAAAACTGTGCAAAAAAAATGTGTAGAAGTGTTAAAAATGTTAGTTGGAAGTGGAGAATGGCACAGTTTTATAGTCAAACTTTCTACATTAGCTGAAAATGCTGCTATATTGGGTATGATATTAGGGTGCACTGGTAAAGACCCATGAAATTCAGTGAAAAAACGTTGTTAAATGGACATTATGGTTACAAGTAAAACAGGAACCCTCCAGAAATTTGCCAGTTATGGTAATCTAAGCAACCATAATTCACGCCACCACCGTGCACTGATAAGACTAACACCCAGGACATAAAAGATTACATCACAAATGTCATTGCGAGACTTATGCTCGGCCTCAAGCCCAGGGACCGTATCTCTCCAAGCCTGAAATCCCTCCACTGGCTCCCGTGGCTGCAAGGATCAAGTTCAAGACCCTTTGCATTATCCACAGGGCTTTCTGGGGCCAGGGCCCGCATTACATCCAATGCTCGCTTCCTAAATACCTTCCTTCTCGAGCCCTTCAATCCGCTAACTCCAACTCTCTAAGGGTCAGGCATTTCTACAGGCAGAGAGTGGGCGGTAGGGTGCCTTCCACTTGAATGGCCTCCCCTCCCCTCTCAAACTTGAGCCGGAACACCTGAAGCAGCTCAAAACGTTCCTCTTCTCCTCTGCTTTCTCTCCCTCTCCCTGCCCTGCTGACCTACCTGTCTGCGTTACCAATTGGTTGATTTGCCTCCCTCAGAGTCTCACTGGGTACCAGGCTCTCTCTTGATCTGTCACCCCTGCACTTCCTCTGGGCTTTCACACACTTAAGGCTGTAACTGTAACCTCTACTTTCCCTTTCTGTTATGTAGTTTCACCAATAACGATGTGACACTACTAGTAAGTTTCATAGTTGTATTGTAAGGAAGTCCCTCACAGCATATCTCAGTCTAACTCATCCTCTTCTTGTGTCTTTCTCAATCTAGGTTCTAGAACCACACAAGATGAACACTCTAATAGAATATGGAACATGCATAGTATAAGCTTCTACATTATAACATCTCCTCCTCCACATTGTTTATGAATATTGTAACTATAAAACTATATACACTATAACTATGTACAGATTTAGACTCAACACATGACTTCCAACTTTACACTGCAATTATTTACATGTAAAGGATACACATGATGATTCCTTGGTGGTTCTCAGATGGCAGATATAAATAATGTACATTAATGTATATTTGACAACCTCAATAATAAATAAAATCCTTCTTGAAATTGTGCACAATTGTTCTAGGTCTCATAGAGGTTGCATTGTTTCTCTGATGGGTAGGCTTCCTCACTTGTTCAACGTCACTTTGAATTTGCAGAACACTCAGCTTTATCACCAGGCACCATGCATCTATCCTTCCATGTTCCTTGTGAGGAGTATCTATTGTCACTGTTCTCAGATGGCCCTTTTATTCTTGTTAATATGACATCATCACATGACCACCTGTTGCCATCCTCTAGAGTCACCGCTTTTTTTGAGCATTTAACCACTCTCTGTGGGGAATGATACTTGGATTCTCCTTTAAGAACTCTCTTGGGTTCTCTTACTCTAACCCAATCCCCACTCTGAATTTTACTCTCCTTTACATGCTTGTGATTGGCATAATATTTTTTATATTCTTCTTGTTTCTTCTTTATTCTTTTTACAATCTCCTCCGTATCAATGTTCTTACTTCTCTTGAGAGTCATTCATGCAGGTCTCAGTCTGTTTGTGGCAACTCTTCCTCTCATCAGTGTGAAAGGTTCCACTTCTGTCACTGACTGTGGAGTAACTTTGTATGTATTCAATGCCTCTTTAAGCGGTTCGTTCCACAGAAGATTATTTACAATGGCTAATTGTATTGCATCTTTTATAAAGTGATTCATTCTTTCTACTAATTCATTTCCTATAGGGTGATATAAAGCTGTCGTGCTGTGTCTGATTGCTCTCTTTTCTAGAAATTCTTGGATTTCTTGTGACATGAATTGAGCACCATTATCTGATATTAATTCTTGTGGTTCACCCTCTCTGCTAAATATTTCTTCTAGAAATGTTTTTACTTTTCTGGCAGAAACAGACTCTTCAATGATTCCACACTCCACCCACTTGGATGTATAGTCAACTAATACGATGAAATAAATCTTTTGTGGTTCTAGTATCTCATACGGGTCTGCTATGTCAATAGCCAATTTTGTCCAAACTGCATCAGGTACAGGTATTGGTTGCAGCGGTGTCATTCTGGTAATCTTTCCTTTATCACTCACTGCACATGCAGAACAATCTTTGACCATGGCTTCCAAATCTCCCCACATGTTGGGCCACCAGTATGCTTCTCTCACTCTTCTCTTCGTTAGACTTCTCCCTACATGCCCTTCATGTGCAATCTCCATTATCCTCTCTCTCAAAGCTACAGGCGGAATAATGCGATCTCCCCTGTAGATGCATATCTCATCACATGAAATTTCATCTTTTATCTTCTCCCAAGTTCCTATGCTTCTATTAATCTCTTTCCAGTCACTCACCACTGCTCTCCTCAACTGTTCTTGTTCTGAATCTGTCTTCGTAGCTTCAATCCATTCTTCTCTATTGAAACTAGGATGTACTTGCGCAATGACGCAATCAGTGTTTTGATCCTCCATTGTCTCATCATTTTCACTAGAATCTTCACCTTCACAGATACAAGGTAAATGGGAAAACAATCTGCCACCAGATTTGTTCTCCCTGGAATATACTTTATGATTACGTTGTACTGCATAATGATCAGGATCCACCTTCTAATACGTGGAGATGTCAAATGTGGGTTTTTTGGATTCATAACATGTATAAGTGGCTTGTGATCCGTCTTGAGTTCAATGGGAATTCCCCAAATACGTCCTTTGAAATGTTCCAGGATCTATTTCACTGCTAGGGCCTCTTTTTCAATAGTTGAATAGTTCCATTCCATTCCTTTCAAAGTTCTAGAAGCAAAAACAATTGGAACCACCGATCCATTTTGCACTTGTTCTAAAACACCTCCTAAACCCATGTTACTTACATCCACAGATATCATGGTATTGGCACTACAATCGAACATCTTGAGAACAGGTGCTTTATTAATTAACATTTTGATTGTCTCCAGTTCCTTCTTGCATTCATGGGACCATTCAAATTTAGTACCTTTATTCATCAAGTTTCTCATTTGACTTGTTCTGTCGGCATAATGATCCACAAATTTCGAATAATATTCTGTCAGGCCTAATAAGCTCCAAAGTTGATCTTTGTTCACAGGATCAGGTAATTTAAGAATGGTGTTCACAAGGGTTTCTTTAGGTTTTATTCCCTCTGCATTTATGGAGTGTCATAGGTATGACACCTCCTTTTTCTTTATTTTACATTTTTCAATCTTAAGGGTAAGACCTTTTTGTTGTATGACCTGCAACACTCCTAGTAGTTTGGCATCATGATCCTCCTCAGTCATAGCAGACACCAATATGTCGTCCTGAAAATAATATACACCCCGTAAGCCCTTGAAAAGATATTGCATCAGTCTCTGGAATACAGCAGTTGCTGACGCCAACCCAAATGGCATCCTTTTATATCTAAATGCACCCAGGGGTGTTATGAACGATGTGAGGTGTCTAGACTCTTCTTCCAGGACCACCTGATGGTATGCAGAGGATAAGTCCAACGTAGTGAACATTTTTGCAGGCTCCATGCTAGTGAGCATTTCTCCAATATTAGGCAGTAGATGCCGATCCACCCATATGCTGTTATTGATATCTCTCAAATCGACGCACATCCTTATTGACCCTTCCGGTTTTCTTACAATCACTATGGGAGAAAGCCACTCAGAGCTCTCAATTGGTTCAATAATGTCCTGTGAACATAATGTCTCTAATTCTTTCTGTAGTGCTTCCCGGGTGCCAATAGGAATATTCCTTACTTTGTGAACTACTGGCTTTGCCCCTCTCTTAAGAATTATGTGACGTTTGAAACCTTTGAGCAAACCAATATTATCATTAAACACCTTCAGAAAGTTCTTGACCAAATCTGCAGTGGAATCACAACTCTTATCTGTTATGCACAATATGAGTACATCCTCACCTGGGTGTATCTTGATCTTCAACAATGCCTGTTCCCACCAACCTAGAATTGAAAAACCATCTTGGGCTACATATAATCTGCAATATGTCTTCCTCCCTTCAAAGTCCAAATGTACCCAAGTATAGCCTACAATATTGATCGGTGTCTTACCATAACCACTCACTCTAACTTTGGTCATGTGTACATCTTCCATTTTCTTCTTTAACACATTCAGATATGTCTCCATGTCTACCATTGTATAGGGAAACCCTGTATCAACCATGACTTGTAAGGTGATGCCATTTATAGCCACAGGCACCCAGGGGCCAACAGAACTTTCTATTGGTGTGAGTGCAAATATCTGCACTTCTTCTTTGAATCCAGTTGTAATGGCCACTATATCATCTGAACCACCAACTTCTTCTAGTGCTATCACGCTATTTGAAGCACCTCTTCCAAACTAAGTGTTATTCCTTGCCGTGTTGTAGCGTGAATTGAATCTTCCCCTTCCTCTGGAAGTGCGGCGAACTTTGCCAACATGTCCTACTTGTCCACATTTATAACACTCAGCCCTATTTGCCGGGCAATCTCTTTCCGGGTTTGCAAGTCTGTACAATCCGCAGTTACCACAGCTGTTCTGTGACCTACAGAATGTTTCTCTGCTTTGCCTGGAGTTCATGCCAAAATCCGACTTGACTATTCTCTTCACAATTGCAACTAAGGCCTCTTCATCTCTGTTGGATCCCTCTAACTCTTGGACTGACTTGATGTCAACATACTCTGGCTTATTTTGAACCTCTTTCATGCACTTTTCCCCAAGTTCAATTGACCTGGCTATTTCCAGCACTTGTTCTAGCGTTGGATTCTTTGCTTGCCATAGTCTTTGCTGGATCCAGGGATCAACTACATGCAGGACAATCTGGTCCCTCAAATACTCATCCGCAATCCCGGTAAATTTGCATGTAGATATCAGACCTCTCAATGCTGCAACATATGTATCTACTGATTCATTCTTGCCTTGCTTCCTAGAAAATAATCTGTACCACTCAAGTACAATGTTAGTTTTGTTCCCAAAATGCATGCCCAGCTTAGATAATGCAGTCTCATATTTCCTAGCACTGCTAGCGGAATCACTTGTCCCTTCCTCCGCATCACCAGGATCTGGCAAAGTTCCGAATATTCTCAAAGCCTCTGCCCCCACACAATTGAGCAAAGTAGACTCCTTTAAATCATCATTAAACTTAGCCCCTCCAATTGCCCTTAAGTATACTTGAAAATTATCCAGCCACTACTCCCATTTGCATACTGGACTCCCCGGCTGTGCAAGGAATTTTACAGGGGCCACAATGTTCTGCATGGCTACAGTAGCTGTTTTGTTGCTGTGGTGGGATGTGTGTCTATTGAAATGGCAATTTGTCTTTAATAAATGATATGCATGCCGTACTCTTGTTTCTCCTTCACTTCAACCAATGCATGTCATCCGCAGCTTGGTTCATGCACGTTTCTCTTTTTTTTTTGTTTTTTTTTGTTGAATCATGCTCCACACGTGTCTACTGTGCAGCGTGTCGAACATCGTCGTAACTGCTAATCTTTCACTGTGATCTCAGTGCTGTAACGCACTTCAAGCGCCGATCCTCAACGTAATGTTCATAACATATGCCGTTACCATGGTATCAAACTCCCACAAAATGGCGGCACGTAGCGTATGCACCAAGGTCCTTTCCTTTGCAGGAAGCACTCCGTGTGAGCGATGATGCGCCCACTCATCGTACGTTCCGTGCAGCTCCTTCAGATGTCGGCTCGCGCACCGTTTCAAACGACGCCGGTCTCCTTCAGATGACGGCTCGCGCACAGTTTTGAGCAATGCAGGTCTCCCTCTCTATTTTCTCTGGTGAGCGTCACTCATTCACCACATTATTTATCTGACCTTGTTCTCTGTGAAGCGCCGTTCGCGTGGGCTCAGCTGTCTTAACTGGCACTGCAACCCCAAACTTCAAACTATCTTCACCCGGAGTGCATGCTGTAATTCACATTAACGCACACCAACACACATCCAGGGACTCCCTTCACCGACAGCTCCTCATCGCCAATTGTTATGTAGTTTCACCAATAACAATGTGACACTACTAGTAAGTTTCATAGGTTTATTGTAAGGAAGTCCCTCACAGCATATCTCAGTCTAACTCATCCTCTTCTTGTGTCTTTCTCAATCTAGGTTCTAGAACCACACAAGATGAACACTCTAATAGAATATGGAACATGCATAGTATAAGCTTCTACATTATAACACTTGCCTCCTTGCAATTACCCAGAGCCGCACTGCCCATGTGCTGCACTTACTTTGAGAATCGCTGCTCTGTTTCCTGTCCCTCTCCCTGGCACTTCTCGTTCTCGCATTTCTCCCCCTTTGCATCTCTCGTACGATCTGAATGATACATGGCCTAGTAAAATCATTTGTCTTGTCCTCCCTCTGTCTTCCCCCTTGTCTTATCATGCCTAGAAACACTGCACAAGTGCACAATAAATGACTTATATCATATCATATATGAGATACATTTTCATAAACAGTCCCTAAAAGGGGTTGTGTTTATAATATTGTTAACAAGATTGCAGGGGTGATCGAGAGAGGTATAATGAACTACTTAATGTCTAAAAAATATACACATCTAAACAAAACATTATATTGGGGTGTTGTTGTTAATACAGGAACCTAATCAAACATACACATAGGCAATGGCTGCAGCATGCATCATAGAAGTACAATATTTTTTATCTGGTAATTTTGGATCGTAAAATAAAGAATGCTACATTATTATAGTTTTGAGTAATATAAAACATGGACTAAATAGTTAATCTATATGTATACACATGAATTGTATGTTTGAGCCCTGCTTATTGCCCAGTGTATGTGCACCATAATCTGAGACCAAACGCTAATGAAAGTACTTTAAGAACATATGACAAGGTTAACGTCTAGATATATAACACCTTTTAAATGTTCATATTCTGACTGTCAGTGAACAAAACCACCTGGCCTAATATGTCAGCGAACAAAAACAAGTGGTCTAGATATATGATGTCATCAGTAATGTCATCAATGACATTTGTGATGTAATCTTTGATGTCATGGGTGCTAATCTTAGCAGTGCATGGTTGTGGTGCGAGGTTTTTTTGGTTTTTACTTGTAATCATAAAGTCCCTTTAGCAAAGGTTTTTCACTGAATTTCATAGGTTTTTATTAGTGCAACTTAACCATAGCGCCTCTGTAATAACGTTTTTTCACTGAATATATATTCAAAGAACAAACTTTAGTTAGGAGACAGTTACGGTGAATAAGGTCAGTGCAACAATCTCCTTGACATTCAGTGAAAAAAAATATATAGTCGAAGTCATGTTAAGGTCCCGATTTAATGCAATAAAACCCCTGAAATTAAGTAGATGTTGGAAGCTACACCATCTTACCTAAGAGGCCCCATTGTGTAGTCCCTAGGCACACTGATGGCATCACATATGATGTCACTTATGGCATCATCAGTAACATCACTGGTACAGCAGATCACGTGTGCAAGTAAGACTGATGCAACATTTAAAAAGTGTGTTTCTGCTGTGGATTCAAATGAAAAGCTTGATTGGAGTTTGCATTTTAAAATACTGTCCATTTGCAACCATGCTATTCTTAAACACCCAAGTTACTGTGTATTGAATGAGCATTCACCATGATGACATACTCTTGTAGCTTTATCACTCTGTTCTAAAAACAGTCCCTTATGCAAAGAAACAGTCTCCTGGTGCTTTGTGGAAAAGAGGTTGAGAGGCTTATCAGAAATGAGAACCTGTCATTTTTATATTGCTTAATGCGAGCGATTCGTGCAGCAATACTGAGGAAGCCCAAACTTAATGGTGAACAAAATTACATTTTAAGGAGGAAAAGGGATGCATTCATATAAGGCTACAGGTGTTGAGGGGGAAGGAGAATTTGAAGTGTGGCGGAGGTGTATGGAAAAGGCTTGGGAGCCCATTTGGGGGAGAACATTTTCAGCTTATCGGGGGAATCCTGCAGAAATCGCATGCGATTCCTGCAGTAATGACACGGGATGCACTCTGAAAGGAAGATGTAATACATCATGAACCAAAGAGTGAAAAGAGGTAATGGGACAGTGCCATGGAGGTCAAACTTGAAAGGAGAGTAGTGGGGGTACCAAGAAAAGAGGGGGGCACATGGTGAGTTCCAGGGAGGATGGGGAAGACTCTAATTTTCAAGCATTCTCCCATTACCACAGGAATCAGCACACTATTGAGAGATGACCATTTTGGACTTAGAGTTTGTCACATTTTTCAGTGTCCATTTTCTCTGTAAACTCAAATCAGCTTAATCTGTTTTGATAGTTTGTGCACACGTACCACAATTCCCACCTGGGTAATGCACCTTTTCATTTGATATCAATCATGTTTCTGGGTATGCCAGTCCTCTTACTTCTTTTGTCTTCAAATAAGTCCTGGTTTATTCTGTCTCTTATGCTGGTACTCATTTTATAAATGAACACTGGTTATTCAAATTTGGAATTACGAATATTGAGAATTTTCCCATTCCCGTTAATACAGTTTTTAATTTTATATGAAAGATTTGTATATGTACCGACACACAAAAAATTGTCTCAGCATCTTTTTTGGAAGTGTTTGGTTCTTGTAATGCTTGTCGGATGTTGTTACACACTCTCTTGACTGTACTTTTCAGCAATTAATATACCCGTGCAATTTAACTATCAGTTGATTGGCGTTTTCCTCATATACTGCCTTATAACTATTTTATTTCTTTTATGCCTCAAAAACGGTCCAGACCGTAAATTGTCTTTTGTATGTTTGGTATGAAGACTATGTTTTTTTTTTATAATGTATATACCTTTATTCAGCTTCAGCCATCACGTAAAAAAATAAGACGTAATACAACCATTTCTAAGTAAGACAAAAAAAAACTTAGGATCAAAAAGTAGGAATACAGGAAGAGTCAATACTACTACAATGTCTCCTTGACAACAGTCTAAAACCAGTTAAAATACACATAGTCCAAGAGCTTAAGACGCAGGTCATAAAGTGCTAGTGCATATAGTCCACAGTAAATGGGGGTTCAGTGCATGCAAGTTGTTAATTTGTTCCTCTTTAGCCATGCCCGATTAATATTTTTTGAAACAAAAAATAATACATTATTTTTTTTCTGTTGATTTTCAAAATGGCATGGCATCCCTTGTCATTGAGATGCTAAACAATGTAAACAGCGGTTTTAGATATCTTCTCCTTAGGTCTCCAAAGCCCTCACATATAAGCATGAAGTGGAGAGGACTGTCGGCCACAGCACTACAAATCAAGCAGCTTGCACCCAACGCCCTTTCCCAATGGCAGGTATAAGACCTTAACGACATTCAGCCCATACGAAATCTGATGTACAGTGCTCACGCATAAGGTGGAGCAAGACATTGAAATATTCTTCATACCCTGCCATACCCTTGCAATTCAGGTTTTCGGACCCACAGACCAATGCTGAAAACATTACGATCATCCTGTTTCTCTTATACCTTAGGTAAGCTGTATTTGCTCTCAGGTGTGCATTCCTAGGTATCAATGTCGGGTCATCCCAATACACACTTAACCCTAATATCGTGAGCCATTTTTTTACATGGGTGAGCAATTGGATTACATGCACCGCACCCCCAGTGACATCACATACTCAAGGGCCTCCCGATATTTGGGTAGGCCTAGATTGCTTCACACTCATAGCCAGTAGTACATTGGTCTGATCCCTGAGGAAACCCAAGTTGCACTCCATTCACACTACTGCACTTGGAGTGCTTTGTGGCAGTAAGAGTACTCTTGAGGAACTTCCTTTGGATTACACAGAGGGAAAGAGTATTTATATAGTCCCAAATTTCAGATCCGTTCAGGCCTGATGCCTGTGCCTGGTACATTTCAAGGACTGGATGGACTGGAGATCAGCACTATCCTCCCCAGTATAATTCTCTGTGATGTCATGGTCCAAGTCAGTATTCTCCCTGGGGACCATAGGGCTCAATACTGGGGGTTCCACTCGGTTGGCAATGTGCTCTATGACACATGGGAGCACCATGACATGCATACTAGTATTGTGAACTGTTGACAGGTAATGTACTCCCCCTTCCTGCCCCTATCTCCAGTCAACAGCAAACTCATGCAGGGTTTCCCTACACAGTGCATCAGTATTTTCCATGCAGTGGTCTGCCAGTCCACAGGGGGTCACTGGTGCCAGGGTCATCTCTGGCTATCTCCAGCAATCCTCCATCAGCCTCGGACACCACACAGTTTGATGTTAGCCCCCTTTTTTCTATGGCCCCAGTGCATCCTTCAATAGTTTCAGTGATGAATGCATTCACTTCATGAATTGACTGGAACGTTGTGAAGTGCTTTTTCTGCCCTTTCCCTGGAGAGCTTTCAAAAGTGGCCTTCCTTTTAGACATGTTTCAACGTCTGTGTGACCGGCACTGTTACCACTAGAAATACAGATACACCTGGGCAACCCCTGCGACTAAGAAATGTTGGAAGAAAAAGTAGTGTAATTACTATACGTTAATACATTACAATAACTAAATACACATGAGCATAAAACATACAAATGTCTGTCACTTGTAACCGTCAGAATAAAAACACCTAAAATAGATGAGACGCTTCGAGTATGAAAGCCACTTGGTTCACATACAAAGCTCTCCACGTGTGCATCCAGTATACGTCAACAGTATACTAACATGTGCAAATAGTCAAGGTATAAAAATCTTAGTACGCACTTCCAAAAGAATATGGCCACTTGAGCCAGCAAGTTCCCATAACAAGTTCCTGTGGCCATTAACGCCCCTCCCCCACCCCCCCACTAGCGCACTGCTGCTGGTAAAAAGTCAGAGGTCGACCACAGTAATAAACCGCTATGAGTGATCGAGTCACTTGGAATACAGTACCTCTGTACTTCTGGTACGACCTGCGAGACGGGTATAATAATACCTCCCTAGACCACTAAAGATATCAAATACTTGATGTTCTTAAGGTCCTTCATGTTTGCAGTACTTGTACCCTGGGGTACGAGGCAATATTCACACTGTAAACAGGCTACAGGCGCTGATTAACATACCAAAGCGATTATGATAAGTGCACCATAACCTGAGCGAACAATGTTGGAGTGGCTTACGTGATCCCACAACCCGACTCCCTGCCTTCGCTCCAGGGATGACAGCGGAGTCTACGCGGCGCATTATGCACCTGCATAAATTCATTCAATGGCACTAACGTGTGAACATCTCGGGAGAATAGCTCAGCGGCAACGTGCTCGCCTTGGAAGCAAAACGACACGTAGCAACACCAGTTCGATCCCCGGGTCCGCGCTTAGAAGCCTCTGGGTAATAACCAATCATAAAAAAGATAGGAAGAACGTAAGCAAAACAAAGCATAAGCACCTTTCTCTTTCAAAAGTCCCGGGGCATGTCTTCACGCTGGCCTCTGCGCTGTGCTGCTCCCATCCACCAAGCCAAACTGCTGCTATGTGAGAAATATCAAATATGCTAATAGCAGGATAAATTAAAAGGGACACACTCCCTCGCAGCCAGCACTGCTGTGATGCTCTGCTACGTGGACCGCCTCACGCTATCATGTCACTCATGCAATACATCACTAAAGATGAGCCGACACTGAGCTGGGGTGCAACACGTCTTTATTCATCAACTGCGTATCTCGAACTAACTGTCGGGCGGTAACCCCGCCCCTTAACTTCCCATGGGTCACAGCCCAATGATCAATGGCAACAGACAGAGGACTTGTCCTCCAAACACAATGAGACTGGCAACACCACACCCTCCCGCCACTAAACATATAGTCCGGCCATCAGTTATCTCTTCAATGAGACGATGTGGTTTCTTCCTTGTTCTCTGGGGTCGACGTTCCACTCTGGCTGATGAGCCGGTCTCGGCTCCTGACGTCGGGTCACCTTCAGAGTCTTCTCTGTCTCCTTCATAGGGAGCGTCCTATTGAGAGAAGGTGCCATCCCTGCTCACGTCCTCTGAGGGTGGGATTCCGGGCACTCGCCTGAAGTGAGATGAGTTTCGTGTTACAGACCTGCTGTCTCCTTCTGCTGTGATGAGGGGTTCTTCACTGAATGATGCCATGTTTTTGCGCTGTTGGGGTTGGCGGACCACAACCAGGTCTCCTGGTGTCAGGTCATTCTCCTTGGCCCTGGGGGTGGCGTCAGCAGCCCTCTTCATGTTCTCTTTCATGAGTTTGTCTCTGTGTCTCATTTTGGTGTCCTTTTCATATTGATCCTCCTCAGCCGCTATGTGTGGTAATCGTGTCCCAATCGTTCACCCGAACATCACCTCTGATGGTGTTCTCCCGGTGGTGCTATGTGGGGTGTTTCTATAATCTCGCATGAGTTGGTATAACAGCTTTTCGACAGGTTCTCCCGTGATGTGTGCAATCTGGGTCGTGCGTTTAACGTTGCTCATGAACCTTTCGACTGTCCCGTTTGCTTGTGGCCACAGGGGTGTTACTTTCCTGTGACGGAAACCCATGTATTCCGCGAATCCTTGAAAGTCTTGTCCAGTAAACGGAGGTCCGTTTTCGGACTTTACTACCTTGGGCACTCCGTAGGTTGCAAACATTCGATCTAGGGCTGGAATGGTGTGATGAGCCGATGTGGACGGGACTATCTGCAGGTCGGGATATCTCGAGTATTCGTCCACCGCTACCAATATCTATTCTCCCCCTTCCATGGGTCCGAAGTGGTTGACAGCTATTTCCTCCCAGGTGCTTTCTGGCAGTGCAGTCATGTTCAAGGGTTCAGGTGATGTGTGGGGCTTTACTAGGGCACACGTAGGGCAGTCTTGCAGTAGTTCTTCCACTGAGGTGTCTAATTGGGGGAACCATAGTTTTTGCCTTAGCATTCTTTTGGTAGACACTATTCCTCGGTGTCCTTCATGGGCCAGCTCTAGTACTTTCCGTTGCAGGCTTCGCGGAATTACGAGCTTGGCGCCTTTCAACAGTAGCCCTTCACCTGATTTTGCCAGTTCTTTCTTCACGGCCAGAAAACAGGTGATGTCTTGTTTCATGTTATCATTCATTGATTCTTGGATTTGTTTAGCGTGTTTCCATCTTCCTGTTTCTAGGCATCTCAGTATGGTTTGTATTCCTTGGTCGGCGTTGGATTCTCGAGCTATCTGATCCATGTTGAGCCCTTGGGGTGCGTTGCTGTGGATGATATATTTTATGTATTGGTCAGCTATGGAGGGTTCTGGCCCGCATGTTACCTTTGGGTGCCACGAGAGGAGGTCTGCAGGGTTTTGTTCTTTCCCTGGTCTGTGTGTGATGGTGAATTGGTAATCTTGTAGTCGAAGTGCCCATCGGGCCATTCTGGGCGGCATTTTTGCCTCAGGGTTGCCATATAGAAAGGTGAGAGCCTGATGGTCCGTTACAACCACAAAAGGTTTTCCATACAGGAACAAGTGAAAATGTTCACAGGCCCAGACCACTGCCAAACCTTCCTTCTCCGCCTGAGAGTAGGCTTGTTCAGTTTTGGAGAGACTTCGACTGGCGTATGATACTATGTGCTTTTCGCTCTCTTCTTTGTCACCCAGTTGCGTCAGAATGGCACCTAGGCCACATGGACTGGCATCAACGATGAGTTCTGTGGTTTTCTTGGGGTCGAAATATGCCATGTTCCTGGCGTCGGAAATGCGGTCCTTGATGATCTGAAAAGCCTTTTGGCGTTGGGGTGACCAGACAAATTCTGTGTTGAGCTTGGTGAGAGCTCTGAGAGGTTCACTGATAGAGGCGAAGTCTCGTATGTATCTTGTGCAGTAACTTGCGAGTCCTAAGAATGATCTGAGGTCTGAGGTGGTGGTGGGTGGCTCTGTTTCTCAGAGCGCTCTGACTTTCTCTGGGCCTGGTGTCATGCCTTTCTCAGAAAATATGTGACCAAAAAAACGAAGTGTTCTCTTGCGGAACTCGCATTTTTCCTTGTTTAGGGTGAGCCGTGCGTCTTCTAATGCCATACATACTCTCATTAGCGTGTCATTGTGTTGTTCTTGATTCTGGCCGAAGACCAGTATGTCGTTGCTGTAGTTGAAGCAATTTGGCACGTGCTTGATGACGTTGTGAATTTCTGCTTGAAAAATTTCCGCCGCGGAGGACACCCCGAAACTTAACCGCTTATATCGGAAGAGCCCTAGGTGGGTTGCGAACGTTGTTATGTAGCGGGAGCTCTTGCAGAGTTCTAACTGGTGGTAACCTTTGTTTAGGTCCAGTTTGGAGAACACGGTTGCCCCGTTCAGGAGGTATATCATATCTGTAATTCGTGGGGCTTGGTGACGTTCCCTCAGAATGGCTTTGTTTGGTCTCATCATGTCTACACATATTCGAATGTCGGAGGAGTCTCTTTTGGGCACGGGTACTATGGGGGAGACCCATGGGGTGGGGCCTTCTGCTGGCTCAATGATGTGTGCATCTAGTAGTTTGGTCAGTTCATTTTCAACTTGCTTTTGAATGTTGATGGGGATTCCCCGGTAGTGTTGGGCTATGGGTGGACGCTGGTGTCGATGTGGAGCTCGATCTGTTTGTCCTTCAACTTGCCAAGGCCTTTGAATAGTGACGGGAAGACTTGGTGAATGCTTGCCGTTGGGTCTAGATATTTGTGTACCATGAGACGATATAATATGTGGATGAGTCCCATTTCTATGGCTGCCTGATAGCTCAGTATGCATCCACTCTTAGTAGCCGCTTCTAACATGTGCATGGGGATGTTTTTTTCATGTTCTTTGTATCGGCACAATGCCATGAAGAATCCTTTGCATTCTAGGGGGGCTTTGAGCCGTATGGGTAGATGAGTGCTCGTGCTGGCTGGAGGTGGGGGGCGTTTGGTATACTTTCATAGACTTCCTCGCTGATTACATTTACGGTTGCCCCGGTGTCTATTAGAAATTCGGCTGCCATTTGATTGACCTGTATTCTGAGTATTGGGCTATGTTCTTTTGCCGTGTTGTTTCCGAGGGCATATAGGTATCCCTTTTTCCGCTGTGTTTCTTGTTGTTTGTCGGGTCGGCGGGCTCTCTCGTCCGATGAAGCGCTTGACACACTGTCAGATTGTGACTGCTCGATGAGACATCATATGTATCTCCGCGGTCTTCTCCTTGTTTTGGAAGGTGTGGTCTTGTCCCTCCAATCCTTGTTGTCTTGTCTCCTTACCAGAGGCTCTTCGTAGTGTCTGTGGCGCGTTTGATCTTGGGGCTGGTGCGCTGTCCGGTGGTGATGTGGCAGCAGGCTTTGTTCTGGTTCTGTTGTGGGTTTGTTGCTTCTTCCTGCCCCTCTCATTTTGCTGCGCAATATGAAGCATACGGCCTTATAGTGGTTTTCACCACCACACGCGGAGCAGGTCTGACCCATTGCTGGGCATGTTCCTTCGTGAGGATATTTGTGTCCACACCGGTAGCAAAAAGGGTCACTGTTGTTTCTTGCAGTCCCTTCTAGTCTGTTGAGGCTTTCGTGTTTTTTTTCCGTGGGTGATCTTTATGTCCTCCAGGCCCTCTACTTGAGCCGCGATCTCGCCAGGCGTAGAATTTCATCTAGGTTGCGGGGCTGTTGCAGTAGTCGTTTGCGGAAGTCAGCGCTTCCGCAGCCCACTATGATTTGTGACCTGAGGGCCTCGTCGTTGGAGTAATTGTTGAAATCACAGTGTTTCATTTTTGATCGTAGTCTCATGACGAACGCATCAATGGTTTCCCCTTTGTTTTGCTTTGTGGTGTGGAAAACGTGTCGTTCGTAGTCCACATTGGTGTGGGGTGTGAAGTACTCTGTGAGCGTTGTCTTCCATTTGGTGTATGTGTCTGTGCTGTTCTCAGGAATTTCTTCTAGGATGTCTCGCACGTTTGACCCTACTGCATGGTTTAAGAGGCTGAGCTTCTGTTCCTTCTCCAGTGGGCCAGCTGCTTTTAGGCACACTTCAAAGTCCCTCAGCCACCTTTTCCATCTAGATCCAAGGGTGCCGGTGTCTGTGAGATCGAAATTTGCTGGCAGTTGGGCTAGAAGGCTGTCCGTCATTTTCCGGTGTTCTGGTCTGGCTGGATTCACTGGAACGGTTAGTGATTCTCCTTCCGAGCCGCTCATGAGCTGTCGCCACTCGTACCCTTCTCTTTGCTAAAAGTGCTGGAGAGAAGTTTCCTCGGGTTTCATGAAGTGGAGCTGGTTGAAAGCGCTGCACTAGATGTTGGTGGCTCGTGAGCTTCTTTCCGCTCGGTGTCTCCTGACGTTTCGTGCCAAAAGAGGGGGGCGCTGTGCCGCATGTAAGCGAAGTCTGTGAGACCTTGTGTGTGTTTCGCGTTGGAGCGGGAGATTCACGCCTCCACAGCTCGTCTCATGGTCGAATTCTTTTTGTCGTTGCCGTCGGCGGGAGGCCAGTGCTTCTCAACCGCCCGGAATGTGAGCAGGGAGTCGCTGCTCCACCTGCCAGTGCTCCACCGTGCACACACGTGCACAGGTCGGGTTTCTTTGCTTCGTTGCCTTTGGCGGGAGACATTCACTCTCCACCACCCGGACGGATCACTGCGCGGGGAGCTTTCACAGTTCGCTCCACCCGCTGGAGATATGTGCACCGACGCCTCGATGTGGTGCGCACAGTGTGGGGAAGCCTTCACGTTCCACCCACCTCTCCGGATGATCCCAGCAGGATGGGGCCCAGTGCAGACCAGCGGCGCCAGGTAACACACCACGCGTGTGGTGGGCCCAAGATGGCAGGCACGGTGGGACTTTGTGTCCGCCTTGTCGCCAATGTGATGTTCTGCTACGTGGACCGCCTCACGCTATCATGTCACTCATGCAATACATCACTAAAGATGAGCCGACACCGAGCTGGGGTGCAACACGTCTTTATTCATCAACTGCGTATCTCGAACTAACTGTCGGGTGGTAACCCCGCCCCTTAACTTCTCGTGGGTCACCGCCCACTGATCAATGGCAACAGACAGAGGACTTGTCCTCCAAACGCAATGAGACTGGCGACACCACATCTGCGGGTGACTGCTTTTATTTTTAAAGTCCATGGGGGCATGTCTTTGTGGATAGACATGGTGGAAATCCTTCCTGCAGCGAAAACCAGTGGCGCAAACACTACGCCCTTATCACACTGCAGGCTTCTATGTTTATGTAATGAGTTGTTTCTATCTTTTGTTTTATGGAACAGTTTGGCTTTCAGTCCACATTTGCTGTGGAATATAGTTGTATCTAAAATGTATATACATGTACATCCATGTAAAACATGTACATTGAAGATGTCGATCTTGTGCATTACATCATTGTATGCACCTGCCTGCCTGAGCTTTTGTGCAATTCCATATTATTATATCATCTATGAATAATTTCCAGATAGTATTGTTGTTTTTATAAGGATTGTTCTCATGGTAAATTACTTTTTCTTCAAAGCTGTTCACATTATTATAGATTGGCTACATTAGGAGCTTATTGTTGGCTCTATTGCCATGACTTCTATCTATTTAAACGTTTATCCTTGAAATTGAAAGAAATGTTATGTAAGACTTATTTGTATTCTCCAATGTACACATTCTATTGAAATATATCCTGTCTGAGAATCTGTTTCCAAGTTGCTCTTACTAGCTCTAAAGTAGTCTGTTTAGGAACTTTTATATAGTAATCTATCTAAACTTACAAGCAAGTTTACCTGTTTATTTAAATGTTTATCTTCTAGTTAATAGAAATAGTTTTTTACTAAAAACTTCATAATAGGAGCATATAGTTCCATATATTTGTCTGCATATTGTGATAGAGGTTCTAAAACTAATAACACTCCTGAGACTATCGGACATCCGGGGGTGTCAGTTTTTGTGCTTATGTATTTTAGGAACTATGTAAAACATGTTTCCTATGATTATATGGTATTAAACATTCTGCTTCTCAATTTAATATCACTAATTGTCCTTTGCTGTTATAGCACAAGATTGTATAAAATCTGTTGTAATCTAGTTGTAGGATCTTTACTACGATGACTATAACAAGTTGAATCAGCCAGTTTTATTACACACTAGCAGAAGTGCCCGTTCTCTGAGCGGGTTCTGTAGACAGACATGATTACACTGATCCTGTAGGTCATTGTTTCTGATTCGCTTATCGATTGATGTACTTTGGAACCTGAAGTAAACTGCACTGAGAATGGGTGCGTGTGGTTGGCTGACATACCCTGCAGCAGGTGTTGAGGGCAGGCGAGAGTTTGTGTGCTGCTGCACACTGGGACCTTCTGCGCTCTCTCCCCACCTATCGCATCACCCTGGTGTGGTACAGTACATTGCAGTGCATTGCAGTGCAAATATCTTGGAAACCATGCATCCTAGGGCCTGGAACTTAAGTTTGGGACGGGTCCTTCTATGACCACATTGATGTTTCGCCGATTTCCGGCAACCTTCTCATGTGTGAAGGTATTGAAATCCAGGGAAAGGGGTGGGGTATCCAAATGTCATTTAGCCAGTAATGTCTACAGAGTCCTAACAGGTAACTATGCACATCTTGGTGCAAATTGGTGAAACGGTGTGGAAGTGTATAAGAAACAATGCTTCACCAAGCCACAAACACACAAACACATTTTTACTTGTGCTGAAATCCAGGGAACAGAGTGGGGTGGCCAACTGTCATTTATCCAGTAATGTCCAGAGGGTCTTAACATGCAACTATGCAAAATGTGGTGCAGATTGATGAAACGGTGTGGAATTGTATAAGGAACAACACTTCACCAAAAATCCTGCAGCAAACATAGTTTGACTTTATATATATATATATATATATATATATATATATATATATATATATATATATATATATATATATATATATATATCTTTTTCTACATAGCCTTACCTAGTGAGGAATACTATTCCTCCTTCCTTATCTGCTTTGCATTCAACTATTCAACTATTGATTCATTTTTGGCTAGGCCCCGGGCCCTGAAGGGCTAACCGCCAATTTCTATCAAGAACACATCGCCATATTAGCCCCCAGGCTGCATGAGGTCTGGGACGAATCACTTTGTGTCTCTATCCTCCCACTTTCCATGCGTGAAGCTGTCATCATGGTGCTGCTCAAGCCTGGTAAACCTGGTGATGAATGCGGGTCCTATAGACCCCTCTCCCTTATGAACCTCGACACTAAAATCTTTGCTAAAATTATAGCAAATCGCTTTCTGCCCATCATGACATATATAGTCCATGAAGACCAGGCTGGCTTCGTACCTGGAAGGTCTACCTCCCATAATATTTGAAGACTGTTTAATGTTATGTCCCGCATAGACCAAGATGCACAAGCTGTGGCGGTCACGCTGGATGCTCAGAAGGCCTTTGATATGGTCTCCTGGAGATACATGTGGCTGGTGCTGGAGACTATGGGCGTTGGCCCAAACATGATTGGGTTCATCAAATTGTTATACACTTCTCCTGTGGCGTGGGTAAGAGCTAATACACTGACGTCTGACCGATGGCAGACTATGTCCGTGCACATCACTCCCGCAGGGGAGTAAGACTGAAAGACAACCCCGAAATTGTATCCCTATATGCGGATGATGTTCTACTGTACATCAGAGATCCTACAACCCATATTGACCCCATATTGAGAGACATTACCCACATTGGCACCCACTCCGGTTTCACTATTATTCAAAGTCAGAGATCTTCCCGCTCACTACATCCACCCAACAACCTACCACGGAATTCCCCCTCCGCTGGTCCCCTAATGGTGTCAGATATCTGGGTGTACAAATATCCCTAACCAAATCCACCTTGCTGGCTGATAATTACTCTGCGGTAGCACAAACAGTCGAGGCTAAAGTCTCACAGTGGGGTACCCTTCCACTATCCATTGCTGGTCGGCTTTCCCTCATCAAAATGATTCTACTCCCTAAACTCCTCTACACTTTTAGTACCGTACCCGTATGGCCTGGGAGGGAATACTTCGCTAGACTGCACACACTATGTGCACAGTTCCTCTGGCACTCTGGCGCAGTACGCAAGGAGTAGACTGACATGGTGCTCCCATACAGTCAAGGGGGACTCACGGCTCCGGATCTGACGCTTTACTGGGCTGCGGCCCATGCCCAACACAACACTCATTGGTAACCTGGTACTCAGGCGGGTCCCCACGTCAAACTGGAACGACTGGCAGCCGCTGGCATCAACCTAATGCCCCTCATCCTACACCATCATTACACACCTGACTCTCCCACAGATCCAATCAACACGACCCTTCAAGCCTGGACGCGCTTGCTATACCAGACACCTGAAGCCTCCCCATGCTATAAGTGGCTCCCAGTTTGGGCCTTCCCCGGCCTGGAGCCCACACATGACACAGCATTGGCCCGACACTGGGGGGCGTTAAGATACCAGGCACTGTCGGACTTCTACCCCGAAGGCAGGTTTATTGACCCCCAAACGTGGAAACACATGCATACCAGGTCCGCCTTGGAGACCCTCCAATACTATAGACTGCGGGACGCGTTTCGCACCAAATGGCCCACATTGCCAGATGAGCCCCCAGACGACCCGGCGATTGCATATATTTCCAACTCTGGTGGCGCCCGAGGAGTAGTATCTTCACTATATAAGATCCTACAGGACGCTACCCCTACCCCTGCTCTTAGGGCACGCGATGAATGGGCTGTTGAACTGGAACTAGAGATATCCGACAAGGTCTGGGGGGAAATGTGCCTACACACCCAAAAAGTCTCCCTTAATTTCCGTCATCGCGCCATGCAATATAAACTTCTAAACAGGCTTTATTATACCCCACACAGGACTTCGAGGTTCACTCACGCCACGGTGCACCCCGGCCCCCCTTGCGGAGCAACAGAAGCTGACCAATTACACATGTTCTGGACCTGCGATAAACTGCTTGGATTCTGGGAAAGCATTCTAGAAACATTCACTGTTATCACTGAAACTGTGGTTGATCCTGATCCTTTAGCAGTTCTGTTTGGAGTCTGGAAAACGGATGGCACCAGAC
Source organism: Ambystoma mexicanum (assembly GCF_040938575.1). NCBI lineage: Eukaryota > Metazoa > Chordata > Amphibia > Caudata > Ambystomatidae > Ambystoma > Ambystoma mexicanum. Next base: position 1,040,828,932 of record NC_090922.1, on the reverse strand, counting down.
GTTTGGCTAAATTTCTGAACATAGGGTGTATGGTAGATAGAAAATGCATACTTCAGAGCTGGAGAAGTCCCTCCCCCACTGTCTACCAGAAATGGCTCCACATGCTAACTTGGTCACGAAACTGTGAGGAGGAGTACCTGTCCATGCTCCCCGCCCATTCCTGCCCCAAGAACATCTGGGTTGAATTCAATACGTATCTTAACGATCAAAGTGAGGGCACGCCTGGGTCCGGCTCGTCCCCCATTCCATTAGGGACCATTCCTGCATCAGGAACTCCTATGTACTCTCCTCTCATGTGAAGCTCATTCGACATTGCTGTGATTAATGTACTGTGATCAATGTGTTTCTCCATCATATGTTTATCGGGCATATTTGTTGCCCTGATGTATGTGCCTGGTGAACCTCTGCTGCCAAAAATAAAAGTTTTAAAAATAAAAAGATTAATTTTTGGCTAACTTCTTGTGTGCTTCATCTTCTGCTTTATTGATATTTCTAAAGAGTCTATATTTTTGGCTTCCTAAAATCTCAGTCTTTTTAAGTATTTTGTTCTGAAAAACCAATGCTTTGACTGTGCCCATATGTGAAGGAGGATTAAACTTTAAAGAGCTTTTTAAAGCCATATAATTCTCCATCGAGCGAGTGCATCATGAGTGCTGTCTCGCTGCTAGAGGTACTGCTTAATACAGTTGAAGAAAAGCAAAGTCCTTTACTTTCTGTTCATTGCTGCAACGCTACCGGAGGATTGGAATTTGAGACGAACCTTCCGACTTCTAATTGGTGGAAGCTATGAGCTTAATTAATTCCATTGGCTTTTGCTGTTGCTCCCACCTCCCAGACCCAGAAACTCCTTAAAAGCAAACAGCACGTGCATCAGTGTGCACGAATTGAGCGAGTGCATCACAAGTGCTGTCTCGCTGTCCCGCTGATGGCTGCAGCTCGGGCTAAATACATTAAGATCAAGTGGCTTTTCTTGTTTTGATAGGATAAGCCTAGTGACTGAATCACAAGAGCTGCTCTTGTATTGCTCTTCTCCTCTAGCAAATCTGTGGTGTTACTTTGCCTCATGCTGTCTTGTTGATTTAAGCTGCCAAAGCTGTCTAAGTTTATCTCCTAGCTGATTGCCTGACATGGTATTCTTTTTTATTCTGGTACATATAAAAACATTTTTATTAGGCCGGTCAGCTCAAGGAAGTATCAGTACAGAAATGCTGTATGTAAGGAAACTGCTAAGCCTTATTCTGTGAATTAGTGCTCCGAGAAGAACGTTACTGCTGATGTTGCTTACCTCCTATTAATTATGTTCCTTCTGATATAGGCAATGTTTTAAAGGATCATATACGTAAAATGATTGCGTTCTTTCAAACCAGAGAACCTGCCGCTGTAACAAATATCTTTCAAACATCCCGCTCTGATTACATCTTCGCCCTCTATGCAGAGAATCAGTAACTCTTTTTCATTGCCTCCCATTGACAATACCCATTTGCTATTGAATATGTGTTATTCACTCCAGAGGTACTCAATAGGGGGGCATGAGTTTATGTCTGGCACTAATATGTCTTCCTCTGCTCAAGGTAATATCATCAACCCGGAAGATGACAGACTGTCTAAATCACAAGTGTTGGAAAGCATTGTTGAGGATGTTTGTAGAGATACTGATTCAATGGACATATTACATTACTCTGGTTCTCTTTATGATGAAGTGATTGAATTATCAGCTACATGTAAGGCACTGTTAGCACTGTGTTCCAAAATGTCCACTGATCAAAAATAGTTATTGTTTGTCACTAGCAAGATTGTTGATAACATTTTGTTCAATAATGATATGAATTCTGAGGGGGAACTAATTAGTATCCTTTCTGTAAAAGCACAGTGTGTATAGGCGCTATATAAATAAACTATCATATCATATCATACCCCAAAGTCCAATAAGCAAGGGGACTTAGCTCAAGGTGATGGTGACTTGATAATATTTGAATCGGATGTAGTAAATACAACTGGGCTAAATGGTCAGGCAAGTGTCAAGTCTTTTTCATACATTCATTCTATAGAAGTCACTGAATATATTCATAGATCGCAAAAAAGGTGAACAAAAGAGACTACAAAAACAGAGGAAACACCTAAGGTTAAAAACAGTGAAAGTAAACAATAGTGGAGGAGTGTTTAATGATACTTGTAGGGGCATAATAACTGCAACATTTGGCCCTACAGTCAAGCTTGATAAATTGAATGTTTCTAAAATAAAAATATTAGAGTCATGTGCAATGAATCTTAGTCCTTATAGGACCACATCGACTCCCTGGCTCCTGCCCTGGCTGACTTTTGCAACCACTCCTTCGCCTCTGGAGTCTTCCCATCCCCCCTTAAGCACTCCCTTGTGCACCCTCTTCTTAAGAAACCTTCGTCCGACCCCCCCCTGCCCGGCTAACTATCGCCCAATCTCTTTCACTACCTTCCTGGGCAAGCTCCTGGAGAACCTGGCCATCTCCCAGCTTAACCTCCATGCTGAATCTGTTGGTAGTCTTCATGACCATCAATCTGGCTTCAGAGCTGCCAGAAGCACGGAAACTGCTCTCCTGAACATCCGTGAGGACCTGCTCTCGAACCTCGACTCCAACACGCCGTGTGTTCTCATTCTGCTCGATCTCTCTTCTGCCTTTGACACTGTCAACCATGCCATCCTGCTCAACCATCTCTGTGATAACCTGGGTATCACTGGTCAGGCTCTGGCGTGGCTGACCTCTTTCCTTTCCAATCGACCCTCCCAGGTCCAACTGGGGTCTTTCCTCTCTGACATCTTTTTCTCTACCTGTGGTGTCCCCCAGGGATCTAATCTCTCTCCCTGGCTGTTCAGCCAGTATCTGGCACTCCTTGCCCACCGCATCGCCACTCTCTGCCCCAACTTTCAGTGCTATGCGGACGATACCCAGCTCATTTTCAGGCTACCCTCGGCCTCCTCCTCACCTTCCCTCATCTCCGACTGTCTGTCTGCTATCCAGGAATGGTGTGCTGCCAATGACCTCTGCCTTAATGCCAGTAAGACTGAGATTCTACTCATCGGCACACCCACTCCCTCCTTCCCTGCAGCACTCTGGCCAGCCTCTCTTGGCCCGTCTTCTGCTCCTACTTGCAAGGCAAAAAACCTCAGGGTCATCTTCGACTCAACACTCTCCTTCTCTCCTCATATATCTGACGTCTTCAAGAAGTCACACTACCAGCTGCACCTCCTCAGAGGTATTCTTCCCTTCCTCCCCTTCCCCCAGAAGCTCACGGTCTCCAGAGCCCTGGTTCTCTCGAAGCTGGACTACTGTAACAGCCTCTATCTTAATCTGCTTGCCTCCACTCTCCGCCCTCTGCAACTCATCCAGAACAGGACTGCGAGACTTGTCCTTGGCCTCAAGCCCAGGGACCATATCTCTCCAGGACTGAAATCTCTACACTAGCTCCCAGTGGCTGCGAGGATTAAGTTCAAAACTCTCTGCATTGTCCACAAGGCCTTCTGGGGCCTAAATACCTTCAACTCTCTCTTCCTAAATATCTTCCTTCCCGAGCCCTTCGCTCATCTGTCTCCAACTCCCTCAGGGTCAGCCGTTTCTCGAAGCAACGAGCTGGGGGTAGATCTCTCTCTCTGTGGCAGGGGCCTCCCTCTGGAACAGCCTTCCTGCCTCCCTGAAACTTGAGGAGAACCATCTTCGGTTCCGGAAGCACCTCAAAACCTTCCTCTTTGCTTCTGCTTTCTCTCTCCCTCTCCCCTGCTAAATTCTTCACTGAAACTGCACTGAACCTGCACCTGGGCCACTCTCACCGACCTCGGTCCTTGGCCCAGCCACTCTCCACTTGCACTGCCTCCCTGGCAACCCCTGCACTGCGGGACTGCCTCTGCATCCCTACAGCTCCCCCCTCCCAGCACTTGTCTGCACTTACCTTGCACTTGCCACCAGCTGGCCCTATTTATTTTTTTTTAAAAAAATGTTTCTACTTACCCTGTTCAGTACTTCCCCCCCTCCCCTTCCCCTTGCACTTGCGCGATCTGAATGACACCTGGCCTAGTAGGATCGGTGTCTGTCTTCCCCTTGTTCCCCCCTCCCTGCCTCGTCGCGCCTTGAAACACTTGTGTATAGGCACGTTACAAATGCCATATCATATCATATCATATCATATCAATAGATCATGTGTTCTCAAAATAATGCAAAGTATTCCACAACGTACAGTTATTTCGACCAAGGATATTACCCTTATTGAGCTTCCTTATTCTGTAACTGATCAAAATTGGGCCAGTGTTAATTTTTCTGCTCCACTATTGGAGGAACATGTATTATTGCAAGCCAAACTACTTAAAATCAGTGGCTTTGAAGACATGCCCATACAAACAATTAAGGCTGACCTTGAAGCTTACTCTGAATGGAAATTAAAGAATTTGAAAAACTTGGAGTTAGTCAAGACGGACATTGGTAAAGTAATTCTGCAATTGGAATCTAAATTTGAAGCTTTTAAACTTGCCCTAAATCAGGAGGCCTGTAAGGGATCTCTGTTTAACTTTAATTCAACAAGGTCAATGTCACTCATTCTAATATATTAGGAGATATAGCAATTCTATCTTGGAATTCAAGGGGTTATCAATCTTTTTTTATATCATGAAGGATAAATCTACTTGCTATGTTCTGATATATACTGCCTGCAGAAGACATGGCTCACTTGTCCTGGTTATGTTGATGGCTTTGTTCTCTCACAGAGATTTTCCACTAAAACATCTGCTGGCATGCCTTTGGGCGGTCTTATCACTGTAGTAAGAGCTCACCGGAACTCAAATGAATAGTTACCACATTGGCAAATTAAGAATGCCCCATCAACTCTAATTATTGACTTGACCCAAGATAAACTGTTGAAGTTGCTAGTAATTAATATATATGACCCTTCTGGGGGTGCTACTACTAGGGAGATTCAAACATATATAAACTTGATTCTATCTCACTGGATGGATTATGATGAGGCCAGTTGCTCATGTTGGTGGGTGTTCTTAATCTAGTCTGTCATAACAATCCCTCTGCAATCGTTGATTTATCTTGCTCTAATCAAAATGGAGCTATGTCTTGGTCTATATTTTTGAATAGTTGGAATATGTCCTTTATCAACCGTGATGAAACGACTAACTGTAATAGGAACTACAATTTACACACTTTGCATAGAGCTGATTCTAGGTCTAGGATTTATTACATAGATGTATCCTATACTTTAGCTGAAATTGCCTCTGAATATTCCCTTATCACCACCAATACCCCCCCCTGCCCGGCTAACTATCGCCCAATCTCCTTCACTACCTTCCTGGGCAAGCTCCTGGAGAACCTGGCCATCTCCCAGCTTAACCTCCATGCTGAATCTGTTGGTAGTCTTCATGACCATCAATCTGGCTCCAGAGCTGCCAGAAGCACGGAAACTGCTCTCCTGAACATCCGTGAGGACCTGCTCTCGAACCTCGACTCCAACACGCCGTGTGTTCTCATTCTGCTCGATCTCTCTTCTGCCTTTGACACTGTCAACCATGCCATCCTGCTCAACCATCTCAGTGATAACCTGGGTATCACTGGTCAGGCTCTGGCGTGGCTGACCTCTTTCCTTTCCAATCGACCCTCCCAGGTCCAACTGGGGTCTTTCCTCTCTGACATCTTTTTCTCTACCTGTGGTGTCCCCCAGGGATCTAATCTCTCTCCCTGGCTGTTCAGCCAGTATCTGGCACTCCTTGCCCACCGCATCGCCACTCTCTGCCCCAACTTTCAGTGCTATGCGGACGATACCCAGCTCATTTTCAGGCTACCCTCGGCCTCCTCCTCACCTTCCCTCATCTCCGACTGTCTGTCTGCTATCCAGGAATGGTGTGCTGCCAATGACCTCTGCCTTAATGCCAGTAAGACTGAGATTCTACTCATCGGCACACCCACTCCTTCCTTCCCTGCAGCGCTCTGGCCAGCCTCTCTTGGCCCGTCTTCTGCTCCTACTTGCAAGGCAAAAAACCTCAGGGTCATCTTCGACTCAACACTCTCCTTCTCTCCTCATATATCTGACGTCTTCAAGAAGTCACACTACCAGCTGCACCTCCTCATAAGTATTCTTCCCTTCCTCTCCTTCCCCCAGAAGCTCACGGTCTCCAGAGCCCTGGTTCTCTCGAAGCTCGACTACTGTAACAGCCTCTATCTTAATCTGCTTGCCTCCACTCTCCGCCCTCTGCAACTCATCCAGAACAGGACTGCGAGACTTGTCCTTGGCCTCAAGCCCAGGGACCATATCTCTCCAGGACTGAAATCTCTACACTAGCTCCCAGTGGCTGCGAGGATTAAGTTCAAAACCCTCTGCATTGTCCACAAGGCCTTCTGGAGCCTAAATACCTTCAACTCTCTCTTCCTAAATATCTTCCTTCCCGAGCCCTTCGCTCATCTGTCTCCAACTCCCTCAGGGTCAGCCGTTTCTCGAAGCAACGAGCTGGGGGTAGATCTCTCTCTCTGCGGCAGGGGCCTCCCTCTGGAACAGACTTCCTGCCTCCCTGAAACTTGAGGAGAACCATCTTCGGTTCCGGAAGCACCTCAAAACCTTCCTCTTTGCTTCTGCTTTCTCTCTCTCTCTCCCCTGCTAAATTCTTCACTGAAACTGCACTGAACCTGCACCTGGGCCACTCTCACCGACCTCGGTCCTTGGCCCAGCCACTCTCCACTTGCACTGCCTCCCTGGCAACCCCTGCACTGCGGGACTGCCTCTGCATCCCTACAGCTCCCCCCTCCCAGCACTTGTCTGCACTTACCTTGCACTTGCCACCAGCTGGCCCTATTTATTTTTTTTTAAAAAAAATGTTTCTACTTACCCTGTTCAGTACTTCCCCCCCTCCCCTTCCCCTTGCACTTGCGCGATCTGAATGACACCTGGCCTAGTAGGATCGGTGTCTGTCTTCCCCTTGTTCCCCCCTCCCTGCCTCGTCACGCCTTGAAACACTTGTGTATAGGCACGTTACAAATGCCATATCATATCATATCATATCATATCAATAGATCATGTGTTCTCAAAATAATGCAAAGTATTCCACAACGTACAGTTATTTCGACCAAGGATATTACCTTTATTGAGCTTCCTTATTCTGTAACTGATCAAAATTGGGCCAGTGTTAATTTTTCTGCTCCACTATTGGAGGAACATGTATTATTGCAAGCCAAACTACTTAAAATCAGTGGCTTTGAAGACATGCCCATACAAACAATTAAGGCTGACCTTGAAGCTTACTCTGAATGGAAATTAAAGAATTTGAAAAACTTGGAGTTAGTCAAGACGGACATTGGTAAAGTAATTCTGCAATTGGAATCTAAATTTGAAGCTTTTAAACTTGCCCTAAATCAGGAGGCCTATAAGGGATCTGTGTTTAACTTTAATTCAACAAGGTCAATGTCACTCATTCTACTATATTAGGAGATATAGCAATTCTATCTTGGAATTCAAGGGGTTATCAATCTTTTTTTATATCATGAAGGATAAATCTACTTGCTATGTTCTGATATATACTGCCTGCAGAAGACATGGCTCACTTGTCCTGGTTATGTTGATGGCTTTGTTCTCTCACAGAGATTTTCCACTAAAACATCTGCTGGCATGCCTTTGGGCGGTCTTATCACTGTAGTAAGAGCTCACCGGAACTCAAATGAATAGTTACCACATTGGCAAATTATGAATGCCCCATCAACTCTAATTATTGACTTGACCCAAGATAAACTGTTGAAGTTGCTGGTAATTAATATATATGACCCTTCTGGGGGTGCTACTACTAGGGAGATTCAAACATATATAAACTTGATTCTATCTCACTGGATGGATTATGATGAGGCCAATTGCTCATGTTGGTGGGTGTTCTTAATCTAGTCTGTCATAACAATCCCTCTGCAATCGTTGATTCATCTTGCTCTAATCAAAATGGAGCTATGTCTTGGTCTATATTTTTGAATAGTTGGAATATGTCCTTTATCAACCGTGATGAAACGACTAACTGTAATAGGAACTACAATTTACACACTTTGCATAGAGCTGATTCTAGGTCTAGGATTTATTACATAGATGTATCCTATACTTTAACTGAAATTGCCTCTGAATATTCCCTTATCACCACCAATACAAGTGACTATGCCTACCCAAAGTGAAAATAAAAATCTCACATTGCAATAGACACAACCTATTGTTCAGAGAAGGCTTCTGTCATTCACAGGGGACTTGACTAAAATGGTTTGTTGGTAACTTTAAAGTATTTATTACTCTAGTGTATAGGCATTTGTAAACTGATTTCTCCGATCTTGATAATTGCAATTCAAAGTATGGTGACTGGACTCGTTGTATTCAGCTATCTAAGACCCATATTAGGATTAGTAACAACATGGTTAACCCGGTCGCTAAGGTCGCTAAGGTATAAAATACCAACTCTGATGCTAATATTTCTGAGATAAGGAAACTGTTTAGGTCAACTCTGAGAATAATTAAGAAAGATGTGCAAGTTGAAGCTCTAGCCAGAATGAGAGCAATTGTTAACCAGAAACCATGTTTAAGATGTGGATATAAACAGTCCCAACATGATGTTCATTGGGAGATCATGTTTGAGGCATTACAATCTAGGGCAGTAAGAAGTTTTGTTCTCTTGTCAATAGGTATATGTCAAATAATGATGCTGAGTCTAATCCTATATCTGATGTTATTTGGATTGACTATATTGAGAGCTTATATTTTAAAAGCCATCTGCTTAATGTGAAAATACCCATTAATTTTTTATTTTATTTTTAAATCTGTTTATTAACGTGGTTATTGTGGTCACAGTTATCAAGTTTCACATTTAGTAATCAAGTTACAGCATCACATACACGTCATTACAGTACATTGCAGGTGTGACACGATACGGCTTGACCAAACCAGAACAAACATTCCTACCTACTAATCAGGCTTGCATACAAGGTAGAGTCAAGTCAGTGGGAATTTCGGGGAGGGGTAGCCCTTCGGGCACGAAAATCATAGTGGTCGGATTGGTGTAGCCATAGCTGCTTAGAGAGATCTGGGAACCCAGTACATATTTACAAGATGCAAGTTAATTATTGAGTTACATTTCATTCAGGGTGGTTTATCATCAGGCAGATGAAACATAGTTCTCGTGAGCATCGTCCAGGCCTCGAAGGTGGTATTCGAGTTGTCATCGTTGGTCTGTAATGCCCGAAGCCACGCACTTGTTTCAGCATCATAAGCATATTGTGCACAGGCGTGTCATAAATGCCACATCATATCATATAATTCTAGTGGGTTCCAGTGGTATCTAGTAAGACCAGCTTTCGTACAGGCTTGCTCAATTCGGTACCAGAAACCCTGCGCCCTCATGCACTTCCAGAACATGTGCATCAGGTCTGTGCCCTCCTGGTTGCACCATGGGCAGGACGACTTCGAACTAGCATTACATTTAGCCGCTCTGCTGGGGGTCATGTACGTACAGTGAAGCACGTTCATTTGGAGCAGTCAAAATCTTGCATTGCCGGTCACATTCTTGGTAAAACTCAATGACTGTTCCGATGGTTGGTCAATGATCTCTGAGCCTACATCCGTTTCCCAGCGCACCTTCAATTTGGAGTTTCTAGTGCTAGTCCCATTCAGCAAGCATTTGCTCAGTTGAGACACAGGTCTCCAGCCATCTTCCAGGTTATATACATCAGAGCCAGGAGCGGAGTCTCCTCCGGCTCAGCAGGCCACACATTCCATTTGCATCTAGGCACCTTCACCACCATCATGTACCTAAACAATTGGCCATTAGGGAGGCCCTCCTGTTGTATTAAACTGTCCCGGTCGCAGAATGTCCCACTATCATACATATCACCCCAGGTAGATATGCCTAGTTCCTCGTAGCACCTTGCAACACTTAGTTCCTATATGTTCAAGCACACATCATCAGCAGTTGAGATATTGGGTGAGTAAGGATGTCGTATCTGAAGTAGTTGTAGCGCTCTGGACCAGATCGGCCACCCAGTTTCACAGGCAAAGGCTGAGGGTTAATGTTGCAGTGTGGGTGCCACAGAATCTCTTTGAGACAAGCAGGTTTCACCAGTGACTGGAGCAGTTCAGATTCAGACGTAAAGTGGTCTGTCAGCCATTTCGTAACACAACTTAATTGGGCAGTCAGATAGTAAAGCCCCAAGCTTTAGTTGCACCCCGCTGTACTTGTAGGGTAGGCACAGAGTGCTGAGCGCCAGTCTATGCTGCCTTGGGCCCCAGAGAAAGCTCCTAAGGAGGGTATCAATGGAACAGAAAAGCGCACGCTCTATGCAATAGTGTACATTCATGAATGTGTATAAAAACCTGGGAAGGATGATCATCTTAACTATGGTAACCCTGCCCATAAGGGAAAATGGTAACCTATACCAGATAAAAATAGACCTCTTAACTCCATCGACTACCCTGAGCGTGTTATGTGCATGCGTGTCTTTAGGCGTGTGTGTGATTTGGATTCCCAGATATCTAAAGGAATGTGTCTCCCACTTCAGCTCCAGATCAGGTAGGCTAACTTTATCCTCCCTGCAAAGTCCTGCCAGTTGGAAAAGACATGATTTCTGTCGGTTAAAAGAGATCCTGTATAACATTGCAAATTCATCTAGCATGCTCAGGACAATAGGCAAGTTATGGTGGTTCACATAAATAAAGCAAAGTGTTGTTGGCGTACAGCAATATGAGATGCTTGGATCCAACTATCGGAATGCCCGCCTCCAGCTATTCTTACATAAATATGCAGTCATCGTCTCTAGAGCCAGTATGTATAGCATGGGGGAAAGTGGGCATCCATGACTCTGATATCTGCCTGCCCGATTTCACTCTGGCCGTTGGGGATGTGTACAGTAGTGTTACCCAGCAAATGAAAGCCTCCCTGAACCCAAAACCTTGTAATGCAGCGAACATCCACTCCCAATAGACTCAGTCAAAAGCCTTGATGGCATCTAGAGACGCCACCATGTTGTGTTCAGTGCAAGGGCTGGTTTAATCAATGATGTGTTGTAATCGACTGAGGTTCAGGGTAGGGTTGCAACCAGGCATGAACCCAGTTTAATCTGCATGTATCAAGGAAGAGATAATTTTACAGAGGCGCGCAGCCTGCACTGTGGTAAGTATTTTCACATCGTAATTTAACATAGCGAGGGTGCGATATGAGTCCCATTTCTCCATCGGTTTCCCGGGGTTGGGAGTTTGGGGGTGGGCATTACCAGTGTCTCCCTCATGCTGGCTGAGAGTATGCCTCTATCATATGCCTCTATCGTATGCCTCTTCAAAGACCTTTAAAAGTGCTGGGGCTAGGTTGGAACAGTATGCCTTATAAAATTCAGCTGGAAGCCCGTCACTTCCCAGTGTTTTACTGGTGGAGAGAGAGGTAATTGCTTCTCTTAGTTCTTCCACGGTGATAGGCAGATCTAGGGAAGCCTTCTGGCCAGCAGTGAGCTTTGGGAATTGTATCAGTGAGGGCGCCTCTGTTATATCGTCTGGGGGTACCTGGATGTCGTGTTAGTACAATTGGGTGTAGAAAGCAGTACAAATGCTATTGGTTGCTGTCTGGGACCTCCACGGGGCAATAGATTTGTCGTGTAGAGGTGTGGTCTAGGATGCTCATATTTGCACAGCCATGCCAGCAGCCTCCCAGTTTTGGGAATCGTATCAGTGAGAGTGCCCCTGTTATATCGTCTGGGGGTAGCTGGATGTCGTATTAGTACAATTGGGTGTAAAAAGCTGTAAAAATGCTATTACTTGCGGTCTGGGACCTCCACGGGGCACCACATTTGTCGTGTAGCAGTGTGGTTTTAGGGTGTTCATATTTGCAGAGCCATGCCAGCTGCCTCTCAGATTTATCCCCCTCCGTGTACATTCCAGTTATTCATGTGGTGTAGTCAAATTTAGCTAGTCAAGAGTGGATTTCTGCTAGCATTGCGTCTCCAAAGTGCCTTTTTCATTCTCGGTGGCATCTAGGTCATCCCACAATTTTCGGCGGATACCTCCCATGCTAGCAATGATTTCCCCTGATCACAACTTGCATGGTTTCCTAGACAATGCCCAGCTGTCTACACTCCTGTCGTTGTCTTCTAGAAAGTTAATCAAGATGTCCCGTAACTTCTCTTTAAAGAAAGTGTCTCTCAAGGCATCGGAATAGGTGGTCTGGGAGCCACGCTCTCCCATACTACCACCAGGGGGAAGTAATCAAACATTGTGCAGCCCATGTACTCTGCACCGAGGAATTCAGCCAGTTGTCTTGTCCCAACAAAGAAAGAGTTCATCCTAGTGGGCAGCTTGTGAGGCGAGGAGAAAATGAATATCCCCTGGCGTATGGGTGTAGTTCCCTCCAGACATCTACCAAGTCCAGCTCAGAAAGTGCTGTATTCAGGGCAGTAGTGGCCAGAGAGGGGCCACCTCGGGCGTGGTTCTATCAAGCATTGCGTCACTCACACAATTAAAATTTCTGCCGCAGATCAAGAAAACATCCTGTCTTAATTCAATGCGACTGCACATTGTGCGGGTATGCGTCAGTATCATGTGATTTGGGACATAGGAATTTACAATGCAAATTTCCCTGTTGATAACATCGCCCCGCAGAATCAAGTATCTTCCGTCCCTGTCCTTCTCTACTTCTAACAGTTGGAACGGTAGCGACCCATCTATCCATGTATGTACCCCACTGGCAAATCTAGAATATATGGCGCCATGATCAGTGCCACCCTAGTGATTCACGACTGCGTCTTGGTAATTCACCATTAAGTGGGTCTCCTGGAGTAGCGCAATATTTATTTTCCTCTGGTGTAAATAAGACTTCACCATGTTCCTGAGGAGGTAGGCTCCCAGGCCCCTTACATTCCAGGTCAGCACCTTAATTTGCGTCATGATCGAGTTATAGATGACGCTGTCACGTTTGTGTGCACGTGGCCACCACCTGCGTTGTAGGATATTAATCACAAGTGACCCTGCTCTCATCTTAAAGATCATTTAACCATATCTGCAGCCGACATGCATAATGTGATTGTAAGGAGCACACAATTGCATCCCTCGTGCTCCCTCCTCCTTCCTAAAGTAGTACCTTGTAATCCACCTAATATAAACTGAACAAAAACAAAATTACAACATCTTAAACACAAGAACTAAACATTGCCCACACTGTTCGGGCACACCTGTACCTCAAAGGCCTGTTGTGGCCATTGTGTACCAGGTAAAGAACAAGCAACAATCTGGTACTAAGTGTCAATCTTAAATGGGGTCAGCCAAGTTCACCAGTGGGCAACAAGTCTACGGCCCCCCCAGAAAGAAATAATTAGCATATGCAGCATTGACCCATGTTAGCGCAGCATTATCTGGAAGTTCCTGAGGCAGCACGTCACAGATCATGATCTGCCTACATAGTAGAATTAACCATTGTGCGTGCTCTCTGCACCAGCCATTGGTTGCGTGCCAGGTTGTCTCCCCTGCAGTGGGGAGGAGCTCAAATGCACAAGCATGTTCAGTGGAGCAGCAAATCTGCGTGGCGCTTCTTCCCCTCAGGCGTTGGTGGTGTTTCTGTTAGGCAGGTTGTTGTGCTTGATCCACATTTTAGTCACCTTTGGACTGCCAAAAAAATGTGTTGTTCCTTTGTGGATGACCTTTAGCCTGTCCGGGTAGATAAGCATGTATTTAAGTCCCAATTGTCTGAGCCTCGTCTTAGTGGGTACAAACATGTTCCCCGCCCTTTGGACAGTGGGGGTGTAGTCGGGTATATAGTGATCTTGGAGTTATCACTCAGTAACTCACCTCCTTCCCTGGGGTATTGTAAGATTACTTCCCTGTCTCTAAAGTTTAGGATTCTGGCTATGATCTGTCTATGGTAAGACCCTGGTGGTGGTTTCTTCTAGAGGGAACAGTGAGCCCTCTCAACTACAAAACCTTGTGCAGAATCAAGTTGTTGATATAGGTGGTCGGGTCTGGCCCTTTCGCAGCCTCTGGGAGGCCCATTACGTGAATGTTGTTTCTGTAGGACCTACCGTCCGCATCTTCATCCCTCAGTTACAGCATAGCATTTCCTGCCTCCAGTTCCTTCATCCGCAACACAAGGTCCTCTGTAGTGGTTGTGTTTTCCTTTAACAGTGATTCTCTATTTGTGACTTTTTCAGCTAGCGTATGTACGTCTGCACATGAAAACGGGGGGAACTTAATGAAATAGTGCTGGTGTAAAGTAGTGGGAGTGTGGATTTGCTTGCAGAGAGTGTTCCCCCAAGGGTCAGATGGAAGTCAGCAGCAGGGCTATCATTGGGAAAATCACCTGTTGCCGTGCATAGAGTCTCAACAGGGCCCTCCAACCCCTTGTCAATGTACACAGGGGCCTACGTGTTAAGCACCCATAGGGGCCCATAGGGGCCCAGAGGCTTTTCCCACCAGGTGAGCGGATCGCAGGGTTTAGTGCAAAAACATCCTGTGTTGCCTTGTACCTATCAATGTCACATTTGCCTCGCTCAGGAAGGGTCAGTTCTTTGATCACAGGTCCTTTTATGATGCAAATATCCTGGCACATGGTGCCCCAGGTGCCATTGTATATGGGTACATATTATGCAATGATCCAGACTGCAAGGGGGAGAGGCACCCCGTGAGTAGGGCAATTGCTAGAGGGCAAGATCCACTAGGCCCCCAGCAGGCACAGGGCGTGTCATGCCCAGCAGCCAAGTGATTCCAGGGTATTTCCAGGGATTCTCAGAGGTTGGATTTCATGTGGTCAGATCAACCAGGAGGTGTGGATGAGGCTTTCAATGATGGCAGGGAACTCGCTGTGTATTTCTCAGTGCAGCGCATTGTGAGCTAGTGTGCCGGCAGCACCTGGGTTACTATCTCCCCTGAGGTCCTTGCGCATACTCTGGGAAACCGCTTGCTGATGTCGTCCCCAAGGGCAGTCTTCAGCCGACGGAGGTGGAAGTTAACTGCAGCCACACCAGGGGGCCTGCAGCCGGTCCCATGCTTTGCTTACTGCTGTCCTCGTTAGCGGCGGTACACATAACCTGGTCTGAGCGCGCACCAGCCTCTCAGGTCAGGCGTGGGGTTACTCATGCAGCAGCTCATCGCAATATCAGGTCGTTCAAGCCTCTCACCCCCAGCTTGTGTGTCCTTGGGCATATTATAGGAAAAGGTCTGGCGCTAATCAAGGTGCCAGCTCAGTCTGTGATTGTTAGGAAAGCTCCACAGATTTTTGGCTCAGATCTCTCAGCCCCCTCAACTTATTTCAATCTGGGAAAGTTGTGTGTAGGCGCTGATTTTTTCAATCGAGAGATGCCCGTAGGAGCAGGTAATTTAGCATTAGTCACTGCATGTAGGATCTAAATATAGGATCACAGTGGGAGCTCCGAATAGTCGTGTCGTCATCGCATGAGCTCAGGCCACGTCCCCTGAAAATAACTATTGACAGGTCTTATTAAAGTGAGGGTTGGTGTTATGACTGGAAATGTTTCTAATTTGATCATGATGACATCTTGAGAATTATAGGCAGATTAAAACCTTCTTATACTCCAGGGCCTGATGGGCTACCAAATATTATCATTAATAGCAACCTGAGATGTGGTCGTCTATTTTGAATGGACTATTTATGGATATGGCCACAATGGGTATTATTCCCCTGTCTTGGGAGAAGGCTACTTTGGTTCCCATCTATAAAACAGACTTATCAACTCTGGTAATTACAGGTTCCTTGCTCTATCTGATAGTATCTCAAACATTTTTGCTACTTCTTTACTAGAGAAATTTCGATATGGGTTAAGGATGCTGGTATTTTATCCCCCCAACAAACAGGTTTTAGAAGGGGGGTGGGGACACTGTTTAAAATATGTGTCCTTCTTCATTTGATTTGATCTTGTTTGGCTAAAAAAGATTGCAAATTGTATGTCTGCTTTATAGATTTTACAAAAGCCTTTGAGCCAGTATCACAGAACCTGTTGTGGGAAAAATGGCATTCGTCATATGGTTAACCAAATTTACCAAGACACGACTGTATGCGTGCAATTGGATCATGCAGGCACCATTTCTTCTGAGATAAGTACAGACTGTGGTGTAAAGCAGGGGTGTGTCTTGGCACCTCTGCTTTACAATCTGTTTGTGGCTGACATGCCCCTCTGTTTTGAGTATTGCCCCAAATTTCCCCCCCATATCATGGCCCCCATAGGCTGGCTTGCTTATGCCGATGACAGTGCTTATGGATAGCACAGCTATTGACCTACAGAGAAGCCTTTCAGCTCTGGAGAAGTACTCTATAGCCAATGGGCTTATCATTAATCCTAAAAAAACAAGATCTTACTAATTGGAAGAGAGAAGGTGAAACAAAAAAAAACATATGGAAACTTGGTGAACTTCCTATAGAAGTCACCCATAAATATGTATATTTAGGTGTCCCTATTCATACTAGATTATGTGCAGATTCTTTGCGTGATTATGTTTTCTCCAAGACTGTGAAAAACATTTGTGTTATCAAAACTTTTGTGTCACATAAGGTTAGCTATTCTGATTCGGCCCTGGTTAAGTTATATAAATCTTGCCGGGTTCTTTATGGACTGGAACCATATTTTAAAAAGAAGTAAAGTGGTTGCATCAACTTGAAGGAAATGTTTGGAAATATTATTTGGTACTCCCGCGATGCGTCGCTATAGAAGCAATTAATTGCGGGTTAGGTTTGTCTTCCTTACTGACTCAATGGAAAATTTATATAGGTATTTTTTATCTTAAATTGCTCAATATAAATAAGGAAAAAAAACAAAAACAATAGTATTTCAAAAAGTTGAAAATGACATTTTTGAGGCTGTTGATTATTAAATAGATACGCCCTTATCATTAGGTGTATCTATTAAATAGTTCAAACATAAAGCTATTGATTGGGATACATGTGTGATCACTGGCCAGCTAACATCTAAAGTCAAGTTTAAGGACTACGTCAGGCAGGGTTTTAACTTCCACCCTTCTGAAAAAATATTTAGCATTTGGTAAAAGCAAGGCTGTTAGTGATTTTATGCTCCGGCTTAGGCTTATTCAGATTCCTACATTTGAGGTTACTGGATCTTGGACAGGGCAGCCCTATGATGTGAGGCTCTTCAGATTTTGTGGTACAATTCAGATTCCTACATTTGAGGTTACTGGATCTTGGACAGGGCAGCCCTATGATGTGAGGCTCTTCAGATTTTGTGGTACAGCGGTTGAATCAAGTCCCCATATTTTTACTACCTGTCCAAAACTATTTGATGCTAATATTAGGGGTTATGGATCTCTAGTTCCAGCATTGCTACAGATCACTTCTGCAGCATGTTATTCTCAGTGGATGTTATGGTAGCTCTGGCAGATGATTTCTATATGTGGACATTGTTCTTACAATTGTCTAAGATTTGTAATAAACAGATAAACAACATAAAACAAATAATAATAATAATTCTCCAGGCTTATATACTCTTTGTTTAAATGTTGCTCTAAATGAATGTTATGCATCATTAATTGAAACTCCATTTGAAAAGTAAAAGAGAAAATCATGGCATTTTCCTATTACAAATCCCAGTCCGTTTTTTCAAGAATTTGTTTATTGGATAGATTATTTTACCAAGGATGACCACTTCTGGTAATATTGCAGCATTGCTCTATTGTCTCCAAAAAGGCCTGCCTTTTATTGGCCATCTTCCTCTAATTCTCCCTCAATTTGTTCCTCTACTATAATGTCGAGGATTTATTTTCAGTGTAAATCCTTTCATAATTCCCTTCATTATCATTGCATCCACTGTTGGCACTTTTTTAACTAATATATATGGTATCCCTAACCTTGCTCATCCCCTCTGCATTGCTATGCATATTATCACTATGTAATGCTTGTGATTTCGGGTTATGATAATCTCCCTGACATATAGCTAACTTCCTTGTCACCGAAAGTTTTCAGATCTGTTTTAATCGTTTAATGTGTTCTGTTGTAGAAAAAGATTTCAACTCCTCTATCTCTTTGTTCAGTTCTTCTAATCATTTTTTGAATGTATCTAATGGTATATGTTTTTTAACATCTTCAGATTTCTGTAGTTATTCTTGAATTTGTTTTTTACTATTTCCATGATACTACTTCTTGTGCCATATCTACAATTAGCATCACCACCGCCCAAGCTGTGTGCCCCCACCTCATCCATGATTTCACCCTCCTACCTAAATGATGGAATGCAACTAGGAAATCCTCCACCCCACCCATTACACTTCTCGTTAGCATTTATATGCACAGCTGGAAAGCATCCTCGGCTCTTAAAATGTTGGAGACCATATCTATGGCAATGATACCCAACTGAATATAGGTATCCAAGACTACAGCTCACCTCAACTTGAATATATGTTTTCATCCTTCAACAAGATAAAAATTTAGATCAATGATAGCATGCTAGAAATGAGCAGGGTCCAAAGCAAAGTCCCCAAACTCAATTGCCCCTAACGCATTCTTAATCTATGTTGTACTTCTGAAGATCCATTCAAATGAAACAATGACATCTTTAGAAACACAAAAGTTAACAACATTACTGCAACACTTAGCCCATCGTTCTCCTTTGAGATGCACATAACATCCACTCTCTAATGGCTACTGTTCCTTGAAACTACTTCATAACCTAAAACATGATCTCTCACATCCTCATTTCCATACTTTAACTCAGGATCGCATCATTAGCAAATTGGGCTATTCCAATGCCAGATTTGAAGACCATAAAACCATATGAATGAACAAGCTTCATATCCTCTGGGATTTAATGGCCAGACTAATCAGTAACGTATCCCGGCAAGATCGAATACACCCATCTCTCCAATTACTTCACTGTTTTCCTCTTGGCAAAAGATGCAAATTGAAGGTGGTGGTGCTAGTATACAAAGCCCTTCATAGCAATGCACTGGTGGATGTATCCAATATGATTTCCCACCACAAAGCGCCCCCACTCCTTTGTGTCTCCAACAAGAGCTAGCTGGATACTCACCCCTTCAAATCCTTATCAATGTGATGGGAAGGATTTGCAGTTATAAGAACTTCATTTTGAAACCTTCTTTTGCAATATCTTGGGAACTTGACAAGCCACTATCAATTTCTCGGCAATCAGAAGCCCTGGCTTTCACCCTCGCCCTCTACAAAATGGTTCTGCTGCTCCATTCCCGTATTGCCCGGTGATGAAAGGTTTATTTTTATATAGTGACCATACAAAATTGCAAATAAATAAGAAGGAAGTCATCAACTAACAAACAACTATGAATGTAAGTAATAATGACTGCTAGTAGTATTAATAAATGTTTATGCACAGGATGTTTTCACCAATACACATACAAACATGAAAATGCCCTTATAAAGCATGTCTTAAAGTAAGACTTCCAATTTCAGCAATAGGGTGCATGATGCGCAATAGCATGCAATACTAAGTAGACTCTCAGGGCAGGTTACTTTAGTTAGAATAAATGAATAAATAAATGACTAAGCAATTAAATAAATAAAACATTTTGTACACATTAACCATTAAGCCACACAATTTCAAAAATATCTTGTGGGTAGCCCTCATTCAGTGGTGTTGCATTGTTGTACATGCAGTAAATACGTATTATATAATGCATTCTAAAATCTTGCAGATACTAGATAGTGGGGCTTAAAATTCTGACACGATGTAAAGGGTGTCATTTAGAGTGTGGTGCAAGTGAAAAAATGCCTGTTTTCCACTGGTGGAATGAACCCTATTGAATGTTTGCATTACACTGGCTTTACACCGGTTTTCCGCTGGCAGAAAGCTGATGGAACAAACACTGGTCCTCATTGCAACGCACTAGACCTAGAAGATATTCCACCAGCTTTCCGCTGGCAGATAACCGGTGTAATAGAAACTTTAAGTAGGGTTCTTTCCGCAGAAAACCGTACGATTTTCCCTTCCGCCACACGCTAAATGAGGCTAAAAGTGTACAGTGCATGTATCCACAAGTACAAATTGCTTACTTAGAGTGGGTTTAAGTTTAACAACACCTTGATGCTGTAATTAAATAACTAATTGTTTGATCAGATCTGCAATATTTGCTGCACAATAGATTGGGTCACACATTTTCAAAAACCTCTTTTAGTTAAGCTTTGTTGCCTCACACAATAAGGCTTAATTTCAAAATGATGCCCTAGCATCAAATGTTATTATAAAGAATAATGCTTGCTTGAGACTTCTTATCCCACTAGATTGTAATGCAGCCAGTAGGTGTTTCTCCATAAACATCTATATCAGTGGTCTTCAAACTGTAGGGCCCGATCCCCTAGGGGTCCCAAAGGATGTCAAGGGGGTGCATGGCTTATGAGAAATTAAGTGTAGTGACTGCTTTTTAATTAAAATATAAGCAATAATGGCATCTGGGGAACCCAGAATCAATATTTTTACAGAGGGGAGAGGGGAAGGGCCAACATAATGAAAGTTTGGATCCCAATACTCTTAGTTCGGATACCAATACTCTATACAAAAGGGCAAAAGAAAAGTAATTGGATTGCAGAGTCTGTTGCACCCATTCCATGAAAACAAAGTTTACATAAACCATGGGGGTAGTATTTTCTTGCCTCAGTGGCCATAGACCAAAGCTCATTTTTGTTCAACTTTGCTGGACCCCGTCATTTCAAATGCAAATAGGATTTAAGTAGGGTATTGGGTGTAATTATCCTTTAAGCAAAACTTTGACAGCTCTTTAGGATTTCAGTCAGGCGACACGCACATCGTGGTATCGCCCTAGTATGTAGCGCCTAACTAA
Organism: Ambystoma mexicanum; assembly: GCF_040938575.1. Taxonomy (NCBI): domain Eukaryota; kingdom Metazoa; phylum Chordata; class Amphibia; order Caudata; family Ambystomatidae; genus Ambystoma; species Ambystoma mexicanum. The sequence continues at coordinate 1,040,808,154 of NC_090922.1, read as the reverse complement.
GGTACTTGTCTCCTTATTTATGTGGATTCAATTTTGGGATGATACACCACTCATATCACATCCCTTTTTAAAATACCCCGGGTCACGATGTACCATGAACCAGGCTGGTTGGTCAAATGCAATATTTATTTATTTATGTAAAATTCAAAAGAAATCACACACTTTTTAATATGGGGCAGCAATCACCAATGGGGTTATAGTAACAAATGAGGATGTGAGCAATGCACTGGGTTTGAATTTTTAGTGAGGCATATACACAGCACAACAGAATAGAAGCACTTTTCATTTAGGACAGATAGCACCCACGTTACAATTTCCTGCTGCAAAGTTCCCTCAACCCACAAATAATTAATTCTGAATGGATAGAAGGAAGCAGCAGGTGATCAGGAATAAGAAGCTGAATCAGAATTAAAATCCGACCTTCCCTCCCCAAATAAGAGCGAAAAACGGATTTGAAACCCTTGAAATGTTACAAAGGACACTCGGAAATAGATGAACAAAGTAATGAATGTGTGCAAAAACCTTGAAACAAATACAGTTCTTCACTAAAGCAACGATCTAAAGGTACGAACAATCACAAGCAATGGATTAGCAAGAACATACAGTTTGAAAAATGGATGGAAAGTTTAAAATAGTTTCCAATTAAAATGACACATTGGAAACTTTGCAAATATTTCCGTTTTCCATGTAAATTTACTAAAACAGTTTCTTTGAAAAACGGGGGAAATATTGTACATCGGAATGTGTTGGGGTGTAGCAATAGATCACTGGTGAAAGTAAGTATCTAGCTGGTCATTTGAATGAGTTATGCAAGATCTAAGAAGGTGAACTTTGAGTAAATGAAGGCGCGAAAAAGGAATGAAAATCAGTTGGGACAAGAATAGTTTTACTATACACTGAAGTATTCGGGCTAGGCCACCAAAGATGGACATAGTAAGCTCCAGGGTTGATTTGCGAGTTCAACCCTTTCACCCCAGCACCCCCCCCGGCGGAACCAGTCCGATCACTTGAAATAGGATTAATACTTTAGGATTAACAAGTCAAAATTACAAATGAGATGGCGCTAGCACTGGCGCTAGCACTGGAAAGCACTGGTTGCAAGAATGATTCTGGCAGTTTTACACGTTATCAGGATAAGGATACAGTGACTTAGAGAGTGGGATGAGGACAAAGACAAGATAGACTATGGGTTTAGGTGGGGTGGCAATTGATACTCACAGTCCACTTTTTCGCTTTTGGATTTTGGACAGTCAGCGGTTCTGGTCACTACACAGCAAGGTCGCCTAGCAAACAGCTGGCCAGTTCGGGTTACCGGGTAGCACTTCTGGACTGGCAATTCTGGTCACTGGATACCATAGGTCATCAGGGTAGCAGGATGGCAGCAGCATGCAGTGAGAGGCAGCAAGCCAGGCTGGATCAGGATGCAAAAGGTACCACAGTTTTCCCCTTGTTAATGGTAAATTTATTTTTTTTTTTTTATATTATAGGCCTTGCTGGGAATGGGATCAGCACTGCTTGGGTTTTGCAGTGGGCCCTGGAGTTGGATCAACAATGCTTGGCCTTGTAGTTGTAGTCTGGATCTACAAGATGACGGGTACAGGAACGGAACGCAGGAAATCAGCAAGAGTGTGAGTCTGGAGTCCTGTCAGGGACCCTTTATATAGAACATAGTGACATCATTGACTATATTGCTGGGCCGGCTAAGCTAAACACGCCTTTAAACAACTGGATTGGGCAATCAATGTTGGTTACCTCCCCTGGGTTGTACCCAGTTTATGAGGTTGTATTTTATGATGGAAAAAAGACTTCCCACAGATCTTTTTGCCAAAAATCTGTCATATCAGTATTTACACTTTTGTACAATGGTGGCACCTTAATAAATTGCATAATCAGGTCACATATTTTATATAAAGGACAGGAGGGGCGTGGCTGGAGCTCATGGAGTGAGGCTGCACTGGGGATGAGCTCCCGTCCTGATCCTTGTTACGATCCTTACTTCGACGACTATTGCAACTTTAACAGCAAAAAATACCACTGCTGAGCAGAGCAAGCGTTTCTACCACCCTCGAGCGAAGTTCCGACGCAATTTGGAGCCTGCATTAACCCAAACGAATGCTATAAAAGAGCTCTTGAGGGGCGAAGAAAATGGCGGCCTGAGAAGAGGCACAGGGAGCAATGGGGAAGGAGCCCGCACTGAGCCCTTGGCGTATCTAGGCGGCTGCGTGTGACCGAGCCGGCCTTCCTTCATCAACGGTAACTGGAGCACCAGAATCCAGACACAAACAAACTCTGGCGGTGGCAGGCCAGCGGAGGATACCAGGGTCGACCACCAGTGTGACTTCGGCGGATCTGCAGTGGGGGACCTTGCCAAAGGCTGCTTAGTCACGGCCGGCCATACCCGCAGAAGCGGAACGTGACGAGGGCAGCAGGGGCAATGAACGCCTGGCATTGGGACCGGAGTGAGGAGCAGCGCAGACAAGCCGGGCTGCTCGGAAACACCCTCCAGCAGCACCAGGAAAGACAAAGGAGTTCAGCAGAGACCTGGACGCCCGGACCCGACGGAACCACACAGCGTGTTGAGCAGGAGGCCCAGAACACAGAGCTCCCCAGGCAAGGTAAGCACGGCTGCCCCCACTCGTGAGGCAAGCGCGACAAACTGGAACTGAAACAACGCTGAAACCGAACCACTCTGCTGCCTTCAAGCCTTACATGAGAAGGCATACACACACGGCAGCCGCTTCCCCCGCAGGGCAGGAGCGGAGAACTGAAACGGAGTGGAGGGCCTGGGCCCTCTGAGACGGATCTGCCACAGATACCCACAGAGCCAGTTAAAACAGGAGGCACCGGGCGTGCCGGGGTTACCAAGCCGCCACGTTGCCGAGATCAGCCCGAGGGGGACAAGAGCAGCACAGGCAAGAGGCACGCTGAGGGCGCAGAGGCGGGGCGGTGAAGGGAGTCCGGTGCCGGGAGTCAGAGGAAGTATGCCGAATTGCCAACCGACTGCACAGCGGCCTTGACATCTCTCCCTGTGCCATCTAACAGCACACCCACAATTTGGACCCAGAGGATGACCCAGGGATTGACCAGCTTAACCGGTAACGAGGAACGGTGCTTCAAATAATCACACCCACATGCGACTTACGGCATGCTAGCCAAGATAGAAAGAGGCTGACTGGCTGCGACGAGATGTCCCAATCCAGGAGAAAAAACAGGGACAAGGCCACAATCATGGACTCATTTAACGCAGCCACACTCAAACGGCAACCGAAATGCGATGCATTGCAACTAGCCGAACCAGATAAAGAGGCTGAGACTAAAGACAATCAAGTGCTGGAAGCAATTGCTGCTCTGAGAACTTTTATTGACACCAAAATAGGTGAAGTTAAGTCAGACATGCAACTGATGAGACAAGACATTTGCAACCTTACAGAGAGAGTTACAACTACCGAGAAGGACCTGAAGGTGACAAGAAAGAAGGAATGTGGCACTGGAGGACAGGGCTGAGGATGCTGAAGGCCGCGCTTGGCGCAACAACGTGTGCTTGCTGGGGATCCCGGAAGGGATGGAGGGCCTGAACCCTACTGAGTTAGTTGAAAGTCTGATCCTACAGGAAGTAGGGGCAAAAAGCTCTCACAAGGATTGGTGGTTCAGAGAGTCCACAGGTCCCTGCAAAAAAAACGCTGCCTGGATCCTACCTCTGCCCTATAAAAGCATAAAATTCTCAACTTCCGAGACAGAGAAACCATCCTGAGATTTTCAAGAGAAGGTGGGGAGATCCCCCGCGACAACTCCAACATAACCATATACCCGGATTATACACCAGTAGTCCAACGAGTGAGGAACTCCTTCGTTCCAATTAAGGCACGACTCAGACAACTACAGCTAAAATACATGCTGCTATACCCGTCCAGACTTAAGGTGATATACAAAGGGAGACCGGTCTTCCTTGAGACACCAGCAGCGGCTAGGATGTGGATGGAACACAACAATCTAGACCAAGGGGAAGATCGAGACACCCGAGCTGGGCAGGCTAGGAACGGAAGAATGGAGGAGAAGGGAACCTAATAACTGCACGACGAGAAACCACAATATGGCAAGCGCAATATCTATCACTTCAAGCCAAACTGATTTGTGACACTCAAGACGGAACGAGGACCCGGACGCTTCACCGGAGAACGACCCACCCCAAGAACGTTTAGGAGACGGCACGTTGCTGACACCAAACAGACTCGCACACGATGACCCAGGTGGGCCACGGCGGTGTGAGGGCGCTCGAGTGCTGCATCTGGAGTGTAGCTGGTGAGCGCAGTTATTTGTTTTTTAATAAGTACCATGGGTACACTGCACACATTCGGTGCAGTCTGTTAAGTTCTTTTTGTTCGTTATGTTATTCTATGGTCTTCAAGAGAAGCTTGACAGGGGACAACGCCCGGGGTAATGCCGCACCCAATGAGATGTGGGGTGAAGGGAATGGAAGGGAGCTGGAAATGAGAAATAAGGCAAGCAGCGGGGGATGGGGGACGCATGATAATGGTGGGTGACATAAAAATGATGACGTGGAACGTCAGGGGAATTGTTACGCTCACCTGGTCCACAGGGGCGTCGATCGGACCCAGACAGCTGCGGTCTCCACCAACGTGATGCATAGTGAAGATGCATAGTGAAGAGATGGCAGTCTGGACTGGCCCGCCTAATCTTGTCTGCTGGACCCGTAGAAGTATTCTCCTTATGTTTTTAAATGATGAGCTCTCCATCCTGCATAGCATGCAGGGGCGTGTAGATACCAGTTACTTCACTGGTTTGAAGGTACTGGAGGAGTTCTGGAGGAATATTGACTCCAGTGTCTATAAAGTTCAAAGAGTTCAATATGTCTGATGTTCACTCTTGTTCCATTCCCTCGTTAGGTTGCAGCGGGGTCCAAAAGAATATTGCCTGGAGGCAGCTGATGGCGTTCAGGTAAGAGTCTGTATTACCAAACACTGTCCAGTAAAAGTTGCATGAGTTTAACTTGCTGTTTTCTCTCCCTGTATAGGTGCGGCATAGAAAGATGCGACGAATTAAAGGATAATACCTCAGGTGGTAAAGCAGGTAAGCCTATGGGGGCAAAGAGATTGTCTTTGCCGGTTTTCTCGGCTCACCATGTTATTCCTTTTGTTTTCCCCCCAGGTGCTGGGTTTCGACGAAGAAAATGATGGAGGCAGTGCCGAGTTGAAAGATGCGGTAGACTTGTGAGTATAACGCGGCGCTGCTGGCGAAGTGACGCGTGCTGAAATAATGTCCTTTCCAGGCTCGGAGCTGTGCTGGGTCCGTGATCAGGTAAGGAATCAAATAATGTCCGTGATCTAACCTCTTCTCCTTTCTTTTCCTTTTGTCTAGGAGCTCCGGATTCGAGGCAGGCGTGGCAGAAGACTGGATGCTAACTTGCAGACACGGTGAGCGTTACGCTGCTGGATGCAGAATAACACGAAGCATGAGCTGCTGTTCGGGTGTGGTTTAAATAGCCTGCAAAGTAGTCCCAGGTAAGAAGTTCCCCAGAACCACACCCGAGTAAAAAATAGTCCCTGTAATAAAATAGTCCCATCCAGGCCTCACGTTGGCTTGGACTCATTTGCAGCATAGTCTGCATAAGGTAAGTAAAGTCTATGAGCCTGGCACCTATGGCGCCAGGACTGATTTCTATGATGAGCCTGGGGCCTAAGGCGCCAGGACTGAATCCAAACATCCCCCAACCGGCGCTGTTGGGGTTTTAATGAGTATCTGGATGCTTGCTCCTGGGGCTGATGGACTCGATCCGGATGCCTGGGGGTAGGCATCATGACAGGAATGGGCACCTACATGCAGAGAAACAGGATTAAATCCTACCTGGGCAGAAAAAGAATTTCCATTGCCATGTTACAAGAGACCCACCTTTCCGCTGAGGGAAACGATAAAGTGACGAACCGTTGGGAGGCAGGGTTTCGGGGCTCCCTACTCTAAATATGCCCCGGGGGTATATACCTGGATACACGGCACAGTGCCCTTTAGGCTCCTATCCAAAGAGGCAGACCCAGAGGGGAGGTACCTAATATTGAGGGGGAGCATTGAACAGTTAGACGGATGCATAGTAAACTCTTACCTCCCCAACCACGGAAAGTTGGCGGCCTATCGGGGGAGCTTTTTCATTTGTGGTGGGGACTTTAACTGTGTTCGGGACCCCACACTAGACAGGTGCAAACACCCACCGCAAAGGCTGCACCGGTCCTCATCCCCATTGGACGAGGTAATGAGGAACCTAGATCGGGCAGAAGTATGGAGGGAAATGCACCCAACAGATGAAGAGTACTCCTTTTATTCCTCACCCCACAACCTATACACTAGGATAGACTATTTGCTGATGGATAAAATACACCTCCCCCAGATCTAATGGGGATCCTATCTTGGCAGATCGATCTCAGACCACTCACCATTGGTAATGGAATGGAGAATGAAGGGACCCAGAACGCCCATACCACTGTGGCGCATGCCGACAGATGCCCTCACAGATGTTGCTTTCACAGAGGACCTCAGGCGCAAAATAGAGTACGTAGAAATTAATGTGGGGAGTGTTAAAGGATGGGACTTGATATGGGAGGCTATGAAGGTCGTAGTTAGGGGAGAAGCTGTTGCTAGCGCAGGGGGAATTAGGAGATTGCTCAGGGGTGAACTAGAAACAGGAGAAAAAAAAGATCCAGTAGCTGGAAGCCTTGGGCCAGAAGACTAAGGAGGCAGAGCAGGAACTGACGGGTGTTAGAGAAGAGTGCCGAAATGCCACGGACAGATTATTAAAATGTGACTATATAGCTAAAATTACTAGAGCTCATGCAGAAGGAGACAAAGAAGGCAGACTGCTATCATGGCTATGCAAGATGGAAAACCCGAGGCATCTGACAACACAACAGTCATCAAAGATGACACGGGAGCTATGCACACCACACAGTTGGCGATAAATGATGCGTTCAGGGATTTTTACTCCCAGCTGTACAGCCACGAGGAGCAGGGCTCGCAAGAAACCATAAGGGAAACGCTGGAGGAGATGGGGTTGCCTTCACTAGACGCAACCCAGAGGGAAATGCTGGGCGTGGAACTAACAGTTGAAGACGTGAACGAGGTGATACAATCGCTGGCCACCTGCAAAACCCCGGGGAGCGATGGGCTACCCTCAGAATTTTATAATACTGGGATACTACCGAAGAGCATGAGGGAAACATTGGTTGTCCCGATCCCAAAACCAGGGAAGCCCACGGAAGAGTGTAGCTCATACAGACCGATAGCCATGTTGAACTTCGACATTAAGATCCTCACGACCATACTGGCTAAACGGCTCTCGAAGGTAATAGGGTCCATAGTGCATGACGATCAGAATGGGTTCGTGCCACACACATTATTGCACAGACGACAGGGGAACAGGGAAACTACGCCGTGATCTCGCTAGACACCATAAAAACGTTTGATTCCATATATTGGGAGTGGCTGATGTAAGTGATTTCAATGTGGCACTCCAACCAAGTCAACGCCTAGTATGGGATGCCCAATGGAAACCCTTATTTATATATTTTTATGTCAAAGTTTGTTTAATTCTGGATGATGTACCCTTATATAACTCCCCTCTTTTTGAATCCCCCCGGTCTCACTGAACCAAGAAATAGGTTTGTTTTGCAAATTAAAAGATTTATTTGAAGAATTGAATAATATATAGATTACACTTTTATGAATATGAATAATATCTGAATATCAAACTTATGAATATGAACAATGATCAGCAATGGGTAATATTACAATATCAACAATCTCTTTAATCAATTAGGAGTAGAAATAGGAAGATAATATATCAGAGAATACTTTGTATGGTTCAAGGAAATGCAATGATAGGAAAGAATGCAACCCAGAAATAAAACTTGATATGAATTCAATCAAAAACAATGTAATCACTCTTTCCCCTGTTGTTACTCACTCCCCCAGTATGCAATATGAAGAGATGGAATGAGGGCACACGGGTATCAGGAAGAACAATCAACAATTGCAGTTTCAATCCCGATTCCCCCAGCAAGCTTAGAGAGAACAGGAATGATTTTAAAACAGGTCAATTGCTTTTAAATGTAATATGAATTGGATGGGAAAATGCTAAAGGGACTTTAATTTGCTAAAGAAGATTCAGAATTAGTGAAAGTTACTTTGGATTGGTTCAGGTCAACACTAGCAATTATTTATGAATGATTATCAGATGGAAAACGAAATTCAGAAGTTGAAAGCAAGAAATAGCTGTTTTTCTATGGAATGAAATGTAACCAAAATTGCGAAATCGCAGCAATTTTTCCGCATGGGGGGAAATGCGATTACAGCAAAACTATAAGGAATTGGAATGTCGTTTTGGGTTCGTTTGAAAGCTGAGGATGTTAGGTTCAAAATTTCTAGTTTCTAGGACCTGCGGTTCAAAAGTTACAGAGGTTTTTGTGAAGGTAGATTTTTCAGAAACAGAGTCAAGATTTCAAAAATGAAAGATTGCGCTTTAAAGATTAGGAACCAAGATGGACTTATACTAAGGAGCTATGAAAGTACAAGATACCCAACGGGACAACCACCAGACCAGGGCGCCTTCCGCTCTGATTGCTGTGCGCCAGGACACTTGACTTTCTTCAGAAAATATCAGCGCACAGATGATTATCGCTACAATTATCACAGACTATATAATGATAAGAATTCAGGATGGACACTAGATTCTATAATACAGTTCTGGATAGGTTAAATGGATTGAATAGGATTACTTTAAATTAAGAGATGACTATAGACAGTTCTATGCTAAATACTCACTCCTATGGCTTTGGAATGGAATGGGCCCGTCAAAGATCTGGTCAAGGGTTTGACTGGGATTCTCTCGCCACCGGACAGGATTCAGGGCACCTGGACTCTGCTCTCAGCAAGGCACTCTGGTCGGCGCAGCCTCTTGGACTGGATCTGACGGGTTCTGGGTTACAGCTCTGCTCTTGCAGATCTGGATCTTGGTTCTAGCACAGGGTCCTTGGCCAGAAGCAAAACAGCTCAGCCAGGCTGTTAAATGGTTTAGTTAGGCCCCGTGGAAGTTTAGGGGTTAGAATCAGGTTGCAAAATATTCTGAGGTCTGCTGAAAAAGGGTTCAGCTTCTTGGGTTAGGCCTCTCTGCTTCAACGTTCCAGAGTTTGGTTCAGAGTCTGGTCTCTGGATCTATGTCTGGAGCCTGGATCTTCCTGCAGGGTGCTTTGCCAAGAAATCAGTTGAGGAGTGGAAAGTGTGTGTCTTGTCTGTCCTCAGCAGTGCCTATTTATGTATTTCCAAAGTGGGTGGGGAGGTTGATTCTACTATGCCCAACCCTCTAAGGATCTGCTAGGTCAGAGAATTTCCCCTCTCCTGATTTGGGACAGGAGCAGTGTGTCATCAGGCGTCAGAGTGATGCTGTGTTTATGGCCCAAAGGAAATCCCTCCCCTTTGCTTTTTCTTAGGAAATCTATTTTCCCCAAAAAACATTTTTCCAAGATACACAAGTTGTTCATAATACATAGTTACATGACAGATTGCCTGAGGTGAATTTCTGTTCAACTCCCATCTTCCTGCGAGCTATGGTTCAATTTAGAACACCCAACAAGGAGGTTGGATCTTTTAGGTGGTTTGTGAGCCATGATTTTTGCACATTTTTGACAATCAAGAAAACTGATTTCCAAACAGCTCTGTGTTTCTTTTTGGCAATCAGCATTGCTTTTTCAAGCGCTCTCAGGCTACTTTGTCGGTAGCCCAATGGTGGGTTTTGGCATCGGTCTCCTGTGTTACCACTGACATAGGCAAAAGTGGATGGCGGCCTATTTTTCAGATTTTTACTGCGCACTTTCTGGTGATTGTTAGCGAGCAGCATGCTTTCCGGCGGCCATTTCTGATGCTTCTGCTGCCAGCAATGCACAGTAATGTTGCAGGGCCTGGACCAGTGGGTTGACACATCCCACACTGATCGCTACTCTAAGTTAATTTGGGCTGGGAGATCAATTCATAAGATGGATCAAGCTGCTCTACAACACACCGGAAGCAAGGGTAGAAACGGGGAAGGTGGTGTCCGCACTGTGGGATATCCAAAGAGGCACTAGGCAAGGCTGCCCGCTATCACCTATGCTTTACATTCTGGGCTTTGAACCTGCCACTATATATATTAGGAAACAATTTTTTGATGCAGGCGTATGAGTGGCGGGCAAGATCATGTTATATCACTGTATGCAGACGATGTACTGCTATACATAAGAGACCCACACCTTAACATACCTGTGATCCTAGATGTTCTACAGAATTTTGCGCGGATAACTGGGATCAGCTTTAGCGCAGAAAAATCTTGCACATTCCCGCCAGCTGGGCTGACTAATAAGACCGAAGGGGACCTCCCAGAGGTCGGGATCAAGTGGCAAAAGACATATGTTTAGATACCTGGGGGTGAATATCTGGCATGCACCTGAACAAATGCATGGGGGTAACACGATGTTAGCGATACAAGGGCTACGCAACTCCATGAAATTCTTGGCCAAACTCCCGTTGTCATTAATGGGGAGGGTGGCCGTGGTTAAAATGATTGTCCTCCCAAGGTTCCTATACCTCTTCCATAACATTCACTATGTTATACCTGCTTCCTTCTTTAAATTACTGGAGAGGCTGCTGAGGGAATTGCTATGGGACCAACTGTCCTCAGAGATACTTATGCTGCCATGCAAAACAGTGGTGTCCAATTACCTGATCTTGAGAGATATTTTCTAGCAGCACAACTCAGTTACATGGCCAAATGGTTGGCCGACGATACAACCTCAGAAACGAGGTTGTTCAAACATCTAATTACACCAGTGCGCCTGAAGGAGGTGCTGTGGGTTTCAGTGAAGTGCCTCGGCACCGACCCAATGATTGATCAGCTAGGCAAGAAGGTCTGGAAGAGAGCCCTGAAACTGATGAGGCTAGATTATCCCTACTCGCCTGACACCCGATGGTGGCTGACATATTCACAACCAAAGCAGATCTGCAAAGGTGCAGACAGAGGGAGGGTTATAGCATTTATAAGTGGGGGGATATGTATGAGGAGGGGGCCTTTAGAGAATTTGACTCCCTTGTGACTAAAGAAGGACTGCCCAACGGCCAGGTTCTTTGGTACCAGAAAATTAGGAAGATAGCGACGACAGTCAGGACATACTGGCCGGAAGAGCCAACACCTACACTGATACTAACATTGTTGCATAGCTTGGGAGATGGATGGAGGCATATCTAGGATATATGAACAGTTTGCAGACAGACCGAATCCTAAAAGCAGTGGGATGAAACAGGGGTGGGAGAGGGACCTGGGCGTTGACATATCTGAAAAAGAATGGGAAAGGATACTGGAATACCCCCGGAAAGTGTCAAGGAATGCCAGGTTCCGACTGATCCAGCTGAACACAAAACATACATGACCCCCAGTAGAATTGCTTAATTTCACGGTGCCACTGATCCACTGTGCCCATGGTGTGGGTCAGAGGGAGCGGGCATAACACACATGTCTGGGGGTGCCCCAAGGTATGACTTTTCTGGCATAAAATAGAACAAACATGCAGAAGGGCAGGGTTATCAAGATATGAATGGACACCAAAGAAATGTCTATTAGGCGCCTACCTGAGAATAAGCAATATCCGACATTTAATAAAATTCATGGATATGGCATGCATATTAGCGTATTAGCGAAGAGGGCCAATGCAATAGCAAAGAAGAGACCTGGAGGCCCGCAATACACTAGATGGTATAGAGACCAGGAGCGCTGGGCAGAAGCGGAGATGAAAGTGTGGGGCGAGGGGATTGCAAGGGCAGGGGGGAAGCGGGCCCAGCATATGAGGCCTGGAAGACACTGATATGGGACAAGGTCCATCCGTCCGACAACAGACCCCCATGAAACAGACAACTCGCAGTGAAGAAGCTGTGTACACACAAATTTGCCTCCTCATGGGTGGAATGCGGCTAAATATGCAGACCCCGGTGGCACCGACCAGACCAAGGGCCGAGGCCCCAGGGGCCCAGGTGCTACCCCCTGGAGGCGTATCATGCACAAAAGACTTCCCACTGTAATAGCCTAAACTAGTATGGTGCCGAAGGAAAAGCGACGGAGCATCCTACATGAAACAAACCTCCCTCACGAAAGTACACCAATTACCCCTAAACAAAAATTAAAGATGAAGACTGTTTGTTGTTGTTGTAAAGTTGTTTATTGTTATTGACTTACCCTTACAAATGCACATGGCAATGAAAATAAATTGTGATTCAATCTGCCCTATATATCAGAAATGCCAATAAAAACATTTAAAAATAAATAAATGTATGTAAAGGACAGCCGTCCAATCCTGCAATCTGTGAGACATTATTTTGGACAGTTACTACTTTTTGATCATTTTAAGCATGAAAAGTTCGGCCTAAAATTCCATAACTTTTTACATATGTGGGGTTGATCATAAGGTATGTAAGTATAAAAATTAACATTTGGGACATGTATACTTTTCTGGTTATCTGCAATATTTTGTTACTTCTGTTCCCTATGCAGCAATGAAACCTACGACGTCTTAAAAGAAAGGCCATAAAATTACTTCTAAACAGTGAAATATTGACATTTTTCCAAAGTCCTGCTGCAGAGATAAACGTCTTTACATTTTATTCATGAAATAGTCTTCAGAAGCAAATGGCAGTCCTTTGTCTTGGCCTGGACCATTTCAGCTGGCACCAACTCTCATTTCCTTCAAAGCAAGGTGGGGGTTTCTCCCTTGATAGAAGTTTTTATTGCCCCTTCACACTTCAGGCTTCCTTCCCTGGGAGCTTCATTGTCCGGGTCCCAGCAGAGACGAAAGTCTGTTCAACCCCGTAATTATCAGGGGGCTGTCAGTATCTGCTGAGAGAGAGCCCTCCTTTTGGTGCCACCCCTCCAAGCAGAACCTGTTTTACAACTTGTTTTATGCTTTTAACAGTGCCCTTTGCGATAACACGTGTTTCGGCGATCTCATTGTCTTTTTTAAATCAGGGCTTATCGTATCACATTTGCAAATTATTTCACTTTGAAGGTAAGCGTGCAAGAGGGGCTCCCTAGGGGGGGTTTATCTGCGTTTCTAGCTACACGTGGGTCCTCGAGAAGACCTGTTGAGTTAACATTATCCATCTGCAATAGCTAATTAATGACAAACGCCAGTCTGTTATATTTGGTACAGTTAAAAGCGTACCCGTAATTATAAATGGACTCACATGAGATAATCGAGCATGACTGTTAATTAATATGCATATTGTTTAAAAATTATACATCCTAGCAAGCTCTACACATTAATGGAACGGTCCACACACAATATCAAGTTTAAGAAAAACAAGCACCCTGCACTTTGATTCATTTTGCATGTCACTAAACTGCAGATGGACGACAAGTGAAACATTAAGCTGTAGAATAAAAGCGGTTCTCATCGTTTTTCGCTTTCATTCCAGGGATTTAACCCGTGACTTGAAAGCAAAGAATTTAAGTGTACATGTTCAGACTCACACCATTGGGGCTGAGACTTAACCCGTGAGTTTGAGAAAAGACCTAAAGAGCACAAGTTCAAACTAGCACCATTGGGTAAGCAGGATCAGAATGAACCAAATACAATACACACCAAGTCTATTAGGAATAGTTGTGCAAATTTGTTTTTATTATTACAAACGATCTAATTGTCTGTTATTATTACTTATTGTATTTTCATTTTTCTTTTTCTTTTTTTCATGTTTTCTTTATCATCCCTAACACTCCTACCCATTACCCCTCCCTCAATGGCCAACCAAATGAATAATACTATTGAATGAATGTGTGGATTTCATGTGATGGTTAATGTGATCAAAATTGTATTTGCGCTTTTTTGAAATTATAATTTGCAAATGTGATACGATAAGCCCTGATTTGAAAAAGACGATGAGATCGTCGAAACACCTGTTATCGCAAAGGGCACTGTTAAAATCATAAAAATATGTGCAATTAAAACTAAAATTCTCACAGGAACACTGAGAAAAAGGGTCATTTGTCTTCTTTTTCTCTGGAAAATGTGGGTGCATGAAAATATTTCAATGTAACTGCAAGAATTGTTTTTGAAGTTAACGGAGTAGAGGAGCCAGATAATCAGTTGTTACAATCCCATGCAACCCTGAAAAGACAATCATCTAATACATACTAGGGCGCAGAGGTCCGACTACAGGGAAACCCATCTAAATAGGTTCCTCAGAAAATTATACTGTTTTACAACTTGCAACTCCAGCCACCATTGTTTTACCCTTTCATTTCTGATCTTAGATCCAGAATTAAAGCAAGCCTTTTGCATAAAATAACCCATGTTATATAATCTCACCAGCAACAAACCCCTTCATATTGCCAAAAACTGGCAGGCTTTCATTCACGAGTGTACTGTTCCAACACACAGGCATTTGTTTTTCTTTAGTTTGCAAAAACCCTTTTTTTTACACGTGGTGCAGATGGACTTCCTTTTCAAACTAAACTTTTCATCTAAAGCAGATTCACACACTGTCTGCAGCTATAGGTATTCTCTTGAAGTGCTGGAGTTGGTCTGAAGCATGGATACACTGAAGCAGGCATGGCTCAACTAGTTAGAGTCTCTCTCTGAACAGCTGAGTTTTGGATACTTTTGCAAAGAAAATTACTGCGTTTCCTGTTTGAGTAAATGTAAGGTACCTGGTTGATTTTTTTAAAGTTGGTTTTCCCGGTGCTTGTCAAATCAGAATCATGCCTGGTATTGCTGAGGTACAGTGAAACACACAGGGCTTGGTAGGTCTTATTAAGCACAGTGGCTTTAATGAACAAGGGGAAAAAGCGCCAAGAAAAGGGATTCTTGTTCAATTGATATTTTGGCTTTTGCAGCAAAGCAACACTGCTTTTTCCACTTTCTTCCTTTTCTTTATGTGGGAACCCACTGGCAATCTACTTTAATGTGCCCCCGGTTCCATCCTGCCCGATGTGTGCTTGGCAGGACGGTGCATCCATTTTTGTTGTTGTTGCAAAATGCAGTTTTGAGCCATGGCGCTCACAGGAGCCAGCGCAACCCTTTTGTGGTTGTTTCTGTGCAAATGCAGCTTAGTGGTGTGGGGCAATGCCATTGAGTGGGTCACTATATCCCACACTTCTTCCAACTTACGCTACACTAAGACAAAGCTTGTGATATGAGTCAAGACACATGGTTTTAGCATTCTGATAGATGTCATCAAGTTTGATACAACATGCTTTATTCCGGAAATAATTTCACTACGCTGATTTCCATATTTTCATAAAATCAATGTTGAGAGCAACTCTGAAGGATCCTTTAGCCACATTATAAACCACCATTTAATGGAGTATACTACCATTTAATGTAGGATACTGCTATTTCATTAAATTGGACCAATCGCGTGTATTACTTATTTGGCATAGTTACTACCATAAGGAACTGTCTAACATAGGTTCAAAGGCCACATTTAGCAGGATCATGGGCCTCATTATAGGTTTGCCGGTCCGGGAACTACGGTACTGGTAAGCATGCCAGTTCCAAGAGTTCTGCTTGCGAATGCCATTGCGGCCACCATGTCTGACCTGGCGGCTGTACCGGCACCCGCGAGCAGAGCATGTTGGATGCACCAGCACCGTTGATAACGGTGCGGTGCATCCGGCTTCCCCATTCCCATTGAGCACTATGGGGCTCAAATGTGAATGGGGAAGAATTTTTTCGGGCACACAGGAATCGGCAAATACCGGGTCCGGCAAGGCCGTAATGACCCGGTAATTGCCCATTTCTGGGCGCCGGAAAAAATAAAATACCGGCGGCTTCCGTGCCTGTATTACAGGCACGGCTACCGCCAGCCTCGTAATTAGACCCCATGAATAATTTTTGTTTATAGAAAGATTGAGGGCAAAGAGCATCAGGATAAAGAGTTGGTGCACATTTCTCCCCACAGTTATAGGGCCTGTGGATTCCCCGTTAGTCCCATATCCCACTTTTTCTTTGCTCCCTGTGAACAAATGTATTAACTTCATTCAATATACCTTGCTTTACAAAAGCCTTGTAAAGGTCCCTATCAAAGTCAGTTTTTAAGTCTCTATATGGCGCACAGTGTGACTGTTTATTATTATTACCATTGTTGTAATTGTTATTATACATATGATCTATGCCCTGGAGTGTTCGTACTCAGAATTTGAAAAATTGGCATCTGTATTGGAAGGACATATTTGGCGCTGTATATTAGGTCTTTCAAAAGCGACTCCAATCCAGGCCATAGGAAATGAGCTTGGTCTAACCTCATTGTTCACTGTCATAAGCATAGAGGTAACGTGTACATTAAAACTATGTGTGCAGAAAATCAATCAATCCTTCAGTTGATTAAGGAATAGTTATTAAGGGATAACTGTAGAACTCTGGAGGACTTTAAAAACAAAAATAAAAGATTTGTTGAGTATCTTTCATGGCCCCCTGGTTGGTCTGATGGTCTGGGTGCCCCATTGAGCTCATTCAAAAAGTAGGCCTTGGACTGGGACTGGTTAGTAAATCATAACCACATTAGAAGACTGTCGTCATTGTGTACATTTTCCAAGTTGAATTTCCCCTAAAGGAGACCGCAAACATATTTAGTTTCCCTGTCCTACATTTAGACGCTTATTCAACGCTGATGCAGTTGAATAAATTACCAGTCAAGAAAGTAAAGGGTTCATGGTCACAATTACCTATAGAGGAACATAGGTGTCATCTATGTAATGACCTGGAAACAACTGAATTAACTAGACATGTGTTGACTTTGTGTAAATCCATGTTAAAGTATTGTATAAGGTTTTACAAACATCTCACAGATAAAAGGGATAATATATTTGGTGAGATGTTTTGGCTGAATTGCCTTTCAGGCTGTAACCTTTCGAGAGCTATTGCCTTTGTAAAGGTCTGGCAAGCTGTCACTCACAAACTTAAAACAAGGAATGACTCTGCTTTATGTTTGTCAACAAGCAACCTCAAATAGTCTATTCAAATGGTATTTTGTATTGCCTAAATCTTAGGCTTTCGAGAACATTGATTATAATTGTAATGTATGATTATGTAGAAATAATTTAGTTTTTTATGTCTGTTTTGTTTATTTTACATTATTTTTGAGTGTGAAAAGTTAATGTCGAACTGACACAATAAAAAAAACAATGAAAAAATATTATCATTATTAGAGTATCTATTGAGTGCAGACCTTGTTTCAGGAAGCAATAGAGCACTTTACAAATCATAGTGGGACATACACGATGAGGGACGCAGGTTGGAAGGGATGCAGAAAAGGGGAGCTAACAAGGGGGAGTATGAGGAGCAGAAAACACTGCCTCGGATTAGCTGGGGAGTGGGGTGGATGTGGACATAGGTGTTAATGAGATTTTTGAATTAGCATAATTGTTGTAGATATTTAGAATTAGCCTACAAATAAAGCATTATTCTGTTGTCCCAAACTTTTAGCTAATGCCTACCAGAACCTGATATAAAATCTTATTTTTATCCGCCCACATTTTTAGAAACAATTTACCATACAGGTTTCATTCACTGTTGCAGCGGGTTTCCAACTGCAAGGGAAACCGCCTGTTTTTTTTTTCAAAATTTCAGGAGCTCAGGTAATTGGATTCTGCCTGAGATCCAGATCTGCTGAAAAGACTCACTTTCATAAATAGCTCAGTGTCTTTAAAAAAAGTGGTGTTAGCAGATTCTCTCCAGATGGGCCTGCTAACCCATAAACTGCGTAACTGAAATACTAGCATTGATATATAAAAGACCACAAATATTCTTTCTGCCGTGTGGCAGATCTTTGGCATCCTAGCAGCTGTTAGGCCGACTCCATAGCTACTTAACATGAACATATACATAGCAAGTGCCAGCGGAGAAACTGTGTTTCAACTTCACATGCATGTTCCCTTGTGTGGCACTAAAGGAACAACCAACTTCATACCATTGCAGTTGTCTATTTGGCACATCTTACTCTATATACGCAGCCTCCTACGATCGGAGGCTTGTTCAAAATAAAGCTTAGCTGTATCCCACCTAAAATTCGAGATAATGGTATTAAAGGAATTGAGGCATTTGACACACTAGCATTTGCTGATGAATTCATCTTGGATTTTGGCCCTCCACTCATTGGTGAAACGATGAAAGTATCAATTGCTGAATGCCTGGTCTCCTCTCGTAGGAACTGTTAACAGATGACCAGGCACAACAAGGAAATCCTTTGGATGGCCAACTGAGAATGTGACACCTCACTCTTTTGGTGGGGTGCTGATTTCCGGAGAAGGTTTGACTGCATGCACTTCAAATAGAACTGCACAGCAGGGGTTGGGTGGGAGAATTGTGAGAAGACAATTACAAAGCAGACTCTTTCATCTGTAGGGGAAAAGTGTGGGGGGTAAAGAGAAGTTAAAAGGCCAGTGACTGAGGGAAGAATCATTCTTCCATCTTGAAAACTACCTTTTTGCAGCTTTTCCTTTTCATGCAATTGATTTACTGCAGACCTTGTTCTTAGCTTGTTCTTAGAGTCATGTTTTAATGAAATGATGGTGAATTTTAGATGACATTTTGTATTAACTTTTATTATTTTTTCTGGTTTCCTCAATACTGTGAAAATCGTTTATCATTTGCTGAATTTTAGATTTGAAATTTTGTATTAAGTCTTTTCTGTATTAATCTATGAAATTGTCTATGAATCTTTGTAATTTTGTACAATTTTGTAAAGGTTTTTTTAAACCATATACAAATAAATATATATATATATTTTTTACTGCAGACCTTTTGATGTGACAATTTGAGTGGATCACGTGAAAATACACCAAACCCCTGCCAAGATTCCACCATACAAGTTATGAACCTGCCTCATCCGTTGTCCACTTGTAACTGACCCATCTTGAAAGATCTGCCAGGGTTCAAGATACCTTTGTTGTAAGCAACCTGCAAGTGACTTTGTCATCCTTCCCTGGCTTGTGAATATTAGAAGTCGGCACCAAATGTTTAAAGGAACTTGTACTGGAAACCTAATCATGTTCTAAGTCCAATGGCATTACCCCCGACACAAACTGTTGCTAAGCATATGAACATTTCATCCAAGAAGAATTTTAACCTGTCTTTGGACTGCAAGCAGCCTTCAGATGCATATTTGAACCTTCTGCTAGTTCACCCAACTGACCGCCTTCTGAGTCTGGGCTGTCTGGCACATCAAGATGCCTAGACTACATGTATGCTTGAGAACAGTTAGGTTCCACTTTCCCATCTCATCCAAAGACACCTTTAAGTAACCAATTTGATTTTGTGTTTCCACTGTTCATTTAATTGTTGACAGCATACAATTATGTTTCTACCAGTTTAACCTTTATCACTGAAGAACCAATGAGGGGGATCGCATGCAAGCCTTTTCTCTCAATTTCGCATCTTCTAGTCAGTGTCGGTTTCATCAACTGCCTATTAGCATCTGGGGGAGTGCATGCAACCAAACGGTTTGCTCAGATAGTAGGCTTTACCAGCAGTTGGCTACTTGTGACCTCTCCCGGTTCCACCTGCTCTCCTCTCCTTGCCTCCACTGGAACTCCTCTCCCCCACATTATACCCTTCCTTAAGTAGAGTTATATTCTGCACTTACAGCGCCCCTCAGATATAGCCTCTACTGATGTCTCCTGTCCTGCCTGACTCTCATTTATTGCTGTCATAATGGACTGGCATGGTAAAGAAAGAGGGGCTTGACCCCTATTGTCATGGTGGCCATCTTAATTATAGTCTTTTATTCTATGAGGATAGAATATGGGCTGTGTGCCACCCACTGCCCTTTTTTATTCTCTGCTTGTTTTGCCCTTTACTACAGAATGGCCATTAGGTTACAGAGGGATAGCCTTCGTTTTTATGATTTTTACAAAGAATGTTGCAGATAATGCTGTAGCTTGAAGGCAGAAATGCTAATAAATTACTGTGCACACATATGCCTTTGCTCTGACAACCTACAGGTGCCCTAAGGTTTCTGCTCCGTAGTGGTACAGAGCAGGTTCAAAGGTCTCCTGTGCCCCGCTGACAGCTGAAGGGTCAACATGTTTCTTCAGTCAGAGATGGCATTTTAATCTTCTGCACATCTGATCAAAATTGGGATAACTCTAGGCCTTAATGAGTCGGGTGTGAGGTACATGTTTAAATATAAGCCATGCCTAGTTGTGGCATGATGCCTAATAAGAGCACACAATTACACAGACAAAGTAATTTGAGATCACACTAATGTCAGCTCTGGGAGAAGGGCCAGCTATGGCAGTACTGATGTGAATTGGTGTCTGGTCTGAATGTCTCCACTACAGCTATGTTGAACAAGAGCTAGGATGCTGTCCCTATGATCTTCCTGCAGGAATGGTAACACCTTCTCTCAAGTCACTGGAGCTTCCCCCAGGAGTTCACCTGGGAACTGTGCTTCATAGGCAGGTGCTGATATTACAAGTGTCCCCCTCACACACGGGTGCTGACCACTGGAGTCCCTTTGAAGTCAGTAGGCATGGAAAGGGGGTGAAGGTAGAGCAGCTAGAGAGGGGAGGTAGGCCTGAAGAAGGGTCCCACCTTCTTGATTTCTTTTAGGGCTCTCTTCTCCTGTCCTTCGGTCAAGCTACTCTGGATGTGATGTCATAAGGCAAAGGGCACTTGTTACAACAAATTGGATCGGACCCTATATAGCAGGTTTTCTTTGGGTCAATTCCCTGTGACAGTTTGCCTCTAAAGGAAGAGGGCAACCCTCTCATTCTCTGATTCATCATTGGATGTGTACAAGGACATAAAGGATTCACTAGGTCACTGACATATCCGGCTACTTCAAAGTCCTCTGTCATAGAGGTGAAGACAGCAGGCATCCAAGTCAGAGAAGACCTCTGTCCCCTAAGCATCCCCAGGAAACAGTGGGAGTGACAGCTGTTGGAGCAAGGCCTCATGGCTGCACTAGAACCAGGCACCTGTCACTGGAGTTGAAGGATCCACTGTAGGTGTCGGCAATAGTCCCTGTAGAGGGAATACAGAAGATAATGATTCACCTTTCCCTACATCTCAGAGACACCTCAACACCAGTTTGGGCACTTTGACACCACTCAAACCGCTGCACAGAAACCGCCAGTCCTCTCTCCGATGTCAACTCCCGATTGCCTCCTTATCTCCAATTCTGCTTGATGCTGACACCAATGCTTAACCATCTCTGCATCTGAGACCTGGTGAGTCGTCTAGCATCAAGAGCTCGACACTTCTGCCTGGTCACCAGTTCCCTCAAGCTGCAGGTTGCTGCAGATCCCTGATGCTGTTTGAGCCATCTGAGCCTGCTTACCACCACAGGCCACTCTCCACTTCTCAGTTCCAGAGATTACTGAGACTGCCTGCACTGCTGACCCAACACAACCTGCCAGTCTCAGCATTTCTTGACCAAGATGATTTTGCTGCTGAACAGCACCGCATCATTGGGACCCGACACTTCTGCCTCCGGACGTGAACATGGCCGGCAGCGAATGTGCCCAGAATTCTGGGGTTGAAAAGCCTGGCTCAATGCCACTGAACCCCAAAGGCAAGAAATAAGGTACTGTGAAGTGGCCCCTGACCCCGTTCTTGGGATCATAATGACTTTTAAGCCCCCCCACTCCTCTATCTTGTTCTTAGAAACATATATTTTGAACAGTGACATTGTGCCAAAACACCCCTGATAATCTCCCCAGAGTTCCCTTTCACAAAGGTCTTCATTCTCTGGGTTATATTCGGACTATTTGTTTGCATTTATTGTTTGATTAAAAGTCTGCATTTTATGGAACCCTGATTGGAAATTCTTTTACTTTTAAAGATTTTTTAAAAAAAGATTTATTCAGTGTTTTCTAGTTTACAAGAAACATTTATCACTGATCATAACCATATTAAAATAAACAAAGTTAAAAGAAACATAATCTGATTTCCAAAATACAAATCCAAAATAAAAGAAAAGAGAAAATGTTTTCATTTCAGAATTGGAAAATACACTGATATCCATCCTGGTCGGGACCAAATGACAGTTCATCATTATTCTATATGTAACAATTCATCATTATTCTGTATGTACAATGTTTTACACATTCTGTAGTTCTTATCATATTTACTTGTCGCAGCATTCCAACCAGTTTTGCTCCCCCTGCTTTAGCACATTTTCTAATTTCACAAGGATTAACCCCAATATTGTTTTTTTTTACAAGTATTAGGCTATGGTTGTCTGTTGCCATTAGTCTCTCCCACAATGCAGAATCAATTACTGAATAAATAGAGTGGACCCAAGGACCTAATATCCTGATTCTGTCAGTGATACAATTCGGACATTTCAGAACCAGATGTTGCATTGTTTCCAGAGGTGCCAGGCCACAGACACAATATCCTCCCAGTTCCTTTGGTATTTTATCACCTCAAAGGTTTTATCACCTCAAAGGTTGGAAGCACATTGAGACGAAATGTCAGGTGATGGTCCCTCATTTTTTTGTGATGGAACTTTGGCTAAGTATTCCCTTAACTTGTCCTTGGGGGCACAGTACACCTGCTTGTCTTTGTACAGCTCAGTCTATCCAAATCCACAGAGTCCATGTACCTATCCCACCTCATGATCTTCTTCACAAAGTCAGAGTCAGTGTCTGTCATGTCTATTGCTTTTTTGAGAACCAGACAAGGCTTAGCCTAGGCTAGGTTTTTCAGCCAATTTTAATATGTATAGCAGAGATAGGCTTTGCTTAGCAATCTGGGCCCGCCAAGATGTGATTGCCAGTTCCAACCGGATTGCACTAATTGGGGTTGATCTAGGCAAGGCCAGAACATCTTTCCATTTTTTGCCTTCTAAGACATCAAGACATGTTCTATTCTTGAATTTTGTAAATTCACATCCATATAGCATTATGGTTGACATTTTCAATTTATAAAAATCAATAAGGGGGATTAAGGAATAAGCACACATTTTCCTTTTCAAAACCTTCATCATAGAGATGCACTGTTGTATTTTGTCCTACATTTTCTTTTTCTGATTACTGAGTTGACTCTTTGAGGAGATTGAGTACCCCAAGTAGATGATACTAGAGACCTTTCCAATTGGCATGT
Organism: Ambystoma mexicanum; assembly: GCF_040938575.1. Classification (NCBI taxonomy): domain Eukaryota; kingdom Metazoa; phylum Chordata; class Amphibia; order Caudata; family Ambystomatidae; genus Ambystoma; species Ambystoma mexicanum. The sequence goes on along the minus strand of NC_090922.1, from coordinate 1,040,785,028 downwards.
CCTCGAGCTTCCATGCGTTTAATTTTACTTTATGTCTGCTTGTAAAGGTAATTACAAAAGATTTCTTTGAGTTTATAGTCAGATGATTCTTAAGTAAGTAACTATCTACCCCCACAAATAGTCTCTGTAGACCTGACTCCGTAGCATCCACCAGGACTAAATCATCGGCATGAGCGATTATGTTGGCCAAAAGACCGCCCCATTTGGGGCATAGCATCTCCATGATTTACTTTCCTCCCACAGATCTACAAGGTATAGGTTAAACAGTGTGGGAGCAAATACACATCCCTGCCGTACGCTTTGAAGGTTGGACTTGCCCTAGATGTAGTTCCCTGCTTACCCAGTCTTACTTTTATTGTGTTGTCTGTGTACCGACGTTTTATCATGAGGATGAGCCTCCTATTGATACCCCAAAGTTTCAACTTGTGCCAGAGGTACTCAATATCTATGTTATTAAAAGCCTGTTACTATTACAGTGGCATAGATTGAGTTCCCAAAGGGCCCACCGATGTTTGAAGTAGAATCATGTAGTGCTAGAACACTCAGTGTTGTACCAACCCCCTTATGGAATCCTGTTTCCAGAGGACTCAATATCCCCTCCTTCTCCACCCAATTACTTAGATAGTTTAGTACTAATTTGGCAAAAGAATTTGCAGCTGTGTCTAATAGGGCAATGGGTAGATCATTCTGGGGTTGGGTTCTGGCGCCTCCTTCAAAGATTGGCACTATTGCTGCTCTTTTCCATGAAGTTGGGCATGTACCCCTTTAGCAATGTGAGTGAAGAGTGTATATAATATTTTTGACCATAATGAAGGGTTCTCCCTGTATACTAGATTGGAAATCCCATCTGGACCACATGTTATGGAGTTATTTAACGATTTGATGATCATAACTATGTCTAATTTGTCAAATGGACAATCCCATGCATTCTTGATATTTGAGCTCTCCTCCTTAGATGTCAGATACCCATGCTTCATCTCCAATTTCTTTGTGTAGTACACCACCAAGTCTTCTTCTGACACACAGCATGAGTGTAGATGCGCTTGGTGTGAATCAATAGCAATTGATCCCCCGCACTTTCCCCTTCCCCCTTCCCATGCACTTGCACGATCTGAATGACACCTGGCCTAGTAGGATCGTTGTCTTTGTCTTCCCACTGTTCCCCCTTGTTAGGGAGAATTCTCCGGAATGGCTAATTTCCCTTACCTACTGAGTCCCTCAGCAGCTTTGCTGGATTTCTAGGATTTATTTTCTTCAACTGGTAAGAGTGTGGGCCTTTTCTTCCCACTCTTGCATGTGTTTTGTGGAGCCTCACCTACTCCATAGGCATCATCTTTTTACTGTGTGTCACACAACACCTTTAGTGCAGTGACACAGGGTTGTCTTTTTCAGACTTCCCACTTTAAACTCCATATTCTGGGACTGACTACTGTCTCCCAGAACATGTAAAGTTACCATTGACTTTATTAGTCTTTTTAAACTCACAGACCCAGTACAACCTATCTTACATAGCGTACTGCAAAGGGTTAATAGTTATCCCTTTTTGTCTGTCTCTCATGGAACATTGTTTCGTTCCCCTTTCATTAAGATTTGGCTGGTGGAAGTTGTATCTACCATATTTTTCCTACCGCGGTTTATTTAAATAGTCTTGGTACTGTTTTAGGCTATCTTGGTAGCCTCGAATTTAAGACCGCTGGACCACATTCACTTTAATTTGGTTCTGGCTGGGTTTGATCGCCATTTCTTTTTCTAAAGGTCTTTCTCGTGTTTTACTCTGCTCGCCAAACCAGGTTTGGTTCCTTTGTTCACCGTCCTTTGGCAGGCTTCTGCACAGAAGCCCTCCTTAGGCACCTAAATGTCTGGGTAGGCAGGATGTGAGGGAGGGGTTTTAGGACCCCTGCCACGGGTTCCCTTGGTAACCCAAGTCGCACTCCTGTTTGATTGGCTAGGTGACTGCCCTGCCAGGACAGCCACCCTGCCGTGTGATTGACAGCCAGGCTGTGTGAATGGGGGAAAACTGCTTAAAAAGCAGGTCTCTGAGACTATGAAGGCAGAGTCGCCACTGGATCGAGAGAACCGAAGAGAAGCTGAAAGAAGGAGGATCACTACCATGACTGAATCTCCCGGTGAAGCCCTGCTGCGGGTCCGAATCTCCATACTTCGAAGACAGAGAAGATCTGCAAGGAATCCTCTTCCCCTGAGCTGGTGCGCCCAACCAGTTCAACAAATACCAAGCAAGGCCTCCGTTTCCTGGTCGAATTTGCTGTACCCAGCTGCAGTGAACCGGACAGCCAGGAGGCTCGGACCCTGTTTAGGTTTTAAGGAATGCCCCTTTTATTTGTTGCTGTGCTCTGCTGCTAGTTTCTTCCCTGGGCAGTGCAGGACCCTCCAGTCTTCCTACTTTGTGTCAGTCCGACAGTCGCTTCAGGAACCGTGAGCCTGCAGGACCTGCCAGGAACTTCTGCCTCAGCTACAGCCTCCTTCTTCATTTAAGGTACTGTTTAAATCCGGTTGCTCGTTCCGTTCAACTGCGGTAAAAGTGTTTGAAATCTTTTGGCAATCCGAGGGCTTGTCCTTCTCTACTCTTGAATAACTTTTCTGCCGACCAACTTCGTTTCAAACTCTTGGCAAAGACTTAACCGCAAACTACCCTAAACTGTGTGATCCTGAGCAAAGACTGTGACCCATTAACTTTAGCCTTGGCCTATTGATTTGAATCCTCATGGTAGAAAGCATTTTCTAGATGGCCCTGCCTACTTACTTGTTGGTGCTGCTTAATTTTGTATATCCTTGTCTTTCCCTCCCTTTTTAATTACTTTGATGCCATTTTGCTCACACTTCATTGTGAGCTTAACTTGTCCAGAATTAATTGGGTGTTTAGTATAATAAGAGTATGATTTTTCTGCTGCTTTTACTTAGTTTACAACTGATGTGTAAATAAATGTATATTCTTTTACTCAGAAACCTTGAGTCAGTGTTTGTTTGAACCATAGTAACTGCTGTCCTTTGTGTAACTATTGATACTGCTCACTTTACTATTGAGATACGTCTGGCTGCTCAACCATCGCTACCACTTTACTGTGTAGTACAGGCGTGTACCAAAGGTGAATTTGTACTTACACTTACAGTCTTAATTGTATGTGGTGTTCCCAAAGGGTACTGCATATGATTCTTCCTAACACCCCTCCCTTGCCTCGTCGCGCCTTGAAACACTTGTGTATAGGCGCATTATAAATGCCATATCGTACAATTCAGAGATATCCATGTCATTTTCGAGTCCTTGGCAATAATATGCTTAGGCAGTATCTGATGTTTTGTTATGTATGTTTGTATCCTGCGTGTCTTACCCCATTATTGGTATACCTTTTTCGTGCTCTGTGTCCCCTTTAGTATCTCTAGTTCAGTTAATTTTGGAGTCTGAGTGGACAATGCTTTAATAGTGGCGCGTAATAATTGTTTCCTTGCATTTATCTGAACTGTAAAAGTGTTTATATGTTTCGGAATGAAGTCTTCATATACTACGGGACTCGATGTAGGTGGAATTACCAGTTTGTTGAGGAAGCTCTGATAAGGAGTCCCACCAGGCCACCAGTCTGATGTTAGCTTTGTGGGGGATTCCCAGTAACTTTAAGATTAGTTAGGCTTCCATTTTCTGTTATAGTTACAGGGCCTATTTCTTCTTCTAATCTTAGCATTCAATAGTCACTTATTGCTGTTGATATAATATCAAAGGTATCTACATTCTCAGGATTCACATTTACATTTTTCAGAAAGAGATAGTCGATTACAGAGCTAACTCCCATGATTTGCCACATGGGTACATTCTTCATTTTTCCCATCAAAAAGAACATTGGATTGTACAAATCCCCATCTTAGAAAAAAAGCAGACCAAGATTTACCCAAAAAAGACCTACTTGAATTGTCACATGTTTGATATCGGACATCTCCATTAACTTTGTCAAAAGGAACTAAGACTTTGTCACATATATTACATTCACAATTAAAGTCCCCTCCTATAATTATAGGACATAATGGGGCTTGTTGTTCCTAGTTCAGTAGAATATTTTCTAGTTTATCCAGTGTCCTGATTAATTTGCAGTGAGTTGGATTGTAGTATATATTCATAATTAACACATGGGTCGGTTTCTTCCAGCTTGAATTATTTAATTTACCAGACCCAATTCTGATTTCCATTTTTTGATAGAATATTAATGCCCATTGGCTATAGATGGTAACAGACACCCCCCCAAGGGCACATTCTCAGTCCTTTCTTGGTGGGTTTGTAGTCTAGCAGAAGCCCATCCAACATTAGACAACTGGTGAGCCATGTTTCTTGTAGTAATATAAAATTATAAGTCTGTAAATTGTCATACTGTTTCTTCTGTATAAAGGAATTGAACCCTGCAAGTTCCAGCTCTGAATCTGATTTTTAGAAGCCTAGTTGGCATGCTGGGATACCTGGAATTTCCCATTCGGAGGAGGATGACTGTGTTCTTGGAAAGTGCCTGCGATGGTCATTGTCAAAGTGTCTAGTGATTGTTAGGTTCTTTCTTGCAAAGCTACTTTCTTTGCTTGATACCTCCATAGGGTAGCTCTCATATCATTTTAACAGTATATCCTTCAGGTGTGTTTCTACTAGATTTTCCAACACTTTCCTAAGCAGGCTCTATCATACAGATGTACACATTGTAGATCCATCGAGGCAACAGTGTTTAGGGCAGGCATTGCAGCAAGTAAATTTGAAGTGTTTGATCTATATAAAGGCGTCTTTGTTTCATTGTCAAATACTGACTCAAAAATTATAGGTGTCTAAGTTCTCCTTTCATTTACTCTCCATCCTGAGTTATACTGTATTTTCTTCCGGCCTATCGAGTAGTTTGACTCCATGTGCAAATCCTCATCCAAACGTGCACTCTTTTCTTGCCAATTCTCTGTAATCTGTAGTGGCAGGCTGATGTTCTCTCCATTTTCATTTCCTTGTAATCGAGTTCTTTTGTTTGGTTTCATAGGACCTCGCCCCTCCAAGCCAGTCTGTAGTGGCACTCTTCGTAGCCTTCAAGGTTGCTTGCTTTGTGCCACACTGACAGGTCACCTTCTCTGGGTTGGCCTGTTTTCCAAGATTGTCTCTTGTGGTACTTCCAGTTAGTACTGTGGCTGTATTAACCAAAGTTGTAGGCACTGTGTTCTTGGTACTGTTATTCAGACTCTTTCCATTTTGTTTGGCTTTCTGTGCTTGTCATATTTTGCGCATACATTTCCGGGGCCCTTTGGTGCTTTGTCTCACTAGCCCCTTTATATTTTTGGATTTTGTTCTCCTATCGTCATCATTACTGTTTGTTTTAACTGACACAGGCTGTTGTGTATCTAGAATTTCTCCGCAATACAATTTTCTGGATTCGTCTCTAGTCACTGGTAGTGGCGTATTTGGGGCCATATTAGGGACTGATGTTACTCTTTGGTGTACTGGAATATGTTCATTCTCTTTTGCGCCGTGTGTGTTCCTCTGCTGTGTCATTATCAGAGAATATAGGTCCCTCAAGTGTGCCGTATTTGCTCTGACCTCAAATGCCACTGTATCGTGTAGTCGTATAAAGGACTGTTATACCATATTTAAGGCTGCCGGAGAACTAAGGCTCAAGTCTTCATGGTTGTTTCCTCATTCCAGCTCTCCTTCAAAAGTTACAGATGTGGGCTCCATTCTCTCCAGGTCATCCAGTCCCTCCTCATATTCAGTATTGGATAAATCATGTGATATGGAGGTAACCTGGATATCAAATAGTCCTGGTGAAGGGCTCAGTCTGTCTGTCCTGATTTCTGCATCATATAGTTCTTTTTATATGCAATCATTTTCATTTGGTTGTAGTATGCTCATCTGCTGTTCAATGTTGTTTAGCACAGGCCCAGAAACTTAACAGATCGTTATTTCTGTTTGCGCATTAGTTTCATTCACCTGTGAATCTGAGGCCCGAACCAATGCTTGCTTGTAAGTTTTGGGTTCACAATTTGGGAAGAATTTGGTGATAAGGCCTTGTATTGGAGCCTGTTCATTGGACATAGTTTTCATATTAGATGGAATTTCAGTTCCCTCTTTCAGCCCTGTAACCACCCCCTCGTTCTGAGTGGGTACCTTTTGTTCTTCTCTTTCATAATTCCTGGAGTGCAGGTACACTCTTGCTCTCACCTCCTTGAGCCCCGTCCGGCTGCTGGTTTGTTGCACAGGATGTAATTAGATTGCTCTATTCCCAGGGTGTGTCGGTATATTGTCAGGGGCACCACTTAATCCCCTATCCACAATCTCCCTGCACACGCTGAAAACAGTATCGTCCTGCACAGTGATCTTGCGACTCCCAGCACCAAGCTCATATCAAACAGTGTTTAGTTGTGACGTCTCACCTTTGCTAGACCGATACAGGCTGGAGTGTTACCTTCCTTCAGAGTTGAAACTATGGATCCGGAAGGATGTTCGTAGGCGTGCCTGTCACCCAGCACCCCTCCACACTGCAAACAATGTAAACACTCTCCGTACACTCAGCGTTAACGTTGCAATGTAGGAGGGATTTTCTTTCCGGCAAGCCGTGTCTCACTATGGAAATCGAAAGCATACCGCTAAATATTGTACTGAAAATTTTGTACTGAAGATGCCTGCGTTGCTTATGTTATCAGCTCACACCCCTCCTTAGAATATAGCCTGTCCTCAGCCTGTGCTACCACATAATCCAAAGAAGGTATACCTTTTGGGCTCATTTTATGATTTGAATCACTTCTGGTTTAGAACTACTAGTGTGAGGCTGAGTAGCATGGGACTGAGTTAGCCACTATTCAGCCCTGTACTCCTGTAGAGCAGTGGTCATTTTGTCACAGCCATTATCATCTGAATGGTACTTTGAAGTGCTAATGGTGATAAACCTCCAGCTTGTGGGCTATTCCTCTGTAATGGACATCAGCACTTAACTCAGGACCTTTCCAGAGACTGGCAGGCAGTGGAGCATGCCTCATTGGGTAAACTTCCATATTAGAATGATCACACCTTAGCATTAAACATGTCAGTAAACCTGTGCTTGCTAATGTAGTGAAAAGAAACAAAATCTTGTTTATACTTAAATAAATCTACTAGTATCTTCTTAAACTGAGTACCTTTCCAGATTTCTGGGTTATCAACATGGTCTTCACCTCAAGGATCAAATAACTGTACAAATTCAATAGCGTTCTCTCACCACCTGTAGATTCCGGCACGACGCTCAGTTACTAGCCATCTTTCAATGGATTATATTTTACCATATAAAGCAGAAAGTGAAACATGTCACAACCTAAAGAAAACAATGTTACCTCCATTCCACAAGTTGAACAATGGGAATCTGAATGATACATAGACTGTACCACAACCTAACCGATCATACTGTCCATATTCACTCACATTTTAACAAACATAGTTATGCAACGACCTCTGTTCAGCCTTTCCCAATGCTTGCCGAAGTATCTCATACACTTCCGTGAATTGCAGGTAAGTCCCTCTGAAAATATATAGTATTCTCTTCTTCTTTCCCTATGTTAGAGATGGAAATTACAGCATAGGAGGAGAGAGAAGAAATGCTGTCTGGAAAGCTGTAATATTCAGGCTGAACATGAATGGGTTGATGTACTTTCCAGCAAGTAAGTAGCTAGGAAGTAGTTGCAGAGGTGCAGTTCAGGTGTACTGATGGGTGCTGCTCCACAGTTACTTTGGCTTTAACTTGGCATGAAACTGCACAGGGTGGTGGTTTCAAGTTATCCATCTCAAGATCTGTGCTCATATAATTTGATAGGTCAGATATTGGAACCATTGTGGCTCTACCCAGACATTTTCTTGAGCACATCACAAATGAAATGTCTCGTAATACTTGCCAATAGGTGTTCTCATTACCCAACTCAATGGTACTGAATGTATTGACCTCATGAGGATGAAAGACAGAGCTGCTCTCAAGCTAGGTTCATGCTATAAGCAATGAAATAAAATTTAGGATTTCATAGTCCCACGGATAGGGTTTCAAAGGAATTTAGGAGCAAAATCCTGTTCCTTCATGAATTTCAGGACTCATCATCCCCAGAGGAAAGCAAAGCAACAAATATGAGCTTTGTGTAGGCCTGTAATTCTTGCTCCACATTGTGTCCCCTGGGGCCCCAGTGACAGATTTGCTATTTCAGCAGGACCCTCGTTTCCATAGATATTCAGTCCAACCGTTATTGATTTTCCTGTATGGAATCTTGCTCCGGTGTATCGCATAATAATTTGCCTGGTATATTTACTTCTTTAGCAATGACTTTGGTAGGCAGAGCAACATGGTGGTGTTTATTTCTACTTCTGCCAGTTCCAAATCTGAGTCCCTCAGTACACGTTTTTTAATGTATTTTACATTAAAACAGAATCTCAAAGTGTTCAACCTGGTTGATAGAAGGCAGGCATATGGAATGAAAGATTAAGAAGGGGGGTTCATTTTAGGGCGGGTGGTTTGTGATGTGCATGTTACAGTTGCAGAAATAACCTTTTTTTCAGAATATATTTTCATTTGTTTTCGACTGTAACCTCCAGCATTGAATTAAAAATTGAAAATATAAAACACCAAACGTATATAATCCAGGTGCCCAGAGTAAGAATCTGCAGTGTTATCACACTTCGTTGTAACAGTGTCTCAGTTTAGTACAAAATTTACTCTACAACAGTGTAGCGGGATGGGCTTCAGGGGATCCAGCACATCTTTTTTGCTCCACGGCCCACTGACTTTCCAGTTTTTAAATAGTTAATAAGGACTTTTCTCATGTTTAATTTGCCTTTATTTCTACTACCCTGCCCTTTAGCAAGTATTGATCTAATCCTGCTATTGGTAATATTATGTTTGTCCATGCATAGGGCAAATTAGACGTAGACCCTTTCCAATGTCTTAGGATAGTCCTACTAGCATTTGCTATTGACAGGAGTTTACAATTTTCATGTTGGAGAGAATGTTCTACTCTGGAGGGATTAGCGGATACATATTCTAATCCCTGGTATAACCTGGCACTAAAGATTTGAAATGTTAATATCATTTAAAAGAAAAAGAATGGAGCAAATCTGGGATGCCTTCTAAGGACCTTTCGAATCAACTTTGGATTCTTATAGGACATCTATTATTTAGCCAAAACTATTTTTTTGCTGAGCGACATTTCTACAGCCCTTAATAAGCACAGGGAACGTTCCTCTACTTTAAAGCCTTTGTGTTCATCTCCTAGTATTGCAAATTCAGCTGCACTGGCTAATGATTTCAATTCGTTTTTTTTGCAAAAAATGTAATATATTCAGGAGTACATTTCATGAAAGCCCTAAAGATCAAATCTTCTGTCAATGAATTGGTACATGCTAGTTCTTGCTTTGATTGTTGATTGATACACAAATGTATATGCAGGTCAATAAGTCTGCATACTCATTTTCCAGTATTTTTTTGTGCACTGCTGAAATATCTCAATGGTTGATGATACATATGCTTCATCTTAACCAAACTAAAACATGGGATTATTTTACTGGGGCCTGACCATCTGATGGATGATGTAACAGGTATTCCCTCCCCCCTTGCCTTTTTAATGTGCCCATATCCTATTCTCAAAAAGTAAAGAACACGGGAAGCTATTGGCAATCCAATTTGAGATGTGTTTAGTAAATTGGATCCATTGCACAATCTATGTAATACGCCTTACTCCATGCCCTTCTTTCATTGCTCCGTCTGACCATCCAGCAGTGGTTGGCTTCCTGGTCACTTCCAAACTGGATTATGCCAATGCTATTTTGACTGGCAGTTTCTTGCTATGTTTAACTGTTAGGCATTTTATCCCTGTTTTATAAAGTCAAATCTGGGTGTCTGAAACTACTGGATATGTTTAGAAATTAGTCCTTTCTTCTACCTTTTCTTTGAAAGTCAATGTTTTTGAAATTGCTGATGTGCTAAAAAGCAAAGCCATTTTACATATATTTTGAAAGTCAAATCTTGGTGTTCTGAATCTACTGGATGACTTTAAATGTTAGGCCATTTACTTTATTTTAGATGTCAAATCTGTGTGCTTCTGTAATTGCTGCTGTGCTAAAAAACTAGCCCTTTTACCTCTCTTTCGAAAGTCAAATCTGGGTGTCCTGAATCTACTGGATGTGGTTTAAAAGTTAAGCCTCTTTTACCTTATTTTAGAAACACAAATCTGTATTTTTTGAAACTACCGGATGCACCTTCATATTTGTTTTCTGCCTCTCTTGCAAAGTCACATCTGTGGGTGCTTGCAATTGTTGGCTGCATTTAGGCTTTTTTCCTCTGTCCTCTCATCTCGCTTCCTGGTGTCATGCTTTCTGCTGTCTCTTGTAACCTTGGCCCTATCCCTCGTGGACACTTGACTTATTGTTCATTTGATTCGTCTGCGCATGTTTTGCTGCTAGGCCATCTGGTGAGTGCTTCGAGCACTGTGTAGTCCCTCTGTCTGGTTCTCTCTCCCCTGCCTCCATAGTACTCTCCATCTCCTTTGTCTACTCTAACTGCTACTCTATCACCTACCCCACCGCTCTGTCAAAGCCTGGAAGGAAAAGGTTTAAGAAAGCACTCCTAGCTTCCAACCAAGGCCTGCCCATCACTGACACCTATGTCAATTCTCGCTCCAGGCAGACTATCACTGACATCCTCTTGGTCTCCCCATATCGTCTCAATCCTCTCCCCTTTCTCCTCTTCACCCATTAATTGAGGAACCATATGGGAACTACTCTTGGCACACTTCCCATCATCTAGGTGTATCATTAATGTCTATCAGAATGGTACTGTCATGGCTCAGGGCTCTCAGCCCAACCTCCTCCTTCTTGATAGGTATCTTCCGTCTTTGATCAACTTCTTTCCGTCACCTGCCATTCCTCCTTCTGCCACCCCTGGGCCCTTTGCCGCCACCAACGGGTGTACCACATCCCTGTGCCCATCCTCGGAAAACCTTCAAATGGGCATCCAGCTACGCTCAATGCTCGTTGTGCCTTTAAACACTATTCTGACATATGTCTCCTTCTTGAAGAGTCTGATCTTGATGTTCTCACCCTCACTGAGACGTGGTTCAATGCCAGCTCTGTCACTTCTCTTGATGCTCTTCTTCCTGAGGGCTACAAGATCCTCTCCAAGCCTAGGCCCAACCGGTCAGGAGGAGGAGAGGCCCTGATCTTCCCTGGATGGGACCCTGCTACCATCATACCCACTCCTATTCTTCCTTCACATGCCTCGTCTGCAGGCTTGGTGTTTCTCCTACCCTCTCGCTTACTCTTGCCACCATCCACTGGGCCCCTGGCCTGATATCCCTTTTCCTTTCTGAGTGGTCCCACCTCACCTCTTCTCTCCTCCCTTCTCCTCTGACACTTCAACATTCATCATGACTCATCTGATGCGGCCACTGTATCAATCTCTCACCCTCTCACCACACTTCTCTCTTGGTCTGACCACACTCTCCTCTCCTCTCACCTGGAGCTCTTGGGCCACCTGGCTAAGCCTCTTCCCGCACTTCCAGTCTCCTTCTCGGTCATTCGACCGATGAAACGAGTGACAGTCTCTGCTTTTGCCGCCACTTTCATCCATGTCCCACCCTTGCCATTGACTCTCCTACTGACACAGCTCTCTCTAACCTGCACCTCTCCATCTCCAACACCCTTGATACCCTTACCCCTGTCCTTAGGATCTTTATGAAGCCTGCTTCAAAGCACAACAGCTGGTATAATACTGACCTAGCCTGTCTGAAACGCAAGTGCAGAGCTGCTGAACGGAAGTGGCAGGCATCAACAAATCCACTGACAAACTGGCCTGTCGCATGCTCCAAAGGCAATATTGTCTCTCCAATCACTCCACGAAGAGGGCCCATATCCAATCTTGCATTTCTGGGTCTACCAACAATATGGCTGAACTGTTCAAAATCTGTAAGGAACTCACCAATCATACTGTAGTTTCCACTTCTCCTCCATCCCATGTCCTCTGTACTGCACTGGCCTCCTTTTTCACAACCAAAACTCAGGACATCTTGTCCACACTCTCCTCTAGCCCCCTTCCTACTACCCCACCTGATCTTAGGTATCCCTTGCCACTCTCTCTGTCTCACCCATACTCACCTCCTTCTCGCCCATAGCATCGGATGAGATCTCTAAAGCTGTCCATCTAAGAAAGTCTCCTCCAAACAGGTGCTCCCCTGCTCCTCCAGAACTATCAAGGACAGCATTTCCTCTCTTACTCCTGCCTTAGCCGATTTCTGTAATCACTCCTTTGCCTCTGACTCTTTCCCACTATCCCTCAAGCACTCCCTTGTGCACTCTCTCCTAATAAAGCTGTCTGCCGATCCCTCCTTCCCAGCTAACTACCACCCTATCTCCACCACTCCCTTCCTGGGCAAACTCTTGAGAAGCTGGTCATCTCCCAATTGACTCACCACACTGAATCTGTTGGCTGTCAACATGACTACCAGTCTGGCTTCAGAGCATACAGAGGCACGGAAACTGTTCTCCTGAACACCAGTGAAGACCTGCTCTGAACTTTGACTCCAACTCTCCTTCTGTTCTCATCCTCCTTGATCTGTCCTCTGCCTTTGACACTGTCAATCATGCCACCCTCATAAAGCAGCTCCATGATACCTCTGGTATCATGGATCTGGCACTGGATTGGCTGACCTCCTTCCTAGCTAATCAACCTTCCCAGATACAACTGGGCCTTTTTCTCTTCTCCATCTCACTCGGCATCCCTCAGGGCTCTATCCCATCATCCTGGGTCTTCAACATCTACCTTGTCACTCTGGCCCACTTGATTTCCTCCTTCTCTCCTCATTTCCAGTGTTATGCAGAAGACACACAACTCTCTTTCAAGCTTCCCTCCACTACCTCCTCTTCTTCCTCTCTCATTCCTGAATGTCTGTCTGCTATCCAGGCATGGTGGACAGCTAATTATCTCTGTCTTAATGCCAGTAAGACTGCAATCCTTCTCATTGGGACCCCTGTTCCCTTTTTCCCTCCCACTCTCTTGGGTCCCCTCCCCTCACCATCTGTTAGGCTAAAATCATTGGTGTCATATTTCACTCCTCTCTCTCCTTCTCCCCTCACATCATGGATCTTGCCAAGAAAGCCCACTTTTCAGTTTCACCTCCTCAGTGGTAGTCTCTCCTTCCTTACCTTCCTGCAGAAACTCAATGCCTCCAGAGCTACGCTCCTCTCTAGGCTTGAATACTGCAACAGCCTCTTCCTCAACCTGCCTCTTTCCTCTCTTTCCCCCTTTCAACTAATCCAGAATAGGACTGCAAGACTTATCCTTGGCTTTAGGTCCAGGGACTGCATCTCTCCAGCCCTTAAATCTCTCCACTGGCTCCTGGTGGCTACAGGGGTCAAATTCAAGACCCTGCATCATACACAAGACTTTCTGGGGCCTGAGACCGCACTGCATCCAACTCTCTCTCCATAAATACCTCCATTGCTAGAGCCCTTCAGTCCTCTAGCTTCAACTCTCTACAGATCTGATGTTTTTCCAAGCAGAGGGTGGGTGGTAGATCTCTCTCTTCGACAGGTGCCTCCCTCTGGAATAGCCTCCCTGCCCCTCTTAAATCATTTTGAATAGTGATATTCTATCAATTAGTAATAGTGAGAGCTTACCCCATATTTTAAGGTGGCTCTCTATGTCGTCCCAAAGTTCCCCAAGGTTTATTTTCATCATTTGTCCTAGTGATCTATGGGGTTTTATCCCCAAGTATTGGAGAGTAGAGTACATCTGAAATGGGGGAATTTCTCACATAGTCAGTCATTCTTTATGAGTGCCTAGGCGGAGGAGTTCAGTGTTGCTCCAGTCGATTTTATAGAGAGATTGCCCATACTCTGAAGTGATTTTCACCATGCATGGGAGTGTAATCTCAGGATTGTCAAAAAGATATTATCAGCGTATTACGAGTAATTTGCTGTTTGTATCACCCACGCTGATTCCGGTTATCTCTGGGTCATCCCTGGAGTAGCGATAGACGTCTGAACTCTTTCTACAAATATTTTAGTCAGTACTGCCTCATTACAAGTTTATCGGTAGCCTTGCCGGTAAAACCGAAAGGCTGCCGCCAAACTTGCAATTATTTCTGGCGCCCGCAAATGGGCAATTACTGGGTCATTACGGCCCTGCCGGACCCAGTAATTGACCATTTGCGGGCACCGGAAAAAAGATGCTCCCCATTCCCATTCGGTCCCAAAGGGCCAAATGGGAATGGGGAGGTCAGATGCACCGGCACTGTTTATAGCGGTGCTGGTGCATCCGCCATGCTGTGCTCGCGGGTGCCTTTCTGCCCTCCAGGTACGACCTAGTGGGCAGAAAGGCTCCAGCGTGCATAACTTGTAGTTTGCCGATCCGGGAACTACAGTACCGACAAGCTTACTTATAATGAGGCCTAGTGTCTTTAAATTAGTGTTAACAAGTGAAATATAGACGATGCTCCCACGCTCCATGACGTTTTAGCATGGTTTTAGAGTTAGCACTATTTCGGTGTGGGTCATGGATTCTGGAATTAAGGATTGATTTATAAAATTGTTAATGAGTGTTGTCAGGTGTGGGACCAGGGTTCCCTGGAATATTTTAAAGAACTCTGGGGAGAATTCATCCAGAACTGGTGCTTTCCCAGAGCAACGCGAGGAGATTACTATGGAGTTCTTTTTTGGTAATTGGGGAAATCATTTCTTCTACTAACAGCTTAGGGATAGTGAGTGATTGGAAGAAGGCATTGCACTGTGAGTCGTCTCTCTTCCTATCCAATGAGTACAGTGCACGGTAAAAGGATCTAAAAGACACATTTATTTTATTTGGGTCTGTTTCAACGTGGTTTTCACACTTTTATGACTGGTGTGTTGTGAGTATGTGCCAGTCTTAATTAGGTGTGCTAGAATGTTCTTGCTTTTTTACTATGGCCATACAATTTGCTTTCTACATTTTTGTGCAGGAATTGGGCCTCTGCTATGTATATTTTATTTGGCTCACATTTGGCTCTGTTAAGAGGGGAGAGGGGTTATGGCATGGAGGAGATCCAGGGATGGGGGTTGAGCCCTTTCTCTTCTCTCCCTCTTCCCCTTTCCCTCCTCTCTCCTCAATGTTTAAACATTTCAGTTCACGTTTCACTTTCTGTGATGGTACTGATGTTGTGTTATGGTTCAACAGCCTCTCCTCCAATTCATTCATGTATGGTGAGGTCCTTGTTTTTTTCTGTGTTGCTAGTTTGGTTGATATATGTTATGCTATGTTATGTTATGTTACTTAGCATTTATATAGCGCTCTATATATCATTGGTATGACCTCAAAGGCTGGTAGGTTGAACGCCCTTGGGAACCGTAGTTTTGGTCAGTAGACAGAGATAGTGTTGTAGGGTGTGTGGGTGCACCAGATGTGTGCAGCTGATGTAATTGCTGGTTGGTAGCTGCATCCTAGTGTTAGGTGTGGTGTTGAAGATATCAGTTGGATGTGTGCAGTCTGGTGGGTGGACACCCAGACTGGGCTCTGGCTGCGTTAGGCCTGAATTACGCTAATGTGAGCAACTAGGCCGGAATGGGCTTGGCTAGCTGCGTTTTATTAGGGTGATGAGGTCATGGGGTCATATTCGTATGTGAACTGCGAGACCGAATTAATCAGGGTTATAGCTGTGTTCTAGTTGAATGATGGTATATATTAGAGAGTAAGCTTAGTGATGTCATATGGTGGTTATCTTTAAAGCACCCAAGACCAGGCACGTGAACAGGATGGCAGGGAAGAGCAACACACGGACACAGACAGGGGGTTGTGTTTACAGCGACGGAAGGGGGCGATACAGATGTATAGCAACAGCATGGGGAACAGGAAAGCAGGGTACACAGTGATACACGTTTGGGGCATGTTAACATTTACATTTCTATCTAGAAGTGATTCAGGCTAACGTTCACAATCCTGTCAGGGTCTGGCGCGGGCTAATGTTCACAATTCTAACCAAGTGCTGCATTGCTAACATTCACACTCTAGTATGGGTCTGGAGTAGACTAATGTTCACTATTCTAACTAAGTGTGGTATTGCCAACATTCATAATCCTGTCCGGGTCTGGCGTGGGTTAATGTTCTCAATTCTACTAAGTGCGGCATTGCTAACATTCACAATCTAGTATGCACCTGGGCAGGCTAATGTTCACAATTCTAACTAGGTGTGGCATTGCTAACATTCACTATCCTGTCAGGCAAATGTTCACAGTTCTAGGTGTGGCAAAGCTAACATTCACAATCCTGTCTGGGTCCGGCGCAGGCTAATGTTCACAATTCTAACTAAGTGTTGCATTGCTAACATTCACAATCCTGTCAGGCTAATGTTCACAATTCTAACTAAGTGCAGCATTGCTAACATTCATAGTCTAGTATGGATCTGGGCAGGCTAATGTTCACAATTCAAACTAAGTGCAGTATTGCTAACATTCACAAACTAGTATGGGTCTAGCGTAGGCTAATGTTCACAATTCTAACTAAGTGCGGCATTGCTAACAATGTTCACAATTCCAACTAAGTGTGGCATTGCTAACATTCATCGTTCTGAGGTAAGGTAATGTTGAGTGGCAGGGTTTTCCGGAGTAGAGTGATTGCTCTACTCCCCACCCATGCCACACTTACTTTTTGGGTTGCTGCTGGTTGATGGCTGGTCGCTAGCTTCACTGGCTGCCCTGCAGACATCTACTGACACTTTCAGGAGCCGTCTCTGTTGGAGCCGCCCTTTGCTTTGGGGCCCTTAGCCGCAGGGGTTGCACGGGCAGATGGCTGCCCTGGGAAGGTCAGTTAAGTGTGTTCAATAATGACTCTGCTGGGTCAATGATCAACACCGATCTATTAAACAATGCAATGATTGTCAATCAAAACTATGGCCGCCCTGGAACACTCCACTCACTGATCAACACTGCGACCTTCAACAGGTGCCTCGTCCAACCCTGGTCTCCCTCAAGGCACAGCATCCGGTCCAAGGCAGCGAAACTGCAGACCATTGCCCCCGAACAGACAACCAGTCAACAAAGCCCGTCAACTTTCACTCACCCTGCCCATTCTTCCCTTCACCTCTGCATGTCCAGACCGACCGCCCAAATGCGTTCCGTACGACTGCAAAGTTTTCCAAGTCACCACGGTCAAATCAGTATTGCCGGTCTTAGTAAATGCACTTGTTCGAGGTTAGCATATATTATAATGCTAGATGGAGAAATGCAGATTTCTTTTTTTTTCCTCCTCTCCCCCTGCTCGCCTCCTCTCGTCTACCCTTTATCACCTCCTGTTCTCTCGCTCTCCTCCGCACTTTTCTCTTCTTTTCTTCCCTTTTTATTGTCCTTTTCCTACCTCCCCCAAGGTTGTGGCTCAATACTCAGCACTTCTGGGAGGTTGGGCTTTTCAGATCTGCTCGTTTTTGGTCCCATTGGTTTACAAAGGAGATTATACCCTTGGCTTTTTCACCCATTTTCCATGTGGCAGTGTCTTAGTTACTGGATTCAGCTTGTCCACCATTCACTGTTGTGATGTCGAGGACCTGTGAGTAGGTTCCCTGTTGCTTGAAAGCACTACTTAATTGGCTGCTCTGTGGTTGGGGAGCACAGCCAAAGCGCTGTTTATTGCCTGTTTATTACACCTGTTTCATGGCTCCCTTGTTTCACCAACCCTGGGGCCTTGTCACTGCCCCCTCCATTCACCTGGGATCGGTGTCTATTTGCTGAGCTGCAGCTCACTCTGTGTCTGCTTCTGTGGGACTTTGTTTTGTTATCCACGTTGGCTGGGGTGTCCCCTGACCCCATCTTGTGTATCAATCAACCTCTCCCTCATCATTTCTCCAGCTCTTTCAAGGGCACTTGTCCTGCTACCTATGCCTTGAACTTTCTCGTTGGCTCATGCCTTATGTCTGGGCTCACTAATGATGTTTAACATATTACTGACAGAACCGTTTGATTGAAAAGTTATTCCTGGTGGTCTAAGTCCCTATGTTTGCCTAAATTTCCCTGTGCGTAACCTCTTACTTTCCCTTTTTTGTGGTTGTAGTCATCCCTAGGAAGCGCTGGTGGGACGCCTATCTATGGTGGGGGGACATGCAAGAGGCTGACCCTGTTCTCTCTAACACTTTCCTATGATGCTAAAAGGAAGTGCATACCCTGAGTAGGTCGATTATGTTTCGTATTCGTATCGTCTACAAAGTGATGCATCTTATTGATAAAAATACTCAATGAGGAAAGAAATGATTGGTCATGGATAGCAAAATCATTAAACGGCTCAAGTCAGAGCTAATGCCAAGGGAAATCATACAATGTCTCGCTCGCCGCTTGGAACACGAGAGGCTTCTCACATCTATTGAGGTTGACCCCAGAAGTCATAGTGACAGCTGATTTGATATGCTTACAAGAAACCTGGATGACTAAAACCCCATGTGTGGAGGGTTTTGATGTTTCTATAAATCCAGCAATTCAGGGAAAAAAAGGTTGCCCTATGTCTGGTCAACTGACTTTTGTGAGAAGAAACTGTGGGCTAAGAATTAAATCATCAGACATAATTTTGTCGCATCTACAAAAGACCTATCTGGAAACAGTAGAACAAACATCATCCTCATTTACAATACTTTATTTACTAAATATATACTGGAATACAACTAAAGGAACACATCATAAATTTGAGGATGAAATACTCGATACTATTAATAACATCTTAATAATGGAACAGAATGCTCGTATCATAATATGTGGAGATTTCAAAATTAAGCTAATTCAAGTTGGAAATTCAAGAGCATTACCAAACCAAGACGAGAAGAGCAAAAGCGATAGATCTCTTGAGGAAATGGAAACAAGAAATCTTGTAATGCTGAATGGCACTACAAGGGGAGATATCCCGCCGGAAATGACTTGGGAAAGAGGCACACAAAAATCTATCCTAGATTACATTTTTGTCTCTAGAAATATACTACAGGAAATTGGATCCTTTAAAGTTACAAAGACCAAACAAAGTGACCATAATGTGCTGTCAATGGAATGGTACAATCAAAATCTAAGACAGCGCCAACAATGGAACCATCAAATAGCAGTGCAACCTGGTCACAACAGATTACGATTGAGAAATGATGATATTGTGGCAATAACCGATATTCTGAGACCAAAACATAATACCCTTCTAAAGGATTCAATAGAATACCATCACTTGTTTGAGATTTATAAAACTAAAAAGAGGAACTCGCAAAAAAGACCTATACCAAAGTCACCAAAAACATCAATACGAACCTGAGGTGGCACAAAAAAAAGAGAACTAAGAAAAACAATAAGAGGACTCCGTGCGTCAAAAGAGCAAGGATGTAGGAGTCTGATAAAGAAAGAGAAGAATAGCTATTACAACTGGTGTAAAGCACGCAGAGCATTAATGGAACAGAGAGATGCGGAGATAATGCTATAAGCGCTTAATCATAAAAATTCTAGAGGGTTCTGGTCAATAATAAATGAATCAACACATCCTGAGAAAGCAGTTCTTATGAACATGGTAACAGAAAAAGAGTGGGAAAACCATTTTACAAAGTTATTTAAAAAAACGAAAAACATACGCTGCTTGAGCCCCCAACTAAGTCAACCATGGGATCTAAAGATCGATCGGGAGGATATTCGAACATGCATTAAAAAAAGCAGTGCCTCGCGAGCAGTGGGACCAGATGGCCTTTTTAATGCCGACTTGAAAGACAACATTGATGAGTGGGCCGAATTCTGTGATATCCTGTTCCAACAAATAATCAAAGAAAGACGGATTCCATCAATGTGGAAATCAGGAATAGTAGTTCCCATCTATAAGAAGGGTATTCGCACCAATCCCGCAAATTATCGGCCAATAGCCTTACTCGATGTGCTAGGGAAGGTCTTCACAAGTTTATTACTAATCCAACTGATGGCATGGATCCGGCAATAGGAAATTTACGATGAGCGACAATCCGGATTCATAAAAGGAGTGGGCTGTAGCCTTAATCTCCTCATTCTGAGCTTGCTGAAGGTGGAAGCAATCAGGTCAGGACAAAAAGTGTACCTAGCCTTTATAGATATGGCTAATGCATTTGACAGTGTAGATCAGGAAACGCTGTGGATAAAACTAAAGGAAAGAGGTTGCAACACCAGTTTAATCGAAGCCATCAAAGAACTATACTCAGGAACCCACATCAAAGTTCGGTTGGACAACCTAGGAAATCTAACAAATGCCATTCCAATGGAAAGGGTGTTAAGCAAGGGTGTCCCCTCGGAGCTACACTCTTTAATTTCTATATATCAGAAGTTGGGGATGCATTAACAAGTGTGAAGTCATTTCCACCGAAGGTGAATGGATACCACCTTAATCATATCCTATATGCTGATGATATGGCCCTTTTAGACCATACACCCATAGGTTTGCAACCAAAATTATCAGCTCTAAAAGCCTTCACAGAAGATCTAGGTCTTGAAATCAATTTAGTAAAATCGGAAATTTTAGTTCTCGAAAATAAAAGAGGAAGGAGGTCAAGTATACTCAAATCCAGTTGGGCACTGGGGACAAAGAAACTAATCAAGGTTCCTTATACAAGATATCTGGGAACGGTGATAAATTCCAGTATAAATGATGAATCCATGAAGAAGAAACTTCTAAGTAACTGTAAGCAATTAACATCACAGGGTATCATAATACATTAAAAATATGGAACATTTTCTGTTGTTCTGGTCAGGAAATTCTATCAAAGTAAAGTTATCCCAGTACTATCCTATGGAGCTGAAAATATGTTTGGATGCAAGTATAAGATCTGGTCAAGATGTGAAGGCTATTTTTGGAAGAAAGTTCTCCAGATTCCTCAAAGCACTTCAACTGCTTGTGTCCTGTGTGAAATCCGGATCTCCACATTAAATGCCAGAATAATATGGAATAAACTAGCGTTATTCCGAAAGACTAACAAGGATGCAGATCTGGCTCCATTTAAAATATGAATTGACAAAAAACAAGGAAGGAAAATGGCTCTGTTGGAATGGAGCCAACAAAGTAGGGAAATTCTAAACCAGTTGGGAACTGATGAGGATACTCAAAACCAGTTGGGCACTGGGGACAAAGAAACTAATCAAGGTTCCTTATACAAGATATCTGGGAATGGTGATCAATTCCAGAATAAATGATGAACCCTTGAAGAAGAAACTTCTAAGTAACTGTAAGCAATTAACATCACAGGGTATCATAATACATTAAAAATATGGAACATTTTCTGTTGTTCCGGTCAGGAAATTCTATCAAAGTAAATGTATCCCAGTACTATCCTATGGAGCTGAAAATATGTTTGGATGCGAGTATAAGATCTGGTCAAGATGTGAAGGCTATTTTTGGAAGAAAGTTCTCCAGATTCCTCAAAGCACTCCAACTGCTTGTGTCCTGTATGAAATCGGGATCTCCACATTAAATGCCAGAATAATATGGAATAAACTAGCGTTATTCCGAAAGACTAACAAGGATGCAGATCTGGCTCCATTTAAAATATGAATTGACAAAAAACAAGGAAGGAAAATGGCTCTGTTGGAATGGAGCCAACAAAGTAGGGAAATTCTAAACCAGTTGGGAACTGATGAGGATACTCAAAACCAGTTGGGCACTGGGGACAAAGAAACTAATCAAGGTTCCTTATACAAGATATCTGGGAATGGTGATCAATTCCAGAATAAATGATGAACCCTTGAAGAAGAAACTTCTAAGTAACTGTACGCAATTAACATCACAGGGTATCATAATACATTAAAAATATGGAACATTTTCTGTTGTTCCGGTCAGGAAATTCTATCAAAGTAAATGTATCCCAGTACTATCCTATGGAGCTGAAAATATGTTTGGATGCGAGTATAAGATCTGATCAAGATGTGAAGGCTATTTTTGGAAGAAAGTTCTCCAGATTCCTCAAAGCACTCCAACTGCTTGTGTCCTGTATGAAATCGGGACCTCCACATTAAATGTCAGAATAATATGGAATAAACTAGCATTATTCTGAAAGACTAACAAGGATGCAGATCTGGCTCCATTTAAAATATGAATTAACAAAAAACAAGGAAGGAAAACGGCTCTGTTGGAATGGAGACAACAAAGTAGAGAAATTCTAAACCAGTTGGGAACTGATGAGGATACACTATGAAATATACAGATGCAGTCAAGAGAAAGTTGCCGGAGCTTGACTGGATAGAAACCGGCGACCGAAGATTAACACACAAATCTATGAGAAACACACCAACAGAAGCCAGAAGTGTTAATACTCTATCAAAATATCTGAGCATTGTACCATGTAAACATCTAAGAAGACTCTATCTAAAATTCCGTCTTAATATATTTGAAACCAAAGAAGTTCTGAGAAACCGACGGATGATTTCTTTAAGAAACACAATCTGCAGATTTTGCGCAAATGGGGACGAAGATTTAAGACATCTAGTCCTCTTCTGCAGTAAATTGTGTGAACAACGAGAGAAATGCTTAAGAAAAGAGATGGAAAAACATCGCACTTATTGTAGTGAAGAACGGTGGTGCCAACTACACAACTATGAGAGTAAACTACTGATGATAGCAATAACGAAATTTCTAGAACAACTACAGTTGATGTTCGAGTTGGTACCTCCTAGTGTGAACAGTGATTGAGAACTGATGGTCAGAATATAAACCTTAAACACGAATAATCTACTCCACTATGCAGAAACCTTTCTTCTGTTTTTATTACCATTCAATGAGTATGTGACAAAAATTTAATTTTAGTGCAGGTTTATTTGTGAGAATTGTGTCAGTTTTTGTATTTCAAAAGTTTGTTTCTCATAGATTTGTGTGTTAATCTTCGGTCGCCGGTTTCTATCCAGTCAAGCTCCGGCAACTTTCTCTTGACTGCATCTGTATATTTCATAGTGTATCCTCATCAGTTCCCAACTGGTTTAGAATTTCAGGGCACATGAAAGCCAATCTCCAAAACCTCCAAAACCTGTCCACAACCCAGGAAGCCTCCGAAGCCCATTAATAGGGCACATAGACAATAATGAAAAACTACTTTGTTTTCCCTTCCCCGCCGGCCATGTTTTAAAAAAATAAATTCTGTTTATGTTCCGGAGCCTTTCCAACCAGAAAAAAAATACTTTTAGTACCCCGGTCTTATGTGCCGGTGTACTAATAGCAATAGGCCCCTACAGGGGGGTCATTACCACTTCAGGTAATGCGCCCGGGCATTACCTGAAGTGGTAATGTCCCCCCAGCTCCGGGCCTACTGCTTAATTATGACTATCACTAATACTGGCATTACACTGCTATTGTGCGAGTGAGCAGCCTTTTCCCATTAGGCACGTTAAGTCTTGTGGTAAGAGAGCAAGCTTAATCCGCTCATTGCGCACTGTCAGCTTTCCTAGTTGCAAACTGTTACACTGTAAGTAGTTTGCACCGTAGTTTCTGGGAACTACCTCCCCTAGCACTCTCTAAGGACCTTAAGGCCCTCAGCGGCACGTCAGCACCAGCGCTTTAGGGGAGGCCGCGGTTTGTGCCGGTTAGTGTCCGGGAAGTGTGGTAAGAGATCCTCACCTATCCCTATCCCTATCTCCATCAAGTAAGCTTTGCACTCATTTTTCTTTACCATTGCTCACCTGAGCGAGTTATTTGATCAACTATGCAGTTCTAGGGCAGTGGTACAAGATAATGATAATGTTCTTGTTAAAGGTATTTGTACCGCGCACATCACCAACGGAATTGGTCCCCAGGTGCTCAAGCAGATCTGCAAACAAGAAGGTGGGGTGGGGTTAGTAGGGTGAAGAGGGAGTAGGAAAGTGAGAAAGATGATGCCCTGTTGGCAGCTTCAGTTTGGTTTTCACTGTGCGCTGAGCTTGGGTGTGAATATCAGATTGATGTGAGTCCTCTTGTTATCTTCTCGGTGTGACTTATGTGTTGTTTGTTTGTTTGTTGTTGCAGTGTGGTGAAGTGCATGTGGTTTGCTGTGATTGTAATGGTGATTGCTATCATGAACAAACATCAAAGCGTATTAGTATGCTGTTCTAGTATCAATAGTCTGAATAGTTTGCCCGTCGCTAACACTCAGATTAGCATCAAAGAGATGGGAGTAGCAACTATTGACTTGCCATACCTGGTTGTAAATGAAACCATAAAGACACAGGTCCCTCCACCTACAAGCACTAATATGAGGGGGACAACTCAGTAACAACTCTACATGCATCCCCTAGAAACAAACCCTATAACAAACCATATTACCACCGATTTAGACACCTTACTCATCAAACCTGTCAATACCAATCCCAATTTGACACCTCCCTATACAACATCAGCACCCCCTTCGTCATCAGTTCTCAATATGGCGCTCCTAAATACAGGCTCCTTAGTTCAGCATGGAGCAGAGGTAGAAGACTACCTTGTCACTTCTACTCTCAACATACTGAGTATTACTGAGACCTGGCTGAATAATACAACTCAGCAAAACTTTTGACAATAGCTTTCGAAAAAATGAAGGAAAATGTAATTTAGAGGTGTGAAAGAGGCAACGAACGGAATTATTCTTTTTCATCACTTTTATTTCTACTTTTACGAAGAAAATTCTCAATTCTCAACAAATCAACTCGTCTTTGTAAAAATCACAAGTTGTTGATTATATGCAATAAAAAAAAACTCATTTTTCTGCCTTATTTGCAGTCCCACAGGACTACAATATCTTCCGGGCTGACTGAATAGAGAAGCGAGGAGGAGGAGTGGCACTGTTGGTTAAAAAACAATGGGACTGCCATGAAGTAAATCACACTGCCCTAGACGGTTGTGAAAGTCTGCTCATTAAAATAAAAATAAATCCCAATCTATCTATCACCATTCTAACCATTTACAGACCGCCTAAAGATATGACTTTTTTGTGCAGCAAATTCTTGCTATTCTTAATACTTTAACCAAGCCAAAGTCACCTATTATTATTCTAGGGGATTTTAACTATTGGGCAGAGGATAAACAGGACAAATCAGCCAACTCATTACTCTAAGCAATGAATATGGTTAACTATATCCAATGAGTTAAAGAACCCACACACAGGGCCGGTCACATCATTGACTGGGTTCTGATGCATCACCTGAATGTCATGAACCCCACTTCTTCTAGATGTCGATGGTCTGACCATTTCCTAGTCCATTTAACAGTGTGCCTCCCTGAAACACCTGTTTGTATGGACAAATTGCCAAGAATGTATCAAAAGTGTTGCAACTTTAAGAATGGGACTCAATCCAAATATATCTCACTCCTGAAAACAAAACTGCCCCCCCCCCCCCCGACTCATTGGAAGCGTCACTTCTTTGGTCACTCATTTGTCATCTGCCATATCCTCTGTTATAGAGACCTTAACCCCAGAATAATCCAAGCTAATTAAACCTGAAACCCCAAAGAATACCTGGTTTAATGATGACGTGCCACAGTCAAGATCAAAGCAAAGTGCACTTGAGAGAGAATGTCATAGAAATCCGTCTCCCCAGGCCCTAACAAACTATAAAGTTGCAGTCAAGAACTTTAAGAAAACCATTACTGAAGCAAAATGTAAATATCACAACACTAAAATTAGTAATACTAAATCTAGTTCTAGTGAGCTATTCAAAGTTCTGAAGCAAGTTGAGGGAAAAAAGTGAAAGCAAGCATGTCATCGAATGAGACACAGCCTGGTGCCAAATGATACAGGAAGAATTTTCAAATCTAATTGATTGTCCTCAGGAAATCATTCAATAACAAAAATTGACGTTGAACGCTTTATCAGATGATAGGCCTATTTCAGATACCAGCAATGCCAACTTTCAGACATCCAAATTCAAACTTCATTCAAACAATGTACTGAAGCAGAGATCTTCAAGATAGTTGCCAACCTAAAACCCACTTCATGCAAGGGAAACATATGCCCCACCGCTATTCTTAAAGAATCGCTCACCTTTGTGACACCTTGGATCACAAGAATGGTTAATCTATCGTTTAGTGAGGGCATAGTTCCAGCCTCTTTGAAGAAGGTTTGGGTCACCCCTTTACTGAAAAAAAGCCCTTTGAACCCTTCCTCAGCACAAAATTATCACCCCATAACCAACGTACACTTTCTGCTCAAGATCCTGGACAAAGTGGCCTATCTTCAGTTTGAGGACTTTCTTGAAAAAAAAAACATCCTGGGCACACATCAGTCCGGTTTCAGAGCACGGCATGGGACAGAAACAGTCCTCCTGGATCTTAAAACTACCTGGACTGGCATAGATGAAAAAGGGAATCCAGCATTGTTGATGCTATTGGATATCTCTGCGCTCTTCGACCTAGTCGTCCATGCAGTTCTTGGCGATCAGTGAAGGGCCTAGCTGATTTTTACATCAAGGCTTCTTGGCCTTCGGGTATCAATAGTGACAGTGTATAATGTTCAATCATCCCAAGATGTTGTTAATGCTGGAGTCCCACAGGGATCCTGCATATCGCCATCTCTTTTCAATTTCTATATAAGGCCACTGCTTGACTTACTGAACTGCCTGGGTGTCCGATATACCAACTATGCAGACAACAGCCAGATGGTATTTGAACTTCAGGCAACTATGACAAGGATTCCAAAAATGTGAACAATGTCTACACTGCATGACAAACTTCTTATTGTGGCTACTGTTGGGACTCAAGAAACTCGATACATTTAATGAGAGCTTCAATATCGCCAATAATCAGATTAGGGTTAAACATTGTGTCAAAACCCTAGTCGCCCATCTAGATGCAGAACTGAACATGAGGACTCATGTGTCAACACACGCGCTCATCTTGTGGTTGTGTGGTGAGGCTTCTTAATCAAATCAAGCCATATATCTCACTTAGCAATAGATCTATCTTGGCATCAGCCTTAATCAACTCCAAGACTTGACTATTGTAATAGTCTTTTAAATGGAACAACACAAACTAACCTTGTGGCTCTTAAGACTACCCAGAACAATGCAGTATGAGCAGTCTTTGGTCTCTGAAAACAGAACCACATTGCCGATTCCAGGAGGGCATTGCACTGGCTGCCAGTTAAGCGCAGGATTTTGCATAAAATCTTACCATTATCCTATAAATGTGTACCTCCATTACCCCCTCATATCTTTCAGAGCAGCTTACAGTTGATCATTCTTTGCAACATCTTTGCTCTAGCGAGAACTACAAATTTGAACAACCATGTCCTAAATTTGAAGGTGCTAGCTTTCCGGTGCAGGCCCCCAAAGAATGGAATATACTTAGACTAACAATTAGAGCTTCCAACTCCGTGTCAGCTGTCAAAGGGGCAGTCAAAACGTACCTGTTCAATCTGAATCTAGGCTAAACGTGTGATGCCTTGTTAAATGCTCCACATTATTCCTGACCTTGGCCATATCTTTATCTGTTTTGTTTATGTTAATTGTGTGCCCTGGGGCCCATGGGCATGTGGAGCGAAATGAGAAATAAAATAAATAAACAGGAACATTTAATATCTCTGTTTTGGGGGTATTTAAGGAAATGTACATGTCAATTGCTCCCTCAATTGCAGAGCTTGCAAGGAGTGCTTCCATTCTCTGAGCAGCTCAATGGAGCTACAGAACAGCAATTTTTTAAACAATAACAGTTAGACAGATTACAGACACATGATGTGATTTTTTGCAGATATTTCCTCATTAATTGAGCTTCAAAAGTAGCTTCATCGTGGCAAAGGGGAAATTATGAGTTCTGAAGCAGAATGATCTGCTATATTAGAGGTTGGCAATGACAACAGCACCCACCAGTTCACTCAACGGCCATCAAGTAAAGATAGAAAAAAAAGTCTGCAGATGGTTTATGTGAGAGAACCCAGAATTCACAAATATGTGTTCAAGTAATAAGGCAATGTCCAACATTACTGATGATGTATAGGCTCTTATCCAGCAGTGAAGGCAGATTTTGGGGTAATTGTAATTGTTTATTTGTACAATGCTTATACACAAGTGAAGTGTTTCAAAGCACTTCAAGGCAGGAAGGGAGCAAGGGAATACTGTAGTCATTCTTAGGCCTTAAAGTTTCTTAATGATCTAACAAAAAAGTAACTAGCGTACTAGGTCTGACGGCATTTCTCCTGGTGCAAGTGCATGAAGTGTACCAGGCGAAACAGATTAGGGAGGAGAGACAAAGGGGGAACAAGACAGAACTTACACAGGTCATCCAAGTGTACAGACAGAAGTGCAAGGGAGGGGTGAGGGGAAACACTTGTGCCCAGTCCAGCAGGGCCCTAGGTTAAGTGCAGAGAGGTTACCTCTCTCATAGAACGTATGCTGAAAGTGCAGTGGTGCTGAGCAAGTGCAGAGACCGGGAGACAAGTGCAAAGACCGGCAAGGGAACCTGGGACCTGTGAGGCTCTGGAGGTGAGTCAGGTGACTAGTCAGCGAAAGCTGAATAGAGTTAGGGAGAGATGGAGGACTGGGGCTGGAGAGACAGAGAGAGGAGGTTAGCAAGGGAGAGAGAGAGAGAAAGAGGAAGAGAAGAGGATGGTCTTGAAGAGTTTCCGGAACTTAAGGAGCTTCCGGAACTTAAGGGGGCCTTTTCCCCCAGGACCAAGGGTCCTGGGGGAAAAGGCCCCCTTCTAAGGCACAGGTAAATATAATTTCATAAGTTGATGGGTGGCAAGCATGGATCATCAGAATCTATAATTAGTCCTGGGGTGTGCAACCACCCCTTCAATCCCTCCTCTAACTCCACCACTGCTTGTTGCCTAATTAATCCACATTAACACTCCTTCTCAAAAGCCTATGTGGCTAAGAAGGCTTGCCTTTATGTAACCAGTATCATTTGACATGTATCTAAAAAATTTGGTAGGAGAGTGCCATATACAATGTGACGATACATAGAATTTACAAATAATATAGGCTTTAGTGAAGATTATTTTCCCAATATGTAACTTCTGCAACCAGCAATCTGTTCTTAAATATATTCTGCTTTCTCTAAAAGGGGTCTCAAATTCTCATCCCTTTATTCATTTGATCAATTAGTGGGGTATTAAAATCTGCTGATGCCTTCCTTCCTCAAAATTAATATCAATGGTGATGGGACAACTGTGTCAGACTTTCGGCTCGCCTGCACCTCTGGTCATTAGAACAGTTAAATCATTAAAGAGATTGTTGGTTACAGAACTGGTCCTTTTAACAGACTATTCATTGGTGTTGGGCCAGTAAAGATAAACAATTGATTTTGCCTTGACAATGTACTTCATTGTGAGAAACATGAGGACTGTAAGAAATTAATTCACTTTGAAACTGATTTGTATACTTGTAGTGCAATGAATTAGATGACAAATAATTGTATATTTTGAACTTATGTCGAGACATCATTTTGTTTAATGAAAGAGTTAAAAAAATGTCTTTGGCCAAATTTGCTGGATAACATCCATCTATGTACTTTTAGGATGGTAAACAAATATGGTTTAAGACCTCAGGACTGAAATATAACCGCAAAATAAAAGAGGTGATGACTGGAAGGTTTAGAATTAATCTTAACCTCTGGCATTGCTCTGGGCAAAGTTCCAGACCATCAGTCTTCACCTGCTAAAATATTTTTGCTGAAATATTATAGACAAAGTTGGCATTTGCCAGGTTGCAGCATCTGATCTTAAGCCCAGAGTGCTGCTTTGTTAATCGAAATTCAAATAAACTTCAGTGCAATGAATCGTGCCATTCAGCCTGGTTAGTGATTGGTTGAATAATCATTGCATAACTAGTACAACCAACCACTAAGCTCCACTGTGGTGGGACATCCACAGTATGTGTCAGTACCATAACAAACGGAGGAGTATCATGCAGACTTTGCCAACATGCTGTAAAAGGTAGCGATAGTCAGTAGAAGATGAGCGAAATAACCTGTATTCATCCAAGTGAAATGATCAACACTGGAGCACTGGGGAAGAAGGTTACCTTGTTGCTTCTACTTTAATGCTTCCAGAGATGTAGAAAGGTCTGTCATTGTTGTATTCATCAAATACGCCCCATCGAAGGTGGGCCCATTCGTGGACAAAGACTCTCCCTACAAAAGACAATTGATCATATATAAACCTTAGTCAATGACACTGTGCATTCACATTATGTTTTCACATCATGCTGTCAATCCAAGAGAAACCATTTCCGAAGGAGAACTATGATAGAGCAGCGTGAACCATCACATGTTTCTTGTCTTACATGTCTGCTCCCTCCCCCCACCATAGCCCTCCCGTGACCAAATATTTACTACATTATTTCCCTTTTAACCCAGGGGAAAAGAAATAAGGTCACTGCCCCACTATCCAGTAGAAGGACTGCAAAAGGGCCGACATTGGCAGTCCCACTGTGAGATCTGGCGAACCTACTGATGGACATTCTGGATGCCGTACTGAGGGAGTTGCTTCAATTTTAAAAATGCCTCCAGGGGGCAAAGCTTAGTGAAGGACTGAAGACGAGCAGCCATTGATAGTTCCATGTGAGACATGGTGAGACTTGGCGAACATCCTGGGGGACCCTGTAGATGCCACAATGAGGGTAATGCTACAATTTTAAAAATACCACTGAGGCAGAAAAGTAACAAAAGGCTCTGGAATGGCCGTCATTGGCAGTTCCCGGTGAACCCTGAGTGAGCACTGATGGCAGTAGCGTGCAGAGTGCTGGATACAGGGAGGGCCCCCCAGTGGCTTTGTTAGAGCCAGACTGGGACATTTAGCAGTGGGAAACCCCGCTGGCAGGACAATTAGGGTGCCGAGCATGGTGTTCCTGCTCAGAACCCTCAATGACCTGGCACAGAGCATTACAATGGGAGCCATTAGACATTGATGGGAGGGAGGGGGGACAATTGCAGGGATGTTTGTCCCTTAAAAAATGTGAATGGGGGTGATCAGAAATGAGAAGGGTGTATAATGCTGCATGCTTTATGAAATAATGACAAAGGCCTCCTTACGAGTCTGGCGGTAACCCTGCCGGTTATACCGGCGGGTTGCTCGCTGAACTCGTAAAATGTGACTGCCGCCTGACTTCCCGGTGCCACCGGGAGATTTCAAGTCTGGCGACCTGGGAATTCAGGCGACAGTAAACTGTAAGTCCCCCTTCACATAGAGATAAATAATAAAGGGTGCCTGGCTATGTCCTGATATGCCCAGGAGGGTAAATAGTAATGAAGAAAGAATCAGGATGGGAGATCAACACAACAAGATTATGGATTCATTTATTTAATCTCAGAATTGTGGCACCAATACTAAAATGTTTTGCTTACTCATAAGATAACAGACAACAGACAGATTTCAAATCAACAGTTGGGGGTACTGCTGCGTACCACCCTCTTTTCAGGGTTTTTTCCTCACAATGGTGCACAATTTCTCAAGCACAATTTAGACATTTTGTTACAGACAAGAGTAGGTGCTACCCAGGACAACTGATGGTCCATGGGTATTGTCAAACATAACACACAACAACAAGTGTGAACAGATAGATGAGATATGGTTTTGTGTCATAAATCGACACTGTAGTGTTTCGGCCAACTGTAGTGGTACGTGGGAGCTAGTTGTTGGTGTGGCCTTCTTCATCATAGGGGTGAAGGGTAACACTGTCCGTGGGATATCTGTTTGAATAAAATGGTGAAAAGTAGTTATGGTCGTGTGGGATCTCTATATTATTTGTAATTTCAGATACTTATTAGTAACTGATTGGTGTCAACAGATGCACTCAAGAGTGCACTTCTAAGAGGCTTACCGTCAAAAGAACGATGCAGCAGTAAAGCTTCTAACAGTTTCCAACTGAACAATTTATTGGAGACTGGTGGAGCGGTGTGATGAATACACTGCTCTGTGGACTTGAGTGGAGGTCACTCTACAGGTCCTGGATGTGGTAGGTAGTCCAGGGTGCAGCAACACCCGTAAGTGGCGTGTGTCTCTCAGCAGTGCTAAGAGAAGGGATAATGGAAATATGATCCATGAGGAAAGGACCAAGGTTCTGTGCTGCATGCCGTTGGTGGCATGCAAGAAGGTAAAGCCAAGAGCTGTGACACGTGAGGAGGTATTGTGCCTAACAGTGCTGGACATTGGTATGCAATAGATAAAGTGCCTCTGTTGACTACGGGCTCCGTGCGGCATGTGCCAGTATGAGTGCATAAACCATCTTGAAGGGATGGTGTGCGGCAGTATCAGTCTAGATGTGGTTTGTGTGAAGGTAGATAAAAGCATTATAAAAGCCACCGGCGTGTTGTGGGTGTCTAGTGCATGCTTGCAGGATGGATGCATATGCCGTCCGTGCCCGTAAGAAAAACGGTAGTGGGGATGCAGAGTGAAAGTGCTCCAGTGGGAAACCCAGGAACCCGTCTCACTTACTTGTATTTGCTGCACGTACGACTCGGTCTCACTAGATAGACATCGCCGTGAACTGAGCAATACTGAGGTAAAAGAAACTACGGCTGTTCCGCCCCCAGGCTGTAGCAACCATTCACGGTGAGACATATGGGCCAATGAAAAGGGGGGCGTGTGAAGCTCGTACGAAAAGAAAATGAAAGTAATCTGGATAGGCTGCTGATGACTGTAGCGCCCAGAACGCGGCACGTGATGCCCGAAGAATGATGGGAAATGTGGTCCTGGTGTATCGGCCCGTGTCAGCACGTAAAAAAGAAAGGAGCCAGTCAATGTGTTTTTAAACAATTGGTTTGTAATCGAAATCCAGGCACAGATGTGGCATTGAAGGTGGTGATTTAAATGTACCCGTGTGATGTCTTTGTGTAGATTTGCATACTGTTGTGTGCACAATGGCCACTTAAAAAATGCAATACATACACAGAATGTATACAAAGGTGCAATACAAAATATTGACAAATTGGTCTCTCTGGCACACTCAATACAACCGAGTTATGTCCCTGTGACACTTGCATACTGTTGTGTCCACAGTAGCAAGATAAGACATATATACAGGACATTGGACCAAGGTATATGCTCAGTACATTGTAGCATGGACGCCACTACTAGAGCGCAGCTAGTGTGTTTACACAAGAAGTATACATAACTGGAATACAAAACATTGTTTGACAAAATGGTCTCTCGGGCCCCTTGAATGCATTTCTCGCACAGATGAGGATTGATGATACGACAAAGTCAGACAAGTGTTCTACATTGAAAAAGTGCTGGGGTTTGTAGCCAGCTAAACATGTTGTCAGAAAACGCACTGTTGTGCATGCCACAGTGTTGAACGAATGTTCCATGTTTGCTCTGATAATTCAAAGCTTAGATCAACTTATTCCCATGTGACAATTGCATAGTTATAAACAGAGAGAAAACACAGTTGTGCATACCAAAGTGTCATCCACATTTACACTGATATTTCTAGATTTCTGGGTACATCTGACATGTAAACTGCAAAAGACTGATGCTTTCAGAGCGACCTATGTTTAATTAAGAACAAATATGGCCACGTGTCTATATTGACCAGCTTTCAAGGATTGGGTACCATGGCAGATAGTTTTATATATCCCGGACAAAGGGGTAATTCCAGGGGAACAGGTGTGTGCTTTACCAAACCTAGCGCGTGTTGTTTGCGTACATTGGGGAAAATTAACCCACGGGTATGAGTGCAAAGATGGGACAAATTATAGACACATGGTGAACTCTATGTTGGGGAACCAGGGCTTGGCATGGGCTCAGTTAGGTCATGAATGGCTAGACGGCTGTGGATTAGTTCCAAAAAAGCTTCCATTCTACTGTGATATTCAGTCAGTTTTTCACGGTGTCCAATCTATGGACCCACCGAGTTAGAGATAGATTTATATCGCCCCCTCGTTACTGGGGGGTTAGTTGTTGTACAATCGTCCAGGTGAAATGTTCTTTGGTATGTCCTTTTTTGGTGAAATGGTGGTTTGTCAGCCACTGCATTTTTAATGCATGACCAATGTTCACCAATGCGTTGTTTGATGGCCCTGATCGTCTTGCCAATGTAGAGTAGGTCGCAGGGGCATTTGATAACATAAATGACGTATTTGCTTTCGCAGTTGGTGTAGTTTTTCTGAGTCCAGTGGAAGTCTTTGTAATCAAAAGTTTTGCTGGATTTTGTGTATCTGCATGCCACACATCAGCCACAACTAAAGTGACCGACCACGGTGGTAGATTCCACAGTGTTGGCATATCCTTTTCCGGTTCTAGGAAAGTGTGTACCAAGGTATCTCGAAGGTTTTTGTTTTTTTTTAAAGCAAAAAGAGGTTTTTTCGACAGGGTCCCCTCATTTTTGATCAAATGCCAATGTTTATTGATAGCAGATTTTGTCAGATTGCTTGAACCACTGAATGTGGTGACGCAGACTGTTCTCTCGATTGGTTTCTTTTCCTTAAGGCTGAGGTAGATGGTACGGTCTGTATTGGCTGCTCTCTTTTTAGCCATTTTAACTGACTTCGTGGGTAGCCTCGCTCTGTGAGACGTGTCTGTAGTTGTTGGGTGTGGAACTCGAATTTCTCTTTTTCAGTGTAGTTTCTACGTACAAGGTGGAACTTGCCATATGGTAGGTTATATTTGAGTCCTACAGGATGGTAGCTGGTAAAGTGTAGAAGGCTGTTCCTGTCTGTTGTCTTTCTGAAGAGTTCTGTCTTAAGGTTGTTTCCAGACCGATATATGTGTAGATACAGGAAGTTGATTGTCTGGAAGTCCCATTCAAGGGTAAATTTGATGTCAAGGTTCCGTTTGTTGAGCCACTGGTGGAAAGCTATGAGTTTGGCCTCGGGCCTCGCCAAATGAGGAGGACATTGTCTATGTATCGACGCCACACTTGGATGTTGTTTAAGTAGGGATTGCTGCTGTTGTAGATGTGGTCTTCCTCGTATTGGGCCATGTTTAGATTAGCCACATCTGGGGCAAAAGTGGTGCCCATACTGACCCCCTTCACTTGCTGGTATATCTGTTTCTCAAACAGGAAGACATTTTCTGACATGGCTAAACGGATGCATTCCAGTATGAAATTCGTTGGTGTGGTGGTGACATCAGGTCTTCTGTGGAGGTGGATGGATAATGCTTCTAAACCTTCCTGTTGTGGGTATAGAGGTATATAGGGACTCTACATCCATGGTCACCAGGATACAGTCTGAGGTGAGAGCAAGGGTCTGTAGGATCTTGATGGTGTTGGTGGTGTCTTGTAGAAGGATTTCATTTTTCCTATGAAGGGTTTCATGAAGAAATCAGTATATAGTGAAAGTGGTTCTAGCAAAGAGTTGCAGGCCGAGACGATGGGTCTGCCAGGAGGTTTCTTGGTGTGTTTATGTATCTTTGGTAAGATGTAAAAAGCAGGAATTCTGGGGTGAGTTTTTTTTTGAGGAATCTGCGTTTGTCCTTGCAGATCCAACCCTCTTCCCTCTTCTTCTGCGTGTCTTGTGAGGCTAGCAATCTCTTCTTGTAGTCGTTGCGTAGGCTCTCTGTTGAGTTTCTATTATGATGTGGTGTCTGCCAACAGTCGTAGACATTCTTGATTGTAGTCCTTGGTGTCCATGAGTACTATCCCACCTCCTTTGTCAGCTGGTTTGACAGTGATAGTACGATCGGTGTTAAGTGCATTTATAGCTTTCCTTTCTTCTTGGTTAAGGTTGTTTTGATAGAAATGTTTGTGTGATAGTCCCTCTATGACCGTTTTCATCACTATTTTCTCAAAGGTGTCAAATTCCACCGGGATGGTATGTGGTGGTGGCATGAAAGTAGACCGGGGTCTCAGACCAGTGCTATTCTCATGATGTTTTTCTTGGTCTTGCTCGGCCATGTTGTCACTCTCTTGGTTTTTGGGTACATAAACCTCAAAGAAGTATTTCAATCTAAGGTTCCTGAAGAATCTTTTCAGATCTGCTTCTGTCTGGAATGAATCGGCTTTAGTAGTGGGGACAAAGGAGAGTCCTCTCTCTAAAAGTGCTTGTTCTGCATTGTTTAGCATTCTGGAGGAGAGGTTGAAAATTGGTATTTGTGTTAAGCTTGGTTGGAGTACCATTGGCTGGTGCGCATGTATCGGCCTATCTGTTGTGGTCTCCTCTTGGGGCGTTCCCATTGGCCCCCCTCTGAAAAAAAAGGATGTTGAGGGGGTGCTGTTGGTTTGCTCCCACCAGGGGGGCTGGCGTTATTCCCACTTGATGATCCGGAGCTTCCAGAAAAAGTTACGATTCTTTTCCGTCTGTTGTAGTTGTTGAACTGCTGTTGTTGTAGATCCCTGTAGTAGTTCTCCCTAAGGTATGGGTAAGTTTTCTTTTCTCCGTAATTATTGAGATCTTTTTTGAATTTTTGCACCTTCCGATCTATTGTGATTTGTTTCAACTTCACAACTTCTTCTAATTTCTCAAGTTTGAGCTTGGCGTCAGCTATGGTGGTGTCGTTGAGAACTTTTTTTTCTAAAGCGGCTAGTTCTTCTTCTTGCTTTTTACATTCTTCTTCCGCTGTGTCAATGATTAGGATGATCCAGTCACGACTGCACCTATTGCCCAATCCGCTGAAATTGATTTTAAATTTGGGGTTGTCTGTGAAAACTCGTGGGATGTTTTTTACCTGGAGTCCCTCGGATTTGATGCCGGCTTTTAAATATTCCAACATGAAAGTACTGTGCATTTCAGTGCGGATCAGTTTCTTTTTCTTTTGGTGTATAGCGTCTAGATCATCTTTGTTTGATCCTTGTGCAATGGCTCCTCCTTGTGATCTGACAGAGGACGTAGTACCTAGCAGTTTCTGGAAGTATTTATCTGTGTATGAAATTATGTTGACTTTTTCCATGATTTACACTGTGTGTAAGATAGTGTGAGTATAGTTTTAAATCCATACTCTGGATGTAAATGGCCCTACAACCGTGGGTTGTGCTAGGTCAAGATAAATAATAAAGGGCGCCTGGCTATATCCTGATATGTCCAGGAGGGTAAATAGTAATAAAGATAGAATCAGGATGGGAGATCAACACAACAAGATTATGGATTAATTTATTTAATCTCAGAATTGTGGCACAAATACTAAAAAGTTTTGCTTACTCATAAAATAACAGACAGCGGACAGATTTCAAATCAACAATTAGGGGTACTGCTGCGTACCACCCTCTTGAGTTTTGAGGGTATTGTCCTCACAATGGTGCACAATCGCTCAAGCACAATTTAGACATTTTGTTACAGACAAGAGTAGGTGCTACCCAGGACAACTGAGTCAATTGCAAACTAGTAGTATGGTGCTGTGGTAAAAGTGGCAGAAATTCCAATACAGCCACTTTTTCATGTACCACCATACTGATAATAAATATCTCTGTACCTTAAGAGCATCCTTTCGGTGAGATGAAGTGATTTATTTCTAGTTAGGTTTAACTGCATTTGTAAAAAGCAGTTAAGACCGATTCTGGTATCAAAGCATTAACAAAACTGCAGAAGGTATTTCCAATGCATGACCTAATTTCATATCATACAGATCAATGTGAGTCTAACAAATCCCCTTGGGTTTTAAAGCTATGGGCATCATTACACGTTTGCCGGTGTGGAAACAAGGGTGCTGGTAAACTCACCGGCACCCTTGTTTCCGGACCAGCAAACTAGGAGACTGCCTGCCAGAGCCGCTGTGCCCGACAGGTCTGACGCTGCCGGCGGCAGCAGCCACAGTAGGCATACCGGTCACGTAAGAACCGGCACTGTTAGCAATGGGGGTAATAAAGAAAGAATCAAGATGGGAGTTCAACACAACAAGATCAAAGATTTATTTATTTAATCTCAGAATTGTGGCACAAATACTAAAAGGTTTTGCTTACTCATAAGATAACAGACAACGGACAGATTTCAAATCAACAGCTAGGGGTACTGCTGCGTACCACCCTCTTGAGTTTTGAGGGTATTGTCCTCACAATGGTTCACAATCGCTCAAGCACAATTTAGACATTTTGTTACAGACAAGAGTAGGTGCTACCCAGGACAACTGAGTCAATTGCAAACTAGTAGTATGGTGCTCTGGTAAAAGTGGCAGAAATTCCAATACAGCTACTTTTTCATGTACCACCATACTGATAATAAACATCTCTGTACCTTAAGAGCATCCTTTCGGTGAGATGAAGTGATTTATTTCTAGTTGGGTTTAACTGCATTTGTAAAAAGCAGTAAAGACCATTTCTGGTATCAAAGCATTAACAAAACTGCAGAAGGTATTTCCAATGCATGACCTAATTTCATATCATACAGATCAATGTGAGTCTAACAAATCCCCTTGGGTTTTAAAGCTATGGGCATCATTACACGTTTGCCGGTGTGGAAACAAGGGTGCTGGTAAGCTCACCGGCACCCTTGTTTCCGGACCAGCAAACTAGGAGACTGCCTGCCAGAGCCGCTGTGCCCGACAGGTCTGACGCTGCCGGCGGCAGCAGCCACAGTAGGCATACCGGTCACGTAAGAACCGGCACTGTTAGCAATGGGGGTAATAAAGAAAGAATCAAGATGGGAGATCAACACAACAAGATCAAAGATTTATTTATTTAATCTCAGAATTGTGGCACAAATCCTAAAAGGTTTTGCTTACTCATAAGATAACAGACAACGGACAGATTTCAAATCAACAGCTAGGGGTACTGCTGCGTACCACCCTCTTGAGTTTTGAGGGTACTTTCCTCACAATGGTGCACAATCTCTCAAGCACAATTTAGAGATTTTGTTACAGACAAGAGTAGGTGCTACCCAGGACAACTGATGGTCCATGGGTATTGTCAAACATAACACACTACAACAAGTGTGAACAGACGGATGAGATATGGTGTTGTGTCATAAATCGACACTGTAGTTTTTCGGCCAACTGTAGCGGTACGTGGGAGCTAGTTGTTGACGTGTCCAGCTTCAGGATGGGGGTGAAGGCTAACACTGTCCGTGGGATATCTGTTTGAATAAAATGGTGAAAGGTAGTTATGGTCGTGTGGGATCTCTATATTATTTGTAATTTCAGATACTTATTAATAACTGATTGGGGTCAACAGATGCACTCAAGAGTGCATCTCTAAGAGGCTTACTGTCAAAAGAACGATGCAGCGGTAAAGCTTCTAAGAGATTCCAACTGCACAATTTAGTGGAGACTTGTGGAGCGGTGTGATGAATACACTGCTCTGTGGACTTGAGTGGAGGTCACTCTGCAGGTCCTGGATGTGGTAGGTAGTGCAGGGTGCAGCAACGCCCGGAAGTGGCGTGTGTATCTCAGCAGTGCTAAGAGAAGGGATAATGAAAATATGATCCATGAGGAAAGGACCAAGGTTCTGTGCTGCATGCCGATTGGTGGCATGCAAGAAGGTAAAGCCAAGGGCTGTGACACATGAGGAGGTATTGTGCCTAACAGTGCTGGACATTGGTATGCAATGGATAAAGTGCCTCTGTTGACTATGGGCTCCTAGCAGCATGTGCCAGTATGAGTGCAAAAACCATCTTGAAGGGATGGTGTGCGGCTGTATCAGTCTAGATGTGGTTGGTGTGAAGCTAGAAAAAAGCATTATAAAAGCCGCCGGCGTGTTGTGGGCGTCTAGTGCATGCTTGCAGGATGGATACATATGCCGTCCATGGCCGTAAGAAAAATGGTAGTGGGGAATCAGAGTGAAAGTGCTCCAGTGGGAAACCCAGGAGCCCGCCCCACTTATTTGTATTTGCTGCACGCACGACTCGGTCTCACTGGATGGGCATCACCGTGAACTGAGCAATACCGAGATAAAAGAAATTACGGCTGTTCCGCCCCCAGGCCCTCGCAACCAATCACGGTGTGACATATGGGCCAATGAAAAGGGGGGGGTGTGAAGCTCATATGAAAAGAAAATGAAAGTAATTTGGATAGGCTGCTGATGACTGAAGGGCCCAGAATGAGGCACGTGATTCCCAAAGAATGATGGGAAATGTGGTCCTGGTGTATCGGCCCGTGTCAGCACGTAAAAACGAAAGGAGCCAGTCAATGTGTTTTTAAACAATTGGTTTGTAATCGAAATCCAGGCACAGATGTGGCATTGAAGGTGGTGATTTAAATGTACCCGAGTGATGTCGTTGTGTGGATTTGCATACTGTTGTGTGCACAATGGCCACTTAAAAAATGCAATACATACATAGAATGTATATAAAGGTGCAATACAAAATATTGACCAATTGGCCTCTCTGGCACACTCAATAAAACCGAGTTATGTCCCTGTGACACTTGCATACTGTTGTGTTCACAGTAGCAAGATAAGACATATATACAGGACATTTGACCAAGGTAAATGCTCAGTACATTGTAGTATGGACGCCACTACTAGAGCGCAGCTAGTGTGTTTACACAAGAAGTATACATAACTGGAATACAAAACATTGTTTGACAAAATGGTCTCTCTCACCCCTTCAATGCATTTCTCATACAGATGATGATTGATGATACGACAAAGTCAGACAAGTGTTCTACATTTTAAAAGGCTGGGGTGTGTAGCCAGCTAAACATGTTGTCAGAAAAACGCACTGTTGTGCATGCCACAGTGTTGAACGAATGTTCCATGTTTGCTCTGATAATTGAAGCTTAGATCAACGTATTCCCATGTGGCAATTGCATAGTTATCAACAGAGAAAAAAACTGTTGTGCATACAAAACTGTCATCCACATTTACACTGATATTTCTAGATTTCTGGGTACATTTGACATCGAGTTCCACGCCCAACAACTACAGACACGTCTCACAGAGCGAGGCTACCCAAAGAAGTCAGTTAAAATGGCTAAAAAGAGAGCAGCCAATACAAACCGTACAATCTGCCTCACCCTCAAGGAAAAGAAACCAATTGAGAGAACAGTCTGCGTCACCACATTCAGTCCTACAAGCAATCTGACAAAATCTGCTATCAATAAACATTGGCATTTGATCAAAAATGAGGCGACCCTGTTGAAAAAACCTCTTTTTGCTTTCAAAAAGAACATAAGCCTGCGAGATACATTGGTACACACTTTCCTAGACCCGAAAAAGGATATGCCAACACTATGGAATCTACCACCCATGGTCGGTTAC
The DNA here is from genome assembly GCF_040938575.1 of Ambystoma mexicanum. Classification (NCBI taxonomy): domain Eukaryota; kingdom Metazoa; phylum Chordata; class Amphibia; order Caudata; family Ambystomatidae; genus Ambystoma; species Ambystoma mexicanum. Next base: position 1,040,744,074 of record NC_090922.1, on the reverse strand, counting down.
TTTAGTTGTGGCCGATGTGTGGCATGCAGATACACAAAATCCAGCAAACCATTTGATTCCAAAGACTTCCACTGGACTCTGAAAAACCACACCAACTGCAAAAGCAAATACATTATTTATGTTATCAAATGCCCCTGTGACCTACTCTACATTGGCAAGACGATCAGGCCCATCAAACAACGTATTGGTGAACATAGGTCATGCATTAAAAATGCAGTTTCTGACAACCCACTTGTTGACAATTTCACCAAAAAAGGACACACCAATGAACATTTCACCTGTACGATCGTACAACAACTGGCCCCCCAGAAACGAGGGGGCGAAATAAATCTATCTCTAACTCGTTTGGAACAGAAGTGGGTCCATAGATTGGACACCGTGAAAAACGGATTGAATATCACAGTAGAATGGAAGCATTTTTGGAACTAATCCACAGCCGTCTAGCCATTCATGACCTAACTGGGCCCATACCAAGCCCTGGTTCCCCAACATAGTGTGCACCATGTGTCTATAATTTGTCCCATGCTTGCACTCATACCCGTGGGTTAATTTTCTCCGATGTACGCAACCAACACGTGCTAGGTTTGGTAAAGCACACACCTGTTCCCCTGGAATAAACCATTTGTCCGGGATATTTAAAACTATCTGCCATGGTACCCAATCCTTGAAAGCTGATCAATATAGACACGTGGCCATATTTGTTCTAAATTAAACTTATGTCGCTCTGAAAGCATCAGTCTTTTGCAGTATACATGTCAAGGGACCCAGAAATCTAGAAATAGTGTAAATGTGGATGATACTTTGGTATGCACAACTGTGTTTCTCTCTGTTGATAACTATGCAATTGCCACATGAGAAAACGTTGATCTAAGCTTTGAATTATCAGAGCAAACATGGAACATTCGTTCAACACTGTGGCATGCACAACAGTGCGTTTTTCTGACAACATGTTTAGCTGGCTACACACCCCAGCACTTTTTCAATGTAGAACACTTGTCTGACTTTGTCGTATCATCAATCCCCATCTGTGCGAGAAATGCATTCAAGGGGCCAGAGAGACCATTTTGTCAAACAATGTTTTGTATTCCAGTTACGTATACTTCTTGTGTAAACACACTAGCTGTGCTCTAGTAGTGGCGTCCATACTACAATGTACTGAGCATATACCTTAGTCCAATGTCCTGTATATATGTCTTATCTTGCTAATTGCTACTGTGGACACAACAGTATGAAAGTGTCACAGGGACATGACTCGGTTGTATTGAGTGTGCCAGAGAGACCAATTTGTCAATATTTTGTATTGCACTTTAGTATACGTTCTGTATGTGTATTGCATTTTTTAAATAGCCATTGTGCACACAAAAGTATGCAAATCCACACAAGGACATCACTCGGGTACATTTAAATCACCAACTTCAATGCCACATCTGTGCCTGCATTTCAATTACAAACCAATTGTTTAAAAACACATTGGCTGGCTCCTTTCGTTTTTACGTGCTGACACGGGCCGATACACCATGACCACATTTCCCATCTTTCTTCGGGCATCGGGTGCCTCGTTCTGGGCCCTACAGTCATCAGCAGCCTATCCAAATTATTTTCATTCTCTTTTCGTACGAGCTTCACACACCCCCCTTATCATTGGCCCATATGTCACACCGTGATTGGTTGCGATGGCCTGGGGGGGCGGAACAGCCGTAGTTTCTTTTACCTCGGTATTGCTCAGTTCACGGCAAGGCTCAGTGAGACCGAGTCGTACGTGCATCAAATGCAAGTAAGTGAGGCGGGCTCCTGGGTTAATCACTGAAGCACCTTCAGTATGCTTCCCCACTACCATTATTCTTACGGTCACGGACGGCATATGCATCCATCCTGCAAGCGTGCACTAGACGCCCACAACACGCCGGCGGCTTTTCTAATACTTTTTTCTAGCTTCACACAAACCACATCTAGACTGATACGGACACACACCATCCCTTCAAGATGGTTTATGCACTCATACTGGCACATGCCGCACGCAGCCCCTAGTCAACAGAGGCACTTTATCCATTGCATACCAATGTCCAGCACTGTTGGGCACGATACCTCCTCACGTGTCACAGCACTTGGCTTTACCTTCTTGCATGCCACCAATTGGCACGCAGCACAGAACCTTGGTCCTTTCCTCATGGATCATATTTCCATTATCCCTTCTCTTAGCACTTCTGAGCGACACACGCCACTTATGGGCATTGCTGCACCATGGACTACCTACCACATCCAGGACCTGCAGAGTGCCCTCCACTCAAGTCCACAGAGCAGTGTATTCATCACACCGCTCCACCAGTCTCCACTAAATTGTGCAGTTGGAAACTGTTAGACTCTTTACCGCAGCATCGTTCTTTTGATGGTAAGCCTCTTAGAAATGCACTCTTCAGTGCATCTGTTGACACCAATCAGTTACCAATACGTATCTAAAATTACAAATAATATAGAGATCCCACACAACCATAACTACCTTTCACCATTTTATTCAAAGAGATATCCCACGGACAGTGTTACCCTTCACCCCCATCCTGAAGAAGGCCACGCCAACAACTAGCTCCCACGTACCGCTACAGTTGGCCAAAACACTACAGTGTCGATTTATGACACAACACCATATCTCATCCGTCTGTTCACACTTGTTGTTGTGTGTTATGCTTGACAATACCCATGGACCATCAGTTGTCCTGGGTAGCACCTACTCTTGTCTGTAACAAAATGTCTAAATTTGCTGGATAGATTGTGCACCATTGTGAGGAAAATACCCTCAAAACTCAAGAGGTTGGTACGCAGCATTACTCCTAACTGTTGATCTGAAATCTGTCCGTAGTCTGTTATCTTATGAGTAAGCAAAACTTTTTAGTATTTGTACCACAATTCTGGGATTAAATAAATTAATCCATGATCTTGTTGTGTTGATCTCCCATCCTGATTTTTTCTTTATTACCCCCTTCCCATCGAGTCCCAGAGGACTCTATGGGAGTGGGGACATGGAAGCACGGCACCATTACTAACAGTGCCGGTGCTTCCGTGACCGGTATGCCTAACGTGGCTGCTGCCGCCGGCAGGGTCAGACCTGTCGGGCACAGCGGCTCCGGCAGGCAGACTCTTACTTTGCTGGTCTGGAAACAAGGGTGCCAGTGAGCTTACCAGCACCCTTGTTTCCGGACCGGCAAACATGTAATGATGCCCATAGCTTTAAAACCCAAGGGGGATTTGTAAGACTCACATTAATCTGTATGATATGAAGTTATGTCATGCATTGGAAATACCTCCTGCAGTTTTGTTCATGCTTTGATACCAGAAATGGTCTTTACTGCTTTTTACAAATGCAGTTAAACACAACTAGAAATAAATCACTTCTTCTCACCGAAAGGATGCTCTTTAGGTACAGAGATGTTTATTATCAGTATGGTGGTACATGAAAAAGTGACTATATTGGAATTTCCGCCACTTTTAGCACAGCACAATACTACTAGTTTGGAATTGACTTAGAGAAGACCCCTCCCCCACATTTGGCTGGAGGTGTTTCCCCCACATTAGCACCAACAACTACAGGAATTGCATTGCCTCAATTACCATTCAGGTAATTCCTCCAAAATCCCCATAAAGTTCCATGGATTCTGAAGTGAGTATAAACCCTTCCACCCTGCCACTTGTAATTGAGCTGAATTTGCATGATTGCAGGTAGTGCCAACGGAATTACCACCACACTTGTAATAAGGCTCTATATTGATGGCCCAAATGGCTTATGCCATGGAATCACAGGGTTACAGGAATTCTGAACCTTTACAATTAATAAACAATCTATGTCCTCAGAAACTATTATGAGTCTCCCAGTGAACCCCAGAATAAATCGCTCTTGCTGAAACAGGGAATACGAAAATAATGGATCTGATATTAAAAACCCTATTAAAACACTGGTGTAGACTTATGAAGGATAAAGGGGTACATTCCAGCAATCTTTATTTAATGATGTATTTACTAATGTTAATTTAAATAGGCTGCACTAGTTAAATCAAGATTGCTTGTTCTAGGTCAGTGTCCCAGACTTGTGGTTCCAAAAATACTGTATACAGGAAGATAATGGCTGTATACTAATGAACTTTGTGCAAGTATATACTGAGGTTAAAAATTTGGCAAATTTGTCAAAGAATATCCTGCTGGCAAAACATCTTGACTTATGTATGCACCTTTCGAGATACAGACATGTACGTGCTCAGTATTCTGTAACCAGGAGAGTATATTGTTTACAGCAATCAGATTTGACTAGTCACCATTAGCGTATTATCTTACAGAGACTAGGCAAGGTCAAACCATATCAAACTCATGTGATGACTCTGAAGAAGAACCCCAGCTTCCCTTTTTATTAATTTGTAATAAGTATTTGACCCTTTTGAAGCCCCTCTTAAAATAGCTGACAGTGATATACACCAATAACACATAAACCTTGCTTTTAAAACTTAGGAATCCTAAAGACATATTAGACTCTTGAATTACGTTGAAGAGGATGTCTTTTCTTTAATTATTACTGCAAAAATTCAAAAACGATTTGGTGGATGCTGGTAAGGTAGCTCAGTGGGTTTAGTGCTTGCTGCCGGGATTTGTGTGTTATCTGCAGGTTTCAATCCAGCCTTTTATCATTCTGAGATGGATGAATGTGTACCAACTTTGGTTGGGGGACAATTGTTTTGAAGAGGGATGGAGAAGTTCGCCCTCTGGCCCCCTTCCTATAAGAAACATGATGCAGAAGAAGGCCTGGAGATACAGAGATTGCCCCTACTATTTCGGACCAATTCCTAGTGCTCCAATGATTGATAAGTATGTCTAGAGGTAACGCCTCAGCCAGCCCTACAAGCCAGGTGCAGTACAAGTCTACCCCAGAGTGGACGAGGAGCCCCAGGCTCCGACCAAGCGACCTCAAATGACAGTATCGATCAAAGCGCCACAAAGCCATGTTGCTTACGTCGATAGAGACACCACGAGTTAGCAGCATTAGACATTAAGCACACGTGCCATCCACACTTCGGGACACAAACATACACATACATGAAGAACACAAGCAAACAGTTATATAGTTAGAGGACAGTGACATATACATACTGTCATTGCTTTTATTATTTTCCCAGTAGCTAAATGCAACAACGCAGCAAGGCAGAAACCGCAAGAAGCAAGAGATCCTGAGTAAATCTGGCAGATGCTTACATGCAAATAACTTTATGGAACTGCAGGAGCACCTTTGGGACCTGACAGAGCCAAGTGTCACTAACCTATGAGGAATATAGCATAGCACAAACACTTTAGGGACCGCGTTATGGTTTAGGAAAATTACAGCAGGCCACAAGCCTCTCAGCAAGAGCTGAGCTGAGTTGAATTCAGGCTGGACATGAGCAAACATGTGAGACAGGACCTGTTGCCAAGGCCACAAGATACGGATGACATTCCATTCCCTGAACGACAGTAAGACTAGCTGCAGTAAATGCGAATAATTCTTCATAATTCAGAGGTGCATAGCTCCAAATCATGGCCTCCGAACATGTGACCCGGCCGACTCAGACAATGGACAGTGATTATCGCTGGAAAGGGAGCCGATCTCATGCCGCCAGACAGAAGCTTGCATCCACTTCTCTTTCTCTCATCTATGACGGTCTGTCTGCTATCCAGGAGTGGTGTGCCGCCAATGATCCCTGCCTTAATGCCAGTAAAACCGAGATTATCCTCATCGGCACACCTGCTACCTCATTTCCTGTCACTCTCTGGCCAGCCTCTCTTGGTCCGCTTCCTGCTCCCACCTGTGAGGCTAAAAACCTCGGGGTCTTCGTTGACTCCACACTCTTCTTCTTTCCTCACATCTCTGATGTCTCTAAGAAGTCAAACTACCAGCTGCACCTCCTCAGAGGTGTTCTTCCTTTCCTCTCCTTCCCCCAGAAGCTCACTGTCGCCAGAGCTCTGGTTCTCTCTAGGCTGGACTACTGCAACAGTCTCTTTCGAAATCTGCCTATCTCTACTCTCTGCCCTCTGCAACTCAGCCAAAACAGGACTGCGAGACTTGTCCTCGGCCTCAAGCCCAAGGATTTTATCTCTCGTGGACTGAAATCTCTGCACTGGCTTACAGTGGTGGCGAGGATTAAGTTCAAAACCCTCTGCATTGTCCACAAGGCCTTCTGGGTCCTGGGGCCTCAATACCTTGAAATCTCTCTTCCTAAATATCTTCTTTCTCGAGCTCTTCGCTCATCCGCCACCAACTTCGTCAGGGTCAGTCGCTACTCCAAGCAATGAGTTGGTGGTAGATCTCTTTCTTCGGCTGGGGCCTCCCTCTGGAACAGCCTCCCTGCCTCTCTGAAACTTGAGGAGAACCATCTCCGGTTCCAGAAGCACCTCAAGACTTTCCTCTTTGCTTCTGCTTACTCTCCTCTCCCCTGCTGATCTCCTAGCTGAAACTGAAGCTGCACTGTTTACCTGGCTATCCTCTGATCTTAGGCCCAAGTCCCCTCCCCGGCAGTTGCACACCTGCATTGCCCCCATGGCAACCCTTGCAGTTGGGGTCTGTTTCTATATCCCTACAGCCCCTACCAGCACTTGACACCTGATGTCTGGACTTACCCCTGCACTTGCCACCAGCTGGCCGCAATTTTTACTTAGTTTTATTTATTTTACTGTTTGTCCTATGTACTGCACTGCCCTCTCCCCACTCCCCTGCACTTTTCCCCATTCCCCTGCACTTTTCCCCATTCCTCCTCCCCTGCAAATGTGTGATCTCAATTTCACCTGGCCTAGTAAGATCGTTGTTTCTGTCTTCCCTCTGTTCTCCTCCCTTGCCTCATTGCGCCTTGAAACACTTGTGTATAGGCGCGTTATCAATGCCATATCATAAGAAAGATGTTAGATAATCATATAGATTATTAGGGTCCTGTCGGCCAATCCCAGTTTGTGATAGGTTTTCATGAGTAGGGCCCAGGTTGTGACGTCACGATGACGCAATCAGGATACAAAACTGTCCTGCGAACCAGGAGATGTTGAGACGTCCATAAATTTCTTCTGTCCCTGTACCGATCCCTGTTGGTTTTGTTGTAATAAACCACAGTTTGAACTTGCCGCTTGACGGAGTCTTACGTTCCTCCTGGGGAAGGTGTTGGGCTTTCCAAGCGTCTGCAAACTCCCAGTGGCCCTCTGGCATGCATGGGAGTTTATCCCAACAATTTATAAAATGTTTGATGTACACAGTTTGGGCGAAAGTGCTATATAAATACATTGTTATTTACTTTTCATTTCATTTATTGAATTTGTATAGTGCTTTTGACAAAGCGCTGTAAAATACAAATAACTGTTCTAGCGTTGTAGCAACAACAAATATTGAGACATCGGTAAATCAGTTTTGAGAGAGGAATGAAAGGAGAATGAAAAAGAAGAAGAGCCGACAGAATGCAGCAAATCATTCCAGAACCTGTGAGCAAGTAGGGAAACAGATGGCTGCACAGGAAGCCTTAGGTGTTGTAAGAAGAAAAAGAGATTCAGATTGTAGAGAGGGGGTAGGAGTGTAGAAAGAAACCAAGTAGCATGGAATGATAATAGAGGGTGACCCTTGCGTATATTGAAAAGGTGAAATAGGAAGACATGTGCCGTGTCAGAGATATGGCAGGTGAAACAAAGTGAGGAATCAAAAGTGACCCCAAGATTCCAGGCAGTAGGAGATAAAGAGATGCAAGAAGGAGACGAATGGAAGGAGGTGGCAGAGGGAGGAAATGTAAGAGGAAGGGAAAAAAAGTATTTCTATTTTAGAAGGGAGCAAGATGAAAAAAGCGTGAGTGAGTAGGATAAAGAAAGTGTGAGTGCATCCGTGATTGTACAGCCTGTAAGCAGGCATTGGTGTTATTGTGGATTGCATCAGAAAAGGAGGAAAAAGATAAGAAGATCTGGGAATCGTCAGCGTAGAAATGGCAAGAGAGGCCAAAGAGTTTAATGATTTCAGCAAGAGACATAGAGCTTTATCACGATTTGGGCTGTACCCCGGCAATAATACTGCCCAAATGTAATTGTTTTACCGCCAACCGGTCCGGCGCTATTAGTGCCGGATCACGGGTTGGGTGTGAACGGTAAATCCCAATTGTGTCTATTGGACCCAATGGGAGATTTTCGGTGCAAATTCTGCGCGCTAATACATTTGGCAGTAATTGCGCCAAAAATAGAGGGCGCTAAATCGGATTTTCACCTCCAGCAAAAAGCTGGAGGTAAAACCGCCCCTTTAGCGTCCAACTCGTGATAGGGCCAGCCCTAAATGAGGCAGTAATACTGTTACTGCCACATTAAAGAGAGAGAGGATAGAAGGGGAGTATGATCCATTGTGTCAAAAACAGCAATGAGATCGAGTAGAATGAGAAAATCAAAAGATCAACATTCTTAGAGCGACGGCAGAGAGGAGAGAGTCGGTGACAGCTAGTAGAGCAGTCTCAGTCGAATGAAAGGGAAGAAACGCAGTATGGAGTGGAGATCTAAAAAGTTACAGATGTGAAAGTAGGCATTATCATTCTCAAACATGTAGTTTGGTGACGGAATGATTGCAATGCTATTTCTATTTGGATGTTAGATGCTAGATTCCTTGTAGTGAGGGAATAATGTTATTTGTCGTGCCAGTAGGCAATATGGTCTCCTTTGCATTTGCAAGCCCAGCTTATGGGGCAGAGCAAGGCGAGGGTGCATAAGCGAAGTTGTGGGTCACATAAGAGCTGTGCTGCCCACTGCTATGGGCAACATAGCTATAAGCGACAGCCAAGGTGCTTGGAAGCCAAGTGCGGGGCCCGTTGCCTGTCTGCCATCTCCTACATGACATGGAAACAGCAAATGAACTTCACTGCCTCAGCCTGCTTCTGTTTCTTCAGGGCAGTGAAGTCTGTTCTTGCTTTCTGCGGTATGGAGACTGCACCGCAGGGGATTTCTGGAGAAGGCAGAGGGGCAGTGGTGGCGATGGAGGAGGGAGTGGCAGGGCGAAGACTACGATGCAGGCAGAGATAAGTAACTTATGAATGGAGGCAGGCTGAAAGCAAGGGAGTGGGAGAAGCAGGCAAGGGAGTGCAGGAAGCAGGGTGCAGCAGGGCGAATGTCGGAATTCTGATAGGCATCAAGATCCATGTCTACCAAGGCAAAATCATCCAGCAGCCTGATTGCTTGTCAAGATTCCAACGTTAGAGCTAGAGTGCTAATATGACGTTCACGCCCCAGCAAGGGGAGACATGGCCGGTAACGGGCCACCAGCCCGAGCTATGGTAGGCCCGAGCCATGTCCACCATGCCCATGGCCGGGCGTGAGAGTTTATCCATGGTGCAAATGTTTTTTTTTAACCTTTGGAAGATTGGCTGCTTGTGCCATTGGGACAAAGGAGTGTGTCCATTCACCATTTATATGGTGGCTGATCGGAAGGAGCGCAGAGAGCGGAGTTCAAAGCTCCGGTCTTGCTGGTAAGTTGGAAGGGGATGGGGCTTTGTTGGTTTTTGTGGGTTGGGGGAAGGTGGGAAGGCAACAGGGAGAGGCTCGCTGCAGCCTCACAACATAAACAAAACTGGCCCTCACACTGAACATCAAAACATTAAAATAAATCATATACAACATAAATGAGTACCAAACCACCAGTAATTCAGATGACCTTCAGCTGTCCTGGGTAAATCCCTTCCCCTGGATTGTTCAGAGTCAATGTTCCCAAATGTACCAAAGTAAAAGTAAAGTCTTGAACCAAATGAAACAAAAGTTCACCAAAAAAAAATTCACTGGTTACAGTTCTTCAGCTTTCTGGTGAAAAGTTCCCCTTCCAATTTGAGCCAAGAAAACAGCACCAATATTAATCCTGGATATACTCTTTCCAAAATTGGTTTGCCACAGTTCAAGGAAGAAATGAACAACTTCTTCTTCAAAAATATTCCAAGTATTTACAACCTCTGCAGTGTCTTTGGTATTCTTGTCAGGATGCTGCTTCTTAGGATGTTATTTTCCTCTTGACAACCACCCTTCTACTACTGTTACTGTGGGAACCGACTGCTTTGCTGCACAGTATGCCCCTTCTCCAACCACTCTTAATGTAACATCCACTGACAGTATTAAACACAACCAGAATTCTGGTATTTCTACTTATTAGGCTATTTAAAGACAAGGCTCTTCGGCCTCCACAGGTAGGCAAGACACTCTCCTTTCCTATGCTGTAAGGAAAGGGCAGCCTCTTTGCCTCTTTTGTCTGTCTTACTGCCACCAGTATAATCTGCCTTTGCTTTCAGGCTGCCTTTCTCTCAGCTTCAACAGTCTCAGCATTACAGCTTGTTGCCTTAATCTTTTTACAAGCACCCAGCTCCCTTCCCCAGCTTTGTTCACACCTTCTTGGTTCCAGTAGCTACCCTGAAGCTGTATTGTCACACTTCTAGCTTTGGATATGATATGATAGTTTATTTATATAGCGCCTATACACAATGTGTTTCAAAGCACTTCCACGTCACACTTGTATCAGAAGCACTGGACCTTTAACAACTTTAACAACCTCAAAATTCAGGTGGATGGATTTTAACAGGGCTGGTTTCACTATACAAAGGGTTTGCCTCTTGGCTTGGGTAATGCTTGTTCTTCTCTTCAGGTTAATAACTTCTACATTTACTGAATACTTGTTCTTGATGTTACAAGGTTCAATCTTCAAAAGTGAATCAGATTTAGGTACATGCAACTACTATTTCAGGAAGATCTTTGACTTTAAAAATTAATTGTATTCCCTTTTATTAACAGAGAGATAGGCTTTGACACAGGTCGGGAACTACAAGTGTTCACATGTGACCACTCTTTGATGTAATAAGTCTTATACCAATTTGTGAAATTCAGCTTTAGAATTTTCAAGTGATTTGGAAAGCATTCACCTTCTTAACTGGAGGCACGCGACCACTCCGGTAACGTTTTAACAGTTTAACAATGGGAAATTAAAAGCTTTTTGTTATACGCAAGCACTCCAACTTGTATTACTTGTATTACAAGTGTGCATGATACATTTTCATTATTAGCAGGACTCTTCACAATGATGAACAGTTGTACAAGAGGGCGGCGCATCCTCTGATGGGCCCATAGGTCAGAGCTCACCCTCTAGTACCTGCAAGACAAGATAGCTGCACCTTGAGGAGGATGGGGTGCAAGATTCTCTTACTCCGACACAATTCAATAAGGACAACTCACTAGATTGGCAAAGGGAAGTCCGTTTAATGACAAGTACAAAAAACGGTGAAACAAATGGAAATCAACAGTCTCGTGATCGCCTGTCTTGCTTCAACTTCCTTTTTCTCCATTCAAACAGCAATTCTTATAGGCAAAAATCGTCATCATTTGACGTGTAAAACTCAAAGTTTGTCATGCAATTCTATTGGTTGGAAAAGGTAACTTAAGTATAGGTGCTATATCTGTATATGGTAACAGAGCGTGAGGATTGGATAACTCTTATCGGGTGGGCATCTAAGCCCATCCCTCTACATCACTAGTGATAGACGTCACTACAACTACAATGTCTTATTGGTTCTACAAGCTATAGGACCCTAGATTATTTAGTCCGTTGTGATTGGGTGGGTTACACCCCTAGACATAAATCTCCACTTTAATTAGCAGGATGCAGAATGGACACCCAGGTGCCTTGTGCCACACGATTCACCCTGCCTCCTTTCCATTAATCAGTACTTTTAGGGCTATGTGTCAATTAGTTGGCTCGGATGGTCTCGAGACTGTAGCTTCTTATCAGGAAAAGTTATGGCATCCTCAGGTTCTGGGTGACATCAGACGTTGGTACCTCTTTGCGCCTGGCTGGTCGCGTGTCTGTTCACCGGGTATCTGCTTCATTTTCCTTGTATTCGCGTATTTGATTCTTCTGTAGCCTCGCCAACTGCCTGGGGCCTCTTTATCTCGACCTTCACTGGCTGGCTGGTATGCTCTGAAGTTTAGATTCTCCGAGGTTGCTGCTCTCCTCCCTTCCTTAGGTTGACCTCGAATTCCCAGTAATGAGCTGCTTTTTACTGAGTTTCGATTCCGCTCTTTCCTTTGACTTTGGCTGGGATATGAATCTTGGCCTTGTTAGCCCCTTGCAGTCTGAGCTTAATCCTGCTTTTACAAATGGAGTTGCACTTGTATACTGTGCTTCATTGTGGTAGATGTATAATTGGCGCATGCCGCTGTATTCTTCTACTAAGCATTGCAAGCAGTACCTTTTCCTTGGCTTCTTGCGTTCCAAGCCTATTTACAGGCATTTGTTAGTTGCACTTTTTCATCTCACTTAATGGTTACGTTTTTTTGTGCTGCAACGTTGTTTCTTCTTTTACGTCTGTTGCACCATTATTCATAACTTTTCAACTTGTGTGTCATCCTTTTCGCTTGTCGTTTATGTTCATCTGTACGACTGCCTGAGCTCTTATGTCATCACCATTTGCCTTCCATTAAGGCTCTTTGAGTCTCTTCGGGGACAGTCTGTAAGTAGTCTTCACTTCGTGCCAGCTGCTGGTATGGTTGCCTCAGTGGTTACCGAGCTGCCCAGAGTTGTCCGGTTGTAGGCACTTCAACAGGTATTGCTCTTCTGATGGTCACTGGGCATAGGCTCAGTGCAGCTCTCTGTTGGTTCAATTGTTCCTCATACATCACGTACTTTGGCGAGTATGTTCCTGGTACCTCAAACTGTGGGGATGGGGTGTAGGCCATGTCTGGGATCTCCTCTACACAGTTTCTACTCGCTCCCACTGTTACACGAGTTAATATAGAGCAAAGTTTTCAGATTGAACCTGAACACAGAGCTTTGCGCACCGGCTCCAGCAACACTGCGGTTTCTGGTTACTTCCACTTCCCGACTTCTTCTCCTTCTTCTACCACTTTAGGCACACTTGGGACCCATACCCCTCTGCAGCATGGGTGTCTCTGATCCGGCCTTGCAAAGGGGAGTCTCCTTCACCCCTCTGCCCCTCCCCTCGGCTTGCTTCTGTACACAGGCCTCGGGTTGCAACACAATCCCGGTTCTGCAAATACAGCACACCTGGGCACGTCTCTCTGTGTGCAGCCATGGCAAGGCAGAGTTTGTGAACTCAGGACCCTCTCAGAACTTGCAGATTAAATCTGCTTTCCTCAAGTCTTGGCATCCCTTAAGTGATCATACTTCCTCATGAGCTGCCAGTCCCATGCTCTTCTCCTTCTGCTACTACTACCAACCTTCCAGCTCCTGCTCCATCTATCCTCCCCCTACTGCTACAGCCTTTTATCCCTGTTATGTGGGGCAATTGATTTCAGGTGTAGTTCATTATTGTCAATTGCTCTTAGGTCTACTTGCCTGTCCTTTGCGTCTACATGCCTCTTCAGCCCTATTTTTCGTCTGAGTTCCTATGGGATTCTGGGACATGTAGTTCATTTTAGAAAAGTTAGATTATTTTACTTCTGAAAAAATGTTAAGGGTAGATTTAATTCCCTTAGTATTTTTAAAAGAGGGATTGTAGGTTTCAACCTTACTAGAGGAAGAACGTGTAGAGAAGGCAACATTTCAGCCATTGCTTGTAGTATAACTTTGGTACTGAAAAGGGAATTTGTTTTCAGGGATACAAAAGATTTGTTCTTTTTATATAATAGGTTTGGATGTTACAACCTTAGAATGTACCACCTTAGTTTTAACAGGAGCTTGAGAGATATTAAAATGACAGTAAGCCATAACCCCTTCTGGCATAATGATAAAAATATCCCCTTCAGAAGAAAAATACTGTGTCTCATCCCAAGGGATTTCCTCACTACCCTGGGCTTTGTCTCCACCCAGGTTATCCTCCTGCAGTACACCACTCCCAGGATTGGGATTAGGAAGCATCTGCCCTCTCCTGGCCACCTAGGAGGAGACTTTAGGCAGGGTTTTAGTGAGGGATCGCCAGGATTCTTCACAATGCTAGCTATTCAAGAAAATGTAATGATACTCTTGGGTTGGGAATAGGCTGTAGAAGCAGCACCAGGATACAGTTCACTCACTGATTAGAGACACAAGCATGTCAGAGGAACTGGGGAAGTGCAGGTGTAGTCTCTCTAGTCAAAACAAGAAGCAATGCCATTTTCACTTTTTATTTAGTTATACACCCCATATTCTTCCCATTTCCAGGCACTGTAATAGCACAAATTATTACCCAATGACATTGTACTCAATTTAACAATGTCAGATGGATAAAGGTCTTAGTTGGCACTGCTAGAATTAGAACCTGTAACTGGTGTCAGAGTTCATACAGACCTCTGGGCAAAGCAGTTATCTGTGAGCTATTTTATTGATAGCAAGGTTCGGTCCGTCAGCCCCACATCACTAGTGAGAAAATTAAGCTTTTGAGTATTCTTACAAGGTACATATTTATGCCTTAAATAGTTAAGTGCTTGACACTCCACATGCGCTCACCAAGTCCTGAGGGTTGCCAAGAAAATAAATATATTTCCTGCTTTATTTTATTGTGTAAAGAGCCGACCTAATGTAAGAGCAGCGAGGGCTGTACAGGGGGTGTGTAGCAAGCGTTTAGGATGGCTTCTTTTAACAGTAGCGCAGTACCGTCAGTCGTGGTCTGTGCATCCATTGGGATTAGTCGATGATCAGTGTTATGTTATGGTATGGTATGCTATTGGGGATTTGTCTAAAGCCTTTTTTATTATTGGCATGATCTCAAAGTGCTGTGGGTTGAACACTCTCCATGAAAGTAGTACAGGTCAGTGGAGAGAGTAGGGTAGTAGATAGTGCTTGGGTGCATTTAGTTTGTGTGCAGCCAGTGAAAGTCTGTGGTCGGGTGCCGTTCCGCCTGCCAGGTCTGACCCTGGCCGGCGGAACGTCACCCGCCTGCAGACTCATAGTGTGCTAATCCAGGAAACAACGGTGCTGCTATGCTTACCGGCACGTTGTTACCGGACCGGCACACTCGTAATGAGGTCCAACGTGTTCATCTGGACAGCCAGGTGTTTGCCTGAGAGATAAGAGGTAAAACAATTGAGAACAGTGCCAGAGAATCCCATCCTGTCATTGAGGAGGGAGAGGAGGATGCACTGGTCAATGGGGTCAAATGCATCCGAGGGGTCAAGGATGATGAGGAGGCATGAGTTGCCCATCATCATCCACCACCTGGATGGTGGCTGTCTGAATGCTATACTTGGGACTGAACCCCGACTAATAGTCGTTTAGTTGCTCGATTCTGCCGAGTAGTTGTGTATAGACAAACTTTTCCAAGATTTTGCCAATAAACAGGGGGTTCATAATGGGTCGCTAGTTGGCCAGTTTGTCTAGATTTAGGGACGGTTTTGTCGAAAGAGGTCATATGAGACCAGTTTTGAGGGTGTCTGGGAATGACCTTCCTGTGAGGGAGGAATTCATCAATTATGTAATGATGGAGGCCAGGGTGATATTGTCAGAGTAGGAAGTAGGGTTTTGGGAGACAATTTCTTTTAGGGCGTTGTTAGGGAGAATTCTCTGTTTAGGCTGAATTTCCTAACCTAGTGAGTCCCCCAGCAGCTTTGCTGGATTTTTGGGGTTTATTTTTTTTCTCCTGCCAAGAGTGAGACTCTTTTACCCTCACTCTTGGGCATGATTTGAGTGTGTTTCTTTGAATCTAGATATGTTTAATGGGCTTTGGGGTCTTTTACCCCATAGGGCTTCATGTGTTTTTGTGATGTGTGTTACACAGCACCCTCAGTGCAGTAACACAGGGGTGTCATAGTGACCGCCCAGTATAGACTCCATACCCTGGGACTGACTACTGTCTCCCAGGGCATGTAAAGTCACCATTGACTTTACTAGTCTTAAATTCTGAACAGAACCAGTACAAACCATCATATTGTGGACGTACTGGCTAGGGCAATTCAATTGCCCCAGGGTCTGTTAGTCGAGGGGGCACGTCTCCGTCCCCCCTGATCGAGTTTTGGCTGGTGGCAGTGGGTACTACTTTTTATATTCAACTGCAAATATTTTCCTATGGGATTTCCCATTGTTTTAGGCTACTATCTTTATTTAATTGTTTACGGTAGCCTCGAACATACCGCTGGTTTATTTAATTAATATTAATTCTCCGGTTGGTATTTTTTGCCAAAACTTGATTCTAAAATGGCGTTTGTGTTCTCTTCTGTGACTCCAACCCAAGTCGAGCCCTTTGTTCCACTTTTTGGCGGGCTTCTCCACAGAAGCCCTCCAAAGTGGTGCCACTCTGTCTGGGGTACTTAGGAGGGGTGGAGGGGGATTTAGGCACCCTGGACTGAGTTGCCTAGGCAACTCAAGTCACACTCCGTCCTGACTGGCCCAAGTGGTGAGCCGGCCGGCTCACCACTTAGCATGTTTGAGTGACAGCTAGGCTGAGTGAATGGGGGTTTTCTGCATAAAAACCGGGCTTTGGGGACTGGAACTTCAGAAGTCGCCACAGGACCTAAGAATCCGATGAGGGAGAAGCTGAGCCGACCTGCCACGACACCACCACCGATGGAGCCCTGCTGGACTGCCTCACCACTTTTCCCAACGACAGAGGAGATCTCCCGCCGGAAAGAGTCTTCTTCCTTTGACTGGTGGGGATAACCAGTTTCACCGTCTTTTCGCCTTCCCGACGTACCTCGTGGCCGCCTTGCCTGTACCAAGCACCCCGGCAACCGGGATACCACGTTTTACCACGACCGTGAAACAAAGGTACCACCTTTAACCGGAAAACTCCACGGCTGGTTTCTTCCCTGGTAGTGCAACAACCTTCATCTTTCCTCCAAGTCGAGATCTTCTCTTCCCCTGGACTACGACGCAACTTGCACCCACTACCAGGAACAACTGCCACCGCTGGAGGATCCTTCCCACTTAAGGTACCGTGTCCCGCCTGGCTTCCCTTGCTACCGACTGTACGGGGTAGATTTAGCCCCCAGCTTTCGAACCTGGGTTATCCTGGGACACCTTGGCTAAACTTTTCTAAGCCTCTCTAAACTCTTCTTGAACCCTCTGCAAGACTTTCTAAGCCTAGTGTAACTGTGTGATCTTGGGCGCATTTGTGCTCTGCTCCCTCTAAGAGTGGGCCCAGCCTTTGGACTTAGGCCCTTTTTGCTCTCTGCCTTGCTAACAGTGTTCCTGGATCATAGAGTGGTGTACCTCTTCATCTTCTGTCTTTTTCCCTCCCTTTCTCACAAACTTATTAGAGTGCAATCTAGTTAAGCGCTCACCTCTGTATGAAAATAAGTGGTGTTTTACTGTGATTTATCTGACAGGGGAAAAGGGGTGTATATATTACAATAGTAACTGTGTTTAGAATATTTTACAATAAGAGTGCTGGAGTGTTTCAACTGTGTGTTTTTAAATAAATAATTATATACTTTGATACCAAAGCTCTGGTCAGTGTTTGCTTGTATTATTGTATCTGAGTGCCTATTGTGTATACTTTGCATACTGCCTAACTCTTCTTGAGGGAAGTCTGACTGCTCAGCCACAGCTACCGGGTAAATCTGGGTGGTACAGACTGCTACCAAGTGGGTTTACTGCCAACACCTGTAGTCTTAAATCTTTTGCAGTGGTCCCTAAGGGAACTACACAGGTTTCTGCCTAACACTGGTGGCAGCGGTGGGATTTGTATTGAGTATACACTTTAGAGTGCTTGAGGATACCTTAGTACAACTAACCACAAAGCTTAGCACTGAAAAAGTAATCTTTCTAACATGTCAACTATGGAAACGTATAGTCAAGAGTCCCTTGCTACAAAAACTGCTGATTGTTTAAGAGTATTATGTAAGCATATGAACCTCCTGACTAAAGGCAAGAAAATGGAATTAATAGAAAGGTTGTTAGCTAACCAAAGTGTGGATGATGGGGCTGAGGAACCTACCATGCCAGAAAATGCAGATAACAGTATAGAAATTGATATTGATCAAAATGTTGATAATCTTGAGGAAGAGGAGGGTGAGGCTGCTGTGACTGTCCCCCCTAGGCCTCTGTCTGCTCTACCTGCTGTACCTACTGGGCCTTTGCCAAGTCCCACACTTAGTCCTCAATATCTTGAATTAGAGAAAATGAAACTTGAACTAGAGTTCAAGAGACGGAATACTCTGGCTGAACAAAGACATCAGGAAATGAATCAAGAACTAAGGCTAAGGGAAATGGAGCTCAAGCATGAGCTAGAAATGAAGAAATTATCTGTCGAAAATGCTTCTCTCTCTGGCTCCTCTAGAAGTTCCAGTCCTAAAAGACCCCGGATGCCTAAAGAATTGGTTGGTATGTATGAGCCTAAGTTGGATGTGTTGGATTGGTTGTCTCTGTTTGAATATAATCATGGGCTCCAGAACATCACAGGAAACGACTTACTCACCTGGTTGTTCTCTAGGCATCCCCCTGTTGCAACTGGTGTGGTAATTGAGTTGGGGGAGGAGGATATGAAAGAGTATGAATGTGTGAAACTAGCTCTGATAGCTAGATTTGGGAAGACCCCTTCCCAGTATCTTAAGAGGTTTGGGACCCTCAAAAAGCATGATGGTACCCCTTGGGCTACCTGGGTGAGTGAATTTTTGAAAAACTTAGAGGGATGGATTAAGGGTTACAAGGTGAACACTTATGAAGGTATGAAGAATCTTTTTATGTTGGAGTCAATTTATGATGCCTGCTCTCCTGAGCTCAGACAGCACTTGGCTGATTCAAAGGAATTAGATTCCAAAAGACTAGCTAAGGCTGCTGACTTGTGGGTTGCCAACAGGGCCACTCACAAGGATTCAGGGGTCACTCAGAAAAAGGATGAGGGAAAGCAGCCACCTAAAGTGAATCCAGAGAATTCTAATACCTCCCATACCAAAGAGGGTCACAAACAACAAAATAACCAGGGTAAGCCCCAGGGTAAACCGAATCAGGCTAATGTACCTTCTGGTCAACAACCAGAAGGAGGTCAGCACAAGCCACCCTTTCAGAGAGCATTTGGACAATGCTATATCTGTAAGGCTACTGACCATATCAAAGGGGATCCCAGATGCAAGGGTAAACGTGCAGGGATCAGTACAGTCTCCTTAGCCTTCACTCCTGAGGATGAAGTACAGATGGCTAGTGCCCACTTTGAACTCTTTGCTGAAGAACCCTTGGGTCTTCAAGCAACTGTAAACGTAGAGCCTATGGGTCTGGTTAGTCCCCAGAATAGGGTTGTGTATAACTCCCTACCTGTTAACTCTAAGGTGTATTATGTGGACAGTGTTCTTGTCAATGGCCAGGATACTCCTGCCAGAAGAGACACTGGGGCCAGCAGAACAGTAGTGGATGAAAGCTTCTTTCAACCTGAGGATGTGGCAAAAGCACCCAAAGGTCCCACTAAAATGTCTGGAGGCCCTGTCCAGATGGTTCCTATTCTACCAGCCCTCATTCAGTGTAACAACATGACAGTGAGGATCCCTGTCAATGTTCAGACTGAGGTGCCTGGGAAGGTCCTGTTGGGGAATGAACTGAGAACTCTAGGAGTAGTGTCACATACCCCCAGGCCTCCCAGTATGGAGACCCAGAACCTAACCAAATTGGCTAGAGAGGACACCTTAAGGGACCCCTCTAAGCCTGTGGGAACCTCTACTGAGACCCCCACTACAAGCCCTGGTGTTAGTAAGTTGACCTCTAACCCAGGCACATTTTAGGCTAGTACATTAGGGGAATGGGAGCCCCCACCAAGCTCCATCATTGTTCCCCCAGTCTCAGAGTCCGTGACTCCCCCTGCTTCTGAGGAAGAGGAGGATAGACCTACTGGACCCTTACCTAGGCCTGAGAGAACTGGTAATTCTCAATGCTGGTGGAAAACCAGGAAAGAAAAGTCCAAGGCCAAAAACCTTCAGACTGTTGGACCTTCTACTGAAGACCCCAACTCAAATCCTAGTATTAGGGGGGAAACTCCTAAAGTAGGTAAGGTTAGATCTAAGAGGAAGGGGAAGCAGGTAAATTGCCTAACCCCAACCCCTCCAACCAAGAGGCCTAAGACCCAACCTGCTCCCACAAGAGAGGTGGTGAGGAACCTTGGAGGCCCCTCTAGATCTAAGGGAATCCTTTATAAGGACACCTTGAAAAAGCCTAACACAGGTTCAGAAGTTGTAAGCACTTCTGAGGGACTGGTCAACCAGGTGCCCTATAACTATAAAAAGACTGATGTTCCTCAAAGGGTTTGTAGGTCATTTAGCTTACAAAGGAAAACCTTTGCTTGGGCCATAGAACATAGGTCAAGGTGTCACCATCAAAATGCTGATGGACTCTCTAGGATGTATGTCATCGACTAGAGGTATGAGGTTCATCCAGGAGAGTATTAAATCCTTCTGTCCCTTAGTCTGGGGGGGGGCGAGTGTTAGGGAGAATTCTCTGTTTAGGCTGAATTTCCTAACCTAGTGAGTCCCCCAGCAGCTTTGCTGGATTTTTGGGGTTTATTTCTTTCTCCTGCCAAGAGTGAGACTCTTTTACCCTCACTCTTGGGCATGACTTGAGTGTGTTTCTTTGAATCTAGATGTGTTTAATGGGCTATGGGGTCTTTTACCCCATAGGGCTTCATGTGTTTTTGTGATGTGTGTTACACAGCACCCTCAGTGCAGTAACACAGGGGTGTCATGGTGACCCACCAGTATAGACTCCATACTCTGGGACTGACTACTGTCTCCCAGGGCATGTAAAGTCACCATTGACTTTACTAGTCTTAAATTCTGAACAGAACCAGTACAAACCATCATATTGTGGACGTATTGGCTGGGGCAATTCAATTGCCCCAGGATCTGTTAGTCGAGGGGGCACGTCTCCGTCCCCCCTGATCGAGTTTTGGCTGGTGGCAGTGGATACTACTTTTTATATTCAACCGTGAATATTTTCATATGGGATTTCCCATTGTTTTAGGCTACTATCTTTATTTAATTATTTACGGTAGCCTCGAACATACCGCCGGTTTATTTAATTAATATTAATTCTCTGGTTGGTATTTTTTGCCAAAACTTGATTCTAAAATGGCATTTGTGTTCTCTTCTGTGACTCCAACCCAAGTCGAGCCCTTTGTTCCACTTTTTGGTGGGCTTCTCCACAGAAGCCCTCCAAAGTGGTGCCACTCTGTCTGGGGTACTTAGGAGGGGTGGAGGGGGATTTAGGCACCCTGGACTGAGTTGCCTAGGCAACTCAAGTCGCACTCCGTCCTGATTGGCCCAAGTGGTGAGCCGGCCGGCTCACCACTTAGCATGTTTGAGTGACAGCTAGGCTGAGTGAATGGGGGTTTTCTGCATAAAAGCAGGGCTTTGGGGACTGGAACTTCAGAAGTCGCCACAGGACCTAAGAATCCGACGAGGGAGAAGCTGAGCCGACCTGCCACGACACCACCACCGGTGGAGCCCTGCTGGACTGCCTCACCACTTTTCCCACCGACAGAGGAGATCTCCCGCCGGAGAGTCTTCTTCCTTTGACTGGTGGGGATAACCAGTTTCACCGTCTTTTCGCCTTCCTGACGTACCTCGTGGCCGCCTTGCCTGTGCCAAGCACCCCGGCAACCGGGATACCACGTTTTACCACGACCGCGAAACAAAGGTACCACCTTTAACCGGAAAACTCCACGGCTGGTTTCTTCCCTGGTAGTGCAACGACCTTCATCTTTCCTCCCCTGGACTACGACGCAACTTGCACCCACTACCAGGAACAACTGCTACCGCTGGAGGATCCTTCCCACTTAAGGTACCGTGTCCTTAAGGAAGCCTGGCTTCCCTTGCTACCGACTGTACGGGGTAGATTTAGCCCCCGGGTTTCGAACCTGGGTTAGCCTGGGACACATTGGCTAACTTTTCTAAGCCTCTCTAAACTCTTCTTGAAACCTCTGCAAGACTTTCTAAGCCTAGTGTAACTGTGTGATCTTGGGCGCATTTGTGCTCTGCTCCCTCTAAGAGTGGGCCCAGCCTTTGGACTTTGGCTCACCAGTGAATTTTTGCTCTCTGCCTTGCTAACAGTGTTCCTGGATCATAGAGTGGTGTACCTCTTCATCTTCTGTCTTTTTCCCTCCCTTTCTCACAAACTTATTAGAGTGCAATCTAGTTAAGCGCTCACCTCTGTATGAAAATAAGTGGTGTTTTACTGTGATTTATCTGATAGGGAAAAAGGGGTGTATATAGTACAATAGTAACTGTGTTTAGAATATTTTACAATATGAGTGCTGGAGTGTTTCAACTGTGTGTTTTTAAATAAATAATTATATACTTTGATACCAAAGCTCTGGTCAGTGTTTGCTTGTATTATTGTATCTGAGTGCCTATTGTGTATACTTTGCATACTGCCTAACTCTTCTTGAGAGAAGTCTGACTGCTCAGCCACAGCTACCAGGTAAATCTGGGTGGTACAGACTGCTACCAAGTGGGTTTACTGCCAACACCTGTAGTCTTAAATCTTTTGCAGTGGTCCCTAAGGGAACTGCACAGGTTTCTACCTAACAGGCGTCTGGGGAACACAGAGGAGATAATTCAGTGAAGGGGGCAGTATGCACGCTAGAATCCATGGGGAGTTAAGGCTGTGGGAGGTTAATTCAATGATGAGTCGGATTTGTCTATTTATTCAATTAAATAGTTGTTGATTCTGTCGATTTTTTCCTGAGTTGCTGGCACCTTAGGGTCAGCTTGGAAATGGTACAATGCTTTACTACTTCAAAGAGGGATTTGCTCCTGTTAGAGGCTGCTGCAATGGTGGTGGAGTAGTAAGCAAATGTGGTCTTGAAAATCAGAATCTTACAAGTGGTGCAGAGAGATCTGAGTTGTTGAGATCTCCAGTGTTATTGTTTTTGCACCACCATTTCTCTAGGGATCTAATTGAGCATTTGCTGGAGGCGAGCTTGAGATGTACCAGGGGATCGATTGTATGTTCTTCGCACTGGTAGTTTTTAGGGGGGTATGAGTGTCCACCAGATTTATAGCAGAGTAGTTGAATACGTCTAGGAGCGAGGCATTCCCTGTGGTGGGGAAGTCTGCAAATTTTGCTTCTAGCGCATCAACCAGGAAGGTTTTGATTGTGCTGTGGTGAGTGAGGGGGCATTTAGCCTGATCTTTGTGGGCTGTGGTCGAGTGGGTGATCGACATTGGGTTGGCCGCGTGATCGTACGAGTTGAGTCGGATAAGGTCTGCGCAGGTGATGAGTGGGGACGATGTATAGACTAGGGGCCTTCTTATGAGTTAGGTGATATCTTGGCAGTAAATCCACTGAGATACCACCAAACAGATTTACTGTTGCCACCAATTGGTCTGTGGAATTACCGCTGGATTACAAGTGGCAGTATGGCAGTTTTAGTCCCCATTTATGGAATGCATAGGACTCCATGGGGATTTTTGCTTGATTTTTTCCCTCCACCTTACCTTTAAACCCATAGCTCGGCAGTGCGGTAATGCAGCCACAATGCAGTGGTAACTCAGTTACCATTGTATTACCACAGTTTTTAGCCACGCCGCCAAACTCTCTAAGGTATTGCCTTTGCTGTGCAGGCAGCTTCTGATTATCTTATCAGATGAGGTGAAAGTAAAGTAGACAAATAAAATGACATTTCAGCACCAGGGCAAAAAGGGATTTTTCTATTTATTTTCTATTTCTCTTTCTATTTGTTTGTATTGCGCCAAAGCAACTAGGCGCCACAAAAAACAATCACAAACAAACAGAACTCCACAGAAGGATGATTGCGGAAGACAAAGGCCTCCCTTAGGCAAAGAACAAAGTTGCCAGGCCTTTCTTACAGATGAGATGGTTCTTTTCCATTCGCAGAAAATCTGGGAGCTTATTCCACGCTTCAGCTATCAGCACTGGAAAAGAACGACCATTTCGCCCACTTTGCTTAAAGCGTGGGATCAAAAAGACATTAGTGTGCATATAGTATAGTGGCAAACAGGCCTGCGGATCACTAATTTATCATGCAGATACAATAGTGCACTACGAAGTAAGCAACTTGAATTGGACCCTTGCGGCTACCGGGAGCCAGTGGAGTTCCCTGAAGGCCACTGAGACTGGTTCTCTATGCCCAATGTTGTGAACTACTCTTACAGCATCATTTTGAATCTTTTGTTACTTGCCCAGACATTTCTTACTCTGTGGGCTACATTGACCCACAGAATAGAATTTTGCCAAAACCAAGCTGCATTCGCGCAGAAACAGCAAAATGGTTGCGCTGGCTCCTATGAGCACCATGGCCTTAAAACTGCGTTTTGCAGCAACAGAAATAAGGCTGCACCTTCTTGCCAAGCACCCATTGGGCAGGGTGGAACCAGGGGACACACGGAGGGAGCGTGCCAGTGTGTTGTTACATATACATGAGAAACAGAGTGAAAAAACAGCATTCTTTTGCTGCCAGAATAAAGTCCCAATTAAAAACGAAACATTTTCACCTTAAAAAAATGCTGTTCTGACACTACTTGCATCTGTTCTTTCTTAAACCACTGTGATTAATAAGGCCCTGCTATGCTTCATATCCCCATTCTGCTTCAGCAAAACCAAGCATGGCCCCTGAATGACAGGCTCTGTTAAGCATAATCTGAAAAAAAGGCCCAAGAAACTTCACTTTCTGCCGTGCACGGGAAACGCTTTATTTTGTGCTACAAAGTGTCAAAGGAATGAACCCCGAAAAAGAAATCATAGCTCTGTGCACATGTCAATTCCAGGAGACCTTTGCCGTGTACAGACTGTTGTGCAAACAAGCTGGCTACAGCTACAGAACCATATTGGGAAGGCAGATGCAAAAACCGAATTTAAAAAGAAATGCCAGCTTGCACCACATGTGTAAAATGGGCTTTGCAAACCAAAGAAAAATAAATGCCAGTTTTAAAGGGAAAGTATAATGTTGAATGAAAGCTTGTCTGTGCCTAGCAATGAGAAGGGGTTGGCTGCTGGGAAACACATATGGGCTATTTTATTCCACAGGCTTGTTTGGATTCAGGACCAAATAAAAGAAAATAAAGGTTTTAAACTGACTGCTAGATTTGCAATCTTTCAAAAACAGGTTATTCTAGTTGGCAGAGCTAAAGCTTCCCCCAGGGAAGGGAACCACCATAAAGTCTCAGTAGATACTAACACCTCCATGATAATTACTAGGTTGGACAGAATCTAGTCTAGGCTAAACCAACTGACAATGAAATTTCCAGGACAAGGATATGTGAAAAGAAAGTCACACGTCTTTGCGATTTCTTCAGGAGGCTTCAGAGGAGATCTCCATGATGACCCTGCCGTTCAGGGGGGGTAGCCTGTAAACTATGACCAAATATGGGAAACAAGGGACTGCCATTTGTTTCCAAAGTCTATTATATAAATAAGCTTTAAAGGCTTTTATCTCTGCAGCAAGCCTTTGTAAAAATGTAAAATTCTCGCAGTTCAAAAGTGATTTTGTGTTTTATAATTTGAGACATTGTAGAAGTCACTGACACCTTGGGAATGGAAATGGCAAAGTATTGCGGACTGTAAGAAAAGTATCCATGTTACCAATGCTAATTTTTTTACTTACATCCCTTATGATAATCCACACATGTGTATAACGTTATGGAATTTTAGGCCGAATCTTTCATACTCAAAATGACCAAAAATGATTAAAAGGACAAAACAATGTCTCACAGATTGCAGGATTGGACTGCTATGCTCTACATAACATATGTAACCTGATTATAGCATTTATTCAGGTGCTATATAGTCAATATAGTCTATGATGTCACTATGCATTATAAATAAGAGTCCCTGACAAGACTCTAGACACATGCTTCCTGAAGTTCCTGCGCTGCGTTCCTGATCTGCTCCATCCAGATTCCAGACCCCACCACAAGGCCAAAGCATTGCTGACCCTAATCCAGAGCCCACTGCAAAACCCAAGCATTGCTGATCCTATTCCCTGCAAGGTCCCAATTATGAAAACCCACTAATCTCCCATTAAAAAGGGGAAAGCTGTGGTATTTTTTTTGTGAAGCATCCTGATCCAACCTGGCTTGCTGCCCACTAACTGCATGCACGCTGCAATCCTGCCATCCAGCTGACCATTAGTATGCAGTAACAGGAATTGCAACTCCGCTGTCCTTGCCATCCGGTGACCAGAACGGCCCAGCTGTTTTCTTTTGCCAGGCGCCCAGCCGTGTGGTGACAGGAACCGGTTGACGGTCCAAAAATCTCCAAACTAAAAGTGGACTGTGAGTATAATCCCTACCCCAGAGAAACCCATACCTATCGTGTCTTGACTTTGTCCTCGTCCCACTCTCTAAGCCATCTTATCCTTATCCTGATAATGGGCCTCATTACGACCCAGGCGCTGGACCATGGTGCTATTAGCACCATGGTCCATGCCGGTCTCCGGCATGGTGGATGGCGGAATTACCGCCCCATCACAAGGCTGGCGGGGGCGGTAATTCCCCATTCACCATTTGCCCTTCCCCATTCCCATTTTGCCCCAAAGGGCATAATGGGGATGGGGAAGGCGCTAATTACAGCACCGTAAATTACGGTTGCCGTAATTAGCTCCAAGGTCCCTTAGCGGGTTGGATTTTAACGCCTGCAAAAAGCAGGCGTTAAAGCCTCCAACCCGCTAAGGGACCTTGTAATCAGGCGCTAATGGTTTAACGGCGCCGACGCTCTTTACGGCGCCGTTAAACCATTAGCGCCAGGGTCGTAATGAGGCCCAATGTGTTAAAACTGTTAGAATTACCTGCGCGCCCTGCCTGTGAATTTCTAAAGAGCTAGCGCCATCTCTTTTCAATTTTGTTTTGTGTAATCCTAAACCATTAGTCCTATTTCTAGTTATCAAACTGGTTTCCGCCAGGTTTGGACGGTGGGGTGACAGGGTTGTATTCGCGAATCAACCTTGGATCTTACTGTGTCCATCTTTCGTGGTCTAGTCTGAATACTCTAGTTTAGAGTAAAACTGTTCTTGTCACAACTGATTTCCTTTCCTATTTCACGGCTTCATTTTACTCAAAGCGCACCTTTTTATATCTTGCATAATCCATCCAGTTTCATCGCTAGAGACCTATTTTCACTTCTAGAATATCCCCGTGATATACCTCTATCCCCCAACCCAAATCAGAGTATTTCACCCGTTTTTATTAAAAACTGTTTGGGTAATTTAAAGCAGGAATTAGGTAAATTGCAAAGTTTCCAACGTGTCATTTGGCTCCAGCATGCTCTAAACTTTCCACTTGTTTTCAAATTGTATGCCTTTTGCTGATACATTGCCTTGTGATTGCCAGTGACAACACTTACATGCTATTGTGATAAAACATATGAATATTATAATTTAACCACACATTAAATAATTATTTGCCATTTTCGAGTGTTATTTTAGGCCTTTGCTAAGGGTTTTAAAGTCTGCGTTTGCCTCTTATTCTGTGAGGGAAGTTTGGATTTTTATTCTGTCTCCTGCCTCGTATTCCTGATTATCTGCTGTGTCTTTCCATCTATTCAGAATTCAATTATTTGTGGGTTGAGGGAACACTGTAGTGGGAAATCCTACCTTGGGTGCTATCTTCCCTAAATCAAAAAGTGCTCCTATTGCTGATTGCTGCCCCATATTGATAATTATATGATTTCTTTTGAATTTTAAAATACATAAATAAATAAATAAATATTACATTTTACCACCCAGCCTGGTTCATGGTCCATAGTGACCCGGGTTATTTGAAAAGGGGGTGTGATACGAGTTGTGTACCATCTCAAATAGAATCTGCATAAAATAAGGAGAAAAGCATCTCAGTTGTGCGCTACATACTAGGCTGAGACCAAAGTGTGTGTCGCCTGATTGAAATCGTTAACAAATGGCACCGCCAAGCAAGAAATTACAGTAATCCAGCCTGGCCAAGACAACAGCACTTCAACCCGGTTGGCCTGAGTAATCACAGTACAGATTTGTCTCAAGACCCTCAAGTAGCAGTTGGAGTTTTTGACTACATAGTTCACATGGGCATCAACATTTAGTGATGCTTCCATGAAAAGCCCGAGGATTTTAACTTTGCTGAGCACAGGCATTGAGCCTCCGTCTATACTAAAACTGTTATAGGCAGGTCCCAGTCTTTCTCTTGCTTGTTTTGATCCATACAGCATTAATTCAGTTTTAGATGCATTCAAGCTTAACTAATTTGTAGTCATCCAGTCTTTGATAAACTGGTAGATAGTATTTAGAATTTTCTGGTCAAATTCGTGATCTCTGCTAATTCTTACAGAAAGCTGGAAATCATTGCATAATTAACAAAGAAAATCCCCAGATTCTCTAGCTCCACACATAGGGCCTTAATATAGATGTTAAAAAGAAGCAGGGACAAACACGCCCCCTGCGGAACACAACAACTAATGGGTCCAGGGTCATAGGAGCAATCGCCCCAACAAACTCTGGAAAAACAACCACCAAGAAAAGATTCCATCCATTCCCTGGCTTTCTCTGTAAAGTGTTTGGTGTGGGTCAATGCGTATAACAATCTGCCATGATCGAAAGCTGCAGAAAGATCTAAGAGAATCAGCAGCCCTGACTCACTTTTTTCCAGACAATTCAACATATGAGTACGTAGATCAAGAAGAGCATTCTCCGTACCATGAGCGGCACAAAACCCTGAATGCTTCTGATGCAGAAGACCCATGTTCTCCATGTGATGCTGAAGTTGGAACATATCTATTTTATCAATAATCTTTAGGAGGAATGGAGTATTAGTTATTGGTCTAAGATTTGCATGATCCTTAGGGTTTAATCTGTTTTTTTTTAACAGTGGTGTCACTGCTACTTCCTTGATGAGCAAAGGGAAAAAAATATGTGCAAAGCAAGCATTGAAGACTTCCCCATTCTCCAAGATTAATTTAGACGGGACAAGGTTTCCCGGACAATTAGTTGGATGCAAGATTCTTACCAAATCCACTACCTCACTATTTGAGACGGGAGAAAAATGAAAGGCAGTCTGTGAAACCCCACATTGTTCACTGGCTATTGTAGCCAGAGGTTCAGATAAAATCTTGTTTGTGATGCTTAGCCATAGCAAGAACCAACAGAAGACACGTTACTTCTGTGAACGTTACTATTACTAGTAACGTGCACTAGTAATTAATTTCCAGAAGTAACATCTCCAGAAGAAAAGTATAGTTCAATGTCATTTCAACGAAATACATTTCTTAGTGGTAATTTACTATGTTGAAAACACTTTGATTTTTTACTTTGAATGTTATTTTTTGGGGGTTTCCGCCCAACCCCCATTCACCTTCACTACCACCCCAACCGCAAATGTATCCACACTCCTCTAACCCCTTTATGCCTTAACCCACAAATACATATATCAATTTGAAGAAATTCAAAGTAATTTCCAGAAAATAAATTACCACAAAATAATTTGCTTCGTGAAAACAACGGGAGACCCATAGTAGACAGCAAAGTCAATAGAGATGGCATACGAAATGGAAAATGTTGTAAACTATTATTTTGGAAAGTGAGTGTGCATGTTTAAAGTATTGAACCTTTCTAGAGCGATAGATGTATTTAATGTCATTTT
Organism: Ambystoma mexicanum; assembly: GCF_040938575.1. Classification (NCBI taxonomy): domain Eukaryota; kingdom Metazoa; phylum Chordata; class Amphibia; order Caudata; family Ambystomatidae; genus Ambystoma; species Ambystoma mexicanum. Next base: position 1,040,714,617 of record NC_090922.1, on the reverse strand, counting down.
CTGAGCAAAACAACTTATTGTGCCGGAAGTCATATGGAGAGATAAGAAATCAGAAACAGAAATGTGAAAGATTCCATCTGCCTGCCTAGCACTAGCAGTGCTTATACCGCCAAACTGGACTATGGCTGTGAAACGCAACATTCTGAAGTCCCAAAGAATTAATTGGGGCATTGAGGTATTACTATAACAGTAATACTGCCTCCACTAATACTGCCTTTCCTGTTGCAGGATTATGTCCCCACACATGCAGGAGGTTTTCATGCCTATGGGGTTTCCCCAACTGGTGGTATTTGGTAATACCACCTATTTTACTGTTTCTTCCATACTCCTAATTAGGTCTCATTTTCCAACATTTCCACTTTTCTCTTTTTAACCTTGACCCCTATAGGTACCCATGTTAATTGTAATTCACTGCATTCTAATACAAAGTAAACAAAAAACAGGGTGGCTCCAGGTGATTGCGCTAGCCTGAAAGGTAGTTTCTTCAAATAAATCAATTTTGATCAATGTAAATCAGCACAAGTATCCTGATTGGCTTGTTAAACTGTGGTTTAATTCATATGTATGATATGATATGATAGTTTATTTATATAGCGCCTATACACAGAGTGTTTCAAAGCGCTTAAAGGCGGAGGAGGGAGCAGGGAAAATACAGTAATCATACAAGGCTATGAGACATTCAGAATGAATCAACAAAAACAAAACAATAACTATCGTACTAGGGCTGGCGACGTTTCAGATAGTGTTAAGAGCACTGACAATAGTGAGGGAGGGGGGAGAAGAAGAGAAGGTAAAGCCAGGGACAGAAAGGAGGTATAGATAGACAGTCAAAATGAGTATGGTGAGCAGAGGTAAAGGCCAATGAGATTCAAATGTCCAGGAGACAACATAACAATGGTAGCGATGTAGATCTCACCACGATTCAGATGTCTCTAATGCATTTAAAGTCCCATCATTAGTGTTACCTCCATAGACTGTTTCCGTTACAAAAGGCATTGCAGATTATGGAGGCAGCCGGGTCAGTGCTGCCGGATCAGGCAGGCAAAGGCAAGAGTTCATAATGTTTGCGGCTCTGCCGAGGTGGCTGAAAACAAGTGAGGCAGCAGAAGGGGGTGCGAGGTGAAGGACAACCCCTAGCCTCCATGCAGCATGTGGGGGTGTGTAGTGGAGGGTCCCAGACCCGGCCAGACGATGGACAGGAACAGACAGGGGCCTTGCATCATGGGCCGGCATTCGACTGCCGGCTCGCCTGATTGGCCCAGTTTTAACCAGAGGGGACCAATCCCAGGCGAGCAGGCGACAGGCAGAACCAGCCCAGCTGAACGAAAAATGAATCGGCCATGTTGAGAGAGGCCTTCTGTAGTGCACAAAGCAAGGTGCAATGCACAACATGTGCACAATGAGGCAGTCACTTCAGCAAGGATGATGACCAAAATAGTTCCATTTATAAAGGAGATCCATTATTTAAAAAAAACGAAATTCCGTGCAGGTGCTCAGTGCACAACATGAAATGTCCTCACAAAAGCCCAGAGGGCTTACCTTCGACATTGTGCAGAGGGGAAGTGATCCCAGGCCTCCAGGCCACAGGATGCAGGAGCCATCCAGCATCAGGAGAGTCCAGCATCAGGAGAGAGGGAAAAAAGTATCACAGAAGTTTTCCTCTACAGCCTACACGTGTTTCGACAATAGAAGTGTCTTTGTCAAGGTGAGCTAAATTCTTGTTTGTGGCCTGATATGTATGTCTGGAGAGTCCCAAAAGGATTGTGGGTCATAATCACAGTGTGAGCATTCGGCTCATAAGACATTTTAGCATATTAGCGTGGAGGGCCATCGCTTCTCCCATTAGGGATATATACTGTAACCAAGCCACTGTGCCAAGACGAGCATATTACATTAAGGGCCTCATTACACGGTAGGCGGTAAACCATGGTGCTATTAGCACCATGGTTGCCGCCGGTACCATTCCGGTACCACCATGGAGGAAAGGGGAATTACCACCCCATTTCAAGGTTGGCGGGGCGGTAATTCCCCCTTCCTCCATGGCCCTTCCCCATTCCCATTTTTGCCCATAGGGCATAATGGGAATAAGGAAGGAGCTAAGAACGGTACCGCAAATTGCGGTACCGTAATTAGCACCAATGTCCCTTTGCGGGACCAGCCGTTAAAGTTGGGACCCGCAAAGGGACCTCGTAGTAAGGCGGTAAGGGTTAACGGTCACCGGTACCCTTACCGGTGACCATTAACCCTTACCGCCTTCCGTGTAATGAGGCCCTAAGTCCTGGCATTCACACAGGAGATGACTAGCTGTAATTATGAAATTGACATTCAGCATCCATTTCACAGTGAAGTCCAAACATTACCATCTTCAACCAGGCGCTATTGCCTTGACTATTACTGTTCAAAGGAATTCAGTACCTTTCTAGGGTACTCAGACGGTTGGCTGTAGGTGTGAAACATGGAGTATATGGAAATACTACACATATTACTGCTCTGCCCAATTTATTTTTTTCCGTGTGTGGAGGTGATGACTACTACGCAGTACGCAGGCGCTTTACCCCTTATGGGTTTACTTACTCATTATCAAACAGACTGAAAAAACATTAAGTAGTACTGTTACTGCCTGTAGAGATATCGCGAGACTTCCCGGTCTCGCGATATCTCAGACTTGAAGCGGAAATGCGGCTCCCGCGCTTCGCGCGCGTCAGGCGCCTGGACCGGAGGCACGGAGCAACTTCGGCTCCTCTGTGCTCCTCCATTGTACTGGCCCAAGGAGCCTGGATACAGATTAGAGACTCGTGCTAGCCACCTGTTGTTATTATGCATTTATCAAGCTGATGTTCCTGACTGAATAAAGAAATATCATCGGCAGCTACGCAGCCTCCTGTGTATCATTCCATATATTATACAACATAATTGGCGACGAGGATCACCACTGAAACCCAAGCGGTGCCATGCAAGGGGCAACACCACCACCGCCTTTCCTGCAAACTCCAGGTAGGCCTGCCATTCCGTGGCCGCAGTGGCAACCCTTCTTCACCACGTATGTGGAGGCCTTGGGAGGTGCAGGCTACTCGGCAGCGAGACGCAGAGCGATGCTACTAAATGCCCTGGGCGTCGAAGGACAGAGGGTGTTTGAAAGTCTCACCCCGGAGCCAGTAGCAGGCGACAACGATGATGTATTTAAGGAAGCCGTGAGAAGAATAGTCAAAAGGTTTGCTAGCAAGGAGAATACCGTCCTACACAGGATAAGGTTTTACAGCCGCAAACAGGAGGCGTCAGAACCAGTGGATGATTATGTGACCAAACTGCGCGAATTGGCGGTGCTATGCAACTTCGGAAACAACTCGGAAGGTCTGATCTGTGACATACTGGTGGTTCATACCAACAGCAGAAAGGTGCAAGACAAGTTCATTCTAGAGAAAGAACTACAGCTGGAGAAAGCGGTTGAAATAGTGAGAGCAGTGGAAGAGACAGCAGGTAGAAGGAAAGAATACGCAATCGGGCACAGTCCAGCTGAAGTACAAGCGGTAGCTTTCCGCCCAAAGAAGGCGAGGCTGGTCCTCTACACGAGAGAAGGGAAATGGGTGAGGACAGAACCGTTGAAATGTCACAGGTGCTTCAGCACAAAACACTTAGCGTTTGATAAAGAGCGCCCGGCAAGGGACAAAGAATGCTTAGTGTGCAAAAAGATTGGACATTTTTCAATAGTGTGCCGATGGCGAAACAAAAAAGTCACCAGCGTCAAAGCTGAAGACAATACGGAGAGGGAATCGTCCTCTGATGAAGAAGGGAGGCCTACCATCATAATGGTGAACAGCCCACAGGCTAGAAGAGAAAAGCCCCACAGCGCCATCAAAATTAACAGATTGGAAACAAGAGTCATGGAGACTCGGGGTCTGACGTAACCATAATACCGCTGCGCACATACAAGGAAATGATGGGCACAGAGACAGTCTAAGTGCTCAGCACACGGCACAGGCCCACAGTTTTCGGTGGTGCGTCAGTAGACCTGCTTGGCTACATCAAAGGTAAAGTGGAGTTCAAAGGGAGAAAGACCACCACAAAGGTTTACTTTAGTCAAGAAGGCCCAGCAGTGCTAGGGTGGGATGACCAGGCAAAACTGAAAATTAAGCTGGATCCCAGCACAGACGACCAGGTACTGTCAGTCAGTTCTAGAGGAGCGCTGGTAGTGAAAGAAGATTATCCAAAACTATTTTCGGAAGAGCCAGGACACATCAAGGGCTTCATCCACAAAATACTACTTAAAGCCAACGCAGTCCCGGTGAAACATAGGGTAAGGCCAGTACCGGCAACTGCAAGAGACACACTCAGAAGCCAACTGGACAGAATGAAGAAGGAAGGCACCATCGAGGAAATTGAAGCATCAGAGTGACTGAGCCCAGTGGTACAAAATTCATAAGAGCTAAGGGTGTGCATTGATCTCAGCAGTCTAAACCTGGAAATAATTGCGGACAGCTACCCCCTACCGAGCATCAACGAGTTAATCCTCATGATGAAGGAGGCCAGAGTGTTCTCGAAGTTGGACATGAGGAATGCGTGCCATCAAATACAACTACATAAGGAGTCCAAGCCATTGACCGCTTTCATCACTCCATTTGGCACCTATCAATTCACAAAGATGCCGTTTGGCCTATCATCCGCAGCCTCGCCGTTTCAATGCATGATGGACGTCCTACTACAGAATGTCAGGAACGTGTCCTATTTCCAGGATGACATCCTGGTATACGCTGCAGACGAACAGACACATGATGCCACATTGAAAACTGTCCTCACCAAGCTTCAAGAAGCGGGAGTAAGATTAAGGTACAGAAAATTGTATTCAAGGCACAAAAAGTTGAGTATTTGGGGTACAAGATATCAGAGCAAGGTATAAGTCCCAAGCAAAACCTACTACAGGCAATAATTAAAGCTCCCGAACCCACCAACAAAGACGAGGTGAGGTTATTCTTCGGTCTGGCGGAATATTACGCCAAATTCCTCCCAAATTCTCTGAAACCTCAGCGCCAGTCCGTGAGCTTCTCAAAAAAGGATCAGAGTACACGTGGCAAGAAGCCCAGAAGAAAGCAGTGGAAAGCATCAAATGACACATAGTGGAGTACAGTCATCACCACGGACGCCAGCGCATACGGATTAGGAGCTGTTCTCACCCAGAAAAAGGGCGACACGGAACAGCCTTTATTAATGCTTCCGTCACTTCCGGTATTGTACCCGACTCCCTTAAGGAAGCCTGGGTCCGGCCTCTTCTGAAAAAGCCTACACTAGACCCAGACTCGCCAAATAACTATAGGCCGATCATCACAGTGCCTTTCCTGCTGAAGATCCTGGACCAGGCTGCATACCTACAGATCAAGTCTTACCTGGAAATGCATAACATCCTGGGAAAAAGTCAATCTGGCTTTCGCCCCCGGCACGGCACAGAGTCAGCTCTGCTAGACCTACAAAATCAGCTTCTAGAAAACATGGACAAAGGCAAGGCTGCGCTTCTCCTACTCCTCGACCTCTCTGCAGCATTTGACCTAGTCGACCACGAGATCCTAACAAGACACCTCATACACTCTGCTCACTTCTCCCAAGAAGCCACCATCTGGATAACATCCTTTCTGGAGGGCCGGGCCATGAGTGTTTTCTCCGACCAGGCTTCAGCAAACCCATCTCCCATTGGCTGTGGAGTGCCACAAGGCTTGTGCACCTCTCCTACCCTCTACAACCTCTTCACTCTACCTCTATTCAAGGACTTAGAAGAATTTGGCATAACCTTCGCCAATTATGCCGATGACACACAAATTCTTCTCCCACTGTCCGGTGACTACCAGGAAGACCTGAAAACCCTACAGCACATCTATGCTATCAACCAGGCCTGGATGGCATCTAACGGCCTTTGTCTCAATGGGGACAAAACTGAAATCCTACTTGTAGGCCCCAAGGAAATATTAAAAAAACTAGACACCAAATACTGCAACTTCCAAATGAAAGTACTATAATCTCTGCTTCAACCGCGATGAAAACATTAGGAGTCTTCCTGGACTCAACCCTCTCCATGGACAGACAAGTCAGCTATATCACGTCCTCAGTAGCATTCACAACCAAAATCATTAATGCCATCAAACCTCACCTCTCATCCCAAAACCGCCTCAATATTGCAAGAGCCACCATAGCGGCAAAATTAGATTACTGTAATGTCCTCCTTCTAGGTACCTCATCCAAAAACATTAATAGACTACAAATAACCCAAAACAACGCTCTCAGAGCCGCTCTCAGCATCCCTAAGAGAGAGCATATTTCTCAGGCCAGACAAGACGCCCATTGGCTCCCCATCAAAGAGCGAATTCTTTTCAAGGCTCTCACAATGACTCACAAATGCCTATCACAATCTGCACCACCATATCTCTCTAAACGAATCCACCAAGCACCTACCATCAGACCCAAACGTGACTTATACTCACACCAACTCAAAAACCCTGCCTTTAAAAGAATCAAAGCAGGAGGCTCAAGTTTTGAAGTTCCAATACCAAAATCTTGAAACCCTCTTCCGCTCAGACTTAGGAAAGAAACCTCTCTCATGGCCTTCAGAAAGGCCTTGAAAACCATGCTCTTCAAGTAGACCATACTCTCTCTGCTGTTATGCCTGTAACCTCACTACTTTACTGTATGACATGTATGCTAACCAACAAGTACTTAACACGTAAATTGCATGTATGTAACAGATATACGTTATGCTTAACCTAATACCAAGACTTGCTTCCATGTAAGCAGCAACCTAAGTAAATATTCTTGTAACAGCGCCACGTTGCCCGAGGGCCGTTGTGTGCTTTATAAATGGAAATAAATAAATGTGGTAGCATTTGCCTCTAAAGCCCTATCGTCAGCTGAACAAAATTATTCCACCATCGAGAAAGAGATGCTGGCGTATGCATGGGCTGTGGAACATTTCAGGACATGTGTGTGGGGCACAAAGTTCAAGTCAGTCACCGACCACAAGCCCCTCATCCATATGCTCAGCCCAGGCGGCACCAAAGTGTCGACACCCAGGTTAGCACGCATAGCAGCCAAACTGCAAGAATACACTTTCGAGGTACAACACATCTCGGGGTGGAAGAACTTGCAGGCAGACTGCATGTCAAGATTGCCAGAAGGAAATGACAATGCCACCACCTTCTTGCAAGAAGAATGCATTATAGCATCCATTACAGATCTCAAGGCCCCAGACTACCTACAGCTAAGTGAGAGACATTGGAGGGAAGAAGATGGGAAAGACCCCACCATGGTGAGAATCAGAGAAGGGGTCAAAAATGGATGGCCAGATGAAAGGACAGTGCCAGAAGGAATGAGACCATATTGGAAAGGGGCCGATGACATCTCTGAGACTGATGGCATAATTATGAAGACAGACCAGGTGATTCCGCCCACAGGCATGAGGAAAACCATCCTGTGCAGAGCTCATGCAGGTCATTTAGGAAACACCATGACACGTCGCAGAGTGAGGGAAGCCTAATGGTGGCCTTCCATGGATCAGAAGATCCGTACAATGATTGAGAGATGTCATGATTGTCTCAACAGTGACAGCGCCCATGATTCCCACAGAAACCCCTGAAGCGGTGTGGTCAAAAGTAGGCCTGGACATTATAGGACCATTGGAAACAATGGTGCCCAAACATCGCTATGGCATAGTGCTAGTGGATTACTTATCGAAGTGGATCGAAGCCAATTTTGCCCCCAACATCACGACTGCCAAGTAATAGAAGTCCTCACTTCCATCTTCCAGAGGGAAGGGCTCCCCAGTGAGTTAGTGAATGACAATGGGGTACAGCTAATATCCAGAGACATGGAACTACTCCTGAAGAAGCATAACATTCACCAGAAGAAAGCAGCGCTGTATCATCCCCAAGCCACTGGGCTCATGGAGAGGGCCAACAGGTTTATTAAAGGAGCCATCCAGTTAGCGACCGCCTCGGTTATGGATCCCCTCAAAATGACCAAAGAGGCCATTGCAACTCACAGACTAACTCCCAACGCGATCACCCAAATCTCCCCTTTTCGCATGTTGAGAGGGAGGAGAGCGGCCTCCACACTAGTGCCACCATGGTTGGCCAGAGTAAGATAAGATGAGGAAGTAGACATGTCGGAAGTGGTGTGGAGAATAGAGAACAAAGCACGCATGAAAAGGTGGAGCGACCGAAGAAGAAGGACAAAACAAGGGTGGGACATAAAAGGAGATTGGATCAAAATGCGTTTGCCGACCAAAGATCAAATGACATGCTCAAGGTTCAGCAGACCCGTAAAAAAGTTATTCACAGAGGAACCAACCACGCCCGCACCGAAGACGGGCGCCCATGGAACATGGAGAGAGTAGCCATGTTTGAAAAGAGGCAAGAGAGAGAAAAGACCCATGAAAGACCCGAAACCGAGGAAGTAATGGACAATTAGAGAGAGAACGAGAGCCGGAGACAAACAGAAGAGAAGTCGAAGAAAATTAAGTTGAAACGGATGCACCCACAGTAGAGCAAGAAGATGACCACAAGCAGGACGCCCATAGCGAGAGAGGTGACCGGCCGAGAAGGGAACACAGAAGACCAGTGAGATACAATGACTATGTCCTGCAATAACCTGTTTTGCATTATCAGAGGGAGGTGTGTAGAGATATTGCGAGACTTCCCAGTCTCGCGAGATCTCGGACTGGGAGAGGAAATGCGGCTCCCTCGCTTCGTATGCGGCAGACGCCTGGAGCGGAGGCACGGAGCAACATCGCCTCTCGGGTGCTCCTCCATTGGACTAGCCTAAGGAGCATGGATAAAGACTAGAGACTCATGCTAGCCAGAGCATGGTTGAAGGGCCTGTTGCCCACCTGTTGTTATTAGAGTTATTATGCAGTTATCAAGCTGATGTTCCTGACTGAATAAAGAAACATCATCAGCAGCTATGCAGCCTCCTGTGTATCATTCCATATATTATACAACACTGCATGTTTTTTCATCCCTAAGACTTTTCATTTTAAAAAGATTAAGCTATTAAAGCACTTTAGATGAGTTTGTATGTGTTTGAAAAACATTGGCTCTCCCTTTGTTACAGAGATTCATTTTGCTTTTACAGTGAATAAAATCCCCATACGTAATTCTATGACAAGACAGGAGGCTCATATTATGCATTACAATCTTTACTCTGAAACCACAGCAGCAAAGAAAATACTTTTACAAACAAAAAAGTTTCCACAACAGAACTAGATAGAGTTCAATGTCAATGTATGGGGAACTCCCCAAACCATCATGGAGGACAGGTCATGCCCTGCAGGGGACCAATGAGCAGGGACCCTCCTCTACATATGTCCATTACTCTAACCCCAACCCCTCTTTCTTTGCTGCTGAAATCCACAAGCTAAGTCACTCCTCCTAGTTCTTGACTTTGTGTTGAATTTATGGAGTTTAGAGTGTTATTTTCTGTTATTTATTTATATTGAAAGTTATTTATTGCACTGTACCAGTGAAAGAGTGTTGTATTTTCTTGTACTATGAGTAATTGGCTGAGTGCAGTCAGCGGCGTTTTCGCTGTGTTCAGTGTAATCACAGTCACCTGCCTCATAAATCTCAGGCGGCGACACGTGGGATTCTTTCCCTTCAGGGGAGGTTTGTTTATTTTAGCGCAGCTGCCTCCAGTCTCCGGATCCAGCGCGCCCTGCCCACGTGTGTTTTAACATTCTTTCCCCTCAGGGGAAGTGTGGGTTCTCTCGCATAGCTCACTGCACTAGGATCCAGCTTGGGGTAATAACATGGCCTGTTACACAGGTTCGTATCCTACCTTCAGTGTTTAACTTGTGTGTAATAATAACATGGCAAGTCCAGTGCGCATTGCCCATATGTTTGTCACGGTGGCAATACAGCTCTGTGTAGTTTAATTTCTCTTCACACGCGTCGCGTGTGTGTGTGGGTGGTTTTCTTTTATACGCTGCTCGCGTTTGAAACCAAATGCACACAGGTCAGGTATGTTCTTGGGACCCGGCTGGGAGGCAGTTCGCTAGGCCCTCATTTCGTTGGTGTAGCTCGTTAATGAGCATTTCTATTATATTCCTTAGTATATATATATATATATATGAAGGCTTCTGTTTCAGCACACAAGCGACATAGCTCAAGGGGAAGGTTGCCGGTTTACCATACTGAGGGAGCTGGGTTCGCTGCCCGCCATTGCAAGTGTACACATATGGATGTGTATTTATATGTATATGTAGTTACATGTGTTTATATATATATTTCTATATATATATATATATTTAAAAGTGGATATTTTATGTCATGTTTTAATTTGATATTTTCAGCTTATATTTACACCAGTTCGCCGACGGAAGAGCCTCATACGCTGCCATTCTGCTGGTTTTATTTATTTATTTATTTAAGTGCGGCTCACAGCATGGGTGATTTGCCTTCACTGTCGGTGCCATACCCTGTTTCGGTTTCAGGTTCTGCCCGAGTTCTATTGCGAGGTTACCCCCTCGTCTGCTGCTGATTTCCACACCCTGCTGGGGTGAGCAGTTTCAGGTACATTGGCTCAGTGCATTCCTCCCTTAAACTTGGCAGTTTTGTTTAAGGGCGGCTGGTGGCAGATGTCTTTTTCTCCCAGGTTAAGTACCGTCACCTGCTCGGGGGCGGGTCTTGCCTGTGTTTTTTGCTGCGAGGTGGCCCCTCGTATACGCCTGGTTCCACACCCTGCTAGGGTGAGCAGTTTGCGGTACACTTCTCAGTGTTTCCTCCCTTAAAGTTGGCAACTTTGATGATTACAGTAACTGGTATGTGCCATTCCCTGCTCGAGTTCAGGTTTTGCCTGAGTTCTAATGCGAGGTTACCCCTCGTGTACTGCTGGTTATCACGCCCTGCTCGGGCGAGCAGTTGGAGGTGCACTTGTTCAGTGTTTTTCCTCCCTTAAGGTTGGCAACTTTGTTTAAGTGCTGCATATGGCGGATGTCATTGTTTTTTCTGTAAACATACCATAACCTGCTCGGTTTCAGGTTTTGCCTGAGTTTTACTGCGAGGTGCCCCCTCGTGTACTGCTCGTTGCCACACCCTGTTAGGGTGAGCAGTTGAGATGCACTAACTCAGTGTACTTTGATAAACAATATGTTTAAGTGATGACTGGAACACATTGGCATCTTCAGAAAGGTCTGTAGCCTGCATAGCTCAGTAGGTATCAGCTTCTATAAAGGCCGGAGGTCCGGACCCCTGTGAGGGCGTAACCCCTCTTCTTTGGATATCTTATATATATATATTATATATTTTATATTATTTATTGAGTACTTTAAAGAAAAGAGTGTATAAAGGTTGTTGTACACAGACCCATAATGGGGGGTCTTACCTTCCTCTCTAGCCATCACTCTGGTGTTATCCTTCGTCTTTTAGTTAAAATTCTGTCGCCCTTTACCTTAGTTAGTTGCAGGACAACTCAGTCCTTTCCTTAGGTTTGCTTTCCCCGATATCAATTGCTCCACCCAATACCGGGGCTGGTTAAGCTGCAGTATTTTTCTCCCAACATAAGGATGAAAAGATGATGCGATTTGCCTCTATTGAGGTCTGCAGGGCTCGAGGCTCTCTTTAGTGGGGACCTGTTTCCCTTACTATGTGTCCCATGGACATTCATTATTCTATTGGACTATTGGTGGAGACAGGGTCAGCTCGAGGGTAACTGTTCAGTTTGTTGCATGGCAACTTGAGCAACCATGTTCTACTTGGAGGAAGTGTTTGGAAACACTTGATGGTTTTGGATAGCCGAATGGCCAAATAATAACTTTATGGCACCTGCCCATGTTTCCTCCCAAAGCTTGGCCTATGGTTCAGCTAACGGTCTAACAGTGTGTTGCAATTTCCCCTCTGCTCGAGGAGTTTAAGCAGGTTTCTGTACCCTCTAGAGCGTTGCTTGACCTCTTTCGGTGTGTATATATATATATATTTATATATATATAATTTTCTACAGTGCAGCGAATAGAGTGCTGTTTTTCATATTAGTGCTGACCCTACTGATACAGATTCCTAATTTTGGAAAGGTTTGAATAAGTCTTTATCCTGCTGAGATCGATAAGTGAACACCTCTCTCCACACCGTTCATAGTAGTGATAAGCACCACTCATATACCTGTGGGTTCGTAGTACTATATATGTACTGTTTTGCTATGGACAATGTGTTTAATTTTTTCCTTCACCTGATTCCCTTAGTGGCCAGTCACCCTCACACGAATACAGCAACTCAGACCTCAGGGTTTGTGGGGACAGTGTCCCTGATTTTCCTTCACAGCCCTACATTTGCGGGGCATTAATAATTATACAGGAGTCTTTTTCCCCCTCATTCCCCTTCTCGCCATCCCTGGGGGAGATTGCATCATGATATACACCTCTTGTTGCTCCCGATGGTTTCTGTTTCCTTTTTACAGGAGTTCTGGCTCGTGACCTGTGCAAACTCGCACTGTGCATTTCCCTCTCGCCAGTTCTTTTCCTTTGCGCAAATTCCTGGTATTTCAATAAGTTAAGCGGAGCCTGTCCACGGTCAGGGGATTGGTTAGAGGGGTTAGAATGTATTTATTTCTCTTAAGGATGTAAAGTGGGGCCTTAATGGTCCTCAGGATAGCCTTCTTCTAGGTTGCAAGGTTTTCCCTTGGATAAGTGAGTGGAGGGTTCTCCTCATTTGTGAAGGCTTAATATCCCTTGGTGGGATAGAGGGGTCTGGGAGTGATACTAATCTCCCATCCAAGTTATTAAGACCCTCTATCACGATGCGTTCCAGCGTCTCTACATTAACTATCAGAAGGTGTCTGCCAGTACGATTCTCAAAGGGCTGGGATATGTATGTTTACTTAGTGACTTGGTTCTCCTAGTCACCTGCTTTTTTCACAAGAGTTTGTTTTTGCAATAAGGTGCCAGCTCAGGGTGCTGTGAGCTTCATGGATCTTCAAAATTGGCTGATATAGAGGTTAGACTTCTTCTGGTGGGCAACTTCAGTTTAACTGTTTAGTGCTCACAGCTTTACAGTTTAGAGTCTGGCTAAGACTTTGGCATTTAGGTGTCCTCCTTCGGTTAGTTTTTGATCCTATGGGGATTTTTTCACCCAGGGAGGGAGAACAAGATTCAAGCACCGGGTATATCTACAAGGGGGTTTAGATATCACTATAATGGTGGCGATTGGATGTAAGATACATTTTTTCTCCTTGCCAAGTTTGGCCTCTTAAGGATCAGGTTTGTAAATATCTGCCTTTTGTCATGGTAGCTAGGTCCTCCTTCAAGAGTTCGGGAGGTCGGTAGATCTCCGTGTTGGCGTTTTGACAGCTTTAGCTTCCCAGGTGGGCCCCTCTCTTCCATTCTGCTCCAGGAGTCATCCCTCCTTAGTATACACATATGTCTGAAGACAATTGTGGGTTAAGTCTATTGCTTTTCAGCTCTGCTCAGGATGGGTTGACCTATTACAAGTTAACAAAATGTCTTTTTACTCTCATTTTACCTTTTGAAGATTTGTCTTTCCCACTTGGTTCCCCAGTGTAGTGATGTGACATGCCCTGTTTCCAATGCAATATCTTCCTTTAATGCATGGGATGGATCCTACAAGTCTTTCACCACTATGGGGTACTTTTCTTTATCTCTAGAAGTGTTAGGTGCTTATTATTTTTTCTTGGGTACACTATCCAGGTTCCCAAAGATGGTATGAATTTAAGTGTTTTAAATGTTTGACTGGACAAAGGAGGCGTTTATTTCAGATGAGTTTTGTCCTAACCTATTAGTATAGGAGAACTTGGTTCAATGTTTTTTCCCCTCTTTTAACCAGTTGGTTTTGGTGCCCTGTAAGGAACGCTGGAATTGGCACTTTTCTTGTTTTCTTGCAGGATTTGACTGCCTTATAAGACAGTTTTTCGGGCAGCCTAGTCTTAGGCAATCCTCTTGCGGTCAGCTGATTAATTTAATAAAGGCTTTTAAAATGTTTCCTTTCCTATTAGTTATTTTATTTATTATTGGCTCTATTGTATGGATCATGTTGTACTAATGAGATGCAAGGGCTTTGAACTTGCATAATATGAGCCTCCTGTCTTGTCATAGAATAACTAATCCCCCACACTAACGTGAGATGGGGGTTTAGATTCTATTAAAGACAAGGAGGCGATTATTATCCCACCCTCCCACCCTGTATATGATATGATATATGTCAATTGTGATACGCATGTACACAGGTGGTTCAAGTAAGAACATTCTTTGGTTTGTTGTTCTTCCCAACCACCCACCCTTCTTGCTTGTTCTTACAGCTACGAGTTGAGGTTCTGATCAGGAGTGTGGCTCGCAGTTACAAGTTGTGGAGTGCGTGATTAAGTTCTCTCCAGAAGAACTTCAGCATAGATTCAGGCTGCGGGAAGGTGGAGATCTCCATTTTCGATGGATCCTTTCTCCGCGCTACGCAGTTCAACCGTTTCATTGGACTTCTGGTGCAAGACAGCTGCAGAAAGAGGGGTTGGGGTTAGAGTAATGGACATATGTAGAGGAGGGTCCCTGCTCATTGGTCCCCTGCAGGGCATGACCTGTCCTCCATGATGGTTTGGGGAGTTCCCCATACATTGACATTGAACTCTATCTAGTTCTGTTGTGGAAACTTTTTTGTTTGTAAAAGTATTTTCTTTGCTGCTGTGGTTTCAGAGTAAAGATTGTAATGCATAATAATCGCCTCCTTGTCTTTAATAGAATCTAAACCCCCATCTCACGTTAGTGTGGGGGATTAGTTATTCTTACTTATAGCAAAAATAGACCTTTAACTATGGAACAAATAGTAAACACATTCATCGAACAGTATCACGGCCAATAAAACACATTTCTATCAAGAGAACGGGTTTACCTCGTGGTCCGTACACTTGCAGCACGGTGTCATTTGTCATAAAATTAGGAGTGAAATGGATGTATTTTGCTGGTTCACCGCAGCCGCCATATTGCAGCGTGTAGGGGTCATCGCCATATTTCAGGAACGGTTCAGCAATGATGACATCCGCCTGACAGTAGAAAAAGGACTCGCATCAGAGGACGTGCGTGTAGGCGAAGACGGATGAAACAAGGAAAGCGGCGTGCTTCATTAAAATACACAAATCTTACCTTGTCGAATGATTCTGTCTTTGGTTGCAAATACGCCGGAGCATGTTTCCATGTTAAAGGTATTAGTATTTTTACTGTCTTGAAATACGCTCTTCTGTGCGTTGCTTGGAACAAGTAAGTAGAAGCCTCTGTCACCATGGCCTACAAGAGGAAACGAACATTTCGATGTGTACTAGAGAAAACAGTGATAGCACATTAATAAGTAGTAGCAATCTGCTATATAAAGGCATTGAAATACCAAGTGCCGCCCTGATCATACATATCGGGGAAAGCATCCTTTACAATATGACTGGAAGAATTAATTGTCCAATGATATTTTGGGAGGCCTTTCTTTCCATTTTTAAGTTTTTAAATTCTTGGACATTTGGATTTTACTGGACCATATATGACTTCCAAGAACCGTGCTCGTGTGCCTAATACAGATTCCCCTTTTGTTTTTGTTGCATGCGACACATGTTCCTTTGTCTGAGTGCCACTTGCTCGTTATGGAATGTCTGGTCCTCCCAGCGAACGCTACCTCAGCCCCAGAGGAGATGGATGAGAAATGCTGCTTTGCGAAGAGACGACAGCATTACGTGAGGCACCGATAGTGCATGTGTAGCCACGCCCGAAGCCACTCAGTAAGGCCCTAGGCCGGGTTTCTTGGGCATGCCTGAATTTCCAGTGTGCATGGTGTGCCAAAAGCAACTCCATAGAAGTAGACTCTGGATGTGTAATTCACCTAACATACTGATATTTTCTTTTGATGCGTTCATGTTAGCAGTTTATTACAAGATTTTCTGGAAAACTCTAGGGGTATTGTGAATCCAATAATTCCATTTTATTTGTATGCCGTGCACATTTTTAGTTAGATATTTATTAAGTTGTACAAAGTCAACCAACCTAAGGAATGACTACATAAACTATTTGTGAGATAAAAAAATCTAGGTTTGATTATTAGTGGCACTTAAACCCCATGTATAAGACAAAGTGTCTCATTGGAGTACTGCTTGCAAAGTGAGATGACATGTGAAGAGGGACATACAGCTTGTGGGTGTTGTTTAGTTATTTAACCTTACCCATTTACTGCCCATGGCGCGCCATGCCTACCCCTTTGGCCATTCCCATCCATTACTTGCCCCTTGCCACTCATAACACATTCTCTGTATTTTTGTAACTAGATCTATCAAACAGCAGTTTCAAACTTTGGCCTTCCAGAGTTATTTCTAAGTAGTCTTCTGCGATATAATGGCTTAATTGCACCTGTTAATGTGCTGTCGGCGTAATACAAATGTCGCAATCAATTGTGCTTCACACACTTGATTTATATGTGTTCTTTTCACTAAAGTCATTTTAAAAACGTGCATTGACAAAACCAATAGGTTTGGCTTGTCTATGGGTATTAGATAAGCATTTTCCAGGCACTGCTATCATATGCACAGGTAACACGATGTTTCAGCTATTGCAATCATATAGCCAAGAAGTATCATTATGGCAGTGCCTGGAAAATGCTCATCCCATGCTTACACAAAGGTCAAAACTGTTGGACTTGCCAATGCTTGTTCTGGTTGGCGGGTTGCCCCACTGGGCCATTTATGAACTGGATGTAGACCTTTTCTTGTTTTAAACCTATTCCGAATGTACATTAACAGCACACTAAAATATATTTGATTTCTCAAACCAATTTGGCCTCCAGCACTAGTAGCGTCTCTAGTAATTAATATTAGCGGAAGTGCACCAGGGGCACATAATAAACTAGTAGCGGAGACAAAACGTAATAAACGTCAACTGGCCAAATTGGTTTGAGCTTTCATTTATTTTACTAAGCTGTTAATGCACATTCAGAATAGGTTTAAGACAAGAAAAGGTCTAGATCCAGTTAATAAATGGCCATGTGTGGTACTTTACGGTCAACGGTTACAAAGATGACACTATCAAAAGAAACTCAAGCATCAACTATACAGCTCATGAAATGGTCCCCATATCTCAGAGTATTTCCCCTGTTCCTGTTTTTTAGCATAACTCTCTCTAACTAGCCTAGATTTGCAAATCAGATAACCAACACTCCCCATCTGGCTTTTTCCTCGATTTCCACACCCTCAGAA
The DNA here is from genome assembly GCF_040938575.1 of Ambystoma mexicanum. NCBI lineage: Eukaryota > Metazoa > Chordata > Amphibia > Caudata > Ambystomatidae > Ambystoma > Ambystoma mexicanum. Next base: position 1,040,697,424 of record NC_090922.1, on the reverse strand, counting down.
TTTGCTTAGCAGCCACCATCAATACTCTGTTAATCCACCCACTATGTTCTCGAGCTACCATACACCTCCCAGTATTTAAGAGCAGAATTGTTGAGAATGACGATCTTGGTAATTATACTCCCAGTATTATGTCCAACCTGTTCAAGACCTCGCCCCACTCTCGGAAAATCCCACAGCATTTATTTATTTATTTGCATTTATAAAGCGCACAAACTGCCCTCGGGCATCAAGGCGCTGTTAAAGAATCCTCTTCTTGGATATAGGTAGAACATAGGTACCATATTTTACGATGCAGGTAAAAAAGATTAATTACAAACATTGCTCATGTTCCATGGTTGCAGGGGAACAGCGGGGCAAGTGCAGTTTACTTGAATAAAGTGATTTTCAGTGCCTTTCTGAAGGCTATGTACATGTCACGTTTTGGTCTGAGTGTTTGGACTTGGTGTATTTGTTCCGTTAGGTAGGTTGGAGCAGATTGGGATAGACATTGTGGGTGACTGTGAGAGTTTTGAACAAGATGCGTTCCTTTACCGGGAGCGAGTGGGCCTTTTGTCCTGCTTGGGAGATGTGCTCCCTCCTGGGAATGCTGAGAGCTGCCCTCAGCACATTGTTTTGTACTATTTGTCATCTGCTAATGTTTTTGGCGGAGGTGCCCAGTAAGAGGGCATTGCAATAGACCAGTTTTGCACCTATGGTGGCATATGCAATAGAGTACCCCCTTTTTGGCCACACGCCCAGCATGGGTCATCATTAGCCATACTTAGGGTCAGGTACAGATGACACAAAATCCTTTGACGCATATATCGCAAATTCAAATCCATTTTAGAATTTGTGCCAATTCTTATCAAGCTATCCCAATCTTTTATAGTTATGTCCTTGCCCAGCTCCTTCACCCATGTCTGCTACAGTTTCTCCCATGAAGTCACCCATGTACTCTCTATTGGCATCAACTTCAGATAGGTCGATACCATACATGGAGAAGAATGAAATATATTGCCGGCTGTCGGCCTCTCTTTCATAGGGCGGCTTAACATTCTCTGTCTTTGCGTGAGAAGAGATTTCAGTTCTATATAACGACCATGCTCTCTTTTCCCTAGACCAAATTCTGTTCTGAGCATGTCAAAGGGGACCATTTGTCCATCTTTCCACACATCATGCACCCTTAAAATAGGATCTATGTGATCACTGAGACTCCCCGCAGCCCCTCATATTACTATAATATCCCATACCCCCCACATGGATATATAGTGTAAAGGGGGTGTTAAAAAAAAAAAGAATGTCGGGCATTTCGGCCGTCGCAATTATGAGGGCGACATTTTGGGCCATTACCCATAAAATACCTTTCTTTACGCAACTCTTCCAGTACAAGGTCTGTTTCCAATCTGTAGCCCCAAGTTGTGCCACAATGATGCCTCATAATGAATCCATATATTTTCTCATCCATTGGTCATAAAATATCTCAGTGCATCTCCAGTTTTTTCTATTGTAGGCAATTTAGCAACCAGATTAGGCATTTTCCTCATTGTATATACATCTTGCAGAGAGTATGGCAGACATTTCTCTTTCTCTATTATCATCCTTAATGGCATACAATTATTCCTCTCATTAAAGTATAATGCTGATTTCTTCAATACAAACCCCCTGCAATAATCCTCCAAATTGGGATACCCACAGCCCCCCTCACGCACTGCCCACATTAGGACATACTGTGGAATCCTAGGTCTCTTGCCTTCACCCCAAAGAACATTCTGAAAAACTTTGTTAATGCACCTAATAACCTTCTTCATGAATTTAAGTGGAATAGATTGAATGATATGAAAAACATTAGACAAAAGCACAATTTTTATTGCATTGACCTTAGACCAAACATTAAGAATGAGACAACCCCATTTTAACACATCCCTCTGAATTACCTCAATTATCCTGGCTACATTAAATTCCACCATCCTCTTCAAATCTGGGACCAGATGGACCCCTAAATACTTCACACTTTCTGTAGCCCACTGACAATTACTGCACGGATGAGTGACATCCAATGGAAAAACCACTGATTTCTCCCAATTGATCTTATGATCTGACTGGTAACCCACCTCCTCAAACGTACTTTTAAGCTTATCCCAACCTTCCTTCGGGTTAGCCAACATAATCATCTTTCATCATCTTAACATCCGCGTAACATAACACTTTAATTTCCCTATCCCCCACTCTAAGCCCTCGTAGTCCTTGTTCCTGTCTGATATAAGCTATCAAGGGTTCTAATGCCAGATTAAAGAGGAGAGACGATAACGGGCACCCCTGTCTGGTACCCTAATCCACGCAAAAGAAGCAGAGCGTTCTCCATTTACCCATATTCTTGCACTGATTGAGGAGTGCAACGCTTTAATAGTTTTCAGAAAAGTATTTCCAAAGCCCATTTTCCTAAGCGTGTACTCCAGAAAGCCCCAATTGACTCTATCGAACCCTTTCTCAGCGTCCATAAACATTGATAGAATATTCCCTGCTTCATCTTTAGGGAGCCCCAGTAAATCTATGATAGTTCTACTATGGTCATAGCCCTGCCTCCCATGCATAAACCCAACCTGGTAATGTTCAATCAATACATCAATGCACGTGTCCAGCCGATTGGTCAGTATCCTGGTAAATATTTTATCATCCACGTTAAGCAATGATATTGGCCTGTAATTCTCACATTTACTATGATCCCTACCTGGTTTTGGGATTACTGTAATACACACCTCCCACATCGTTGGATACATAAGCCCCTCTAACATAAAATGATTATAAATGCTACATAGCAATGTTACAACTGCTGTGTGTGACATTCCTCCACGTGGGTTGAAAATGTCTCCTACTTTCATTGGTAACAGCACGGCCATCCAAGAGCTATTCAAACGCATTTCGGAGCAGTTCACTGCTATGTTCCGCCGAAAGGCCTTTTTGCATTGGTATACAGGGGAGGGTATGGATGAAATGGAGTTCACAGAAGCCGAGAGCAACATGAATGATCTTGTGTCGGAGTATCAACAATATCAGGATGCTACAGCTGAGGAGGAAGGAGAGTTTGAGGAGGAGGCAGAAGAGGAAGTTGCATAAAACTAACATGTCTGTAAATTTGGTTGTAAGATGTTTATTTGTTAACGAGAACCTGTTTAACTGCATTGTTTGTTTGTTGCCCTGCTCCTTGTGTTCTGCATTCTGTTTAATTTCCAATGCTGTACAGACCTGCACCACAATAAAAAATAATTTTTCATTAACATTAAAAAAAAAAAAGCAATGGAGCAAATTCAGGTCCAACCGCTCTGTTGAACTTAACTGTCCGCCCATCCAGACCCAGATATTTACCTACATTAACTGATCAATAGCTCTTAATAGTTCCTGCTCCGTGATCAGCTGATCAATGGTTATTGCTTGCTCCGTAGACAACTTTGGCAAATCAATTTTCCTAAAAAACCCTTCTAAATTGTCTAATGTCAGAAATGGGGTTTCAGTATACAAGGATGTATAAAAGTTCCTGAAACATTCACATATATCTTCCCTTTTCACCATTGATATTCCATGCTCATTCACTATTTTCTAAACATATGCCTTATCTATCAAACACTTCAATTTGTTGGCAAGTAATCTGCCACCCTTGTCTCCCTGTTCCCAATATTTTTGTTTCATATAAAACAGGCCTTTCTCACTCTGCACATCCATTTCACTCTTCAGGGATTCCAGCACCCTATCCATCTCCACCTTATCCTCACTACTTCTTGACAATTTAAATTTCTTCTTTAACTTGCCTAACCTACTCTCCAGACATTTCAATTTCATCCCAGGTCCAACTTGGGTCCTTCCTCTCCTCTATCTCTATCGCTACCTGTGGTGTCCCCCAGGGGTCTAACCTCTCTCTCTGCCTGCTCAACCAATACCTGGCACTTCCTGCCCACCGCATTGCCCTGTCTGCCCCAACTTTCAGTGCTTTGCGGATGACACTCAGCTCATTTCCAGGCTACCTTCGGCCACCTTTTCTCCGTCTCTCATCTCTGAATGTCTGCTATCGGGGAGTGGTGTGTTGCCAATGATCTCTGCCTTAATGCCAGTAAGACTGAGATTCTCCTCATCGGCACACATGCTCCCTCCTTTCCTGTCACTCTCTGGCCAGCCGCTCTTGGCCCTCTTCCTGCTCCCACCTGCGAGGCTAAAAACCTTGTGGTCATCTTCGACTCCACACTCTCCTTCTCTCCTCACATCTCTGACATCTCTAAGAAGTCACACTACCAGCTGCACCTCCTCAGAGGTATTCCTCCTTTCCTCTCCTTCCCCCAGAAGCTCACTGTTTCCAGAGCTCTGGTTCTCCCTAGGCTGGACTACTGCACCAGCCTCTTTCTAAATCTGCCTGCTTTTTTTCTACTCTCCGCCCTCTACAACTCATCCAGAACAGGATTGCAAGACTTGTCCTTGGCCTCGAGCCCAGGGATTGTATCTCTCCAGGACTGAAATCTCTTCACTGGCTCCCAGTGGCTGCGAGGATTAAGTTCAAAACCCTCTGCATTGTCAACAAGGCCTTCTGGGCCTGGGGCCTCAATACCTTCAACTCTATCTTCCTAAATATATTACTTCTCGAGCTCTTCGCTCATCCGCCTCCAACTCCTTCAGGGTCAGTCGCTTCTCCAAGCAACAAGTTGCTGGTAGATCTCTTTCCTCGGCTGGGGCCTCCCTCTGGAACAGCCTCCCTGCCCCCCTGAAACTTGAGGAGAACCATCTCTGGTTCCGGAAGCACCTCAAAAACCTTCCTCTTTGCTTCTGCTTTCTCTCCTCCTCCCCCCCTCTCCCCTGCTGAATTCCTGGCTGAACTGTACTGGTTACCTGGCCACCCTCTGATCTCGGGCCCAGGTCCCCTTCCCCGCCAGTTACACACCTGCACTGCCTCCCTGGCAACCTCCACACTTGGAGACTGTTTTTCTGTATCCCTACAGTCCCCACCAGAATTTGACACCTGATGTCTGCACTTACCCTTGCACTTGCCACCAGCTGGCCCTACTTCTCATATTGTTTTTTTAATTCTATTTTTCCCATGTACTGCACTGTCCCCACTCCCCTCCCACTCTGCACTTTTCCTCTTCCCCCTTCCCCTGCACTTGTGCGATCTGAATACCACTTGGCCTAGGAGGATCATTGTCTCTGTCTTCCCTCTGTTCCCCCTCCCTTGCCACATTGCGCCTTGAAACACTTGTCTATAGGCGCATTATAAATGCCTTATCATATTATATCATATCATCATCCCCGCTTTCCTTGTACGGGATGTAATATTCATCATTTCTCCCTGATTAGCCGCCTTAAAGCTATCCCAGGCCACTAATTCATCAGCTGTGCCTTTATTTATTTCATAGAAGGACTTGACAAATGATTTTAAAGATGTCAGCACATCTTGATCCTTTAATATACATGTTTTTAATCGCCATCTTGATGTAGCCGACCTTACACCACCTAGCTCTAACTTCAACTTGATCATAGAATGAGCCGATAATCCGTGTCCCATTATTTCCACTCCAATAGTCTTTTCAATTAGTTTTTCAGAGATTAAAAAATAATCGATTCTAGAGTATGAATCATGGACTGGTGAAAAAAAAAAGAAAACTCCCTCTCCCCGGGATTCAACGTTCTCCATATATCGGCTAAGACAAAACTATTCAAAAGATCTCCACATGCTCTACTTGAACTCTCTGTTGTGTATCAGCACTGTGCCGAGTGATCCAATTGAGGACACAGTTACAATCACCCCCCAATATAATATGCTCTCCACACATATTTTGCAACATAGATGTTATTTTTGTGGAAAAGTTGTTTCCTGCAGCATGGGGACCATAGATGGACCCTATCGGAATGACATTCCCCTCATACTTTAAACCAACCAAAATCACTCTCCCTTCATCATCCATAGTCACTCTCTTTACACACTCATATCCAATTCTCTGCGAATAGTATCCCCACTCCTCTTGACTTAGAGACAGAGCAATTTAACAAAACCTTATTGTAATTTATGTTTGTCATTAGGCTTTTCGATTCTTCCAATAAATGAGTTTCTTGCAAAAAGACCACATCCGCTTTTTCCCTCTTTAGCCTCAGTGTTACTTCCTTCCTTTTCCGGGGATTATTTAAACTTTTAACGTTCCATGAACAGAATGTGAACTCACTCATCTCACTGCCTACTTCCCCTGTTCTTTCCTTTTCTTCCCTTCTATATCTCTCTTCCTTTGATTAACATGTATAACTCTTGAAGGTTTCATTAAGGCCCTTATAATGCGCAATTGTATCTATACTCATTTAAGTTCTGGTTTGGGAACCGAACCAAAGTCAGCCGTATCCATGCAAATGCCAACTTCTAACGTGATACATACTTACATATCGAACAGACAACAATCATATGACAACACAAAACATAAAAGCTTACTAAAACACATGAAGAACAAATCCAAAAAAATGTTATCTTAACATTCCGCATCTTCACGGAATGATTTTGAGCCTCAATATTTACATTGTATCAATTGTTCAGAACTATACTCTCCCCAGTCCACGCCTCTACTTGTTAGCAATATATTTAGCATCCAGCCCACCCCCATTTTAACTCACCACAAACGCCACATGAATTCCGTTCCCGTCCAGTCTTACTTCTATGGGCAGTCAACAGCTTGTTGGCATGTTATCATTCAAATAATACAACTCCAGCCCTTCAATTAACCTTTTCAATCTCCATTAATGTTCTGGTACCATCAAGGCACAGAGTTAGCTATGAAAGGAATTCTTCAGCATATATAGGTTTTGCCTTTTCTCACCAACCTCTCATTATAGTGTGCCAATGTCATCAATCATGTTCCCCCTCGTAATTAATTGCATGCGCATTACTATTTCCTTCAAAATCTATTACTTCTGCCAACACCCCTATAGTTTGCCTATTAACCTTCCAAATTCCCATTTTCTTTTTGTAATTCCACATTGCTACACACCAAGTAGTGATACAAGGATCTCAGCTTTTGCCTTTTAAAACGATTTTCCCTTGATAGGTCATCAAACGCCACACCTTTCCCATATTGAATCACCTCTAGCCCTATTCCATTCTATATGTAGGTAACACCCAGCAGTTTAGCTCACACAGCTCATTAAAAATGACACCTTGCTGCAGCTGTAGAATTCCCAGTTAAGTTAACTAACCTCAAAATATTATTGTATTAATGCAGATCATCCCCTACAAGCAATATACAACATTTGCCTCACAAACATGGCTATTGCAAGACCAAAGTTCACATTCCAATTTCTAGTCCTGCTGCCATCACTATTCCAGAAGTAGCCTCCAAACATAGCCAGCAGTACTTTCTTCCCTCTGTTCATATTCCCTCTTTATTTCCCCACAAAATCCACACTAGCCAAGCCAGGGCTTCATCCTGGGTTTGTGAGTGAGTGGCAGAGCTCAAAACATCTGAACAGCAGGTCTCTTTGCATAAACTATGCATACATGTATAACCATATATATGAGAATGCGAGCATGGGTGTGCTGGTCAGGTGTACAGTTGTCTATTCCTCACTGCACATCACACACTCCCACGTACATTATCCACCTAGAAGCTGCACCGTCTTCTCGTGTCCCCTGTGAACTCCTGTTCTAATGCAACAGCCAACCGCAGTCCGCTGCCAATTAAAGTATCTCAGAGTATTTGAGAAGTCAGGAAAACTTGATATCCCGGTGTTCTGAAGAGGCACACATCCACTCTTGTCCTCTGGGTGATCTCTGCTGATGTCAGCTCATGTAAGCAGTAAGTTTAACACACAACCGGCCTCAGACACCCTATACACTGCATTAAAGCAGAGGCCCTCAGCGCCCCTCCCACCACCCGAGCTTGAATGAATGCAGGCATCATATCTACCCCATGTTGACCTCTCGCATATACATATTGTATGTCCCGAGTGCCTGAGCTCTCCAGGAGTGTGTCTGTAATTACCCCTGGCCAATCGCAGCATAGGCACCCACTCAGGCACGTGAACTGTCACTGGGCCTAGCCCGCCTGTTTTAGCTTCATTAGCCCATAAAACGAGGAAAAAGAGTCACCATCCGTCAGGGCTTCGGACAGAGATATACTCGTAAAACACAGCGGGATTTCGGCTGCAGCAGCTTAACTTTCCATGAGCCGTAAATTCCAGAACCGGAGCCACAGTATTTGCATTTGTATTTTGTTTATTTGTATAGCGCTCCTGGCCCAGGAGCATTTGTTTGCCATTACACAAACAAATGCAGCCTTATTAAAAATAGGGCATGTTGGGAGGAAAGGGCTTTTCACGGTTTAGTCATGTGCTCCTCCAAGGGGGAGACCATGGTCGAAGCGCAGATTGGCGGCGGCCATGCGCTAGAGAAGGTGCGCGATTCAGCCAGAGCTTACCTGCTCCCGACTCCGGAGTCATGACAATCGAGCAGAGAACTCGCTAGGAATTCTCTGCAACCCCGCACCGAAAGTTTACAACCCTTGCAGTATGATTCAGGAAGTCTGAAGCCGGATGCCTAGATGGCGTTATCCCAAGTCTTTTGTTGTAGAATCTCTGCACAGCAATTCGATCCCCATACTTCCTGAATTGGGCGTGCGGTAGTACATCGCCAGGTCCCTTACTCTAATTGCTCCGAGCTCATGGAGCAAAAGAAAACAACTCAGAAAACAATTTTAACGGTTACAAGGACCACATACTTTGCTGTAACCAACCTTTTGTATATATTAGAAACAATCAAAACACCATTGAATAAACTAAAGTGTCCACTGTGCATCCATGAAGTTAATCAACTGCCTCTTATCTTTTCTTCTATCATGGTAAAATCCTTTGTGAAGTACTGGTAGCTTCCATGAGCTCGTGCTCCCTTTCTAGATCACTTAGGAAAGCTTCAGCACTCTTGCAGTCATTAAAGGAAAATAACTGACCATCCATAGCAACATGAAAGATAGCTGGATATACCATATAGTACATGAGGTTTTTGCTTCTTGCCTTCTCCTTTGCCATATTGAATTCTTTCCTTTTATCCAGCACATCACGGCTCAAGTCCCCAAAAATCATGATCCTGTGACCCCCCCCCCCCACGAGAGATCACCCAGCTCACTTGTTTTCTTCAAGATCATCTCCTTAATTAGAAACCTCAAAAATGTGACCACAAAGTGCCTTGGTCTCTGACCAAGTGCCGGCTTTGGCCCCAGACTCCTATGCACCCTTTCCATCTCCAGTCTTATTTTTGGATCTAACTTGAGTAAGGTAATCAGAGCTTTCTCCAAGAAATCCATAGGTTTGCCCTTTTCAATATTTTCTGGAAAGCCATCAATTCTGACATTGTGCGCCTCATTAAAAGATTGCCGGTCCGGTAACAACGGTGCCGGTAAGCTACGGCACCGTTGTTACCGGACCGGCAAACTACGAGTTCTGCGGGCAGGAACGGCACCCGCCCGCAGACACAGATGTAGCTAGCATCCTCCCCATTCCCATTGAGTCCTATGGGAATGGGAAGTAATTTTTTCCAGCGCCCGGCAATGGGCAATTACTGGGTCCGCCGGGGATGTAATCCCTCAGTAATTGCCCATTGCCGGGTGGCAGAAAAAAAATGACTCTGGCAGCAGCCGTGCCGTTTTTACCGGCATGGCTACTGCCAGGGTCGTCATGACCCCCTATTTCTTCTTGAGAGGTTTTCGTGTTCGGAGGTCTTTAAGGTTAACTTATCATTCTTTGATTGTAACTCCCTCATCTGATCCGCCATCCTCAAAACCTTGTCATCCACTTCAGATAGGTGCATTTCAACTCTAGTGATATTTGATGTCGGCTCCACATATCTCTCCTCAGCTTTTGATACCTTTTCCTTTATCTCAGCCACGTCCAATGTCACTTTAGTTAAATGCTCCAATATTCTGTCTTCTCTTTCATCAGGAGCCTCCTCTCCTCCCCCTTTTTGTCTTTTTGCTGGCTGGGTTGGATCTGTTGTATTTAAATCAGCCATTGTAGGATGAGGGTTCAGTCCAGCCACAGGAGCACAGCTTTCAGACAGCCATCCCTGGAGCTGACAGTTCTAGAATCTTCTGTTAGACATCTTTGATATCAAGTGCTTAAGTCAAACGTGCTCAATTCGAAGTAACAAAGATTACAACTCCAGAAATGCATTCTTTTTTTAGATGAAAGTACAGGAATGCATGTCCTGGTGACTGGATGTCATCTGGCCACACTAAGCTAGACAAACTCTTTTTTTTTACTAAAGTCAGGCATAAAATAATGTTTGAATATCTGAAAGATGGATCAAAAGAGGGATATGTCGAGGTGAAAAGAATTAGGGGAGTCTCATCCATAATGGGCAACGTGGTGTCTGCCCATGGATTTTGGATAATCCAGGAAGCATCCCTGTGAAAACCCTAACAAAGGAGTTGAGGGTGTGCTCCTGGATAGCTCGAACTGTCAAAGTGAAATGTGGTTTCCTTTCACAGTTCATGTACCCAAGCACGCATGTTAAATGGGCCATGAAATGCCATTGACATTTTGCTTCCCCAGCTTTGCATGGCCCATTGGGGATGCATGCTGGGGTACCCCAGCTCTAGTTGTGTGTAGGGGGCATTCCTGTGTCTGCCTGCACATTCAGGGCAACTGAGGCATCATGCAAGCAGTTCTCTGGCATCTCTGTGCATGTGCAGGAACAAGGAAGCTTGTTCTGCCTTCTGGTTCTGTGCATGTTGCGTGAAAGCTGGAGAGCCACCTTGGAGGCCTATCCTGAGGGCAGCAGAGTGGATTCTGGACCAGGGCTGCAGATAAAGAAAAATAATGTGTATTTGTACATGGCTGAGTGTTTAGGAATTAGCTTATGGTGTTTAGGTGCACACATGAACGAAAGTGGGTATGTTGTATGGGTGTGCGTGTGAATGAGAGAGTGAATGCCATCAGTGCATGGGTATAAGACATTTGAATGCTGATTCCTCCCTGCTGCAGAAAGACACCGCTTTCGCACCACTTGCAAACCTCCCATAAGTCTGAGCCTGTAATACTGCCATTTCCCAGGACCCCCTTTTCCAGCTGCTGATCACATGACAATAGGCCTGGCTCATAAACACTGAGGGTTGTTGGTCACACGTCCCTACTGCTTGTCACTCTCTTTCTGTCCCCTTTAGCTTTTGCTTTTTCTCCCTGCAGAATTCACCCTGCTTTCACCAGAATTCTATGACAAGACTGGAGGCGAGCATTATGCTTCATCTTCATTTATTTCTACTCTTCAGCAGTTCAACAAAACACATATAAACCATGAAAAGTGTAAAGGCAACTTTTCTTTTTTTTTTTTTTTTTTTTTCAAAACTACAACATCCCTGAGTCTCTGTAGTCCATGCCCTTTCCACCAGTCACAACCCACTTCCTGTGCTTGGACTCCTCCTCTTCATTTACTGCTCTACAAGCAGACAAGTACAATTTCTTCCCTCTCCGCATGTCAGCAAATGTATTGACTGGGTTTGAGTGGGAGACTAATATTAAGGATAGTCAAGGCACGGTATGTGTGTGAAAGAGAGGAGGCGCTTATATAGCGTGTGAAAAAAAAATGTTTATATACATAGTAATTGAAGTAGTTTTCATAATGTTATGCGCGTAGTTTTATAGAACAGGCGACGCGTTAACATAGAAGTTGGGGCGCTCGGGACAGCGCGAGGATTACGCGGGAGAATCCCCGAAGTTTTTCTCAGGCAGGAGTTTGTTCGCGAAGCGGGCGGCCCCGTGTCGTAATATCGGCATGCCGGGGGTTTAGCCAGCCTCGCGAACCACACAGCACAGGCCGCGCCAGCATCCGAGAGCAGGCCCCCACCCTCGCGTAGGCGGAGCCGGCTCCCGCGAAGCACGTAGCGCGGCCAGAGTGCTCCCCAGGCAGCCCCCACCCGCGGGTGGGCGGAGCTACCGCAAACAAAGTGGAGAACACAACGCTCTTAAGCGTTAGCCCCCACCCGCGGGTGGGAGGAGTTAGACGCGTATGACACGCGTTTCAAGACGCCGCATTGATGCGCCGTTATCTGCAGAGCACACCGGCAACAGTACGCACGTGCGAGCAGGACGTTATTATTGATCTCAATTAAGAGACTTTTCATGATGCAGCGGTCATAACGATCGCGAGCGCCGTGTTTCCTAGGGAGCACATAGAGGGACAGCAGTCCACGTGATAAGGAGAGGCCAGGAGTCTGCAGGGCTCTTACACTGCTAATTAGCAGAGGATTGGCGCGGCAGAGAAGAGGGCTTCACAGGAGCCACAAAGTGATTACTTTTAAGGTGCAGCCACTGAAAGGAAAAAAAAAAGAAAGAGTGCAAAGAGTAAAACGACTTTACTGACTCTGAATCATCAAGAAGGGGCAGTGGGCGTGCTAAGACACCTGGTTCAGGTATTTTAGGCACGAGCACATCAAAAATGTCGGAATTTGAGTGGAGCGAGGAGGAGCAGTCCCAGGACCTCGCTGCCAGCTTTAAGAAAGTGCTAGGAAGCTCCCTTATTGATGCAGTGGCAGAGGGCGTCAGACCCCTACAGGAGAGGCTGGAGACGCTGGAGGCTATCTTTCACAGCCTAGTAGCAGCACCAAAGACTGGAAGCGCACGCCCACGGATCCCTTGAAAGAGGGACACAAGGGGAGTATACTGGCCCTCAAGAGGAAATCCTCTGACGACCCCCGGGGCTCTTTGGAAGGGGCAGAAGATAAGCCCCCAGAGGTGCCTGACGCGTTCGCGAAGCTGAAAGAAGCGTATCTGCAACGGCAGGCAGTGCCACACCTCATGACCCCCTCTCCAGGGGATGAAAATATAGGAGAAGACCCTGACTCGGAAGATGAGAAGGTTGACGATCAGGCCTCGCTAGAAGACGAGGAGGTAGAGGAGGAAGACTGGGCGAAACCCAGTGGGGGCAAGAGAGCTCGAAAGGAGAAGCACCTCCTGGAGCCGCAGGAGGATATGTTTGACCCAGATAGTATACGGAATCCGAGGTCCACCGAGTGGCAACCGTCCCCCCGAGTAGCTCAATATATGGCAGCAAGATTACGCAAGCCTCTAGACCAGGAGGTGAGACAACGACTGCGGGCAGAGTGCCCGCGTCCAGATCTTCCGGGAAAAGTAGCGGAAGCCCCCGAGCTCGATCCGAAGATGCTGACATTTGTGTCAAAAACAAATAAAGATCCACGCAAGGGTATTGACAGGTCCTGGAAAAGCTGCCAGGAAAAAGTATTAGACTTAGCAGGCCCCCTCGCAAAAATCATCGACCTGGCGGAGAGAGCAAGAGACACGGGGTTAGAAGTTGACCCCGAAGCTCTCGCAGGATGGGCGCAGAGAGCTGTCTGCCTTCTTGGGAATGCGAATTGTGCCATTGCTTCGGAGAGAAGGAAGGGCCTCTTACTCAAGATAGATTCAAAGCTCAGCCATCTTTCATCGTACGAAGCGGGAGAAGGAGCCCAAGGCCTCCTGTTCGGGGAGACTTTTGGGAAGGAGATGGGCCGATTCGTCGGGACATACGCTTCTCTCGAGAAGGCCCAAGTATCAATCCGCCAAATATTCCTGAGTAGAGTTTTTGGAGGGACCGGCCGCTCCAGAGGCCGTGCAGCCGGTCGCACTCAAGGAGGGAGAAGGCCTCAGAACCCCAGGGCTCAATACTGGGAGAACAAGAGCCAGGATACATTCTTCCCGTCCAGAGGGAGATTCCCGAGAGGCCGCAGGTCCAGAGGATCAGGACGAGGTCAAGGGTTTACACCAGGTGAGAGCGGTTCAGTATCCTCCTGTAGGGGGGAGGACGCGCATGTTTTTAGAGAGTTGGTGCAAGCTTTCAGGCGATTCCTGGATATTGCAGACCGTCAGAGGTCTGTGGCTAGATTTCATAGAGACTCCAGTTCAGCAGAACAAGCACTCCTAGACAGCGAGATAGCACAATTAGTTTGCAAGCAGGCGATAGAGAGATGTGAGACGACACCCAAGTTCGTGAGCAATATGTTCCTGGTGCACAGGAAAGAGAAGGTACGCCCGGTTATAAATCTCAAAGAGCTGAACGGTTGGATCATATATCGCCACTTCAAGATGGAGGGCATACATCAGCTCAGAGACTCCCTAAGGGAAGCAGACTGGTTGACGCGCCTAGATCTAAAGGACGCGTATCTCACAGTGCCTGTACTCGAGGAGTACAGACCATACCTAGCTTTCCGCTGGCACGGACAGTTCTGGCAATTCAAGACAATGCCATTCGGACTTGCTTCGGCTCCCTGGGAATTTATGAAGCTGATGAAACCAGTAGCGGCAGCAATCAGAGAGAAGGGCGTCAGGCTGATCGTCTATCTGGACGACCTTTTACTCCTAGCAGAAGATTGAGAGGTGCTGGTATACCAAACGAGATGGGTACAAGAACTTCTAGTCTCTCTAGGATTTCTAGTGAACACAGAGAAATCGGATACCATACCAGCTCAGAGGCTAGACTTCCTGGGGTTTGTACTAGACACAAAGAAAGCGACCCTGGAGCTGCCAGCTCGAAAGATAAAAGACATAAAGAGGGAGATCAGATTATGCCTAGAGAAACAACTGATATCTCTCAGGACATTGGCAAGGATAGTCGGGCTATTTGCAGCATCTATTCAAGCCATATTCCCAGGGCCCCTGCACTACCGGGCACTACAGAGGTTGAAGATAAAACATCTACAACAGGGTCTGAAGTATCACCAACAGGTACCTCTAGATCAAGACTCCATTACAGAACTAGAGTGGTGATTAAAGAATATGGACGCCTGGAATGGGCGAGCCATATTCGGAGACAAGCCAGATCTGATAATAGAATCAGACGCCAGCCGGAAGGGCTGGGGGGCCAGATGTGGGACCCTACAGACCGGGGGCAAATGGAGCGAAGAGGCGCTCCGTCTCCACATAAACTGCCTGGAGCTACTGGCAGGATCGTTCGCGATCAAGGCCTTCACAAGAGGAAGGGTGAAATCTTGTGTGCTGCTGAAGATGGACAACATTTCAGCAGTAAGGTACATAAACCACCTCGGTGGTACGAGGTCCAAGATGCTAGCAGAGCTAGCGAAGGACTTCTGGCATTTTTGTCTACAGTCAGAGACGTCAGTGACGGCAGAGTACTTGCCAGGCTCACTGAATGTAGTAGCAGACTGGAACTCTCGTTACCTGACAGACTCCAGCGATTGGAGACTGGACCCAGCAGTGTTTCAGAGGCTAGACAGGAGATGGGGACCACTACGTATGGACCTTTTCGCCTCTCGGCTCAACGCTCAGACGAGCCTCTATTACAGCAGGAGGCTGGATCCGGAAGCTCAAGGAACAAATGCGTTCCTGCAGGAGTGGGCAGGAGGTCCGCATTACGCTTTTCCCCCCTTCGCGATGTTGAGCAGAGTTCTAGCGAAGTGTCGGAGGGAGAGAGCGGAACTGGTGTTGGTTGCCCCTTTGTGGAAGTCACAAGTGTGGTTTCCAACGCTGATGGAGCGAGTAGCGGACGTACCCAGAGTCCTCCCTGAAGGAGAGCGACTGATCACAGACCCAGCTGGGTTGTGTCATCCTCTGAGAGTGAGAGGGACACTCCCGCTAGTCGCGTGCAGGATATCAGGAGACGCTGGGCCCTGCCAGGAATTTCGGCGCAGGCAGCTCAGCTTATCGCAGAATCCTGGGCTCCTTCCACTAGGAGGAGCTACGACGCAGCTTGGGCAAAATTGACAAGCTGGTGCAAGAACAGAGGTGTTCATCCCGTTTCAGCATCTGTAGTAGAAATTCTAAATTTCTTAGCGAACTTACTGCAGAACGGAAGAGCTTTCCGTACGATAGGAGTATACAGATCAGCTATATCGGCGGGACATATGCCAATAGAAGGAGTACCAGCAGGAGAGCATCCCGCAGTAGTCAGGCTCGTTAGAGGAGCGAAATTCAGAGTGCCACCAGTGCCCAGATATAATACAACATGGGACGTGGCAGCAGTATTACGATTACTATCAGATTGGCCAACAGATAAATACCTTTCCCTTAAACAATTATCTGGTAAACTAGCTATGCTATTAAGTCTAATTTCATGCAAACGAGTGTCAGACGTTAAAGCTCTAGAGAGTAACAGGCGAGCTTTCGGACCGGAAGGAGTCACATTCTCCATAGCCAGGAGAACTAAGACAGGCACCTCCACAGTGCATTATCCTTATTTTCTGAACAATTCGAAATGGTGCGTAGCACGATGTATTAAAGAATACGAGAGCAGAACAGCAGAGAATAGAGCAGCTAATACTACCCAGTTGTTAATAGCGCGCAGGAAACCCTATCACGCAGTAGCATCAGCTACCATAGCTAGATGGGTAAAAGAGGTCATGCATGCAGCTGGTGTGAATGTGGCCACGTATGGAGCTCATTCGGTGAGAGGTGCAATGGCATCGTCAGCCGCGAAAGCGGGAGTGCCCTTGAGTGAAATAATGCTAGCAGCAGACTGGTCAAGCGATTGTACATTTAAAGAGTTTTACTTTAAGCCAACAGAGAGTCTGGCTAGTACAGTGTTGGGGAAGCTTTGAACAAGCATAATGCTCGCCTCCAGTCTTGTCATAGAATGTAGATTACCCCTGCTATCTGCGCAGGGAGTATTAATTCTATTAAAGACTAAGGAGGCGAGCATTAAATTCCCTCCCGAGTAATGTACTATATATAAAATGTCGATGCATTATATGAGGGAGTACACTACATACGCACCACCCTAAGATTTCCTATTCTGTTTTCATAGGGGAAGATCAGAAGAATAGCTGAAGACAGTGTCGTAACCGAGAGTATCAGGAGACCGGGAGTGCACCGGCAGTTGAGTTTAAAGTTCAGAAGAGCCTTCGCACCGTTGGTGAGGATCAGTTAATGGACTTGAGCGACTATCAGAGCGAGTAAAAGCAGAGGAGGAGTCCAAGCACAGGAAGTGGGTTGTGACTGGTGGAAAGGGCATGGACTACAGAGACTCAGGGATGTTGTAGTTTTGAAAAAAAAAAAAAGTTGCCTTTACACTTTTCATGGTTTCTATGGGCCTCATTCCGAGTATGGCGGTAAGGGATAGCGGCCACCGCTAACGAGAGCGGTGGCGGTAATCCCTTACCGCCATACTCCGAGTTCCCTTAGCGCCATGGTGCTTTTAACACCTGCTTTTAGCAGGCGTTAAATACCATGGCGCTAAGGGACCTTGATGTTAATTACGCCACCGTAATTTACGGTGGCGTAATTGACGCCTTCCCCACTCCCATTATGCCCTATGGGGCAAGAATGGGAATGGGGAAGGGTAAATGGGGATTGGGGAATTACCGCCCCGCCAACCTTGGAATGGGGCGGTAATTCCGCCAACCACCAAGGCGCTGCCGGTCCGGGTACGGCGTCAACCAAGGCGTTAATAGCGCCATTGGTTAGCGCCGTACTCGGAATGAGGCCCTATGTGTTTTGTTGAACTGCTGAAGAGTAGAAATAAATGAAGATGAAGCATAATGCTCGCCTCCTTAGTCTTTAATAGAATTAATACTCCCTGCGCAGATACCAGGGGTAATCTACACTCTCCTTGCTACCCATCCCATCTACTACGGAGCCAGTGATGCTGACAGTGCCCAGGCCCATGTCCCTTACCACTTATCACATCATGCAAACGTTTTTCTCCCAGACAACCAGGGCATCCATCATCTGGGCAATCTCAGCAAAGGGCAGACACAGACAAGTGCACTTCATTTTTGGGCTGTGCAAGCCAGGAGTGGTCAGTCGTTCTCTACTGTATCACACAGACCCACCGACCCTGTGGGCTTCTCCCACCACATGCTTGGCCATTCCCATGCTCAGTATTAGCAGTAGGTAGCCCTGCGGCCATCATTCTCATTTTACAAAAAAGGTAGCAGGCGCTCCTCTCCAGAAAGAACATGGCATGATCACCTGTTATGAGATGAGAGTTTGCAGTACACGCTTTTTAATCACTGTACCTTTCACAGATGGGAAATATCCATTTGCATATCAGTCTTTGTCCCGCCCACATGGGCAGTCCAGCACCGAAATGCTATGGCAGTTCCTCTCTGAACAAGAGTACCAACAGCAACCCCAAACACGCGTTTCAGCCTTGTTTGGCCTCATCAGTGAGGTGAAACTGTGCCTCTCTGAGCACAGTGAGCAGGGAATCCATGTCTGGTTGCCCCCAGGTAACTCAGGATGACGAACCCCAAGTTCCTTGCAAATATTTCAAAAAGGAAGCAGGCGCTCCTCTCCAGAAAGAACATGGCATGATAACCTGTTCTGAGATGAGTTTGCAGCACACGCTTTTTGCTCACTGTAACTTTCACATATTAGCTCAAATTCCAACAGTCTCAAATTGATTGCCCTTTATCAGATTGGGACTTTGTATATATTTATTCACTGAACAAACTTTGTTAAAGGGATGTTATGGTTGAGTTGCACTAATAAAAACCTATGAAATTCAATGAAAAAATGTTGTTAAAGGGACGTTATGGTTACAAGTAAAACTGAAAACCCTCAGAAATTCGCCAGTTATGGTAAGCTAAGCAGCCATAATTTGCGCCACCACTGTGGAGTGCTAACACTAACACCCAGGACATCAAAGATGCCATCACAAATGTCATTGAACACATCAGTGATGACATAACATATCTGGGGACCTTGTTATTGTTGACTGACATATGTCAGGCAGTTTTATTTACTGACAGTGAAATTATGAAAATCGAAAAGATGCTATATATGTGGAGATTAACCTTCTTGTATGTTCTTAGTACTTTCCTTAGAGTTCGGTCTCAGCTCATAGTGCACATATATCGAGCAATAAGCAGGCTTCAAACACACAATTAATTTGTATACATAATCATGAACTTTAATAGTATTAAAATGTTCTGGTGATGCTTCCTTTTTGCTTACTTTTCTTTTCCTGTATGTGCCTCTGATTTGTATGCATTGTGGAACTTATGTATTGTTTGTACTAACATAATTATGTAGTAAGTCTTGAGTTATTTCTATTTATTCCATGTTTAAGATTACTAAAAACTCAGCTAAAGTAGCATTCATTATTTTAGCAGCCAAAATTGCTATATTAAACATACTGTACTTCTATGGTGCATGCTGCAGCCATTACCTATGCGTATGTATTATTAGGTTCCTGTATTAACAACAACACTCCAAGATAATATTTTGTTTAGATGAGTACATTTTTTAATACATGAAGTACTTCATGATAGGTCTCCTCTCACCCCTTACAACTTGCTACCAACAATGAAAACACAACCTCTTGTAGGAAATGTTTATCACAATTAACTTAATATGTAATGTCATCAGTGATGTGATCAATGACATTTGTTATGTCATCTTTGATGTCCTGGGTATTAGTTTTAGCAGTGCACGGTGGTGGCGCGAGTTATGGTTGCTTAGCTCACCATGACTGGAGAATTTCTGCGGTTTTCCAGTTTGACGTGTAACCATAACGTCCCTTTAACAAAGTTTATTTACTGAATTTCATGGGTCTTTTACCAGTGCACCCGAATTTACTACAACTTCCTAATATCATACTCCCACACCCCCTCAATATAGCAGCATTTTGGGCCGATGTGGAAAGTTTGAACTTAGAACTATGCCATTCCACACCTCCTACCAACATTTTTAACACTTGTACAAACTTTCTTCAACTTTTTTCACTCATTTTTTGGTTGCCAATGTTCGTGAACGTCTGACGTGATTGTGGACTTTCCAAACAGTGTCATGTGACCACTTGCTTGTGCGCGTCATGATGACATTTTTACGAACAAGTCAGCTCTTTGCTAATGGGTCCGTGCTTCGTGAACAGTTCGTAACAGAATTTATAGCTGATCCAGGAGGTTTTAAGCTCAAAATGTACCCTTGCACAGCTCCTACACCTATTCTTACTGATTATCCATTTGCAATCTAGGAAAGAGCGCATGCTTGGAAGAATATTTGCAAAACTTCTATTTATCTTCAAAAATTTCTTGAGCTATTGCCATCCCTCCTCTCCAGTAGTCGCCACTACCACAACCACCACCATCAGCTGAAGGGCCTAGATAGTGGAAGAAGCACAATCATGCAGAAAACAATAAAGAGTTCCAAGAAGATGAGGTAGAGGAAATGGCTACCTCTGGCACCCATAGAGAATCATGTATGTGGCAGTTCTTTAGCAACATTGGGGGTGTACCAAAGGCTAAGGCTACCAAGGTGAAATGCACTGAGTGAGTCCCGGACAACCTGGGCAGTACTCCTACAGGACCACCAACACCATGCACCACCACACCAAATCCAACCACCGGGATGCTCTGAGAAAGGCTGTTCCTTTCTCAGGAAGTAGTAGGGGTCTGTACCCCATCTTCCTCAACCAAAACTGACACCACACAGGCTACTCCTGTGGGGCACAACATCCCACCAGCTACCTTGCAAGCCATAAAAAAGGCTGTTGATCCATATCTTTCGAAGACAACAGTACTTTGTATATACTGCAACACACCACTCTGCAGCGGGGAGCCATTTTGAAGTGCTTTCGAAGCTGTAATCAAGGAGCATGAGAAACACTGCCCCCACCTTAGATTTGATGAACGCCCAAAGTCTTCCCCTCTACACCTGCCACTCCATATCTGTGGTTGGTACCCCTTCCCCTAATTCCGTCCCCACCTTACTTCCTGTCCCCACTTGCAAAAAAACCTAAAAAAACTATTCAAAATCACTGTTATGTTTGTAGCATTCACTCATTGCGTGCTTTGAAACAGTCACACATATATCGAACAATCAGTTATCGACATATTTAACTTCCACACACCAACTGCCACTTAAAAATGTTCTCCTCATTTTATGCCTATGCATTTCCCTTGCTTATCCAAACAAATTGTACACACTGCTGCTATAAATGCACATATGTAGTGTGCAGTAAAATAAGTGCATGAATGGAAAGAGTAGGGATTACCAGGTGCTTATAGAAGCCCAGAAGGAAAGTGCCAAAACATGCCAAATTGGGAGACTTGGGACATTAGCTACCTGCTGGGACAGCAGCCTTACGGTAGTCCCGCAAGGGCAGTGCTGAAGGGTGGGGCAGTGTGTGTACTGGTGTCGAATAGATATAGGGCCTGGAACCTGTGAGCTTCTTAAGGGACCAGGCCACCAGTCGCAATCTCAGTGGCAGTGGTATGAGTTAGCAGGGAAAGGATTAAGTGACACAGGAACACAAAAGCAGAGTTTTCGTAAGTTTCCTGAATTTAAGTAGGTCCAGCGTAAGTATTAAAGGAGCAAGACGTCTGTTCAAAAGAGAGGCACTTGCCAAAGACAAAGACATGCTTCCTGCTCTCTTTTTCAAAAAGCGTTTAACAAGCAGAGTATGGGAGTTATAGCAGAGGTGGGCTCTAGCAGGGCAATATTTATGGAAACAAAGTTGGACATAATGTAGCCCTTGCAATTAGCAGGAGCCAATCTACACATTTTAGGGCTGCAGCAATACAATCGCGGGGCTTGAGGCCAAGGAAATAAGTCTTGCAGCCCTATTCTAGATTAGTCGAAGGGGGCATGGACAACAAAGGGGGATGTTAAGGAAGAGGCTGTTGCACTAGTGCAGCCTACACAGGTCCAGGGCTTTACAGACGTTGCGCTCCTGGGGGAAGGTGAGGAATGGTACAATGCCTGTATGGAGGTCACGCCGAAAGCATGTGCTTTCTTTTTAAGCTCCAAAATGTAAAATGTTAAGGAAAGAGAGGACTTAAAGATAACCCCAAGGTTTTTGGCCTCACAGGATGGTGAGAGTAGAGGGCCCAAAGACAGCGGCCAGAGGGTAGGAGAAAAAACGGCGGTGTTACAATAAGAAAGATCTCCGTCTTACTGACACTGAGACAGAGATTGTTAGCCGCACACAATGCTTTGATGGCTGTCAGACAATCAGGGATAAAAAACGAGGAGAACAAATTAGTTCAGGGAAATTTACGGAAAGCTGTGTATCATTAACATAACACTGGAAATGAGATAAGAAAAAAGTAACCAGAGGAACGAACTATATATAGAAGAGCCACAATCGTAGGATAAAAAAAACCTGGGGTACTCTGCAGTTACACAGTGACATGGTGGAGTATGCACAGCCCAAATGCAGCTGGGAAGGGTGGTTGGAGAGGAAAACGGATCCACCAGTTAAGTGCCCGGTCCATAATGCTAAAGGTATCATGTAACCATTTAATAAGGATACAATGTTTGACCGTCTGGAAGGTGGAGAAGACCTCAAGGAGCACTATCCTCAATTGTACTACAATCATAAATACCATATACACTTTAATTATATAATTCCACCATATTACAAATGATGTATATTCTCCCTACAGTACCTATAATTACTATACACATATTCCTATACAATGTGCTGCCAGTGGCCAGATATTCTGGGGCATGGCCTATGGCTACGACCATGCCCCCTACGGCCATGCCCCCAAAAATCAGGCCACTGGCGACAACCACCACAATAGAATTAAACCATATAACAGGTACATACAATACACCTTCAAATACCAAGACTCACCCAGACCCTCCTGCCAGCCATATAATGTCCACGGACAGTAAGAATTGACCAAAGACTCGGCAGCATCTGCAGACACTTTTTTTCACCTAGAAAACAGCTCCATCTCAACTTTACTCCACTCCCATGCCCTTTCCAGGCCCTCTTTCAGCCATAAAAAAACCCAAATGTGTTTTCCAAACTGTCGTTCACAGTGTTGTCAGCTAACTATCAAGGTGTCTGTGCACTGGACGTCACCTGCACCCACTTTCTTAACCTACAAAAACAGCTCCATATCATCTTTTCCATCCCCTTGTACGATCACCATATATCCCCAAATGTGTTTTCCACACCTTTTCTCCACTGTGCTATCCGCTGACAACGGCCAAAATGGTGACCGTTTCACAAAATATAATGCATCTCACGCTTTCAGCATCCAATCAAATCAGTGGTCATGCGTGGTGTCAGCAGACATCACGCTGGACCCTGATTGGCCCAGACGTGTCCGCGGACCATGAATCGGGAAGTGAATTCACGGACCGGACCCAGACTCGGATATCAATATTTTGTTTTACCTACTTTTTGGCAGTTTTAAAAAAAAAACACTGGACGGGTGTACACCAAATTTACAAAAGCACGCTTTCGGGACCAAGCTGCCGCTCCTGGTGCAAATTTGGTGAAAATCTATCCAGCGGTTTGGGCTGTAGGTGTGAGCAACATTTTATTTCCATTGCATCAATGGGGATTTCCACACATTTTGGGACCCCCCTATAAACTTTGCCCCCTTTTTGCAAAACCACACCAGACTTAATTCACAGGGGGCCATCTACCTTTTTTTGAAAAGTTTCATGAGGATTTATCCAGGGGGGTGAAGTTATAAGCCAGCCAAAAAGTGCTCCTTCTATGAGTTGAGCAACTTAACCAAGCCCTGTAATTTATATGGTTTTATGTGGCATGAACCTAGCTGTGGTGCGATAGAGTGTGATACAATGATAAAAGAATGTTTACAAAACAGTGTGTGTTGAAGATGGGTCGGTTGGGCCTGTAGCATAGACCCATGGATGCTTCTCCCAAAGTAGGAGTTAGGCATTTGTGATATCTCCTAGGTGTATCTCAAAGATTAAAGTCTTAAGTCTTTTCATAAAATGAAGGTGTGTCCGGACTGTTCTATTTGAAATTGTGATGTTGTCCCAGTTGGCTGGGACATAGCATGTGAATGCCTGTTTTTTTTGTTTTCTTCTTGTAGACTAACTTGGCGATGGTGTGACTCTTAGGTGTACACAAGCCACCAAACTGTGAGAGTTCTATGACAAGAAAGGGTGGTGTTCGGGTATTACCAGCCTTATATTTGATGCATGTGGTCTTGAGCCGTGTTCTGGCTGGAATATGCAGGCAATGTAATTGTTTTAGGAATGGAGAGATATGGTCAAATCCTTTGGTTCCATTCATTAAGCATACTGAGGCGTGCTTGGATGCCTAACAGGGAGGGTAGTAAGGGCCTGAACCATGCTCCAGAACTTCGATTGAGTGAGAAAAGATTTGATCATCTAGAGGAAAGCTAGCTTGTACCAGGTAGTTTGTGATTTGTGTGCAATATGTTGGCAGAAATATAGATTAATGTAGATGATGAAGCTGAGTGATTTTGCTGATGGCATCAGTTGCGTTGAGAACTAATCGGATTGTATAAAATGTTTCCAACTATGGAAGGACTTTAATTTCAAGGTGTGACCTAATAGGGTGAATTCTGTTTTCATCGGGCTGAGCTTTAGTTATGTACTTGTCATCCAGGTTTGGATGTTTGTGAGGCAGTCCCTTTGTTGTGAGATGTCATGTGCAGAATTTCTCTTTAAGATATAGCAGTATGTTACCCACATTCTTGTGTACTGGTATTCCTGAGAGGGCAATGGGTGATCCTAGTGGCTCCATGTAGAGATTCACGATTAATAGGGATAGGATCGAGCCCTGGGGGACACTGCATGAGACTGGGAAGTGGTCTGATGCACATTTGGATTGAGTGATCCCTATTTGACAGATGGGAGGTGAACCAGCTAAGAAATGTGCTAGTGAATCCCATTCTTTTTTAGAGTAATTTAATCAACAGGGTGTCAAAAGGAGCTGAGAGATGTAATAGGACCACCAGGCAGAAGTCTCATTTGTCGATAATCTAGAGAGCATAGACAATAACTTGTATGGTTGTTGTTTCTCTGCTATTTTTGTTAGGAAACCACTCTGGGTGTCATGAAGTAGCATGTGTTGAGCAAGCCTGTCCAGGGGTTGACTGACTAATGCTGTCTTGATGATTTCATCTACAAATGATAGGCTGTTGCTTGGTGGGTAGTTTGGAGGATCATCTGTGGCGAGTGGTGTTTTTCTCAGTAGTAGTCAGATTAATCCTGTTTTGAGGGAGTTGGAATAGAAACTCATGTTGGAGAGAGTCATTCATGAATTGTAATAGTGTGGGGTAGGGTGCCCAATATATACTTCATGATGATGGTTCATAGGATGTTGTCCTGGTAAGGAGCACATTTTAGCGAGATGAGAATTTTGGTAAGGTCATCAAACATGCAGGGCTGATGACTAGCCAGTCTTTTGTTTCATAGGAGGCAATTGAAAATGGAGTGGCTACAGTTTTTTCAGCATTGGTTGATTGAAACCATGAAATGACCACAGCACATCATACGTCCAACACACCTCAATGAAAGCATGTTAGACTTAGGCCTGTCCTCAACTTGTGCAACTCGGGTAGCAACTGTTTAATTAGTGATGAAGCCTTACAAGAACGAAGGGGCCCCTTGCTCCTTGGTCCTGCTCAATCTCTGAACAGCATTTAACAGAGTATGCCATGATGTTTTTCTCGCAATTCTCACTATACCAATTGGATTCAGAGTCTCTATTGGGGTGGTTTCTTCCTGCCTGTCGAACTGCTACCAACTTCAACAAATGGGAAACCACGGATCAGATGGGATGCCCAAGCCCCAGCAAGATCCCCAGGGGTCTATTTTAGCACCAATCATCTTTAAACACCATACCGATGTTCTATGAGATCTCTTTAACAACCCACAATATATCAATACATCAATATGCAGATGACACAGAGATATTCCTGAAAGTCAGCTGCATCAAAGACATATCCGTTGTAAACACTGCCTTACACTCATTCAATCCTGGATGACTATCTCTTATCTCAAATTCAATGCCAAATAGATTAAGTTCCTGCTCCTCTGTAATGTGACCAGTCAAATACTCATCTAATCGTTACTATATAGCATGAACCTCAAGGGGTTCATGCCAAAGTTAGTACAAAAAGTCAAAATCTCTTGGCTTTGCTATCAATTGTTGCCTGTCATTCAGACTGAATTTCCAAAAAGGCCCTCTGACCCAAGTTGCAACTATCGCAGCTGTTTAAAATCAAGCCCATCCTGGAACCCTATGAATTCAGAAGCACAGTTCAGAATCACCTGGTCAGCAACAGCTCACTCCTCTCAGTCATACCCGCCACAACCCTTGCTCCTCTCGAAGTACTACACTGTGCACTACATCCGGCTACGACCAGACTAATCATCGGCATCAAAACATACCACATTGCCCCAACCTGAGAGACACTCATTGGCTACCAGTAGAAGCACAAATTGCCTTTCAAAATGCTTGTCCTACATCCAAGCAGTGGCAGCTCAAACTCTGCCTTACTTAGCTGAAAGATGAGTCATGTCAGGTGGCCCGTACAATTCTAGAAGCAACCCTATCACAAGAATGGAATGGAAATTCCACATAATTTTTAAATTTGATGGTTTTAGGAGAATTTAACATAGGAGTAGATACAAGTGTGTGCCGCTACGTCACATGTATCTCTAAAATGGCAGATCTACACTAAACTCAGTTGGTAAAGGGTGAAACCCATAATAAAGGTTATATGTTGGATCTCAGTATGTCCCAGAAGAGACAATGGCAGTCTACCCAATTACATCAGTTATGGTCAGGTCATTGTGCAGATGTATTTAAAATTAGGAATACTTTGCATCAGGAAAAAATAAGGATTTCTAGTCATATAATATTGGTTTGGGATTGGATAAAATGTTCACCAGTAGCCCTTACTGAAATGTAAACTTTCACTGATTGAGAAGTGTAGAAAGGATTTTCAGAACATTATTGAGAGTTTTGAAACATTTTTAAATTGGTGTTCTTCTGTACTAGATGCAACAAAACCAACAGATAACCAATTATCACCCGGAAAACAGAATCAAGCTTAATAGACGAGCAAAAATGTATAGAAAAAATTGCTTAAAACTAACAAATGCTGTTATCAAGAAAGATTTGAAAGTTTGGATCGGCATGCGCGCGCGACGCATGCAGAGCTAATCTCATCAGCGCTGCTACATTTATCCTTCAAAATACTCTCCTTTTGCTGAATATTTTCTCCCCAGCGACGCGTGAGTGGTGGTGGATACTGCTGGGAAGTAGCCGCCACATCCCTGAAAAGAATCGGTGCGGTGTACGCAAGAATCTGTCTGGACCCTGCAGGCGAGCGAGCCAAGGCCATCGAAGTGCAGGCGGAGAGACCACCCACCCCCTCCCCGCGCCGAGGCACGGCCAACGCAGGGGATTCTGTGTGAGAAGGCGCACTGGGGACACACTGCTGGACTGCCTCCAGGACTCCGCGGCACCCTGCTGACACCGCCGGAGAACCAACGGCGACCCCCTTCACCTTAATTTACGGAGTGCGGGACACAAAGTGACCACAACCGATGCCATACATAATGGCTCCCCTCTTGGCCCGACAGTGCCGCAGATGGTGCGAAGCCCTGCAGCCGCGGAAAGCAGCGGGTGAAACGCTACACCGCATCCCCCTGCTCGAACTTGGCCTCCATACCCGCCCGCGGCTCGGGCCCACATTATCTGCCTTCCCCCTGGAAATCCCCTCTCCCCCATCAACGAGACTGCAACACCCGGGGTCGAGCGGCAGCGCGGCAAGGAGGGCCGCGAGCTGCGCTCCCCCGCTGAGGGATGACACGCTGCAAATGGACAAACGTATAACAAGGAACGCGGGTGTGTGGGGTGGGAGATTTGCCTTACTTCCCCCTCACGGCCCCTTATGCAAATAGCCAGCTGCAAAGACCACAGAACCTGCGACGGCCACAGCTGAGCCAAAGATAGGCACGGACCAGCACTATATCAGCGCACAGAATAGTGTCACGGCCCGCCCACGAGGCGTATACGCAGCACAATTGAACTGGGAATGTGGGGACGGGGGGCACCTCTCCTCACCACCAACTGAGCCGCCCCTGGTCCATGGTGTACCTCCGGACTCTGCGCGAACTGAGGGACTGCCCTGTCTCCCCCTTGGGACTCCCCTGTGCACCCTAAACCACCGGCAGAAACACGGAAACCACAGGGGGCCGCTCTATGTGGCGAAGATAGACTTTGGCCAGCTCCACACCAGCGTATGAACAAGGACACAGTCCAGCCCCACACCAGCGTATGAACAAGGATACGGTCCTCCCCACGAGGCCTCTAGCAAATTCGGCTAAGATCACAGGAACCACGGGGACCACTCTATGTGTCGGGGATAGGCACGTGCCAGTGCCATACCACTCTACGGACAAGGACACAATCCTCCGTACGGGGCCAGGCTACGAGTGGTGGGGCGGAGGGCACTCGTCCCCGCAACCAAGGGAGACACTCCTGGACTAAGTGGAACCCCCGGGATCCCCCCACCCCTCTCCTCCACTAAGTGGCAACCGCAGTTGGTGGAGGCACACCAGAACAACCCCTATGAGGCACTACTACAAGTGAGGCGAACTTCCTTCCCCCACAGGCTGATCCCTCGCGTTGGCTCCCTGCCATTGGAAGTTAGATTGACACTTGCAGCGGCTGCGTTGTTGCCACCCTAAACATGACCTTTGCACGGATTCGCAGTGAGCACCATGCGCAGCCTATACACGACCGCCTGATCTATATAGGACCTCTCCCGATCCTGCATTCAACCCCGGTGAGTGGTCAAGAAGCACCCGGATCCCTGCCACACAGGGCCGCTCAATCAAGACATGGGAAAGGAGAAATCCAAGCGGCAAATGCTACAAAATAAAATGGACCTCTACACCGTGGGAGCCCCTCCCCAGCGCGAGCTTCCCTATCTCTCTGTCAGACCTCATGAAAGCGATTGGGGACTCGAGGACATCCTTGGAACTCAAAATGGGTGGCCTATCCTCTGAGATGTCCCTTATACGTCAAGACCTCCGCAACCTGTCGACCAGGGTGGGAGTAGCGGAACAGAGAGTGGCTGACACAGAAGACACGGTCCACCGACTGGAACAGCAACTCACCGCGATCGCCTAAAAAGTGGCCCAACTGGAAAACCGCGCTAAGGATAGTGAGGGGAGGGCGCGGCGCAATAATCTCAGGATCCTCAGAATAACAGAGAAAAAGGAAGGCCCCCAGCGCAGAACTCTTCTTAGAAGATTGGCTCACCCATGTCTTTGCCCCTAAGAAGCTACCCAAATTCTTTTCAGTGGAAAGGGCACACAGAGTCCCCACCGGCCGACCTACACCGGGTGCCCCGCCCAGAACAATGATTGCACGTCTACTGAACTACCGCAACCGGGATGCGATCCTACAAATGGCAAGGGCCTTGGGCCCGATTACATACAACGGCTACAGGGTCGGTTTCTATCCCGATTACACTAAAGTCCAAAAAGCCCACCAGTCATTTGACTCCGTCAAGAAGAAGCTCCAGTTGCTGACTATCACATATGCCCTCTTCTTCCCGGCATTGCTAAAAGTCCAGTATGAGGGCACTACTCACCTGTTTTACAATCCCAAAGATGCATGGGACTGGCTTGAAACTCAAGTCCTCATGGACTCCAGAGTGAGGCGTATGCCTTTGGGCCCACCCACACAGCGGCCTCGGTCTGAGAGACCCTCGCCCCCTTGCTCTCCGACCACTACAGACGACGATGCGACGGGGACCCCTGAGGAAAAGGGATGAAGGCCACGCAACAAGGGGACTAAACTTCTGCTCAATAGAATGGGAGTGCTCACTTAGCGGCTGCCGCCCACAGCCCGGGTTATCCTGAAGAAGTTTATCAAGTTATAATTTTAATGTTTGGGTGACAGGTGCTCCCAGTTGGGGGGGAAGTACAGGGTGAGGGGAGTTTAAGGACTGTAAAGAAACAGAATCAAGGGACGAGAAGGCACGATACAGAAAAACACAGACAAGGAAATCAAGCACTGTCTATGGGCAAGACCGCTGACACAATTATCATACATGCAGCAGGTACACCAATACGAGACGACCCCCGGACCTCTCCCCCAAAAATACATTACCTCACACCTCCCGAAAGTGCGCGACCACCACTGATCCTCCCAGATGCCCTGAGAAGAGACCCACGCAGATAGAACGAACTCCAACGAGGTAACCGTGCTCTCCTGGAACGTTAACGGCCTCGGCTCTTGCATAAAGCGAAGATTGGTGCTCCAGTACCTCAACCGATACTCGCCAGACATTGCTCTTCTAAACGAAGCACATTTGATAGGCACGAGCACTAACTTCTTCAAAAGATCCAACTACTCTCACACCTACCATGCCGGATTCACGACAGGAGCTAGGGGCACAATGATACTCGTCCACAAGCGAGTCCCCCTGCAGGTTAGGAAGGTCAAACCGACCCCCGGGGCCGCTACATAATGATACTTGCCGACATCTGGGGCGAGAAATGGGGCCTCGCTGCAATCTATGCCCTCCCTCCCGCATACGAAAGAACTGCTCTCTGAACTACGGAATCTACTACTGGAAGAAGAGGCCGATGTATGGGTGATTGGTGGGGACTTTAATGAAGTGATGGACACTGCAGTCGATAGATCTCACAGGAGATCTGGAACCCGCGCCGCCTCCACACCATTCGCCATGTTCGCCGAAGCCATGGGAATGTCGGACACATGGTGCTCTCTCCATAACGATGAGGCTGGTTTTTCCTTTTTTTCTGGCGTTCACAAGTCATTCTCCAGGATTGATTATGCCTTCATGCCCCGCAGCTTAAATCACAGACTCCTAGAAGCTGAATTCCTCACAAAGGGTATTTCGGACCACTCTCCGCTCCTTCTGACCATGAAGAACACATATATCGAACAATCAGTTATCGACATATTTAACTTCCACACACCAACTGCCACTTAAAAATGTTCTCCTCATTTTATGCCTATGCATTTCCCTTGCTTATCCAAACAAATTGTACACACTGCTGCTATAAATGCACATATGTAGTGTGCAGTAAAATAAGTGCATGAATGGAAAGAGTAGGGATTACCAGGTGCTTATAGAAGCCCAGAAGGAAAGTGCCAAAACATGCCAAATTGGGAGACTTGGGACATTAGCTACCTGCTGGGACAGCAGCCTTACGGTAGTCCCGCAAGGGCAGTGCTGAAGGGTGGGGCAGTGTGTGTACTGGTGTCGAATAGATATAGGGCCTGGAACCTGTGAGCTTCTTAAGGGACCAGGCCACCAGTCGCAATCTCAGTGGCAGTGGTATGAGTTAGCAGGGAAAGGATTAAGTGACACAGGAACACAAAAGCAGAGTTTTCGTAAGTTTCCTGAATTTAAGTAGGTCCAGCGTAAGTATTAAAGGAGCAAGACGTCTGTTCAAAAGAGAGGCACTTGCCAAAGACAAAGACATGCTTCCCGCTCTCTTTTTCAAAAAGCGTTTAACAAGCAGAGTATGGGAGTTATAGCAGAGGTGGGCTCTAGCAGGGCAATATTTATGGAAACAAAGTTGGACATAATGTAGCCCTTGCAATTAGCAGGAGCCAATCTACACATTTTAGGGCTGCAGCAATACAATCGCGGGGCTTGAGGCCAAGGAAATAAGTCTTGCAGCCCTATTCTAGATTAGTCGAAGGGGGCATGGACAACAAAGGGGGATGTTAAGGAAGAGGCTGTTGCACTAGTGCAGCCTACACAGGTCCAGGGCTTTACAGACGTTGCGCTCCTGGGGGAAGGTGAGGAATGGTACAATGCCTGTATGGAGGTCACGCCGAAAGCATGTGCTTTCTTTTTAAGCTCCAAAATGTAAAATGTTAAGGAAAGAGAGGACTTAAAGATAACCCCAAGGTTTTTGGCCTCACAGGATGGTGAGAGTAGAGGGCCCAAAGACAGCGGCCAGAGGGTAGGAGAAAAAACGGCGGTGTTACAATAAGAAAGATCTCCGTCTTACTGACACTGAGACAGAGATTGTTAGCCGCACACAATGCTTTGATGGCTGTCAGACAATCAGGGATAAAAAACGAGGAGAACAAATTAGTTCAGGGAAATTTACGGAAAGCTGTGTATCATTAACATAACACTGGAAATGAGATAAGAAAAAAGTAACCAGAGGAACGAACTATATATAGAAGAGCCACAATCGTAGGATAAAAAAAACCTGGGGTACTCTGCAGTTACACAGTGACATGGTGGAGTATGCACAGCCCAAATGCAGCTGGGAAGGGTGGTTGGAGAGGAAAACGGATCCACCAGTTAAGTGCCCGGTCCATAATGCTAAAGGTATCATGTAACCATTTAATAAGGATACAATGTTTGACCGTCTGGAAGGTGGAGAAGACCTCAAGGAGCACTATCCTCAATTGTACTACAATCATAAATACCATATACACTTTAATTATATAATTCCACCATATTACAAATGATGTATATTCTCCCTACAGTACCTATAATTACTATACACATATTCCTATACAATGTGCTGCCAGTGGCCAGATATTCTGGGGCATGGCCTATGGCTACGACCATGCCCCCTACGGCCATGCCCCCAAAAATCAGGCCACTGGCGACAACCACCACAATAGAATTAAACCATATAACAGGTACATACAATACACCTTCAAATACCAAGACTCACCCAGACCCTCCTGCCAGCCATATAATGTCCACGGACAGTAAGAATTGACCAAAGACTCGGCAGCATCTGCAGACACTTTTTTTCACCTAGAAAACAGCTCCATCTCAACTTTACTCCACTCCCATGCCCTTTCCAGGCCCTCTTTCAGCCATAAAAAAACCCAAATGTGTTTTCCAAACTGTCGTTCACAGTGTTGTCAGCTAACTATCAAGGTGTCTGTGCACTGGACGTCACCTGCACCCACTTTCTTAACCTACAAAAACAGCTCCATATCATCTTTTCCATCCCCTTGTACGATCACCATATATCCCCAAATGTGTTTTCCACACCTTTTCTCCACTGTGCTATCCGCTGACAACGGCCAAAATGGTGACCGTTTCACAAAATATAATGCATCTCACGCTTTCAGCATCCAATCAAATCAGTGGTCATGCGTGGTGTCAGCAGACATCACGCTGGACCCTGATTGGCCCAGACGTGTCCGCGGACCATGAATCGGGAAGTGAATTCACGGACCGGACCCAGACTCGGATATCAATATTTTGTTTTACCTACTTTTTGGCAGTTTTAAAAAAAAAACACTGGACGGGTGTACACCAAATTTACAAAAGCACGCTTTCGGGACCAAGCTGCCGCTCCTGGTGCAAATTTGGTGAAAATCTATCCAGCGGTTTGGGCTGTAGGTGTGAGCAACATTTTATTTCCATTGCATCAATGGGGATTTCCACACATTTTGGGACCCCCCTATAAACTTTGCCCCCTTTTTGCAAAACCACACCAGACTTAATTCACAGGGGGCCATCTACCTTTTTTTGAAAAGTTTCATGAGGATTTATCCAGGGGGGTGAAGTTATAAGCCAGCCAAAAAGTGCTCCTTCTATGAGTTGAGCAACTTAACCAAGCCCTGTAATTTATATGGTTTTATGTGGCATGAACCTAGCTGTGGTGCGATAGAGTGTGATACAATGATAAAAGAATGTTTACAAAACAGTGTGTGTTGAAGATGGGTCGGTTGGGCCTGTAGCATAGACCCATGGATGCTTCTCCCAAAGTAGGAGTTAGGCATTTGTGATATCTCCTAGGTGTATCTCAAAGATTAAAGTCTTAAGTCTTTTCATAAAATGAAGGTGTGTCCGGACTGTTCTATTTGAAATTGTGATGTTGTCCCAGTTGGCTGGGACATAGCATGTGAATGCCTGTTTTTTTTGTTTTCTTCTTGTAGACTAACTTGGCGATGGTGTGACTCTTAGGTGTACACAAGCCACCAAACTGTGAGAGTTCTATGACAAGAAAGGGTGGTGTTCGGGTATTACCAGCCTTATATTTGATGCATGTGGTCTTGAGCCGTGTTCTGGCTGGAATATGCAGGCAATGTAATTGTTTTAGGAATGGAGAGATATGGTCAAATCCTTTGGTTCCATTCATTAAGCATACTGAGGCGTGCTTGGATGCCTAACAGGGAGGGTAGTAAGGGCCTGAACCATGCTCCAGAACTTCGATTGAGTGAGAAAAGATTTGATCATCTAGAGGAAAGCTAGCTTGTACCAGGTAGTTTGTGATTTGTGTGCAATATGTTGGCAGAAATATAGATTAATGTAGATGATGAAGCTGAGTGATTTTGCTGATGGCATCAGTTGCGTTGAGAACTAATCGGATTGTATAAAATGTTTCCAACTATGGAAGGACTTTAATTTCAAGGTGTGACCTAATAGGGTGAATTCTGTTTTCATCGGGCTGAGCTTTAGTTATGTACTTGTCATCCAGGTTTGGATGTTTGTGAGGCAGTCCCTTTGTTGTGAGATGTCATGTGCAGAATTTCTCTTTAAGATATAGCAGTATGTTACCCACATTCTTGTGTACTGGTATTCCTGAGAGGGCAATGGGTGATCCTAGTGGCTCCATGTAGAGATTCACGATTAATAGGGATAGGATCGAGCCCTGGGGGACACTGCATGAGACTGGGAAGTGGTCTGATGCACATTTGGATTGAGTGATCCCTATTTGACAGATGGGAGGTGAACCAGCTAAGAAATGTGCTAGTGAATCCCATTCTTTTTAGAGTAATTTAATCAACAGGGTGTCAAAAGGAGCTGAGAGATGTAATAGGACCACCAGGCAGAAGTCTCATTTGTCGATAATCTAGAGAGCATAGACAATAACTTGTATGGTTGTTGTTTCTCTGCTATTTTTGTTAGGAAACCACTCTGGGTGTCATGAAGTAGCATGTGTTGAGCAAGCCTGTCCAGGGGTTGACTGACTAATGCTGTCTTGATGATTTCATCTACAAATGATAGGCTGTTGCTTGGTGGGTAGTTTGGAGGATCATCTGTGGCGAGTGGTGTTTTTCTCAGTAGTAGTCAGATTAATCCTGTTTTGAGGGAGTTGGAATAGAAACTCATGTTGGAGAGAGTCATTCATGAATTGTAATAGTGTGGGGTAGGGTGCCCAATATATACTTCATGATGATGGTTCATAGGATGTTGTCCTGGTAAGGAGCACATTTTAGCGAGATGAGAATTTTGGTAAGGTCATCAAACATGCAGGGCTGATGACTAGCCAGTCTTTTGTTTCATAGGAGGCAATTGAAAATGGAGTGGCTACAGTTTTTTCAGCATTGGTTGATTGAAACCATGAACTGACCACAGCACATCATACGTCCAACACACCTCAATGAAAGCATGTTAGACTTAGGCCTGTCCTCAACTTGTGCAACTCGGGTAGCAACTGTTTAATTAGTGATGAAGCCTTACAAGAACGAAGGGGCCCCTTGCTCCTTGGTCCTGCTCAATCTCTGAACAGCATTTAACAGAGTATGCCATGATGTTTTTCTCGCAATTCTCACTATACCAATTGGATTCAGAGTCTCTATTGGGGTGGTTTCTTCCTGCCTGTCGAACTGCTACCAACTTCAACAAATGGGAAACCACGGATCAGATGGGATGCCCAAGCCCCAGCAAGATCCCCAGGGGTCTATTTTAGCACCAATCATCTTTAAACACCATACCGATGTTCTATGAGATCTCTTTAACAACCCACAATATATCAATACATCAATATGCAGATGACACAGAGATATTCCTGAAAGTCAGCTGCATCAAAGACATATCCGTTGTAAACACTGCCTTACACTCATTCAATCCTGGATGACTATCTCTTATCTCAAATTCAATGCCAAATAGATTAAGTTCCTGCTCCTCTGTAATGTGACCAGTCAAATACTCATCTAATCGTTACTATATAGCATGAACCTCAAGGGGTTCATGCCAAAGTTAGTACAAAAAGTCAAAATCTCTTGGCTTTGCTATCAATTGTTGCCTGTCATTCAGACTGAATTTCCAAAAAGGCCCTCTGACCCAAGTTGCAACTATCGCAGCTGTTTAAAATCAAGCCCATCCTGGAACCCTATGAATTCAGAAGCACAGTTCAGAATCACCTGGTCAGCAACAGCTCACTCCTCTCAGTCATACCCGCCACAACCCTTGCTCCTCTCGAAGTACTACACTGTGCACTACATCCGGCTACGACCAGACTAATCATCGGCATCAAAACATACCACATTGCCCCAACCTGAGAGACACTCATTGGCTACCAGTAGAAGCACAAATTGCCTTTCAAAATGCTTGTCCTACATCCAAGCAGTGGCAGCTCAAACTCTGCCTTACTTAGCTGAAAGATGAGTCATGTCAGGTGGCCCGTACAATTCTAGAAGCAACCCTATCACAAGAATGGAATGGAAATTCCACATAATTTTTAAATTTGATGGTTTTAGGAGAATTTAACATAGGAGTAGATACAAGTGTGTGCCGCTACGTCACATGTATCTCTAAAATGGCAGATCTACACTAAACTCAGTTGGTAAAGGGTGAAACCCATAATAAAGGTTATATGTTGGATCTCAGTATGTCCCAGAAGAGACAATGGCAGTCTACCCAATTACATCAGTTATGGTCAGGTCATTGTGCAGATGTATTTAAAATTAGGAATACTTTGCATCAGGAAAAAATAAGGATTTCTAGTCATATAATATTGGTTTGGGATTGGATAAAATGTTCACCAGTAGCCCTTACTGAAATGTAAACTTTCACTGATTGAGAAGTGTAGAAAGGATTTTCAGAACATTATTGAGAGTTTTGAAACATTTTTAAATTGGTGTTCTTCTGTACTAGATGCAACAAAACCAACAGATAACCAATTATCACCCGGAAAACAGAATCAAGCTTAATAGACGAGCAAAAATGTATAGAAAAAATTGCTTAAAACTAACAAATGCTGTTATCAAGAAAGATTTGAAAGTTTGGATCGGCATGCGCGCGCGACGCATGCAGAGCTAATCTCATCAGCGCTGCTACATTTATCCTTCAAAATACTCTCCTTTTGCTGAATATTTTCTCCCCAGCGACGCGTGAGTGGTGGTGGATACTGCTGGGAAGTAGCCGCCACATCCCTGAAAAGAATCGGTGCGGTGTACGCAAGAATCTGTCTGGACCCTGCAGGCGAGCGAGCCAAGGCCATCGAAGTGCAGGCGGAGAGACCACCCACCCCCTCCCCGCGCCGAGGCACGGCCAACGCAGGGGATTCTGTGTGAGAAGGCGCACTGGGGACACACTGCTGGACTGCCTCCAGGACTCCGCGGCACCCTGCTGACACCGCCGGAGAACCAACGGCGACCCCCTTCACCTTAATTTACGGAGTGCGGGACACAAAGTGACCACAACCGATGCCATACATAATGGCTCCCCTCTTGGCCCGACAGTGCCGCAGATGGTGCGAAGCCCTGCAGCCGCGGAAAGCAGCGGGTGAAACGCTACACCGCATCCCCCTGCTCGAACTTGGCCTCCATACCCGCCCGCGGCTCGGGCCCACATTATCTGCCTTCCCCCTGGAAATCCCCTCTCCCCCATCAACGAGACTGCAACACCCGGGGTCGAGCGGCAGCGCGGCAAGGAGGGCCGCGAGCTGCGCTCCCCCGCTGAGGGATGACACGCTGCAAATGGACAAACGTATAACAAGGAACGCGGGTGTGTGGGGTGGGAGATTTGCCTTACTTCCCCCTCACGGCCCCTTATGCAAATAGCCAGCTGCAAAGACCACAGAACCTGCGACGGCCACAGCTGAGCCAAAGATAGGCACGGACCAGCACTATATCAGCGCACAGAATAGTGTCACGGCCCGCCCACGAGGCGTATACGCAGCACAATTGAACTGGGAAT
Organism: Ambystoma mexicanum; assembly: GCF_040938575.1. Lineage (NCBI taxonomy): Eukaryota > Metazoa > Chordata > Amphibia > Caudata > Ambystomatidae > Ambystoma > Ambystoma mexicanum. Next base: position 1,040,659,832 of record NC_090922.1, on the reverse strand, counting down.
GTGGGGACGGGGGGCACCTCTCCTCACCACCAACTGAGCCGCCCCTGGTCCATGGTGTACCTCCGGACTCTGCGCGAACTGAGGGACTGCCCTGTCTCCCCCTTGGGACTCCCCTGTGCACCCTAAACCACCGGCAGAAACACGGAAACCACAGGGGGCCGCTCTATGTGGCGAAGATAGACTTTGGCCAGCTCCACACCAGCGTATGAACAAGGACACAGTCCAGCCCCACACCAGCGTATGAACAAGGATACGGTCCTCCCCACGAGGCCTCTAGCAAATTCGGCTAAGATCACAGGAACCACGGGGACCACTCTATGTGTCGGGGATAGGCACGTGCCAGTGCCATACCACTCTACGGACAAGGACACAATCCTCCGTACGGGGCCAGGCTACGAGTGGTGGGGCGGAGGGCACTCGTCCCCGCAACCAAGGGAGACACTCCTGGACTAAGTGGAACCCCCGGGATCCCCCCACCCCTCTCCTCCACTAAGTGGCAACCGCAGTTGGTGGAGGCACACCAGAACAACCCCTATGAGGCACTACTACAAGTGAGGCGAACTTCCTTCCCCCACAGGCTGATCCCTCGCGTTGGCTCCCTGCCATTGGAAGTTAGATTGACACTTGCAGCGGCTGCGTTGTTGCCACCCTAAACATGACCTTTGCACGGATTCGCAGTGAGCACCATGCGCAGCCTATACACGACCGCCTGATCTATATAGGACCTCTCCCGATCCTGCATTCAACCCCGGTGAGTGGTCAAGAAGCACCCGGATCCCTGCCACACAGGGCCGCTCAATCAAGACATGGGAAAGGAGAAATCCAAGCGGCAAATGCTACAAAATAAAATGGACCTCTACACCGTGGGAGCCCCTCCCCAGCGCGAGCTTCCCTATCTCTCTGTCAGACCTCATGAAAGCGATTGGGGACTCGAGGACATCCTTGGAACTCAAAATGGGTGGCCTATCCTCTGAGATGTCCCTTATACGTCAAGACCTCCGCAACCTGTCGACCAGGGTGGGAGTAGCGGAACAGAGAGTGGCTGACACAGAAGACACGGTCCACCGACTGGAACAGCAACTCACCTCGATCGCCTAAAAAGTGGCCCAACTGGAAAACCGCGCTAAGGATAGTGAGGGGAGGGCGCGGCGCAATAATCTCAGGATCCTCAGAATAACAGAGAAAAAGGAAGGCCCCCAGCACAGAACTCTTCTTAGAAGATTGGCTCACCCATGTCTTTGCCCCTAAGAAGCTACCCAAATTCTTTTCAGTGGAAAGGGCACACAGAGTCCCCACCGGCCGACCTACACCGGGTGCCCCGCCCAGAACAATGATTGCACGTCTACTGAACTACCGCAACCGGGATGCGATCCTACAAATGGCAAGGGCCTTGGGCCCGATTACATACAACGGCTACAGGGTCGGTTTCTATCCCGATTACACTAAAGTCCAAAAAGCCCACCAGTCATTTGACTCCGTCAAGAAGAAGCTCCAGTTGCTGACTATCACATATGCCCTCTTCTTCCCGGCATTGCTAAAAGTCCAGTATGAGGGCACTACTCACCTGTTTTACAATCCCAAAGATGCATGGGACTGGCTTGAAACTCAAGTCCTCATGGACTCCAGAGTGAGGCGTATGCCTTTGGGCCCACCCACACAGCGGCCTCGGTCTGAGAGACCCTCGCCCCCTTGCTCTCCGACCACTACAGACGACGATGCGACGGGGACCCCTGAGGAAAAGGGATGAAGGCCACGCAACAAGGGGACTAAACTTCTGCTCAATAGAATGGGAGTGCTCACTTAGCGGCTGCCGCCCACAGCCCGGGTTATCCTGAAGAAGTTTATCAAGTTATAATTTTAATGTTTGGGTGACAGGTGCTCCCAGTTGGGGGGGAAGTACAGGGTGAGGGGAGTTTAAGGACTGTAAAGAAACAGAATCAAGGGACGAGAAGGCACGATACAGAAAAACACAGACAAGGAAATCAAGCACTGTCTATGGGCAAGACCGCTGACACAATTATCATACATGCAGCAGGTACACCAATACGAGACGACCCCCGGACCTCTCCCCCAAAAATACATTACCTCACACCTCCCGAAAGTGCGCGACCACCACTGATCCTCCCAGATGCCCTGAGAAGAGACCCACGCAGATAGAACGAACTCCAACGAGGTAACCGTGCTCTCCTGGAACGTTAACGGCCTCGGCTCTTGCATAAAGCGAAGATTGGTGCTCCAGTACCTCAACCGATACTCGCCAGACATTGCTCTTCTAAACGAAGCACATTTGATAGGCACGAGCACTAACTTCTTCAAAAGATCCAACTACTCTCACACCTACCATGCCGGATTCACGACAGGAGCTAGGGGCACAATGATACTCGTCCACAAGCGAGTCCCCCTGCAGGTTAGGAAGGTCAAACCGACCCCCGGGGCCGCTACATAATGATACTTGCCGACATCTGGGGCGAGAAATGGGGCCTCGCTGCAATCTATGCCCTCCCTCCCGCATACGAAAGAACTGCTCTCTGAACTACGGAATCTACTACTGGAAGAAGAGGCCGATGTATGGGTGATTGGTGGGGACTTTAATGAAGTGATGGACACTGCAGTCGATAGATCTCACAGGAGATCTGTAACCCGCGCCGCCTCCACACCATTCGCCATGTTCGCCGAAGCCATGGGAATGTCGGACACATGGTGCTCTCTCCATAACGATGAGGCTGGTTTTTCCTTTTTTTCTGGCGTTCACAAGTCATTCTCCAGGATTGATTATGCCTTCATGCCCCGCAGCTTAAATCACAGACTCCTAGAAGCTGAATTCCTCACAAAGGGTATTTCGGACCACTCTCCGCTCCTTCTGACCATGAAGAACTCCTGCCGATGTCCGGATCGTAACTGGCGCCTGAATACATATCACCTACGCCTCCCTGAAATTGTGGAGGAACTGGAAAAGAAGACGACGGAATATTTTGAAAACAACGAAGGCTCAGTTGACTGCCCGTTCTCGCTCTGGAAGGCATACAAGACTGTCCTCTGGGGGGAAGCTATTTCGGAGGTGTCAGCCGACCAACAACGACAAGTCCAAAGGATCAAAGAGGCAGAAGCAAGTATCTTGGAGTGCGAACGGCAAACCCTAGAACACTGCACCCAAGAGACAAAAGAGGTTCTGCTTACGGCACAAGACGCCCTTAGCAACCTCGCTCAAGACAATGCGCGAACAGCCCATCAGCTAGTCCGGAGCCAAATTTATGAATGGCCGACAAGGCGAATAAGACCCTGGCCTGGTTGGAGAGGCGCAAACAGAGCATGGGACACGTACGGGCCATTAAGTCTCCAGACGGAACACTCCTCACAGATGACTCCGACATTGTTGAGGCATTTGCCGCCTACTATAAGAAGCTCTATACCCCACCCGCCGAGAGCCCGCCTTCCGAAACCTCATGCTACCTTGACCAGATAGAGATCCCGAAACTCTCACAGTGCCAAACAGATCTCCTGAACGCTGAAATCACTGTAACTGAGGTTCAAGAGGCGCTTGCACAGCTCCAACCCGGGAAAACCCTGGGCCCCAATGGGTTCCCTACAGAAACATGGAAATGCCTCGGTGGTACACTACCCACCCACTTGCACCGTATGTTCCTGCGCAGCAAAGAGCTGGGGGCACTCCCCCCGGACCTCAGGAAGGCATGCATAATAGTCATACATAAGCCCGGGAAACCCCCAGAGGAATGTGCCTCCTATCGCCCCATATCCCTGATCAACGGTGAAGCTAAGGTCCTCGCCAGAACACTCGCCAACAGACTACTGCAGGTGATAGAGACCCTCGTCCACCCAGACCAATGTGGATTTATGCCCAATAAGTCCACCCGCATGAACCCACGTAGAGTTCAACTGGCGCTGAGTAGTGCCAAGGAAATACCAGCACCACTTGCCCTCCTGGCGGTGGACTTTGAAAAAGCATTTGGCTCTGTGGGGTGGGAGGCTCTGTGGGCAATCATGGCTCGGATGAACCTGGGGCAAACGTTTATATCATGGGTTAAACTTCTCTATGCACTCCCGGAGGCCATGGTAAGGGTGAACGGCAGGTCTTCTGAATCATTTCCCTTGGGTCGAGGTACGAGACAGGGGTACCCGCTCTCCCCGCTTCTTTTCCTCCTTGCCATCGAACCGCTCGCAATTGAGCTTAGGGCTAACACTAACTGGACAGGATTCGCCTGGCCGGGGGGGGGGGGCCGACTATCGCTCTACGCGGATGACCTCCTCATATACCTCAGTAACCTGCGCACTTCCTGCCCGATTGTCTCCCTCATTCTTAGGGAATACCAGAACTTTGTGGCCCTAAAGGTGAATGAAGCCAAAACCATTTACTTCCCGATACAGGGCGGCGAGTTGGCGATCCCTGAGACCTGCCCATATCATGTCGCTATTAGGGAATTTAAATACCTGGGTATACTGCTCAATCCGACACTTGGTGGGTTCCTTCAACTTAACCTACAACTAGTAATTGACCGGTTCAATAGAGATACCTCCTACTGGCAATCACTCCCCCTATCACTAATGGGCAGAGCTGCGCTATTCAAGATGATGACCCTCCCCAGACTGCTGTACATACTCCAAAATGCCCCACTTGACATTCCCCGAGACACCTTTGCACTTATTGACAGACACCTTTGCTCGCTGCTGTGGGGCGGGTAGCAACCCAGAATCGTCCTTGATATGCTCCAGCGATCTGTTTGGGAGGGAGGCATCGGTTTACCCTGCATACGCACCGATTACCTTGCAGCACAGATCGGGGTAGTAAATGACTGGATACACGCAGACTCCACACTTCCCCACATCCGTATTGAAATAGAGATCATGACCCCGCTAACCCCACTGCAGATCCTGTATGCCACCGACACCCAACCCCCGATGTTACCCAGAATGACACACCATATTTGCCAGGCCTGCCGGGAGGCGCATAACTAATTGGCTGGAAAGGAAAGCCAGCACTATCTCAACCCTTATGGCACAACGCGCTCCTCCCAGAAATAGTAAAGATGGGCTCCTTTGGTCACTGGCGTGCTCACACACATTGGCACATGTGATACAAGGGGGTCACATCCTCGACTTCGAGGCCATGCAATAGCAATTCGACCTCGCACCCATGGACCGGTTTCGACATGCGGAGCTGGCCCACGCCATCTGTACCCAATTCCCTGATACGGCAACTATACCCCCCCTGTACTCCCATTGAGACCAATATCCTTCCACAAAGCATTCCCTCTAAGGTCACTTCCACGCTCTATTAAGCCCTTAACTCCTTCGGGGCTACTCAGCTCGACGGGCTCAAGGAGAAGTGGGAAAGGGATATAGGTCAACTGGAACCAGAAGACTGGGTTGATGCATTAATGTCCCGTAGAGAGATTGGTATAGAATCTAAACTCAGGCTAATACAATTGAGAATCCTTCACCGCTCATACCGTTCACGCACTGCCATGGCCAGATCGGGGGCCTTAGATGCAAAACGGAACCTGCCACCTTCTACCATATGATATGGGACTGCCGGGTGTTACAGATCTTCTTGGAGGGATGTATTAACATGATCTCTGCTACCCTGGCGACACCAATCCCTAGGGATCCCAAAATGATACTACTAGGCATCGGGGTTGAAGTTGACCTCTCAAAATACAAAAAAATGTTTTTGACGATAGCATTTGGGACAGGCAAAAGACTGATCGTAGCTAACTGGGGCTCTGCCGACTCACTATCTCTGAACCGCTGGAGTAATGAGTTGGACAGATGCGATGCCTCAGAATGCCAGATATATAACGCATTGGGCTGCCCCCGCAAATTCGAAAAAATATGGGGTAAATGGCTTGATGCTCACTGAAATTCTTTAATGTAAGTAGATATGTACCGCTGTTAGCATTGGTTACCTGCCTCATCCCACAAATGTCTGACGGCTCTCGACCCTGCAGGGCTCCTCTTGTCTTTGAAATTGCCATACTGCCTTGGTCAGATGTATGCCTATGATTCATGTTTGTTTTGTTGTTGTGTTGTTTAAAACTTAATAAACAGAGTTATAAAAAAAAAGAAAGATTTGAAAAAGCTCGCCCAATGAAAAAGGAATTCAATGCAAGGTAGGCTATTTTGAAATCTCATGGGGACAATATAGAAATTGCACCAAATTCAACATCATGCAATAATATACTGCATCATTTATTTTTTCAAAAGTTGTAAAATAGAGAAGGTAATTGCTTTGAATTTCACTGAGATGCATTCCTTTTGAAAACCAGAAAGTAAAGTTGTAACAGAAAAGAAAATCTGTATGCTTGAGGCCATTGACCAATTTGATAATGGACAATATGTTAATCTGAAGAGGAATAGCCAATGCTTGGGATTACCATTAGATATCTGTCCATCAAGAATCTATAAGAAGTTGGCAGGTATGAAATCAACAGCCTCTCATCTCCAAGATATTAGTAATACATTGCTAACAGCAAATACCGTCGCTGATGCATTTAAACGTTCATAGATTACTCCACTTAAAAAATAAATACATCTGCTGTTTGTAACCTGTCCTAACCTGCAAAGTCTTTAGATAAAACAGTCACACAGCAGTGACAAACTTTCTTGGATACCAACTCCCTCCAATTGATGACTTGGCTGGCTTCTGTCTAATCCATCACACAGAATCACTGATTACATAATTACTTGATGATTTCTGATGGGATCTGGATGCTGGAAAAGTGAGAATACTGATGTTGTTAACTTTCTCAGCTGTCTTCGAAATGATCAGCTATGCCATCTTGCTGACTGTTCTGGCTGAGATTGGAATGATAGATGAAGCTTGCGTGTGCTTTAAATCTTTCTTAGCAACTCATTGGCACAAAGGAATTCTAGCCCCTTTTGAGTAAATAGTAGCTATTCCCGGCATAACATATGCCGTTCCAACACATCTTACTGGTCAATATCGGTTGGTATTTCATAGAGTCAGTTCTGTCCCCCTTCTTAAATGTGTATGTCCCTTCTTCTTAAATGTGTAGGTCCCTTTGACTTAGTAATGGTCATCAAAAAGACTAAACATATAGGAAATAGTCTTCTTTTGAATTTGAAAGGCATATTTGTATCAGATGGAATGAGAGGTATGCCCGGTATAAGAACAGGATCTAAATTTAATTCATCGATTACACAGGCCTCTATGATGTGTTTTTGTAGATGCAGAATTGTCAACTTTGTTCCATTGCAGTGTCCCCATGATGGCATAACATTGCGTAGCAGCATAATTACAGCACCTACTTTCAGTTTTAGCTCGTTAGGAGGCATTTGTTCTACAGCGTTTTGCTCTTTAAAGACTGAAATGTATAGCTAGTAATTAACTGTTCTTTGACACTGGAACCGCCGTGCCCTGTGTGAAGAGAAATGGGGGTGAAAAGAAGTAACTTGAAATTATATCGAATGTTTGCGTTATTGGAATGTGAAGGTGACCGCGTAGAACCATGCTCAATCGGTTGTTAAAAGTATAGCTGTTGTTGAAGTGGAATGGCACACAGAGGTGCTCTTTGCCATTTGGAACGCAGAGGGCAACCTAACGCTGACAAATTGCATCAGCTGAGTACGGAAACATACCTATGTGTTTTATATATATATATATATATATAAATTTACTAAAAAAAACTTTAAGGGGAAATTACGGTTATGTTGCACTAATACAAGCCTGTGAAATTCACAAAAAAAAACTTTATAAACGTGACATTATGGTTCACAGTAAAACCGGAAAACCCCTGAAATTCACCAGTTATGGTAGGCAAAGCAACCATTACTGCCCGCACCACTGTGAACTGCTAACACTAACACCCAGGACATCAAAGATGACATCACAAATGTCATTGATTACATCACTGATGACATCACATGTACATTTAGGTTAAATGCAGAGGCTCCAGAAGGGATTGTAATTATATAATTGGCAGAAAAGTATCAGAGATGATTGAAGAACTAAGATATGCCACCTAGTTCATTAAGCAATGCATTGATGGAAAAAAAAACAATTCCATTACTGAGTTCTTTTGGTACATGAACGAACTCATGAAGAAATGTAGACATTGTCTGCAGCATGCACTATAAAGATGCAATATTTGCAATCTTCCCATGTTGCATACTACATTGATAAATGCTACCATTACAAATGTTTACATACTGTGAAACAAAAGTATCTACGTATGCTTCTTTTACTGCTTAATTAACCTACTACTTACAAAAACATATTGAGAGCACAATGCATACAAATATATGCATATACACGGCACGTAAAGCATGCACCAAAAACTGCAGTTTTAATACAAAATGTTCAAACCCGAACTAATTAACTTCATGCACAGAAAAGGTTTTTGTGTTACTGGATTCCTTCTTTTTGTATGCATATGTATGATATGATGTGACCGTAACCTAAGAAAAGTATTGTAAGAAGACATGGAAAGGGGAAGCAGTACAAATATAGACCTTTTACCTTCTTAAATGTGTGTGTACATTTTTGTATGAGGTGCAAAAAAAGTAATGTATTTCTGTTGTTTCGATACAGAAATGTGCAGTACTTTGGAGTGGTTTGAGGAGAATTTTCCGCATGGGGAAATGTGGGAAGATAGCGATAATAATGGTACACACTTCTTTGCATAAGCAAATAAACAGTCAGTATTTTATAGGCATGTTTTAACATATATATATTCATTTTTAACAGAACAGGTGAAAAAAGAAGAAAGTCCACCAAAGGACACAGAGCAAGACAGCCTGAAACAGATAGAACAGAAAATGGACATACTGAATGAGAATTTTAACAGCTTAAGGCAATTTGTGGAAGAGTACGTGAGAGGAAAAATAAGATACCACTGTCCCACCTGTAACTGTCCCCCTTCTCCATTTCCTAGTGACCCATCCCCAAACCCTCAGAGGAACATAAACGTTTTGACGAAACATCCATCCCTTCATCCCCTCACAACTAGCCTTTGTTAAACCCTAATTCCCCTATATTCGTTTCAGTATTTGCTTCCCCCTGTGATTCTCTTGATTGATGTATTTGTGTGTGTATTAAAAAAATTGTTTATGTTAGTTGTAGAGGAATGTTTTCGATTAAAACCTTTTTTTTTAAAAGAGTTAAAATGCCCGCAGACAGCGCGCCTGTTCGGGCTGGCCGTAATCAATATATTATGGATGTTCTAGGGGCAATACACCTACCCGTACCAATCGCAACCAATATGGAACTAATGTTATAACGTACCAGGTGTCCAAGTTGTCCGTAAATGAACAGAATGGGGGCGTCCTAAGGACATTCGACCTCTCCATACTGGTCACAACCAAGATAAAACATGTTCTTAGAACACACCAGGTGTCTGGGATGTCTGTAAATGGACAAAATGGGAGTGTCCTAAGGACAGTATACCTATCCGTACCGTCCGCAGCCAAGATGGAACTGTCCATAGAACAGACGCGGTGTCCGGCATGTCCGTAGTCAAACAAAATGGAGATGTCCTAAGGACACTGCACCTGGCCGTGCAGTCAGCAGAACATCTACGCGTATGCGCACCACACCCATAAGTACTGCAAACATTGTGCCTGTCCCTAACTGTCCGTCTCATTTGTGTTGCACTTTTAATTAGTTTCAGGACCCGAACACTGTCCGTAGAAATCCCGCGCGCATGCGCACATCCATTACTCTGCATTTGGTGTCCAGCGGGCAGCCATTTCCTTTGCGGATGTGTTCACAACGTCATCATGTGACCGCACCCACGCTGAGCGTGTGGACTAATTTGCGCAGTTTGTCTGCTTCCGCAACATTTCAAAATAACTTATACAAACATGGGAAATTATTTTACACTATAAAATCACCTTTTCACATGTTCCATACAATGGCCCTACCTTTCAAAGTATTGTTTAGAATTTTTGCAACGCTTTTGAGTGATCGATATGGTCACGAGCCGCACCCCTCCACCCCTATAAATGGCCACACCCCCGAGCTCATCTTCATTGTGCTTCTGGCTATAGCAGATTGAGTTGTGCTGCCTTTACTGCTGTAGCAAACATTAGCCGACTAATCCTTATGGCATCCATGGCTGCTTTTGCTTCATTAGCCTCAGCACCACCCCCAAACCCTCCACTGCCACCACCTCCCCAAGGGCCAGCAGAGGGAAATACGGGTGAGGATGTAGAGATCGAGGAAGAAGAGGAAGAAGAGAATGAGGTGGAGGAACTCTACACTACAAGCACTCGCCGGGAGTCGTGGGTGTGGCGATTGTTTACCGTTTTTGGAAACATACCAAAAGCACGTGTGAACCTGGTCATGTGTAAGCAGTGCAACCTGGTGCTGAGTCGTGGGAGACCTGGTGCGTACAGCTTTGTTACGACAACCATGAAGCGACACCTAACTTCGTTCCACAGTGCAGACATTTGCAAGGTGGTGCCATGTGAAGAATGTAGTAGATTGAGTTCCTCCACAGCATCCTCCGTGTCCGATCCTCTCCCCACAATAGACACTCTTCTGGGGGAGCGCATCCCTCCAGCTGCCTCACAGGCCATTTGCGATGCTGTTGACCCTTACCTTGCGAGGGTCACAATATTGTGTATGTACTCTGACGCAATACTCTGCCGGGGGGAGAGTGTTCGAAGTGCTTTTGAGACTACGGTCACTGAGCACCAGAGGAACTGCTCCCTAACTAAGTAAAGCCCACCCTACATCTTTCTCTCTCCACCTGCCCTTTCTTATCCCTGTGGTTGGTGTCCCTTCCTTACCCTCCTTTGCCCTCCTCTCCTAGTGTGTCGTGTGCTGAAAAGCACTAAACTAGAAAAAAAACAAAAATTACAAAAAAGGCTCTTTTCAGAGCCGCCTTTCTCAGTTTAACAATAGAACTATCAAGTGACCGGTGTTGGCCCCCGCACATTTTTCAAAAAGTCTGCGGACAGTCGTAGGACGCACAAAAATGGAGGGTGCAAGCGGAGCAAAACCAATGCACTTTTCACTGGGAGTAAGTGGTGGCTCTGAAAAGAGCCTTTCGGTGTGGTTTTGTGTGTTTTAAAAACTGTGGATTCGAAAAATTGGATTGCCAAATAGGTGACTATGAATCCAAAAAAGGTTGCAATGTATTTTGTACATTGCGAAGAAAAATCTGATTGCCAGCATATGTGAGATGGACTCCATCTCTGCGAAAAATGAAAGTGCTGCGAAACAAAATGTTTTCATTGTGGAATGAGGACATGCCAACATCTCTTAGAAAGGCACAAACAGATTTATTGTCATTGCGCCTTGCTTTCTCCATTTGTGGACAAAATGCAGAAGAACGCAGTCATATTTGTCTTGGTGCAATACGCGAAAAAACTATTTGGCAATTTAGAAACATGTCCATGACCTTTGCAAGTCCTTCCTTCATTGCAAATTGCAAAGAAATTCCAGAGACATGGCCTAAACTGTTTCCTCCACAATGAATGATAATTATATCAGGATGACACTCTGTCAGTAAAGTAGCACAGGGTAACACCAAGTCCAGCCACTTCATTCCACGCACTCCATGCCAGTGCACTTCCACATGAGAAAATCCAAGATCTGCAGATAGACCGCAACTTTCTGCATGCACCTTTAACCAATGTATCCATGAGTCTCCCAAAATCCAGATAATCTGTTTTCGAGCACACAGAGCCATGGCTGTCTGGTCTCCTGTCAGGGAAAATATGTTCTCACTAAATTTCTCCGTTCAGAACACACCCACTGAACTTTACTGACCAATCCCTAGCTTCGCACATTCTCATTTGCATGAGTCTCCACCCCAGAAACCCCGTTGGTAATACGCGCTGCCTACAGACTACCGCCATGTCCGCGGACACGTAGAGGATCTGAGCGTGACGACTGTACATTTAAATATTATTCCCCTTTTCCCCTTTAAGGTGGGCTCTGAAAAGAGCCGCCGTTTTTCTTTTTTGTTGTTTTTTGGGCAGATGCCTTACAGACACCTATTATTTTTTTTTTTTCTTACTTTATTTATTTTATTTTTTTATTTATTTGTTTATATAGCGTTAAAGCCCGCGGGCATCAGAACGCTTACATATAGACTGGACAACAGAAAAAAGAGACAGGACTAGGCGAGAGAAGGCCTAAGTTAACTCAAATTGATTCAGTATGTTACCAGGATTTACTTAAAAAGTAAGGTTTTCAGTTTTTTCCTGAAGGTGAGGTAGTTAGGCTCAAGTTTTAATGAGGTGGGTAGGTCATTCCATTTTCCGATGGCTAATGTCGGGAAGGCCTTGCCAAGGCCATGTTGTTTTTTAGTTATAATGGTTTGTAGTTTGCCTGTATTTGATGATCTGAGGCTCCTGGGTGGCTCGTACCATTTAAACTGTTTCTTGAGGTAGGCCGGGGCTGCGCCATATAGGCAGCGATGTACCGTGGTAAGAGACTTGAAGGAGATTCTCTCCTCCATAGCCAACCAATGGAGGGCTTTCCTTTCTCCGGAGATGTGTTCTCTCCATGATTTTCCAGCGATCGTTCTGATGGCGTTGTTTTGGATGGTTTGACATCTTTTCAAGCACTTACTATTGGCTCCCAAGAGTAGGGAGTTTCCGTAGTCCAATCTAGACAATATAGTGGCCCTAGCGATGATGATGCTGTTCTTTTGGTCTAACAATGGCCTGATCTTTTTAAGGAGGATCTGATGGTACTGACAGTTTTTTTTAAGGTAGCTTGTATGTGCTTCAGCGCCTAGAGAGGCTTGAAGATACACACCTAGGGTCTTTACTTTTGCTGATATTGGAATCTGGATGTTTTTGATGGTAAATGAGTTAAAGGCAGGGCTCAATTTCTTTCTGGCCTGTGTAGATCCGAAGATCATGAGCTCAGTCTTAGAGCCATTTAGACACATCCAGTTTTCTTTCATCCAGTGTTCGATGGTGTTGTACAGGAGAGAAAGTTTATCATTGTCTATTTGGTAGTTCCCACTGAGTTCAAATACCAGTTGGGTATCGTCAGCGAAATTGGTAAAAAATATACCCATCTGGGATAGCATGGTGCAAAGGCATCGCATATAGAGGTTAAAAAGTAAGGGGGAGAAACTGGCTCCCTGAGGGACCCCACAGTCGACTAATTTGGTGTTAGATGTTTTGTCTCCCCAAACAATCTTGGATTGTCTGTTTTGCAGAAAAGAGGCAATCCATTCGATGGCTCCTTCTGAGCAATTGCCTGATTTTTTGAGGGCCTCACGGAGTTTGACATGATCTAGCAAATCAAACGCCGCCGAGAGGTCCAGCAGTATCAGTAGCCCTGATTTGCCTCTGTCCAGAATGGAGAGCATTTCAGTTTGGAGGTCTAATAGCGCCGACTCAGTGCTGTGGCTGGATCTAAACCCAGATTGTTGTGGGTGAAGTAAGTTGTTTTCGTCTATAAAGCTTTGAAGTTGATCAGTAGCTATTTTATCCATAATTTTCAACAGAAAATTGCAATTTGTGATGGGCCTGAGGTTGGCAGGGTCCTGTTGGTTAAGGTCTGGTTTTTTTGGTAAAGGAGTGACCGTGACTGTTTTGATGATGTTGGGTACAGTATGGTCTCTGAATGAGGCATTTACCATTCTTGTGAGAAAGGGACCAAAGATATCAGGGTTTTCAAGAATAAGTTTAGGGGGAAGAACATTTTCTGAGCACGAGGTACACCTCATGGTGGATAGCGTTTTCTTCATAATATCAACTGTGGTGGGTCGGAATTGGAATTTAGGGGTTTCTGTCTCGATGTTGTGTTCTATGCGGTAAGTTTTAACTGAAGTGTTTGTGGTCTGGCAGTTAATGATAGTTTCTCTGGCTTTGGTAATTTTGTTTTGAAATGCAGTCTGAACATTCTCACAGTCTGTTTCGGTTGGCTGGAACGGTGGTGTGAGTGTTGTAGGCTTATCTATGGATTTAAGGATTTGGAAGAGTTTTCCAGTGGAGTTTGCCGCGGTACTTATGATATCATTATAGTGGTTTTTCTTCAAATCCACTAGTTTTGATTTATATGAGTGGTCTGCTGTCTTCCAGTTGCTTTTATTAGTTTCGGAGGGATCTTTTAACCATTTCCTTTCAAGAATTCTTTTGTCCTTTTTAAGCTTAATGGCTTCAGCAGTGAACCATTTTTGGTGTTTTGTGTTGGGTCTAACTTTTTTATCTTTCAGGGGGGCATGGGTGTCTAACAGTTTTGACATGCCTTGGTTGTAAGTCAAGATTATATGTTTACTGTGGTCTTCGTCCTTAGTGGAGTTCATGATTTTCTGCATTTCCTCAGAGAGCATACTACTCGTGATCTTTTTCAGGTTTCTGGCCATAACTGGTTTTGGTAAATTAGCTAGTTTTCCCTTATTGAATTTCAGTGGTAGAGAGATTTCAATTTTGAAATGGTCTGACCATATGCAGGGGTAAGTGCCGAGTATAGTTACTTTGGGGTTGTTTGTGACGATCCAATCTAGTTGATTCCCTGTAGTTGCGGTAGGCTCTTTATTGATGATGGTGAAATCACTGTTCTCTAAGTCCTCTTCTAGAGTAATGGCTTGCTGGTCCTGTATGTTCCCCCTCCATCTGTTTATGTCGCCTAACATTATGGTCTCTGTGTTGGTTGATTTAAGGTTGTTAAGTAGGGTCACAATCTCATCGTTAAAATCTGATACTAAAGATGGGGGTCTGTAGATAGTGATTATATTGATGCAGTTATTTGGGGTGGGTGTGAGTTTGAGGTGAATGACCTCACAACCTGAACACTGAATAGGAGAGGCAAAGAGTTTGAGTGAGTTTTTTGCGATGATCGCCACACCTCCACCCTTTCCTGTGTCTCTATTTTTTGTGTAGATATTGTAGTTTGTAGGTACTGCTGTGTCTATCGTGGGTCCAACAGGCTCATGTAGCCAAGTTTCTGTAAGGCATAGGATGTCTATGTTTTCGTCCGTGATGTAATCATGGATTTCTTGGGCATGTTTAAGCATGGACCTGGTGTTTAATAGTGCAATTTTGAGATGAACTTTGTCATCTTCTATTTCCAAGTCGGGTTTCGTGTTGAGGGCGGCTTTGGGTGTAGTACTACTTGTCGATGTTGCGTTAGTGGGTGTTATCTCTTGTCTGTGTCTGAGATAATTTTGAACTAATCCTAGTTGCTGTAAGATTGTATTTCGGGACAGTAGCTCAGTTAGATTTGGGCAACCCATACCTTACATCTTGCTGTGTCGCCCTTATGTCGAAAATGGCAGCGTTTCAGGCCGTGAGCCATCGGACGCCGTGGACCGGCGTAGACCGGCTTCGTTGCAGAAGCGCCGGCGCTGAAGCGCCTGACGTTTCTATATGTGGGCGTGAGAGCACTCTGGGACTTGTAGTCCTGGCTGTGCGAGCTCGTGTGCCTGCGGCAGAATAAGTGCCAGAGAACACAGCAATCCAAGTTCTGAGGTGTATTCAAGAACTTGCAAGCCGCTACAGATAAAATAGAATACTCAGTCTATTCAGATTTAACTTTTCGTGTGGTTTTACGAAATGAAATGCTATTGTGCATTTAACTTCCCGTGAAAAGCACTTTAGTCACTGATTCCCGTTAAGCTAACAAATAAGAGTATATAGGGATACAGTTGCGTCAGTCTTTAGGAGGCTGAGCTTCTGTTCTACAATACAAGAACAAGCAGCAAGTCGAGTACAAGCAACGTGACGGAATGAAGTTTTAGTTACTTTCAGGATGGTGCTCTGAGCACTGCCTCCTCTGTGCCTCCTGGGAATTCGAGTCCTGAGTGAGGATAGAACTGAGGGTGTTTATGTAGCGTCTACCGGGACGGGCGTAGACCGGCTTCGTTGCAGAAGCGCCGGCGCTGAAGCGCCTGACGTTTCTATATGTGGGCGTGAGAGCACTCTGGGACTTGTAGTCCTGGCTGTGCGAGCTCGTGTGCCTGCGGCAGAATAAGTGCCAGAGAACACAGCAATCCAAGTTCTGAGGTGTATTCAAGAACTTGCAAGCCGCTACAGATAAAATAGAATACTCAGTCTATTCAGATTTAACTTTTCGTGTGGTTTTACGAAATGAAATGCTATTGTGCATTTAACTTCCCGTGAAAAGCACTTTAGTCACTGATTCCCGTTAAGCTAACAAATAAGAGTATATAGGGATACAGTTGCGTCAGTCTTTAGGAGGCTGAGCTTCTGTTCTACAATACAAGAACAAGCAGCAAGTCGAGTACAAGCAACGTGATGGAATGAAGTTTTAGTTACTTTCAGGATGGTGCTCTGAGCACTGCCTCCTCTGTGCCTCCTGGGAATTCGAGTCCTGAGTGAGGATAGAAGTGAGGGTGTTTATGTAGCGTCCACCGGGACCGGCGTAGACCGGCTTCGTTGCAGAAGCGCCGGCGCTGAAGCACCTGACGTTTCTATATGTGGGCGTGAGAGCACTCTGGGACTTGTAGTCCTGGCTGTGCGGGCTCATGTGCCTGCGGCAGAATAAGTGCCAGAGAACACAGCAATCCAAGTTCTGAGGTGTATTCAAGAACTTGCAAGCCGCTACAGATAAAATAGACTACTCAGTCTATTCAGATTTAACTTTTCGTGTGGTTTTACGAAATGAAATGCTATTGTGCATTTAACTTCCCATGAAAAGCACTTTAGTCACTGCTTCCCGTTAAGCTAACAAATAAGAGTATATAGAGATACAGTTGCGTCATTCTTTAGGAGGCTGAGCTTCTATTCCACAATACAAGAACAAGCAGCAAGTCGAGTACAAGCAACGTGACGGAATGAAGTTTTAGTTACTTTCAGGATGGTGCTCTGAGCACTGCCTCCTCTGTGCCTCCTGGGAATTCGAGTCCTGAGTGAGGATAGAACTGAGGGTGTTTATGTAGCGTCTACCGGGACGGGCGTAGACCGGCTTTGTTGCAGAAGCGCCGGCGCTGAAGCGCCTGACGTTTCTATATGTGGGCGTGAGAGCACTCTGGGACTTGTAGTCCTGGCTGTGCGGGCTCGTGTGCCTGCGGCAGAATAAGTGCCAGAGAACACAGCAATCCAAGTTCTGAGGTGTATTCAAGAACCTGCAAGCCGCTACAGATAAAATAGACTACTCAGTCTATTCAGATTTAACTTTTCGTGTGGTTTTACGAAATGAAATGCTATTGTGCATTTAACTTCCCGTGAAAAGCACTTTAGTCACTGCTTCCCGTTAAGCTAACAAATAAGAGTATATAGGGATACAGTTGCGTCAGACTTTACTCCTACAATCATTACAGAACCTTCTCCAAAGCAAGCCTTACATTCCAAAAGAACATGGCATTTCCCAAAGAAGATAACGCAACACCATCTGCTTCAAAGTAAGCCACATTACTGAGAACAATGTTCTCGTGGCTGCAGAAAAACATACCAGCCCGTAACATGAAAGCATGCATGCCGCGATTGATGTTACACCTCCCAATACTTTGATCAGGACAGAAAACAGAACTGTTGTCCCATTTTCCTCTATGGAGTAAGCCAGAAAAAAATACTTTTGCAGTTGGAAAGATATTAATGACTGCTTGCACCAACTGTTCCAAATCTTCCAACAAAGTACGTGAACTCACATAGCCCAAATGGCAAGCACCGTAGTGCAAAAGTACCACATGGGGACTGGTCATCCTACGCATATCTCTGCAAACTTGCAGAATTGCTGCAACATTGTTATCAGTCTCAGCGCTCCACACCACCTCCACTCCTCTCACATCGAAATTGTGTGCCACATGCCTACTTTCGGAATAGTGCTGTAAACCATCGACAAAAATATCTCTGAGCACCAAAACCCTGTCTGTCTCCACCTCTGCCATCTTCACTACACACAGTGTCTTTCGACACAAATGAACAATGTGAACATCTGATTGGCTGATGCCTACAGTCCCCTTTCCATGCTGAATTTGCTGTAGAACCCCGTATGTGGCACGCCCTGCCCACAGAGAAGCGCTGTCTACGTGCGGCACGTAACTCTTAGCCAGTCCTTCTACCCTTTCCACATCACTCACGAATCCATTCCCTCATTGGACACAGCTAAGCAGTCACACAAACATCCACCAATCACATTCAACATCTCTACATCTAACTCTGTCATCTAAACTTCAAATGTACTATTGATCACTCTGAATGCAAGTCGCATATCATTGCCAATCACCTACTTCAAAAATTACAGTGCAAGTGTCGCGGATTTCTACGTACAGCTCCATGCATGCGCACATGCATGAGTACAAAGTACAGGTGTGCATATTTTAATCAGAGAACATGTGCAACCCTTATGATTTCATTTGAACAAATTAATGCCAGTAAATCTGCATAGCCAATACATACCAACGCTCCCCCTTTAAGTGCAAGACTTCCGATTTTTCATTGACAAACCGCACTACTCCTTACTGTCTCCCGCATAACCTATACATACGTAGCAACCCTCCCAATTTAGGCGCGAAACTCGATTTTCCATTAGAAAATGTCACAATTTTTTACTGTGTACCGCCTAAATTAATGCTACTTCCAATGTGATCGTATGACAAAAATAAACGTTCCCGATTGCTGTGGTGACATCTCCCTCTGAGGGTCATCCCGATTTTTCGGATTCGTACTTATAATATGAAAGTAGTGGAATATTTCCCATCTACTATAATGAACTATCACTTACAAACCTCTGCTATGGAAAACACAGATTAAAAAAAACAAGGCATTTGCATAAACTGAAAATTGTACTAATTTGCGAATCAGGTTCAACTAACATACTGCAAATAACATATAAAGGCATCACATAGTGAAATGAAATGCACACATGCACAGTGTTGAGATAGCAAAGGAGAATACTCTGACGAAAGATGCAAAAAGAACGTGTACAGTAACATCACTGCTTTAAACACACAAAGTTACTAACTTCTTCCTTTTACAATTGCAGTGAAGACTACTCTCCTGAAAATCAACAGCATCTACACTGCAAACGACATATCCGAAGAAACCTGGTCATTCCACAAAAAAGTAAGTACAGTACTACCTTTATATTCTTACTGTTCCTCAAAGAGACTGTGTGGGTTATTTATGTAATTTGGGCACCAAAACAAACATTTATTTCTGAACCATTCTACCCACAAATCCCCATTTATTAAAGAAAGAATAACAGGCAGAATGGCTCACAAATCCCTGTGTTTTTGGAGCTCAAATAACATACAGAAGCCTTAGAATCTTAGTACTAGAAAACAAATAGCTGTTTCAATTTTATACCATTATGTTTACTATTAATAAAAATTAGCTCGCTTTCTACTCTCATCTGAAGCACAGTGTAGTAATATATAAAAAGAAAAATAGCCTTCTCAATTGTAACTGCTCAATGCACATTCACACACCACCACAAAAGCTTCCCCATCAAATTCATGCACGCATGCACACAGCACACATACATTGTACAACAGACCAAACCATGCCTTCTTTTTTTCAACAGACCCCAAAGAATGCCTACCAAAATGTAAGTCTGTAGAAAGGAACGCAGAAATAGAGCAAATGAAAATAAAACTGTCCAAAGTAAGCATCCCTCTGTAGCAGAGTTTGTAGAGAACGTTGGAACAAAACAGCTAATACAGTCCTTTAGCGAAACAAAGGAAGCTTCAACTACCGAAACTGTGGCTCCTCTATCAAAATGTGGCACGAAACAGAGAACGCTTTACAAAAAACCAGCTACCAGTACTGCTAACAATGCTCCTATTAATCCTGATATAGTAACAAGAACCCATAGTTAAAAAAGTACTTAACAAAAGCAAAAAAAAACAGAGCTTCAAGACCTCTGGAATGGCCTATCATCAGACAAAACACTATCTCAGAAATTGTACAGCCTAGGCATAAAAATGCTCTCTCATAGAGAATGTGGCGCCTATGAAGCGGCAGATCGTTTAACCAGTACTGCTTTGTATGGAAAATCAGACAACATAGTATGGCTAAGTCTTGGTCCTGCTAAATCTAGAAAAAGAGTTCTGAAATCATACGAGGACAATTGCCAGAAATGATCCCAACAGCCAAGACATTTTAAAAAAACAATTTACTGGACTATCCGTACAGGAGTACCACTTTGGAAACCATGTTTCTATACCACATAGCTAAAAACTTTGCATACAAAAATAATATAAAACCTGATGAAAGCAAAGGTAGGTATAGAGTGACAGATTGTGAAGGCAGCTTAGTGAAACTTACCAAACGAAGCTTACTTAATCATGTCAAATCGTCATTAAAAACTCCTCAACAGAAAGAACTATATTACATGTCTCTGCTACAACTTTTTAAACCATGCAGAAAAGAGGAAGAGATAATAGATAACTATGACTGCTATGAAGATGCTTTCAAAGCAAATGAAAGCGATATCACTGATGTGAACTTTACGCAGTACAAAACAATGTTGCACAATGAACAGCAACACAAAGAAGAACTTCAGGCCCAACTAGATAAGGACACTTCCGACAGTAGTCAACCTTCTGTAACAGGAAGCCAAGAACCACTAGGACAACCACTAATAGCAAATGAGGCAGAATTAGCTATGACAGAAGTGGAAAACACCATGTGTCACTATGAAGAAGATATAGGGCCTCATCACGACTTTGGCGGTAACCCTTAAATCCGGCGGTAGCGCTATTACCGCCGGATTTAAGGGTCCGCCAAATCAGGACTTCGGCGGATTTTGCCCCAGCTCTTAGCTGGGGGGAAACCCGCCGAACATTTGCGCTGATACTGGCGGCGGGAAATCCACTGGCGGTATTAGCGCGAAATGTCCCCATTGAGCCCAATGGGGAATGGGGCATTCCCGAATGGGCTCAATGGGGAATGGGGATTAAAATTACCGCCGGACTCGTGATCCGGCGCTATTAGCGCCGGGGAGTTCGGCGGTAGGGCTAATACCGCCGCCGGTAATACCGCCGGCGTTACCGCCCAAGTCGTGAGGAGGCCCATAGAAGACTTAACTGTACTACAAGCAAAACTTAACAAAGATCAGCGCACCATTTTTGAAGAAGTAACAAAAGAAATTGCACATGGTGTACAACACGAAAATAAAGATAATGTGCCTGCCAAAATTATAAACCTATACTGCTGTACGTGAGTGATGAACCTGGGTCAGGAAAAACATTCTTAATCAAAATCATCAGCAAGTTCCTTCAACAATTGACAAACAACAAACTGTCAGCTGTTGTAACTGCCCCCACAGGTTTAGCTGCCTACAACATAGGCAGTGTCACTTTACACTGATTACTACTCCTTCCAGTAGAACACCAAAACAAATTAGACTATTACAAACTTTCTGCAGAAGCTGCAATGGAACTACGCAGAGTATTAAAACAAATAAAAATGCTACTAATAGATGAAGTGAGCATGGTCTCCAACCTAATGTTGGCTTTGATTCACCTCAGATTGCAAGAAGTACTTAAAACAAACTACGAAGAACTCTTTGCAGGGAAACACGTTATCGTTTTCGGAGATCTTCTACAATTGACACCGGTGAAAGGTGAACCTATTTTTAAAACCTTAGGACACAAACTCTGCCGTAAAACTGTTGGCAGCACAGGAAATGTCACCCTTTGGCAACATTTCCAATACAGAGAATGAACAGAAAACATGCGTCAATCTGCAGATCTCACTTACGCCAACATTTTAAAAAGTATTAGAGTTGGTGTACTATCTCAAGAAGCACAAGCAATATTCAAAAACCGGCACATTCATGCACTTTATGGCGATAACGCATGTGCTACTAATGTTATGGAACAATTAGCGCACAAAAATGTCAATTGTATGGCCTTAATGCCAACACTTGCAAGCTGTTTCAAATTCAATAAAACCATGTTAAGAAAAGAAATGCAGCCAATAATGGAAATTTGCACCACAGACAAACTAGACGTATATGGTATGACACTACCCATGTGTCAACAGGCCACAACAAGACTAAATACCTTAGAAAATTCAATCTCCAACACAGCTGGGTTGGAAAAAATATTACAATTACCCTTAAATTGTAGACTAATGCTTAAACGTAACCTTGACGTGGAGCAAGGGCTAGTTAATGGGGCACTGGGTACAGTTGTTGGCTTTGAAACATACCCACGTGACAACAACATTCAGTTTGTCAATATTCGCTTTGACAAACTTTCAGAAGTGAAAAGGATAGGGTGCTCAACTGCTCGATTTCTTCTCTTCAAAGACATGTATGTACGTAGAGAACAATTTTCTCTAACTCTTGCATATGCAGTCACCATTCATAAATCCCTAGGTCTTACCCTAGACAAAGCATTGATAGATATAGGAAACACAGTCTTTAAAGAAGGCATGAGTTACGTAGCACTATCACGCTTACGTACACTTGACAGTCTATTTATATTCAACTTTGATGCAAGTAAACTGAACGCTGATATTCCTTGCATTTTAGAATACAATAGACTGCGTTCACTGTACACCCCCCATCTGAAATCATAGCCTGTTCCAGAAAAAGTAAAACGTGGTAAAAGAAAACTAAATGAAACAGAAATGCAACAGAATCTGACGGCAAATCCTTCAAAGAAAACAAAAGAAGCTAAAACTTCATCAATTACCACAAGCAAAGAAGAACCTATTAGGGAAAGTAAATCAGGTACTTCTTCAAAGAAGGAACAGAAACTCTGAAAAAAGCACTCAGAGACAGAACTAGCTGGTCCATTCAAATTTTCAAATGAAACTGGTGTAAGTTGCTATGCAAATGTAGCAATGAATATTCTATTTCAATTGCCACCAATTGTTAACAATATTTACTTAAACAGTACAGACCAATTGTGTTTGCAAATGTTAGTCCTTCATAGAAACGCAACAAACAATCCTGACAACACGTACAGTGTTCACGGAATAAGACAAGAATTGGACTACTGTGCTGGAATGGTGAGATTCACTATAAACTCACAAGAAGATCCACAAGAATTTCTAATGTACATACTAAAAGTACTGGAAAACAAAAACATACCTATAAACGAAATCTTCCAGATTTCATACATGTTGAAACATACATGCACTCTCTGTAACAATGTGATTCAGGCACAAATCCCAAATGAGTGATTTGTGTATGTATCCATACCTAATTGTGAATCCATTCCATTTCAGCAACTTCTACAGAATGCAAACCATGCCAGATTATGTACTATGTGGAATTCAGTTAATCGCTCCACCTTACTGATACAAACACATAGTAACTACATGATACTTATGCTTCTACGTTACAATGCAGATGGTACCAAAAACAACTGCAAGCTGACTGGATTCACACACGGTCAAGTGTCACTTGGGAAGAAAACCTTTAAAACAATAGGTATAATCTACCACACAGGTGCTACAACCAATGCAGGTCACTACACTGCATATATTAAAAAGAAATGTGGATGGGTCGAATGTAATGATAGCACCATTACTCTAAAGCAGAGATTGCCAGCTAATCTTACAAATGCATATTTAATCTACTTAAAGCCAACATTTTATAACTAATGTGTACTACACCATTAACAAAAATTCAACTAAAAGATTATAAACAGTTAGAATACGCCAACAGGTATCTAACTGCCCAAGAGTGTATAACAACCACACAGATAAATGAATACCACAGATCCGTAACAAAAAATGCACAGTTAGAATACGCAAACAGGTATCTAACTGTTTTAAAAAAATCTGCAACAAGCCAACAGACATAACATTAATCAGAAACAACAAGTAAACACTCAAAGGAAAGAAAGCAATAGTTTTTTAGCATAGCAAAGAAAGGGTTTTTTTAATCCGACAAGGATTTGAAAAACAAACACAGAAACTGAGCAAAATGCACAGTACACTGGTTTGTATACTAAATATGAGGGTAAAAAAAAAGATAAAACTAAAATGTCTATTATACAATGTAATAAGGCTTTATAAAATACAAACACTAACATGCTCTTTTCTTTTATCACAGACATTAAAAAAGGATATTTCCGCCAAGTACTAAAGTCATGTAAGAAATATATGGAATCGCAACAAAGTAAACAGTAAGTATAATTTCACACATGTCATACATATTCGAATCTGTACATCTAATCTATGCTGGTAATATAGAGCAGTGCCTGTAGGCAGGGCCTAGCGTCTTGGATGTATAACTTACCACCTACACTCTGCAGCCAAGCAACCAAGACTATAGGTCCTACCCACAACCATTGCATCATATGAAAATCATGGTGCTTATCATTTCACTACTTATAAGTTTACTCTTGGGTGCATGCTCTGGGGCCATGCACCTAAGACTCTAGGTCGTGCACACAACCACCGCACCACAGCACACCCATGCTAACTTATAACCTCACTGCTTATGACTTCAGTCTTGGGTGCATGGCCTGTGCAAGACTCTCGGTCCTGGCAGAACCACCAGAGCATATCGCACCCATTGTGGCTTCTAACTTCACTACGTATAAATTTGGTTTGGGGTGCATGCCCGTCAGCCATGCACCCAAGACTGCAGGCCCTCCCCACAACCACCTGAGTGATGTTCGATACTACGGGTGTATCTATAGCTGTGATATGCTGCAGTGGTTGTGGCCAGGGTCTACACTCTTGGGTGTATGGTCTATGGCCTGCAGCCAAGCACCCAAAAGTCTACGTCCTGCCCACAACCACCGCTCTATATGAAACCCATGTTGGCTTATAACTTCAGTGCTTATAACTTTGTTCTTGGGCGCATAGCCTTCGGCCATGCAACCAAGACTCTACGCCCTCCCCACAACCACCTGATCGATATGCAATACTAAGGGTGTATTTATAAGTGCAGTGCTTATAACTTTGGTCTTGGGTGCATGGCCTTACTTGCCCTGCTCAGCATAATTTACACCCACACTAGGCTCACTCCTTACCGACTTCACAGTTACCCTCTGCCACACCCAGTGCTCCAGATAAGATTTTGAGGTGGGAGTATTTTACGCATGCTTTTTCAAATTAGAGAGTAAATGCAATATCAAGTGAGTAAAAATGTGTTTTCTCCTCTGCAAGAGAGTAAAACGTATCCAACACATACTATCGAATAGTATATTTTAAAGCGCAATATGCAGAGAGGTGATGAAGTCTTTCTTGAAAGTAACAGCTTTAAAGTTTTACTGCGCTTGTTCAAAGTTCATTTTTCTGAACAAATACAGTAAAATGTTAACACTACCAGTTTTGGGGAAAGGCTTCCCTCACCTCTCTGCCTAACAAAATGCAAGTGCGCACATCCAGGGGTGCACCTAGGCTAAAATGTAGGCGGGGTTAACCCTTCAAATGTTGGGAGGGGCACCAACTTCAGAAACGGTGGAGAAGTGGCAAACTTACTTGTGTAGGGGCATCTAACTACATTACTCATTGTAATGAGACTATTCCAGTGCAGCTTCAATGTTACAGAGGAGGGGGGAGGCGGAGAGGCTGCAAAAAGACAGGCGACTACAATTTACTATGCCTGACGGCAATTGGGGTAGTGCTGGAGATTACAGAAGGGAGGGAAGGCGGTGTAGGGAGGGGAGGAGAGACGAGGGGGGGAGGAGAGGGGAAAGGATGCAAGGCAGCAAGGGGGTGAGGGGGAAAGGGAAACATCACAGAGGGCAAGGGGGGGTGAGAGGTGGACTTTAAGAGAAAAGGGGGGAAGGGGAGAGGAGGGGATTGTAAGAAGGGAAAGGTGGAGAGGAGGGTGCTCTGAGGGAAATAGGGGGCCAGAGGGGGCACACAGACACACTAGTGGGGCAGTAGGAGCAGACAGGCACAGCGGGGGGCAGTAGGAGCAGACAAGCACACCGGGGGGCAGAGGGGGCACACAGACACACCCGGGGGCAGAGGGGGCACACAGACACACTTGGGGGTAGAGGGGGGATCACAGACACACTGGGGGCAGTGGGGGAACACAGACACACTGGTGGGGCAGTGGGGGCACACAGACACACTGGGGGGGGCAGAGGGGGCACACAGACTCTTTCGGGGGCAGAGGGGGCACACAGGCACACTGGAGGGGAAGTGGGGGCACACAGGCACACTGGGGGCAAAGGGGGCACACAGACCCATTCAGGGGGCAGAGGGGAACACAGACCCATTCGAGGGGCAATGGGGGCACCCAGGCACACTAGGGGGGCAGAGCGGGCACACAGACACAATTCGGGGGCAGTGGGGGCACACAGGCACATTTGAGGGGCAGTGGGGACACACAGACACTTATGGGGGGCAGTGGGGGCACACAGACACTTACGGGGCAGTGGGGACACACAGACACTTATGGGGGGCAGTGGGGGCACATAGACACTTACGGGGGCAGAGGGGGAACACAGACACATTCAAGGGGCAGTGGGGGCACACAGACATACTTAACGGGGGCAGAGGAGGAACACAGACACATTCGAGGGGCAGTGGGGGCATACAGGCACATTCAAGGGGCAGTGGGGACACACAGACACTTACGGGGGTAGAGGGGGAACACAGACACAGATGCATTTGAGGGGCAGAGGGGGAACACAGACGCATTCAGGGGTAGGGGGAACACAGATGCATTTGAGGGGCAGAGGGGGCACACATGCACATTGGGGGGGCAGAGGGGGCACACAGGCACACTGGGGGGCAGTGGGGGCATACAGACACATTCAGGGGCAGAGGGGGAACACAGACACATTCGAGGGGCCGTGGGGGAACAGACACATTCGAGGGGCAGTGGGGGCACACAGACACATTCGAGGGGCAGTGGGGGCACACAGACATTCGAGGGGCAGTGGAGGCACACAGGCACATTCCAAGGGCAGTGGGGGCACACAGACACATTCGAAGGGCAGTGGGGGCACACAGACACTTACGGGGGCAGAGGAGGAACACAGATACATTCGAGGGGCAGTGGGGGTACACAGACACACTTAACGGGGAAGAGGGCAGAGACAGACACATTCGAGGGGCAGTGGTGGCACACAGGCACATTCAAGGGGCAGTGGGGGCACACAGGCACTTATGGGGGCGGCACATCGGCGTACCTTGGTGAACAGGGGTAGACAGGGCCAGGAGTGTCCGAGTGGGCCTTGTGAGGAGTGCAGGCCCAATCACAGGCACCCAACATTGAAAACAAAAGCACACCGGTGCTGATGGAAGGAAACTGCCATCTTGGAATGGCTATGGCTCGTGGGGTCAGTGAAGCCAGCACACAAAAAGCACATCAGCAGACACACGACTCTGCCAAAATGCTCAAAAAGTACACAATCATAACATGAAGCACATGCCACACCTCAGAGTTCAATTTAGCCAGAGTCACAAAGTCAACTGTGGCGCAATCGTGCACCGGAACATAGAGCCCAGGAGGGGGCTTACCTACAGATATTAATGCAGGGCCTCAGGATGTGAAGAGGAATGCATTGTTCCAGCTGCGCTGTTCGCTGTAGAAGGAGGAAATGAAAGCTAGCGTTTGCTAAATATGTGTTCCAGCGCCATCTACTGGAATGAAAGAATAGGGAAATTCTCAACAAAGTACTGTGGCCAGCCTGCGTAAATGGTGCGAAAATAAAAAATAAAATGTGGTGTATTTACATTATTTTAATGCGTAGAAAGCACCAATACGCTCCTTATCTGGAGGGCTGACCACACCTCGTGCTAAGCTGCTAACTATACTGGCCTTGCTGTATACATACTTTTTAATTTATTTTTATTTTATTTATTTTATTACATTTGTTACTCGCCCAGACCCTTAGGCATCACAGCAAAGTTACAGACAGCTTGATAATGTATACATTACATCGGCCGGACAGGCGCAATAAAAATTGGCAAGAGACGTACATAAAATAAAGCAGGGGACACATGTTCCTAACACAAGCATAAATACAATGGAAGATATATGTACATCAAGTTGTGATGGCGATATAATTTCTATTGATTAAATAGCCAAGTTTTCAGCAATTTTTTTAACCCCTTGAGGGTTGTCTCATTTTTGATGGGGAGCGTCAGAGTGTTCCAGTGTTTGGGGGCTAAATACTGAAAACTGGCACCTCCTGCTCTAGTCTTTTTTAAAGGGGGTATTGCGAGTAGTGAGTGGTTATTAGATCTTAGGGATCTGATACTGTTTATTTTTGTTATTACGTGGTTTAAGTAGATGGGAGTATTTTCATGTAGGCATTTCAAAGTGGTGCACAACGTTTTAAATAAGATTCTAGTTTTGATAGGGAGCCAATGGTGCTCTCTTCTGATTTTGGATATGTGATCAGATTTTCTTATTCCGAGGGCAACCCTAAGGACTTTATTTTGTATCAACTGCAGTTTGTTGTGGTTGGTGGCTGAAGTACCTAGAAATAGTACGTTGCAGCAGTTGAGTCTTGATAAAATCAAGGCCCTGGCTAGTGTGTTGCAATTGGAGGTGGTCAGGAATTGGCGACTGAGTGAGATACGCTTTGAATTGTAGGACGTGGAGGAAGAGAGTGCGCTGATGTGTTTGGTCAAGGAGAGATTTGAAACTAGGTATACTCCTAGTGTTTTTACATGCTTGAGTACTAGGATGATGGTGCCGTCTATGTTGATGGTGGCATAGTCTGGCTGAAGGGCATTTATTTTTAGCTTGTGCACCCACAATGAGAATCTCTGTCTTTCCATCATTGAAATAGGCTGTTTAAAGCCATCCAGTTTTGGATTATGGAATAGATTTTATTCATGGTTGATGTGTCTTGTATGTAGTTGTAACGCTCACTTGGCTCCCACGGAGGCGCGGGCGTGGCTGGGACTACTGTGACCTCTTCTGCAGAGATGCGTAAGACCCGGAAGATGGACTGGACTGGATTCCCCAACCTGGCTTTTCTGGCTCGGAGGAATATCCCACTTAGGGACCAAAATGACGAGCTCTCCATCCTGCTTCTGATGCAGGGGCGCGTTGTGATTCCAGTTACTTCACTGGATTGATGAGTTAAAACTAGTTTGTCCATTCCCGTCGTACAGCAAATGTTTATGGCAAGTTTGGGTTTATATTCACTCATCTGTTCTTTTCTTTCACAGGTGCTGGAGAAGATTCCGGGCTGCAGGCGATTTGGATGAAGCCAAATTCTGGTAAGAATTCCGATGAGAGATTCCTTTGCAGTTTTAAGTATCTCCTTTAATGTCCAATGTCTTTTTCCCCATAGGGGCCGGGGTACGGCAATGCCGGAGGTAAGGCGCCGACCCGAAAAGAGCTGCTGTGTCTCTCTTGCAAATGGGTAAGTCTTGAGTGAGCGTATTGCTAATGTTCTCACATGCTCTCACTAATACAATGTCTGTTTCTTTTCCCCTTAGGGGCCGGGGTGCTGAGATGCCGAAGGTATGGCACAAACCCAAAGGCGGAGAGGGAATTGAACCACAGATAAGTTCTACTTAGATTCGTGTTTCCCTTCTCACCTCTCTTTCTCCTTCCTTCCAATAGGTGCTGGATGGCGGTGGAAGCTCCGGATGGACGTCGCAGGACTCGAAAACGCCACGTGCAGGTGAGTGAAATGCAGCGTGCTGCGCGCGACGCGATGCGCGTTTGAAATGTTTGCCTTCTTTGCAGGATCGTCGGCGTGCAGAATCCGGAGTGCAGATGTATCAGGTAAGGTTCTTGTTTTCTCCTGTTCTCTTCTCTTTTCTTCTTTCGGTGTTTCCAGGATGCTGGCAGGCGTGATGGAGGAACAAGGCAGGAGCAGGCACGGTGAGCGTCCAGCTGCTAAGTGCAGAACAATGCGAAGCGTGGTCTGCTGCTTGGGTGTGGCTTAAATAGCCTTTCAAGTAGTTCCAGGTATGTATTCTTCCCCCAGAAATATGTATTCCTCCACCGGTCACACCCTAGAGATCAAGTAGTCCCTAGAAAAATAGTTCCTTCCAGTCTTGGAAGTTGCAGCATGGTCTGCACAGGTAAGTTTACACCAAGCACTACTCCCAACCTACTTCTGTATGAGCCTGGCGCCGATGGCGCCAGGACTGATGTCCCCTATGAGCCTGACGCCAACGGCGCCAGGACTGAGTCCAAAGGGCCCCCATCTGGGGCTGCTGGGACTTCCCTTGAATGCATGGTGTCTGTCTCTGAGGGTGGCGGGCCTGGTTTGGCTCTTTGGAGGCCGGCATCATGACAGTAGTTCCCTGTGAGTGTGATGAGGATCTGGGTGTCATCTGCAAAATTGGTGTAGATGACACCCATATCATCCAATGCTGAAAAGAGGAGCTTCGTGTAAGCGTTGTAGAGAGTGGGAGATAGGCAGGATCCTTGTGGGACACCTATGGGGACTGGTATGGGGTTTGCAGCTTCTTTGCCTATGGACCCTCTGGAAGTACGTACTGCCAAAAAGGATTTGAACCATGTGGTGGCATCCTTGGAGAAGTCTTTAGCTAGGGTGGTACAGAGTGTGTTATGGTCCACAAGGTTGAACGCTGCAGATAGGTCCAATAAGAGAAGGATACAGAGCTTTCCTGAATCTCTGATGGAGTCCATTTGTATTTTGAGGTCCAGAAGAGCTGTGTCTGTGCTATGGTTAGGGCGGAAGCCAAATTGTCTGGTGCCATAGAGTTAGTTCTGTTCCAAGTGTACTTGGACTTGATTGTAAGCTATTTTATCAAGGATGGGACCGTTGTTATTGGTCTATAGTTCGTAGGCACAGTGGGGTCAAGGTTATGCTTTTTTAGCAAGGGGATAACCCAAACTTCCTTGATGCTAGCTGGCACCATGTTTTTGTCAAAGGAGGCATTTATGAATTTCGCTATGATGGGTGTCAGTGCATGGGCGCATGATGTGACTACTTTAGCCGGGACGGAGTCTCCCTTGCAGTTGGATGCTTTAAGCTTGGATATGGTATGGTATTGAGCACTAGTCTTATGAAACTGGTGTGAACTGGAAGGTTAGTTTGGAGTTGCCATTGATGGTAGGTGACTGGGTGTCAGTGTCATATTTATCAGCTAGGAGTTGTTTTTTAGTTTGGATTTTGTTTTGAAGGAGGTTGATCTTGGCAGCGAGAGCGTCTTGGATAGTGGTGCAACATTCTTTGCTAGAATTGGTGCAGTTGGTGATTGGTATTGGATTTTCCAATTCTTTTAGAATTGTGAAGAGTTCTTTTGAATCGGATGCAGCATTACTGATCCGAGTGTTAAAGGCGTTTGCTTTATGTGTGATGATGGCTTTTTTGTAAGTTCTGTTAGCTTCCTGGTATGCTGTTTCAGTTTCTGGCGATGGATGTTTTCTAAAAATGTGTTCATTGGCCCGTTTGGTTCTCCTGAGAGCGACCAGTTCCTCATTGAACCAGAAACACAATCGTTTTTCTGAGCGCTTGGTTTTAGTAATGAGTGGGGCTACAGCATTAATGGTTAACATGAGGCAGTTGTGGTATGTGTCTGCCAGTGAGTTGGGGTTGTCATCGGGGATGGAAAGTGTATCTAGTGCTTTGGAGAGCAGTGGTTCTAGGGTTTCAGGAGTGAGTTTACAGAGGTTTCTGGTTTCATAAGAATTAGAGAATTTTGAGTTGGTTGTGAAGGGTGCAGAAGAGTTGATGGTGAACATGATATTATGATGGTCTGACCAGTCTACGGGGGTTATAGAGTCAATGGAGATATCTGTGTTGAGCGAAAGAATCCAGTCAAGGGTTCTTCCTTTGGAATGGGTGGGGGAGTTCACTAGCTGGGTAAAACTCATATCTTTCATGGAGGAATGTAGAGCTTCCGCTTTATGATCATGGCTATCATTGAATCCCAAGTTCAAATCTCCCAAGAGGATACATT
Source organism: Ambystoma mexicanum (assembly GCF_040938575.1). NCBI lineage: Eukaryota > Metazoa > Chordata > Amphibia > Caudata > Ambystomatidae > Ambystoma > Ambystoma mexicanum. Next base: position 1,040,628,149 of record NC_090922.1, on the reverse strand, counting down.
GGTGTTGGGTTTGATGAGGGGTGCCAATAGTAGCGGGATGTCTGTCTCTGGCTGATTATTGGAGTTGGGGGCTCTGTAGATGACGACTACATTGATAGTTGTTTTACCATTTACGGGGAGCTTGGCTAACAGAAGTTCATATCCTTTAGGGCTTTCAATTTGGCATGATCTTAGATGGAAATTAGTCTTTGCAATGATGGCCACTCCACCTCCATGTGAGTGGGTCCTACCTGTTCTATCCGTTCTAAGGATGGTGTAATCGGGGGGAATGGCTATGGTGAGGTGGGGGCCAGAGGCTTGGTGAAGCCATGATTCAGTGATGACTAGAATGTCCAGCTTCGATTCTACAATGAGGTCATGTACTTCAATAGCATGAGCTCCTAGGGAACGAGCATTTATGAGGGAGCTTTTGAGAGTGGAGGGTAGTTTTAGAGTGTGGGTTTCTTCTGTTGTTTTGGTCACCCATCTAGGGGTAGTACTTGTTTTGGAGTTAATTTTAGGAGTGAGAGGATGGCCACTTAGCAGTGATTTAGTATGAGAGGTGGTAGATGGAGTATCGAGGGCTGTATTGTGATTAGCATGGTACAAACCCATGGTACTGGGTTCGTACCTTCGCTGCGCCTCCTCAGGCTTGCACCCCAATCTAGAGAATACCTATAGCACCATGCCTGCTACCACCTCAGCATGCTGGCCTCGTGACCTGCAACACAAAAACAGCTTCACATCGCTACAAATGACACCATCCATTAATCCTTACTTGAATGCCCCTGCTCTCTAGTTGGAAAACCTTGCCACTAAACCGACACATAACTAACCTTGTGCACTACACATTAGGAATTATAGACTTGGTTCTAGATTTCTATGCACTATATGTCAGTCAGCCAATCATTGCAGTGCACCGAAAGCCCCACTTACTCCCAGATCCTCTCACCAAAATTCCATGCAACCAAACACGCCCTCTGCCCTACGCGTATCTCCGCCTAACACCAACTTCAGCACAACCCGCTCGCACAAAAACGTCGCCATCAAGTGTGCTCTTATCAATGCCAAGTCCCTTACGGCCCACGCACTTGACATTGCCGATCTCATCATAACCCAATATCTAGACCTCCTTGCTATCACAGAGACCTGGCTCCATGCAGCATCAGGAACCCTCCTCTCTCTAGCCATACCTAATGACTACACCATCATTTGATGCAATCGTAACAACCAACTCAAAGGCAGTGACGTTGCCTCCATCCACAAAATATCCATCTGCCTGAGAATCATACCTACTCATCAGATCTCCTCAGCAGAACTTTTGTCAGCTAAACTTCTCATCTCACATAACCTAAGTATCACACTACATCTGATCTACAGGCCACCAGGCACTAGTGCAACATTCGCAGATGACATTACCTCCATACTGACTGATAAAACCAAGACAAATTCACAAATCCTACTTCCAGGTGACCTCAATTGGTTGGTTGGTCGACCGTAACTGCTCCATCAACCTTGTAGCTAACTCACCCTGCGCCTGGTCTGACCACCACACTATTACATTTAACATCCTATCCAACTATCAACGATCTAACCCTTACATTGCACCACCCATATGCACCAAAAACTAAAGAGACATAACCAAAGGGAATCTCCTCCACCTCATCATACCCACCTTGAACAAGGTACTATCATCTTGCTCGGACCCCACAGTCTTAGTTGAAACTTACAATAAAACCATTCTCAAAGCAATGGATGCCAATGCCCCTATTAAAGCTAGGAAACCGAAACCACGCGCGTACCTCCACTCATGGTTCACACCACAGTTGAAGGTATTACGAAAAGATAAAAAGAACGAGCGAAGCCTGTTGGCAAAGCCACCCTTCCCCTACTAACAAGGATAGCCTCATCATATCCACTCTTAACTATAATAAAGCTATCTTTCTTGCAAAAAAAGACACGTATAACACAGCGTATAACACAGCTGAATCCAATACCAAAGAGCTCTTCAAGATCCTCAAAGAACTTGAAACACCTACCACACCTCCTGATACTTGCAGTAAAGACAGCACATGGTGCCCGAACATTCAAAGAGCACTCCTTGGCAAAATCTCAACATTACAGTTTAAAATTAATGCCGAAAATAGTAATCTCCAGTCTAACCTCCAATTTAACCCCCAATCCTCCAAAACTAATCTCACTGTACACACCTTTAAACCGTTTAGCTTTGCATCACTAACGGTCCCTGAGGTTGAAAACATCATTAATAAACTCAAACCGTCTAACTGCCAGGGCGATACCTGTCCAGCTACTATCATAAAGGAGTCTACCCACAAACTAGCACCCTTCATCACGGCTCTTATAAACACATCTTTCAGCACAGGTATTGTACCCGATAACCATAAGGACGCATGGGTTATCCCACTCCTAAAATAAAAAAACATTAGACCCTAACACACCTACGAACTATAGACCCATCACAACCGTGCCATTCCTCATGAAAATCCTTGACCGTGCAGCATACCTGCAGATCCAGGACTACTTTGAGTGTAACAATCTCATTGGCCTCGGGCAATCAGGCTTCCATTCCAAGAACGGAACCAAAACTGCCCTTATTGACCTCAAAACACAAATTGGGGATCTCAAAGATAAAGGCAAGATTGCCCTCTTCTTATTACTAGACCTATTCGCCGCGTTCGACCTAGTGAACCACCAAATCTTGTGCCAACACTTCAAAGCACCTGCCCACTTCTCTGATAAAGCCACTACCTGGATCCGATCATTTTTGGCAAACAGATCCATGAGGGTCTTCTCCTCTACTGCTTCCGCTGAACCATCACCAGTATTATATGGGGTCCCCCAAGGATCTTGCATGTCACCCACGCTCTACAATGTGTTCACTAAACCCTTATTCAATATTCTCGACTATCTGGGTGTCTAATACACAAATTATGCAGACGACACCCAGATTCTCATCCCTATCGCGGGTTATCATATTGTGGATTCCAAAGCCTTAAACAATGTTTATCAAGTCAGGCCGGATGGCTCAACACGAGCTTTGCCTGAACAACGACAAGACAGAGCTCCTCATCCTGGTTTCACCCAACCGACTTAGTCGACTAGACCACACCTTTAAATCTTTCATCATTGACGGTAATCTTATTAAGGTCTCCAATGACACCAAAACGTTAGGTATATACCTTGACTCCACCTTATCTCTCTCGAGGCAAACCAACGCTGTGATTTCTGCATCTGCTTATACATGCAAACTTATCACAGCGTGTCGCCCTTTCCTCACCACAGCGAACTACATTATCCTGGCCAGAACCTTAATTATGGCTAAATTAGACTACTGAAATGCTCTCTACCTAGGGACTAGTCAACATAACCTCTGTAAACTTCAGGTCACCCAAAATAATGCCATTAGGGCTGTGCTGAACATCCCTAGAAATCTCGAGAGATACTCGGCGTAATCTGCGCTGGCTCTCTGTAGCACAAAGAGTTTCTCTCAAAGCACTTGCCCTCACACATAAGTGTCTGGCTGACAAGGCACCACAATACTTGGCCAGCCAGTTCATTCCACATACCTCCAGCTGCCCACTGAGAGCAGCCGAAGTCCACTGCTTATCCATACCCAGATTCAAATTACAGAAATCTGGGGGTGTCAGCTTCCCGGTCCTTGCTTCCAAACTCTGGAACTCTCTGCCCACTACACTTAGATTAGGACCCTCTTTCCAAGCTTTCAAGAGCAAAGCCAAATTGTGGCTCATTGCCCAAGATTCACATGACACGTCACTTCAACCTTAACTCTACTCCCTTCTACCTGCATCCACTGTATCTTGAGTCGCCTCTGCAACTCTAATTTGCTAACTTTTTTCTGTATACCTGACTTGTATGTTATCTGCATTTGCAACTGTATGTGGTGTTGGTTATGAAAGCTATACACCCACTGATTTGGCCTTTGCACTAAACCTCTTTGTTTATCATGATCTGTAAATTCGATCTGCAACTACCTGCTTTTGTACATGAATCCTTGTAACTGTCATTGCACAATCTCTATGTAACTTAAGATATGCTCCCCGATGCCTTTTGGGCCAGGCGCGCTATACAAATAAAGAAATACAAATACAGATGGCTACAGGAAAGATAGTGAAGTGAAAAGTGGGCAGGACAGCCTAGCAGGAGAGGTGGGTGTAGAGATAGATACTGGAAAAGAGATGATCAAAGAGAGAGAACTACATGGACTCCTAACTAATCTGTCAACCAACCCAAAGACCACCATCAACATACTTCTTATCTATCGTCAACCCAACAATACCAGTCACCCCGACCTGGACATACCCCTTATACTCCACTCCTAAAACCTGCTACCAAATGCATTATCCTAGGCGATATCAATTTGGGATTTAAGGACATGGCTAACACCAAAGCAACAGCCTTCACTATTGCTTTGGAAGACATGAACTTCACCCAATTAATAGACTCCTCCTCCCATACTTAAGGCTGTATACTTGATTGGCTCCTCACATACAATGTCAATGTGGACATCACTGCCATCAATGAAATCATATGGTCAGACCACTCCCTCCTCCGCTTCCAGACTACCAAGCTCAATTCCATATTGGTCAGACACACTAGTAAACTGTCACTGACACTTTAAAACTTACGCTGACAGGAAGCAGGCCCCCAGTGCGCCAACCTGAACCCACCGGACATTGCTAACCTTGGCTGTCTCCTCACCACCATGGACAAACACGCCCCCAGCCAGGCAAAACACCAAAACCCCGAAAGGCAACCAATAGTTGGTTCAATGACAACCTCATCTTCCGATGCAGGAAAAAAAGAGCTTTAGAAAACCTCCACAAAAAGAAGCCCTCCTCCAGCACCAGTACCGCACTCGCCACTGTCGTACGCAATTAAAAAGCAACTGTCACCACCACCAAAGCCAACACATCTAATGAGCGCTTCAACAATGCAGGCTCAAACACCAAAGAGCTGTTTGTCATCCTAAGAGAGCTAGAGACCCTATTCCAATCCCACTCTCACCAACAAATCATGGTATACCACCATCCAAGATGCGATAACTCACAAAATTACCAACTTGCAAATTAAAATCAGCACTAAGAAAGCCAACCCATGCACCAAAGCAACCGCTGCCATCTCCCCTAACTCACCACCAAAGGCCAACCCCATCAGCATTCCCCCTTTCAAGTTCAACAAAGTCTCACTAGATGGAGTGCTTGCAGGTATCCTCAACCTAAAACCATCCAACTACAAAGGGGACTCCTGCCCAGCACATGTAGTTAAACTCTGTGCTCGCACCCTGGCTCCAATCATTATGAGCTTCGTCAATGCCTCTTTCCTAACTAATGAAGTCCCGCCCAACATTAAATCATCATGGATCACCCCACTCTTCAAAATACCCACGCTCGATCCTACCATCTTTACCAACTACCGGCCAATCGCCACAGTCCCCTTTCTTCTCAAGATTCTGGACGGATGGCCTACTTACCATTGCAGAATATTCTAGAGCTCAAGCACCTGCTCGGTAAGAGGAAATCAAGCTTTCTCCTAAAGACAGCACAGAGACTGCCCTGTTGGATATCAAAAATCAAATCGACATCATCAGGCACTAAGACAATCTCGGCATTCTCCTTCTCTTAGACCTATCCGAGGCCTTTGACTTAGTTGACCACGACACACTCTGCCAGCACCTAAGCCAGCATTTTATTTTTTTACGGATGCTACTGCCTGGATACACTCCTTCTTCAGTGGCCGTACCACACTAGAGTGTTCATAGGGGAAGTGGCCGCCGATCCCACTACAGCCCATCTTGGTTACCGCAGGGATCCTGTCTCTCACCCGTGCTCAGAATGTATAGGAGGAAAACTGATTACCCCTCTCTTTGTCCAGTTATCTTTTTAGATTGGTGACTGGTTGATTAACCTTTTAATAATACTGGTTAATATTTTTTCTCCACCACACATTTTTTTGGACCTTAAACATTTATTTTGTACTTTCAATTAAACGTAAAAACAATACCAACATTAATAATTCAAGATAAAATACACCAAAAAATCATAAATTGAAACAGAGTGGGGTTAGTAAGTGACTTCAAGCCTTCATTCTGCAATTTCATAATTATATAAACGATTTTTTTTTAATGTCATGGTGCTAGATTTAATCAACATTCATTTATCGTGTCGACTCGTACAGATGTATTTTTCATTCGTTTCTTGCTGACTTATAATAATTAGGCGTTTATATAGCGCTACGAACCCTCAGGTATCTGAGCGTGGCTTATTATTACCCACGGTGTGTGGTGCTCATTTATCGAGCTCGGAAGGATGAAAGGCTGAGTTTGGCCCCGCCGGGATTCGAACCTGGTTAACAGGCTCTGCACGGATGCAAAGCGAGTGCGCTACTCGCTGTGCCACTTGACCGGCTTATATTGTATTGTAATCTACTTAGTTGTGATGCACGGCAAGCTTGTTTCCATTTACACCCGCTATGCGTCTTCTCGTTGTTTCCTAATTCGAACACCGCGCACAGATCTTGTCTATTTACTTCTAAGCCTTGCGTCATGTGGGCATGGAAATTTCATATGGCGTGAGCCTCCAACCTATAATTTACATTGTTCTAATGGGGCAGTGCCATCTTGTACTGTATTTAGTGTTACTTCGGCGTCGACTCTAAATCTATGTATCTGTATTACGTATCGTTATCACTAATGATTTTCAATGTATAACTTGTTTCAAAATTATCCATTTGGAATTTTTGCTTTTTAATTATCCACATTTTGTGAAACATCAACATAATGTTTATATATATATTTATTTATTATAATTGTATATTAGTTCAAAAGAACTAAACCTTTACAATAATAACAACTTTGCAATCTTTACAAATAATCCATACAATGCATCAAACATCATTATTTTCTAGTTTCACATAAAATTTCCATCCATATATAAAATTGTAAAATCTATGTTCCATTTAAAACAAAACAGTACAATAAAACACCCATTTAGAAAGGTTATCGATTTAACATTTAACATTTTAGGGAACAACTTGACAAACCCAACGCATATAGTAATGAAACCTCTATCTCTGTCATACTCTTTTCGGATTACTATTCTATATCAGTCTCAATCTTCTCCAGATAATTCATGACAGATCTCCAGACTCTATAGAGGGCTAACCCTACAGTTTTGGAAGTGGCATTGATACAGTAAGACCAGAACTCATTGGTTTTAATATAGTCTAAATTGTGGACTAGGTGCCCCAATGTCACCATATACAGCGAGCCCAAACGAGGACATTCTGTTAATACATGTCTTGGTGTTTCGAGAAAGGAGGGGGTGCCACAAATTCTACAGAACCCATACTCTCTAGGGATCGCTCTCTTGGTGCCATATAGAGTTGATTCACTCTGAGAAAAAAAGTCTCTGACTCGAGGGTCAGGACATGCTTCTAAGTAACTCTCAGGCTTCAGGTATTGATAAACCACTTTTGCAACATATTCGTAACTTTTTAAGGTACTGAGATGCTCATAATTACATACCCAATCTTGTTTCTTGACTATTCTTTTTATAGCACCTTGCAATGTTTCAAAATTTGAACAGAGGTTATAATCAGTGACCCATCCCACTTCATCACCAAGTTCCTTAAATAAACATTCACAATTGGCATATATACTTCCATAGTTTCCAGACTTATAACTAGCGCCCAAAATACTTAATAAAGGACACGTGGGGGAGGTTCTGGCTTTTAGCATCAGGCTACCTGTTCGCATTAGAAGTTGGGCTCTAAGAGAAACAAGTCCTATCTCTAACTTGGGTAACTGTAGAACCTCTCTCCAAAAGCTGGCTTCCACCCTATTTAGCCATTTAAGATCTTTCATGGCAAGGGCCTCAAGTCCATATAATACAGTTGGGCAAAGCCGAAGTTTATATAGCATTAATATTCCCGACATTGTAAAACCTGAGTGGTCCTTTACAAATTTACGGCAAACCCCAGTAATCTGTCCTGCCTTTATGATCTTAGTATCGATTATCTCAGCATACCCTTTAAACCTAGCCATCTCCAGGCCCAGGTATTTGTAACTGTCCACATAATCAATAATCCCCATATGGGATCCCAGTTTTACCTTACAGATTTTTCTAGAAGAAACGAGCATCCCTCTGGTGTTTCCGAGGTTTACTGAGAGTTTAAACTCATTTGCATATGTTTGACAGTTCCTCAGGCATAGCTTTCAAACCTGCTACCAGATGGTCAAAGGTGATCAGATCATCGTCATATAACATGCCCCCAATCCTGTTGTTACCAATCTTAGGGAAGCATCCGGCTATAGCCAACAGCCTGGCTAATAAATCTGCTATATCAGTGTTAAAAATGAATGGGGCAAGCATACCACCCTATCGGACTCCCCTATTAATAGGTATTCTATCCGACAAGAGCCCTTTAGTTTAATACGGCCAGTAGTGCCCTCATCTAATGCCCTAATAACTTCTGAGAGCCAACTGGTGCATCCCAATTATCGAAGTCAAATGCTGAACGAAAATCAACAAATACAATATACAACGAAGGGCCAGACACTTTGCACGCCTGAGAGATTAATGTATCCAACACTCTAAGGTTGTGTACAGTGCTTGACCCAGGTCTGAAGCCAGTCTGACATGGATGTAAAATCTCTGCTGCATCCACCCATGCCTGGAAATGTTTCAAGACATAAGTCGAAAAAAGATCTTTCCTGTGACATCGATTAAGGATAGCAGTCTATAATTATTGGGGCATAGGCGATCTCCTGTTTTAAAAACAGGCCTCTAATATGGCCTCATTGCAGAAGTCAGGAATACATTTGTTTTTTACAAACTTTGGTGAACAAAGGATAAAGGGCTTCGCTCTTTAGTACCGCAGTAGAAAGGCTGTTAGGACATGGGGCTATGGAGTTTTTTGGATTACCTAAATACTGAGCAATGTTATGTTGGGTAAAATTCAGAGGCCAATATGGTTTAAGGTGATCAACAGCAACAACAAAAAAACTCCATCTCATTATATCTTTCACCTGTGTGATCCAAGTCCCTTCAGGAATTGGATTTAAAATCTTAGATTTCACAGGGGACATTGCCCCTCACAAAATCTTCCACATTTCACCTACCTTACAAGTCCTCAAAGTGTGGATCAGCTGTTCCCAGTTCCCACGTCTCGCCTCCCAAGTTCTCTTACACAGCCAATTTCGAAATCTAGTCTGTAATCCTATCAAAAAATAGTCATGGGTGCCCCTCTGTGAGAACGAACATGGCAGAAAATGGCCTGTTCTATGGCAAGGTACCCACTCTAGAGTCCGCGGCCACACTTTAGCTCACTGTACCTTTCACAGATGGGAAATATCCATTTGCATATCAGTCTTTGTCCCACCCACATGGGCAGTCCAGCATCAAAATGCTATGGCAATTCCCTTCTGAACAAGAGTACCAACATCAACCCCATACACGTGTTTCAGCCTTGTTGGGCATCATCAGTGAGGTGGAGCTGTGCCTCTCTGAGCACAGTGAGCAAGGGGTCCACGTCTGGATGACCCTAGGAAACTTAGGGTGACTAAACCTAAGTCCCTTAAAAAATAAAAAAAAATAGCCCATAGGTGCCCCTCTGCGAGAACGAACAGGGCAAAGATTGCCTGTTCTATGGGAAGGTACCCACTTGAGAGTCCGCAGCCACACTTTAGCTCACTGTACCTTTCACAGATGGGAAATACCCATTTGCATTTCAGTCTTTGTCCCACCCACATGGGCTGTCCAGCACCAAAATGCTATGGCAATTCCCTTCTGAACAAGAGTACCAACATCAACCCCATACACGTGTTTCAGCCTTGTTGGGCATCATCAGTGAGGTGGAGCTGTGCCTCTCTGAACACAGTGAGCAAGGGGTCCACGTCTGGAGGACCCTAGGAAACTTAGGGTGACTAAACCGAAGTCCCTTAAAAAATCAATGTAATCCAAAGTAGCACTACTATTACTTCCTTGCCAGGTTTGCTTCCCTGGTATATCACCACTGGTTCTACCATTTTAAAACCTCCAAGTCCCAATCATTTAGGAATTTAAGCCATGTTTTCCCTTTTGGGTTTGCTTTTTTTACACACAATAGAATTCAAACTACATAGATTCTCATCAGTCAGGTGCTCACCAATTTTTCCGTTAAAATCCCCCCCCCCACACAATGATGAATTCATTTCCAGTTACCCATAAAGTCAATTCCTCATCAATATAGGCAAAGATAGTATCAGAATATGAAACACCCGGGGGTCATATATATTTATCAGGAGTACCTTTTTTACATCGGGATCACCTTTTCACGCCATCTCTACAATCATGGGTATATGCGATTGACTCTCCAAAACATCCTCCTGTCCTAAAGAAGGCCTTAAAATATTTCTGCAAATGAGTGCTAGAGATAGCACTTAATTTAAAACAAGGGTGAAACATATGTCGACTATCGAGGAGACAACTAGTCAGTCTCACCATTTGACCTAATCACCAGATTAGATCAACCAATTGACAGACTAGATCGATGTGACTTACAGACGATACTCACAGTTCTGCCAATCTATATCAAGTGAAACATGAAAAAAAATATGCCAGTTTTCATGTATCAGTCTCTGTTTTATCATATTCCTTGAATAATGATGAAATTACAGAATGAAGGCTTAAAGTCACTTACTAACCCCACTCTGTTTCAATTTATGATTTTGTGTGTGTATTTTATCATGAATTATTAATGTTGGTATTGGTTTTACGTTCATTTGAAAGTACAAAATAAATTCTTAGTGTGAAAAGATTTTTGTGGTGGAGAAAATATACTAACCAGTATTATTAAAAGGTTAATCAACCTTTCACCAATCTAAAAAAGATAACTGGACAAAGAGAGGGGTAATCAGTTTTCCACCTATAAATTCTAACTTGACATTCTTCCCACTTGAAAGCTGATCCCCTGTTAGAAAAAAACTAGGGAAGTCCCCAATTTTACAGTCTCACGCCATCTTTGCAAATGACACCCAAATACTCATTCCCATCACAGGCTACAGCACCATACAAAACTGGATGGCCACACACAATTTGTGCTTGAAGGATGAGAAAACCAAGCTCCTCATAGTCCGCTCTCCCTACCGCTTAACTAACCTACACCCCACCTTCTCCTCCATCTGCATAGATGGTACCACCATCCCTGTCCTGAAACAAGTGAAAACCCTGGGGGTACATCTTGAAGCCAAGCCGACCATGGCGAAAAACATAAATGCGCTGTCATCTTCCACAGTCTACACATCTCGGCTTATCTCACTGAGCAGATAATTTCTGACGCCAGCCAGCTGCCTCACCCTGGCATGTGCCCTAATTCTATCTAAACTGGACTACTGCAACATGCTCTGTACAGGCATCTCAGCCGCTAACCTAGCTAAACTGCAGCTGCTACAGGACAAAGTGATGCTATATGCGCTGGGGTTCAAGCGTGCTGACCACATCTCTGCCATCAGACGAGAGATACAATGGCTGCCAGTAAAAGCACTCTCTGCCTCGCCCACAAATGCATCTATACAGCAGCACCCACTTACCTCAAAGACACACTTATCCAAAAACACACAGTTAGAGTCCTTAGATCTAACGCCATTATCTCCTTGGTCACCACCACTTCAGAAACAAAAGGGCTGGTGGCTGTAGCTTTGGAGTTACTGCACCCACCCTCTGGAACACACTCCCGATGAGCATAAGAAATGAGCAATCACATCATGTATTAAAGAAATTGGTAATAAATATGAATAAGTATGTCTGTCTGTAACCAATCTCTGCATATGTAACGAATGGTGTGATACCCCAGGGTTTGGGCGTTATATAAATGTGATAAATAAATAAATGGACACAGAGAGGCAGCATGAGGGATGGGAACAGAGAACGGCAGGAAGAATGTGATAGTTATAGACAGTGGGGCATACAGAGAAAAAGAAAGCACAGAGAGAGATGGATGACAGAGGTTCATAGACAGTGTACAAACAGAGAATGGGGCAGAGACTGGAGCATAGTGTACTGGGACAAAAGCTGATGGGCTCATTTAATTGCATTCTTATTTAGTGTGCTAAGCAGTTTGTGTCACTGTTTTCTGTTTGCAGTATTCTTGGTGGTCTTCTCATTGGGGGAATACTTTTAGTTGCCATATTCTTTGCTGAGGCAAGCATTTTCTTATAACATGAGTTCTGATGGCCAGCTTCTTCTGGAACATGCATTTCCATGAACATATTTTATGGAACTGTCATTCTGGTTCCATTTGTATATCCTCCACTGGGTGCATAAAGGAAGCAATTTTTTAGGCATATGATGTCATGTGCAATATTTGTGCTACTGTAGGTTTTCATTTTTAGGATGATAATGATTTTTATTGTGCACAAAACATATTTTGGTGTGCCTCTGGGTTGAATGCGGTTCTCTGAAAAACCAAAATAAATTAAACTTGTTGTTTGCGCTGAGCAAATAATGCTATGAATGGGCACTTCATGGTTGGTATTTCAGCTTGGCTGAAGCAATATTCTTCATCAAGGGGGGCTCGGTAACAACATTTTAGGGGGGCGGGGGGGACTCTGCATAAAAAAGTTTGAATACCACTGATATGGACCAGCTCTAAAACCTATTACTTGTAAGTCAATACTGTTAGAAAAATGTGGTTTAGATGCATCATTTAGCTATTTATTTTCCTATCATGGGGTGCACACAGCCAAGAATAGTGCACACAACCATTTCATTTTCGCGGACAGAGAAAACGAATTAAAGGGAACATTGAACTCACCACCTCAAACCCCTTAGAATAACACAGGCACAAAGAATTGGGCCACTTCTAGCCTGCATGAATCAACACCTCAGGATTGGTTTCTACTTGCCCATTTTTCGCACTAAACAACCCCCATTTTTTCTTGCAGAATTAAATGCAGCAGAGCTGCTAAAACAGCAGAGGAACACCTTTAAGGCCGCTTATTGGTACAGTGGTTGCACTGGAAGGGATTTAGTAATTTTTTTACATTTAATGTTCTAAGAATATCTACTTTGTAATGATGTGAGTGTTCATAACATTATAACCATAGAGGCTTCTGTAAAGCTCACTATTTAACCGGACCGGAAATAGCCTTAACATCACAACACAATACAACTATCTGGTGATGGACTCCTGAAACCTAAGAAAAATGTTTCAGAATGGAACTACATAGGCATTTCGCAAACAAATGCTTGAAAGGAAAAGTAATTCCAGCCGGACTAGTCTTGAGAAATGAACCATGTCTGTTTATAGATAACCAAGAATATAAGAGCAACTTTAGTTGTATCGCGACTGAGTGTAGTAGAGATCTTATGGTGCTAATAATATCTACAGCACAAGGTATTAGCAGTCAACTCCAAAAAGAATTTTAAGAAGCAAAGAAGAAATGTCTAGAAAACACAGCCTTAATTAATGCTAAATCTAAACTTCTAGAGATAAACAAATAGATGATTTTCGGTCTTTTATATTGAATACGAAAAATAAGAAACTATCAAGAGACATGTGCATATTTAAAATGGAGATACAAAACCCCAACCTTGATAAGGATTGCTACGAATCTCGACTATGGGTAGGGGAGATGAGAAATAATAATATGAGAGGTAGGCCCAATCAGAGAGGATGGGTGACCTTCTCGGACACCAGCAATGGCTCTGGAACTGAAACACAATATAAATGTATTCAGATACAGCAAGAACAGTACACCTATCCTTTTTTTAGGCAGAAGAGGCCAGAGAAGAAACAAAACCAGATTCAGAGACCCACATTTCCAAGAGCATCCTAATCAAGGAGTTTTCAACACAACGAAGAGCGTACGCACGGTAGACATAAGTGTGAGCAAACCAGTAATTGATCTAGTGATGAAGAAATATCAGCCTTTAGTAATGGTTTATCGTCCGTCTCGAATCTCCTCACAGATTGTTTTACAGTAGGAAAAGACCTTTCTCTGTTTTTTCAGAAAATAGGATTACAAGCCTTCTTGTAGCATTTATATTCCTTCTACTACTGGATTACGCAAAAATCAGTGTTTACCCACCAGGATTATCAGACACTAAATGAAATAATAACCTTTGAAAAATGTGTTCTAAAAAATATTTAAACATAAGAGAATACGCCTAATGAAATGAATTTGAACAAACTTACATATGAAGAACGGGTGGTGTTGAAATCATTGAAAGAAGATATTACGAAAACTATAAAACCAGCAGATAATGGAGGGGCAATCATAGTTATGGAAACTATTCAATATGAACAAATGTTTCAAGATCTCCCTGAAGTTGATAAACGCTTTACAATCCTCAAAAATGACCCAATGAAGGAAACCCAGAGACTAAAGGGCCTCATTACGACCCTGGCGGTAATCCGCCGTCATTACCGCCATGGCGTAATGAACGTTAACGCCGTGGGACGATGGTGTAAAGTGCGCCACATTACGACCCATCGCGCACGAGCATTACGCCATGGCGGTAATGTAAACAGCGCCATGGCGGTAATGCCCCCAAAACGGCACCTACCGGCATCGTATGCGGCGCAAGGTGCACCACCGCCACCGCCGTACATAGCGGTGACCGTAGTTAGCGGTCACCGCAATTAGCGTTGACCGTAGATAAGCGGAACCGGAAGTAGCGTCACCGCGGCGGAACGGGAAAGAGCACGGCGGCCATCTTTAAAAACACAATCCATTGCCATCCTCCGAAACCACTGGACATCCGAGCCTGAGACCCCGCCAATACCGGCTTCAACCTTCTACCTGCAGGAAGATGCCTAAAGTTTTGAAAAAAGCCTGTGACCGCCAGCGGCAAGACCGCTTCTCCAGAGAGGAGCTCACCATTCTAGCGGAGACCCTACAGGAGAACGCTGCAGTGGTATTCTCCAACCAACTGACAAGACCGGCCATAACCAAGAAGAAGGCCATATGGGCACTGGTAGCTCAGCGGGTCAGTGCCGTGGGAACGACACCCCGCAATGTCAAACAGTGCCGCAAGCGGTGGGACGATCTCCGGCTCAGAGTCAGGAGCATACTATCAGCCAACATGAACCTGGCAATGGCAACTGGGGGAGGATCGGAGTCCCCTATAAAATTGCAGCCATGGGAGGAAATCTGTGCCTCCACAATCGGAATGCAGAGCATTGAAGGAGTAGGAGGAATGGAGAGAGGAGCCCCGACATCGGGCGATGCAGGTAGGTGGCTCAAATCAAGGCATGCAAAGTCCATTCATGTGAAGTACAATGTTGGCCCATAGTGTGAATGCAACACATCAGCAGGAGACTGCCCACAGATACATCCGATCTGCACCCTGTACACATGCAGCATGCACACCCTAACTGCAGGCACCCACATACCTCCATGCTACTTCCACACAAAAGGGAGTCAACTTTTTTCCCCTGCATGAAATGTGCCACATGTACTAACTGATGAGATGCCAGTCGCCACAATGCCCGGCCAATGTCCGCAGACCCATCAATAACACTCTCCCTCCTCTGTCCCACCACAGGCTCAAATTCCGACCTTGAGGAAGAGGACACCACAGCCTCCACACCCACCAAGAGGGCCAGGCCAACTGTGCCAACGCCACAACCCTCCACCTCTGTCGTCCCGAGGAAAACACCACAGCAGGCAAAATCCATGCAAGGGAAACAGGACAGGGCACAGACAGCCACCCCAGCAGGCAGTACAGCAGCAGCAGCAGCAGCAGCAGACATCACACCAATCATGCCCACAGAAGCCACAGCCTCTGCTGCAAGCAGCACACTTGGGGAGACTGCTGCCATTGCTGCCTCCTCCGATAGTGAAGCAGGGACCTTTGAGGAGAGTGATGTCAGGAGCCCCACAGGCCACCCTCATTCCCCCTACCTGTCCCTAAGCAGCCCGCATGTGGATGCCACACAGGGTCAGCCAGAGGATGACGATTGGCCAGCCACTCCATCCCCGCTGCAGGGGCAGATCAGCCCAATGGGAATGCCACTGCCATTAGCCATGGCCCAGAATCCCAACCATTCTCTGGAGGCGATTGCCACCCGGCAGCAGCAACTTTCCTCGCTGCTCGAAGAACATGTTGCTGAATGTGGGGGGTCAAGTGCAGCAATGGATAAATGTGCTGAGACTGTGAAGGCAGCTATAGAGTCGTCCACAAAGGACATCTGCGCGGAACTAGCTGCTGTGCGGCACGCCATCACTGACCTTGTGCAGACAATACGGGCCATGCGTCCAAATGAGCAGGCAGGATCCTCCTCGGTTGCCAGCTCGACACCGAGCAGCCCCATCCGCCGATCGGGGAGGAACCTCCGCAGCACAGGCAGGGGTGCCCCGGGGGCCAGTGGAGGGGGCTGCCAATAGTGGCCGGACAGTGTAGGAATCCTACTACTGACACTGCTGCACAGACCAACTCACACCTTTGTTGGGATTCCAGGGGGGGGGGAGGGTGGAGGGGGGAGTGGGTGTGTTGGGGTGTGCAGGGGGGTGGCGGGGTGGTGTGTTGGGGAGTTAAGGGGGGAGTTTGGGGGGGGTGTGTGCAGGGGGGAGGTGGGAGGTGGGAGGGGGTGTGTTGGGGTGTGCAGGGGGGTGGCGGGGTGGTGTGTTGGGGAGTTAAGGGGGGAGTTTGGGGGGGGGGGTGTGCAGGGGGGAGGTGGGAGGTGGGAGGGGGTGTGACACGACAGTACATAGTTCAAATACAGTTTATTCGTTTCACAAAAGGAAACGTGTGGACATTTTCATTGCGTATGTGTGCTTTATTGGTGTCCAGTCCTCAGTGTGCATGCCCCAGAGTCACACAGTGCCCCAAGTGCTGTCTCCATGCGATGAACACCAGCCGTGTGTGCTAGAAGCAGTGGTTGATGATACTTTGGCGCATGGCACGCCCCTCCTGTGCATCGCCTCCTCCATGTGGTGGCGCCCCTTCTGCACCCTCCTCATCCTCATCCTCATCGTCAGGTGGTTGCAGTTCTGCGTCAGGGGGCAGGGGCACATTCCGTCTGACGCACATATTGTGCAGCATGACACATGCCATGACGATCTTTGCCACCTTCTCATGGCCATACAGGAGTGCCCCACCAGACCTGCTGAGGCTTCGGAACCGTGCCTTCAGGAGGCCGAATGTCTGCTCTATGACCACACGAGTACGTGAATGTGCACGGTTGTAGTCCTCCTCGTGCTGGTTCTGCGGGTTCCGGACTGGCGTGAGGAGCCACCTCTTCAGGGGGTAGGCTGCATCACCTGTATGTAGGCGAGAATGTATGTGTCAGTCATGTTGTCTGTCCAGGAACATGATGTCCCACCATGGCTGGCATGGAACTGTTACCTTGGCTCACTTCTACATGCACTAATTGATTCACACTATGCAACCAGTATATGCCCATTGCTGCCATGGCCTGTTTAGCATGCCATCACCCTATGTATGCAGAGGGGTTTAGTGCATTGTGAGTGGCCTTCCTCTGTATCCGTTCTCTGTGTTACTCACAGCCAGGTGGAGTATGCATCATCCCCCCCCCCCTTTCAGCCAGGTGGAGTATGCATCATCCCCCCCCCCTTTCAGCCAGGTGGAGTATGCATCATCCCCCCCCCCCTTTCAGCCAGGTGGAGTATGCATCATCCCCCCCCCCCTTTCTGCCAGGTGGAGTATGCACTGGTACGTCATTCCCATGCCCACTTCCATGACATAGCACTCACCGAGTAGCCAGGATCTTGGGCCTGCATGTCGCTCCATGTAGCGTGGTATTGTGGAGTTCCTCAGGATCATGGAATCATGGGTTGATCCGGGGAATCGGGCACAACAATGTGTGATGATCTTGTTGGAGTCACAGACCATTTGCACGTTGATAGAGTGGAACTGTTTCCGGTTGCGGTACGGTACCTCCATGGCACGTGGAACCACCAATTCCACATGGGTGCAGTCGATGGCACCAATGCAACCGGGTATGCTGGCTAGTGCATGGAAACCCACTTTGGTGTTTGCAATCTCCTGGGCAGTCCGTGGTAATGAGATGTGGTCGTCTGTGTGCTTGAGGAGGGCATCGAGCACTTGGATGAGTGTTCGTGAGAATAATGGTTGTGAAATGCCATGCAGGTGCCCCACTGTGTGCTGGTAGGTGCCTGTGGCCAGGAAGTGGAGTACAGCCACTACCTTCAGTAGGGGGGGGATGGCGGTTGGACTTTCTATCATGCTGACGATGTCGTTGTGTGTCATGTCTACGATGGCGGTGATGGTGTCCCTGTCCAAACGGTACAGGGTGTGGATCTGCTCAGCAGTGAGGTTGTTTGGATTGGCTCTGATGCGTGGGATTGGGGGCTGCCTGCGTGGTGGCACTGGCTGTGCTGGTGGGGCTTGCTGGGCCTGCCTTGCCCTCCTTCTCCTCCTGCGTCTCCTCTGTGCTGCCTGTTGTTGTTGTTGTTGCTGTTGCTGTTGTAGTAGCACATGCATTGCTATCAGGTCCTCCAGCCCCAACATTGCTAGTCGTATTGGCATCATTGTGGAGTGTGACTGGGTGTGGGTAGGGGTGGGGTGTGCTCTTTTTATACTCCCCTGAGTCTGTATTGCCTTCACCTGTGCTGTTTCTGTGCACCTGTGGCAGCTGCATTCACTTGAATTGGCCCTTTACGGTTGGTTCGCGATGGCGTTATTTGCACCATGGCGGTAAGGTACTTAGCGGCCTCAATGATGGCGTTAGGTGCATGTCCGCTTGGGTCGGCATTTGCGTGCCTTTCCGCCATGGCGCTAAGTACGGTGTGGGCGGTCGCGTGCGCGCACCCTTAGCGCAGTTTGCGGCAGCGTTAACTACGATGCCGCTATTGGCATCGTAGTTAACGGTCACGGGTCATGATCGGACCTGGCGGAAAACGATGGCGGTAAGCATTTACCGCCATCGTTTTTCGCTTAGCGCCAGGGTCGTAATGAGGCCCTAATACTCAACATCACATAATTTGCCCATGCAGAGAAACTAGATAACTAAAAATGAATTTGATTATCTGAATGTTAAGAATACAGAGTCTTTGTGCTTTTCCGTAATCAATAAAAAATCGTACCAGTCCACCAGGTAGGCCGATAGTAGCAGGCTGTAACTCAGTAGTGAAACCAATCTGTAAATATGTAGATTTCCTCCTAAAGCCAAAAAGCCAGAATACTAGAATATATTTATGAGATAGCACATCTGTGATACATATTTTGGAAAATATGACATTTAATAAACATCAAAATCTTCTTGTCACTATAGACATCCAATCATTATATACCAATATTCTGAAAATGAAATCAGTACTGGTGGTCGGAGATATTTTATCTACTATCCATTGAGCAGATAATGTACCAAATGAATTCATCATTGAACTGATGACATTAGTCTTGCAAAGAAACTACTTTGAATTCAAGGATAATTTCTATCTTCAAGTGAGTGGTACCACAATCAGAGCAGCTTTTGCACTCAGCCATGCTACTTAAGTGTATTATCTTTTGTACTAAACCATTCTGTGAGGAAATCAAGGTTTGGAAAATGTATATTGATGATGTTATTATGATTTCGCATGGAGAGGCAAGGAAGCTATTACTGTTTGCAGATTGGGTTAATCATAGCAATAAAAACATAATTTACAAGGGATTAAAGTAATGTGCAAGTCAATTTTCTAGATGTAGATATTAAAGTAATGGATGATCACTTATTATGTTCCTCTTTTCAGAAAACCAACAGACTGCAATACTCTTTTGCACTACCGTAGTTTTCATCTACATGATTTAAGAGACAACCTACCATATGGCCAGTGGTGTCCAGTCATTGTTTTCGAATACAAAAGTTTGGAAAGGCAAACTTTCAAATATTTTTTTTCGAAATAAAAAATTTCAAATGACAATTTATTCGAAAAAAATGTGAAAGTTTGCATTTCGAAACTTGGGTTAGGGTTAGGGTTGGGGCTTGGGTTAGGGTTGGGGTGGGAGGCTGGCGTGGGGGTTGAGGGAGCTGGGGGAGAACCCCCCAATATACACTAAAACCTTAAAATGTTAGATGGAGCTGTCCAGTGCTGCAATTACAGGACTGGATAGCTCCATGTAACATTTCAAAGCTAAAAAAGGCATTTTAATGCCAATATACACAAATAACTTTGAAATGTTACATGGAGCTGTCCAGCCCTGTAATTTCAGCACTGGACAGCTCCATGTAACGTCTCAACGTTACAAACAAAACGGCATTGAAATGCTACTTTTAACATGTAAAAGTGCATTTCAGTTGAAACCAATCCATGTCTATTGTCGACGGATTGGTTTTGAAAGAAATGTGCTTTTGCATGTCAAAAATAGTATGTCGAGACTTTTGTTTTTGAATCTTTTGATTCGAATCTTTGACCACAAACCATGGCCAGTACCTTAGATTTCGTACACACTATACCTCTTTTGAAGATTATCAAGCTCAGGCATACATAAGAGACTACAACATGTAGGATATCTTAAAAAAACATATTAGACACACCAAGAACTGAGCAGGCTCTACGCTTACAGGTGCACTACTAATGAGAGAAAAACTTTTGAAAAAAGAGAGAATCAACTGTGTCTCAACATGTTTCCCTAAAATACTATATATTAAAAGGATTGTTAGAAGATATTGGTCACTTATCCGGCAAATACTTCCAGAAGAAAACCCACCAATGTTTGCCCTTAAAAGAACAAAAAATATAAAAGATTTGTTAGTTCATTCTAGACATCTAGTACAACACAGGAAATAAACACTACGGAACCCATGCCTTTAGGTAGGTCATTTGCCATGTGGCACATGTTTTTGTATTTTCACAAGCAAGGTCACTACATTCAAAGTACATAATAAGGATTGGACATTGAGAAAAGTAACTAATTGTAAAACCACAAAAGTTATATATGACATCTTTATGTAGGCCAAACTAGCAGAGCAACCTCTATCAGAATAGCTGAACACAGATCCAGAATGAGATGCAAAATTAATATATTCCCAATGGTCCAACGTTACCTAGAGAAATAAAATGTCCTAAAATGATATGTTCTGGTAGATAACAGACACTGTAAACAATAATATCAATGTGGAAAGTTCCCTCCTATTTAATGAAGCACATTGGATCCATAGACTAGGGTCACATATGACAGGTCTGAATGATCAGCTGATGATTCCTTGCTGAAAGGGTTGGCTATGAAGTATATCAGGTATTTTGTTGCCTTTCCACTACAGTTTGAGAAATGTTTTCTCTACTGGCTAGACTACACCTTATTAAGAAACACGTAATGCACAATATGCAGAGATCGCTTATATCCTAGTCTCTGTTGTTTTGAAGGATTACATTGAGTATCTAAATAGAGTACAATTAGTGCTTTCTTATGTGCTGATAACAGATTGCTTAAATTTAACAGGGTGAACTCTCATCAACATTGATGTCCGTGTAGTCCAGTAGTGCGATTAGTTAGTTAAATGGTGGCACACTGGTTTATGTATGAAGTTATTACCTCACTACATTCCAAAGGTCTTGAAAGATGATTCTTTTCCCAAAATGTCATCTTAATCATCCCGTGCAGTAGATGGCAAACTCGAGGTACGTTCCGCGTTCACCTTAATGAAATATCAGTACTGGACTGCATGGATACTGATGATTGGCTGGCCCCTAAATGTATACGGGTTGAAACTCGCTTTACCGTTCACAGCGACCATGCTATGGTGGAGGCAGTTGTCCAGATTGAGTTATCTGACGGAGACTCCAGGTGCAGGTTAGTAGGAAGGAAGGACCTGGTCGTCAATTATAGTGGGAATAGGATCTCCTGTAATAGGGTTTCTGTGACAAGGTTCAATCACTCACTTTCCGGTTATCTGAAGTTGAACTCTGAACAGTGGAAATATCGAGTCTTTACTCCGACCAATTTTGGGAAATTTGTTTCCCTAGTGTTAACTGAGGGTAAACACTTGAAGATTGGTAACCAGGGAGCGGGACAAAGCCATCACGCCCATGTGTACAGTGAAGAAGTAGCTGCCCGTAAGAATTTGATGAGGAAAACAATTGTCTACTGCAAAAAAGCATGCATGTTCTCCGAGCTGGAAAGGAGGGAAGGGATGCGTAAGGCCTGACAAACTTATAAAAACTGACGCGTACAGAATAAAAATAAGAGTCGGGTCGCAGAGTCTTTCGGAGCAGACTCTGTTTGGTTCCTATCTGGATTCTACGTGCAACAAGACAGCAGTATCAACCAGTTTTCGTTCTATATCCAGTTCCTACATAAACTGATAGATTCCAAGGAGTGGCCGCCGAGTTGGGTCGCAGAGTCTTTGGGTCTTTGGGCTCTCCGGACCCAGGGACCTGCAACCTGTTTCCAAAACAGACAAAGATAAAGAACTTAAGAACTGGACCGAATAAAGTTGTCTAAATATCTGCTGTGCTCCGACAGTTCTCTTACTCCCGCAAACATCCGGGGAAAAGCAATCAAGATGGCAAATACATTGGCCCCATTAACAAGAACACGCAGGAATACAGAACCTGCCCTGATGTTCTTGCCGCCGTCACAGATATTACCGGGTCTGTGGCAGCTGACTAAAGAGACACGTCGAAACTTGGGAGATCCGGCACAGACGAAGGTGAGTGTCCCTATGCCGGCTTTACATGTTTCAAATGTGATAGAAAAGGCTGAGAAGTCTACCGGTGGGAAGGAAGAAAGAAATACTCCCACGCCCGAAATAGAGACAGAAGTAGAGCCAGCTTTTTCCCCAATGATGGCAACACAAGATAGAACTGCGCGAGGAAAGGGGGAGAAGTCCATCGGCACGCGGGAAGAGAGAGAGAGAAAGCCCCATTTGCACGAGAGACACCGGTTACTGATGAGTGTAATCAACCACACAAGGGATGAACAAAGATACATATATACAAGTAATAGAAGGGGAAGCGACTCCCGGCCCGCACATTGTTGATAAGCTCACAATGCTTGGCAATGACCAACAGGTGAAAACCCCCACACAAGATCAACAGCTCACTGAAAGGGAAATTCATAACTGTTGACACTATAAATACACAGTTGCGCGAACTGCAACAGCGCGAAGTATGCATAGAAGTAAATGCAGACTATGGAGTTGTTCTAGAAGACTACAATATTCAGGCTAATACAAGAGAGGAATTACAATCGGCTGATCCCCAGAACGGTCAGATAGGAATTCTGGTTGTAACAGGGAGATCAAAAAGTTGCAAAGATGACGTTCAAGAAGCACACTTAAAAGTAGGGCGGAAAAGCATCAACTCTTTGAACTCTACAGCAGAATGTGCGGCTATACAACCAAAAGAACTCTCCATACTGCGACCCGATACAAAAGGAGATTTCTCCTTGAAAGAAAAAGCCCAGCAAGCAAAGCATCAACTCTTTGAATTCTACAGCAGAATGTGCGGCTATACAACCAAAAAAATTCTCCATACTGCGACCCGATACAAAAGGAGATTTCTCCTTGAAAGAAAAAGCCCAGCAAGCAAAGCAATGGTGGATATGCCCAAGATATTAAAACAGAAACAAATGTAATCCAAACTAATCAGCTATTGAATCCTTGTGCAGCTGGGCTATCATTAGATATTACCAAAACTCTCATGAGCAACCATGAGAAAAGGAAAGAAGTATTTGGTGAATGATATGATAGAAAGATGATGGACAAACACCTTACCTCAACTCCATCCAATGTAAGACCCAAAGGCAAAACACAGATAGAACCTCTGAAACATTGTAATCATGCATCAGATACGGAGAAGTGGGACACAAAGTCGGGCTGAATAGAACAAATGACAGACAAGAGAACAAATGTCAATGTGACACAGCACGGGAATGCCAAGGAGAGCCCATTCAGACTACCATGATTGATCTACAGAACATGCTGATGATGACTACTTTGCCAGGGATGATCCCTTTGTTTAAACTACAAGAAGTGAATATTGAAACAATTAAGGACCAAAGAACACTCTTGGCCCTCATTCACAGGAAGCAAATCTATCTCGAAACTTTCATGACAAAAATTCAAAAGTGGTTAAAAGCAAAAACAGAAGCAAGTCTGTTGTGGCAAGCAAGACATTTTGATATCGCCAGGTCAGACCGAGCTGACAAAAAATAGATGACGGATGCTTTGATAGCAGTGACGAAGGGAAGTAACAAAGAAATGACTACTCCTGAGAACAATGAGGAGAACTTATTGCAACAAAATCAATCTGAAGCACTAAATCAGCCGATGGTGGGGTGCACCAAACTAACGATCAAGCCTAGAATTCTCTCCAACCTAGTGGAGAAAGAGAAAGATGTGGCAAAAACACAGAACAATACTCTAATGCAGAAACCGATTGAGCCTTTCTGACATTTTTACAAGGAAGAATCCCAATACTCTGAACAGACAGAAAAAGGATAATGGAAAAAAAAGAACAAAAGGCAAACGTGATCGAGGGCATTTTTGCCCAATTTATCTACCCCACAGACGAATATTACTAAACATGGTAAAAAACAGGATTTGTTTATCAAGCAAAAATCCAAAGAGGAGAACGATAAGCTTATGAGAATGGAGATACTAGATAAGAGCCAAAAGCAAGAATTATCACCAGCAGAAGACTCAAGACAGCAAGAAGAGTTGATGAACCTATCAATACATCGGGCGATGCCCATGAGACGATTATCAATCTTACTTCAGATTGGAATGATTCATCCTTAACAATCATTGATCAATACGAAGAGGGTTTCTCATTGCAAACGGTATCAATAGACCTCACTTGTGTGGACATCTCGGATACCAGTGTGTACATCACTACATTAGAATCACAGAGAGTGATCGATCTAACAACCGATAACGAGGAGTCAGTGAGGGATATTCAGAAACCTCAGAGCAATGAAACTTGTACTAGAAATGGAAAGGCAGCTATACCAGTTGGGATTTGCATGCAAAGAAGACGGAATGAAAAGTTTAACAGAAACGTGGAATCTTCAAACACCAAACAAGAACGCGATCATGCAGATATCCAAACACGAATGACTGCTGGCCATAGGAAGTCTTCAAGATGTACACCTGGAGAATAACATTATTCCTTAGCAAGAGCTAACAATAATGAGAACCGGTCTAATAATCAGAAATCTAACATCACAAAATACTTCATATGGAGGGTTACAGAATATAAAGCTGATTAGATGGAAATGGAAAACAATATGCATTTATGACCATTAGCGGTACACCAGGCTGCTCTCATTACAGTATGCTCATGGGATTCCAGAGGGCATGGTCATCTTTTTCATCACCCAATGCCAGAGTTCGATACATTTCATATTATTTGTCTACAAGAGACATGGATCTCATTACAACCATACTGTGAAGGATTCATTACGCGTGGGAACCCGGCAATTCAGCGTAACAAAGGCAGACCATTGATGGGAATGCTGACGCTGACCAAAGTTGACCCGAATCTGAAAATTATGGAACTAATCAATGTTAACCCATGGGTGCAATGCACCATTGTCCAATTTGAAGCCCAAACCACAAATAAGGACAATGAGGAAATGAGATGCCAAAGAAGGGTTAAATTGGGGATACTCAATTTGTACTGGAACCATGTGGCAATAAATGATGAAACATACATAGATAGTGTTCTTACGACTATGGATGAAGCAAGCCTCAAATACAACAACCTTGAATTCATCATTTGCAGTGATCTAAACATCCATTTATACAACCCCAATGGCCAAATTCTAGAGTCTAACAACCTGACCAGCAGAGCCCAAAAATGGAAAAGGGAACTTTCTAATAGAAAGATAAGCCTCACTGGCAAAGCAATCAATAAAATGGATCAATTGATACCGACTTGGACCAGGGGAAAATCAAGGGCAATAACAGATTATATCTATGTATCACCTGAAATAAAGGACATGGTAGTCAAAACTAGAAATATTCCTTCAACTAACAGCGATCATCAAATGTTAACAATATCATGGCTTGAACCTTTCTTCTGACCAAGAAAGTGTCTTTCCCAAATTTGGAATTAAACAGCACCATGAATAGATTGCGAATAAAACAACATCAAATGGGACAATTAACAGATCATTTTAAAAATACTCAGTGAGAAGGAACTGCAAAATTAAATTATGGATGGCTACTTCACCCTTATCAACAAGTAATAAAACCAGATGAAACCACAATAAAGAAACATAATCATCACTATAACTCACAATTGTGGAAAAAAAAGAATTATGTAAGAAACTCAAAACAATTGCGAAACAGAATCGTGAAGATAAAGTCCATACCATAAAACTTGAAAAACTGCGATATAGTAACTGACTGAAATCTATGAGAAGGATACTACAACAAACAGGCACTGAAAATATTCTAGAGGCTGTAAAAAATAGAAATTCAAGGGATCTATGGAACCTGCCACATTCACAAAATCAGCAACAACAACTGATGATTCCAGATGTACCAGAAAAGCCCTGGATAAAACACTACACTGACCTCTACAAATCGATGAAACAGCCTCTCAAAAACGTTCCAGTTGGAGAAGCAAAGAAATGGAAGCTAGATTGGGAGCTTGAAGATATCTTGAAGATAATCAACAATCTGAACACCTCTCGAGCCCCCGGCCCGGATGGGTTATCCAACGCTATTATAAAAGGATATCCTGCATTGTGGGCTGACATCTGTACCCACATATTCAGCCTAATCACAGAAACCAAGCAAATTCCAAACACGTGGAAAAAGGCTATCTTGATACCTATCTTCAAACAGGGAGACAGGAGAGACACGGCTAATTATAGACCTATAGCCTTGCTGGATCCACTGGGTAAGAGTTTTGTGACGTTTTTGTTAAAAAAGCTAATCGCATAGGACAAAGAGAATGAAAGGTTAGCTGTGAGACAAACAAGATTTGTACAAAAAGTGGGTACCAACGTGAACTTATTGCTTCTAAATGTAGTCAAACAAGAAGCAATAATGAAAAACAAGTCTTTGCAGCATGTGTCAATTTACAGATGGCCTTAGATGCGGTAAAGAGACAAACCCTTTGGGACAAATTGTTGCGATGGAGCTGCCCGCTAGATATCCTCGAACTGATGAAACCGCTATATACCAATACAACGATTAAAGTGCGAATGTCAAAAGAGGGAGTTACAAAATCACCTATTTAGACCTGGAATGGATTCAAGCAGGAATGCCCCTTAGCGGCTACCCTATTCAACTTGTATACGTCAGACTTTGAAAAAGAGATGCAAATAACAGCCACCAATCCCCCAAAAATTAACGCAGTACAATTGCATTGTATGATGTACGCAGACGATATCGTACTACTTGGTAACACAACAAAAGGGATACAATTAAGTCTGACGATGATGGAGGAATCTATGAGAACCAATGAGCTAAAAATTAATATAGAAAAAACGAAGATTATGATGCTAACAAAATCGACAAACAAGAAAATTTAAATACCAATCATATCCCTTGAAGGGAAAAAACTCTTAGTGGTGAAAACAATAAAATATCTGGGTGTGCTGATTAATCAATCTAGAGCTGAAAAAGAATGGGCTGTCCACCTCAATACAAAGGCACACTCACTAGCTCGGCAAGGAAGATTTCTCCATCGTAAATTTGGTACATTTTCCATAAAACTAGTGATCTCATATTATAGACAAAAAGTGGTGCCAACCTTGACATATGGCAGTGAATCAATGATCAAGGTACAAAGCTCAATGTGGCAAAAACTCGAAGCAATATTCTGGAGGAAGGTTCTGGCACTACCAGCAGCATTTCCAATGCCACAAATTAGGTTTGACGTTGCGACTCAGTCCTTAGACTCTATTATTGTATGGAAACAACTAGATTTGTACAGAAAGGTCATGAGTGAAGAACATATACCGGCAATAGAAATACTTCAGAACAAATCAAATTCAATTAACGATACGGCTTTGAACGACTGGAAAAAGATATTGAGCAGAAAATGAAGGATGATGAAATATCATTAGAGATGTTAAAAAGGCGCCCGCAATATGCTATAAAACAGATCTCACAAAATTAGTGGATCAAGACGAGCCAGTTAAAAGCAACATATCATCTGAATCTTAATTGTGAAATAGAAGCACGATCTATTAACCAACTCCCTAAGTACCTCACAATTTTTCCGGATCAATTGATACAAGATTTATTTTTGAAACTGCGGCTAAATTTACTCCTGACAAGAGAACTTCTCTCAAAAACGAGAATGATTCCAATAACCCAGCAAGATTGCCGGTTTTGCCAGCAAACTGGAACCATTGAATCACTACATCACATCATTATGGACTGTCCTGAACTAACATAGAAGAGAAAGCTCTTTAGAGAGTTCTTCAGGATTTCGAAAACATAAATGGAACCAGAGACAAGATGGGCACAGATCTTGCTGGCGAGGACAAAGAACTGGTGTTTACGATTATCCAATTTCGGAATCATATTGTGAAGATGCCATTTAACAAAATACCAGAAGAACGCAAATTTCAAACAGAAGGACTAACAATTGATTAATGAAAGAGAAAAGTAATATACTGCTACCTAAATTATATGTAATTTAATTGCTGTATCTATGTAAAGGAAGAAGAGAGAGTCAGAAGATACCCCTGTTCAAAGACGCTTTGGAGGTAAGTGTGAGTTGCAGCAAAAAGCTAGGTTTAGCAAATACTAGCCAAAAAACAAAGTTAAAAAAAAGGGCAAATTGAATCCAAAAATGTTTTACTTTAATTCATATATGGACAGACATCTAAATAATGCAGGCCTTTTGCTGCAACTCACACTTACCTCCAATGCGTCTTTGAACAGGGGTAGCTTCTGGCTCTCTCTTCTTCCTGTATGTAACCTACCCTCTCGAAACAGGCTCCCCTTAAACAAAAAAGAGGGTCCCTCTTGCCCCACTTATCTCTTGTATCTATGTAAAATGAAAAGTTTAAATGTAACCTATATCATTTTAAATAAAAAAATAAAAATAAGTGTTTGCAGGAAGACTCAGAGGCAATGCTTTGATTCCTCAAAGATAAAGATAGTAGAACATTTTGGAAAATCATAAACGCGGTCGACAACATTCAGCCAGATATTCAGTTGAATGGAGTCAACGAGGCAACGTGGGTTTCCCATTTTTCTAGACTATTCGCAGGAGTCTCAGGGGATCTACAGGAAGTCCTTGATCTGTGTAATAATGATGAAGAGCTAAAACTCAATGACTTTAGTAAAGATAAAGTTGGGAAGTGTCTGCATAAAATAAGTTCTTCTCGTGCCCCAGGGCCAAATGGTCTCTCAAATCTTTTGTTCCGGGGGGATCCCTCACTATAGTCTGCGGTTCTTTCTATTTTTATTTAGAGCATCGTAAAGATGGGGGTGTTCCCTAATTCCTGGTCTACAGCCCATATAATACCTTTCTTCAAAAGAGTAGATAGGTCCAATCCCATGAACTTCCGCCCGATAGTAATTTTAGATGCGTAAAATAGATAGTAAGGTGTTCGCATCTATTTTGCGATCACATCTTGAATCATGGCAGGCGGAGCCGGGGATACTCAAGAAGTGGCAGACCGGTTTTAGGTGTAATATGGGCACATCCCTCAAAGGAACCATAATGAATTGTCTTCAACCACTGCCATGGAATGGGGATATGAGAGTGTGTGTCACACGCTGCGTCCCTTCCTGGCGTGTGTGGCCAAGATTCCGGTTTAGCGCTGGAAAGCGCTACACGTACACTGCAGCGCACGTTCGCGCTGTCTAGTCTTTCTCCTGGGTGCCACGGCTCCTATTTAGCCCCGCCTCCTCTGCAGCGTCTCTCGTTGCAACCTCGCAGTCAGCTGCTCTTTGCTGCCGTCTGTTGCTAATGCTCTGTTTACTTTCCTTCTCCCGCCTCTTCAGCTTTTTTACCTCGTTTGGTCCCCTGCTGCTTCTGCCGTTCGCCTACTCCTGGCTTCCATCGCCTCCTCTCTGCCGTGTTCTCCCACAGCTTCCCGCTCTGTTACTCTTCTCTCTCTCTCTCCTGGTCAGCCTCACTGTTCCTCCAGCGGCTCTCCCTCCTTTCACGCTGCTCCTTGCCTTCAGTGCTTACACAAATTACAAACCATTGCATCTTCCTGTGGAGCCCAGTTTCCAGGAGGACTCCAGTGCCATCAGCAGGGGTTTTTTCAGCCACACACGGCTTTTTCCCCTAATTGTCCCTCCCGGGAACGGGGTCTCAGTGGGGGGCTTTTATTTGGCCTCCACTGTGGCTTCCTCTCGTGGGAGACACGGACGCCCAACAAGGAAGGAAAAAGACTACAGAACACAGAGGTCCATCAGTCCAGAGAACAGTGACCACTATTACACAGGTGAGGAGGAGGGGAAAGAAGAGAGGAGTATTTTGGGTACTACCGACAACGTTAACTCAAAGTCTGACAGTGTGTTTGTGGTCACCCTTGACCTCTCGGCTGCTTTGGATGCAGTTGATAGAGGCCTGTTATGGCGCAAACTTATATTATGGGGAATTCCGACGGGTTTACTGAGAATGATAATAGCTTTGTACTCAGAAACTACATTAAGAGTATGTTTGAACCAGTCAAGCTCGCTTTCTGAAAGTATCCCTGTGGGCAGGGGTGTAAGACAAGGGTGCATGTTAGCACCCCTGCTCTTTAATATGTATTTTGCAGACGCAGGTGAAGATCTGGCATCCGCAGGCTTGGTGTCCCCTAAAGTATCAGGACTAAGAATTAAATGGTTGGCATATGGATGCATTTGTCAAGTACGTAAAGGATTTCTCATTAAGTGTCAACCTTGAAAAGAGAAAAATTATTCAGTTGACAAAATCCAGGAAGCGATTCCAACATAGGTGGTTCATTGTGTAAACAGAAATTCAAAAGGTTAAATCCCTTACATACCTGGGATTCAAGATGAATGCGGGCCCAAATATTTCTAGTCTAACTGGCTGGTATAAATCTAAAGCCTCTGCTTTGTCTAAACAACTATCCAGAGTGGACGCTAAATTTGGGAAATTGTCTCTCAAACCAGCAGGTCCGTACTATGAGGTAAAGGTTGTCCCGAAACTATTATATGGAGTGGAGGTGTACCAAATGAAAATTCTGGAAGCTTCTCAAGATCTTAGAGGAGAAAATCTGGAGAAGTGTACTAAAAGCTCCAAAGTGCATCACATTGACATTAATTAGGTTTCATCTGGGGATCATTTCCCTCAAGACTAGAGCATACTGTAGTTACCTTTTGCTGGTAAGGAAATGTGTATGCCCTGCGGGGAACTCTCTTTATCTGGACCGGAATAAGATCTATTTAGAACAGGGAGTGGTTCACTTGAAAGAAATCCACACTCTGTGTGGGAGCATCTTGGAGGAAATAGGAAGCACAACCAAGGAACTCTGTGATAACCCTATGAAGACTAAATCTAAATTGTTTCATTGAGACTGGATTAAAACGATAGAATCCATATGAGTGTATAGTTCCCTACAACATCTGCATGGGGAACATACAGAACTGGCTACATTAGCACCATTCCTTAGTATTTATCCAGACAGAGGTACCCGGTTTTTTTCCTGCATTTTCGGTGGAAAGTTGTACAAATTAGGGGTCTTATGGTCCACTTTGGTTTGATTTCCTTGGCTAAAGCAGGGTGTATATTCTGTGCAAATGATACTGAGACATTAAGACACTGGGTTTTAGAATGTAGTGCCCTAACTCCTCTGCATGTTAAATACTTACATAATTATTACTTAATATTATGTATTTCATTAAATGAATTTTGTTGATGGAGATGATTTTATCTGGTCTCTGTTACTTGCAGGACACACAACATCCTCAGTGATAGTGATTTCAGGTTTTATTAGCGCACTCAAACATGTTATTGAGATTTTAAAGGATATTGTTCACTTTTGACTTGTTTTTTAACATTTGTAAAATGCTTTGAAATATGATTTCTTGCTCTTAAGATTTTAAATGTTTATGTATGAATTGTAGTGAAATTGTGTTTTTGACTGTAAATTAAAGGTTAATTAAATTCAACCAAATGATTTAATAAAAAATAATAATAATGAAATGTGGGTGAGTATGTACAGTCTCTCTCTACTCCAGCGAGAACGGCAATTGAAGCCACACATCCCTGTTTGTTTGTGAAAAAAGTATTGTAGCCCATAACCTTAAATAATAAAATATGGTCCGAAATAAAGATTCTAGTTAGTTATTAGACTACCTTAACATTTACAGAAAAAAACCTCCTTCTCCTTGATTGAGCTCTTTTGCATCTTTTTGTAGAAACCTACGTAGAAGTGAATAACTTAAAAGGTCACTGTACATGAGTCATCCTAGAATGCATAAACATGATTTCTATAAACAAATTCGCCGTTGAAAAAAGGGTCTTCATTCTACCATTATAATATCTATGACATCTTATGTTTTATAGTGCAATATTATTTGTTCCCAATATCAATTTGGAAATCAATAAGATCCATCACATGGGAGCTATAAAGCAGCATTTACACTCAGCGTGAGTTGATATACCACAACCGATCAAGACTATAAGAATGTATAAACTGATGTTTCAAAAAAAAAAACAGGGGGGACTCAGCATTCCCTTGCCAAACGGCAAAAACTTGAAACTTGGAACTCCCCACCCGAGAGAAATTCACAACATGAAGGACCATCTAAAATTCAGAAAACTCCTAAAAACCTGGCTATTCAACTCTGAACCAGATGAAAACGAATGAGCAGCATCCACACCCATCGGAATGAACACACACCTCACAAGACAAAGGACTAAAGAATACCATGACAATTGCAGGGAGTTGGAGAGGCCTCGGAGTAGGAAGGAGACCCGGGTCCTTGGAGAGCTTTAATAGAGCCTAAAGAGGAAGATGGGAGCGACCTAGGATGAACCACAGACAGAGGCGATAAGAGTTGAAGGAGAAAGCGCCACTACCAAACGGAAAGCCACGGGGAACAGGTAGTTCGAGAGTGCAGGGAAAAGGTACCCCCAATGCACCCCTGAAAGAGGCCTAGGAAAGAGGTGGCAGGTGCACATCAGTACAGACCAAATGACACAACGGGGCAGAAATAAATTATTCAGGACATTGGGTGGAGGGGGCACTGCCTTTAAATAGTCCTGCAGACAACCCACAAACCTACACTAAATAAACGAGGGAGACCCTCTGTCCCTCTAGACCACCACGATATGCAACATCAGCAGGGACGTGTATCACAAGTGGCCATAGCGTAGGAGGTACGATGGAGTGCCGCCACTAACCAAATCCACAAAAAATCTCATCCCTCTGCTCACACTTCTCAAATTCTAAACATAATCACAACCATACCTATACTGCACAACAAACCAAACACACTTCACTACAATGCACCAACAAAACAAACCACACATAGACACGCAGTAGAAGACAGCTACCGACCGAGACGTCCTCTCTTGGCACAGAAAATCGGGTAAATTATCGATCCATCACAAATATTACCTTCATCTGAAAGATCCTTAGACAAGATGTCACCCATCAGTTGCATGAAAAAGATCACCAAACACAATCCCCTAGAGACCTATCAATCTGTTGAACAGCCAATATTTAGCATGCAGGTAATTGATGATGCTCTTTTTATTATGCGTAAAGGTGACCCCTGTTTGCTAGTTCTATTCAACCTATCAGCCGCTTTAAATTTTGTCAACCTGAAAACACTTCTCAGCACACGTACCAGATGCATGGAGCACAATAGCAAAATAACAAAGTACTATGACAGTTCATCTCCTACCTCTAACACAGATACCAGTTGGTCCCTATGATCAAACAAGGGTCTATGCTATCCATTGTCAACCTCAAAATCTATCTATATGGAACCACTACAGAAACTCCTTGCTAACCCTGACATCAACATCCATCAATAAGCCAGTGCTCTACCTAATGGTAAATTCGGGCAATGGCATACATCATCTAGAATTCGACGTCTTACTGATTCAAGCATCAATGCCAAGAAACCCACCTGAAATTGAACCCCATGAAGGCAGGATTCATCCTCCTCAGGGGCTCTATTTAGCACAATCTGCCCGTTGCTACCCGCCCCCAGGATACTGAACTGTGGTTGGCTAGAGCTCACGTTCCACGGTCTGGGATCTGCAAAGGTTCTCAGCACTTGGTGTACCTTTTCAAGGTAATCAGAATGATTTATGTGTCTGCATTGTAACTTGTCTGTACCACCTCAGTCTGAGAGTGCTTGTTCGCCCGGTGCATTACTTGTCTCACATTGTAGCATATTTGTTGTGGTCTTCTGTCTGGTAGCGTGAGATTGGCGCTCTTTCCCAGCCAGGTCGGTGTCCATTGTCTGCGTCGACCGGGTCACGTGTTCGAAGACCATGATCTGGAGCTGTGCAGCTCTGAATTATGAGGAATTCTTATTTACTGCAGCTGGTGCTACTGTCGTTCAGGAAATGGAATGTCATCCGTATCTTGTGCCCTTGGCAGCGGGTCCTGTTTCACATGTTTTGCTCTTTGTTCAGCCTGAATTCAGCTCAGCTCGGCTCTTGCTGAGAGGCCTGCGGCCAGTTGCAATTTTCCTAAACCATTATAATGAGGTTTCTACAATGTTCGTGCTATACTATATTCTCCGTAGGTTAGCCACACTTGCTTCTGTCGGGTCCCATATGTGCTCATGCAGTTCCATAAGGTTATTCGCATGTAAGACTCTGTAAGCTTTGCTCAGGATCTCTTGCTTCTTGCGGTTTATGCGTTGCTGCGTTTGACTAATGGCAAAATAATAAAAACAATGACAATATGTAGATGTGTCTGTACGCTTGTGTTGTTCATGTATTCAGATGTGTGTTAATGTCACGAAGTGTGGATGGGAAGTGTGCTTCATGTCTAACGCTGCTAGGTAGTGGTGTCTCTAACAAAATCAGCAACATGGCTTCTTGGCACTTTAATCAATACTGTCGATTTAAGTGTCTTTGACGGAAGCTTGGGGCTCCTCGTCCACTCTGGGGTAGATTTTTACTGCACCTGGCCTGTAGGGCTGTCTGAGGGGGTACCTCTCGGCATACTTGTCAACCATCGGTCTGTTGGGAACTTGTCCAGAAAAGAATGGGTTATTGCGATGTTTCCTGGTCTTCTTCAGTGTCATGTATTTCATAGGAGGGGGAGGAGGGAGCAGGCTTCCCCATCCCTCTTCACTTGGTTAGTAAATGTCTGAAGTTTAGACTTTCCATTTACAGAAACACAAGGAGCTGCGGTTATCAGATTTTGGCCCCAGCCTACAAGTGATATCAAAAACAGGACAAACTGTGCAGAAAGGGGCCTCAAACCTTACCCTTACCCCCAGTAAAAGAAGAACTAACTCATCTATTGGTAGTCCTCTCGACCCAGGCGGAATTATCAGGAGAGACCAACTGCATTTGACTGGTGAATCCCTGTCCTTGTGTTTACAAGTGAAATCCAAGCCATGAAGAGTTTTAGACAATCGTAAAAGTTTTATATTATCTTACTTGATTTGGATACACTGTCTAAAGAGTCAGTCATCTCTTTACACTGAAATGATTTCCAAACAAATAGGTACTTAGGACCAGATTCTCAAAACGTTTAGGGCAACTGCATATGCGCATTTTAGATGCACAAATTCAGATGCCCTTGTTCACGCCTTTGCTTAAATCATGGCGTGTTTGGGCACATTTGAAAGTGCATCACGAATTCAGAAACTGGATGCAATTTTAAGTGCACTGAAATGATGAAGATTCCCCTGCGCCTGTTGGAAACAGACGCGGGGGCATACACAAATCATTACAGGTCATTTCTGACCCTGTCATACAGCCACGATCTAAACTGTCACTGTTGCATTTCTATCCTGAAAACAGGGATAGAAATGTTTTTTTTAATTTGACATTTCACTGTAACAAGCCTGTACAGTGAAATGCACTCCCAGCACCCAGGAGAGTTCTGGGAGAATGTACAACTCATGCTCCCGACACTAATGTATTCAAGGAGGCTGATATGCTCATCATTTGCGCTACAGCTCAGCCTCCTGGGAATTCGCAGGCCACCTTTGAGACCTGTGCATTTCCTAAACTAGGGCATCTAAAAATAGCGCTTCATCCGAACAATTTTACGATGCCCCACTATTGGAGAATTCGCCCTTAAGTCTTCTGAACAATGCAGTCATGGAGACCACACACAATACTAAAACTATAACCCAATCCATGCATTCCTTCAAATCTTGGAAATCTGTCTGTGGAGCAGGCATTCAGAGCTAAACTGGAAGGGCCTACTTTGAGAAAACACTCTCCCTAAATAATTTTGTGGCTTTTGTTTTAATGTTCAGGATTACAGCCTAAACGCCACCTCCCAGACAATCAGCTGTTCTTGAATAAGACAGAAGGGAGGGAGTATTTTCAGTGCCTCATTTCCTTTTGATTTCCCCTTTTGCACTCATTTGACCCCTCTTTTCTATTGGTCTCCTCAAAACAGGGAGTCACCCCTGGATCCCTGCCTGTGCTCTGATCTGTGTGACACACGTGTAGTTGTCCCAACCATGAACTGAGTTGTTCAGCTGAATTATTCAGGTCCCCCTTTGAGGCTGTTGCATCTGTCAACTCATACTGTGCACTTTCATGGTTCTCACCTGTTCCTAGGTTCGGAAACTTGTGGATCCTTTGAGACAATGCAGGCCTCCGGGTGGTCTTTGGGTGGGAGTTCCTAGCATCACGGTTCAGGTACCTATGCTCTTACCTCATCAAGATCAGGGGCCTCACACTGCGCCT
Source organism: Ambystoma mexicanum (assembly GCF_040938575.1). NCBI lineage: Eukaryota > Metazoa > Chordata > Amphibia > Caudata > Ambystomatidae > Ambystoma > Ambystoma mexicanum. The sequence goes on along the minus strand of NC_090922.1, from coordinate 1,040,591,401 downwards.
GTATCCTTGCCTGTGGGCACCATCTTTCAAGGGTGGCACATTCTTATTCTGCTGGCCAGAAGTCTGCTTGGGTTGAGAATCTATCTGACTGCCAAGCAGTCCGTTCAAGCATACCTCCCAGCTCAGAATGGCAGCAATTATGTCCCAATTCAGGGTCTTCTCTAACTGGAGGAAGTGACTCTGATGCAACTGGTGCTGTCCTCTCAGCTGCATGTTCCACCTGGCTTTTAACCCACTTAATCTGGAACAACAGGCTCCCAGTACAAAAGCCTGTACCAACAGTCTTTGGTTGAACAGTGGCCTGGGACCCCGTCACCACAGCCAATCAGACAGAGTTTCCCTGTTCTAAAAGGATTTTTAGTGTGTTGACCTAAGCACGACCGTGACACACTTCAGATTTCTTCAAATCTGAATAATCTGATTTATGTACAGTATTTCAAAAAGGGTGGAACTTGGTATAAGGGGAAAAAATAAATGTCAATGAAGACAACTTGCTTGATATATAACCCAGGATTCTTCTTAGCCGCTCTTCAGTCATTATATTGGGTGCCTATGCTTTGGGCTGATGTCTTTTCCCCTCTCGTCAAGATTTAACATAAGTATGGTATAACTCAGATTGTCAGGGTAGCATTTTTCTGGGATAATCTCAAACACATACTCTTCTGATGGAAGTGTGATGATATGCAAAAAATGTCTATCGCCCAGGAAATATACCAGTATTTTCTTTCAATCAACTTCACTCGAAATTTTGGGTCTTTTGAAAAGGGGGTCCCGAGGCCACCTCTCCGCCCCCCACTCCGCCAAATTCATGTTGAAATGAGAAGCCAGAAATACTCGCAGCCACTTTCTTTAGCAGTTGTCTTTCCAGTGACTGCTGCTTGGGAAGACCATGATTTCAGCTTCCTAATACGTTTAAATGTACTCCTCCTAGATGCAAAACTTGATCATAGGGCTTACGGTTGGGTTATGGGCTCCTCACCAACACCTTCATCCAGAGTCCTGTCTGTGCCTGCTGCAAGCCCACTATCACTCTCCTCCCAGTAGCCCTGATGGAACCTCATACCTAGAAGCCTCTCCCTCTCACTACTTCTTTGGGAACCTGACAGCCCACTGGATCCCCGGGCACCTTATCTATACCTGACCATAAACTACTGCATCCTCCCACCAATCTCAGACACTCCTTGTCTGTAGGGTGCATACCGGCTTCTCTCCCTCTCTCTAGTTCTCCTTTCACGAACTCCCCCTCAGCCCTCATTCCTTCCTTCTACACCATTGCACCTCAAATAACCTCCTTCTCAGCTCTTGCTCCCTCCTTATTCACCTTTCCTTGTTCTATACCTTTCCCCTCCCTATTCTTCCATCTGCTCCTCATTTGACCTCCTCTTCCTGTCAGATCCTATTCCCACCTTCCAATTTGCTGTTCCTTCTTTCACCATCTCCAACGACTCGGACATTCTCTTAACCCTTCTTCCAGCTCCACCGTTTCACCGTTCACCTCCTCCTCTGACCCTACTCTCTCCTCCTGTCTTTTACTCCTCCTTTGATCCATCCTCTTTCCATCTCTTACTCTTGTGTTCCCCCAGTCTCTCTGCTCTACAGGCTTCTTCAACTGCACACCATCTACTTGGCCAAACTCCCCTATCCATGCTTCCCTGGACTCCCTTATGTATGTCCCTGTCCCCTCCCTGTGTGCCGGGCTCCCGATGAGGGTCTGCAGGTGTGAGATTTCCATTCACTCTGTGGGAGTGGCTGAATTCTAAGATATGTTACTAATGGAGCAACGTGGGTCTCCCACATCTTTGGAATATGGCTATTTCTTGCCTGGTCGATATCTTGGATTCAGTTGGCGTTCCACAAATGCAACAGAGACAGCAGTGCTCTCCCAAGTGTACTCTATGTGCTTCCAAAGAGAATGTTTATTAGAGGCAGGACGTATCCTATGCTGTGCAGGCTTTGGCAAGAGACCGCTTATATCTTTGCTCATTTTGTTGACAGGCCTCAATGTTGTTTGTAGGCCTTGCTGTTTGTGTGGCTGGCAGGTGGAACGTTCTGCTCTGAGCCACTTCTCAGTGCGTTAGCACACTGAGCTATGTTATGGTGGAATTCTATCTTCCTAAGCCAATACAAGCATGCAATTTAACACTTATGCGGTTTACAAACGAATACATAGCTAAGCCTTTGAAAAGTATACACAACCATGTTCTTATTCATGTTATAACCATGTAACGATTTTCACTATAGTTTAGGCACGAGTGAGGTGTTGGCTTTGGTGTTGTATGTTGGTAGCGCATGTACCACTCATACTCAGTGTTATGTCAGAGGTGGGAGTATCCCACTCTCCTCTACAAGTGTTATTGCCAACAGGTTATTATAATGAGGTTGTTTACCTTTCTCTAAATATATGGCTACTTCCATATGACCGGGATGGCATCCTGTATCCATTACATTTATTCGTGATTATTGTATATGATTTCATGTTCGTACTGTCCTTTGGGGATAATGCCTCTGTTCATCACATTTATATTGGATTCTTATATGTGAACTGCTATCCCAGCCGTATTTCTCCTGGGTTGACCTTATGAACGTGACATGTTGGTTTAATTTATGCATTTATGATTGTGTATGTTATTATTGATCATGTTACTTTATGGATATTAGCGTGGAAGAGGACCGCAGTGTGGTTGCGTACCTTCTTATATCTTATTACTCTTTGGATACCTTGGGCATAGGTTCCTATTACACACAACCGCTCGCAGCAGCTACACATTTGTTTCTTTTCTAATTCGGACCTTCTAATTCGGACCTGGTTTATCAAGTGGCCTCAGCCCTGACAAGCGCACTGGGTTCCAGTCTGTTGCCCTGTATAGTTTTGCAAGCACTTCTTTGCTGGCTAGCTATTTAAAGGTTAAAATGCTTAAAGCACCTTCTGGTCATTTTAACTTTTATATCAATATTTATGAATCCAGGGAAGGCTATTTTAGACGGACTTAAAGCAGGTCACAATGGGGGGCGCTGAAGAAACATGGCCGCCTAAACAGGTGCTCCGTGCTGGGCGTCCATATCTACATCAGTTTTCGCTGTGGTACGCCTACTTCTCGAGAAAGAAGACTGGGGGCTCCTTCTACCTAGCCTCCCCCGACTGTCACCTGAATGTTGGGCCGAGATTCCAGTCTCCCGTGCAGATATTAGCATTCTTGGCGGACCGAGAGGCGTTGATGCCCCGATCCGCTTGCAGCATCCATGGAGGTCCGTTTCCTGCACTGAGATTTTCCATGGCTGCGGGGCCTCCTGTGGGGGAGGGGCGAGTGATTGCGGCCACCGACCCGTGTAACGCAGTGCGAGGAAGGTATCCGGCACTCATCCCGGGGGTCACACAGGCCCCCACATACCACCACCCTGGACTGTTGTCCCCCCCTCCTCCCGTGACCACCATCTACACGACGGCCCCGTGTGCTCTGATACGGCCCGGAGCCCAAGCTTCCTGGTCGGCCCGAACAATAACTCCCCCGTTTGCGGCGAGGCGCAGTGCCCCTCCGAGAGCAACACATCCACCAAGTCAAAGGACCTGTGCCATCTTGGTGCGAGGAGGATCCGATGGACCGGTGCGCAGAGGCCAGCAGCTCCGTGACCACACAGTGAGTCCGTTCCTTGGACAGTTGCTGGCTATCCCTTCTGCTGCTGGCTAAACGCATAGAGTGACTGGGGACCCCCCACCTGCTAATACTTATTGCCGTCCACAGACCTCAACTCCCCCTTTCCTCTGCTTTGGGTGCGAACACTCGGTGTAAATCCTCGGCCCGCCGCTAACAACAGGAAGGCTGCGGGGCTCTCGCTCTCCCCCCGCAACGCAGTGGCCCCATCTTCCCTGCTTTCCGCAACAGATAACAAAAGCTGCACGCCCCAGCACTTAACGCTCGCCCAACGCCTTGGGAGATTGGGACCGCCTCTCTCCCCTTGGTACGTGGGAGGACACAATACATTCTCCGGTTCCCCTGACACAGGGAGAGACACTAGACATCCGGCCACGGAGAGGCCTGCCTGAAATGACCAAAGTGTTCAGACCTATTATCATCTACGGAGCATTTCGCCATTTAAACCTGGTTCCTCAGGGATGGGTTCAAGCTTACAAATCACCTCGGATCACTTCCTATTTGGTCTGCATCCTATGGCTCATTCAAGTGCAATTTGATCCCAGCCCGGATGGGCCATTCGGAGTGGGGCTTCACCTGCAAGTCCTGAGCTCTACTGCCCTAAATTCCTCGGCCTCAGGGTCTGTCACACCACCATCTCTCCTTGGCATCTTTACGCAGGCGCCTGCACACCTGCATGAATCTACTTGGGAGCTGAACACACTGCCTCCATCTCTGGGCTCTGGTGGCTATACATTTTCCTGACTGTCTCTCCTCTGCCGCTTCTGGGGCCTACACTCACCCCTGCACTATCCCAGGGCATAACTATACATATTGACATTGCAGCGCCTTTTCCCCGTTCGGGGCCCCCTGTTCCTGGTTACCTACCTGAGTTCTGCCCTCAGGTTTCTCTGACCTCTATTTCCCTGCCAGGAGCCTGTCCCAGCTTACACAGCTGATCCACCCATACGTATTGCCTTCAGTCCATGAGTTTGTAACCGGTCCTGCAGCCTGCGTGGGACGCAGCCCCCGTGGGATTGCCCTAGCTACCTGTGGGCGATTCATTCGCCGTCCGTGAAACCTGCTGGAACTATGACCAAGGGGGCCGGCAAAATACAAAAAAAAAAACAAAGCTCCATCAAAGCTCCATCAATATGTTTGCCAAAGCCAAAGCCCCAACTAAGCCGACTGAACCTGGTTCGCAACCAGAGCCTACCACATCTACACCTCCGGACCCCGTTGAATCCCAGAAGATGTTTGAATTCATGAGAGAAGGGTTTACTATCCTCTATTCTAAGCTCGATGTTATAAATGGGACCATTTCATCAATCAAAGCCCATATGGAAAGAACGGAGTCCAGGGTGGGTACGGCAGAGGATGACATAGTGGTTCTCCGTTCGGAGGTCGCCACATTAGCTAGACAGGTGTCGGAGGTTGCCAAGAAAAATGAGGGTCTCGAATCACACTCCAGGCGCAATAACCTCTGCATCATCGGGATCCCCGAAGACAGGATCGAAGGCCCCATGGAAGACTACATTGAACACAACTTGCTTCGACTGCTTGATTCCCCTAAGCTGTCCCCGCAATTTGCTATATAGCGGGACCACCACGCTCTTACGGCGAAACCTAAACCTGGTGCACCCCCGCACCCCATCATTGCAAGCGTCTTGAACTATCACAATTGCAATGCACTACTCAAGGCAGCAAGAGCCAAGGGTGAACTCCTATTACGATCCTCCAGGGTCCACTTATATCCTGATTTCTCGATCTCTGTTCAGAAGGAGTGCAAAACCTTTTTGACAGCCAAGAGGAGATTGCGTGAACTGGGGCTCAAGTATGCTATGCTGTATCCAGCCAAGCTCCGGATCGAACATTCAAAACAGGTTTTTTATTTTTATTTATAGCTGAGCACTTCCCCGGATAACTATATCTATCCTAGTAAATACAATTGTGTTAAACGCATCAAGGGCAAGTGTATGTTTTGATCCGAGAAACCCCTGACTGTTTTTGCTTATGTGGTGAGGCCTTTGTGCGAACTACTTTGTTCAATGAGTATTTTTGTTCATTAACATTAGAACTTAACGTTGTACTTGAACCACCAGTTTTGGTTATTACCTATGTTGTACCACATCAATCCTAATCATGTCCCCAGCAAGGAAGCAAAGCCGCCTAACCAGCACACGAGTCCCCAGGCGATGACACCACTGTTCTTGGTTATGTTTGATGGGTGTTGGGTTTTCACCCCACTGGTTGGGAAAGGGTTGTGGGTGGGGGCGGCTGAGTTGGGGTGTTATGGGAAAAAATGCTTGACATGTACAATGGAGGAGGAGCGTGAGGCTACACCATGGAGGACGCACCTCCTTAATAAACACATCTTCTACTATTTGAACTGGGCCCCCTGTATGCTGCTACGATACCTAGCAATACCCCTGTATTTTAATGGCTGATCATAACCTTGTCTGTATGAGTTGGAATGTGAGGGGACTTGGAAATTACAGAAAGATGAGGAATGTACAACTGTATGTAGAGCGACATGGAGTTAAAATTCTCTTTCAAATGGATTGTGTCCTCCCACGTATTCCTCATCTTAGATATATCCTTACCTTCAGCTTTGCTGCTTCGGAAATGTTTTCTCTCTCCACCAGAGGGCGCTCCACTCGAGGCTGCAGCGTCGATGTCCCTCGGCGGCCTCCGTCGAGCGCCGACGTCATCCGCTGTATAAATGCCTCGAGCGTTTCCCTCAATTCCGTTTTTCCATTAGCTTCGCTTCGGATCGAGAAAATGGCACTTCAGTTCGTACGATAATGTCGTCTTCATCTAATCCTTCCACACCGAAGACTGGATTCAAGAAATGCCAGAAATGTGGGAGAAAGATGTCGCTAACTGATCCCCATCGGAATTGGCTCTGGTGCCACGGTTCCGACCAGCGTATAGATGAGTGCGGTTCCTGTCAGTCGATGACCCATAAGGCCTTAAAAGAATGAAGAGGTAAACTGTCAGTGGGGGAGGAATCCTCGAAGTTTTCTTCGAGAGGGAGAAATGACTCGGCTGAGTCTTCAGAAAAAAGTCATAAAAAATCTAGGTCGAGGAGTAGATCCAGGAAGTCCTCTTATTCTTCCTCTAAAAAGGCAAGGAAAAGACGACACCGGTCTCCCTCTTCCTCGACATCATCTGAGGAAATCATTACATGTCCATCGAGACATGACTCCCCAAGAAAGTGGGAGGCTTTCAGAACATCTATGTTAAAAAAATTTGAGAATGCGGCCCAGACCCCCTCAAAAAAGTCTAACGCAGACCATGCCCCTGCTCAAAAAAGTGACAGGGGAAGATCTACGACGAGAGAATCCACCAAAAAATAATTGAGGGTGTCTTCTAGGGAATCTTCCCAGACACCTCATAGAAAAAGCCTACCGGTGCATAAATCGGAGGTAGAACTCAAGAAAATGGCGTCAGACTCTCATACGCCATCAAAGTCCTCGTCTAAAACGTCCTTGAAGCCGCTATCGGAGGCGGTCGAACACAAGGTGTCGATGACCCAACCCAATAAGGTCACGTCGAGTGCTCAGTCGATGGTGTTGAAGGCTCCTTCGACTGTGTTGATGGTCTCGACAACTCCTTCGACGGGGTCGACGATTCCTTCGAAGGTGTCGAAAATGACCTCGACAAATTCGAGAGTAATGACTATAAAATCGACGCCATCAACGCTTTTGTCAACGTCTTCGTTCACTCCAATGACAAAATCGACACCAATGTCAAAGTCTATGCCACCTGAAAAGGTGTTTCATCCAGAAAATAGACATGATTTTTTTAGAACCCTGTCCTCCATATATGAAGGAGATTCATCAGCAGAAGAAGAGGTTTCACCTGCTGGTGTTAAATTTGGTACAAAACAAGTCCCTGAGGAGTTAATTGACCCTCAATCTAAGATGCCAGACTTATATGAGTGCTTGCAGTCAGCAAGTGGTCTTGATACATCTCCAGAAGATGAATTTGAAAAGCCTGATCCAGCTGAACATGCTGATGTGGGTTATAGAAAATTGATGAACAGGGTAACTGAATTCATGCGATGGAGTAGAAATTCACCTGTCTATCAGGAGGATGCCATGACTGGCATCCTTTCAGGAGGACCTCAGCAAGACTCCATACTTCCTTTTCATGTAGCCTTACAAAGGAAGGTTAACACTGCATGGGAAAACCCTCAATCTATTCCGGCAGTAAATAATAAGTATGTGTCCAAATATAGACCCTGTCCCTCAGATCCCGAACACTTAAGTAAACATCCATCTCCTGAAAGTCTGGTAGTTCAAGCAGCTGCTTCTACTAAAAATGCTGCATACCCTACAATTCCCCCCCGATAGGGATGATAAAAAGATTGATGCATGGTCCAGAAAGATTTTTACATCAAGGAACATGGCTTTAAAATCCACAAATGTAACTTGCATCCTTGCAAAATTTACATATACCCCGTGGGACTGCATGTCAGCGGCAGCTCAACACATCCCGGAAGGTGAGGAACATGAAGAGTTCCTATCCATAGTAAGGGATGGAAAGGAGGCTTCGGGGGAATGCCTTCAATCAGGTTTGGACACAGCTGACAGCATAGTACAGTGCTGCGCAGATTTGCGTGGCTAAGAAAGTCAGGTTTTGCACCGGATGTGCAATCCATGCTTCTTAATATGCCATTTGACGGCTCGAGGTTGTTTGGCAGCAAGGCGGATGAAAGCTTGGAGAATCTGCAGACCTCCAAAGCAGCGGCAAAATCACTTAGTGCCGCTATATGACAACCTCAACAACGCCCCTACAAAGGCTCATCTTCCTGGAGGGGTCATCCCTTTCAATTGTATTCCTCATTTGGGAAAGGAAGGGGACAGGTTAGTCAGAGAGGGCAAAGGAAATTTCCTCGGAGGCGAGGAAAAAGTGCTAGATCTGCCCCAGCAGCGCCAACTGTCCCTTCAGCCGCTTATGCAGCTGCCGCAAACCACTCTGAGGTTTTGACCCACAAGACCCCAGTGGGAGGCAGGATCTCACAGCTCTGGAAGTATGGCGGGGCATTACTTCAGATGCTTGGGCACTGGAACCAGTATACCAAGGTAACTGCCATCCTTTTCAAAAGAAACCTCAGAATCACCCGCTGGGATACAACTCTGTCAAACATCCAGACCCAATCCTGTTGCAGGAAATCTTAACCCGGCTACAGAAAGGTGCAATAGAACATGAACCTGTAGCGGAGAGGAACAAGGGTTGGTATTCCCCATATTTCCTCACACCAAAGAAGGACGGAGGACTGAGACCCATCTTGGACTTGAGAGGCTTGAACAAGTTCCTCAGGAAGGACAAGTTTAAGATGGTCACACTTTCTCAGATCCTTCAGGCTCTCGAACTCCAAGACTGGTTGGTATTATTGGACCTACAGGATGCTTACTTTCATGTGCAAATCCATCTTAAGTACAGAAAGTACCTGAGGTTCGCGATTGGCAATTCTCACTATCAGTTTCGAGTTCTGCCTTTAGGGGTGACCTCCGCCCCAAGAGTTTTCACCAAGTTGATGGCAGTGGTGGCAACGAGTCTCAGGAGAGGGGGGATTCACGTCTACCCCTACCTGGACGATTGGATGATCAGGACACGTTCTCCAGAACAAGCCCAGGAACATCTGTCCAAAACTTGCCACTTCCTTTACAAACTAAGGTTTTCTCTGAATTTAAAAGAGTCAAACGTGATACCATCTCAGAAACTCCAGTTTATTGGAGCAGTCCTGAATACTTGTTCGGGCAAGCCTCACCACATTCTGCAGATGGTAGTAAAATTCCAGAATGCCCAGTATCTACCGGCCTTCGATTTTCTCAGGTTGCTCGATCTTATGGCATCCTGCATTATTTTGGTGCCAGAAGCCAGATTGAGGATGAGATGTCTTCAATGGGCCCTCAGGACTCAATTGTCCCAATCTTCAGGGGAAATTTAAAATGCAAAACGGCAGTTGGAAAATGGTAAACCCATTTTTTGGGGGACAAGCAGTTTCGTTTGGTGAGGTTTTGTTTAAATCCCAGGAGCATATACCTGATCACAAAATACATGTATCATAAGGAATGGGAAGAGTGAATTCAGTGCAACCTAGTTAAAGGACTTCTGTTAGGGGAGGCAGCTGTGGGTGCACAGATTATAAAAGGAGAATACGTTTAGTAATGCAAATCACATTATTATGCCATTTTATAATCTTCAGTCTCTGATTTCAAGAGTCTGGAAATCCATGATGCACAAACCCAGAATCCCTGGGCTTTCTCTGAGTGAGAGTCATGCCTCATTATCACCATGTGAGTAACCTCACCAGGCTGATTGCTTGGTGACTGAGCATAACTGGTTTCTGGAAGTATTTCTAGTTTTTGGAGTACAGTAGTGGCTGTTGCGGCTGCAGTAGAGTCTGTAGGAACGGTTGGGTGGACCTGTTCCATAAAGCCTGCCCTCGCCCCCTTGACCCTTCCCTGCATTGAGCAACAGAAGTCCTAGCGATGGGGACCTGCAGCACACACAAACTGATTTTGTTACAGATTCTAGTCAGGTGAAATATGTGTACATTGCATTTAATGCAGGCTGCAGTTTGACATTTGCACCACAATTCCCCCTGCCAGGAACCTTGCTCATTTCACATACATTTTTGCTTTCTTTCAGTGGCTAATGTGCTTTTCTCGCAAGGGTACAGGTAGAGAGTTGGGTTTGTCTATTTAGGGCAGGCAGACTGGATGTTTCACACGAAGTGCTTCTTTTATAACTTGACTGTTTTATCTTTCTATGACCTATCATTTTGGGCATGCCAAAATACACAATTTTGATGCTACTGTGGGCTAGTGTTTCCCTAATGCTGCCAGAATATGTTATTATATCACATGTTTATGTATAGCGCTTCATGCTTCAACCCTTCGACTTCTAAGTGGTGCTACAATGATGGAATTACTACCAAATGCCATGGCACTCAATTTATCAACCTCAGAAGGCTGAAGGACTGATTAGGTGCTGCCAAGATTTGAATTTGGAATGTGCAGGCAAGCACATGTCACAGTAGAGCTCACTGAGCTATACACTTAGTGCATATACAAAGAAATATTTATCATATTTGCCCTGCACCCAGTCCTGGCCCCTGTTTGCCCCCAGTCCTTTTTCAATCCAAAATGTAACATTAATATTATGGCATTTATAAGAAGTGTGCATGACATATTTGCCCTGCTTCTAAGCACTGTAATAAAAAGTGAAATAATAGGTGTTATATTAATAAGAAATGCAATCCCCTCAGTCAAAGCACCACCAAAGGTTGTGGGTATGCACATGTAATGAGAAATGTCTAAATGTTAGCATCAATAATTCCATACAAAAGCGCAGACTGATGTCCTAGTCTTAAATCAGTGTTGTCAGTGTTGATTTAAGTGTGACTGCTGTAATTCGTAATACACTTCAAACATGCCCAACAAAAATCATAGCCCAAGCAGATTCTTAGCTTCCATGAGATATGTACTAATCTAATTAATTTAGCCTATTAGGTGGCACTTGCGCCACCTATAAACTGAAACTATTGAATTAGAGTACAGAGAGGGAGAACTGCATATGAGGAGGGACACACAGCTTGTAAGTGCTGTTTGGTTATGTGCCCACCCATCGCCTGCCCATGGCCCTGCTATTACCTATGGCCATTCCCACACAGTTCCTGCCCCTCTCCACTCAGAACACCTCCTCATGGGAACTCTTTGTGCTTGCTTTAAACAAGCCTTACCATCAAACCTTTCACTTGAAGTGCCTGCCAGTGTTATTCAAAAACAGTCTTCTGAGAATTAATGATTTCATTGGGGCTGTAAAGGTGCTACTAGTGTAATAAAAATGTCAGAACCAGGTCTGCCTTCAGCCACTCGATTTACAAGCACTATGCATGTCCTTCACTGAAGTCCTGTTAAAGACAAGCATTGGCAAAGCCAACAGTTTTGCTTGTGTATAAGTATCAGGCATTTGCCAGGCACAGCTTTTAAATGCCCAGGTACTTGCACCATTTTGGATCTGCTCCCATCAATGGCCATTTAATGACACGATGGCAGTGCCTGTCAAGTGCCTTTTCTATGCCTACATAAAAGCCCAAAGGGTTGGTATTGCCAATGTTTATTGAGTAGGTGCCCAGTGCAAAAGGAAGCATGGTACAAACCTGGACACAGCTCAAGTATCTCTGCTGGGCTGTGTTAGTGTTCAAGCTGCAGTGCCTTTCTCCTTCTACAAAAAGATCCCTTCATAGACTCCCATTTCCCGCTCCCAACTACTAACGTCTATAGAAATACCTATTTTGGACTCAAGTCATGGAAGGAGCGCTTGGTAACTGGTCTAAACTGTCATATTTCTTGGAGGCCACCTGATTTGAAAGGCATGCATTGTTAGGCTGTTGACATTAACATTCCTTCCATTTCTTTGTTCAAAAATATACATCGGTTTCTTTGTTCTCAGCAGGACCACTTTAGCCATAGTGTGACCTGCCACTTCTATCCCAATTGGGTGCAATGAAATATGGAGCTGCTATGCTGATATTGTATAATGCAACCCTGCACTCTTGTGCTAACTGAATATATATTTGAAAGCAGAGTGAGAGCATCTGCTTTGAATGTCAATGGTAAAAAAGTCAGGGGGCGGGTGGGGTAATAACAGAACCTGCACATGGTGTGGACACCTGGAGATTTGATTGAAATGCACAGTATATTACAGTAATGCCTGTCATGTGATATGAGATCTTAAAGCATGTTTGGTAAAGCCACACAAATGATGGCTCTCTGTGTGCATATGTTTGCAATAGTAGTTGAACACATATGTTATGTTTGAGTTTTTTATGACACGCTAATCCCCCCATAGTGGTTATGCAGCAGCAAGATCTTGTGCGATAAATAGCGGACTTAGTGACCGTAGCAGGGTCACGAGGCGTAGACTAGAAAAAGAAAGAGTAGTAAGGACAAACAGAACATTAGAGTCAGGAACTATGAGGAGATGAGCTTTATTGAGGGGATAGGCACGAAGGTAATGGAGGAAGTGATGTCATTATGTGTATAAGTATGTGTATTGCACGATGGAGGAGAAAATGATCATGATGAAAAAAAAGAAAATGTATTTCATATTGGAGACAAATATTTTCCCATGAAGGCAGTTTTCTGAAACTTCAAAGAGAAGTTTTTAATGAATCCGTGAAGCATGAATGCATGATGGAACCAAGAAGTGCTTTGCCATTCCCTCTAAATGTGTTGAGCAAAGATGATCACGTAGTTTTGAAACAATGCCCTCAATGCCCCAGATACGGGGTCTGCCTGGCCATTTGTCAGAGATGACGCAGCCAAAAATTGTTTGTGTGAAAGGCAAATGTGAGGCACACAGAAGGAAAGCAGGGGAGAGAAAGGATGCAATCACCGTCCTCTTAGGGCCCTACCATTGTAGCCTGTTGGTGAGGGTACGAACGTTGAAGTGCAGGTGTGGCAGTGATATCTTGGGTATCATGAAGAGAGAGTCCTGATAGAGTGAAATCCTCAGGCCACTGAGTTTAGCCTTACCCAGCCCAACAATCTGCCTGCTAGACCCCTTCCACCCCTATGGTCTGTTGTCCTGCTTCTCACCCTCCATGACATCACTAATCTCCAAGACTCCTGATGCTACAGAGAAGACCACTAGCCACTCCCCCGCAAGCTGAGTTCCGAATCCTCCACTACCCTGCCTGAGGAGTCATGTGTAATACGAATGACTGACAAATGCCTATATAGCAGCCTGTATAGTACCAAAACTATTGGCGTTGTCAATGCTTGGAGAGGATATTCCACGAGACCAAGGCTAAGATTATTACTGTAGTGAATTCATAAAGAGACGCTAGACTAGCGGCTAGAGGGTAAGAACTTAAAGATATCCGAAACAGGTCTTCCAGATTCAATTGATCTCAACTCATAACGCCATGTTGCGATTGTGGAATCCAGCCTGTAAATGATGTCAGGCCTAGCAGGAACCATGCTGGAGTATGCGGTATATAAAAGGTAAGTCTGTATTGTAGTTACATGGCATTAGCAGATAGTTAGATATGAGAGTCTGTGGAAGGCCATCACCATGTCCATAATTCCATCCTGGCTGCCCCAGACGTTCTTCCTATCCTAGAACTCTCACACACACAAACAATCAACATTCCACTCTGAGCATTCCACAAGCACCCCCACAGGACAGAGTATGCCAGGCACACAAAATGCCACAGCAATCTCACATAAACACTCTGGTTCTTGGAATATAGCCAGAGGAGGAAATGGGTGGGTCCATGGTCTCACCTATCTACCACCCCCCAAAACACAGTCAGAACCTCCTGTTTTACAGTCATTCAATTCCAGAAAGATTGAACACATCCAGCCTGAGAGTCACAGGCTTTATTGGTCTCCTAATGCAGTATTATATCCAATCATTCAGTAGATAATCGATTTCTATTGCACGAGAGGTGGGTCTGCAAGATAGTGACAATTCACAAAGGTATTTGCAAGTCAAATGGTCAAATACATGTCAAATAAAATGCTTGTAGAGCGGTCATATGCCTGCAACGACAACTGTGTATCATAATCCTTCACCACCAATGGGAAGGAGACTCCCAAAAAAAACAAAGACCCTAATATTCGAACACAGTGCACACATTGCCTTTCCGTGCGTTTTTCTGCTTAAAACTACCCACATATACAACGAAGCTCACAAGCACGAAATTCTATGTGTTCATCATTCATAACTAAAGGCTGTTCAGAAATTAAACATATGTGCTAAGCTTGATTGATTTGTCCTTACCTTTATATTGTCAATAATCTTTCCATCTTCGGGTAAACCCGGGTTAATGGCAATGACGAGGTCTTCATAGCCATTGTCTTTCAGCTGCACCATGGAGCCCTTAGCAGGGCCTAGCAGCTGAAGGGCCACACATATAGCCAAACTCCTGGGTAAGAAGGACATGTTGCCCCGTCTCTTGAGTCCAACCAGAAATGGATGAGCAGGTCCGCATAGAAAGTCTACTTATACCGGTATCTTCTTTTAATCAGAGGATAATATACTTTATGATAGGACTTTGCCTGGATCATAAATCACACCTCAGCACTCTGGTGCTCACTTGTCATAGAACTTTGACTTCAGATTTCCAAACAGAGTTTGAAAGGCACAGAGGGGAAAACCCCTCCTGCTTTTATGACCTTCAACACTGCATGAGGTCTTCATAATGGACTTCCTCATGGCTGCATTTTAGTTTATTGCTTTGAAAGCCTTTAGAGTTCCAATGCATTGCTATATATTCAGGGCCTCTGGAAGAATGTATGCTGACGTGGCGAATGTATACTGTTCGTATCATCCATTTCAGTAGGACTGTATTTGATTTCTTGGAGGCCAAAATGGCGCCTTTGTAGCAACATCCCTGAATGTTATGAAGCACATAAGCAATGAAACAAATCATTGTCAAAAGAAGAATGCTGGTTGGGCAGAATCAGAGAAAAAAGAAATATGTTTCATAACTTTTTTTAAAGTTTCTGTTAAAGGAATCTTTCAGAGCCATGTTCTTTCACCATGAAAATTGTACAGTTGATGTGCCAGTTAGGTTTGGAGCTACATAATGAAACGCTTCATAATAATGGAGGAGCCATTTATGAAGATTAAAGCTCTGGAGCATTTTTGCTTTTTAAATTAGGTGAATGGAAACATGCCAAAATCTCAGTGTTACTAGATATCATCGACATGACAGGAAAGCAGGAAAGACATACTGAAAATATGTTTCTTAAGCAAATACATGCATAAAGTTTAAATAACAGATGATGGTGTAGCATGGTCATATAATTCCATTCAGGGGTTTGGGCAACATGATAAACCATGGAGCCTAAACAGAGTAGTTTGTCTCAGCCAGACACCGAGATGACATTATTGCACCCATGATGCACAGTGAACCAGTTATGTATTTTTCATATTATATGATAAATATCTAAACTTCCCAGTGGTAAAAATCCTTAATTCAGAGTAACATGCTGTAACCAAGTAGTCCAACACGGATGTACTAGGCCACTATTGGCTTATCATTCACAATTGTCATCTCTAAGAGTTTGGTATTGATTTTCTATAACACAGTCTGAGTTTGATTTGTTACTGAATTCGGGAAGGTGAACACTGTATCCATTATGTTAGACTGAAGTTTGTTCATGATAGGCTACTTTGGTATTTGTAAATTGCCATGGGAAGCCCCCAGTAGCACTTTCATTCAGTAGTGAATTGCTGCTCCTAATTGGGGTCCCAGCAGACTGTAGTCTGAGCATAGCATACATTGTATGTATAATGAAAGAGTAATTACATCACACAAAGAGACCCTGCAGGGAACCCAGTAAGGTTATCATTAGGCTGTAGGAAGAAGTTATGTGTGTGTTTGGTGTACTGTGTAAAAACAAGCATACACTATACGTCATTAAAGTTCATCAGAATGTGAGTGTTTACCGAAGACTTTCTTCCGAGAAGATCTTAAAAATATTCAATTCTGCAGAAAAAAATATGTGTTCACATTTTTTCATAGTGGCGTTTATCTAATAATGGATATGTGTATACATAAAGCTGACTGTTGGTTATACAATTGGTTTGTTCCCAGTAATGGCCAGCTCACAAAGTGTAGCCACAAACAGCTATTTGCACGGAGAGATATTCTGCTGTGTTTATTTTTATGTAGCCCTTTGACCTGCCCATTGTTGGTCCTGGAGTGGCAGCCTATTAATAAAGACTTTGGCTGGTGCTCAGTGGAAATTGATTGTCTTGCTTAAAGAACAATTAGTCTAATTGAACAAGTTTATATGGTGGATTTCTCAATGGTTGAGAGCCATAATTTGTAGAATACCATAAATACTGTGAGCTAGGGAAAATCATTCCTTGGAAATAGGGATTTTAAATCCTCTGCGGTTTGTGCAAAAATATAACCAAACACATTATGCAATATGCATAGTTAAGGTTAACATTCCATGTTCCATTAAATACGAAAAGGAAATATCAGTTTTCTCTGTAAAATTTGATCTCATGAATCAAACATCACCACCATCTTACAATGTCAAAAGTCACACATGACATACCTTTTAAAAATCTTATTGTCATGCCTGCACGCACATCCCGCAACCACATTCTTTCCACAACCCAGTGCCTGAGTCTGACTCTGACCCCTCCTGCTAGATCTATACCCTGCTTTAAGTTTATCAAAGAAGATGTGTTACATGCGCAGTAAATATGTAGACACTTTAAAACTTATGGAACCTATCTTGCTTTCCGGATCCCATGCTAGATACTTTTGAGTGTCTCCGACGGTGCTCTCCTCCTAAGAGCAATGGTAGCCTGCCACTATAGGTAGGGGGGTGCTGCCACCTCACCTGAGTGGCAGGCCGCCCCCTCGTCCAAGTGGCAGGAAGCACAGTCCCCCATGTACTTTATTTTCATGGGGGGCAGTGCTACCTGCTTCGGGGCAGGGCACATCCCCTGCTATGACATTGATTTGCTTGCTTGTATGCATAGCCCTTAGGGAGTCCTCTCCTGTCAGTACGCATGTTTATATTGCATAGAGGAGCGGAGGGCCATCTGGGGCATATGGAGGGTGCATGCAGGTGTCATGTCCTGGCAAGGACACAGTTAACGGAGCGCTGGAGCTCCATCATGTCATTAGAGATCCCAGCAAATGAGGCGACCGCACATCACGCATGTGCACTAGTTTTTCTGTGCACAGGCATTGGCCGGCAGGCAAGAATTAAGATGGTTGTAACGTTCTCCAGCTCCTCGTAATTATTTCTCTCCACACTGGAGTTAACCCCCAGTTCCCTCCCCTGGATCCAGCCCTCCTTCATGTCCTTTCAAACATGAAGGAGAGGACAATGGCGATGAGGATGGGATTCCAGTAAATGCAACACTAGTGCCTGAAGATTTCTGAGACATGAACTGCTGAGGCCTTCACATGGACCACCTCATTCCATAATGTCAGAAGGTGAGCTGAATGAAGACGATGCATGCAGTGCTGCAGCATTTCGCCGACCTAGGTCATTTGACATGACTGATCAGCAAGCCCTAGCACCCGGCTGGGAAAGATGATTAAGAAGATTTGAGAACTACCTGCACGCACATGACGAAACTGCACCCGACAAATTTGCCAGAAGGTTATTAGTGAAATTGGTTGGAGATGAGGTAGAAGAACTCATACCCACCTTCCCTCCAGAGGACGTTAAGACTTAGCCAGGCCTCAAAAAGGCACTCAGTGCGTATTTTAACCCCAAGTCAACATCGACCACGAAAGACACCTCTTCAATACGACGTGCCAACTGGTCGGAGAATCAATGGATGCTATCGCAACTCACTTTCGCAAGTTAGTGGCGCACTGCGAGTTTCACACATTCTCGAATGAAGAAGCCATTCAACTGCGAATCATAGGCGGGTGTTTGCATCGTCATTTAGGAAAAAGTTACTTCGAGAACCTCTCCCGCTGGCTACCATATTGCAAATGTCCAGGACAGAGTCCAGGGTGGAGGCACAAGCTTTGCAGATTGAAACTTCTAAGGTACCCGGGAAAAAACAAATGTTTCAAATATCATCATCAGCCAGAGGGGGACCCCCTGACAGCCACATGGCCAGAGGGCCTGCATCATCCGGAATATTTATAGATGTGGTCTTCTGTTTCCCCATCAAGAAGGAGTGAAATGTCCCGCATTTGGTTGTGCGTGCTCCAAGTCCGGCAGGGAAAACCATTTAGCGGTCGTCTGCAAGACTCCACCTGGACCATCGTGAGGGAACAACTCTATGCCATCCAAGCAAGAGTTCAGTGCACGTGGCAATGGCCCAAGGGGAGACGGTGCTGTGAGGCAAGACCTCGTGCGCCAGGTGAGACAAGTGACAGGAAGGTCTCCTTCGCTCTCACCCCCCGAGAACCAACTCAGTGAGATTATGCTTACACAATGAATGGCGTGTTCGATACCGGTGCCACCCTGAACATCATGTGTGTGTCAGAATAGTGGAAGATGATGTCCCTGCCATGGCTATGTCCGTGTGACCTGAAGGTTTTCCAGTGGGCAGCAAGAGGGCTGGTGCAGAACTACAGGAAATTCTCCACATCGTTACAATACAAGGAGAAGTGCACCCAAGCTGAATTCCATGTGCTTCAAGGAGAAGTTCCCGGGAGAAACCTACTTGGTCGCCCTACAGCCATTGAGATGGAGATAGCGGCAGTGACATACAACATGCAATCCAGATTCTTGGCCAAACAACTGTTCCCGATCCTGTTCGAAGGCGTTGGGTGCCTGAGAGGAAATCCTGTGACACTCCACATTGACAAATCAGTACCACTGGTTGCGTACCACCCAAGGAGGATTCCAATACACCCGCAACCACTGGTGGAGGAAGAAATACAATGTCTTTTGAGCGACAGCATAATAGAACCAGCTGATGGCCCCATCTCCCATAGTAGCTGTTCCCAAGAGAGAGTACATCATCACGATATGCATAGGTGTCGGCACATGCGCCAGGTGAACAAGCCAATTGGGCGTGAGAGACCTCCCGGAATGCACCTGGATTATATGATCAGCCTACTAAATGCAGCAAAGGTGTTTTCAAAACTTGACCCGAACAAAGGATATCATCAGATTGTGATAGATGAACAATTCAGGTTTATCACCACATTTGCCACGCCGGTTGGGCTCTTTAGGTTTTAAAGACTCCGTTTGGCATCTGCTCAGCTGCTGAGATTTTTCAAGAGAGTATGAGGAGAGTGATTCGCCATATAAAGGACTGCTTCCATTATAGCAACAGCATTTTGATATTAGGGGCCATGCTGGCAGTTTATGTAGATTTGACCTTATGCAATTAGTTTCTGCAATTTGAATGAAAAACAATTGCATGAGAGAACGAATTTAAACGCATATGCGTTTTAGTTTTTTTTGTCCCTCGCCTCCAATTTTAAGGATGCGAGGGACACCCCTGCATCCCTAAAATTGCTAAATACCAACCCTGGATAGCAGGGGACACCCCCGCAACCCCTGCTCTCCACGGTTGGTATTTAGCAATATATGTGACCAAATAGGCCTGAAGGCCAAATCACCCATGTCAAATTCGACCAAATTAGTCATTAGGTCAATTTTTTTCGGTCAGATAGGCTAATACCACGCTGGCACAGCACGATCATGCCTTGCGTCAAGTGTGCACGGCACTGGTGGATGCTGGGTTACAGAAACATATTCTCACAAGAGGGGATGAGCCCGGATCCAAGCAAGGTTGCTGCCATCTCAGAGATTTCACCCCCCAAAGATGACAGTGAAGTAAGATCATTTCTGGGAATGGCCTGCTACTGTGGCCGATATGTCAGAGACTTTGTGACGACCAGTGTGCCCCTCAGAGAGGTCGCCAAGAAAGCCAGGACATTCCAATAGTCACATCACTGCAAAGGTGCTTTTGCACGGATGAAGGATGACATCCGCAGAACAAATGGCCTACTTTGATCCAAACCTGTGCACCAAATTGACCGTTGATGCCAGCCCATTCGGCCTGGGATTGATTTTGGCACAACATCAGTCGGGACGGGAATCTCACTGGACTCTTGTAACCTATGCCGGCAAGAGCCTCTCAAAGGTGGAAAACCAGGTACTCACAACTGGAAAAAGAAGTCCTTGCCGTTGTCTGGGCATGCAAATACTTTAAAATCTTTCTCCTGGGAAAACCTTTCACAATTGTGACAGATCATCAGGCATTGATAACCATATATGGAAGTTCGCGGTTTAAGATGCCCCACCTGATCAAAAGATGGGGCCTGAGATTACAGGACTTTGACTTCACGATCATCCACAAGCCAGGGAAGGAGTACATCTATTTCCCCACATGCCATGGTCCTCCCAGGGCAATCACATCCCAACTCCCATGAAGTGGGACATCATACTACGGAAGGTGCAAGAACTGATCCAATCTGAGAGATCTGTGCAGCACCAGTGAAGTACAAGAAACTCATCTTGCAGTGGAAATGCGTGCGTTCAAGAATGTAAGAGAAGAACTGTCAATATCGGCAGATTGACTTGTCATGAGAGGTCACTGGATAGTGTTGGGAAATTGGAAAAGTTCGAGCTTCGCGCGCCATAACACTGACTGGAGGGTGGACACGTCATCATTGTCATTTCTGTCACTTTCACAAATTTCTATAAATATTACAATATTTATGGTAAATGGGCTAAGTATTACATTTAGGTTACTTTAGGTTATTTTGTGTAGAGGCGATACATTTATAGATTTGCATGTGCACAGAAACATGACAATGAAACATTGTCACATGGAGGGCCCCTCCCCACTCAGGTGAAGCAGGCGATCAATATCTGCACGTGGAGTTTAGCTGTATGAATGGCTGTCATGAGAGGAGATCATAAAAGGAATAAAAATACATACATAATGGTATACATTTATGTGAAGTATTTTTCGAATTTAGTAAAAGATATGAAATATATGAGGTGTGGTTGCTCTGTGTATCATGGGTCTTCGTATTGTGGATTAATTAGAAAGGTGTTTTCGCAATTGTGGCAAAGGATTGCAAAGGCCCTGTCAGCAGTCAGGGAACAAGTTTTGTAAATTAGTCAACAGAGTGGCTGTGGTCCCTTTGCAGATGGCTCAAGTGCTGGAGGGCTAAGGGAAGATATGATCTCTGGTACATAGGAGAGATAATTGTTGTGATAGGCATTTTGTGAACTTGCGGGGTTGTTTGGAACAGGTGGCCTCTCCCAAGGGCACTTGCAGAGATCATTAGTAATACATTTCAGGAGAGCGATTGTGTTGTCAGAGAGTGGGCGTAACTCATGTGAATAGGAAAGTTCAGTCAAGTAGAAGTCATGAAAATCAGACACCGGACAGATTTGGGAAATGTGATTTGCAAGCACAAATAGGTCAAAAGGGAATCTACGTGTCTTTCTCTCATCTTCATGTGCTTATGTATTTTTGGCGTAGGTCTGTGTGTGGCATTAATAGGAATTCTGTTGTTGCGTAACTAAGAGGCAAGGCTGCCACCAAATATGAAGAGGTTTTTGGGAACGGGTGTGTTAAAAATGTAAACCTTGTATTTATACGTTTTTAGTGGATTGTATTGTAATGTCTGTGTCATGAACTGTGTGGGTTTTAGATTTCTCTTTACAGGGCAACCAATCATGTTTGGGAGGGATGCTCTTGTAACAGTATCTTGGCGAGTGTATTAACTGTAGCAAACTGCATATAATGTGTGTTATTTGTGTGGTTCAGGGAGCCCAGGGTTAGTGTGACTGTTCGATGTCATCTAAGCCCCCTCCTGGCCGTCTGTACAATAAACTTGCAGTATGGACAAAAGGCATACTTACGAATTCTAGAGGTGGGCCTAATTTGGGTACAGGGTGGCAGAGTTTAAGGTCCACGCCCACAATAGTTATTCCCTCGGATCTACGACAAGCAGTAATTGATCTGGCACATGAGGGCCACTGTGGGACGGTGGCCCCAAAGAGACAAATTAAAGACATCATGTGGTTCCCGGGGCTGGATCAAATGGTGGAGTGCACCATAAATCCGTGCCATCTATGCCAGACACCTCCAGACCAAACAGACCAGAGCCTTTGGTAATGTCGGAAATGCCTGAACAACCATGGACCCATCTTGCAATTGACTTCTTCGGCCCCTTCGAGCAAATCAAGTACTGGCTGGTCATCATGGATGTGTTTTCTCTATTTTCCCTGGTGCACCTGGTATCATCCACAGTGGTCAGTAATGTCATACCTGTATTGGACAACATCTTCTCTGCATGGGGCATTCCAGAAGTACTGAAGTCGGATAACGGCCCGCCTTTCAGCAGTCTGGAATTTGCAATGTTTATGCAGTACATGGGAATCCGTCGCAGAAGAATGACTCCACTATGGCCTCAGGCCAATGGCATGGTGGAGCGATTCATGGGCAGCTTGAAACAAGTTCTCCAGCAAAATGAGTTAAGAGAGATGTGGCTCAATCAGGCTGTGTGCAACATGAGCAGGGACTATAGGAACTTGCTGCATGGCACGATAGGGAAATGTCCCTCTGTTCTACTGTTTTGTAGAAAAATAAGGACTCGGCGGGCTCATTTCACAGAAGAACAGAGC
This sequence comes from Ambystoma mexicanum, assembly GCF_040938575.1. Taxonomy (NCBI): domain Eukaryota; kingdom Metazoa; phylum Chordata; class Amphibia; order Caudata; family Ambystomatidae; genus Ambystoma; species Ambystoma mexicanum. Next base: position 1,040,568,648 of record NC_090922.1, on the reverse strand, counting down.
AACCACGTGCAACAGATGAGAGATGTAGATTCTCGCAGAAAACAAGAGATGAAGCAATACGCCGATACCAGGCGGCCAGCAGAACGTACTGACCTGCAAGTAGGTGACAGGGTGCTTGTATGCAGATGACAAGACAGAAAATCAGATTCGTAATTTGATCCAGAAAACCTGACGATATTGCACGTGAATGGAAGAATGATTATTGCTCGATTGCCCCAGGAGAGTGGTTACTCGGAACGTCTCTCACTTTAAACTATACAAAAAAGAAAGCTGTGAAGATCAAGTGGAGAAAGAAGCAGATGTGACACATGAAGGGTTGATGAGTGAGAGAGAAGATGAGCCAAGAGAGCAGCAGGAGGAAAAGTGGACCAGTTCCACCAGGTGTATTCGAAGGCCTGTACGCCTCATGGAAGAGATGTGAAGCAAAAACTGGCATTGACTTTTTGTTTGCCCGAAGGGGGGAGATGTCGTGTCCGGGCAAGGATTCAGTTAATGGAGAGCCAGAGCTCCATCATGTCATTAGAGGTGCCAGCCATTAGAGGTGCCAGCACATCATGCACGCTCACTAATCTTCCCACGCGCAGGCAGTAGCCGGCAGGGAAGTATAAAGATGTTTGTAACGTCCCCGGCTCCTCGTAATTATTTCTCTCTATACTGGAGTTAACCCCAGTTCCCTCCAGTCTATCCAGCCCTCCTTCATGTCCTTTCACACATGATGGATAGGACATCAGGTAAGGTAAATGGTTTATTAATGTAATGTACATGTATGTATGCATATATGTATGCATGTTGGTGTGTTTGTTTTTATAAATTAATACTTGCAAGGAGTTTTGTGAATGCTTGAGAGAAAATGTTGTTTGTGTCCGTGTTTGTGTGCCTTGCATCGAGGGTAAAGTAACGAGAAAAGTATTATTACCTTGCTAGACTGTCCTACATTGAAAGCAGGCTAGTCTAGAGACGTAATGACATTTATCTTTGCTTTACCCTTGACACACAGCTACTGTGCATCAAGGGTGAAGAAAACATGATAAGTGTTGTGATTGGCCTGCATTCGTTGTAGGCCAGTTTAGCAAAGTAATAACACTTATGTTTGCTTTTTGATGCACAGCTCCTGTGCATCAAGGGTAAAGCAAACATAAGTGTTATTAAGTGACTAGGACCATTCTAGCCACATAATAACACTATCACGTTTGCTTTACCCCTGATGCGTTAAAAATAAAATTAAAAGGGGGCGCTTTTGAGCTGCCTGCAAGATGGCTGCCTAGCGAGAGAGCTCCGTGCCCAGCCACCTCTTATCCGCTGACATCTGCGGTTCTGCCTTCAATCCTGTGTACCTGCTATGATCCCTGTACTGTGGCCATCGAGCCCTATCCACACATCGAGTTCTGGGAGAAATCGGACTCTCGGAACTGGAGATCCTGGTCCCGCCGTGCCTCGCCCCCATTGGGCCTACACTGGGCCCTGCTCTCATCGCGACCTGACCGGGTGACCCTCATTGGACTCGCTGCTGGCTGCTCTGCCCTGACACCTGGGGCACACACTACACTCGTGGGCCGGCTCGCTCCTGCCCTAGTCCCGCCGGACGGTCCTTTCCGCTAGGGTCCTAGGCCGCTGACGACCGAGGCGCGCCGGCGCCCCATCTGCGACCGTGGGGGGCCTGGACTGGGCTGCCTGGCGTGAGCCGGCGGAGACTGCTATCGTGCCCTCACGGGATCTCTTCCATACCCGACTAACTGGCTTCATCGACCAAGCTTTGTCGTGCCCTCTGGTTTCGGCCATGTCGAGTCGCTCCAAAGGAGCTGCTAAAGGGGGTGCTATGGACAAATTCGCTAAGACGGTCCCTCGACCGGAGGTGGGCCACACGTCGCCTCCGCAGGAAGAACATGACAATGACCCTGATCCGGGGGTGGCGGCGCCGGACCTCACTGCCATGATGGAATCGATGGCTAAGAACTTTGCCTCCTTTCATGAGAAGCTTGACGATATCAACGCGAATGTCGCTTCGCTCAAGACCCGGGTAGACCAGGCTGGATCGAGAATCACTGAGGCCGAAGGTCAGATCTCCACTAATGAAGATGCGATACACGTACTTCAGGACACAGTAGCCACCTTATCGCGCGACATGAAGAGTGTTAAAGCAAAATGCGATGACTTGGAGTCCCACTCCCGCAGAAACAATCTTTGCATCATTGGGGTCCCTGAAACTGCCCTGAAGGGGCGCATGGAAGATGCAGTCGAACAACTACTCAAGGACTTGCTGGGGGATCCAGACCTTTCCCCTTACTTCACGGTGGAGCGGGCTCACCGGGCCCTTGCCCCGCGACCCCGACCTGGTGACATCCCCAGACCCATTATAGCCAAGATTCTTAATTATCGGTACAGGGACCTCATTCTTCGCCTGTCGCGGGAGAAAGGGGAGCTGCGACTGGAGTCTCATGTCATCAGGATCTTCCCAGACTTTTCTGTGGCGGTACAGCAGGAGAGACGCCAATTTCTTGGCGTCAAGAAAATGCTCAGGGAACGCAATGTACTGTACGCCATCTTATTCCCAGCTCGTCTCAAGCTCACTCATAATGGCAAATTGTACTTTTTCACAGTCTAGGACGAGGCAGTGAAATTCATCGAGATGCAAATACCGCTTCAGGGCTCTGGAGAAGGCTGAGTGGACGCTACTTAACTGTGATTGGCGCGGACTGTGGACACTTATTCTGCACTGTGGTACTGGTAAGGCTGCGCTGTTTACTGTGACACTCTGCCCCTGCAGTCCTTGCGTACTGCAGCACTTGTGCACACATCCTCACAACACACTTCACAGAGCTGGTCTCACACTGTTCTGTTGTCCTACCTCAATTTCTGTTCTCCTATCGTTCAGGTCCTTAATCTCTCAGTTATATACTCCGTTCCCCGCATTTGAGATGCGGGGATGTACGATATTTGACTGTCGAAACTGTTTTGGTCTATTTCGGAACCACGGGGGCTCGTGTGCGGTCCCCGATTACCCGCTTAGTGGGTAGGGCCTGCGCCGCGAGTCCGCCACCATTGCTCGTTTTGCAACTGAGCCATTTGGCTCCAAGCGTGCTGGTGCACGGCAACAGCGCACCCCATTGCGATTGCACTGTTTTTTCTAATTTTTTTGGTGTGTGTTGGCCCCAGTTGGGCCTCGGGGAAAATTGGGCCAGGTTGGGGACGGTCCAACTGTGCGTTGTTAGGGGTGGGTGATCTTTACACTGCTGATCCACGGTTAGTGGTGAGGGTGGGGGGTGGGAAAGGGGTTGTTTTACAAAAAGGCACACAAGGTTTCGCAGCGTGCATGCTTAAGGGCCCCACGCCCACTTGCTGTTCCAACACTGAGAGCTCATACCATCACGGGAGCTGGGATGTTCACTGATTTATGGGTACTGTGTCTGTAGATACCTACCTCTGACATGGCTACAGTCATAATGTCCTGGAACATTCGGGGGCTGAGCAACCACACTAAGGGCCGCAAGATTGTTGCATATGCTAACAGACACAACTGTAAGATATTGCTTTTACAAGAGACACACTCCGATGGCCTCATTCCGAGAGCTGTTGCCCCATCATGGGGTTCTGCCAGGTTCTTTACTTCTTACTCCACACAATCTAGGGGAGTTCTCACAATGATCCACAAATCAATTAAGTTTGTGCTGCATAAAAGCTATGTTGATCCCGAGGGCTGTTATGTTTTAATACACTGCACACTGGTCAATAAAGAGTACTTGCTGGTTAACACTTACTGTCCCAATGTAGATTCTCCGGAATTCTTTGATACTGTAACTACCATACTGCTGGGCTTCGTGGGAGTGCAGATCATATGGGGGGGGACCTGAACCTTATACTCGACATGGCCCTGGACAGAACTGCCACTACACCCACAGCCATGTCTAGCGCGGCGCACAGGCTGCATGGCCACATGCAGTCGCTTAATATTTGCGACGCCTGGAGAACACTTCACCGCCAGCAGCGGGACTACACTTATTACTCGTCTGTACATGATAGTTCGTCCAGGATAGATCTGTTTTTGGTCTTGAGAGATGCTATGGGTAGGGTGGGGGATACACACATTTTGGCCCGCACATTCTCGGATCATTCTCCGATCATACTCTCCTTAGGGCTGGGAATTCCCATCCCAACACTCTGCACCTGGCGCTTTAAGTCCGAAGCTCTAAAAGACATTGGCCCTCATTACGACCCTTGCGGAAAGCGACTGACCGGACCGCCACAGCGTAAATAGCGTTTCCGCCATTGCACGAAGGAGCAAAGTCCGGCCCATTCCGACCCATCGGGCACGAGCACCACGCCATGGCGGAAGTGCAAAGTCCGCGATGGCGGAAATGACCCCAAAACGGCCCACACCGCCGCCGTACGGCGCCCCAGGTGCAATACCGCCACCCCTCTTAGCGGTCACCGCAGTGTGCGCCTACCGGAAAGTACGGTGGCCGGAAATATACGGAAACGGAAGTTAAAACACGGGCCCGGAACGGGAAACATCCCGGCGTACACCTATAAATACACTAAAACCACACAACCACTAAAAACACCACCCTGAGACACACCCCAACCCGTCAACCACCCTAGCGAAACCAAGAAAAATGGGAAAAGTAGCGAAGAAAGCGTGCGACCGCAAGCGGCAGGTCCACTTCTCCCGTGAGGAACTCACCGTGCTAACAGAGACCCTCCAGGAGAATGCTGCCGTCGTCTTCTCCACGCAAATGACCAGGACGGCACTTGCAAACAAGAAGACCATATGGGCTCTGGTGGCACAGCGGGTAAGTGCGGTGGGGACCGCACCCCGCACCCCACAGCAATGCCGCAAGCGATGGGACGACCTGCGGATACGCGTCCGCAGCATACTCTCTGCCAACCGCAACATTGCCACAGCCACCGGGGGAGGTCCTGAATCACCCATCAAGTTGACCCCCTGGGAAGAAATCTGTGCCTCCACCATCGGAATGGAGAGCATAGAGGGAGTCGGAGGGATGGAGAAAGGAGTGCAGACATCCGAAGATTCAGGTAGGTGGGCCTGATAAAACAATGCTAAATCCACAATGTCCAATCATGTGAAGTACCATGTGTCCACATAGTGCTACAGAAACACATGTCCAGGAGAACGTCCACACACATCGGCCTGATAGCGCACGTTAAAAACCACTATAAATACATAAATAATTAAAATCCCCTAAAACACGCACTACACGTGCAGCAGGCACACCCTAACTGCAGGCTGCCAAACAACTGCACCCTCACTCCACACACAAATGAAAGCACCTCCAAGGCCCCGACCCAAATCACCCTCAGGTACCACCCCAAAGCATGTGATACAATGCCATTCCAATTCCCACAGACCCATCAATAACCCTCGCCCTCCTTTACTCCACCACAGGGTCCGATCCAAACGACGAGCTACAGGACACCCCTACCAGCACACCTGCAAAGAGGGCCAAGACCAACGGCCAGAGACCCTCCACCTCAGCTGCACGCATCAAGACACGGCAGCAGCACAAATCAGGTGGCAGCACAGAGGAGGGAACATCAACAGGCACCCCAGCAGCCAGCATGGCCACAACACCACCACCACAGGTCCCCCCAATGGATGCCACAGAAGGCACTGCCTCTGGTGGCAGCAGCACCATAGGTGACACCCCATTGATGGCAGCATGCTCGGACACAGAAAACGGGGATGCCGAAGTCAGATCCATCCATGACCTGTCCCAATCCCCCTGTCTGTCCCATCCCGTACAACATGAGGATGCCACGCAGGGGCACCCACAAGACGACGACTGCCCATCCCCCCCAAGCCCTGTGACAAGGCAACATGAGGTCAACAGCCCCTCTGCGACACCCCCGCAAATGGCCATGGCCCAGCAGAGGCAACAGTCCCTCGACCAGTTGATCGAACAACAGCAGCAACTGGCCACACTCCTCAAGGACCATGCCGATGAATGTGGGGGCACCAAGGCAGACATAGAAACATCAACTGAGACACTTAGGGCAGAAATGGAGAGAGGCACAGAGACGCTAAGGTCACAAATTGAGAGAAGCACCGAGAGCCTGAGGGGGGAACTGCATGCGACGTCCAAAGACGTATGTGCCGAACTTGCCGCAGTGCGCCGTGTGCTCACTGAGCTCTCGCAAACCCTTAGGGACATGCATGGACGTGAGCAGGCAGACACATCATCCGTTGCAAGTTCCGTCCAGGGCAGCCCCCAACGTAGATCTGGGAGGACCCGGCGCTCCACAGGCAGGGGTGCCCCTGATACCCGCAGAGGGGGCATGCAATAGCGACAGCCCACTGACAATGAGCATCTTTGGACACTGGTGTTCGGGGGGGAGGTAGGAGGGTGGAGGGGGTGTGTTGGGCTCACTTGGGTGGCGGGTCGATAGGGTGTTCAACATTATATCACATATGCCATAAACAGTGCACGATCAACCAATGAGATGTGTGGACATTGATCTTTGTGTACTAGGCCATCATAGGCGTACAGTCCATTTTGTGCATGTTCCAGACACACACAGTGCCACGTGTCCCGTGTCCATGTATCAGCCACCAGGCATGAGTGCTAGAAGCATACATCAATGAGATGCTGACGAATGTCATGGGCCTCCGGTGCCTCGCAGACTCCTTGAGGTGCTGCCACATCCCCACCCTCATCATGACCATCATCCGGTGCTTGCAGTTCTGCGTCAGGGGGCATGGGCACATTTCTACGTACGCACATGTTGTGGAGCATGACACATGCCATCACCATCTTTGCAACCTTCTCATGGCGGTACAGGAGTGCCCCGCCAGACCTGCTGAGGCACCGGAAGCGAGTCTTCAGTAGGCCGAATGCCTGCTCAATGACTACACGGGTACGTGAGTGGGCATGGTTGTAGTCCTCCTCATGCTGGTCCCGTGGGTTCCGGACTGGTGTGAGGAGCCATCTCTTCAGTGGATATCCAGCATCACCTGTATGTGGACGAGAAACGTAGGATGTGGAATGCCATTGATACCTACGCACACCCCCTCCCCTTCCTGCCAGTACATTGCCAAATCACATACCCCACATCATCATGCATGCAATGAGACTCACCGAGTAGCCAGGATCTGTTCCCTGCGTGTCGCTCCATGTAGCGTGGTATGGTAGAGTTCCTCAAGACCATGGAATCATGGGTTGATCCAGGGAATCGGGCACAACAATGCGTAAAGATCCTGTTGGAGTCACACACCATTTGTACATTCAGGGAATGAAATTGTTTTCGGTTGCGGTACTGGGCCTCCATGGCATGTGGGACGACCAATTCCACATGGGTGCAGTCGATGGCACCAATGCAACCCGGTATGCCGCCAAGTGCATGGAATCCCACTTTTGTGTTGGTTATTTCCTGCTCCGAGCGTGGTAGAGAGATGTAGTCGTCTGCGTGCTGCAGGAGGGCATCGAGCACTTGGAATAGTGTCCGTGAGAACAGTGGCTGAGAAATGCCATGCAACTGTCCGACTGTGTGCTGGTAGGTGCCTGTGGCCAGGAAGTGGAGTACAGACACCACCTTCAGTAGGGGTGGGATGGCGGTTGGGCTATCTATCATGCTGACTAGGTCAGCCTGTGTCATGTCCACAATGGCGGCTATGGTGTCCCGGTCCAGACGGTAGAGGGTGTGGATCTGCTCATCAGTGAGGTTGAACGGATGTGCTCGGAGGCGTGGGATTGCGGGCTGCCTGCGTGGTGGTAGTGGCTGTGCTGCTGGGCCTTGCTGGCCCTGCCTTGGCCTCCTCCTCCTCCTGCGTCTCCTCCGTGCGGCTGGTTGTAGTTGTTGTTCGTCTTCTTCTTGGAGTCGGAGCACTTGCAGTGCTATCAGGTCCCCCAGGGCCAACATCGCGAGTCCTGCCGGTAGCATTTCGGTGTGGTTGTGGGAGGAGACTGGGTGTGCAATTTATGTGTTTACAGGCTGTATGGCCTCCACCTGTGGTGATTGATTCCACCTGTGCAAACTGCTCTCCCCTTTGGCCGAGCATGTCCCGCGCACAACGCTGCAAATCGGGTAATTGTATCTTGCTATTGCATTCATGTATTTGTACCCGATGGCCGTGTAAGATTGGTTGATATGTTCATTCTGCTGTGGTCCCATTGTTTCCCATTCTATCTGTGCAGTCGCGAACGGACTTGTGAAGGGTCAGTGGAACGTAGTACTCGAGTAACGGTGGGCCCTCATGCATCACTGTACCGAGTTGCAACGACGGGCGTGGCTTCCCATTTGTGGGTGAAGGCAGTTGCCATTTTCACACACAGCCGCACTCGATGGAATAATTAGTGATCTCAAACGGCCACAGATGCCTTCTCGACGTGATGTTGCAAATGAGGAATTCGAAGGGCGGCGCTTTCGGTTTCCAGCTAGCGGCGAGGAGATGCCCACAGGTCTGACTGCAAATATAACGTTCTATTGTTCTATGTCCTTGAGACAAGGCCCATGGCGAGGGAGCAATGATTGATATGAATAGTTTGGGATGCGCAATGGCTACGTGGGCGATGAGGCCGGCCATTCCCAAAACATGTTACTTCACATCACTGGATTTACGGGCTGGGGCACTGTGGATTTAGCAGGCTGCATTACGCACAGACTCAATGGATGTTTCTAATGTCATGTGAGTAATCATTCAGGCGTTTTGATCCCGGGATGAGGGAATGATGAATGGATGCATGGGCAGGTGATTTGATACAGAGTTTGCCATGTACAGGGCTTCTTGGGATCTATCCGCCTCCCCTACGCTATGTGATGCAGGGCTGCCATAGTGGGACCATCGTCTATCTGGCCTTGTTGAGCCCTCCCTGTCTCGAGGCGCCCTCAGACACTTGTGTCCATGCACGTTAACATTCCCATCTGATGGATTCTGTTTTGGCAGACGCATGCACAGGTACACTCGTTTGTGATGGTGTTTACACCTCGATATAGATAGTTATGAGTCGCAAGTGGCTCTGGGGTGGTGATGATCCTTTTGAGTGGGCTAGCATGCATATGGCTGTGGATTTCGTGTGCTCATTGGAGTGAGTTGTTCGAATGTAGTTCTGATGGCCATTCTGTTCTTGTTCTTTTCTTTTGGTTGACAGGTATCTCCTCCCCTTTTGCCACTGCCATCTGTATGCCACTCCTGCAGATGGATTTTACTCCCGACACCTGCTGCTTCGTGTTAATCGGTGGAGCAGCATTACGATCTTATGGGACGATCGCCAGTGGCCCACATGCCCTTACGCAGTACTGGTGGCTCGGAGCAACATTTCGGCCTTTCAGCTGGACTAGTGCCTCCCCATTGGGACGGCCCTGCGGTTGTGTGCGCTTCCATGTTGCCTTTTCGTACGTGAATGTGGCTCTGTGTACCATGATGGAACAGGGCGTCACACAAGTAGGGGCTGGTCATTTCTTGCGGATGCAGCCCACAATGGTGAAATGTGTTTTGGAGTTCATGGCCTGATGGCTGTATGGGCTTGGTGATTTTGTTGTGCATTAAATTTCTATTCTGATTTGGGCCGTGTAGCGTTTTTCTTTGCAAGTGATGTGGCATGTGCCTATTTGTGGGGCGATGTATTGTGAGGAGATCTGCATTGGGTTCCTGCTTCGGGGTTTAGTTGCGTGGTACTGTACTGGGCGCGTTTGCCTACTGAGCCCGTGATGTCAGGGATGGGGGCTGCCTATATGACAGTTTGAATGTTGTCATGCTCAGGGGCGGGGGATTGGGTTTTGTGTAACAGATGGCGGTCAGCCAGGTGGACTGGTGGAATGATGTGATTTTCGGAATGTTGCTGGGCACAGGTGCCTGTGTTTGCGTGCGTTTCTTGGTGGGGGACTGTGGTCATGTCCATTGGGATGGCTTCTGTATTCGTGCCATCTGTGACCTGCAGCTCCCATTGGCCCCTCTTGTGTTGCTTTTGTTCGTTGGCATGCATGGGTGCTTTGTACATTTCAATGGTTGCATTGTGACTTCATTGCACCTACAGGGAGTTGTACTTTGTGGGCAGGGAGCGGTGTACAGGCACTCAGTGGGGCCGTTTACGGTTGATTCGCGATGCCGTACTTCTCGCCATGGCGGAATGGTCCATTCCGCCATGCCTGATGGCGTTAGGTACATGTCCGCTAGGGTCGGAATTGGCGTACCGTTGCACCATGTTGGTGTTTGCGGTTTGGCATGGCGCGCGCGTGCGTGCTTAGTGCAGTTAGCGTTGGCGTTCACTACGGTGTCGCTAATGGCTTCGTACTTTGCGGTGACGGGTCATAGTCGCACCGAGCGCTATTCGATGGCGGTATTGCATTTCCGCCATCGTTTTCCCCTTTCCGCCAGGGTCGTAATGAGGGCCATTGTGTTTAAATCTGAGATTTTAGCAGACATTGAGTCCTTCTTTGAGCTTAACTCTCTTCGAGACACGACTACCGCGGTCAGATGGGAGGCATTTAAGGCTTACATTAGGGGCATGTCCATTTCCCGAGAGGCAGGGGTGTTGAAAGCTATTAGGGCCGCCCTTGGACGATCTGAGGCCAAACTGAAAAGGTTGGAGCAATGCTGCTCCTCCGTATCTGACCCCACTACTCTGGCCCAAATCTCTGACGAGCTCCAGGTGTTCAACACTTTAGCGACCAGCGAAGTTCATTATTTCAGCCGCCCGCAGGCCGCTAGGAAATATGGAGAGGGGGACAGACCCGGCAAGACACTTGCGACACTTGTGAGGGGGGAACTGGGCCGCACGCAGATCACTTCCATAAAAGATCAGAACGGTGACGCTCATTGGGCGGACCATCGAATACTTGATATATTCACCGAGTTCTATAGATCCCTTTATTCCCAGCCCATAGAGCACACTGAACAACATATGCGAGAACTCCTTGACCAGATCCCCACCACGGAAATTTCCCCACAGACCCGAGACCAGCTGGATACCCCGTTCACGCTAGATGAGATAGTATCGGCTATCTCAGACTTGCCCATAGGCAAGGCGCTGGGACCTGACGGCCTCACGGCGGATTTCTATCGAGAGCACGTGGCTATTCTGGCCCCCCGGATGTTGGAGGTATGGAATGAGGCACTCCGAGCCACTATCCTTCCCCCTTCCATGCGGGAAGCGGCCATCACGGTACTGCTCAAACCAGGTAAACCTGAGGACGAGTGTGGGTCCTATAGACCTCTCTCCCTCATGAACCTAGATACAAAGATTTTTGCTAAGATCATTGCCAACTGCTTTCTGCCCACCATGACGCACTTGGTACAAGAGGACCAAGCAGGCTTTGTCCCCGGTAGGTCCACCTCCCATAACATCAGGAGACTATTTAATGTCATGTCCTGTATAGACCAAGACGTCCAGGCCGTAGCGGTTATGCTGGACGCTCAGAAGGCCTTCGACATGGTCTCCTGGAAATATATGTGGCTGGTCCTCGAAACAATGGGCGTCGGCCCTAACATGATAGGGTTCATTAAACTCTTGTACACTTCCCCCGTTGCGCGGGTACGAGTCAACTCACTAACATCCGAGATGTTCACTCTATTCAGAGGCACCAGACAGGGCTGCCCCTTCTCCCCCATCCTTTTCGCATTGGTGATAGAACCGATGGCGGACTTTATCCGAGCACGGCATTCGCGTAAGGTTGACGAGCCTGAAATAATATCCCTGTATGCTGACGATGTCCTATTATACGTCATAGACCCCACAGCCCATCTGGATCCCATACTGAGAGACATCACCCGGATTGGCACCCACTCCGGATTTACGATTAATTATTCCAAATCGGAGATTTTCCCGCTCATTAAAGCTACACGGCAGTCCACCACTGAGTATCCCCTGCGCTGGGCCCCTGAGGGTGTGAGATACCTTGGGGTGCAGATGTCCCTCACTAAGCCCACCCTGCTTGCCGATAACTACTCAGCTGTAGCACAAACAGTTGAGACAAAAATTTCACGTTGGCGCACCCTCCTGTTGTCCGTCGCTGGTCGTCTATCCCTTATTAAAATGATCTTGCTCCCCAAGCTCTTATACACCTTTTGCAACATTCCTATATGGCCCGGGAGGGCTTACTTCACTAAATTGCATAAGCTCTGCGTGCAATTTCTCTGGCACTCCGGTGCGGTGCGCAAAAAGTGGACTGACATGGCACTCTCATAAAGACGGGGTGGTGTTGCTGCTCCAGACCTGGAACTATACTGGATCGCGGCCCAGGCCCAGCATGCTACTCATTGGTACCCGGGTTCCCCAGTGCGCCCACATGTCAAACTGGAATGGCTTGCCTCCGCTGGTATCAACTTAATGTCCCTGATACTACACCGACGCTACACATCTGATTCCCCGGTTGACCCCATTGCTGCGACCCTGTATGCCTGGTCATGTCTACTACACTCGACAAGTGGGCCCTCCCCATATTACAAATGGCTTCCCGTGTGGGCCTTTCCGGGCCTGGAACCCACACTTGATATCGCTTTGGCGCGACACTGGGTGCGCTGGGGTATCGGGCCCTGTCCGACTTCTATCCCGAGGGCAAATTCATAGGCCCCCAGACTAGGAGGCCGGGGCACACCAGATCTCCCCTAGAGACTCTCCAATACTACAGGCTTCACGCCGCGTTCCGCACCATGTGGCCCTCCTTTCCGGATGAGCCCCCAGACAACCCGGCGATAGCCTACATCGCCAACTCGGGCGGTGCACGCAGCATCGTCTCTTCGCTGTATCAAATCCTACTAGACATCATCCCCATTCCTACTCTTAGGGCGCGCGACGGATGGTCAGCTGAACTGGGTCTAGACATTTCTGATGAATTGTGGGAGGATATGTGCTGCCACACACAAAAAGTGTCTCTCAATTTCCGTTTCTGTGCCATGCAATACAAGCTCCTCAATAGGCTTTACTATACGCCACCCAGGACATTGGGGTTTGCTCGCTCTGAGGTGCACCTCTGCTCGCGATGTAGGGCGGTGGATGCTGATCACTTGCATATGTTCTGGACCTGTAACAAATTGTCCGGTTTCTGGGACAGTGTCCTCCATACACTGAGTGCGGTAACTGAAACTGTAATTGATCCCGATCCTTTGGCGGTTCTGTTTGGAGTCTGGGGGTCTGACGAAACTAAGCGTTTGAAAAAGTTTTTGAATATAAGCTGCATGATTGCCAAAAAATGTATACTTCAGAACTGGAAGCGCTCCTCCCCACCGGCCTCTCAGAAATGGCTGGGTATGCTCACATGGTCGCGGAACTGTGAGGAGGAATACCTGACAATGCTGCCCGCCCAGTCTCGCCCTAGGAACATCTGGAGCGAATTTAACACATATCTCAACAATCAAAGTGAGAACACGCCCGGTTCCGGCTTATCTCCGGTCCCTACTCATGCACCGTGATTATTGCTGTGTATTTCTGTATTGTTGATGCTCTATATCCACTGTTGTAACTGTATTCTGTAACCATTACGATGTTTTATGCTATGCTTGCTTTAATTATTTGTTGCCTTGACGTATGTGCCTTGTGAACCTCTGCCGACAAAAATAAAAATTAAAAAAAAAAAACAAAAAAAATAAAAATAAAAATAAATAAATAAGCAAGTATATGCATACTAGCCCTACTAGTGTCAGTCTTCATATACTGTCTTAATGTGGTATGGCATGCTTTACTTGCCATCAAGGGTAAAGCAAACACAAGTGTTATTATGTGACTAGACAGACCTACATTAGTAGTGCGAGTCTGGATTTACTTTCTTAATGTGGCATGACATTGTTTACTTGGCATCAAGTGTAAAACACATATTGTAAGTGTTAGTGCATGGCTTGATCTGACACACTAGGGCCACTGTGGGACAGTGGCAACAAAGAGACAAATTACAGACACCATGTCGTTCCCGGGGCTGGATAAAATGGTGGAGCGCACCATAAATCCGTGCCATCTATGCTAGAGCACCTCAGTCCAAACAGACCAGAGCCTTTGGTAATATCGGAAATGCCTGAACATCCCTGGACCCATCTTGCAATTAACTTCTTCAACCCCTTCGAGAAAATCAAGTACTGGCTGGTCATCATGGAACGAGTTTTCTATATTTTCCCTCTACACCTGGTATCATCCACCGCGGCCAGCACTGTCATACCTGTATTGGACAACATCGTCTCTGCGTGGGGCATTCCAGAAGTCCTGAAGTCGGATAACGGCCCACCTTTCAGCAGTCTGGAATTTGCAATGTTCATGCAGTACATGGGAATCCGTCACAGAAGAAGGACTCCTCTATGGCCTCAGGCCAATGGCATAGTGGAGCGATTCATGGGCAGCTTGAAAAGAGTTCCCCAGCAAAATAAGTTAAGAGAGATGTGGCTCAGTCAGACAGTGTGAAACATGCTCAGGGACTATAGGAACTTGCCGCATGGCACGATAGGGAAATGTGCCTCTGAACTACTGTTTTGTAGAAAAATAAGGTCTTGGCTGCCTCATTTCACAGAAGAACCGAGCAACCACGTGCAACAAATGAGATGTAGAAGCTCCCAGAAAACAAGAGATGAAGCATTACGCCGATACCAGGCGGCAAGCAGATCGTACTGACCTGCAAGTAGGTGACAGGATGCTCGTATGCAGATGACAAGACAGAAAATCAGATTCGAAATTCGATCCAGAACACCTGACGATATTGCATGTGAATGGAACAATGATTAGTGCTCAATTCCCCAGGAGAGTGGTTACTCGGAATGTCTCTCATTTTATACTATACAAAGAAGAAGGCTGTGAAGATCAAGGGGAGGAAGAAGTGGATGCGACACATGAAGGGTTGATGAGTGAGAGAGAAGATGAGCCAATAGAGCAGCAGGAGGAAAAGTGTACCAGGTCCACCAGGTGTATTCGAAGGCCTGTACACCTCATTGAAGAGATGTGAAGCAAAAACTGGCAGTGACTTTTTGTTTGCCCGAAGGGGGGAGATGTTGTGTCCGGCATGGATTCAGTTAATGGAGAGCCAGAGCTCGATCATGTCATTAGAGGTGCCAGCCAATGAGGCGAGCGCACATCGTGCATGCTCACTAATCTTTCCACGCGCAGGCAGTGGCCGGCAGGGAAGAATAAAGATGGTTGTAATGTTCCACGGCTCCTTGTAATTATTTCTCTCTACAATGGAGTTAACCCCCAGTTCCCTCCAGTCTATCCACCCCTCCTTCATGTCCTTTCACACATGACGGATAGGACATCAGGTAAGGTAAATATTTTTTTTTATGTAATGTACATGTATGTATGCATATATGTATGCATGTTGGTGTGTTTGTTTTTAAACATTAATACTTGCAAGGAGTTGTGTTAATCATGTGTGAATGATTGGGAGAAAGTGTGGTTTGTGTGCGTGTGTGTGTGTGCCTTGCATCAACGGTAAAGTAACGAGAAAAGTGTTATTACCTTGCTAGACTGTCCTACATTGAAAGCAGGCTAGTCTAGCTACGTAATGACACTTTGCTTTGCATTACCCTTGACACACAGCTACTGTGCATCAAGGGTGAAGAAAACATGATAAGGGGTGTCACTTGCCTGCATTCATTGTAGGCGAGTTTAGCTAGGTAATAACACTTATGTTTGCTTTATCCCTGATGTACAGCTCCTGTGCATCAAGGGTAAAGCAAATATAAGTGTGCATCAAGGGTGAAGCAAGCAAAATATAGCATGCTTTACTTGGCATCAAGTGTAAAGCAAACATAAGTGTTATTATGTGGCTAGACAGACTTACATTAGTAGTGCAAGTCTGCATTTACTTTCTTAATGTGGCATGACATTGTCTACTTGGCATCAAGTGTAAAGCAAATATGATAAGTGTTATTGCATGGCCAGCTTGGCCTGTGGTGTCAGTGTGCATTCACTTTCTTATTGTAACATGGAATGTGTTACTTATTACATGACATCAAGGGTAAGGCAAACATGGTGTGTGTTATTACGTGGCTAGACTGGCTTATCTTAGTGGCTCCAGTCTAGCCATATATTGTTTGTGTGTCATGGCATTTTTGTACTTTGCAAGAATGGTAAGAGCAAGCAAGGGAAAATACTTGCTGCACTGTCCTATCTTGGTATAGACAGTATGGATTAACGTTCTTTTTGTGACATGGCATTTTTTACTTGCTCAGAGTCCTTGTATGGTAATACTGACATATGATTGTGCAGCATGCATGTACATCTATGGGCATAAGCAGCATGACAATGTTTTATGTACAGGATTATGTCGTGGGAAAAGACATCATGAAAATGTGTTGGGAAATGGTCATGCGCACTGTTGGTGACTTGCATCTATTTGGATTTGTCATGTGCTACCATAGAAAATCGATTGCAAACTGTGTGGCTTTTTGGCCAATTTTTCACAGAAAGTGCTGTAAAGTGAACCATTATTTCACTTTTTTTCTTGGGGTGCGAAAGCGGCAGGCAGCTGAGTCTAGGCAACACAGTCCCCTATGTACTTTATTTGCACGAGGGACAGTGCTACCTGCTTCTGAGCAGGGGCACATCCCCTGCTATCACATTTATTTGTTTGCTTTTATACAGAACCTTTAGGGAGTCCTCTCCTTTCAGTATGCGTATTTATTTTGCAGAGAGGATGGGAGGGCCATCCGGGGCATGTGGAGAGTGCATGCAGGTAAGGTAAGTGTCTTTTTAATGTAATGTATATTTATGTATGTATGTATGTATGCAAGTTGGTGTGTTTGTTTTTATAAAGGCATGCATGCAAGGAGTTGTGTGAATGATGTGTGAATGCTTGTGAGAAAGCGATGTGTGTGTGTGTGTGTGCCTTGCATCAAGGATAGTGTAAGCAGGAAAAGTGTTATTACCTGGATAGACTGTCCTACATTAAAAGTAGGCCAGTCTAGCCACGTCCTTTGCTTTACTCATGATGCCCAGCTACTGTGCATCAAGGATGAAGCAAACATGATAAGTGTTGTCGCTGGCCTGCATTCATTGTAGGCCAGTCTAGCCAGATAATTAACACATATGTTTGTTTTACCCTTGATGCACAGTACCTGTGCATCAAGAGTGAAGCAAGCATGATAAGTGTTATAACCTGGCTAGACTGGCCTACTTTAGAGGTGCCAGTCTGCATATACTTTCTTATTGTGGCAGGGCATTTTGTATTTGGCATCAAGGGTAATGCAAACATGATAAGTGTTATTAAGTTACTAGGACCAGTCTAGCCACATAATAACACTATCAAGTTTGCTTTACCCCTGATGCAAAATAAAACATGCCAGGCCACATTAAGCAATTATATGCAGACTGGCCCTACTAGTGGCAGTATTCTCGCGCCTTGAAACACTTGTGTATAGGCATGTTATAAATGCCATATCATATGATATCATATACTGTCTTAATGTGGTATGGCATGATTTACTTGGCGTCAAGGGAAAGCAAATATGATAAGTGTTATTGCATGGCTAGCTTGGCCTGTGGCATCAGTGTGCATTTACTTTCTTACTGTCAAGGGTAAAGCAAACATGATGTGTGTTATTATCTGGCTAGACTGGCTTATCTTAGTGGCTCCAGTCTAGCCATATTGTATGTGTGTGTCATCTTTTTTTAAAAAAAGCTTTGCATTAAGGGTAAATGCAAGCAAGGTCAATTACTTGGTACATGTCCTATCTTGGTATAGACAGTCTGGATATAGTTTCTTTCTGTGGCATGGCATTTTTTTTACCTGCTCTGAGTCCTTATATGGTAACACTGACAAATAATGGTGTAGAATACATGTACATCTATGGCTATAGCCAGTATTAAAATGTTTTATGGACTGGATTATGTTGTGGGCAAAGGCATCATGAAAATGTGTCAGAAAATTGTCCTGTGCAATGTTGGTGACTTGCATCTATTTGGATTTTTCATGTGCTGCCATAAGAAAATGATTGCAAACTGTGGCTTTTTGGCCAATTTTTCACAGAAAATGCTGTAAAAAGCACAGTTTTAACCCATTATTTCACTTTTTTTCTCCAGGTGAGGAAACCTCCCGAAGCCACCTTGTCTGGTTCAGGCTCAGACGAATCAACTTCCGGGGCACTAGTGGTCCAGGGATGAATATCGGTTTCTAAACCATCAATCAGCCCCACACCTCTAGTACACCAGAATTGATCTGAACAGATTGGAAACACAAGTAAATTATAAACCTCCTTGCCCAATGTTTGGTAAAGTGTACGGAACAGCAGTCTTATCTCTGTAAGGTCGTGGATCGTTGGTTAGTTGCATCACACCGAAAATACAAAGGGATGCACTCTGGATACTGACAGGAGGGAAGCCGGTAAAGCAATCAGTCTTAACTGTTCAAGGTTATTTGGTTTCGCCACAAAGGGAGATAGGGGCCGTAAATGTCACTAGGGGCCTTTGGAAAAGGACCAGGGGGACAGAACCACAATGTACCTGGTGCTTGAGATGTTGTTCATGCTCGACAGCGTTGAGTCGGTTCAGGAAACTCTGCAGCTCCTGCGACAGAGTTCAAGATGGGAGACAGCTGCGGGTATCAGGCGGCAGGCAGTTCGGCAAGCAAGGCTGGACGGACGGCTGTAGGCTGGCCTACACGGCGCCTTAGGGTCAAGAATCAGTGTCTCTCTGCTGGTTGGCGGATGTGGAATGCTGGTTGAAGCGTCTCTTTCGGCTTAAGTGACTGCAGTGTGACAACAGTGGTGCAGCCGGTCGCGGATCGAGGGTGCGACTGACTCGAAAATTTCCTTAAAAGATGGATGCTGGTTAATGCTTGTGTGGCACTCCTCCTATTTTTTTCACGGGGCTTGAGGCGTCCTTTCAAGGCGGGTGGCCCAAAGCTGAGGAGAGTGTTTGCAGGCAACGGCCTTGTCCTTTGTTCAGAGACTCTCTGGCACTTGCCACCTAGGAATCTTGCTGGCAGAACCTAACAGGGCATGCTGTGTGCTAGCTGCGTACCGGTTCTGGAGCTGCTAGACGGGTCCTCTGAGTCTGATATCTCCCTCTGTTCCCTGTCAGATGTTTAGGGCAGGGATCTTGCTTCCCTCTTGGAAATCCTGGCCTTCCTTCACTGGCAGAAGCTGTATGGTACACTGTACCTTCAGCCATGGTCCAATGCTGAGTTCTTCTTTCCTGCTTCTGGTGAAGACTTCAAATGATCTGGTAAGTGTTGGGCTGAGCCCTCTTTTAAAGCAAAATGGGGCCCAGTGATTCGTGCCAGCTAAGCCTACCTTAAGAAATCAATCCGGGGTCCCTACCAACAATCTTCTGTTATATGTGAGGTCAGGACCAGACTGCTTTGCACCAAGAAAGGTGAGCTGTGACAACATGTAATCCTAGGTCCCACCCATCTTCCTGTCTGTTGTAGCTCAAAGTGTCGCTCTGGTTAGCTGTGCCCTTTGTGGCTCATGATCAAAGCGCAGGTCTCCCTTGAAGTTTGTGGTGAGAACAGAGCTCTGTCTCCCTCAAATCACATACTTCATCCCTCTGAAAGGGAGTTTGCCTACTGTAAACAGTTGTCGCAGACATGGCATTCATTGCCCTTCGTACAGAGAGGTGGGAGCTAGCTTCAAGGTGACACATTGTATATCAAAGAGGTGTTAGATTTCCTGCCTATTGTTAAGTTCTTTGACCAGGCCTATTCGCAGTCCTGCTTCAATTAACTCTGATCAGTATGCACTCCCACCACACAGAATTTAGACAATAGAACAGGGCAGATCCATGGAGCCTTTGATATTTAATTAGGCTGGCCATCGGAGGAGGAAGGTGTTGCCCTTCTCCTCTGGATGTTTTCATGCACCCATCAGTCTATTTTCACTGACTCCCGGTCACGCAGATTGGTGCACCCATGATGTGGACACTGGAGACAGTAAGCCAGAGAAGATTAAGATTCACTGGATGTCCGATAAGGTCAGGGACACCATAAAGGAGGAAGTTTCCAAGATGTTGTGCTTATGAATGATAGAGCCATCTCACAGCCCCTGGGATAGCCCAGTAACTGGTCCCTAAAAAGACCAGTGGTGGGAAAACTGAAGTTTGCTTTTGTGTGGACTACAGGGGCCTCAATTCTGTAACGAAGACAGCTGCTCACCCCATTCCTCGGGCAGATGAGATCATTGAAAAGCTCAGCTCTGCCAAGTATATGAGTACCTTTTACCTCATGGCAGGTTATTGGCAGGTCAGCCCGACCGATGGAGCGAGAGAGAGGTCAGCATTTTCAACCCCGTAATGACATTATCAGTTGACTGTGATGCCCTTCAGATCGAAGAATGCCGCTGCCACTTTTCAGCAGATGGTTAACTAGGTTTTGTCGGTCTGGAAAACTTCAGTGTCGCATATTTAGATGACATTGCTGTGTTCAGCCACACCAGGGAGGATCATTGATCCCACCTAAAACAAGTGCTTCAGGTGCTGAAGAATGCAGGACTGACTATCAAAGCCATGAAGTGTCAGATAGCGCAGAGTACCATGATTTACCTAGGCCACCTGGTCGATGGAGGTAAGAAACAACCTCTCGAAGCAAAGGTACATGGTGGCAGAGGTGGGATCAGTTGGATCCTTGCGCCCAGCTTAGTCACCCAACTATAATGGTACTGTTGCAGGCAATGTTTAGTCACTGCTAGGTATTAGCACTGGCACTGACACCCTCGAGTGTTGAGAAACCACACTTGCCCCCCTGCAGGATGATTGCGAGAAACACTGCTCATACGGTCGTCCTCATAATTTTCCCTCTCCGGAAGGTCTTGTTCGTTCGTGTACATGGGGCCTAGTCACTCCCCTGGGGTCTTGTCCCCAACTGCCCTCGCTTTTACCCAAGCTTGGCGACTAGTCAGCAACTCAGGTTTATTCATCTTAGTTCTGTGGGGAAGTCTCCTTTCTTGACAAAAGACGCGCAGCACATCCTTGGTCATGCATTTTACAGTCCCCATGTCAAGCTCTGTGACTATTACTAATACCTAGAAGTGACTAAACAATGCCTGCAACAGTACCTTTATCATAGGGTGATTAAGCTGTGCACACGGCTCCAACTGATCCCACCTCTCCCACCAATGTGTCAAATCAACTTCCAGGGCACCAGTGATCCAGAGATGAATATCGATTTCTAAAACATCAATCAGCCACACACCTCTAGTACACCAGAAGGGATCTGAACAGATTGGAAACACAAGTAAACTATAAACCTCCATGTCCAATTTTTTGTAACGTGGGCGGAACGCAGGCTTATCTCTGCAAGGTCATGGATCGTTGGTTAGTTGCAACACAGCAAAAATACAATTATTACCCAATGATAAAAGGGACTGTCTAGTCAAGGTTGCATACACAAATCTACTTTATTATTTATTTATTTATTTAATGTACTTATAGCTAAGGTGGTTTTATATATATACATTACATTTTGACACATCATTTAAAATACAATCTATACGGTATAGGAGACTATCATCATGACAGGCACATTGCGTTAGGCTATACGGGTAAATCATATCATCACCAAAGCTTTACATGAGATATTTGCAGTGTGACATCACTCAACATGAGCTAAACAATATTAAAAATCCATTTGTAAAAAATGTAAAATACACCTCTTGACAATTCCTCTAAAATCTCTGTAGATTGCATACAAAATGACACCATAAAATATATAAAAGTGGTGTCATTCCCTTCAATCAGTTTCTGCCACATGTTAGATGTGTCAATAGATAACAAAAGGGATAGCCCTGGTTATGTGGAAGGAAACAGAGCTCAAACAAAGTGGAAAACAAAAAGTGGGGGGGGCTCCAACCACAAACCAATTAGTTGACACTCCTATCCAATTCGAGTATCTACTGTGCTGTATCAGTTATCATTGTGTGTTAATGCTTCAAAAGTAAGCTAAGTATCCCATAGTAGGGTCGTTTTACTCTGGATTCTAGTCCATGCACATACATTAAGACATCAATATTATGCTCAGATAAAAGCTGTTTTTATTTAGCAGATCCAGTCCTCTGACTAGATTTGTATCTATCATATTCATGTTTCAGCAGATGAACAGAGTATCGATAGTGTAATGTTTTTAACAGTACTTAATCACAGTGAAACGTTTGAATCAATGGTGCGTTAGTACTATTTGTGAGGTAAATATTACATCATATTTAAACCTTTATAAAAACAGAAGGCAAATTAAGTTGACACAGAAATGCAGTAGTCTGCGCAACTCATACAATATTTCTATATATGTTCCCTCGTACTGATTGAAAACAGGGATGTGCTCATGCACTTTGTCTGAAGGAAGATAGATGCTAATCTAATGGTTCTAGGCTAGCTTCAGATCTGAGGTTAGTTAAAGTAGCCAGCTCTTGTGTGGGTTAAAATATTCCCACAGAGGACCAAACCGCTGGTCTATGCCAGGGGGAGGTGCCTTATAAGGAGTTCAGATGGATTGATTAGCAAAGTCTTATGCTTGAACCACAGGCATTTCGGCTCATTGGTGAAAAGCCTTAATCTGGGCCTCTGGCTTTGTCTCTCTGAAGGAAAACAAAGCAGGGAGGGGAAGGGAGAGAAGAAGAGGGAGACTTAAACTGGGTCTCTGGAAATTGTAATGTGCATTGTAAAACACTGTGCTGCTGCATAGCCGGAGTGCTAATGCAGGGTTCGGGATACTTAATAAAAATTTGTGACAAACCATGCTAAATCTGGTTTGTGCAGCTGGAGATAGACAGGGACTGACCTGTTGAAGATCCTAGGGGAAGGGCTGAGGCTATGGAGGCCCTCGGTTGTGGTAGTGTTGCTCGGGGGCATGGTAGTGCTGTTTCCAGGAGGGTTGGTTCTTGCCGTCCTCTTATGTAGGAAGACCCAGGAATGAATGGTGGAGCTGGGTGTAAGAGGAAAGGGGAGTTATACACATATTTCTGTAAATTAGATAGCATAGTTGGAATAGGGCTAGGAAAGCTACATACCTTCTGGATTCTGGGGGGCAGATGCCCTAAATTTGAAGGTTGACAGAATGGTGCAAGGGCTACTGAGGACTTTGGAAGCCAGGGGCTCTGGCGTGTTCCAGAGTGCTGGTCTTGCTGGCTACATAGACAAAAGGGGGGGGATTTATTGGTGACATTGGATATAACTTCCCTCTACACCAACATACCCCAAGAGGCAGCACTGGAGTGCATTTGCAATCACTTAACCCACCATCTGACACAGAAGCGTGTCCCAGTAAACTTTATAGTTGAACATTTGGAATTGGCACTAACAAAAAACGACTTCTCTTTTGATGAGAACTTTTTCCTACAAATATGCGGAACTGCCATGGGGGCTGCCTTTGCGCCCAACTTGGCTGAGTTTGAAGAGAAATAAGTACTCTCTGCCAGAACCCATTCCGAAATTTCATCACAAACTGGTATCGCTACATAGATGATATCATCTTTATATATAAGAATTCCACGACTGGATTAACCAACTAACGACAGAAATCAAATTTACCATGAGCTACAGCTGTGATGACATCAACTTCTTGGACCTGAAGATACTAACTCAGAATGACAAACTATCTTGTACCCTGTTCAGAAAAGGCACGCACCGGAATACTCTATTGCATTATAATAGCAACTATCATAGAAACCTAAGGAACAATCTCCATTATGGCCAATTCCTCAGGCAAGGGAGGGAAAAATTGCACAGAAACCAGTCAGTACAAATCACATGCAGCCAGTCTAGAGGAGAGACTACGAGCAAGAGGGTACCCGAAAAAACTGATCTGGAATACTAACAAAAGAGCACTCTATACTCCATGAGAGACACTACTAATTCCAAAAAACAGGAACAATGAAAATTATCTCCTAACATGTGTTACAACATTTGGACCTGATACAACCAGGATACAGCAGACCATCAAAAAGTTCTGGCCACTCATACAATTGAGCCTTCCGAATGACACCACCCCGAGGATGGCGCTCAAATGGGCTAAAAACTTGAAGGAACACCTAAGTCATGCACGCCTAAAGAAAACAGCAAGATCAACCCTGTGGAACCTGATGGACCTAACCGGCCACCACCCCTGTGGGACATGCCTAGCATGCAAATTTACAAAGAAAACCAAATCCTTCAAAATTGGTAACAAAGACTAAGTCCTAAAGCAC
Source organism: Ambystoma mexicanum (assembly GCF_040938575.1). Lineage (NCBI taxonomy): Eukaryota > Metazoa > Chordata > Amphibia > Caudata > Ambystomatidae > Ambystoma > Ambystoma mexicanum. Next base: position 1,040,544,611 of record NC_090922.1, on the reverse strand, counting down.
TTTTCCAACTGTAAAACATGCAATGCTATCTCGCTAATACCATGCCCTTGTAGACTCAGGTAAATTGGCCAAAACAAAGACCATTCAACAAAAGGATCAGTGAACATCGTTCTAGGATCCGGTGAAGAGTACATAATGCACCATTGGTGTCTTATTTCTTGGAATTTCACCATGGACCTGATGACTTCACCTGGTGGGTCATTGACAAATTGGACAGTAACACCAATACTAGAAATGCATTAAATCATAAAGAAGCGGAGTGGATCTTTAAGCTCCAAACCATCACATGCGGATTAGTTGAGGCAAATGTGCCCTGGGAGGAACTGTATATCACATACCGTTAAATGCTAGATACACTTCTGAAACGGTAGCCTAGAATAGACCATAGACATAGGAGGGCCGTGTGTGATGCCCTTACCTACAGAATTGCACCTGATGATAGTATGTGACATGTCCCACAACACCTGGGCCTCCTGTGTGCCACCTACAGACATATGACCACGTTTCTTCCTGGTATTACGACATCCACAGGTGACAACATTAAGGGTCACACCCCCACCTGGAACCCTATCTGCCACACCATCCCGCCCCGTTGCCCCGGTCTCCCTTGTGAAATCCCTATCAGGAAGCTTGCTTATCACACGCTTCCGTAGGTGACTACCGTGCATCAGCATTCATTTTTATGGCACCTCACATGCCTCTCCTTTCCACCTTAACACCTTCTTGTTCCCAATATATATCATGGTCCCACAACACACTTACCATGTGGTTTAGAGTTAGCGCCAACCCGCAGCCTCCTTCCATGGGTGTGCACACCGCAGCCTTTGCACCCATCTATTCCTCTCAAATGGACACTTTGCCTCTGTAACATCAGGCTAGATACAGGTCGCTTCGTCCTCTGGCGCCACAGACCTGTCATTGCACACAGGGACCTTTGCTTTCCCTGCATACACTTTAGAAATCGCCGTAGTTGCTTCATTAGGTTACCAGGGCAACCGACTTCGAGCGGACATCGTACACATGCGCGGTGAATGAAACACTGCATTCCTACACATGCGCACTACGATTATCGACACAGCTCACTCCCGAAGAACAGGAACAACAGAGCTGCAGCACCATCACTCTGTCTGCAACTGCGGCTACCGCCTCATTATTTAGCCACCCGCTCGAGGTAAGCAGCTGCCCCACTCGGACACAGCGAGTTCCATACACCCCTGAACTTACATGCTAAATTCCCTTTTCCCCTTTCCTCTCCCCCTTTTTTCTCTATGTAGCCAGCAAGACCTGCACTCTGGAACATGGCAGAGCCCCTGGCTTCCAAAGACCTCAGTAGCCCTCGCACCATTCTGTCAACCTTCAAATTTAGGGCATCTGCCCCCCAGAATCCAGAAGGTATGTAGCTTTCCTAGCCCTATTCCAACTGTACTATCTAATTTACAGAAATATGTGTATAACTCCCCTTTCATCTTACACCCAGCTCCACCATTCATTCCTGGGTCTTCCTACATAAGAGGACGGCAGGAACCAACACTCCCGGAACCGGTACTACCATGCCCCCCAGCACCACTACCTCAACTGAAGGGCAACCATAGCCTCAGCCCTTGCCCTAGGATCTTCAAAAGGTCAGTCCCTGTCTAAATCCAGCTACACAAACCAGATTTAGCATGGTGTGTCATGAATTTTTATAAAGTATCCCTTGCCCTGCATTAGCCCTCCAGCTATGCAGCAGCAAGGTGTTTTGCAATGCACATTACAATTTCCAGAGACCATGTTTAAGTCTTACTCTCCCTCTTCTTTTTCTCTCCCTTCCCCTCCCTGCTTTGTTTGCCTTCAGAGAGACAAACCCAGAGGCCCAGATGAAGGCTTTTCACCAAGGGGCCGAAATGCCTGTGGTTCAAGCATAAGACTTTGCTAATCAATCCACCTGAACTCCTTAGGGGGCGCCTCCTGTAAGGATATTTGGCGTGTTACAGCACAGAGTACAGCACTACTGCACAGGTAGCAACTTTTTTTTTTGATGCAGCACCACCACATGGGTGTGGTGCATTGCTATATGTGTTGCCAGAGTAACATGGACATATAAGTAAAGACAGGCTATTCAGTCAAAAACGATTTTTACATATAAGATGCAAATCTATTTTTACAGTTAAAAGCACACATGTGCACATTCAAAAATGCACACTATTTTTCACCTGAAATGCCTATGTTGCAAGAGACACATTTGAAAATTAATAACTAACCTTATTAATAGCTAACCTGACTAATAAAACTTCATTTAACATAACCCACTAATAAAAATGTGTCTCCACTGCAGAATTAGGTCTACTCTGAAAGTGAACTTTTAAACGCACATTCATTTTTTTTCTCTGCTGCTCTGTCCACATAACTACAGGAAGCAAAGAGCTCGAAGCAACAGGAAATCAGTTTGTTACAATTAGTAGTGAGGGAGGAGATGACATGATTGATTCTGATTGGAGCAGCGTCATAGCAAGTATCATGCTAGAGGCTGTGATTAGAGTTTTGCTGGGGAAGCTTGAGGAGGGGGAGAGCAAATCGAGATCTTGCAGAGCTGGGAGAAGGACCTGTTTCCTGGCTGAAGCATTCCTGCTGCAAAAGCTGAGAATTCCAGGCAATAACCCCGGTTTGAGAACGGCAGACGCTTGTTTTCACTGGGGTTAATCTTCAAGGGAGCCAAATTCAGAAAGAGAATAGCCGGAGAAAACTCATGCTGAACAGATAAGGTAATTACAGAAGTGTGGGAGCTGTGCGAAAGTGTGTGAAACTGTTCAGTCAGTGTATTCAAGGGAGTCCCAGTGCCTTATCAGCATATTTAATGTTACCAATTGAATATATTCTCGCAGTTCTCTGTTCATTTTATCACAAATAATGTTGTACCATTTCATTTATTTCTGTAAAAAAAGGTTAAACTGTGTTTAAAGGAAATTTCTATAATACAAAAATATCTGACAACAGATAGCTAGTGTGTATTATTTCTCTCTTTCATTTTGCATGGGAAAAGGTTTAAACGTGGGTAGATTTTTAAACAGTGCAATTGTCATTTTAAAACAGATGTGTGCATGATTATATTCAGTATGGACAGTTGTGAGTGACTGTTTGTAGCATAGCTTGTTGGAGGTACATGAGCCAACGGGAAGAGAGACTCTCTGGACATAGTTCCATACCGTATATAAGGTAGTGGAAATTACCACAAAAATACCGCAATAGCCCATGGTGGCACACAACACTAACACTGAAAATGTGGTATCCCTAAAATGTAGGCCTGAGGTCTCTCTAGTGATCAAGAACAATCTAGATAAAAAACAAGGGATGTTGGATATTCGGGCCACAAAAAAACCAACCACTATACCAACCAACCACGCAAATTATCGCGCACATTATCTAAATAGGTCTGAATTCTGAAATAATGCAATGTATTATTGTTATGTGTGATCCAATATGAATACAGAGAGTGATTATTGCTAAAGGTATTTTGGCGGTAAGAAAATACTGCAAAGCCCCAAATATCCACAAAATACCCAACACTCCCCCTGGCGTAGACCAGCGTTTGGTTCTCTGTGGGAATATTTTAACCCACCCCAGAGCTGGCTACATTAACTAGCCCCAGATCTGTAGCTAGCCTAGAACTATTAGACTAGCATCTATCTTCCTTCAGATAAAGTGCATGAGGACATCCCTGTTTTGAATCAGTACGAGGGAACATATATATAGAAATATAGTATGAGTTGCGCAGACTACTGCATTTCTATGTGTCAACACTGTTACTTTGCCTTCTGTTGTTTTTTTTATAAATGTTTAAATATGATGTTATATTTACCTCACAAACAGTACTAACGCACCATTGATTCAAACGTTGCACTGTGATTAAGTACTGTTAAAAACATTACACTATCAATACTCTGTTCATCTGCTGAAACATGAATATGATAGATACAAATCTAGTCAGAGGACTGGATTTGCTAAATAAAAGCAGCTTTTTTCTTAGCATAATATTTATGTCTCAAAGTATGTGCATGGACTAGAATCCAGAGTAAAATGACCCTACTATGGGATACTTAGCTTACTTTTGAAGCATTAATACACAATAACTGATACAGCACAGTAGATACTCGAATTGGATATGAGTGTCAACTAATTGGTATGTGGTTGGAGCCTCCCCTTTTTGTTTTCCACATGTTAGATGTGTCAACACTGTCACATTTGTTATTATATGATTTCACTCAGTAGTTCTTATATTAGTGAAGCATTCGCTGTCTGTCAATATATGCTCTACAGATTCAATTATATTATTACCACACAGGTGGCATAAACAATCTGCTCTGTTTAGGTGGAGATGTGCTCCCATGGTTTCAAGCACAGGACTACTATTGAATTCTATCTACAGATATTTTCTGATTATCTTACTGCTACGATAAGCCATCACATATTTTGGCATTAGGTCACGCTGCATCATATATGCTAAATACCGACCACTGTTCCCATTTTTCGCTAGCTTAACTAAATTGCTTCATAACTATAGGAAACCAGTTCCTGCTACTGTCTCGCCCAAAGCCTGCAAACCAAGTCATGTGGATCTTCCCGATTCTGGCCATAGTACCCATGTGTTTGTATGCTTCTATTGATGCATAGGCTTTCAGGTAGCTCACTATCATAGTGCCATTATCTAGAAATAGTAATTTTTCAAACCATAAGGTAACTCTCGATACATACACTGCCATTATACTCTTTATATTGAACCCTAACCAGAGATATTCCACTGGCAAACTCATCAGCATTCTAAATAATATTTTAAGCATCTTTGATTCAAAACAGCTCAACTCAGTTGTTATTAACGTCAATCTTTGGAAAAAATATTGTCTTGCACATCAACTTTTGTTGTATAGCAAATTAAGACTTTATATTGATATTATATGTTGAATGGAACCAGCCTACACGTGTTTCGACCATCAAGGTTGTTGTCAAGGCTGTACAAATGGTAAACATTTATATAATAAAATAAAATGAAAACCTGGTAAAAACAATGATAACAATGTTAACATAAGAGCCATTGGAAATGCAAAGCATTGTGAATGAAATTCATCAAGCAGTAAAAAAGAAATAATATAAATATGAAATGTCATCGTGGTTTATGAGATTGAAATAAATATGTCCAAAAACTGTGGAGTTTTGTGAGGATCTCGCATCCTGATTATTTGTGTTATCAATAGATGTAATAGTACCCTTGCATAAGCATAAAGCTTGACACTCAGTACAAAGCCCCCCTATGCCTGACAATACTGGATCGTTATATACCGTAGTCACGTCCACCCTACTTGCCTAGTTCCTGTTCTGATGGCCTGGTTCATCACTGCCTATTGTAACAGAAGAATTTACGTCCTGGTGCTAAACTGCCTCTGACAATCATAATAATAATAATACTCTATTAATAATAATAATAATAATAATAATAATAATAATAATAATAACAAAATCATACTCGGCCGTGCACCCTATTGCAATTGATTAACACGTGACCCGCATGCGCTCTTGCTTGGTATATTGTGTGTGCCCACTGCACCATTTGATTATATGCTTGCATAGCCTAACGTATGTTTATATGTTTGTATAGTCTAACATTGCGGTGCCAGAGACACAGCTTAGCACTGCAGTGCCTACCCATCTGCTCTGTCGCAAAATATCCTGGCCCTTTAAATTGTTCTAACTTCATAACACAGCCATGCAACAACCTTGGTTAAACATTACAAGCGTACTATTTAAATTGGTAGCTTCTATCCTTTGCATAATGGCTGACCCTGACTCTGACACCACTCTACTGGGCTACACCAAATACTCTCAAAGAATGCCCAAACTACACCAAAGGGAACTAGTCTCACCTTATCCATGGCCACCAAATTGCCCCGATCGGAGAGTGTTAAACCTACTACCTTCCTACGTCAACTGGACCAAACTATAACTAAACCTGAGAATGTGACTGTTTCTATTCCCAAAACTGGCCAAGTACTGACTCCTGACCAATGGGTAAAACCATATGCTTGCAGACCCACGCCTAATCAACTTTGCCCTACTACAACTAGAAATTCTAGACTAGGTCATAGATTCATCAGAGGTAGCTACTCATCAACGATAAGATCCCATAAAACTAGTATCATACCTATACCAATAGGTCAGAAACAAGAGAGTACAACCAACAATACATCCCAAAAAATTGCCCACCCACGTAAAAATACCCAAGCAACTAAAGTGGCTACTGAGGATAAAACCTCTTCCATCAAAGAGGGACTCATTAATGCCAGGTCATTAACAGCCCATGATCTAGACATCAACGACCGTATAACCACTAACGACCTCGACTTCTTAGCTATTACAGAGACATGGCTCCAAACTACATCTGGGCCACTGCTCTCGTTAGCTATCCCAGAAAAGTACACTATATTCAGGCAGGATAGAAGATCTGCGAAAGGCGGTGGAGTAGCCTTCATCGCAAAAACTTAATTAGGCCTTAGGCCTGCCCCCACCCAAACCTTGCTCTAGGGAGAATTATCAATCAAGCTACCTATGTCGCCTACACAAACTACAACAGAACACCTTATGTACAGACCACCAGGCCCACTATCCTCCTTTGATGAAGATACAACCTTACTCCTCACAGCCAACTCCAAGCCAGGATCACAAGTCATGTTCCTGGGAGACTTTAACTTAGGACTCCACGACCCCAAAGATGCCAACGCATTAGCTATCGCAAATAATATTTCTGAACTAGGCTTCTCACAATGTGTCTCCCAACCTACTCATAATAAAGGCAGACTATTAAACTGGATCACTACTATCAACTGTGACATTAACATGCTCTCCAACCAGCCGTGCACCTGGTCCGACCATCATATTATTCTCTTTACCCTACAGCACAACAATCAATCTAACCTTGACAAACCTATGGCACCGCACTCGCCAGAAATATGCGTAACGTAACAGCTCAAAAGTTACTCCCGCTCCTTCAACCCCTTACTAACTCCTCCACCCTCAATGAGGACCCAACCTCTCTAGTGCACCTATGCAATGCCACAATACTTAATGCTATCAACAAGATTGCACCACAAAAAATGCAAAAAGCCAAACCTCATTCACACCTGAGCACTTGGTTCACCCCACACCTGAGAATCCTGCATAAGAACAAAAGAGCTGCCGAAACCCTTTGGAAAAGCCTCCCTTCAACATCTAACAAAGATAACTTCACAATAGCCTGGTCCACCTATATAACAGCTATCTTCAAATGTGACTCCTACAAAGACCGGATTACTAAAGCCAAATCCAATACTAAAGAGCTATTCAATATCCTCAGAGAGCTAGAATCCCCTACCGCACCACCTGTCACCTGCACAAAAGACCTCACATGGTGCAATAATATTCAGAAAGCTCTTTCTGACAAAATTGAGCTCATCCAAACAAAAATAGAGACCAAAACAACTAGTATGGAAAAAACATATCCCACCTTGCAACTCAAACACCTCTACCTGATCAACAGGACTTGTTTAAATTCTCTCCCCTTGACACTAAGGAAGTTGAGGATATAATTCTAAGCTTAAAACCATCCAGGTGCCTGGGTGATGTCTGCCCAGCAACAATTATTAAAGACACAGTAAAGGATCTCGCACCCTCATTAATAAATGCCTCTTTTGCAACCAATACAGTACCTACCAATCTGAAGGATGCCTGGGTCCTGTTACTCTTAAAGAAACCCTGACTTGACCTGAATACCTCGGCAAATTATAGACCAATTACCACAGTACCCTTTCTCCTAGGAATTCTGGACAGGGCTGCCTATTTACAGATTCAGCATCACCTGGCAAGCAAAAATCTACTAGGGCTCCGCCAATCAGGTTTCCGACCCAGACATGGCACAGAAACAGCCCTGATAGATCTAGTAACACAAATGGAAACCATAAAGACAACAGCAACCTAGCTCTCCTTCTGTTATTAGATCTATCAGCTGCCTTTTACTTAGTGGACCATAAAATGCTATGTAACCACCTATCATCGGCGGCCCATTTTTCTGACAATGCCACCTCTTGGATCCAGTCCTTCCTCAACAACAGAACCACAAGAGTATTCACACCTACTGCTTCTGCTATACCCGCCCCTGTCACTTGCGGGGTCTCTCAGGGATCTTGTGTATCCCCTATGCTTTATAACATATTTATAAAGCCTCTTTTTGAACACCTAGATCATTTGGGTGTCTCCTACACTAATTACGCTGACAACACCCAACTCCTGATCCCCATTACCAGTGACCACAACATAGACTCTAAATACCTTAATGACATCTAAATCATTCAAGCTTGGATGGCCAAACATGGACTCTATGTTAACAATGATAAGACAAAGTTACTCCTTGTAGGAACCCAAGCTAGACTTAACAGACTAGACAAACAACTCAATGTATTCAATATCGACGGCAATAATATCAAAGTGTCTAAGGATGTAAAAACCTTAGGCATCCATATTGACTCCTCACTCTCACTATCAAGACAAATTAACGCAACTGCCTCTACCACGGCTTACACTTCCAAGCTTATTAACGCTGGCAGATCATTTCTGACCACAGATAACTGCATTACCCTAGCCAGGGCACTAGTCTTAACTAAACTAGACTATTGCAATGCCTTGTACCTAGGTTACTAACCACCACAAAAAAGCTACACATTTTACAAAACAACGCGCTTAGAGCAGCGACCAACTTTTCTAGATTACTCCACATCTCAGAGCTGAGACGCAGTGTTCACTGGCTTTCAATTAACCAAAGAATTCGACTCAAAACTCTATCACTTACCTTCAAATGCCTAAATAATCTAGCACCCACGTACTTCTGTGATAAATTCAAACTAAACTCCTCAGATTGATCGACTTAATCTCTACATGATAATTGCCTTATCATCCCTAGGTTTAAACTCCAAAAGGCAGGAGGCAGTAATTTCCCGGTCCTAGCAGCCAAAATTTGGAACTCCCTACCTCCTACCCTAAGAGCTGAACATTAATTCCACAAATTCAGGAATAATGTAAAATCCTGGCTCACTCTGAATGAAGACTAACTACTAGCACATACACCCAGTATCTTCCTTGCAATTAGCTTATCTGACGTATATATTCCCCTTCCCACATTGCAACGCAAATTGCAAGCTCCGCAAAACTTGCCTCATATCTAATGTAATGTAACCACACCTGCAAAATGCCTATACAATGTCAAAAGTCAATTTTGTTTCTATATGTAATGTAAATATTTATTCTATGCAAATGTAAATACCTATTCTATGTAACAGCAACTGTAAGAAAAGTGCCCAGATGCCTCAGGGCTTGGCACGCTATATAAATAAAATACAAATACAAAATGCAAACAAATATTCAACTGCTGATACTAGTATTAGCAAGTTATGAGTCGTATTGGAATTTAATCTAAACCCAATCTTATTTGGAGGAAGAATGTTATTGCCATTGATCCATTGGGTAAATTCAGTTAATATAACTTTGGCGAACAGTTTGGCAGGAATGTCTAACATTGGCAGCATCCTATAATGTGTAGGATTTGTCCAACATTCTTTCTTATAGGCTGGCAGGATGTGACTTGCTCTCCACGAGGTAGGGAGAGAGCCACTCTTCCCAATCCCTAAAAAGAAGAGATGAAGCGCCTGTGCCCAGAGTAACAGAGATTTTTTGATTAGGCTATTACATGTTCCATTTGGGTCTGTGGCACGTGATGAATTCAGTTTACTAATAATCTCTATCACGTCTTCTACTGACAACTTACAATTCCATATTTGCGTCGATATTTCTATGGCCATATCTGGTGGTGTCTGACTGTTCAATGTGATGGCAATGTGTTCAGACCGTGCATTTTCAGCCGCACGTTGTATAGGTAGTGCACGTTTTGCGGCACCTCTAATTGCCGCCCAGACTCCATTAGTGTTTCCGCTACGAGTATGATTAGCTAGCTGGTGCCAGATTTCTCTTTCGCCTGCTAATTAATGTGTTTTTAACCATCTCCGGTAAGAGATCTTTGCTTTTTTAATGGACATACTTACCTCCCAATCAGAATTAATTTTACCAACAGATTTCAGTATACTTGGGATCTGGTTCCTCAACTGTTTTTTTGCTGCATGTATGTTAATATCAAAATGCATGTTTTTTAACTGACGAGTTCCATCGCTCATGCAAACTTTTAATCGTTCGTTGTTTTTTAGTAGTTGCTTTGATCTTACTTGTGAGTTCTAAAAAATCAGCTATGATAGTAGGAGACCCCCTCCCCTTACCTATCATGTTGTGGGCAATACATTTCGGCAGTAACTCTGGCACTAGCGTATTAGCTTTCTCAAGATGCCTAGGAGTCCATTGGATATGGTTATTACTGTTGTTAATATAGATGTCCCCATTCTCATCATGGTCCTTGCTTCTCATTTCAGATCTATCCATTTCGATTGCTATACATAGTGGCATATAGTCACTTTCCTCCTGTAATTCTATAGCCATTTCCACCAGTAACAGCATTGCCACAGGATTTGCAAATACATAGTCTATAGTGGAAGCACTTTTGCCACTAATTTGTGTGTATGCTTTTGGAGAGTCACCTCTACAGTTACCATTAAGTCTATTTAATGGATAAGAGTATAGAAATGTCGGCCAGGTCCTGCCTTGATGCTCTAGCCCCAGTGACTTAACAGGGAACGAGACTGGAGACCTAACCAGTTCTATGTCACCACTACTTATTTTCGCATTTAAGTCGGCCACGATCACGAGGGGGACATTCGGGTCACAGTTATGGGAGGCTTTGGCTGCTAACACCATTGGGGAGGAGCCATGTAACTCTTTCAAGGCCCAAGGGTGGCCAGAAGAGATCAAGAAACCACCCTTTGGTCTTGCAATTGGACCTTTAGTAGATATTTGATGGACAGTACTACGACCATCGAAATACACGAGACTCAAGCTGCCATGTTTCCTGCAGGGCCACCATCCATCATAGGTTTATGTGAGCTAGCAACCCTTCTGCTGTGGTTAAGTGTGAATGTCCCTTTGTATTCCATGAGCATAAGAAATCAGGTCATTGAGATATTGTTGCGAAGTGGGACTTAAACATTGTGGGCAACCACTGCCAATAACCATCCCCACTGATCTCGTGCACATTTCAAGTGCGCATGTTATTACACTCCTATTGATTATCTGTGTTTATATTGACCCTCTCTATTGGTTACCAACTCATATTACCTTGCGCTACCATCGAGGGAGCAGCACCAATCCTGGGGTTCAACACTCTAGGCCGTCTCATTTTTGTATTTTATTTGTATTTTATTGCATTTATATAGAGTTTCAATCCAAAACGCTTTACAAGAGGAACAAGCAAGATACAACAAGCATAACAAATTGAATCAAACCAGAAAACAGTACAAGAAACAATTTACATTATTGGAGAGAGTAAAAAGGGATCAAGGTGTGAGAGGGGGTAAGAGGTATGAGTAGTGATAAAAGCAGAAGTAAGAGAGGAAGCAAATAGTGAAAGGGAGCAGAATGAAAGAGATGAGAATTAGAGATGCTGGAAGAAGGGTAGGAGGGAGTAGAGTGGAAGGTTTAGGGAGGTGAATGGAAGAAATAAGATTTTAGAGAGGTGCGGAAGGTTGGGTAGGAGGGAATAGAGCAGGTAGAGAGGGGGAGGCGGTTCCAGTGGAAAGGAGCGAGCAGTTGGAATGAGCGGAAGCGGGAAGGGGCGCAAGGTGGAGGAGGAGGAAAGAGTAGGAAGAGATCAGCAGATCGGAGAGAACGAGAAGGAGTATAGAAAGTGAGGAGGGAGGATAGGTAGGGGGGGCAAGACCATAGAGGGATTTGAAGTCTAGGCAGAGGAACTTGAATTTGAGCAGGGAGGGAAATGGGAGCCAGCCTAGAGAGGTGAGAGAAGAAGAGATGGAGTCATGAGGTGAGAGAAGGCAGAGGGAGCGAATCGCAGAGTGGTAGACAGATTTAAGTCGGGAGAGGTGAGAGGAGGGGAGTCCAAAGAAAAGAGTACAGCAGTAGAAAAGTCTAGTGAAGATGAGGGAGGAGATTAAGAGTTTAGTCGCATGAAAGGTTAGGAAGGGTCGAATTTTACGGATGTTTTAAAGGTGAAAGCTGCAAGATCTGGCAGTAAGAGAATTTTGGTGAGATAGATAGAGGTGGGGGTCAATGTAAAGACCAAGGTTATGGGCATGGGGGAGAGAAGGAGAGTTGGGAGGGAGGAAAGAGAATGAAAGGGGGAGGGGAGGGAGGAGGGAAAGTGTTGGCAGGGAAGAATAGGACTTCAGTTTTGTCATCATTGAGAGTAAGGAAGTGGGAGTACATCCAGGATTTAATAGCAGAGAGACGGGAAGAAAGCTCATGGTGGATGTTGGGAGAGAAGGAGGAGAAGCAGAAGAAGAGCTGGGTATCATCAGCATAGAAATGGTGTGACACACCAAAGGAGGAGATGATAGGGGCAAGGAAGGAAGCGTAGAGTGACAAGAGAAAGGGGCCAAGGACAGAACCTTGGGGGACGCCAAGGGTGAACAGTTGTTTTTCCCCATTCAGTTAAACCAGAGGGAGGAGCCGGTGCTCCCCAGAGTATGCCTGAATAATGGAAGGAGCTTCATTAGCGAATTATTTTTCAGGAATCTCCCAAAAGATCAGACCATTCCCACATTTAAACTGATGGACAAATGGGAAGTAGGTCTGGAAACCCCAAGTTCCAAACATCTCCTACCTAGCAGCTGTATGCTAAAAGTCTCCATTGGTAACAAAAGCATAGATCATAATTGTTGGGTCGTGAGAGATGTCCCTTCTGCCTTTTATTTAGGCAGTGACATTCTCAATAGATTTGCAATTAATTTGGACCTAATTAATAATAAAGCCTGGTCCCGTAGGGGGGTAACCCCATGGGCTTTGACAACACTGAAAAAGCATTCCGGTCAGCTCAACTGCGGCCTTATGTGGTTGAAGTTCAAGTGCGAGAAGAGGTTACCATCCCAGGACAGGGGTGACAATTTACTCTTCCCCTAAATATTAAGTGAGTACAGAACCTCAAACCTCAGGACACATATATAAATCTAAATCCCCATCTCCAACAACAACATTTGTATTTAAATCCGACACATCTAGTAGACCTAGAACACGACACAATTCGAATATTGGTGGATAACAGAGACCCTTGAATTATCACTTTTGGGTGCGGACACCTTTATTGGAATAGGGGTTGAGACTCAATATTATTCTATTGATTTAGGTAATGAAACCATGGGACAAATACCAAACAACTGTCTCAACCTCAGCGACTGTATTCCTCCAGAAATGTTTTTACTAGGCATCAGTGTCAGGAACTTGTCAGCCATGTTCAATGATACGCCAGTACACTCTTTTATGAAGCACCGGTGGTCACTGCCGTGGTGCCTGGCTCAAAGACCGCTTCGGCGACGGACGACTACACTTCCCAATAGAACCCATTTTCAGTGCTCGTCAGTTCCCCAACGTCATCACGCAGCCAACAGGACCCGGAAGTGGCTGCATATAGCTTCAGTGAAGTTGCCGGGCAACGCTGCTTAACTGTCGCGTTCGCCCGGCAAGGCTGCTCCGCTCCTTGTGTTCATGCTGTTTCCTGTTGCTGACTTCACTTGAACTCTTTAGAACTGGAGAACTTCCAGCCCTTTAAGACGGGTCAGCAATACATTTGAGATGAATGGGGATGCAGTGGCAAACCACAAAAACCTACTAAAGAGAGTAACAGGGTTTAAGGGAACATCTAAGTATATAATCCATACTCGTCTAATGGGTGTGAGAAAGGTGATAGGTTTCTTAACATCAGGTGGGGCAACTAAGCCCTTCCCTCAAAACAGGTCACTATGAACGTCACTAAATACATAACATCCTATTGGCTACAAAATTATAGGACCCCTAATCATGTGATCCTCTATCATTGGTTGGCTTCTAACCTCTGTCAGCATCCTTCTGCCCACGCTAGCTGCACACAGGCCAAGCGTCCAGGTGCTGGTGAGGTAGTCTTAAGCATCCGCTTCCCACCAATTAGAACATCATCCATCATCAACTCAGTGGTCAGTTGTCAGTTAGGGCCTTTGAACTCGCCTTGGGAGTGTTCTTTTGCTCTGGAAGATAAAGGGGAGAAGAGGCACGCTCTGCCCTAGTGCATAGGTGTGACCATCCTGCTCGTCCAACTCCTTCTCCCCACGTGACTGAAGACCACAAAATTGAGCTTTCAGTGTATTAAAATAGATTATTTCCCAATGAGCCTCTGACATCTTCTTTGTTCTCTCCAAGCTTCTGAACAGGAGGTTCCTTCCTTCACAAGATTGTAACTAATTTATGTTCTTCTCAGCCGAATACGACCTTGACTTCTTGGCTCATGCAACCTCGCCTTTCTGAACTTCGCTTGTAATCCATTTGTTTTCTAACTGTGCCATGCTGAAAAAAGGGCCATTCTCCTTTAGCTCAGCTCTGCTTATAGTTTGTAGTGGAACCATCCATTCTTTACTCATTCCTATGTATCAATACATTGGCGCTTGCCGCAATCTATTCACTATAAAGCTAGCCTCATGAAAACTTTGTCTGCTTGCGTTACTTTGCTTTTGTACACGTGTGAACTGGCTTAATATGTTCATCGTTTCTGTAGCATAAGCCTCTTCATCTTGAGCCCAGGATGTTGCTTATCCTTGATACTTTCTTGATGCCTCATAGAATATTCACATTCTCTCGTCTCTGTATTTCTTCTATGTACGTCAGCTCGACTCTCGCATGACATCACCAATCTGCTTCGTAATTCAGGCGTCCGGCTTCTTCTGGGATTTCGTTTAAGCAGCCATCATACTGTCTTGAATGCAGTTATGGTTTCCTCAACGGGAACCTTGCTTCCAGGATTTCCTTTGGCATCTGTTGTTTCACTTGTTCTGCATATGTCACATACTCTGGTTTCCAACATATAGGCATTCTGGGTAAAGTGGTTGAGCTGGGGGTACTTAGCTCCTTCTCTACACTTTTGTCCCTGGATTACTTCTTTGTGTGCCCCTTGCCTGCTCTTTGGTGTTTCGGTCCCTTTCCCTCGGACTGCTTACCTGGCTCCCCAGCCTCTGGCTCTACATTCAATTGACTATGGCTTGCTTGCTGAACTCTCTGCGTCTTGCGCATCCTTTCCCTCAGACTGCTTACCTGGCTCCTCAACCTCTGGCTCTTCATTCCTTTGACTACGGCTTGCTTGCTGAACTTTCCGGGTCTGGCGCAAGGTTCCATTGTTTCCCCCGCCAGCACTGCCTTCCATCTCCTAAGCAGCTTCACCTTTCCTGTTTCCTCCAGTGTTCTGCCCGCTCTGACTCACGCACTCATCAACCTCTCGGAAAAACTTCACACGGGCTAGCACTTATCCCCTGCATCTTGGTACTCAGTTGCACTATTAACTGGTTCAGTCTTCTTCCCAACTCATAACTACAGTTCTACAGCACACCACTGATAATACTCCTGGCATACATTGCTACCTTTTCTGGATTCTGGTTCTTGGATTTTGGCCACTGATTTTCTGGACATTGTTTTTGGATTGTGGACCTTCTTTATGGATATTTGGGACTACGCAGACATGCCATCACCCCTGATAAGGGGGAATTAGCTGTTCCCTTGTTCCGCCCGGTTCAGGTCTTCACTCAGCTGCATACTCCTTCCATTTCGAGTCTTCACTGGCGGATCTGCGACTCCTACCCTCAGTGTTAATTAATGATCATCCTAGAGCAGTCCAATTGGTTGGCACAGTGCAAGTAGGTTCCAGGCTTGCACCATACCAACTACAGGTAGGATCTGGGGAGTGTGTTTGGGGGTGGGGGGGCTACTGTGGACTTGACAGAGTTCTGATCTGTTGCTCTGTATCTTTTCTCCCTCTAGCTCTGTTGCTGTCTGGCCTTTTCACCTGAGTCCCTGGCCTGACAGGTGTTTTTAGCACCCTGCAGGCTGCGCTCTCTTGAGAAAATTCTCTCCCTGACTGGAGACCCTTGTTGAATCCTGGTCTTGACAATCGGGGAATTTCATGGTGTACTCTTCCTACCCCTACAGGGTGGACGAGACCTGTGACATTAGGAGGGACGAGTTAGTGTTCAGAGTCAAGGACCACTACCTCGAATCTCCTGTCCAGGTTAACACCATCAAAAGAGATCTCTCCACACAACTGGAAGACACCACCGAAACTGCCACACCCAAGATCTGTCCATGTTTCAAGCAGATGGTCGAGGAAAGGATCAATCTTGCTGATGCCTCTGAGACAGAGGAGCAAAGACAAACGCTAAAAAAGGTCTTCCTGGAATTCCAAGACATCTTTTCAGTGGACTCATACGACTGTGGACACAAATCCATTCATTCAACTACCATTCCCATAGACCCCGAGATGGCATCCATGGAGTTACTCACAGAGATTATTAAGAACTTAGAATCCAGTGGGATAATTTGGCCGATCCACAGTACCTTCAACAACCCATTACTGGGGATACTCAAACCAAATGGCCAATGGAGACTATGTGCAGACCTGATGGAGTTGAACAAATGGGTTCACACGTCAAGATGGCCCCTTCCTTAAATTGAATAGGGACTGCCCAAGACCCAAGGGTCAAAAGTGTACACTGCCATTGACCTGACCAGCGGTTACTAGACAGTTCCCGTGAGTAGGGAAGACCAGTACTAGTTTGCCTTTATCTTTGGGCAGCAGCAGCACACGTGGACCCGAACCCCCTTTGCATACATAAACTCCAGCAGGGAGTTCAACATCTTCCTACATAAGGCCATGCCCGATTTGGGTGAAGAGGGAAACCTGGCCTATGTGGATGATGTTTTGATCAAGAGCTCAACTGTGGAGGAACACAAAGCAGAAATCTGCTATGTTCTAAACTAGTTGCAGAAAGCCAGAGCAAAAATGTCCTTGCAGAAGGCACAGCGTTGTAAGACCCGAGTGAACTTCTTAGAGCACGAGATCACTCCTGAAGGTCTTAATCCCCAGTCAAAGAAAGCGGAAGCCTTATTGAAATGAAAAGGCCTGACTTCTCTGCGAGAATTAAGAAGCCTTCTTAGACTCATTAATTATAGTTGAAAGTTCATTGAAGTCTACACAGAGGTCACTCAACCCATGGCACATGTATTGAAAGCTGGGGTCAAGTGGGAGTGGGGTCCGGAAACAAGCCATGGCAGTTAAACAATTGAAAAGAAGCCTTTCCCAGACTCCTCATTTGGCTTACCCCATAAAGAAAAAGGAGTTCTTCTTGAAGACAGGGTTCTCAGATACTTGCCCAACAGCAGCATTGTACCAGATGAGGATGGGGAGCAGGTGCAAGTGGGTCTAGGTCACCTGGCCTAAGCCCCCCCACCTGGTACCTTCCTGGTTGCTGCTCTTTTTCCCCACTTGGCAAGCCCCGCCCACCTGCTGCCTTCTTGCTTGCCGCTCTTTTTCCCCACTTAACGAGCCCTCCAGCCTCTTCCTTTTGCAGATGGGGGCAGGTGCAAGTGGGTCTAGGCCACCTGGCCTAAACCCCACCCACCTTCTTAGCCCTGCCTCTACCTTCCATCTCTTAACTCGTAGACCAATGGCATCTCTCGCCCAGGCGTCCGAAGCGAAGGGCAGACAAAGAAAAGGGCAATTCCTGTTCTGACCAGGAGGACCCAGGGCCCGAACCCCTGCTCAGACAGCAGGTAAGCATGCTGTGATGTTGTGTGCCGTTCACATTCCCCGCCCCCCTTCTTGTTTGCTTGTGTTACCTGCCTTGGATTACTCCTGTCTATCCTGCTTTCCCATCCCTCTTAGCCATCTCCCTCTGCCCCCCCCTACATCACACCACTGCAGGAGTTTTGTCTTCATACCCTATTGCTCTCCCATCACTGTGTTGTTGCAAATGCTTGGTTTTGACTTTGTGGACACTTTTGACTCTTGTATCATGCTGTGCCATTTTCATCCTGAATCCTGTCTTGCATTTGCTGCTCCCTGCAATATTATGTGTTATCACCGGCTCTGCAACTGCATTAGTCTCTCCCCACTTGCCTCGCCACTCTTTCTCACTGCTCACTCTGTTCTCTCCTCTTCTTCCCTTCTTCCCTTTCCCTCTCTCCTCTCCCCCTTTCCCCTCTTTACTCCATGCACATACTCTATCAGAATTGTCCTCGGACATAGTATGATAGCTACATTGTTTGTCTCCGACCCCCACTCTCGTTCCTCTTCCTCCCCCTTCCTCTCACGCATCTGAAATGTTGTCATGCCTAGTACGATAATGTCTTGTTTTGTTCCTCTCCTTCCTTATCCTCCTCCTCACCCACTCCTCTTGTAATCCTCCGGCTCGATCAGAAATGTCATCAGGCCTAGAACGTTAGACGCCTGTCTGTTCCCTTTCCCTTCCCACCCACCTCCTCCCTCCCTTATCTGTGTCTTAGCTCTTGCACTATCTGAAAAGTCGCCAGGCCAAGTACAATAGTACATTTCACATTATTATTGTTCAAGGCCTTGTAAGAATGTTCCCTGTTAGTATTTTCCGGTGTTCCCTCCCTTGCCTTGAAGCGCTTTGCAACCCATTGTGTATGGCGCTATACAAATAAACTTTCATGTCATATCATACCAAAAGCATGACAAGGTCAACAAAGTCATCTCGTACGTGAGCAAGACGTTGTCCTCTTTGACTCAATGACTGCGAGAAGGCACTCCTGGCAACGGTGTGGGCGTTGAAAAATTACCACCCATTCATCCAGGGTGAGCAAATCATTGTCAAGACTCCTCATCAACCCTTGCAATTTCTACAAAGTGACAGAATAGGGGCAGGGAACGTTAGTAATTCCAGAATCACTTCCTGTATTCTGTCCATACAACGCTTTCTTGTGGAGGTCAGATATGGCCAAAACAAGAAGAGTCCCCTAGCGCAAGGGTTGGCAGACTTGCATGATTGTGCTCAAGAAAACCTGAGGACAAAAGTCTAATGACCAACAACAACATGGAGACGTTCTTAACTTCCCCATACAAGGTCTATGAAGAAGACACGTGTCAGGGGATACCCACCATTTATGTGGATGGGTGCTCCTACCATGTTGATAAAAAAAGGGAAAAATAACTGGTGGCTGGCATTGGGAATGCCTGGGTGAATGATACCCCAGAACCCTGTGCTGGTTATAAAATAGGACCCCGAAGTAGCCAGGCTGTAGAGTTTATGGCAGTTCATCAAACCATCCTCACTGCAGTGCACCACCAATGAAATGAACTGGTCATAATTGCTACCTCATTCCGAAGCTTGATGTTGAATCATACCCATTATGCGGCCACTGCCGGTCATAGGGGGTTTATTTCAAACGACATTAGAAATCTTGCACAAGGTTGACTACTGGCCACACATGGGCCAGGACCTCGACACTTATCTAAAGGGGTGCCTTGTATGTGCTCAGTTTCAACCCAGTTCACTCACACACTGAGCTCCCCTACAAAAAAGGGGAATGACACTGCCTTGGTCAGATTTCCAAGTTGATTTCATCAGGCCAGTGATTCGTTCCTCTAGACGAAACAAGTACATGTTGACTGTGACATGCTTGTTCACAAAGTGGGTAGAATGTCTTCCAGCCCTGAATTGTAAGGCACAGACAGCTGCTGCACTAATGATCAATCACATCTTCTCTCGTTTCGGCCTCTTGCAAAGGATTGAGTCGGATCGAGGAAGTAATTTTACCAGTGAGGTGATGGCGCAGATGTGGGAGATTCTAGGGGTAAACAGAAAACTTCATATTGCCTACCTCTTGGCCTCAAGCAGGGGGTAGCGAGATACAACAAAATAATTGTGAGCATCATAAAGAAGTTTGTGGCAGACTCTGGACCTAGTTGGGACATCTGATTACTGCTTGTCCTGATGGCTATAAATTCTACATCATTTTCTGCAACAAAGATGTCTCCATTTGACCTCATGACTGGATGGAAAATGGTGTTACTGCAGCATCTGCTCTATAGAATTCAGGAGCAGACACTGATAAATGCATTCACTACTCATGAGTACATTGAAAATTTAAGGGAGCACCTCTAGCATGCTTTTGCTTATGCTCAGCACACTTTAGAAACGTCGGCTGAAGAAATGAAGAGCTATTATGACCTAAAGACCACCAAGAAAGAATATGAAGTAGGGGACAAGGTTTACCTATACAATATACAACGGAATCAGGCCAAGGAGCAGTCTTTCCTACCATCTTGGCGTGGTCCCTTTGAAATTGTAGATAAAATATCACCTGTTGCCCACAAGATCCGCATCCCAAAAGGAGAACAGACAGAAGAAAAATGGATTCACATCAATCAGTTGAAAAGCTGTCATGCCAGACAAGCTTTACGATTGATTGAGGAGCCAAATGAAAGTCTAGCAAAGGAAACTAAGATGAATATATGTAACAGGGAGTAATTTACTTGGTGCTAATTGTAAAAAGGAAGAAAATAAATAAAATGTGTTTTGTGAAATGGTGAAAATGTCTTTTTATACTTGTATGCTGTTGTTGTTGTTGTCAATTCTATTTATTTCTTCCAGGGAAATATGTGTGTAAAAGTACTGAACCTCTTTTATTTTTATTATTAAGAGCTAACCTCCTTAACCTCCAGCTTGGAGGAGAAAGGGGAGTCCGGTGACAACCCCAGGGTGCAGAAAGAAGGATGAAAGGGGCTGCTGTGCCACACCCCAACTCAAAGATGGATAGGCATGCCATGCTACACCCCCATACCCAGAGAGGGAAGGAGAGACTGGAGTTCCCACTCCCTAATAAAGGAAATTGAGCTGGACAGGCTCCAACAGAAAGAAAAATATGAAATAAAGAAGAGAAAAGGGGACTTTGAATGAAACCCCACTCTGCCCTGCTCTTCCCTATGAAAGAATGCGAGAAGAACAGGGGAGGGCATGTGGGGTGTAACGAAAGGCCTCAAAATAACATAACTAAATGGCCATGTGGAAAAGGCAGACCTGTCATTACACTTTCACATGAAAAACAGGATTTTTAAACACTGACACAAAAACGGCTTTGCATGTGTGTTTGCAGTTTAAATGTTAAAAATCTATCCCTGCTAACATAAAAATGTCAGGAAAAAAGACATGGCAATTGTTGACAAAAAGCAATGTAATGTTTCCATGAAAAAGTTTCTGTAGGCCCAAGGCAAACCTTTTGCTTGCTGTGGGACAAAAGTTACAAAGAACTCCCCCATGGAAAATCTAGTTTACATCCCCCCCGCTATTTTACAACTGCAATAAAATGTGGCTTGCTTGGAAGTTGTGGAAAACCAAGTGCCCTTTAGACTTGCTGTCTCAGCAGGACAATTTCTCTTGGCTGGAGCATGACCAGAATGTAAGCAGGAGGTGTGAAAACAGAGGTTACAATTAAGGGAGTCTGAAACTCCAACTTCATACAGGGAACCAACTTCAAAGAGACTAATAAAAACACTGGGCCAGAAATGGCAAATGGTGCTTGAGGATGGGAAGCTCATATGTGCACAAATGAAGATTCCCTTTCTTTAAAAGGACTATTATAATTTAGGCTTTTTTCTCAGCAACCATACGTCAGATTTTCTTTATCTATGTGGTATTTTTTAGATTATTTCCAGGCAATTTTGGTGATATAAAATGCATCCACCTGTGAATCAGGGAACTGTAATGGCCATCTAATATGGGTTTCTGACTGATCTGAAAATGTTCCAAATGTGAGAGTTGGTGAACGGGTGGAGCATAAAATTAGGAATATGGGCAATAAAATGACATGTTAGTAACTATTACGCTTCAGAAAATTGCCACACGTTCATGCAGCATGGTGCAGACGTGGCTGCCATTTTATTTAATTCCCCACGATTAGCTGAATCAGAAAATATATATATATTATGGCAGTTGTAAGTAAAACTATGAAGTGTCACCACATAATTCGATTTTTACCAGAATTTGACATGAGAACAAATGGGGATTGTAAATGGAGCTGCCCTATATCTGCTCCAGACTCTTAAACCAATCCGTAGAAAGATGGGCTGGAGTTGGGAGTAGAGAGAATGGTAACGTCCAATCCTAGTTGCTATAACTCTTGCTGGGTACTTCCCCAAGATTGTTAACTTTATGGTGCCATTACTGCTATATAAGGTGGGATCCACTATGAGGAAGACAGAGCTGCTGAAACCTATCATCTGACATCAGAGGAGATTGCTGAGTGCATCTGGGTGGAGCTGTCCATTTCTAGGAAGGCCTAAAAGCTGACTGGCTCCTATTGTGGAGACCGGGAGGCCATCCTTGAGAGTGGGGTGACCAGGCCCCTGCCCTATCTTTCCAGAGGGTCCTGACATGCAGCTGGCTGTCCTGAATTTAAACTGAAGTTTTCAATGTAAGTAGACTTGAACCCTTTGTAACCAAAGGGTGGGGGATTATGCTGGCCTTAAATCCTTTCCTTTTATAGTGGGTGGGGTGGGGGAGCAAAACTGGGTAGATCCTTAGCCTATTTAACAAAAAATATTAATTTAATGAATTTCCTTTGGCAGAACACTATGGGGTGATTTTTGTTAAAATTCTAAATCAACAAAGTTCACTTCTCAGTTTGCGCTGAAAAACTATACCCTATAATTTAATTGGGTAATCCTTTTTGTCCTGTTTACCCCGACTTATTTAAGGAAGAGGGGTGTCTTTGTTCTTAAGTCAGTGCAATCTTTTTCTCTAACCTTCCCCACATAGGCTTTTTTTTATAGGAAAGTGGTCTGAAATCCACAAAATCTTCAGTCATCCTAATTTTTCTGTCAGACTTCCCCAATTTAGAGCAAAGTAGGGTGGGGTCTTAAAAACAAACCGCTAAATCACCCTGTGTTTATTTTGAATGGTGTGGTTGCATTAATCTTCTCTGAGTGGGTTCCTGCCTCATCATACCTACTCAGCCTTAGTCTTCCTTTGAGAGCCTGGCCTGCAAGTTGGTCATCTCTCCCTCCTCCTCTCTGACCATTGCACTATCTACAGGCCCCCAGCACTACCACCCTGTTCCTCTCTGAATGGGCTGACTTCTGCTCCTCTCTCCTCACTTTCACCTCCAAACTCCTTCTCTTCGGTGACTTCCACATCCATTTGGACTCCTCTAGCACAGCATCCACCCTCTTCCTTGACCTTTGCAACTCGCTCTCGCTCTCCATTATCCATTTTGGTCCAAACCACTCGGGAGGACACACTCTTGATGCCCTCATCCACTCTGATATTTCACTCTCCCCCCCTCTGATCACCCTTCTCTCCTGGTCAGACCACTCTCTCTTCTTATCTGTGTCCCTTCGGCCCTCTGACCACACCTCCTCCAGCCCTGCCAACCTCATTCACAAACATCTGTCTGATGAAACGAGTGTCATCTGCTGCCTTCTTATCCACCTTCATCTCCCCTA
This sequence comes from Ambystoma mexicanum, assembly GCF_040938575.1. Lineage (NCBI taxonomy): Eukaryota > Metazoa > Chordata > Amphibia > Caudata > Ambystomatidae > Ambystoma > Ambystoma mexicanum. Next base: position 1,040,521,192 of record NC_090922.1, on the reverse strand, counting down.
CCCCTGACTCTACCTCTGACTCTGCTCTCGACAACCTGAATCTGGCCATTACTAACAATCTAGACATTCTTGCCCCAGTCATGAGGATCCGCCTAAAACCTGCCTTTAAGCACAATACCTGGTATGACTCTGAACTTGCAGCCCTGAAATGCAAGTGCACAACTGTGGAACGGAAGTAGCAAACCTCAGGTGCACCCTCCTACAAACTGGCCTGCCGCCTGCTCCAAAGCAATACAGACTCTCCATGTGTGCCAAGAAAAGGTGCTAAACCGTAATCATATAGTGCCTCCTTATTGTGAATATTGGCCTAAACCCATTCGCGTTACACGGGAAAACCGCGTTGCAAAGTTCCGATTTTGGGTTAACTTCACCGCCATTTTAAGATTTATCCACCATTTTGATTTTTACTCATGTTTCATGTTCTAAAATAGTGGACTGTGTTTTCAACTTGCAGTCGAGCCTTACGACCTTTGAGTTCTGTTAATGTTTAGGCTGTCCGAGAGCCGACTGTTCAAAGAGACCTTGTGCTTCATATAAACTGCCATTCAAGTGTTGTCTGCACTCACAAGTCTCATCCTTGTATAATCATCAAAACAATGAAGAACAACTGTCCATCGTATGTCTTAGCTGAACTACATTGTAGAGACACTTGGACTAAGGCTTAACAGGGATTTGAGAATCAACGAAAACATTGTATCTTCATGGACATGCACAATCTTGTAATCCTTTGTATAGCATTGTAATATCTGTCATGTGAACTAGGCACAAACTCTAGGCCACAAATTATTAACATGAATCGAGGCTGGACAATATTGCGGTAATTGTATAAATATGCTAGTGTTTAGATGTCCAGCACTCTCTCTCCTCTCTGTGTCGGCTGGTACACACTGCGAGGTGTTGGGAGCCAGATAGCTATCTGTTTTGTTTTATAAACTGTACAGTAATAAAAGATACTTGTATCTTTTCAGCCCGTGATTGGTGTATTTCTTTCGTAGTACTCAGCCTCAATATTTCTTTGTTCTCTCAGATGGCGCACAAATAGGGACCCTCAAGATTGATGCCACCTCGTTGAAGAGAAGACGCGGCTATTGTACGGGGATCGGATGGTGAGAAAAAGGGTGCTCCTTTTGGATGAGACGACATACCTCAACAGTACTGCACAATCTGATCCCTGGACGGTGAGCACCCAGTCCGAGACAGCATCTTGACGAGGGTCCACATATCGAAAATCGCCGAAATCACCAACCATGAGGGTCCTTTGTCCTTTGTAATCCGATTGGGCCTCCTTTGTCCTTTGAAATCAGGTGAGTCGTGCCTCGATTCCTAAGTATCCTGATATTTGGTTGCAGATTTGTACTTGCGAGCACAAACAACACCAGGTAATACCAGTAATCTGACATGCCTGGGAAATTGTCTGCCTGTTTTAGGGGATTATTCCGCAGAGACAGACAATCTTTGGAATTTGGCCGACCGGCACCACAGGAGGAGTTGCCGGCATGTACTATGTACTGTAAGTACGGCATTGGTAGTATAGTATTCAACAATATTTGACAAAGACGATCTAGACATGCTTCTGAATTTCAGTGGCCAGTCAATGGTAGCTTTGAGATTGCCCGAATAGAGTATTTAGAGTCCATATTATTAAAGAAAAAAGCTAGACCTCCAGCATTTGATGTAATTCAAAATTGCAAAAAAGAAGCTATGCAGCAACATAGGAGTAAAGAGAAGCATGCACGTCGTCATATGTCAAATTCAGAAAAGACATTATTGTATGATCAACAAAAACAGTCAGAGTCTGTTAGAAACATGGATAGGGCTTTTTAACTTGGTGTAGAGAAAATATATCCGTCTAAAGATTTCCATGTCTCAGATGAACTAATTAATAAACTTTTAAATAAACATAGGCCTGGTGCCACTGCACCACCTCCTTATGTACCTATTCCTGTTGTCTTACCTCTTCCCGCTGTTGCACCTCCTCCCGTAGCAATTCCTGTTCTTCCTGTTGTTCCTCCACTGCCAGTGCCAGCTGTTGCGCCTCTTCCTATTGTTGTTTCTCTTCCTGTATCTCCACCTTCACCGACTATTACTGTTCCGGTAATTCCGTCTTTGTTACCAACGGTAGTGTCTCCACTACCTGTTGTACAGGATTTGTCTACTTTCTCTTTCCAAGCGGTTCTGCTCCGCTTGTATCCCATGAAGGAGCGAGTGTTGAATCAAAAGTAGTGACTCGGAGTACAGTTTCTAAAGATAAGAAGAGAGATTTGAATGCATGGGCTAAGCAATGCATAGATAAAGGTGAAAAATCAACTGTCTTAGCTACACTCCTTAATCTAGAAAGTATTCCCGAACATAATGTTTTCATTGAGGGGATGGGAATACATTTGGCTGTAATGTGGAATAATTTGACGGACATGGATGTCCCACAAGGGTTGAGGGATTTCAATGTTTTGCCTTATTCAAGGGATACTGCGGAGAAAGTAAATGAGCATGTCGAGAGAATTTTCGAGTTAAGAATGGAGTTAGAACGGTAAGAGAATGATGAAACAGATGGTGATAGGATGGACGCTCTGTATGTGTAGAAACGGTTCCTTCCTCCTTGTAAGTCAACGAGTGAAGAGACACAAAGTTGCACTAGGGATGCGCTTAGATGGATTCCGGATGTGTCAATATCTCCCATAGAGGTATATGCTATGTACAGTCAGTATACTCCAGAAATGCAGAAGAAAGTGTTACAGGTAATGGTAGAATACCTGCAGGATGAGTGTATAAAGAAAAAGATATGTTGTCCCGCAGAACTGATGATTATTTATAAGAGAGCTTTTGCGTCTGATACTGCTTCCACCACTTTAGCACTTGATCTGGCTTTATTGCTTAACAAACATTCAGAATTGCCTACTTCTCAGTTGCCTATGAGAGAGGTTCCTCCGACATTTGTTCCTAAAGTTGAGATTCCGGCTAATGTCGCAGCAGGTACAGCAGCCACTACTATTGAAGCTCACTACGTATCACAATTTGTTCATGTGCCGTTCTCCAGACAGGAAGTGAATACTCTTAGACAGTCGATCCCAGACATTAGGGAAAATCCAACAGGGTTTTACAAAGAAATCGAATCTGTCTTGAATTTGTCAGTTTTCACTCTGGGTGATATAGGGCCTCATTACACGGACGGCGGTAACCATGGTGCTATTAGCGCCATGGTTGCCGCCGGTATTTTACAGAGTCCGCCATGGTGAATGGCGGAATTACCGCCCTATTCCAAGGTGTGTGGGGGCGGTAATTCCCCATTCACCATGGCCCTTCCCCATTCCCATTTTAGCCCCCATAGGGCTAAAATGGGAATGGGGAAGGCGGTCAAAACCTGGTAAAACTAGCCATTAAGGTAGGGTCCCACAAAGGGACCTCGTAGTAAGGCGGTAAGGGTTTACCAGCACTGGTACACTTAGCGGTACCGGTAAACCCTTACCGCCATCTGTGTAATGAGGCCCATAGACTTGTTGTTTCCTGTGATCCTACCTGCTGATTTATGGAAACAGATTAGGACTGTAGATGATCAAGCGGAGCTGGGCGACACATGCGATAACTTGGTGAGGATAGACAGAGAAAGGAAAGCTGGTGAGAGACCACCGCAAGTGATACTGACTTTGCCAGACAGAATAGTAATGAAATTAAAAACTTTGGTTCCCGAGAGAAGGATTGTTTGGGACAAACTCACTGCTTGTACCCAAGGAAAATCTGAAGGTGCTACCGAATTCTTTAATCGGTTCAAACAAGTATTTCTGATTTTAGCAGACAGGATTTAAGCACAGGGAAAAGGTTGTGTGTGGATACATTTGTGTGTGGATTGTTGCCTGATATGCAGTCACAAATCACGACTTCCAAGAGTGCTTGGCAAGCTAAATCGAAGTCTGAAGTATTGCATATGGCTCAGTACTACAAAATAGAGGTAATAATGAAAAAGAGAGGATTGAAAAGAAAAAGGGAGATCTGAAAACCAAAGTATTATTGCAACAGATAGTTAGAGGACCTAGAGGTGCGAGTACACAGTTTCGTGGTCAATTTGTTCCACGAAGTAACGATATGGTATGATATGATATGGCATTTGTAACGCGCCTATACACAAGTGTTTCAAGGCCAGGTGTCATTCAGATCGTGCAAGTGCAAGGGTAGAGGGGACTGGGAAAAAGTGCAAGGGGAAGGAAGAGGGGGAAAGTGTTGTACATGGTTAGTAGAATACAAGATACATAATAGGGCCAGCTGGTGGCAAGTGCAAGGAAAAGTGCAGGAAATGGTTAGTAGAATACAAGATAAATAATAGGGCCAGCTGGTGGCAAGTGTAAGGTAAGTGCTTGGAGAAGCGGCTGTAGGATACAGAGACAGTCCCGTAGTGCAGGTAGGCAGTTGAGGGAAGAGTGGCTGGGCCAAGGACAGAGATCGGAGAGTAGCCCGGTAGCAGATTCAGTCCAGGTTCAGTGTTTTTAGCAGTGGAGAGAGGGAGAGAAAGCAGAGGCAAAGAGGAAGGTTTTAAGGTGCTTCCTGAACCGGAGATGGTTCTCCTCATGTTTCAGGGAGGCAGGAAGGCTGTTCCAGAGGGAGGCCCCAGCTGTGGAGAGAGATCTACCCCCATCTTGTTGCTTGGAGAAGCTGCTGACCCTGAGGTAGTTGGAGGTGGATGAGCGAAGAGCTCGAGAAGGAAGATATTTCGGAAGAGAGAATTGAAGGTATTTTGGCCCAAGGCCCCAGAAGGCCTTGTGGACAATGCAGAGGGTTTTGAACTTAATCCTCGCACCCACTGGGAGCCAGTGTAGTGATTTCAGTCCTGGAGAGATACAGTCCTTGGGCTTGAGGCCCAGGACAAGTCTCGCAGTCCTGTTCTGGATAAGATGCAAAGGGCGGAGAGTAGAGGCAGGAAGATTTAGATAGAGGCTGTTACAGTAGTCCAGCCTCGAGAGAACCAAGGCTGTGGAGACAGTGAGCTTCTGGCGGAAGGAGAGGAAGGGAAGGATACCTCTGAGGAGGTGTAGCTGGTAGTGTGACTTCTTAGAGACGTCAGATATGTGAGGAGAGAAAGAGAGTGTGGAGTCGAAGATGAATCCAAGGTTTTTTGCTTTGCAGGTAGGTGCAGGAAGTATGCCAAGGGAGGCCGGCCAGAGAGCTGCAGGGAAGGAGGGAGTGGGTGTGCCGATAAGTAGAATCTCAGTCTTACTGGCATTAAGGCAGAGGTCATTGGCGGCACACCATTCCTGGATAGCAGAGAGACAGTCAGAGATGAGGGAAGGGGAAGAGGAGGCTGAGGGTAGCCTGAAAATGAGCTGGGTATCATCCGCGTAGCACTGAAAGTTGGGACAGAGAGCGACGATGCGGTGAGCAAGAAGTGCCAGATACTGGTTGAACAGCCAGGGGGAGAGGTTAGATCTCTGGGGGACACCACAGGTAGAGAAAAAGATGTCAGAGAGGAAGGAACCCAGTTGGACCTGGGAGGGTCGATTGGAGAGGAAGGAGGTCAGCCACGCCAGAGCCTGACCAGTGATACCCAGGTTATCACAGAGACGGTTAATCAGGATTGTGTGGTTGACAGTGTCAAAGGCAGAAGAGAGGTCGAGCAGAATGAGAACACAAGGGGTGTTAGAGTCAAGGTTAGACAGCAGATCCTCACGGATGTGCAGGAGAGCAGTTTCCGTGCTTCTGGCAGCTCTGAAGCCAGACTGATGGTCATGAAGACAACCAACAGATTCAGCATGGAGATTAAGCTGGGAGATGGCCAGTTTCTCCAGGAGCTTGCCCAGGAAGGGGGTGATAGAGATTGGGCGATAGTTAGCTGGGCAGGAGGGGTCGGAAGAGGGTTTCTTAAGAAGGGGGTGCACAAGGCAGTGCTTGAGGGGGGAAGGGAAGACTCCAGAGGCGAAGGAGTGATTGCAGAAGTCAGCCAGGGCAGGGGCCAGGGAGTCTATGTGGTCCTTGATAGTTTTGGAGGAACAGGGGTGGACCTGTTTTGATGAGACTTTCATAGATCGGACTTGTCTTGAAACCTCGTCAGCAGAAAAAAGGGGAAAGGCAGAGAAGGAGGGAGGAGGGGTGGCTGCAGAAGGGCCAGAGGGAGAGCAGGGAATAGAGGGGGGGAGGTGATAGGAGGAGAGTGAGGACAGGATGTCCTGAGTTTTTTAAATGAAGTGGGAGGCCAGTGCCGTGCAGAGGGCCTGGGAGGGGACAGGAGAGGTGGAGACTGCAGCAGGGTTGGCCAGCTCCTTGCAGATTTTAAAGAGTTTGGCCGAATTGTTAGATGCCGCAGAGATGCGAGCTTGGATAAGGGCTCTCTTCTTGGTGAGAACAGAGAGCCGGTATTGCCTTTGGAGCAGGCGGCAGGCCAGTTTGTCCGAGGATGAACATGAAGCACGCCATTTCCTCTCGCAGTTGGGTCCTGTACACGTGAACCAATGTGCTTATTGCAGACAAAAGGGTCATTGGAGAGCACAATGCCCGATCCTTCATCACAGACCAAATAACACATATGGTTTCATGGGTAGACGATCCAGAGGCTGCCCTGCGGTAGAGGGTCCTGGTAGAAGCCAGTTCGCTCAAAACCCACAGTCATTCCCACAAGATAATCAGCAACCTAGTATAGATAGCAGAAATATTTTCGATAATCCTTCAACTGCCTATCTTTCTGAAGATCTTGTCTTTGACGATATATTGTTTCGTTAGAACAGCCCGAAACAGGGTCTGGATACAACGCCTATTCCCGTCAATCAGAAAGGGCATCTATTTTTGATAGCTATAGGAGCACAGAAGTGTTCCATTGATCATTTGCAGGGTTCCAGACATCCCACTGTCGGGGCAGAATAATGTTTCTGTAGTGTTTTCTGGCACGCCAGTGGTTAGTCCGGTTTCACGGCCGGTACCAATTTCACTGGGGCCTTTCACGGGTCACTGTATGTTTCTTCTAATAACAAACTGTGGAGAGAATTTGTTGGGGTTGAATCTGTTGAAGGAATTTAAATGCGGTAATTCATTGTTCTTCAGATGGAGTACGTTTGACGATTTTACCACAGCAATCTTCTGCCTCACAATTTTTGACTAGACCTTTGCCGCCTGAATTTAGTGAAGTTCCGGCGTGTTTGTGAGCGGTTGACGACAATGATGTTGGCATTTTGCAAAATGAGCCGGTTAAAATTGTTTTGAAACCAGGAGCTAAGTTGCCACGTATTCCACAATATAAGATATCAGTTGATAATGAGCAAGCTTTGAAGAGTATAGTTTCCGATTTTGTACATTGTGGAATAATTGAAGAAATTACAGGAAGTTTGTGCAATAGCCCGATTTTACCGGTGTACAAAAAAGGGGATAATGCAATTCCTTTTTGTTTCATTATCGATTTGCACGCTATCAATAAGATTGTTGCTCCACAATTTCCGATTGTGCCTGATGTAACCATGATATTAACGATGATTCCATCTTCTGCTACTCATTTCAGTGTGGTGGATCTAAAGAATGCCTTCTTTAGTATTCCCTTACACATGGATAGTAGATATTTGTTCGCGTTCACCCTAGAGGGACGCTTGTTTACATTCACCCGTGCACCACAAGGGTACACGGAGAGTCCAAGCATTTATAGTAGGGCTTTGAAAGAACAGCTCGATACACTTGAGCTGCCTTCCACTTGTACATTGTTGCAGTATGTTGACGACCTTCTCTTAGCTGCAGACTCAGAAAGTGCTTGCAAGGAGGGCACCGTGTTATTGCTTATTCATCTAGCAGAGCATGGGCATAAAGCTTCATTAAAAAAGCTTCAGTATTGTCGACAGGAGGTCGCCTATATAGGCTATCTCCTGTCAAAGGAGGGAAGAAGATTGACACCTGAACAGATAGGAAGCATCTCTAGTATGTCTGTCCCAAATACACAGAAAGAGGTCAGAGCCTTGATAGGAATGGCTTCTTACTGTAGACAGTGGATCCCAAACTTTTCACTAGTGATAAAGCCAATTTTGGCATTGACAAAGAAGGACATTTTCTAGCCATTACCGTGGAACTTAGAACACCAGAAATCCTTTGATCTGCTCAACACTGCACTGTGTTCAGCACCAGTTTTGGGCACACCAAATTATGACAAGGGCTTTGTGTTGTATGTGCATGAATGTGATGGATGTGCTTTGGATGTATTAACACAGGAACATGAGGGGGAAGAATAGACTGTGCAGTTAATTTACCTCCACACTTGATCCTGTTGCATGCGCTTTGCCGAGATGTCTGAGAGCTGTCGCTGCTGCTGGTGTGTCTGTAAATCAAAGTGAGGGTATGGTTTTAGGTCACACTTTAACCGTGATGGTACCCCACTCCGTAGACGTTCTATTAAACAGAACACAAACGCAGCACCTTACTTAAGCACGATTAACAAGATACAAACTGATCCTATTTGCACCGCATATCCAAATTAAGAGGTGTTGCGTATTGAATCCGTCTGAACTGTTACCACTTACGCAAGAAATTGCTTGCAGTGACGAAGTGTCACATGACTGCCTCTACACCACAGAGCAAGAAACTAAAGGCAGGATTGATTTAAATGCTACACCTCTGAATGATCCACAAGGGGAGCTGTTTTGCGATGGCTCCTGCTTCAAACTTCCGGATGGTATACCCACTGCTGCTTATTCCATCACTACACTAAGCACGATTGTGGAAACCAAGAGAATTCCGCATAACTCTGCGCATGCCGCAGAGATTATCACACTGACTCGAGCTTGTGAACTTTCCAAAGGGTTTAGAGTAAATATATTTGTAGATAGCCAGTATGCCTTTGGGGTTGTTCACAACTTCGATAGACTATGGGCTGAACAAGGTTTCTTGACCTCACACGGAACAAAAATCCAACATGGCACCTTGATAGTTCAGCTACTCACAGCACTTGCGCTTCCTACTCAGCTAGCAGTCATGCAGTGCGCTGCACATCCGAAAATAACAGATGATGTAGGGAGAGGAAACGCTTTTGCTGACAGGATAGCTAAACAGACCGCTACTGATTTATGCTCAGAAATGTATGTAACGAAAGAAACTACAAATATTTGTACAATAGATGAAGGAATCTATTCCATAAAAAATATTCAAGCTGATGCCACTCCAGAAGAACTTAAACACTGGGCTGAGGGTTTAGCAAGTTTGGATGAGGAAGGGTGTTTGGTTGAGAGTTTAAAAGGAAGATGGATGCTACCCGATGCATATGTCACCGCTATGGTTACAATGGCTCATGGTCCCACTCACATATGTGCTAGAAAAATCTGTAAATTACTAGAACCTGTCTGGGTAAATGTAAACATCTCAAAAACTGCTGAGCGTTTTGTCCAAAACTGTATGGTAGGCTTACAGCATAATATGAGGAAGAGTACGACGACACCAAGGGGTAGTTTTGGTCCCCCCTCTGTGCCTTTTGAAGTGATTCATTTCGACTTCATCGAGATGGAGCGCTGCTATAACTACTGATATGTCTTGGTAGTAATTTGGGCTTTTAGCAAGTGGGTTGAAGCCTCCCCTGTGAAAGATGCCACATCAATGGCAATGGTGAAAACCATGCTTAAGGAATATTTTCCTAGGTTTGGGTTGCCAAGGGTCATCTGGTCGGATAATGGTCCACATTTTATCGCTGCTGTTATCCTGCAAGTATGCGTGGGATTGCAGATCGATAAACGGTTCCATTCGGCTAAACATGCTCAGAGTGCCGGACTTGAAGAAAGCCCTAATGGTTCCATGTAATAATGTCACCACAAAAATCTCGCCATACAAAAATATCGCCGAAAAATTGCCGTTTTTTGTGGCGACATTATTGCATGGAACATGCGGGGGACACCCCCGCAACCCCCAAACTTTTTTTGCCCCTGTCCCCATATATATATAGTCACCCAAATAATATCGCCACAACATTTTCCCGGCGATATTATTTACGGCGACCATATATATGGGGATATTATTACCTGATACCGCCATAATGGTTTCCTGAAGAACAAGCTAGCAAAAATTTGTGCTAGCAGTAACTTGAAATGGCCAGATGCCTTGCCAGTAGCTTTACTGTCCATGCGGAGGACCCCCACAGACTAGAACTGGACTCTCCCGATATGAAATCGTGATGGGGAGGCCAGTTAACATTTTGAACATGACAAAACCCAAAGTACTGAAGGATGTGGAGCATTTGCTTTTTGCTAAATCCTGTGGCCAGTTAACTCAAAACTTGTATTTGATTTATCAAGAGGTGCGAGAAGCCCTCCCAGTTAAATACGAGGGGCCAGGTCACCGAATTCGACCAGGCGACTTGGTGCTTACGAAAGTATTTGAAAGAGCATCCAGGAGGCCACCAGGGGACGCACAGGCAATGGCTGCCTGAGTTCACAGCTCCCGTCTTGACCGGGTTATCGTAGGGGATTGTGTCCCCCCTGACCCTCCCGGCAGGCCCACCTCGACGGATTCACCTGGGGACCCCCCCGGGCACCCACCAGGCGTAAGAGCGGCGCTCGGGGTCCCCGGGGAACCGTAGATTGGGACCCGGTACTCCTGGGCAGTTTGCAGAGCTCGGCCTGGGCGGCCGCGGAGCCGGAGAAGAGGCGGACCTCTCTCGCGCCCTTCTGGATCCTTGACTTGGCCTGCCCCCTCCTCACGACGACCTCCTTAACTGGAACGGAGGACCGGCCTGGATGGGGACCGGCCCCCGACGGCCAGGAGACACCACAGCAGCCCGGGGGACGGGACCCCTCCGCCCTCCACCCCTCCCCCCGACCCGGATGGCACCACACGAGGATCCCCCAGCGAGGTGGAGGACGGGGACTCCCTTGGCACCCGAAGGCCTGACACGGCGGGTCCGGGGCCCGGTGCCCCCCCTTGGCCCCTTGGACCGTGCTCAGGTGGCCGCTCTGGCCGACTACAGGCTCCAGCTGAGGGATCTCCTCCTCCACAAGACGGAGAGAAGTCTCCAACTGGTCAAACAAAAGTATTACGAAAAGGGGGACAGGGCCGACAGGATCCTGGCTTGGAAACTGAGGGAGGTTCAGAGAAGTAAATTGGTGAAGGCAGTGAAAAACTAGGCGGGTGTGGTGGGCCACGATACGCCCCACATTGGCAAGGCCTTCCGCCGATACTATGAGAAGTTATACTCTTCGGAATACAATGGGGGTGAGGCGGAGATTGAGGGGTTCCTAAACTCTTTACAGATCCCGGCCCTGTCCAGAGAGATGGCGGAGGGGTTGGAGGGCCCGGTGAACGAGGACGAGGTGGAACGGGCGATCCGAGGTATGAAAGTGGGCACTTCCCCGGGGGAGGACGGTTATTCGGTCTACTTCTATAAGAGGTTCCGCTCGACCCTTTCCCCCCACTTGGTGAAGGTGTTCAACGCGGTGCTGGAGGGGGGCTCCCTCCCGGACTCCATGATGGAGGCAATCATAGTGGTTCTCCCCAAGGAGGGCAGGGACCCCGCGGAGTGTTCCTCTTACCGCCCAATTTCTTTGTTGAATATTTACGTAAAAATTCCTGGCCAAGGTGATAGGGGGGCGGGTGGAGGGGATCCTGCCGAAACTGGTCCATGGTGACCAGGTGGGGTTCATCAGGGGAAGACAGGGCTCAGATAACATCCGTAAAACTATTGATCTGCTCCACTATGCCCAGGTGTCTGACCTGGACGCAAGCGTCCTGTCCCTCGATTCGGAAAAGGCGTTCGACGGGGTTGAGCGGAGATTCATGGAACTCACCCTCTGGAAAATGGGCTTTGGGACACACATTAGAGAATGGGTGGCGGTGTTATACAGGGCCCCAAGGGCTAGGGTTCAAGTGAACGGCAAGTTGTCAGAACCATTCCCCCTCTCGCGGCGAACAAGGCAGGGTTATCCATTGTCCCCTTTGATCTACGTCCTCTCCATGGAATCCCTGGCCATTGCGGTCAGAGCTCACCCGGACATAAGGGGGATAAGGCGAGGCGAAGTGGAATTCAAACTCTCCCTGTTCGCGGACGATATCCTGGCCTATCTGGTGGACCCGGTGTCCTCGCTTCCCCCCTCCTGTCCCTGATGGCAGCCTTTGGGTCCTTAAGATTAATGCTTCTAAATCAGTCCTACTCCCCATGAGATCCCTGGACCCGGTCTTGGACCCGCTGGTCAGCCTGGAAGGGATAACAATAGGGAAGGTCTCCATTCGATACCTGGGAGTCCTTCTCACCCGGGACCTGTCCAACCTCGACCAGGCCAATTATGATCCCGTTGTGTCAAGGGTCACTGCAGATCTTAGGAGGTGGCGGGCAATGATTCTGTCATGGTACGGTCGGATGACGGCGGTGAAGATGAACATACTCCTGCGCTTACTATACCTCTTTACCGCCCTCCCGACTAAAGTCCCCGACCAAACCTTCAGGGTCCTCCAGAACGCGGTGCGTAAATTTATATGGCAGGGTAGGACCCTGAGAACCACAAAGGCCGTCCTGACCTTGCCGAGGGAGGAGGGAGGGTTTGGGCTGCCAGACTTTCAACTCTACTTCCGGGCTGCCCAGCTGCGCGTACTTCTGGAACATATGAAAGAGGGGATGGGCACATACTGGTCGTACCTGGAGGACATGGATGCTCACCCGCTTAAGGTTCGGGACCTCCTTTGGGCCCCAAGCAAATTCATTCCGAATAGACTCAAATGTGGGAAGCAGGGGATTCCGCAACGCACAGTCCTGGTCCGACTCGGGGTTGGAGTGGGCGGGGCAAATGTTTAGGAAAGGAGAGTTTCTGCCCTATGAGGATTTGAGAGAGGCCCTGGGGGAGGGGTCCCTCACCATATTTGAATACCTCCGCTTGAAGGGAATCCACCAGGAAGGGGGCGGTCTCAGGGATGTATAGAATACTGAACACTGTTAACATGGGGGAAAGGAGGAGATTCCGTACTTTTTGGAAGGACTTGGCGGGGGAGGAGATCTCTGAAGACGCCTGGGCAAGGATATTTAAAATAGACTTCCATGGGAACCTATTCACAGCGGACATGGAACAGAACCTCAAGATCCTTCAGGGGTGGCATAGAGACCCCGCAAAGTTGCCGAAGATGTTTACGGGAGTGTCCCCCGCATGCCCGAGGGGTTGCGACCAGGTCGGTACAAGAGGGCACATGTGGTGGCACTGCCCGAAAGCACAGGCGTATTGGGTGGAGGTTAGAGGCTGGATCGCTGAAGTCTCGGAGGAACTACTCCCCCTAAACCCTCTAACAATGCTACTGGGCCTCCCCCCTGAGGACGCGGACATAGCCAGATACCCAAGAATGTGGGAAACAATGCTGAGGGCGGGGAGAGTGGCCCTGGCCCAGAAATGGAAGAGCCCGGAGACCCCCTCAAAGGAGGACTGGCTAAAAAAGGTCAAAAACATGTTCCTGATGGATAAACTCACGGCAATGATGAACAATGGTCTGGGCACATTCCAAGCCAACTGGTACGGGGTACAGCAGACATGGGGATGGGACGTTCACTGATCCACAGGGTAGAGTCATGGAAGGAACGGGCGCCCACGCCCCGGGGGACGGCGGACATACACAGCCACATATGCAGTCAACGCTCAGGCTCTTTCTCAAGCTCCGGATACATTGAGCTTTCTACGCGTCCCCTTAAAAGAAGTAGGCGTAAAGGGGACTAAGTTTGTTTGGGGGGGTGGGTCCGCGGGGGGGAGTTGGTGGGGGGGTCACTGGGCCTGTTACAAGTATAATTTTTCTGCTGAAAATGTTTCATGCCCGTTTGTTCTATTATGTAAATGCTAATAAAACAAAGTAAAAAAAAAAAGAAAGAGCATCCAGCCTCGCACCACGCTGGAGAGGACCGTTCCAGGTCCTGTTGGCCACACAGACTGCTGTACGAGTAACTGGCAGGAGACACTGGATCCACGCGACACACATCAAGAACATATCTTTTCCTTTGCCACTCGATGAAGAAGAAAAGAATGAAACTGTTTGCTCTGCTTCTGGTGATCAACCTGTCTTGAACAACATCAAGGGTGTTTCAGAGATTCTTCCGTGCTTTGCCTTTGTATTCTTCTTCGGATCTTTCTGCACCCTTGAGTAATCTTGCCTCTGTTTCACCACTTCCATCAGGAAGCAACGTCACTCTGCTCGCAGATCACGCCGTGCCTGGAGTCTTGAGGTACGATCTGCATCCATGGCACTAGACTTACAGCACAGCTTGGCTCTGCCCGCAGGAAACGACTGTTGAGCTAGTCCTTTGCCACTCTCTCACTGAAACACAAGTAAGGATCTGGGACCGGCAAAGCTGTCTTCAATCAAGATAAATCACGTGGTCAGGAGATCACCAACAAACAAACTTAAGGAGTCTGTCACAGAGACTTTCTGGAATGAACTTTGAGGAACAATGCCTGTCGCTAACTCTACTCGTACGTACGAAGCAACCGATCGATTGTGTGGCTAACAAAGACATTGGACATAAAAATTCTTGGTCCTTGAGGACTTACAGTTTTCTTGTAATTATGTTAACTGGTCTAACAGTAGTAATCGCTCTTGGGTTTTGGTATATTGAAGGGGTGAATCCACTTGAAACTTTGATACCTACTGAGAGTGTTCCCAGTACGTCTTCTCCTTTTGTGCATCTGCACACTCTATGTTCTAGGGATTCCCAACACAGACAGAGTTACCACAATAATACACCTTTGTTAATCATGAATGCGACGCATGCGATCTTGAATAGAACTAATTGCTGGATATGTTAGCATTTGCCACAACATGGGGAAAAAGGGTTGGGCTGGTATAATCATCCTCTTCCTTTGACTACTGCATGCTACACCTCTGTAAGGGCACTATTCTTTGGTCGTTGGAATTACAGCATCTCTGGGAATTTAGATGGGACTAATTTGAATGAGTTTGAAAATCGAGTCCTGATGCCTCTGGGATGTTCCCTTTTTGCAAATAGGAGCAAGATCAATGTTAATAATAATAAAATAATAATTCTCCCACCTCTTTTGAGTCGACCTTGAGGCCAACCGTGCTTTCCTTTCTAGTGCCTCCAATGGGACCCATGCCTTCCGCGGCGTGGTCGTTCTTTCCTTGTCGGCGTCCGGTCTCTGCTCCCTGAATTTCTCCCACTGAAAGCGAGAGATTGCATCAGCCACCACATTTTCTTCCCCAGCGATATGCCTCGCTTTTATGCATATATTCATTTTTAGGCTTTCCAGGGTGATTGCCCTCATCAATTCCAATACTATACAGCATGACGCACTTCCCTTGTTTAACACGTGCACCACCGCCATGTTATCTGACCATACCGCCAACTCCTTGTTCCCTAGCTCTTCCCTCCATGCGCATAACGCGACCCATACCCATATGCTTCTATTAGGCCTTCCGATAGACTTTCTAGACCCTTCCAATCGTTAATCTCTTTCAAGATGGCTCCCGTAGGCAACCGGGATGCCTCGCCTCCTTCTTACACTATTAATCACAGTCCCAACTCTGTTTCCTTCTGCATACAAAGGGATGGTTCTCAGTCAATGGGTACTTTTGTGGGTTGTACCAATATTGTGAATTTGACTAGTGAGAACAGACCTTTGTATGTAGGTGATCCCGTTTATTTTGTTTGTGGCAATGAAGCTTATCCTTGGCTCCCTAGAGATTGGCAGGGTACTTGTTATTTGGGTATCTAGCTACCAGGGGTATTTGTAGCTAGCACCTCTGAGGTCTCTAGAGCTCGTCCAAGGTTGGACGAGAACGGTGATACTCCTTCGCAGGTCATGGGTGATGTAGCAAAATCCTTTGTGCCATTTTGGGGACAGATCATGAATTCCGAGGATATTAGGAGACTGGCAAGAGTATTGGAGAAAACCGTCAACTGGACCACCAAAATACTCTACAGTATGACGTTCGAACAGAAAGCAATTAGATGAGTGGCTCTACAGAACCGAATGGTGCTAGACATCATCTTGGGTGAGCGTGGTGGAGTATGTAAATTGGTGGGATCTGCTTAGTTGTGTTTTCCTACCTGACTCCTCCCCTACCATATTTAAGGCAATACAAAATCTGCCCGTCCTGAGTACAGAAGTACAGGTTCCCGAGGGAAATTGGGATCTTAGTGCTTGGTTCAGGGACTTTTTACGGTCTTGGGGATGGAAAATCTTTTCAGCCTTAGTGGTTATCCTTGGTATTCTATTGTTCTGTTTTTGTTGCATACAATGTCTTCCTGCCATATGTTCGGTGTTAGAGGGATGTTGTGCGCAAACTGTAGGTACACTGGGGTCAAAAATACACGCACCCAAGAAAATTACTAATGTTTTTGTGATGAAGGATATTACTGTCAAGGATCTAATGGCGATCGATATATCTGATGAATGTGATTCGGGATGTACGGACATTGAAACGTGGGGTTTTGAGTAAAGCGAATGTTTTAGTAATGCTCTTGGCTTAGCCAAAAGGAGGGTTTGTTAAACCGTAATCATAGTGCCTCCTTATTGTGAATATTGGCCTAAGCCCATTCACGTTAAACGGGAAAACTGCATTGCAAAGTTCCGATTTTGGGTTAACTTCACCGCCATTTTAAGATTCATCCGCCATTTTGATTTTCACTCATGTTTCATGTTCTAAAATGGTGGACTGTGTTTTCAACTTGCAGTCGAGCCTTACGACCTTTGAGTTCTGTTAAGGTTTAGACTGTCCGAGGGCCGACTGTTCAAAGAGACCTTGTGCTTCATATGAACTGCCATTCAAGTGTTGCCTGCACTCACAAGCCTCATCCTTGTATAAACATCGAAACAGTGAAGAACAAATGTCGATGGTATGTCTTAGCTTAACTACATTGTATAGACACTTGGACTAAGGCTTAACGGGGATTTGAGAATCAACGAAACCATTGTATCTTCATGGACATGCAAACTATTGTAATCCTTTGTATAACATTGTAATATATGTCATGTGAACTAGGCATGAACTCTAGCCCACAAATTATTAACATGAATCGAGGCTGGACAATATTGCAGGAATTGTATAAATATGCTAGTGTTTAGATGTCCAGCACTCTCTCTCCTCTCTGTGTTGGCTGGTACACACTGTGAGGTGTTGGGAGCCAGATAGCTATTTGTTTTGCTTTGTAAACTGTACAGTAATAAAAGATACTTGTATTTTTTCACCGCGTGATTGGTGTATTTCTTCTGTGGTACTCACCCTCGATATTTCTTTGTTCTTTGAAAGGCACCACATCCAGGCTCGGGTATCCATTGCATCCAACAACACGGCTGAACTATTTAAAATCTGCAGGGAACTAGCCAACCCTTCCACAGTCTTGTCCTCCCCTCTTCCTTCCCAGGCCCTCTGCAACGCACTGGGCTCACACCTCACCATAAAAACTCTGGACATCCTGGACACCCTTGCTACCCATTCCCCCCAATCCCTCCCCAACCCCCTATTCCTCTATTGCCTCCCACTCTCATTCCTCCTCCTTCTCCCCCGTCACGCCTGATGGGGTCAACAGAGTTGTCCACTCTATGAAGGAGTCCTCCAAACAGGTTTTCCGCTGCTCCTCCAGAACAATCAAATACGACATTGGTTATCTTGCCCCGCTCTTGCTGATTTCTGCAACAACTCTTTTGCTACTGGATCTTTCCCCTCCTCCCATCAAGCACTCCTTTGTGCGCCCTACCCTGAAAAAAACCTTCAGCAGACCCTACTTGTCCAGCTAACTGCTGCCCTGTTTCAATCACCCCCGTCATTGGGAAAGCCCTGGAGCAGTTGGCCTTCCCCGAACTTACAACACACACCAAACTTGTTTGCGGTCTCCACGACCATCAATCTGGATTCCGAGCCTCCAGAGGCACAGAAACTGTTCTTCTGAACTCCTGTGAAGATCTACTCGCATCGCTGGATTCTAACTCTCCAGCTGTCCTCATTCTACTTGATCTCTCCTCTGCCTTTGACACTGGCAACCACTCCATCCTCATAAAACAGCTCCATGATACCCTGGGGATCTCAGAGCGGGCACTGGACTGGCTGACCTCCTTCCTAAAAGACCACTCATCCCAGGATATCCTGGGCACCTTCGCCTCGCCTACCTCCTCCACTTATGGTGTCCCCCAGGGCTCCAACCTCTCCCCCTGGTTCTTTAACACCTTGCTCCGTTGGCACGCATCATTTCTTCCTTCTCTCCTAACTTCCAG
This sequence comes from Ambystoma mexicanum, assembly GCF_040938575.1. Taxonomy (NCBI): domain Eukaryota; kingdom Metazoa; phylum Chordata; class Amphibia; order Caudata; family Ambystomatidae; genus Ambystoma; species Ambystoma mexicanum. The sequence continues at coordinate 1,040,503,064 of NC_090922.1, read as the reverse complement.
TGCTACTCAGATGACACTCAACTTTTCTTCAAACTTCATGCAGACCCTCTTGCTTCTTCCATCATCCCAGACTGCCTATCCACTATATAATCTTGGTGCACTTCAAATGATCTCTGCCTCAATTCTAGCAAGACTTAGATCCATCCTATTGGGACCCCTGCTCCCTCTTTCAGCCTCTATGGGCTCTCCCCCTTCTCCTTCATCCGAATCCAAAAAAGTAATCATCAACTCCTCTCTCTCCTTCCTCCCTCACATTCCAGACATTGCAAGAAAAGTCCAACTTTCAGCTCTTCCTTCTTGAAGGAATTCTCTGTTTTCACACTTTCCCCCAGAAGCTCAATGTTACCAGAGCTCTGTTTCTCTCCAGGCTTAAATACTGCAACATTCTACTCTTGAATCTACCCTCTTCCCCTCTATGCCCCCTCAAGCTAATCTAGAATAGGGCAGCAAGACCTATCCTTGGCCTCAAACCCAGGGAGCGCATCTTTCCTGCCCTAAAAACTCTTTACTTGCTCGCGGTTGCAGCACGGATTAAATTCAAATCCCTCTGCATCATCCTCAAGGCTGTCTGGGGTCAGGGACCATGCTATCCTGCTATCACCAAATAGTCTCCCTCTTGACCTCTACGTTCCTCTGGTACCAACTCTCTCTCTGTGAAGCGGTTCCCTAAACAAAGGCCCGGAGGCTGATCCCTTGCTTCAGCAGGTTTCCTCTTGTGGAACAGCCTCCCCCTTACTCTTCTTCTTGAGCTGGACCTCCTCAAATTCCAGAAGCTCCTCAAGACTTTCCTTTTCACTTCCTACTTGCCTCCTCTGCTAACCTCACAGTCACTACAATTGGTAACCAGTGACCTTTTGTGTCCTAGGGGCCCTAGCCTCCAGCACCCAATCGCCTCTACTTCTGCCTACACACTGCACTTGCCCCTGCTCACACCGGCATACCCCACTGTAGGCCTGCACTTGCACACTTATTGCAGCTCAACGTTCCCTAGCACTTACTATACTTTGCACTTACATCTGCTGCTCACTTACGAGCCCGGACATTCCAGCACTTACCCCCACTCCCTCCTCCCCTCTTCTCTCTCTGCACTTGCATGTTCTGAATACTCACAAGGCCCAGTAGGTTTGTCTTTATCCTCCACTGTATATATATTGTTCCAATCCCATGATCCCTCCCTGTTGCCATGTGGGAGCTTTGAAACACAATGTACCTGTTGTATAAGCGCCTAGCAAATGCACAATACATAAATAAATAAACCAAACATGTGAGTGAAATCATAAATGCCATACGGATTTGTCCAAATCTGAAAAACCAAACTGCTAGCCTTTTAAGCACGAAGGAAAATCGAAATTGCACAGCACTACATTTGTAAATTGTGTTCACTGACCAGTGCCATTTATTTCTTGAAGTGAAATTTGTAGAAAGTAAAGAATTGTGATTTGTTTTCTTTTCAACTCACGTGTGTAATGTATTTATGTTGAGAGAAGTTTATTGTGTTGTGCCATGGATAAAGTGGTGTTTGACATTTTAATTCAAATAAATATAAATATATTTCCTGTACACTGGCCTGGTTCTTAGCTTATTGGTAATTCAGGGGGAGGGATCCAAGGGGTATTAGATTAACTGAAAATAGGGCTGAAAAAAAAAGAATCCATTAAACAGTTTTTTGCATGACACCCTGAGCGGGGAGGGAAGGAAATCCCTGGGTTGAGGGTGGCCTCTGATTAAACAGTTACAGATGTAAGCTTGCCTGAAGCAGCCCAAACTATTGTTCATACAGCACAAAAATAGACTTTTTGTGGGCTTTTCCATATTCTGTGCTTTGTTAATTCCATTTAGAATGGAGGGGGGTTTGGGATAGACATTGGGCCTCATTACAAGCCTGGCGGTCTGAAAATAAGGGTGCCGGTAGCAATGTAGTTGCACCCTTTCCAGGGCCGTAAGACTACGGGAATACCTGCAGGGGCCGATGCTCCCGGCATGTCTGACGTGCAGGACCACCAGCCCGTGCAGGCATGGTTTTCACAGAAGCACCGGCACTGTTATCAATGGTGCTGGTGCTTCTGTGTCCCCATTCCTGGGACTTCATGGGAATGGGGACTTACACTTTCTGCCGCTTAACATCCCGGGGGGCCGCCGGGACTTGTAGGGCCTCATTACGACCCTGGCGGTAAGGGGTTTACGCCAGCGTTAGCTGCGCCGACCCCTTACCGCCAATTACGAGGTCCCTTAGCGCCATGGAGGTTTTAACACCCGCTTTTAGCGGGTGTTAAAATCCATGGCGCTAAGGGACCATGGAGTTAATTACGCCACCGTAATTTACGGTGGCGTAATTAACGCCTTCCCCACTCCCATTATGCCCTATGGGGCAAAAATGGGAATGGGGAAGGGTAAATGGGGATTGGGGACTTACCGCCCCGCCAAGGTCGGAATGGGGCGGTAAGTCCACCAACCACCATGGCGTAAACGTAGTTTACGCCATGGTGGTAAAGTCACGGCCCAGGCGGTAACTTACCGCCTGGGTCGTAATGAGGCCCGTAATATCCCGGTGGCACCAGGATCTCAGGCGGCAGAACTGAGTTACGAGGTCAATCGCTGACCTTGTAATGAGGCTCACTGTTGCTGCTTCCACTGTACTATGGCGTTTAAAGGCCGCGCTTGGCAGAACAGACCACAACTCCTCCAAACAAGGTGCAGATTGTGCAACCGCCTTAGCACAACTTTTAATCGTGCCACCACTCCCATAGCCCTGTCGGCAGGGTGGACCCAGTGGGAGAATAGGCAAATTCTTACTGAATCATGCCAGTAGAAGCCAAAATAAATGGAGGAGCACTGTTGAAGGTAAGGCCCTGTGGGAGGCGTGCGGTTGAAGGGCAAAACTCATAAAGGTCTTGTAATTCTGCTTGGAAGGTTTAAGGCCTCATGTTTGTTAGGAATGGGAGTAAGGCAATAAAAGACACAAGTACAACATTCTCAGCAAGAAGGACTTCTTGAACCTTGCCTGTCAGTTCCCAGACCTGTATTTAAAGGTTAATATTTATTCAGTTTATTTAGACTCTCATGGGCTGTAAATTGAGTTGGGGTCTCAAGATTCTTTTATTAAATCTTAACACTGTTGTTTGCGTAGGACACAAAGGGGCTCTTTTATTATCATAAACAGACTGGAAATGGAATATCTGTACTTCATATTGCACTGCCAGAGGTGTCCCCATACTTTCTTTTTTTATTTTTTTTGTAATTGCATTTCTTTTCTTTATGGTGCATTTGTGTTTCTTTAACATGATGTTATAATAAATTATTAAAAACAGTATTCCAGACAGGCCACTTCCTTTAAATTCTCGATTTTTGTTAACCCCAATATGTCAAGTTATTTTCTATAAAAAAAAAAAGTTTTCTGGTTCTTGCTCATCACTCAAGGCAGGCACACGTTTCGTGTATCTAGGCGCTTTATCAAGACATTAAACTGTGTCGTAATCTGTGCTTCCGACGATATAAACATTTCACTTTTACCTCTGCAATCACCAATTATCGCATGGGTCATGGTTGCACCAGAGTTGCCATAATTGTATTATATTTGATTTTATCTATAGTAGCTGTACTTTTAGGCTTTGTTCTAAAGTGGTCCATTGTTTCTGGTGGGATCGTTTAATGCATTACAAATAACTCCGTCAATGCAGGGTCTTTTCAAGCATTAGTTAATGAACAGTATCCCAGGCAGGGGCGTTGCTAGGGGGGGCTAAGGGGGCTGTAGCCCCATATCTTTTGGTTGTAGCCCCGGATAGAATCTCAGGAGCTACAGCCAAAAGACTAGCTAGCCCCCAGTCCCAACAGTTCCGACATCAGCTTAGCCCCGGGTCTTTTCCAGACCTAGCAACTCCCCTGAAGGACTTTGCCCGAAATCGTCCAGCACCCGGGTGGTTACTTGTAGATTGCTTTGTAGATTGTGACAATTGCTAGATAAGTGTATGCAGCGACTTTATGATGCGCTTCCTTATTGTTGCAGTGAACTCTATTAACCCCAGAGGCCTTTAGAGGTAGGACGACGATATTGGGAATAATATCTGCGTTGACGCGCTTTATGAAACGTGTTACTAGACACTCCTTCGTCTTTCTACCCTGACCCCAACTCCTACTCCCCCACCGTTCCCTCTCCTTGCTTCACAATTCATGCATTTACGCTCTCATATCACGCCAGGCATTATTCTTTCCCCCGTTCCCCGTTTTCTTCCCCAAAGGCATCGGGTCATTCTTTCCGTCCCTTTGCCTTTCTCATCCGGTATGTCCCTCTTTCTCTCATTTCTCTCTCGGCTTCCTCCTGTGCCCCTCTTGCTGTCTCCCTCTCGTGCTGTCCTCTGTCACTTCATCCCACAGCAAAGGGAGTGCCAGCGAATAGGAACGGAGTTAAGCTGCTTTCATTGTTTTACTCACATGAGTTTTACCATTTTTAACAGCCATGTTCATAGTTAAGCAGGTAAATATCAGCTCTTAATTTTACGTAGCCTTTCATCCTTCCAAGGGTGATAAAGCAAGTGCCATTAAAAAACAGGCATTGGCAATGCCAACATTTTGTGTAGGCATTGGAAAGGCACTTGCCAGGCACTGCTGTGGTGGTTTTAACTGGTAGAAGGTGCAAACTGGTGGGAGTACCTGGGCATCTAATAGCAGTGCCTGGCAAATGCCTAATACTTATAAACACGCCATAATTGTTGGCTTTGCAAATGCTATTTTTTAACACGTCTTAATTGAAGGACACTCATAGTGCTTATAAATCCAGTGGCTGAAGAAATTTTTATTACACCAGTAGCGTGTCTACAGTTCCAATTAAGTCATTAACTCTCGGAAGACTGCTTTGAAAAAACACGGGCAGGCACTTTGAGTGCAAAGTTTGATGGTAAGGCTTGAATGAAGGGAGCTCAAAGAGTTCGCATGAGGAGGTGTTTTGGATGGAGAGGGGCAGGAACTGGGTGGGAATGGCCATGAGGACTAGCATAACCATGGGTTGTCAGCGGGTGGGCAAATAACTAAATAACATCTACAAGCTTTATGTCCCTCCTCATATGCCATGTCTCCCTATCTGTACAGTAATGCAATAGTTTGGGCTTATAGGTGGCGCAAGCGATGCCTAATTGCCACTGTAATGAGAAAATAAACTAGCTCTTAGAAGCTAAAGCATGTGGAACTATATAAGAACCCAGTGTACTTATTAGAACTGTATGTGTTTTAATGGCTCAAAATATGGTTATTCCTGGAACAATTTGCAGTCATTATCAGCATTTCATCATTTGTGTTTTCCCTCTTTGCAAGAAATTTCGTTTTCTGGGAAAGAATAGAGTTGGCTGTATGGTTCTCTGTATTTTCATTGAGGAGATTTGATTGAATTCAAACCCATTGATTTTCTTTCAAGCCATTAGGCTGCAAATCTATGTGGAAGGAGACCCCACAAACCGCCACTACTCCCCACCTTTATTATTACCCTTACCAAACCCCAAAATATATTTGTGGCCGAATTCGGCCAAAATAATTTGATGGATTTGGATTCTACTACGGGTTTTTGTTTACACCTAAACCATTATACATTGAAAGGGAGTTGAACTATTGAACAATGTTATAAAATGGCATATCAGCATTGAGATTAAAGACAAATATAGAATGTCCGCATTGACAAAAAAGCAAACATTTAGACTGTCACTCCACCCCCCCCAACACACTTTTCTAGAACCTGAAAACCTCCCAAAGTCTTCAAGGCAGTTACATGCAAAATGAAAGCTGCCTTGAACGAAATGTTATGGACCCATCTCTCGTCTGGATACTTATGTTAGTGGTGTGGACGAGAGATCCACTGTATAACAATGGACCGATATATTAGCTGATACCCACTCTAGCTTCTAGGAAGTCATGGGGATAATAGAGCAAATATTGAATCTGAAGTTGATCCTTTAAAGGATAGTTCCGGGACTTTTTTTTTATTGTCCCTACGGGTCGGCCATGTGTTTGTAAGCATAAATCGGTAGATCGTAGGAAACTTTCCTATGGACCTTACCCGACTTTTCGCCCATTATCGCACTCGAAATCAGCCTCCATTTTGTGATAATCCTATCATTCCGCCGCATCGACCTGGCTCACCTGCCTTTGCGGCACTAAATCAAATCCCCCGCCCCTGAAACAGACTTTATCAAAACATTCATATTCCCCGCCTCTATCCGTGACGTGACTGAGCTGCGTAGGCAAACGCGCCCAGGCGTCTTCTACGCGACTCCACACAGACCCCGGAAATCAACACAGATGAGCTCACACAACACAGCGCGCCACAATTGGGAATATGAAACTGTACTTTTAAATTAAACCGCAAGATTGTAAATTTGGTAAAGTACATTTATTTGACATCAAATGTTTTGAGAATATTCAGCGATTTGCATTTTTATTTGCTCATGTTCCAAAAAGTTCGTATTGAGGAACGCGATGGTCCTTTGCTGTACACAGGGTCTTAGAGCATCTCACAATACAGCACCACAATTCGGAATGTGAAACCGTGGTTCAAAAGCAAACGGCAAGATTGTACATTTGGCAAAGTACGTTTATTGGACATCAAATGTTTAGAGAATATTCAGCGATTTGCATTTTTATTTGCTCATGTTCCAAAAAGTTCGTATTGAGGAACGCGATGGTCCTTTGCTGTACACAGGGTCTTAGAGCATCTCACAATACAGCACCACAATTCGGAATGTGAAACCGTGGTTTAAAAGCAAACGGCAAGATTGTACATTTGGCAAAGTACGTTTATTGGACATCAAATGTTTAGAGAATATTCAGCGATTTGCATTTTTATTTGCTCATGTTCCAAAAAGTTCGTATTGAGGAACGCGATGGTCCTTTGCTGTACACAGGGTCTTAGAGCATCTCACAATACAGCACCACAATTCGGAATGTGAAACCGTGGTTTAAAAGCAAACGGCAAGATTGTACATTTGGCAAAGTACGTTTATTGGACATCAAATGTTTAGAGAATATTCAGCGATTTGCATTTTTCTTTGCTCTCGATCCAAATTAGTTCGTCTTGAGGGAAGCGATGTTCGTGTGCAGTACACAGGGTGTTGGTTTACGATAAAAATAAGCTCTTCTGTCGCACTGATAATCGCATGGCTGTTCCAACAACGAGGCACTAGGCCACCACAACGGTAGGTATGTTGCATCTAACCGTTAGTACCGCGTAAGGGCATACTTGTACTTGGCGATCGTCCCATAAAATGGTCAGGGTGGTAACGTTGTTCACGCGGAGAAGCAACTGGCGGCTGTAGAAGCCGTCCGCCGGTGTCTGGTACTCGTGACACAGACAGTAGTGAATGATGTACCTAAAAACATAAAAAATGAAATTAGTCTCACCATCAGATCCTTATTAAAATTATTCATTTCATAGCGAGGACAGCGCTACTGGGTGTACACAAGTGTTTAAAGGCGTGGCGAGGCATGGAGGGGGGGGGAGTGGAGTACAAGGTAAGTAGCATAAAATAATAAATAAATAGGGCCAGCTGGTGGCAAGTGCAAGGTAAGTGCAGAACAAGTGCTGGGAAGGGGGGGCTGTAGGATACTGAGACAGTCCCCCAGTGCAGGGGTTGACAGGGAGGCAGTGCAGGTGGAGAGTGGAAGGGCCCAGGACCGAGGTCGCAGACAGTGGACCAGTTGTAGCAGGGGAGAGGGAGAGAGAAAGCAGAAGCAAAGAGGAAGGTTTTGAGGTGCTTCAGTAAAAGCAGATGTTTCTCCTCCAGATAGAGCGCGGTAGAAAACACTATGCCACATAGAACGAACAAGTACAACTGAACCCGTCTTTAAAGCCACTGTATAATGAAATTGCGGTATAAACTCATCAAAAGTTACTTACATTATATTTGCATTTTCCATTTTGTCTCTGTGTAGGGCAGACCCGAAACACCACTCCTTCTTTGCCGACGTTACTTCTTCTAATGAACGTGGCTCATCGTTTCGTTTCTGAAATTTTATTCATTATCTTTTCTTAGTCTTTCAGGATGGTCCCGGCCTGTCAAGGTCAAATCACAATAGAACCTTATATTGGGTCGTGGGCCGTTCCGCCACCCGAGCAAAACATCAAAGCAGCTGACCTTCACTTTGAGCGAGCACACATTTCTAGTTAGCTCCAGTTAGTGTAAGGGCATCTTGTCTGCGTGCCTTTTTTTTTATTGTCCCTATGGGTCGGCCATGTGTTTGTAATACGGAAACATTCTATAATTTTTGTAAAAATGATTTATATTACTGTTTGGTTTAATTGCAATGGGCCTGCAACATGAGGAGACTCGAGAGAAGAGAGAACAGACAATCGAATTACAATCATTTAAACCGTGATGTGTATTTCTCAATGAGCTCTGCTTTAGGTGGACATGGAACAGAGGCAATGTTGGGTGGCAATGCAGTTGTCCCCTGCATAGGTTCGTTCACCACTCCATGTATGTGCCTATCGAGGACATCTACGATAAGTCTCTCAATAAACTCATATTGCATATCCTCAAACACTGGTTTGATCACCCATTGTTTACTTCTTTTAGTGAAGGCCTTATTGTAGCGAAGCGTCCCTAAAGTTCCGGTCGTCCTACTTTGTTGACGGCCAACATTATGGTTATGTGCCAAGACCGCTAGAAGAGTCCGATTTATCATGCCTTCCATGCCAAAATGCAATCTTTTGGGCCTGTACTTGAGGCACATATTGTGGAACACCTCCAAATCTCCTGTGTGGCAGAATTCCGTGAGTCCACTCAAAGCTTTTGTTATAGTTTTATCAAATACAATCTTTTCAATGGCCTTGTGAGTGGGTGATGAAGGAATCAACCACTTCTTCTTCCGTGCCTCCTCTGTGGACAAATGGCCATGTTCACATTTGTGGAAATGCTCATTTGTCGACCATCGATGTACGTTGCTGCAGTGCAACATTACTGACCGCCATTTTTCCAGTAGAATTTCCAACGACCCTTCACATGTTTTTGAGCTCCACCAAAGATGGTTGCTGATTGACTTGGACCACTGTGAAATACCTTGCATATCTTTTTTTTTTCCTGCAGCCGACAATTTTTTATTGATTGATTTTGCAAGATGCCAAACGTCAAATTGGTGATTTATATTTTTGTACTGTTCTCTCATTGTCTTGGCAATTGAAACGTGTCTGTCCGTGGCTATCAGGTCGATCACCATTCCCCGCGATTGTAGTTCTTGCAATGATGATACAAAGCCAACTTTCTCCATGCCCACTGAGGATGTACTTTGTGACACCTGCACGACCAACGAACTCACAATTTTCTTACTTTCCATGTCCTGAAAGTGGTAGGTGCAGTACTTGGCTGAAAATCCTGGACTGTCGCATTGTCCATCACCGGCTAGCCTGAAGCGTTTGCCCGCGAATGTACTTTCCATTGACATTTTTTCCATTCTCCAAGCTTCGCTGATGGCTGGAAATAGATAATCGGTTTGGTATTTGTAGAACTGACTTTTCGCAATGAAATGGATTCCCACAAACTGAAAGAAATACTGTAACTTTTTAAAACTTGAACCACTAAAAAGTGCGGCCGCTGCACAAAGTAGATTGCCTGCTGGCAGTTGCCCCAGCATGGGTTGTGCAGACCATGCGAACGGATGATATTGTGTACAGGTGGCATGTATTTTAAGGTTAGTGCCTCGAATTGCACGAGTCACATTAATCAATGGCTCCCCACATACTTCCCCACCAACCCAATGCCCACATTTCATCATCATAATAATATCCATCAAACAGCTATCGAATACAATGAATTTGGCCTCTTTCCTTATACTGTCACTCTGCATCCCAGCTGGTTCGGCCTGTAACGTTGAGGACATGTCACTCGCATGAAAGGTACAATCTCTGATATCGTCTTCCGCTATGCTGAGTGATATTGATGGTGTTTCATTGTCGTCCACTTCATTCTCTTCCATTGCAACATCTGTTCCTTGTCCGGAGATGGGAGAAAAAAACAATGTCTTCAACTTTCGCGTGCTCTTATTTTTTGCGGGTGTGGATTCTGTGAATTGATCTACGACTGCATCCAAACTACCAGGAGGACATTCACTATCAATGGCTGGTGGTGGTATAGCTCCGTTGTCAATCACTTCATATTCTTCCCATTGGCACGATGCATCTCCAGTCTCAAGTCCCTGCCAAAAGGTTTGACAAGCAACATCTCTCGTTCGCTTCACTGTCTGTGTAGATCTAGTTCTTACACCCACTCGCAACTAGAGGACAGATTAGAAAAGGGATGTTCAGTTTAAACACAACTTACAGTATTGAACTATTGACAGTGAAAGACAACATAATATAGTGAACAGGACACTAACCTTCTTTTGCTTTCTTTTCTTTGAAACTTTCTTTCCTCGAACTTCAACATCTGGACGCTGTTGCTCCGACTCGTGTGTGCATGTCTCCACTTCCTCTCGCGCTGCAACGACTATACTTTCATGATAAGCACATCCATCACTCACTGAGGCTCCATCGACTCGCTGAAACATAGAACTTTCATTAGTATGTATAATAATATTGAAAACACAAAATGTACTTGGGGACCAATACCCATACGTACATCTCAATAGCAAAACACGAATGAACGCATTGTGTAGAACATTCAAACGACAATAGTTCACGCATTGTTGATCTAGTTAGATTGAACTGTCAAGATCCATACCTCGGGCTCCGCATAGACTTCCATTGATGATATTATTGAAGATGAGGCTTCAGCAACTCCCTGAAACACAGTAATTGCATTAGTATGGTTTTGTATTTTGTTTAAAAGAACATAAACTTTCTGCAGGCGTCAACGGCTCATCTAAATAGACCTGCACAAATGATCAGTTGTCTAAAATAAATAATGGATATCTAAATATGATTCGATTTGCTCCATCGAGTTCTGAAAAGTAAAGATCAACAATTCTCTATGAATACCAATGTGTTAAAACATTAAATGACACATAAAAGGTTCAATGCAAGGTCCGTTTTGGTTCTTGGAACTATACACGTTATTCACATGCGGATAAGTATTTCAATAACTTTCAAAAAATAGAAAAAGTAATTTGACTAAACTCAGAACATGTGACTAGTTCCTTGCATGTACTGTCGTGAACGAAAAGAAAACATGGATGCAATTTGATGACTACTAGCAAATAGATATAAATCAAAAAATAGGACGCAAAATGATTATGGTACATGGACTTACCTTGACGAACAAACAGTTAGATGCAGGGATCAGAGTAGTTTCTTGTCGTAGAACAGGGAGCAGTTCACAGGTTGCAAACTGACGAGTTTGCTCAAAGTGGTCACGGAAGTTCACAGAGACGAAGAGCAGATAACCAGCACCTTCACGGGTTGACTAGCAAAGCGCAAAGAAGTTCTCATTAGAAATATGAAGTGGGTTATAAAGAATTCGAAACAGGGGTGTGTTTGTGAATGAATGACGTGTATATGTCGTGGCATTATGCGGATTGCAGGGGGGCGTCCAGCGTGAGGGGGGATGCTTGGCAGGAGACACGGGGTCTGGAGGTAGACATGGGAACAACAACCCATGCTCTATAGACCACTTTGAAGTGTACATGGTCTTTGGCACCTCTTGGCCTTTATCGCTCCCTGACAGCTCCACTTGCCAGCAGCGCAAGTACCCTGGTGCGAACTGCCTTTGATAGGGCGGGGGGTGGATCGGGGCGGTGGTCGTGCAGACAAGACACAGGAAGACTTGTGAATGGAGACACACTTATGTGGATTGCAGGGGGGCGTCCATCGTGAGGGGGATGCTTGGCAGGAGACACGGGGTCTGGAGGTAGACATGGGAACAACAACCCATGCTCTATAGACCACTTTGAAGTGTACATGGTCTTTGGCACCTCTTGGCCTTTATCGCTCCCTGACAGCTCCACTTGCCAGCGCAAGTACCCCGGTGCGAACTGCCTTTGATAGGGCGGCGGGGGGTGGATCGGGGCGGTGGTCGTGCAGACAAGTCACAGGAAGACTCGTGAATGGAGACACACTTATGTGGATTGCAGGGGGGCGTCCAGCGTGAGGGGGATGCTTGGCAGGAGACACGGGGTCTGGAGGTAGACATGGGAACAACAACCCATGCTCTATAGACCACTTTGAAGTGTACATGGTCTTTGGCACCTCTTGGCCTTTATCGCTCCCTGACAGCTCCACTTGCCAGCGCAAGTACCCCGGTGCGAACTGCCTTTGATAGGGCGGCGGGGGGTGGATCGGGGCGGTGGTCGTGCAGACAAGTCACAGGAAGACTCGTGAATGGAGACACACTTATGTGGATTGCAGGGGGGCGTCCATCGTGAGGGGGATGCTTGGCAGGAGACACGGGGTCTGGAGGTAGACATGGGAACAACAACCCATGCTCTATAGACCACTTTGAAGTGTACATGGTCTTTGGCACCTCTTGGCCTTTATCGCTCCCTGACAGCTCCACTTGCCAGCGCAAGTACCCCGGTGCGAACTGCCTTTGATAGGGCGGCGGGGGGTGGATCGGGGCGGTGGTCGTGCAGACAAGTCACAGGAAGACTCGTGAATGGAGACACACTTATGTGGATTGCAGGGGGGCGTCCAGCGTGAGGGGGGATGCTTGGCAGGAGACACGGGGTCTGGAGGTAGACATGGGAACAACAACCCATGCTCTATAGACCACTTTGAAGTGTACATGGTCTTTGGCACCTCTTGGCCTTTATCGCTCCCTGACAGCTCCACTTGCCAGCACAAGTACCCCGGTGCGAACTGCCTTTGATAGGGCGGGGGGTGGATCGGGGCGGTGGTCGTGCAGACAAGACCAGTTTGCCGCAGGGCCTCACCAAGGAGAGGCCATCTAACTGAATGTAAGAGGATGGCTGCAGGATCTACTACTTGGAATGCAGGGGGGTGAGTTTATAAATACCTCACCCTCCCAGGAGAATATACACTAGATTCATTTAAAAAATCAAAACAACCATTGTTAAAATATATGTTGGGCTTTATTTTAGATTTTAATTAAACATAAATAATAAACATTACACATTGTAAAGTTGAGGTTGCAGCACATCGAGGGAAAATCCGCGGTATTGTCCACTGTCACTGGGGAAATGTTGTCTAATGGCAAGTACCGCACAGGCAGGTATTACTCTCCGAACGCGGTGTCCGAGCCTCCCGTGAAGCCACCAAGTGAAGCAACGATAGGCCACCAGCCTGTACCACCTGTGAAAAAAAAGATGCAAACTGTATTAAACTGACCAAACTTTCTTATCAATGTCGATTCAGGTAACACATGTCATTTTTCTTAGAAAAAAATTATATCTAGAAAATGCACTATATGGAACAAATTTACATGCGTTCGAATGATATGTAAATGTAATTTTATATGTGGGAGACGACCATGAAATAGTGGTGGCATCACTGACATCACAAACAGAGTATACTTACTCGTTACTCGGATTACGCGGACGAACAGTGCCGCGAAGTTCGTGCATAAGCACCATCATCATCCTCAACACGGTCCGTGAGAGGCAGGCTTCCCTGAACTCTGGCAGCTCGGTGATGCATTGCGGACTTTGCTCGCCTTCCTGCAGACTTTGCTCGCTTTCCGAAATGTAGGCCAAGCACCCGGAATTTTCACGGCAGCAGCAGTTCTCCTCCTCAGTTGGCATTAGCTCGCACCGATTGCACGTGCACCAGGTGGAGACGCCGTCCATGCGACATGGTCCAGGCTCTTCATCCGTTGACTGGTCCTCCCAACTGCCGTCCGAATCCCCATCGTTTTCGCGTGCTTGCCTTTCCAGTAGTTCTTCCTCGGTGTACTCGGGCTCGTACATATACGGCATTATTGTGGCCATTGTGCGGTAAAGATAGTAAAATAATTTACAGAGATGGTACAGGTGTTCACACGGGCTACAAGCGGCGAAGGTAGCTGACCAGAGCACTGAAACGAGTCACAGAATACTCAAAGTAACACAGAGAGAGGAATGGAATCGAAAATCTGCTGCTGTGTGTTGTGAAACGGTCTGTTTATACTTATTGGGGAAAGAGGCGTCCTGCCATTTCCATGGCAACACGTCAATAGCTGAGGCGCAGCGATTGTTGACACGAGACGTGCTTGAAATGGGCAGTACGCGTCTGCTGATGTCAGGCTCAGGGGCGGGGGATTTGATTTAGTGTCGCAAAGGCAGGTGAGCCAGGTCGATGCGGCGGAATGATAGGATTATCACAAAATGGAGGCTGATTTCGAGTGCGATAATGGGCGAAAAGTCGGGTAAGGTCCATAGGAAAGTTTCCTACGATCTACCGATTTATGCTTACAAACACATGGCCGACCCGTAGGGACAATAAAAAAAAAGTCCCGGAACTATCCTTTAAGTGTGATTTGGGTTATAAGACCCAGATTTGCATAGGGTTCATGGGCCGAACTCCTGCGTTTGATGTCCCTGTCAATTTTCTATGAAATGCACAGCCTGACTGTGAGGATGTGCTGCAATTGCCTGGGCAACTAGTAAAGTCCCTTCCCAAATACTCGGGGAGTAAGGCAGGGATGTGTGTCGACGCCCTCTTTCTTTATGTGGACATCAACTCCTTTCCTTATCAGATAACTAAGTGAACTACAGACCCTTTCAAGATAGGAAAACACAATATTTTCCCCCTGGCAAATGCAGACGGTATGTTGAATGTATAGCTGCATGAGACCTACAAATAGGAATTGCCAAGAAAGATTAATCGTACATTTGTAAGACATACCAACAACTCTGATCCATTTGCGCTGCAGGAGGCAAACTTCAGTGGGTAAAAATTGTTTGCTACCTAGCCATGACATTCTCAGCTAAATTAAAGTGGCGGCACATATTGAAAATCAATTGCGAAAGATAGCCCAAGTTAACAGTCCCCTAGTGAGCTCTTTACACAGACATGCAAAGCCAAGTCGATTCCTTTGTCATTGTTGGGGTGGCGTTACACTGATCTACCACCAAATGCACATTAAAGGAAGCCAAATTATATCTGTAGTAGCCAATGAGATGGCAGTAAAAGTAGAGACTGGATATGGTAACTGCAGAAAGGGCTTACTGGTCTAGCTATTTGCATTTCTATCAGAGACCCATGGATATTTAAAACAATCTCAGACTAAGGACCTAGTCCTGACATTACTGCCTACTAATTAACGCTAGATAAAGCAGTGAGTTGTCAAAATCTTTGGTACAAAATACCCTCCCGTTAATGTGCCATTCTGGCCATGAGGCTTGCCTGGCCAACAAGCCATAGTGGTAACACTGAGGACACCACTGCACCCCTGCTTAGCGTGCCTTCTAAATGCAGAGGCAGCAAACTGGACGATACAGGGATTTGTGAGAACCTGGCACAGGAAGTCTTGACACAGATCCTCTTTTTTCCCACTTTATGTGCACAAGAGGAATACATCCCCTCTGCAGGGATGTCATTTGGGGGGGTCGCCAGGGGTCGCATTTGCGATCCCTGTGGTTTACCCTGCTACCCCTGTGGTCTCCCTTGCCACCCCTAAAAAAACTGTACAAAAAAAACGTTTTTATTGTTTATTTTATTAAATTGAAGTTACTGGCCTGTGGCCAATGCCATGTGGCTCTTTGTTTCTAGAGTGGCTGTCTTTCTTGTTCAGGCTTCTTACAAAAACATCGGGTTCCACAAGTGTAACACTTTGAACAGTAACCCTAATTAAGAGGAATAACAAATAATGTGTCTTTCTGGAATTCTATACAAGAATTGCTAGACTCATTAAAGGTTTATTTCAGGCACACTTCAGGGGGTGTCACTGATTTAGTCTGCTCTTAAACACATCAAATTCACAATGCAGACAAAATCCTCCAAAACGCATTTAGAGTATAATAAGCATTCATTTTGCAAGTTGCAGTTATAGCATGTTTTTTTTCTGCCAATACATATGGTGATCCATTCTTGTATGAAATGTATATCACGTTACAGTGATATTGTAATCATATTTTTCATAGTGTACTTAGAAACAATGCTATGTGATGCCACTTCCTGTTTTGTCGAGGGGTAAACGGTTGTGTTCCATTGCTTCACGTGATGTCACTTCAGGCATGGGTCAAATGACATCACTTCATGTGGTGTCATCAGGGGTCATGTGATGTCACTCCCGCTACCCCTGGCATTTTGGTGAAATGACGTCCCTGCCCCTCTGCCCGTTTTTAGACACGTGAGCCATATCCAGGACTATAGTAACTCTCTGTGTGAACACATATATTAGCTTACATGTCAAGTGCCCTTTGCTCGAACTGAGGCACGTTACTTCACTGTGTGAACTCTGCTTGATGTAATGCTTTTTCCAATCACTGATCTCCCCAAAGAGAAAGTAACTGCACCTCTCCAGGGTACAGCGCTGGGCAGAAACTACACTGCCCCTGAACATGATTCTGCCGGAGTGACTGCATGGTGACTTAAAATAAGCAGACTCGTGTCATAGGCAATGCATTATGTAGCTAATGTCACGGCTTGGATGGCTGAGGGGAGAAGTCAGGCAAGGGTCAATAGATCACATTCTATGTAATGCACCACGTTTAACACCCCTTTGCCATCCAAGGCTGATTGTCATTTACTTTTTTAAAAAATATTATTTGCTTTTGTGAAGTCAATGAATGGAAATGGGAACAGACATGCACTACACTTCTTGATACTGTATAGAAAGCCAGGAGGATCGTAAAACAGCAGATATTATATTTGTGTCATAGGCAATACAGTACACTAGTGGCCACTGTATGTTTAAAGGTAGACATTGAAAAAGCTAGCACAAACCATTTCAATAAAGATGTCACAATAACGAGACACCACTTTGAGTTATCATTTTACCAAAAAGCCAGCAATGATATTGCTTGACTGTAACTAGAATTTGTGAGAAACTCGAACACAGCTCCATGAGTCCAATGCCCACGCGCATGTTGTTGCCCAAACATATGGCACGGTGACGTAAAATAAGACAACCAGTGTCATAGACAATGCAGTATGCAGCTGGTATTGGAAGGCCGAGGGGAAAAGTCGAGGGAGGGGAATCAATTCCACCTGCACATTAATTGCCATATTTCAACTCCTCGCCTTGCCAACCAACGCCATTGTCTTGTTTGGCTTTATTATTATTTTGTTTGCTTTTGTTAAGTGAAAGCTTAATCCACAAACAGTAGCAATGCGAACAGACAGGCTCTGCACTTCTTGTTATAAAAGTTGAAGCCAGTAGAAGTGTAGAAGAGAAT
Organism: Ambystoma mexicanum; assembly: GCF_040938575.1. NCBI lineage: Eukaryota > Metazoa > Chordata > Amphibia > Caudata > Ambystomatidae > Ambystoma > Ambystoma mexicanum. The sequence goes on along the minus strand of NC_090922.1, from coordinate 1,040,485,820 downwards.
GGTTTGGCAGGCAGATTTTTGGTTTGCTTGTAAAAGTTATTTTGCTTCATTGGTCAGGGAAAATATCAATGCATAAAAAAAGTGTGATAGTGTACATTGGATACTGCCTGGGCTTTTATACAAACTCTGCCCTTTTTCGGCGGGGTGTGGAGATATGTGTATGCTAATTCAAACCCCAACACAGATGGACAATGCCGAAAATGTGGTGTGAACAGATGGGGAATGAGCAGGACTTTGTCTATTCTGACAGAATCTTTTCTTTTATTTATGATTTCTAATGCAAGGAGGGGAGGGTTTGCATTGTGCTTTGGCCTTCTTGCCTCGTTGGCAGGCATGCACCCCAGTATGTGCATGCCACTGGCATGGACCATGACCCTTCATTGGTCTTTCTTATATACCGACCCAGGAACTGGATTCTTTTAATACTCACAACAATGCTAGATTTGACTATGAGAGATCTGTTTGCTGTTTGTCCATGCAGGTATGTCATAGGACATACTTGTGTCTTTGTTTACTGGGCATTAGGCTATACTGCTAAGCCTTTTTCCCAGATCAATATAGACTTGGCATTTTACAGATCCGAGCTAAGGAATCCTAACATGTATCCTTTGGACTGAGACCAGGAATGCAAACTGTGCACCTGATGCATGGGCAGCACAGTAAGCATATATTATGGCATTAAAGGCTGAGGCCTGCAACCTATGTCTATCCAGATGGGTTGTACTATACCTCCCATTACCACTCGGCATTTTCTATGCTGGTTAGGGCTAGTGGGTTCCGTAGTCAGAAACATCTGCAGAGTTGAAGGCCATAGATCCATTATTAGAGCAGGAGTAAGAAGTCCCACCCCCTGTCTAATACCAGGGAATGTTTTTGATGATTTCATGTATTCTCTTCCAGTCTTTAAATGATGCGGCGTGATGAACCCAGCTAGCAGCATATTCCACCATGTACTGACAATACATCTGCCATTGAGATCAACTATGCTAATCGTGTCCTTTGACAAAACAGAAGCTGTGTGTCCAAGAGCTCAGCTCACAGTCATCACAGAGTTTGTGATTTTTAACTTTTAGTGTGGTATTGCCAGCAAAAATTGTGACCATTCATAGAAAAGTGCCTATTGATGACCCAGGAAATGTTCGCCCCATATCCTTGATTGATGTGCCTGCTAAAGGGTTTGCTACTCTTCTCTTAAGGGAATTAGAGATGTATGTAGCTGATATGCAGCTGCTAAAAGTTATTTGTAATGCAAAAATATATCTTTACAAGAGGATCAAAGTGCAAGTATTGAGGGTGGGGATGCAGTTAACTGTACACAAAATTTAGATATTTATATCTAAATATCAGGTAAGATTTTGTAAGGTGATGGGGACTACACTAAACGCCACGATCCTTGTTTATCTCCTGGAAGGGCCTATTGATGACCCGGGAAATTTTCACCCCATATCCTTGATTGATGTGCCTGCTAAAGGGTTTGCTACTCTCCTCTTAAGGGAATTAGAGATGTATGTAGCTGTTATGCAGCTGCTATCTAAATATCAGGTAATATTTCGTAAGGCGATGGGGACTACACTAAACGCCACGATCCTTGCTCATCTCCTGGAAACAATGCACAACACCTCCTCAGGCGCCATTTATATGATGTCATTGGACCTTTCTGCAGCCTTTTACAGTGTCATAAGGGAGAGGCTGTGGAATAAGCTACTCGGGTATGGTATTCCAGGTCACATTATGGGGCTGATAGCATTATTACATTCCAATACATCATACATGGTACGGATCAAACAGGATAGACCTATTACCAAGCCTATTGATACAGAGATAGGGGTTAAGTAGGGCTGTCAGTTGGCAGCGGTTCTGTTTAACCTCTATATCTGCGATATACATAAAATATGGGAACAGCTGGTGGTATTGCCAGTGAAGGTGGGTGATACCCAAATTATTTGGTTAGGTTTCGCTGATGATATCATTCTCTGCGATCGCACACCAGGTGGGCTGCAGACCAAATTGAATGTATTCTATGATTTTGCAAAAAAGTAACAATCTCGCCATTAATGCTAGTAAATCAAACATAATGGTATTTTCAAATAGGAAAAAACTCTGCAGATACACATGGAAGATGAATGATGTGGTGCGATTCCAATTCATTGGAAATGTGGAGTAGTACCCTAAATCACAAAGCAACACCCCTCATTGCGCACATGAAAATCATTTACCACAGGTATTCAAATTTTTCTCTCTCACCTATTTTGGAGTTCTATACGTTAAAGGTCAAAAGTATTGTTTTGTATGGTCTTGACTTATGTATACTAGATTTAACAAAGATACTCAACAAGTTGCAAGGTAAAATCTTGAAATCTGTTTTGGGTTTACCTAAATCACTTCCTAATTCACTAATCCTGCATGAACTTGGGTTCAACTCTTTGGTGTCTAAATTTTGGTGGCAAAAGTTGACAAATTATGGGAAAATGCTATACCCCCCGCGTAATTCGTTGTATCAAGATTTCTGTAATATGGTGACGAATGAATATCCGGTGTGAATTAATTGTCATGTGAAGAAGATGGAAGATATATTACAACTAATAGCTATGGACCAAAAAGGACTTTATGAACGATCAGGTGTGGTTAAAAAGAAATGTTTTCAAATGGACTGGGCAAATACAATTGAGCTTAATGCTAAATACAAATCATACAGAGATCAATATTGGTTTTTTCACAAACAACTTGCTCGTCTGCAATATTTGTTAATATTTCCTTGTACAAAAGCAAGGAGTGCATATTTGAGATTTAAGTTAAGCTTAATCCATACTGCAGAAATAACTAAGCATTGGGCTAAAAACCAAAATGTGGGAGATTTCTGTGGTTGCAGATTCTGTTATATCAAAGATATTGATGAGTCACTTAAACACCTGGTGATATACTGTAGTCACTTTGAGACTATGCGCACCCTACATCTGGGTACATGCTATAATGCTGACTTGCTGCTCTCTAGAGAATTGTTGTGGTCCCAATATATGTGGGGTAAATCACAGATGTTGATACTTGCACTAACACACTTTATTATAGTCATACAGGAAAAGCTCCTTGGTCTCGAAACCCAAGCTCCTAACTAACCTAAGAGAGATGCAACGTTAAAAAAGGTGATTTTTTTTCTATTTGATTTAAAGTTGAATCTTATATCAGTTCAATTGAAATTTTGTGGAACATGAATTAATCAGTTCTTTTTATGGGTTGTAAATGCTACTTTTGATACATTTGTATCGTACTAAATATTTGTAAAGGTGCATTGTGCCAAATACAATTAAAGTTTAAAAAAAAGAAAAAAATGTGGCATTGCTTATGCCAATAAAGACCTGTTAAGTAAAATGCAGTTGTTTATGACAGTTCAATTTTTAATGTTGCAATGAATGTACATGTAAGCATCCTGCCTCCACCATACCCCCTAACTCCTTTCATTACCATGGGTGCTGGCTGAGGTCTGCCCCCAAATGTGTATCAGAGTTAATTGCCAATTGGAGCAACTTCTGTGTCTTGGGGGAGGGGCATAAAGGCCACAGCAGTAGTACAAATGTTAATAATCACTTTCATTGGTACCAAGGTGAAGACATCAGAGTGAGGGAGAAAAGTATATGGTGCCTGGCAGATATCCACCCCCTAACTATCGTCAGGTTAAAGGGTCATTACCAACTTGATGGCAGTAAAGTTGATTAAAGTCAAGGTGTAAATGTGCCACTTTGCTGTAAGAGCAGTCAGAGGCAGAGAGGAGAGAACATTCAAGTGTGGGAGGGGGGCGGGTGAAGGATAGAAAGAGACAAAACCTGTATGATTCCATCGAGAGGGTCTACTATGCTGCACCGTAAGATGTAACAGTGGAAAGTGGCTGTCATTTTGTAACTGAGAGCATTGGCAGTTGATCTTCACCTGCGTAAAAGCAATTTGGAGTTGAACTTTGTTTAATTTATTTTGGTGTTTTTGTTTTGATGTCCTAAAGCAATCACAATACCAAAAAAAAAAGAAAATAATAATCTGTATAGCAAAAACACAAAAAAGCAGAAAGCAAATAAAACAAGCATTGTCAATACCAACTGTTTTGGCTTTTGTGTAGGCATAGGAAAGGCACTTGCCAGGCACTGTTGTAGTGGTATTAAGTGGCTATTGATAGTAAAAAATGGTGCGAGTACCTGGGCATCTAATAGCAGTGCCTGGCAAATGCCTAATACTTAAACCCAAGCCAAAACTGTTGACTTTGTCAATGTTTCTTTTAAGAGAATTTCAGTAAAAAAACGCATAGTGCTTATAAATCGACCTGGTTTAAGACATTTTGAGCACACCAGACACGTGTTTACAACTCCAATTAAGTCATTAACTCTAAGAAGAAAGATTTCATAAAACACTGGCAGGAACTTTGAGTGCAAAGTTCAATGGGAAGGCTTGATTAAAGGGAGCTCAAAGAGTTCCCATGAGGAGTCGCTTTGGGCGGGGAAAGGCAGGCACTGGGTTGGAATGGCCATAGGGATTAGCATGGTCGTGGGCAGTCAATGGGTGGGTAAATAACCAAACAACACCTGCAAGCTTTGTGTCCCCTCCTCACATGCCATTTCTCCCTATATGTACTTGAATGCAATAGTTTTGACTATAGCGCCACTTAATAGCCCAAACTTAAAATGGAAATAATAAATACAATAGATGCTCAATAAATGCTGATGGTGTTAAGTGTATTAATTAATGAAATCATTCAAAGTGGCAATGGTGAGCTGGTCAGATCCTTGGTCACAGTAGATTGAAGGGTCACATAATTCATGAGGCTCACACAATGTTTGGACTTTGCACCTGTAGGATAATTGGGAGAAGTGAAGGACATAGGTTATTGTATAGATGGTGTTAATGGGCTCATGTAGAAAATACAACCATCATAAATGGCCAGCGCCTGCATCAGGTTGAAATGCATTTACTATCATTGCAATGAGCACATGTTGAAATTAGTTCATTTCGGAATAATATTCCATTTGACTGAATTTGCATCAAATTTAATAACTAATATACATTAACAATATACTAACTGATCATCCCATTTTAACAAACTGAATTCTCCATCCTTAACATGGAGTGCAAATCGGTTCAGATGAAATAAAATTTAAATTATTTTTAAGCGCCTTTCTGCAATGGAGTTAAAATGGGCAAACAGTTACTGGCTGTGTGATTTCATTCAGCATGGCTTAAATTGTAAGATGGAATTTGCCCAGTTGGAAAGCATCATTGTATGCACAGGAAGCAATTGTTGCAGCTATGTTTGCAAAACTATTGTGATGAGGGGAAAAGTACTGGACTGGACAGAGGAGGTGAAGCGAGTGAAAGGATTATTTTTGAGTGGCAGTAGGAGGCTTTAAAAGTAAGAGAGAGAGAGGGTGTGGGTCAGACGTGCAGTGCAGCGGTTCAGAAACTTCCTGCCAGATGGGCAGGTTGACTGATAAGGAGACGTGTGGCAGTCACTGGGGAGCAGAAATCCACTGCCATCCAAGTCGTGTACTTCTTGTGGGCTGCCCGGATGTGCTGAGGTTGTGATATTTCTGATCGGTGGAGAGCACAGAAAGAGGGGTTTTCCAGAGCTAGCAGCGGAGGAACCTCACCAACCTCTAAGGTGAATATGGTCATAAGTGAGGTTTAGATTCATGGACGTGTTTTATTATAGCTAATCAGGGCCAGCAGGTTTCTTTCATGCATAATGTTCATTAATGTGAAACGAACATAGCTTTGAAAGTTCATAAAAAAGGGTTTGTTTTGCTTTTATTTTTTTCTTTCTTTCTCTGAAGCTGCATCTGCTGCCAACTTTATTCGCCTTCAAGGACAGTGGTAAGATAAAACCGAAAGAGCCTCTTGATGAGGGCGAGTTGGGAAATGTAACATAATTTAGATGTTTTCTTCTTTACACTACACAGCATGAAATGTTTTATCTGAACAGCTATAAGTATCATTGTATATAAAACTTTCACAAATCTAAAACCTATTGAGCTGAGTTTTTTGGGAATTAATGCACTCACTGGCACTGAGGTTTCGAGTTTACAGGGAATAGTCCCATTTTACTGCAGGTGGTACTTAATTTTACCACAGGTGGTAAAACCTGAAGTGAACTTTTGGTTTATATAGTAATTAAGTTTAGAAGTGTGTGATGTATGTGTATCTAATAAGTTGCTCTTAATGGAAGATGTTTTGTGATTTGGCTGCTAGAGCATAGCTCAGCATCGTAGATAAGTTGCTGAGGAAAAAAAGGGATACTGTCAAATATAAGTGTAATAAGTCTGATAGCTATTATTTTGAAAGACCCAGTGATGATGGACAGGTGTTAGGGTATATTCTGAGGGGAGCGTTACCACTTTGGATAGGGAAGCCACCAATGCGTCACAATAAAATATACCATGATTTTACCACAATAACAAAATACCACAAGATTAGGTGTATATCCTTCAGAAAATATATCTAGCACGCCCCAGTCTTTGGTGGTTACCAGAAGTAGTTGTGCTCAATCTAGTCTATGTCGCACTCTGCACCTAATTACAGTGCACCTGTGGCCAGGTGCAGAAAATGAAGGACCAGGTTCTCTCACCTGTGTTGAATGGGAAGGAGCCACCTAGTGGTGAAATGATGAACAGGGTCTCCAATGGCTGTGCATGTTCACTTTTGAAGGTTGATTGGGGTCAAACCAACACAGAGATCTGTGGCTGAGTCGGCCAATAAAACAGCAATATATTCAGAACACAATCCTTTGCAGATATTTATATAGCAATAGCTGTTTTGCAGTTTCCTGAATGTGCCATGTCATGAAGAGCCAGTTGTTTGACCGTGATTGGATCTCCCTGATAAATATAATCAATTTAAATCAACATTAGGTCACAGTGTTCTCTTAGATACATATACTGTTGCTATCATATAATTGCAACATAACTGATTGCACATTTTAGAGAAATCGTATTTAAGAGATTTCTACTGCTTTTATGTTGTAATTTAGCAGTACTGCGTGCACATGGACATACATTGCTTTGTGTTTCAGATTAATTATGTATTGGCCTCTTGTATGAAGAAATTCCATCACCATAAAGATGGTGTGTTGTAGTGGATATTGTTACACTTAGAAATTAATATCCAAGACTTTTCTAGGACTGCCTGATAATTTTCACAACTGTTACAATTTTTAAGATAATTGCAGATAGGATAGTGAAAACATTGTCACCTCTCGTAAATCAGTCTCAGGCATTTGTTTCTGTGCTCAGTAGGACAGCTAGAAAGAGAGGGCTTACTGACTGGCTCAATATGAAATGTAAGGTGGCAAAGTTACAACTTGCCCTTAAAATGAGCACCACCGCGAGGGCATTTTCGATGCACATCACAGGATCATAGCCAACTACAGGAAGATGATTACGGACAGGTAAGAGGATGTATGGGAAGAAGTCTGGAGGAGACTCAAGCTGGAAGACAGTGAAAATGACTGAGAAATGATATCAATTGGTAAACACAGGCAATTACATCACCCTTTGTCATGCTGAGACCTCCATACCAGTGGAGGGATAGAGATTTTGTATACACTTCACCAGTAGATGGGCAGATAATAGAGAGTGAGTCTCCAAAATGCCAAAGTATCGGATCCAGTAGGGACACCATGGTTACATTTCGAGGAGACAGAATCCACCCTTTCATCACAGCATGCTAACAAAGCCCTGGAGTTGGATATTTTCAAGCGCAATCTGCATCTATGAGCATACCTTTTATAGAGACTACTGAATGTCTTTGATATTTATTAGGCACCAGCAGAGAGAGATGACATGGCTCAGTTTGTTGCTATATTCAAGAAGGGAGTTAGAGATGATCCTTCTCTCCTTGTAACCAAATATATTGCTCATGGATTCAATGGATAAGGTCTTTGGCAAAGTCCTTCTGGGGCTTCTTCAGATACAGCTGGAAGAAGCAGATTTCTTTTCTCATTGTTATGCCAGGTTCAGGCATGGAACTGTCATGCTGGACTATTGCCTAGTCTTGAATTTAATTATCTCTTCATATACCAAGGCAAAGAGAGGTGCTCTCTAAGGTTGTATACAAATTGTTCGAACTACAATTGTTTGAATTACAATTGACCTTTGCACAATTTACCGAATTGTGAAGGTCAATTGTATATGTGGGGGGACACCCCCCACACCACCCACCCAACCCCTATATATATATATGTATATATATATATATATATATATTACACAGCCACGGTATGGTTAAATTGCTGTTTCCATAGGAAGAGCACTTTTTGGGCGGCTTATAACTCTGCTCCCCTGGACGAATCCTCACCAAACTTTGCAAAAAAAGTATATGGGCCCCTCAGAATTTTTTTGCAAAGTTTGGTGATGTTTGGTCCAGGGGGGAAAAGTTATAGGGGGGTCCCACGACATCTTTTTTTTCATAGACTGAATGGGGGAAAAACTTTGCGCACGCCTAAAGGCCAAACCGCTGGACGGATTTTCACCAAATTTGCAGCAGGGGCAGCGGCTTGGTCCTGAAAGCGTGATTTTGTAAATTTGGTGAAAATCCGTCCAGTAGTTTCCTTTAAAACGATCAAAAAGTAGGTCAGAAAAATGTAGTGATATCTATGTCTGCTCCACGGTCACACTTCCCTGTTCGCTCCGTGGACAAGAAATCGATTGGCTAATCTGTAGAGTCATGTCCGCGGACATGTGGCGTTTTCACTGATTGGCTGTGGAACAGCTTGAAGTGCGTCACATATGTTCGCTGCCTCCGCAATCTTTCATTCATGTTTTGGTGTACACGGACATCGCCAGCAACACATACAAAACAAGATACCTATGGACTTGTTATACTTATGAAATACTGTTTCCGAAGGTGAGCTTTAATTAGCTTGGGATGGAATGTGGCAGCGCAAACTGAAAAAGTGGTGTTTTCTTGCCACCACATTCATATGGTAAAGTGAAAGTTGGTGCTCAATGTACGGCGCCCAATGCCTGTATCTGTGTTACAATGTTTTTTCAGATTAATATTAAAGTCGGACTGGCATCCTAAATTTTGATTTCTGAGCCCGCCACCTGGAGTGTTTGTTGGAAACAGTGGTTCTGGAGGCGCATGGGAGTAGCAGTTCTCATGATTGGATTGTCATATGTTGTTGAAAGTGAGAATGTATTTGCTTTCTGAGTGAAGGTCAGTTAATTTGCTTTTTTGGTTGCAAGCTCAGTAGGCCCACGCATCCAAGTCAATCCATAAGGGGCTATTGTTTTTTGACCTTGAGGCAAAGGGAAACTTCAAAAGCTATGCAAGGAATGAGAGCTTGGAAAAACATATCGTTTGATAAGGTTATGTTGTAAAATCGTTTGTAAGAAACTTGAAATATCAGTTCACAAAGATTCTTTGTTGCGAACACATTGCTGTCTGACTTTGCGAAAAGCAATGGAGGCTGTCAAGATCATGTAAGTTTAATTTTGACGACTCTACACCGACCCGCATTTTAATTTTATATTACCCAACATTAATTGTGACAATGTAACTGAAGTATTTTTTTGGGTGCAGTTATATTTTTCCTTCAATAACAGAGAGTGCCCATTGTTAGCGTTTGAAGGCTATGACTAGAGTCTCACTTGTTGACCCTTACTTCTTCTTTGAAATGTTATGATTGCCCATGTAGCTTTGTCTATCAGGTTGCATGTTTTTTTGGTCTTGTATTACATGAAGACATGTCATTTTTTCTTCCTTGCGCATTCATGCTGGCTTCATAACTGAATTACCCTCTCACTGTGTAGTTGGCATTTTCTTAACCCTTACGGCAATTGCTGTTTCGCGGCCTTTGTAGGCTTGCACTATATGTTTCCTTCAATAACAGAGAGTGCCCATTGTTAGCGTTTGAAGGCTATGAGTAGAGTCTAACTTGTTGACCGTTATTTATTCATCTTTCAAATGTTATACTTCCCCACATAGCTTTGTCTATCAGGTTGCATGTATTTTTGGTCTTGTGTAACATCAAGACATGTCATTTTTTCTTCCTTGCCCATTTATGTTGGCTTCATAACTGAATTACCCTCTCACTGTGTAGTTGGCATTTTTTTTAACCCTTACGGAGACTGCTGTTTCACGGCCTTTGTAGGCTTGCACTATATGTACCCATGGTCAACGCCAATAATTCCTTAAAATGTCATGTTTGTCCACTTCCATTTGTGTACTACTTTCCACATTGTTTGGGTCTGTTTTGAAATGTTTTCCTAAAGGTTGGGTATTGTCAAAGATTTTCTTTTACGTTTTCCGCCTAGCTACATATAGCCGTACTGTGCGTGCCATGGTTTCCAGCTACCAAGTGATGGCTTCTTTCCACGCCAGATGCAATTGCTTGTGACCGGCTGCCTGTCCATTATAATGTTATGGGATGACAGGCCTGGCCCCCTTTGTCCCTACGCTGAACTAGCGATTAGGAGTGACATAACATCATTTATGATGGTGTAAGACAACGGTCATTGCGGCGTATTGCAAATACCTGTGCAAACAAAGCGGTTGTTTCAACAGAAATGCATACTTTGTGTATGCGAAAAGGACAGCGTGTGTTTCACCATAAACATTGTCAATGTTACCATTAGAACCATTGTTACAATGTAATTGGAAATGGGATTAGTCCGTTGGTCTCTGATAGTTGTTTGTTAAATAAAAGTACTTTACACATTCTTAAATGTTAACGTTTTCTTTTAAAATCCTGTTTATTTTTTGGAAATGTAAGGTACCATATTATACGTCGCTGTATGTTTATTTACAGGTTCTGCGTCATGGCATATACTGTTGCTTTTTGGAGGTTGTCATGGAAAGCAAAGAGGGGCAATGTATATAACAACCGCTTTACCTTTCTATGGTGGCCATCTTGAAAAAGGATTTTGTTTTGTAATCGTTGTATGTTTATGTACAGGTTCTGCATTTCGCCACATACTTTTGCTTTTATCTTGCTGCCATGGAAAATGACAACCAGCTATGTATGCAACAACCGTCTTATTTACAGGTTCTGCGTCACGGCACGTACTGTTGTTTTTTGGAGGCTGTCATGGAAAGCGAAGAGGGGCAATGTATGTAACAACCGCTCTCCCTATCTATGGTGGCCATTTTGAAAACGGATTTTGATTTGTAATCGCTGTATGTTTATGCAGAGGTTCTGCGTCTCGACACATACTTTTGCTTTTACCTTGCTGCCATGGAAAATGAATACGGGACATGTATGCAAGAACCGCCTTTCCTTTCAATGATGGCAATCTTGGAAAGAGATATTGTTTTGTAATCGGCGGGCCGCTTTATAACCAGAAATCCTATTTTTCCGTAGTATACGTTACTTCTTTGCACATTTATACTATTCCTGATAAATCTTATAGCGTCTATATCCTTTGATGAAAAATGTAAAGTACATGGAGTGAATGCAATTTAAAAAAAAAACATTTACATTGCGAAAGGTGGTTTTTAACGCAACATTTACTTTGTTAACAGATGGGTTTGTTTTTTGGTATTACAGCTAATAAGGCCTTTTGCGAACAGAAATGAGGAAAGACGCATCAAACAGTGAATTGGGGTGGGTGGGTGGCAGGTGCAAAAATATTGTGTGTTTGTTATTTATAAGGTTGGGGCAGTGTTTGTCATGCTCCTTCATTACAGTAGTGCTGCTGTTTCTTGGGGAGGAGGGACACATTAGGTTTCACATAACTAAAACTTTTGCTAAAAGTATGTAATGTGTACTACATTGTTAATGGCTGAGTGCCAATACGTGTTTGCACTGTGCAAGGCAAATTTTGCAGGTGGACGTTCCTACATCAATATAAAATCTGTTTCAACATTATCCACGAGGCAAACATCTTACTGTTAAACGTTTACGGATTCTGGGACACGTTACCATGCTGTACACAAGCATATTGTCAAGTGGTATTCTCCGCAAGGCGTTTAAATAAGTCAGAAGTTGCATTCCATTATGGTTACGTGGCACTACTATAAACCGAACATGTTTAGCAAAAAAACTTTGCAAAGGGACGGTATGGTTAAGTTGTTGTACTGAAAACCTGTCCAAATGAGTAAACAAAACTTTGTTAAAGGGACGTCATGGTTAAGTTGCCCTACTAAAAACCCGAAAAAATCACTGAAATAAAACTTTCTTAAAGGGGCGTTATGGTTAAGTTGCCCTAGTAAAAACCCGTAAAATTCACGAAAAAAAACTTTGTTAAGGGGACGTTGTGGTTAAGTTGCGCTACTAAAAACCTGTGCAATTCACTAAATAAACTTTACAAATGTGACATTATGGTTCAAAGCAAAACCGAAAAACCCCTGAAATTCGCCAGTTATGGTAGGCTAAGCAACCGTACCTGCCCACATCACTGTGCACTGCTAACAACACCCAGAACATGAAAGATGGCATCATAAATGTCATTGATGACATCACTGATGATATCACATGTGTAGCCCCTTTGTTTTTGTTCACTGCCATATATATATAATTCATTAAAAAAACTTTCTTAAAGGGACGTTATGGTTCAAAGTAAAACTGAAAAACCCTTCACATTCGCTAGTTATGGTAAGCTAAGCAACCATAACTCGCTCCACCTACGTGCATTGCTAAGACTAACACCCAGGACATGAAAGATAACATCACAAATGTCATTGATGATATCACTGATGATATCACATGTCTGGCTCTCTCCTTTTTGTAAAGAGCAAGAGCTGAAAACCAAAGTTTCTCAGACAGCCAACAGTGTGCTTAATTGTATCATCAGGTTGGGCATCTAGTACATCTCCAAGCTTTGGAGGTCTATAGAGACAGAGCCATTGCTCAAGGCTTTTATGTGGCATGTATATGGAGTATCAGGGAGACTCATCACATTGACGTGTGCATACAATATCTTCCCAGTCCTTATTTGGGGGTTTCATGAGAGACCTTGTCACCTTTTATGATGAGATTGGGCCCAGAGGAGACAACATTTGATGCATTTCTTCATGTTGACCAATCCCAAGGCTTTGCTGTATCATAATACCCTAGAGGACAGCATATGGCTTGAAGGCACTATGGTGGTGCCAAGGCTAAAGTTTTTAAGGGAATCTCGGTCTTTGGTGATACTGAGCAATTTAAGGGAGCACTAAGAGATCCTTGTAAGAGGTGTGTCTACCTGCTAAAGAAACACTATCTAGCCAGGAGAAAGAGAAAGTCACCGGTGGTGGCTGTTAGAAGCCTGGCGTATTCCGAGGATTTTGATGTACCACACCTTAATTGCAAACAAGAGAAAAAGATAACTGTATGCTAGTTTGAAGATGAGCTATTTACATTTCTATTCAAATTTTAGAAAGGCTTGGCTAAGAACAACAATCAAAGAGGCAGGACTGCGCACGTTTGCCAAAGTCTGTGTATGTTTCAACACAACAGCTCCAGGTTCAATGTTAGCTTTCTCCTAGTAGTTAAGTATGGCCTGGAGCAGGAGGGAACGATAGTAATACAGAGTTGTATATGATCCCAATAAGGATGCTGCGACCAGGGTCCCATTTGTTTTTAGAATTGCCTTTATTTACGGTTTTAGACTGCTCTCTTAGGTTTTATTATGTGTTGTTCTATTTGCAGTTTTGATTATTTTCTCACGAGTTGGCTGCAGTTGCTTAATACTGTTCTATTTGATGATTAATTGATGTTGACAGAAAGAGCTAATGTCAAAGCCAATACATTTTATCAGCCTGTTTTCTGATCATTTGAAAAGGTTAAATGATCTTGACATGCTTATACTTCTGGGAACAGTATGACCTCATTATCATTATTGTCCTTATTACTGGGAACTGTATGACTTCATGTGGCGTTAAGCACCCGTTCCAGTGGCTGGAACGGGTGTTAATGGCCCAGCATCCCAAGTTAAAAGCCAGAATGATGCTTGGAATGGATGCTTAATGCCATTAGCACCCCGGGTTACCAAATATGTAACCCGGGGTACTAAAAAAAAGTATATTATTTATTGAACGGGACGTGAGAGGCGTCCCGTTCAATGAATGAAATACTTTTCCAAGATGGCTGCCATGGAAAGGGACGGCAGGGCTCTTAGGAGCCCCTCTTTCCTTTCCATGGCAGCCAAAGAAGCTGGGAAGCAGCTGCGGTGGTGGCCTGCGCTGCCACAATAAACCGGTAAATGGGGGTTGGTAAAAGGGAAAAAATGATAAAATATGGGAATGGAGGATGGGGGAAGATGGTGGTGGGGAGACAACCATCAGGTGGTATAGAACGCAGGCTTGCACCGGCGGTACAAGCCTGCGTTCCTAGCCACCTGATTGGCTGGCACCCCCCACCAGCGAGCTAATTATCATTATTGCCCTAAGGACCTTCTATCCACAGTGATTAAGGGTAGGGATTATGGACCCTATTACTTAGTAGGTGTGGGAAGCACAGCCTGTACAAAATCATAATCTGCGCCAGGTTCTAGAAAGGTATTTGTCAGCATGGCACATTGTGATGACTAAAGAAACCACAAGACATTAAGTCCCTGGTAGGTTATATTATCCCTAAAATGGGCAATACCACATTTGCCAGACTCCTTTGTAAAAGTAGAAGCACTCTAATACATTTGATATGACTGTGCTGGCACTGGCTATGACACTATCTCCCCGGTGAAAACACTTTCAAATAACCCCAGAGGTGAACAGGAGGCCAGATGTGTCCTGAGGCCCCTCCCACCTGATCCTCTAGACACTGTCCTAAGTTGCCTTGCTGCAATGAGTGAGCGTGGGAGCCTAATGTGTAAGGGTGCAGAGTTGATTAGTCCTTAGATGGGATGAGAGGCTACTTAGTGGGTGAGCGGATACCTAAGGGTAGAGCGTGGGAGGTGACAAAGAATAGGTGATGAGGAACTTAGTTGATGGGGAGCACAAGGAGGTTGTGGACCCGGAGTGCACACAGTAGGTAAGTAGGAAAAGGTGGATTAGACATTTGGAGGGTGTAACAGGCAACAAAGTGAGTGATGGCAGTCAGTGGATCATGGGCAAAGAGGTATAGAATGGGTGAGAGGAACAGAGGATGGGTAAGTGGGAAAAGAGTGGGTAAAAGTACATAGTGGGTGATAAAGGAGAATAGCATATGGTACCTTGGACACCACAGACTCATATCACTCAGGTATACCCAAGTGAGGGGAAATACAAAGGGAAAAGGTTTACCACATTTTATCCATGCATCCTCATATTCTATCTAGAATTTGAAACCAGCTGTTATGTGTCCGCATTCTAGGGATTATAATGCCGACATATGAACATACCACAGGATTAGCATACCTGCCAATTCTGAAACGTCTGCTGAGAGCAGGTGCATTATGATTGTTTGGAATACCCGGGAACATCCAGCACATACATTGTGCAGCTAGGCAGGAAAATTGTGAGGCAAATGGCTTTTCTCTCTGATCGGCATAGGAGTAAACTGCAATGCCAGGGATCAGGTGGAAACCTAGGCATTTACCCTTCTTTTCTCTCTGCCTTGCCAGCATTGAGCATGGTGGAGAGAAAACAAGGATCCAGTGCATGCATGTGGGGATCCTTAGGAAGGAGACCTGAAAGCATTGAGTGGATTAGTAGGACAAAGTGTGGGTGAGCAGTCGCTAAGAAGATCAGGGCAGAGTGGTTGACACTGCATTTAGTGGATTAAGGAGGCAGGAGGTGGGGCGGGGGCATAGAGTTGGTGAGGGTGTGGTAGCGCACTGTCGGCAGGCCAGAAAAATAAATAAATACTGGGATTGGTTGGGGGAGGGGCAGTGTTTTTTCCATTTGATCGATATCTTCCTTGTGGACTATTCTGCTCTCTTTCCCTCATGATAGCAGTCCCTGCTCGACTCCTTAGTGTTTAATATTTTTGTTTTCTTTTAGCAGACTTAGGTTAGGTGGCAACCCTTGTCCCTGTTGGCTGTGGATAGGTAGTGTTCTATATGAACTGGACTGCTCATGTGTGCCAAATTGATGACTATGAACAATGTACCCCTCCCGGGTTGCCGGAAAATGCTGTTGGACTAAGGCAGTGGACCACACTAATGCAGGACAGATTAGACCATCGGTCACTCGGTAGGACCAGAAGACATCATTGGGGAAGTTGCCCTATGCCCTCACCTAAGGAGGCAAGACCAGATGTTCTATGACAAAGCCATGATTACTGGAAGTGTTAAAACCATAAGTCATTTTTGTAAAAGATAGTCAGAAAGGACTAGCTTTCTCTATGAATGTTTGATTTGTTTAAGGTGTGAGGTGTGACTAGTGTGCCAGAAGGACTAGCCCAAGCCTTCTTGGTCATTCAATGATTATGTGGCAACCCATCTATAAAAGATACCGGACTAGAGAGTGGGGCGGGTTAAACAAAAAGGGATGGTTAATGGGTGGTATGCTGTCTGCTTGTCTTGCATGCAAGCTAATAAATCGCCTTTTGTTTTTACCAACACTGAAAATTAGATGAGAGCTTGATTACTCAAACGAGGAGAAAGGGCAAATGAAGGAGTGCAGAGAGTGGGAGATATAAAGTGATGAGTGGAAAATATTGCACAACACTGATAGGTGAGTGTTAGAGCACTACACATAATGGGTAATGGGTAATTGGATCAGAGTGAGTGTAGGGCAAAGAGTGGGCAACGGGAAGAGAATGGATATGAACCCAATTGAAATGAGGGGCAACACATTGGATGATGGGACAGGAAGAGTAAGGGGCTCACATTATGGGGAGGGGCAAAGAGGGGAATGAGGTGAGTCATAGTGGATGGGACAGATTGGTTGATGGCGCATAGAGGGCACACATAACGAGTAACTGGGCACAGAGCTTGTGGGGGCACAAAAATGGGTAAGCAGGCACAGAGATAAGGATGTCTGATTAAATAGGGAAAAACAGTGGCACAGTGCTGTCTGTGCCCACTGGCCACTACGCATTACGAGAGATCTCTGTGGTGGACTTAGGCACCTAAGGAGAGAATTTGAGAGTACTTTGTATGCAGGTGCTGAACAGCAAACATTTAGTCATTTCCTCAACTACCAGCAATGACCAAGTCAAAATTATTCCATGCTTTTGAAAGTAGAAACTTCCATGTCAAAACAAATTGAAGTCAACTTGACCTGTAGAATGCTCCAACATTTCAAGGAAAATAAAATACCTTCAAGCGTGTTAAGGAGTCTATGTCATATTTTTAACACTGTGCAGTTTATGGAGGGCATGGAGTTCCTGACACCTGCTTTTTGGTATTTATTTTGCTTTTTTGTCTACTTTTAGAAATGTCCAAAAAGGTCTTGATTGAAACACCATGTGCAATCTGCTACACCACCGTTTGATCCCTTTAAAAAGATCACTGAATACACCACCATCATTACCCAACCATTGAATGTCACTGGCAGGTTCCCATTTGGCATTCAGGCCTTCATACTGCATGCATGTAGTGATGGATAATCTGAAAAGCAGCCATTTGCCTCTTTCATTAGTAAGGTCCACAGAAGCTCACCATCAAGATAGTGTTTTATGTGAGCCTAAATGTCACTGCTGTGATGAGCAATGGGCAATGCAAGAGGCCTACGTGAGGCACATTCAGTTTGGACTGATTGCCTTCGCTGTTCAGAGAATTAAGTGTTGTGGATTGAGAGGAAGTCACATGTCGTTGGCTGGAGGAGGAGACTCAGGAGACTTTGGGAGCAGAGGAAACCCACTGTAAAATGCTGACCATACAAGTGGCATATAGGGGAACCCCCAGAGTTTCTCTCCTCTCCAAAGCTTCAGTGCCAAGCTTTTCCCTTTGCTTATCATGAGAGTTACTCTTCAGGCGGTAAATGTGGACAAATGGCATCACAAACTGCAGCTGGCAGAAGTGTGCAGAGAACATCGATCATCACAAATGTATTGACGCCCCACACACACAATGTTCGCTCTAATTCATTTTCACTAAGTGTGGAACTGATTACCGTTGTGTGCACATTATTTTCCATGTGCACAACAGAATAACGAGGTAAGCCACTTTGTGAGCATGCGTACTTAGTGAGATACCATCTCTGGGGAGTTTGGAAGGGAATTTATAAATCTTTATTTTATCAATATAGAGATATGCCATTGTACCTACCAAATGTACTCTTGTGCAGAGAAAAAGACCTATATGCACACAAGAAAAGCTTTGTATGCTCAGGATAAACAATAGGTTTAGTTGTGGCTATTCATTTGTCAACACTGTTCAGAGAAAATACAGCAAGTGTTTAATGCTATGAGAAAAACACTCCTGTTTATTACAAAAAGAAACAAATATCGCTGCAGGAATCAAGACCTATTATGGCCAAAAGACCACCAAAAAAGAAAATGAAGTAGGGGACAAGGTTTACCTGTACAATTGACAAAGGAATCAGGCCAAGGAGTGGAAGTTCCTTCGATCATGGCGTGGTCCCTTTGAAATTGTAGATAAAATATCACCTGTTGCCTACAAGATCTGCATCCCAAAAGGAGAACAGACAGAAGAAAAATTGATCCACATCAATCAGTAGAAAAGCTGTCATCCCAGACAATCTGTATGACTGATTGAGGAGCCAAATGAAAGTCAAGCAAAGGAACCATCTGAAGAATGAAAAGGAAGGATACAAATCGGATGAAAACTAAGAGCATATATACCCGGGAGAAATTTACTTGGTGCTCATTGTAAAAAGGAAGAAAATAAATAAAATGTGTTTTGTGAAATGGTGAAATGCCTTTTTATATTTGTATGCTGTTGTTGTTTTTGTCAATTCTATGTAAATCTTCCAGGGAATTATGTGTGTAAAAAGTACTGAACCTCTTTTTCTTTCTATTATTAGAGAACTAAACTCCTTAACTTCCAGCCTAGAGGAGAAAGGGGAGTCAGTTGAGAACCCCAGGGACCAGAAAGAAGAATGAAAGGGGATGCCATGCCACACCCCCAACCCAAAGATGGAAGGATGTGCCATGCTACACACCCCAACTCAGAGAGGGAAGGTGAGACTGAAGATCCCACTCCCTAATGAAGGAAATTAAATTGAGCTGAACAGTCTCCAACAGAAAGAAAAATAAGAAATAAAAAAAGAGAAAATGGGACTTTGAAAGAAACCCCACTCTGCCCTGCTCTTCCCTACCAAAGAATCCGGGAAGAACAGGGGGAGCTGTGGGGTGTAATCAAAGGCCTAAAAATAACATAACTATAGGGCCCTGTGGAAAACGCCTACCTGTCATTACCAAAGGAAAAGCAGAATTTGTATTCACAAAGGAAGAAGAAATTGCAAGGTCCCTTTCACATGACAAACAGGATTTTTAAACACTGACACAAAAACAGCTTTGCATATGTGTTTGCAGTTTAAATGTGAAAAATGTATCCCTGCTAACATAAAAATGTTAGTGAAAAAGACATGGCGCGTGTTGACGAAAAGTAATGTATATTATGTTTTGCATGTAAAATACTAGCAGACATTTGAAAACAAAATACCACTTTGTTTCCATGAAAAAGTTTCTGTAGGACCGAGGCAAACCCTTTGCTTGCTGTGGGACAAATGTTGCAAAGAACTCCCCCACTCTAGCCTGGTTTACATCCCCCAAGCTATTTTACAACTGCAATAAAATGTGGCTTGCTTGAAAGGTGTGGAAAACCAAGTGTCCTTTAGACTTGCTGTCTCTGCAGGACAATTTCCCTTGGCTGGAGCATGACCAGAATGTAAGCAGGATGTGTGAAAATGGGGGTTACATTTAAGGGAGGCTGACACTCCTACATCAAATAAGCAACCAACTTCAAAGAGACTAATAAAAACACTTGCCCAGAAATGGAAAATGGCGCTGGAGGAAGGGAAGTTCATATGTGCACAGATGAAGATTCCCTTTGTTTAAAAGGACTATTATCATGTAGGCCTTTTTCTCAGCAACCATAAATCGGATTTTCTTTTTTATGTGGCATTTTTTTGATAATTTCCAGGCAATTCTGGTGATATAAAATGCATCCACCTGCGACTCAGGGAAGTGTAATGACCATCTAAGATGGGTTTCTGTCTGATCTGAAAATGTTCCAAATTTGAAAGTTGGTGAACATTGGAGGATACAATTAGGAATATGTGTAATAAAATGTTAGCAACTATTACGCTTTTGTAAACATGGCAGAAAATTGACACACGGTTGTGCAACATGGTGCAGACCTGGCTGTCATCTTATTTAATTCTCCACATTTAGCTGAATCAGAAAATATATTTATTATGGCAGTTGCGAGTAAAATTATGATGTTTTGCCACATAACTAGATTTTCACCAACATTTGACATGGAAACAAATGGGGATTTTAAATGGAGCTGCCATATGACTGCTCCAGACTCTTAAACTAATCCATAGAGATGGGCTGGAGTTGGTAGTAGAGACAAGGGTAACTGTCCAATACTTTGTGCTAGAACTCTTGCTGGGTACTTCCCCATGATTGTTAACTGGATGATGTCATTGCTGCTATATACAGTAGGATGCACTTTGAGGTAGACAGAGCTGCTGAAACCTACCATCTGACAGCTGCAAGGAAACACCAGAGGAGATTGCTAATATTGCATCTGGGTGGAGCTGTCTATTTCTAGGAAGGCCTAAAATCTGACTGGGTCCTATGGTGGAGAGCGGAAGGCCATCCTTGAGAGTGGAGTGACCAGCCCCTGCCTTATCTTTCCAGAGGGTCCTGACATGCAGCTGGCTATGCTGAACATTTCAATGTAAGTAGACTTAAGCCCTTTGTAACCAAAAGGTTGGGGAATCTGCTAGCCTTAAATCCTTTCCTTTATAGTGGTTGGGGGTTGGGGGAAAAACTGGGTAGATCCTTAGCCTATTTAACTACAAATATTAATGTAATAAATTCCCTTTGGCATAACACTACGGAGTGATTTTGTTAATATTTAATTTTTGTCCTGTTGACCCGATTTCTATAAGGAAGAGGGGTGTCTTTGTTCTTAAGTCAGTCCAATCTTTTTATCTAACCATCCCCAACATAGGCCTTTTTTTTATAGGAAAGTGGTCTGAAATCCACAAATTCTTCAGTCATTACAATTTTTCTGTCAGACTTCCCCAGCCCAGACCAAAGTATGGTGGTGTCTGAAAAAAAAACCGCTAAATCACCCTGTGTTTATTTTAAATGGTGTGGTTGCATTAATCTTCTCTGAGTGGGTTCCTGCCTCATCATACCTACTCAGCCTTACTCTTCCTTTGAGAGCCTGGCCTGCAAGTGGGTCATCTCTCTCTCCTCGTCTCTGACCACTGTCTACAGGCCCCCCGGCACTACCACTATTTTCCTCTCAGAATGGACTTACTTCTGCTCCTCTCTCCTCACTTTCACCTACAAACTCCTTCTCTTGGGTGACTTCCACATCCATTTGGACTCCTCTAGCACAGTATCCACCCTCTTCCTTGACCTTTGTGACTCACTCTCGCTCTCCATTCTCCCGGCTGGTCCAAGCCACTCGGGAGGACACACTATTTATGCCCTCATCCACTCTGATCATTCCCTCTTCCCCCCTCTGATCACACCTCTTTCCTAGTCAGACAACTCTCTCCTCTCTTCTTATCTGTGTTCCCTCACTCCTCTGACTGCACCTCCTCCAGCCCTGCCAACCTCGTCCACGAACATCCGTCTAATGAAATGAGTGTCAGCTGCTGCCTTCTCATCCACCTTCATTGCCCCCTCTCCCAATACCACTGACTCTACCTCTGACTCTGCTCTCAGCAGCCTCCATCTGGCCATTACTAACACTCAGGACATACTTGCCCCAGTCATGATGATCTGCCTGAAACCTGCCTCTAAGCGCAATACCTGGTACGACTCCGAACTTGCAGCCCTGAAACGCAAATGCAGAACTGCGGAAGGGAAGTAGAAAACCTCAGGTTCACCCTCTTACAAACTGGCCTGCCGCCTGCTCCAAAGCAATACAGACTCTCCATTCGTGCCAAGAAAAGGGACCACATCCAGGCTCGGGTATCCGGTGCATCCAAGAACACGGCTGAACTCTTTAAAAACTGTAGGGAAGTAGCCAACCTTTCTGCAGTCTCCTCCTCCCCTCTTCCTTCCCAAACCCTCTGCAATGCACTGGGCACACACTTCACTACAAAAATTCTGGATATCCTGAACACCCTTGCTAGTCTTTCCCCCCAACCCCTGCCTAACCCCCTTGCCTCCTATGGCCTCCCACCCTCCTTCCTCCTCTCTCTCCTCCTTCTCCCCTGTCACGCATGATGAGGTCAACAGAGTTGTCTGCTTCATGAAGGTCTCCTCCAAACAGGTTTCCTGCTGCTCCTCCAGAACCATCAATGACAACATTGGCTTTCTTTCCTCCGCTCTTGCTGATTTCTGCAACAACTCTTGTGCTACTGGATCTTCCCCTCCTCCCTCAAGCACTCCCTTGTACGCCCTCTCCTGAAAAAACCTTCACCGGACCCTAATTGTCCAGCTAACTACTGCCCTATTGCTATCACCCCCTTCCTTGGAAAACTCCTGGAGAAGTTGGCCTTCCCCCAACTTATCTCACACACCGAACTTGTTGGCGGTCTCCACAACCATCAGTCTGGATTCCGAGCATCCAGAGGCATGAAAATGCTCTTATGAATACCCATAAAGAACTGCCTGCATCTCTGGATTCTAACCATCCAGCTGTCCTCATTTTACTTGATCTCTCCTCCGCCTTTGACACGGGCAACCACTCCATCCTCATAAAACGGTTCCATGATACCCCGGGGATTTCAGAGTGGACACTGGACTGGCTGACCTCCTTCCTAACCGACCACCCATTCCAGGTTATTCTGGGCACCTTCTGTTGCCTACCTCCTTCTCCACCTGTGGTGTCCCCCAGGGCTCCAACCTCTCGTCCTGGCGGACACCACTTACCTTGCTCCACTGGCATGCATCATTTCTTGATTCTCTCCTAACTTCCAGTGCTAGTCAGATGACACTCAACTTTTCTTCAAACTGCCTGCTGACCCTCTTGCTTCTTCCATCATATCGAACTGCCTATCCGCTATATAGTCTTGGTGCACTTCCAATGATCTCTGCCTCAATGCTAGCAAGACTGAGATCCTTCCTATTGGGATCCCTGCTCCCTTTTTCTCAGGTCATCCTCTACAGGCTCTCCCTTTTCTCCTCCAACCGAAGCCAAAAACCTTGGAGTCCTCTTCGACTCCTCTCTCTCCTACCTCCATCACATCCCGGACATTGCAAAAAAGTCCAACTTTCAACTTGTCCTTCCCAAAGGAATTCTCCCTTTTCTCACTTTACCCCAGAAGCTCAATATTAGCAGAGCTCTGGTTCTCTCCAGGCTTGACTACTGCAACAATCTACTCTTGAGTCTACCCTCTTTCTCTCTACGCCCCCTCGAGCTAATCCAGAATAGGGCAGCAAGACCTATTCTTGGCCTCAAGCCCAGGGACTACATCTCTCCTGCCCTAAAAACTCTTCACTTGTTCGCAGTTGCTGCACGGATTAAATTCAAATCCCTCTGCAAGGCTGTCTGGGGCCAGGGAAAACGCTTTCGGTAACTTGCTATCACCATAGACCTCAACGTTCCTCTGGTACCAACTCTCTGTGTGTGAATCGGTTCACTAAACAAAGGGCCGGAAGCCGATCTCTTGCTTCAGCAGGCTCCCACTTTTGGAACAGCTTCCCCCTTCCTCTTGAGCCGGACCTCCTCAAATTCCAGAAACTCATCAAGACTTGCCTTTTCACTTCCTTCCTTCCCTTCTTCCCTTCTCTGCTAAGCTCACATGTTGCTACAATTGGTAACCAGGGCCCTTTTGTGTCCTCGGGTACTGGGCCACCCACACCCAATCCCCTCAGCTTCAGCCTACACACTGCACTTGCCTCTGCTCACACCGGCATACCCCACTGTAGGCCTGCACTTGCCCACTTATTGCAGCTCAACGTTCCCTAGCACTCACTATACTTTGCACTTACATCTGCTGCTCACCTACGAGCACGGACATTCCAGCACTTAACCCCACTCCCTCCTCCCCTCTTCTCTCTCTGCACTTGCATGTTCTGAATACCCACAAGGCCCAGTAGGTTTGTCTTTATCCTCCAGTGTATATATAAATTGTTTCAATCCAATGTCCCCTCCATGTTGCCATGTATGCGCTTTGAAACACAATGTACCTGTTGTATAAGCGCCTAACATTTGTAAATTGTGTTCACTGATCAGTGCCATTTATTCCTTGAAGTGAAATTTGTAGAAAGTAAAGAATTATGATTTGTTTTCTTTACAACTCACTTGTGTAATGTATTTATGTTGAGAGAAGTTTATTGTGTCGTGCCATGGATAAAGTGGTGTTTGACATTTCAGTGCGAGTTTCAGAACATGTAATTCAAATAAATATAAATATATTTTCTGTTCACCCACTTGGTTCTTGGCTCATTGGCAACTCAGGGGGAGGGATCCAAGGGGTATTAGATTAACTGGAGATAGCGCTGAAAAAAAGAATCCATTAAACAGTTTGTTGCATGACACGGGGAGCGGGGAGGGAAGGAACTCTCTGAGTTGAGGGTGGCTTCTCAATAAACCGTTACAGATGTAAGCTTGCCTGAAACAGCCCAAACTATTGTTCATATAACACAAAAATAGACTTTTTGTGAGCATTTCCCTATTCTGTGCTTTAATTCTATTTAGAGTGCAGGGGGTTGTGGGATAGACATTGGTCCTCATTACAAGCATGGCGGTCCGGAAATAAGGGTACAGGTAGCCATGTACCACCACCCTTTCCGGACCATAAGACTACAGGAATGCCTGCAGGGGCCAGTGCTCCTGGCATGACTGAAGTGACGGGAACACCGGCCCGTGCAGGCATGGTTTTCACAGAAGCACTGGCACTGTTAACAATGATGCTGGTGCTTCCGTGTCCCCATTCCCGTGGAGTCCTCACGGGAATGGGGACTTACACTTTCTGCCGCCTGACATCCCGGGCCGCACCAGGATCTCAGGTGGCAGAACGGTGTTACGAGGTCGACCGCTGACCTTATAATGAGGGCCAGTATTGCTGCTTCCATTGAACTAGGACGTTTAAAGCCTGAAAGCAAGGTGCAGATTGTCCAACCGCCTTAGCACAACGTCTAATCGTGCCACCACTCCCATAGCCCTGTCGACAGGGTGGACCCAGTGGGAGAATAGGCAAATTCTTACTGAATCATGCCAGGAGAAGCCAAAATAATGGAGGAGCACTGTTGAAGGAAAGGCCTTGTGGGAGGTGCGTGGTTGAGGGGCCAACTTCATCAAGGTAATTTTATTCTGCTTGGAAGGTATAAGGCCTCATGTTTGATAGGAATGGGGCGAGGAAGTGGGACAAGGCCACAAGTAAAACATTCTCAGCGAGAGGACTTCTTGAACCTTTCGTGTCAGTGCCCAGACCTGTATTTAAAGGTTATTAATTATTTATGTTATTTAGACTCTCATGGGCTGCACATTGCATTGGGCTCTCAAGATTCTTTTGTTCAATTTTAACACCCGTTGTTTGGTGAGGACACACAGTGGCACTTCCATTATCATAAACATACCCTGGAAATGAAATATCTGTACTTAATATTGCACTGCCACAGGTGTCCTCATACTTTTATTCTTTTTTTTTTTTTGTAATTGCATTTCATTTTTTTATAGTGCATTTGTGTATCTTTAACATGATGTTGTAAATCATTATTCCAGACACGACACTTCCTTTGAATTCTCGTTGTTAGTTTCCCCAATATGTGAAAAAGTTATTTTCTATAAAACAGTTTTCTGGTTCTTGCTCATCACTCAAGGCAGGCACACGTTTCGTGTATCTAGGCGCTTTATCAAGACATTAAACTGTGTCGTAATCTGTGCTTCCGACGATATAAACATTTCACTTTTACCTCTGCAATCACCAATTATCGCATGGGTCATGGTTGCACCAGAGTTGCCATAATTGTATTATATTTGATTTTATCTATAGTAGCTGTACTTTTAGGCTTTGTTCTACAGTGGTCCATTGTTTCTGGTGGGATCGTTTAATGCATTACAAATAACTCCGTCAATGCAGGGTCTTTTCAAGCATTAGTTAATGAACAGTATCCCGGGACTTTGCCCGAAATCGTCCAGCACCCGGGTGGTTACTTGTAGATTGCTTTGTAGATTATGACAATTGCTAGATAAGTGTATGCAGCGACTTTATGGAGCGCTTCCTTATTGTTAAAGTGAACTTTAATAACCCCAGAGGCCTTTGGCATGAGTGAGGACGACAATATTGGGAATAATATCTGCGCTGACGCTCTTTATGAAACGTGTTGCAAGACACTCCTTCATGTTTCTATCCTCACCCCAATTTCTACTCCCCCACCGTTCCCTCTCCTTTCTTCACAATCCATGCATTTTGCATACGTCTGTCTACCACATCTCGCCTCTCATATCACGCCTGCCTTATTCTTTCCCCCTTTCCCTGTTTTCTTCCCCAAAGGCATCAGTTCATTCTTTCTGTCCCTCGGTCTTCATCAGTCGGTATGCCCCTCTTTATCTCATTTCTCCCTCGGCTTCCTCCCGTGCTCCTCTCGCTCTCGCTGTCTCCCTCTCGTGCTGCCACATGGCACGTCATCCCACAGAAAAGGGAGTGCCAGCCAATAGGAACGGAGTTAAGTTGCTTTCATTGTTTTACTTTTATGAGGTTTACCATTTCTAACAGCCATGTTCATAATTAGCTGGTAAAGATTACCTCTTCGTTTTACTTGATGGAGACTGTAAATCGTATACGTGGGCAGTACACCAGTATTTGAGACCTTGTTAAGAAAGGCTTTCGAGCACATGTGAAACAGGAAGGGGGTCCTTCATCGATACATCAATCTGTTTAAGAAGCAATTTTGGTGAAAAATGTGATGTACGTTGGGAAGCCCTTAGTCTGCAACTTGTGTAAGTGTTATTTTGTTTTGACAATTCCAGGCAGAATGTTGAGGGACAGAATTGTGTATTCGTTCGACCAATGTTTCCTTCATGTTTCCTTCTGGTACAAGTGCCCTCTGTTGCAGGGATGACTTAGCCTTTCATCCTTCCAAGGGTGATAAAGTAAGTGCCATTAAAAAAACATGCATTGGCAATGCCAGCAGTTTGTGTAGGCATGGGAAAAGCACTTTCCAGGCACTGCTGTGGTGGTTTTAACTGGTAGAAGGTGCAAACTGGTGTCAGTACCTGGGCATCTAATATTTATACACAAGCCATAATCATTGGCTTTGCAAATGCTGTTTTTTTAAAAGGCCTTATTTGAAGGACACTCATAGTGCTTATAAATTCAGTGTCTGAAGAAATGAGTATTACACCAGTAGCTTGTCTACAGTTCCAATTAAGTCATTAACTCTCCGAAGACTGTTTTCACGAAAACACGGGCAGGCACTTTCGATGCAAAGTTTGATGGTAAGGCTTGATTAAAGGGAGCTCAAAGAGGTCACACGGGGAGGTGTTTTGGGTGGAGAGGGGAAGGAACTGGGTGGGAATGGCCATGAGGACTAGCATAACCATGGGTTGTCAGCGGGTGGGCAAATAACTAAATAACATCTACAAGCTTTATGTCCCTCCTCATATGCCATGTCTCCCTATCTGTACAGTAATGCAATAGTTTGGGCTTATAGGTGGCGCAAGCGATGCCTAATTGCCACTGTAATGAGAAAATAAACTAGCTCTTAGAAGCTAAAGCATGTGGAACTATATAAGATCCCAATATACTTATTAGAATTATACATTTGTTAATGGCTCAAATATAGTTATTCCAGGAACAATTTTCAGTCATTATCAGCATTTCTCATTTGTGTTTTCCCTCTTTGCAAGAAATTCCGTTTTTTGGGAAAGAATAGAGTTGGCTGTACTGTTCTCTGTATTTTCATCGAGGAGATTTGTTTAAATCGAAACCCATTGATTTTCTTTTTTCTTTTAAGCCATTTGGCTGCAAATATATGCGCAGGGAGACCCCCTCAAACCGCCCCTACTCCCCACCTTAATTATTACCCTTACCCAACCCCCAAATATATTTGTGGCTGAATTTGGCCAAAATTATTAGATGGATTTGGATTTGAATACCACTTTTCTTTACACCTAAACCATTATACATTGAAAGGGAGTTGAACTATTGAACAACGTTATAAAATGGCATATCAGCATTGAGATTAAAGACAAATATAGAATGTCCGCATTGACAAAAAAGCAAACATTTAGACTGTCATCTTCCCCCCATACCCACTCTAGCTTCTAGGAAGTCATGGGGATAATAGAGCAAATATTGACTCTGACGTTGATCCTTTAAGTGTGATTTGGGTTATAAGACCCAGATTTGCATAGGGTTCATGGGCCGAACTCCTGCATTTGATGGCATCAATAGATCACAAGTATGGGCCACCTTGAAAGCGATTGGGAGGCCGGGTATATTTCTATGAAATGCACAGCCTGACTGTGAGGATGTGATGCAATTGTTTGGGCAACAAGTAAAGTCCCTTATTAAGAGGAATTAACAATATTGGGCAGTCCCCCTTTAAAGGCCCCGTTTCTAATATCACATGAACTCATCCTGAATAAAATTAAAGAGATAAAATCTTCACAAGCACCGGGCCCTAACGGACTGGCCTATATTGTTATGAAATCATACCCTGAATTCTGGGAGAGTCTGTTGGGCATATTATTTGATGAAGTTTTAAAATCAGGTAAAATACCCTACTCTTGGCAAACTCTTGATTAAAGACAAATATAGAATGTCCACATTGACAAAAAAGCAAACATTTAGACTGTCATCTTCCCCCCACACCCACTCTAGCTTCTAGGAAGTCATGGGGATAATAGAGCAAATATTGACTCTGACGTTGATCCTTTAAGTGTGATTTGGGTTATAAGACCCAGATTTGCATAGGGTTCATGGGCCGAACTCCTGCATTTGATGGCATCAATAGATCACAAGTATGGGCCACCTTGAAAGAGATTGGGAGGCCGGGTATGTTTCTATGAAATGCACAGCCTGACTGTGAGGATGTGATGCAATTGTTTGGGAAACAGGTAAAGTCCCTTATTAAGAGGAATTAACAATATTGGGCAGTCCCCCTTTAAAGGCCCCGTTTCTAATATCACATGAACTCATCCTGAATAAAATTAAAGAGATAAAATCTTCACAAGCACCGGGCCCTAACGGACTGGCCAATATTGTTATGAAATCATACCCTGAATTCTGGGAGAGTCTGTTGGGCATATTATTTGATGAAGTTTTAAAATCAGGTAAAATACCCTACTCTTGGCAAACTCTTGATTAAAGACAAATATAGAATGTCCGCATTGACAAAAAAACAAACATTTAGACTGTCATCTTCCCCCATACCCACTCTAGCTTCTAGGAAGTCATGGGGATAATAGAGCAAATATTGACTCTGACGTTGATCCTTTAAGTGTGATTTGGGTTATAAGACCCAGATTTGCATAGGGTTCATGGGCCGAACTCCTGCATTTGATGGCATCAATAGATCACAAGTATGGGCCACCTTGAAAGCGATTGGGAGGCCGGGTATGTTTCTATGAAATGCACAGCCTGACTGTGAGGACGTGATGCAATTGTTTGGGCAACAAGTAAAGTCCCTTATTAAGAGGAATTAACAATATTGGGCAGTCCCCCTTTAAAGGCCCCGTTTCTAATATCACATGAACTCATCCTGAATAAAATTAAAGAGATAAAATCTTCACGAGCACCGGGCCCTAACGGACTGGCCAATATTGTTATGAAATCATACCCTGAATTCTGGGAGAGTCTGTTGGGCATATTATTTGATAAAGTTTTAAAATCAGGTAAAATACCCTACTCTTGGCAAACGGCAATATTAATCCCCGTGTTTAAAAAGGGAAACAGACTCGATCCAAGCAACTATAGGCTGCTTTCAATGCTAGATGCCACAGGGAAGATATTTGCCTCACTTTTGCTGAAGGAGCTACAATCATGGGCTCAGGGTTCCGGGGTACTGTCTAAATTCCAAAGTGGGTTCAGACAGGGATATTCTACCTCCCATGATATTATGGTAATGGACATTTTATGAACAAGAGCATTAAAAGGAGGGGCGGCCCCACTTTATGCCCTTTATATAGACTTCACAGCGGCCTTTGATTCCATACCTAGAAGCCGTCTGTGGAGAAAATTGCAACTAATGGGATGTCCGGAAGGTTTACTATATTACCTAAGACTCTTACATCAAAATAACTCAGTTAAACTGAAGTTAGATCAGGAAGGTCATACAACTGATAATGTCGCCCTAAATAGGTGAGTAAAACAAGGCTGCGTTACAGCACCTCTAATTTACAACCTATATGTTTATGACATTCCCGAAGCAATAACCGTTGCTAGCAACTGCCCCCCCAAAATAGGTAAAGCCACTTGTGAGATACACTAAAAAGAAGATATCCCGTGTGCAACTTAAAGTAGGCTTGGTGAACATCTCCTACGTTCTCCAGTACCGTTACCTGGGCATAGACTTTGAAGTCTTTGTAGATTATGTGGCCTGTAAACAATCACGCAGCATCAGAGCAGCACAATTGACTGCCCAGTTCTATAGGTTTACTGTTAAACAGGGTGGCTTTACTTTGTGGGGTACACGCCAACTTTATGTACAAGCTTTTGCCCCGGCCATAATCTATGGATTGGAAGCCCTCTTTGAGTCTGATTTAAAGTGGTTACAGGTGAAAGAAGGTAAATTTTGGCGTTGCATTCTTGGCTTACCTCCCTGTGTCCCTATGGCCATTGTTAGATTAGAACTTGGCCTGACTTCGTTAAAGGCATTAATATTAAAGAAGTGGGCCTCGTTATATCTAAAAATGACCCGTGATGCAAGTAATGGATTATTAACAGCGGTCCATCAAGAAATGGATAAGGAGCACTTGGTATGCTCGACCATTGATCAGAT
Source organism: Ambystoma mexicanum (assembly GCF_040938575.1). NCBI lineage: Eukaryota > Metazoa > Chordata > Amphibia > Caudata > Ambystomatidae > Ambystoma > Ambystoma mexicanum. The sequence goes on along the minus strand of NC_090922.1, from coordinate 1,040,454,952 downwards.
GACTAATCTGTTTCGTGAAGTAGGTTGGCAACCTAGGAAATGTTGCTAATCAGAGGAAGTAAATAGGGCTCTGAGCAAACATTTAGATCTCTGGGACTGGTTAGAGAATTTTGAACACCTTAGGAGCCTGAGAAGTTATCAATTTGTGCAATACAGATTGTATGAGTTTAAGAAACCCCAGAGATATTTGAACATCTGCCCATCAGCCAGACTCAGACAGTTTATCTTATTGCTCAGATTGGAGCAACTACCCACAATAACGATCACGGGGAGAAAAGACAAGATTGCTGTCGAGCTGCGAGTATGCCGCCTATGTAAAACTCAAGATCAGCCGGAGACGGCAAAGCACCTTTTGACTGAATGCCCAGTGATGGCCAGTACATTTACTCCCCTCCTTGGCAGATATATTAATGAAACTATGTATATTAAGGATGATCTGTTTTGGCACCATTGTATGAATTCCAACAGTATGTGCCTGTTGACAGCACTATATACCATCTGACTTAGAGTTGAAGTTAGATTGGGCATAACACTTTAGGTGATTATCTCAATTTATGTATAGACAATTCTCAGCTGAATGTATGTAATTTATGTGGATAGATTTTATATGTTAGTCTTCTTTTTCATTCTTTAGGCTATGAATTTTCTGTATATGTACTTAGATATATATTCGGATTATGTATTAACTTTATACGCTATTTTTTTAAGGTTTGTGTAAAGTTTATAATTTAAACTATAACACAATAAATATTAATTTAATTTAAAGTCCCTCCCCAACAACTCAGGGATTAAGGCAGGGATGTGTGTCGACGCCCTCTTTCTTTATGTGTACATCAACTCCTTTCCATATAAGATAACTAAGTGTACTGCAGACCCTTTCAAGATAGGAAAACACAATATGTTCCCCCTCGCAAATGCAGACAGCATGTTGAATGTATTGCAGCATGAGACCTACAAATAAAAATTGCCATGTAAGATTCACCGTACATTTGTAAGACATACCAACAACTCTGATGCATTTGCACTGCAGGAGGCAAACTTCAGTGTGTAAAAATTGTTTGCTACCTACCCATGACATTCTCAGGTAAGTTAAAGTGGGTGGCTCATATTGAAATTCAAGTGCAAAAGATAACCCAAGTTACCAGTCCTCTAGTGAGCTCTTTACGCAGATATGCAAAGCCAAGTCGATTCCTTTGTCATTGTAGGGGTTGGGTTACACTGGGGGTCATTCCGAGTATGGTGCTAAGGGAAAAACGATGCCGGTAAATGATTACCGGCATCGCTCACCGCTACGGGCTATTCTGGCCAGCCTGACCGCTATTAGTGGTATCGTAAAGTACGGTGCCTCTAATAGCGGCTTGGGCGCAGGCACGCGGGCCATCAGGCCGGCAATAGTGGCATCCCGTAAACTGGAGGAGATCACAAGTGAAGCGTACATGCAAATAACGGCATCATGAAGGTGTTAAAAGTGGTTACCGGCATGCCGTAAATACCGGCATCTCCGACCTACCGTAAACTGCCTTGGGCAGTGTTGCCAACTGCCACAGGCGCACACAATCAGCACAGGTGGAAGCAATGGAGTCTGGCCCAGTACAAAATGAGCACACCCACACACCACACCCCCTCCCACACCAAGATAATTCGAATAGTAATAACATGACTGGAGCTGGAGGACATGCTTGCATTGCCACAACATCAACAGCCGGCACCACATAGGAGACGCAGGAGGAGAAGAAGGGTGAGACAGGCCCAGCATGCCCCACCAGTGCAGCCACCTTTACCAAGCAGGCAGCCCCCAATCCCTCGCATCAGAGCCAGTCCTTTCAGCCTAACCCCTGAGCAGATCCACACTCTGTACCGTCTGGACCGGGACACCACCACCACCATTGTGGACATGATACACAATGACATTGTCAGCCTCATTGAAATACGCACAGCCATCGCCCCTCTACTGAAGGTAGTGTCTGTGCTCCACTTCTTTCCCACAGGTATCTACCAGCATACAGTGGGGCACATGCATGTCATATCACAATCCTTATTTTCTCGGATTCTGAACCAAGTGCTGGATGCCCTCCTCAAACACACCAGGGACTGCATATCCCTACCATGGACTCCCCAGGAGATATATGATACAAAAGTTGGCTTCCATGCACTGGCAGGCATGCCAAATTGTGTAGGTGCCCTCAACTGCACCCACGTGGAGTTGGTGGTCCCGCATGCCATGGAGGTTTTGTACCGCAACCGCAAGCAATTGTCATGATGCCCGCTCCCAGGGAGCCGGTTCAAGCCCTGCGTCCCCGTAAGCGGACATCCAGTCCCCAAGGAAGGACCCAGCAACCCCATATAGGGGCCCTTTGGACAGTGTCCTGGCGCCTATGGCGCCAGGCTCATAAAAGACATCAGTCCTGGCGCCATAGGCGCCAGGCTCATTGTGGGAGTGCTTGGGTGCACTTACCTGATGCAGACCATGCTGCAGGATCCCGGCCTCCTTGAGGCCTGAAAGGAACTACTTTACCTGTGGGACTAATTTACCATCCGGGCGTGGTCGGGGAAGGATACATACCTGATTGGAGGAAGGATACATATCTGGAACATCTTCCAATGCTATTTAAACCCCACCCGAACAGCCACACGTGCTTCGCTTTGTTCTGCATCTAGCAGCTGGACGCTCACCGTGTCTGCTCCTGCATCCTGTCTTCTGCCACGCCTGCCAGCATCCTGGATCACCTGCAAAGGAAGAGAAGAAGAGAACAGAAGAAGGAAAAGTCCTTACCTGCTAAATCCGCATCCCGGAGACATCTCGCCGACAATCCTGAAAAGGAAGACTTTAATTTAAAAGCTCATCGCGTCGATCGCTGCAGCGCCGCATTCCACTCACCTTTACAGGGCACCTCCATGTTCAGCAGCGATCATCCGGATTCGCAGTCACGCCCCAACGCCTAAGGAGAAAAAGACCAGAAAAAAAGGTGAGAGAGAGAAGGGAATAAGGAAAGCTAAATCTCCATGTTGAGACTTACCGGTTGATTCATTCCCTCTTCATTTCGGGTCCGCACCGCATCCTGGCATTTCCGGACCCTGGCCCCTAAGGGGAAAAAGAGACATCAGCGTTAATGAGCAAATGAAAAGACATTACCAAAAAAACGCTCATTAAAGACTTACCTGATTTCTACAAGGATTTCACCTCTCATCTCGGGTCGGTGCCTATTCCCCAGCATTCCGTACCCCGGCCCCTATGAGGAAAAAGACACTAGCATTAGTACATTAATGCATGGACACAAGGGGAACCTCTTATCAAAAAACTTACCTGGAAACCAAGCAAGTTTGGTTCTCACCAATCCGAAAATCCAGTGAAGTAACTGGATACCAACGCGCCCCTGCATCAGAAGCAGGATGGAGAGCTCGTCCTTCCAGACCCTAAGGTGAGACGCTACGAGAAAACACAGAAGGGTTTCGAGGAGGGTGAGAGGGGAAAGTGGGAGGCCGATTGCATTACCCCGCAGACAGTTAATCCCCTATTTTCGCCTACAGAAGGATACTTCTGCGAGCCAGACAAGCCAGATTTGGGGGCCCAGTCCAGTCCGTCTTGCGAACCCTGCGCATCACCTTAGAAGGGGTCACAGCAGCGCGAACCAGGCCAACGCCTCCGTGGGAGTTAGGTGAGCGTAACAGAACGCGAAGCCTTCCTACAAATTCCCACCCAGGCGCTATGGAAAGTTCTGAGACTGATCAGTTGGCCCAATTACTGGGGGAATTACGGGCCGAAGTACATGCCGCTCGTCAAGAGACTAATGCCCTCAGGAGGGAATTAATAATATCAAAGGAAAGAACTGATGACCTGGCCAGACAGCTTTTGCAAGGTCAAGCTGGGCAAACTCCTCTACCCGGTTCCGGAGGGAACCCCGCTCCTGTGGTTTCCAGTAACCCTGTGCAGATTAATCTACCTGGAAACATGCCGCTGGCCCCACCCGAACGCTTTGCTGGGGACCCCAAATGATTCGCCGTATTCATGAATCAGTGTCGTTTGCACTTCCTATGCAGACCTGGGGCCTTCTCTAGTGATCAGACCAAGGTAGCCTTTGTATTGTCATATCTCAGCGGCTGCGCTGCCGATTGGTCAGTTCCACTGGTTACTCAAGATGACCCGATTCTCCGTGATTTTCAAAGGTTTCAAGCAAGCATGGAAAGGTTATTTGCTCGACACTCTCAGGGGCAGGCTCTGGATGACGAACTTCTATCCCTGCGACAGGGCAATCAGGACCTCCTGTTCTATATTTCAACCTTTAATAGACTAATTGTGGAAACGGGATGGCCAGAGGATAAAAGAGTCACGTTGTTTTATCGAGGCCTTCGCGGAGAACTTAAAGATGTCTTGGCCCAAGTTGTAAATCTGCCCCAAGAATGCACAGAGTATATAGACTTAGTGGTCCAATTGGATCACAGACTTCAAAACAGAAAAGCAGATCGGTCCAGGTTTGAGACCCGGGTGTTGGTCAAGACCCATGCTAATCCCAAGGGAGTTGATGTCTCTGAGCCTATGCAAATTGGAGGGGTTAAAGGACCCTTAACTCAAAAGGAACGTGAAAGGAGGCGGCAGTTAAAATGATGTCTTTATTGTGGGAATTCTGGACACTTTCTACGAGATTGCCCGGCAAAACCGCCCCGAAAGGCGTTAGGGGCCGCTGATAAAAACCATGAAGACTCTGTTTCGGGAAACGACTCCGCCCGACAAGTGTAGGGGTCCACTTGCCGAGCTTGAAAACTAACTCTCAGACCTCGCATTTCATTGTGCCAATGGTTCTCGTAGATCCAGAACAGCCTAAAAGGTTGCATGCAATAAAGGCATACATCGATAGTGGGGCTATTGGAAACTATGTGGATCGTGAATTGGTCTCTAAGATTAACCTCCCTCTCTGTCCTAAAACCAGCAAAGATGTCATCACCACAGTCGATGGAACTGAAATTGCCTCTGGACCAGTAACACATTCCACTACTGCGGTGACTCTTATTGGTCCCGATGGCCATCGGGAGAGTGTTGTGTTTGATGTAATCAAGGCTCCACAGTTTCAGGTTATTCTTGGAATCCCTTGGTTAGAGACCCATAATCCTCGAATTGATTGGCGAGCTAAGAGAATAACCTTTGCGGATTGTACACAAACCTGCTACCCAGAAAACCTGAAGATTAATCTAGAATCTGTAACCTCTGCCTCCATGCAACTGCCTCCGGAATACCAAGACTTTCAGGACGTCTTCCAAAAGGAAGAGGCCAACACGTTACCTCCTCACAGATCGTACGATTGCCAAATCGATCTGGTGCCCGGTGCACAACCCCCTTGTAGCAGGATTTATGCCCTTACCGAACCTGAGAATCTGCATTTGAGACAATATTTGGATCAATACCTAGCTAATGGTTTTATTCGCCCGTCAAAGTCCCCGGCATCCTCGGCTTTGTTGTTCGTGCCCAAAAAAGAAGGCGACCTTAGAACTTGTATCGATTACCGCGCATTGAACCAGATAACGGTTAAAAACCGTTATCCTCTGCCTCTGATCCCTGAACTCCTTGACCAGGTTAAGGACGCTTGCATATACACCAAGCTAGATCTCCGGGGGGCTTATCATCTGGTACGAGTTAAAGAAGGCGACGAATGGAAAACTGCCTTCCGTACTAAATACGGATTATTCGAGTAACAGGTGATGCCTTTCGGATTGTGTAACGCGCCGGCTGCCTTCCAATATTTCATGAATGATGTCCTTTGGGAACTCATCGATGTTTGTGTTGTCGTATATATCGATGACATTCTTGTGTACTCCTCTTCGGAAACTGATCACAGAAAACACGTCAGGGCAGTACTTGAAAAACTGCGCCAACACAAACTATTTGCTAAATTGGAGAAATGTGTTTTCCATACCACAGAAGTCGAGTTTCTAGGTTTCATCCTGACACCCAAAGGAGTCCGTATGGACTCAAGAAAAGTGGATGCCACCCTCAAATGGCCATCACCTAGCCCTGTAAAAGGGGTTCAAAGCATGCTCGGCTTTGCCAATTTCTATCACAGGTTTATCCCGGAATTTTCACGCGTGGTACAACCCATTACTGCACTCTTGAGGAAAAATAAACGTTTTGAATGGTCTGAAGAAGCCGAGCAGGCCTTTCAGGATTTAAAAGCTAAGTTTACCTCCGCACCTATATTGAAACACTCGCGTCCAGATCTCCCTTATGTCGTCGAGACTGACGCATCCAGCCTAGCCATGGGAGCTGTCCTGTCCCAAAGAGATCCCAAAACCAACCAACTGCATCCCATAGCATTTTGGTCCAGAAAATTCTCGGCACCCGAGGTTAATTATGCAATCACGGACAAAGAACTGTTAGCCATTAAGTCCGCTTTTAAAGCCTGGTGGCATTTTCTGCTTGGCGCTCGACATACCATCACAGTGATCACTGATCACCGGAATTTACAGTATTTGAAAACCGCCAAGGCTCAGTCATCACGGCAGCTCCGATTGGCTTTGTTTTTCACTGAATTTGATTTCGTGATTACCTATCGATCTGGCTGCAAGAATGGCAAAGCAGACGCCTTATCCCGAATTGGAATGGGAGAATCTGATACAAACTCAGAACCAGTACCAATAATTCCCGAACAGAGGATTCTAGGCATGACTTCGTTACAGACGCTTGAAGACATTCAAGCCAGAGTGAAACAACTCCTGGACCCTACAACCTTACAGGAATGGATACAAAAGGGATCAGACTTTACCATAGATAATGGTTTACCTTATTTCCAAGGACGCTTATTCCTGCCACATAAGGAATTACACAAACTAGTTATTTCCGGTTATCATGATACATTAATAGAGGGACACCCCGGTATTGCCAAGACAGAGGAAAAGGTGAAACGACAATTTTGGTGGCCCTCTTGGCGAAAAGATGTTAAATCTTTTGTGATGTCCTGTGGTGTTTGCGCCCAAAATAAAAGTCAAAAGAAAAGACCAGCTGGTCTCCTTCAACCTCTAGACATACCACCAGCACCCTGGCACACCCTATCAATGGATTTTATTACAGACCTGCCTCCTTGTTCGGGGTACAATACTATTCTGGTAATTGTGGATTTGTTTTCCAAAATGGCCCACTTTATTCATTTGAAAGGTTTACCTTCAGCTTCTGTCCTGGCCAAAGAATTCCTCAAAAATATTGTTCGGCTACATGGATTCCCATCTATACAAATCTCTGACCGGGGAAGCCAATTCATTTCCCACTTCTGGCGCAAATGTTGTCAAATGGCGCAGATCGACGTAAGATTATCGACCAGTCACCACCCTCAGACCGATGGTCAGACCGAAAGGACAAATCAGACCCTTGAACAGTACTTACGGTGTATGTTACAGCAATCTGAAAGCAACTGGAAAGACATTCTTTGGATAGCCGAATACGCATATAATAATTCGGTACACTCTGGAACTGGCCACAGTCCTTTTTATACTTTGTTTGGGCATCACCCTCGAACCTCAAACCTTGACTCACCTCAGAACCTCGGAATGCCTGCAGTAGAACATCTGCATTCTACAATTACCCAAGCCTTCAAAGAGGCAACTACGCATTTACAGCAAGCCAAGAGAAAATACAAGGAGAATGCTGATCTACATCGGAGTGAAGCACCTCCGTATCAGATTAGGGATCAAGTGTGGTTAGCTACCAGACATTTACCACTCAAAGGGCCTTGAACTTTTAACCCAAAATATCTGGGACCTTATTCTATTAATAATTAACCCAGTGGCTGTTAAACTTGATTTACCAGCTAGTATGCGAATTCACCCTGTTTTTCATGTGTCACTTCTGAAACCAGTGGTACCCGGAACCCGACTACTCAAACCTCCAGAACCTATTCTAATAGATGGGGAGCCCGAATTCGAAGTGAAGAATATTTTAGACTCAAAAATGTTTAGGTCAAATCTATTCTACCTAATTGATTGGAAGGGGTACGGACCTCAGGAGAGGTCGTGGGAACCCAGCGACCATGTGCATGCACCTCGATTAGTCAGGAAATTCCACTGACTCTTCCCAGACAAACCAAAACCCACGGAGGGAACAACCTTGGGAGGGGCCTTGGGGGGGAGTGCTGTCATGATGCCCGCTCCGGGGGAGCCGGTTCAAGCCCTGCGTCCCCGAAAGCGGACATCCAGTCCCCCAAGGAAGGACCCAGCAACCCCATATAGGGGCCCTTTGGACAGTGTCCTGGCGCCTATGGCGCCAGGCTCATAAAAGACATCAGTCCTTGCGCCATAGGCGCCAGGCTCATTATGGGAGTGCTAGGGTGCACTTACCAGATGCAGACCATGCTGCAGGATCCTGGCCTCCTTGAGGCCTGAAAGGAACTACTTTACCTGTGGGACTAATTTACCATCCGGGCGTGGTCGGGGAAGGATACATACCTGATTGGAGGAAGGATACATACCTGGAACTTCTTCCAAGGCTATTTAAACCCCACCCGAACAGCCACACGTGCTTCGTGATGTTCTGCATCTAGCAGCTGGACGCTCACCGTGTCTGCTCCTGCATCCTGACTTCTGCCATGCTTGCCAGCATCCTGGATCACCTGCAAAGGAATAGAAGAAGAGAACAGAAGAAGGAAAAGTCCTTACCTGCTAAATCCGCATCCCGGAGACATCTCCCCGACAATCCTGAAAAGGAAGACTTTAATTTAAAAGCTCATCGCGTCGATCGCTGCAGCGCCGCATTCCACTCACCTTTACAGGGTGCCTCCATGTTCAGCAGCGATCATCCGGATTCGCAGTCACGCCCCAGCGCCTTGGGAGAAAAAGACCAGAACAAAAGGTGAGAGAGAGAAGGGAATAAGGAAAGCTAAATCTCCATGTTAAGACTTACCTGTTGATTCATTCCCTCTTCATTTCGGGTCCGCGCCGCATACTGGCATTTCCGGACCCCGGCCCCTAAGGGGAAAAAGAGACATCAGCGTTAATGAGCGAATGAAAAGACATTACCAAAAAAACGCTCATTAAAGACTTACCTGATTTCTACAAGGATTTCACCTTATCTCGGGTCGGTGCCTGTTCCCCGGCATTCCGTACCCCGGCCCCTATGGGGAAAAAGGCACTAGCATTAGTACATTAATGCATGGACACAAGGGGAACCTCTTATCAAAAAACTTACCTGGAAGCCAAGCAAGTTTGGTTCTCACCAATCCGAAAATCCAGTGAAGTAACTGGATACCAACGCGCCCCTGCATCAGAAGCAGGATGGAGAGCTCATCCTTCCAGACCCTAAGGTGAGACGCTATGAGAAAACACAGAAGGGTTTCGAGGAGGTTGAGAGGGGAAAGTGGGAGGGCGATTGCATTACCCCGCAGACAGTTAATCCCCTATTTTCGCCTACAGAAGGATACTTCTGCGAGCCAGACAAGCCAGATTTGGGGGCCTGGTCCAGTCCGTCTTCCGAACCCTGCGCATCACCTTAGAAGAGGTCACAGCAGCGCGAACCAGGCCAGCGCCTCCGTGGGAGTCAGGTGAGCGTAACAGCAATACCACTCCATCAATGTGCAGATGGTATGCGACGCCAGCAAGATCATCACACATTGTTGTGCCCGATATCCCGGATCAACTCATGACTCTATGGTCCTGCGGAACTCCACGCTACCACGCTTCATGGAGCGACATGCTGGACGACGTGCCTGGCTGCTTGGTAAGTTGCATGACTGGCAAATGGCATTGAAATGGGGGGAGAGATGCACACACCACCATGCTGCCAATGTTGATGTGACTGCACGATGTGCACATCACTGAACACTGTGCCCCAAAGCATCACAAACGGTACATGACACCCAAATCCCATGTGAATGAAGTAAGGTCGACACCTATCACTACATGACTAACAGGAAACCACCCCACATCCCACAACACGTGCACCACTGATCTGCGGCCCTCACCCTCCGTAACGCCATCCAGCACCATGCAGTGTACATGCACTATGTTGCTGTCTCCAGCAAATCACCACACAGGACAAGCATCCCTGTGAGTGCATTGAACTGAACCAACTAGGGAATCCACTGTGTGTCACAGGGCCGCCACACCCACAGGAGTGCTGCATGTCACCATGGGAATGAACAGCGCTGGTTGGCCAATATTGCACAGACTACTTCCAACGCTCCATCTAAGTAAATTTCACAGAATACAACACATCACAAATTTGACATGAACACAGCTGTATGTGTACACGATGCATGTGCAACAAGACGTCAGTGCACACCATGTATCATCTTGAAGATGCAACCCACACCATTAGTCCATGGCACAGGACACATTGAGGGACTGAAGATGGCATAAATACATCCAGGGACATGTGCATGTGGGAAACGATAATCTGCAGGCATGTCTGACTAGTACAGCTGTCCATCATGAATCGCCTAACATTTTCCCTTCATTGCCACTCATGCAGGTGATAGTGGCTATCCCTTGAAGCCGTGGCTCCTCACTCCTGTCCGAAACCCACAGAACCGGCACGAGGAGGATTACAATCGTTCTCATACCCGTACCCGTGTGGTCATCGAGCAGACCTTTGGCCTGTTGAAGGCATGATTTCGCTGCCTCAGCCAGTCGGGTGGGGCACTCCTCTACAGGCATGAGAAGGTGGCCAAGATCATCATGACATGTGTCATGCTGCACAATATGTGTATCCGCCAGAACGTGCCCCTGCCCCTGACATTGAACTGCTACCACCTGATGATGATGAAAGGGATGAAGACGATGTGGCTGGATATCATCTTGGCGCCGATGCACAGGAGGGACGTGCAGTGCGCCAGTCAGTGGTTTCACAATATTTATGACACACATGGCAGCAGAGGGTGACATGATAGTTGGACAGAGGGCACTGGGTGTGGGGGTAAATGTACACTATGCACTGTATATGAATAAATGACACATGCGCAATGATGAATGTCCACTCAGGTCTTGATTTTCACACAACGGGTGTATTAAATGTAACAATGATAACGAAAGTGCAAAAACCCTCCACCACCCTCACCCCTCTCTCCCTCCCTCCACAACTCCCCCACACACCCTCACCCCTCCCCCACCAACCCTCAGCCTCTTCCCCCTCCCCCCACAACTCCCCCACACATGTCCCATCGAGTCACCAATGCCTACATGAGGCTGCCCCGATTATCAATTGGCACTCCTTGGTCCAGGTGGCGGCATGTTTTGCCGGCGCAGGGTACGTGCCGACCTGCGGAGCGGGCTCATCTGGGTCGAACTGGATGAAGACGATGTGGCCGCCTGCTGGGTTTGGGTAGCAGGATGCCCTGCCTCCATGGCATCTGCTATGCGGCCTAAGACCTGGCGGAGGGCAGAGGCGCTGGTGTTATCTGCAATGGATTTGGCAATGGAGGCGGTGCTCTCTGTGATGGACCTGCCTAGAGAGACGAAGTTCTCACGCCACTACTGTCTGGCCAGTCTGTTGTCCTCGACAAACTGCCGCACAAGGGCAGTAAGCTGTTCTGACCGCTGCGGCCCTGCGGGTGCACCTGTGGAGGTTGATGCTCCCTGGCTGTCCTGCTCAGCCTGCTCAGCCTCCACACTTGGCAAAATGGGACTGATGTGCCCTTCCATCTGCTCCTGACCAGACTGCTCCAGGGTGGTGGCGTGGTGACTTTTGAGTAACGATATTTTGGGGGATGCCGGTGTACTGGGCGTATGGACCACTTCCGAAGCATCGTCCTCAACGGGCACCCATATGTCATCCAGCGGGTGCTCCACAGCCAGGGGTGCTGTGGCTGCCACCTCCCCAGCCAAACTGGACTCCTCTGAATGTGGTGCCTCACCCGATTCCTCAGGATGGCCAATGGGTGGTAGTGGTGCTTCGCCCTCTACGGGCCTTGGCGGAACCGGTGTAATGGCTACCTGGGGTGTTTTGCCTGTTGGTGCACGGTGGCCCCTGGGTTGTCCCCTCGAGGTCGAAGGGCGGTTTGCATCATCCCGGAACCTCTTCTGGGGTGTGGTCTTGGCGGGGGTTGCGTCCTGCCCATCGCTGTCATGGTCAGAGCCTGTGGGGGTCGAAGAGAGGGACGGCATGAGTGATGTTTTGATAGGCATCATACATACATTTGGACAATTGATCATCCACACAATTGGGGGTAATAGGCATTTGTGTTTGGATGAGCACGTTGTTTGATACATGGGGGTGTTATGCAGGCATACGTCGGCACCCTCATGTTGGCCAAGAACTATGCTATCTGACATGCACATTATTTGGGGCCTGCCCGCTGTGTGACTCATGCCATTTACATCTTTGTGTGGTATGTGTCAGGTACGGCATTGCCTTGCAGCAGGCATCTGCATGTGTCTGTGATGTGTCCGCCTACTTTTCTGGGAGTGTGTGTGTGTTGGACCATGGCTTGACTCTTTGGACTGACAAATTGGTTGACTTTCATCAGACTCGGCATAACAATGTTTACTTAGGACACTCACCTCCATCACCCGATGTTGTGGCATCATACTCCATCTCGCCAACACCTTCGATCCCCTCCATCCCGATCATGCTGGTGCAGATGTCCTCCCATGGTGTCAGCTTGATTGGTGAGCTGGGACATCCTCCTGTTCCCATTGCCTGGCTCCTGTTCACTGAGAGTATATTGCAAACTCTGAGTCGCAGGTCGTCCCAGCGCTTACGACAGTCTTTGATGGTGCGTGGGGTGTTCCCAACAGCACTGGCTTTTTGAGCAACAAGTGCCCAGATCTCCTTTTTTTTCAGTAATGACTCCCTCTTCATGTTGTTTGAGAAAACTATCCCAGCATGCTCCTGCAGTGTGTCCACCAGCATCTGCAGCTCATCCTCATTAAATCTCTCCTTCCGCTGGTGGGCAGCTCCCTTCTGCAGGGCCTTGGGCATAGTGGTGTTATAGGAGGATGGTTCACAACAACAGCAGAGTCCAACAGGTCCTGTGTGGTGAGGTTGGCAATGGATTATGTTTTTAAAGATGGCCGCCGTGCTCCTTCCCGTTCCTGTGCGATGACGCTACTTCCGGGTCCGCTTATTAGCGGTGACCGTTATTAGTGGTGACCGTTATTAGCGGTCACCGCTAATAACGGTCACCGCAAATACCGCATTGGGTCATGCCGCTAGTGCTATCTGCGCTATGCTTCATGCCGCTAAGGGCTTTTAAGGTGCCTTTAACGGCATGGTGGTAATGACCTTACCGGCATGGCGCAAAGCTCGTGCCCGCAAAGTCTTAATAGTCCTCTATTAGCGGACTGATGACTGCCCAGAACCGGCAGTTTGCACCATGGCGGTAAGTACCGTTACTTACCTCCAAACTCGGAATGAGGGCCACTGATTTATCCCCAGTGCACGTTAAAGGAAGTCAAATTATATGTGGAGCAGCTAATGAGACGGCAGTAAAAATAGCGACTGGATTTCGTAGGTCTAGCTATTTGCATTTCTATCAGAGACCCATGGATATTTAAAACAAGCTCAGACTAAGGACCTAGTCCTGACATTAGTGTCTATTAGAGAACGCAGTGACATGTCAAAATCTTTGGTACAAAATATCCTCCCGTTAATGCGCCATTCTGGCCATGAGGCTTGCCTCGCCAGCAAGCCATACAGGTAACATTGAGGACACCACTGCACCCTGCTTAGCGTGGCTTCTAAATGCCGAGGCAGCAAACTGGACGATACAGGTATTTGTGAGAACCTGGCACAGGAAGTCTTGACCCAGATCCTCTTTTTCCCACTTTATGTGCACATGAGGAATACATCCTCTCTGCCAGTTTTTATACATGTGAGCTTTATCCAGGATAGAGTGTCACTATCCTTCTTATTTGATTACAGTAACTCTCTGTGTGAACACATATATCAGCTTACATGTTAAGCGCCCTTTGCTCGAACTGAGGCACGTTACTTCACTGTGTGAACTCTGCTTGATGTATTGCTTTTTCCAATCACTGATCTCCCCAAAGAGAAAGTAACTGCACCTCTCCAGGGTACATCGCTGGGCAGAAACTACACTGCCCATGAACATGATTCTGCCGGAGTGACTGCATGGTGACTTAAAATAAGCAGACTCGTGTCATAGGCAATGCATTATGCAGCTAATGTCACGGCTTGGATGGCTGAGGGGAGAAGTCAAGCAAGGGACAATAGATCACATTCTATGTAATGCACCACGTTTAACACCCCTTTGCCATCCAAGGCTGATTGTCATTTACTTTTTTAAAAAATATTATTTGCTTTTGTGAAATCAATGAATGGAAATGGGAACAGACATGCACTACACTTCTTGATACTGTATAGAAAGCCAGGAGGATCGTAAAACAGCAGATATTATATTTGTGTCATAGGCAATACAGTACATTAGTGGCCACTGTATGTTTAAAGGTAGACATTGAAAAAGCTAGCACAAACCATTTCAATAAAGATGTCACAATAACGAGACACCACTTTGAGTTATCATTTTACCAAAAATTGTCATAGACAATGCAGTATGCAGCTGGTATTGGAAGGCCGAGGGGAAAAGTCGAGGGAGGGGAATCAATTCCACCTGCACATTAATTGCCATATTTCAACTCCTCGCCTTGCCAACCAACGCCATTGTCTTGTTTGGCTTTATTATTATTTTGTTTGCTTTTGTTAAGTGAAAGCTTAATCCACAAACAGTAGCAATGCGAACAGACAGGCTCTGCACTTCTTGTTATAAAAGTTGAAGCCAGTAGAAGTGTAGAAGAGAATGGTTTGGCAGGCAGATTTTTGGTTTGCTTGTAAAAGTTATTTTGCTTCATTGGTCAGGGAAAATATCAATGCATAAAAAAAGTGTGATAGTGTACATTGGATACTGCCTGGGCTTTTATACAAACTCTGCCCTTTTTCTGGGCCGTCGAGATATGTGTATGCTAATTCAAACACCAACACAGATGGACAATGCCGAAAATGTGGTGTGAACAGATGGGGAATGAGCAGGACTTTGTCTATTCTGGCAGAATCTTTTATTTTATTTATTATTTCTAATGCAAGGAGGGGAGGCTTTGCATTGTGCTTTGGCCTTCTTGCCTCACTGGCAGGCATGCCTCCCAGTATGTGCATGCCGCTGGCATGGAGCAGGACCCTCCACTGGTCTTTCTTATATACAGTCCCAGGAACTGAGTTCTTTTAATGCTCACAACAATGCTAGATTTGAAAGTGAGATATCTGTTTGCTGTTTGTCCATGCAGGTATGTCATAGGACATACTTGTGGCTTTGTTTGCTGGGCTTTAGGCTATTCTGCTAAGCCTTTTCCCCTGATTAATAGAAAGATGCTCTGTACACAATTTGCCATTTTACAGATCCGATCTAAGGAATCCTAACATGTATCCCTTGGACTGAGACCAGGGATGCAAACTGTGCACCTGATGCATGGACTGTACAGTAAGCATATATTATGGCATTAACAGGTGAGGTCTGCAACCTGTGCCTCTCCAGATGTCTTGAACTATATCTCCCATTAGCACTCAGCATTTTCTATGCTGGTTAGGGCTAGTGGGTTCTGAAATCAGAAACATATGCAGAGTTGAAGGCTGTAGATCCGTTATTAGAGCAGGAGTAGGAAGGCCCTGGCACTGTCTAATACCAGGTAATGTTGATGATTTCAGGTATTCTCTTCCAGTCTTCAAAGGATGCAGCTTGAGGAACCCAACTAGCAGCATATTCCACCATGTACTGACAATACATCTGCCATTGGGACCAACTATGCTAATCGTGTCCTTCGGCGCAACAGAATTGTGTGTCCAAGAGCTCAGCTCACCACAATCACTGAGTTTGTAGTTTTCAACTTTTAGTGTGGCATTGCTTATGCCAATAAAGACCTGTTAAATAAAATGCTGTAGTATATTATAGTTCAATTTTTAATTTTGCAATGAATGTACATGGAAACATCTTGCCTCCACCATATCCCCCAACACCATTCAGGAGGTCTGCCCCCAAATGTGTATCAGTGAGTTCACTGCCATATGGGGCAACTTCTGTGTCTTGGGGAGGGCCATAAAAGGCACAGCAGTAGTCCAAATGTTAATAATCACCAAAGTGAAGACACCAGAGGGAGGGAGCAAAGTCTATGGTGCCTGGAACATAACCACTGCTTAACTATAATCCAGTTAAAGGGTCATTACCAACTTTATGGCAGTGAAGTTTATTAAAGTCATGGTGTAAATGTGCCACTTTGCTGTAAGAGCAGTCAGAGAGAAGAGAAAATTCAAGTGTGGGAGGGGGGCTGGTGAAGGATAGAAAGAGACAAAACATGTATGATTCCATCAAGAGGGTTTACTATACTGCACCTTAAAATGGAACAGTGAAAAGTGACTGTAATTTTGTAGCTGAGAGCTTTGCCAGTTGATTTTCACCTCCGACAAAGCAATTTGGAGTTCAAGTTCCTTTAATTTATTTTGGTGTTTTTGTTGTGATGTCTTAAAGCAATCACAATACAAAAAAACAAGAAAATAATAATCTGTATAGCAAAAACACAAAAAAGCAGGGAGCAAATAAAACAAGCATTGTCAATACCAACTGTTTGGGCTTTTGTGTAGGCATAGGAAAGATACTTGCCAGGCACTGTTGTAGTGGTATTAAGTGGCTATTGATAGTAAAAAATGGCGCGAGTACCTGGGCATCTAATAGCAGTGCCTGGCAAATGCCTAATACTTAAATCTAAGCCAAAACTGTTGACTTTTTCAATGTTTGTTTTAACAGGATTTCAGTGAAAGACACCCATAGTGCTTATAAATCGACATGGTTAAGACATTTAGACGCGTGTTTACAACTCCAATTAAGTCATTAACTCTCAGAAGACTGATTTGAGAAAACAGACTTATGTAGATAGATTGGCATTCCAAAGCAGCCAGTCTAGTTATTTCTGATTGCTTTTGACATTTTGTATTGGGCATCTTTGGTAAAGCAAGCATGATACGTGTTATTAAGAAGCAAGATTGGCAACTTTAATGCAACCAGTCTAGCCATGTATTACTGAGGCATGACATTTTGTACTGACAAGGAGATGTGTGGCAGTCACTGGAGAGCAGAGATCCACTGGCATCGAAGTCGTGTACTTTTTGTGGGCTGCCCGGGAGGTCATGATATTTCTGATCGGTGGTGAGCCCAAAAAGAGGGGTTTTCCTGTGCTAGCAGCACAGGAACCTCGCCAGCTTCTAAGGTGAATATGGATGCATGGATGCATTTTTTTATAGCTAGTCAGGGCCAGCAGGTTTCTTTCATGCATAATGTTCATTAATGTGAAACAAACACAGCTTTGAAAGTTCATAAAAAAGGGGGTTGTTTTGCTGTTATTTTGTTCTTTCTTTCTCTCAAGCTGCATCTGATACCAACTTTATTCATCTTCAAGGACAGTGATAGGATAAAACTGAAAGAGCCTCTTGATACGGACGAGCTGTGAAATGTAACATAATTTAGATATTTTCTTTTGTACACAGGTTTTACACCAGATGACATGTTTTATCTGAACAGCTATGAGTATCATTGTATATAAAACAAATCTAAAACTGATTGAGTTGAGTTTTCTGTGCATGAATGCACTCACTGGCACTGAGGTTGCGAGGTTACAGGGAATAGCCCTATTTTACTGCAGGTGGTAATTCAATTTACCACAGGTGGTAAAACATGAAGTGAACTTTTGGTTTTCACAGTAATTAAGTTTGGAAGTGTGTGATGTATGTGTATCTAATAAGTTGCTCTTAATGGAGGATGTTTTGTGATTTGGCTGCTAGAGCATAGCTCAGCATCGTAGATAAGTTGCTGAGAAAAAAAAGGGATACTGTCACATATAAGTGTAATAAGTCAGGTAGCTATTATTTTGAAAGACAAAGGGATGAAGGACAGGTGTTAGGGTATATTCTGAGGGGAGCGTTACCACTATGAATAGGGAAGCCACCAATGCGATACCACAATAAAATATACCACGATTGTACCACAATAACAAAATACCAAAAAATTAGGTATATCGCCTTCAGAAAATATATCTAAGACACCCCAGTCTTTCGTGGTTACCGGAAGAAGGTGTACTCAATCCAGTGTACGTCACACTCTGCACCTACTTACAGTGCACCTGTAGCCAGGTGCAGAAAATTAAGGACCAGTTTCTCTCACCTGTGTTGAATGGGAAGGAGCCACCTAGTGGCGAAATGATGAACAGTGTCTCAAATGGCTGTGCATGATCACTTTTGAAGGTAGATTTGGGTCAAACCAACACAGAGATCTGTGGCTGAGTCGGCCAATAAAAAAGCAATATATTCAGAACACAATCCTTTGCAGCTACGCAAATAGCAATGGCTGTTTTGCAGTTTCCTGAATGTACCATGTCATGAAGAGCCAGTTGTTTGACTGTGATTGGATCTCCCTGATAAATATAATCAATTTTAATCAACATTATGTCATGGTGTTCTCTTAGATACAAATACCGTTGCTATCATATAATTGCAACATAACTGATTGCACATTTTAGAGAAATCGTATTGAAGAGATTTCTACTGCTTTCATGCTGTGACTTAGCAGTACTGCATGCACATGGACATACATGTTTGCTTTGTGTTTCAGATTAATGATGTTTTGGCCCCTTTTATTATGAAATGCCATCACAATAAAGTTGTTGTGTTGTAGTGGATGTTGTTACACTTAGAAACTAATATTCAAGACTTTTCTAGGACTGACTGATAATTTTCACACCAGTTATGCTTTTTAGGGTAATGCATGTCTACGGATAGTGAAAACATTGTCACCTCTCTACATCGTAGTAAAATTGTAGAGCCTCGACAGGAATTAAAAGTCCCAGGTGGGAACCCAGTTTACCTGCAAATTGATCCAATAATAAACTTGGACGCTGAAACGGAATCAATTTAGGTATGTTTCTCCTAGTTTGTAAATCAGTATCAGGATATGTTTCTGTGCTCAGTAGGAGAGCTAGAAAGAGAGGGATTACTGAATGGCTCAATAGGAAATATAAGGTGGCAAAGTTACAAATTTCCCTTAAAATTAGCACCACCGGGAGGGCATTTTCGGTGGACATCACAGCATCATGGCCAACTACAGGCAGATGATTACCGCCAGTATGGGAAGAAGTCTGGAAGAGACTCAAGTTGGAAGCCAATGAAAATGAATGAAAAATGATGTCAATTGGTAATCACAGGCAATTACATCACCCTTTGTCACTCTTTGTCATGCTGAGACCTCCATCCCAGAGGAGGGATGGAGATTTCGTTTACACTTCATCAGTGGATGGCCAGACAATAGAGAGTGAGTCGGCAAAATGCCAAGGTATCGGATCCAGTAGGGACCCCACAGTTACATTTCGAGGAGACAAAATCCAACTTTTCATCACAGCATGCTAACAAAGCCCTGGAGCTGGATATTTTCAAGCGCAATTCTCATCTATGAGCATACCTTTTATATAGACTACTGGATGTATTTGGTATTCATTAGGTACCAGGAGAAAGAGATTTCCAATCAAACGCGTTGTTCATAAGGATACATTACATTGTAGGCAATCTCAGTTAAGTTTGATTTACAAAAGGACAGGTAGATAATCACGAATTATTAACTGAGTAATGGCGAAGTAATCATTTTACTTATTTTATTTATCGGGTATTTATAATATGCCTATACAGCAAATGGTGTTTCAATGCACAACAAGACAAGATGGAGGAAGGGAACAGGGATGAAGAAAACAAAAGCTGTCCTACTAGGCCTTGTGTCATAATGGTGATAGTGAATGGGGATTGCACAGACATATTTATACATGGCAGGTGTATGTACCATAGATTACTGTGGTAGATGTGGAGTGGGTGCCCACCAATTGACGTGGCTCAGTTTGTTGCTATATTCAAGAAGGGAGTTACAGATGAACCTTCTTGCAACCAAAGATATTGCTCATGGATTCAATAGCTAAGGTCTTTGGCAAAGTCCTTCTGAGGCTTCTTCAGATACAGCTGGAAGAGGCAGATTTACTTTCTCATCGTTATGCCAGGTTTAGGCATTGAACTGTCACACTGGACCATTGCCTAGTCTTGAATTTAATTATATCCACATATACCAAGTCAAAGAGAGGCGCTCTCTACAGGGCATATGATGGAGTAGATCCGATTTTACTGAAGTTCATTCAGAACATGTACACCAAGAACTATTTTGGCAGTTCCATAATGCCACAAGGGGGAAAACAGCTAACAATATTTGGTTATCAAGGGGATGAGACATAGATGTGTCAAGGACCTCCTAGTTTTTAAAATCAATAGTAATCATCAGGTGAGAGTGCTGTCAAAGATAGAAGTGAAAACCCCAGTTCTTCTCTTCACACAACATGCCATTCTCTGGGCAGGACTGGGACCAGTCTAGAAAAGGAACTGGTGGGTTGGAATCATTCTAGGTGATGATAAAGCTGGTCATCAGTGCAGGAAGGTCTAAGATCCTATTCCCCAGACAGCCAATACTGTGCTTAATTTTATCAGCAGGTTGGGCATCTGGTAGGTCTCCAAGCTGTGGAAGTCCATAGAGACAGAACCATTGCTCAAGGCTTTTATGTGGCACGTATGTGGAGTACCAGGGAGATAGTCACAATTTCTTTCCCAGTGCCTATTTGGGGGTTTCATGAGAGACCTTGTCCCCTTGTATGATGAGATTGGGCCCAGAGGAGACAACATTTGGTTAAATTCCTTGATGCATTTCTTCATGTGACCAATCCCTATGCTTTGCTGTATTTTAGTTCCCTAGAGGACATCATATGGCTTGAAGGCACTATTGTGGTGCCGGGGCTAATGGTTTTAAGGGAATCTTAGTCTTAGGTAGGACTCAGCAATTTAAGGGAGCACCAAGAGATCCTTGTAAGATGTGTGTCTGCTTGGTAAAGGAGCATTATCTAGCCAGGAGGAAGAGGAAGTCACTGATGGTGGCTGTTAAAAGCCGGGCGCATCCCAACTATTTTGATGTCCCACACCTAATTCCAAACAAGCGACAAAGATAACTGTATGCTAGTTTGAGGATGAGCTAAGATCAACAATCAAAGAGGCAGGACTGCACAAATTTGCCAAAGACTGTGTATGTTTGAACAAGACAGCTCCAGTTTCAATGTTTGCTTTTTCCTAGTAGTTAAGTAGGGCCTGATGCAGGAGGGAACAATAGTAATACAAAGGTGTATATGATCCCAATAAGGACACTGCAACAAGGGTCCCATTTGGTTTTAGAATTTCGTTTCTTTACGTTTTTAGACTGCTCTTTTAGGTTGTATTATGTTTTGTTTTATTTGCAGTTTTGATTCTGTTCTCCCAAGTTGGCTGAGGTTGCGCAATACTGTTCTATTTCATGATTTATTGATGTTGACAGCAAGAGCTAATGTCAAATCCACTACATTGGGCCTCATTACGAGTACAGCAGTAACCCGTTGGTGCTACCAGCGGGTTGCCGCCGTACCCGTAACCCCGGATCCGCCACCTGACTTCCCGGTGCCACCAGGACATTACAAGTCCTGGCAGAGTGGGAAGTCAGGTGGGGGATACGTAAGTCCCCATTCCCGTTCAGGCCCACAGGACTGCTATGTTAACGGTGCCAGTGCTTCCATGACAACTCTGAATACCGGGGCCGCTGCGCCCGGCAGGGTCAGACCTGCCGGGCCCAGCGGCCCTGGCAGGCAGACTTGTAGTGTGGTGGTCTGGAAAAAACAAGGGTACTGGTAAGCTTACCGGCACCCTTGTTTGCGAACCGCCACACTCATAATGAGGCACATTGTATCAGGGAACTGTGTGATAGAGCATTATGTTCAGCTCTTGCTGATCATGGGTAGAATTAAGATCAGGAACAGCTTGGATCTACAAAATTAAGCACAATAGCCTGTTTTCTGATCATTTGAAAAGGTTAAACGAACTTGACATTCTTATACTACTGGGAGCAGGACGACTTCATTATAATTTTTGCCCTTATTACTGGGAACTGTATGACTTCATGTGGCGTTAAGCACCCATTCCAGGGGCTGGAACGGGTGTTAACGGACCAGCGGCCCGAGTTAAAAGCCAGAGCGAAGCCTGGAACAGGTGCTTAATGCCATTAGCACACCAGGTTCCAAAAGCGGCAACCCGGGGTATTAACTTTAATTTTCAAAAAAGGATTTCATTCATTTATTTATTTATTTTAATTTTTGTACCGCCCACACATGCCCGTAGGCCTCAGGGCGAGGTGTGCCAGTTCAATGAATGAAATCCTTTTCCAAGATGGTTGCCAGGGAAAGGGACGGCAGGGGTCTTTGGAGGCCCTCTTCCCTTTCCATGGCGGCCAGAGAAGCAGGAAAGCAGCTGCGGCCTGGGCTGCCACAACAAACAGGGAAGTGGGGGTGGGAAAAGGGGAAAACATAAAAAAAAATAAGTGAATAGAGGGTGGGAGGAAGATGGCAGTGGGGGGAGTGGCCGTCGGGTAGTATTGAATGCGGGCTTGCACCAGCGGTTCAAGCCTGCATTCCTAGCCACCTGATTGGCTGGCACCCCCCAGCAGGGTGCTAATTATAATTATTGCCCTAAAGACCTTCTATCCACAGTGATTAAGGGTAGGGATTATGGACCCTATTACTTAGTAGGTGTGGGAAGCACAACCTGTACAAAATCATCATCTTTGCCAGGTTCTAGAAAAGTATTTGTCAGCATGGCACATTGTGATGACTAAAGAAGCCACAAGACACTCTCAATAAATCTAGCGAAATTGGTTTGGGAGTGTGGTCAAATACGCAATGCCAAAGACATTAGTTGCTACAGTCAAATTATTCTTTCTCAAGTCTCTAATAATGGGTACACATAGATTGATACTATGAGTATGTTTAATCAGTTATTGTACAGCCGACATGTGTTTCGACCGAACTGTTCGTTTTCAAAGCTGTTAACATTGGACAAGATACACAAGGTATTTCATAATAATTAAATGCAGATTCATGAAGAAACAGAACAAGTACAATTTTGTTGGAAAAAGAAATTAAAATAGACATACCAAACACAAGTCGTTGGATTTGAGGTTGATCCAATAGGGGGACAGAAAAAGCATACAAAATATGTGACTCTGGAGTTACTTTCCCTTTCTGAGTTCTTTGTCTATGGTGTGGACGGATCGGATGATGTGGATGGAGTGGATGGAATAGATGGAGTGGATGGAGTGGATGGAGTGGATGGAGTAGATGGAGTAGATGGATTAAATTGAGTGGATGGAGTGGATGGAGTGGATGGAGTGGATGGAATGGATGGAGTGGAAGGAATAGATGGAGTGGATGAAGCGGATGGAATGGACAGAGTCGATGGAACTGATAGAGTTGAAGGATCGAATGGTGTGGATGGAACTGATGGAGTGGATGGAACAGCTGGCATGGATGGAACGGATGGAGTGGATAGAACGGATGGAGTGGATGGAACGGATTGAGTGATTGAACCGATGAAACGGATGGTTGAAATGAATGGATGGAACGTACGAGTGGATGGGGTGGATGGAGTGGATGGAACGGCTAGAACGGCTGGAACGGATCGAACGGATGAGTGGAGTGGATGGAACGGATGTATGGATCAAGTGGATGGAACGGATGAATGGAAGGAGTGGATGGAATGGATGGAACGAATGGAACAGATGGAACGGATAGAACAAATAGAACGGATGGAACTGATGGAATGGATGGAATGGATGGAGCAGATGGAGTGGATCGAGCAGATGGAGCGGATGGAACAGTTAGAGTGGATGGAATGGATGAAACGGATGAATGGATGGAATGGATGAGTGGATGGAATGGATGGAGTGGATGGAACGAATGGTGTGGATGGAGTGGATGGAACAAATGGAGTGGATGGAACAGATGGAGTGGACAGAACAGATGGAGCAGATATAACGGAGTGTACAGAATGAATAGATCGGATGGTGCGGATAGATCAGAGGGTATGGATGGGATGGATGGAGTGGATGGAACAGATGAAGTGGATGGAACCGATGAAGCAGATTGAACGGTTGGAACGGATGGAACAGAAGGAACGGATGGAGTGGATGGAACCAATGGGGTGGATGGAACTGATGGAGTGAATGGAACCGATGGAGTGGATTGAACCGATAGAGTAGATGGAACAGTTGAAGTGTTTGGATGGATAGAGTGGATGGAACAGACTGAGTGTACAGAACTAATGGATCGGGTGGTGCAGATAGATCAGAGGGTATGGATGTAACGGATGAAACGGATGGAGCGGATGGAACTGATGGAGTGGATGGAACCGATGGAGTGGATGGAACCGATAGAGTAGATGGAACAGTTGAAGTGGTTGGAACGGATAGAGTGGATGGAGCGGATTGAACGGATGGAGCAGATGGAACACATGGAAAGGAAGGATGAAACGGAATGAGTGGAGGGAACAGATAGAACGGATGGGGTGGACGGAACATATGGATCAGATGCAACAGATAGAACGGATGGAGTACATGGCACGGATAGAGTATATCGTACAGATGAAGTACATGGAACGGAGGCAGAGCATGTGATGGATGGAGTGCATGAAACAGAGGGAGTGCATGTAACAGATGGTGCGGACGCTTCGGATGGTGCGGATGCTTCAGATGGTGCAGATGCAGCAGAAGCTGCGGATGGAGCTGATGCTACAGATGACACGGATGGCATGGATGATGCAGATGCTGCCGATGGTACGGATGCTGCGACTGATGGCACATATCCATATCTCCTATATACGCTTTCTACCTGTATCCCCATGTTATATGTATCACATGTTCACCCTATCCATCCTGTCGCTTTATATACGCATTCCGCCATGTACGCCCCTCTGTCCCGCTTTCGTAGCTGGTCACAGATGCTTTATTGATAACCAGCATATCACACTACTACGCTTACTCTCTCCTATACACCATCAATCAACTAGAACACAGCTAAACCATGATTAATTCGGGCTAGCTGTTTTCATACTAACATGACCCCACAAACACCTCATCATCCTAATAAAACACAGCTAGCTGAGCACATTCTGGCTATCTTAGGCGTCTCCTCAGGTCTAACGCAGCCAGAACTCAGACTGGGTGTCCACCCTCCAGACTGAACACATCCAACTGATTTCCTCAGCACTACACCTACCGCTAAGAAGCAGCTATTAGGCAAAACCGCATCAGCTGCACACATATCCGGTGCACCCACACACTATAAAACACTCTCTCTCTCTACTGACATGAACTGCTGTTCCCGAGGGTGTTCAACCTACCAGCGCTTTGAGGTCATACCAATGATATATAAGGCATTATATAAATGCCAAGTAACATAACATAACACTGTTCAGATACATTCAGAAGGTTTTTAATGCTATTGGGAAAAACACTCCTGTTTATTACAAAAAACAAATATCGCTTATCACTGATGGGGCTAGAAAATAATCCAGACAACACACCGATTTTGCAAATGGAATAATGGTAACCAAAAGGTATGTGTCAGAAACATGTAAATAGGAGTTTATGTGCTACTTTATAAAGTAATTTAAGAGCCAGGAGAACATGCCTCATAATTTTTGCAAGTATGATAATTGCATTAGAATGACTGCACCACAGAATATGATGATCAGAATTCCTGGACCTCTGCCTACTATTCACATTACGTTGTTCTGTGAGTAGTGGCAACATTTACTCAAAACCAGCCTTAAAAACAGGACAATGTGCCCAACAACAACAACAGGAAACCATGAACATATAGGAGTCTACCCCCTGCTTCTTTCTACCCACATAGTTCCATGGATTTTTTTTATCAAATCAGTGCCAAGCAGAGGTAGCCTGAGTAGTAACTCGAATAATATTACTGCCTGATAACAAGAGGAATTTTAAGCGAAGACCAATTTAATAAGCATGAAAGATCTCTGGCAAAGCTAATTACTTTCATACTCCCTGAAAAATCAATTAATTCCAAGTAGGAAGTAAAATCGTATCAGAGCCCTGCTTGTAATCCTGACATACAAAGTGAAATGACACAACACATAATGCACTTTACATTTATACTACACCCTTCCTAAGCACAGCCTAGATACAATTCAATACTGAGGTTTCTTCTGGAGCCCCGTTGAATAAAAATAAAATATATTTGCCTTTTAAGTCAATAGCAGCAATGCTCACAGGCACAACAGATTCTGTGATTCAGTACCTTCTTCTTGAACTATGGACACTGTGATGCTGGAAATGCATTGGAGGGACAGGGCCTCCGTATCCTTGTCCTTTACTGCTTTTTATCATGTGTTCTGTCGTATTTTCTGTGCAGGAGTTCATGTGGGACTCCTGGCGGTACAGCTCTCTCTTTTGGTTTGGTGAACAGACCCATGGGATACCCTATGGCACCCATGGGTGGGGGTACAACCCTGTGCCCCTAGTGTACAGAGCAGGGTACGGGCTGGAGGCACTCCATGCTGAATTGACTGGTGCCTGAGCATCCTCCATTTTGGGATGCCCAGGCCCTGTCATTGGAATCGGTAGATTCCTGATGGAGACAAGATGGCCCCTGAGGCCTCTTGCCCTCCATCGCCTGTTACCTTGATCTTCCCGAAGTCCCGGGAAGCCCTGACTCTGTCACTTCCCCCTGACTGGCTGTTGGGTGGAAGTTCCATATATGGGAGTGTGGGGAAGTGCCGACCAGACTGGCTGGAGCCTTCCCAACGACCGTATGTTGTGGGTACACCTGTGGGTGGGACCTGAGTGAATGGAGTGTGTGACGAATATGCACTTCTTGTTGTGGATGTCTAGTTTCTGGTGTTTGACACAATGACTGAGACAGCCCTGCCCAAAACTGGTATGAATGCAGTGTGGGGTGTTGAATGGCTGGGTACTTGTCCCAATACAGATAACTGGTTGTGAGTGTCTGGAGAGAAGTGAATGGCCTGAATGCAATATGCACCTGATTGGCTGCCTGCCTGCATGAATGCCCTTCTCACCGATTAGTTGCCTGAGTGTGACCCAGAAGGATGAATGGGAGATCAACTATTATATCTGGGGGCCTCTCCCTGCTAGAATTTGTGTTCAGAAGCTGAAGTCCACTACGAAGAGTAACTGGAGTAAACCTGAAGCTTAACCTTGAAGCCCTGCTGGAAGAGAATGCTGCTGCTCTACTACATCAATCTGAAAGCTGCTGTGTCTCCAAGGACTTACCCAGAGAGGACCTGGTAAGGCGCCCTCTTCCCGAGCTACGAGGGACCATCGTCCACCAGCTGATCTTTGCCAAAGCTCCCTGGTAGACAGACCTACGAGAGGCTGCCGACCGGAGATGGGGACTGCCGCGGCGTCCCAAAGAGAAGCGCCCAGACTGTTGTCCGCCACTGTCAGTGACCGCCATCGATGACCTCGGTCACTGACCTTAGCCACCGTGCTCCCGTTGCCTTAGAACATTTGATCCAAGGACGCTCTGTTCTGTACCGCCGCCCGCCTTATCCCGCCGGAGAAGACAAGGCCGTCAACGTGCCGAGGAGCATCCGCCAGTAGGTATCCCGCCACCTAAAGACCACCGAGAGGCCGACCACTGGAGTAAACCTGAAGCTTAACCTTGAAGCCCTGCTGGAAGAGAATGCTGCTGCTCTACTACATCAATCTGAAAGCTGCTGTGTCTCCAAGGACTTACCCAGAGAGGACCTGGTAAGGCGCCCTCTTCCCGAGCTACGAGGGACCATCGTCCACCAGCTGATCTTTGCCAAAGCTCCCTGGTAGACAGACCTACGAGAGGCTGCCGACCGGAGACGGGGACTGCCGCGGCGTCCCAAAGAGAAGCGCCCAGACTGTTGTCCGCCACTGTCGGTGACCACCATCGATGACCGCGGTCACTGACCTTAGCCACCGTGCTCCCGTTGCCTTAGAACATTTGATCCAAGGACGCTCTGTTCTGTACCGCCACCCGCCTTATCCCGCCGGAGAAGACAAGGCCGTCAACGTGCCGGAGAGCATCCGCCAGTAGGTATCCCACCACCTAAAGACCACCGAGAGGCCGACGACTCGACACCCTTGCTGAGCCACAGTTCTTCAAACTCTTTCTGGTCCAGAACTATCGACATCGTGGTGCCCCACATGCCTCTTCCTGGCAGGACGTTTACACTTCCCCGTCGATGAGCACCACTAGGAAAGAAGCTGCCACTTCACTGTTGTAGTTCACCCTGTTCTTCACTGGACGTTTGACGACCGTGACTCCTGCCTTAAAGGGAGGGCACTCAAGAAGGGCCGTCGATTCCCCGACGAGGAACGCTACAACGCCAGGTACTTTGGGGTTGCAGAACTATTGGAAAGGCTCTTGTGAACAATATATGTACTGGGCTTGTGATATATCTTTATTCTACAGGTTGCCCAGGTGGGGGGATTTCCAGACAGAACTGCGTCTAGATAGCAGGGCCAGTATTCTGCCAATTGTTCTAACCAACTGCTTTCCTCTTATACCTATTGTTGATTTCCTTTACAACTGATTTTTGTGACAGTTAACCGTACAGTTGATGCACTTTAAAGAGATCTAATAGTAATTGTGGTACCACGTAGAACTGTATATTTGCCATTATATATAACCGATAACAAAGTGAGTTATCGCGATATTGTACATAACCTTGAATATTAATTATATAAAGACTGTGCTTTAACTAATACAGTGTGCAGACATTCCTTTGTGGGTGCTTGGGGACTATACTGTACTTAAGAACCAGACTGCATCACCTCCTGAGAAGCTGGGCCTTGATTGCTCGAACACGTACCAATAATCGAGAATCTTGGCTGGGGTCCTCTGTGCCTCTCCTGTACCATATAGAGACCAGAAGTACAGACCACCCCCTGCAGTCTTTACATACCCTTCTTCTGAAATTCACTGTTATCAGTTGAACAAGATACATGGGAATGCTAGAGGTGATAAATGCAAACACATAATTATATGAAAAGGCCCTTCATAGCTGAGCTTAGAAAGAAACAAAAGATGCAGTTTCCTAGACTGTTACTAGAGTTTCCTATCTTTTAGCAAACAAACAACACATTTCCTCCAGTTTACTATGCTGATTTTTGAAAGTTGCTGATTTGTTCTTCAGCCCAAAGGATTGTTCTCCTATGCCCTTCCACCTGTGCCCTTCCCGACTCCTTTGCTGTCTCCAATACCAGCTGACAGGGCTCTGTAAAATGGGAAGGACCAGTGGCGGCTGGTGAAATTGTTTAGTCGAGAGGAATACATTTTCCTAGAAAATTTGTTTGAGTGACTGAACATAGCGTGGGAGCCCAAAGCAACCTAGGAGGGTTTGGTGTAGGGAGGTTTCACACCAGAGAACATTTTTTAAATAATAGTTTGAGTTTGAAATAGTGCAATTTTGCGCACTTATATAGTTACGAAAATTGGATAAAATGTCATACAATGAAGAGTCCGTACTGAAGGGTAGCATATGAAAAATGCCATTAGATGCCTGGTGACCAATAGTACACACTAGCATTTTATAACCCATGTTCATGATGCCTCTGCTGACAATATATGCCAGAACTGCCACTGTAAAGAACATGTTTATGATGCCCATGCCTAATGCATCTCTCGGTCTTCATCTTGTGCTCTAACACAAACACACCTCTAGCCATTTTTCTCTCTGTTTTCCATCTCTTTGCCTAAACCTCTTTAAACACGTTTGTCTCTCTGTCTCTTACATTTGAGCCTTTGTCTGCCCCTTGTCTCTCAGCATTTGTTATTCCCTTATAAGTGTCCATTATTACCTAATTTCTCTGCCGCTGTACCTCATTATCTGGTTTCACCTTTGTGCCCATGTCTTTGTCTCTCACCTCTGAGCAACTGTTTTTCTGTCTTTCTGTGCCTCTCAAGGTCTTAGATTTCAGAGGCCACTGGTCAAAATATCAGCATGTCACAAATTTTGTACCTTAGTGAAGCTGTCGAAAAAAGGCACAGCCATTCACATCAGGACAGAAACGGAATTCTGAACTTTGCAAATAATAACAATTTAAGTTGCATTCAATTGTATGCATGGCTTGCCTAATCTGTCTTGGTGACAAGCACAATGGCAAACAATAGTGTGTGACTGCCAGCCTATTCAGCAAACACTGAGCTCGAAAAGCTGGTAAAACTATGCACTAGCCAAGTGGCAATACTGTGAGGACTAGAAGCTGCAGCCCATTCAGAAACCTGATAAGCTGCACTTCAGTAACTACACAGGTGCCATGTTCCAGCAGTGTAACAATGAAAATCATGAATGCTTTGAAATTGCCTTCAAAATGAAACAGCCCCCTGCCCTGCCCTCTTAAAGGTCTCTCCATCCTTTGCCTTCCAAAGAAAAGCGTGCCTCTGCCTGTCACGTATTAAGTGATATCAGCCAGCACAGAATATAACCACCAAATCATTTCACTGTGTACAGTGTTTTCCTGCGACCATAGGCATGAGGGACCAGACTATAAAAACACAAGCAGCACGTCTCCTAGTAAAACCATGCTTGCTGAAATAAAACGGTTGGTGTCAGCCAGTTCTGAAACTAGATAAGTCAATTAAATAGTTACAGTTGGAGATTATGGACAGTGTCAGCTATGTCTTTGATATGTATGTATACATTCTTTGCATATTACCCGAAGAGACCTTGTGCTGCGTACATCTAATTTTTGCAGGCCTGCAAACCCTCTGGGATTGCTCTCTGTGCAATAACGTGACACCTGAATTGTTTAAAATTTTGAACTATATAAGTCAAATGTCAAATTGAAATACAGTTGAACATTTCACAATTATTTTCTATACACTTGAGAAATCTTTCCCAGAGCCACTTCCTCAATGTCTCACGTTTTTTATAGTAAGGCGCGCACCCTCACGTTGCAGGCATCTGATCTGCCTGCCTGTGCCACTTACCCTCGGGCTTCCCCCAGGATCCTCACCATTGTATTTTGCACTGTGGAAGACTTCTAACGGTAACAGTGTAACTTCTCATGGTAGCCAGGTAGTTTTGTTTTAATGTCCTCCTTTTCCGGCATCTCTGCCATAGCATGTGTTACGGGGCACTGTCTCTTTAAGATAGAGACAGGAGTCATGCAAGCTATGATGTGGGAGCGGGTGGGAGCGAGAGGAGCTCAACCGAAAGGGAATAAAGCAAGATGTATTAACTACATCCTGGTGTCGCGTCCTTATTATCCAAGCCGCATAGGCTCAACAACTGTCGAGGAGGCGGATCCTACCGCGCACCAGATTCCTCCTCCTCCTTCCAACGAGCGGGTGATCCCATCGCACTATGCTCCTTCCCAGCATCCGGCTCCTGACTGTTTCCACAGCAGCCCCTCACACGTGCCTGGTTATTCCACCGGCGCTACTAGGCCCGACCCGGGCCTCCTCCAGCCACACGGCCCACAAGCTCCACACTGCTGACGTGGAGTGAAAATATCAATTTTCCTCGCCATGCGGCAATCCGCCAGCGCCCGGCTTTCCCCACGTGCTGGAGCACAGCAGCGCATGCGGCCCAGCAAGCAGGTGGTTCCAGGCTCCTCCATACAAAGAAGCCTCCCTGCCACAGGCTACAGGCGGCCTGCTGAAGGCCATCTGCCCACAGAGACCACAAAGTGGGCCCTGCTGGCCAAAGAATAAATAAATTAACTTTCAAAGAAAAAATAAACTCAAGGACACTTCAATACAAGTGTACATGAGCGCTGGATGCACAACGCTGCATGTTTTGTTCTTCCCTTCTCTCGTGGTCGCAAAGGGGGCCCCGCAGGCCCAACACAAGTGGACACCACCAAACACGTGCACATGAGCGCCGGATGCACCGCGCCACATGTTCTCCTTTCACGTGCTACGTGCATTTGCTGCCCATGAAGGTGACAGTGACAACAGCCACCAGGAACACTTCCAACACTTGCTACCTGCAAAGAGGACTGCTTTCAACGGCACACAGTCGCCAAATCCAACGCAGTCACCATAATGAGTGCACCGGTCATACCTGCGCCACAACCCCCTGCCATGCCTGACCCACCTGTATGGTCCACTGTCACAGCATAGCGCATGCCACCCCCTGTTCTCCATGATTCTGCAAGCAGGCAAAGGCCCACAGTGGGTAGAATGGGTAAATGACTTTAATAACTTCATCAAGGTGGCAGGTGAGGAGAACTCACCAAATCTACACAACATGTTCCTCAACATTGCTGTTAGTGAGGTTAAGACGCTTATTAAGACCATTCCCGCGGAGGAGCGACCAGACATCGCAGCACTACTAACCGCCCTCAATAAGAGTCTTGCCATTGAGCCCATTTGTGAGTACAATAGGTACATGTTTAATCAGTGTACCCAAAGGTGTGAAGAAATGGTTGATGAGTTCATCACTCGCCGGAGGATCAAAGGGGCACACTGCCAGTTTCACACCTTCTCCCTGGATGAAGCAATCTGGCTGAGGGTCATCGAAGGATGCCTGTCCCAAACGCTGAAGAAACAGCTGCTCAAGAATATACTCTTCATCGATGAGGTCAGTGAAATGGCCAGGATCTTCGAAAGAGTGGACGCACAGGCATCCCAAATTTTGGAGGGCGCCACCTCCAAACCGGACAAGAGCGAACTTATTGCAGTGGTCCAGCCAACCAGTCAAAGATCTGGAGACAGGAGCACCGCAGGAGGGTACCAGATGCCTTCCAGAATGCAGAGGCAGAGCTACCACTGCAGGATGGCGTTCCCCCATTCAGGAATCTGCCCCGCTCTCTCTCAGAGATGCGGCAATTGCGGTAGAGAAGGACATTTTCCTTCAGTCTGCAAAGAAAGCCCTTCCCCACACCGCGACCACCGCATTCGTCACAGTAAAGGGTGTTCAGTCTTAACCCGCAAAAACCAGCATACCAGATGCGTCCATACCAGCAAGGGCCAAGATGTTACATGAGAATAGTGGAGGACCACTACCCTGAATATGACCCCCAAGACATTGAAGCGTATGAACAAAGCCCACATCTCAGGGACAAATATGATGGATCACCTTAGCTACGCCAAAATCCATATGTGGCAGCGACGCATAGTTCTGTGTATGAAGGCGAATATTACGACCAATGGGGGCAAGACGAATATATGTCAATCTCATCCAGGGTGACATAGAAGCGAGAGAGGCACCCAGGATCCCCATCGACATCTGTGGCAAACAGTTCTGTTTCCTGGTCGACCCAGGAGCCACCGTTAATATAATGGGTGAGAAAGAATTTCTCCAGATGCCTGACAAGCCAACGCTGACCCAGACAGCATCCAAAATCTGCCAGTGGGGAGCAAACCTTCCCCTCCACTCCATTGGGCACTTCTGACGATGGCTCATGCACAAAGGACTGTCCATCACTACTATCATACACGTGATCGAAGCCCAACCAAAGGTAGATGTCTCCTGAGTTTCTACACGGTGTCCTGTCTAGGATTCATTGACATACATGTCCATGAAGGGGACATGATACAATCAACTGCACCCCCAGATGTCCCAAAGTAACGCATCTGCACAATGGGATATGAACTCTTACTCAGCAACCCCATATCGAAGGACACAATCCTGGCGGAATTCCCGCTCCTCTGCAAGGGGTTGGGAAAGATGAAAGGTCCCCCACTAAACTGCACATAGACATGGCAGTTTGACCCATCCCCCAGCATCCGAGGACAGTAGGTTTCCACTATCAAGCTGCAGTTTCGAGGGAACTCACGCAGTTGTTGAATGATGACATCATCGAACCAGCCACAGGAACGACTCCATGGGTTTCACCGCTAGTGATAGTGCTCAAAGAAGGGGGGCGTGTATGACTCTGCATGGATATGAGAATGGCCAACACCGCCATCCAGAAAGAACGACATCTAGGACCTCGAATTGAAGATATGATCATTCAGCTGAACAAATCAGTCCTTTTCTCCAAACTGAACTTAATCAAGGTTATCATCAGATGGTGTTACATCCAGAGTCGAGGGGCATCACCACCTTCGCAAAGCCATGATGGCCTGTTTCGTTACAAACGCCTCAATTTTGCTATCTCTTCGGCGGCCGAAATTTTCCATGAAGCAATCAGGCAAATCATCAGACCAATACGTTGGCCACTGAATTACAGCGACGACATTCTCGTTTTTGGAAGGTCTCGAGAGGAACACAACGCTGCTTTCTCACTACCCGCACAGAAGTCCAAGGAGCAGGTTGACCCTTACCATTGACAAATGCTGATTCAGCAGAGCAAGCTAAAATTCTTCGGGCATATCTTCTCTGCAGATGGGTTGACACCGGATCCTGATAAGGTTTCTACCATATTCCACCTGCAGGAACCTACCCAGGTGGCTGACATGCAATCGTTTCTGGGGATGGCAGGATACGCTTGATATATCCTGCCTCCATCACCGAGCCACTGGTCCGCCTACTCCAAAAGGACACTACATTTACCTGGTCAGTTGAATGTCAGGAAGCGTTCGACACCATTAAACTAGCACTGGCGGAAGCCCGGAGGCTGGCCTAATTTTGACCCAGAGTGGCACACTGAGATCAGCGTGGATGCAAGCCCGGTGGGGCTAGGGGCCATACTGGCCCAGACTAACAGAGTTGACTCAAACCCCAGGCACATCATTGCCTATGCTAGCAGAGCACTGGCCCTGCCTGAGTCTGACTACTCACAGGCTGAGAAGGAGAGCCTGGCAGCCATGTGGACGTGGAAACACTTCCACAACTTTGTAATAGGGAAATGGTTTACCCTCATCACGGACCATCAGGTTCTGCTTTCCTTATTTGGAACCCCAGGACTAAAATGCCCCCCAGGATAGAGCAGTGGGGCACCAGGCTCCAAGAATATGACCTTGAAATTATTCACAGACCAGGAGGCGAAAACAACCCGGCTAATTACCATATTCGAGACATCCGGCTGAAAGCCAATATCCAGACCTGGGGACACTGAATACATCAACTACGTAACCTCAAATGCGCTCCAACCAGCTATCTCACTAGAAGCAGTCATGTCCGCTTCAGTGCCAGACCCCTTATAGCACTGGCAATCAGCCTGATGGAGAACAACAGGTGGAAGGACTACCGCAGAGCTGTGCTAAACTATCCAGGGGCATGCAGGGAAGAATTGGAAAGACTCGCCAAAATACACATAGAGTTGGACGTGAAGGACAAGGTAATACTAATGCGGGGGTACCAACTCGTCATCCCTACGACCCTCAGATCAGAGGTCATCAAGATGGCGCACAATGAGCACTGAGGTGCCGGGAACACAAAAAAAACAGCTCCAGTGTCACGTGTGGTTTCCCTTCCTGGACTCAATGGTTGACCGGTGGGTGAAGAACTGCGTAGCGTGCCAATGTTTATGTTTATGTGTTTAAGTGTATGCTTCTTATGTGCCGAAAACACACGGGCAACAGGGCATGGAGGATCAGAAAGAAAAATTCACAAATTAATATCGGTCAAACATGGGGGCAAGATTTAATTATAGCCATATTGGCCTAGGTTAATGGAACAGAGTGGTTTGAAAACTCTGATAATTCGCCGTAGACGTACCTCTGCCTTGTACTCGATTTACATGTGGTATATTCAGAGAGCCCCTGTCTGCTGATCTGCTGATCTTAGACAGCTCTGAGGTATGTAGAATGAGAATTGCCTTTTGAAGTAGCTCGGGGCTTCTCCGTATAGACACCTGTGAATTATTGTCATGGCCTTAAAGGTGATTCTGTCTTCCACTCTAAGCCAGTGTAACGCTCTTCTCCCTGTTGAAATATGGTCTCTTCTTTTGATGCCCATAACTATGCGAACAGCAGCATTTTCCATTATGTGAGAATGCACGGCCAGAGCAGAAACCCTGGCTCCAATCCAGCCCACACACATCCCTAACCTCCCCTGGGAGAGAGTTGCCATCGATTTCTATGGACCCCGGGAGTCAGGGGAGCACCTGCCATTGTTCATAGATGAGCACTCAAGATTCCCCATTGTGAAGACGACAACGTCCACAGCGTTCGCACACGTGGCCGCCATCTTCGACGAGGTACTGAGCAAATGGGGAATCCAGGTCATCATCAAGTCTGATAACGGGCTCCCATTCAGTGGACATGAGTTTGCGACCTTTGCAAAGCACATGGGTTTCACCCATCAGAAGATCATACCTCGTTGGCCACAAGCCAATGGCATGGCTGAGCAATTTATGGCCTCGATCAAGAATACGCTCCAGAGAGCCTGCATTGAGGGAGGGCGACCCGCCTAAGGCGCTCTGTCGCCTGCTCCGTGACTAGCGCAACACTCCTCATGAGGCGACCAATGAGACCCCGGCTGAACGAATGATGAGGTACGACGATCGCACACGGATTGTGAGACACCCCATGGCCCAGCCAGAAGGCGACCAAGAGGTCATAAGAAGAGATACAGAGCAAAAAGAGAAAACTTGAGTGGCCACTGATGAGAGAAGAGGAGCAAGGACTACAGAGTTTCGACGTAGGAGATGAAGTGTGGGTGCAGCAAGCCATGTCGAAAAAGACTGATTCCCGATTTGCAACAAAGCCATGGCAATTCACATCCATCAAAGGAACCATGGTCACTGCTGCCAATGCTGAAAAAGAGGTGACAAGGAATAGCGCCCTCTTCAAACATGTCGTCAAGAGAGAGGATGAAAGGCCTCCACCTCCTGACTCTGATCCGGAGCCTCGTGAATCCCGGGATGACCTGTGGATTCCCCCAAAAGAAACCCTTTGCCATCTGTTCGAGCCGGCTGGAGTGGGCAGGTTGATCCAGGGTGGTGATACAAGTGCCCGTCCTCAGCGAACCATTAGGAGGCTGATTCGCCTAGTGGAGGAGTGCTAGGTGAACGTGAGGACATTTGTCTGGGGGTGATGTTACGGGGCACTGCCTCTTTAAGATAGAGACAGGAGTCATGCGAGACATTACGGAGAAGCGAGAGGAGGTCAAGTTAGGGTGTAACCAAAAGGGAATAAAGCAAGTCGTATTAACTACATCCTGGTGTTGCGTCCTTATTATCCAAGCTGCATAGGCTTAACAGCATGGTCCCCAAAGCCAGATACGAAACATGCAAACCATAGCCAGTCCCGGTGGCACGTAAACTAGCCAAGAAAGGTGATCACATGCCTCCGCTCAACTTCTTGCTCATGGCCCTTGGTGCACTCTGAACGGTGTCCTCAGAGTGAGCCTTTTCTGAGTGGCAGCGAATAAAGCAAAATGTGTAGGACTATATTTTGTGCGGGAGGCCGACAGAAATCTTCTGGCAACTCTCCGACCTTGATCCCCTGATGTTGCCCCTTGACAGCCTCGAGCCCAGTTCCACATAAACAGCATTCCCATCCATATGACATTAATTGTCACTCACAAATGCCCACATGTTGGACATTTCTTAAGTTTACCAGCGCACCACTCCACCTGTAACCCTTCAGATACTTACATATTTTTTTAAAAATACAAAGTTTGAAACACTGACCTGCTTGTCTCTTTCCAATTCCAATGCCACATGATGACCTGGAAAGGCCGCCCCTCAGCCATGGTCATGGAGGCGCAGCAGAAGGCTTACCTGTTTCACACAGACAAAGGGAGCCAGCAGGGCCAAACATCAGCTTCTTCATGGTCGAGCCTATGACATTAGCGCATACTCTAGAGCACTTCATAGATAAAAAAGAAAATGCAATTTGCTGGCAGCGGGACTATCCCCTGCCAAGCATCAGACTCCCTGGCAATCGCCACCAACCACCACCTGATGGTGCTGTGCTTGGCTTTATGAGGCAGAGGTGCTACAGAGAAACAGATTATATCTATTTTGGCTTTAAAGAACAAATTACATTTTACTTGCCCTGCAAACAAGTTGGGGCTCCGCCCCTACACCCTACCATAGCATCCGCCACTGTGTAGGACTAGCAGTAAAACGGTAACTGGGATATTTGCATGCCTACAATACTTTGCAAGCAAAACCTATTTAAAGCCTTGCCATGATATTTTGTGCAGTTTAAGAAAATGTCATGAATCTACATGTGCACAATTATTAGGAAGTGCGTGCAAGATTGTTGGTCAAGATTATACAAGTGCTCAGTGAACCCTTTTTTGTATAGCCGCGAGTTACTATATCATTCGTTAAGGTCTGTGCCTTATTGAACTATGAAAACCTGGAGAGGTTTCAGATTGTGTGACAATCATTCTAGTTATCTGAACATCCGTTGCCCTAATGCTATACACAAATAGTGCCAGGCATAGTCCATAACCATTATCTCTTGCAGGCAAAGTACATGATATTGCAATGTTGCTCTCCACTTACAGAGTAATGTTAGCAATGCTAAAGTAGGATATGCTGAGCATGACATTTGCCTACACAAAATTCTTAGAGGGCAAATTAATATTTGAGTTTAATAATGCGTCAACTTTCAAGGGGGTTGCTTCAAAGTGCTTGTGTGACATATGTACAAAGAATAAGAAGCATGAGATGAGGTTACACATCCAACTAGCCTGCTTACTTGCAGTCTGTATACAATATTTCAGCTGACTGTTGTGTTACATAGTGTGGGTGAAACTTTTGCTAAGGCACCATGAGTCACAGAAATGTGTGTGCTTGGACTCATTAATATTACAACAAACATAAAACAAGTGGATGCAGGTACAAGTCTGTTAACCTTTTGCAGAGCCAACGTAGGAAGAGTCAAGGTTGCCTGGTAATATCTGAATATGAATGGCCTGGGCCTGAAGTTTGAGTCATAAGGTATAAATGTGATAGAGTCAAGTATAGGCGTCATGGCAGGGGAGGGAAGACAATTTGGTAAATGTGTGCAGTCATATATTGATATCCTTTCTTCATGGAGCCACTTTTTCATATTCGTTTTTAACCTCTTGTTGGTGTATTCCATTTTTAGTTTTTTGCTTTTGTTTTTAAGGTCAGGTTTGCATAGTAGGACAATGTAAATAGACTAGACCGTAATATAAAGACTAGTTAGTATAATTTAGCTTTATTTGGAGAGAAAGCAAATATTAGGTTCTTACTGTGGTGTGTGCCTCATTAAATCTTTTTCAATAGGTGTGAATTGTCGGTGTGCACTTCTAAAATTCTTCTGAGTGGCACCCAGAGGGAAGCTGGGCAAGTGTACATGTGCACAGTTTAGAGGAAACATTGCACGCAATCCATTTCCTGACAATCATGAACTTTTCCGGCACGCCTCACACACAATCTGATTCCTGACAATCATGAATTTCCCTGGCATGCCTCAGACACAAACTGATTCCTGACAATCCTGAACTTCCCCGACATACATCATACACATCTGATTCCTGACAATCATGAACTTCCCCGGCATGCTTCATACACAATCTGATTCCTGACAATCATGAACATCGGAGGCATGCTTCACACACAATCTGATTCCTAACAATCATGAACTTCCCCGGCATGTGTCACACACAATCTGATTGCTGACAGTCATGAACTTCCCTGGCATGCCTCACACACAATCTGATTCCTAACAATCATGAACTTCCCGGAATGTCTCTCACACAATATGATTTTTGACAATCATGAACTTCCCTGGTGTGCCTCTTGTGCACGTTTCAGGAGGGAATGGTAGATTGTCAATGAAAAAAAGCTACAATCCTTTCGCCGCATAATAGCAAAGAATCTGTCCAAATCAAAAATATTGCAAGATTCAACATCGTCATGTATTCTCTTCACATACTTTACTGGAATTAATAATAATTGTTTGTATTTGTCTTGGTTGTAGAACGATTAACCCTTTCAAACATTATTTCTCCCATCTATCAGTGGAGCACTGTTATCCTGCAATTAGTGAGTTAGAAAGACATGGATTATTTGTGAGCTTTGCTTCATCAGCATGTTCTTGTCAATGCTCCCTGTTAAATTGAACTATCACCACAATTCTCCTCCCTGCTAAATATATGTTATGCTTGTTACCACCCGCAAGGCCATTAGCTTGAGGTCAGTGTGAGGGTAATAAACAGTTTACAACTTCGCCTTTTACTTCACTGCAGCTGCCAAACACGTTTAATTGGTGTCCTGTTCTGGTATGGGGAACAGGATTAGAAACCCTTCTATCTTTTCATTTTACTGCAACTCTTCCAACATATGTATCTATAGAGGGCTTTAAAAAGTGTCTACATTCACCTACAGGCAGCGCTTTAAGTGGGATTAGAAATCAACGGG
This sequence comes from Ambystoma mexicanum, assembly GCF_040938575.1. Lineage (NCBI taxonomy): Eukaryota > Metazoa > Chordata > Amphibia > Caudata > Ambystomatidae > Ambystoma > Ambystoma mexicanum. The sequence continues at coordinate 1,040,414,849 of NC_090922.1, read as the reverse complement.
GTCTCTCCTTAGGGAGTGTAGGAGAGCCCCATCTCGTGTAAGGTTGGTGGGGTGCTGGTAATAGAAGTAGAGCTGGCATGCACTGGCATTATTACCTTTGATGCGCCCAGCCCCTCCTTTTAAACAAAAGAAGGGCTGGGCGCACCATAGGTGTGACACCAGCGTGCCCCAGCTCACACACAGCAGGCAGTCCTTTCATGCAAGGAGCCGGTGGTAGGCAACCTTTTAACCACCGGCTCCTTGATGAAGGGTCACCCTGCTGCTGATATCTCTGTACTCAGAAACTGGAGGAGGATTGGACTTCCCAGCTCTCCTTTGGTTTTCGTGTAAATAGTCATGAAGCAGCATGAAGCCCCTTAGCTTCATGCTTCCTGATGACTATTTACTCGGAAACCAAAGGAGAGCTGAGCAGTCCAGCCCTCCTCTGGTTTCTGAGTACAGAGACATCAAGCAGCCTGTGTAGCTGAAGCGCTGGATGGTTACACAGGCTGTTTGCAGGTGTCAGTACTTCCAAAGTGCTGACACCTGCAGGCAGCCTGTGTAACTGAAGAGCTTCGGCTACACAGGCTGCCTGATGGAGGTGTCCGCCTGGCTTAGGCTAGTCGGGGTGTGCCCCGACAGGGCCCCTGAGCGTGAGCCCTTTTTGGAGACTGTTGGAGCTCAGCCCCTGCTAGCACCGGCCCACTTAATTTATTTTAAAATGTGTTTATTGGCATTTTCAGTAATATCGGTTACATAACTTCCTACATAACTTCCAGATTGTGCCTTACGCATGTTCAAATACAGTGCATTTTGATTTAACTTTAACATTGTAACAACAACAACTGTCTCCTTGCTATGTTCGTATGTTTCAGCGTCTCTTGTCCCGGGGAGGGGGGTTGTGTGGGAGAGGGCAATCAGGTTACTCATGGGTATGGGGGGTGCCTTCCTGGGGCCCGCTATGTCTCTTATTAATTCTCATCCGATCTCCATGCCTGACTTGCAGGCTTGTTCATTTCAGGCCGTTGGTTCAGGGGGGTTTGTCGTCCGAAGGGAGAAACATATTTCTGGTGAGTTCTTTCCATGCCTCTAGGGCTCTGCTGGACTCATCGTTAGATCTAGCCACACATTCCTCCCAGGCCTTGGTCTCAGCCAGCAGCCATCGCGCTGCTTCTCAATGCCATGCTTTATATTGTGGCCCTGCTGTTTTTTTCCAAGACATGGCTATAGTTCTTTTGGCCAATATGCACGTTATGTCCATGAGTCTGACAGTGTGCTTTAGCTTGGCTAGTCTGGGATAGGTTCCCAGCAAGCACTCTTCGGGCATCCATTTGTATTTGGTCATGCCTGTTTTCTCGCATGTCTATTTCACTTTATCCCACAGTATCTTCGTTTTGGGACATTCCCACATCATATGTATTAGGTCTGCTTCCTCCCTCATGCACCAGGTGCATTTTGACTGCGCTTGTTTGCTAAATTTGGCTATTCGTTTCGGAGTTAGGTAGGTTCGATGCAGTACATTCATCTGGATTTGCCGGAATCTATGGTTTCTTGACACCTCTTTGGGGAATATGAGCGCTCTGTTCCACTCCCCCTCTGTCATTTCTCTGCCTATATCTGTTTCCCATTTACTTTTCATCTCCATACTCCGGGGGTTAGGTATATCGCTCAGATGTCTATATATTTGAGATATTGGTCGGCATCCCTCCCCCATATTGTATAGTAGCGTCAATAGTGGTTCAGTATCCGGTTCTTCCGGCTATGTTTCCCATTTACTTCGTGCTGTAGCGCGGACCCTCTGATACCAGAGGAACTGTCCCGAGTGAATGCCTTCTCTGTCCTGTAGCGTGGTAAACTCTTTAAAGGTACCCTCCTCATAGAGATCTCCCCAAGTGCAGACCCCTTCCCTTTCCCATGATCTGATCTGTTTCAGGTCAGTGGCCTATGTGTATAGATCTGCAATCAGTGGGACTTCTGGAGTGTAAGCATTCTGTGTGTGGGTGAGTGTTCTCGCTCTACGCCAGATGTCCCTCACCAGGGTGACTATGTGGGGGGTTTCTCCCAGCAGTTTCGGTGGTACCCAGACCAGTTCTTTCAGGTGGAGTGGGAGGCTCATGGTCTGTAGCAGGGGTGTTTTGTTGGTGGGTTCATCTGAAAACCATTTAGTTACAAAGCTGAGTTGGGCTGCTAAATAATATTTTTCTAAATTTGCGAGCTGAATGCCGCCCTGAGCATATGGTAGGGTTAATGTTGACAGCGCTATTTTGTGCCTGTTTTTCCCACATATGAACTCTTTTATTAGCGACTCCAGCTGTCGGAAAAAGGGTTTATTGATATAATAGTGTACGTTTTGAAACCCATATAGGAATCGCGGTAAAACAATCATTTTAACTATTGAGGCCCTCCCCATCATTCACAGGGGAAGTCGCGACCAGAAGTTCATGGACCTGCGCAGGGCCGGGAGTGCTGCCTTTGTGTTGTGTTCGTGCATCAGTGTGGGGTTGTGCATTATCTGGACTCCTAGGTATCGGAATGTGGTGGTCTACCATCTTATCCCTACCGCCGGGAGTGCCTCCATGTCCTCATGTTTCAGGGCCGCCAGGGGGAACATGCAAGATTTTGACTTGCTGAATTGGATCCCAGATACTCTGGAGTAATTATCCAGGACTTCCAGCATGGTGGGCACGTTGAGGTGTGGGTCTCTAACATATATAAGGACGTCATCCGCGTAAAGCGAAATGATGTGGTCTGTCCCTCCTAGCCTTATGCCAGCATCGAAGAACTGCTTCCTAAAATAGATCGCTATGGGTTCCAGCCGCAGTATATACAGCATTGGGGATAGCGGGCAGCCTTGTCTGGTCCCTCTTTGTATATCCCAGGCTTCTGATACATGTTTCCCGGACTTCACTCTTGCTCTTGGTCTGGTGTATAATATCTGGACCCATCTAATGAACTCAGGTCCGAAGCCGAATTCCTTGAGCACGGCCACAAGCCACTCCCAATAGATGGAGTCAAATGCCTTTATGGCATCTAGGGATAGTAACGCATATGAGCTCTTGTCTTCCTTAGTTTGCGCTATAATGTGTTGCAGCCTGCTCAGGTTCATTGAGGTGTTGCGGCCCGGTATAAAGCGGCTCTGGTCGGTGTGTATTATGTCCCCTATGATTCTGGACAGTCATTTGGCTAGTATCATGGTTAAGATTTTCACGTCATAATTTAGCATTGCCAATGGGCGGTAGGAATCACACAGGTCTGCCGGTTTGTTTGGCTTAAGGATCGGAACCACTAGTGTTTCTCTCATGCTTTTAGGCAGTATCCCCCTCTCGTATGCCTCTTGGTATACTTTATGTAGCAGGGGTGTAAGGGAGGGCTTGTATGCTTTATAAAACTCTGAGGGCAGACCGTCCGTACCTGGCGCTTTGCACGTGGCCAGGGACCTGATGGCTTCTGTTATATCTTCAAGTGTAATTTCAGCGTCTAATGTCAAGGCTTGTTCGGGGGGTATTCTGTGAAGCCCTATCTCATCTAGAGTATCCGTAATCTGTTCTTGAGGGACTTGTTCCTCGTGTGAATAGAGGTGTGCATAGAAACGTTTAAAGGTGTCATTTATGTTCTGCTGTGTGTGGTGTATATTCCCTTCCACATCTCGCAGTGAAGTGGTGGAGTGTCTAGGGTGTTCCCTGCGGCATAGCCAGGCTAGCAGTCTGCCCGGTCTACCGCCTCCGTGTGCGTTCTGCTCGTTTTGGCCGTGTAGTCAAGCTTTTCTAGCCTACTCCACGCTATCTCATTTTCCCCCCTGAGTTTCCGAAGTTCTGTTTCCCTATCCCGGGTGTCTGTGGGGGCTGCTTCCAGCATTTCTATCTCCTTCTCCAACTGATCTAAGGCTTTCCTGAGCTGTTTCTTGATTCCCCCGGCCTTCGCAATGGTTTCCCCTCTTATCACCGTTTTTAGGGCATCCCACACCGTACTGCTGTGTTCTACACTTCCCACGTTAATTTCTATATAGCTATCTATAGTGTCTTGTAGTTCCTCTCTGAAGGCTGGATCTTTGAGGGCATCTGCCGGCATTTTCCACATGGGAATCGGGGGTCTGGGGCCATTGTGGTTCCATGTTATTAAGAGTGGGGAGTGATCAGATATGGTTCTCCCTAAGTATTGCGCTCCTTCCACTTGGGGTAAATTTTCCCTGCCTATGAGGATATGATCCAATCTTGTGTGTAATTTGTGCAGGGACGAGTAGTATGAGTATCCTCTCAATGCTGGGTGTGTTTCCCGCCATACATCTGCCAGGTCCAGCCTGTCTATCATTGCAGTTAGAGCAGTTGTTGCTGCTGATGGGCCTTTCGGGTGGAGAATGGATCTATCTAATGTCGGATCGCATATGCAGTTGAGGTGGCCCCCCCCAGATGAACAGGCCATCTCTATGTTGCGCAATTCTGGGGTATAGTGAGTTCACATGGGCCGGTATGTTACTATTAGGAAAGTAGGAGTTCATTATGCATATTTCTGTCTGCTCTATGTGTCCCCATAACATTACAAATCTGCCTTCCGGGTCTATTTCTGATTTGGTCAGGCGGAAAGGGAGCTGCGGGTGTATCCAGGTATACACTCCTCTAGCATATCTGGAATAGGTGGTGCCGAATCCCTGCCCTCCCCAGTGTGTTTGGAGTTTGGCCACTGAGTCCGCTGTACAGTGGGTCTTCTGTAGTAGCGCTATCATCACCCCTTTTCTATGTAGATAGGTCTTGACTCTATTTCTGCGGAGATATGTCCCCAGGCCTCGCACATTCCATGTCAATATTTTTATTGCCTTTGTGGTCATGGTGGTTTAAGATGGGCATAATGTTCATTCTGTTCCTCCCTTTTTTGTGTCCGTGGACGTGGTGCTAGTGGTGATGGCTCCTTCCCTGTATGGGACGAGGTACAAGTTTCCTCTTCCCTCAGTTCAGCCCCTCTCCTCACCCTTTTCCCCTTTGGAGACTTACCAACAGTAGTCACGTTCATTCTATTGAGTGAAAACAGCAAACAGTGCAACTTTGAACTGCCCCCAGCATTTGCTTCCAACTTGCAATGCTCAGGGGGTCCCGAGCCTTCCAGGCCACTACTGGCCTTCCGGATCGGGATGCGTGTAGGTGAGTTGCCTACACAGTTTCTGTAGGGGTGGGTCACTTTTGTTTGTGCTCGTGTAATCCTTCGAGCTCTCGTCCGGTCCAGCTTTCATCTCAATAGGATTCAGTTGTAATTTTAGTGTCTGCTTTTGGTGGCTTCGCATGGGGATATCTCCCTACTCTTCTTGTTACAGCGGGTGGGTTGTCATCCCATTTCTGACCTTGGTGGGTCTTCCTTGTCATCGGCCAGATTGTTATGTTCTAGCCACAAATTTGCTGCGGCTGGGGACTCCCGGAATACCGCTCTTCCTTTATAGAGGATTTTGAGGCGTGACGGGTAAAGCAACATGTATTTTAAGTTGAGTTTCCGTAATTGTGCTTTTATTGGAATGAAGGAGTTCCTTGCTCGTTGCACAGTGGGGGTATAGTCCGGATATATGACTATTGTCGAGTCCTTCAGTTTGATTTCTCCTCCTTCTCTGGAGTATCATAGTATGGTTTCACGGTCGCGAAAATTTTGGATTTTGGCTATAATTGGTTGTGGGTGTGAGCCTGGCGGTGGGCATTTCTGGAGGGATCTGTGGGCTCTTTCCACTGGTAACCCCTGGGAAAGATTCCCTGGACCGATTTCCTGTAGTAGCAATGTCTCGATAAATTCGGTCGGGTCTGGGCCCTCCAAGTCCTCGGGAACTCCTAGTATGCGGATATTGTTTCGGCGGGCCCGACCCTCAGCATCTTCAGAGCGCGCCTCCAGCCTTGCCACCTTTTGCTCAAGATCCTGGACTTTCGTCTTCAGTTCCTGGGTACCTTCCACAGTGTCTTGCAGAGTATTTTCTGCCACCGTCACCCTTTCAGTGAGGTTACGGGCATCTTGACGTATGAGCTGTATGTCCGATTTCACTTCCTCTATCTTCCCTTCCTCCGATGTGCGGAGGGCCGCTATCGCCTGTAGGACCTGCGCGTGTCTAAGGTCTTCTTCCCGCTGAGGGGGCTCCTCTAAGGTTTCCTGGACCTGTTGTGGTTGTCTCTGGGGTCTGGCCGCCATGAAATGATCCATTGTGACCAGTTTCGGTTTACTTTTGGGGGGAGACATCGCCCCAGGTCCTTCGGTTGTCTGTTCCCGGTCCTGGTCCACAAGTTGTGTGATCTTTGCTTACAGCCCTTAGTCAGTGTTGCAGGTCTGCCGTTACTAGATTATGTCCCTGGGCGGGGCCCCCTATTCAGTCAGTGTCTAGCTGCTTGAATTATAGTGTGGGCCTCTCAGCCTCACTTTCTTTGCCTGCTGGTTTATGCTGATGGAATGTAGCTCGGACTGGTCCTCCGGTAGGTCTTGGGCAAGCCCAACCTTCCTCGGTGCTCTGGCCTCGTATGCCTTATATTGGCGTTGGAACTTGTTCCAGTAAGAAGTATCCCTGAGGCCGATCGTCAGGCAGTAATGGTTGCCCCTTTGCTTATTATGCTGCTAACATTGGGGGGGGCCTTTGTCTGCCAGTGAATCCCAATGTGTGGCTGGGGGAGCGCTGGGCTCCAGGTGGGTTGGCGGTCCTCAGCCGCCTTCAGTCCCGCTTCTCGGGGGGTTCAAAGGCCACTCCTGTGTCTTCTAGCGGCTTTGGTGTTGCAGTCGTTGCTACCCGAGCGAGCAGTCGTGCTAGTCATGGGCCCCCCTTGCCGTTGGGGCCATCCCGCTGTCCGGGGGCCAAGATGAAGATGGCCTCCTTCCCGCTCCCGAGCGCTGGGAGGCAGTGCACTGTATTGTATGGGAGCCTGCCGCTTCCGCGGCCCCTGCTATGTTCCCAATAACTTCGTTCAGCCGTGGGCCCGCCCGGTCTCACCTGTGTGCGGGCGGGTCAGCGCCGCAGGCGTAATTCCGTATCCCCTGCTTCTCCGGCCGCGAAGGGCGAGTCCTCGTCTGATCTGCGGCCACGCGCCAGTTCCTCTTCGGAGCGCCGCGGCTGCCGCAGGGCTCCATCCCCAATTTCCCGGTCCCAGCCTCCCGTCCACAAGAGCCAGGGTGCGGCCGATGGAGCAGGCGGTCGGCTCGCCAGCGGCAGTGCCTTCAGCTGCGGCGGTCTGTGGGGTGGCTTAGGTCCGTGGCCGATTCAGCTATGCTCCGCAGCGGGTGCCGCCATCTTGCGGGTCTCAGGGGCTCAGTTTCGGGCTTCCCGTTTTTGGCCGTCTGCTCTCCGGTTCGGCCCAAAAACGCTGTCGAGTGGCAGCAGTCGGTTCCCCTTTGCTCTTATGCGTTTATTTCATTCTGCAGACTGGATCTTAGCGATATTTATTCGTTCCGAATAGGATCACGGACGGAGCTCTATGGAAGCCTGTCCTCACGGCATGCGTGCTGGCCACGCCCCCTTACCGGCCCACTTAAACCCTGCCTACGGGCATCTCGGCGCTAAAGAAGACATAAAAACACGTCTGTGCGGAATTTCGCTAACATAGATGCATTACCTAACATTGAATTAATAGGTCTTAAGTTGTTTGCTTAAAGTCAGAAGGTTTCTTTCTAACCTTAGCTAGATGCAAAGAGTATTCCCCTGGTTTGCTTGCAGGAGCTAAAAGGATCATACACTGATTTCAATGGGGCTTTCCCATCTTAAAACACTTTTAAGTGTTTTAAGGTGTCAACACCGTCTGACCCCGCACCCATTACTTGCAGAGTGCCCCAAGGATCCTGTGTATCACCCACCCTCTACAATATCTTCACAAAGCCTCTTTTCGATGATCTAGATGGTCTTGGTATCACCTACTATTCAGACGATACACAGATCCTCATCCTGCTGACGGGAGATTATGACAAGGATTTTGCCTTTGTGAACAGCGTCTACCTCATCATCCAGGCATGGATGGCCGCTCACGGTCTATGCCTGAATGATGACAAAACTGAACTCCTCATTCTAGGCACCTCCTCCAACATCAAAAAACTAGGCACCAACTATGACTCCTTCATAATTGATAACAACACCATCACTGTAGCCAAAGTAGTCAAAACCCTCGGTTTTTACATAGACTCTATGCTTACTTTTGATAAACAGGTGAATTCGATGGCCTCAGCCACGTCCTATACCTGCAAGCTAATTAGAGCAGCCAAACCCTTCTTCTTACCTAACAATTGTGTCACTCTAGCAAGAGCACTTATCCTGTCGAAACTAGATTATTGCAACGCCCTCTACATAGGCAGCAATAAATACATCACCTCTAAAATTCAAACATTGTAAAACAATGACCTGAGAGCCGCCCTAAACTTCCCTAAAAATGCCCACATATCAGACCTTAGGAGATCCACCAACTGGCTATCTACTAAAGACAAAATCCTCCTTAAAACAGCCTCCCTCACCCATAAATGCCTCAACCATGCAGCCCCGCAATACCTCATAGATAGATTTACCAGACAAACAGCCTCCCGTCCCTTACGAAAAGCCAACTCTAACCTCCTGTTAGTACCCAGATTTAAACTCACCAAATCTGGCGGGAGCAGCTTCGCTGTCAAAGCGGCACAACTATGGAACTCCCTCCCAACTGATTTAAGGGAAGATCTCCCCTACCAGCAATTCAGATCCAACCTGATCCAATGGCTAAAAGTTAATGACGTTTAACCTCGCGCTACTGCCTTTTGGGATCTCATGTATATTCTGTATGTGTGCTCTTTTCTATTAATCTGTCAATTCTGTATTCTTGTAAGCCTTTTGTACATATTTATAGGATCCTCTGACACCACAAGTCTACAGCACTGTAACCGCAGTTGTATTTCCTGTTGTTTTTTTGTGTGCAAAATGTAACCATGTCTACAGCACTGTAACCGCAGCTGTATTCCCTGTTTATTTGCAACATGTAACCTAAGTTGAACAACCCTCTTTCTGCCTTTGCGCCCGAATACCCCCGGGTCTGGTGCGCAATACAAATAAACAAACAAACAAACAAACACACTTTTGTAAATTAGGTCAATCGTCTCTTTTTTGAAAACAAGGAGAACTTTCTTTTTGCCAGTACAGTTTTAGGTTTGTGCAAGAAAGCAGCATTCAATGTATGTAAAGTTTTATGAACCAAGCTCACAGCTTTCAATAGGTATGTTGCTTTAATGGAATCCAGGGACGATGGCATCATACTTCCCCAGCCCGCACAACATCCTAGGTCGGGAATTCTGGATTCTCTAATCTGAGGAAAGACCCAGATAGATGCAATTGAAATCCAGCTGAGGGGAGACACAAGCACCCATAACCATTATCCGCTGAGGGAAAGTGATGAGTCTCAGAAGGCTCTTAATAAGTCTTGTGTCTTGTAATGTGGTGTCCATTGGTGGCACGAGAAGACAATACAAATGATATAAAGAATTGTTTGCTGGGGTATGATTGACTAGTTTTGTGCATGGTAGTGGGCTTTAAATGGGACTCTTAGACTGGAAGCCAATGTGGTGCTGTAGTCTCATTGGTTGTCAATATTATTCACAGGACCATATATGATGTCCCAGCACTGCTCCATATTATTTTATATTTGTATGGTGAATTTTCTAAGAGTGCTAAGTACATTACGTTTCTGTAATACAATGCAAGGTTGGTTCAATTCGAGCATATACAATATTATGGTGGTGGGGTTCTGGGGGCAACCATAGGTGATACTTTGTTAAAGTAGAGTGAAGCTGTGGTGTTCAGTATTAGTGACTGTGTGTTACTTTTATAGATGCGGCTCTGACTTTCATTTTTCTAAGGTACTTCCTAAAGTATCAAATCTGTTGAGTGCTAGTTTGTTAAGAGTGGTATTAGGTAATTATTGCAGCACTGGAAAGTGCAATGAATCCAGAACGAAACCCTATATAAAATAAGAAAGCGAGATACTGCTACAATGGTATACATGTATAATCCACAAACAAGGCAGCAATTAATTGGAGGAGATTGCTTTTAAGTATGTTGCCTTTGAATATATCCAAGCACATACGCACCCTTAATGCAAGTCAAATATGTGGAAACAAAATCCATGCTGGTTAGCCATAGTTCAAGAAATATTTATTTCCATAGCACACACATGTAAATGGGGGGCGTGGTCTCTGCAGAAAGTATATTGATGATAAATGGCATTTTCAATAACATAATTTACCAGTGTTCTTAATCACATGTTGGTTACTATTCATGGTCTCTGGGATTTTCTGACTTGGTTCTTCATTAACCAGTAAGTTGGCTCAGTAGGATAGGCTTTGCTGTGGAGATCCCTTTTAAACAGGTGACAGGGACCAATTCGGGCATGATTAACTAATGTGGGGTGAAATAGACCTGAATGCCATAACCAAAGGCCGAAGCCAGTGTGGGGGCTCCCCAAAATGAAAGGCCTGATTTGAATTAACATGAAAATAAGGCCCTGCGATTTCCAAGGGAAAAGGAGCAAAATTCGGCATCATAAATTGAAGATGCCTTAAAATGTTCATTGCCTCATCGAAGGGAATGACAAATGACATATTTTGTCAAAGTAGGAGAATGCTGAAATACTCCAGAACTACAGTCCACAGAACCCTAAATGGGATGGCAGCATTGTGAGCTACAGTTACTATGAAGCAGAGTGCATCTCAGCAGAAATATGAAAGGAAATGTGAAAATCTGTTTTTCCCTTTATATTAAAGACATGCTCTTGAAAATGTCTGCAAAAGTGTAATAAAGGAACTGTACGTTTTGTCCATCATGAGTTAATCACGAGAAGACAAATTGGGCCTTCCAAACCAACACTTTAAGTATTCCCATGTACAGCTTAAGTCTTTAAATATGCATTATGTTGCCCTGCTGTATTCACTGTGTACAGCAAATTACTTTTTCAAGGGTTTACCTGTTCAGATTGTGTGCATTTGCTAAGGTTGGATTAAATGTAAAATGCTGCTTAGCAGTGGAAAAATAAACATGTCCTAATTTTCAGTTTCCCCAAGTGTGAAACTAGCTTGTCCAAGCCCGTTGTCAGGGGGATGAGATGAGGAATGCTCCTGCTCACCAGGTTTATGACCAGAAACCACTTAAGGCCACCATAAAATTTGCCTTAGCTTGCAAGTAGCCATTTGAAGCTCCCGGAATGTGGGCTAATCTAAACAATAGCCTTGATTTGATGTCAGAGCTAAAACCAGATCTTTTCCAAAGGTGGGGGCTAGGTTGAAGGAGGGAGCTGATTTCCCATTGTGTAAATTGGGAGACATACGTTTCATCATGTAATATCCATAATATTCATGTTAGGATTTCTGAAAAGCTGTCCGAGAGCTGCATTTAGTGAACCAAAACGATTTTGGTGACACCAACGTACCAACATTTATTAGAAAAAAAATGGATTGTGACCTCTGCCTAAATGTGGCAACCATAAAAATTCGAGAAAATGTGTAACAGGCGATAAATATTATGCCCACCGAATGCCATATTTTTCATTAACATAGTTCGGGCATAAATGAGAAAATACTGTAGCTCTGCACCAGTAACCAGTAAGTAACAGAGACATCAAACAAGGTTTATGCGACTGCCTGAAAAATATAGTATTAAAAAATACTGCCATTTGTGGCATAACATGATAAGAAAGGGCATTTGTCATAATGTGAGATTTCCATGTGCAAAATCCAGATCCAACCCCTGTCCCAGTCAGATGATGGATGGGGTATCCTCCCTTGGCTTCCCAGAAAACGCCAATTTTCTGTGGAATTATCAGCCTGCAGATGGGAGGGGACCCTTGACCATTGCCCTATCAATTTTGCGAAAAAGATGACAAAACTGTGATGTCATTTGCCTTATAAATAGGTCACTCCACCTCAAATCCAGACTCTCCCAAAAAATCTTGAGGTCGGCAGCTGCCAAAATCTGGAACATCCTTGCAGAATTGGGCCTAATCTTGGAGTAAAGCCAGGAGCTGGAGTATGACCTATTGGAGGACAGAGAGAGGCCTTGACTGACCCCTTGATGGTCCCTGCAGTGAAGCCCTGGTGCCCCTTGATGACCATAAAGCCCTTTTCTCTTGTAAGTCTAGACCTCCACAGCAATAAATACAATTAGCCCTATATTCTTCAGCATTACCATAGAGATTCCCCCATGGTAAACCCCCTATCTTCTTTGTGTTTGTGTAATTCAGTCATTTTCCCATTGAAAGATATTTCACTTGTCCGTGCATTGTGGTTATTGTCCCCAGTAAAATCCTTTGTGTTGGTGTAATTCAGTCTATTTCCCATTGAAAAATATTTCACTTGTCTGCGTATTATAGTAATTGTTTCCAATTAAAATCTGTTGTTTGCCTGTGCATTGCTGTCATTTGCCATTGAAAGAATCCCAGTTGCATGTGTAGATCCCTAGTATATTTTGTCTCAGTAAATCAATTAATTTCCACATTATTTCACGGGATTGGAATAGTTAGCATTCAAAACTAACTATTCCTTCCCAGTGTCTTGCGAGCCATTATAAGTATAAAGTATTCACCAAAGAATTAAGGTCACTGCGAGATAAATAAGAACGTGTCCATGTGTTTAAATGGTGTTTTACAAATTGAAGTTCTATCTGCATCTGTCATTTTAAACCCAAACCGATTTTGTTATTGTGAGTAATCCCTTTGCCCAAAGTCTACCTTTTATGTGCGTGGGTGTCATTGTAACTGAACACCGTTTTTCCAATGTACCTTCCCCTTGTTTAAAGCGGGCCTGTCATTTTCAGCCTCAGCCAAAACAAGTGTGGTTTGTATTTTCGTTTTTCTAAAAATGTTGCTTAACCTTATTGTTTTTCCTATCTTATCCCTTCCCCTACCATATTCTGAGCGCAGATTTTGAATTGCATTTCCTTCCGTGTCCATTGCCTAGAGCTTGCCTGCCATTCCCAGCCTTAGAAAAACGAGTGTCATTTGCATTTTTTTCATTTTCCTGGAAATTTCATTTAACCTGGTTTTCCTAGTCTATCCCTCTTCCCCTACTGTACTCTGATAACAGATTTACAATTGCATTCCCTTTAAAAAAAAATATCATGTGTTGCATGTACTAAAATTTAATTTTCTATGGAGTGCTAGCTAGTCTGTTCTGAAGCCCTATTTGTTCTCTAGTCTAAGCAGCACGAAGTCCCCTTGTGTTCTGTCCCATAGCAATTGTCCTGACTAAGTAATTATCGTTTCACCTGGTGCAGAAAAAACAAATTGTCCCATTCATTGCTGTTCCCTATGGTTTCTGAAAACCCCATTAAAAAATCTGATTTTAACCTGGTGTTCCCAGTCCTTGCCACTGCCTACCCTTCAAAGCTGACAAGCCTAGTGAAGGTCTAACGGGGGCGGGGGGTGAGGGTTGCTGAGATTAAGGAAGCTTTTGCGTGTGCATGCACTTTCATGTGGGTCAAATTCATTTACAGGGTGTTTTGAACTGTTGATTGTAGTGGTGAAATCAGTAAAGCAAATCCGTGTTCCGTCCATGTCTGATATGATGTGATATGATATGATATGCCATTTATAACGCGCCTGTACACAAGTGTTTCAAGGCGCGAAGAGGCAAGGGAGGGGAAAAATAGGAGGATAGACAACAATCCTACTAGGCCGGATGTCATTCAGATTGCGCAAGTGCATGGGAAGGGGAGGGAGGAGAAGTGCAGTGGGGGGGAGAGGACAGTGTAGTACATGGGATAAGAAGAAAAACAAAATTAACAATAAGTAAAAGTATGACCAGCAGGTGGCAAGTGCAATGGTAAGTGCAGACATCAGGTGTCAAATGCTGGTAATGGGACTGTAGGGATACAGAAAAACAGTCCCCACGTGCGGGGGTTGCCGGGAAGGTAGTGCAGGAGTGCGACTGGCGGGGAGGGGACCTGGGCCCGAGATCAGAGGATGACCAGGAACCAGTACAATTTCAGTGTCAGCCAGGAAGTCAGCAAGGGAGAGGAGGAGAAAAAGCAGAAGCAAAGAGAAAGGTTTTGAGGTGCTTCCGGAACTGAAGATGATTCTCCTAAAGTTTCAGGGAGGCAGGGAGGCTGTTGCAATAATCCAGCCTAGAGAGAACCAGAGCTCTGGAGACCGTGAGCTTCTGGGGGACGGTGTTAGGGAGAATTCTCATAAATGGTTGATTTCCCTTACCTAAAGAGTCCCCCAGAAGCTTTGCTGGATTTCTAGGATTTATTTTTTTCACCTGGTAAGAGTGTGAGCCTTTTTTCCCACTCTTACATGTGTTTTGCTATGTGTATTTCTACATTCTGTGTGATCTTGGGCACTGGAGCCTCACCTACTCCAAGTGCACCACTTTTTGTGTGTGTTACACAGCACCTTCAGTGCAGTGACACCGGGTTGTCTTTGAGACGTCCCACTGACTCATTTTTTTCTAGGGCTGAATACTGTCCCCCAGAAACAGGTAAAGTTGCCATTAACTTTATATAGTCATTTTAAACCACAGACCCAGTACACCCCATCTTACTTGGAGTACTGGAAAGGGTTAACTCTTACCACTTTTTGTCTGTGCCTCTTGGAGCCTTGTTTCGCTCCCTTAACATTAAGACTTGGCTGGTGGCAGTGGTATCTACCCTAACCTTTCTACCGTGGTTATCTTACATAACGTGGTAATGTTTTAGGCTATTATATTAGCCTCAAACATAAAACCTGCTTCACCATATATGTTTTATTTCGGTTATGGCTACGTTTAGTCACCATTTCATTTTGTTAAAGACTTTCTCGTGTTTTTCTCTGCACGCCAACCGGGGATGACTCCATTGTTCGCTGTCTTTTCGTGGGCTTCTGCACAGAAGCCCTTCTTAAGGCGCCTGATAGTCTAGGTAGGCAGGATGTGAGGGAGGGATCTTCGGACCCCTGCCATTGGTTCCCTTGGTAACCCAAGTCGCACTCTTGTCTGATTGGCTAAGGGGACTGGCCTTGTTAGGCCAGCCATCCTGCTGTGTGATTGACAGCCAGGCTGTATGAATGGGGGGAAACTGCATAAAAAGCAGGTCTCTGGGACTGGAAGAGCAGAGTCGCCACTGGAACAAAAGAACCAATGAGGAACTGGAAGAAGAGGACCCCTACAACGACTGGACTTCCCGGTGAAGCCTTGCTGCAGGTCCGAATCTCCAAATCCGATGACAGAGAACATCCTCCAGGAAACTTCTTCCCTTGAGCTGGTGGGACCAACCAGTTCGCCCAAACTACAAGCCAGGACCCCTCCTCTGTTCAAATTCGCTGTACGTTAGACCCCTGGGGGACACCACAGGTAGAGAAGAAGATAGCGGAGAGGAAGGACCCAAGTTGGACCTGGGAAGGTCGGTCGCAGAAGAAAGAAGTCTGCCACGCCAGAGCCTGACCAGTGATACCCAGGTTATCACAGAGACGGTTGAGCAGGATGGCATGGTTGACAGTGTCAAAGGCAGAAGAGAGATCAAGCAGGATGAGGACGCAAGGGGTGTTAGAGTCAAGGTTGGAGAGCAGGTCTTCATGGATGTTCAGGAGAGCCGTTTCTGTGCTTCTGGCAGCTCTGAAGCCAGACTGATGGTCATGAAGACAACCAACAGATTCACTGTGGAGATTAAGCTGGGAGATGGCCAGTTCCTCCAGGAGCTTGCCCAGGAAGGGAGTGATGGAGATTGGGCGATAGTTGGCCAGGCAGGAGGGGTCAGCAGAGGGTTTCTTAAGAAGAGGGTGCACAAAGGAGTGCTTCAGGGGGGATGGGAAGACTCCAGTGGTGAAGGAGTGATTGCAGAAATCAGCCAAGGCAAGTGCCAGGGAGTCGATGTGGTCCTTGATAGTTTTGGAGGAACAGGGGTGAACCTGTTTTGACAAGACTTTCATAGATTGGACTTGTCTAGAAACCTTGTCTGCAGAGACCAGGGGAAAGGCAGAGAAGGAGGAGGGAGAGGTGGCTGCAGAGAGACCAGAGGAAGAGCAGGGAGTGGGGGGAGGTGGGGATAGGAGGAGAGAGAGGACAGGATGTCCTGAGTTTTAGAAATGAAGTGAGAAGCCAGTGCCGTACAGAGGGCCTGGGAGGGGACAGGAGAGGTAGAGACTGCGGCAGGATTGGCCAGTTCCTTGCAGATTTTAAAGAGTTCAGCCAAATTGTTAGATGCCGCAGAGACGCGGGCTTGGATATGCGCTCTCTTCTTGGTTAGGAGAGAGAGCCGGCAGTGGCAGGCCAGTTTGTCAGAGGATGTACATGAAGCACACCATTTCCTCTCGGCCACCCTACACTTGCGTTTTAGGGTGATGAGGTCAGAGTCGTACCAGGAGTTGCACTTGGCTTTGGGCTTCAGGCGGATTCTCATGACAGGGGCAAGGATATCAAGAGTTTCAGATATAGCAAAGTGGAGCGTGGAAAGGGCTGTGTCAGGATGAGAGTCAGCCAAAGGGGGAGAGGGGGTGAGAAGGTGGCGACGAAAGCCGCAGCTCACACACATTTTATGGGTTGGATGACCGAGAAGGCGGATGACAGTGATGGAAGTGGCTTGGCCTGAGTGGTAGGGTGGGTGAGTTGGGAGGAGAGGAGAGACTGATCACTCCAGGAGAGAGGAGTGGTGAGAGGGACACAGAGGGGGAGGCCTGAGGAGATCAGAACATCAAGAGTGTGCCCTGCAGAATGAGTCGGGCCAGAGGGGAGAATAGTGAGTGAGAGAGAGTCGCAGAGGTCGCAAAAGAGTCCAGAGGGAGGACAGGAGGCATCCAGGTGGATGTTGAAGTCTCCAAGAAGGAAGAGTTGAGAAGTTGAGGCTAGGAGTGAGGAGGAGAGGTCTGCCCACTCAGAGAGGAAGGGTGAAATTTGACCAGGTGGCTGATAGATAGTAGCCACAGTAAGTGAATGGCTAGGGGAGAAAGATAGCCTGCAGACAAGGCATTCAAAAGAGGAGTAGGCTGGCGTAGGAGTGACAGAGGCATGTAAGTGACTTCAATGCAGCACTCCAACTAAGTCAATGCCTAGTCTGGGATGCCCAATGGAAGCCCTTATTTATATATTTTTATGTCAAAGTTCTTTAAATCTGGATGATGAACCCTTGTATAACGCCCCTCTCTTTGAATCCTCCTGACCTCGCTGAGCCAAGAAGTAGGTTTGTTTTGCAAATTAAAAGGTTTATTTGAAGAATGAAACAATATATATATATCACACTTTTATGAACGAAATAATATTTGTAAAGGTCACTTATGAATATGAACGGTAATCGGCAATGGATAATATTACAGTCTGAACAATCTCTTTAATCAGTAAGGAGTAGGAATAGGAAGGATACTGTATCAGAGACTACTTTATATGGATTCCAGGAAATGCAATAATGGGAAAGAATGCAACAAAGAAATAGACTCGATATGATTTCAATCAAAAGATAATATGGTCACTTTTTCCCCTGTGACTACTCACTCCCCCTATGCAATATGGAGAGAAGGAAATGAGGGCACACAGGTTTCAGGATACAATCAAGAATGCAATTCAATCCCAGTTCCCCCAGCAAGCTTAGAGAAAACACAGGAAGGATTTTAAAGCAGGCAAAAATACTTTTGAATGTGATTGTCATTAAAGTGAAAATATGCTAAATTGATTTTAATTCACTAAAAGAGATTCAGGATGAGTGATAGTTACTTTAGATTGGTTCCGGTCAGCACTAGCAATGATTCATGAATGATTATCAAATTGGAAACGAAATTCAGCAGTTACAAACAAGAAACAGCTATTCTGACATGTGTTGAAATTGAGCTAAATTGCAATTCGCTGCACTTTTTCCGCGTGCGTAAATCGCGATTACGAAACTATAATGAATTGGAATGTGTCCAGCTTAGTCTTAAATTGTGAGTGAATTTTTCATTTTAACCGTCTCAAAGTTGTACATTTTTGTCAGCTTGGTACACTTTGTTATAAGCAATTTTATAAAACATATATTTGCTTTCAATTCAATTCACATCAGTGGTTTGTCTCCGCCCCCAGATCTGGCTGCCTCAGAGGTCACATGTCCTGTCTCACCCAGAGCAGTTGTTGACCAGTCACACCCAAATCAGCATATTCCTATTCATCCCAAAGCCCCCATTGTCTTGACTGAGAGCAACATGCCACGGTGCCTTGGCTAGTTCCTGTTCACACCAGTCTGTCAATCTCTTGGCCAAGGGCAGGGGAAGTCTCCTTTGTCCAGGGGAAGGTGTGGAATCTGTTTGATCCCAGTGTGGGAAACTTGTGAACTCTGCAACCAATGTCTGCAAATTGTCTTTTCTTACAATATAACCCTCATTTTTAACACACACATTAAACAATTTCTTCCTTCATTTCAGAATATAGTTTTAAATTGCCTCCACCCCTTAGGCTTCTGATAGCAAGTATTTCTTTGGCATAGTTTGGGGTTCCATTGTTTAACTTTACAAAAATGGTTTTAAAACGCCGGCTTCTTGGTAGAGGCGAGTAACGGTACTGCACCCATTTTTGACAGCTGTCTCTCCATCAGTATCTTTAAATTAGGGGATTTTGCTCTGAGAACATATGATTCTTGCTGACATTGTATTTGTGTGGATTCTTGCAGTAGAGTAATGTGGAACACCTAACAAAGAGGTTGGATCTTTTAGGTGATTTGTGAGCCAGGATTTTAGCAATTTTTGACAATCAAGAAAATTGATTTTTGAAACTAGTTCTGTTTCTTTTGCAATCAGCATTGCTATTTCCAAGTGGTTTCAGGCTGCTTTGTGGGTAGCCCAATGGTGGTTTTAGGCAATGGTCTCCTGTGCTCACTAAGATAGGCAAAAGTGGATGGTGGCCTGTTTTTCGGGTTTTCACTGCGCATTTTCTGGTGATTTTGAGCGAGCAGCATGCTTTCCGGTGTCTATTCTGATGTTTCTGCTGCCAGCAATGCACAGTGATGTTGCAGGGCTTGGATGAGTGGGTTGATACATCCCACAGGCAGGAATCCACTCGGGGAAGATCAGGGCTACACCCCCACCAGAGCGGTTGGCCCTGGGAGCGGAAAGGATCTTGTAGCCGTCAGGTAGGAGCGTATCAAAGCTCGTGACAGAGCGGCTGTGAACCATGTCTCGGTGAGAACGAGGACATCAAGGTCAAGTACTTCCAGAAGGCGGCAGATATCAGAGGAGTGTTTGACAGCAGAGCGAGAGTTTAAAGTGGCAATATGGAGAAGGTTGCCATCCTTGAAGGACTTCCGGGGAGGGGTACAGATCAGAGTTACGCACTGCGGAGGTGTAGAAGGAGCCCGGGAAGGGGCGTAGAGGGAAGGGGAAGGCAAGGAAGCCAAGGTGGAGGCAGAAGAGGGAGGCGAGGTAGTGAAGGAAAGGGGAGAGGGGACAGCAGGAGAAGAAAGGAAGTTGATTAGGCGCGGGAAGCATCTATCAAAGAGGTGAAGGTTGGCCTGAGGGCCTTGGACCAGGACGGTCCCATTGGAGTAGACATTGATGATGACTTTAGAGGAATGGAAGGATGCCAGGAGGGCGTCCAAGCGGATGCCACCATTAATGGGAGAAGAGGAGAAAGGGGAGAGCACAGAGACCATATGAAGGGTCCATAGGTCTGGCGAAGGCCCGACAAAGAGGATGTCGGTGAGAGTTTCCTTGGAAGAGGCACTGGTGTATGTATTAGTGATAGGGAGGCCTGGGTTGGAGACCAGGATGTCCTTTTTAAACTTCTTCCTACCAGATTTAGTGAGGAGAGCAGGATAGTCAATAGAGAAGCAGTTAGAAAAGTTAGGAGAGACAGAGAGCACCATAGAGTAGGTGGGAGAGGAGGGCAGAGAGGGAGAGGGGAAGACACTAGCGAAGGTCACAGGAGTAGGCAGACAGACAGCGAGAGGAAGCAAGTTGCGCAGTAGGACAGACGCCAATACTCAGGATAAGATTTTTTAATTGTGCCAGTTTGAGACAGGTCGGAGGGCTCACCTATGTTTGGGAATCCTAAAAAGGGGAGAAAAGACCTGGTTTTTCACAATGCAATATTTAAAAACTGATACAGTGCATATTAAGCAACACAGTGAACAAAAAGACACCTAAGTTTGGGAATCCTAAAAGGGGAGAAAAGACCTGCTTTTTCACAATGCAATATTTAAATACTGATACAGTGCATATTAAGTAACACAGTGAAAAAAGACACCTAGGTTTGGGAAACCTAAAAGGGGAGAAAAGACCTGGTTTTTCACTATGCAATATTTAAATACTGTCATGATGCCTACCCCCTGGTATCCGGATCAAGCCCATCAGCCCCGGGAGCAGGCATCCAGATATTTAATAAAACCCCAGAAGCCCCGTCTGGGGGCTGTCTGGGTTCAGTCCTGGCGCCTTAGGCGCCAGGCTCATAATAGAAATCAGTCCTGGCGCCATAGACGCCAGGCTCAATAGCTTTACTTACCTCATGCAGACCATGCTGCAAATGAATCCAAGCCAACGTGAGGCCGGATCGGACTATTTTACTACAGGGACTATCATTTACTCGGGTGTTGTTCTAGGGACTTCTTACCTGGAACTACTTTGGAGGCTATTTAAACCACACCCGAACAGCAGCACATGCTTCGCGTTATTCTGCATCCAGCAGCGTAAGGCTCACCGTGCTTGCAGTCAGCATCCAGTCTTCAGCCACGCCCGTCTCGAATCCAGAGCTCCTAGCAATAGAAGAAAGAAGAAGGAAAGGTTAGAATACAGATATTATTTCAATCCTTACCTGAATTCCGGATCCATCACGTCTTCGAACTTGAAAAGGACATTATTCTTCACGCATTGCATCGCCAGCTGCAGCGCCGCGCCATACTCACCAGTCCTCACAGCATTTTTCGATCTGGCGCAGCCTCCATCATTTTCTTCGCCGAATTCCACCATCTAGGTGACAAAAGAAACATAAGGTGAGCTGAGAGAGCCAACAAACACAACTTCTCCACCATAGACTTACCTGATTAAGAACCGGAGGCATTATTCTGTAACAAACCGCAACTTCTTACGCCGCACCTGTAAGGAGAGAGAAACCAGCAATTTAAACACACGCATCTTTTACCGGACAGTGTTGGGTAATACAGGCTCTTACCTGAACACCATCAGCTGCCACAAGACAATCTCCCTTGGATCCAGCTGCAACACAAGAAAGGAATGTACAAGAGTGAACATCGGACATATTGAACTCTTTGAACTTTATACTTACGGGTTCTCGCCTGGAACCTCGGAGTCAATATTCATCCGGAACTCTTCCAACGCCTTGAAACCAGTGAAGTAACTGGTATCTAAGCGCCCCTGCATTCCACGCAGGATGGAGAGCTCATCATTTTAAAACATAAGGTGAGCTTAGTGAAAGTGAATATAGGTGGTGAACAGTGGGGTGCCATTACGAGAATCCACCGGTGGCTAAATCCCTTCTCCACTTGCAGGTGAATACTTCTACGGGTCAAGCAGACGAGATTAGGTGGTCCAGTCCAGTCTGTCATCTCTGCACTACGCTTCACATTGGAGGAGGTCGCAGCTGTCCGGGTCCGATCGACGCCCCTGTGGGAGCCAGTGAGCGTAACAAATACTGATACAGTGCAAATTAAGCAACAGAGTGAAAAAAGATACCTAGGTTTGGGCTGTCTTGATGTGCAAATGGACCAAGAATACTCTGAAGTCTGTACTACCACACCTTGGTGGTTCTTGTCACTGTTCATTCAATTTTCCCATTAAATCACAAATTAATAAATATTCATTGATAACACACCAGCCTGGTTCCTGGTCTGGTTCGGGGTGCTTGTGGAGTTTGTGTGCGAGACGGGTTGGAGGCCTCCTCAAATATAAAATTGGGATTGTAAATATAAAAAGCAGTTTTATTGTGCACCACATCGATTTGCAAGGGAAAGAGATCCTTGACTGGCTTGGGCTACATAATAATATATCGTGACACTAAGCATTTTGGGTTGGTACATTGAGCATCATTCATTTCACTAATATGAACAGTAAGTACCTTAAAATGGCAAACATCGTTTTAAAAAGTGTTACATTAAAAAATGTTGTTGATATCATTATTGGAATGCCTTTTTTTGCCTTTTGTTGTGTTTTACTTTACAATACTTTTAGCATGGAGTTGTTAGGGTAATTTCTGGGGCTGGCAAAGCCATGCCAAGGGTCTGCATCACTCTGCATCAAGGGTCCAACCGCATGGACCGACTTGACAAAAGCCATCGAACCGAAACTGCCCATAGTGGTTGACATGATCCTCAAACGACCAGTACATGTAGACACAGCCACCTCCAGGCTTGCAAAAGACCCACTTCCCTACTTATTTCCTTGGGTTGCATGGAATTTCTAGTTACGTTAAAGGGGGATGCACGTCTGCCTCTGTTATCTTTTGTCTCAGCCGTTCTTTTTCTCTTATTACTTCATTCATGTGTTGGTCGCTATCCATGGCCATCAGTCATCCCCACCGCTTCTTCAGTTGCATTCTTGCATTTCGCCATGCAAAACTTCACGCCGAATAGGGATGCCACTCCCATTACTAATCCTCCTGCTCACACCTTTAGGCCATCAGATAACCAGGAAGGCATCCAGGACCAGATGTACGAAAACCAGCTCTTATCTTTCTTTGTACCCTTTGATTCTTCTTCCATATTTGCATGCATTTGTGCCTGTTGCGCTACTGCTTCAGGTAGCGTTTCGTTGTCCTCGTCTTTTGCTGGTATGAACGTGCAGCAGGAACTTCCAATTTTGGTGCAAACTCCTCCTTCTATAGCCATGAGGAGGTTCAGGACTTATCTGTTTTGAAGTGCCACCCGCCGTATTGCTCTGAGCTCCTCCTTTATCACAATGAAACCGTTAACAGTTGAATTTATAGTCATCATCAGCTCCCAGTGCATTGTTTGGCGCCACTTTGCATTGGCATATGTCTGGAATCCTGGGTGTAGCAGTGCTGAGAAGAACATTGCAGTTCTGCTGAATAGTCTGTGTGCTGGCGGTATTTCGTCAAGTGCCACCTCAGACTGTCCCCAAATGTAGTTTCCTCTTTTTACTCTCCTGAGTGTTTCCTTCTTAGTTGTGGAGTTGTTGTTAGCGTCTCATGTGGATGAAAGGGATCTCTTCTTCCTGCTGTTGCCTTCGTCCATTTTGGGGAAATTGTTTATGTTCACATGTGTTTTGGGTACTACCAGTGAGGGTATGTTGACGTGCACCAAGGAACATATCCCTCCCCAGTTTGGTGGAAGTTTCTCGTATGCCTTAGAACCACAGGTCCAGTAGTGATCCATCAGCACCACCGTTCCTATTCTAATTTATGGGATCTTCTCTATTCTTCTGCACCCTTTGTTTTGTCCCACTTCATCGGTGCTATCGTGCTGGTAGCTTAAGGCAGGTGTGGTCAGCGGAATTATTGTGAGCGGGTCATCTTCCTTGTCCACCCAGGTCAGCAACTTTGCACTCTTGGCCCATTCCTTGGGCCATTTGTCATTTTCTTTCTGGACCTTGGTCACAGCGGCTTTTGTTAAAGTCAATGCCTTGCTCCCTACTACTCCATCCTCCCATCCATCCTTCGTGTATACCTTCCTGTACACCAGCACTTGCGGTCGTTCCCAGCAACCGGGCTCTCCGCCAATCTCCTTTGCTCCCCACATGAATGGTAGGTACTGCAATGTCACCTCCTTTGTTTCTCCTTTCTCTGGTCTGTCAGTGATATAACGTAGGGCCTCTGCCTGTTGCCAGTAATTGTCCATCATTGGTAGAGTCTTGATGAGGTTATCCTCATATGGAAACGTTTCCTTTCATCTCCAACTTAATGTTGCTGTCTTCCCTTGGAACCGTCCCCGTGTTTGGAACATTGCGAGGTACAGGAGGCATTGCACTGTCGCAGCTGGCACTTCCGTTGCCACGTAGGTCCTGGTGGCAACCATGGCATAAGGGATTAATGAGCAGACATAGCAGCTCTCCCTTCTTGTATCCTTACCAATATTTGACATGTGTTTGTACCACATGTTGGTAGCTACGTGTGCAGTGCCAGGGAGATATGTGTCTACTCCCTTTATATCTGTTCCCACACTAAGCTTACCTCTCCTTACCTTACCAATGGTGTCATCTGTACCACCTGACACAGTTATCCTTGCCATTTGGGTTGGAGAAATGTTAGTATTTGATGCAGCGGAGACATGCAAAGCTATATACATTTTCCAGAGGACAGCAGCTAAAGCACCCACTGATAACAATTTTTATTAACTTAACCATTTTACCTTTCCTTTCGCTGATCTTGTAGCTGATGAGATGATAAAGTTGCCCGCCTGGAAATCACTATAAAAAGCATTACTGTGTTAATATTTGTTCGAGTTTCAAGCTCTGTTCACTAGATAATCATTTAATGCCCTCGCAAACATTTCTTCCCAAATTTTCGTATTGATCTATGTCTAACGGTCGGTATAATATGGTGAAGTTGTGGGTATGTTTGTGTCAGGTATTCGAGAAATGCATAGTAGTAAATTCGGGGTGGCCGTGGTCTAGTGTGGGCGGCCTTCCGTATAGCGTAAATATATTGATGAGACAACGCTTCGGGTAGTCAGTAGAGGGCAGCATCTATTATCATGTAACCTTATCCTAAACTACTTATACATCAACAGTCACAGTCGCAACAAGCTGTGTGCGTGAGAGAAAAGAGAGAACATCAGAAAAAAGTGTTAACACAGTGTATTCTTAATGAGATTGTGTGTGCTGTATGGTCAACTCTATTTTAGCATTCAAAATAACTTTCAACAGGCATAGTAAGGCACTGGGGCACGGGAGAGGGTAGCAAGTTCGATACTCTTTGTTCCTTAGTACTGAGGGATACTCTTTGTTCCTTAGTACTGAGGGCAGTTTTCATGTTACTGATCAATTTTCACTGACATTTCAGTGGGGATGTCTGGGACTTGTGAGCGCCAGACCATTGGCTGGCCAGCACGTTCTTGTTCACTTGTGCTTAGGGAATCACCAGAGCCTGCAGTGTTTGGTATTAGGGCATTACAGCTGTCTGGAGTGCTCATTTGTTAAGGATTTCAATCAGGCGACACACACCTTGGTCTCGGCCTAGTATGCAGCAAAAAACTGAAAAGCTTAACTCTTTATATGATATAGATTAAATATTGAGATGGTACACCACTCATATCACACCCCCTTTTCGAATACCCCGGGTCACAATGCACCATGAACCAGGCTGGTTGGTAAAATACAATATTTATTTATTTTAAAATTCAAAATAAAATCATATGGGGCAGCAATCACCAATGGGGTGATAATTACAATGAGAATGTGAGCAATGCACAGGGTTTACCCTTCTAGTGGAACATATACATAGCACAGCGGAATAGGAGCACTTTTGATTTAGGAAAGATAGCACCCAAGTTAGAATTTCCCATTGCAATGTTCCCTCAACCCACAAATAATCCATTCTGAGTGGATAAACCAAAGCAGCGGGTAATCAGGAATCAGAAAAAGGAAACGGAATCCAAATCTGACCTTCCCTCCCCAAATAAGAGAGGAAAACAGATTTTAAACCCCTTGCAATGTTATAAAATGACACTCGGAAATGGACAAATAAATAATAAATAGGTGCTATTAGCACCTTGGTCCATACCGGTAAAATACCGGCACCGCCTTGGTGGAAAGGGGAATTACCGCCCTATTCCAAGGTTGGTGGGGCGGTAATTCCCCCTTCCCCCATTGCACTTCCCCATTCCCATTTTTGCTCCATAGGGCATAATGGGAATGGGGAAGGTGCTAATTACGGCACCGCAAATTACGGTACTGTAATTAGCTCCCTGGTCCCTTTGCGGGTTGGTTTTTAACGCCTGCAAAAGGCAGGCGTTAAATTCTCCAACCCGCAAAGGGACCTTGTAGTAAGGCGGTAAGGATTTACCGGTACCGTGTAATGAGGCCCTTTGCCATTTCTGTCCCCAAAGTGTCAGTGAATTCTACCATGTTTTAAAAGAAAGCCCATAAAATCATATTTAAACTACAACATTTTCACATTTTTACAATTCTTGCTGCAGAGATAAAAGTCTTTAAAGTTTATTTATAAAATAGTCTCTGGAAGCAAATGGCAATCCATTGTCTGCCATATGTGGTCATAGCTTGCAAGCTACCCCCGAAAGGCCAGGGCCATCATGGAGATCTCCTCTGAAGCCTCCTGTAGAAATCACAATGACATGCGACTTTCTTCTCACATGTCCGTGTCCTGGAAATTTCATTGTCAGTGGGCTCAGCCTAGACTAGATTCCTTCCCACCCTGTAATTATCCTGGGGGTGTTAGCATCTGCTGAGAGTTTATGGTATGGCTCCCTTCCTAGGGGGAAGCTTTAACTCTGCCAACCGGAATAACCTGTTTTTGACAGCTTGCAAATCCAGCCAAGGCAGTTTAAAACCTTTATTTTCTGATAGTTGGTCCTGAATTAAAACAAACCTGTGGAATAAAATAGCCCATGTGTGCATTATCACCAGCAACAACACCCCTTCACATTGCTAGATAAGGCAGGCTTTCATTCAACAGTTTACTTTCTAAACAGGCATTTTTCTCCTTTAGTTTTGCCAAAGACCATTTTTTACACGTGGTGCACAGCTGGCATTTCCTTTTACATTCGTTTTTGCATCTCCCTCAGATTCCCACTCTGTCCTACAGCCATGGTTATTTTCCTGAGTGCTGGGGTTTTGTCTGAAGCACAATGGGGATATGAAGGTGCATGGCAGGGCCTTATTGATCACAGTGGTTTAAGAAAGAAAAGATGGAATTAGCATCTGTCGTGCACTCCGACCCTCAGTCTACTGTTGTCCCTGTTGCACGCACACCCACATCTACATCCAGTTCCCATTCAGGGCGGCGGCAGTTTAGTGTCCGTTGGCCTCGTTCATGGACTGGAGCCAGCTATCTTCTGGGGAAACCAATTTCGCATCACACGGGACGTTTACGTCAGTTTCTTTACTGGCAACTTCCCTGGCATATAGGTTCAGGCAGGGTCAGGCATCCTGTTGCTACGCAGCCATGTTCAACTACGAATCACGTGACACGGAAGGCCCGCTCACGTGACGTAGTCCCCATGGCGACAGGTTAAAAGCCCTGGTCCCGCGCTCTCCAGTGCTTCACAGCTGTTCCTGTTAGCACTGTTTGGCGTACTTCACGAACCTCGACTACTGGCATCTTCGATCACTGACTACGAACTACAGACTTCCGTTTGCCTTACCCTTTGGATTATTGCCTCATGAACTGATTTCCTGTTGCCTCGTCCCCTGGATTTGAAACTTGGATTCCTTTTGCTCCTATCCTCAGATTTGTTGTTGTCTTCTGTCTTTCCCGGATAAACCCGATTTCGGATCTGTGTCACAGACTTCTATTGGCTCCTCCCTTTTACCACGACGCCTCAAGGTACTCCTTCCTCCTATTCCCGATTGCAACTTCAAACATCTACAGGTACTTCCAGTGTTTGGTACGTTCAAATCTGGAGCAGTGACTAATCATCTACATCCTTCAGCTGTCACCCTTACAATACACTGAGGGTACTACCAATAACGCCTACTACGGTACTTGCCCCTGAGAGTCCTTGGTTTTGTCAAAGTTGCACCCTTCCCACAACTAGGTAAGCTATTCATGTTGGCCTGTATTCAGTTGTCCCTAGTGATATTCCCTTACATTGGTGTTCTGTGTTAACTGCTTGTTTGCCTTGCAGTGGCCTGGGGTTTCCGGCGTTCCGGTTTCCTCATCTGACACTTATGTTAATCGACACCCTTCTGACAGTGCTATTATTGCCCTGCATGCCTTCCCTTCATCATCCAGGGCGTGTACAGCGACCCAATTGTCCCATGCCACAATCCCCTCTATATCAATTAATACACATGTGCCTTCCTTTTCATCAGCAGGTGTCTCCGGCCTAAAGAGGTACTCACTGGGCCTTCTCCATACCTTCCCTGCAATCCCAGGCAGCCATGCAAGAGCCATGTCTGTCCCGTACTGGAAGACCTCTGGTTCAACACGCTCCCCCCTCTGCACGCATTGCCCACAATATGCCTGAAGCATTTGCCTAGCTGTGAGCATGTGAATGCCTGGTGTGGAGCAAATTATGCCCTTGTCTGTGAAGGAGATGGTCATGTTCAGTCTGCTCATTATGTCACGTCCCAATATGTTTACAGGTGCCTGCTTGGAGTAAAGTAGGGGTTGTGACAAGTCGTGATCTCCTATTGATAAGGAGATGTTATCAGTAAAAGGAACCACTTCTTGAGCCCCAGAGAATCCATGCGTGTTTATGGCATCGCCTGACAATGTATATTTCCCCTCCCGTATGCATGACCTAGTCGCCCCAGTGTCAACCAGAAAGGAAAACATTTTGTCACCTATTGCCACCCGTATGCGAGGTTCCACAGCCGGATTAGGTGTGACTGATAGGATGGGACACAAGTTTGTCTGTCGGCTGTCCTATTGTGGATACAATGACTGTCCATTCCCGGTGTTAAGGTCATGCCCTACCAGTGTCACCCCACCCAACCTTTTTACGGGTACCATTGCTGCTGTGTCCATAGGCTGTGGGGAGTCTTCCTTTATTTGTGTCAACTGTTGCACAAGCTGTGCATTTTGGGGTCGTGTGCTGCCATGTGTTGTGGTTGTGGCTATTGTTTTTGTGGTCCTTGTATGTGCTGGTTTACTAATATTGTCTGTTGCCTTTACATTGCTTTTGTGGACTTTAAGTCCAATTTTGATTCGGTAAGTAGAGAACTCTTGGTGAGTAAGCTAACGGTGACAGGTTGCCCTTCTTCCCTTTTATCCTTCAAAATGCAATTGCACTCTAATATTTCAATTCAGGTGAGATTAAATTTGCAGGGCCTGCTCTCGAATCCAATATGGACTTATTGAGGCCTGAAACAAGGCTGTGTCCTGGCAGCAATATTATTTAATTTCTTTATTCATGATTTACATCGCAATTTCTTGACATTAGCATTGGATCCTCCTCATTTAGGATCATCCGAGGTTTCTTGGCTAATGTAGGCTGATGACCTTGTCTTGTTATCTAAGACCCCGGCAGGTCTCCAAAAACTTTTATCTGCTGTTGAACTTTACGCCAGTCCTAATGGCCTTGAAATTAATACCAACAAAACTAAAGTCCTGTGCTGTGTACATAAATAAAAATCTAAATCAACTAGTTATGAATGGAATCTGGATAACAAGTACTTAGAGGTTGTGAACGAGTACAAATATCTTGGTATCGAGATCAATAATGATCTGCATGATGATCCTTCCATTAATGATGTGAATGCAAAGATTTTATCTTGTGCCTCGCAAGCGCTATTGATCCAAGGGAAATATGGAAAGTTCTCTTGTAAGCCTGCAATCACTTTCTATAGTCAGAAGGTGACTGCAATAATCCTTTATGGAAGTGAGACGAAAGCTCCAAAGAACCAGACATTCTGGACTAAAATGGAAGGGATCTACTGGAAAAGAGTCCTGAATTTACTAAGGAGCCAACCCATGTGATGGCTAACTGTAAACTATTGGCTTTGTGCAGAAAATTAATCATGCTTCCAGTTTCGCCCTTGATACCATCTAAACTTGCACGGTACATGTTGAAATCCGAGCATATATACCCACAAGTATGGAGAAAATGCGTACGATCTATGATGATTGCAACGAATATCTCAGAATTCTTACTGAAAACGAATCCAAACAAAGCCAAAAGTAATCTATGGCGCCTGGATTGGATTAATACATTAGATCTATTTAAAAAATATAAAGTCTGTGAAGAAAATCCTTTGGAGGCTAAGAGACATAAAACTACGGAAATGTATCTTCTTAAATTTCCCCATCCAAACTTGCGAAGTACATTTCTACGCTTTTGCCTGAATTTGTGCCCAACTAGATATCTTAAAAAATCGAAGACAGCAACTGTCGAATAGTGAGAACTTCTGTAGATTTTGTTGCAACCAAGAGTGTACTGAAACACTCTCACATATGTTAACTGAGTGCCCTGCGCTACTTGATCAACGCATTATGCTATTTAAACCTTATTTAGCAAATGTTACAACTCTAACCGCAGATGATCTTTGGACGAGACTGTATCCTACAAGATTATTCCATCTGCAAATAGCTGTTGTTAAATATATTCTCCTACTTGATCTAGATCCGTGATCATATTGAAATTAACTGGAAGAAGCATTTAACATCAAATGATTGATTAGTCTGTATCTGCCCTGATTCTTTTTGTTTCTCAGCCTACAGTGCTCTCTTTCAAGTCAGCATCTCTGTAATATGCTATACCTAAAATTATCAAGTGGTAATAATTGCTGATTTTTTTTTAATGCTGCCTATGTTCTGATATTTTATTTTTTTATTCAGTTTTTGTATACATAGTTTTTTAAATCCTTATGTCCTTTTTCTTTTTTCTTATCTTGGAATCTTCTGATCTGTTCATTTTTTTTGCCTCTTGCCTTTGTTCTTCCCATATGCTCTTAATTTTAACAAATACCTTGTTTAGTCTTTCTTCTTCCTTGTTCTTTATAAGCTCATGGTTGATTCATTGTTTTATTATATGTGATTAATGTCATTTCTAAATCATTTATTGAAAAGTTGTTTCGACAACTGTAACAATAAAAAAAAAATTGTCTGTTGCTGCACCTGTGGCTGAGGTAAGTTTTGTTGTGGCGCATTCTGTGGCAGTCCCATCTGTCGGATGTCTTCCATATAATACCTATTCTGCCCACTCTGGCAACTCTGCTGCCCTTGCTCGCCCCCTCCTGGTTGCATGCCCCTATTTCTGCACGTACACGAGATATGCCCTAGTTGTCCGCAGGGCCAGCACTGTTGTGGTTCCCGTGCTAGCCATGGAAACCCTGCTCCTCCTTCAACCTGTCCTTGTGGATAAGCCCTGAATCCTCCACCCGGGTGTCATCTCTGAAACCCCCCCCTTTCTCTATAGTTTGTTTGATAACCGCTCATTCCCATATACACTCCTCCCATTTGGGCTGTGAGTGGCTGCATAGCATTATGCTGCGGCTGCAGTTGGGGCTGGGGTTGCGACACTGCTGTCTGTTGTTGCAGGGCAGGGCTAGTTATGAGTGCACCCTCTAAGGCATACTTGGATAGCTTCTTTTGAACTAGTTTTGCTTCGTCTGCTTTTTCTATCCTCAACCTTTTGCTTCATCTTTTCTTGCCGTAGCCTGCAATGGTGTACTATTGTGTATATTGCCCTGCAATGGTTGCATAATCCCAGGAATCGCTGCAGTCCCCTCACTGTTGTCAGCTTGGGCGTGTCAAGTATTGTTTGTGTCATGCTAGGTGCTATTTGTTTGCCATTTTGTGAAATCACCTGGCCGAGGTACAGCACTTCCCTTTGTCAGTACTGTAGCTTGGCCTTGTCCACCTTGTATCCCTTTTCCGCCAGTACAGTGAGCATGTATATTGAGTCTTCCCTACATTCTTCCTCAGTGATACTGCAGATGAGGATATCATCCACATGCTGCAGTACTGTGTCTTTTGTTTGTACATTGGCCAAGTCCCTCTGTATTCGTCTGTTGAAAATGGAAGGTGATTCACAATAACCT
This sequence comes from Ambystoma mexicanum, assembly GCF_040938575.1. Taxonomy (NCBI): domain Eukaryota; kingdom Metazoa; phylum Chordata; class Amphibia; order Caudata; family Ambystomatidae; genus Ambystoma; species Ambystoma mexicanum. The sequence continues at coordinate 1,040,383,365 of NC_090922.1, read as the reverse complement.
TGTAGTAGCCTGGTGTGTTTCCATTTCTGGTTGCGGTACATGAAGCTTGCTAAATCTTGTGAATCTGGGTGTAGGGGTATTGAGAGAAGGCATTTTTGAGGTCGATAACCATGAAGCATGTGGTTTCGACTGGGATGCCACATAGGATAGTGGCAGGGTTAGCAGCTACTGGGTACTCTGCCTCTACAATGCTGTTAAGAGGCCATGAATCTTGTATGAAATGCCATGAACTCCCATTGAACTTACAAACGTGGTGCACAGCAGTGTTGCACAGAGATTCTGAGGGTACCAGGATACCTCTGTCTATAAGGGCACTGATTTCTTCATAGATGCCTTTATCTGCTTCTTTAGTCAGGGAGTATTGCCAGGCCATTGGTAGGATATCTCCTGGCTTCAGTTTTATCTGTACTCCTCCTGTGTTTTTTATGAACCCAATGTCATACGGACTGGTGGTCCATGGTGTCTTGTGTACCTTTGCTAGATTCTCCTCACAAAAGGAAGGTGGAGCTTCTAAGGCTATTGCCATTTTCTGTGCCACCTCCCTATATGTTATGTATAGCCAGACATACACGCTCATTCCCAACATCATCTCACTGTTCCCTTTTGCCTGTGAATACAATTCCTCATCTGACACTTATGTTAATCGGCACCCTCTGACAGTGCTATTATTATTGACCTGCATGCCTTCCCTTCGTCATCCAGGGCGTGAACAGCGAACCAATCGTCCCGTGCCACAATCCCCTGTATATCAATTGATACACATGTGCCTTCCTTTTCGTCAGCAGGTGTCTCCGGCCTAAAGAGGTACTCACTGGGCCTTCTCCATACCTTCCCTGCCATACTGGGCAGCCATGAAAGAGCCATGTATGTCCCGTACTGGAAGACCTCTGGGTCAACAGGCTCCGCCCTCTGCACGCATTTGCCTAGCTGTGAGCATGTGAATGCCTGGTGTGGGACAAATTATGCCCTTGTCTGTGAAAGAGATGGTCATGCTCACTCTGCTCATTATTTCACGTCCCAATATGGTTACAGGTGCCTACTTGGAGTAAAGTAGGGGTAGTGACAAGTCGTGATCTCCTATTGATAAGGAGATGTTATCAGTGAAAGGAACCACTTCTCGAGCCCCAGAGAATCCTTGCCTGTTCATGGCATCACCTGACAATGTATATTTCCCCTCCCGTATGCATGACCTAGTCGCCCCAGTGTCAACCAGAAAGGAAAACATTTTGTCACCTATTGCCACCCGTATGCAAGGTTCGTCTGCAGGATTAGGTGTGACTGATAGGATGGGACACAAGTTCGTCTGTCGGCTGTCCTATTGTGGATGCAATGACTGTCCATTCCCGGTGTTAGGGTCATGCCCTACCAGTGTCACCCCACCCAACCTCGTTAGGGGTACCATTGCTGCTGTGTCCATAGGCTGTGGGGAGACGTACTTTTTTGCGTCAACTGTTGCACTAGTTGTGCATTTTGGGGTTGTGGTGCTGCCATGTGTTGTGGTTGTAGCTGTTGTTTTTGTGGTGCTTGTATGTGCTGGTTTACTGATATTGGGCCTCATTACACGGATGGCGGAGAACCATGGCGCTGTTAGCGCCATGGTTCATGCCGGTAAAATACCGCCACCGCCTTGGTGGAAAGGAGAATTACCGCCCCATTCCAAGGTTGGCGGGGCGGTAATTCCCCCTTCCACCATTGCCCTTCCCCATTCCCATTTTTGCCCCATAGGGCTCTATGGGAATGGGGAAGGCGCTAATTACGGTACCGCAAATTACGGAACCGCAAATTGCGGTACCGTAATTAGGTCCCTGGTCCCTTTGCGGGTTGGGTTTTTAACGCCTGCAAAAAGCAGGCGTTAAATTCCCCAACCCGCAAAGGGACCTCGTAGTAAGGCGGTAAGGATTTACCGGTACCGGTAAAATACTGGTACCGGTAAACCCTTACATCCATCCGTGTAATGAGGCCCAATATTGTCTTTTGCCTTTACATTGCTTTTGTGGACTTTAAGTCCACTTTTGACTCGGTAACTAGAGAACTTTTGGTGAGTAAGCTAACGGAGACAGGTTGCCCTTCTTCCCTTCTATCCATAATAATGCAATTGCACTCTAATACTTCAATTCAGGTGAGATTAAATTTGCAGGGCCTGTTCTCGAATCCAATATGGACTTATCGAGGCCTGAAACCAGGCTGTGTCCTGGCAGCGATATTATTTAATTTCTTTATTCATGACTTACATCGCAATTTCTTGACATTAGCATCGGATCCTCCTCGTTTAGGATCATCCAAGGTTTCTTGGCTAATGTAGGCGGATGACCTTGTCTTGTTATCTAAGACCCCGACAGGTCTCCAAAAACTTTTATCTGTTCTTGAACTTTACGCCAGTACCAATGGCCTTGAAATTAATACCGACAAAACTAAAGTCCTGTGCTGTATACATAAAGAAACCTCTAAATCAACTAGTTATAAATGGACTCTGGATAACAAGTACTTAGAGGTTGTGAACGAGTACAAATATCTTGTTATCGAGATAATAATGATCTGCATGATGATCCTTCCATTAATGAAGTGAATGCAAAGATTTTTTTTTGTGCCTCGCAAGCGCTATTGATCCAAGGGAAATATGGAAAGTTCTCTTGTAAGCCTGCAATCACTTTCTATAGTCAGAAGGTGACTGCAATAATCCTTTATGGAAGTGAGACGAAAGCTCCAAAGAACCAGATATTCTGGACTAAAATGGAAGGGATCTACTGGAAAAGAGTCCTGAATTTACCAAGGAGCCAACCCATGTGTCTCATTAGGTATGAGCTGGGTTTACCGTCCCTTTATGTGATGGCTAACTGGAAACTATTGGCTTTGTACAGAAAACTAATCATGCTTCCAGTTTCACCCTTGATACCATCTAAACTTGCACGGTACATGTTGAAATCCGAGCATATATACCCACAATTATAGAGAAAACGTGTACGATCTATGATGATTGCAACGAATATCTCAGAATTCTTACTGAAAACAAATCCAAACAAAGCCAAAAGTAATCTATGGCGCCTGGATTGGATTAATACATTAGATCTCTTTAAAAAATATAAAGTCGGCAAAGAAAATCCTTTGGAGGCTAAGAGACATAAAACTACGGAAATGTATCTTCTTAAATTTCCCCATCCAAACTTGCGAAGCACATTTCTACGCTTTCGTCTGAATTTGTGCCCACCTAGAGATGTAAAAAAATCGAAGGCAGCAACTGTCGAGTAGTGAGAACTTCTGTAGATTTTGTTGCAACCAAGAGTGTACTGAAACACTCTCACATATGTTAACTGAGTGCCCTGCGCTACTTGGTCAACGCATTATGCTATTTAAACCTTATTTATTTTTATATATGTGATTCATGTCATTTCTAAATGATTTATTGAAAAGTTGTTTCGACAACTGTAACAATAAAAAAAAATGTCTGTTGCTGCACCTGTGGCTGAGGTAAGTTTTGTTGTGGCGCATTCTGTGGCAGTCCCATCTGTCAGACGTCTTGCATATAATACCTATTCTGCCCACTCAGGCAACTCTGCTGCCCTTGCTCGCCCCATCCTGGTTGCATCCCCCTACTTCTGCATGTACAGGAGATCTGCCCTAGTTGTCCGTAGGGCCAGCACTGTTGTGGTTCTCATGCTAGCCATGGAAACCCTGCTCCTCCTTCACCCTGTCCTTGTGCGTAAGCCCTGAATCCTCCACCCGGGTGTCATCTCTGAAACCCCCCTCTTCCTCTATAGTTTGTTTGATAACTGCTCATTCCCATATACACTCCTCCCATTTGGGGTGTGAGTGGCTGCATAGCGTTATGCTGCTGCTGCAGTTGGGGCTGGGGTTGCGACACTGCTGTCTGTTGTTGCAGGGTGGGGCTAGTTATGAGCGCACCCTCTACGGCATACTTGGATAGCTTCTTTTGAACTAGTTTTGCTTCGTCTGCTTTTTCTATCCTCAACCTTTTGCTTCATCTTTTCTTGCCATAGCCTGCAATGGTGTACTATTGTGAGTAGTATTTCCGACGATGCTTTAGCCTCCATCCAAACCAATTTCTTCAGTTGTCTCTGTACCGGCTCTGGTAACCTGTAGTATCAAGATGTGATCAAATATAGCTATCGTTTTATCCCACGGCTCCTGAGTTTCAAGGCACCAAAACTCTTGAATCTCTTGAATATAACTAACAGGATCTTCATTGTCACGCATCTTGTGACGTGATCGCTCCTATGTCTGACGGGAAACTTTGTCCATAATGCCTGCCATAATGCATGTCTGCAATTTGCGAATGGGGCTCCATCATGTGCGGTGTTGTGGATGGTCAGCCCCAGGAACCCCACCCTCTTCCAAATGTCAACCGCTGCGTCATCTAATATAGAGACCAGTAAGCCCTTAACATTGCCCACCGCCAGCCTGTGTCCTGCTGTCAGCTTCTCCATTTCATATATCCATTTCCCTGCCCCTCCACTCAAGGAGGGTAGCCTCAGCTTGACATTTTCCTTGTCTGTGTGGTTCCAAGGTATATACTGTGGCCTTGTCCCACTTCTCTCTAATAGGGGCATCTGCGAGTACACAGCCCTCTCTTCTGGTGTGCGTCTATACTGCTGTATCTGAATGGGCCTCTTCTCATCCTCTGCTTCTGCATCTATGTCCATTACTTGTATTGCATGTGGTCGGTGCGGGTTTTTTTGTGTCCCAGTAAGCCCACCCCATAAGCATGAGTGCCCCCTAGTTTGTGTTACTGTCGCCCCATCTGTCCTACACCCTGGAAGGTCCCGGAGCCTGCTTGAGCCTGCTTGTATAAGGTGTCTGTCGGGCCGCCCCTTCAGATGCGTCTTGAGTTGTGCTGTCTGCGTGCTTTTCCCCGTCTCTCTCTTCTTGTGTCTTACATTCCCATGACATTCCCGTGCCTGTTTGTGTTATTTTGAGTTTACTAGGCCTTTCCCTTTCCTCGTCAGTTAGGTTTTCATCCCCGTCCTCACCTTCCTCATCACTACAAAATCAGTCAGAGAATGTCAATTTCGCGTGCATGTGGATAATGTACGGTCACCATTTCAAGATCGATATTCATGGACCCGCATGCATTATTTCTCCTCTCGTACCCCTCAGTGTATTATCCCGCTGCCTATCGAGTGTGCCTTGGATGTACCCACATGATACACTGTGCACCCATGAGGGACCTGCCCATCCTGTTGCTCTTCTCGTTGCTCTTCATCGCGTTTCTTCCTATCTAACTCCCCCTTAATTGCTTCTCTGACCCTTCTGAGTGCCCGCTCCTCCTCATCACTCTCATTATGTTGCCTTGTTATTAGTGCCAACCTCAACTCCTTTAATTTTCCCTCTTCGTGCTTACGTGTCTGTTGCAATAATATCTTTTTCTCCAGAACGCCATTTCTTTTTCCGCATCTTCCCTTTCCTCTCTCTCTATTTCCTTCTCTGCTTCCTCCATTTCTGCTACCTGCCCGCTCCCTTCGTACCTCTCTCAGTTGCCACTTACCGCTCTTTTCCCAATAATGCTAACTGCTCCTTCTAGTCCTGCCCCTGAAGTTCTAGTCCACGCAGTATTACCTCCTTTCGCTCCCTCCTCTCCTCTTCCATCCTCTGTTCCGACTATTCCCACTGCTGCGCTGTACTTACCACATGCGTTGACTTCCCTCTACACCCCTGTCCCAGTTCCAGCTCCGCTATTGCCTTTGCTGCCCCTTCTGCCTCCCCTGTCGTGACCCTTTGCAATTTCAACAGTACCTGTGCCGCCACCCATTTGTCTGGGCCTATCCCTGCAAGTTCATCTTAGCGCACCGCAGCCCTTCCTCATTGAGGCCTGGGCTGCCGGCCTCTTCCCCCTTCCCTTGCTGTGAGATGTTCGGAGCGTACATCTTTGGGGGCTATGGAGGTGGCTTATACGTGGGATTTGAGTATCCTTCAGCTGCTTTTAATTCTCGTGGCTCCTTCACCTCATCTAGGTCCAGTAACGGGTATAAGCCCTGATCCTCCTCTTCCTCTATGTTGTTGGAGGTGATTCTGGGTGGTGCGGGAGGTGGCGTGCATGAGTCCACACGCTCCTCCTTCACTCCCCACAAGCTCATCATCCATGGCCTCTCTGCCTGGAAAATACGCCATAAATCGTATATCTCCATACGGTTAGCTAACTTCTTTCCCTTGTATGTGTTCTGTAGGTGGGTCGGTACCGATTGCAGCATACCTGGGGAGAAACTGCCGTTAGGTGGCCATGGTCGTATTATCTTCTCTTCTGTACCCATAGACCATTGTACACTGTATTTCATTATTTTGTCCTTATAGGGGGGCAAAGTTAGGCACATGTGCTGAATGGGGGTTAACACTATTCCTGATCCACCGTACATTTCCCCCCGTTACCCTTCCGTGAGGAACAATACCAGTTTGTATTTTACCTGACCTCTAATTGAGGATTTCGACACTCCGCTATCAATGCAAGGAAAAAGAAATGTGTAGCTTATGCAATACAGTATATGCGGTTTCTCCTCTTTTTTTTTCTTTACGAGCCTCTGCGGCTCTGCACCTTACGCAGCGTACTCTCGTAGTTCGGCACACCACCTCAATAGTGCGCAGGCGCCATCAGCGCACTGCCGCTCGTTCACCTATCTAGCAATCCAAGAAATACCAGTTTGCTAATCCTCCACCAATTCACAATGCAAGGCCCTATGCAATGGCCTATGGGTGACGTCACCAACTAATGTTAGAGAGAGAGGAAAACATTTTGTGCGCTAACAAAACAACAAGACATCATTTCAATCCCACCCAAAAACTCATAAAATCCCCACAGCTGTCTTCCCACTTCCGAGGAGTGGAGTATTTGTTTCAACCGCTTATCATCTCTATGTGATTAGACTGCCCCCGCTGCGTCACCTAACGGATGATACATCTCTCGCCGGGGAGTCATAACCAGTGAATGCAAATTTCGTACTATAAGATAGCTCCAGCTAATCTTCTATGGGAATACTTCATCTATTCACCAAACTAAAACGTCCAATATATAGGAATCCACTACATCTATATTTCGTTCACGATCCAAGCACGTCAAGCGGCCGATCCTACACAACACATTCATTCTTTGCCACGCAACCTGAATGCATGCTAAACACTAGACACCTTAACACTAATTCTTATTACAAGTTCACATCTTCCTGATTTACACATTCCTCTCCCACTCACACAAATTGGGTTGCTCGTTGTGTGGACCACACTTACGTTGTTACACGCCTGCCAGCGCTGCTCGGCCTCTGACTCCCTTCCTTTGGCTCGCCTCACCCCCTTGGGACTGCGTGGACAACTCGCCAATCGCAGGCAGGATAATTTGAAGTCGGCTCCAAGACAACCAATTATTCCGGTTGCGCAGGCATGTTATCTCGCAATTCCCGTAAGGGTCCTGCAGTCCTCTGAGGTCCGACGGCAGAGGAGGCAGTACCTGGCCGAGCTGACATCACAAATGATCTTGCTGAGGCCTCCAACTGTTAGTGTAATTTCTGGGGCTGGCAGAGCCATGGCAAGGGTCCATGGACTCCCAGCTCACGGAAGGCCCTAAGTCCTTCCCTGGTCCCAAGAAGTCGAGGTTCACAAAAGGAGCAAAGTTTTCCTGTAGTTTATTATACGAAACGCACAGGGGTCATATGCATGAATGACATTCAGGCGCATCTCGCCGCATTCTGGCTCGCAGGCCAGTTTTATACACCCGTGATGCAATACCTTCCTCACTCGGCAAACTCCCTCTAAAACCTATCGAGGACAAGGATTGGCCCCTGAGTAGTAGGTCCTGTATAGGACCCTATACAAAGGAAGTGTTGTTGGATGGTACTGTGTCAGGTGCTGTACTTGGAGCATCCCCAAAATTTGCTACATCTAAATAGTTACAGTAAGGAAGCCCAGTGATTGGTTGGCAAACCTTGCTATCTACCCCCAGAACACAGTGTCCTGATTGGTCAGGCCGCGGGCCCCCAAGTCTGGGACAAGCTCAGTTCCCAGCCCGCGAGACACCTGTTCTCAGTACATGTCTCCTATGTCCCAGCACTTTGCAACTATGTGTCTGTGTATTACAATAATGTGAGGACGACTAATGCCATGAGAGAGTTCCATTCCCATCGTACAAGGTGTCTGGAGGTATCAGTATGTTGCGGGCAGCTGTCTGGCCATGGGGCGGCTGCTCGTTCCCAGCCTCTGAGTTTTGCCCCGTTCTCAGCTCGGCCGGGTCACGTGGTTGGAGACCACTCTTGCAAGCTCAATTGCCTTGAATTAACGTGTATTTTACAGGGAATATTCATTGCTGTTGCCGATATCACCTTGGCTCGGGATGTGGAATATCTGGTGTCCTTGGTGGTCTGCTGCTCACGCCAGGGGTTATTCTGCTGGCACAGCAACTTGCGGTTTGGGATTTCTCCGAGACCATTGCGGCTTACTGTATTCTCCTAAGGCCTGCTCTGGCTTTGGTTATGGAGTTCTCATAGTATCCATATGTTAGTAAAAGGTTGACGGTTGGTCAGGTCCCTTGAGTGCTTCTGTCCTTCCATAGTGTTAGTTGCATGTAAGCATCTGCAAGCATATACACATTCTTTGCTTCTTGCGTTTCTGCGGTGCTATAGCGAGCCTAATAACATAATAATAAATGTGCTGATAGTGTGTATGTGTCACTGTCCTCTATCTCATCGGACTGTACATGTTCTTTGTGTAGATTGGGGTGTGTGTGTGAGTCAATTGCGCGGATTGCGCGTGTGCTTCGTGTCCAACTGAGCTATGTCGTCGGGATGTCTCTTACGACCTCCATCATGGCGGGTTTGGTTCGATGCCTTTAGTCGAGTCGGTCCATGCGGTTGTCTTCAACTCTGTCCTGTGTTTCTTCGTCCACTCTAGGAAGAATTCCCGTAGTAGCAGGAGTATATGGTCGGCTGGTAGGGTACCTTTCACAGTAGTTGTCCATGGCTGGGGCAGTGGAGATCGGCATAGGTTTATAGGATCAGCGGCTAAATTGTTGCTGGTGCTTCTGCCGGTTAGGGGTTCGTCCAGGACTGCAGGTCTGCTCGGATTTTCCCTCTTCAGAGTGTTTTCAATGGTGACACCGAAATGTGCCAATGTCAAAACATTCAACCAGCTGACAATAGATTTATAAAAGAGCACGTCGTCTTCTTGCAAGGAGCCATGATGATATCTGTCTCTGTCTTGCCATCACTAAAGGCCAATAGGATGGGAACAATAATTAGCCATCTACACAGAAGCAATACAAATTCGGAACTATTCAGCCAAGGAAAGTAAACTGCTAACAGTTTTGCAACCCATTGGTGAGATATACATCAAGCAGATATTATAAGTTGAATTTCAGCAACAGAGCTGTCCTCCATACCAATACATCAAATACATTGCTGGTTCTGTTGTGACGGACGTAGGCCACCCATGCCTCCATGCCATGATTTTGGAGAGGGTGGAGAGAAAGCAGTGGTGTAGATATATTCTTCGAAGAATGCTTACTCATAGGACCCGTTTCAGACAACACCAGCGTGTTGCTTTGTGTCATCTATGAAGCAAAACCTAAACAGGAGAACATTCCTAAAATGCGAAGCTGTGGCACTGCAAGATGGCAGTCTGCCGGTTCTATACTTCCAGCTTCTGGTCTTGCACTCGCCAATCACAAGCCCACGCACAGGTTAGACATCGTTCATGCCCATGCTGGGTGTCTGTCATTATGGCATACCTATATCTCTGTTATTGACACTGAATGAAAACTCTTAACTGTCCTTTTTCATTCCGGTGCAGACATGAATTGCCTAAACTTCATCTTAAACTCAAAAACCGTAAGACTAAAAATCAGGTAAATATATGTACTTTTACTTATATGAATCACTGATCTGGCATGATTCGGGAAGAGCAAGGTCAGAGAGAGTGCACACTACAAGGGGAACAGCATGTCACAATTGCAAAAAAGTTAGTCAGTAGATATTGGCCAGAAGCAGGTGCGCACATTAGTGATCAAGATGCTGTGGCTGCGAATACATTTAAGAGCCCTGGCAATTCTTGCGTTAAAGAAAACAGAATAGAAATCAAGATTTGAGGCGACAAGTCTGCCACAAGTGCAAGGTGAAGACAACAACTTTATAAAAATGATTGTAAAGCAAGAGTTAATCTAACAAAGGAAAGCAAACAAAAGAAAAAACGCAGAGACAGGAACATCTATGCAGCAAGCAACAGTGAAGCAATGAGTGGCAGCTCTAGACATCTAGGAAGGCCTACACTCAGGGTTGGACTGGCCTAGAGGGAACTCTGGGGATTTCCCGGCAGGCCTCTACACGCGGGGCCTCTTTTGTGTGGTAACCTCTTTTATTTCCACTTTTTCTCATTGGAAACGGATTTGGCTTGCTGAAAATGTGTAATGTGGCGCAACTTTGAACATTTTTTCCAGGGCCTCTATTGGTTCTCAGTTCACCCATGCTTACAATATATTCTGGCTAGTGTATGCACCAATTGTTTTATTTAATAGAAAAAGCTAGCAGTGCTGACATTAGGAAGTATACTGCCTACTAGTGTAAGGTAATCAAAGAACTGTCAACAGTCAAAGGAGCATCATCTAGGAAGTCTGAGTTGGAAGCTGCTGCGTAACACCAAGTCAAACAGTAGCCAGTGGTTGAAAAGATATTTCTGAAGGTCAACACAGAGAAACATACGGGCTGGGATAACACTAAACTACAACAGGCTGTCACAGGCTGATCAGCTAGCTCAGGTCTATTGTAAAAACCACTGCATCAGTCTATGAATGATCTTCAAAGGCGGCTCTTCATTGTCACAGGAAGACTCCTCCAGTGCACGGCAGGTGTGCAACACAAGTGGAATAGAGTTTGATAGTGCTCAAGCGGCTCCTCAAAAGGGACTAGTTGTAATCCTAGGCAAACTGATGACAAGAACTCGGAGGCAAGATTCCAAAATAATGCTATTACCATTCTTGCTGCAAACCCCTGCTCAAAGTTAGCAAAAGTGAGTGAAGCATTGTAAACTGATGAGCGGCTCCTAAAACATCTGGGTGAGGAACATTTAAAGGTATACATCAACGTTTCACAACACTGATCCCTACCCCATGAGCCCCTATCAGTGTTGCTCGGCCATATTAACCTAAACTGGTTTCCAGGAGAAAGTGCTCAAAGACTGTATTTTTAAGATAACATGTAGCTCTTATTAGATACTACAACTTGATCAGTAAACAGGTATTTGCGTGTTTGATTGAAATGTTTAACCATTATTTAACTTTATGACATATATGCATCCCAAACAATATGGGCCAAATGGTAAATGTTAACCAGTACATTGTAAAGTGTGCTTATGATTATTAGAGGCGTTGGCTCATGAAATCATCTCTCCGTCATTAGGACGTGTACACAGAAAAAAGAGATTGCCCAGAATGTTTTCATGATGTCATGCATGTTTGAGAAGACTCGTGTGGGTTCATTTTCCAGTCCCGCAGAGTGCAGAAATAGATGCGGAAACCTGCTGTTAAATGGCTATGCCATGTTTAACACCCCTTGTTGGGAATTATGAAACTGAGTGCCACTCCCCTAAAGTAAATTGAGAACATGGAGATTGCGTTGGTACCAAGGGAGAGAGGACTTATCCAAAAGAGTTTGTTTTGTGCTCAATTTTACCTCTTGCTCACAGCCACGAGAAAAAGGCTGCCCCTGCATAAGGCAACATGTGAATCGCTGTGTGCGACCGAGAACATTTTTCAGCAAAGTAAAAGAACGTTTGACAGACTGGGACCATTTCTAAGGCTGGTTTAAAAACAGTTAATTGTCAATGCTAAAGACATGTGGAAAAATGCACATGGAAGTGGATCTGCGCCACATGTAAAAAGAATATACTTGCATTCCAAAGAATTTAGCCTGGTTCCCAGAACACTTATCTCCATAGGACTGAGGCTTAAAAAGTACTTTATTTCTCTGCATGTTCCAATACGTCACATGCACTGTGTAGAGAAAATATATGTAAAACATTAAAATGTGTTCCTCTCCTTTCAATGGTGAACACATGCGAAAATGCAATTATAAATGAACAGTCTGGGATTTCATCACAGTGTCATGTTCCTGGATCTCAGGCATAGAAGAAAAATGCACTTATGTATCAGAATCTTTTTTCATTTATTTCAATAAATGCATTTTGCAAAATGTTTCCTTTGAAGTTAAATGATGCAATGTGTAATGTAGAAAGGAAGCATCAGAAGAAGTTTTGTTACACTTTTCCTTTCCTGTCACTCCATCATTATGAAAAATATTTGTTATGTAACTCAAAAAGGTGCAGCTTGATGTTGACTAGAGTGACCTAATAGTCACCTCCCTTCAGTTGCCCCCAGGCCACATCTCAAGACCAAGGCCACGCAGAACTATTGGATTCATCGGATTCAAACTGGTTCTGATGAATAGGTCGATAGACCACTGCTAGATGGCCAGCTACCGGACCTGAGCCCAGGACGCACAATGGGATGAAATAATGAACTATTGAATAGATTAGAACCTTGGATTTGTAGGCACCAGGATTCGCCTAGCCAGAATACGTGTTGATAAAAGTGAGCAGCCCACAAGGTGGGAGCTCCCTTTATAGAGCATTCGATAGATGTGGTCATTACAAGTGTGAGTTGAAAAGTGCTGTTTTTTTTGAGATAGCGGTTGTATGCGAGACCGATAGTGAGTTTGCATGTTGGCATTTTATGAAACAGTAAGAGAAATCGATTTACGCAGGAGTTTTCCTGCAATGTGTTGTATTTTAACTATTGTGTATATGTTCTTTTATATATATTAAAGAATAAAGTTTTGTAATACATTTTTTCAGTGTTTATGTGTGCATGATATAATTCCTATGGGCACACTTATGTCAGTGTTCTGCTCTCCTTAAAAGGGACATAGCATGGAGGCAACAAGAGTCCTTAAGTTAAGTTAAGAAGCTATCGCATGCAGGTAATTGGGGATGAATCTCAGGCCGTTTAAGCTTTCCCCTATGTCTTTTTAGTGTTTGTTTTGCACAATGGGATGTGTCATATATGTCAACTTAAGGCCCCTCAGAAAATACATTCAGGGTCATCACAAGTTTGGTGTTAACCCTTGAATGCGGCGGTAACGGGCCCAATGGGGAATGGGGAATTCCCGAATGGGCCCAATAGGGAATGGGGAATTACTGTTCTGCCAAACCCGTGATCCGGCTCTAATAGCGCCAGTGGGGGTTTGGCGATAACGCTAATAGCCCTGGTGGTATCCCGGCGGTAATACCACCGAGATACCACCCAACTCGTTTTGAGGCCCATTAACTAAAGTTATGAAAACACCTTATTAGATGTCTGTGCAGCCAATGAAAATTAGCCTTCACATATATTTAAAATCACAAAGGAGAGTGTGCATTGGATGTAACAGCAGTGACCTCTGTTGGTCAAAGTCAACATTTCTTCATTTACAAACTCAATAGGAAAGTTACATGATGCATTGTGATTTAATCATTACACAAATCATATCTGTGTGATGGAAGGTCCTATCAAAGTGTGACCAATTGCAGTTAGTACCTAGAAACAAATGACTTTCACTTCATAAAATATCTGCCCGGTGCATAATCAAACAAATTAGAGAATAGCGGTTTTGAATTCTTCCTCCTGATTTGTAGATTTCATTGATATGCGTTTTTATTAAACTAGCACAGGTTAATCAAAAGTTATATGTCATAAACGAAATGCCTCACCTCCATTCGGTGTCAAGGGACTAGTTCAAACCACACCACAGTCACAAGTGTGGGGAGGAATTAATTATTATAAAATGGTATGCACACAGATGGGGATGGATTATAATGAAGAAAATATGAATGATTAATATTGAAGAATATTTGGGGATACCACTGAAAGTGGAGATGGGTAGGGAGAACCGAGACTTGCAGGCTGATTTGCAGGCAGACTGGAGAGATGAGCAGGCCACAGCAAGACTAATTGTCAGATAGACAGCTAGAAAGAACCTTGCTGGATGCAGCAGCTGTAGATCGTGGATCCAAGCTGATTTTACCCAAATCAGAAGCCACATTTAAAAATATAAGTAGAAACCCCAATGTAATTCCAAACCGTCCATATAGACTACCCATGATAAATCCAGGGAATAGAGGGCTGGTAATTAAGGTGAATACTAATTTGACAATGACTCAGTGCTGTGTTAGATAAAATGATATGATATGGCATTTATAACGCACCTATACACAAGTGTTTAAATGTGTGACAAGGCAAGGGAGTGGAACAGAGGGAGGAAAGAAAACAACAATCTTACTAGGCATCGCAAGTGCATGGGAGAGGGAAGGGGAGAAGTGCCAGTGGAGGGAGTGTGGGAGGAAGGACAAGTGCAGGACAAGGAATCAGCATAACAAGTAGTGCAGCCAACAGGTGGCAAGTGTGAATATTAGAAGTGCAGACAACTGGTGTCTAAGTGCAGGGCAGGGACTGTAGGGTTACAGATACAGACCACAAGTGCAGGTAGTTCCAGGAGGCAGTACAGGTATGCAGCTGGATGGGCAGGGACCTGGGCCAGAATGCAGAGGGTAGCCAGGTGACCAGTGCAAGTGTCAGACAAGAGATCAGCAGGAGAGAGGAAGAGAGAAGGCAGAAGCAAAGAGGAAGTTCTTGAGTTGCTTCCGGAACCAGAGATGCTTCTTCTCAAGTTTCAGAGAGGCAGGGAGGCTGTTCCAGAGGGAGGCACCAGCCAAAGAAAGAGATCTGCCCCCAACTCGTTGCTTGGAGAAGCTACTGACCTTCAAAGAGTTGGAGGTGAAGGAGCAAAGAGCTCAAGTAGGAAGATATTTCTGCAGAGAGAGTTGGAGGTATTGTGGTGCCAGACCCCAGTAAGCCTTGTGGACAATGCAGAGGGTCTTGAACTTGATCCTTGCCGCCACGGGGAGCCAATGCAGAGATTTCGGAGCTGGAGAGATACAATCCCTGGGCTTGAGGCCAAGAACAGGTCTTGCAGTCCTGTTATGGATGAGTTGTAGAGGACGGAGAGTAGAGGCAGGTAGATTTAGAAAGAGGTTGTTGCAGTAGTTAGCCTAGAGAGAACCATAGCTCTAGAGACAGTGAGCTTCTGGGGGAAAGTGAGGAAAGGAAGAATACTTCTGAGGAGGTGCAGCTGGTAGTTTGACTTCTTAGAGACGTCGGAGATGTGAGGAGGGAAGGAGAGTGTGGAGTCAAAGATTACCCTGAGGTTCTTAGCCTCACAGGTGGGCGGAGGAAGAGGGCCCAGAGTGGGTGGCCACAGAGTGACAGGAAAGGAAGGTGCTGGTGAGCCGAGAGGAGGATCTCTGTCTTACTGGCATTAATGCAGAGATCATCGGTGGCACGCCACTCCTGGATTGCGGACACACAATCTGGGATGAGAGAGGGAGAAGAGGTGGCTGAGGGGCGCCTGAAAGCAAGCTGAGTGTCATCCGCATAGCATTGAAAGTTGGAGCAGAGAGCAGCTATGTGGTGGGCGAGAGGTGTCAGGTATTAGTTGAACAACCAGGGAGAAAGATTAAACAGCTGGGGAACACCACAGGTAGTGTGAGAGATAGAGGAGAGGAAGGACACAAGTTGGACCTGGGAGGGTCGGTCAGAGAGAAAATGCCATGTGTCTCCCATTTAAAGTGAATTCCAAGTTATTCCCATAAACCCCAATGCAGTTTAAAACTGACATCATTTGGTGCACTTAAATGAATATTACTTATGTAGAAGTTATGATAGAATCCTTGGCTCATGCCGGTGTGGAATTATCCCAACCATAGTGGATTCATGACTATGATATCACTATTGTCTAATGTGATATCATGCAAATGTGCAGCTGTTATAAGTCTAGTTTTAAATGAGATGTTTGTGCAACAGAAATTAGCACAGATAATTATTCTAGTCACAGAAAATCGTGAAACGTGTTAAACCCCTGTAATCCCTTATGCTTAAATTCAGACAGATCTATGTGTAAAGTGAGAGGCCAAGTGTGTTTTAACAAGGTAGCTATTACTGGAGAATATTACATCTCCAGCCGAAAACACCTGTAGATTGAAAACTGTACAAACACACACACGTAGATTGAAAGTTGCCCACACATGTTCATTAAAAGCTTCACGTACATTATCTGAGAAGACTGAAATTCATGTGTTTAGGGAAGTGTGAAAACATTACTTGAGAATTGTATTTTTCCTAATCCAAAAATCTGTAGTAGCCTGATGTAAATTGTTCTTGCCTACATTTCAGTGACCTGCACATTGCCAATAAATTCATAAACCCACACTTACACACGAGAGTTAAATAGAAATAATATGGGTTCAGGAATGCCAATTGTTCAAGTAACATTTCTCGTATATCACACTTGTTTTGATACTGGAGAAAATCAAGTGTTATCAAAGACTTTTGAATGTGTTTTATATCAATAAATGCATGCACTGGATGAAAAGTGGCAATGTTATTATTGAAGTAAATTGTGTTGCCTAGACATAAGCAATCACAGAAGGAGTGTATTTGAACTGCTTATTACCTTTTATAGTATCAATACCTTGAAATTATAATGGAAAATAATGCTTGTGTGAGCTAGTAGAGAGATTCATACAGGCAGGGAAAATGTAATTTGGTTGACTATTTTTGTATGAGTCTATAACATTACAGTGATTTCCTTGGTTTAAAGTTGGAGACCACCTTTGTTTGATTTTAATTCTCTTAATACATTTAGGGCCTCATTACGACTAGTGCGGAATGGGTTTAACGGCGCCGGTAATGGTGCCAGCGCCGTTAAACCAACTCCGCACTATTATGAGGTCCCTTCGCGGGGGCCGCTCTGGATGTCTGGTTTTTCCAGACGTCCATAGCGGGTCCCGCGAAGGGACCAGGGAGCTAACAACGGGCCCGTAATGAACGGGCCCGTTGTTAGCTCCCTCCCCATTCCCATTGAGCCCGATGGGGGCTCGAATGGGAATGGGGAAGGAACGGGCCCAGGTTCCCTGAAGGAGGAAATACCGGGCCCTCTGATGTTGGAATGGCCTGGTATTTCCCCATTCACGGAACCCGGACCCGGACACGATTTTGGAGGCACCATGGCTGCCTCCAAAGTGGTAATGAGGCCCTTAGAGTTTTGTGCAATCACAGTCTGTTTTATTGCCTGGAATTGTGGAGTGGGATTGTACATCAGAAACACATTTGGATGTAGTACTTACCCATGCACTAACTAGATACTTTTTGCATGGTCAATGGCAGATGCAGGACCTTCAAAAATGGCAATTGGAAATTAAACATTTGGTGCAAATCGTGGGCATGGATAGTTGGGCTCCACAAAGAACGCTAGATGAAGTGCTTCAAAAATGCTATCTGACCACCACAAAAGGTGATGAGAAACCGAATCTTGTGAATTTTTCGGTGCATTGATTCTTTTGCCTTCAAAAGATGGAGTGGAGATTAGCTGAAAACTCATATGAGTTGCATCGCTTTACAGAAAATACACAAATTGCCTATGCAGAGTTAGTGCTTGTTCAAAAAGCCAAACGGTGCCTAGATGCTAAACTTTCAGATCTTAACCGCATTCACAGGCAATGTCTACAGACATATGATGAGTTGCAGGCCAAAATAACTAACCAAACCATCCATACTGAAGGCTTATTAGATGACATGGTGAATAAATAAATGTGACAGAAAGAGAGTCAAGATGCTAATACAAAACTTGTAATGAGGACATTGGGCCTCATTACAAGTTTGCCGGTCCAGTAACAATGGTACCGGTAAGTTTACTGCATTAATTACCATAACCTATTGAATGGAATCACGCAACAGCGGTTTATATAGCTATGTGCAATTTAAATTTATCAATATGTGTTTGGTTGCAATTTAAAACCCAAAAGGTGTATAATCTAATTAGTATTGTTTGTTATATTTACTTTAAGATGACAGCTTGCACAATAAGTGCGCTCATGGTCACTCGACAATTGGTAAGTGGCAGTATTTATAATTAGCC
Source organism: Ambystoma mexicanum (assembly GCF_040938575.1). Classification (NCBI taxonomy): domain Eukaryota; kingdom Metazoa; phylum Chordata; class Amphibia; order Caudata; family Ambystomatidae; genus Ambystoma; species Ambystoma mexicanum. The sequence continues at coordinate 1,040,365,375 of NC_090922.1, read as the reverse complement.
ATTCTATATATTTATATTTAGCCGGTGCCTCACTTCCCCCTTCGGTAGAGCTGGAACTCGCGCCACCCTTGGGCGTTGCAGAGGAGGCCCTCCGCACTCCATCAGGCTACCACGATGCCAAGGTAAGACAGAGGATCACCACAGACATCCTCCTGCTTTCCTGCATCCCTTTCCACCCCTCGCGCACGTCGAGCAGGCAGCTCCGTGCACTCATTGAGGGAAATAGCAGCTTGAACAGCTGACTTGCTTCCAAGCTACACACTTGGATTGTATTCGAAACGCCGTAGAAACCACAAGATTCCCATCATTCCAAGATGGCCACCGCCACTCCTCGCTAGCTTGCCTGACCCCAGGCCCCCTGACGCCACCAACCCCCATTGGCCACCACTGAATCTACATCTACCTATCAACGAACGCCGGCAGGCGAAGCCAGCACTCCCCCAAGGCACTCACTAAGGCACCTGACCTGAGCCTGACCAGAGTCTACCGAGTCAGAGGCAAGGACCCCTGCATCTCTGGCCCGAATCCACGCCGGCCCACAGCCACTTACACACTCCTGGCGCAGTAAGCACCCGCCGCATTCACTGCACTGCCGCTACCTAACCCCTCTTAAAGCCAGTGAACATTGCAGCAGCATCAAACTCTTACAGCAGGACTCATTATGCTGATACGCCCCAACACTATAACTACATGCCACCCATGACGTTCACTAGCTAACTGTATTTTTGCTAATACTCCCAGTCGCCAACATGTACTACTCTGTTGTATGCCTGTGTCACTCTAAAATCTGGTGCTGCGCCAATTTGCAAACATATGCTACCTTGAATCTAAATGCTAATCTGCAAACCTGCGCTATTCTGATCCTAGGTGTTACTCTAAATCTATGCGCCACTAAGTGATCCTATGTGCTTCTCTGGTCCTAGATGCTCTGCATATGCTACTTTGAATCCAAATGTCAATCTGCAAACCTGCGCTACTCTGAATCTAGGTGCTACTCTGAATCTATGTGCTACTTTGAATCTAGGTGTTACTCTGTATCTAGGTGTTACTCTGAATCTAGGTGCTACTCTGAATCTAGGTGCTACTTTGAATCTAGGTGTTACTCTGTATCTATGTGTTACTCTGAATCTAAGTGCCACTAAGTGATCCTATGTGCTTCTCTAGTCCTAGATGCTCTGCATATGCTACTTTGAATCCAAATGTCAATCTGCAAACCTGCGCTACTCTGAATCTAGGTGCTACTCTGAATCTAGGTGCTACTTTGAATCTAGGTGTTACTATGTATCTAGGTGTTACTCTGAATCTAGGTGCTGCTCTGAATCTAGGTGCTACTTTGAATCTAGGTGTTATTCTGTATCTAGGTGTTACTCTGAATCTAAGTGCCACTAAGTGATCCTATGTGCTTCTCTAGTCCTAGATGCTTTGAAACATATGCTACTCTGATTTTAAATGCTAGTCTGCTCAGCTCTAGGTGGCCAACACTATCCACCTACACACCAAATGCACACACTGCATCTTACCCACCATACACAATGTTCCTCCTAGGCCTTTATTCTATACTACTGAGAATCGTTCTCCACCTCATTAATTCAGCATGCTGCCCAGCCCACCCCTCAACTTGATCAGCCCTGGCACCACATCACCCACCTTCACTGAGCCTAGCTCCAGAATCATGCTTACCCTTCTCTGTCCCCCATGCTTCTCGGACAGGCTGACCAGATTACGATCCAGACTCCCCAACATACATGAGCCCAAAGCCAGGGACTCCACACAATCCAAACTCACAAACCGACCTCCATTAGCACCTGCGCTAACCTTAAACTAAAAAAACCCAAACTTAAACACCTCAACACCACCACAACCACTAAGAAAGCGCTCATCACAGCAACCACCCATACTCCTGCCAAAACCACTACTCCACCTATAAAAGCTGCTCTCATCAACGCTCGCTCCATAATTGCTCATGCCATGGACATCGCTGACCTCATCTTAGCTGAAGATCTAGACCTCCTAGCCATAACAGAGTCCTGGCTCCATGCAGACGCATGCTCCGCCCTTTCGCTAGCCATCCCAATTGATTACACCATCATCCGAGTGGACAGAACTGATGCTAGAGGTGGAGGTTTGGCCATCATTGCCAAGACTTACCTTAACATCAGACTTAACTCCGCTACACACCTCCCATCATGCGAATCACTCACAGCCAAGCTACCCACTGCCAAATCCCAAACTATATCCATTCACCTACTATACAGACCGCCTGGACCTCTGGGATCCTTCGAGGAAGACCTCTGTGCCATCCTTACCGACAACCTAAAAAACTCCTCACAATGCCTCCTCTTAGGAGTCTTCAATTTAGGTTACAAAGACCGCAAAGCGAATCAAGCCACCCTCATCAGTAACACTTTGTCTGAACTAGGCTTCACACAAAAAGTATCCAGTCCAGTCCGATCACTAACAACACTCCCCAATCCTGGACTGACCACCACCTCTTCTCCTTCTCTCTCAAGGCCTCAAGCCCCATGTCCAACATGGCACTAGCAGCAGCCATCCCCGCGAGAAGCAAAAAAAACATTACAGTGGAAAAACTGATCCCGCTCATCCTTCCTACGCTTAGCCAACTCCAAGACTCTAATCCTTATGACGTCATAGAAGGCTATAACAACACCATGCGCACAGCCTTAGACGCCATTGCACCACTGAAACTCAGAAAATGCAAACCAAAAAAGCACCTCAACCAATGGTTTTCCAGCCATCTTAAAACCCTTAGATCGGAAAAGCGTAAACTGGAACAAGTCTGGAGACAGTCTCCGACAGTCTATAACAAACTACTGCTCAACAAAATAACGGCCAACTATAAAAAAGAAATCATAGCGGCCAAACAAGAATCCTATAACCAGAGAATCTCACATTCCAATTCCAGCACCAAAGAACTATTTACTATTCTGAAAGAATTGGAAACACCGGTACTAATCCCAGATACCTGCATTATGAATAAACAATGGTGCACCAGCGTCCAAAACGCACTAAACAACAAAGTCACCGGCCTTCAAACTAAAATTAAAAAAAAGAAAGACTCCCTCACCAAACTAACCAATCCCTTCAACGCCCACTCTAGCCCTCCACCCCCACACCAGACACCCAACACCGCTCGCTTCAGCTTCTCCAAAGTCTCTACTCTCGAAGTAGAAAAAATCATTCTTGGTCTTAAACCCTCCAATTGCAAAGGCGACCTCTGCCCCCCACAAATCATTAAAGATGCGGCAAGAGACCTCTCGCCATTCATCACCAGACTCATCAATGCCTCATTCTCCTCAGGGACAGTCCCCAGCAACCTCAAAGAGTCCTGGGTCCTCCCTCTTCTCAAAAAACCTTCCCTCGACCCGTCCATCCCGACCAACTACAGACTGATTACCACCGTCCCATTCCTGCTCAAAATACTAGACAAGACAGCATACCAACAAATCCAAAAATATCTTGAAACAAACCACCTGCTAGGCATAAGACAATCAGGCTTCAGACCCCAACATGGGACTGAAACCGCCCTGATAGATCTGAAAGCCCAAATAGATGCCCTTAGAGACAACGGAAAAACCGCATTACTACTCCTGCTAGACATCTCTGCGGTGTTTGACCTAGTTGACCATAAAATCCTCTGCAAGCACTTAGACTCAGCCGCCCACTTCTCCCAAGAAGCGATCAGCTGGATTGAGTCATTCCTCAACAACAGATCCATGCGCGTCTTCTCCTCCTCTGCTGCCGCCGACCCCATCCCTATCACATGCGGAGTCCCACAGGGCTCTTGCGTCTCCCCCACTCTGTACAACGTGTTCACGAAGCCCCTGTTTGACGATCTAGATGGTCTGGGTATCACCTACACCAATTATGCTGATGATACACAGATCCTCATCCCGCTGACGGAAGATTACAACCAGGATTTGGCCTTGGTGAACAAGGTGTATCTCATCATCCAGGCATGGATGACTTCGCACAGTCTATGCCTGAATGATGACAAAACTGAACTCATCATCCTAGGTTCAACCTCCAACCTAACCAAACTCGACCACAACTACGCCAACTTCATCATAGACGGGAACCTAATCAAGGTTTCCAAAGAAGTGAAAACTCTAGGAATATACCTCGACTCCTCCCTAACCTTTCACAAATAGATTAACTCGATGGCATCCTCCACGGCCTACACATGTAAGCTTAAAAAGAGCAGCCAAACCCTTCCTTTCCACTCAGAGCTGCATTACACTAGCCAGAGCCTTGGTGTTATCCAAACTTGACTATTGTAATGCCCTCTACATAGGAGCCAGCAAGCAAATCACCAACAAAATTCAGACGCTACAAAACAACGCTCTTAGGGCAGCGCTCAACATTCCTAGGAGGGAACACATCTCCAACATCAGGAAATCCCATAACTGGCTCAGCACAACAGCCAAAATCCTGCTTAAAGTAGCATCGCTCACCCACAAATGCCTGAACAGCGCTGCCCCACGCTATCTGGCAGACAGAATATGCAAACACATCCCCAACAGACCCGCCAGAACCCCCAACACTAACCTGCTCACTGTCCCCAGGTTTAAACGCACCAAAATGGGCGGCAACAGCTTCCAGGTGAAAGCACCTCAACACTGGAACTCCCTACCACCATCTCTCAGAACACCCCAATCTTACTCACTTTTCAGATGCAACTACATCCATTGGATAAAGAACACGAACAATTAACACCTCTTACACCACACGGTTGCTTTCCGCTCTGTATGCCTATATGTAAATTTGTAAAATATATGTAATTCTCTAAATATATGTACTGCATTATCTCCTTCCTGCGTGCCAAACTGCACACATGTCCTTCATTGTCACACTGCAATTATGTAATGCACTGTATAAGCAACCTGTAACCAAGCTTTGAATAACCTTGCTGCTTATGCGCCCTCATACCCTCGGGTCTGGTGCGCAATACAAATGAATAAACTAAACTAAACTAAACTAAACTATAGTTAGAATTGTATATAACCAGTGATAGCTTCACGTTATTTACCGGTAATTTTATTCTTTTGTGGTATAGATTGACACCAAGACTACACAAGGTATACTTCCTTCATTATTATTATATACAATGAGGCTCTTGCAAGGCTTGGATACAGCGCGCACACTGAACCATGTATGATTTGTTTACAAACATTATTTTTAATTGTATGTGTTTGCTTTTCCCCTACCCATCTCTTTCATCTCTTCATCTTTATGTGCATATCTGCTATCAGATATCCTTTTTATATTATATGCAATACTTACATGGATGGGTAACATTTTATGTTTCTGTGAATGTATAATTCAGAAATTCTTATTTGCACCAACCCAAATGAATTGTTATGGGGTTTATGTTTCTCTGCCCTGCTAAACTGTCTTTTGGTTTGTGTTACCTCAATGAAAACATTATTTTGATGTGGCTTTAAAACTCATTTGTATATGATATGGTCAGCCTCGGACGAAGAGCACATAGCTCGAAACACGTGTCAGGCTGACCTACAATCAATTAAATACATGCAACTTACACCTGGACCTTTGTGATTTGTGTGCAGTGTGAATGCAATCTTTGCTCTATAACTTACAAATTGTGGCAAGCTTGGCAGGCGACCCACACCTTGCATTTACCCACAGCCGGATTTACTTCCAACATAACAGTACAAGCGATAATGTTTTCAAATTTCTCTTTCTGCCAAGTTTAGAGAACCAGGCAACCAGTTGATCAGCCAGTCACAATCAAGATGACATCCTGGCAGGTGAGTAAACCAGGAATAAAAAAGCCAAAGGACAAACGGGAGGACCCATAACCCTTTTTTTAAGCAACAGGGCAACATATCCTGGGAGGAGAGTATAGCAGGGAAGGAATCATACACTGGCAGGAAAGTGTACCAGAAAAAAAAGAAGGTTTCATAAAGTTCAGGGGTCAGAAGGCAAGGGAGGACTCATGCCCCTTTAAGAATTTCAAAGCTAAACCAAGAGAAGAAGCCAAAATACTAAAACACTTGTAGGAAAGTAACCAAGGAGGAAAAAAGGAAGTAAACAAGCTCTGAAGTTGTGGAATAATGATACAAGAGGGGGAGCCATATCCATTGAAGAGGCAATAAAGAGAGGAAAAGAGTGACATCAACAGACAGAAAAGATACCTCATGGAGAGAAGAATCTCCTTGGAAAATGTTGGAACACTCTTGCGTGCGCCGAAAGGCCAGAACTTCTTCAGAGAAACAGAGGAAACATAGGGGCAAGGAGAACCCCTATCTTACTGGTGGAGCAACAGTCACCTTTTCCTTTTGTGCACCTTAGAACTTTATTCTTGGAACATTATACATTGTGAGACCAAAGATAACCCTATTGCCACTTTTTATTCAGTTCAGCATGTAAGGGTCAATTTAGAGGTTTGACACAGGGCAAAGGACGCTTTATTTGGTAGATATCCTGCGACAGACTTTTATTTGTTTTACTGAGGTTGGGAAAACCCTCATAGATATAGGGACAGATAGGATTTCCCCAAACCCTCTTATTATTTTGGCAATAAATGTGTATAGTCAAAAACATAACCTAACACTGTGTCAGACTCTTACTCTTGACCCCTTACTCCATATTTTCTATATTCAAATCAATGAACGTAAGGAAAAAGTTCTCTCAAGTGTGCTGAACTCATGAAAGAAGTTTCATTTCTACAAGATTGCTCTGTAAATTACAAAAGGATCAAAGATTCACACATTTCATCTGATTGATGCATGGGATCTGGATGTGGTACACTGGATTCAAAACACGTGATTACAAGCCAGTGTATACTGAAATTCGAAATGAAAACATAAATCTTAATTGTTCGGTTGTGAGAGATGTAACTTCTGATTTTTACAATGGCAATGAAATACTGCATTGATTAACAGTTAACATGGACCTTATTAATACTTTGGTCTGGTCCAAAATCAAGGGAAACCCAATGGATTTCAATGATATGGAAGAGGCATTTTGTCACCTCCCTTATGCTGCTGAGGTTCAAATAAAAGAAAAAGAAATTATTACAGGAAATACGCAACAATATACAATGCCATTGAAAACTAAAAAAGGGCAGAACTTGTTTAATGAAGAGTCCTTTATCAACTTAAATAATATTTTTCAGTAACAGGGTCCGTCTCTACATCCAACTCCAATAGTAGATCACAAAGATGACACCATCTGAATACTAGTTGTTGATAATGAGCTCCAAATTACCATTGTATCCCCACATACCACTATTGGGATGGCTGTTTATTCTAAACACTTTTCCATTGATTTAGCCAATCCTATAATCCGTCCCATGCCAGAAGATTGTTGTGACAATACTGGTGGCAACTGGCCAGAAACGTTTATACTCATCATGGGGGAAATTTTATAGTGTACTCCCTGCGCCCCTATGGAGTAAAAGATGTTACCTGTGAGACCCTGGAAGATGAGATATTTAAAGGAATCAACTGCCCAGCTAGAAACCATGAGCAAAGACCTCTCTACCCAACTAGAAGATGCCTTTGAAATAGTCATCCCAGAAACATTTCCAGGCTTCCGTCAGATGGTCGAAAAACAGACCCGTATGGCTGATGTTGTAAAGATGCAGTTGCAGCACCCCAACCACAAGCACAGTTATCGCCTAAGCAAGCTCTTCTAGCAGGGCACCAAATAACAGCAGATGACGTCAGGAGCAAGTGGTGGTCACATGCTTTTTGTGGCAAGCTGAAGCATTTGCTGTGGCGGAAATAGTGTTGCCACATATTGGAGAGTTGTCGGTTGGTAGTGGAATTTTAGAGGATACAGGTGACACATTGCACTGTGTTTTCTCTTTATGTAGCAAACTGTATTATATTTTTCCCTGCACAACATTTTTTTTATAGAACACATGTAACCCATTTCATTTTATTTTTGCCTAAGCTGTGTTGTCATAGAAGACACGCAGCACATTTCATTATATTTTTAGCTATAGTTTTTAGTTACAGTATTTGTAAGGTCGTCGTAGGACAATGTTGTTGGGAATTTGTTTAGGATTTATTTTATGTGTTTTGGGTAAGAAGTTATCAGTGTTAGTTAGCAAGAGCTCTGTCATGTTTTGAATAGACCCCAGACAAAGGTTTAGATTTGCCATTGCAGTGTACTGGACCGCAGATTTCAGCTGGGATCTTTTAGCTGAATTATGTCTTCCTCTGCAAGCAGGACAGCTCCAAGCAATCAAGGACAAGGGGGATTTGGTATGAGATAGGTGTTCAATTATTATTGCTATGGAAGCATTTCTCAAGGGACCAGAGCTCAGTCACAGCCATCAGATCCCAGACCACCAGATAGGGAACAAATACATAATAGTTGTAAAGCCACCGTGGGAGGTGGGAGCAGTTCTCAGGCAGGAGGGATGCAACATTGGCTTGGTGATTTGGAGAACATGGTAGAAATGATGGTTCAGGAGCAGGCCTCGGCAGAGGTCCAGCCATGTTTTTTTATAGGAGACCATTCATTGCAATGAGGTAGCTAGAAGCTTGTGTGCCTGGAATGGCAACATGTATCGAGTGGGGAGGTACATGGCGAGCTACATGGCGAGCAGGTGCAGATGGTGGGAACGGGAAATGAATTGAAGGAATAGTGTTGTGTGCTGATTTGCAACAATTTTCGGCCGCACAGATACATGTTTGACATGTTTGCCATTTAATTGGTCGGTCTCAGTGGGATGCTGCGGCCCAAGTTCTTTGAGGTTCTATGGCCCAATCAGAATTAAGCCCTCAGTCGAGTTGTGCTTTGGAAAATAGCAGCCAATGGGATTGGTGCCTTTTCTGCTGAGGTGCGTAGGTGGTAGTTTTTGTTATGACGAGAGGGAACCTTCCAGTAGATTTTGTTAATGAATAGTGTTCTTTAGGGGACTGGTGATGACCAGCCAATAGAAATGAAAATGCATCATTTTTGGTTACATTTTGGCGAGCATGCAAATGTGATGGTTTATGCCTTTAAAAGCTCTGTTCATTGTGGTAGAGTGGTTCAGAGGGCTTTGTTAAATTCTATCTAGTGGTCGTGTTGTGTAAATATATTGGGGGCTTTTTCTTGCAAGTGGTGCACTCCATTTTTGCGTATTCTGGATTACTCTTTGGGATTGTTTGGGAGTCCCAGTGAGATTCCAGCAGCCCAAGGAGATGGGGCTCGACTCAGTATGCCTGTTGGTACAAGAGCAACAGGCACCTTTGTTTGTGTGCACGGGCAAGGAGGTTTTGCAGATGCCTAGTTCCCAAAGGTCTGCCTGACCCCTAAGGCATGGATCCTGGTAGTGCAATCAGTTGGGGCAGGCTGAGCATCGAGGGAACTTGGAGGATCGGCAACACATGAGTGCACTCTTGCATGAAAGAGCAGTGCAGTGTTTTGTGTTAGTTGTTATTGATTATTGCTGTTAGGGTTTTTGTTTTAGTTTTATTATTATTGAGTAGAGCAAATAGTGCAGGGACCTCCCCATAGTTGGTGAAAGGCAGTGTCGTGTAGTATTGCATGCCGATTGCAAAGGGGATCTCCCCGCTGGTGGAGAAAGACAAAGCCATGAAGTACTGCATGTGGTTCTCATGAAGGGATATTCTCCACTGGGAGGAAAGATGATATCATAAGTAGTGTAGTATTGCATGCGGATTTATTGAAGGGATCTCATCGGCTGGGAGGAAAGATGGCATGATAAGTAGACTAGTGGTGATATGTTAATGTGAAATGATTTTGTGTTGAAGAATTATAGTCTTGTACAGTAGGAGAAGATGTTTCGGTGCCCCGGTTTGTGGGGGAGAAGTAGGGGTATTAGTTGTGTTGAGAGGTGAATTATTGTGGATAATGGTGTGGTTTAGAATGATTATATTAGAGATGGTTCATTTTGGTTATATATGGAAGATTTCTGTTGAGATATTTGATGTGTGTAGGTTTGTGCATGTGTGTTGGGAGTTATGTTTTGTGTGATATGGATTGTTTGGATATGAGGGGAAGTATGGGTGTGTGTGTGTGAAAAGTATAGACATTAATGTGGGGTGGTGTGTGAAAGGTGTGGTGTGAGTTAAAGATGTCAAAAAACAAACTGGCTGAGAATTGGCCTTTGAGATTTTATTTGATAATTGAAATGGTGTTGAATATATTATTGGGCCAGGGAGAGAGCAGGGAGAGAGCAGAAACAAGAGGCATAAGACACTGCTGGCACAGTGTTCATAGAAGTTAGGGGTTTGACATCCGACAGCACTATGGTGACTCTGTTGGAGCAGATATGCGAAGCCCTTACACAGCATGGGGAGAAAATATTAAAGTATCATGCAGAGTGGGTACAGGACACAGCAGGGAAAATGTCCTCATGATTGCCCTGGGAGGGTAGACATGCATGGGACATCCTGGAGCACATGTATTCACATTTAGAAATGACTTATAAGGGGAAAAAAGTGAAAAACAGACAGAGTATATCGAAGTTATGGAGGATGTATGAGGAGGCAAGGACGCCTGTGACGATAAGGGAGAAAAAAGGGAAAGAGAGTGCTATCACCCCTGTTAAAGTTAACGTAACCACCACAGATAGCTCTACGTCAGAGGTTGTGACACCCCTGGCCCTGCCCCTCTCTTGGCTCTTTCCTCTACAGCCCTCCACAGGCTACACCAGACCTCGATATGCCCCTGATAGGCAAAGGGAACAGATGAAAAATTATACAACAGATAGCAGCACCATAACAAAAGATGCAGCTAATAGTACACTGTGTACAGAAATAGGGAAAAGAAACAGACATAGAGAGAGGAAGAGTTTAAAGAGGCAGAGGAGGAACTCGTACATGCATCACAGGAGGAGAGCTGGCAATGTGCGGTGATGCCTCCCGAACAGTGGAGGTCAGTTGTTCATGATGCCGGCAGATCCAAGTTTCATGGGGGCAAAACAAGTTGGGTTTATGCGTGGCGCAACTGGCGCTTATCTCATAATGCATTGGTAAAGTAGGATAGAGACTTCCTGGTTTCTCCCCAAGATGGCTGTTTAATGAGCTATAGACTTTAACTGCACTGTACTGTTGCTGGGAGTGGCTGGCCATATAAATCACTCTGAGACAGGAATCTGTGCTTGGCTTTTTTCTTCCCGTTTTAGCAGCATGACGCTTATCAAAGCTCCGACCTGCAAAGAGAAACAGCACAGTTAGCAGGCACTCATCTCCATGTAAACTGAACCCCATCCCACACGCTTACCCTTGAAGTAGCGTGGTTTGCATGAAACCTCTGCCTCAGCGCTGGAATTCAACCCGGCTTTTTCGCTCCTCCTCTGCTCACCGGCTATCAGCTGTTCCCACTCCTCGCTCCGAACACCTCGCTCCGGATCAAAGAAACCTCTGCTCCAGTCGCTCCAGGTCCTCTGGAAGCTGCTCCGGTCTTCTTCTGCATTAGAACACTTGGAGGGAAAAAGACAGCATTAACAGGCAGGTCACGAGTGAGCAATCGCGCTCAGCGCACACAGCAAACAACTTTAACTGCACTCACTCCCAGCACACAGCAAACCCTGCGGATAGCAGACAGCACCTTCACTACACGGAACGAACCACACGAAAGAGACATACCGCCAGTTCAGCAATGAAAGAGACTGCATCCTACGTGTATGCAATTAATCACCTAAACCTCAATTTAAGGAGCATTTACGCCATGTCCATCAGTAACAACCACTCCAACTAATTTACTTGCTTCAACTACTGTATGGACTGCAACAGCCACTCAGCTCCTATGGACTTACCTGCACTTACCTGGACATTAGACTGCACAGCACTGGAGCACCAACATAAAGACATTGAAGTAGCGCTTTCAAGATGCAGCAGGTCTGGGCTTGAGCTTCAGTGAAGTAACTGAAAAACATCATATTGCTGCAAGATTTAGGCACTCATTGCAAAGGGTAGCAGGACGAAGAGCCCATCGATCCTAACTTTCAGGTGAGCAGAACCCCAGAGGGACACAAAACCAGCGGGAGAATCAGGGAGGAGTGCAAGGTACAGGAGTTAATACCTGTTCCCTTCCAATAGGTGCAGCTCCATACACAGCACAGAACACGTCCCAGTTGCAACACCAGTCCCGAGGCTCCTAATGCTCCCGCAGAGGCAAGGTAACAGTTATACCCAGATTCGTCTGATATGCAGTCCATCTTTACTGGCACAATGGGACCAGATACATTCAAGAGATAAAGGAGAAATGGTGTTTAGAAACATGGCAGTCATGGGATAGGAGCATACCTGTTGTTTACCACATTTTGACAAAAGGTCTTCCGGCAGTTGTTTAGACAGGCATAGAAAATAAGGGATAGTCTGAGATATAAGCTCACATAGGACATCATTGCAGAGCTAAGCAGGATAAAGAGAGGAGAAAGATAGAGGACTCTCAGAAGGCAGAAGCAACATTGGTACAAAAGAAATTGGCTAAATATAGTACGGATCGGACTGTTATCACTAGTGCTGTTCCGCAGGGAGGGTTTGTATCACTGGGAGGTATTATTCCCTGAGGTGGGTTCCTACCATAAGGAGGGGCGGACCACAATAGGGGTATTCTCCCCAGGGAGCTTTCCTCAGCAAGGGGGGTGTCCCACAAGGCAGGTTTGCTCCACAGGGAGGGTTTGCACCACAAGCTGGATTTGGCCCACCAGGGGGATTCGTCCCACAAGGGGGGATATTTTCCACAACCACTTGGGGGGGTTCCAAAGAGGGAGATGGGGGTTGGATATGGTGGAACAATATCGCAGTATGGAGGACAATGTTGAGCCTGTGGAGAAATAGGGCACTTTGTAAGGAAATGTAGGAGCAGAAATCAAATGGCATGTGACCTCTATGGTGCCCCACTGCAACAGAACATGTTGTATTACCCACAGACAGAACAGCAAGTTGTTCCCATAGAACATAGATTTCCCCAGAGTGCCCACTGCAGCAAATGTGTCACTCCAAGTGTGCAGAGCTCCCCGATTATACAGTAGTCCCCCATCGCACAGATAGCGCCACAATTACTGCAGCCATTTGTCCCATCGGCACTCAGTAACACACTGCAGCAGTATCATCAACCAAACCCTCTCCAACTACAGACATAAGGGCAAACACTCAATCAGCAAAGGGACAGCAACTTTTTGCCCCAGGGGCCTGTACCACACTACACAGGAGCAGCAGTTTTGGGGACCAACCCTGTCTTGTCCCTAAGCACAGACATGACAATGCAATAGGACAACCCGTAGGGAGCACTGGCATGCCCCATCCTATCAGTAACTGCAGGCCTGGAAGAGGAGCCACAGGTGGCAGTCAGCATAGGCGACAGGACATTTTTTATTTTTGGTCGACACAGGGCCTACCATGTTTTGCATTAGAGAGGGAAAATTACATTTCTCGGCTCAAATGACGGACACACATGGAGTCTCTGGGGCTGTAGTGATGGATTCTTTCACTGAATATTTACCGGTTACCATTGGCACACAAGAAGTAGTAGTGTCCCTGCTGTATTCCGGAGACACACTAATCAACATACTGGGCAGGGACATCAGGAGCAGGCTGAACATGACCATTTGATTAACTGACAAAGGTATAGAGTGTCCTACCTGATGGTGTTACACCCAAGCTTGCGCAGTGATTCAAACACTTTCCACCCACAGTGCACTGGGAGGTGTCCCAATTTACCCAGAGTTGTTCCGCTACGGGGTACAGGTGTTGTTGGGATGGGTGCCCAGAATTAATGACCATAGATTTCAATTGCAAACAGTTCAGTTCAGACCAGCAGTATATAAGGAAGTAGTGCTGGGCACCGTCATTGCCATACAGCTAGATGTAGTAATAACAAAAAAGTGTAAGGTGATCTTACAAGGCAGAGATGACGAAGGTATTGAATGGCACGCTGTTGTATGCATCAACCCTACTCAGCGTTTGACAGGCATGACTGATGAACAGCTATTTACCGATGATTAGGAGGTAGGGGAGATGGAACTTGAGATAAGTAGTCAATGCCACCTGCTTATTGTAAGAGGATTCAATTCAGCACTACAGCCAAATTAACACCTAGTCTATAATACTGAATGAAAACCCTTATTGATATATCTTTAGGTCCAGTTCATGCGTTCTGGATGACTACCCTTGTATGACACCCCTCTCTTGGAATCCCCCTGACCCCACTGAGCCAAGAAGTAGTTCTGTTTTGCAAGTTTAAAAGGTTTATTTGATAAATTAAAATATAGATATCACACTTTATAATAAATTAATAATTGAATATCACACTTAATCTGATATGGGAAATATTAACAACGGAGAATCTGGCACTAGCACACTTCTTTATAATGACTAATGAGTTAACATGAAATGGATAAGGTAGCACACTGGGAAATAGGAACAAAAGTATACTGTGGTAGAGGATGCTTTATGTAGCTCAGGTGGATGCAATATTCACTGAATGCAATACAGAAAATACTCAATGTGATTTCAACCCAACAATGTAATCACTTTCCTCTGGCAATCCCCTCCCCCCCCTTGATGCAAGGCAAGGAAATGGAAGGAAAACACGCAGTTCTCAGAAATGCAATCAACTGTAATTCAGTTCAATCCAGCAAGCTTTAGACGACAGAAAACAGATAGGAGTTTTTGAAATCACAGGCCCAAATTCTTTGATCTGTGCTAGCAATGGATGAGAAATATGCTGGAAACGCTTTTAATTCCCTATTAGAGGTTCAGGGTGAGTGGTATCTAGTTAATATTAGTCCAGGCTCACACTAGCAATGATGCAGGGATAGTTAGCAGGTTAAACGAATTTCTGGCAAATGGAAATCAGCAGCAGCCGTTTTTACATGTGAAGAAATTGCAAATCGCGGTAAAATTCGCGGATGCGTGTTCCGCGATTGCGGTAAAACTATAAGGGGTAGGAATGCGGTTCTAGGTTCGTAGGAAAGCCACGATTCTAACCTTTCAGATGAAAGTTATTGCAAGTCTCTAGCACAAACGGTTGCGGAGATATGAGCGATTAAATAAAGGTCGTTTTTCAGATTTGAAATTTTAAAGTTTCAAAAAGACAAGTGCAGCTTTTTGCAGCTAGAATGACAGGTGACAGATTTGGAGCTATCAAGCAGTTCTACTTAGGTTAAATAGATTGAATTAGATGAATTTAAACTAAAAGCTTGGTTCTACACAGTTTGCTATGTACTCACACTATATTCTTGAGTGAAATGGGCCTCGCCATGGATCTGGTCAGGGTTTTGGACTGGGCTCTGGTCTGGTCTGGCCTCTGCACTTCACAGTGATCTGGGTCACTCTCTCTGCTGGTCTGGGTCTCTCTGGTCTGGTCTCTTAGTTCTGGATAGATTGAAGTCTCTAGTTTGGCTCTCTGGAGGTTGATGGAGGTAAGTATGGATTTTTCCGGCAGGGCTTCCAGCGGCAGATGGATTTTGAAGTCTCTATGTGTCCTGACTGTCTGCTTTTATGTGTTTAGAATGTGGGTGTGTTCTAGCATCACTGACCCTACCTCTCTCTCAGCTTCTAATTGGTCAAACTTCCATTTCTTACTTGATTGGGGGAATGAAATGAAGTGTCATCATGATGAGGTCTGTTTATGATACAGAGAACCCACCCCTGTCAACTTTACACACAATCTATATCTGACCTAAAAACATATTTGCACAGGTACACATTTGTTTAAAATTACATATACATGGTGTGGCTGAATTTAGCCATGTCTCTGTCCAAATGTGCTTTTCCTAGGAGCTTGCATTCAAAAACGGCCACTTCTAGCACTTTTTAATGTGCTAAACAACATTGGATCTTCATTAAATTTTATACAACTGTTCCTCACATATCTACCCACATACCAATGCATTTTCGTTTGTCTAGCTGAAACAGGGAGTTTGTAATATTAATAAACAATGGGGTTTTGCCCCAGAACATCACACAAATTCGAGTTTAGTCTTGAATTAAAGGTACATTTTTTAAATTAAAGCTCTCAAATTTATACATTTCTGTCATTTGATTACAAAGAGTTATCAGTGTTTTTGTAAAATATATATTTTACTTCCAATTCAATCCTCAGAGTGTTGAGGTCCGCCTCCAAGACTTGGGTGGGTCAGTCCTCTGGGCAGGCAGGGCTTTGTTGACATTAAACAGACAAAATTAACATCTTCCTTTCAGAGGAAAGGGTCCTTTGTGTGTTCTCTGGGAAGCTCCCAGCCAGTCTGCCTTCTATCAATCAAGAGGTCATGTGAGATTCTAACTCCTGGTGTGAAGCTCTTGAGGTGATAGGGTTTCCCAGGCTTCAGGCCTCTGGGAACAGCATGTGGCTAATTTTTAATTAAAATGCAGCCTTTGAAGTCAGCTAAGTCAAATCCCTTTGTACAGCAACTGCACTCAGTTCTCCAGTCAGAGTTTAGACCGCTAGTGCCGCCTAGAGGATTTTGTTGGCACTGCATGCAACTTTGGGATTTTCTTGGATTAATGCATTCTAAACAGGAATGGTTCTTACATGGTAGTAAATCCTTGCTTAACATTGTTTTGATGGGGCTCCTTACAGTAAGATGGTTATGTGGAACCCCACAAAAAGGGTTGAATCTTTAAAGTCGTCCAATAAGTCACGATTTCAGCAACTTTTTGACATCAGTAAAAGTGGATTTTGTCAACAAAGACCTTTCTTTACACTGGTGGGTGGCAAGTTAGGTAACCATTTTGGTGTGCGCACAACTGCGCAGCTGTCCTGGATTCTGGGATGAAATGATGGGCGGCGACAGCGCATCCCCATCTTTACCCACTCCAATTATTTATTTTTGTTCTGGGGCAAAATGATGGGCAGCGACAGCTTAATCCCCATATTTACCCCGTCTAATGATTCCACATGGGTCAAAACAATGGTTTCAGACTACTGTGCGGGTAGTCCAATGGTGGTTTTAGGCAGCGTCCTTCTGTGCCCATAACATCGGCAAAAATGGGTGGCAGCCTATTCTTCCTGCATTTCCCGGTGCATTTTCTGGGAAGCTCTGGTCATCATGATGTTTTCATGTCAGTACTGCACAGTTTTGAGGTAGGGCTAGGATGCATGGGTAAATACATCCCACAAGCCCCCCTCTTGCGATGGCCATCCTATTTCACGAATGGGACTCGCAAGATCTGGGATGTTTCCTCATCTTCTTCCAATAGATGGCATAGTTCAGCATCTTTTCCTCCATCCGGTACTGATCGATCGGTTCTCCTCGCCGGTCCTGATGGGAATATTGGGCGGTACCCCGAGCCCGTTGCGTCTCAGCTCCCGGTCTCCGGATCGTCCTCCTTGGCCCGTCTCAAGGTTTTCTTTCTCCTAGGACGACAAAGGAAGAGCGGCAATACCTACTCATAGACGTTTTTCCACCACTGTTGAGATGGTGGGACAGCATATGCATTTCATCATGACAAAACATTACATTCTTATTTTGATAAAGAAAACAGTATAACTAAGAGACAGTTTCATGCAAATCACAATATTTTAGAGACTAGATGTGGTATGTTTTATGATTGGAACTGAATTAGTCTGATACAGTACCCGCTAGGATTCCAGAGGATTCCTCCAGTTGTTGCAGAGTGTGCCTGGGATGGCAACACTTCAACTGGTTTATGTGGACCCACTTGTCTTCCCCCTCTGCCGAACCACCTTTGGGGATGCGGATCTTGTAGGCCACAGGGGAGATCTTATCGACGATCTCAAAGGGTCCCTTCCATGTAGGCAAAAATTTGCGCTGCTTGGCCTGGTTCCTTTGGAAGTTGTATAGATAGACCCGGTCTCCCACCTGATATTCCTTCCTGGAAGTTTTCAGGTCATAATGGGTCTTCATGCTATCAGTCGATCTTTCTAGATTCCGCTGAGCATAAGCAAAAGCATGTTGGAGGTGTTTCCTTAAATTCTCTACATACTCATGAGTAGTGGAGGCATTTATCAGTGTCTGCTCTTGGGTCCTGTAGAGCAAATGCTGCGGAAGCACCATCTTGCGCCCAGTCATCAACTCAAATGGTGACATTTTGGTTGCAGATGAAGGGGTAGATCTGATGGCCATTAGGACCAGAGGTAATCGGATATCCCAACTTGGCCCAGAATCTGCCACAAACTTCTTTAATATGCTCACAATTGTCCGGTTATATCTCTCTACTGCCCCAGAAGAAGCTGGTCTATAAGCAATATGCAGCTTTCTCTTGACTCCCAGTATCTCCCACATCTTTGTCATTACTTCACTGGTGAAGTGGCTACCTCTGTCTGACTCAATCCTTTGAGGTAGACCAAAACGGGAAAAGATGTGGTTAATCATCAAGGCAGCTGCAGTTTCTGCCTTGCAGTTTGGGGCTGGGAGACATTCCACCCACTTGGTAAACAAGCATGTGACGGTCAACATGTACTTATTCCCCCTAGCCGAGCGAATCACAGGGCCTACAAAGTCGATTTGTAAATCTGACCATGGCAGTGTCATCCCCCTCTTTTGGAGAGGCGCACGGTGTGTGAGGGATGATGGCTGAAATTGTGCACACACAAGGCAACCCTTCAGGTACTGGTCGAGGTCCTGCCCCATGTGTGGCCAGTATGCAACCTCTCTTAAGATTTCCAATGTTGTGTGAAACCCCCTATGACCGGCAGTGGCCGCATCATGGGCGTGACTTAACATCAGGCTTCGGAATGAGGTAGGAACCACCCACTGATCGTGGCCAGCTTTGGATTTCCTTACCAACAAACCGTCTTGGATCCGGAACATTTTGGGACATTTCATCAACACTCTTAGGTCCTCTTTCCCAATGTAATCGGTATCCGTCAGGGGAAAGTTCTCAGGGTCCTCAAGGTGCTGGTAAAATTTACCAATAATTGGATCCCCCTTCTGAGCGGTAATCAAATCAGCATCAGGGGTCTCCTTACTCCATTGTGCAATTGAAAGGTCGTTGTGAGCATTTGTCTGGGACCTAGTGATAGCAGTGACCTGGATTTCCCCCAACAGGGACTCAATCTCAATTAGATCCCCTTGGATGGCCCCGGTTTTGGCCAGCTGATCAGCTAAGTCATTTCCAGTTTTGTCTGGTCCCTCTACTTTGGAATGACCCTTGATCTTTTTCCAATAGATGGTCATCCCATTCGATGTGACCAGATCATCAATGTTTTGGATCAACTTCCCATGTTTCAAGGGTTTGTTGTTAGCACATAACATGCCTCTGGTTTTCCAATTAACCAGGTGCTCCACGAACCCGTTCCGTACATAATCCGAATCTGTGATTATGACCAGTTCGTGGAGTTGATGTTGGACAGCAGTGAGGATGGCCTGATGCACAGCCATCAATTCTGCCACCTGACTACTTCGGGGACCAATTTTGTATCCAGCGGAGGGTTCTGGGGACTCATTCACCCATGCATTCCCTACGCCAGCCACCAGTTCTTTCTCCCCGTTGGTGTCAACATGGTAAGAGCATCCATCCACATACACAGTGGGCATTCCCTCACACTTGTCTTCTTCAAAGACTTTGTGTGGGGAATTAAGGTATGCCTCCATGTTGTCCTTGATTCTTAGACTTTCGTCCTCGAGACAGTTCTCTCTGGCACAATCATGCAAGTCAGCCAGACCTTGCGCGAGGGGACTCTTCTTGTTTTGGCCATATCTGACCTCCACAGGAAAGCCTTGCATTGACAGAATCCAGGAAGTAATTCGGGAATTACTCACATTTCCGGCCCGGATTCTGTCACTTTGGAGATATTGCAGAGGCTGGTGTGGAGTCTCCACTATGATGTGTTCCCCCTGGATTAACGGGCGGTAATTCTTCAATGCCCACACCGTTGCCAGGAGTGCCTTCTCACAATCGTTGAATTTTTCCTCCACAGAGGATAAAGTTTTGCTCGCATAGGAGATTACTTTATTGACCTTGTCATGCTTTTGGTATAATACTGCCGTCAAGCACGTATTAGAGAACCCTGTCTCCAGGAAGAACTCCTTGTTTCTGACAGGGTAAGCTAGGCAAGGCGCTTGTGAGAGGCTTCTCTTGAGTTGTTTTACTGCCTCGGCTTGTTCTGGACCCCATTCCCACTTGACCCCCCCCTTCAGGAGATGAATCAGGGGTCTGGTGATCTCTGCGTATCCCTCAATGAACTTTCTGCTGTAATTAGTCAGTCCAAGGAGGCTCCTTAGTTCTCGCAGAGTTGTGGGGTCTTTCAGTTTCTGAAGTGCTTCCACTTTCTTTTCCTGGGGACAGAGGCCCTGAGGAGTAATCTCATGCCCCAAGAAATTAACACGGGTTCTACACCACTGTGCTTTCTGAAAGGAAAGTTTTGCTCCGGCGGCCCTCAACTGCGTCAGAACATAACGGATCTCCGCTATGTGTTCCTCCACAGATGAACTTTTGATGAGGACATCATCTACATAAGCCAGGTTACCCCTTGCACCCAAGTCGGGCATGGCCTTGTGTAGAAAAATGTTGAATTCATTGCCGGAGTTGAGGTATCCGAAGGGAGTCCGTGTCCATGTATACTGCTGGCCCCCAAAGGTAAAAGCCAGTTTGTATTGGTCCTCCCTACTGACAGGCACAGTCCAGTATCCATTGGTCAGGTCTATTGCAGTGAATACCTGTGACCCCTGGATCTGGGCCAGCCCTTGGTCAATGTAGGGCAGAGGCCATCGGGAAGTATGGACCCGTTTGTTGAGCTCCCTGAGGTCGGCGCAGAGTCTCGACTGGCCGTTCGGCTTCAATATTCCCAGCACCGGATTATTGAAGGTGCTGTGGACTGGACGGATTATTCCCCGGGACTCAAGGTTCTGGATTATTTCAGTAAGGGACTCCATTGATGCGAGAGGCAAGCGATATTGCTTCACAAACACAGGAGTCATGCCAGGGTCCGTGGGGATTGTTGTTGTGTGGATGTCAGTGCGACCACAGTCATATGAGTCTACCGCAAAGAGATCTTGGAAATCCAAGAAAACTTGTTTCAACTTTTGCTTTTGTTCCAGAGTCACACAGGCATCAGCTAGGTTGACCCTCTCTTCCACCATCTGCCTGAAGCCTGGAAAGACTTCTGGTTTGGCTATCTCAGCGGCCTCCTCCAACTGGGTGGAGAAGTCCCTGGTCAGAGTGCTGATTTGGACCGGAGGCTTCAGGTGGGAAAGGCAGCCCTCATGTACCTGGAAAATCACCTCATCCCTCCTGAAGTCACAAGTCACATCTTCCTTACCATAGGGGCAGGAAGTGTACACCAGGAAGTTCCCCCCATGCCGGGTGAAAATCCTGTCTGGTGTTGTATTGTCCTCACTGTCACTGTCAACACAGTCCTTGGGGATTGGTCCTAATAGTTCATTACCTAAATCCATGGAAAAATGTCGGTCATCAACCGCCATTCCAATAATGGTGCCTGCGGCTAGAGTAACACTCTTTAAGTCGCTGTTATCCACCTCTATTGGAATGGTGTCATGTTCTAGGTTGACTAATGGAGTTGGGTTTACCCCCAACCCTTGCTGTTGGAGAGAAGCATTTAGATGTATGTAAGCATCAGGGTTTTTCAACTCTTGTCCCCTTTTAACTTTCACTTCCAGGGAGAATTGTCGGGTCCTTTCTGGGATGGTGACTTCCTCTTTAACCTGAATTTCAACTGCATAAGGTAGCAATTGAGCTGACCTAAATGCTTTTTCTGGATCATCAAAGCCCATGGGATTATCCGCTAATCGGGACCAAGCTTTGAAGTTTATTAGGTCCAAACTAATGGCAAAGCGATTGAGAATGTCACTGCCTAAGTAAAAGGCGGCAGGGACGTCTCGCACGACCCAACAATTGTGGAATATGCTCTTGTTGCCAATGGAGATTTTGAGCATACACCTGCTTGGCAGGAGATGTTTGGAGTCAGGTGCTTCCATGTCCATTTCCCACTTGTCTATCAGTTTGAAGGTGGGAATGGCTGGATCTTTTGGGAGTTGGCGGAACATGGCTTCGCCGATGAAGCTCTTACCGTTGTTCACACACACTCGAGCGAGAACAGAGTCCTTCCCATCATTTAACTGAACAGGGATGAACAACTGCTCTCCAATTTGCTGAATATCAGCCAGGCTTTGAGCTGATTTCACATCTTTCTGGACTATAGGAGTGGGAGCTTCAGATTGTGGATTGGTATAGAATTTCAGAGTGTTTCCTTCCAGCGTGGAATACCACTTTAGACTGGAAGGAAGGTTGATTTTCAGAAATAGAGAGGACCCCCCATCACCAGTCTGTTGTCCTACTGCTATTACTGTCACGTCTGGAATTTGGTTGTTCTGGAAGTGAAATTCTACTTGGTCAGATTTTTGTTCAACCATGTGGCATGTGCCGTTTAAACTAACATGGTTGACACTCTGTTTTAATTTTATGGGTCGGCTAGTCTGAGTCCAGAGGACCTTGTTTACGCAGTCTATTAGGGGTGACAACCTTCTCAGGAGGTCATTCCCTAGTAAACAAGGGGTGCCCTCTGGGGTCACCACTATGACCGGGTGTTTCAACTTATGTCGCCCAATTTTAATGTCCAAGTCTGCAGTCCCCTCAACGGGAATTTCCTTCCCGTCAAAGTTCTGTAGTTGTCCAGGAAGAGAGGTGAGAGGAATTTGGTAATTCTCTCCCCTTCCTGCATTCAGTTCGTCAAAGGCCCTTCTGGACAGAAGGGTAGCTTGAGATCCAGTGTCCACCAGTGCCGAGATTGTACCCTGCCCCTGTACTTGTACCGGTGCATAATATCTTCCCTCCTTCTCCTCAAGGGGGCACAGATAATGTACATTTTTGGACAACTGGTGGGCTAATTTTCTGGTTTTGGACATCGCTAGCGAAGAGATTTGGGCAGAATTCTGTGGAGAGTCTTGGGAATCTGAAAGAAAAATTTTGCAACTGGAGATCAGAGCCATTGTGGGTTCCCCTGGCTCTGTTTCTGGGCCGCCCCCCCCTTTTTGGAGGCAGTCCCCAGGATGGGTTTGAACCAGGGGATTTTCTTGCTGTTGGTTCTGGGATGAGATGGTGGGCGGCGGTAGCTCAGTCTCCACATCTCCCCAGTCTGGATTTGCATCCCTAGGGACCCATTTTTCTTTGGGAGGAGTTCCCCCCTCTCTGAAGGAGAAGATCCTTTTCCCAGGATCCTCTGAGGATCCCTCTCCCTCAAATTGGAAGATCTGTACCTCCTCCTCAAACTGAGTCTGTTTGGGTCTTTTGTTTCTCCTACCCCCCCTCTGCTCCTTAGGAGGCAGACTTTCAGGGGCAAGAGATTTTGTTTCCGGTTCCTGGGTTTCCAGGGGCTGTTTACAAGTGAGGAAGGAAGCTTCCTCCAAGGCTTTACACCCCCCTTCCCTTTGTGCCTCCTCCCTGGGAACCGGTGAGTTATCGGGGTGCTGCCCCCGTCATTGTTCTGGAGCACCAGGTCCAGAGTTGGGTGCGTTCTGCGCCGGCATGCTGATCTGAGGGTTCTGCTGCGCCCTCAGTATATGACCCATATCCCGCGCCATGTTTTGAACCTGGCGCTCTAACTGGGAAACCCGCTCAGGCTGATACGGGGCCCTGTTTTCTCCCCTGGGCTGATCCCGGGAAGGGTAGCTGTCCCTCCTCTGGTAGTACCCCGGGTTGGGAAGATTTGGGTACCCCTCCACCCTTGGCCTCCCCTCTCCCGGATTCAGTGGTCTGGGCTCAGGGAATTGAGGAAAGAAGGATGGATGGTTTTGGGGCTGAAAGTCGGGAGGATATCTGGGGAAAAAGTTCTGCCCAGGGTTTGGTAAATTTCTGCCCTCCGGTGGGAAGTTTGGAGGGAAGTTCCCTGGGTTAGGTGCTTGGCTGGATCCCCCCCCTTGGGCTGGAGGAGTCCACACATAACCCAGGATGGGTCTGTTACCTTTGTAGCGAGGACTTACATAGTCAGGAGAGCGAGGGACCCCATTTGTGGGGCTGCCTCCCTGGCTCCCTGTCTGTGACTGGCCCGAGGACCTTCTGGGCCTAGCATTATTAGGTGCAGGTAGGTTTTTAGGCCCCCCCATCTCCAAATCCAAAACGGGGGTGACCTTTACCTCTGCCACCTTGGCAGCAGCAGGGGTGCTGTTGGCTTTGGGGTTTTTCTGGGCGTTGCTTTTATTTTCTATGGGCTTCTGCACCTCATAGATGCGGGTAGCCTGTTCAATGACCCAGTCTAAAGATCTTTTCTCGTGAAAATCCCTCACGAGCTGGGTCATGATATATTTGGGCAAGGCATGGAAAAACGTGTTGATGAATTCACGGCTATCCGTGCGCACCCTTCTTGTGGTCTGTGCAAAAGCCCGCTTTAACTCCTGCACAAATTCTTGTGGGGCCTGATCCTCCCCACATTGCAAATTGTAGGCTGCCTTGCGAGCCTCTTGAGGATTTCTGTGAACAGAAAAATGTTTCAGGATGGCCGCCTTATAGGTGGACCATCTTAAATGATTCTGGTCCTCCAGCCCCGCAAAGAAACCGGAGTATTCTGGGGAGAATGTCCATTTTACATATTGAATGCAGCTTTGGCTGTCCTTCAAATGGAAAGTCTCCATCATTTGTTCAAACAACTCTAAGTGCTCCCAAACAGAATACTCAGCGTTCTTATGGTAAGGCGTGATGACGCTCCTGATCGCCTTAATCTGCTTTAAGGGGTCCTTACGCAAGGCCCTTTTTGCCTTATTGGCCTTTTTGGTTCGGGTAACCCTTGTCCATTCTTCGTCGGACTCAGAGGCACTGCTCCCAGAGGTTCCCGTCTGTTCTTCCAGGTTTTCCCGGATTCTGCGAGCCTGGGAATGGCTGGCAGAATGTGGGGACCTGGTCTCCTGTGTCCTGCGCAGTTCAGAGGAGTCTTCAGATTCCTCCTTGCTGCCAGGATTTGATGGGTACCCCCTCCACTGACCTAACTGGGCAGAGGTTTTCAGGATGCCCTTAATGGGCCTACTCTCCTGGGGTTCCCCATTGAACTGTACTGTACTTGGGTGCCCATGCCCGGATGCCCACCCCTCCATTCCTGAGTGGTACTGGCCTATGAGCCCCATACTCTTAGCTGGATAGTAATCTGCCACCCCTGTGGCCCTGTGCTCATGTGCGCCAGGGGGCATGGGGGTGGCAGAGTCCAGGGACTGAGAGGTATGAGGGCCTCTGGTACTAGGGCTCCTGAGGTTATGCTCCGGAGTTTCCATTTCCCAGCGAACCTCATCTCTATCCGCCCCTGCTCCCTGTTGCAATGCAAGAGCCTGCATTTGTGCTTTCAGTTCCTCTGTTAAGGCCTTACTCGACTCTATCAGTTTCTCCTGCATCGCTACCTGCTGTTGGAGCCTATCATTGTGCTGGCAGAGGGCCTCATTTTGCCTCTGTGCTTCCTGGTTGGTCCTGGAGAACTGGGCCAGTCTTTGCTGCAGGAGGGTTACCTCCTGGGCAATGTCCCTATTGGCCTGCTCCTTTCTTGCTAGAGCATCCTCCACCCTTCTGGTGTGCTCTACCAAGTTCTGGTTTTCTTTTTGGAGGTCACCCAGTCCCTGGTGGGCCAGGTGATTTTCTTCCATTTTTCTTTTTAAATGGCAGACTTCCTGGCCTAAGGCGTCTCTTTCCTGACTAAGAGCCTGCATTTGTGCCGCCAGGTCGTCCCTTTGCCTTTGGAAGGCACCAGCATTCTGGCGCTCCTGATCAAACTCCGCCTGGGTATCCAGGTCTTTCAGAATTAGTTTGTTGCTCTCTGCCTTCACTCTATCTAGGTGGCCTTGCAGGGTGACTACCTGCTCAGCACATACCCTGTTGAAGTCCAGTTGTTGCTCCAGCTTTTTCTGGCTTTGCAGTAGGGAGTCCAAACCTTCTTGGTGTTCCTTCTGCAAGGCCAGAAATCTGGTATCCTGTTCTGACTTTTCCTTTTGCAGCACATCCATATCCTCCTTTATTTTAGTGATGTACAGTCTGCTGTCATTTTCTGACTCCTGGCTCCTCTGCAGCATCTGCTCAGAAGAGGCCAGGTCAGATTGGACCTTCTCTAACACCATCTGTTGCCTATTTGCCAGATTTTGGCTTTCAGCACATCTATCCTGCATGTCTCCCATATATAGGTACAGGTATGCTGCTATCCTGGCAATCTTATTGTGTTCCTCTTTGGCTTTAGGAGCCATATATAGTTCACTCAGGGCCACATGTAATGGACCCTGATCTCTCCATAAGTCTGACCCTGTTTCCGTGACCTGTTGCATGATGGCCTGCAACCAGACTGTTTGGTCCTGGTGAGTCCACTCACCTCTCACAAATAACTTATGTAAGAAGTGCTCTCTGGCTATTTTCATGTCTACTAAGGCCGTCATTCTAGAGATTGGTCTCTGTCCTGACTTACAGAAGTTAGTAATTTATTTTTGCAGAACAGAACTTTTCTTGGAGTGTCCCTTTTGAGGAATGCTTCACAGCGTAATGCAGCGTGGTGATCCGACCGGATGTATGTATCCCGTCAGTTAGCACACTGTATTAAGCTGCACAACTGGTAAATCTAACCCAACGTCTCGGCTCGAGCCCCCACTTTGTAAGAGGATTCAATTCAGCACTACAGCCAAATTAACACCTAGTCTATAATACTGAATGAAAACCCTTATTGATATATCTTTAGGTCCAGTTCATGCGTTCTGGATGACTACCCTTGTATGACACCCCTCTCTTGGAATCCCCCTGACCCCACTGAGCCAAGAAGTAGTTCTGTTTTGCAAGTTTAAAAGGTTTATTTGATAAATTAAAATATAGATATCACACTTTATAATAAATTAATAATTGAATATCACACTTAATCTGATATGGGAAATATTAACAACGGAGAATCTGGCACTAGCACACTTCTTTATAATGACTAATGAGTTAACATGAAATGGATAAGGTAGCACACTGGGAAATAGGAACAAAAGTATACTGTGGTAGAGGATGCTTTATGTAGCTCAGGTGGATGCAATATTCACTGAATGCAATACAGAAAATACTCAATGTGATTTCAACCCAACAATGTAATCACTTTCCTCTGGCAATCCCCTCCCCCCCCTTGATGCAAGGCAAGGAAATGGAAGGAAAACACACAGTTCTCAGAAATGCAATCAACTGTAATTCAGTTCAATCCAGCAAGCTTTAGACGACAGAAAACAGATAGGAGTTTTTGAAATCACAGGCCCAAATTCTTTGATCTGTGCTAGCAATGGATGAGAAATATGCTGGAAACGCTTTTAATTCCCTATTAGAGGTTCAGGGTGAGTGGTATCTAGTTAATATTAGTCCAGGCTCACACTAGCAATGATGCAGGGATAGTTAGCAGGTTAAACGAATTTCTGGCAAATGGAAATCAGCAGCAGCCGTTTTTACATGTGAAGAAATTGCAAATCGCGGTAAAATTCGCGGATGCGTGTTCCGCGATTGCGGTAAAACTATAAGGGGTAGGAATGCGGTTCTAGGTTCGTAGGAAAGCCACGATTCTAACCTTTCAGATGAAAGTTATTGCAAGTCTCTAGCACAAACGGTTGCGGAGATATGAGCGATTAAATAAAGGTCGTTTTTCAGATTTGAAATTTTAAAGTTTCAAAAAGACAAGTGCAGCTTTTTGCAGCTAGAATGACAGGTGACAGATTTGGAGCTATCAAGCAGTTCTACTTAGGTTAAATAGATTGAATTAGATGAATTTAAACTAAAAGCTTGGTTCTACACAGTTTGCTATGTACTCACACTATATTCTTGAGTGAAATGGGCCTCGCCATGGATCTGGTCAGGGTTTTGGACTGGGCTCTGGTCTGGTCTGGCCTCTGCACTTCACAGTGATCTGGGTCACTCTCTCTGCTGGTCTGGGTCTCTCTGGTCTGGTCTCTTAGTTCTGGATAGATTGAAGTCTCTAGTTTGGCTCTCTGGAGGTTGATGGAGGTAAGTATGGATTTTTCCGGCAGGGCTTCCAGCGGCAGATGGATTTTGAAGTCTCTATGTGTCCTGACTGTCTGCTTTTATGTGTTTAGAATGTGGGTGTGTTCTAGCATCACTGACCCTACCTCTCTCTCAGCTTCTAATTGGTCAAACTTCCATTTCTTACTTGATTGGGGGAATGAAATGAAGTGTCATCATGATGAGGTCTGTTTATGATACAGAGAACCCACCCCTGTCAACTTTACACACAATCTATATCTGACCTAAAAACATATTTGCACAGGTACACATTTGTTTAAAATTACATATACATGGTGTGGCTGAATTTAGCCATGTCTCTGTCCAAATGTGCTTTTCCTAGGAGCTTGCATTCAAAAACGGCCACTTCTAGCACTTTTTAATGTGCTAAACAACATTGGATCTTCATTAAATTTTATACAACTGTTCCTCACATATCTACCCACATACCAATGCATTTTCGTTTGTCTAGCTGAAACAGGGAGTTTGTAATATTAATAAACAATGGGGTTTTGCCCCAGAACATCACACAAATTCGAGTTTAGTCTTGAATTAAAGGTACATTTTTTAAATTAAAGCTCTCAAATTTATACATTTCTGTCATTTGATTACAAAGAGTTATCAGTGTTTTTGTAAAATATATATTTTACTTCCAATTCAATCCTCAGAGTGTTGAGGTCCGCCTCCAAGACTTGGGTGGGTCAGTCCTCTGGGCAGGCAGGGCTTTGTTGACATTAAACAGACAAAATTAACATCTTCCTTTCAGAGGAAAGGGTCCTTTGTGTGGTCTCTGGGAAGCTCCCAGCCAGTCTGCCTTCTATCAATCAAGAGGTCATGTGAGATTCTAACTCCTGGTGTGAAGCTCTTGAGGTGATAGGGTTTCCCAGGCTTCAGGCCTCTGGGAACAGCATGTGGCTAATTTTTAATTAAAATGCAGCCTTTGAAGTCAGCTAAGTCAAATCCCTTTGTACAGCAACTGCACTCAGTTCTCCAGTCAGAGTTTAGACCGCTAGTGCCGCCTAGAGGATTTTGTTGGCACTGCATGCAACTTTGGGATTTTCTTGGATTAATGCATTCTAAACAGGAATGGTTCTTACATGGTAGTAAATCCTTGCTTAACATTGTTTTGATGGGGCTCCTTACAGTAAGATGGTTATGTGGAACCCCACAAAAAGGGTTGAATCTTTAAAGTCGTCCAATAAGTCACGATTTCAGCAACTTTTTGACATCAGTAAAAGTGGATTTTGTCAACAAAGACCTTTCTTTACACTGGTGGGTGGCAAGTTAGGTAACCATTTTGGTGTGCGCACAACTGCGCAGCTGTCCTGGATTCTGGGATGAAATGATGGGCGGCGACAGCGCATCCCCATCTTTACCCACTCCAATTATTTATTTTTGTTCTGGGGCAAAATGATGGGCAGCGACAGCTTAATCCCCATATTTACCCCGTCTAATGATTCCACATGGGTCAAAACAATGGTTTCAGACTACTGTGCGGGTAGTCCAATGGTGGTTTTAGGCAGCGTCCTTCTGTGCCCATAACATCGGCAAAAATGGGTGGCAGCCTATTCTTCCTGCATTTCCCGGTGCATTTTCTGGGAAGCTCTGGTCATCATGATGTTTTCATGTCAGTACTGCACAGTTTTGAGGTAGGGCTAGGATGCATGGGTAAATACATCCCACATTATACAGAACAAGGAGATGCCCCAGGAAGTGCTCCTCCCAAAGAATTTAGTACCACATGTACAAGTAGATTTAGATAAGGTGCCTGTGGAAATATGGACCAGTGGGCCACATGACGTAGGTCTCTTGAAAGGGATAGGGACCGTTCACATAAAATGTAAACAAGGGTCCAGACTACCATGGGCCAGACTGCGCCCCATGTCAAGGGAAGCAGATGAAGTGGTCTATGACCACGCAACCTGCCCAGCAAATGGGGAAGTGCAGGAATCCATATCTCCTGCACCAGTGAGTCCCGCCGTTGACACCCGCACTGCTGCCCATTTCGGTGTACATTTATCATCTGCACCCTGCAAGGCAGTTGTGCAGTATTAAGGTATTTGCATTGCCTTCTAGCTTTGCCCTGACTGAATTCGCCTTGCACCCCCATTGCCATCAACGTGGTCAATGGCCACCACGTCCTTCACAGCATTTTTGAACGCATTTGCCTGATCAGCCTCTCCTAGACATGGATTGGCTGAGCCGCTCTACTTCCGCCCTCCACTGCCACCGATAGCCGGAAGCCGGAGTGCAGAATCTCCTCGTAGAAGGGCCATGTAAAAGGGCCTGTCCTGTGCCTGTCCCGTGACGGCCCGTCACCGTCGCCACATCACTCTGCCTATGGTCCAACTACCCGGCGAACCCCACACTGCCCTGGATGACCAAAGACTTTCTAGGACCACCACTCCAACGCTCACCACTGTGGGGTAAGCAATAACACTGAATAAATATCCTCCTGTCCCGGGAGGATAGCACAGCGGCAGCGTGCGCGTCTTGGAAGCAAGACGACACAAAGCAACAACAGGTTCGATCCCCGGGTCCGTGCTTAGAAACCTCCGAGTGTTTAAGCGCGTTATAAATACGTAACTAAGACAAAGAAATTACACAACTAATAACAATTCCTGTAACAGCGCCTCGATGCCTGCGGGCTGTGTGAGCGCTTTATAAATGTAAAATAAATAAAATAAATAAATAAATACTGCCGCCTCAGCCCCAGTACACCACTATACAGTCAGTATCGCACTATTGATCTATGCCTCCGGTTAAGCCACACCATGCATATTCGCCCATTCCCACGGCTCTGGCACTCCAGAACATGCCTACGCCGACCCAGTACTGCCATCTAGTATTATTTCATAACGTCAGTTTATAAAATATTTTGCTCATTATATAACCGTGTATTGTAAAAATAGTCACATTACTGCCATCCCTAACCCTACTCTCACTGCTTATCTGCATATGCACGTTAACCTGCTTACCTTCTCGCCCTGCACGATCGACTTTGAATATGATTTGCATGCAGTCTGACCAAGTAACTGAATCCAGGCTCTGTCCTATCACTGTGTTAAACATTAGTATACCGGCGTAAGCCGCAATATGTGTATAACCTGTATTAATCTGTGTCCCTCAATCTGTGAATGATTGCCTCCCAGGTACTATTGCTTCACTACGCTGCGAACCTACACCGCGTTTATTGCACCGTGATTAATTGTTTCTCGCACCACCAGATTTCAACGGTATCTGATTCTCTGCACGCTACCGTACATATATACTCTGCCAGTGCCTTCCTTCTAGATATGTTTCTCCAAATGCAGACTGCCACTCCTGCATAATTATGTGATATGTAATTATTGAACTATTGAATATTTGCGCTTAGTGCGTCACCTTTGCAGCTAGAGATATAACCAGAGAACTCGAAAAGACATTGACCTCTGGTCACCCGCACTATGCATATACAATCACTATGTTAGCCGACAATACACTGCTGCATAGTCGTATTGTCCTTATCGTATGCTTACACCAGCTGCTTCAGGGCGCCTCGGTACCCTGGTACAAAGCAGCTCAATTCGACCATGTTAGACTCTGATCTCCATATCCATTCCACTTCAACACCACACCAGCTATCCCAGTCACCTCACCATATGCCTCCTGACCTACAGTATAGCCTTATCTCCACACATTTGCAACCTACAACACTCCTTAATCCTTACTTGAATGCACCTGCTCTTTGGCTCAAGCACTTCGCTGTCAAACCCACTCCCAATCAACCATGTGCTCCTCATATTACAAATTCAAGACTGGGCTCCAGATTTGCCCGTCACACACAGTCACCACTTATTCACCCTGTCCGTCAGAACTCATCACATACACTCAACACCACGCACTGCAGTACCTCTGCCACTTCACCACATGCCTCTGATCAAGAGTCCCAAGCCACTCACACCATACCCACAAAATGTCCCCCATCAAGGGGGCCCTCATAAATGCCAGGTCCCTCTCAGCTCAATCACTTGATATAGCTGACTTCATAACGACCCAAGATCTTGATTTCCTAACTATAACTGAGACCTGGCTGCATGCCGCGTCAGGCCCCCACCTCTCAATCGCTATCCCAAATGATTACACCATCATCAGATGCAACCGCGTATCCAATCAGGCTAAGGGCGGCGGTGTCACATTTATCCATTAGAAATCACTCGGCATGAGAATCTCAGCGAATCATCAAATCCCATGGGAGGAACTCCTGACGGTCAAACTCCCTATCTCGCACAATCAAACCGTTACCTTACACCTCATCTGCAGGCCACCAGAGCCTATCACTACCTTTGCAGACGACATCACATCCTTACTCGCAGACAAAACCAAAAGTAACTCACAAATCATCTTAATAGGTGACCTCAACTTGGGCCTACGAGACCTTAATGATACTAATGCCTTCGAAATTGCTGATTCACTTACTTCTTCAGGCTTTACCCACCGCATTTACGAACCCACACACAACAAGGGTAGAAACCTCGATTGGTTAGCTGATCTTAACTGCAACATCACCCCAGTAACTAACTCACTGTGTGCCTGGTCTGACCACCACACTATCACCTTTAACATCCTATCCACCTACCAACGCCACACTCCCAATATAGCACCACACACCAGCACTAGAAACAAAAGAGACATAACTAGAGACAACCTTCTCCCTCTTATCCCTCCCTCTCCAATCTTGCTCAGACCCTACAGCTCTTGTTCATACTTATAACAATACCATCCTCAAAGCACTGGATGTCATCGCCCCTATTAAAATCAGGAAAGCCAAACCACTTGCCCACCTCAACTCTTGGTTCACACCACATCTGAGGATCCTATGCAAAGAAAAAAGAAACTCTGAAGCCTGCTGGAAAAGTCACTGCTAAGATACTAACAAGGGCAACCTTCTCTTAGCGTCACTTAACTACAAAGAAGCCATCTGTTCTGCTAAGAAGGAGACATACAACAAACGCATCCTTCAAGCTAAATCCAACACAAAAGAGCTTTTTAAGATTCTCAAAGAACTGGAAACCCCTGTTACTCCCCCAGACAACTGTAGCAAAGACAGCACATGGTGCTCAAACATCCAAAAATCACTCCTTGACAAAATTACAACACTCCAGGCCAAAATAAATGCAAAAAAAGACAGTCTCAAATCCAACTCTGATCTCAACTCTCTCCTTAACAAAACCAAGCAGACCGTTCACACAGGTGAACCATTCAGTTTTTCGCTCTTAACTATAATCGATGTAGAGAATGTGTTAGGGAGAATTCTCATTCTATGGCTAATTTCCCTTACCTATAGAGTCCCCCAGCAGCTTTGCTGGATTTGAGGGGTTTATTTTTTTCTCCTGCTAAGAGTGAGACCCTTTCTTCCCACTCTTAGACAGATTGCTAGTGTGTGTTTTAGGCTATCTTGTGTGCTTATAGTCTACGGGGTTTTTCTCACCCTCATAGGATTCATCTTTTTACATGTGTGGTACACAGCACCCTCTGTGCCGTACCACAGGGGTGTCGTAGCAACCCCCATACCCTGGGACTGACTACTGTCTCCTAGGGCATGTAAAGTCCCCATTGACTTTACTAGTCAATCCTTATGAAAAAAACCAGTACAACCCATCTTAATATGAAAGTACTGGAAAGGGTTAATAATTGTTCCCTAGTGTTAATCTTCGAGGGGGTACCATAAAGTCCCTCTCTCAAATGTTTCTGGCTGGTGGCAGTGGTTTCTACCATAAATATTCGACCGCAAATATTTTCCTATGGGATTTTCCCATTGCTTGAGGCTACCACTTTTCCTGACAGCCTCTAACGTAACGCTGGTTTATTTTAATATTAACTTTACTCCGGTAGGTTTTTATTGCCAGAACTTTGATTTAATTTCTTTCTCGTGTCTTTCTCTATAGTCCTTATCCAGGTCGGGGATCCTTTGTTCGTACTTTTGGCGGGCTTCTGCACAGAAGCCCTCCTCTCGGCACCACTGAGTCTGGGGTAGACAGGATGTGTGGGAGGGGGAATAGGCACCCTGGACAGGGTTGCCTACGCAACCCAAGTCGCACTCTGCCCTGATAGGCTCGGGGGTTCTCCCTCTGGGAGAGCCACCCCACTGTGTGAGTGACAGCTTGGCTGTATGAATGGGGGTCTTGCTGCATAAAAGCTGGGTCCTGACCTGAGGACTGGAGGACAAGACGTCGCCACTGTAACTAAGAAGCCGAAGAGGATAGAAGCCAAAGACATCTGCAACAACTGAACCACCGGTGAAGCCCTGCTGCAGCGTCTCACCACTTTTCTCCACACGACGAGAGAAGATCTTCATCTGCAAGAGCCTTCTTCCCTTGAGCTGGTGGGGCCAACCAGTTTGCCAATCGCCTTCCAGGACCTGCCTTGGTCAAATCGCCAGTGCCCTGCACTCGGAGAGCGGATAGCCAGGCACCCGTCCAAAGCGACCGCGATTTAAAAGAGTGTACCTTTTAATCCGTTTTGGCATCACCGCGGCTGGCTTCTTATCTGGGTAGTGCAGTAACTCAAACCTTCCTCCACGACGAGAGCCTCTTCCTCTGCTGGACAACAGGAACTGCCAGGAACCGCCGCCACCGCAGGAGCCGCTTCCACTTTTTCAGGTACATTGTTCCGCCAGGCCTCCCGTTTCGCGGGGTACTGCTAAAGGAGTTAACTCTGTATAACTTGTCCTTTCCCTCCCTTTTGAGAAATTACTAGAGTGCCATTTTTGCTTGCTTGACCCTGTGCCATTTTGCTCAGTTTTCACTCTTGCTCAAACTTGTCTGTAATTTAAATAGGGAGTTGTGTATACTTTTCTTGACTATTTTAACTTGCTTTAATAATTGTGATTGATGTGTTGAACTAGAAGTGTGTAAAATAAATATATATATTATTTTTAATACAAAGCTTTGGTCAGTGTTTCCTTGTGCCATAGTATTGTAGTCCTATTGTGTAAACCCTGAATACTGCTCATATCCCTCTTGAGATAAGTCTGACTGCTTAGCCACAGCTACCAACTAAATCTTTGTAGTACAGACTGATACCAAAGGGGATTTATTGCATATACCTGTAGTCTTAATCTTCTGTAGTGCTCCCTAAGGGAACTGCACAGGATTCTGCCTAACAGAACATCATCAACAACCTCAAACCTTCTAACTGCCAGGATGACTCATGTCCCGCCCCCATTATGAAGGAAGCCTCCCTTGAATTAGCTCCTTTTATCACATCACTGATAAACAGCTCATTTAGATCGGGCATTGTGCCTGACAACCTGAAAGATGCATGGGTCATCCCACTCTTGAAAAAACCCACTCTTGACCCTAGCATACCAACTAACTACAGGCCCATCACAACTGTGCCGTTCCTGCAAAAAATCCTGGACCGCGCAGCTTACCCACAGATTCAGGCATACCTGGAGCGCAACAATCTCCTTGGCCTTAGACAAACGGGTTTTCGCCCCAAGCATGGGACGGAAAAAGCCTTGCTTGACTTAAAGACACAAATAGACGACCAGAAAGATAAGGGCAAGATCGCACTTCTCCTGCTTCTAGATCTCTCGGCTGCCTTTGATTTGGTGAAATGGCAGCCCACTTCTCAGACAACGCTTCCACTTGGATCAGATCACTGCTTGCCAATCGCTCTATGAGGGTCTTTTCCCCCTCCGCCTCAGCTGTTCCCTCACCAGTATTGTGCGGAGTCCCACAAGGGTCATGTGTCTCCCCCACGCTTTACAATGTGTTTACTAAACCTCTTTTCAATATCCTTGATTATCTGGGGGTCATCTACACTAATTATGCAGATGACACCCAGATACTCATCCCTATATCGGGTGACCATGCAGCTGATACCAAAGCGCTCAATGATATGTACCTGGTCATTCAGGCCTGGATGGCCCAACATTAACTCTGTCTTAATGATGACAAGACCGAGCTCCTCATCCTAGGCTCTACCCACCGACTTGGCAAACTCGACCACTCCTTCGTCATTGATGGCAACATCATTAAGGTCTCGAATGATACCAAAACATTAGGCGTCTACCTTGACTATGCCTTATCTCTCTCTCGAGACAAACTAATGCTGTGGTTTCAGCTTCTGCATATACTTGCAAACTGATTACTGCCTGTTGACCTTTCATCAACACAGCCAACTGCATTATTCTCGCGAGTGCACTAATCCTATCCAAGATAGACTACTGTAATGCCCTGTATCTTGGAACTAGTCACCGCACCCTCAGCAAGCTCCAGGTCATCCAAAATAGCCATCAGGGCTGCAATGAACTCCCCTAGGAACCAACTTATATCGGACATCCGACGAAACCTGCGCTGGCTTTCTGTTTCTCAAAGAGTTACCCTCAAATCCCTGGCCCTCACTCACAAATGCTTAACTAACAACGCACCTCTTTACATTAGCACTCATTTCTCTAGGCAAACCTCCAGCCGGCCACAAAGACAAGCCCAAACCCACTTCTTAATTATACCCAGATTTAAACTTCAGAAGTCAGGAGGGGCCAGTTTCCCGATTCTTGCCGCAAAACTCTGGAACTCCATGCCCCTTTCACTGAGACAAGAGCCTTCCTTCTCTCTCTTCAAGAACAAAGCTAAAGCATGGCTAATTGACCAAGACGCACACAATTTACCATTGTATTGCCACTGAAGTATTGTCTGACACTTGCACTGTATTTGACTCAGCCTGTAATTACCTATTTGTACCTTTACATGCCTGTATGATCCTATGTTAATACTCTGTGTATATGTTTTACTTTCTGTAACCTCAAGAAATGTGCCCAGATGCCGATGGGCCTGGTGCGCTATATAAATAAAGAAATACAATACAATACAATTGCAGCGTTGTGCTAGCATGGAATTATTCAGCCATCAGAATCCCCATGTAACACTGTATGAAGCAAAAGGAGGGTCTTGGAGGATGGTGCATGATCTCTGTCCACTAAACAGCAGTGTGCAGGCAGAATTTCACGTCATAGCTAACCGGGCCACCATCTTGTGTAACATCCCCATTGGGGTGACATACTTCACAGTGGGTGACCTTAAGAATGCATTCTTTTCCATACCATTCCAACCAGATTCTCAGTACCTTACCTCGTTTACTGCAGGCAGAGAACTCAACACACTCGATTACTGCAGGGGTACTGCACGTGCCTGAGTATTTT
The DNA here is from genome assembly GCF_040938575.1 of Ambystoma mexicanum. Lineage (NCBI taxonomy): Eukaryota > Metazoa > Chordata > Amphibia > Caudata > Ambystomatidae > Ambystoma > Ambystoma mexicanum. The sequence goes on along the minus strand of NC_090922.1, from coordinate 1,040,328,319 downwards.
TAACAGAGTACTGCAGGCAGACTTAGGGAACTTGCAGCCATTTAACACAGTGATACTGTATGTGGATGACCTCCTAGTGTGTAGCAGCACCAAAAAGCAGTGCTGGGACAATTCAGTGGCACTCTTGACATTGTTGGCAGCCAAATGATACAAGGTGGACAAAGAGAAACTGCAGTATAATCAGGGGGAAGTGATTAATTTGGGACGGATAATATCATGAAAAGGGAAGAGATTTACTACTGATGTGGCAGAAGCAGTACAGAACATTCCCCAACCGTACACGGTAAAGGAAATGCAGCAGTTTCTGAGCCTGTGCAGTTGATGCAGGTCCTGGATATTTGACTATTCAGGTTACACTAAGCCACTCCTGTAGGGGCTGAAGGCAGCACCGAAAGTGAAGGGCCTCATTACTTGGACAACTGAGATGATAGAATCATTCAAGGAGTCAAAAGGTGCACTTACCAATGCACCAGTCCTAGCAAATCCAGTCAATAACAAACAATTCTTCCTGTTCTTCCATTCCAATGTGGAGGTGATGCTTTCTGTCCTCACCCAGAAAATGCCACAAGAACGCAAGCGCATGGCTTATTGCAGTGGAATATCAGACCCAGTGATGCAGGGACATTTTTCATGTGAGGAAGTGTTTGCAGCAGCAGATTTCACCATTCAGAAATCCTCTTCAATCACAACGGGCTGCTCAGTGACACTCTGTGTACAGCATGCAGGGTTCGCTCACCTGGAAAAACCAAATCTACCCTCACCACCCAACGGGTGTCAGGGTACAAGGTAATCCTATCAAATCCTGCAATTAACATTGTTCCGTGCCATGTTGTCAATGCAGCGACCTTTGTTGCACCGCCAGTTTGCGAGAGTAATGACATTCATGATTGTGCCACATACTAGGATGGACTAGAGGACCTATACACAGTGAAGAAAGACACCCTGTGAGGGAGAGATTATTTTTGTTGATGGTTCATCGACAATAGATCAGAATTGAAGATGCAGGCATACTGGTTAGGTGGTAGTACACTTTGAATAGGATGACTTTGAGGTGATATCACAAGTGAGAATGCATATTATTCAGCACAGGCAGCTGAGTTAGTGGCGTTGATACAAGCAATAGAAATTTGTAAGGGTTGTTACTCAGATTCCTCATATGTCACCTCCACTGTATACCCAGGATTGTCTAGATGTAAGAGGTTTTAGGAATTTGGATGGTGCGCCAGTTCAGCATGCACATTTCTTATCAAGATTAATAGAGGTGCTACCATTACCTACAGTCCTGGCAGTGGTAAAATGTACCACCCACACAGGGGTGTACAGACATTTATCACGAGGAAATAATGCTGCAGATACAGTGGCTAAGCAAGCAGCATATTTGGCAAATGTTACTGATACACCTTCCATGCTTCAAAAAATTCTGGACCAGTAGGTGCAGCTGGCTGATTCTTATAATGCTTTACTAGTGGCCCAAATAATAGAACTACAGTATTGGACCTCTATGCAGGAGCAGGATCTATGGAAAAAGAGAGAGTGTGCGTTGTCCCCCTACCGATTTAATTTGGCACCAGAACACCTCAGGGAAGACAGCTATGCTGTTAGAATTACTTAAGGTATCTTTTGAGCAGCGCATTACCCTGTACACACATCCAAAGAAAGCGTTGCAGCTGATTTGCAGGAGAAGCATTTCATTCCAAATTTGCATGAACACGTGGCTGAGCTTGTTGTCAATTGTGTGACTTGTGAGCATTTTACTGCGGGGCATACTATAAAGACGATCAAAGCAACCTTGTCCCGACCCTAACCATTTGTGTATTGATTATATTGATATACAGCAGAACTGTACTAATTACAGCTATATAATAGTTGTGGTTTGCCCATTCTCCCATTGGCTTGAGGCCGGCCCGTGGGTCCACCCTGATGCTAAATCAGCAGCTAAATTCCTTGTACAAGAAGTTTTCCCATATTGGGGTGTATCTGAGATATTAAGTACCGACAATTGCCCACATTTCTCCAATGAGCTCTTTAAAGAAATAACATCCTTATTGGGCATTAAGCACAAGCTTTATCCATTTACCACCCCCCCATTTACCACCCTCAAGCCAACAGAGTTGTGGGGCACCTCAACGGCTTGCTTAAAGAGTGCCTTGAAAAAGTGTGTGACATGCTTCGCAAGAGCTGGCTCCATTGTTTGCTGCTTGCCCTCTTTGCTTTGCGTAACCAGCCTGTGTGCAATCATCCTTTGAGGTTGTGACCCGTAGGCAGATGCTAACACTGCATGCCCCTGCACATGTTGCTGTTGATACTCAGATCTCTGCTGATATATTGGGGGTTGTCTGATGAGACAAAAGCAATGCCCCTCACACTGGAGAAGGAAGGGGGGTCATTCCAAGGGGAGTACCTGTCGATAGATATTTACTTTTTGGTCTTCCTTTCACCTTTGCAGAGGGACAAGCTTTCTTCTTGTGTTTTTGCAGCAGCAGACACAGGAGTAAGTGTTGAAATATTGTATCTGTTTTATTGGTCTTTCTTCTCTCTTTGCTTGTTTTGTTGGGTTGTAGTTGGGATTTGTATATAATAGGGTGGAGGTTTCCTATGCACCAATAAATATGAGCAAAACCTTCAACAGGGTCTAGAAGAGGGGTATCAAATTCTGAGTTGTTTTTGGACTCTGGCAACATGGGGCCACATGGCAGCGTAGGTAGAGAGAGGGCTAACGGAACATGTTATGTGTGATGTATGATCCCACACGTGACAGAAGAACCCAGGACATTGATTCCACAGATAGTACAGGCACAAACGTCACACTGTTTTAATCATTTGGATTTATGAAAGGTTCAGGGTTTCTTTCAGTGCTGAACAGTTATGGCACAGTGGGTGGAGGAAAGTATGGTGGTGGATTACGACAATTATATAAAGATAAAGATAATATAAGAAATAAAGTGAGATAGTACTGCCTTATGAGAACGAAGGCCCGAGAAGGGGGGAGTTGTCATGCACTAAATATCACATACATGGTGTAGAACCAGATTCAAGATGCATTTGGAAGGGGCCATACATAGTAAAGAGTTCAGAGTTCAGGAGGCTGAAGAGCAAGAAGGACAATTAGGAGGGACACAGACCTAGTATCAGAGCCTTTGAATCATTGGAGGATGGGAGAAGAATAAAGAATGCGTTCTCTCTTTGCCAAATAGAATTTAAGGAAGTAAAAAGGGATTAAACTGGAAAATTCCCAAGAGCTGAAATTTGGAAAAATATAAAGACGGCCTGGAAATTGTTCAGATATTTTGTGTCTGAGAAAAACTTAGTTGGTTTGGAGCTTTGCATTAATATCTGTCCTGATGATGGCCCAAAGGAAAGAAGGAGGAGCACTTGGCGGAGTACGAGTGGATCCTCTTCATGAAGGCCGAAACACAAAAGTGTCAACATGTTTATGGTGGAAAAACTCTATATATTTTAGATAAAAACATGGCCTGAGAAATGAGAAAACTAGACTGCTTAGCATGAGGTCCCAGTCTGGTTGTTCGATGGTGAATGATCTTAGAAGTATAAAATGACCACCTTTGAAATATCAAGTAAAGGAGAAAACAATACAGACCAGTATAATGTGTACCCTAAGTGCAAATACTGTGCTTAAAAATCGATTTATTGTTGTGGTGAAAATATGGCACTGTAGTGCCAACCCCACCATTGAAGCATTAGTTGCAAAATAAATTGTTTATTTTGTTTGTGATTTATACTATATTGTTTACGCATTGTCTTCTGTTGTTTGGTGTATACTTTTTATCACTGTGAACTGCACAAGAGTTACATATGTTTTTTATATATGATGTATATAAGAATAAGAAAATAGTGTTGAAATAGATCAAAATATTATTTGAAACCCACAAGGTGCAAATAGGCTCCTAACTGAAATGTGAACTGGTGAGAGTGAGGATCAGTGAATTAAGGGAACATTTATGGAGAAACAAATGTCTCTATGAGATGCTCTGTTACATATGGTCCGTGACAAATGTCCTTTTAGTAATAGGTGAGGCATGTGGAAATGAGATGTTTGTGGAAGCAATGAAGTGATTAGGTAGGGATGGTGTGACAGTGGTCTTAGTGGCTTAGAGAGAGGTTGAGATGAATCGGAGATCCAAAGTTACTTCTGATGTGGGTAAGTAGGTTATGAATAGAGTGGAGAGCGTGGTCACTAAGAAAAGACTGTTCAGATTTCTGAAAAGTGGTTGTAGAGGGAAGGTTAAAGTCACCTAATAGAATGTGGTGATGTTTAGTGGAAAGAGAACTAAAGAAAGAGTGGTCCAAGTTCATCAAAGAATGAACCCTGAACCACAGTGCTTCTCTTGAAGACGTCAGTTATGGAAAGGGTGATCTGTGTGGAATTATGGAATTGTGTGCCATTCCACTAAAGTAAACTCATTTACGTTTTGGTCTTCCTTTCACCTTTGCAGGGGGACAAGCTCTCTTCTTGTGTTTTTGTAGCAGCGGACACATGTTTTTGCAGCAGCAGACACAGGGGTAAGTGTTAAAATATTGTATCTGTTTTATTGGTCTTTCTTCTCTCTTTGCTTGTTTTGTTGGGTTGTAGTTGGGATTTGTATATAATAGTGTGGATGTTTCCTATGCACCAATAAATATGAGCAAAACCTTTAACAGGGTCTAGAAGAGGGGTATCAAATTCTGAGTTGTTTTTGGACTCTGGCAACATGGGGCCACATGGCAGCGTAGGTAGAGGGATAACCGAGCATGTTATGTCTGCTGTATGATCCCACACGTGACAGAAGAACCCAGGACATTGATTCCACAGATAGTACAGGCACAAACGTCACACTGTTTTAATCATTTGGCTTTATGCAAGGTTCAGGGTTTCTTTCAGTGCTGAACAATTACCACACAGTGGGTGGAGGAAAGTTTGGTGGTGCATTACGACAATTATATGAAGCTAAAGATAATATAAGAAATAAAGTGAGATAGTAATGCCTTATGAGAACGAAGGCCCGAGAAGGGGGGAGTTGTCATGCACTAAATATCACATACATGGCGTAGAACCAGATTCAAGATGCATTTGGAAGGGGCCATACATAGTAAAGAGTTCAGAGTTCAGGAGGCTGAAGAGCGAAAAGGACAATTAGGAGGGACCCAGACCTAGTATCAGAGCCTTTGAATCATTGGAGATGGGAGAAGAATAAAGAATGTGTTCCCTCTTTGCCAAATAGAATTTAAGGAAGTAAAAAGGGATTAAACTGGAAAAGTCCCAAGAGCTGAAATTTGGAAAAATATAAAGACGGCCTGGAAATTGTTCAGATATTTTGTGTCTGAGAAAAACTTTGTTGGTTTGGGGCTTTGCATTAATATCTGTCCTGATGATGGCCCAAAAGAAAGAAGGAGGATCACTCGGCGGAGTACGAGTGGATGCTCTTCATGAAGGCCGAAACACAAAAGTGCCAACATGTTTTATGGTGGAAAAACTCTATATATTTTAGATAAAAAACATGGCCTGAGAAATGAGAAAACTAGACTGCTTAGCATGAGGTCCCAGTCTGGTTGTTCGATGGTAAATGTTCTTAAAAGTATAAAATGACCACCTTTAAAATATCAACTAAAGGAGAAAACAATACATACCAGTATAATGTGTACCCTAAGTGCAAATACTGTGCTTAAAAACTGATATTTATTGTTGTGGTGAAAATATGGCCCTGTAGTGCTAACCCCACCATTGAAGCATTAGTTGCAAAATAAATTGTTTATTTTGTTTGTGATTTATACTATATTGTTTACACATTGCCTTCTGTTGTTTGGTGTATACTTTTTATCACTGTGAACTGCACAAGAGTTACATATGTTTTTTATATGTGATGTATATAAGAATAAGAAAATAGTGTTGAACTAGATCAAAATATTATTTGAAACCCACAAGGTGGAAATAGGCTCCTAACTGATATGTGAACTGGCGAGAGTGAGGATCAGTGAATTAAGGGAAAATATATGGAGAAACAAATGTCTCTATACGATGCTCTGTTACATATGGTCCGTGACAAATGTCCTTTCAGTAATAGGTGAGGCATGTGGAAATGAGATGGTTGTGGAAGCAATGAAGTGATTAGGTAGGGATGGTGTGACAGTAGTCTTAGTGGCTTAGAGAGAGTTTGAGATGAATCGGAAATCCAAAGTTACTTCCGATGTGGGTAAGTAGGTTATGAATAGAGTGGAGAGCGTGGTCACTAAGAAAAGACTGTTCAGATTTCTGTAAAGTGGTTGTAGAGGGAAGGTTAAAGTCACCTAAGAGAATGTGGTGATGTTTAGTGGAAAGAGAACCAAAGAGTGGTCCAAGTTCATCAAAGAAGGATCCCTGAACCACAGTGCTTCTCTTGAAGACGTCAGTTATAGAAAGGGTGATCTGTGTGGAATTATGGAATTGTGTGCCATTCCCCTAAAGTAAAATGAAACCATGGATATTGCTTTGGTGCCAAGCAAGCGAGGCCTTGTCCAAAAGAGTTTGTTTTGTTTTACATTTTGCCTCTTGCTCACTGATAAGAGGAAAAGGGGGGCGCCTGTAAACTGTGAAATGCACATTTTTTGCGCTTGCACCTGAGAACCTTTTGCAACAAAGTAAAAGAAACTCTCACAAATTGCGACCATTTTTAACACGTGTTTAAATACAGCTTTCCGCAGCTGACGTCTACAGAAGGACTGTGGTTCATTTTTAATGCACAAGACATGTAGAAAAAAACACATGGAAGTGAAACTTTGCCATTTGTAGAAAGAGTACATTTGCATCCAAAAGAACTCATCCTGGTCCCAGAAAACTCATTTTCACAGCTGCAAAGCTTAAAAACAACTCGATTTCTTAGCATATTTCTCTATTATGTGTAGAGAAAATATATCTGTCATTTTAAAATGTGTTCCTTTCCTTTCAATGTTGAATACATGTGAAAATGTAATTATAAATGAACAGTCCAGGATTTCAACACCGTTTTATGTTCCTGGACCTCAAGAAAAATGCACTTACTTATATTAGCCTTCTTTCATTCATTTTGATAAGTTTATGTTGGAATGTTTTCTTTTAACTACAATGATGCAAGGTTTAATGTAGAAAACATCACACCAAGCTTTGTTGTATTTATCCACCCCTTTAACTCCCGTATGATGTTATATATTATTTAACTCAAAATGATGTAGCTTGATGTTGACTAGAGTGGCCTAAGATCTACTTCCCTTTAGCAGCGGTCAAGCCACATCATAATCAGAGGACACACAGAACTATTGGATTCACAGTGTTCAAACTAGTTCTCAAGATTAGGTCAATAAACCATTGAAAGATGGCCAGCTAATGGACCTGAGCCATGAAGTACAAAGGGACCTATCACATATATCAAACTCAAGGGGCCTCATTACGAGGTGGGCGGTAAGAGATTACCGGCACTGGTAAAGGCACCAGTGCCGGTAATCCCTTACTGCCCTACTATGAGTTCCCTTTGCGGGTCCTCCCTTAACGCCTGTTTTTTCCAGGCGTTAAGGACGGGACCCGCAAAGGGACTCTGGAGCTAATAACGGTACTGCAATTTGCGGTACCGTTATTAGCGCCTTCCCCATTCCCATTGACCCCTATGGGGGCTCAAATGGGAATGGGGAAGGGCCCTGGTGAATGGGGAATTACCGTCCCGCCAACCTTGGAATGGACCGGTAATTGCTCCATTCACCAGGGCAGAGGCGGTAGGGTTTTGGAGGCAGCCATGGAGCTGATAGCTCCATGGCTACCTCCAACCTCGTAATGAGGCCCAAGGCTCTCATAAAATTAATTAGCTAAACTCATGAGAACAACTTATTAGATTTCTGTGTAACTATAGCAACTAGCCTTAACAAATATGAAATATTGGGAGGGAGATCATGCAGGGGATGCAACAACAGTGACCTCTATGGGCCGAAGTCAACATTTCTTCATTTACAAACTGAATAGGAAAGTTACATGATGCATTTTAATCCCAAAAATGTAAGCATTAAAAACAAATCATATCTCTGTGATAAAAGGAGCGATCAATGTGGGACCTGTTGCAGTATGTTGATAGAAATATGTCTTTCACCCCATGCACAATTTACCTTTTGCATAATGGAAACATTTGGAGTTAAATGGGAAAAATAATGATTTCAGTGTCATGGCCACTAGTCATGGGGCCAGTCCTTCCTCATCCCCAGGGTCCCATTGGCGCCAGGCTCATTTTAAAGTGTGCTCTGCACACTCCAGACCAAGGGCGTGTGCAGCTGGGCCGTGCGTGGCCATAGAACAGAACTGGAAGGCACGTGCTACAGTTCCAAAGAAGGGCAAGGTGGAGTTTGTAGGTGCAGCTAAAGGGAGGGGCCTGAACCAGCCTATATAAGGCCAGCCCATCCACGTGCCCTCGCTTCGCGTTATTCTGCTTTCAAGCAGCGTAACGCTCTCCGCTGTGCTTACCTGCACCTCTGGATTTCCACAGCCTCATCTCGAAGATAATCCTGAGAACGCTTCTTACCTGCAGTCTACCGTCACATCTCCGTGAGCGTCTTCACCCCAGCTACTCCATCGTTGTGGACGCTTCTTACCTGCTGTCAGCCACTCCATCGCTGGTGCGCATCTTACCTGCTGTCGGCCGCTACATCTCTGGGCATGCATCCTACCTGCTACCAGCCACCACATCGCTGAGCGCACATTTTACCTGTTGCCAGCCGCTTCTTCGCTGAGCGCGCCTCTTACCTGCAACTTGTTGCGGCCTGTGCCAGACCCTTCTTCTTACCTACATTCCATTACGGTCAGAGCCGAAGTCTTCTTACTCAGCGGCATTCCATCACGGTAACTTGGTCCGTTCTACGTGCCCCTGCTAAGAAAAGCAGGACAGATAGCTCAACATCACTAAACTGGAGGTAAGCTTCTATGGGAAAGTGCTTGCCCACCGTATTCCGGCACGAAAGGGCTGGGGGAAGTCACAATATTCCCATTCCATTCTCATTGCCTCTCCTCTTCATGCAGGGGCAACACCCATCTCCTGAGCCGCAGGTCCAACCACTCTCTGAAGGGGAAGGTGATTTCAAGGAGCCAAGTCAAGGGAGGGCCCCAAACGTGCCCCAATGCCCCCCGCGGAGACCAGGTGAGTGTAACAGAACGCGAAGCCAGTCCAAACATCCGCCTTGGCATTATGGAAACTTCTGAAACCGACCATTTAGCCCAGCTATTGGGAGAGCTACGGGCCGAGGTGCATGCCTCCAGACAGGAGACTAATTCCCTGAGGAGAGACCTTATTATAGCCCGAGAACGAACAGATGACCTTGCAAAACAAATGCTTCAGGCACACGCAGGACAACTCCCGTTGCCCGGAATTACACCAACGCCGGCGCCACAGCCCTCACCACCAATACAGGTGGTACTCCCAGGGGCAGTTCCACTTGCACCACCCAAATGCTTTTCTGGCGACCCGAACAAATATGCAGTGTTCATGAATCAGTGCCGCCTCCTCTTTTTGTGTCGACCTGGAGCCTTCCCTAATGACAGCGCTAGGGTGGCCTTTGTGCTTTATTATTTTGGAGGCTGCGCAGCTGATTGGTCTATACCATTAGTGGCTCATGATGATCCAGTACTTCGGAACTTTGCTGAATTCCAACGGGAATTGGAAAAACTGTTCGCCGGAAACACTCAAGGGCAAGCATTGGACAACTAACTACTGTCTCTGAAGCAAGGAAACCATGACTTATTGACTTACATCAGCACCTTCAACCAGCTCGTAGCACAGACCAACTGGCCAGAAGAGAAAAGAACCACACTGTTTTACCGGGGGCTTTGTGGTAAGAAGGATGTACTAGCTCAAGTTGTTAATCCACCCGAATGCTGTGCAGACTATATTAACCTAACTGTACAGTTAGACCACCGGTTACAAGACCGAAAAATGGGCCACACAAGGGTTGTAGAACAATCAGTGTATATAAGGCCTCGGGATACTTAGATCAAGGGTCATGAAACCCCTGAACCTATGCAACTAGGGGGACTACGGGCTCCCATTTCTAAGGCTGAAAGAGAAAAAGAAGAGAACAACGGCTTTGTTTATATTGTGGAAAAGTTGGACACTTCCTACGGGATTGCCCTACAAAACCCCCTAAGAAGGTGGTAGGTGCTACGGACAATGACAGCCAAGACAAGGAACAGGAGCCGGAAAACGTGGACGCCCAGCAAGTGTAGAGGTCCACTTGTCGAGCGGAGTCAAGAGAGTTGTAATGACCTCACACCTGGTCATTCCAGTATTAATTGCCCACCCCCAACAACCATCGAAAGTACATGCTCTAGAAGCTTACATTGATAGTGGTTCAGTGGGAAATTATATCGATCAGGGATTGGCTGCACGGAAAGGCCTTCCGCTTCAGCAAAAACCGCACTCAGGAAATGTCAGTGCAGTGGATGGCTCTCAGCTGTCTTCGGGACCAGTAACTCAACATACCGACAATGTACTGCTAACATGTTAGCATGGTCACCGGGAAAGCATTTCGTTTGACTTCATAGGGGCCCCCCAGTTCCAAATGATTCTAGGAATGCCATGGCTGGAAACCCATAACCCAAGGATCGACTGGCTCACCAGAAAGCTGACCTTTCCTCGAGAATGCACCAAGAGCTGCTACCTTAAGGATGTGAGGAGATTACAACACAAGGGAAAACCCATCTTGGGAATGTCGGGCTCATTGCCTTCTGAATATCAAGACTTTGCGGATGTGTTCCAAAAGGAACAAGCCATCACCCTACCACCACACAGAACGTACGATTGCCAAATCGATCTGGTCCCAGGAGCACAAGTCCCCTGCAGCAGAATCTACGCTCTGACCAAGCAGGAAAATCAGCACCTACGAATATATCTTGATCAGTATCTAGCTTATGGGTTCATCCGCCCATCCAAGTCTCCAGCCTCTTCAGCTCTCTTCTTCATACCGAAGAAAGAAGGGGACCTCAGGACCTGCATAGATTACAGGGCGGTAAACCAGATTACCGTAAAAAATAGGTATCCTCTGCCACTCATTCCTGAACTACTCGACCAGGTGAAGAATGCTCAAATCTATACGAAGCTGGATCTGCGAGGGGCTTACCACCTGGTCAGAGTGAAAAAAGGCGATGAATGGAAGACGGCATTCTGAACCAAATATGGGCTCTCCGAGTATCAGGTTATGCCCTTCGGGCTATGCAATGCAGCAGCCGCATTCCAGTTCTTTATGAACAACGTACTCCACGAACTACTGGACGTCTGTGTCCTTGTTTATATAGATGATATCCTCATTTATTCGGCATCCAAGGAAGAGCGCGTGGGCCATGCAAGAGCCGTATTGGAAAAGCTCTGTAAGAACCAACTATTCGCCAAATTGGAAAAATGTTTTTTCCATGTTGCAGAAGTCGGTTTCTTGGGCTTCATGCATACTCCTCAAGGAGTACACATGGATACTCACAAAGTGGAAGCAATCCTTCAAAAGCCATCTCTGACATCAATCAAAGGAGTGCAGAGTGTACTCGGGTTTGCCAATTTATATCAGTGGTTTATTCCAGGATTTTCGCAAATCGTCCATCCTATCACCTATTTGCTAAAAAAGAATAAAAATTTTCTTGGACCTCCGACGCTGAAAAAGCATTTCAGACATTGAAATCGGCCTTCACTTCAGCCCCTATCCTCTGGCACCCTCGTCACAATCTACTTTATGTGGTTGAGACCGACGCCTCCAATGTGGCCATGGGGACGGTGTTATCACAGAAAGACCTATACACCAGACAGTTACATCCTATAGCATTTTGGTCCCGCAAGTTTACAGCACCTGAGAAGAATTATGCTACAACTGTCAAAGAACTGTTGGCAATCAAAGGAGACTTTAAAAACTGGAGTCATTAACTCCTGGGGGCTAGGCATACTGTCAGCTATCACGGACCATCGCAACTTGCAGTATCTAAAGACAGCCAAGGCCGAATCATCTCGTCAGCTTCTTTGGGCTCTCTTCTTCGCGGAGTACGATTTCATAATCGCATATCTACCTGGACTGTGGAACGGAAAACTTGCCGCTCTGTCACAAATGGGCGATAACCAGGACCCATTTATACCATCAGAACCAATGCCCATTATTCTGGAGTAACGAATTCAGAACCAGATTGCAGTAACCGCCTGTTGGAAAGAATTAAAGACCGACCTCCAATCGCAAATGGATCAGAGCGCCCAACAAGAATGGTTGAGTAAGGAAGATCAGTATTCTGTCATGGACAACTTACCCTATTTTCAGGAGAGACTATACATTAAGGATAAAGAGACCCAAAACAAGATCATCGCCAACTACCACGACTCACTAGTGGAAGGACACCACAGGATTACTAAAACACGGGCCAAGATCAGGAAGAACTATTGGTGGCCCACTTGGAGAAAGGATGTGGCCCAATTCATTGCAACCTGCAGAGTTTTGCGCACAACAAAAATCTCAAAAACTAATCCTGCAGGATTATTATGTCCTCTAAGCATAGCACCAGTTTCTTGGCATTCTTTGTCCATGGACTTCATTACAGACTTACCTCCTTGTGATGGCTTCAACACTATTTTAGTAGTGGTGGAATTATTCTCTAAAATGGCACACTTTATTCCACTAAAAGGACTCCCTACGGCTGGAATCCTAGCCATCGTGTTCCTGGAGCAAGTAGTCAAATTGCATGCTTTCCCCTTTGTATTGATCCCTGATCGTGGGACACAATTTGTCTCAGCCTTCTGGAGGAGTTGCTGCAAGATAGCGCAAATTGATCTCCGCCTTTCTACCAGTCACCATCTCCAAACCGATGGTCAAACTGAAAGGACTAACCAGCCACTAGAGCAGTACCTTAGATGCATGCGGCAACAGACCAAAGGATCCTGGAAAGATGTTTTGTGGCTAACAGTATTTGCTTACAATAACTCTATCCACACTAGCACGGGACAAACCCCATTCTTCATCATGAACGGTCAGCACCCCCGGACATCTTCCTTTGACCCACTTGATGAGCTGGAAATGCCGGCAATTACCCCCTACATAAAACTATTACTCAAACCCTCAAGGAAGCAACCAAGAGCTTAACTAAAGCCAAAGAACAACAAAAGAAATTTGCTGACGCCATAGAAGGGATGCTCCATGCTACTAAATCGGAGATAAAGTATGGTTAGCGGCCTGAAACATCCCACTAAAAGAACCTCGGGTCTTCCGCCCCAGGTATACTGGGCCCTATCCCATCAAAGCCATCATCAACCCGGCCGCAGTAAAGCTAGTGCTACCAGACAACTTGCGAATCCATCCTGTATTTCACGTTTCTCTTTTAAAACCTGTGAAGCCTGAGTCAAGGATTACATAGCCACCAGAACCCGAAATTATCGAAGGAGAACCTGAATATGAAGTTGAGGACATCTTGGACTCTAAAATGGTGCAGTCAAAACTGTACTACTTAATCGACTGGAAGGGTTATGGACCCCAAGATCGCACTTGGGAAACCTGTGGGAACCTGTGGAGTTTATCCATGCGCCTCGACTAATCAGGCGCATGGTTTAATCGCAATAACCCCACCAAGCCTGGGCCTTGGGGGAGATCGCCCATGAGAGTGCTGTCATGGTCGCTAGTCATGGGACCAGTCCTTCCTCATCCCCAGGATCCCATTGGACACAGTCCTGGTGCCTCTGGCACCAGGCTCATTTTAAAGTGTGTTCTGCACACTCCAGACCAAGGGCATGTGCAGCTGGGCCGGGCGTGGCCATGGAACAGAACTGGAAGGCCCGTGCTACAGTCCCAAAGATGCTTCTTACCTGCTGTCAGCCACTCCATCGCTGGTGCACGTCTTACCTGTTGTCGGCCACTACATTGCTGGGCGCGCATCCTACCTGCTACCAGCCACCACATCGCTGAGCGCGCATCTTTCCTGTTGCCAGCCGCTTCTTCGCTGAGCGCGCCTCTTACCTGCAACTCGTTGTGGCCTGTGCCGGACTCTTCGTCTTACCTACATTCCATTACGGTCGGAGCTGAAGTCTTCTTGCTCACCGGCATTCCATCATGGTCAGAGTCGGGGGCGTCCTCCTGCAACCACAAATCTTCATTGAGAACCCAGACGCCATTCTTCATTGTCGGCCTGCACTTCAAGGAAATAAGAACATTAAAGGTTAGGACTTATATGCATATTGCACAGCTGCATTATACAAGAGGCTAGAGTTCCTTTATAAAGACCAACTTACCTGTCACTGTTGAAACCACATCTGTCTCTAAGGTCTTCCAGACTCTCTTCAATCCAGATTCACTTCTCTGTACCTATGGAAATGGAATGAGACATTTCCAGAATTACTATTAGATGGAATACAGACAGTCTAATCGAACTATAATCATAACAAAGACTTACCTTATACGTGGATTGGTTGCAGCTGGTCTGGATCAACGCTCCCATGGGCCAGTGAAGTAAAGTGGTCCGTTCTACACGCCCCTGCTAGGAAAAGCAGGACGGATAGCTCAACATCACTAAACTACAAGTAAGATTCTATGGGAAAGTGCTTGCCCACCGTATTCTGGCACGAAAGGGCTGGGGGAAGTCACAATATCCCCACTCTATTCTCATTGCCTCTCCTCTTCACACAGGGGCAACACCCATCTCCTGAGCCGCATGTTCAACCACTCTCTGAAGTGGAAGGTGATTTCGAGGAGCCAAGTCAAGGGAGGGCTCCAACCATGCCCCAACGCCCCCACGGAGACGAGGTGAGCTTAACAGTCAGGAAATAATTAAAACACAGCAACATGTAGAATTATACTAAGTTAAAATATAATTCTTTGCTCATGCCAATGAAGAGCGAACCAGAACAGTGTATTCATGGAACAATATTGTCTAAACTGATATCAAGTAAATTTGTGTCATTGTGTGTCTAAATTAGATGTTTGCGCAACAGATATCATGGCAGAGAATTAATTCTATTCACAGAAAATCATGCAGTGTTAAACCCATGCAATCCCTTATGCTTCAATCCACAGACAGATGTATGTATGAAGTGAAAGGACAAGAGTGATTTAACATGGTGCTTCTTATTGGAGAACTTTACATCCCCAGCCCAAAACACATTTATATAGGTATGTTTCCGTACATAGGTGCACTTTGCCATTTTGACAACATACGGCAACGTAACACTGATAAATTACATCAGCTGAGTGTAGAAACATGCTTTTATATATATATATAAAAATCTGAATACACTCAAAACCCAGACAGTTTTATAAGTATTAATGAGCCTAATCTGAGAATCAGAGTAATTTAAACATTCTTTTTTAAAAATTAGATTAAAGTGCAAATTAGTTAGTTAAAACCTTATACACTGTATCACATAATAACTATATATGAAAAGTAAAATACATTGCTACACAATATTTCTCAACACTCACAATATACAGAATAATCTGATAAAACCCCTATAAAGTTTCTTTCCCTCAATATACATATAAAATGCATCCATATTATTCGATATATTCAAAACAAAAGGTATACATTATTCCTTCAATTATTTAAATCAATGCACATCCAAAATTCACAATCAATCATTAAACAGGATTATTAAACATTAAAAATTGCTCTCTTCCATATATAACAAGCTGCCCCAACATATACCATGGTTTCGGCCTCATAAATGGTCGACCAGAACTTGTCAGACATTATCATTCTTAGGTCACTCACCAATTTACCATACCCTTTATAGTGCCATTCTTGTAACTTTCCACACTCAATCAATATATGTCTAGTGGTTTCTACCACCATATTGCAATGTCTGCACAATCTTTTCTCCTGAGGTATGTCCGTACAAGCCCCTGTGTATTCTTTACATGGAAGAATGTTAAATGGAAGTTGAATAATAAATCTCACCAACTCTCTATTTCCAGTTTTTGACAGGTAGCATCTTGGGGTTACAGGTTTTAGCCCTTGCACGGCATATGTGCCATATAGTTTATTTTTATAGAGATATGTCCGTTTTTTGCTCAAATTTCAGACTAATGCTTTCTTTTTAAGGTGTTTAAGTGTCATATTGATCTCCCCTTTCTCAGTGGGAAGATTCATATTTATTTCTTTGCAGAAAGAGAGTGTTATATCTTTTAAGCTTGTCATATGGGTAAGGTATTCAGTTTTCCTTTCTCATTCATATTTTTACAAATAACTCTCATTAAACTCTCTTCCTTCCCTTCCCACATCACAATCCTTATATACAGTTTACAACACCGTATTTTCCACAAAGTTTCCAGCGAAGTTAGGCCCAGTTTGTGCCTTATAGCCTCTATTGGGGTAGACCCAGAGAGGCCCAGCAGAGGTCTCCACAATTTCCCTTCAAGTTTCCCTAGATTATCCATATACTTTCCCACACTGATTCCACTGCATAGAGTGCCCCAGGGATGATGCAGCTTTTATAGACTTCAAGGTATCCTTCAATAGAATATCCACCCCTCCCTGTCATATACTTTCTTATAACATTCCATTTCTTATTCACTTTGGACTCCACCATTTCACAATAAAAATCCTCATCGGGATTGTTCATTACTGGAATGCCCAAATAGGGGTAGATATCCACCACCTCCTTTTCAGAGTTAATATGCAATCGAAAAGCAGTTTTTTCCTTCTTCCTTTTGGGCCATTATCTTAGTTTTACTTATATTTATATTTAAGTCATTTTCATTGGAATATAGATATAGCACATTTAACATCCTTTGTAATCCCACTGGTGTTTTATCCAATAATATCGTGTCATCTGCATTCATTAGGCCAATAATAGCCTTACCTCCTACTTTTGGTGGGAAGTTATTTATGGTAGCATATCTATCCCATAAGTCTGACACGTAAAGATTACATAACACTGGTGATGTCACTCAGCCCTGTATAAGGCTCATATTAGTTTTAATTACCGGGTGAAGTTCTATCCCCTATAGGCTAATGACAACAGTATTATCTCTATACATTTCCTTCAAAAAATGTAAGATTCTAGGACAGAATTCTCTATCCATCATTTTTTTCCAAAGTTTATCACTAATGAATGCCTTAGAGTAACCAATATAAAAACACATAGGGGGTAATTCATGGAATAAATGTGCGCCGAAATTACTGGCGCAAGCTGGCGCAAGTGTGAAAAAACGGCACACGCGTGCGATTCATGAAAGGCCCTGCGCATGTATTTCCCGGGATGTGCGCCAAACCCGTGCGTGACCCACACCGGCGCACTCGTCACTTCCACATCCCGAACGCTGTGCGCGACGCGCACATCGAAAGCACACAACTTCAGCACATACATCAAAAAGGTGGCAGAACAAGGGGCGGAACAAGCGAAATGGGGAACAATGCGTGAAAATAAGGGCGTAACTGGGGAAGTACCACTGGGAATTACACGGAACTGCCACACGCACGCAAACTACACATATTCATGGAATCTAATAGGGAAAACCCCTGCACGTCAAAACACATGCACACGCACAATTACGTCCACCACACGAAAGCAGACGGAAGCGCCCCTGCGCAGCATAAAAGTGCGTGCAAACAACAAACAAGCATATACAGCTACAATGAATGTCCCATTCCTCGCAGCATTGATCGTGGGACACCGCAGGAGGAGGAGAATAGCCAGGCCCTGCATTTTCTTGCCCAGGACCAGCCTTTTTGGGATGCCTGATGACCAGGTCAATGGCCGGTATAGGTGTCCACCTCATATCATCCTGGAGCTGGTCAGGGAGTGGGAGGATGAACTCACATCACCCACCCTGTGCTCCCAAGCATTGAGCCCCTTGGAGAAGGTGCTCAATGTACTGCATTTTCTGGCCACTGGGTCATTTCAGCGGACAACTGCCATAGTGGGGGGCGTCTCACAGCCCACGCAGTCACGTTACCTACACCAGGTGTTGGCAATCATCACTGCGCGCCCCTCAGTCCGCAGCCACATATACATGCCCAGAACACCTGCAGAAAGGCAGGCCGTGGTCCTGGCCTTCTACAGGGTGGCACACTTCCCCAAAGTGCTTGGTGCCATAGATTGCACCCATGTGGCCCTACATCCACCTAGGGCCACTGAGCACATCTATCGAAACCGCAAGCACTGGCATTCCATCAACGTGCAGGTGGTATGTGATGCCAAGGGAATCATCACCTCTGTCTATGCAAACTATCCTGGGTCCACCCATGATAGTTTCATATTCAGATGGTCCGCCCTGAGCCGGGCCCTGGAAGCAGGGAAGCATGGCGACACATTGCTGTTAGGTGAGTACAAATGCCCGTGCACATGCACACATGTCACACACAGACAAATACACAAGCCCAACTAATGACAACCATTATCACCTTACCAGGGGACAGTACCTACCCTCTGAGCACCTACATGAGGACGCCCATACGGAACCCCACCACACCACCCCAGGTAAGATACAACGCAGCCCATATTGTATCCAGGGCCATAGTGGAGCACACATTCGGAGTGCTTAAGTCATGCTTCCGCTCCCTTGACCGATCTGGTGGACAGCTACTATATGCACCCCCAGTAGTGTGCAGGATCATTGTGGCAGCATGTGTCCTGCACAACGTTGCAACACGGCATGGCGTACCGGTTAACATGGTGGTGCCCCCACATCCCCAACCACATGCATGGCCACTGCGCATGGGAGGGGAAAGGGCATGTGCCGAGGCAGCCCATACCCAGCTTGTGGCCACATTTTTCACCTAAACTCCAACCCCTGCAGAATGCACACAGGCCTGGCACATACCAGGTCACAATGGATGAAGAGAAATCGACAGTTAACTGTTACAACCTTACCACCCTGAGCATGTGTCCACGGAAGTGCCACATTGTGTGCATCCCTAGCTAATTTAACACAACCAATCCCATGTGACTAAAGGGAACACATGCAAGGTACTACCCCCCCCTTGCTAAACAGGGCATGAAAGAACTGGTATGCCACCCAAACCCTCCCAACACCCCTGAACCCTGTCTGCCACACCACACTGTAGTATGCAATGGCAAAACATCCAACCATATGCACAACACATGACACAATATTCATGAAGTGCCACGCGAGAAATGTAAATAGGCACCAGACAATTACACCTGACATGGACTCTGAAGAAATGACTGACGAAACCTCACACCATGAAAATGGTGGCACAAATGCATGCCACCAGTGGTGCAACCAACAAAAGGCAGAATACCTGTTGCCATGCACATTGGACAATTGCAAATTGGCATATCAAACACCGCTCACTGGACAGCACAGTGAGTGTGCATTGCATTGGTGAAAACCCTTCAGCATCATTTGAAAAAATGGCATTCAACCAAATAGTACCCTGTCATGCATGCACACGATCAATGACTCAGAAGTGAACATAGATTGTCGTGACACAGCATGCTTGAGAAGGCAATCTGGGTGCACACGTTTGCATGGTGTCAATGTAGTTGGGGGGGCGTAACTGCCTAAGTGTATTTGTCAGTAGGGACATGCATAGAATACATGCATGTGAAATTAAGTGAGTGCCAGTGTCCCGTACACAGCACATGTGACCATAGCACCAAGGACCCCCCTGTGTGTCAAACCACACCCATCCCCTGACACCTCAAAATAAAGCACAACATTGCATCAGCCATTGACCAGCAGAACATATCATGTATAGAGTACCCCACATCAACAATGGCAGACAGTGACTCATTACTGAATTATAGAAATCTATAATACAACCTACACACAGTTCATCAAAGCGCATCAATGAGGGAGGGAACAAGGGAGAAGAACAGTACATTCCTACATGTCCTTCAAACAGTCTGCAGTGTGATAATGAACTGTAAAATCAAAGTACATATTACAAGTGCCTGGAATAATAAGGGAGAGTCTAGGGAGGGAATGTTGGATGACATAACTAGCATCAACATTCCTATGCCTGATGGCAATAGTCGCAGTGCAGAAGTCACATAAGTAGGTGAGTGAGGGAAGAGGAGGGAAGAGGTGAGGAGAGTAACAAACAATTGACAAACTGTGGTAGGTCCACAAAGAATCTAGATAGTGCTGGGGAGGGGGAGAAGAAACACAGAAGGGAATGGGGGAACAGGTGACCTATCAGTGGTGGAGGGACTAATGATAAAAGTAACTGGCAAAATTATACTTAAAAAGTTGAAGGTGGGGTGTGGAAGGACGGAGGCAATGGGCAAATGTCTGCAAAGAACAAGCGCCTACGTATCACCATGGCTGATGGCAATTGGGATAGTGGTGGAAAATGACAGCCAGAGTACAAGGAAGAGGGTAAAGGGTGGCGTAGAGGGAGAGGGAGGAGAGAAGGGAGGAGGGGGACAAGCTCAAAATTCATAAGGCAGAAGATGGTGAAAGAAAGCACACACAGGGGGCAGAGGGACACCTGACGGTGCAGGAGAGTAGGGGATGTGATGATGAAGGGGGGAGACAGAGGGACACTGACAGGGGCAGGGGAGACAGGGGGGCATTCAAGTGACTGAGAAGGCATGTGGACAGGTCTAGACAGGGCCTCCTTTGTGGGCTTTTGGTAGTGGTGGCAGGCTCAAGCATCCTGGTTGGCCCGATTGTCACAAGGGCCAAGTGCAAACAGTGGGAGGGGGGGAGCAGGTCCAGGACACAAACAGGAAAATCAAATCACGAACAATGCAGTCATAACTCAAATGGCACATCAAAACACCAGCCAGGGCTGCAATATGGCCAAAGTGGTGCTAGCAAGGAATGGGTGGTTGTTGAAATGTGTGGTGACAGGGGTAACTCAGTATGCAGTCTTCATGTGGCATATCAAAATCACTGGTGGGAATCTGTCCCAATTCAACATTCTCAGCACATGGATCCCTCCCACCATCAGTGTGTTGTACACAGCCAAAGGGCGCATGGTACCAGCTACAGCAGGAAGTGCATTCACATAGACAGTCAATACTTAACAAACATCTCAAGCAACATGATGAAATGCACAGTCAGCATAATACTCACCAAAGTGAAGCGCAGACATGCATTGGAGAAACCATCTGGAATACTCACTAGGGGTGTAACACAAGTAGAACTGCAGGCTGGCCACAGATATGACGGAAGCCCAATGCCCATGTGTGATATGCTGTTACACCGAGCCATCCTTGCGAGCCCATGGAAAAGGGAAGCAGGAGTAGCATATGTGTCAGGACCCCAAGCAAAACACATACACAAAACAAGCTTGAATGGGGCCAGCTGGAACACACAGTGGATGCCTTCTGATGCCACAAAACACCACACTGTCACATTATGCACAATAGACAAAAGAAAATGGCAACAAAAAAATCTACAGAAAATACAAATAAAATCAAATAATCAATTGAAATAAAAAAATGAAACAAGTAATGAAAAAAATAAAGAAAACCAGAAAAAAATTCATAAAAATAAAAAGGAAAAAAAGACAAATCATTGTAAAAGAACAACAAAATAAAGTAAAAAACAAAAAAATAAAATGAAAAATGAAAATAAAAAAATTACATACTTACCAAAACCCATACAATTTGGATGAAAAATCAAAAATATTTGCAGAAAAAAAAATGCTGGGAAAAAAAAGAATTTACAGGAAAAAAAAGACAAATCGAAAATGGCCATACATGCCCCAGGTGGTGGGAGGGGCACCCAGGAGGGGGAGGTAGAGGGTGCACCTCAACACCCACATGTGTAGATGTTGAGATAAAAAAACAAAACCTCACTGGGCTCAGCGCCTGCACTGCCCGACCTATGTGGGAGTTGTCGTCACCCTCTGGATGGAAATCAGAAGGTGGACGTGGCGCAGTTGACTCACCACATCTAGCTGTGCCTTGCCCCTCAATGGCAGCAAGCATGCAGGTCTGGTAAGCCAGGTCCTGGCTGGCAATGAGACTGAGGTCAACATGCCTTACCTCACGTGTCACACGTGCTTCCGCTTGCAGGGACTGACGTGTGTGACGGAGTTCTGCCTGCATGGCCTCACATGACAAACGGAGTGACTGCCGGCTTGCATGGAGTTCATCTGAGATGGTTCTTTCAAGCTGTACCATCCTGTCTTCTGTCCGCCTACTCTCATCCATCATGAGGTCAGCCAGAGTAGATCAGAGGGCTTGGTGTTCCCCCCTCAGGGCCTCACGGTGTGCCTCTGCTTGAGCATTAAGTGTTTCACGCAGAGCCACCATTTCAGCCCGGCGCGTCCTGTCAGATGCTGCCATGCCCAGCCTGAGTGAGCGGCACATGGACTGCGTAGCCCGCTGCTGGAGCACCATTTGCCTTACAGAGGGGAGGATGGAATGGGCCACACTTTCCATACCTTGAGAAATCATCTCAACTGCTCCCCCCCTGTTGCTGGGCTATGGCAATTATGGAACACTCCCACTCAGTTGACCCCGGTGGCACACGGCCACTGCGTGGCCGGACACCACACCCGCTGGGCCCAAGGAGCCATGGTCCTTGCTGGGTTGGTGCGGGCAGTGGCTGCAGGACTGCATCCCTCCGTCAACTTGATGCCCCAGGAACATGGCCAACTGGTGTCGAGTGTGACCGTGCACCCGTAACCAACACAGGCGGACATTCCAACCCAGCCTAGCCCCCTACTGCAGGTGTCGCAGACAGAAGATCATCCAACACAGGATCACTTACCGGCGACGACACGTCATGATGCAAATCCAGCTCAACATAGTGGTCAGAGGATACATCAGAGTTTGACTCAGAGTCAGCTCTGGACACGATGGCCTGGAGCACCTGTGGGTTCTCATGGGCTGCCACCATGTGAACTGACCACCGTGTCTGGGATGACATCTTCATCCTCTGGCGCCAGTGCGTCATCACCTGCAATATAAAGAAAAGAAACAAGGACACGCATTTCAGTAGCACATACCACACACATACAGTTTACAACATTGACAGCCAAATAATGAAACAGCCATGTCACAGGCAACTCAAACCCCAACATGCATCCAGTGGCATTGCAATGCAAGGCCATCCCAAAAGCAGAAAAGGATGTGTGCAAAATGTGAAGGCAACACATGTATTGCATGTTGCACATCACCTGCATCACACATAACCTCTAGCAGGCATGTATGCAATGCCAAAATGAGATATGGAAACAAATAGATGGCACCTAGCATAAGCATGTGTGAACACACAAATAGACACAGCTAGAAATCTAACCAAACACACCATGATACATGTAACATACATGTTCATGTACAGCACTCAACTACCATCAATAATGCACAGTACATGTGTCATAGGAGGCACCTACGCTAGTGCCTTTCCATACAGTGAAAGGAGGGACATGGGTACACACATGTCAGGTCAACATCACACAGCAGCATCATGTTTGCATGTTGAAGGGCTTAACTTGGCACAGGAGTGGGTGTGTGCGGTGCAGTGCATGTATAGCCCCTCAAATTACAACATTAACACGTATGTAGTGATGACAATATTCAAACATGATGGCAGTGTAATGGCAATTGCAGCCAACATGTGCAAATGGCATGCACCAGGTAGCATGGTTTCCATGAAACACCCACCCTCTGGCCAATAGCAGGGAGGCACTGCATGGCAATGACATGTTCCACACAGAACTGTGCACTGCCAGACAGTGTAGGCGTGTGTCTATTGCATTTCATCATTCAAATGTCACTACAGCCGATGAGAAGTGGACATGATGGAGGAGAGGTGAGGAACCATCCATAGTACATCCATGCATGTAGAAGACAACACCAGTTTAAAGAGGCTGGGCCTGTAACAGGGGGAGCCATGTGCATGATACAGATGTGCACAGCTTAAAGTCGTGCGTGATGACACACAGACCTTCAGTGAGCATGACATGGCTGTTCAAATGAGATGACACTTGGGTCATCCTGGACAAATAGGTCAAGGACACCTAGGGGCATACATGGAATGCACATGGAACATGATTGTGCACATATGTGCATGGGGAGCCACTGCCATCTGCACACTCAGAGTGAGCTACACTGCACCAAGGACAAAGGATGTGTATGACATGATGTGACATTTCATCAAGATTGCACTCGTAAACAAGTGGCTCAGAGCGCAAACAAGCAAAGGGAGGGGAACAAGGGAGAAAAGGAATTCAAAACAACTATCATACTGGGCACAGTGACATTGAGAACACGCAAGTGCTTGGAGAAGGGATAAAGGGTTGAAGACCCAGGAAGGGGGAGAAGGGGAACATGCCAAACAGAGAAGACCAAAGAAGGAAAATGAAGTCCAATGATAGAATAGCCATTCAAAAAGTGGTAGTGCAGCCAGCAAGTGGCAAGTGCAAGATGATTTGGACAGGGCAAATCTGATGAGAGGAGACGAAGAGTGCTGACTGTATGGGTACATGCACTGGACCCATTGATATGGGAGGCTTGTAGGCAGTGCAGCAGAGAGGCAGGGTGAGCAGGTACCTGATCCGATGGACAGAGTGTGTGCAGGGGCACAGTGCCAACAGAGGAAACTGTTTAGCTGGGTAGAAGAGGGGCTAATGCAGGAGCAAGTAGGAAGGTGTTGAGGTGCTTCCGGAAACAGAGATATTTCTCCTCAAGTTTCAATGTGGCCAGTTGGCTGTTCAAAAGAGAGCTCCCAGCTGTACACACAGGTCTGCTCCTACCTTATTTATTCAAATAACTACTGACCTTGAGGGAGTGTGGGGTAGAAGAGCAAAGGACTCAAGAGGGGAGGAATTGGTAGAGGGATTGTTGAAGGTATTTTGAAGCCAGTCCCAAAAAATCCTTGTGCACAATGCAGAGGGTCTGAAGTATCATCCTTGCATCCACTGGTAGCCAATGAAGGGGTTACAGAGATGGAAAGACAGGATCCCAGGGCTTGAGGCCAAGGACAAGTCTTGCAGTCCTGTACTGGATTAGTGGTGGAGGGTGGAGTCTGGAGGCAGGTCGAAGATTGAAAGTGACTGTCACAGTACCCCAACCTTGAGTAAACCAGAGCTTGAGAGACTGTGAGCATGTAGGAGAATGATAGGAAAGGCACAGTACCCTTGAGGAGGTGAAGCAAGAAGTTAATCCATCTCAAGATACGGCACAAATGTGTGTGTAAAAGGAATGTGTTGAGTCAAAGGTGACCCTGAGGTTCTTGGCCTTGAAGGTGGAGGCAAGAGGAGTGCCAAGTGGGGCTGGCCAGAGATTGAGGGCAAAGGATGGCGAAGGTGTATCGCTGAGGAGGATGTCAGTCTTGCTGGCATTCAGACAGAGACCGTTGGTAGTACACCAAAAGCAAATGGCAATGAGGCTATCGGAAATAAGGGAGGGATAAGAGGTGGCCAAGGGCAGCCAGGAAATGAGTTGGTTGTCATCAGCATAGCCCTGGAACTCGTACAAAAAACTGATAATGCAGTAGTCAAGAGCTGCCAGGTGCTCTTTGTAAATTGAGGCAGAGAGGTCAGACCCCTGGTGAACAACACAGGTGGAGAGGGAGATTGAATATAGGAAAGAGCCAAATTGTAGCTGGGCGGGTCACACATGCCAAACACACATGTCATTGAGTTACATGCATCAATATTCACCAGATGATGCATCATAATCCATCCTCTCTCCCACTCCACGGATTTGTTCTTCCGGGATGAACTCTGAAGCGATCTCCTCATGCTGAGTGAGTTCAACCTCCTCTGGTGGTGGCCCACCACCAGTCATAAGAGACATGGAGTAATCGGGGAAACACTTTTACTTAGCACTGCGTTTGAGGTCATTCCAGCGCTTGTAGCAGTCCTGAGCTGTGGGCACCTGGAATCCCATGGATGTCACACCATCTGTAACATGCTGCCAGTGGACCCAACGCTGGTGATGCGTTGTATGGCACTGTGGGCCAACAAGCATATTGTGTTGGTGTTCCGACACGTAGTCCACAAGGAAGTTCAGTTCCTGCTTGCAGAAAGGCTTCTTCCTCGACATGCCAGAGGCCAGAGCCATGTCTGGGGTCCCAGCCTCTTGTGCAGGAGCACGCTTCCTCCTTTTGGCCGGTGGTACTGACCTTGAGTGGGCAATATGACCCTGATCAGTGGGGGCAGTGGTGCTGGTGGACTGGACCAAGGCAGTGGGTGTTGGAATGAGGACAGAAGGTCTGACTTGGGTCCGACTCACTGCCGGGGTGGTGTTGGCTGCATCGGCACATGCAGTTACCACCACCCGGCTGCTTGGGGCAGCAGATGTCATAATTGCCCCAGATACATATGCCACAGTCACAGCCACAGTGGACACACATAACCCCAACCTCCGGACAAGATGGAAATTGTCCTGGGAGTCCTCGTCACACAACGCAACATGCACTGCCTGACCCAGAGCCTGGGTGGAGGTGGCCACAGTTGCACCTGCAGCTACCACCACCGGTGTGCCCATGACAGCAGATGTAATTGCTGTTGGGTGATATGGACACCAGGTTGTGATGGAACAGTTGCATCACCAGGAACCACAGGGGGTGGTGTCATGTCTGTATCAGCACGTGGATGGGCATCCTGTCCCAGTGGGGCACCACTGCCTCTTCCCCCCCTGTGCCCACCCTGGACTCCCTGTCCTCCCTGGTCTCTGCACCCATGTGCCCGACCACGCCCAGCCCTGGGAGGACGCCCAGCTTTGCCACTCTTAGCCTTTGGTGGCCTCCCAACCATGGCACAGATGGAAAATAGGCTATGGGAGGTTCACTCAACAATTGTCCTGGGCAATTGGCTAGAAGGCGGCAGGGTACTTGATGGAATAGGTACCCCAGTGCCAGTGCAAGGCTGTCTGTGACCCCTGGGGAAAAATGATGGGTCACACAACGCTCAGGAACCCCCCCAAAAAAAAAAAATGTAAAAATATAAGAACAGAAAATTGAAAAAAAATAATAAATTGTGCGCGCGACCCCAGTAGCCCATGTGCGTGAATTTTACCTCCAGCAGTACGGTGTGGCACCCAGGAACACAAAAAACACGTACGCGTGGAACACGTGGGCTACTATGACCTCGAAAACGATATGCATGCACAGGGGGAACCACAGTGGGAAAAATAGTCTACGTGACTCACCACCTCCCTTGCATGGAAAAAAAAACACACACGTGCTTGTGCACGTAGGCAACACCCCACCAAAAGAAGAGGTATGGACTTCAGACACTGTGAAGTAATCGCGTGTGATTCAAGCAGAGTAAACACACGCGTCGGTCTCCACGAACAGCACGCCCAGTGGTCTGCTGGCCCGTGCTCACCTTTACCCCATGCTGAAGGTAACAACCGTGCACGTAACGTCACTTACGCGCTAAGGCCCTTTCCTCGAATTACACGCATTCACACATGGACGTGATTTTTTTGCACGTGCGGATGCACCTGTGCTGAGGGAAATTCCCGCATGTGTTACGTCACAGATGCGCTTACGCGCTAAGGGCCTTTCCTCGAATTACACACTGACGTGCTGTTTTTTCACGTGCCAAATCACTCTGTATCAAGCTGGCCACGCGACAACACACGGAAGACCACGCTCCTGCCCAAAAGGCCGAATTACTGCCACCCAGAGCCCTGAGCAGCCTCCCACGAGCCATCTGCTGCTGCCTGCCTGCTGCCACCGTGCCCTGCCATTTGATGCCTGCACTTCTGCAGGGGTCCAGTTGCTGTGACCACCCCTGCTGGAACAGAAGACTCCCGACTGGTGTTCCATCACTCTGCAGCCCAGCCCCAGGACCCAGTTGCTCAACCACACCTGCCTCGGGGGTTGCCATGTCTGACGCAACACCATCTGACAATAGTGGCAACCCCCCAGCAGAGAGGCAGAGGGCTACCAGCTTCAGTGAAAAGGAAGTTGGTACCCTGGTGGAGCAACTTCTGGGGCATTATGATGCCCTCTTCACGCCATTGCGCGCCAACAAGGAAGGACGGAGAAGGATCTGGATGGGCATAGTGGGTGCCATCAGCGCAGAAGGGGTGGCACCCCGCGACATCAAACACATCCAGAAGCGCTGGGAGGACTACAAGTCCAGGCGCATCAAGAAGGCCCGGCGCCTCTTAGACGCAGCGGATGCAGTGGGGCGCCGGGGCCAGCTTACCACCCCGCAGATGAGGGTCCTGGTGCACATTCGCCCAGTGCTTCACCACCAGATCCTCAGGATGCAGGCCCGCCTGGAGTCGAGCGGTAAATACCCATGCATTCCCATGTAAGACAATGCATGTTGTGGTGTGGTGGTAGTTAGCTACTTGGCTGTATGTGTGACATGGGTCATGTATGGATGTGTGTATGCAGGGACATGATGGTGCTGCATGTGAGTCCAGTCAGGCGTTACCCACATGGATGGTGTATGTGTTACAATGCATCATGCGGAGCAGCATGCGGAATGCACACATATATGCATGGATGTGTCTGTACTTGGACATGTTTGGGGTGTGTGAGATGGGTGCTGCTGTCATGGACATGCATGGTGTACATGTCCGTGTGTCTGAGTAGGTTGTGAGTGACTTGTAAATGCCATGGATGCATTACACATGTCCGTGACGATGTGTTGATTCACTGATATAGCCTAGTCATCCTTGTATCTACTGTGTCTGGGGGTATACAGGGCCAGATGCATGACCCTCAGGTGATATGGGTGCATGTGATCAGCATGTCGCATGATGCATGTGAGTATCAGCCCACCATTGGATGTATCTACGGTGCCTTGGACATGGATGCCAATGTTTTTTGCATGTGCTGTTGGGTGTCCTGACCCACGTTTGAGCTATCATGCTTCAACATTTGGTGCTGTGGGCTTAGAAAATCCAAGATGGCCAAAAAGCCCACATGTACGCCAGAATAGGAAAACTGTGCAGTACTGGCATGGAAAACATCATGATGGCCAGAACTTCCCAGAAAATGCACAGGGAAATGCATGAAGAGTAGGCTGCCACCCATTTCTGCCTAGGTTGTGAGCACAGGAGGGCACTGCCTAAAACCACCATTGGGCTACCCACACAGTAGCCTGAAACCATTGGGAATGGCAATGCTGATTGCCAAAAGCAACCTAGAACTGTGGGGAATTCATTTTCTTAAATCCCAAAAATGGTTGCATTACCAGTACTCACCACTATCAGAAAGCCGGCGTTTTAAAACCACCAGACTTGTGTGTAAAACTGAACAAATGAAACGAAACCAGACCAAGGAAGGACTTGCAAAGAGGTGGATACAATGTAAAACTATACTCTGAAATGACTTGAAGGAAGTAATTATTTAATGTGTATGTAAAAATCGTAATACACTTAAAAAAGTGACATTTAGCTGAAACCTGGCTTAATGAAACTGAATTCTGCCTGACATCTACCCCCACAGGAGTTAAAACCTGCTCAGCCACTCTTCCCCTTGCCAAAAGGAGTTGTCACCTCTCTGATTAGATTAGGGGTGGAGCAGCTACAGGGAGTTGAACAAAGGCCTGTCCTGGGCCCAGGCAGATGGTTTATTGGGGGGATCGTAAATGGCTC
Organism: Ambystoma mexicanum; assembly: GCF_040938575.1. Classification (NCBI taxonomy): domain Eukaryota; kingdom Metazoa; phylum Chordata; class Amphibia; order Caudata; family Ambystomatidae; genus Ambystoma; species Ambystoma mexicanum. The sequence continues at coordinate 1,040,298,896 of NC_090922.1, read as the reverse complement.
CCTTTTGAACAAAGCACTTCCTTGACTCAGGCATATGGTTTATTGGAGGGGGCCGTAAAATAGCTTCCTCTTGGCAGAAGCTTGGAGGGGCAGGGTCTCTGAGCTTGGCAGAAACTGGATAAACTGGTTTCTACACCATGTGACCTGAAAAGACACACCTCTGTTGGCCAGAATATGATTTTAAGAAAGATGTATAACTCATGGTGCGGACTTGTCAAAATTAGCTAAATAATACCATAATTCTTGTGATTTTTCTGCCCACATTTTAAGAGGTTTTAAGACCCGGTGGTATGATCTGGGGGATTGCTAGCGGAAAATAGGGTTTCACTCCAAATGTCTGCATGTTAAAAATCTGACACTTCATCAATTAATGTCCATACTCCTTGCGCACATGTGTGTAAATTTGGGTAAATGTCCGATATTGCAAAACCAGTTAAAAAGCACAAAATGTTGCCATTTCTGAATGCAAGCCCCCAGGAAGAGCAGAGTTTGAACAGAGTATACCTCGTGTGATATGTGATGGGTGCATGTAATTTTAAACAACTGTGTATCTGTGCAATATGTATTTGAATCAAATATAGATTTGTGGGCAAACTGACCAGGGGAGGATCCTCTGACCCATAAAACCTACAGTATCACTCTGACTCACATTTCCTTCCCCCAATCATGGGAGAGTGGAGAATTGAGCCAATGACAAGTAGAGAGGGGCAGGCTTAGCTAGGCCCAGGCACACACCCATTTTCAAAACACATAAAAAGAGACTGTTGGGACAGGTAGAGACATTCAAATCCAGTTGCTGCAACGCGCTTTGCCGGACCACACAACATCCAGAAGATACCAGTTCCAACACTTAGACTTTAAAACTCCAAAGAACTTGATTCAGAACTCAAAGCTAGGGCCTAAACCCACAAACGGAGAACTCTTCTCAGCAGGCCTCAGCATCCAGCAAAGCTAACAGCGGTAGCAGCATCCAGGAGCCGTGCAGATCAGCGCTGTGTCCAGAGAAAGCTGTGCAGAAAGATCCAGGAGCTGTGCACAGACGCTGTACCCAGAGATCCAGGAGCCGGGCCAGGAGCAGTGTCAGACCAACAGAGCAGAGACCAGACCCTGTGCGCAGAGACCGTCCGGGGCGAAACCAGAACCGAAGCCATCTTGACCCAATCCGTGAGACTTAGACCTTCCAAATACATTGTGAGTACAGCTAGGACGGTGTGAAACCAAATCTCTTAGTTTCCAGTGATATAATTCAATCTATTTAATCTAAGTAGAACTGCCTCCTAACTGTCACTTGTCAATTCTGCAGCCGCATAGCTGTCACCTGTCATTTTTAAAAGCTGTCACCTGTCAATTTGAGTTACTTTAAATTCGAAAAACGACCTTTACAAAATCGTTCATATCTTTGGAACCGTTTGGGCTAGAAACTTGGTTTAACTTTCTTCCGAAAGCTTAGAATCTTAGCTTTTCAACGAACCGAGACCCGACTTGCTACTCCATATACTTTCGCCGTAATCGTGATTCACGCATTCGCGAATTTTGCCGCGATTTGCGATTTGGTTAAAAATCCAGCCACGTGTGAAAACAGCAGCTTCCTTGCTTTCCTTTGCCAAAAATTTTGTTTGCCTCTTAATCACATCCCTGAATCATTGCTAAAGTGAGCCTGCACTCATCCCTAGTATCTCTCACTCACCTGAACCTCCTAAAGGGAATTAAAAGCATTTTCAGCATTTTTCTCACTGCATTGTCACCATATTCGAAGCATTTTGCCTGTGTTTCAAAACTCCTATCTGTTGTATAAGCTGCTGGGGGGGAATTGAACTGAATTCTATTTGATTGCATTCCTAAGAACTGTGTGCTCTTATCTTCATCTCCTTACATTGCATAAAGGGAGGAGGGGTGAATTGTCCAAGAAAGTGATTACATTGTCTTTTGCTGAAATCCTATCACGTTATTTTCTGTACTGAATTTTCATTCCACATTGGATCTATTTGAAACCATAAAAGTATTGTTGCTATCTTATCCATCCTATACCCACTCATCATTGATTATAAAGAAGTGTGCTAGTGCCAGACTATCCATTATTGATTACTGCTCAGATTAAGTGTGATATTCAATTATTAATTCATTATAAAAGTGTGATATATATATATATATTGTTTAAATTCTCAAATAAACCTTTTAAACTTGCAAAACAGACCTATTTCTTGGCTCAGTGGGGTCATGGGGATTCTAAGAGAGGGGTGTTATACAGGGGTTGTCATCCAGAATATGAACCTGGACATAAAGAGATATCAATAAGGGTTTTTCATTCAGTATCCCAGGCTAGGCATTGACTTGGCTGTAGTGCTGGATTGAATCTTCTTACAAACTGGGGGCTCGAGCCGGACGTCTGGGTTAGATCTATCACCTGTGCAGCTTAATACAGTGTGCTAACTGACAGGATACATACATCCAGTCGGATCACCACGCTGCATTGCGCTGTAAAGCACTCCTCAAAAGGGACACTCTAAGGAAAAGGTCTGTTTTGCAAAAAATAAAATACTAATTTCTGTAAGTCAGGACAGAGACCAATCTCTAGAATGACGACCTTAGTAGACATGAAAATAGCCAGAGAGCACTTCTTACATAAGTTATTTGTGAGAGGTGAGTGGACTCACCAGGACCAAACGGTCTGGTTGCAGGCCATCACGCAACAGGTCACTGAAACAGGGTCAGATATATGGAGAGATCAGGGTCCCTTACATGTGGCCCTGAGTGAACTATACATGGCTCCTAAAGCTAAGGATGAACAAGACAAGATGGTTAGGATAGCGGCATATTTGTATCTATATATGGGAGCCATGCAAGACAGATGTGCTGAAGGCCACGATCTGGCAAATAGGCAACAGATGGCGTTAGAAAAGGTCCAATCTGACCTGGTCTCTTCTGAGCAGAGGCAGCAGAGGAGCCAGAAGGCAGAAAATGATAGTAGGCAGTATATCATTAAAATAAAAGAGGACATGGATATACTGCAAAAGGAAAAGGCTGACCAGGATACCAGAATTCTGGCCTTGCAGAAGGAACGCCAAGACAGTTTGGACTCCCTACTGCAGAGCCAGAAAAAGTTGGAGCAACATGTCATGATGCCTGCCCCCGGAAGACCAGACCAGGCCCAGCAGCCCCGGAAGCAGGCCTCATGCCACTTGGAGCATGCCCAAAAGCCCCAGTTAGGGGCTGTTTGGGTACAGTCCTGGCGACTATGGCGCCAGGCTCATAAAGATAAAGTCAGTCCTGGCGCCATGGGCGCCAGGCTCATTATTGATAACTTACCTGAAGCAGACCATGCTGCATACTCACCTGAGGCAGGCCATGCTGCATGAAGACTCAAGCCAAATGAGGCTTAGGAGGGACTATTTTACTGAAGGGACTATATTGTTACTTGTGTGGGGCTGTGGAAGAATACTTACCTGGATCTTCTTCCAAGGCTATTTAAACCACGCCCGGACAGCCACACATGCTTCGCGTTATTCTGCTTGCTGCAGCGTAACGCTCACCGTGTTTTCAGCAGCTCCAGTCTTCAGCCACGCCCGCTTCAGTCCTGGGACTCCTGAAACAAGAAGACAAAAAGGATAAAGGTTAGAACAGGAGTTTTAACTTTAATCCTTACCTGAATCCTGATCCATTTCGCCACGGAACTGAAAGACAGAAGTCTTTGAAGCATCGCTTCGCATTCCTACGGCGCCGCGCTGAACTCACCTGCTTGGTGGTACTTCAGCATTCCATCACGCTCCCTCCATCTCGCGGCCGCCCTCCTACACCTAAGGAGACAAAGACAGCAAGGTGAGCAAGGGGACTCTCTAAGGCCATACAAGCTACCCCCAAGGATTTACCTGATTTACCACGGGAGGTACTCACCTCATTTTGGGTTGGCACAGTCAACTCTGCTTCATCGCCGTACCCCGGCCCCTAAGGGGAGAAAGCAAGGACAATACCAGTTACCCCCCACAAAACTTACCTGATTTACCACGGGGGTCTCACCTCATCTCGGGTCGGCAGAGTCAACTCTGCTTCATCGCCGTACCCCGGCCCCTAAGGGGAAAAACACAAAAGACTTACCTGAATCTTACAGAGTGCCATTTGGAAATCTTCGAGTGGATTAATCGGCAACCTGCAAGGAATCGGACAGAGTGAAGAGCAGACATTTGGACTCTTATGAACAATTGGACTTTAGAGTCAATACTGGAACTCACCAATTCCTCTATGCCAGTGAAGTAACTGGTCATCAACGCGCCCCTGCGGTCGACGCAGGATGGAGAGCTCATCCTTCCAAACCATCAGGTGAGACTAAGGAGGGGACATCAAGAGTGATCAGTGGGAAGACAACGGGAGTGGGGAAGGTGGGTTGACACTCAATTCCACGGGTGGTTAATTCCTCTTCTCCTTTGCAGAAGAATATTCTTGCGAGCCAGACAAACTAGGCTGAGCGGGCCAGTCCAGTCAGTCATCTCGGCGCTACACGTCACGCTGGTGGAAATAACAGCGGCCCAGTTCCGGTCGACGCCCCAGTGGGAACCAGGTGAGCGTAACACAACAGATCAATTTCAACAGGGCATGCACAGAGCAGGTAGCCACCCTGCAAATCCAACTAGACAGAGAGAAAGAGGAGAGCAATAAACTGATCCTGAAAGACCTGGATACCCAGGCAGAGTTTGATCAGGAGCGCCAGAAAGCTGGTGACTTCCAAAGGCAAAGGGACGACCTGACGGCACAGCTGCAGACTCTTAGTCAGGAAAGGGACACCTTAGGCCAGGAAGTCTGCCACTTAAAAAGAAAAATGGAAGAAAATCACCTGGCCCACCAGGGACTGGGTGACCTCCAAAAAGAACACCAGGACTTGCTAAAGCACACCAGGAGGGTGGAGGAGGCTCTGGCAAGACAGGAGCAGGCCAGTAGGGATGGGACTCAGGAGGTAACCCTCCTGCAGCAAAGACTGGCCCAGTGCTCCAGGACCAATCAGGAAACGCAGAGAGAGAATGAGGCTCTCTGCCAGCACAATGATAGGCTCCAACAACAGGTAGCGATGTAGGAGAGACTGATAGAGTCTAGTAAGGCCTTAACTGAGGAACTGAAGGCGCAGGCTCTTGCATTGCAACAGGGAGCAGGGGTGGATAGAGACCAGGTTTGCTGGGAAAGGGAAACTCCTGAGCATAACCTCAGGAGCCCTAGTACCAGAGGCCTTTATCTCTCTCCGTCCCTGGACTCTGCCACCCCCATTTCCCCTGGCGCACATGAGCACCGGGCCACAGGGATGGCAGATTACTATCCAGCCAGAAGCATGGGGCTCATAGGCCAGTACCTCCCAGGAATGGATGGGCGGGCATCCGGGTATGGGCACCCAAGCACAGTGCAATTTAGTGGGGAACCCCAGGAGAATAGGCCCATTAAGGGCATCCTGAAAACTTCTGCCCAGTTAGGTCAGTGGGGGAGGGGGGTACCCATCAAATCCTGGCAGCAAGGAGGAATCTGAAGACTCCTCTGAACGGCGCAGGACACAGGAGACCAGGTCCCCACATTCTGCCAGCCATTCCCAGGCTCGCAGAATCCGGGAAAACCTGGAAGATCAGACAGGAACCTCTGGGAGCAGTGCCTCTGAGTCAGAGGATGAATGGACCAAGGTTACCCGAACCAAAAAGGCCAATAAGGCAAAAAGGGCCTTGCTTAAGGATCCATTGAAACAGATTAAGGCAATCAGGAGTGTCATCACGCCTTATCATAAGAACGCCAAGTACTCTGTTTGGGAACACTTGGAGCTCTATGAGCAAATGATGGAGACTTTTCATTTGAAGGACAGCCAAAGCTGTATCCAATATGTAAAGTGGACATTCTCCCCAGAGTACTCCAGTTTCTTTGCGGGGCTGGAGGACCAAAATCATTCAAGGTGGTCCACCTATAGGGCGGCCATATTAAAACATTTTTCTGTTCACAGAAATCCCCAAGAGGCTCGCAAGGCAGCCTACAATTTGCAGTGTGGGGAGGATCAGGCCCCACAAGAGTTTGTGCAAGAATTAAAGCATGCTTTTGCGCAGACCACCAGAAGGGTGCGCACAGACAGCAGAGAATTTATCAATACTTTTTTCCATGCCTTGCCCAAATACATCATGACCCAGCTCGTGAGAGATTTTCACGAGAAAAGATCTTTAGACTGGGTCATTGAACAGGCTACCCGGATCTATGAGGTGCAGAAGCCTATCGAAAATAAAAATAACGCGCTGAAAAACCCCAAAACCAACAGCACCCCTGCTGCTGCCAAGGTGGCAGAAGTAAAGGTTGCCCCCGTTTTAGATTTGGAGATGGGGGGGCCTAAAAACCTGCCTGCACCAAATAATTCACAGCCCAGAAGGCCCTCGGGCTAGTCACAGACAGGGAGTCGAGGAGGTAGTCCCACAAATGGGGTCCCCCGCTCCCCTGACTATGTAAGTCCCCGCTACAAGGGAAACCGACCAATCCTGGGTTATGTGTGGACTCCTCCAGCCCAAGGGGGGGGATCCAGCCAAGCACCTGACCCGGGGAACTTCCCTCCTAACTTCCCCCAGGAGGGCAGAAATTCTCCAAATCCTGGGCAGAACTTTTTCCCCAGGTATCCACCCAATTTCCAGCCCCAAAATCATCCATCCTTCTTTCCCCAATTCCCTGAGCCCAGACAACCTAATCCGGGAGAGGGGAGGCCAAGGGTGGAGGGGTACCAAAATCTTCCCAACCAGGGGTACTACCAGAGAAGGGATAGCTATCCTTCCCGGGATCAGCCCAGGGGAGAAAATAGAGCCCCGTATCAGCCTGAGCGGGTTTCACAACTTGAGCGCCAGGTCCAAAATATGGCACGAGATCTGGGTCACATACTGAGGGCTCAACAGAACCCTCAGATGAGCATGCCACCCCAGAATGCCCCAAACTCGGGACCTGGTGCTCCAGAACAATGACGGGGGCAGCACCCCGATAACCCACCGGTTCCCAGGGAGGAGGCACAAGGGGAAGGGGGTGTAAAGCCTTGGAGGAAGCTTCCTTCCCAACTTGTAAACAGCCCCTGTAAAACCAGGAACCGGAAATAAAATCTCCTACCCCTGAAAGCCTGCCTCCCAAGGAGCAGAGGGGGGGTAGGTAAAACAAAGGACCCAAACAGACCCACTTTGTGGAGGAGGTACAGATCTTCCAATTTGAGGGAGAGGGATCCTCAGAAGATCCTGGGAAAAGGATCTTCTCCTTCAGAGATGGGGGAACTCCTCCCAAAGAAAAATGGGTCCCAAGGGATTCCAATCCAGACTGGGGAGATATGGAGACTGAGCTACCGCCGCCCATCATCTCATCCCAGAACCTACAATACCGAAATCCCCTGGTTCAAACCCATCCTGGTGACTGCCTCCAAAAAGGGGGCGGCGGCCCAGAACCGGAACCAGGGGAACCCACAATGGCTCTGATCTCCAGTTGCCACCTTTTTCTTTCAGATTCCCAAGACTCTCCACAGAATTCTGCCCAAATCTCTTCTATAACAATGTCCAAAACCAGAAAGTTAGCCCACCAGTTGTCCAAGAATGTACATTATCTGTGCCCCCTTGAGGAGAAGGAGGAAAGATATTATGCCCCAGTACAAGTACAGGGGCAGGCCACCATTTTGGCACTGGTGGACACTGGATCCCAAGCTACCCTTCTGTCCAGAAGGGCCTTTGATGAAATGAATGTAGGTAGGGGGGAGAAGTACCAAATTCCTCTCACCCCTCTTCCTGGACAGCTTCAGAACTTTGACGGGAAGGAAATTCGCGTCAAGGGGACCGCAGATTTGGACATTAAAATTGGCCGGCACAGGGTGAAACACCCGGTCATTGTAGTGACCCCAGAGGGCACCCCTTGTTTACTAGGGAATGACCTCCTGAGAAGGTTGTCACCCCTAATAGATTACGTAAACAAGGTTCTCTGGACACAGACTAGCCGTCCAATAAAATTAAAACAGAGTGTCAACCATATTAGTTTAAACGGCACATGCCACATGGTTGAGCAAAAATCTGACCAAGTAGAATTTCACTTCCAGAATAGCCAGATTCCAGACGTGACCGTAATATCAGTAGGACCACAGACTGGTGATGGGGGGTCCTCTCTATTTCTGAAAATCAACCTTCCTTCCAGTTTAAAGTGGTACTCCACGCTGGAAGGAAACACTCTGAAATTCTATACTAATTCACAATCAGACATTCCCACTCCTATAGTCCAGGAAGATGTGAAATCAGCTCAGAGCCTGGCTGATGTTCAGCAAATTGGAGAGCAGTTTTTCATCCCTGTTCAGTTAAATGATGGGAAGGAATCTGTTCTCGCCCGAGTGTGTGTGTGAATAACGGTAAGAGCTTCATCAGCGAAGCCATGTTCCGCCAACTCCCAAAAGATCCAGCCATTCCCACATTCAAACTGATAGATAAATGGGAAATGGACCTGGAAGCACCCAATTCCAAACATCTCCTGCCACGCAGGTGTATGCTCAAAATCTCCATTGGCAACAAGAGCATAGTCCATAATTGTTGGGTCGTGCGAGACGTCACTGCCGCCTTTTACTTAGGCAGTGACATTCTCAATCGCTTTGCCATTAGTTTGGACCTAAGCAACTTCAAAGCTTGGTCCCGATTAGCGGATAATCCCATGGGCTTTGATGATCAAGAAAAAGCATTTAGGTCAGCTCAATTGCTACCTTATGCAGTTGAAATACAGATTAAAGAGGAAGTCACCATCCCAGAAAGGACCCGACAATTCTCCCTGGAAGTGAAAGTTAAAAGAGGACAACATTTGAAAAACCCTGATGCTTACATACATCTAAATGCTTCTCTCCAACAGCAAGGGTTGGGGGTAAACCCAACACCATTAGTCAACACAGAACATGACACCATTCCAATAGAGGTGGATAACAGTGACTTAAAGAGTATTACTCTAGCCGCAGGCACCATTATTGGAATGGCGGTTGATGACCGACATTTTTCCATTGATCTAGGAAATGAACTGTTAGGACCAATCCCCAAGGACTGCTTTGACAGTGACAGTGATGACGATACAACACCAGACAGGATTTTCACCCGGCATGGGGGGAACTTCCTGGTGTACACTTCTTGCCCTTATGGTAAGGAAGATGTGACTTGTGACTTCAGGAGGGATGAGGTGATTTTCCAGGTCCATGAGGGCTGCCTTTCCCACCTGAAGCCTCCAGTCCAAATCAGCACTCTGACCAGGGACTTCTCCACCCAGCTGGAGGAGGCTGCTGAGATAGCCAAACCAGAAGTCTTCCCAGGCTTCAGGCAGATGGTGGAAGAGAGAGTCAACCTGGCTGATGCCTGCGTAGCTCTGGAACAGAAGCAAAAGTTGAAACAAGTTTTCTTGGATTTCCAAGATCTCTTTGCGGTAGACTCATATGACTGTGGTCGCACCGACATCCACACCACAACAATTCCCACAGAACCCTGAAATGACTCCAGTGTTTGTGAAGCAATATCGCTTGCCTCTTGCATCCATGGAGTCCCTTACTGAAATAATTAAGAACCTTGAGTCCCGGGGAATAATCCGTCCAGTCCACAGCACTTTCAATAATCCGGTGCTGGGAATATTGAAGCCAAACGGCCAATGGAGAATCTGCGCCGACCTTAGGGAGCTCAACAAATGGGTCCATACTTCCCGATGGCCTCTGCCCTACATTGACCAAGGGCTGGCCCAGATCCAGGGGTCACAGGTATTCACTGCAATAGACCTGACCAATGGATACTGGACTGTGCCTGTCAGTAGGGAGGACCAATACAAGCTGGCTTTTACCTTTGGGGGCCAGCAGTACACATGGACCCGGACTCCCTTCGGATACCTCAACTCCGGCAATGAAATCAACATTTTCCTACATAAGGCCATGCCCGACCTGGGTGCAAGGGGTAACCTGGCTTATGTAGATGATGTCCTCATCAAAAGTTCATCTGTGGAGGAACACATAGCGGAGATCCGTTATGTTCTGACCCAGTTGAGGGCCGCCGGAGCAAAACTTTCCTTTCAGAAAGCACAGTGGTGTAGAACCCGTGTTCATTTCTTGGGGCATGAGATTACTCCTCAGGGTCTCTGTCCCCAGGAAAAGAAAGTGGAAGCACTTCAGAAACTGAAAGACCCCACAACTCTGCAGGAACTAAGGAGCCTCCTTGGACTGACTAATTACAGCAGAAAGTTCATTGAGGGCTACACAGAGATCACCAGACCCCTGATTCATCTCCTGAAGGGGGGGGGTCAAGTGGGAATGGGGTCCAGAACAATCCGAGGCACTAAGACAACTCAAAAGAAGCCTCTAACAAGCGCCTTGCCTAGCTTACCCTGTCAGAAACAAGGAGTTCTTCCTGGAGACGGGGTTCTCTAATACGTGCTTGACGGCAGTATTATACCAAAAGCATGACAAGGTCAATAAAGTAATCTCCTATGCGAGCAAAACTTTATCCTCTGTGGAAGAAAAATTCAACGATTGTGAGAAGGCACTCCTGGCAACGGTGTGGGCATTGAAGAATTACCGCCCGTTTATCCAGGGGGAACACATCATAGTGGAGACTCCACACCAGCCTCTGCAATATCTCCAAAGTGACAGAATCCAGGCCGGAAATGTGAGTAATTCCCGAATTACTAACTGGATTCTGTCAATGCAAGGCTTTCCTGTGGAGGTCAGATATGGCCAAAACAAGAAGAGTCCCATCGCGCAAGGTCTGGCTGACTTGCATGATTGTGCCAGAGAAAACTGTCTCGAGGACGAAAGTCTAAAAATCAAGGACAACACGGAGGCATACCTTAATTCCCCACACAAAGTCTTTGAAGAGGACAAGTGTGAGGGAATGCCCACTGTCTATGTGGATGGATGCTCTTACCATGTTGACAACAACAGGGAGAAAGAACTGGTGGCCGGCGTAGGGAATGCATGGGTGAATGAGTCCCCAGAACCCTCCGCTGGAGACACAATTGGTCCCCGAAGTAGTCAGGTGGCAGAATTGATGGCTGTGCATCAAGCCATCCTCACTGCTGTCCAACATCAACTCCACGAACTGGTCATAATCACAGATTCTGATTATATACGGAACGGGTTTGTGGAGCACCTGGTTAATTGGAAAACCAGAGGCATGTTATGTGCTAACAACAAACCCTTGAAACATGGGAAGTTGATCCAAAACATTGATGATCTGGTCACCTCGAATGAGATGACCATCTATTGGAAAAAGATAAAGGGTCATTCCAAAGTAGAGGGACCAGACAAAACTGGAAATGACTTAGCTGATCAGCTGGCCAAAACCGGTGCCATCCAAGGGGATCTAATTGAGATTGAGTCCCTGTTGGGGGAAATCCAGGTCACTGCTATCACTAGGTCCCGGACAAATGCTCACAGTGATCTTTCAATTGCACAATGGAGTAAGGAGACCCCTGATGCTGATTTGATTACCGCTCAGAAGGGGGATCCAATAATTGGTAAATTTTACCAACACATTGAGGACCCTGCGAACTTTCCCCTGACGGGTACCGATTACAACGGGAAAGAGGACCTTAGAGTGTTGATGAAATGTCCAAAAATGTTCCGGATCCAAGACGGTTTGTTGGTAAGGAAATCCCAAGCTGGCCATGATCATTGGTTGGTTCCTACCTCCTTCCGAAGCCTGATGTTAAGTCACGCCCATGATGCGGCTACCGCCGGTCATAGGGGGTTTCATACAACACTTGAGATCTTAAGAGAGGTTGCCTACTGGCCACATATGGGCCAGGACCTCAACCAATATTTGAAGGGTTGTCTTGTGTTTGCACAATTTCAGCCAACATCCCTCACACACCGGGCGCCTCTCCAAAAGAGGGGAATGACACTCCCATGGTCAGATTTACAAATCGACTTTGTAGGCCCCGTGATTCGCTCCGATAGGGGGAATAAGTACATGTTGACTGTGACATGCTTGTTTACCAAGTGGGTGGAATGTCTCCCAGCCCCAAACTGCAAGGCAGAAACGTCAGGTGCCTTGATGATTAACCACATCTTTTCCCGTTTTGGTCTACCTCAAAGGATTGAGTCAGACAGAGGTAGCCACTTCACCAGTGAAGTGATGACAAAGATGTGGGAGATATTGGGGGTCAAGAGAAAGCTACACATTGCTTACAGGCCAGCTTCTTCTGGAGCAGTGGAACGCTACAACTGGACAATTGTGAGCATCTTAAAGAAGTTTGTGGCGGATTCTGGGCCAAGTTGGGATATCCGATTACCTCTGGTCCTAATGGCCATCAAATCTACCCCTTCATCTGCAACCAAAATGTCACCATTTGAGTTGATGACTGGGCGCAAGATGGTGCTTCCTCAGCATTTGCTCTACAGAACCCAAGAGCAAACATTGATAAATGCCTCCACAACTCATGAGTATGTGGAGAATTTAAGGAAACACCTTCAGCATGCTTTTGCCTATGCTCAGCGGAATCTAGAAAGATCAGCCGAGAGCATGAAGACTCACTATGATTTAAAAACTACCCGAAAGGAATATAAGGTGGGTGATCGGGCCTATCTATACAATTTCCAAAGGAACCAGGCCAAACAGCGAAAATGTTTGCCTACATGGAAGGGACCCTTTGAGATTATAGACAAGATCTCCCCTGTAGCCTACAAGATCCGCATCCCCAAAGGCGGTTTGGCAGAGGGGGAAGACAAGTGGGTCCACATAAACCAGTTGAAGTGTTGCCATCCCAGGCACACTTTGCAGCAACTGGAAGAGTCCTCTGCAATCCCAGAGGGTACCGCTCCAGAGTAATTCAATTCCAACCCTAAAATATCCTACATATAGCCTATCAAATTCTGTGTTTCTCAAGTTTATGTGTTCCTGTCGCTTAATTTAAACAAATGTGCATGTTCATATCTGTTGAGTTCTAAAATAGATATGCCACCCCACTATATCAACGGTGGGGGAGAAATGTCCATGAATAGGTATTGCCGCTTTTCCTTTGTCGTCCTAGGAGAAAGAAAACCTGGAGACTGGCCAAGGAGGACGATCCGGAGACCGGGAGCAGAGACTCAAGGGGCCCGGGGTACCGCCCAATGTTCCCATCAGGACCGGCGAGGAGAACCGATCGATCAGTACCGGATGGAGGAAAAGATGCTGAACTGTGCCATTTGCAGAATTGGAAGAAGATTATGCGGACATACCAGTGCGTGGGTCAAAACATTCTGTGCATCCGACTCCCCATCGACTCAAATTCAAAGTGCAGTTGCGTGGGGGGGCTTTGTTGGGTGTCCCGACCCACGTTTGAGCTATCATGCTGCAACATTTGGTGCTGTGGGCTTAGAAAATCCAAGATGGCCAAAAAGCCCACATGTACGCCAGAATAGGAAAACTGTGCAGTACTGGCATGGAAAACATCATGATGGCCAGAACTTCCCAGAAAATGCACAGGGAAATGCATGAAGAGTAGGCTGCCACCCATTTTTGCCTAGGTTGTGAGCACAGGAGGGCACTGCCTAAAACCACCATTGGGCTACCCACACAGTAGCCTGAAACCATTGGGAATGGCAATGCTGATTGCCAAAAGCAACCTAGAACTGTGGGGAATTCATTTTCTTAAATCCCAAAAATGGTTGCATTACCAGTACTCACCACTATCAGAAAGCCGGCGTTTTAAAACCACCAGACTTGTGTGTAAAACTGAACAAATGAAACAAAACCAGACCAAGGAAGGACTTGCTAAGAGGTGGATACAATGTAAAACTATACTCTGAAATGACTTGAAGGAAGTAATTATTTAATGTGTATGTAAAAATCGTAATAGACTTAAACTGGGGGACAAAAAGTGACATTTAGCTGAAACCTGGCTTAATGAAACTGAATTGTGCCTGACATCTACCCCCACAGGAGTTAAAACCTGCTCAGCCACTCTTCCCCTTGCCAAAAGGAGTTGTCACCTCTCTGATTAGATTAGGGGTGGAACAGCTACAGGGAGTTGAACAAAGGCCTGTCCTGGGCCCAGGCCGATGGTTTATTGGGGGGATCGTAAATGGCTCCCTTTTGAACAAAGCCCTTCCTTGACTCAGGCAGATGGTTTATTGGGGGGGCCGTAAAATAGCATCCTCTTGGCAGAAGCTGGGAGGGGAAGGGTCTCTGAACTTGGCAGAAACTGGATAAACTGGTTTCTACACCATGTGACCTGAAAAGACACACCCCTCTTGGCCAGAATATGATTTTAAGAAAGATGTATAACTCATGGTGCGGACTTGTCAAAATTAGCTAAATGATACCATAATTCTTGTGATTTTTCTGCCCACATTTTAAGAGGTTTTAAGACCCGGTGGTATGATCTGGGGGGTTGCTAGCGGAAAATAGGGTTTCACTCCAAATGTCTGCATGTTAAAAATCTGACACTTCATCAATTAATGTCCATACTCCTTGCGCACATGTGTGTAAATTTGGGTAAATGTCCGATATTGCAAAACCAGTTAAAAAGCACAAAATGTTGCCATTTCTGAATGCAAGCCCCCAGGAAGAGCAGAGTTTTAACAGAGTATACCTTATGTGATATGTGATGGGTGCATGTAATTTTAAACAACTGTGTATCTGTGCAATATGTATTTGAATCTGCGCTGACCTTAGGGAGCTCAACAAATGGGTCCATACTTCCCGATGGCCTCTGCCCTACATTGACCAAGGGCTGGCCCAGATCCAGGGGTCGCAGGTATTCACTGCAATAGACCTGACCAATGGATACTGGACTGTGCCTGTCAGTAGGGAGGACCAATACAAGCTGGCTTTGGGGGCCAGCAGTACACATGGACCCGGACTCCCTTCGGATACCTCAACTTCGGCAATGAATTCAACATTTTCCTACATAAGGCCATGCCCGACCTGGGTGCAAGGGGTAACCTGGCTTATGTAGATGATGTCCTCATCAAAAGTTCATCTGTGGAGGAACACATAGCGGAGATCCGTTATGTTCTGACCCAGTTGAGGGCCGCTGGAGCAAAACTTTCCTTTCAGAAAGCACAGTGGTGTAGAACCCGTGTTCATTTCTTGGGGCATGAGATTACTCCTCAGGGTCTCTGTCCCCAGGAAAAGAAAGTGGAAGCACTTCAGAAACTGAAAGACCCCACAACTCTGCGGGAACTAAGGAGCCTCCTTGGACTGACTAATTACAGCAGAAAGTTCATTGAGGGCTACGCAGAGATCACCAGACCCCTGATTCATCTCCTGAAGGGGGGGGTCAAGTGGGAATGGGGTCCAGAACAATCCGAGGCACTAAGACAACTCAAAAGAAGCCTCTCACAAGCGCCTTGCCTAGCTTACCCTGTCAGAAACAAGGAGTTCTTCCTGGAGACGGGGTTCTCTAATACGTGCTTGACAGCAGTATTATACCAAAAGCATGACAAGGTCAATAAAGTAATCTCCTATGCGAGCAAAACTTTATCCTCTGTGGAGGAAAAATTCAACGATTGTGAGAAGGCACTCCTGGCAACGGTGTGGGCATTGAAGAATTACCGCCCGTTTATCCAGGGGGAACACATCATAGTGGAGACTCCACACCAGCCTCTGCAATATCTCCAAAGTGACAGAATCCGGGCCGGAAATGTGAGTAATTCTCGAATTACTACCTGGATTCTTTCAATGCAAGGCTTTCCTGTGGAGGTCAGATATGGCCAAAACAAGAAGAGTCCCCTCGCGCAAGGTCTGGCTGACTTGCATGATTGTGCCAGAGAAAACTGTCTCGAGGACGAAAGTCTAAAAATCAAGGACAACACGGAGGCATACCTTAATTCCCCACACAAAGTCTTTGAAGAGGACAAGTGTGAGGGAATGCCCGCTGTCTATGTGGATGGATGCTCTTACCATGTTGACAACAACAGGGAGAAAGAACTGGTGGCCGGCGTAGGGAATGCATGGGTGAATGAGTCCCCAGAACCCTCCGCTGGAGACAAAATTGGTCCTCGAAGTAGTCAGGTGGCAGAATTGATGGCTGTGCATCAAGCCATCCTCACTGCTGTCCAACATCAACTCCACGAACTGGTCATAATCACAGATTCTGATTATGTACGGAACGGGTTTGTGGAGCACCTGGTTAATTGGAAAACCAGAGGCATGTTATGTGCTAACAACAAACCCTTGAAACATGGGAAGTTGATCCAAAACATTGATGATCTGGTCACCTCGAATGAGATGACCATCTATTGGAAAAAGATCAAGGGTCATTCCAAAGTAGAGGGTCCAGACAAAACTGGAAATGACTTAGCTGATCAGCTGGCCAAAACCGGGGCCATCCAAGGGGATCTAATTGAGATTGAGTCCCTGTTGGGGGAAATCCAGGTCACTGCTATCACTAGGTCCCGGACAAATGCTCACAATGATCTTTCAATTGAACAATGGAGTAAGGAGACCCCTGATGCTGATTTGATTACCGCTCAGAAGGGGGATCCAATAATTGGTAAATTTTACCAACACATTGAGGACCCTGAGAACTTTCCCCTGACGGATACCGATTACAACGGGAAAGAGGACCTTAGAGTGTTGATGAAATGTCCAAAAATGTTCCGGATCCAAGAAGGTTTGTTGGTAAGGAAATCCCAAGCTGGCCATGATCATTGGTTGGTTCCTACCTCCTTCCGAAGCCTGATGTTAAGTCACGCCCATGATGCGGCTACCGCCGGTCATAGGGGGTTTCATACAACACTTGAGATCTTAAGAGAGGTTGCCTACCGGCCACACATGGGCCAGGACCTCAAACAATATTTGAAGGGTTGTCTTGTGTGTGTACAATTTCAGCCAACATCCCTCACACACCGGGCGCCTCTCCAAAAGAGGGGAATGACACTCCCATGGTCAGATTTACAAATCGACTTTGTAGGCCCCGTGATTCGCTCCGCTAGGGGGAATAAGTACATGTTGACTATGACATGCTTGTTTACCAAGTGGGTGGAATGTCTCCCAGCCCCAAACTGCAAGGCAGAAACGTCAGGTGCCTTGATGATTTACCACATCTTTTCCCGTTTTGGTCTACCTCAAAGGATTGAGTCAGACAGAGGTAGCCACTTCACCAGTGAAGTGATGACAAAGATGTGGGAGATATTGGGGGTCAAGAGAAAGCTACACATTGCTTACAGGCCAGCTTCTTCTGGAGCAGTGGAACGCTACAACCGGACAATTGTGAGCATCTTAAAGAAGTTTGTGGCGGATTCTGGGCCAAGTTGGGATATCCGATTACCTCTGGTCCTAATGGCCATCAGATCTACCCCTTCATCAGCAACCAAAATGTCACCATTTGAGTTGATGACTGGGCGCAAGATGGTGCTTCCTCAGCATTTGCTCTACAGAACCCAAGAGCAAACATTAATAAATGCCTCCACAACTCATGAGTATGTGGAGAATTTAAGGAAACACCTTCAGCATGCTTTTGCCTAGGCTCAGCGGAATCTAGAAAGATCAGCCGAGAGCATGAAGACTCACTATGATTTAAAAACTACCCGAAAGGAATATAAGGTGGGTGATCGGGCCTATCTATACAATTTCCAAAGGAACCAGGCCAAACAGCGAAAATTTTTGCCTACATGGAAGGGACCCTTTGAGATTATAGACAAGATCTCCCCTGTAGCCTACAAGATCCGCATCCCCAAAGGCGGTTTGGCAGAGGGGGAAGACAAGTGGGTC
The DNA here is from genome assembly GCF_040938575.1 of Ambystoma mexicanum. Classification (NCBI taxonomy): domain Eukaryota; kingdom Metazoa; phylum Chordata; class Amphibia; order Caudata; family Ambystomatidae; genus Ambystoma; species Ambystoma mexicanum. The sequence goes on along the minus strand of NC_090922.1, from coordinate 1,040,281,233 downwards.
CACATAAACCAGTTGAAGTGTTGCCATCCCAGGCACACTTTGCAGCAACTGGAGGAGTCCTCTGCAATCCCAGAGGGTAACGCTCCAGAGTAATTCAATTCCAACCCTAAAATATCCTACATATAGCCTATCAAATTCTGTGTTTCTCAAGTTTATGTGTTCCTGTCGCTTAATTTAAAAAAATGTGCATGTTCATATCTGTTGAGTTCTAAAATATATATGCCACCCCACTATATCAATGGTGGGGGAGAAATGTCCATGAATAGGTATTGCCGCTTTTCCTTTGTCGTCCTAGGAGAAAGAAAACCTGGAGACTGGCCAAGGAGGACGATCCGGAGACCGGGAGCAGAGACCCAAGGGGCCCGGGGTACCGCCCAATGTTCCCATCAGGACCGGCGAGGAGAACCGATCGATCAGTACCGGATGGAGGAAAAGATGCTGAACTGTGCCATTTGCAGAATTGGAAGAAGATTATGCGGACATACCAGTGCGTGGGTCAAAACATTCTGTGCATCCGACTCCCCATCGACTCAAATTCAAAGTGCAGTCGCGTGGGGGGGGCTTTGTTGGGTGTCCTGACCCACGTTTGAGCTATCATGCTGCAACATTTGGTGCTGTGGGCTTAGAAAATCCAAGATGGCCAAAAATCCCACATGTACGCCAGAATAGGAAAACTGTGCAGTACTGGCATGGAAAACATCATGATGGCCAGAACTTCCCAGAAAATGCACAGGGAAATGCATGAAGAGTAGGCTGCCACCCATTTTTGCCTAGGTTGTGAGCACAGGAGGGCACTGCCTAAAACCACCATTGGGCTACCCACACAGTAGCCTGAAACCATTGGGAATGGCAATGCTGATTGCCAAAAGCAACCTAGAACTGTGGGGAATTCATTTTCTTAAATCCCAAAAATGGTTGCATTACCAGTACTCACCACTATCAGAAAGCCGGCGTTTTAAAACCACCAGACTTGTGTGTAAAACTGAACAAATGAAACAAAACCAGACCAAGGAAGGACTTGCTAAGAGGTGGATACAATGTAAAACTATACTCTGAAATGACTTGAAAGAAGTAATTATTTAATGTGTATGTAAAAATCGTAATAGACTTAAACTGGGGGACAAAAAGTGACATTTAGCTGAAACCTGGCTTAATGAAACTGAATTCTGCCTGACATCTACCCCCACAGGAGTTAAAACCTGCTCAGCCACTCTTCTCCTTGCCAAAAGGAGTTGTCACCTCTCTGATTAGATTAGGGGTGGAACAGCTACAGGGAGTTGAACAAAGGCCTGTCCTGGGCCCAGGCAGATGGTTTATTGGGGGGATCGTAAATGGCTCCCTTTTGAACAAAGCCCTTCCTTGACTCAGGCAGATGGTTTATTGGGGGGGCGTAAAATAGCATCCTCTTGGCAGAAGCTGGGAGGGGAAGGGTCTCTGAGCTTGGCAGAAACTGGATAAACTGGTTTCTACACCATGTGACCTGAAAAGACACACCCCTGTTGGCCAGAATATGATTTTAAGAAAGATGTATAACTCATGGTGCGGACTTGTCAAAATTAGCTAAATGATACCATAATTCTTGTGATTTTTCTGCCCACATTTTAAGAGGTTTTAAAACCCGGTGGTATGATCTGGGGGGTTGCTAGCGGAAAATAGGGTTTCACTCCAAATGTCTGCATGTTAAAAATCTGACACTTCATCAATTAATGTCCATACTCCTTGCGCACATGTGTGTAAATTTGGGTAAATGTCCGATATTGCAAAACCAGTTAAAAAGCACAAAATGTTGCCATTTCTGAATGCAAGCCCCCAGGAAGAGCAGAGTTTGAACAGAGTATACCTCATGTGATATGTGATGGGTGCATGTAATTTTAAACAACTGTGTATCTTTGCAATATGTATTTGAATCAAATATAGATTTGTGGGCGAACTGACCAGGGGAGGATCCTCTGACCCATAAAACCTACAGCATCACTCTGACTCACATTTCCTTCCCCCAATCATGGGAGAGGGGAGAATTGGGCCAATGACAAGTAGAGAGGGGCAGGCTTAGCTAGGCCCAGGCACACACCCATTTTCAAAACACATAAAAAGAGACTGCTGGGACAGGTAGAGACATTCAAATCCAGTTGCTGCAACGCGCTCTGCCGGACCACACAACATCCAGAAGATACCAGATAAAAAACTTAGACTTTAAAACTCCAAAGAACTTGATTCAGAACTCAAAGCTAGGGCCTAAACCCACAAACTGAGAACTCTTTTCAGCAGGCCTCAGCATCCAGCAAACCTAACAGCGGTAGCAGCATCCAGGAGCCGTGCAGATCAGCGCTGTGTCCAGAGAAAGCTGTGCAGAAAGATCCAGGAGCTGTGCACAGACGCTGTACCCAGAGATCCAGGAGCCGGGCCAGGAGCAGTGTCAGACCAGACCAGCAGAGCAGAGACCAGACCCTGTGCGCAGGAGACCGTCCGGGGCGAAACCAGAACCGAAGCCATCTTGACCCGATCCGTGAGACTTAGACCTTCCAAATACATTGTGAGTACAGCTAGGACGGTGTGAAACCAAATCTCTTAGTTTCCAGTGATATAATTCAATGTATTTAATCTAAGTCGAACTGCCTCCTAACTGTCACTTGTCAATTCTGCAGCCGCATAGCTGTCACCTGTCATTTTTAAAGCTGTCACCTGTCAATTTGAGTTACTTTAAATTTGAAAAACGACCTTTACAAAATCGTTCATATCTTTGGAACCGTTTGGGCTAGAAACTTGGTTTAACTTTCCTCCGAAAGCTTAGAATCTTAGCTTTTCAACGAACCTAGAACCGAATACTTTTGCCGTAATCGTGATTCACGCATTCGCGAATTTTGCCGCGATTTGCGATTTGGTTAAAAATCCAGCCACGTGTGAAAACAGCAGCTTCCTTGCTTTCCTTTGCCAAAAATTTCGTTTGCCTCTTAATCACCATCCCTGAATCATTGCTAAAGTGAGCCTGCACTCATCCCTAGTATCTCTCACTCACCCTGAACCTCCTAAAGGGAATTAAAAGTATTTTCAGCATATTTCTCACTGCATTGTCACCATATTCAAAGCATTTTGCCTGTGTTTCAAAACTCCTATCTGTTGTATAAGCTGCTGAGGGGGAATTGAACTGAATTCTTTTTGATTGCATTCCTAAGAACTGTGTGCTCTTATCTTCATCTCCTTACATTGCATAAAGGGGGGGGTGAATTGTCCAAGAAAGTGATTGCATTGTCTTTTGCTGAAATCCTATCAAGTTATTTTCTGTACTGCATTTTCATTCCACATTGCATCTATTTGAAACCATAAAAGTATTGTTGCTATCTTATCCATCCTATACCCACTCATCATTGATTATAAAGAAGTGTGCTAGTGCCAGACTATCCATTATTGATTACTGCTCAGATTAAGTGTGATATTCAATTATTAATTCATTATAAAAGTGTGATATATATATATATATATATATATATATATATATATATATATATATATATATATATATATATATATATTGTTTAAATTCTCAAATAAACCTTGCAAAACAGACCTACTTCTTGGCTCAGTGGGGTCAGGGGGATTCTAAGAGAGGGGTGTTATACAGGGGTTGTCATCCAGAATATGAACCTGGACATAAAGAGATATCAATAAGGGTTTTTCATTCAGTATCCCAGGCTAGGCATTGTCTTGGCTGTAGTGCTGGATTGAATCTTCTTACAGTGCCATGCCTGTTCCTGCATGTGTGTTGCCTGCACTGACCCATGTGTTGTGGATGGACATGATGGAAGTGACGTTTGACAGTACCACTCATGTGCTATTGCTTTCTGTCTAGGGGACTATTGTACAGTACCCTGATGCTTGTGTTGAATGTCTCCCTTTACACAGCGGCGAGTGAAGAAGAGGGCAGAGACGGCGCTGTGGAGGAAAGCGGCAGGGATGCCTCCACCAGGCGACGCAAGGCCCAGTCACGCTCCCAGGAAATTCCATCATCCGAGAGCGAGGGGATTGGTGCCGCGTCCGCCACTATGGCTGCAGCGCAAGGGGCGGGTGAGCCCCCCCAGGGGCTTGCAACAGTGGAAGATGGTGCGTACAGAGGAGGAGGAGGTCGCTATTGAGCCACACATGGGGCCTGGTGAGGGTGGTACCACTGGTGGAAGTGGTGCAGTTCAGGGTCAGGGGCAGGAGGCAGCACAGGTCACCGCAGAGGGGCCTGTGCATGACACTGTGACTGCATCACCATGCACCAGCAGGGATGCCCCGTCCCAGGCCCGTCCTTAGGTAGGTGGGAGGTCCACGTCATCTGGCACTCCTCTACCTGCGGACGAGGGGACCCGTGACCGGATTGAGTCCGTCCTGATTGATGTTGCATTGCACACATGTGACATTAGTGATGACGTGCGTGCTTCCTGGGGGGACCACGCACATCATCACGAAGAGCTGTGTCCCAACGTGACCCAGTTGGGAGGGGCCATGGTTAGGGTTTCCTCCATGTGTCGGCCAGTCTTGCGGCCCTCTCCTCTTCTGTGCACACTATATACCAGTCGTTCTCCGTGCCGTCATCCGGTCCAGATTCCACCAGGGCCCCCTGTGGACCTGCCCCAACCAACTCAGCCAGCCTGGTGGAGATCCCATCCCTGCCACAGTCAGAGGTCCAGCAGGGGGGGCCACCCCACCAACTGGACCCCAGCAGATGGAGGATATGCCGGCATCATCGGGCAGGGCACTTGCATGACAGCGCCGGGGGATTCCCTCAGCCCGGATGCCGTCGTGGTGGCAGAGGCAGTTGCGTCGGAGGCAGCAGCAGGCTCAGCGTGGGAGGCATCATGGCTCGGGGCCATCAACACTCCAGGGACAAGCATTGCCCGAGGGGCAGGAGGGCCCCCGACTGGGAGTGTCTTCCATGTGGCAGCGGTTGGGCCAGCAAATAGATGCAGAGAGGCGGCGGGCAGAGAGGGCACGGCTCAGGATGGTCAGAGCGGAGAACTCCATGCGCAGTGCATTGAGGCGGGCTGAGTACCTCGAGGCAACTCGCAGGGAGTTGAGGGATTGCCTGGCTGCATCCCTGCGAGACCTCGAGGCCAGGGAACAGGCCCACCTCCGGAACATCGACGTGGAGTTCGATGATGCCCTGGCCCAGAACATCCCTAAATGAGCCGTGGGACTGGCCCACCGCCTTTGTAAGTAGTTTTGTAGGTGTAGGTTTCCTTTCTTTCTTATTTTTCTTTGGGGCGCATGGACTATGCCCTGCCTTTTTGTAAATAGTTGCTTATTAGGTAGGTTTTTTGTTATGTTTCCTTTTGATGGTCAGGCTCATGGACCCATGAATTGATATTTTCCTGTATTATTTTTACCATGGAGGAATGGTTTGCTTTTTTTTTTACTTTGGATTTTGTTTTATGGACGGACGCTTTGCAGCCATTTTACTTTGGATTTTATTGATTTCAGCATTTATTTTTTAGCCTTTATTTTGGACATCCAGACTTTTATTTATTATTTATTCTCATGTGTGATTTGGTTTCATTATTCCGTTTTGTATATAATAAAACATTTTTTTAATTCATTTGTGTGGTCTTCTCCCGTTGGTTTCATGCATGTCACGATGTGAGTTTTCTCAATCATGTGTCGCCATTGTGTGGGTGTGACGGACATGTATTCATGGCCATACTGGTTATTTGGGATCATGACATGGGGATTTCAATGTGGAGTGCATGGATTGCTCGGTTGGGTGTTTGGACTGGGGTGGTGTGGGGTGGGATTTGGGTGGCCATAAGGGCCATGGGTCTGGATTGTGATGATGTGTTGGGTGGGTGACATGAGTCAGGGCCTGGTGGCAGGTGCCCGTCACTGGGGGGGGGCATGAGTCGGGGCCTGCTGACAGGTGCCCGTCACTGGGGGTGGGGTAGGGGCTCATGAGTCGGGGCCTGCTGGCAGGTGCCCGTCACTGGTGGTGGGGTGGGGGACATAGGTCGGGGACTGCTGGCAGGTGTCCGTCACTGGGGGTGGGGGACATGAGTCGGGCCTGCCAGCAGGTGCCCATCACTGGGGGTAGGGTGGGAGACATGAGTCGTGGCCTGCTGGTAGGTGCCCGTCACTGGGGGTGGGGTGGGCAAAATGAGTCGGGGCTCCCAAGTACATGGTGCCATTTGGCCTGCCAGTGGGTCATGCACAGGGGGGATGGGCTGCCTGCGGGGCATGGTCTGGGGTGATGGGTCACCTGCGGGTCATGGTCTGGGATGATGGGCTGCCTGCGGATCATGGTCTGGGGTGATGGGCTGCCTGTGGGGCATGCCCAGGGGTGTAGGGTGGTCCCCTGTGGTGTGGGCTGACTGCAGGGCATGGGGATGGGGGGAAGGGCACACCCGGGAGGGCACACACTGCCAAATCATGTGTGAAACTCCCTGCGCACCCCTCGGAATACACGTACCCCGCTCACGGCAGCGAAATCGCGTGTAAAACTCCCCACGCACCCCTCGGAATACGTGTCCCCTGCTCGCGGCAGCGAAATCGTGTGTAAAACTCCCTGCGCACCCCGGAATATGTGTACCCCGCTCATTGCAGCAAAATCGTGTCTAAAACTCCCTGCACACCCCTCGGAATACGCATACCCCACTCGCGGCATACACGCATGCAGCCCATCTACCTGCCCCATGGCCCGCAGGCAGCCCATCACCCCTGTGCATGCCCTGCAGGCAGCCCATCCACCCCTGGGCATGCCCCGCAGGCAGCCCACACCACAGGGGTACTTTTTCCACACGATTTTGCTGGCGCGAACGGGGTACGTGTATTCCACGGTGCGCGTGGAGTTTTACACGCGATTTTGCTGGTGCGAGCGGGGTACGTGTATTTCGAGGGGTGCGCAGGGAGTTTTACATGCAATTTCACTGGCGCAAGTGGGGTACGTGTATTCCGGGGTGTGCGGGGAGTTTTAAATGCGATTTTGCTGGCGCGTGCTGGGTATGTGTATTCTGGGGTGCACAGGGAGTTTTACACGTGATTTCGCTGCCGTGATCGGGGTATGTGTATTCCGAGGGGTGCGCAGGGAGTTTTACACGCGATTGCGCTGCCGCGAGCCGGTACGTGTATTCCGAGGGGTGCGCGGGGAGTTTTACACACGATTTCGCTGGCGCGAGCGGGTTATGTGTATTCTGGGATTTGCGGGGAGTTTTACATGGATTTTGCTGGCGCAAGCGGGGTATGTGTATTCTGGGGTGCGCGGGGAGTTTTACACGTGATTTCGCTGCCGTGAGTGGGGTACGTGTATTCTGAGGGGTGCGCAGGGAGTTTTACATACGATTTCGCTGGCGCGAGCGGGGTATGCGTATTCTGAGGGGTGCACAAGGAGTTTTACACGCGATTTTGCTTGGCGCGAGTGGGGTACGTGTATTCCGGTGTGTGCAGGGAGTTTTACATGCAATTTTGCTGACGCAAGTGGGGTACTTGTATTCCGGGGTGTGCGGGGAGTTTTACATGCGATTTCACTGGCACAAGTGGGGTACATGTATTCTGAGGGGTGCGCAGGGAGTTTTACACACAATTTTGCTGGTGCGAGCGGGGTGCGTGTATTCCGAGGGGTGCATAGGGAGTTTTACACGTGATTTCGCTGGTGCGAGCAGGATACGTGTATTCCGGGGTGCACGGGGAGTTTTACACACGATTTTGCTGGCACGAGCAGGGTATGTGTATTCTGGGGTACGCAGGGAGTTTTACATGTGATTTCACTGCCATGATCGGAGTACGTGTATTCCGAGGGGTGCGCAGAGAGTTTTACACACAATTTCACTGCCGTGAGCGGGGTCCATGTATTCCGGGGTGCACGGGGAGTTTTACATGCGATTTCGCTGGTGCGTGCGGGCTACGCGTATTCCGAGGGGTGCGCAGGGAGTTTTACACATGATTTCGCTGGCGCGAGCCGGGTACGTGTATTCTGGTGTGCGCGGGGAGTTTTGCACTCGATTTTGCTTCCGCGAGTGGGGTACGTGTATTCCGAGGGGTGCGCGGGGAGTTTTGCACTCGATTTTGCTTCCGCGAGTGGGGTACATGTATTCCGGGGTGCGTGGGGAATTTTAGACGCGATTTCGCTGGCGCGAGTCGGGTACATGTATTCTGAGGGGTGCGCGGGGAGTTTTACACGCAAATTCGCTGCCGCAAGTGGGGTACGTGTATTCCGAGGGGTGCGCAGGGAGTTTTACACGCGATTTTGCTGGCGCGAGTGGGGTAAGTGTATTCCGGGGTGTGTGGGGAGTTTTACGTGCAATTTTGCTGGCGCAAGGGGGGTACGTGTGTTCCGGAGTGCGCATGGAGTTTTAGACACGATTTTGCTGGCGCGAGCGGGGTACATGTATTCCGGGGTGCGTGGGGAGTTAGACATGCGATTTCGCTGGCGCGAGCCTGGTGCATATATTCCGGGGTGTGTGGGGAGTTTTACATGCGATTTTGCTGGCGCAAGCACGGTACATGTATTCCGGGGTGTGCGGGGAGTTTTAGACGCGATTTCGCTGGCGTGAGTGGGGTACATGTATTCTGAGGGGTGCGCAGGGAGTTTTACATGCTGGCGCGAGCGTGGTACACTTCTTCCGAGTGGTGCGTGGGGAGTTTTACACGCGATTTCGCTGGCGCTAGCGGGGTACGCATATTCTGAGGGGTGCGCAAGGAGTTTTACATGCGATTTTGCTGGCGCGAGTGGGGTACGTGTATTCCGAGGGGTGCGCGGGGAGTTTCACACGCAATTTCGCTGTCGCGAGTGGGGTACGCGTATTCCGAGTGGTGCGCAGGGAGTTTTACATGCAATTTCGTGGTTGGGGGGCTGTATGCTGGTCCACTGGCCTTTGCGCCATGTACTGGATTTGTGCAATGTATTTGGCGCACAGGGCGGGCTTAGCCCATATGGTCCCGGGGCTCTGGAGGCCTTCATTTTCTTTATTATTTCAAGTATGTCTGAAATTTAATATGGGAAATTCTGTCACCAATTTTCCCAACTACTTTTATATGTGTCGTCTATCCTACTGTCTATATAGAAAAGTTTGGAGATATATTGTACCCAGGTATCCTGTCCCACTTCATTATTTTCTCTATTGCAGTCTTCCAGCAAATATTGTCAGTACAGATACCAGAATTCTTTGTAATCATGGGTTTTATACAGCACATATATACTCCTCCAATTTGCATTATTAATATAATGTTTATGTGCCCTGAGACAATTTTTATATCTCGTCTTAATGTTTCTTATTCTTTACAATTTCTCCTCTTCTTTTACCCCATGATTCCATTTAAGGTTCTCAATTTCCTTATTTAACTCTTTTTTCCTTTCGTGGATTTCATAATCATATTTGTTTACATGGGTTTTCCCATGTTTTTGTTTAACACTCAACCTACAATTTTCTCTTTGGATCATGCCCAATTGGTTTCCAACCACCTTAAGGCCATTTAGTGCCATATCATGTCCATCTAAGGGCAGTGTGTCAAACATTCTATCAAATGTTTCTAAGTTCTTTTCAGTCCACATAATCCTATTTCCTCCCATAGAAGTCTGTATGTCCATTTCCTTTCCTATATTCCATATTCGTTGGGTTAATATAGCACATTTTCCCTTCAATGCCTTGTGGTCGCTAAGAGGTGTGGATATATGTTTAAATGAGATCATAGAATTTCTTAATCTTTTGCTAACAAACATATAATCCGGACGATAACCTACTTTTCCATTTGTCCAGGTATACTACTTTATCTCCCCATCATCCAGCTCCAAATGGTTCCATGTAATAATGTCGCCACAAAAATCTCGCCATGCAAAAATATCGCCGAAAAATTGCCGTTTTTTGTGGCGACATTATTGCATGGAACATGCGAGGGACACCCCCGCAAACCCCAAACTTTTTTTTTTTAAGTCTCCCACAATACAAATTTCTGAATCAGGAGATTCCAATAGCCATCCTTCTATTGTATTATTTATAATATTTCCTATATCGAACATATTCCCCCCCGGGCGTGAATATATGTTAATGAGCAGCATCTCCCCAAAACGACTCACTGTTAAGGTGTGAGTCACGAGAATGTTGCGTACCTGTATGCTTGGTTGATCTCGACGGGGCAGCCAGACTGACAAGAAGAATTGGTGACACGAGAAACCAGCCTCTCCACCCAGAATGGGTACTGGGTAAAAGATGGACCGATTCCCAACGTCACGAGCAGCTCTCTCCTGATTACCGTGACGTCAGGACTGTGCAAGCACAGGCAGGAGAGGCTGAAGGAACAAGTTCTTGAGATGATGGAGCTCTAAGGTCCAGGAAGGACCGAGACGTGTGGAGGTGCTCAAGAGTCCAAGGATGGCTGAGGCGAACACCAGGAGAAGGCACTGGATGCAGTGGTGCTCAAGAGTCCAAGGATGGCTGAGGCAAACACCAGGAGAAGGCACTGGATGGAAGACCGCAGAGCACAGGCTGGCACGAAGCAGGATTAAAGGGAAAATCAAGGCAGGGCTGCCTAGCCAGGCAAAAGGAGGGAAAACCCGGGAAGGAAGGAAAGCTGACGTGTGCCAGGCAAGGAGAGGAGTCCAGGAAGGCAGAAAACCCCAGCAGACCAAAAGGGAACAAAAGGGGAAATCCAGGGAGACCCGGGGAAGACAGGGAGCTGGCAAGGAGAGGTCCAAGGAGAACAGGAGAGGAGAACCCCAGGGAGGCTGAGCAGAACAAAGCTGGACGTAAGAACAAAAGGTGAGCGTGTAACACGATCAGGAACAGAGCGCATTGAGACGCGATCTGTTCCCGATCCTCACTCTCCCTTTATGGGCCACCGGCGCCCGCGAGGCCTGGAACGCAAGCTGATTGTCGTCGGGTGTCGGCAGACCCAGAGCGAGGCTTGGGCAGCAAGCCCCTCCAATCACGGGTGCCCAATCCACGGCGCATGCGCAGAACCATGATCGCGGTCTCCTGCGCATGCGCCGAGGAGCTGCAGCTTTGGTCCCCAAAGCTCTCCCTCTGGCGCCTCTCCAAGCGCGGAAGCGCGAATAGAGGCACCAGGAAGGGAAAGCACGTGCGATGAACCCCGGTCTCCCGGTAAGCGTGACACTATGCCCCCTCCCAGGAAGGCCCGGGGCCCCAGGTTTCCAAGGAAACCGACGATAGAACTCATGCACAAGACGTGGGGCGTGCACATGCCGGTAAGGTTCCCAGGTGCGATCATAGGCTGGGTACCCCTTCCAATCCACCAAAAAATGGAGCACCCCCCTGCGATAGCGAGCATCACATATCTCCTGAACCTCAAATTCGGGGACCCCCTGCATTAGAACAGGAGCCGGGCGAGGACTGGAACGACCATAGGGGTCAACAACATAGGCCTTCAAAAGGGAGACATGAAAAACAGGATGAACATGCCAGGAACGGGGCAGCTGAAGACGAAAAGCCACAGAGGACAGATGCTTGGTGATCCTAAATGGGCCAAAATACCGGGGAGCCAACTTAACCGGTAAGTTGCGAAGTGGCAGATTTTTAGAGGATAACCAAACCCTATCCCCAACCCGGAAATCAGGTTCCACTCTCCTCCTCCGGTCAGCCTGAGACTTCATATGATCTTGAGCGGCCTCCAATGACTTGCGTGCCAACTCGTGTTGCTGTTGGATAGTCGCAATCAGAGCATCAGCGGAAGGAACCGTACTGGACGGCACAGGATGGAAAGGCATCAATTTCGGATGCTGACCCGTCGAACAATAGAAAGGACTGGTTCCGATGGAAGAATGGGTGGAATTGTTGTAGGACACCTCGGCAAGGTCCAAATATGCCATCCAGTTGGACTGCGTGGCATTTGCAAAACAACGGAGGTATGCTTCCAGCGTCTGATTCGTTCTCTCCGTGAGACCATTGGACTGTGGATGATAACCAGAGCTCAGAGCTCTGCGGATACCAAGATGGCCACACACCCTGCTCCAGAAAGAAGAGAGGAATTGAGCACCACGATCCGAAATGATCTTTTCGGGAAGGCCATGCAGCCGATAAGCTTCATTCAAAAAGGGCGTAGCCATCTGGGTAGAAGTAGGTATCTTCTTGAAAGGAATGAAATGGGCGTACTTAGTAAAACTGTCCACAACAACCATAATACAGGTGTACCCATCCGAGGGAGGCAGATCAACAATGAAGTCAGTGGCGATGGTGTGCCAAGGATATGGTGCCAACTCTGTAGGTAAAAGTAATCCCAAAGACGTCGTCTGGGAACCTTGGATTGAGCACAAACGGGACAGGTTTCCACATACTTTCGCACCTCACCAGCCCAGCCAGGCCACCAAAATTGTCGAGATAGCAGTTCTTGTGTTGCTCTAATCCCTCGGTGACCCCCAATGGGGGAATCATGGAAGCAGTGCAATATGCCTTCTCGAATCTCCCCCTCAGGAATGTACAGTCTTCTCCGGAAAAACAGAAGGCCATTATGTTCGGATATTGAAGGCTGTTGGAGTAGAGTTGACCTCCTAGGATCTATCCGGGTGGCATCAGATATTGACTGCAAGAGTGGTGACAAAGTCAATAAAAAATGATGAGGAGAGATCAGTGTTTGAGCCAGACTAGAGTGTCCCTCTTCCTTCTCTATCTCCAGGGACCGAGACAAGGCATCAGCCCTTAGGTTCGAAGATCCGGGGATGTAAGTGACATGAAACACAAATGGAGAAAAGAAGAAGGCCCTCTGGCCTGTCGTGGTGTTCGACATTGCAGGGAGCGCAAGTACTGCAAATTGCGGTGCTCAGTACGGACCTCTACGGAAAAGCGAGCTCCCAGTAGGTGATGTCTCCACTCCTCAAATGCGGTCTTAATAGCCAATAGTTCCTTCTCAATGACAGCATAGTTCTTCTCACTGGGGCTCAGCTTACATGAGAAGTAAGCCACTGGATGTTCAACCGAAGTAGCGGGATCCTTCTGCAAAAGAACAGCCCCTTCGGCAAAATCCGAAGCGTCCGCCTCAACAATGAATGGTAGTTCATCCTGTGGATGACGTAGAATCGGAGCGGCCATAAAGGCTGACTTCAAGGTGTCAAATGCTTGCGTGGCATCAGAGTCCCACAAGTAAGAAATCTTACTGCTAGTCAGTCTAGTGAGAGGTGCTGTGATTTGAGAGAAATGAGGAATAAATTGCTTGTAAAAGTTGGCGAACCCCAAAAAGCGTTGTAAGTACCTTACATCATGAGGCTGTTTCCACTCTTGAATAGCCTGGACCTTCTTGGGATCCATCTGAATACCGGCCTGACTGACCACAAATCCCAGGAACTCTATTCTTGATTGATGAAAGGAGCACTTCTCTGCCTTGGCGAACAGATGATTGAGAGATAATCGATGGAGGACCTCTCGTACATGGCATATGTGTTCCTCCCTAGATCTGGAAAAGGACAGTATATCGTCCAAATAGATCCAAACCAAAATTCCAATCAGGTCTCCGAAGATTTGATCCATGAGCCGTTGGAAAACCGCAGGGGCATTGCACAGACCAAAGGGCATCACCCTGTATTCAAAGTTCCCAAAAGGTGTCTTGAATGCAGTTTCCATTCATCTCCACTCTTGATGCGAACCAGATAATAGGCCCCTCCGAAGTCGAGCTTGGTAAAGATCCGGGCCCAGTGCAGGGTTTCTAAAATACTACGAATCAATGGTAGTGGGTACTGGTCCTTAGTAGTGATATCGTTCAATAGCCGGTAATCAACACAAGGTCTCAAAGTGCCTTCCTTCTTCTTTACAAAGAATAAGGGGAATCCTGCGGGTGATTTGGATGGTGTGATGTATCCTTTACTTAAACAGTCCGACAAGTAATCCTGTAGCACTCATTTCTCATCCTGAGTTAAAGCATACAGTCTACCATGGGGAATCTCAACACCAGGCAACAATTCTATGGCACAATCGAATGAACGATGAGGTGGCAGGCGTATGTTTCCTGGTTCAGCAAAGACCTGTTCAAAACCGGCATATTCTGGAGGAATCTGGAAAGTAGAACAAAGACTGACCCCCTTGTCACGAAATTCCAGGGCCGTCGAAGAAACCTGAGTCTGGACTGGCAGGCTGCATTTCTGGGTGCAAGAGGTGGAAGTAAAGGTCAAGGTATGAGTCCTCCAATTGATGACAGGATTGTGATGCTGGAGCCAGGGTAACCCCAAGACCAACTTGTAGGTGGGAGACTTGATAACATCTAGAGCAAGCTCTTCCAAATGGTCGGCAATCCGAAGAGTTAACCCTACAGTGTGTAGACGAACCGGTCCCGAAGATAAAGGAGTACCATCGATAACTTCCGCGGGTAGGGCAGTGTGTCTGGATAGAAGGGGAATCTTATTGATGTTTGCGAATGTTTCATCGATGTAATTGCCAGACGCCCCACTATCCAACAGCCAAAAAACCTCTAGAGTCCGACCAGGCAATTGGATATGGACCTTCAGGGTTAGTAAGACAGCTGGTTGCATAGGATGACGAATTGAACAAGAAGTGGAAAGGTCTGAGAAGGGGGTGAGACCTGTCGTTGCATCTCCTCTACACGACAGGTCCTCTAGTTTTCCGTCTTCTTCTTCTGAGGTCGTAAAGGACATGTTCCCAGGTAGTGCCCAGCAGCGCCACAGTAGAGACATAGGCGTAATGTTCTTCTTCGCCTCCTTTCTTCCTCAGATAAAGGACCCCTCACACCTCCCAACTGCATAGGTTCGGGTCCAGATTCCGCCGAACCCAATGCTCCGGCAGGAGAACTCGCCGTTCTAGAACTGACTCTCTCAAATCGACGTCTCTCAGCCTTTCGTTCAGCTAATCTCTGATCAATTCGGAGCACCTGATTGATTAAGAGTTTGAGGGTCTCAGGTTCAGGGATGTGGAGCAACTCATCCTTGTATTCTTCCCTCAACCCCCGGCGGAACAGGGTCTTCTGCGTGATTTCTGGCCATTGAGAGTCAGTAGCCAGTAGGCGGAAGCGACTGATATATGTTATTATGTCGGCACTTCCCTGCTTTATGTCCATCAACTGATTCTGTGCAACTGAAGCCAGATTGGGCGTCTGAAAAACCTCCAGAAATGTCTTCTCAAAGGCAGCAAAGTCATTCAATATGGGACTGTTAGTAGCCACAAAAGGTGTAGCCCAGGCAAGAGTGTTCCGGTTAAATTTCCCAAAATGTATCCGATCTTGGCCTTATCGTTATTGAAGTGAGTCGACCTGAAGAGAAAATGAATTTGACAGTGATTACAAAATGCCGCTACTCGACGTGGGTCTCCATCAAACTTGATTGGGGTAGTATGAGCCAAAGAACTCTCAGCCTGTGAGGCACTCCCTGCCCCTTGAGTTACCATTTGACGTAAGACTTGGTTTTCCTGGTGTAAGGCAGTCATCTCTGCTCTGAGTGCTTGTAACTCATTCCGCAGGTCCTGTGTGTCTTCCATCTCTAAATAGGAAGGTAGGCGTCTCAATCTCTTAAGGTGTGAGTCACGAGAATGTTGCGTACCTGTATGCTTGGTTGATCTCGACGGGGCAGCCAGACTGACAAGAAGAATTGGTGACACGAGAAACCAGCCTCTCCTCCACCCAGAATGGGTACTGGGTAAAAGATGGACCGATTCCCAACGTCACGAGCAGCTCTCTCCTGATTACCGTGACGTCGGGATTGTGCAAGCACAGGCAGGAGAGGCTGAAGGAACAAGTTCTTGAGATGATGGAGCTCCAAGGTCCAGGAAGGACCGAGACGTGTGGAGGTGCTCAAGAGTCCAAGGATGGCTGAGGCGAACACCAGGAGAAAGCACTGGGTGCAGTGGTGCTCAAGAGTCCAAGGATGACAAAGGAGTGCACCAGGAGAAGACACTGGATGCTGTGCTGCTCAAAAGTCCAAGAAATGGCTGGGTGTACACCAGGGAGGTGCTGGACGCAGAGGAGCTCAAGAGTCCAAGGATGGCTGAGGTGAACACCAGGAGAAGGCACTGGATGCAGTGGCGCTCAAGAGTACAAGGATGGCTGAGGCAAACACCAGGAGAAGGCACTGGATGGAAGACCGCAGAGCACAGGCTGGCGCGAAGCAGGGGAAAAGGGAAAATCAAGGCAGGGCTGCCTAGCCAGGCAAAAGGAGGGAAAACCCGGGAAGGAAGGAAAGCTGAAATGGGCCAGGCAAGGAGAGGAGTCCAGGAAGGCAGAGAACCCCAGCAGACCAAAAGGGAACAAAAGGGGAAATCCAGGGAGACCCGGGGAAGATCGCGGTCTCCTGCGCATGCGCAGAGGAGCTGCAGCTTTGGTCCCCGAAGCTCTCCCTCCGGCGCCTCTCCAAGCGCGGAAGCGCGAATAGAGGCGCCAGGAAGTGAAAGCGCGTGCGACGAACTCCGGTCTCCCGGTAAGCGTGACACTCTCATTGCCTATTACAGCATACATAACAAGGGGGCAATTCCCAAATTGAATATATTCTCTATAAGGAATATGATTTTTAACCCCTATACATAAACCCCCAACCGTGCACCCCTTTTCCCCGCCAATGGCAGCTTTATTACATATATTATATGCCTCCAATAACATTTCTCCAATCACCCATGTTTCTTGGAGGGCAAATATATCACTTTCCATCAATAATTTTATGCCATCTATGTGAAGTAGGTAATTAAATACCCTACTATTCCAAGACAACAAGGTGGGTTCATTTCCAACTTCCTCATCTCAGTAATCCAGGAAATAGGTTCTATCTGGGATCCATATTTCCATTTGATCTCTTCCTGTGGCCATCTCTATTATTTGGTTCTTCAAGGCCTCAGATATATTTTCCTTTAATTTGATATTAGCAATATTATTACATATTATAATCTCAAATTCTTTACCCCATATATTTTTTTAGTGTTCCCGAATCAGGTCTACAACAACCGCAGATCCAAATTGTACTATTGCCAAATGTTCCCAGCTACCGGATTCTGGTAATATAACTCTCTCTATATCCGTTGATTTAACATTATGTAGTTGGGGGATCTTAAACAGTTGTTCTAATAACCAGGTTCAGTTCATAGAGGGGCTCTCCTCAGTAGTAACTTTCTCAATCATTTTAATACTTTTTCACAGATTACAGTTTTCAACCTCATTATTTCTTAGGCCATTCAGCGTACTAATTCTAGTCTTTATATTACTTCCGCTCATAGCTAATCTTTCCATTTCTGTTATATATATCTCTCTTTCCCTAATTTTTAGAGACTGAGCTATTTGATTAATGGGGATATTTAGACATCTCATTTCAATTTCCAAATCATTCTCATCTTCCAGTTCCACCACTTAAGGCCCAAGAGTTTTTCCTTTCAACCACTTTTCTAAACCCCTTTCATTTTTACAGAGGGTATTTTCTTCATTCATTTTCTATTGGAGTTCGGTGATTTCAAACCTATTTCCTACTTCCGCACATTCCATATCTGTTGATGCAGCTACTGCCATTGCCACACTATTCCTTTTTACACACTTCTTTCGAGCTTTGACCATAGCCCCCCTACTTCTGGTGGCTTTTTTGTTATTACGTTCTCGTCTTGTTCGTTTCGTTGACCCATAGAAACATTTTGGTTCACACATTTTATCACTATCATTATCTTCATTTCCAATAGTTTCCAATGGGATGCACTCCTGTTCCGGCTTCCCATTTTCCTGTACTTCAAGTTTCTCTTCTTCTACTACCAGACATAATTCACTCAAATCACCCATTCCATCATTCCCAGCCCTAAATTCATCCTTCTTACAATCCTCGCATTGTTCACTGTTTTCCTCTATCATTAGTCCCAGCACTTCTGTGTTCTCTATGGTCTGGTGTACCAAGGTCTTAATCTTAGTTTTCTCTTTCAATAGCTTAGTACACACACCAAGAAGAACATCAATTGTAGTTGTCAAGGCTTCCACATCTTCCTGGTCAAATTTTTCCAGATCAGGTGGAGCAGACAGATTCATACAAATCACATTATTCATATTTATAGCATTTTCTGTGCTTATTTCAACATGTCAACTATCCAAATCTGTCCGCGGGCCCATTGATTGTCTTCTAAAATCATGTACAAGGTTCAACAGAGATTTGTTATCTATCATCAAACTATTTTCTGGGACAAGGTGTATATCATCAGCTAAGGGTTCCTTGCATTTATCTTTTTTTGTAAGAAAGCTCAGAATTTTGGGTTGATCTGTGGCCAATTTATCCTGTGTCATCTGGCTTATATCTTGTTTTCCTCTACCCTTCTCACCTTTCCCTTTTCCAACCCCTTTTCCCCCTTGTTTTGTTTGATTAGATGGCATATTTCCCTTATCTTTTTTTAACCTTAAATTATGGGATTGCAGATTCGGTACCATATTACTTTCCTTAAATACTAAACCTATCTATTATACAAGGGGGTGAGGGAGGGAAGACACCCCAAGTGTATACACTTCTTTATCCTGATGTAGACACAAAATTCAGGGCAAAAGCTTCACAACGATAATCTACAGACCATCAAGGTCTATGTGTCCACATGATAAAGAGCAAAGTATAGACAAAGAAAGTCTGTGTATCCATAAAAGTATACAAATGGGTGTAAAATATTAATACAATAACCACAGGGGAGAAGCCTCTTTCGCAGCCCCCGTGGAAGGGAGAGCAATAAATATAGAGAATACAGCTAACACTGTCAGATCCAAAGTGTAGGTAATTAGAACATTCAACCCCCGCTCTGTACAATATATTTACAAAGCCTCTATTTGACCAACTGGACCGTCTGGGTGTCACCTACACAAATTACGCAGATGACACCCAGATACTCCTCACCATCACAGGCAATTACCAAGCAGACGTCACCCGGATCAACAAAATATTCTCCATCATTCAGGCATGGATGGCCTTGCATGGCCTCTGCCTGAATGATGAGAAGACAGAGCTCCTCATCGTCGGCTCCCCCAACACACTAACTAAACTCAATCCTAGTTACAATAACATCACGATCGATGGTCACACCATCCCTATTGCCAAAAGCATGAAAACCCATGGCTTCTACCTGGATGCCAACACCAACCTCTCCAAACACACCAATATGACCGCCTCAGCCGCTGCCTACACCGGCAAGCTCATTAGGGCCAGCAGACCATTCCTATCACCCAACAGCTGCCTCACCCTCGCCAGAGCCCTCATACAATCCAAACTGGATTACTGCAACAGCCTGTACCTAGGTGCTAACCAATCCGTACTTAACAAGCTGCAGGTAATACAAAATAACGCTCTGCGCGCAGCCCTCAGCATTCCCAGACGAGACATATCTCCGCTACTAGGAAAGCCTGCAAATGGCTCTCCATACGCCAAAAAATTGATTTAAAAACCATCTGCCTCACATACAAGTCCCTCAACCACCTAGCACCACCATATCTAGCTAACAAATTCACCATGGAACCTGCCACCAGATCCACCAGATCCTCCAATACTCTATGCTTGACAGTGACCAGATTCCACCTAACAAGAGCTGGAGGGGCAAGCATCACAGTACTTGCCCCCCAACTCTGGAACAACCTACCTCTTAACATCAAAACTATCAAGTCCTTCCAGATCTTCAGGAAGCAGGTCATCAGCTGGCTCCTAAACAAAGAGTAGCCCCACTAACACCAGACCTCACACCCCCTGCGCGGTAACTGGTTCATGTACTGTATGTATATTGTAACTGTATATTGCTAAATGTATATATATGTATGTATTATAAGTATGCACTAAGTATGCAACACAAAGATACTTCTCAACGCTGTAACCGTATTCTTAAGCGCCCTTCTACCCCTGGGTTTGGAGCGCTATGCAAATAAAATAAACAAACAAACAAACCACTAGGGACACTTATTAATCCCGTAGAAGGAGGAGAGGATCCCTCGCAACCTCCAATCACCGCTTTTCTAACTTTCGCAAACCTACACAGCAATAATATATATACACCACAAAGGTCTATATATTCACACAAATAAAGTGTAATGTGCAGAATATAAACAAAAGTCTATGGGGGTCATTACGACCCTGGCGCTAAGGGATTAATGGCGCCGTAAAAGGTACGATTCTGAATGGTGCCGGTGCATCCGGCCTCCCCATTCCCATTTGAGCCCTATAGAATGGGGAGTAAAAGTTTCTGGCCCCTGGCAATGGGGAAATACAGGGTCCGCCAGGGTTGTAATGGCCCTGTATCTCCCCATTGTCAGGGGCCGGAAAAATTTGAAAGTTTGGTTGCAGCCTGCCGGTTTTACCGGCAAGGCTACCGCCAAACTTGTAATGAGGCCCTATGTGTTGAAAAATGGCATTTGTTCAAGTAACAATTATCAGATACCATACTAGTTTTGATACTGGAGAAAATCAAGTGTTTTCAGAGAGGTTTGAAATTGTTATATATTAATAAATGCATACGCTGGCCGAAAGGTGGCATTGTTATCATTGAAGTAAATTGTATTTCCTAAATAGAAGCAATCATAGAAGGAGTCTATTTGAAATGCCTATTATATAAATGCTATATATTATAGAAAGCATAATATATACATTGAATTGATTATGGAAATGAATGCTTGTGTGAACTAGTAGAAAGATTCATAAAGGCAGGGAAAATTCGGTTTGGCTATTTGTTTATGAGTCTATAACATTGTAGTAATTTCCTTGGTATAAAGCTGGACACCACCTTTGTTTAAATTTGACTTCAAATAAATTTCGACCATACACTGTCTGTTTTATTGCCGGAATTCTGAGGTGGGATTGTAAAAAAAAAAGGAACATTAAATCAGCTGTGCCACCCTAGCGGAATCAATGAATTCATAAATGTCTCTAGACCCGTTTTTCACATAATAGGATTTTTGTCATTTTGATGGCAGAGTTTGAGCCTGAACCAGGTTACTATTTTTACCTTGCATTCCTCCTCCAACGGCAAAAATCAATTAGTTTGCACCAAGCATGACACAATAATGTTGGCGGGAAACCATCGATTCTTTTGTAATCTGCCTGTTTTTAGCACCAGCTTAAAGCTGCCGAGTTCCCCAGCGATCATTTGTAAATGCCTCCTGAAAACACTAACTGCAGAAGGCATGTACACATTTTGCACTATGAAGTGCACCAAGAAATATCACAGTGTGTTCAGCAGTTTAATTACAAATGATGAAAATTGCACAGATGAAACAGAATTTCAGACAACTGTAAACGTAGGGGGCCGCTTCAGTGGAATAAACACTTTAAAAAAAGAAATAGGCCCCATGTATCTGTTGAAAAATTAGCGCAATGGCAAAATTCACTGCATTTTTGTGATTGTTCGAGCAGCACGTTCATTCTCTCACATATTATAAAGGCGATATTCCATGTTACCATGACAACACATTTGGGTATTGCATGTAGACTATGTAGCAATGTTTTTTTAAAAAGATCTCATGATAGACTGACACAATGTGCTTAATCTTTTATTCAAGAAGCTTCTGATGACTCAAGGTGTTGAATGTTTCTGTCCATGGTGGTATTATACAAGTATTATATCATTTATTTTAAAGTTTAGCATTCACCGGATGAGCCTTCCGTTCCGCCATAACCCTGGTCAGACTCTGTGCATATAGAGAGAAGTATAGACAATTATGGAGACGCGAAGGTGGCAGACCCTTAGAAAATACATGTAATGAGATCCAGTGTTTCCATTTGCAAACCTTTTTTTCATCCGGGGGAAATCTGAAAAAACTTCCAAGAACAAAAGGAATCTGTTCAGTTCTTAGTAATTTTTCGTCTTTAGTCACCGTGTCTACATACCTGTTTCATGCCTTCTCCCTTTTCTATTGCAGCTTAAAATGCACAACGTTATGCTTATGATAAGGGAAATGAGCACAGCAGCAGAACACACAATGATTACTATCAATATAACATCTTGGGCTGTGGAGTCAGGAGAAATTGGTGGAGGCGCAGAGGTTGTTGAGCTTGTGGTTGAAGTAGTGTGGCCAGCCGTGGTAGGAGAATCTGTGCTTGGAGGCACCGGTGGAGGAACAAACATGGCCGCTTGCGCTGTGTTTGATACATCAGCTGTGTTGTTAAGGCCATCACGGGCACGCAGAGCAAAGTAAAGGATGGTACCATTTGCCAGTGCTAAATTCTGTGGAATAAATGAGAAGGTTTCTGTGGAGCCGGCGGGCTGGGGCTTCAGAGCAGAGACATCCACAGAGGCTGCTGTCTCAAAGTGGTCTCTAAGGTCCAGCGGATTTGTGCTCATTCTGACGTCATATGATGCAGCTGAAATAAGGAAGGAGAGGAACCCGTGAATTGTGAAACACTGTTCGGACAAAACAAAACTCAGCTACTGCAAACATGCAGAAAAATGCACCAATTAGAAGGACTAAGGTTAAGAAATGGTCAGTGGCTCTTCCACTGCACTATAGGGCTTTTAGAACATCCCCTAATTTCCCCGAAGGCCAATTCAGCACTGAATTCTCTACACAATCCAGCACAAGCCAATGTCACGAGCCAATGCCCTAGCTATTAACAGGACCTGCCTCAGGAGGCTCACATAGGAACCAGTATAGGATTTTCTCGACCTATATGACCACCCAAATACAGGTTTCTTTCATTAATTCAGACTAGAATTAAGGGTCCAATGTGTGAGCCTCTTGCCGGTATATGAGATTTTTGTTTTATGTTTAATAAGCAACTTTGTAACAAAGGAAAACAGAAGGCATACCTTGTCCCTGATCCAAATCACCCCCAGGTGCTGTCCATGACAAATCGATTTGCTTTTCAACTATTCGGGCCTCAAGGTCAGTGATCTTAGATGGAGGAAATATATCGGGTAATGTTCCGGTAGGCACTGCAGACACCACGAAAGATCCCCCTGACGCTGTTCTGCTGAAACTTTCCAGCTTCGCCTGAATGTCTTCATCGGGGACGGCTGGTCGCGGTGGGTTTAAGGAGTAAACACCTAGAAAACACACATCTGGGCATCAAACACAATGTTTATCCTGCAGTGTAATACTTCCCCTTCAAAAGGAGCTTGGTTTCTGAATATGGATTTGGCTACTGCGTGATTTTTGGCTTAGTAACAATAATTGCTGAAAGATAGACAAATAGACAAGAATTCGTGATACTGGGTGCTCACACAAATATTGGTATTTAGAGGTAACTTCAACCCATAGCATTTAATGCAACCAGATACTGGGTCTTTTGTGATGCGCAAAATGTTATGATCTGGCAGCTTTGTTCCTGATGAAGGGTAACAATGTACATTGCAATAATTTGATGTAAGTCTTTTTCCTACGAATAGCGTGCATGCTCTTTGAACAATTGAATACACAGTAAGAAGCCATATGCATCATAATGATGTAACCGGAATTCACAATCACTAAACTAACTGACAGAGGGAGCTAGACAACCCTGCTCTGTCAACGCAACATAGAGAGAGCTCAGAAGTCCTGGGTTTAGAAAAGCAGAAGCCATGTGAGGCCTTTGCTGAACGCCAAGGGATCGGTTTTCATGTGAGGGCTTAGGTAGAGCGTGTTCCATACACTGCACCCAAACGCCCCTGTTACTTATCCTGACTTTCTTGTATGGGGGGGAGTTTATTAATGTTCCTAACCCTTCGAAATGTAATCAACAGAGGGGTCATTATATAGGATATGCTTATTGCATGCAGGGGATCACCAATGATTGCACTTGCACGTTGCTGTCCGCTAAATGTCATTTTAAACATTTACAAAGCATAGAGTAAAACCAGTTGAAATTGCCATTACTTTTCAGTTTTGGTTTCTGCTTTGTAAAAAAAAAAGTAAACACCTCTTGCAAATTATACTTATTAGATGATGTTTACTAATTGGTTTCTATGGAAACCGCCTGCTCATTAGCAGGTGCTAATCTGAGGCAGACTGCAAAGGTTTACATTTGTTTTACTCCTGCATTAAAATCTCATGCGGTCTTAAAACAAAATGGGTCTCATGTTCAATAGAGTCATGACGTGAATGCAAGGCGTAGGAAGCCTTGAGTACGGCTCTACGGCCTTGCATTCACGCCACCGCTCATTTTCAGTCATTTGTATGGTGGAGAGGAGGGGCGGGACGCAACTTGTGTTCCCACCGCTCCCTTCCGCTCTGCCATACAAATGCCCCAGCATCTGCAACGACATGGATTTTCAAGCCAGCGCAAATGCTGGAGATCCCTAAGGGGTCCGCCTGCTTTATGCGCTAGACCAGCCCTATAGCTTTGCGACAGCTTGTTAAGAGATGGTGTCCTTGTCTAATTAATTAAAAGAATGTTAAAATCCTGACTGTTCTAATTTGATAAACTTGCCTAACATATTGAATGTAATGTGAACACAGCCTGCACATGCAGGTCAGGCTTTAGTTTCTCACTCTAGACAGCTACGTGCCACTATACTCTGATAGCCTACTCCCAAGTAAGACACCGTCCTTTCTCACTGTTCACTAAAATAAAGCCTAGTGTGACATGACATGGAACACCCTCTTTTTGGCATCCAGGTGCCAGGCCTTTTCAGTTTTAATACACTAATTTGACCACACCATTCCTCTACTTTATTTTACCAACAATATTCACATTTCTATACCTTCTATTCTGAACTACGCCACTCTTGGCTCCGGCTTGGTAGTCACAGAATTAATATTTTGCTGGATTACCTGGGGTACAAAGTATAGATATACCCGGGCAAATAAGGCAGCACAGTTCCAGGATGGCCTCAGCGCACTCTCAAGCCCCTCATGCATCCAGACTTATATTTTGCACTAACCTGCAATTTTCCAAATCTCCCTTGGAAAGACAACCCAGTTATTCGCCTCCTCCCTTTTGCAGAACTATGGTCCCCCTAACAGGACTGACATGCACCCTTACTATCACAAACCATTCCTGCCCGGCTGCATTCCTTCCTCTCTGTGATTGTAGCCTCCATTTCACGCTTTCCCATCCTCTTATCGTCCATTCGCTCATTTCCTCTCTCCCAGCAGAGTAAGGTCTGGATTCCCCTTGTGGGGGGCACAGTACCCCACTACGAGGATAAGCCTCAGCGCTCCAAGACAATACAGTGGTGATTTGGTGCAATAAAAAAGCATGCTAACATAACATCAAATCTGTAAAGATATTCATTCAAAGAGAAAATGCACACCATTAGAGGGCAACCAATAAACCAGATGAAGCTGGAATAGAAGGGGCCCCGTTCTGCCCTTATTTGGTTTACTGATATGGGGTGCACATGGGTGATGCTGCCCATCCATCAAAGGAAGGGTGTTCGGGGGGATGGGGCAAGCACTGGGTGCATATTTGTGCATGCGTGAGTCAGTAAACCTGGACTAGAACTGAGAAAAGAAGTGGACCTACTGGTGCATGACAAGTCAGGGAGACAGTCCAACCAAAGGGGCGGCGATGGTCTCGACTGCGCTACAAGTGTGCCCCCTAAGAGTGTCACAGTGCTCATAGGCGAAACCAACATCTGCCTGCACCCTCTGCAGATCCCATCACATGCAGAAGGTCCATGCTGTGCAGTCTGGTTGCATGGAAGGGCAAGAGCAATGGATGGAACCCGATCAGCAGTGCCTACCCTTACCATGTGCGTGCAGTGCTGTGACAGACAGGCTGGAAACATGCTCTTCCTGGAAACTGGCTGTTCTCAGCTGCTGACCTGGACCCCGACCTCACCCTCTTGCTGTGAACCTCCTGCTGGAGATTCTGACGTGATGATCGCGTGGAAGGTTCTCCTATTCCACTGCAGCGTTGAACTGCAGTCAGGAAGTATCGCAGTAGTACTCTACAGCATCCTTTCTCTCACACCATGTTTATGTTCTCACGTGGCATTACAACACGTTGTGGCAATTAAATCGCAGGATGTTCGTTCATTGCATGTGTTTGCATCTTACCTTTATCTATGTATCCAGGAATGTACAAAGCCTGACTCCTTGGCATTCTACGTCCACGTCTAGTCGTCGTATCCTTTCCTTGGACGCGGACTTTTAAACTGTATCTTCCGTTTCCGCTGAACGATGTGAAGTACCTCGAGTAGATGCCATCATTCTTTGCAATATCAGCACCTGTGAGGAGGGGAGGATATGATATGATATGGCATTTATAACGCGGCTATACACAAGTGTTTCAAGGCGCGGCGAGGCAAGGGAGTGGGTACAAAGGGAAGACAGACAGCGATCCTACTAGGCCAGGTGACATTCAGATCGCGCAAGTGCATAAGAAGGGGGAAAGGGAAAGTGCGTGGGGGAAGGGAGAGGGGGAAAGTGCAGTACATGGGATAGTAAAATAAATAAGATAAATCGTAATCAAGTAAACATTCTCAACCACTAAAACAGCATGTGTGGGGTTTAATCCTAGGCCCAAACAAACAGAACTGAAAGGCCCACTGGGAAAATGACCTGCCAGCCTTCAAAAACCTTAAGACAGACTATGTGGGTGTCTTTCTGCAGTTTAAATCTGGAGAAAGCTGAAAATAAATGTAATCAGAGTGCAGATTGGAAAGGCATATCACATTGCTGGCTGAGAGATAAATGCAGCATGTTCACTGAAAACTGCCACCCATCAAAATATGGTGCACTATGACAACTCAGACCCACTTTGCAACGTAAAATCGAACAGCAGGTAATGAAAAATATATTTTATTAAAGGGGTAGATCGGTCAAAAGTGTTGTTGGCCCAATCGATCGGGCATGTATTTTAGAGCATCCATCAATCAGTCTTAAAAAAATGTCTAATGCAACATACCTGAGTTTTTCTCACTTTAACACATGCGAAAACGGCAGGTTTGGTACCGCCATATTGTGCTAATCTTATCCGTTGATCCATCGCCCTAAGGTCAAGTACGCTTGTGGCATGAATTCAGATCACCTGCCACTCAAGCTGAAATCACTAGACACTCACGCCCCTTTTCACAATGCCAATACACATCACATGGGCACACCCTCTGTGCGCAATCTACCGGTGTTTCTCTATGGAAATGGCAAGATGCCTCGTTCCTCGACAAGTGTAAGACTGTTTCTGATCACACAATGTTGGAGTTTCTTTTTCCTTCGTGTCGGAGCATTTCATTTTGAGCTTACCTGACTTGTTTCTGCTCTGTTCAACTAGCTGCCAAGTACGACACACTGTTAACCATTCCCTTACTGCCTAAAATGAATTAACTCAGTAGTTACTTTTCATTGCTTATGTTATGGACAAATGTCTTTACCAAACCATATTTAAACATGTATCCTTGCGAGCTTTTATAGTTTGAGCCTATTAATCTTGTCTTTGCACGATGTGTTTTTGTAACATGGCTGTTTCTTCGCTTGTCTTTCTTTAACATTCAATGTTAATGGGAAATCTCTTTCCTTTACTATATACAAACAAAAACTATTTTATTGACCTCACTTTATAGATTCTGTGCTTCTTCACTAGTCAGGAACTATGGCAACAATTCTGCCCTACCTGTACGAGCCTGAATATTCAGATGAGGAAAACTTTGAAAGGTAAAAAACTCGAGACGATGTGGAATCAGATGAAAGTCATGAGGATCAATCACCGGAGCCTGAACCCAGTCGCATGGAAGACGTTTCCACCTGGTGTACCTATGTAAAGTAGGTCAAACCCAATCATTTTAGTTTTCCGAGGGGTCTGTGATATACAAGGGTATCTATATCTTGAGGGAAAGGGGGAATCACAGACTTCCTCCTGCTCTTGCACAAAAAACGTCTCTATGTAGTCGGAACCAAAACATAGCATCTAAGAGTTAACCATTCTTTTACTCTTGTTGACCAAGAGAACACAGTGTGGGAAATGTAGATAAAACCATATTTTATTCTTCTCTCTGTTAGAGATTCTGTTTCTCATAGAATAATTTCCTTTCATTAATATCTGTTGTGGGTGGATTCACCACGCGTGGGTTGGTCCTTACATATCTGAAAACAGCACTGTATCTCTGGAAACGACTGCAAAGTATATTGCCTTGAAATAAGTGTATGTACACCCTTTTAATGATCTGTGTTTGAGATTCTTCTTAGCTGCCATTTTGGTGAGGTTTTTATGTTGATATGTTTTACTGTGTTATAATTGGTATGTATTCTTGTATTTTGTACTGTTTTTATGGATTGGTTTTCATGCATATCCGAAATAAACATAATGATGATGATATATATTTTGCTCTTTTTCTTCTAGTACCTTTAATTTCCTCTGTATTGTTTCACTATATTTTTATGAACACTCACTCTCTTTGATGTCCATGAGGAATTGATATTGGAGGGCTGTCCTTTTGTTCTGGCATGTTTATATGTTTTACATTTATGTTTATCATAAACATTGCATGCGTTAATAAACAAAGTTGTCAGATATCCTTAGCAATTACCTTGCTCTTGGAATGGCAAAGGTATTAATCATCCTATCAAGTAACAAAATACTTATTTCATTGCTCCACCATTAAACCTGATATTGCATGTATCTAAGAAACCGATTTTAGCGCTGTTGAGAATTTATATATCAAGAAATCTTGGGTTGGCCAAGTTTTCGTCTAACCGATGGCACAGTAAAAATGTAAAGCAGTTATGTATGGATAATCCATCACCATAGTGAACAATTATGGTCCCACGTGTCCCAACCCTGTTTTTTGGCTTAACCTTAAACAAAAATGAATGTGTCACAGTTACGATAAACTTATAGTATGTGAAGATTGTAATCAGGAGATTGATGTTGCTCTAGATAGTATATCCTCAAGTAGCCACGTGAATTTCAAAACCCATATAACATTTCTATATTTTAAAAATGAACTTGACTTAGTAGACACATGACGATTTTGGAACCAGAATGAATTTATCTTTTTCATGTATTGATTATATTTTTTTCTAATAAAGGTTTTATCTCCTCTTTTAATTTCTCTGAAATGTGCTCTCTTGTTATTTCCGCTCCACATAAAGGCAAGGATAACAATCAGAACATTAAGTATTTTGTTCCTGATTTGTTTTTATAAATAATCCATACAAAGATACATCCATACATAATACTTGGGATACCTTTAAACAGCACTAAGTGGTGAGCCAGCTAGTATACAGAGGTGCTTGATGCCCAGAGAAATAGAGGAATTGTGCAATAAACCTCAGTGTCATTGGAAGAGCCCTAGCAGGAGGACCCCATGCATTGCATGAGAACCCAAACCTCTGAGTCAAGCAGCACAACCAGTATGAGTGCATCCATATCTGCTAAGTCGCTCAGAAGATGCAGGCATCAAAGAAGTGGACACCATGAGGCACAACTGCAAGCACTCCTACTGGAAAGGAGGGCATTAGATCAGATCAAAGAGTGATGGATGCCAACACAGCAGTGTAAGAGGTAGCGAACTCAAGGAGTGAATAATCGTATGAGTCTACAGTCTGACCGCATTACAGATAATGAACGCAGCAGTGTAGAAGTCAATTACGATACCCTCGTTGGGGAGCTGGACCAGATGGTTAAAAAGATCCAACATTTTACGACCAAGATTGATGACCAGGCAAACCGGTCAAGGAGCAACAACGTGCAAGTTACCTGCTTCCCGGAGACAGAGAGCGCAGACATGGAACCAGCCATTCTCGACCTATTGGGGAAAGATCTGCAACTCACAATCGTCAAGTAGTTCACCATAGAGCACACCCACGGTAGTCAAGTGCCAAAACCAAACAAAGAGAGCACCCTAGAACCGTCAAAGAGCTCTTCTTAAACTTCCAGCAGAATGTGGAGGTTTCATGAATATCAATGCCACAGCCAAATCAAAAAGAGACGTCAATGATACACTTCCTCAATGACTTCTCGCCGGAAGTATCATGCAGGCGGAAGGGATTTAATCCTATATTTGAGACGCTGAAAGGCTTGCCTTGCACTGCTATATCAAACATCCTGCAATATTGTGCCTACTACATCTTGATGAGTGGCACCATTTTGACTTCTGGAAGTGACTCTGACATATCTTAGGCATCATGACCACCCTGCACAAGCAATGCACCTGCCCAAGTGCCCTGGGGGAATGGACCCCGCCTGCCAGCTGAAACGTTGCCACGTGGAACATAAATGGTTGGACACAAGTAGGTGGGAAATCACGGCCTAAACCGTTAGGCCCTGCAAAGGAGAAGAGACTTTGCCATGAGGTTGAAACAACTCCCAATGGGTGACCGCAACCTAAGATAGCAGGACCCCCACCAATGTTGAACTGCTTTTAACTGCTAGCTCAGATCTGTCCTACCTGGAAGCACAAAGCACAAAGGCCCTTATCTCCCATTACTCAAATGGCAACTAGCAAATAAAAGTGTAGCTGCAATGATGTGCACATGGCAGAAGCTACCAAGCAGCAGACCCAGTCTCCTTAAGCCTTCCATGACAGAACTGTGCACCCTATCAAACAGATGCTCTCTAGAAGTCTAAGAAACGGATCATATTGACTCTGTTCCGGAGAGCATATTCAGCATTTCCCCAACCAATATTTTCTGTCAGATCTCCCTGTCTCGAAGAAATGGGATGATATACAGATGTACAGAACCTGTAGTCTCGCTGAAGGTGATGGACTCTTCTACGCTATAGGATTTTGAGAGAGTGATCCATCCAACTCTTGGAGGGTCTTCCCACTTGAAATGTGGTATATTCTATTATTGCATCTCTCCTATAAAGTTGAAATGTTTAGTCCTTTCTTCCAGTTTCACTCTTTCTGTTGTAAGGTTACTTGCTCATATGGAAGGAGGCGGCTCAAAAGAATGTGTTATGTTCACCAGATTTGGAGGCCCAGATTAGACACAGATGCAAGTGGAACTCAGCACACAAGTAGGCTGAGGACTTCTCTGCACTTACCGCAGGGCACTGATGGAAAAACAGAGAACACACTAAATGGGTTTAATGATGGCTAAGTTGAAGCTGACGACGATGAACGTGCATGGGCTGAATAATACAATAAAAAGGCACAGGCTTCTTAACTACATATCAAATCAGAGGATGAATCACTTAAACTCTGCAGAGGATGGGTGGGGCAAGCCTGCCACACCCCATATCACAAAAGGCACGGGGTCTCAATCCTGATCCAGATGCAAAACCCCCTTAATGATTCATAATACGCATTCCAACCCCGAAGGACACTTTCTCATTGTCAGGGGTAGTCTGTCCCTTCAGCCTAAAAAAAATATCTATCCCTCGATAAGCAGCCCTAATTTACACGCCTCTTCACTACTATAGATCACTACTATAGAAGTGTGATGCAAGTGTTCTTGGTGTCCAAACCAAAACAAAGAGTTTGAGTGCCTGTGGGCAGACATAACCCTCAAGCCTCAACGTAATTGGCTAATTCATATTTTTGCATGCACAGCACCTTTGAACTTCACTTTTTATTTGTACTCATTGTAAGCTCTTGGAATCGGTGCAAATGAACTGTTGGAGTGCCTGTGGGCTGATACTGCCTTTGAGCTCCAACCAGCAGCACTTAACGAATACTGTTTATTTATATCTGGTTTATACGGAGATCTTGTAGCCAGCACAAAACGAATGATTGGAGTGACTGAGGGCAGCTATTGCCTTTGAGATCCAGCATATTTTTTATCCGGTACATTTTAAGCTGGTCCATAAGTATAGCACTTTATATTTATATATTAATTGAAAACTTTGTGGAAGCCAACACAAAATGAAGATTGGAGTGACTGTTGGCACTGATTTCCTTTGAGCTCCAGCGTATCTTGTATCTTGTACATTTTAATCTGGTTTACAAGTATAGCACTTTATATCTATATTAATTGCAAACCTTGTCGGTCATTTTGCCAAATTGGACTATGTCTGGCCTCTTAGGTTTCTTCATGACACACATTTATACTTTAAAAACGGCAATGCCCGAGTGAGAGGACCTGCATTGTAGAAAAGATCCGAAGGGCAAATTACAATTTCCAAAAGATCTAAGTAAGGGACTGCTGCCGGTCTTGGTGGGAAAGAACATACAGAGGCAGCAAGCTAAATCTTTGACAGGTTATTTACGAGGCCTCTGGCTAAACCTAGGGGCCCTATTGTGGTGGGTAACATTCCAGTAAAGCCTACTGACAAAATTGGGAACTTACTAACGGATCGTATGGGCATAGCCGATATGTGTATTGTGGCGGTATTAACCCAAATGGATGAGAAAGTTCACTCGAAGCTAACAGGGGATTTGACCACCCAGGAGACCCCCATTGTTGTGGAGACCCCTGTTGGAGACCCTGCCACAAGAATCAGGGTTCCCCAATTAACTAAAGGCCAGATTCACTGTGGGGTATATGAGGGGGGGGGGGGGTTATTCATTACTTTCATTACTGCAGGAATTGATGCCCAAAATAAACATAGAATTACAAAATGAATTACCAACAGATGGGGAACAAAGTGTGGAGTTGAACAGACCTTTAGGAATGGACTTGGTGAATTTGGATGGGTGCAGTTGATGGTGAGGAGGAACCGGAGACTCCAAGCCCTTGTGCACCTTCCCGAATTCAATCTTTTGCGATCCCCAATCCTGTACCCAGACTCATCGGGTTCCTCCCCATCTGAATTGTCTGTACCATTTGCTAACCCTACAGCTAGAAGATCATTGGGTCAGCTGCAAAGTAACACACTGGAAACTGATTTAACGCTAGCAGCTATGAATACAGCTCTGCTGGCTTTGACTAAATTATATGAAGGGATGGATACAAATATGCAACAACGATTGGCGATTGCAAAAGAGATGCTGGCTAAAGTATTAGCTTGGGAAAACCGCAGCAAAAATCTGGAGTGTTCACTAAAGAAAGCAATTGAGGCAAAAAAGGAAGAGGCTGTGTGCAGTCATGACGGCAGATGGTAGAAAAGTGACTACTACCAGCGCCACCATTTACAGATGAAAGATACAAATGTTTATATCATCTCGTCAGGGGATGATATGAAAGAAAATGGGAGTAGCGGGCATGACCCTGGAGAGGAGGCAACAGACGCGGTGTTGCCACCTGTTCAGGTGCGACTCTTGTCTAATCCTCCGTGTCTGGGGAGTGGCAGGGTACAAACAGCCAGCCAGCTCCCCCAACCCCGGACTATTGTATTACCTACGGTTAGTAATCCATCTCATCTTCCCCGACCTCCACCCTTATCCCCTCCCTTTTCTCCTCCCTTCCTCCCTGCCCAACTCTCCTTCACTTTGTCCTCTGACCCTTCCTCTCCCTCCTCCTCCCCATCTGCTTCCACCTTCTTCATTTAATTCTCAAGTATCCATAACCCAAGCCATGCAGGAACCCACTTTCCAAATATTCAATATAAACACAGGTGGGATGAAACCTTAACAATCTGTTAAAAAAAAAACTAAAAACCAAAGGCCACTTAAGAAATCCATGGCATTTGGTTCTAGAACTTTTCAACGAAACTTGTCGACCCCTTGAAAGAGAATGTCCGAATGACTACATGGGAGGGTGGGGTTCATGACAGAAGAGCCTGTAATTACAGGGAGGAAAGGCTGACAATAGGTGATGAGGTGGTGGACTCATCAGGAGAGGTTATGAATCTAACTCCAACAGGGTAAGATCTAGCAGTTGAGGATCTACTAAGAGAGGGGGCTCTGCTAGCCCTGACGCCTCACTCAGATCAAGAGTTATTGAATGTGGACTCAGACTCGCCGGCTCTTGACCAAACGATCGAACAAGGGGAGGCTGACGAGTCAGATATTGATGAGAGAGAGAGTCGACTATAAGCAGCTGCCCTCCAAACGTGGAATTTGGGGAATTTGAAGAGAGTGGAAGAAGGTCAAATTATCACTGGCTCAAATTAAAGAAGATGAACAAACTACGGAGTGGTGAAGTTCAAAAGAGTAAACAAAGGGGGATAATCATACTCAGAGAGAAGACTGCGACTCAAACTAAAGATGGCTCAAAATACAGGCAAGTTAGAAAGAGGAAAGCAGACGTTGATAGCTCTGGGGACAGAAGGGAGTATGACCGGGAATCATCATATCATGGTGACATTGGTAGAAATCGAATCTCGTTTATTTTAGGCTATAGAAGAGGGCCCTTTTCCCAATATGTGATGAATAGGTCAAGTGTGTTGAACCTATTTGCTGACCTACAGGTTCTAGAGTAAATCCGGTCAGTGGATATCGCACAGGTAGAATATATGTGCTAGAAGAACTTGGCCAGGGCGAGGTTGATCATACCGTCCAAACTGGTAGCAAATACCATGTGGAGGGCTAAGAAAAACCTCTTTAAACAAGGTTTTGATTCAGAACAAGAGTACAATCTAGATAGACCAGAGAGCACAAAGGATAACATTTTAAGGATTTATGGAGAAAAAAAAAAACGACTGCACAAAAGAAATGTGCATCAGACCTTGATATGGGGGTGATCGTGAATGGGAAGAATTTGGAAGAGAGGCTAGGTGGTAAAAAAAGACTGGAACCCGTACGGGAGAAGTAGGAGGGGGCGGTCGAATTTTCAGGCAAGTCTGGACTATTGAGTCCAACAGAGGGCACCCCAGGAAAGTAGTTTCAGTAAAATAGGACCCTGGAACACTTGAGTGTTTAAGCACCTCCTCACTGCTAATAACAACCCGTTGGTAGGTCTTGATATAATGCTCTTACAGGAGATGTAGCTGGTAGACCAACTGGTGTGGGATGGCTATGTATTAACGGTAATTCCAGCAATGAAGGCACGTAAGGGCCGTCCATCGGCAGGCCATCTTAAAGCATGTAAGAAGAACGAGGTTGGAACTGAACATCTTGGGCATCAACAAATCTCTTCACACAGCTGTCCTAATTAACAGTTGATGATGGAAAAGTGGCGATCCTCAACCTCTATTGGAGTCATACGGCCATACAAGATAGTCAATTTATTGAGGGGGTGGAGTGTGTTTTGGATCTAATAATCTTTCCCGAGTGGTTTTCTGCCTCTGTCATTCCTACACAGATCTACTCCTCTTTTGAATGCCTTGTCTGCAGGCTCTCTCTGTCCCCTAGCCATTCCCTTACTGTGGCTACTATCTATCGGCCACCTGGTCAAATTTCTTTCTTCCTCTCTGAGTGGGCGGACCTTGTCTCCTCACTCCTGGCCTCTACCACTCAACTCCTCCTTCTTGGAGATTTCAACATCCACCTGGATGCCTCCTGTCCCCACTCTGCACTCTTTCGCGACCTCTGTGACCCTCTCTCACTCACCATTCTCCTCTCAGGCCCGACTCATTCTGCAGGGCACACTCTCGATGCTCTGATCTCCTCAGACCTCCCTCTCTATGTCCCCCTCACCACTCCTCTCTCCTGGAGTGATCACTTTCTCCTATCCTCCCACCTCACCCTCCGCACCCCCCAGGCCAAGCCACCTCCATCACTGCCACCCACCTTCTCGGTCATCTGACCCATGAAGCGCGTGTCAGTTGAGGCTTTCGCTTCCACCTTCTCACCCCCACTCCACCTTTGGCTGACTCTCACCCTGACACAGCCCTCTCCACGCTCCACTCTTCTATATCTGATACTCTTGATATCCTTGCCCCTGTCATGAGAATCCGCCTGAAGCCCAAAGCCAAGTGTAATTCTTGGTACGACTCAGACCTCGCCACCGTAAAACGCAAGTGCAGGGTGGCCGAGACGAAATGGCGTGCTTCATGTTCATCCTCTGACAAACTGGCCTGCCTCCTGCTACAAAGGCAATACCGGCTGTCCGTCCTCACCAAGAAGAGAGCTCATATCCTAGCCCGCATCTCTGCAGCATCTAACAACTCGGCTGAACTCTTTAAAATCTGCAAGGATCTGGCCAATCCCGCCGCAGTCTCTACCTCTCCTGTCCCCTCCCAGGCCCTCTGCACGGCTCTGGTTTCTCACTTCATTTCTAAAACTCAGCACATCCTGTCCTCACTCTCCTCCTATCGCCTCCCTCCCTCTATCGCCTGCTCCTCCTCTGGCCCTTCTGCAGCTCCCCACCTTCCCTCCTTCTCTGCCTTTCCCCTTTTGTCCGCAGACAATGTTTCTAGACAAGTCCGATCTATGAATGTCTCGTCGAAACGGGTTCACCCCTGTTCGTCCAAAACCATCAAGGACCACATCGACTCCCTGGCTCCTACCCTGGCTGATTTCTGCAATCACTCCTTCTCCACGGGAATCTTCCCATCCCCTCTGAAGCACTCCCTTGTGCACCATCTTCTTAAGAAGCCCTCTGCCGACCCCTCTTGCCCGGCTAACTACCGCTCAATCTCCATCACTCCCTTGCTGGGCAAGCTCCTGGAGAAACTGGACATCTCCCAGCTTAATCTCCACACTGAATCTGTTGGTTGCCTCCATGACCATCAGTCTGGCTTCCGAGCCACCAGAAGCACAGAAACTGCTCTCCTGAACATCCGTGAAGGCCTGCTCTCCAACCTCGACTCCAACACCCCTTGCGATCTCATCTTGCTTTATCTCTCTTCTGCCTTTGACACTGTCAACCATGCCATCCTGCTCAACTGCCTCCGTGATAACCTGGGTATCACTGGTCAGGCTCTGGCATGGCTGACTTCTTTCCTCTCCGATCGACCCTCCCAGGTCCAACTTGGGTCCTTCCTCTCCGATATCTTTTTCTCTACCTGCGGTGTCCCCCAGGGATCTAACCTCTCTCCCTGGCTTTTCAACCAATACTTGGCACTCCTTGCCCACCCCATTCCCGCTCTCTGCCCCAATTTGCAGTGCTATACGGATGACACCCAGCTCATTTTCAGGCTACCCTCGGCCTCCTCCTCTCCTTCCCACATCTGTGACTGTCTGTCTGCTATCCAGGTGTGGTGTGCAGCCAATGACCTCTGCCTTAATGCCAGTAAGACTGAGATTCACTCTTTGGCACACCCACTCCCTCCTTCCCTCCTTCCCTGCAGCTCTCTGGCCTGCCTCTCTACGCCCTCTTCCCGCTCCCACCTGCAAGGCAAAAAACCTTCGGGTCATCTCCTTCTGTCCTCACATCTCTGTCGTCTCTAAGAAGTCCCACTACCATCTGCACCTCCTCAGAGGTATTCTTCCTTTCCTCACCTTCCCCCAGAAGCTCACTGTCTCCAGAGCCCTGGTTCTCTCTATGCTGGACTATTGTAACAGCCTCTATCTAAATCTGCCTGCCTCTACTCTCCGCCCTCTGCAACTTATCCAGAACAGGATTGAAAGACTTGTCCTTGGCCTCAAGCCCAGGGATCGTATCTCTCAAGGACTGAAATCTCTGCACTGGCTCCCAGTTGCTGCGAGGATTAAATTAAAAAACCTCTGCATTGTCCACAAGGCCTTCTGGGGGCTGGGGCTGAAATACCTTCAACTCTCTCTTCCTAAATATCTTCCTTCCCGAGCTCTTCGCTCATCCGCCTCCAACTCCCTCAGGGTCAGTCGCTTCTCCAAGCAACGAGTTGGTGGTAGATCTCTCTCTTTGGCAGGGGCCTCCCTCTGGAACAGCCTTCCTGCCTACCTGAAACTTGAGGAGAACCATCTCCGGTTCTGAAAGCACCTCAAAACCTTCCTCTTTGCTTCTGACTTCTCTCTTCCTCTCCCCTGCTGATTCATGGCTGAAACTGCACTGGTTACATGGCCTCCCTCTCTGCTCACTGGCCCGGCCCTGCCAGTTGCTCAACTGCACTGCCTCCCTGGCTACCCCGCACTTTGGAGACTGTTTCTGTATCCCTACAGTCCCCCTACCTGCACTTATGCCTGCACTTACCTTGCACTTGCCACTAGCTAGGCGTTTATTTATTCTTATCCTTCTATCCCATGTACTGCACTTTCCCCTCCCCCTACACCCTCGCACTTTTCCCTTTCCCCCTTCCCATGCACTTGCGCGATCTGAATAACACCTGGCCTAGTAGGATCGTTATCTGTCTTACCCTGTTCCCCCTACCTTGCCAAGTCGCGCCTTGAAACACTTGTGTATAGGCGCGTTATAAATGCCATACCATATCATATCATATCATAATATGCAATGATAGAGCAACAACATCAACACTCACTATGGGGATTTAAACATCGAGTTAGACAAGTCTCTAGATTGCGGAAAGAGTACTGTCAGGAGCCGCTGGACCCATTTAATGGAAGAGCTTAGCTTTATTGTGCTGAACGGCTCCATAAAGGGGACATGCCAATGAATCATACATGGGCCCATAAGGAGCAGTTGTCGACAATAGATTATATCTATGTGAACAGTAGCAGATTTCTGAAGGCCGAGAAACTGCAAGTGCTATCGCAAACTCAAAGTGATCATAGCCTACTTCTACTTTTCTGGGGAGCCCTATTAAAGTGGACAAAGGAAACTGTTCCTATAAATATGATCTGCAGCTTACTGGGGGCCAAAAACAGGTTTAGGAAGGACTGCTTCAGCAGTGAACGAACTTAACGCACGTATTAATAGGTTGGACTGGTTGGTAGACCCGTGATAAAGGAAGATGTAACCTCATATGAGGAAGCTTTAGCTCTATTTAAGGAAATGGGCAGTGGAGGAAACAAACAAAGCTTTAAACATATACATACCTTCGACCTTGTCCTAAAACATAGAAGACACAGCTGAGGAAGAGTATAACAGCCTTAAGGTATCCGAGTACGCTGGAAAGAATACCTTCAAAGAGAAGATATAAATTGCAATATAAAAACTGGTTGAAGGCCCGAAAAGCTAGAATGTACAATGTACCAGATAGACAGAGAAAGAATGTTGCGTACAATTGAATCTAAGTACAGTGCACATATATAATCCACCTTGAATGAGGGAATTAATGTTAATCAATTGGCACTGCAGACCAACCCAATCCAAGAGAGTGTCTGGGTGGAGTATTATGAAAAATTATACACCAATTGTCTGGGTCTTAGCTGTAATGGAAATTGGAGGGGACGTTGTAATCTGCAGTTTGACCAGGATGATATTTTTGTACAGATAAAAAGACTGAGCTCGTCAAGAGCGCCAGATCCTGATGGCCTGACCAACCTTATATTGAAGGAATATCCAAAAGAGTGGTCAGGGGTAATCATCTCCATTTTGAAAAGGGTGGCAAGGAGAAGGCAGATTCTGCAGTCTTGGAGGAAATCAATTATTGTTCCGGTATTCAAGAAGGGAGATAGAACAGCGCAGCAAAATTCCAGACCAATACCTCTTTTGGATGCCCCGGGCAAGATTATTGCTCAGCAGCTACTAAGAGAGTTTAATGAGTGGGCGTAGCAGAATGCAATAGGGGACTGGAGGCAGTCTGGATTTGTCCAGGGCTTAGGAACCTCAGTGAACCTATTGACCTTGATCCATTCTATCAGGCCAGCCAGTTTATCTGGCCTTTATTGACTGCAAAGTAGCGTTCGATTCAGTATCGCAAGAGCTGTTCTTGAAACTGGAAAAAGCAAAATGCCCATTGCATACACTACCTTTTATTAAGCAACATGATAACCAGAAATTCAAACGTAAGAGGATTCCTGAAAAGTCAAGGGACGGACGAAGGAAAAGAACCCAGGACAATAACGGTACAAACGCAACTTGTAAAAACTGGTAAAACACAGTTAAATCAAGTGGAATAAAATAAATTGGTAAAAAAGGAAGCAACTATATATGGGCACCTCTTTGCAAATTAGGTTAAACAAGGCAAGCCTTTTCACATGCCCAATTCCAACGGCAAGGGGTCTGAAACAAGGTTGTTTATTGGTCCAGTGCTGTTTAACTATTTCATCTCGGATATTGGGAGATTCTTGGAGTGAATAGTTGTAAATCCACCTAAAATGGGGAACATTCATCTGCAGTGGTTGCTCAATGCAGACGACTTGGTTATAATGGACAAAATGCCAGTTGGACTCCAAAGGTCATTGAGGGCACTGGAGATGTGACCGCTAACTATTTATCTATAAATCTAGATAAAACTAACATCTTGATTTTAAGACCAAAAAATGCAAAGAGGTGTCTTCTGAAATGGAGTGTCTTTCAGAAACCCCTAATGGTGGTAAACGATTATCGTTACTTGGGAATGATTACTAATAACAATAAAAAAGAGATTCCATACCTTGCAGATATTAAGAGAAAGATGGTAGTGGCAGCCACGCAGGCTTCCATTAAACATGAAGGTTTGGTACATTCTCCTGTAAACCCCTAGTAATTTTTTTAAGCAAAAGGTAACGCCATAATTTATGGGGCAGAGAGAAATATGACAGACTGTGTGCCGAACCAAAAGAAATTAGAAGGACTATTTCGGAGGAAAGTGTTGACTCTCCCCAACTGTCTCCCGGTCCAGTCGCTACGGTTCGTGCTGCGACTGCTGTCTCTTGACAGTATGTACAAATGGCGACTCATTAGCTCATATAGAAAATGCATTTGTGTGACGCAAATCATAGCTCTATATATCTATTCTCCCAAAGATAGCTGAAAATATGCATTGAGGTAATGAGCGCAACTGATATTGACCTGAATGTATTACTTGAAAATCCAGATAGAGCGAAACTCAAATTATGGCAGTATGATTGGAGGTTAACTTGGGATGAGTGCAATAAGTATGAAATCTTTAAAAGGGGACATTTTTACATAAAATCAATGAATAAGCCCCAAAGCTATCTGATGACATTTCCAGCCCCAAAGTTAAAGATGTTGTTTTTAAGGTTACATTTTAATTTGTGGCCAACCCGAGAAGTGCAAGGTATTAGAGTGAAATGGACCCAGCAACAGAAATGTTGTAGGTTTTGCAAGAATATTAATGAAATAGAAACTCTGAAGCATTTTCTGGTAGAGTGCCCGCATTTACTCCCACAATGAAAACTGTTCTTGCAAAATGTTTTTAAGGATTATAGAGACCCCACTCCAGAAATGGGAAATGATTTTTATTGGTCAAAGACAAACGGTGATATAGCAGCAGTTAGGTATTTGCCGTCTTTAGATATTTAAGCAGACGGAAAAGCATAATTAAATTTGAAATCCTTTCCAATAGAGGCCTAGGATAGACTGTTATTCAGGATGACTTTATTTTTCAATCAAAATCTAAAAAGGAGATTCAGTCTATCTAAAGTATATTCTCTTACTGTATTATGATGTATCTTTCTCTTAATGTGTTATGATGTATTTTCTTTTATCATGTCTGTTTTTTGTATATGCTTGCAACATAATGTGTTCAAAGGTTGAATTATTGAATATTCAAGCAAACAATAAAATGATAAAACATCAACAACAAAACTATAGATTCACAGGTCTGTGGGTGCCTTTTACGGGGAAGCTTCAATGTTGTAATGTCCTCTGCACTAGATATCTACTTGGGATCCACTACATCACACTGCTCCCAAAACGCTGCAAGAACCCTCAAGGAATTAATGGAAGACAAGAAGTACATAGGTGCCTGGAGGGTAACGGGTCCCTAGCAGCGGGTTCATACTTTATTCTCCCACCCTCACAACAGTTATTCATGCCTAGATATCTGGCTCATTCCTCGGCACCATCTGCAGTACGTAACCGAGTGCAACATCCTCCCCATCACAATTGCTGACTATGCCCCAGTTGTTTTATAGGCCAGTTTGTCTGGTAGCCAGAGGGCTTCTCCTCCTTGGTGGTTAAACCTAGGGTTACTGGAATACGCAGATGACATTGCCCAACTGATTGAGGTAACTGAAGATTTGTGGAGTTGCAACATACATGAGTGATGTATGGCATATGCATAAAATTCATAGCTGGAGGCAGGAAGAGGGAAACATTACAAAATTAATAAGGGAGAAGGGGTCAGCTCATAAGGCCACACGTGATCCGGATACATGGCGCACCTTGATTAAACTTTCAAGAGACCTAAATAAATGTTACCTCCCTTTCAACAAAAAAACACTACTCTGAAAGAGCTCAAGCCCTCTATGAAGAAGGTGATAGGCCATCCAGTTCAATGGCCTACATATTCAGAATCCAGCAACCGAACTGGAATGTTGAGCAGGGGCGTACAGATTCAGGGAGTCTTGTCTGCAGGGACACAAACATTGACTCTGCCTTCTATAATTTCTCTAAAAATATATACACTGACTCATGAAGTAGTGACGGCAAATATAGGCACATTTTTAGAGGCTATAGCTCTCCCCAAACTAGAAGCCACAGTTCAGGAAGCCCTTAACAGCACCTTGTCATTAGAAGAGATTACTAAGGCTAGTCTTGGACTCTCTGCAGGAAAAGCAGTAGAACCCGATGGGTTCCCTTTAGATCTTTACACAGCTTTGGTGGAGCAGATAGATCTGCAACTGCTTTCTGTATTTGAAGAAGCTGCTGACTCATTGGTATTGCCTGGCTCAATTTATGGTGCCAACATAATCTTGATAAAGAAACCGGGGAAGGATCCATCGATGTGGGGGTCCTACACCCCATATCCTTGAACAACACTGATTTAAAAGTTTTTGCGAAACACCTAGCAATGCGTTTGCAGCAGTTAATGTTGCCCCTCGTATGCTCCGATCAGATACAAGGCAGGTGTGTGCCCACTCTCTGCTACTATATGCACGGGAAATAGAACCATAGTGTTGGTGGCAAAACTCAGGGCTGATGATTACCATAAGGACATGGTGGCTGGTTGGAGGGTACATAAAATATCCTTGTATCCAAACAACATTCTGCTTTATGTCAGCCAATATGCAATATCGATTCCTGGAATCCTAGAAATTATAAACGCTTATGGCCCTGTCGCTGGATACACAGCAATAAGTGGGAAGTTCTATCTATTAGAAGAGCAATACCCTGAGATCCTGATTGTGTTGCTCCGTTCATGCTACAACGGGACAGTATCAGATATCTGGGGATAAATGCCTCGCCACAAGTGTGCAAGATAGCCTCACAACGACATAATACTCAAAAACATAGCAGATCTAGGCCGGTGGAATAAGTTACCCATGTTGATGCCAGGATGAAGCAATGGACTCAAGATAAACACCCTTTGCAAATTTACGGATCTGGCTCGTATAATCCCACTCCCCCCGAATTTAGAGTTAATAGGTCAACTTGAAAGGAGCTGTAGCAGATTCAAATGGAGACATAAAAAAAGCAGACCCACTGAATAGAATTTTCAGGCCGTTAAGCAAAATGGTGGACTGCCATAGCCATCATGGTAGGTCTACCACTTGCGGTCCAATTAGTGTGGGTCAAAAGGTGGTTGACAGGCAACATTGAGGTGAGCTGGCTGCCTACGGCGCTGGCTGTTCTTAGGCCATTCATCCCCTGTGAGATGCTTGCAATCCCCTTGGTGAAAACCCCTGCTGAGATTAAATGCCTCCCAATCGTG
The DNA here is from genome assembly GCF_040938575.1 of Ambystoma mexicanum. Taxonomy (NCBI): domain Eukaryota; kingdom Metazoa; phylum Chordata; class Amphibia; order Caudata; family Ambystomatidae; genus Ambystoma; species Ambystoma mexicanum. The sequence goes on along the minus strand of NC_090922.1, from coordinate 1,040,238,140 downwards.
GGTAATACTATAAAATGTTGGCACAGTGTCGCACAAATTATCAGTGGTAAAATTGTGTGTCCCCCACTGACTATTCTTCCAAGCGGTTTTAATACTAGCAGACAAAAAGCACACACAATTCCCTCCAATGGGATGCTGGGGGGACTGTACAATCCATGATATGACTGAAAACAGCACTTTTAAAAGCTTTTCGAAAGTCAGAGGATCACTAAACCTGTCAGCAAGGGGAGTGGTTAGCCTATAGGTCAGTTGTGAAGGACGTAGCTAAGGTTATCTCAATCAGTGCCCACACGAGAACTAAATCAATACGTGAGACTCTAATGTACCAAGAGACGACCACGTACACCCACCTTAAAAGAGTCTATAATGCTCTTAAATTGCCAAACTTTCAATATAACAAGGTACTTGCTCCTCTCTCGGCAGAAGATTTGGGCCTAGAGGTGTGAGAAGATGACATCACACATTTTTTAGACCTCACTCTATTGTCATCATTTCGTCTGAGGAACTGGGAGCTGGAATCTTGCATTATACAACGGATATACTAAACACTGGTTAAACTCTGCAATGGGCTTGTCCCAAACCCTGTGTGTTGGAGAAACTGTGGGCGGGTAGGCACTGCATGGCACATACTGTGGACATATCCTGCTACCAGTGTGTTCTGAGTTGCTAAGGCGCTAGGAAAATAGACTGATGGGCTGCTTGCTTGGACCACATTCTCTTTCTTTTTGGGAAAGGAATAGACGGGTGTGTGGAGAACAAACTTTAAAGCGGTTAGCGCACATACTGATATTTTCAGCCCGAAAGCTGATAGGTGCTAATTGGAAGTCCGCGATCCCACCAACGTACACTAACATAGGCCTTTGCATGATTCTCAAGTGAGACCCTGCTGGAACTGAATGAAACGGAAAGGCTATGAGTCAGCCGGAAAACCGGCGTGGGTCCCGGAGGCCTAGTGGCAGCCTGACGATCACAGCTAACTCAACCATGTTCTTACCTCTGGAGGCATCATAGGGCCATGAGAGGGAAAAAGAAGGAAGCCTATTCTTTCCTCCACGCACTATGTAACTGAGACTGTAACCCCACCATATTGCTGTGTTTTCTCTCCGTGCAATGGTTATGGCATTTGCATGATGTGACATGTTCTTGGAATTATTTCCTCGCGTCTTGTTCATTCTTAGTTCTTATTTATTTTGTCTCTCTTACCTCTTTTCATTGTCTTTCTAGTACTTACCTGTTTAGTCTCATGTTGACGATGTTATGGCATCTATATCAAAATTAATAAATAAACAAAGAAAAAAGCACTAAAGGGTCAAATTAATCAATTTGTGTCATGTAAAAATAAAAGCCTTTGTGAATCTTAACCTCTGGCATTGCTCTGTGAAACCCTCCAGACCATCGTTCTTTGCCTGGCAAGCCATTACTGAAGGGAAAAATCCTATACAAATCAGGTTTGGTCCCACCCCAAAAGGGGAAGTCTAGCCCGAACTGCTAGGTAACATCCCTTCTGCATGAGACCACAAGCATCTCCAGACATGTTTCCGCCGTGCTGGGCCTCATCAGTGAGGAGTAGCCTGCATCTCTAGTTCAGCAGACATGGGACCCACGTCTGGGCATACCCTTTCCACTCAGGGTGACAAAGCAAAAACAAAGAGGTGAAGGTTGGAAGGTTTAGAAAAAAAAAACTTTGTGAAACATGCTTTAGAACTGTTGCAAACTATTAAGTCGCTAGAAACTGCATTCTATAATAAACCCTTGAATCTCACTCTTGCTAATCTTATTGGTAAATCTATACAATTTAATAAAATGTCTATTGGGAAAGCTTGTGGAATATTGTTAAAAATAAAAGCCAAAGAGAAATCCAGCATTTTGTCGATACTGAATCCAGTTCTTTCTTTTACAAAATCTTTATTCTACTAACTGTTCCTCTTCATTGGATGACGTTGCTAGTTATCTTTCTAAAATGATTAACCCAGATTCAAATCTTTAGAACGTTTGTCCCTTGAAATACCTGTTCAAGAAATAAAAAAGCCATTATTAGTCTTAAATTAGGCAAGCCTGCAGGATCGAACGGCCTCCCTATTTGTTTTCTTGCCACTTTTTCTGATCTCATATCTCCTTACTTGTTTCAGGTATATTCTCATTGTATAGATTTAGGTAAGAGTACAGGCTCTTTCTATGAAGCATTGCTTTTCTTTTTGCCAAACCTGATAAAGATCCTCTGCTTGATAAACATTATTATCCTATTTCTCTTATCAATTCAGATTGCAACATATTTGTGAAAATCTACTGTAATCATTTAGGTACTTATATGTTTTATCTTGTTCCTAAAGATCTGTCAGGGTTATTAGGGGAAGATATGCCTCTTTTAACAGCCATATATTGTGTAGTGGGTTATCATGGAACAAATCCTGTCAGGATCCTTTATTATTCTGTTTAGATGCAGAGAAAGCATTGCTCGTGTCTCCTTGCCTTTTATGTTTCAAGCTCTGAAATAGCATGTTTTACATCCTTATTTTATTGCGTAAGTTAAAATGTCATACTCATTTCCATCTGCCTATATTGATATCAAAAGCGCTTGCTCCACTTTCTTACCAATACGTAGAGGAACTTACTACTTCCATGTATTTTTGTCTTATTTTTAGAATATTTTCCATAATATATACATACAAAGGAACCTATTTCTGGAATTAATGTTGGTGATAATTCTGCTCCATTGTCTGAATATGCAGATGATTTTTTTCTCTATCTTTCTAAGCCATCATCATAACTTAATTACTGTGTTTTCTAAAGTCTCTGATTATAAACAAAATGTTGAAAAATTTGAAATCCTTCTCCTTATTAATGCTGTTCACACTTGCTCATCCAATGTTATGCCATGATTCAAATCTCTCATTCTATTGAATATCTGGGCATTACATTTATAAAGATATTGACACTACCATTCAAAATAATGTTGATTCGATATTTACAAAAAATTGGCCATTTAACCTCTAAGTGGTCCCCTCTACCCCTTCCTGGTGGAGATGACTTGATTCTAACACAATAATGCTAGTTCTCATAATTCTTTATCAATTGTCTATGCTCCAACATCATTTCCTTTATCTTTTATTCAAAAAAGTGGATAGTTTGCTTACAAAATGATATGGAGTAATAAACTACCCACAATTGCTCTGAATAAATTGAAACTCCTTAAAACTCCCTAAAAGTAAAGATGGTGTTAAGTTCCTTCGACGTCCAACATTATCATAAACCTTTTGCTCCTTGATACCTATCACAGTGAATACATCTTAAAAAAATCTGATGATTCAATTCCATTTTGGTGTAAAATTGATCTCTCCCCAGTGGCACCTTCCCGCAAGAGTGACATTCTTCTTATGACTTCAATGGCCCAATATTACAAAGTTCCCATTGTTGCATTTATTTTGTTTAATGGTATGGGATTTTTTTCTTAATCTATCATATAATTTAGACTCTTGGGAACATACATTTCTGTGGACTAATAAGCAGATTCTGCCGAATAATCATCTGGAATCTTGAATTCATTGGTATTGTAAACCTATTTATTATATTTAACACTTATTTGAAGATACAACACCTATTCCCTTTTGCACTTTATGTCCCGATATGCCCTTAGTGAGATAGATTTGGATTTTTACAGATTCAGTTATCATACTTCAACCAAACATACTATCACACTTGCACTCACATAATTATAATCGTTTTTGTATGCGGTATGGATTATTTTTTCCAATGAGCCAATGATTATTTAATGTCACTACAACAGCAGTGTGTCATATACTAATGTTGGACCAAACATAGAATGTACTTTTTATGGAGGTCTAAAGAAGTAAATGTATATATAAAATTGTATACACTTACAGCTTTTAAACTATGCTGCTTAACAAATTATACTGTTTTTTCCCACAGAAAATGTACCAGAGATTCCAGCTTCATAACGCTATGGAACTAAGTAACCATACCAAGTATAATCAAATACATATTCTATAAGCACTATCCTCAATTGTGCCACAATCAAAAATACCATATACAGTTCAATTATATCATTCCACTATATTTCTTAAAGCCTTCTATCAAAGCTGCCTCATTTTACTCTCTCTTGGATGATAATATTGAACTGGATATTAATACTTCTAAAACTGAAATAGATTCGAGAAACACGTTTGGAATATCTATACCCACTGAAAAATGGGAAATCATGTGACTTAAATGAATTAAAACTTCTATTGAAGCTACTTTCCCACAGACATTTTTTTTGTTATGAATCAAGCCTTTATGTCCCCTGTTAGATTGTTTGAGTCCTCCCCAGAAATGTCTTAATCGTGTGCGACATGTAGCTCACCCAATGCTGCTTTTACTCATATGATTATTGATTGTAAATCAGTTTATTCTTTTTGGTGTGGTGTTTGGAATATTTTACAACATTTTTTTAAGTTTAATACTCTGTTACCTCTAACTAGCTTAACAGTTGGTCCTCTAAGTGATACTGACATTACAGGTATTAGTTCCTCTAAACTTGTCAACGTATTTACCATGATTGCTTTTTATACTGTAATTGGAAATGCCCTAACTATCTATTGTTACTTGGTGAAATAGAATTGTGTTTGCTCCACACACAGAACTGCAAAAATATATTGCTAAATCAGTTCCTGAATATGAACAATTATGTGTTAAATGCTGCATTTTTCACGCGTTTGTATATTGTTTATGTCCTATTTTGCCACCCAGCCATGTTGTTACATTTTTTGAATGCTCCTAAACCTCCTTAAATTTGCATTTGCCAATGTTCCCCGTTCACCCTTTTTGTATCTGTGTTATTGTCCCTCTTATATAATTAGCAAATGTTGTCTTCTATATTTAAGGCTGTTTCATATTGTTTATAATGTATGATGCTATAGTTAGTCTTCCAAGTTTTTAAAAACTCAAATAATTAACCATGTTCTTATAATTTATGAATTTTTCAAAATTATACAATTGAAAAAGATAATACTTGGTAGAACATTATTTACTATCTTGATGATAATAATTTATTTAATTGGATATGTATTTGATTCCTGCTTACTAATTACTTTTTAAAGCAAGTTATCAGTATTGTGAGTTTCTAGGTTGAATTCAGCTTTCTCATAGTTGTTGACTATTTAATATGTATCATTTTATTGCAGGATTATTATATTAACATAGTATTAGTACTTACCTATATATGTGTATATGTCCTAAGGCTTTACTTAATAAAGAGTATATTTTTTTATAAAATATACTGTGACAAATGATTTATTGTGTGCTGTGGGTTGACTAAATGTACTTGTTGACCACTCCCACTCAGAGACATTTTTATAGGAGGACAAAAAGGGGACATGTGCCCAGGTCTTCACTCTGGGAGGGGCCCACTTGGCGGCATGATAAAACAAAGTTAGTTAACAGTTTTTACAAGTCATAAATAACATGTCATGGTATTGTGTTATGCCCTCTGAGAACCTTACCTGTTGTTGATAATTAGATTAAGTTCCAAACTCCTCAATTGATCCTTTAAAACGGTGCTCACTGTTATACATGCAGTTTGTGCATTTAACATAGCACAACTTGTGTATTGTTTTCACATTTATTTTTGGATCAAAGTTGAAATCCATATTGATACGTTTTAGTGTGACCATGGTTAAGAAGATAGAACACTGTGCACTTGTTGCTGAGATCTTTGTTCATTTGCCCTATCACCGTACCAAATCATGGCAAAGCCGACGCAGCCTTTCCGCTCTAAGAGGTTGATAAACTTGTGTATTAAATTTTGAGTGCTACAAAACACTGTATATGTACAAACATGCCAGTTATCAAAATTAATACAGAATCAGTATGTTAGATGTCTAATTACCACCGAGCATAATGTGTTAGTCTGGAGATGTGGTAGGTAACCATATTACAGTGAGTAGAAGAAACGTTCATAGGTGTATATCCTCACTTGGCCATTCATTTACTGACAAGTACTGGTCTGTCTTCAGTGAAAAGGTTTGCTTTATCATATTCTGTTAGCATGCATTTTATTGCTGCTCTTTATTTTCATACAGGCCTTGCGAGTGGAAGGGCCAGAGACAGGTGACAACATGCCACATGCTTCTGGTGAGTTTATTTGTAACAAAACATAGTTTGTTTTTGCCTACAATTTCAAATCTTCTTATTCACATCATTAATAACAATCTGAAAGTCTGGCAAAAAGGAATATAAACAAATAACTTTAATTGATAGTCATTTTTTGAACTGGAGGCATTTTCAACGGTTAAACCCACATCAATTAGTATTCTGGTATTTGTAGACATACATTTATAATGAAAAAATAAAGCTAAAGACATGCTCCTTTTCCATGAGATGTTTCAACAAAGATAATTTATAAAATAATCATCTTGGTCTATAAGTCAGGCCTGCAAGGGTATTATTTCAGTTGGAAGTCAATCATTCACAAATAAATGCAACTTGCTGTAACAAATAAACTTGGAAACAATGTAGTCAAGTGCTGAAATTGCTGGCTGGGCTAAAATCTTAGCTTTAACGTTTAAAGAACATGTGAGCTCTTGAGAAACTCATTTGTTCTGTCATGTTTAATTATTTCGAGAGTGCAAATGTCTTCATTGTTTAACTGGCTATAGTGTTGCTCCATCTATAATAATAGTGACCATTTGTATATTCCACAACTTAAACTCATTTGTTTCTTGGCACACCAAGGGCAACATCATTTGAAAATCTAAACTCTTTCTAATATCAGTATAGGTTTGGATACATGGCCCTTGCTAGTCATTTCTAATTCATATCCTCAGTCTATGCTATGGTATGGGAATCTTCTTCATGATCAATCTGTCCTTCTATCCATGCTTCATCAGTTGTATATTCTGTGAGTCGGATAAGCTGCGCTCTGTACCTATGCTGGGGCATGGGTTTCTGTTTTTAATATAACTACTAATATGTGTCCTGCTCTTATACTAAAGCCTGTATAACTTCCTTGTGGCTAATAAGTCAAAATGTGTCATATCTATGCTAGAAAGCAAGTACCCCTATCGCAAAGTACTGCTAATGTTTCACTTGCAATGCCACTTGTTTACTATTCTGATTCCTTCATGGATGGAGAGAGTCTGAGGATTCCAAGTGAGTTCATGTGCTTATTTTGATTGCTTCCATGGGAAGATATCATGCTACCGGTTGGGAGTGTGAAGACATGGGAGCAGAGGCAGTTGTCAAACGGAGGTATTTAGAGCCCTTAACTTCTTCGGTTCATGGGGGGAGCACAAGATGCCTCTGGACATACTAGCCCCCCAATGAGTCATAGTATCCATGTGAGGGTATGGAAGAACCTGCAGAAAACCACTCCCTACCACTGCAGGTCGGTTTTTCTAAGCCCTCGCCAAAGGGCACTTGAAAAATCTGCTTATAATCGGTCCTCATTATGAGTTTGGTATTATTTCAGAGGTAAATCTGCCGCAACATCACCAAACAGAAATACTGTTACTGCCACTTCGTCCCATTGGTTTAGTATGGGATGACAAGTTGTGGTAGGTGGTGTAAATCCCCATTTGTGGAGTCTGTAGGATTCCCTTGGGGACTTTTAGTGGAATTACCACCTGTGGAATGAACGAGTGGTCATTCCTCTGATTTTTGGAGGAAAAGGGGGAGGATTAACCTCCAGTATCAAACTGATCACTTAATAATTCTGCTTGTGGTAATTATGCCAAACTTTCAATTTGACAGTACGGGAAAAGCGACGGTAAAGGAATTACCACCACTTGTTTCCTGCACTACCAACCTCTTAATGAGGCATTATGTTCAAAGCTAGAAAAAAACATTTTCATATTGGTGATCTGTCGTTCAGATAATAACCGCAGCAACAATATTCAGCAAGAGTTTAGCTCTACTGGCTGTGCATCTCAGTAATGAGGGAAAGCAAGTGTTTTCTTACCTGAGATAATTTGGACTATGGAAGTGCAGGCCACAGACTCTGTTCTATAGTTAATGGTCTTCTCCCTCTTAAACCCCAGATAATTCTGCTAATGGATGCATCTCTTCAGGATTGTGGGGTAGAAGGTAAGCATGAGGGGTAAGATGCAGAGTTGTCATCATCAGGACTTGAAGGTCATCTACAGGTAAACTTTCTTGAAGTAAGCGCTTTTAGTTTAGCTCTCTTATCATTTCTTTAATATGTCTCATTTCAAACTGACCTCATACTCAAGGATACCAGAACCACACCGTTTAATATAAGATAAATGACGCGAGGTGATGAAATAGCACAAGGTTTTACGAATCTAGAACACAGCTATTTCCTTGCATGGAAAATCAGCATCTGGAATATGCATTGAGATAAATAGGAGAATTTTGAAAAGATTGGAAGTTCAGATGAATAACCCAGCATGTTCACTTGTTCAGATTTCAATGGCATTAAAGGGGTGAATGCAGAGGAAAACAAGTGGTCCAGTTTCTTAGTGAGATTTTGCTTAGGTTCTATTTCTAGGACCCAGATATATAAACCTACTCAGCTTACAGGGTGTTTACTCTGGATTATTCTGTTTGCTGAGTGGTCAAAGCAAGCACTTTTAAGGCAGGAGGCGGGGTGAAGGGTATAGTGAAATACTGCTCCAGGATGGTTTGCACAATATATATGTACAAATATATATTTTTCAAATGTTCTGCTCCACAACTTTTTTAGAAGTAGAAAAATCTCAAAAATGTATCCTCATATGGCAACAAAAATACTTCAGTTCAACAGGACCTTTGGCTAGAGACAAAGGTCCAATTAGGAATTAAATCCCCCACCAAGAATGCAAAGGTTATTCCTTTTGGAATGGAAATAATTTCTGATTGGTTGAGCAGTTCACAATGCTCATTGTAAGTGTATTAAGGAATATACCGGATCTGCACACAGAGCCGCATGAAATGGAAAGATCCAAAGAAGACCCAGAAGCTGAAGAGCCTCACTGTAGATCGGGTCAAAGAGGAAGACCCACCCTGTCGAACTGGAGATTGCAGAGGGAGGTCTGAATCCTTTCTACCCTTCACTGTTTAACTGATTTTCATCTCAGTATTTTATATATACTTAAAGATTTGGAATTACTGATTTTTACTGAGCAAATTTGATTTAATATTGTATTATTACCTTCCGTCGTTTGCACTTGCGTGTTTTGGCATACATTTGAGTAATAAAGCTTCATGTTGCACATACATTCAGTTAAGCAAGTTGTTACAAATGTGTCAACATTTTATTTCACTAAAACATTTACCTTACACATACATTCAAATAAGATATGTACATCATTACTTTTAATTTCTCTTATCACAACAGACTTTAAGGAAGACCTTCATTTCAAGGTTGTTCATCTTGTATACTGAAGCAACTATCATTCTTCTTGTTATGTTATGTTAAGTGCATTTGTAGCGCGCATGTTCACCCATATGCATCTTGGCGTGAGGATATACACAGAATAACAAACAACCCACCTGAACCTAGAATAGCAGAGTTTCAAGGTGACGGCAGAACTCAGATGATTTTTGGGATGTCTCAGACTAGTTGGAAGACCATTCCAAAGCTTACTAGCCGCCACCGAGAAAGCCCCCCCCCCACAGCCCTCTGGAGGCGGAATTTTGGAACCACAACCAGACACTCATTACTGGAGCGGAGGGCCCAGTCTGGTATACAGGCAAGAAACCTTTCCTGAAGAAAATCTGCTCCTACCTGGTAGTAGGCCGGATGGACCAAGAATAAGGATTTAAAGACTATCCTTTTTTTCAGTGGAAGCCATTACAGAGATCTCAGGACTGGACTAATGTGGGAACCATAAGGGGTCGCAGTAGTCACTTGAGCCGCAAGATTCTGCAACAACTGAAGACGGTGAATCAGGCCGATGGGATGGGCCGGATAAAGAGTGTTGCAGTAATCTAAACAATTGGTAACAAGCAAGCCAACTACTGCCGGGTGTAGGTGAGCAGGCAAAAAAGGCAAAACACTGCAAAGGATCTTCAGCAGGAAATGGCCTGTCTTGCACACTGCACTCACCTGAGGAACCGTAGAAAGAGAAGATGGGAGATAGACACCAAGATTTTTCACTACCATCACTGGAATAGAAAAATCACCCAGTGTAGCCGGCCAAAAAGAAGAAGACCAAGAACCCAGATCTGAGGAAGCACCCACCACCAGGACCTCAATTTTGTCCCTCTTGAGTTTGAGCCAGTTGTCACTCATCCAGCCCTTCACGGCCCCAGGTACTCGCGCAAATGGGACAACACCTCTCCCTCATCAAGATCTAAATGGACCAGAATCTGAGTGTCGTCTGCGTAAGAGTAGCACCTGAAGCCATGGGAGGGAACGAGACCAACCAGAGGCTGAACATAGATGTTAAATATCATCAGGGACAAGGCAGAAACCCTGGGGAACACCACAAGAAAGCAAACAAGGAGAAGAGATGAAGTGAGGTAAAGAGTCATAAAAGAGGTGAACCAAGCCAGGACAGGGATACCAGCAGAGGCCAGGCGGGACAGAATGATGGAGTGGTCGACAGTGTCAACAGCTGCCGACAGATCGAGCAATATCAGGTCCCCCACACACTGGTCAAACAGTCTGGCTAAGTCATCCACAACCGATACCAAGACACTATCAGTGCCTCCCCCAGACGGAACCCAGACTGAAAAGGGTTGAACTTGACCCATCAAGTCTCATAGTGAGCTGTCCTATTGTGGATACAGTCTCATCCCCGTACCTGTGAACGGATTCCCTCTACCAACAATAACACCCCCTATTCTAGGAGACATTAACTGACCTGTTTTTGTGCTCTGTTGTAACTGTCCTTGTGGCAGAATCATTGTTGACTGTTGTATTTGAAAGTCTTGCTGCACTGTCAGCGCTTGTGTCTGTTGCGCTGTTCGATTCTGAGCAAACCCATCTCCATTCTGCTGTGAATATGCAGGCGGGTTTGTAGCCCCCCTTCTTGAGAATTGCCCATTCTGCATGACTCCTTGACATCTACATGTGCAAACAAAGTGCCCTGTCATACCATATGTCTAACATATAGGATGCAATCTTCTAATTTGCCCCTCCTGCATGCCTTGATTATCGTTCTGTGTGTTTTGAAACCCACCTTGATTATTCTGGAAGTTTCCCTGATTACTCTATAAGCCCCTACCTCAAAAGCCTCCCCTTTCCTTGTGGTACAAATCCACTGTTATTTTCATCGAACTGCCCTTGGTTATTCACACACCCTTTAGGGCCATATGCATTACCTGCCTTCCCATGGACGGGTTCATATCCTGTTCCCAGCTCGTGTGACTTCTTTCTTCTTCATCTCTTATTTAGAGTCAGTCTATCTAGAGACAGCTCCTTTGGTTCAAAACTACATGAGACACCCTCTTTGTCGTACAGCTGCGTACTCTCGAGTCGATCATTTTTACCCTTCCCCTGAACTACTTTCTTAGTATTCATATTATGATAGACTTTATCGGTTGCATCCCCAATAATTCTAGAGTCAAACTCATCCTCCAGATTTGCTCTAGACGGACTTGCTATGGACTCATGTGCTGGGAAGAACTCTAAATCCTCCCATGTCACTACTGTATTAGGATTCATTACTTCCTTGTCCATACGATCAATGTTGCTTTCGTTCTAACTCATCATCAAATTCTCTACACTTTCTTGCTTCCTTTCTCACAATGTTTTTTCAATTGTTCATCTTTATACACTTGTTCCCGTCTTTGTCTATCCTTTTTGCGCTACTCATCTCGATCTTCATTTGCCTCACGTCCTCGATGCTCTTGCCATTGAGTTTGAGCGAAATCTGACCACCCATCCATTCGTTCTGTATAAGCACTAACTCATCAGTTTTCTTTTTCTCTCCTTTCCATCTCTTTATTTCCCGTCCTTATCTCTGAGGATGTACTTGGTCGATCACTTCTCTCCTTGTCGTGTCTCTCCTTGTGTCTCAGGATTTTAGAGATTACGTCTTGCTCAGAAACTTTCTCTGGGCGGGCGACTCATATGCCAGGTTACTATACCCTGTTGATACCTTGAGCTCCCTTAATGGGTACAGCCCATCATCTTTCTAACTATCGCCGTCTGCTTCAGACGCGGTGGGTGGAGCAGAAGGCTCTTCACCCCCCTTTTGCATACAATAAGTAACCCATCTACAGGAGACAGGTCTTCTCTCTCCTCCTGATTATGTCTTTCAGAGCTCTAAGCTCGCTAGTATCTTGTCTAACTTTTTTCCTGTATATGCAGCATGCAAATAAGTCATCATATGCGGCAGAACTACCTTCGATAGTGATTCCCCTTGTGGCCATGGCACGAACATCTTGTCTGCTGTGCCCTTTACCCATTCTGCACTGTACTGTCTAAGCTTGGGTGCGTGTTTGGGTGGCTGCTTACAAAGATGTATAAGCGCAGTAATATTCTCCAGGTTGACACGTCACTTTTTGGCTGTCAATACTCACCTTTACACTTTGCAGATTTTTTAAAAGTACGTTTCAGAAAAACAAAACAATATGAGCGTGCACCAATCGTCACAGGCTCCAATCCCTCTATATCACAAGTTTTACTTTAATCTCTGTTTTCACTAAACACCATCTCAATTCAATATAAAAAAATAAAGAATGAATTCACAGTTCTCGTGTTCTATGTTTTGCATCTATCAGTTCCTCTATTGTTTTTTCACCATATACAGTCATATAAAAAAAACAGACAAACGGACATACTCGACCGGTCACATATATCTCTCAGTCTACTCTTTAAGACTGACCTACCCTCTAAAAATACCCCGATTAGCGTGTGAACCAACCTCTTTAAACAAATTCGTAGTCTACGTCATCCATATAGGGCTCTAGGTGCGATTCCTTCTGTTCTGTTCTTTAAAACGCAGGAAACTAGGTCGTACTCTTTATCGTGGCCTCTCCTCACGATACCTCTTAATTGCTTGGCCTCTCCTCAAGACAATAAATTAAAATTCAATACTCATCATTTCTTAAATTACTTTATCCCAACCTCCCTCTGTTACTTATTTTCCCCTTATTACTCTCTTCACCCATTCACACTTTTGTCACCTCACTAGGTTTTTACTCACCATTCGTATTTTTAACTTCCGACTCTCAGGATCATACACCTCCTCAATAGCCTCTTCAACTTTCCGTTCGTTCAGCTTCCTGTAGACGCCCAGAGGGATTTCTGCCTGAAAACAAGGGACCCGTCTAAACTAGCTTGTACAAGACTTGCTTAAAACTAATCCGTTATTTACAGGGAGCTTCACGTCCTTTCAGCCGAATGGCAGAGGTTGTGCAATATTTCCGGGACCCTAAAGCTTACTTATCTCGATGGATATCTAACCATCAAATCTCTGCTACCACGTGAACTGGAACTTCCAGCCCTTAAAGATGAGCTAGCAATACCCTTGAGATGGATGGGGATGCAGAATTTATTCAAACATCAATAATTGAAACGACTCAGGTAGTTGGCAAAAGGATAACTGTTTTAATATCAATTATCTAAAACAGGGAGTACAACAGACGTCTCCGCGTAAATTCTCTCTCAATGCATTTAAAAAAAAATCTTTTTATTGCGAAAAATCGTCATAGGTGACGTCAACCTATGTTTTACTAATGTCATCCTATCTGGCAAACTACAAAAACGTATTGAAGAAAGTGATAGGGTCTAAGGGATCATCTAAGTATACGATAAATACTCATCTAAGTGGGTGAAAGAAAGTGATTTGTTTCTTAACGTCAAGTGGGGCAACTAAGCCCTCCCCTTAAACAAGTCACTATGAGCGTCACTAAATACACAACATGCCATTGGCTACACAACTATAGGACCGTTAATCATGCGGTCTTCTACTATTGGTTGGCTTCTCTAACGTCCGTCAGTACTTTTCCACCTAGGTTTAGCAGCATGCAGGCTGAGCTTCCAGGTGCTGGTGAGCTGGTCTTAACCATAGCTTCCCACCAATTAGCATAATCATCTTTCATCACCTCAGTGGTCTGCTGTCAATTAGGACTTTGAACTTGTCCATGGGAGTGTTCTATTGCTCTGGAGAATTCAGGGGAGTGAAGGCACGCTCTGCCCTCATGCCTTCACGGATAGGTGTAACCATCAAGCTCGTCCAACTTCTCCTCACCACGTGACTGAAGACTACAAAATCGAGTTTCTAGTACATTAAAATACTATTTTCTAATAGATCTGTGATGTCTTCCTTGTTTTTGTCCAAGCCTACTGAACAGGAGCTTTGTTTTTTTCACACGATTTGTATTCAATGTCTGCTCACTCCAGCCTTTTATGGCCTTGACTTATTGGCTCATCCAGATTTGACTTTCTGAGATTCAGTAATTCACTTGTTTTCTAACTGCGACACATTGGAAAAGAGGCCTTCCTTATTTTGCTCAGCTCTGCTATTGTACGTAGTGGAAACATCCATTCTTTACTGACTGCAATATATGTGTACATGTTGGTGTATGCCACAATCTATTTGTTATACAGCTAGCCTCAAGAATACTTTGTCTGCTTGCGTTTCTTTGCATATGTGCACGTGTAAACCAGCTTGATATCTTCATCCATTCCGTGACATAAGTTTCTTCATCTTGATCCCAAGATGCCACTTATTCTTTGATACTTTCTTATAGAATATCTGCATTCTCTAGTCTCTGCATCTCTTCTAGGTACGTCAGCTCTGCTCTGTATGACATCACCATTGATCTTCGCCATTTATTTGTCCTGTTTCTTCCGGGATTTAATTCAAACGACCATCGTGCTGTCTCGTATGCAGGTATGGTTTTCTCAATGGGAACCTTGCTTCCAGGATTCTCCTTGGTATCGGTATTTTCACTGGTACCGCACATGTCTCACACTCTGGTTTCCAACGTATAGGCAGGATGGGCAAGGTGATTGAGGTGGGGATACTTAGCTCCTTCTCTACAGGGTCAAGCAATGCAGAAGAGTTCAAGAACGAGGAAAGAAGTGGAGATACCAAAGCCTCTAAGAGTTTCATAAAAAAAGGAAGCAAAGAGATAGGACGAGAGTCAGCCAGAACAGAGGCGTCCAGTGATGGCTTTTTTAGAAGAGGAACCACTATAGCTTGCTTAAGCTCACTCTGGATATATCCCGATTAGCAGGAGAGATTAGCAGCTTGGGTGAACCAAGAAATCAAATCCGGCATAATGTCTTTCAGGTCAGATAACGGAACAGAGTCAGAAGGGGCTGTAGATATCAACTGACATGTGGCAGTAGACAGAGTGTCGTTGGAAATCAAAGGAAAGGTTGACCAACTGAAGACTATCAGTTTGCCAAGATTTTCTGAAGTTAGAGTGGTGGTAGCCTGACTCAGTTTGATATGATGTCCTATATCCACAATCTTGGTATGAAAGAAGTCTGCTAGGGCATCACAGAGTCACTGAGAAGGGGCTGGTACCGGCATAAACCGTGCAGAGGATGAGAAGAATTTAACTACCACGAATAGCTCCCTAGAGCGACTGAGGGCAGTCTCAACCTTAAGCGTGAACAAATTCGGCTTTGCCAGAAGGATAGACCTGTGGTAGCTCCTGGTGAGTATACCAAAGGTTGTATTATCATTGGGAGTATAAGATGTGTGCCACTTGTGTTCATCTTGCCGTACCTCCAATCGAGCCCCCCTAAATTCCTGAGAGAACCTTGGCTGGGAGGGACATTTGCGTAGCTCGGTGTGTTTAAGTGGCACCAATTGATTGGCCGTATCGAGAAGCGCATGAGAAAGAATGGTAAATTCCACAGGGAGACCTGTGGAACACTTGGCCTTAACCAGAATCCAACCCCTGCAAGTTTCTTCTCAATACAGGAGCTTGGTGTGGTGCAGACATAGAAGATGCGCCAGGCACCAGGAAGGGGTGTAAGTAATGATCGGACCAAAGGACCGGCTTTACTGGTAAACTGGGGTTGGCAGAAAAGATTAGGACCAACATGCCCCCTAGCTGATGGGTAGGCTCCAGAAAAAATTGAGTTACACCTAGATCACCAAGTGCTTCAAAATAGTGACACAACACTGGGGCGACAGGCGGATTGTATCTAATATTAAAACCCCCTAATAATAGTAGATTACAATATTTCATCTGGAAGGAGCCAAACAATGCCAAAAAAAGGGTCTAAGGAACTAATGTAGGAGGTCGCTAAATTAATAGAAAGAGTACAGAATAAGAAGCAGAGATTGGCAAACTTATCAAAAAAGCCTCAATGGCCAAGCCATGGGCTATAGTAATGAGAAAAACGTTAGAGGATGCTTTAAAAAAATAGAAATCCCCCCACCCAGATGAGGAGCCACTCCGTCCTGGTGGATCATTTTATAATCCACCAGGAGCAAGTGAGGAAACACAGGGGCTGAGGTATCACAACGCCACAAAGCCAGGTTTCGGTGATGCAGACTATGGGCCTCATCACAAGTTTGATGGAGCAGTAAAATGCGGCCGTAAGGCTATTGCCACTGCATTTACCACTCTCGAGTTGGGCGGAAAGTTGGAGTTTTACCTACATCTTTTTGCTGGAGGTAAAAATCTCCACTTTCTGTCTGTTTTTCTGTGCTATTAGTACATCGCTAATTGCACTGGTGCTAATAGTGCTGAGAAACCCCCTGGACCCAATGGGAAATGGGGATTTACTGCATTACCACTACTCGTGATCCAGTGCAAATTGCACTGCACCAAGAAGCAGGAACGCTAATTGCGTTGGGCGGAATCCAGCACAATTTCAGTTGGGATACCGCCCAACTCATGATGAGGCCCTATGTCATGCCACAATAAGAGACATTCCGGCGAAAACATGGGGCTGTTCATCAGCCGGATTATACTGACTGGGGCTTCAGACCCCGTGTACTTGGGGACCGGATGGGGTCTTTACTGTATTTTAAATACTAATTAATATCACACAAAATTATGTTTGGTGCTGAGCGTTTCACTTTGTGTCTGCCATTACCTATATGCTTCATTTTACTATTTTCACAGACCATTTGAATAGTGTTTGCAGGCCAAACATAGACTATAAAATCTTGCAGCCTTCTCTTTCTGTATTTGCTTCGTATGAACCATGGGCATTTAGCTAAGTATCCTTTAAAGCAGCAACATTGACACCTGAGGACGTATACAATTATGCCGAAATACAATTTCTGAACTATTGACAAATACCTGCTCCATTGTCTGAAAGCTCTATCGTTACTGTTTTTCCAGCTTCAGGCTCAATAATGGCTGTCACATTTGCCCCAAGAACAGGTAAGAAACCTTGGCTGACTTCAGCATACACCACCATAGGATTTGGAAAGCTTGTCGTGTCTTTATTCATATGGGCCTTTACAGTCACTGGAGGTACATTGTTGTTGGCTGCCCGGGTGGTCACTGTCATGCTCAGAACCTGCTCTGTAGTCTGTGTATTGCACACACTGTACATCCAATCCCCGGCCTGCAAAGAAAAACACATCTGTTTGGTTAACCAACATATGGTATGTCTCACTGCTAAAAAATGTTGCTAGACCACTATGTTAGTACAGTCAACATAACTTGCACCGAGTAATGAGCTGCAAAGGAGTAGATATAAATCATGTCCTAACCATGGACCTAATAAGGGAGCATCACACATCTGGGGCTCCAAAAGGATCACAAAGCTCGAACCACCCAGAAAGGGAATAAAACATGCCTCAACATAAACCTAGTTTGACCAAGAAAAATGCTGAGAGACAGGCAATCAGAATCCTCAGAACACAGTCAATAACTACGTTTAGAACCAAGACGAGAGGCGCCAGACAATCAGGTGCAGGCTACCAGCACTTATCTGGCAGGCTGCCTTTTATTTGCATGCTTCGGTCCACACAATGTCCACTCAGTTTCCCCTGCTTCACACATGCTCCCTTCAGCCTCAAACCACCAGTGCACATCTCCTTAGCACACCCCACGTCCATCTGCATTTACATTGAATTAACATTTTTTAAATTGTATATGTATTTCTATTTGGGTGTATATAGCGCAAACCTAGCTAGGAAACAACAGAGCACTGTAGAAGAAATGTGGGGTTAACAGATGTTGGTGGAAGGGGAGATTGCATGTTATAGTACTTGGCTATCCCATGCTGCAGGAGTGGTATATACCTATGAGCAGGAGTTTCTAAGTTGTACCTAGTTATTCCTTGAAAGGCAGGGCTTTTTGTTCACTCCTGAACTACAGGAACGTTGGACCAGTCCTGATTGTGACTAGGGTTGGCATTCCACTAGGCTGGAGCATAGAAAGAGGTGGCCTGTTTCCTGTTTTTTCCCTTTGTGTGGCAGTTTAGTCTCAAGCATTGCAATGGTCTGCCTCCTTTAGGAGTGTGTTCCACCTTAGCCCACATGTTGTGTGGCTAGGCAGGATGGTGTTTGGGTTGCCTTATATGTGATGCAGGCAGTTCTGAAGAGTATTCATCCAGAATGTGGAGCCAGTGTCATTTTCTCAGGATGGGGAAGGTGTAGTCACATTTCTTAATACACATTTAGATGCGTGCAGCAGCATGTTGAATAGCACCAAGGGGGGGCAGGTGTTTGTTTGGGATGCTGTGAGGAGGGTGTGCACTCCATTGAGGTGTGAGATTACCAGTCCCTGGACTGTGGTTTTGTAATCCTCAAGTGGGAGAAAGGGCTTTATCTTGCAGATGAGTGCTAGTTGATACAAGGCGTTTTGGGCTTTTTTGATATGTTTCTAGAAGGAGAGATTGCTGTTCATAATGAACCCAAGTGATTTGACTTATCTCATGAAGATGCCAGTCAATCATTAACCCTTGGTTTAGATGGATAGCCTAGTGTGACGAATTTGGATTGATGGGATTGAATTTCAGGTTGGTGCTTGGATAGAGATGAGGCATTTCTTGAGGTATGAAATGCCTTGAGTACAATAGACTTTGAGGTATAACTGAATATTGTCAGCCTAGTGTTGAAGTGAGATATTGGAAGTGAGAAGAAACCTGAGTGGTTCCCTATAAAGATGAGATTGACGACCACTGGGAATAGTATTGAAATCTGGTCACCGGATAATCGTTGGCTCTGAAGTTACCCATCTGGACTCCTTTGTAGCTTTCCAAGAGGTGGGCGCAAAACCTTTTGAGAACTGTGCCTGTAAATACGGTTCTATCTGATCATAGGCTTGTGCGTAAGAAATGGGTTGACCGTGCAAATACAGTAGAGAGGTTTAGGAGGACCAAGAGGCATGAGTGGTCTTCATCTATGATTTGATGATTTGGAGTGCATCATCTCTGACCTGAAAGGTGGCGGTTTCTTTGCTGCGTTTGGGTCTAAATGCAGTTTGGTAGTTATTGAGTAGGCCATGTTGGTCAATCCGAGCATGAAGTGGGTTGGCATCTGCCTTCTCAATTAATTTACTAATGAAAAGAAGGCCAGTAGTCGCCTGGTAGTTAGCAAGTTCATCTGGGTGTAGAGTGTTTTTTTTTAACAGTGGTCAGATTAATCCTATTTTTAAGGCGCTTGAGAATATGCCATGATCAAGCAAACCATTGTCTATTGGGAAAGTGAGGGGTAATGGCAGATTCTGAGAAGATGGCATAGGGAATGATGTCATCGTTGTATGAGGTAGGTTTTAGTGACACAGGAGTATCAGTGAGTTTTTTTGGGTGAGGGGTGGGAAGGTTGTCTGGGGGTTATGTTGCATGAGATGGAATTGTGAGCAGGGGTGCACTGATTTTGGCACATTTCTATCTCTGATTTTATCTATATTTTTGATGAAGAAGTTGTTAATTGCATTGCATTTTCCTGTGCACTTGGGGATGATTGTTTTGGGCACTGGCTTGGAACAGAGTTTGACTGCCACAAAGAGGGTTTTACTCCTGTTGGCGGCTGCAGCAATAGTAATGGAGCAGTATACAGCTTTAGCTTCAGTGATGAGCGTACAGCAAGTCCTGCATAATGCCTTGAAGGTGAGTAGGTTATCATGCTTACTGTTTTGGTCCAGCATTTTTGTTGTGCTCTTTTATTGTCACTCTGTTTTGGGATATACCAGGTGGCAGAGGAGTTAAGCTTGACACAGTGTTCTTTCAGGGGGCTATCTATTTCTACCAGTTTGTTCATATATTGGTTGAAGGTTGAAAATAAGATGTCGATATTCCGGTTATTTGGGATGGCTAGTATTGCAAGACTGTATTCTTGTGCTTTAAAACTCATTCTTAAAGGAGTGTCAGGAAGATATAGTGGGCTTCACCTGCCCCTTATCGGTTGGGAGGGTAGGCATAAGGAGGATAGGGATTGCAGTGTTGTCTGTCTGGTCACTTGAGTTTGAGCTTAGCTCTTTAGCAGGTGAGACACAGAGAAGATATTTCACCTGATGTGGCTACGGCTCAGTAGATGTTGTTTTATGTTCATGGATTCTGTGAAAGAGATGCAAAGTAGGATTCTGTTGGTGTGATAGTGGGAATTTGAAAGTGAGGAGCTCCATGGAGTTCAACGGCACCTGGCTGAGCACAGTGAAGGCCCACTTGAATTTGTGGATGTCTGCCACACCTTCCCCTACCTTCCCTGTGTGGATGGCATGTTGTATGCTGCACCCGGGTAGGATAAGGATGTCAAAGATGTGGGAGGAGTTGGGGGAAAGCCATGTTTCAGCAATACATATGTTGTTTAACTCGTGTGTGTAAATTGTCAGCAATGTCAGCAGCATGGACAGCTGAGTGAGGGTTGAGTAGAATCAGTCTGCATTAGTGCAGTGGGGGCGGAGGTTCGACGAGAGGTAGATGATGTTTCAAGGATTTGCAGACCGGGAGACTTGTGAATGTTAATGGGCCCGGGCCTTTAAGAGCATGTGAATGATATGTGACTTAGGTGAAGCATTATTATGTCTCCCTGATGTTCAAAGGGAAGGGGTTCCTGCCCTTGGCCCTGTCCAGGCTCCAATAGGCCCAAACAGGCAATGTCCTTGTCTTCGTCCTTAGTTGAGGACGGCGGGGGTGAGGACGTCTAGAGAAGACTGCATATAAGGAAATGCAGGTGGCTTTTGAGTGGCTGGTAGGCTGGTGGAGAAGAGCTGGTCAAATGACCGGGGACACTCCTCTGAAACTGGCAGATAATCACTGCAATGGCATTGAAAAAAACAAGCATTTAAATAGTTGCCATTTGCTGGGAAAAACTGGAAGAATTTGAGCTAATCACATGACACGGGATAGTCTTCTTAGCATGACGGAAAAACATTCTCGTCCTTCACCATCCTGCTTTTCACCACTGCAGCCACCATGAACCTAAGAAAAAGTACTAAAGCACTGCATTTCTCTAAGAAAAAGTACTAAAGCACTGCATTTCTATGTCCATGGTGTGATCTGTGTACTTTGGCTAAGGGAATCATGTGTACTTATTAACAAAGCTGGGTATGTTACCATTAAATAACCGACAACGAGGGCCATAAGGTTCACCCAGCAGGGTGATTAACTTATTTGTCTTGATAGCCTTAAATACCAAACTTACCGTAATACACCGTATATACGAGGGCAAATGATAGCAATGAATGATAGCTTTGTGATACTTATATAACATGTAGGACTTTGGCTTTTACCAAGTTTGAGACACTGTTGGGAACATTTGTAGATCTTTACAACCCAGAATTCCTTGAGCATATCTTAATTGCAGGAGAGTTAAATGCTCACTTTGAGCTACTGACAGCATTCAGTGAGGCTCAGAAAGAAGACAATGAAGCATAAGGTATAGCTAAATTACAAGAGGCGAACCCATTGTGCCAGTATGCCAATGTAACATGCAACTTGGTTTTCTGAGTATAACTGGGCCCATGTGTTGTGGGAGCAGCTTCAACAGAGCCAGGAGCAGATGTCTCACCCATCTTGCCAACCACACCAACACTTCCGGCCCTCCCGTTAGTTACTGCCAGGCGCCACAGTGTTGTGGAATTGTCGAGATATTGGCAATCACCACACTACCTGAGATGTTGACATCAGCGCGTGCACTGGCCACAGGACTATGAAGGGAGGACAGGGGGGCTTATGAGGGAAAGTGATAGAGGTGGGGGCGAGAGGAGTAAGGAACCTTGTTTGCCAGCCGGACCCAGATCAGGACAGAGGCGCATCAATGGAGACTACGCAAGCCGAGCACCTCAATTCAGGACAGAGATGCAAACTAACCAACCCCACTAACAATTTCCCTTTCTGCATACACCTCTCAAACTCCAAACCAAAACACAGCCAAAACCTACAGCACAGCAAACCGCACAAACTTCACTACATTGCAACAACAAAACAAAAACACACATAGACTCGCACAACAGTACACGACGACTACCGGCCTCAAACACCCCAGGCCCAGCCAACGGACCCACCGGGCTGAGGTCGCCAACAGCACATCACTGCTCTCTTGCACTTTTCCTGCTTCGACCCACTAACTCAACCCCCTCCCCCCTTCTCTTTTAGAGCCGCCAGAGCGCCAGGGGACCACTCCGGTGGTCATAGTGCACGGTACAAATGTTCTTTAATATTAACATTTAACATTAACATCTTTAGGTCAAAGTGGAAATCCAGAGTGGAAGGAAAAATAGTATTTTCAGCAAATTAAGTTATGGCTGTCTGAGGTAATCCCTTCATGAATCAATATATTTATATTTTAATAAGATATAGTTTAATCTTTACTTTAGCTCGGTCTGTAGGTTGAAAAGGGATTATTGCTCTTCCAACATATTCATAAGATTACCTTTAACAATTGGAGGCTGTTTGTTTAGCATATTATCGATTCCTGTTTTTATTCTAAAAAGATCAGTGCAATTTGTGTAAGAATCAGCACCCCCTAAGGAGGTCAGGCAGCCTCTCAGCTAGTTAGGAAGCTCAAAATGGGGTATTTTACCTAAGGGAAAGCCCCCGTTCCATGCCTCCTCAGAAGCGGGACGCCACCATCTTTCCCACTGGAATGAAGGTAAGTTTGTCCTGAACTCACTCGTGTCCCATCCTCCCCCTCCCTTGCCCCCCCACCACTTCCCAGCACATCCCTATCACAGTAATGGCTGCCGTGGAAAGGGAGAAGGAATTATGTGTAGTTCTCTTCTCCGTTGTCTATGGCGGTCATCTTGTTTTGTAGTTCTTTTTCAACTTGAGAAATGGCAAACGCACCCTTTCTCAACTTAAAAAAAAATATGAGCATCCTGGTAAACATGCCTAGATGCTAATACAAATAAACCCCTCCGGGTGGGGCATTACTCGGTCTGGTAGTACCCCAAAGCCAACATTAAGAGCTTGCTTCACTTGTGCCTGTAACTCAGCCCTGGGGCATTACCTGACCCGGTAATGCCCCCTTCCTGCTGCGGGTCAGGTCTATTAGTTAATTAATACATTTTTAGACATCCTAGCAATACATCATTGTTGGGCGACTTCCTGGCATGGTCAGGAGATTCGCTCCTATATTGATTGATTGATTTGTTATTTATTATGCGCCTATACACAAGTGTTTCAAGGCTCAACAAGGCAAGGGAGGGGGGAACAGAGGGAGGACAAGACAACAATCATACTAGGCCTTTTGTCATTGAGATTGTGCAAGTGAGCAAACAAGAAGTGCAGGGGAGAGGGTACAAGGTGAAGTGCACCCAGAGTAGCAGGGCCCTGAGTTAAGTGCTGGAAGGCTGGGACTCCGATGGGCAATCCCAGCCCGGTAGCGCAAGGTTAGCCAGGAGGCAGTGCAAGTAGGGCCAGGCGGCAAGTGCGGGGGGTCTGGTCAGGGGGGGGCTGGTGCCTGCAGAGGAGAGAGTTCTACCCCCAAATCTCTGCTTGGAGAAGTGACTTACCCGCAGAGAGTTAGAGGTAGATGAGCGAAGGGTTCTAGGAGGAAGGTACTTTGGAAGAGAGAGAGTTGAAGGTAGAGAGGGCCAATGCCCCCAAAAGCTTTGTGGGCAATGCAGAGGGTTTTAAACTTGATCATTACAGCCACCGGGAGCCAGTGGCAGGATTTCAGGGCCGGAGAGATGTGGTCCCTGAGTTTGAGGCTAAGGATACGTCTTGCATTATTGTACTGGATGGGTTGAAGAGGGCGAAGGGTAGAGGTAGGCAAATTGAGAAAGAGGATGTTGCAGTAGTCCAGCCTAGAGAGAGCCAGAGCTCTGGAGACAGTGAGCTTCTGGGGGAAGGTGAGAAAAGGGGGAATACCTTTCAGGAGGTACAGCTGGAAGTGGCCCTCCTTGGCAAGGTCGGTGATGTGTGGAGAGAAGGATAGTGTGGAGTCGTAGATCACTTCAAGGTTTTTTGCCTCACCAGAGGGTGAGGGCAGAGGACCCAAGGAGGGCGGCCAGAGTGATAGAGGGAAAGCGGGACCAGGGGTCCCAATGAGAAGGATCTCAGTCTTGCTGGATGTGAGGCAGAGATTGTTAGAAGCCCACCATGACTGAATAGCAGATAGAGAGTCAGGGATGAGCGGGGGGAGGAGGAGGCAGAGGGTAGCCTGAAAGAGAGCTGCGTGGCATCTGCATAACACTGAAAGTTAGAGGTGAAGGTAGAGATCAGTAGGGCCAAACGGGCCAGATAGATGTTGAAGAGCCGGGGGAAAGGATAGAGCCCCAGGGAACACCACATGTAGACAGAGAGGTGGTGGAGACAAAGGAACCAAGCAGGACCTGGGGGGGTTGGTCCAGGAGGAAGGAGGTCAGTCAAGTCAGGGCCTGATCTGTGATACCAAGGGTCTTGCAGAGACAATTAATCAGGATGTTGTGGTTGACTGTGTCAAAAACCGAAGAAAGGTTGGGGAGAATGAGGACAGAGGGAGAACTAAAGTCGAGATTTGGGAGCAGATCTTCACGGGTGCTTGGGAGTGCCGTTTCCGTGCCTCTGGCTGCTCTGAAGCCAGACTGATGGTCATGCATTAAGTGTGGAGGTTTAGCTGGGAGATAGCAACCTTTTCCATGAGTTTACCCAGGAAAGGAGTGATAGCGATCAGGCAATATTTTGCCGGAATGGAGGGGTCGGCAGAAGGCTTTTTTAGTAAGGGCTGCACAAAGGAGTGCTTGAAAAGAGAGGGGAATGTGCCAGTGGCGAAGGAGTGATTACAGGAATTGGACAAGGCTGGAGCAGGAGAACCAATGTTGTCCTTGATGGTCCTGGAGGAGTAGGGGGTCACCTGTTTAGATGAGACTTTCATCGACAAGGCCTTGTCTGAAAACATCTTCAGGTGTTACAGGAGAGAAGGAGAGGAGGCCAAGGCAGGCCTGAGAGGGGTGGGGTGAGAGAGAGGAGAAGTGGTGAAGAGGGCAGACAGGATGTCCTGGGTTTTAGTGGTGAACTGAGAAGCCAGAGCCGTGCAGAGGGCTTGGGTGGGTGTAGAGGAGTAGGATACTGCAGTAAGATTGGCCAGCTCCTTGCAGATTTTGAAAAGTTCAGCAGTGTGGTTAGAGGCCACAGAGACGTGGCCTTGAATGTGGACCATCTTCTTAGAGAAGATGCAGAGTCTGTATTGCCTTTGGAGCAGGAGACCGGCCAGTTTGTCAGAGGGTGCACCCGAAGCACCCCACATCTGCTCAGCTACTCTGCACTTGCATTTCAGATCAGCCAAATCCGAGCCGTACCAAGAGTTGCACTTGGTGGCAGGCTTCAGGCGGATCCTCATAACAGGGGCAAGGATATCCAGAGTGTTAGAGATGGAGAGGTGAAGGTTGGAAAGGGCTGTGTCAGGATGGGAGTCAGCCGCAGAAGTAGCTGGAGGGGAGAAGGAGGAGGTAAAGGTGGCCGCTGACACTCGCTTCATAGATCGAATGACCTCGAAGGAAGGTAGCAATTCTGGAAGGGCCTTTGACAAAGGGACAGGAAGTTTCTAGTGAGAAGAGAGAAGAAAATAGGCAGTCTAGGAGAGAGGAGCAGTGAGAGGATTATAGAGGGGGATGCCTGAAGAGATGAGAGCATCTAAGGTGTGGCCAGCAGAGTGAGTCAGACCAGAGGGTAGAATGGAGAGGGAAAGAGAGTCGTATAGATTGCGAAAGAGCCCAGAGAAATCTGGGGAGTCCAGGTGGATTTTGAGATCCCCAAGGAGGAGAAGCTGGGAGGTGGAGGATAAAAGAGAGGAGGAGAGATCAGCCCATTTAGAGAGGAAGAGGGTGACCGGGCCAGGTGGCCTGTAGATGGTGGCCAGGCATTCAAGGGAGGAGTAGGTCTGAATGGGGATAATGGAAGCAGGGAACCACTCAGGAAAGATCAGGGCTACTCTGCCTACGGGACTGTTGGGCCTGGGCTCAGAGAGGATCTTATAGCCCTCACAGAGGAGTGTGTCAAAGCTCATGACAGAGCAGGCCTTGAACCATGTCTCGGTAAGAGCGAGAACATCCAGGTGTAGAAGTTCAAGCAGGTAGCAGATGTCAGAGGAGTGTTTGACAGCAGAGCAAGAGTTTAGAGTAGCCACATGGAACAAGTTTCCACTTTTGAAAGACTTCCAGAGGGGTGGGGGTTGCAGGGAAGAGGAATCCCCAATGGAAGTGGCAGAGGAGCCAGAGAAATGGAAAGAGGAGGCGGCAGAGGAGCCAGAGAGGCAGTGGAAGTAAGGGAGCCAGAGAGGTGGAGGTCAGGGGTTGCAGATGAGCCAGAGAAGTGGAAGGAGGAGGAGGAAAACTATCCAGAGATGTAGTGGATGGCAAGGGAGCCAGAGCAGTAGAAGGAGAAGGAGGCAGAGTCATCCGAGAGGTGGTAGAAGGAATAGCTGGAGAAGGGAGGAAGTGGATGATGCAGGAGAGGCACCTATCAAATAGAAAGAGATTGGGCGGAGGACCCTGGACCATGACGGTGACATTAACATATACATTAATGATGCCTCTTGAAGACTTGAAGGGGCCCATGAGGACTGCTCACCAGGTGCCGCCATTAATGGAAGAGATGGAGGAAGGAGAGAGAAGTACGAGCATATGAAGGGTCCATAGGTTGGTAGAAAGAATGACAAAGAGGATGTCTGTGAGAGTTTGTCTGGAAAAGGCACTGACATAGGTGTCAGCGATGGGAAGGCCTTGATTGGAGACCAAGGTGTCCTTCTTGAGCTTCTGTCTTTCAAGACAGAGTGAGAAGTGAAGGATAGGAGATAGAAAAGCAGTTAGAGAAGATGGGGGAAATTAAGAGCACCATAGTGGGGGTGATAGATGAGAAGAAGAAGCGAGAGGAGGAGAAGAGAAGGAAAACACTGCACAGAGCTTCACCCCACAGGGTGCACAAGGAGGGGAGGCATGGAACAAAGGGGTGGGGAGTAAAAGAGGGAGCCACAGGCAACAGCAGAGCGCAGGCAGAGACAAGCGCAACAAGCAGCAACAGGCACAGAGCTACACCCCACAGGGTGCACAAGGCGGAAAGTCAGGGAACAGTGGGGTAACAGGTAACAGCAGAGTGCAGACGGATCCAAGCAGTACGGGCAGCAACAGGCAGTGCATGGAGAATGCAATTGGAGCCGAACAAGTTCAGCTCAACCAAGAGAGGAAAAAGTCTGGAGGGCAACAGTAGGGATCACAGCATAAGAGATACAAGACAGAGTGACACTTATGTAGCACGTTTGGCAAGCAAACATGGGTGTCCATTTTGCAAGGGAATATATCGGTTGGGCCACTTTTTTTTAAAGTCCTATTGATGCTAAAATTAATTTAGTCTTAGAAGAATGTTAGTAAATCCCCATAATACATTCCCTGAGCCTATAATTCTTGATTAATAAAATGAGATGTGTCAAGCGACACCTGCATGACAGGAAATGTTTTCCGTAGTGCAAATTACTTTTTTAAAAGGAAACCTACATTACAAAGGATACTCAGTTTCTGCATGTAAACATTTCAGTTATGGGGAACAGAATTTTTTACCATAATATCCCTGAGAATAGGTGTTTCAAAATTGTCCAAATTCCTTATGTTAATGAGCTAGCAATTCCTACTCCTATTGGTTTTGATTGCCAAACACTATCATCTAACTGCCCCTTTTATAATACCTGTTGACCCATTTGTTTTCTCTGACCAAGAGATAGGGAAGCATCAAATGATCAAAGAATTGATAAAGCTACCAAGTCCGATAGTATTCAAATTGAATTATTTAACCAATCACCTGAAATATAGATTACGTTCCTCTCAAACAAGTTTGAAGAACTGGTTATGAGGTTGTCTCACTGTAAATAGTTATGGCCATGCTTGCTATTCAGAGAGAGCAGGGTGTTCATTGTGTATGATGTAGTATAGTTCTATGTGCAATGTCACAGTGTAATATAGTTCTGAGCAGGGTGTCAGAGTCTGCCTATGGCCAGGGAATATTTACTCTTAATCTTGATTCTATTACTGTTTGCACTAGCCAGCCAGGTGTAAGGTTGAGCTGGGGGTCTGTACTTCATGACCTGTAAAAAAGGTTGTTTTATCTCACTGGAAACTGCGTGGGACTATTCTTCAGAGCGTAATGAATCCTTCATCTTCATGCGCAGTTGGCAATGGAAAGAAATTGTCCCTATATTTTAAAAAAAGTTACAGAGGGAACCCTCCAAATGCTGACATATATATTTGGTTCCAATCACTGGCCAAGGTAGATAGTAAGATTTTACTTAGCCGCATGGAAATTTAGTGTGTGGAAAAGGGGCGTCTGTCCCAACTCCAAGCGAAGTTGATGAGGACAGTTAGAACAGTTGATCAAGTCTTAGGTTGTTCTGAAAGGTCGATATATTTGTAATTTCAATAATAAGGTAATTTTACTGATTTGCGTTGTTTTCGTGGACTTAAATTGTTTTTGACCCAGTTCCACATGATTTGTTGTTGGCCTCATTAGAAAACCTCAAAATCCCCGTTAGTCTTTTACTAGCATTACTAGGCCTTTACTAAATCAACTATGCTGCGTTTCTGTGAAGTTCAGGGGGAGAAAAAACAAGCACTTTTTCCACCCTAAAAGGAGTGTGGCAGGGTTGTGTCCATGTCCCACTACTTGGTCTTTAATATTAATTACCTTGTGGATAATCTGGTGAGCCTGGGGGCCGATGTAGACTATCATAGCAACAAGAAGCTGTGGAATCTCATGTTATGTCCAAAACACCTTCTGGTTTACAGCACCAATTCAATCTGTTTAATGACCTTTTGTAGTAGTATTAAATTCTTTATTTTGTTTACATTTAACCATAAAAGCCAGCAAGCATATTACATTGTTTTTATTTTTTGCAATATCTGGTGGTCCTAGGAACTGCCTCGGGGCTAGGATCTGCCTTCAGCACCTTATTAGGTCAGGCATATTGTATTACAGCAATACACATTTGCCAGCCTACATCATAGCAGACAACAAATAGGGCATGTTTGAACATGATCACAATCGCTGAAATACAATATGCCTGACCTAATAAGGTGCTGAAGGAAGATCCTAGGGCCCGAAGGCAGATCCTAGGACAACAAGCTATTACAGCTTGCAAAAAATGAAAACATATGGTTGAACCAATACAAATAAGAACACAACAGGCAGAATGTGGTCCCTAAAGATGGTCCTCTGGACCGAAATGCATTGGGCTTTTTAAAGAGCCTGTGTCTTTGATATAAAACTCTCCTTTTATGGATATCCCGTTGATGATTCAGCTGAGTTTGTATAAACACAGAACTGAATTGTGAACTTTATGTATAATGTCGTTAAAATACATATGCAAACTGAATGTCTGAAATATATGTGAGTTGCTCACGCAAGGTCCTTCCAAACTCCTAGGTCACCCCAGTCTAGGAACCATTTTCATATAACTTCTATACCTCACAGTGCAAGTGAGGTTTTTTTGGCAACAGGACCACACAATCCATTTAAGATTTTGCAACACTTTGAATAAACTTTCTTTTGAAGAGTATTTAGAAACAAGAGGTGCCCACTCATCCAGGCCATTTTCACCCTCCTTTGCATTGCCACGCAAGGGGCAGGTAGCAATTGCCTCAGCAGAACAATTCTTGGTGAAGTGTTTTAGTTGAAGGATTCCCAGTCGCAGTTTGACATACAGGCATCTCTCCAATGGCTGAGAGAGTCACAATAGGTTATGTTCTAGACCTAATGTGGGTTATTGCGCAGTTATGTATAGAACCTGCTTTTAGGTTAATTTCTTTGTAAACAGACTGTCAGAGCCCATTCCCAATAAAAAGTCTAAGTATCTGAGAATGTGCCTCAACCAGATATTCTGGGTTAGACCAAAAGGAGCTCAGGCCAATCTTAAATGAAATGGCCTTCACATCTATAAACCAGGCCCAAGGTTTGGTATGAAAATTGGCTAGGACATCCTTCATTGTCTGTTTATATGCTTCCAGCTCTGGGTGCGACCATGGCTTTATCCAGAGTTGAACTGGTTTTAAGTGGGTATGATATTCGATACCAGCCTGTACCAACTCCATGTTAACCGCTATGTTTAAGGTGCCATGGAGTAAACCTAGGAATTTTGAAAAATACATTGGGCCTCATTACGACCCAGGCGGTAAGTTACCGCCTGGGTCGTACCTTTACCACCATGGCGTAAACTATGTTTACGCCATGGTGGTTGGCGGACTTACCGCCCCATTCCGAGGTTGGCGGGGCGGTAAGTCCCCAATCCCCATTTACCCTTCCCCATTCCCATTTTTGCCCCATAGGGCATAATGGGAGTGGGGAAGGCGTTAATTACGCCATGGTAAATTACGGTGGCGTAATTAACGACAAGGTCCCTTAGCGCCATGGATCTTAACGGTTGTAAAAAGCAGCCGTTAAGATCTACATGGCGCTAAGGGACCTCGGAATCCGGCGTTAAGGGTCGGCGCCGTTTACGGCGCCGTAAAGCCCTTAACGCCGGGGTTGTAATGAGGCCCATTGTTTTCACTAGCCTTGAGTTTAGCATTTCCATAATGTCCCCAGAGGTCGGCAGCATACAAAGTGCAGAAAGGGCCTGTGCCCAATAAACCTCTAGTGCTGCTTCAATTGCACTTGCCACCAGCTGGCCGCACTGTTTATTTATTGTCTTTATTTATTTTACTGTTGTCCTATGTACTGCATTGCCCCCTACACTTTTTCGCCCGCACTTTTCCCATCCCCCCTCCTCTGCACTTGTGCGATCTCAATATCACCTGGCCTAGTAAGATCGTTGTCTCTGTCTTCCCTCTGTTCCCCCTTCCTTGCCTCGTCGCGCCTTGAAACACTTGTGTATAGGCGCGTTATAAATGCCATATCATATCATAATAGCGGTATTACCAAACGTTTTAGTGAAGCCCCACAGGGCGCCAGCTCACCAGTTTATAATTAAATGACTTTTTAGAAGTTGAGAATTTTAGGAGCCAGTGTTGTTGAATCTTACCCCGGAAGTAATCATAAAACTCAACATGCTGTATTCTAGCACATCCCATTTCAAGACAAGACATGATTTTTGTTTTCAACGCATTTATAATCAACTTTTCTATGCCACATAGTGACACACATTCATTAAAAACCTTTTTCAGGCCTTGGTGCGACGTAGACAGTAAGAAGACATCATCCACAAATAGGAGGATTTTTATGCGTATGTTTCCTATCAAGGAGGCATTAGCTTTCATGGCCTTTGTATTGACAGGATTACTGCAAATATGAGTAAAACCAAAGCCAATAACACTTTCAGGGGAAAACGTGGAAAGTGTTAACAGCTTTGGTTACATGGGCATATCATTTTGTGATGATGCTTCAGCGGACGGACAAATAGACAAAGTAGTATTTAATATGCTTGGCACAGAGAAAATGTTATACGCTTTAATAGACTTTATGGAAGTCAGTACACAAACCTCGGGCTGTCCCAGCTCACCTGGAGATATCCCAGTATTAAAGGATTGCAAATAAAAGAAAAATGCCTTATTTAAGAAATTATAGTGCCTCAGATATTAATCTCTGCCTTAAATTGGTGATTATAGACCCTGCTCACACTGTCAAACTTAAGCCACACTTACATCGGGTTAGCTTGTGGAGTGCCCCAGAACTTGGTGTATATTGAGAGGCATTACACAGTGTTTTAGCCACTGCCAGTGCCAGTAGTTTACCATACACGAAATATGTAAAAGAAGTGCTGGGTAAACTAGGAGCACTCCACCTGTGGGATAACTGTATTACTATTGATAACCGTGTTATTGATGAAAACCTATTAATATTGTCCCTTGTGTGCTTGGCTTGCAACTTGAAGTGTAGGTAGTTTACTTCATTGCTACTTGGAACACAAAACTGTGTTTGCGTGTGAGCATTATGTTGACTGCATTGATAATCCCTACACCAAACTGTACACCTTAAAGTTCCATATTGGTATTCTACCTCCAGCCACAGTGTTGTATTCCCCATTGTACTTCAGGGCAAGGAATGTTTTGCTCAACTTATTGATGAAGTCCCAGGGTGTACACGCAGTAAGGACAGTTCTGTTGGTGTCCTGTACATTTTATAACCCACATATTATTACTATTATTATTTGTGTATTAAGAGCCAAAAGACCACAGGCATCAGGGTGCTACACATACACATCAGACCAAAAAACAGGACGACATATAATTCCGCAGGTGACCATGAGGGGGATGGTGCATGAGGAGGGATTAGTCAAAGAGAAGGGTTCACGTTACCTTACTAGACCTTACTAGACCATGGACAGTCATGTCAAACCAAATGACAAGGGCAATCTAAAAAGCTGAGGTGGCAAGATTATTTAAAATAAAGATCACCATTTGTTCTACAATATAAAAGGTATAACAACTCGACATTTTGTAAAAGCATTTTTAAAGTGGTCCAACAGGGCGACACTTTTCTTGCAAGATTATTTATGAAAGTAATTCAATGATTTGGAGATGCTTTTATGCAAACCTTTTTTTTTACATTTTGTTTTTGCTTATGTAATGATGAGTTTTATTTGCAATAATTGTTTATTGAACTGCTACTATTACTCTTTAGGGTTTTTCTCTTTTGTATCATTCTTGTTTTCACAATGCTGTTCCTGTTTTATGGAGGACTATCCAATGTAAACTGTCGTGATGAAGATGATGAATGTTTGCATGAAGCTTAGATAGGATTGAGACCAATATGGTTCCGAGGTATTTTGCTTTGTCAACGGGTTCCAGGCTAGCGATCTAGAGTATCTAGCCATGTGAAAGAAATATCCAAATAGTTTTGGCCGCTGAGTTTATGATTAACATTGTCCCTGTATTAAAACAGTCTACCAAACACTTTTGTATTGTGATGATGCAGTCAACAATTATATTGTTTTATGACTGGGGTTTGTCGAGAAAATGAATTGTTTTTTTGCTGCATATAGTTGCGATGAATGTGTGCAGCTATCTAGGATTGAGGCTACTGGATGCATGTAGGTGTTAAAGAGTAATGGCGATATGTAGGAGCCTTGTAGCATCCTGTATTAAGTCAATCTGGGTCTGGACATGATTTGACCTAGTTAAACCTACCATGTCCTATCCTTGATTGCGGTTCTGTCCATAGTAATGATTTGGTAGTTGAACCTGAATACCTTGCGCTTAAAAGAATACAGAATCAGGTTTTCCAGGAGGGTAGAATCTTGAATTAATAGTGTAAGTGGTCAGTCGACACGTGTTTTGACCCATCCTGGTACTTATAATGGCTATAGTAGTTGATTTGGTGGTTACCATGTTTAGCGCATCAAGATTGGTTCTCATTCATCCTTATTGGGTTGAGGTGGGAGGTCCAATTCCGTCCCTGATGTCTGACAGTGGTCTGGGAGCCCGTTTGGGCTTGGGATGTCTGGTCTGTTGGCTTGGTTCACTGCATCTCCGGGGTACAGTAAGGGGCAGAGACGCAGACAGGGTGGGGCCTGTGTCAATAGGCAGACATTTCAAGCCCAACTGGGCCCCCAGACCACTGTCAGACATCAGGGATGGAATTGGACACAAGGTTTCTGGGTTGAACTACCAATTTGCCAACAGACGAGGTGTGTGCATCACCTCCCTCCCAACCTTGCGGCAGATCTATACATCTCTCATATATAGTACACAGAATCATCCCAGTGCTACGCAAATTCATTCAGCAGCTAGTGCCTAACCCTTCCCATAGTAATGATTTGCCTCTTTACCCAGGGTCGTTCAATGAGGATCCTGCGGTATGCCCCCAACTGGCTACAGCTAACTGACAGCATTTTTGGGTGGGATATTTTACCACATTTTACTGCAGCAGATGGGGGTGGGCAGAATGACGGGTTGGGGAAATGAGGGATGGGCATGTGCTAGAGCATGGGCTTAAGGGGGTGGACCCCCATAGAAATGACACATGGTGAAATGTCCCAGGCCACCAAACAGGATAGATACTCCGATAGAACTACTAATAGGATGACAGCATTGTAGTTATTGCCATGGATTCTTGGAATTAATTTGTGTCTATTTATCAGGGTTGTTTCTGTGCTACAGGTGAGCAGAAATAAGATTGTCATGAGAAAAGTTGCATGTTCCACTATGTGATTGTAATTTTGTGGTTGCTAGTACTTCAAGTACTTCGGCAAATAACGGGAGATGGGAAATGGGTCTGTAATTAGGTCATGACAGAGAGTGTTATGCTGTTTTAAAAATTGCTAATAAAGTAAAATAATACACATTTTCAGGAACTCATCCACAATGGCATGTGTCATGCAAGATGTTAAATGGTATCTTACATAATAAGCCAATTTTAGTGAGAGATTCGAAAGCTACGCTATTCCTTATTTGTACCAAATATAATTGGAATCCCACAAATTTACTTGGTATGATGTGGTAAAAATCTGTGCTAACCAGTTTTATTTTTGGGGGTTTTATAGAGTGCCGGTATCAATCATAGGCATCATGGGCATAAGAAGACAAACATGTAAAAAATTGAACAAATCCGCAAAGAAAAATAAATAGCCTGGTGCTCAGTTTATTTCTGAACGTCTGTAGGCTGCACTCCAAATGATTTTTTTTCTGCATTCCAGCAAGATGTGGCACAGTAGGTGTTAGTGAGCCCTGTCTCTTTAAGACAGAGACCAGTGTCACGTGGCATATGACGTGGAAGCGGGGAGTAGTTATGGGGACATTCAAGTTAGTATGTAGGTAGGTATGTATCAATAAAGTAAGACGTGTATCTTCCCTCTGGTGTACATCTTTATTTCCTGGACCCCAAAGGCCTTAACTGGCGACGTGGTGAATTCTGTCAAACACCAGCGTCCTCCTACCGGCACGCGAGTGAACCCACTGCGCTGTGCCCGCTCCAGCAGCTGATTCCAGGCTGCGTCCACAACTGCCTTCCTTGAGCAGATCGGGCGATCCTGCCGATGCTGCGAGGTCTGATCCCCGGCCCCCATTCGCGCAGGAGGCACTCGTGCTCCACGCAGCTGGAGCAGCGTGAAGAGCTCCATTTCGTTCGCCACGCAGCATTCTGCCAGTGGCCGTAAACCTCCACATGCTGGAGCACGGAAGTGAAAACGACAACAGAAGGTGGGTGGGCCCTTCACCCTGTCCCAAGCCTGGAAATTGGTACGCAGCTCCCCAGACACCCCGCTCGAGTGGGCCATCCACTGTTTGGCCTACCCATGTGGGCCTAGCCAGCCCCCACTCACATGAGCCTCCACACTGGGATCGGCTCCACCGTCAGGACTGCCTGGGCTTCCGAAGTCACGCCCAACAACAGTGTGTGCAGTACGGCGCATTCTCTCCCTGAGGCCATTACAACCTCCACGTGCCAAGGACACCAGCTCCTTTAGACTAGCTGCCTGCCACCAGGGGCCACTGCTGACATCCACCGCCTAGAGGGGGACACACACCAGACAGCGCAGACGCACAACCACCCTAGTCGCCGCCATGAGCTCACTACTTGATCCGGCACCTCAACCCCCTGCCATGGCAGACCCTCCTACGAGGTCCACAGCCACCGCATGGCGTATGCCACCAACGTTCGCTTAGACCCTGCAGGCAGACAAAGGCCCACGGTGGGTGGAATGGCTGGATGATTTCAATAACTTTATCAATTCAGCGGATGAGGAGAACTCTCCAAAGTTACATAATATGTTCCTCAACATTGCGGGCAGCAAGGTTAAGACACTCTTTAAGACTATCCCCTCTGCCGAGCAGCCCGATTTCGCAGCACTGATAACAGCCCTCAACAAAAGACTTGTGATTGAGCCCAACAGAGACTACAAAAGGTACTTGTTCAATCAGTGTACCCAAAGGGGAGAAGAGACAGTTGACAAATTCATCACTCGTCTGAGGATCAAAGGGGCACACTGCCAGTTCCATGCTTTCTCGCTAGATGAAGCAATACGTCTGGGGGTGACTGAGGGGTGTCTATCCCAAACACTCAAGAAGCTGCTTTCCATCGATGAAGTCAGCGAAATGGCCAGGATCTTTGAAAGGATGGACGCACAAGCAACCCAGATGTCAGGGAGCACCACATCCAAGCAAGATAAGGGTGAGCTCATTGCAGCGGTGCAGCCGGCTAACCTAAGACCTGCAGACAGGAGTACCGTAGGAGGATACCATATGGCCCCTAGAATGCAGAGGCAGCTCCAGTGTCATGTGTGGTTCCCGTTCCTGGACGCTATGGTCGACCGGTGGGTGAGAAATTGCATAGCATGCCAATGCACAGCCAACGCAGAGGCAACAATCCCAATCCAGCCAACGCAGATCCCTGAGCACCCCTGGGAAAAGGTGGCCGTGAATTTCTTTGGTCCCCTCGAGTCGGGGGAATACCTGTTATTGTCCATAGATGAATACTCGAGATTTCCAATAGTGAAGAAAACAACATCCACAGCGTTTGCTCAAGTTTCAGCGATCGTCGATGAGGTAGTAAGGGAGTGGGGGATCCCAGACATCATCAAGTCCGACAATGGACCTCCATTCAGTGGACACAAATTCACGACTTTTGAGAAACATATGTGTTTTGCTCACCAGGCGATCACACCTCACTAGCCACAAGCCAACGGAATGGGCGAGCGATTTATGGCTTCAAACAAAAAAACTCTACAAAGGGCCTGCATTGAGGAAGCTGATCCTCACCAAGCACTCTGTCAACTACTTCGGGACTACCACAATACACCACATGAGGCAACCAATAAGACCCCAGCGGAACTGATGATGAAGTATCAAGTTCGTACCCACATTTTGAGGCACCCTGTGAGTCAGCTAGAAGCAGACCAAGAGGTCATCAGAAGAGACACTGAGCGGATGGAAAAAGCTCGAGTGGAGACAGACGAAAGGAGAGGAGCCAGGCCAAAAGAGTTTCATGTAGGGGACGAAGTGCTGGTACAACAGGCAATGGCAAGAAAAACTGATTCTCGTTTTGCTCTGAACCCCTATCATGTCACAGCTATCAAGGGAACCATGGTAACAGCTGCGAACACTGAAAAAGAAGTGCAACGAACAGTTTGTTGTTCATGGATGTTGTCAACAGAGAGGATTAGAGGCCTCTACCCCGTGATCCTGATCCGGAACCTCGTGAACCCAGGGACGATCTGTGGATCCCTCCACGTCCATCTCGTCGCCACTTGGCAGAGCCGGCCAACAGCCCCTGTTCGCCCAGGAATGGTGACACGGAGGTCCGGCCACAGCGAACCATCCGGAAGCCACTTCGCCTAGTAGAAGAATATTAAGGGGAAGCAAGGACATTTGTCCGGGGGTGTTGTTAGTGATCCCTGTCTCTTTATGACAGAGACCAGGGTCACATGGGATATGACGTGGGAGCGGGGACGAGTTACGGGGATATTCAAGTTAATATGCAGTTATAGATCAATAAAGTAAGACGTGTATCTTCCCTCTGGCGTACGTCTTAATTTCCTGGGTTGCAAGGCACTAACAGTAGGAAAAGGATCAGTGGCAAATTCAGACTTTCTGAACCTTGGGACAGTGCGGCAGAGGCGTACACAGGGTAGGATCTGGGTAGTCAAGGCCCACCCAAAAACTTTAAATGCCCACTAACCAGCTAAGTAGAGATTTAAAGATGTAATTAGGCCTCATTCGAAGTGTGGCGGTCCGGAAACAAAGGTGCCGGTTAGCAACAGTACCGGTGCTTCTGTCTCCCCACTCCCATGGAGTTCTATAGGACTCCACGGGAATGGGAATTTACTGAATCTTCCGCCTGACTTCCCGCTCCGCCGGGACTTGTAATGTCCTGGTGGCACCAGGAAGTCAGGTGGCAGATTCAGGGTTTCGAGGTCAGCGGCAACCCGCTGAAGGCACCAGCGGGTTACCGGTGACCTTGTAATGAGGCCCATTGTCGCTGGTTACCCAGCACTTACAATTTATAATCTTCAAATCTATGAAGGCAGGAATCTGTCTATACCTGACTGATAGCAGCGGGGGGGGACTCATGAACATACCAACTGAATGTGACGTCATCAGAAATTAGCATATCAAGGTGCCCTCTGGAAATAAGTGGGGGGACTCCGTCCACCCGATTGTACCCTCGACTTGAGCCCTGATTGACAGAATACATGGTGAACATGTACAGAAACGGAATACACGTGGACATATGTCAGGCGTGTTTTCAATCCGCTGCGTATAATTCACTTCTGCATCGAGATGTTATTTAGAATGTTCACTTAGCTTTAGCAGGTTTAATGTGAGGACAATATCCTATTCAATAATGTAGAAGTTTGTTTTTGGGGGTTCACGATCCCTGGTAAAACAAGAAAACAATATTGGACATATGAGGTGACATCGCTGTTAAATAGTGGGAAATTTAGTGAGATAAAATATCCAATACATTTGAAGATTTCCTACGAAAAATAATAATACTTTCCCCCTAAGAATATTTGCAAACATCATTTCCAAATATATGAAGATTGTTATTTAAGATTCTATCAAAGAATTGGACCACATAATATAAAATGGGAATATTGAGTTTAAAAGGCACTTTTTGACAGAGTACAACCACAATCCTTTGAAGTACCTTCTTTTGTGCATTAGGCAGACACAATGTAAGTGGTTTGTGTTGAGTGACTAACTAGTTTGCCGAGTATCGCCCTTCAGGAAAGTAAATGTCTGCAACAATCTTTTTTATCATAGCCAAACGGTTTATTTTAAAGCACATTCCATAGACTTGAGAGGAGTAATGAGCAAACTAGCACGATTTGCTGTCTTGCTCCTCAGCGCATGTCAGGAACCGGGAAGCTCTTCCTGTTTCCTGGTATCTGTTTGCATGGAGCTGCAGGAGCTGCAGGCCTAGAGAGGAGCTAATGGAGCAGCGTCTTGTCGAGTCGGGAGCAAAACTGGTAATGGAAAAAATATTGATTTGTTTGTGTGTCTGCATGATGTGTGCGAGGATTGTATGTATGAATGTATGCATGGATGCACGTGAAGGAGTTTCTGAGTCAGTGTGCATATGTATGTGTTCGAGGGAGCGTCTGTAAATACGAATTTATGGTTCACTGCAGTGTGAATGGTGTGCATGTGCGAGTGTGTGTGTGAGTGAGAATGCAGTGTGAATGTTCTGTGTGTGTGTGTGAATGACAGAAACTGTATGGTTGCTTGACTGGTGGAATGTGTATGAATGCATGTGTGTGCATTTGTACGGAAGGGTGGGGCCCAAGGGGGCATCGGAACATTAAAAAAAATGTTACATGGGTATGGTATGTTTTGCTGCATTTTTGGGCAATGGCAAAGTCATCTTGATGTGTGTTATTATGTGGTGGAGGGGCTGAGGGTAGGTGGAAGGTACTTCAATGTGGTTGGCAGCCTAGATCTTTTCATAATGTGGCATGACATTGTGTACTCTCATTAGGGGCAAAGTCTACATAATGAGTGGTCTTACATGGGATGGGGAGGGCAGTTTTCCTCATTGTGACATGGCAATTTTTACCAGTGTCAAAGTGAAATACAACAGTGTTCTTATATGCTGGTGCATATTTGTGCAGCGCAATGACATGTTGTCTTACTGTTGCATGACTTTCTTTATACTGGCATTAAGACAAAGCCAACAGAAATTTATTTTTGTTCGGAAGACTGGTAAATATTGGCAGAGCCAGCATGAACATGTTTTGTTGTAGTATTATTAATTGCATTATGGGACAAGCAAGCATGAGTATGTTCTGTGGGAATACTGGCATAAATAGGTACACCAGCATGGGCATATATGTGCAGAATCAGCATGCAAATGTTGTGTACACTGGCATAGCACTGACAAATTATGAAAATGCATTGGAAAATTCTCTTGTCCATTGAAGGCATCTTTTGGATTATTTTAATGTCTTACCCTACAAAACCTATTGTAAACAGTGTGGCATTTTACTTTACTTTACTTTTAATTTTGAACGCGCACCTTGGTCCCTGTAGGCTTTTGGGAGCACATATAAACAATAGAAAAAACGAACTACAAAAACTACCTGAGCCAGCATTATCCTAAACTATCACAAAGCCCGGGACCTCTAATTATTCTGATGACTAGTAGAATAACAGAGTTTTTATTTTCTTTTTAAAGGTATACGTAGACTCTGTTTCTCTTTAGTCTTGTGGCAAAGCGTTCCATGCTATGGGTGCTACCACGCTGAAGGCTCCCTTGAGTGTTATACTAGATTTGCATTGTTGTGTTTTCAAAAGGTGGGTATTGCTTGATCTCAGAGTCCTCTGGCTCTCTTTTTCTATCACACCTTCCATTAGGTAGGTTTCCATGCGGTCTACACAACATTTATGAACAATCAGAATCAGTCTGAATTGAATTCTTGCCTTAAGAGGTAGCCAATGCAGGCTTCTCCTATCGTCAGATGCATGGTCTCGCCATTTAAGACCTTTCACTATCCTCACTGCACTATTTTAAATAACTTGCAGCAGATTGAGTTCTACTTGTGTGGCCCCTATGAGTAAGCTGCAGCAAAAATCGATCTTGGCGCCGATTATAGCTCTGGCAATTGCTTCAGCATTTTTTTGTGATATTAGTGGCCGAAGGTGTGATAATAGCTTTAAATAGTAGGTGGAAGACGAGATGAGATGGCTTACTTCAGGTTTTATAGATAAAGTTTGATCCAGGATTATGCCCAGGGTTTTAACCTTCTTTAAAGTCTCGATATGACAGTCTGAATTTTAAAACTATTGAACGAAGTTCCTAGTTTGTTCTTTCTTCCCACCACCATTAGCTCCTTTTTATCGTTGTTTAAAGCTAAACCGTTATTTGCCATCCATATCTGGATGATGTCATATATCTTGTTGATTTCCAATTCATCTATAGTGTGTACCCCTGTGAGTGGAATGACGCATTGTGTGTCATCAGCATACTTAGAAAATATAATGCCCTTTTGTTTCAGCATATCGAAGAATGGTATCATAGAAATGTTGTAGAGGCATGGAGATACACATGCGCCTTGCAGTACGCCATAGAGTAGAGTTACTGGTTCGGACTCTGCCTCCCCACTAGCTACCCTGCCCTGCCTGTCACTTAGAAATGATAAAATCCACTGAACTGCTTGGCCAAGATTGAGTGGTCCACCAGGTCGAACGCCGCAGAGAGATCAAGAATCATCAGCATTGAGGTTTGTCCTAAATCCATTGCTTCCAGTAATTTGGATTTTAAGTTGAGAAGGGTTGTCTCAGTGCCATGATATTGCCTAAAACCTGACGGATGTTTATAGAGTATTTGATGGTTATTGAAGTATGTTGAATATTGATTATAGGCAGCCCTGTCTAGAAACTTTATTAGGAATGGTGTGTTTGTGATTGGTCTGTAATTGGCTGGGGTGAGTGGGCATGAAGTTGTTTTTTTTAGGAGCAGTGTTATCCATGCTTCCTTCAAATCTTTTGGCACATGGTTTTGTGCGAGCGAGGTGTTTACAAATTTAGTTAAAGCTGGTAGTAAGGTGGATGCTCATTCTTTGATAATCAGTGCCGAACAGGGATCCTCTTTACAGCTGGTCGTTTTTAGTTGTATAATAACTCCTGCTAGTTCTAACTCTGTGATTGGTAGAAAATTAAATTCCTGTTGTCTAATAAGTTGACTACCAACCTCTTTAGTACTTGTTTCAGGTAGTGTTCAATGTCTTTTTTTTTGCATCAATACTTTTTTAAATATTTTCTAATTTGTTTGTCATAGCTTCCTGAATTAGTGAGCACCATGCCTTGTCTTTCAAAAGTGGTGCTTTGTTGGATCCCTTAGGGCATTCCTGCTCTTTTATTATCTTGACCAATTCTCTACTGTCCGAGGTATCGTTGAATGTATCTTTTTGAGCCTGTATAATAGCCCCTTCATAAATTGTAGCCACTTCTTTGTATGATTCCAAACTAGGAGCATCTTGTCTCTTTCTTGAATCATGAAAGTATTTGTTTTTTTATTTTTTATTCTTGGATATCTGCATTAAACCAGTTATTATCTTTACATTCTATAGGAGAAAATTGTTTCTTTAGTGGTGCTTGTATTTCTGTAATTTCCTTAAGTAAGGAGATAAATGAAGTAGTCATTTTTTGTAGAGTGTTTGCCTCCATAATTTCTGAGGTTAGTGTGGAGGCCCAATGTTTTAATTTGTCGGTTTTCAGATTCTTCAAATTCCTTACTAAAATGGGGGCCCTCATGTACGTGTTTTTTTTGGCAAAGCTTTCAGTTTTAATCTGGAAGTATATGCAGTGGTGATCCGACCACGGGTATGGCTTAACGCCACTGACCTCAATGTTAACATTGTGGGCAGCAACCTAATCCATGGTGTGTCCTTTATCGTGAGTAGGGGTTGAAACAGCTTGGTGGAACCCCAAAGTGTTGAGTGCATCCTCTAAGGCCATTGCTGTGGGGTCTGACGTGTTACCAAGCCAGTAATTAAAGTCTTCTATTATTAACAGTTGTGTATTCGGGTTAAGCAGCACTTCTTATGTGCCATGTCCATCATGCGCAGCAATATGGCAGAGCATGCATTACATGTGCACTGCACAGACGAATATTGCTGATAGTCCTTCCTACCCTTCTCATGTGCGACCCCAGTATGATTGGCTGGATGGTGTTTCCACTCATCCTTGGTGCAGGTCCGTTGTTATATACATGGAGACCTACAGGTCTCCATGTATGTAGGTAGTGAACTGTTTCGCAACACCATGGCATCATGGCTGGAACCCCAAAATGGGCAGAGAAATTACTCACGGTCATGTCTGCATTACAGTTCACCTGTGCATTTAGAGAATGTTGTTGTTTCCAGTTCCAGTAAACCTCTTCCAACAACTGTGAGCCCCCCAATGTGACAAGTGTACAGTCCAGTTCTGCAATGCCAATTGGGAATTGGGCATCTGCATAAATGTTGCAGCTGTCGCATTTACCTCTGCTAGGGTGGTGGGCAAGGAGATGACTTGTGTGAATTCTGCTTAATCGCACCTAGCACTATGGAAAGCGTGGGCTGTAACAAGCCAGTTAACGTCACCACAGTGTGCTGGAAAATGACTGCAACAAAGAAGTTCAGAGCTGACACAAGCTTCAATAGCAGTTGGCTG
This sequence comes from Ambystoma mexicanum, assembly GCF_040938575.1. NCBI lineage: Eukaryota > Metazoa > Chordata > Amphibia > Caudata > Ambystomatidae > Ambystoma > Ambystoma mexicanum. Next base: position 1,040,194,832 of record NC_090922.1, on the reverse strand, counting down.
GCTGTTTTTATATTGATCTGTTCTCCATAGCAGCATGTATCATGGTGAGTAGCTCAGTTATGGTCTTCATGTTTATGTGGTACAGTGTAATTATCTGCCCGTCAGTGAGTGCCAAGGGTGATGGCCTCCTTAACCAGCGCCCCATCCACCTTTCTGCTGTTTGTCTAATAGGAAACCACTGCTACACACACCTATTCAGCTCAATGAACAGTAGGTGGTGCTGTTACTGCTAGTGGCTGCAGGGTGTTTGGGAGTGCTTTTGGTAAAGGTGTCACCTTTACAACCCCATTCACGGCCTGTAGGTTCATTTTCATCACCTGGATGCATGTACTTCTACCTCTGTGTTTTGAGTGGAATTACCATCTGTTTTGGCAGTCTTTCTTTGGTATTTCACCACCTTGCAATATGGTGGAATTTTCCTTTTATTTTCCAGTGCTAACTATTGTTGGAGGAATTACTGCCGGTTTGTGTCTTCAAATCCTATAGTAGAATTAGCACCAGGGGAATTAGCATCCATTTGTAGTTACATATAATTCAGCAGAGCAGTAAACCTGGCAGTAATTCTGTTACTGCCACTTTTTGCCATTGTCAGTGTACTCATATTGGGGCTCCCCATTTTTAAACAGCCCTCTCTTCCCACCAGCAGCTAATGCACAGGACCAGGTCAGATGTGGTCAGAATTATTTTAAACTTCGGCCTTGATCAAGACAGCTGACTTTCACACGGGCCCGCATATATACTATTCAAGTAATCAACACAGGAGGAGACGAACAAGTTACTTACCAACTGTAACATTCTTTCGATTGGATGTTCCTCCCACGTATTCATCTTAGATATTCGTAGCTTCCAGCTTTGCTGAAGCAGCAAAGGTGGAAGATACGAATATCTAAGATGAGGAATACGTGGGAGGACACAATCCATTTGAAGAGCTGCTTCTTGCAAAGCATTGCATTGCATGGAAGAAAGATGCCCACGCCTTTTGGTATGAAGGTTCCTTCCTCCATGTGTAATGACTTCACACGGGGGTGAAAACCTTGCATCAGTGTGAGAACACCCCATTCCATGAGGCATGACAATGTGCAGATGTGAGAGAAATTCTGCCCTCTAACTTGTCGTTTTCCTCAAGGCTCATCACTATGCCCACTTTTATTTAGCCTGTACTTGGGAACCGTGGTCACTATGATACCACAAAGCCAGATTCTGTTCATGACTTATGCAGGTGATAGACGAATTTTGCTATACGTGTCTTGCGATAGGGCAATGACGGCCCATACACACAAACAATGGTTGGGGAAGATAAAGGGGTGGATGGGTGGGAACTTGCTTAAAATGAATGCTCATAGGAGAAAAGCGCTTTTCATCAGTCCCATTGAAAACCTTTGGAATTAAAAGTTCTGGCCTGAAGTATTTAGCAACTGTCCAAGCCACTCTCTGGCTGTGAACAATTTATGGATTCTCATGGTCTCTGACTTAACTGCGATGCTCCACTTTTCGACAGTAATTGAACTGTGTTTCTATCAGTTCAATAAAATGAAATACTGGATCCCTTTCATGTCCTTTCCACACAAAGTCATGTACATAAATGCATTTCTCGAATGGATTGTGTCCTCCTTCGTATCTTCCAGCTTTGCTGGTTCAGCAAAGCTGAAAGATACGAATATCTAAAATGAGGAATACGTGGGAGGAACATCCAATCGAAAGAACGCTACAGTTGGTAAGTAACTTGTTCTTTTCATGCAGAATAATACACCAGGCACACTCCATGCAAATGAATGGGCTAATGATTTTGGTCATTGCTAACCTCCAACATGCGCCAATGTGTGAAGGTGGATGTCACGCGGGATTCAGCACATGTGTGCAGTGAATGGCCCAAAAAACGCAGGAATTCTCCAGCTTCCACAATCTCTACTGGACACACGTGAGCAGTGAATCACTCATCTGTCATCACCATATGTGGAAGTCAGAATTGAGGGAAAAAGCCTGACCAACACCATGACTGCTAATGATGGAACCTACTGCTTGCACTTGTTGTCTCTGTAGGCAGGAACATTTAGTGCACAAAAGCACCATTGTGATCTTACTATCACTTAAAAAAATAACAGCTGTTTCCTACAACATATCCAGTAATGCTGCATTACTACTAAAAGAGCAGCGCCAAAAGTCATAGTCGTGCTTTGATGGTGTATTGCAAATCCTGCATAACATGAGAAAGCCTGGCATGCATGTCCTTTAGATGAAAATGACCACATAAGAAAATGGAATATTCAGGGTGGTCCTAAAGTCTGAAACACTCAGTAGGTAAGATCAGCCATATTGATAGTACTGTTACCCACCTGAGCAGTGCCTGGGATCTGAAGACGAGCTGTTCTGGTTGCTGAGTCCACCATGAATGCAGCATTGAAATATGCAGCCCCGTTGGGAGCAACCACTTTGATGTTTGGAATGCCGCGTTGCCATGTCACCACAAAGAAAGTGTCATTTCCCACAGTGCTATCAATGGACACGATTTTGTCCAGACACCTGCTGTTTGCAAGCTGTAATGCATCACTTTCAAGCTATAAAAGAAAGATAAAAAGGCACCGAGTTATGACTAAATTAGACATGCAAACAATATTACATCTACCCATTGTGTTGGCCAATTTGCTGCAGGCTATTCCTGGTTTCCTTCCTTTTTTGTAATATTCTTTATAAATGTAACCCTCATCAACTCTTTGTAACTTCCAGGGTTGGCTGTGCACCATGAAACAAATGAGTACTAAAAGACAGTGCTAATGTATTAAATGTTTTCTGAGTAAAGTCCTTTCTTGGCTCAAGGTCCTACATGGGATTCTAGACCCTATGTTCATTATTTCTGGATTCCCTACTAGGGAAGACGGAACATTTCATTTCCCACATACGGTCCATCAATTGTTGACTGCATGCCCCACCCCGGGATATGGCGGCTGAAGGCTTTCCATTGGCTCAATATATGGGTCACGAGCCGGTCATCTGCATGTGCTGATTTTCATTATTTCATGTTACTAGAGGTTTATGGAGGAAGGCAAGAGAAGGGGAGGGTACACTGTGCTTTTAGATATGGATTCCAGTTTCATTTGTATGGTGCGTATTTGATTGATTTCTAGCGGGATTTTACCTGATACTGAATTGCATTACACCCCATTGTAAGTAATGCTGTTATTAGGTTCTGTGATAAATAAATAAGTTATTGTGAAATGTACTGAAAAGTAACAATCCAATACAAATGGAATTGAGATAAAAACTATATTAAACTCACTGTTAAATTGAAGTGTAATCAAGTTGAAAATATGTTATTTTAAGTTTGTAGTTTTATTTACCTAAGTACATTCACTAACATATACAAAAATAAAATAAACCATTAATGCGATTGAAAGACAATGATTTGTTAAAGGAACAGACCTGAATAGATTGTTGAGAAATATCTCCACTTCCTGATGAAATTCCACTGAAGGCATCAATCAAGCCATTGGAGTCCAGATTGTCTGTGGCAGCAAACTTCAATCCTCCTGCAATGCAGTAGATGTCCTGTTTAGAGCACTACACACTACATTATTGCAGGGTGAAACCTGCTGCATTGACCAATGAGTATTCGCCATACGCAAAAAGAATCCCAAAATCTCAGTATCCTAACAGCCTATCCCGCTGCCTCACTGCATTGAAGCGCTCCTTTTAGGGATGCCGACTGCCTAGCATATTTGTTAGTGGCAGACGCCAGGGGCCTGATTTACAAAGTGTTTTGCAAAGGGATTTTGTGATTAAAAACGCTTTTGTAAATCAGGCGCCAAGTATTTCAGGCAGGCATTTTGTACGATGTGGGTGTGGGTTTGGATAGTTTCATTTAGTTTCAACTGTAATACTGTTCATTTTGGTACTTTTTCAACTGTATTAGGCATATGAATATTGGCACAATTTCAACTGCATTCTGAGTGGCAAAATGTAAAAAGTAGCACTTGTCACTGTGACAAAGTGGGTTTTACCCTGCAGGAGTACAAGGATGTGTCGAGGCTAAAATGCTCACCCAGCCCTCACACTGCTACAAACCAAGAGCGGACACAATCATATAGGTAAAACAGACACAGTTAAGAGATATACCTCCTTTGCCTTTTGTGGTAACGGGGGCCAAGGGATGCTATGTTCTTAAGAGGAGTGTGAATGTGATTCAGTAGCGATCCAAACAACAAAGCATAACAGTCCAAAATAAAGGGAAGGTCCAATCAGAAAATCTGGTAGTTTGTTCCTTATACAATTCCACACGTTCCACCAATCTGCACCAAATTGTGCATACTTAACTGTTAGGACTTTTCGGACAGTACTGGCTACATGACATTTGAACCCCCTACCCCTTTCCCTGGATTTCAGCCACTTTGCACATGAAATCAGCGAAACATCAATGTGGTCGTAGAAGAACCGGGCAACGCTGAAAGGTTGAAAACCAAGTTTCAAGTCCCTAGGATGCACCGTTTCTGAGATATTTGCACTGGAATGAACTGCACCACGCCAGGGTGAGGCGACAGGTGGGGAGAGAGCACAGAAGGTCCCAGTAAGCTGCAGCACACCAACTCTCGCTTTCCCCAACATCTGCTCCGGGGTATGTCAGCCAGCCACACAAGCCCATTCTCAGTGCAGTTTCCTTCAAGGTGCAAAGCACATCAAGTGATAAGCGAATCCGAACAGCGACCTACGGGATCACTGATTTTCAACAATGGATGAGTGTATTATCATGTCTTTTTGCTAGTTCACAATAAAATACAAATCACTTTACGTGTCTGCTGTTTCCTTTGATGACACTGCTTCTTCTTCTTCTTCTTCTTACTACTTACTTGTGCACTGATTGCACAAGTACACACAGTGACCCCTAAGTACTCAGCTGTACCGCATGGAGCCCAGGAGCAGAGGGCAGTACAAATACTCCCCAATCACCCACAAACAGTGCAGCTGAAGTATCTACCAACCACTATAGCACTAACAACCATGGGGTAGTCCAGCTTCACCCCAATGCACCCTGAAAGTGCAGAAGCAGACAAGATTTAACCCTGTTACAGATTTCTTAGGCAGGCCTGTAACCTCTGCTGTCATTCAGAATCTACGAACCAACATCATATATGCTAACTGCCATGTTATTTGGGAGATGCACATGCAGTCAAGACTTTTCTATTGCATTTTGGTTCCTGTAGTTCTGGGTTTGCAGTGAAAAAAGAAAAGCAACAAACCCCAGAATGCAAGAAAATCTGCTGAATAACATGGGAACATGTTAGCACGTACAAAATACAGACACCACAGGCATGGCACAAAAGGAACAATGTCATTTTGATTTGGTGGGTGGGAGGAAGAAAGAAAAGCATTAGGCCCTCGACAGAAATATATTACAAAAAGAAACTGAAAGAGAACCTTGATCATCACGCTTCACTGTATTTTTTAATAAATAGGTCTGCTTCTGCCCTCAAACAGGAAGTCTCTACTAGAGAGCAACCAGGCAACCTGTCTCCCTGTTGCTCTTTCATTGACCTGGGGAACACAACTCGCAATGCATAATGGCGTGGTGTGCAGAGTTGTGAGACACTGGTGTCTGCAACCCATACCTGCTACCATACTCACGTGCGGGCCCTTCGCAACACTGGTAGGATACATGAGGAGGGGGAAGGCCTGCTTCGCTACGAGGTGGGCAGCTTGATGGTGCGTTACACCCTCTAGTAAATAAAACAACTGTGAGAATTTGGCAGATATCCACCCACCAGTGGACCCACACAACGATGGACGGAATGTCTGCTCCTAAGATTCTGCTGCAGCGCCACCCGCTGCAATTCCAGGCCTGATAGTTCCCATCTCATGCCTCTAACTCAATTCGACGTAGACCATGGCCCATCATCTCTAGGCTTGTGGTGGACACTGTGGCTAGGCCGCTGCAACAGTTACTTCCATGCAGTAATTAGATACAGACCATGAGGTAAAGAGCTAACATTACTCCACCTAGTAGGGGTCGACATGCATGACCTTTTTTTTACTTGTTTCCCAATAGGGTTAGTGATGGTGTTGATGACCCAGCAACTGCGGCCCTGTCGGCGCATTTCAAGCTATTGTTAAATCCTGATTATGAACGCTTGAACCTAGGGCATGCAATCCAAAAACAAGGTGAATCCCTCAGTGTCATCCATGCTAGGCTACGACGCCTTGCCAAATCCTGTTAACTTACTGATGCCAATGGTGAAATTAGAGCACAACTCACATAAGGTTGCGCATAATTAAAGCTCTGCAGGAATATATTGAGGGAACCACGCAATCTGTACAGAAAATTCTAGAAATGTCACAAAACTACGACTGGCTGACTCTAGAGTCAAAGCTAGGTCAGGTTAGTGGAGACCAATCAGCCAGAGAGGACGCCCATGGTCAAGCACGTACATGATGTACTGCGGGGACGTCCCACCACCCCACACCAAGGCACGTCAGGCTAGGACACCAGAAAAACAGGGAATCCCACAGCAGTCAGTCTCTAGAGGCATATGCTCACATTGCAGATGCAGTCTACATGATCTCCAAGAATGCCCTGCATGAGGGTTTGCCTTCAGGAGCTTTAACAAATTACATCACTTCTCCAAGGTCCGCTGATCCCGACCAAATGCACACATCATAGAGACACAATAGAATTTGGTGAGAAAGAGGAGGAAATGCAGTGTTGCTTAGAGGAAACCACTCCCGAGGCCTAAGAATCAGGAGCAGATGAGATGGTCTTGGTATATGATATCCACCAAGAAACCAAAGCCAGGCAGACAAAACCTCCCATCTGCAAAGTCTAAATACACAACCTGCGTGTCTCTGCAGTAATAGAGAAAGGTGCATATGTAAATGTGCTCCCAAAGTCCCAGAGTCTGAATTCAGCCTGATTAGAGGGCATCTATGCCTACAAAGCATGTGGTTATCCAGTTTTGCCTAAGGGCATAGGATGTCCATCCTTAAAGGAACGGCAGCCCTTGAAATTCTATGGGAAACCATTTGTGGAACCAATAAAATTGAATTCATTACCAAGATACTTGGAGTTGTTTCCGCATTGGTATTATAGGGACCGGTTTCTGAGGTTTCGTTTAACCCTATTCTCGACCAGAGAGAACCTAAGTGGAAGGAAAGGTCACAAAACAGCAACCCTATGTAGACTGTGTCAGGACGGAACCACACTGGAAACTTTAAAGCATTTGGTGTTGTTCTGTCCAGCCATGAAACAAACCAGTTTGTCCTTGATCACGGAAGTGACCAAGACCTATGGCTTGCGAACACCTGAAGAATGGTGGAGAGAAATATAAATGAGAAACCGCATTCCACTCACCATGGCCCTGGTGAAACTCCTAGGTCATATATTCCAAAAGATTCGACAGATTGATGAGGAATAAAAGACTTAAATCTTTTGTTGTCAATAAACAACATTATATGAGTTCAAAATTCTAACGGACATTGTGATGGCAAAAGGTTAACTGTATTGAGTAACCACAGAAAGCCAATAAATAAATAAATTAACAATTATAGCAGAGATATCCCATAAGACTAATAGCATACATGAAAGAGTGGGGAACAACATTGTATTCACCTGCAAATCAACAGAATCACTACTGAAGCTCATTGAATTCACTTTTCAGCAGCACAGATCTGACCTGGAAGACCTACTTGAGGAATACAAGGCACTATTCAGTGAGAGGGGTGCCTGAACAAGCAGGCAGTCAAGCAACACATGGACAACACCATTGCAACAATCTTCCTTGGGCACCTTCACATTTAATTTGTCCCGGGAGGATAGCTCAACGGCAACATGTGCGCCTTGGAAGCAAGACAACACGAAGCTACACAAGTTTGTTCCCTGGTTCCGCGCTTAGAAACCTCTCGGTGTTTAAGCACGTTATAAATACGCAAATAAGACAAAAACAATTATGCAACTAAATAAACAAAAACACTTCCTGTAACAGCGCCTCGATGCCCGCGGGCTGTGTGAGCGCTTTAAAAATGTTAAATAAATTAAAAAAAATAATTTCACCTCTCACCGGCATAGTAGGTCTGGAAACCTTCTCAATTATTCTGGCTTTTTCTGATTATTTCAATTCTTGTCTCTCACACATCCAACAAAACATCTTCCTCAGCGACTTCAACATCCCTGGCAACCTAGCAATCCAGTCAATGAATGAAGATCTCCACTGCCTTCTCGAGGAAGGACCGAAAAACATTTTAAAAAGCCAGAATAATTGAGAAGGTTTGCAGACCTACCCCGTTTCCATTTGCCTATCTACCTACAAATTCCTCCTGAAGAACCGCCATAAACCATGTGGCGGAGAAACACGTGTTGAGGATAATATTACCTAGTGAATGAGGATAATATTACCTAGTGAATTAAACTAGGGCTTCGCAATTTTCGAGCAACAACGTGAAGACAACATTGACTAAACTTTGAACCAATTCAAATTGAGGCCAATACTGCCTAGTGAATTAAACTAGGGCTTCGTAATTTTCTAGTGACAACGTGGGATACAGCAACTTAGTGAATTCAACTAAAAACTTAGAACCAATCTAAATTTTGAATTCTTTTGTCTCTCCATCAACCCAAATGTCGAGTGAATTATACTAAGGCTTCGCAACTTTCAAGTGACAACGTGGGACACAGCAACTTAGTGAACTCAACGAAAAACTTTAAACCAATTTAAATTTTGCATTCTTTTGTCTTCCCATCAACTTATATGTTATGTTCAAGATGTAAAAAGGAATCCCTATTTGTTTACAGCACAATAGAATTCTGAATAAAAATGACAAATGGAACCTAAAAACGAGAAAGTCTCTATATTATAACATTTAATTTTGGAGAAGCGCTAGAGGAGGGCTTCTCTTCGTTTTAGTTTTGTCCAAGCCCAGGTCAACCTCTGTGGCATCCCTCCATTTGCAGCATCTCTACTTTTTTTCATATTCAATTTAGCTACACTTCTCCATCAGAGCGCTAACACTGTTTCTAAGGTTGAAAAAGTCTTTCTCAATATATTCTGTCAGCAGTGGGCAGCTCTAAAAGGAGAAACTCAATAAGCGATATCATCAGTCAGGACACTATGATTAGGAACTATGAAAAACGAGAGGAAGAAGCGGAACTCATCTTTTCGGGATTATCAGAAAATCCAACAACCAAACCGGATAGCAATAATACATCATTAAGACAATTATTCTTAACCCAAGAAAAACTTCTCAAACAAGAACTTACTTGCTGGTGGGAAATCAAATCTTTAGACAAATACCTTCAGATAGGACGCATACCACGAGGACTAAGAGTCTGTATATTTCCTCCATTTGAAGACGACGATATAGAAGAGATCAAAGATTGGGAACAACTACTTACCACCACATCCAACGAAATGATACATAGATTAATCAAATATGCCAAAGTAAAACATATTCGGCTAATACAAGAAATCACCAAAGTGAAAGAAAATATTGAAAAACTAAATATTCCTGAGAAAACTTTTAAGAATTATGAAATTCTAGATGAAATCATAGATAAATACGCATCAGATATCAAGATTAAAAAACAGAGACAATTTTTGCGAGATGAACTAGACTATAAATTCAAAAGAGTCTATACATTCAATAAAAGACCTACAACAACATCAAGGGGCAGATCAGCATACATCAAGCTACAAAAAACAGCTACAACTCCTCTTTCCTCAGATACGGACACAGTGAGTGATAGTGAATTGGAAGAAAGAAGCGTACCTCCATCAATCTTGCCCACTGCATCTCAAATGACAATTCCCAACAGGAACAAAGAATCCCAATACAATTCATTTGGATCCTCTTCCTCTTTTTTAGAGGAATTTCAACAACAAAAATATATGAGGAATTATTCAGCACCAGGAAAAAGAAACCCTATTATGACTCTTCTACCAAAACCAAACGTGGCAAGAGAGGAGGAATCAAACGCAAACATAGAAGAAAAAACAAGAGTACAGACCAGATCTCAGACCCCATTACCCCAACGGAAGACCTAGTCATCAACCTTTCAAGTTTGGAACTAACGACACCACTAATTCAAGCACTTAATAAAGGACTCACCTTTTGTCCAGGTCGTAATTATGATTATTTCAACACAGTAGTTGATCTCCACAGTTTTTGTAGAAAACTCAAACTAAAGAAATATTTTGCAAATATGGAAATCAAAAGACACACCACTGAAATTACACCAGTACCATCGGAATTAACAGTTAAACATGTGGAACTCACAGTCGATCTTCTTAACATCAATGATGAGACAGATCCCTATACTAAGGAGAAGTTCATGGAAGAACAAAATATACCATTGGGATTAGCACAAGAAACCAAACTTAAAGAAAAATCCAAATTCACACCAATCTTACCTCCAGAAAATGTTATTGATACTTTCTGCAAAGTAGTTCAAAAAGAACTCAGAGACATCTACATCAACAATAAAATGAACCAACATGCAAAACTCAAGATAAGGAATAATCTCACACCCAACCAAAGTCAAGCATTAAATAATCTCAAGAACAATCCTGAGATTACCATAAAATCATCAGACAAAGGCGGAAACATTGTGCTACTCAACACAGAAGACTATATACACATGGCACTCACCCATCTAAAAGATCATAAATGTTATGAAAAAATCAAAGAAAACCCATTCATCAAAATCAGCGAACAATGGAAAACCATGAGCAGTCATTGGAAAGACTTGGAACTACTTAATGAAGATGAATACCGATATATGATCACAACTAATCCGATTACTCCAACAATATATTTTCTACCTAAGATTCATAAGAAATACATCAACCTACCAACAAGCAGACCAATCATTAATGGTATTGGATCAATCACAGAGCACATTTCAGAATATATAGATCATCAGCTTCAACCATTAGCAAATTCATTGGCATCATACATCAGAGACACCACGCACATTATCCAATTGATCGACAATATACCTTGGAATGACAACTATTGGCTAGTTACAATGGATGTAACAGCACTTTATACAAGCATCTTGCATGAAAAAGGACTTCTAACTACAGAATACTTCTTGAAAACACGATCTATATCTCTCAACGATCACAACAATATGATTTTAGAAATGTTGCAATTTACCCTTCAAAACAACATTTTCATCTTTAACAACACTCTCTATCAACAAATACAAGGCACAGCCATGGGAGCAAAATATGCGCCATCATATGCCAATCTCTACATGGGCCATTTTGAGATAGAATTTGCCTGGCAACATCAATCATTCACACACCTAAACAACATAATTTTTTGGGCCAGATACATTGATGACATCTTTTTGATTTGGAACGGACCATTAACAGCATTTAAAGATTATTTCAACTATCTAAATCACAACACCTATAATTTGAAACTAACCACAGAATACAGTCAAACTTCAATCAACTTTTTGGACATCACCTTCTATATCGATAACAATACCATCTGTACAACACTGTACACTAAACCTACATCTGTTAACAGTCTACTACATGCTTCAAGCAGCCACCCCAAACACATCATCTACAATATACCTTATGGTGAAATACTAAGGGTCAAAAGAAACTGTTCAAAAACTGATGATTTCAAACAGAAAGTAACATCCACAATGAGCAAATTCATCTCCAGAGGATACCCAAACAAACTTATCAAAAACAGCTATCAGAAATCTTCAACTAGGACCAGACAATCGTTGTTACAAGTAAGACCCAAAATCGACAAAACTGTGATCGATCCACACAGAACCATCAATTTTACCACGAACTATAGTTCTAACAATTCAATCATTCGGAAAATTCTTAGCAAATACTGGAACATCCTTAAATCAGATTCTGACCTTACACCGATCCTGGAAGTCAAACCTACCATCACTTTCAAGAAAGCAAGCAATCTCAAAAAAATGCTCAGTCCGTCACATTTTGAGTTGAAATATCCTGATGAAAAATCCACTATACAAACAATGTGGCTTCAAAAACCTATCAAAGGCTATTACAAATGTGGTCAATGCTCCATGTGCCAATATGCAGAAAATGGTAAAACAACCGTCATCAAACCCAACGGCACCAACTTCACCATACAACAGCTGATCAATTGCAATAGTCAATTTGTTATATATATCATTCAGTGCGCATGCAAAAAATTATACATTGGGAGCACGATCAGAAAACTCAAGACAAGAATCAGTGAACATATCAGGGCTATTACCAACAGAGATACAAGATCACCAATAGCCAATCATTTCACAGAATCACATCATCCTTCTCAGATCAGTCAGATAAAATTCTACGGAATAGTAAAATTGAAACCGGCCCCAAGAGGAGGGAATCTACAATTAAGACTTCGACAACAAGAAGCAAGATGGATTTGTATGATGGACACTTGCCATACAGGTCTTAACACAGACCAGGAGATATGTCATTTTTTGTAAATCATAATAAGAGATATTTACCTCTATATTACTTTGTAAATTTTGCAACAAATACAAGGCTACAGGAACACTAGAATTGGATCAAGCAAATATGGCGCTCTTAAAAATATAAACAACCATTAGATACGTGCGCGTGAAGTCATCACGTGATGCAACGTGCGAATGACGTCATTCCGCACGCGACACACGCATGACGTCACTCCGCACGCGACTCTATGTGAAACCCATTCACAACATGTGGAGTTCACTGACCACATCAGACAGTATCGAGAGAGCGAGGAAAACACCGTTCACATGGTAAGCAAGGTCTTTTACAACTATTTACAATTCTTAAGAAAACTTGGTATTTAGACTAACTTCGTTGCTTCGAACAGTCTTTAAGTTCAAAGTCCGCATAAGCAAACTTAGATACTAAACCAAACCGTACTGTTCCAAGGCAACATATGAGTTCATTTACATTGTCAAAATCCAGGAATCAGTTGTACATGAAGATAATACTGAACTATTGAAGTATAACAAATAAGGATGATTATGACTAGATTTTTTTGGAAAGTACCTTTGACCCAGAGATACAAATATAAACTAGATGCTCTTCACTCTTTCAGACCAAACCGGATGGAATTAATAATATTACCTACATCAAAGGAACCATCATATACATGAACAAGATTTGATATTTAGTTGTAAGTATCTAACTCAACATTGACTGTATAAACGTCAACATAAAACACTCTGTTCAAAATTGCCCATTTTTTTCTTTATTCCCACCTTTTTCCTCTCAGATCTTTCCATTTGCCTATCTACCTACAAATTCCTCCTGAAGAACCGCCATAAACCATGTGGCGGAAAAACACGTGTTGAGGATAATATTACCTAGTGAATGAGGATAATATTACCTAGTGAATTAAACTAGGGCTTCGCAATTTTCGAGCAACAACGTGAAGACAACATTGACTAAACTTTGAACCAATTCAAATTGAGGCCAATACTGCCTAGTGAATTAAACTAGGGCTTCGTAATTTTCTAGTGACAACGTGGGATACAGCAACTTAGTGAATTCAACTAAAAACTTAGAACCAATCTAAATTTTGAATTCTTTTGTCTCTCCATCAACCCAAATGTCGAGTGAATTATACTAAGGCTTCGCAACTTTCAAGTGACAACGTGGGACACAGCAACTTAGTGAACTCAACGAAAAACTTTAAACCAATTTAAATTTTGCATTCTTTTGTCTTCCCATCAACTTATATGTTATGTTCAAGATGTAAAAAGGAATCCCTATTTGTTTACAGCACAATAGAATTCTGAATAAAAATGACAAATGGAACCTAAAAACGAGAAAGTCTCTATATTATAACATTTAATTTTGGAGAAGCGCTAGAGGAGGGCTTCTCTTCGTTTTAGTTTTGTCCAAGCCCAGGTCAACCTCTGTGGCATCCCTCCATTTGCAGCATCTCTACTTTTTTTCATATTCAATCTAGCTACACTTCTCCATCAGAGCGCTAACACTGTTTCTAAGGTTGAAAAAGTCTTTCTCACTACCCCGTTGGCATGCATAGTAGTTGCCCAATGGTTACAGAACATTTACAATGAGACCATCCATACAAGATCACTGGAGCCCTTCCCATAATTCACAAGGCATCATGGACATGCACCCAACTGAACGTCGCTACCATTGGCTCTTTTGAAAACCTTTTCTGCCACTCCCCACTCTCCTCAACATACAGAGTCAATTTTCACCTCATCTACAGACAGCCCAAGCCCAATGCCTCCTTCATCTAAGATATATTAAGGCATCCCGAAGTAGACACAGACAACAGGTTCAAGTTTGGTCCAAAAACTTTTATTAACAAAAAATGCCGGATGGAGTAAAGCCTGAATTGCCCTATGCTAAGGTGGGATTTCCCTACATAAAGAAAACTAAGGAAAGTCTGTATCAGGAAGTTCAAAGCAAATGTTTGTCTGTGTCCAAAACCTATACTTGCCCCCAAGTCTAACTGTATACAATGTGTAGGGATGACAGCATCAAAATAAGTAATGTTCAAAATAAGAGTCCAGAGTTTCTTCCAGCTATTGGTTTGTAATAGGTTCTCCCTTAACCATGTTCAAAATAGTTCATAAGGCACAGAGGTTCCTTTCCCCAAGTTAAAAATAGTTCATGAGGCACAGGGGTTCTCTTCCCCAAGTTCAAATCTTCCAGCTTTTCAAAACAACACAATTCCTTCTGATATTCTTACTGTTCACTAGTTCACATAGGTAGTTCAGTTTCTTGATTTCAAAATCACACAAAATCAGATAAATGTTTGTTGCAGTTCAAACACAAGCTTCTTCGCTGAGTTCTCTTAGCTGCTGCCAATGCTCGTATTCTCATATAATAAAGTACCTGGAATTCTCTTGGCTTTTGCCAATGATTGTTTTATTTACAATACAGTTCCTTGAATTCCGTTGGCTTTTGCCAGTGCTTTTTTTCTCATACCATACCATTCCATGAATTCCCTTGGCTTTAGCCAGTGCTTGTTTCCTCATATTATTCAGTTTCTTGTATTTCCTTGGCTTTGGCCAATGCTTGTTTTCCTCATATCAAGCAGTTTCTTGAATTCTCTTGGCTCTGGCCATTATTCAGTTTCACATCTAATACAGTTCTTTGTATCGGACGGATTCACAAACTTTCTTTCACTCCGATTAATATTCAAAAGTGCTGATATTTGCTTACACTCAAATTGGTATTCATAGAAATGCTTTCCTGCGAGGTCCTCTGCGTTAACAAGTTCTCCTCTTTTCATGCAGTACTTCGCTTAGTCTCCCAGCGGCTCTCCGTGGCTTCGCTCGCAGGTCGATGCTCCTCCTGCAGCTCAGGACTCACATGACTGCTTCGCTCTATCACGCCGGTCTCCCTCCCTTGGTCTGCCACTGGCCTCCAGCTTCGCACCCGACTGCATAAACTCTGCATCTTCCAAAGGGCCTCGAACTCTCTGCTTGCCACACCGCTGTTCCGGAGAGGTCTGCTGTCACCCAGCAGTCCCTAGCCCTGCTTCCACAGCTCACCCCATTTCCACAATGATTCCGACTTTTAAAGTTCCCACCACTGTGATTGATCCAAAAACAGACTAAACTGCTCACTTCTGAAATGGTAGTCCTTCCTTTCTCTTGCTGTCCTACTCCTCATCTCAGAACACAACTGAGATCTGTATGTGTGTGTATTAATAGAATGAGTTTGTGTTTCTCTAGTTAGTCTCTTCCTAATCCCAGTGCCGAGCTGGTGTTTCTCGGGGAATGTTTTAATGGACGAATAGGGAAGGGACTGCCAATAGCCTACAACGGTTTGAGGGATAAATGGTTCATTATGAAAAGGAAATGGGGAATACCATGTCCCACCTAAGGATGTCTCCTCCCCACTCGTCAGGTCTCCTCCACCCAGGTGATCCTCCCTCGCATATCCACCCCCAGGGTCAGGATCCAAGAGCGATGGCCTTTCTCTGGTCACCCGAGAGGAGGACACAGAGGGAAAAGAAGCGAGGATGCCCCCAGGTTCCTCAGAGACTTCACAAACCCAGTCAAACCCTTTTGTCCCTCACATATGATATGATATGATAGGTTATTTATGACACACTTAATATTCACAGATTTCTACGCGCAGACCCGGGGATCAAACCTGTGGTGCTCTGTGTCGTCTTGCTTCTAAGGAGAGCACGTTGCCCCTGAGCTATCCTCCCGAGACTGCCAACATCTTTCTTAGAGACTTTAATATCCCTGGCAAACCAGCAACCAACTCAATGAAGTAAGATCTCCACTGCCTAATCGACAATCTGAACCTCACACAGGACACAAAAGACCCAAGGCCCTGTAGACCCTCCAGTACAGCTCTCCAATCCTGCTAGACTTGTCGGACCATTTGACAATACCCTTTGACATTAATACCACCACTGCAGTTAAACACACCCATTGGAAACCCACCAAACAAACCAATTAGACCTTCCCAATCTCCACCTCGAATGGGCTGATCTACTTCTGATGAACTAGGACTGCGACTCACTTCTCCAAGAACTCAACACCACCCTCACAAGTAACATCAGTGACCATGACCCAGTAAAACAACACCACCTCAATCCTATACCTTCCATCCATGTTATACTCAAGAACTCAACTCAACTTCAACAAACAAACCATCAGAAAACAAGAAAAGACTTTGCAAAATGTGTGCAGCGCGTCTGACCTCGCCCTGCTCAGGAGTAAACCACGCAGACAGCTGATCACCACTGCCAAGGTCAACTATTAACCAAACATCATAGCCAAGTGCAACAATGAGCACAGAGCCCTCTTCAAAGCCATCAATCTCTGCGTAATCCATCTGCCTGACCTGCCTGCACTGCACTCCATTGAAAAATCCACTGCCATCAACACTTTCTTCATCAACAAGATCAGCATGTTCCGCAGAAGCATAGACACCAATGTCAAAACTGACAGCACACTTCACATACATCTCGCAAAACCACTACTACCTGGACAATTTGCAAGACACTCACTATGGAAGCACTCACTGCCATGCTAGCATTCCTCAAGGCCACATCATATTTAGACGACATCCTCCCTGTCTCAATACTCAAGACCTTTTCCGACTGAAGCACCCCTCCCTTACCTGACAATTATCAACAGCTCCCTAAATCAAGGCACCTTCCCTTCAACCCACAAAATCGTACAAGTTCTCTGACTTCTCAAGAAACCAATACTGGATCCTGATGGCCCCAGCAGTTATCTGCCCATCACCAATCTTCCCTTCCTAGGTAAGATCCTTGAGAAAGTAGTAGCCACACAACTCCCCCAACACATTGAAGCCAACTACCTCCATCAATGCTTCCAATTTGACTGCAGTACCAGATGCCACACAGAAACGGCTAACATCAATGTGTTTGGCTATGGGCTCAAAATCCTCAATGCTGGCCTTCGTTGCCTTCTGTTTCCCCTCAAACACTTATCAGCATTTAACACAGCAGACACTCACCAACAATCTACATCTCTGGTTGAGGATCAGCAAGTCATCTGGAGCTGTTTCAAATCCTACCTCGATAATTGCCACCAGTTCATACAAACATATCCAATGGCTCAAGGCCTCCCTCACATTGATCCAGCTGTAGAATTCCTACTGGTGACCAAAAACATCTAACACCCTGACATTCAGACCTAGCTCTCTGCTATAAACCTCGAGGGCTTCACATCGCAGCTGGCCACCTGTGCAAAGGCCCTTTGGTTTGACAATGACAGACACCTCTCCTTCAAACAGCACATTGCAGCTAGGAAGATAAAAACAGCTTTGTACCAACTTTCTCCTGCAGAAAATAAAGTTCTTCACCCTGGAAAACAACGTCAGATCTACTGGCTACCTACATGGTGACAATTCCCTTTTGGAAGGCCTTCTGTTGACTACCCTGGCACCCCTATGATGTGCCCTGCCAGCTGCAGCATGACTCATCAAAGGACTCTGCAAATTTGACCACATCATCCTGATGCTCATCGAAATGCTCTGGCTTTAGTTGTAAGCATGAATGATACTCAAATCCTGCTGCTTTATCTACAAGGCTGACTCCCGAAAGTCCACTGGCTACCTCCCTGAGAAACTCAGCATCTCCAGAGGTCTATGACCCACCAGAAATAAGGACATGTGCAGACTTGAACTTCAACAGTACAGGAAGGAAGGAACCAGAAGACAGGCCTTCTCTGTCTACACCCCAAGAATCCTCTCCCCATCAACACCAGACTTGCCATCTTGCTTCTACATTTCAGGAAGGAGCTCAGGATTCGCCTCTTCGATTAATGGCTGTTCCCTAACACCTAGGTCCACACACTCTATTCCCCATCCTAACTGAGACCGGTTAATCTGGTCCTCAGTGTTTCCTCCCATGTTTGCTTGTAGATGCCTTGCTGCCAAACTGCTCACTCTCCCTCTCCCCGCTCACCATGGTCCTTCCTCCTATGATTTGTAAAGCACTCCAATGCTTCTCAAAGCTAGGTGTGCAGTCAATCAACATCATGAGAATAATAAACATAATAATAATGATAATAATAATAATTTCCAGGCAGCATTCACCAATGGATTCCTCTGGAATCTGCCTGCTCATTACAGGTGCAAATGCTTGGAAGATTCCAAAGGAATCCATTGGTTTTACACCTGCATTAAGATCTCATGCAGGCGTAAAGCGTAGTGTTCTTCCAAGAAAGAGCAGGAATGTTAAGTGGAAATCCAAACTCCCACCCTATGCTTTGGAAAGGGCCAACATGAGCTGGACTGCAAGATGAAAGCATAAAAGCATTATGCCTTGCTTTTAGGCTTTCAATTTGCACTCTACTCAGTGAAAAATGAACCTTTAAGTTGGCCCCATGCCTTGAATCAGCAACAAAACTGCACAGTTTCTTATGGATAGCAAATTATTTTGGTCACTTAATTCCAGAAATGGCAACAGCAGAATTTCCGATGATCTCAAGAGTCAAAACGCTGTGGGAATGGATGAAGCAGATCCAACAAGGCTTTCAAAACACAAAGGACGCCCTTTCCTGTGAAACAACAAATGCGTACATTTACACACAAAAAACAATTGAGCTATTAGTGAATGCCAGACTGAGCGGCCTACGAGCGATTCTGACACAGCTGGCCACAAAGGGTCAACCACATGCAGTGATGTTAGCAAGCCCTCATGTAGATGGAGCACTGATGGTTCAGATCGAGAGGGGAGTAATCACAGTCCTCTGAGGTATCCAGCAATTCCACTTCTACACATAAGGACACCATTTATGCTTGATCACTGACCGCAAGCCACTTCTTTGAAGGCCCCAATGGTCGGTCAACTACAAGGCCACCATCCCAAATTGAGAAATGGCTTCTCCAACTGCAGAGTTATGGCTTCTCATTGGAATTTTGGCCAGTCACCAACAACCCAGCAGATTTTCTTTCAAGACAGTGTTGCACCATTATCACCAGAGAGGCAGCAGAGTCTGACTGCATGGAAGAACACATGTCCATGATCAGTGAAACAGCAGGAGCCTTCAAAGCAATCGCAATCTAGGAGATAATGGATGAAACCTGGAGGAAGCTATAGGAGCAACTAACCGTGGTCATTGGAAGATGACAGTGCCATCGGACATCTTATTTCAAGACCCTGCTCACAGCAAAGCTCTCCAATCCCCAGGAAATCTCTATTTCCCCAGAAGAACAACTGCTTCAAAGCAGTCGACTTAATTGACTCCCACACCAACTGTGCGATCCAGCTTGCATATGAGGGACACCAGGGGATCGTCAAAACAAATACCCATCTGCAAAAGAGATTTTGGCTTACCTAAGTGGACACAAGGGTATAAACAGTCCTTTCCACCTCCTTCATGCGTGAGGCCTCTGGAAAAGGGGACCCCCCCCCCGAGCGTATCCAATCACATGAACATGGTGGGCGACCCTGGAGCATAGTCACTGTGGACTTTTGCTCCTGATAAAGTGGCATATGTATACTTGTGCTTATGGATGACTTCTCTTGATCCCCCCGAGATTAAAATAGTGCACTCTGTGCAGTCCAGCACTGTCATACCTAAGCTCAAAAAGATAATGGCAGCCATAGGGTCCCTCATGAACTGAAAACAGAAAACCGTCTGTCATTTCAAGGCATGGACTTCCAGGAATACCCCAGCAGATTGGGGGTACAACATTGCAAGATCACGCCATCCTGGTCCAAGGCCACGGAAATTCTGAGCACTTTGTGGACACCTTGAATATTACTGAAAACCATGGGGAACTAGAATGCAAGCTATGCCAATTCTTGAAAAATTGCTGCATTCCTCCACACTCATCTACCGGTGTAGCTGGTCTGTCTGCTCTACAATTGACCAATCAGAACCACCATTCTTAGCCATGTCACATGGTGCCCCCATAAGCTGGATATCATGTAAGTGAGGACCTGGAGAAAAGAGGCAACAACCACATAAGCTGCAATTGCATGGTGCAGGAGCCATGCCGTCTGTGATGCCCTGCTGGCACAAAAAAGACACCACAAGGCAAAACCCGAAATGCCTTTCCAGGTGACACCATTGAAAGCAGTCCATCCCCAAGAGACCTTTGTACAAGCAGATGGTCTCTCACAACATTTACCACTTCAAGAGGCTGGATGGAATTCTGTGCATTGAGGCAACCAGCCCAATCCCGGTACCTCCAGTGATGATGCTAGAGGAACATCCATCCTACAAGAAGACGAGGCCCCCCATCCCAGATTGCTGCAAGATGCAATTTAGGCTGGGATCTCCAGAATCTTGCAGTAAGGTGGCAGACTACAGAAACTGTCTCTGGTGAGAGTGATGCCTACCTGCTAGATTGAAGGACTGTGACCTTAGCAGGTGCGCATGAGTGCTCTAGCACAAGAGTGTTTTTGAGGGATGTTACAGCACAGGGGGTTCACTGTGCAGTGCAATAAATAGCCCTCCCACGGTCCAGCTAGAAGATAGAACGTCTGCTTTTTATCAAAGTGCTGCTACCAAATGGCATGTAGATGCCCAGCATATCTTGTGGTTTCTTTGAGCACTGAAAGATGCACTTTAAAAAGACCACACAGATGTCTGCTGTGGCCAGATATGCTAACGTGTCACGCTATCAGTTGCCCAAACCTAAATAGGAAGACAGGCTTCCTGACAACAAGGAACAGAGCAGAAATATTGGCTAATCACAGCACCTATTGCCAAACAATAGGATACAATTCAGTTTTGTGGTTTGCAATATACACATTGAAATTATTATTATTATGAATTAACTAAAAAAAATAACAATGAAACCCTGAATACCACCACTGAGAAGGTGACTGCATTTAGAAAATGTGCTCCTTTGTAGCTACTCGCAATCTTTATTTTTATGCTAGACGTCTTAAAATGTAAAGTTGAACTAATTTTCCATACAAACAAAGCAGCAGTCAAAGACAATCCTTAAGTCTGTGCTCGGACAAGGTAGAGTATTATAAACACTTTACCTGACATGTCTGCTATTTTCTCAAGTTCCTTTGATGCACTTGGTCCCAAAGCAATGACATGAATGATTGCTCCACTGCTCATTACGTCAGGAAAGCAGAGTTTTGTGTCAAAATTATCTTCACCATCTGTTAAAAGTACAATTTCAGTTCCATATGAGTTTCCACTTTGTCTGTTTACCTGGGAACAGAATAACAGTTTGATATTTGAGAAATGCTTGTTCTGCTCACTGACACCACGCATTTTAAAAAATGGATGTGAAGCTAGGCAGCATTTTATAATGAACGATTAACACTTATAGGATGGCCAGCAGGACCTTTTCGTTGGAAGCTAACACCATATTAGATTCATTGGAACTTGGAGTTGAACCAGACCATTCAGGTGTGTGGAAATGATGAACAAAAAGGGGAAAATGAACAAGAAAAACCCAAAGAAAAGAGATGTAGATTTAAAAAGAATATGCAATGTGAAAATGAAACACAAAACAAAGAATTGGGATCAAAAGATAGTTTACCTTTAATTTATAATCAAAATACTATTCATAACCCCACAGCATTAACGATTCCCCAAAAGGCAGGTGCAGGTTAGTCACCTGAGGAGCATTTTGAACCACAGATATTCCAAGAGACATAAATGACAGGCACCATACAAAATGCAGATAAGTTTCACACACCAGAAACTGACATGCTGACACATGACACTTGTGGAGGTAAGTAGAGAGAACCCAGACAATGGGGAATGAACAATGAGAAATTGGGGTGTGTACACTGGTGGTCCCAAATCAGAGGAGGACTCAATTGCTACACATTAAATGGGTTCTGAGCCCAGAAAAATTGACAAAGAAATTCAAAAAGAAATGGGCAAAAAGGAGGAGAACATGTCATTTCATATGCCACTTTGTGTAGCTGAAAGCCAGGCTGATCTGAGAAAAGTAAGTACTGTGATCTGTAACAATTCACACTTTCTATGCATACTGGAAGAAGTTGAGGATACATATTATGCTCCCATCACTGTTGAAGAGAAATGTAACGCATTTGCTACGATTGACACAGGTGCCCAAGCAACAATAATGTCAAAGGAACTGATGCAAAGTATCAATGAGGGGAGATCCTCACAAAACTATGTAAGGGTGAGGCAAAGTGAAGGCCCTGTGCACAAGTTCAACGGGGAGGAAATACTGATCAAAGGTTTCACTGAGGTTGACATAAAGATAGGGAAGCATAGGATGAGACAGGACGTGCTGGTCACACCCATCAATGAAATACTCTCCCTCATGGGGACAAATTGCACGAGGAGATTGTCAACCCTCATTGATGGGGTAAATGGGGTATTGTGCTCCATAGCCAAAAAAACACTGAAACATAAGAAAAGAATGACCCAAAGCACCAGTGTAAAAGAATGCCACACCGTTTCTAAATCAGAAAGTGCAGTGGAAGTATATTTTAGGAAAGGCTGTGTACCTAGCATCACTGTCATTCTCATGTGTCAGGATGAAATGTGAGTAGAAAAAGAGAAGCAATCTTTGGCAATTTATTTGGATCCTAAGAAAAACTGGCAAACAGATGAAAACACATTGTATTTTTATCTAAAGGAGGAAAAATATAAACCAAATGTTACTCCAGAGTCAGATCAGGAAAAAGGTATTTCAACAATTGCAGAGATACACGTGGGAGAAGGACAAGCATGGATCCCCATCCATGTGAATGGGGTTTCTGAAATGATTGAAGAGACTGTGGCACTTGAGCAGGAAAGGAGTTTCATTAATGAAAAGATACTCAGGCAAATACTTGACTGAGAGTAGATCCCACATTAAAGAAAAAAAACAACACCACTTTGGCCTAGATGACCCTGAATTGGGACAAAGAATTGTAGGAAGATGCATTCTAAAGATTACAATTGGCTCTGAAGGCATTCATCACAATGTGTGGATTGTGAGCGGAACACAAAACAGATTCTCTTTGCAAAATGACATCATGCACAGAACACAAAGAGACAAGAGACAAAGAGACAAGAGGCAAGCTTACCATTGTGCCCAAATGATTCCATATGCAATTGAACTCCATGTGAAGAAGGATGTTACCATTCCCGCATTAACCAGACAATTTACAATGGCATTAAAATACAGGAAGGAACAGCAGTTGAAAGATCCTGATGCATTTGTGTTCCTAAATTAATCCATAAAACAGCAAGGATTAGAATGCGAATATACAGCATTGGTAGAGGTTGGGTAAAGACCCATTCAAATCCTGGTGGACAATAAAGGGTGTCAAGACATGTATTTTAAAGAAAATACAGCCTTAGGAATGGCAGTGCAGGAATCTTCCTACACCACAGATTTCTGTAACCCAGGTATCGGGAATATTCCTGAAAGCTGTGTGACTTCACCGGGTGAATTACCAGAATCATTGGATTCTAAGCCAAAGGTAATCTTTAAAATTCAGTCTGTGTACCCTTATGAGCCAAGTGAAATGGTAAGCTGTCATTAGGATGATTTTGTCCTATTTGAATTAGATGAATCTAAAAGAGAAAAGCAGCATATTGAAGAGGAGGTAAATATTCCAAATTATTTGAGGATAGCTACCATCCAAAGAGACACTGCCACATGGTTAGAGGAAAGCACACAAGTCTCTCCTTTTTAGGATTTCCCAGAGTTTTCTAAAATGGTAGAGGAGCAGATTCAGGCTGCAGATGCTTGCGCACATGAAGAAAAAGACCAATTGAGGAAAATATATTTATAGATTTCAAACAGGTTTTTGCCAAAGATGCCTATGACTGTGGGCTGACCGATTTACATGTTGCAACACTACCATAAGGACTTGGTAGGGAGCTGGTATTTGTGCTCCAATATAGGTTGCCCCTGGCAAATCTGGAGTCACTGGCTGAAATAATTAAACATTTTGACTCTAGAGGCATCATTGGGCATATTCATAGAACATCAAATACTCCCATATTAGATGTGCTAAAACCCAATGGCGTTTGTCTATCTATCTGAGTTCTTGTATTGCGCCACTAACCCAGAGGCCTCAAGGCGCACACGAGAGACAGGAAAAGAATACAGACAACATAGAACAAATAATCAAAATAGGCAGACAAGAAGAACCAGAAATCATCCTACAGGCCAACAGAGAATGTTAGCAGATGTTACAAAGATGGCGATGTAGGGGTGAAATATCAGGGGCAGTCTAGAAAGATCACTGTGACCTACATCAAATAGGAAGGTTTTTAAATGTTTCTTGAAAGCAGTTAGTGAGCTGCTTTCAGCCAGATATTTAGGCATTGCGTTCCATAGGGCAGGATCCTAAAGATTTAAACTGGCACCACCAATTCTATTCAATGAGGACAGGGGTTGAACCAAGGAAATATCACAACTGGATCGTAGTAGGCATCCAATAGATTTCTTTTTAATCCTAGCAGTAAGGTATGATAGAGCATCGCCCCGCAGGCATTTAAACACAATAGATAAGCCCTTGTGCTGCAGCCGCTGTTGAACAGGTTGCACCAGGTCTCAGAGATGTGCATGTTATGCTTGAGACCAAGCACAGCACACACAGCACTATTCTGGACCACCTGTAAAGATTTAAGATTAGCCTGGGACGTACCAATTAGGAGGCTATTATAATAATCCAGGTTGCAGTTCGCAATCGCTGCTGCAATCAAGGCAAGATTTTCTTTTAACAGATAGGGTCGTATCTGCCAGAGAAGCTGAATGTAGAAATGGCAGGAGGATTTTAAATAACTAATCTGCTGGTTAAAAGACAATTGGGGGTTGAAAAAGACTCCAAGTGTTTTAACCATTTTTGAGACTTGAATAGTATGTTGACCGATCAAGAAGTTCTCATATCTTACATCCAATTTCTTAAGGCGTTGTGTGCAGACTTAAGAGAATTGAACAAGAGGGTAACAGTTTTATGATGGCCACTTCCATGTATTGATCAGGGCCTTGCACAGGTTCATGGATGAAAGGTATTTACCACCTTGGACCTTACAGCTGGATATTGGTGTGTGCCAATAGCTGAAGACATACAAAATGTATTTGTATTTTTATTTGACAAATCACAATATGCATGGTCCCGACCTCTTTTGGGTATGCCAAAAGTGGGATTGAGTTTGGGATATTCCTGAGCAAGGCACTACCAGATGCGGCTGAAAGGGGGACAATGGTTTATGTGGATGATGTGCTAATCAAAAATGAACATTTGAAAAGCCATTTCAATGAAATTAGCATGTACTCAGCCAGCTGCAGAAGTCTGGGGCAAAAGTATCTCTAAAGAAAGCACATTGGTGTAGAAAAAGAATACACTTCCTAGGCCATGCAGTGACAGAACATGGGTTAAACCGACAAAAGAAAAAGGTGGAAGCAATTCGGAAACTAAAACATCCCACTAATTTGAAAAGTTTAAAAAGTCTATTAGGAATTACAAGTTACAACAGAAAATGTAATGTATTGAAAATTATGCAGAGATCACACAATCTTTAACGAAGTTACTGAAGCAGGGTGTACCCTGGAAATGGGAAACAGAAAAAATTGAGGCAGTGGCCAGGTTAAAAGGCTGTGTTTGGCATATCCAATAAAAAAATTAGGATTTCCTTGTAGAAATAGGCGTCACAGATCAATGTGTGTCAGCAGTGTTATACCAAAAACATTGTGCAAATAACAAAACTATTGCATATGCCAGTAAGGCTTTTGTCACAGGTAGAGACAACATTTAGTGAATGTGAAAAAGCTCTCCTGACCACTGTCTGGGCATTACAACATTTCCATTCCATAATTCAAAGGGAGTGAGTGATTGTTGAAACAAATCACCAGCCTCTGCAATTTTTGCAAAGTAAAAGGATCAGAACAGGGAATTTGGCCCAGTAACGAATCACTTCATGGACATTAGCACTTCGGGAATTTCCAGTAGAGGTCAGATATGGACAGAACAAAAAGAGCCCAGTTGCTCAAGGGCTAGCAGATTTACATGACTGTGCAGCTGTTTGTGCACCTGAAGACGCATAATTAGAAACAAATGTAGGTGAATTTGAGCAATCTCCACACAAGGCTTTATGAAGCAACATGTAACGATCTCGCAACCGCATATGTAGATAGATGTGCATATCACGTTAAAAAGAACTAGTCACAGGAATAGGAAACTAGTGGATTAAATGCAATAGCATCCCAAAAGTAAGCATGAGCCTATGCCCCAAAAGCAGTCAAATTGCAGAATTGGCCGCCATTTATAAAGCAATATCTATAGCCATAGAAAATAAACTTAAAGAAATAGTTTTAGTCACTGATTCTGATTACGCACAACATTGTTTTGTGGAGTATTTACCCGGTTGGAAATTGAAGGGAATGCTTTCATATAACAAGAAACCACGTAAACATGGCAAAATTATTCAAGCTATAGACAAGCTTGTTTCAGAAAATACCCTGATCATCCATTGGAAGAAAATATGTGGTCATTTGAAAACACCAGGGGAAGATAAGGAGGGGAATGATAAGGCAGATCAATTAGCCAAGATTGGGGCTGTGATGGGTGAGTTATTTCCCATTTAACACCTGCTGGGTGAAATCCAGGTGGATGCGATAACATGCTCCAAATCTCCAAAAACAATTGATCAGCCTGTGGCACAGTGGAGTTTTGATACGCCTGATCAAGACTTGATAAAGGCACAAAAGCAGGATCTTATCTTAGGACGATTTTACAACCACTTGATAGAGGCAAAACAAAATCCTCTGACTGAAGAGGACTGCAAAGGGAAAGAGGAGCTGAAGGCGTTAAAAAACAAAAAGAGAATTAGTTTACAAGATGTTCTGATGGTTAGGAAATCTGTGTCAGGCCAAATCCAATGGGTAGTGCTTTTGTCATTTCAGGGATTAATGTTATATCATGTCCACGATGCCATAACTGCAGGCCACAGAGGTTCCCAGAAAACTTTGGAATTCTTGAAAGATTATGCCTATTGGCCACACATGTCACAGGATGTAGAACTCTACACCAGGGGATGTTTACTGTGTTTCATTGGTATTATGCATTCAGGTCGACACCATATAGATCAACAAATGTCAGCCCCCAAGAAATTTTGACAGGTAGGAAAATGATTTTGCCACAACACCTACTTTACAGAACAAATGAACAGGTCCTTGTAAATGCATCCACAATCCATGAACATGTGGAAGAACTGAGAAAGCACTTGCAGTATGTTTTTGCGTTTACGCAGCGAAATTTGGAAAAAGCCACTGACAACGCCAGATCATACTATGATAGGTAAACATCTGTGAGAGAATACCAGGTATACAAGTTCAATTCTGTGCATCATTGTGCGGTCCATTTGAGATTGTAGATAAGGTTTCACCTGTAGTCTACAGAATCGCCAGAAAGGAGGGAGAGTGAAAAGTGGAACAATTTGTTCATGTTAACCTGATTAAGCCCTTCCACCCGAAACATGAAGTAAAAAGGCTCGAACAAATTGGAGAACCCAGGGAGTGAGAAATGTAGTTATGTTCTGGAAATAAAGAGGTTGCATATCAAATAGACTTACTAAGACGTATTGCAGCAAAGCAGGGGTACATATCAACTTGGAGTGTAAAGGGGTCAAAAGGAAAGATAAATCAGGTGAGTAATTGTGTATATATTTATAATGATATGTGAAGAAAGGAGGGATGAAACAGGTGAGTACATGAATGGAAATATGAGCACAAGGTGTTCCGGAAGTAAATAAATTGATAACTAAGCGAAAGGGGTATTGTAAATAAGTAAAACATTTTAAAGTATAAGAAAATAAATATAAATGATGAGAAAGGTGGAATGTTGTAACACAGGCGGTGTATGATTAGATTAAAGATGGTAACCCCAGAAGGAAGCCTGCTTGCAGAGGATGGAGGCCTACTTCATTTTGACAAGTGTTTCGTGGACAAGAGCCTGACTGGATATTCTGACTGAAATCTCACTGTGGTTTGAACACTTTTTAAACATTGGCCCTCATTCCGAGTTAGGACCTCACCATGGAGTAAATAGCTCCATGGTTGGCAACCATGGAGCTATTTACTCCATGGAATATCGGCATGGTGAATGGAGTAATTTCCGGTCCATTCCAAGGTTGGATGGACCGGTAATTCCCCATTCACCATAGCCCTTCCCCATCCCCATTTCTGCCCCCATAGGGCTCAATGGGAATGGGGAAGGAGGTAATTACGGCACCGTAAATTACGGTGCCGTAATTTACTCCAAGGTCACTTTGCGGGTCCCGTAATTTACTGCTGCTAAAAGCAGGAGGTAAAGAGGGACCCGCAAAGGGAACTCGGAATACGGAGGTAAGGGATTACCGCCATCGGTGCCCTTACAGGCGCCGGTAATCCCTTACCTCCAACCTCGGAATGACCCCTATTGTATTTTATTATTATTATTTCTACAAACATTGACTTTCTAGGACCGATGCAGCTGCCTGACACTGATGCAGCTGCATGGGATGAACGTTTTTTATTTTTTTCAATATTAATGTTGATATTGTGTATGTTGTAATGATTTATTTATAAATAATATATGAAAACATATATATCAATTGAGAGATCACTAAAAAGAAAAGAATAAGAGGAAGTGATCTAAATAAGAGGAGATAGAAATATAGAACAAATAAAAATACATTTAAAATATATATATATTATTCAGAAATATGTGAACATTACCAATTGCATGTTGTTTTATTTTATAGTTTCAATCATTTATTTTATTTATTTGAAATCAAGGTACAAAGTTATTTATTTTTGTGCCCAAGATCACATAGGTGTACTGAAGCCAGGATTGCTGCTTGTTTTTTTCTGCAGCGATTTTGGTTATGTACTAGCAAAAAAAAAGGAGAGAATGTAGAGAGAGGGGACTCCAAATTTCAATGGGTACTCCACATTTTAGCTATGGCTCCACATTTCACCAAGGGTAAAAGATTGATCCCACTAGTGAGCAAGAGTGTGAGTCTCATGTGAGAGACTCAGGCTGAATCTAGTAGATGTCAGTATTGGGAATGCATCAAACACATGCCAGAAAAATTAAGATTATGAATTTGGCATTGCATAACCTAATGTTATCACTTTGCACCACTACAGTTTTTGGCTGAGTTGCACTGAATAAAACATGAGACTAATATGCGCTAACCACTAATACCCCCTACTTATATTCAGAGAAAGTCAGTTCATGACTTTTATATAAACTTGGTGCAGTTTGATAAACACAAGGTACAATGCATTTGGGCTGTGCAAGGTTATCTTGTATATGCAATAAATAAAACGTGCAGAATTAAGGCTTCGCTGTGTTTGAATGAAGACTTGACAAGTCAGAATTGTGGAATGTGAAATCCGTTTTGTTCAGAACTAGTTTATTGTTTTCAAGATTTTCAGAGCAGGAAACAGCACTGCGATGTAGCTATTTGCATCCGTTGCTACCATTGTTGGTGGTCAGGATGAACACGGTCAGAACATCCGAGAGGGTTGGCTGAGTTTCAAGGGAGGTGGGTCTGATTGACACGTTACAGCACAGAAAAAGGCTGGCACTCTTACATTTCATATAGGTGCAACTTATATACATGAGCAGGCTTAAGGAGAGAGCTTAAAAAGGCTGGTTGGAAGAGGCTTGATCCCTCTCTGGCTCTTGGGCTGGTGCAGCGTCTCAGAGAAGTTCAGCAGTCTGTGGCACTCTTAATCTCTGGCTGAGCCTGAAGGTCTGCGACAAGTGCTGACAGGTGGAAACGCTGCCAGAGAACTTTGTGGGTTCTTTCCAAGCACAGAGGGAGTGAACCAGATAAATAATTCTTCTCTCCAGCAACTAGACTGGGGTCATGAGCAGTCCAAAAGGCGCACATAAATAAGCTTCATTCTTGTTAATTGAGGTGCATGCACCTTTAAAATCACAAGTGCAGATGTCAATTTGCATGGGTTCTACATATCAGGCATCCCAAAGCCTGTTTGCTCTCCATTATACTGAAGTGAAGTGTATTTTCCAATGTGGGTTTTGTTGCCAAAAATAATAAATAATAATTGGAAAGGATAGAAGTTACCGCTTTCAGAGCTAAGTGTCTCAAGGTCGTTGCATAGTGTTCTCTGCCAAGTTAGAGTTGGGAGAGTGAGCTACAGTAATTCCCTGAACTTCTAGAGGGATCATCGCCGGGGGTGAAAGAGATCAAAACATGTGCTAAATATTACTGCTGAAACTGTGAACGCGTTGTATTATTCTAACACAGTGTAAATTCATCATGGGCATGTCAACAAAGAAACACATCTTTTTAATGCATTACATGTGCTGTTTTTATTTTATTTATGAATCTGAATTAGTTGTTAATTACTTGTAAAAGAAACAAGTCAGCTCCGGTGTTTATTTATGTACCCTGTTTTCTTTCTTGTGTTATCATGCAGAGGTGAAGTAAGTGTTAATTGCATTTTACCGCAGGCAGTATTTCACTGTATCACATGTGGTATAATGCAAAGCAAAGATAGTCAATGTGAATTGTGTTCTTCTTAGTGGCTCTGAATGAATGTTCATATTTGGTTTACATGGTAAATGTATTCTCAGATACTGCCAAAAGGGCATAACATGGTATTGTAAATAAGAATACTGAATGAGCATAAAATCATCATTGAGAATGTACGAATTCCACTTTCCGCTTATCGTTAGTGACCCCAGTATAAGAGCAGTTATTAGGTGGTATTCTGAAGTTAGGCTCACCACTATACCACAAAATACAAAAAATACCACCAACCAAAAATACCACCACATCAAGAAACAGCATAGTATGCAGGATTGAGGTTGCGAAAAGTGTGGCCTCTGAACAAACTGACTATGAAAATATGCACCCACTAACTTTGCAGGAGCACATTAACAATTGTGCATTGCATCTCTTACATGGGGGAGTTCTGCATGCAATTCAGTGAATCCTGATTGTATGTGCAAGTCTTGAATTATCAAAGATTGTTTTGAGACAATTAAGTCCTATGAGTGTGTTTTGCATTTGCTTCACCAGAGGCTTAGGAATATGTAGAGTGTGCTCTTAAGCTGTTCTTAGGAAGGGTATAGAATGGTCCTAAGGACCCTCCAAGGAGTGCCCACTAGGGGCCAGCCCTAATTCACTTTTCAAGAAGTGACCGTACACATCCTAATGCTGACAACATGGCAGGAGCTGCACTGTCAGTAACAGAGGATGTTCCTCTGCTGGAGCACATTTGACAGAGCACTAGTAGCACTAACTGCTTTAACATGATTTTCCCATGCACTGCTTCAGCTCCCGGGAAAGCTCCTTTTTATGTTTGGCTACAAGGGTGGCAATGAAAGAGATGCCTATAAGATGGAACATTTGTCACAGGAAGTGAAGGTAGAAGAGAGATGACAAATGAGGAGGGACACAAAGCCTGTGGATGTTGTTTGGTTATTTACCTGCCCATGGCCATGCTAGTCCCTACGGCCATTCCCACCCACTACCTGCTGCTTCTTGCCCAGAACACATCTCCCTGGAAGCTCTTAGTGACTAGATTGGCACTTTCAGAGCAGCCTTCTGAAACATAATTGCTTAAATGCAGATATACATGCTACACCATCTCCTCACGTAACACTGTTTTAACCAAGTGTTTATTCAGCCACATGATTTATAAGCAATATGTGTGTCCTTGCATCTGTTCCTTATGCTGATCTCTGTTAAAAACAAGCATTGGGAAAGCCAACAGTGCTAGCTCTTGTATATTCACTAGATCAGCAATTGACGGGCACTGCCATAATATGCCCAAATAGTAGCACAGCTTTCCAGCACACCCACCTCACACCACACACCCTGTCGGCATGTTCACACCAGCCTTGCTGGATATCCAACCAATCCAAGCTCACACTTGCTTACCCCATGTTCACTCCAACTTCACTACAGCCACCTACCCCAGCTCACCTCTTCCTAACTACCCAATCTAGGTCACTCCTACCTGAGATCAAACCTCCCTGATGTCTGTTTGTCTGACTCCAACAGCCCCCTGCCCTGTATCTAGTCACTCACAACAAGCTCAGCCCTTTCTGCTGACACCCAGCTCACTATGGCACTACCATGATTACTTTAAAAATGCCAAACATGGCTGAAAGTTGCTGTTTGCTGGCAAATAATATTAGTAATCATTATAGTAAACATACTTATGTACAGCATATTGAATGGCAGTCTTTTTAAAATGTCTATTTACAAATGTTATGTGTCTGCAAACATTAACTTGCTGACATGTTTGGATTACTTTGGCAAGTACTCTTGCCTATAATTGTGCAAGGCAATCAACAGCTGTAAAGACACAATTATTAGCTTTACCAATACTTGTTTGTAGTGAGCCTCATATGTCGGCGAGGTCTCCTTGAATGCTGTTCCTAATTGAAGAAGTTAGTGCTCACACTTGAGATATTGTTTTGGCAGACTGGAAATATAACTGCGGCTTGGAAGTGCTAAACATGTTGTGATTTGAATGCCCATTAATACTTGAATATGGAAGGAGAATTTTACAAACTGCCTGCATGACTCAAGACTGGCAGGCAGCAGCAGATGTGTGGGCCATGTTTATGAAGGGAAGCAAAGATGTGGGAGCCCCTCTACCGAAAATGAACATGATTCAAATAACCTGTTCTATGGAATTCCTTCTACTCAGGAGGGTGTACAACCACGTTTTAGCTCACTGCAGCCTTCACAGAGGTGAAATATTCTCCTTTGGCAGTGAAATTTAGTGTAATCCAGACATGAACCCCTTGCTCACTGTGCTTTAGAGAGGCTCAGCTTCACTTCACAGAGGAGGGCCAACAAGGCTGAAACACTTGTCTGTGGTTGATGTTTGTAATCTTCTTCAGATGAGACTTAGCTAGCATTTTGGTGCTGGACTGCCCAAGCGGGTGGGACCAGACTGATATGCAAATGGACATTTCTCCTCTGTGAACGGTGCAGCGATCTAAAGCTTGGTTGTAGACCTTCCGGAGTGGAAGAAATTCCAAAAAACAGGGTATTTGACCCATGTTTGTTCTCAGTAGAGGGGCTTCCACACTCCTTTGTAACTTTGTAAAACTTGGGGGTTCACCCTAGGTAACCCAGGGTAATCTAGGCGTGGACCCCTTGCTCACTATTATCTCAGAGAGGCTCAGCTTCACTTCACTGATGAAGCCTGACTAGGCCCAAACATGTGTCTGGGGTTGCTGATGGTACTCTTGATCAGAGGAGATTTGTCTTGCATTTCGGCGCTGGACTGCTCTTGTGGGTGGGACAAAGACTAATATGAAAATGTATTGTTCTCTTATTTGAGGGGTGCAGTGAGCTAAAACGTGGCTGTAGACCCTCCTGAGTGGAAGAAATTCCACAGTACAGGTTATTTGACCCATGCTCGTTCTCAGTAGATGAACTCAGACACACTAATTTAATGTTTATGAAAGGGCACAGTTTGGTAGACTGGACTGTTGTATTGAGGCACCTCCAATAACTGCAGAAGCTGAAGAAGAACAGACGTTTTTTGAAAATATAGAGTACATTGTAAAATGAAATTCTTTATTATTAGGATATATATATCAAAGAAAGCTATGAATTTCATGTTTGCATAAAATCTGATATGCTTTTGTACAAATAATAAGTAAATTCACAGCGACACTGAATCCATATTAAAATTGAGCAATTATTCTGCAAATGGTCATGTGTCGGTTTGCATTGTGAAGAATTTCCGATCAATTTCCTGGACTGAATAGTTTCATTCAAATGTGTGCAAAGGAGCTCTACGCTTTAACATGGCCTTCTAATTGTATTTGTGTCATCAATCAAATGTAATTTAGAAGTGTAGTATTTCTTCGGTTGCTCCTTTTCTCGTTAAATGCTCAGGCAAATGATTTAATGTTCCCAATATAGACATTGAAATGTAGGAGAAGTTTTCCCACCCAAACAACGGAATGTGTGAGTAGCACGCGTTACCTCAAGTCCCTTCCGTATTCCCGCACATATGTTGGTTCCTCCTGAGGCTCTATTGGGTAGAAAAGCCACCAAATCCTTCCTCTGTTTGTCATTGAATAGTTGGCGTAGGGTGGCTTTAATGTATGCATTTGATTCAAAGGTGACTATGCCAACAAATGAACCTGCTTCGATGATCTGTAGAAGGAACAGCTCTGCAGCTTGAAACTGTCTGTTGATGCGATCAGACTGCAAGAGAAAATAAAGAGTAAATATGTCAATGCAAAACGTGTGATATACAGGGCAGAGCATTTAAATGTACTTCACTTACCAATCATCAAAATGGTTCACATGGAAATTTCTTAAGGGATAAGCTTGTTATACTAATCAGTGTCATGGTTCAGTCACATGAGCACTTGGTGGCGCCCTCTGTGGACTAGCAAGGATTAGCAAATCATTATCACAATTCACACTGAACTGTAATCATGCATATTTCCTACTTTATCTACGTTTTAGAAATTATTGTAACTCCACTTCTAATAAACAACACATCCCATAATGCACCTTTTCACAATTCATGAAACCTGGCTATTCCTATGCAGTAGTCTGAGAACTACGCCCCCAAAAGCCCCATAGGTCAATATTGCTTTCACTTTACTAGGTCTCGAGAGTCCAGATGATGCTAACGAGCCTGCCTTATCACAAGGTGTCTTAGTATTTAAACAGCTTCCTGCAGGAGCACATTGTTCTTGCACTGAGTCTCCGTCCAGCCCCCCTTGCTTCGAACCATTGTTTTCTATTGTACCCAGTTGCTGCTGGTTCCAGAAATAGTCCAATTTCCAGTACCTAGTGATCACTTCCCTGCATATCTGCGTCTGCGCCTGCAGTCATTTGTTATCCGACTATAATTCCCCTGATCCTCTGCATGTACCCCTGTGCTCTGTCTGCAGCCCCTTGCTCTTTGTCCACAGTTCCAGTATTCCATGGTTGCAGTCCCGTGCTTGCTACTTGTTGTTCTGTGTTGTCTGCCTGCAATTCCCCTGCACCTTTGCATGCACTCCTCTGTTCTGTCTGCAACCCTTTCCTCTCTGTCATCATTTATCTTTTTCAGTGATCTTTGCCCAAAGCCTTGCCACCGGTATGTTTCCTCAATTCCAGTGCAGAGTGTAGTTTCCCTGCTTGTAGTCAGCAGTTCAGTCCTTGATTCCAGTCCAGAAATAGTCCTAGTCATACTCCATTCATAATATATTCTACCTGCAGGAAGATTTCTGTGCTCAATGGTTTAATGTACAAAAAATACATGTTTTTATTATGTAAAATGTTTAAAAGAAAACTGAATAGCACCAGATAACAGTCTCCAGTCGACTCTCGGTGGACGATTTATCACAAACATTAGTGATGGGGTTAGTAAAAGTAACTAATAAAATCTCAAAACAGAGATATTACACTCATGACTAACAGTACGTCTAACAATGAATTACATTTTCTTATTACACAGACGTCGATCTGGACTTGTCGCCTAAATGCTTTTGTTCTGGACATGTACACTATTCACACTCTACTTCAGTGTTTTCTTCTGCCCAAAAGAAATCGGAAACCACATAATACTCTATACTGACTCTTAGATGTCATGTGTTCCATCTCAGACTTGCATATATTTCCTTTAATGCATTGTGTATTGTACAAATAAAGCACTGTCGACAGATGTGTGTTTCGGCCTCGTATGGCTGGGTTTCTATCTTCACCACCCCGCAATTTGACTAGGCCTTCATCAGGACGAACAGCAGTTGACTTCCCATGATGAAACTGCAATATATATTGCACGGGTAGACCCTTCTCTTCTCAAATATATACCCTTCGGACTCTTAAAAGCTCTCCCTGTTCAATGCAGCCAATGCTGTTTTGTATGTTTGTATATTGCAGATGTCTTTTGGCCAGAAGAAAACACTGAAGTAAAGTGTGAATAGTGTACATGGCCAGAGGAAAAGCATTTAGGCGACAAGTCCAGGCCGACGTTTGTCTAATGAGAAAAGTGAATTCATTGTTAGAAGTACTGTTAGTCATGAGTGTAATATCCCTGTTTTGAGCTTTTGTGAGTCACTTTTACTAACCCCATCACTCATTGTTGTGATAAATAGTCCACAGGGTTTATAGTGATAATATCGAAAACAAAAATGTCGAAAGTCATAATCTCGAAAATAAAATGTCGAAAACAAAAATGTCGAATTTTTTTATTACGTTTTTTATTTGAAATGGGGGGTTTCCCCCTAACCCCCCCTTTTTTTTTGTTTTACCCTTTTTTTTTATTCCCGGACCCCCAAAAAAATATATAAATAAAAAAATAAAAAATTCAACTTTTTTTTCTTCGACATTATTATTTTCGAGATTATGACTTTCGACATTATTGATTCGATAATTTGACTGCACACCAGTCCACAGAGAGTGGGCTGGAAACTGTTATTTGGTGCTATTGAGTTTTCTAAACATGTACATAGTAAAAACATTTATTTTGTGTACACTAAACCATTGAGCACAGAAATGTTCCTGCAGGTAGAATATGTTTTGAATGGAGTATGTATGACTCAGCTAGAAAGATGATGATAGATGTTTGGTTAGAGTCACGATAAACACATGTTTCTCCCATAGGTGTTCTTTCCTTAAAACTTTTACCTAGGATAGAAACAAGGGGGCTGCGCTTGTCCCATGAGTCCTGACACCCAAATGTATCAGCCAACTCTGTGTGTGGCCAGTAATATTATGCACAGTTATGATACCATAAGAAAACATGTTCATGCTGGCTATGTCAGTATCCCCATGTATGAGCATTCTCTTGTTGGCTTTGCACTTAATGCCAGTTAAACTCTCCTGCCACAATAAGAAAACATGCTAGTGCTGCTGCATAAATTGCTTGCCCAAACCCTGCACTACCATGTAGGAATACTCATGTTGACTTGGCCCTCAATGCCAGTAAAACACGCACTGTTACAGTAAGGAACCATTTCCTTGTTTGGCCTCGCACGTGCCTCCACACAATATGTAAAACTCATCATGTTGATTTTGCCTTTAATACTAGTAAAACATGCAATGCCATAGTATGAAAACATTTACTTACTGACTGCACAAGTGCCCCCAACCTCCCCATGTAAGAACACACATCATGTTGGCCTGCTGCTTATGTGAGTGATAAATGGCATGCCAATGAAAAAAAAATGTCCAGTCTGTCTGCCCCATTGTGCTATATACCCCACCCCTCCTCCATGTAATACCTTCATCATGTTGGCTTTGCCCAAAAATACCAGTAAAACATTTAAGAAAATATCCATGATACAATGCCGCTTGCCTAGGCACTTTGTGCATGCAGACATTCATATCCATTCACCCAGCAGCCAATCATCCATTGGCGGCTGGTGATTAAGTTCATTTGAAGGGTGTAAACATTACCCCCAAATATGCCAGAGCGTGCAAGCGTAGCGAGGGAGTCCGAACCAACCAAAACTGGTTCAGGAAGAGGAAGGGTCCGTTCCTCCCAAGAAATATTTTTGAATACTATGTTAAAATGATGTGATATATAGCACACTTTGGGTCTCATCACAAGCTGGGCGGTAACATTTAAAAGTGGCGGTAATGGAATTAGCGCCCCCAATACTGCTCTGCTGTGTCACAAGACGGCGCAAATCCCGCCGACTAAGAAATCAGTCAGCGCTATTACAGCCGGCGCTATTACAGCCAGCGCTATCACAGCGAGAGCTATTACAGCCAGTAACACAAAGTGCAATTACAGCCGAATCACAAGTCCATGTACGGCAGTAATAGTGCCGGCAACACAGGTGCCAGAAATGAGGCCACAGGTGATCCCAATCCACTCAAGAGGGAATCATAAGGCACCCCCTTCCCCAATCACTGTTGCCAACACCATACTGCCAATAGCCACTGTGAGCTGGGACATGCAGCTGCTCATGCTGCGCCTGGATGCAGAGATGCCGGACAACCAGGCCAGGGCACAGGGAGTATGAGGTGGGAGGAGGAGGAGAGCCTAAGCAAGGCGTGCATCCATCCCCAGGGTCAGGCCCTCACCCTGCAGCCTCACTGACACCCAGCTGGTGACCCTGTACTGCTACAACAGGGAGACCATAACAGAGCTGCTGAGTACAATACAAGAGGACATAAGGAGCAGGATAAACATCTGCACAGCTGTGCCCCCACTGCTCAAGCTAGTGTCAGTATTGCAGTTCCTCAGTTCTGGCACCTTCCAGCACTCAGTGGCCATGATGCACGGCATGGCACAACCCACATTCTGTGCAGTACTGGTCCAGGAGCTGGATACCCTCCTGCAGCATTGTGCATCACCACATTGCACTGCCCACCACCCGAGCCAGGTAAATCCCATAAAGGCAAAGTTAAATGCCATAGCCCAACTTCCAAATGTAATAACAGCTCAGGACTGCACCCATGCTGTGTTGGTGGCCTACCAGGTCCACAAAGCAGTGTACAGAAATCGCAAGCACTACCACTTCCTCAATGTGCAGGTGACCTAAGACCCCAACCTCATCATCACGCTCTGCTGTGCCTGCTGTCAAGGTTCCACCCACAACTTCATGGTCCTCCGGAAAAGCACACTGCCAGGATACATGGAGATGCACAGTGGACAATGGACGTGGATAGTGGGTGAGTAAATCTGCCTGCACACATGTACTGTGAAGCACCTGACCAAATTGGGGGTGGAGGGTGATTATTGACACAAAGCATGGCCTGACAAGTAAATTCAAATGTAGAACCTGGGCATCCCCTGCACCAATGTCAGAGTACAGCCCAGTAAGCATGCACATGTCAGACACCGCTGGACAGACATGCTGACAAACACATACAGCAGCAATACAAACCACACACATGACTACAGATATCACAATGCATCATGCATGATCCAAAGCAATACTAATTTATTTATTTTATTTTATTTATTCATATTTTTAAAGCGCACGCTCAGCCCGTGGGCATCGTGGCGCTGTTACATATAAGCAAATTGGCTGGTTACAGAAGGAAAGGTTGTTAAAGTTTACAGGCATTTTGAGTTATGGTGTATGTTTTAGAAATATACGTTTACAAGGTATTAGATTTACAGTAACATGTTTTAGTTACAAACTTAGCAGTGCAGACATCATGGCGTTTAAACATATGTCATTCATGTCGGAGGGGAGGGTAGGAGGTGATTATGTGAAGAGCAAGGTTTTGAGGGATTTCCGAAAGGAAAACAGTGAAGGTTCCGCTCTAAGAGAGTTAGGGAGGTTGTTCCAGAGCTTAGGTGCTATGTGTGGGAAGCCAATGCCTCCAGCTTTAGCTCTTCTTATGGTGGGGACTCGGAGTTGGTTGTCATGGGGGGTTCTTATAGGACGAAGGGAGGATTTCCTGGTGATGGTTTCTGCTAGGTAGGAGGGAGCGGTATGATTGATACATTTGTGTGTGAGGGAGAGTACTTTGAAGTTAATTCTTTCTTTAACTGGGAGCCAGTGAGCATTTCTTCTGGCCTGCGACACATGGTCGAATTTGGGGATGTGCAGGGCAGCGCGGAGCGCATTGTTTTGCACTGTTTGGAGTTTATTTAGGTTTTTGGTTGACGTGCCAGCTAAGAGGGCGTTGCAATAGTCTAGCCTGGCTCCTATGGTGGCTCTAGCAATGGAGAGGCAGTTGGGAGTGGTAAGATAGGGTTTTATTGCGAAGATGAGTTTGGTGGTCAGTGCGGAGGAGGAGGAGATGGCGTTGACCTGTCTTGTCATGGAGAGAGTAGCGTCTAAATATACTCCTAGGGTCTTCACAGCAGTGGAGACGGGTATGTTGGTGTTGTCGATGGTTATGTGTGAATAGTCTTGGCTGAGCTTGGAGAGGATTTCGCTGGGGGCCAGGATGATGATCTCTGTTTTGTCTCCGTTAAGACAGAGGCCGTTGATCGCCATCCATGCTTGGATCGTGGAGTAAATGGTAAGGAGGGCTTCTGTGTCTTGGGCATAGTCTCCAGTGAGGGGGAGGAGGACTTGTGTGTCATCGGCATAGTTGGTATAAGCTATGCCGAGAGAGTCCAGTAGGTCGAAGAGGGGTTTAGTGAAGAGGTTATATAGGGTCGGTGCGGTGCATGACCCTTGTGGGACTCCGCAATTTATGGTGGTCGGAGGAGCATTGGCCTGGTCAGAGTACACCTTCATGGCTCGGCCTTCTAGAAAGGAGGTGATCCAAGAGGTTGCTTTAAGGGAGAAGTGGGCTGCATTAAATAGGTGAGATGTGAGGATGTCATGGTCCACTAAGTCAAATGCCGCGGAGAGGTCGAGTAGCAGGAGGAGAGCAGGTTTGCCTGTGTCCATTATTTTGGTGATTTGATTTTTTAAATCTAGTAGGGCAGTTTCGGTCCCATGGCCTTTGCGAAAGCCCGATTGGCTTCTGCCTAGGATAGATTGGGTCTCTATGTATTGCTGAATTTGGTTGTGGGCTGCTTTATCAAGGATTTTGAGGAGGAAGGGGACGGTGGTGATGGGGCGATAGTTGCTGGGGGAGGTGGGGTCTAGGGAGGGTTTTTTTAAGAGTGGGCGAACCCAAGCCTCTTTCAGGCAATGAGGTACGGTCCCTGAGGAGAAGGAGGCATTGATGAAAGCTGTGATGATGGGGGTGAGGGCTTCTGAGCACTCTTTGATGATAGTGGAAGGGCATATTTCTCCCTTGCAAATGGAAGGTTTGATGTTTTTGAGTAGAGCAGAGGTTTCTAGTTCTGTAACTTCTCTGAAGGCAAAGAGGGGTGTTTGCGGGTGAGTGTTGTGAGGGGGGAGAGAAGGAGTCGTGGCATGAGGTATTGAGTGCTTTACGTTGGGATGCAATTTTGTCTTGAAGCGTTTTGACTTTATTTAGGAGGGCTGTCTGGATGCCTGTGCACCAAGCTTCATCCTTGATGATTTCGTCTGGGCTGGACTCGGGAGTGGTGAGTTTTTTGAAAATAGAGAATATTTCTCTGGTTTTGGAACTGGATTTGGTTATTCTTTGATTGTATGATTCAGATTTAGCTTCGAAGATGGCCATTTTGTAGGTCCGTGAGATTTCTTTGAACTCGTTGAGAGAGGATTGGTTGGGCGTAGACTGCCAGTTGGATAAGGCTTTGCGCTTCATGGTGCGCAAGACAGATAGTTCTTCTGAGAACCAAGAGTTGGAGTGCATGGATTTTTTTCCTTTTTTGTCTTCCAGCGGGGCAATAGAGTCAATGGCTTGGGTGAGGGCGTTGTTGTAGATGTTAGCAAGAGAGGTGGGATCTTGGATAAAGGGATGCATGAGTTCAGGGATATCAAGAAGAGGAGCGAGATTGGTCGCTGTGAGCTTTTTGGAGCTTCTGACTTTGGCGGGGGGTGCATGAGTAAGGATTTTACGAGTGGGTGTGGTGCGGATGGAGAATTGGATGAGATGGTGATCTGTCCGGGGGAGGGCTGAGATGGAGGTGATGGATGATGAACAGTTATGATCTGCTACCCAGTCGATGGACCGGCCTTTGCAGTGAGTAGGTTTGGTGATTTTGTGGATGAACCCCATGTTGGAAAGATCGTTGGCCAGGGGTGTGGCAGATTTGTCCTTGGGGTCATCTAAGCCAAGGTTAAGGTCACCAAGTAGAATGGTTTTGGTGGAGCTTTTCAGGTTGTTGCTAATGATTTGGAGGAGATGCTTTTGGACGTCCGGAGGAGAGCCTGGATGTCTGTATGTGACTAAGAGGTTGATGGTGCAATTAAGGGAGAGAGCTAGTTTGGCGTGGAGAAGGTCAGCGTTGTTGTCCCAGTGTTGGTTACACTGCCTAATGGCAAGTGAGTTTCTATAGATGAGGGCAACGCCCCCACCTTTAGAGGTTTCGCGGTCCTGCTAAACAAATGGCAGCAATGAATCACACAACTGCAGCCCTGCCAGTGCCACAGCCATGTACCCTTGTACACCCACCCTGCAATGCTGTCCCACTGCCCCCAGAAGAGTAGGAAAGACCGAAGGGAAACCCAGCATGCCACAAGCAAGAGAGCAATACACAGCCACAAGACCGCCTAGAGGAACACATGTCACCAACAGACACATTACCAAAGATCTCCTGCAAAGTAACAGGGTGCCTGTGAAGGCAAAATAATGCATGATACCAGTGACACAGCATGCACAGAAATTGTAGAGGCACATCCCATATGCATACACATGATGTCCATTGTCCTGATACAATATGTAAGTCCACCAACACACATTTCACAGTGACTAATGTGTGTGCCTCCCCCATGCAGGTGACTCTGGATATTCACAGCTAGCCTGGCTGGTGACCCCTGTGCGTGATCAACGAACACTGCATAACATAGCATATAACCCCGAACACAACAGGACCCGTGTGTGCAATGAGCACACCTTTGGACTCCTGAAGGCACGTTTTCACTGAGTAGATTGTACAGGCACAGCCCTTATGTAAGCTCCAGAAAAAGTAGATAAGATAGTGCTTGTATGTGCTATGCTACACAACATCTGTATAAGGCGAAATGTACCCCTAACCCCTGACGTGCCAGGCACTCATTGACAATTTGTTGTATTCCTTTCCATGACACAAGCCATGCACCACTATATGACATTCACTTCTGTGAATAACTCCACAATGACACAATTAGGAATGTTCTCGCTTTGATGAAGTCTAACAGTTTTCATGATATGATGTGTCCCAACTATCCCACTCCCTCCATCCACCACCAACTCCCTAACACACTTCCCCCCTCCCACCACCCACCACCAACTCCCCAGTACAGTATCCCCCTCCCTCTACCCACCACCAACTCCCCAGCACTCTATCCCCCTCCATCCACCCCCAGCTCCCAGCACACTATCACCCCAACCTCCACCCACCACCAACTCCCCAGCACACTATCCCCCATCCGTCCACCCACCACCAACTCCCCAGCATACTATCCCCGTCCACC
This sequence comes from Ambystoma mexicanum, assembly GCF_040938575.1. NCBI lineage: Eukaryota > Metazoa > Chordata > Amphibia > Caudata > Ambystomatidae > Ambystoma > Ambystoma mexicanum. The sequence goes on along the minus strand of NC_090922.1, from coordinate 1,040,151,530 downwards.
CACCACCAACTCAAGCATGGCTACTCAAGGCAATAACTGTTCAAATGTTGTTCATGACCGTGGCCTCTTGCCCCCCCATGCCAGCCTCCAGTGATCTTGTGCGGAAATGGCTTAAGGGCTGGCGCATTGGCGTGCTCTGCTGTGACTCCTCTATGGGAGTTGTAGAACTTGAAGGGGACGAGCCTGGCCCCTGGAACTGTTGCCGTGTCAATTCATTGTTCTGGCGGATGGCCTCAATGATTGCTGACACACCTTTGGGCAGCTCCTTGGCCCTCTGCCCATATACTGTCAGGGCGCTGTACAGGCAGCTGCCTCTAACCGGTTTTTCAACATTGCCGCACAATCCTGTGGGTTGCCCCATGTAGGAAGTCACAGATTGCCTGCAGGTGGTCAGAGTGTGTGCACCCTGCTGCCTCCATCACCCTCTGTCTGCTCTCCACCTCTTCAAGCCTCTGCAGCACAATGCTTCTTGGTGGTGTGTGGCGTATGGGTGAGGGGCTGTGCACGGGCTGAAATCAGGGGAGTCATAAGAGGGTGTGTTGACGTCCAGCTCAGGTGTCTGTGCACGCCGGCTGTGGTAAGGTCTGCCTTAGGCCTGTTGATGCCGCCAACGTGGAGGGCTATATGGAGACTGTTGTCGCTGCCTGCACGGCAGGCTTTCTGGGAACTGTTGTCACTGCCGGCATGGAGGACTATGTGGGGAGTGTGGCCCTTTAGCAGGTGGTGACACCAGGCTGGTGTCCCCCTGATACTCCTTGGTCACCCTGCCTGCAGGTGTGACTGCAGTGTCTGTGCCTCCAGCTGCCGGTTTGGGTGCAGTGGGCCTTGCACTGCTCCTGGTGTCCTGTGGTGTGGCCGTTGGCTTGTCCATGATGTGTTGCAGTGTAAAATGGCGGGACATCCGCCTCAGTGTGGCCTGAGTGGCCATTTGCAGGGTGGTGGTGGTGGCAGACTTTGAGGGCCTGGATGTGCCACTCCTAGATGTGCCTGCAACCTCCTCCTCTGATGCCTCTGGCGATGCATGAGTGTCTGTAGGGGACATAGGAAATGTTGTCAGGTATGGTTCCCCCACGTATGTTGGCATGCTAGACACATTAGCTACAGTACAGAGTCAGACCCTACACAGATGGGCAAATGGGCATGGCTGGTCAGGGGGTATTGCATGTGGGCACAGTATCATGGGGCTACTTGTGACTATGAGTGTGTGACACATGGGCAGTTGATCTTTGGCCTGTGTGTTGGGAGGGCAGGGTGTCCATGCTGGTGCAGATGACATCTGGCATGCATGCTTGTTGCCCTTCATGCCCCCACAACCCATGCCTGGTTGGCGGGGGTGAACTTGGTGGCTTAGTCCCATGGCTGCTGTGGAGGGTGCTTGATGTGCCACACTGTCACTGCATATATGCATAGGTGGCATACCCAGCTTCTGGGTCTGCGGACATGTGTCCCTGTCCACTGGGGCATCTTATGCTAGACTGTCATTTGTGAATGCACTTCCTGCCTCCTGGCTGTTGGCATGCGCCTCTATGCCTCTGACTCCCTCGATTCCCTCCATGTCCAGCACTGTGCTGCACTTTTCCTCCCAAGTGGTGAGGACCAGTGGCTCTACAGTTCCTCCTCCTGAGGCAAGCGAGTCCCGGCGGTGTTGCGACAGCAGCCCACGCACCCTAACCCTGAGGTGATTTCAACGTTTGTGACAGTCCTCCCCATAACGGGGGATGCTGACAACAGCTGTGACTTTCTGGCTGATGCCATGCCAGGTGGCTGTCCTGCGCTTTCCTGAGGTTTTCCTTTGACTTTCCTTTGGCGAAGACCATATAGCTCATCAGTGTAGGCAACAACCTCGGTCAGGACCACAAACTCCCGCTCACTGAACGTAGGTTTTCGTAGGCGATCTTCGGCCACCATGCCTCTGACCTTGGCCTAGGACATTTCTGCTTCTTTCCAGGACCGGATGGCTGCAGGAAGTGGAGCTATTTAAAGGATTGTGTTTTTCAAAATGGCTGCTGCAATGCTTCCCGTTCTGACAGTGATGCAATTTCCGTCGGCCCTACCACAAACCTCTAAATAGAGAAAATTGCAGCAAATAGAAAAAAGTAAGCCGACACTCCAGACATTCCAGACATTAAGATTATACACAGAAGGATATAGAAGAAAAAACAACAGGACACTCAGTGATAATAACCATGCCTGCACACAAATGAAGACTCTGTTCGTATGGTGGAGGGAAGGTGCTGAGGGATGCAGTGCCCTGTCTTGACTCGGCAGCCATACAGCAAACACTTGTTCACTCACAGGCATGCACACAGCCACCATACAACATTTATTTGTTTCATTTGTATAGCCTGCATGCAACCTGGAGGCATTGAGGCGCTGTTACAGATAAATGTTAACACTGTGGTTTCATCAACAATACAAGTAGCACAGGCAAAAAAACGTTTTTACATGTGGAGAATGGGGTGGTAGGATGCTATAGATGTACACAGTGGGGTGAACTGGATCTGGTGCCACGTACAGTGGTTTCCACAGCAATACAAGTGACACAGGTAGAATACGCGTTCTCACATTGAGTAGAGTACAGTAGGATAGCAGGATGCTGTAGATGTGTGAAGTGGGTGCCAGCTGGATCTGGTGCCATTGTGTTATGAGTTAGGAGGAGAGCTGAGTTTTGAGTGCTTTGCAGAACACCCAGTAGGATTTTTCAGCCCTAAGAGGGAGACGGGGGAGTTCCACTGTTTAGCGGCTAGGTAGGGGGAAACTGGAGCCTCTGGCTTTAGATCTCTTTACTTTGGGTGAGATTAGGCGGTCAGTGTAGGGCGTCCTTGTGAGTCTTGAGGAGTGTGCTTTGGCAATTCTTTGAGAGAGGTAAGGGGGCTGCGTTAGAGAGACATTTGTGGGTGATGGATAGGGTTTTGAATGTGATGCACTCCTGGATGTGAAACCAGTGTGCTCCTCTTCTTGATAAGGAAATATCTTCTCTTTTGAGGATGTTGAGGGCTGCTCTGAGCGCATTATTTTGGATGACTTGGGGTTTGTGGATGTTACCAGAGGATGTGCCTGTGAATAGTGCATTGCAATAATCTATATTGGATCCTATGATTGCACGGACAACAGTTAGGCAGCTATTTTTGGACAGGAAGGGTCTAGCTGCATTCAGAACCTTGGTGGCATAGGCTGCTGAGGAGGCACTGGTGCTCACCTGTTGGCCCCTTCAATGCTTCCAGTTCCGGCGGTGATGCAATTTCCGATGGCCCTACCACAAACCCTCTAAATAGAGATCCTCGCAGCAAATATAAAAAAGTAAACTGCAGAGCGATATAGAAGAAAAAACAATGGGACATTCAGTTATAATAACCATGCCTGCACACAAATGAAGACTCAGTTTGTATGGTGGAGGGAAGGTGTTTGATTGATGCAGTGCCCTGTCTCAATCACACACTCATAATTAATTCTACATATACGCATACAAACATCCATCATAAACATGAAAACACCCTTGCTCGCATGCACGCACCTACACTTACAAAAAAGTATTTATTCATTTCTTACCTGCTGCCGGCGAAGAACTCCTCTACAAGGTGAGCATTCAGCTCCCTGAGCTGTGCCACGCTGACAGCAACAGTTCCTGCCATGCGCAAAGGGTTGCCTCCATAAGAAAGAAACATTCCCGTTGCACAGCAGGAATGGATCTTTCATCGCACGGTGCAACAGGAACATTTCTTTTGGAAGGAAATCATTTTGGAAATCATTTTGGAAAGCTTCTGGAGGCTGCACCCTCCCCGGGACATAGTCTGGCGGGGCCCCCCACAATGTGGGGGGCCCTGCTACGCCAGTGCACTTTGGGCCCATTGCCCTATTGTGTTCTGCAACCTATGGCTTCACACGACAAAGAAGTTCATGTGCCTCACACTCTGCTGCCAGGGTGTGGTGTCCCAACCAGCCAGCGCAATGACGAAAGCTATCGCCCAGCTTCCGTTGATAACTGTATCCGACAAAAACCCCTCGATAATACTTGTAAATTCAATTCATCTGGTTTTAGTACACATTTCTGTTGCACATTGCTCAGTGGGTTAAATGCTGCTTTAGAGTTGATGAGCTGATATTTTTGGTAACACCTGGCTTGTACTTTATAGACTTATCATGTGAATGATGTCACAATAGGCCACCAGACATCCTCAAACAAAAGGGCATTCTGGAATTATTATAAGTGATAGCGGTTGATGGTGAAGAGAACTGCAAATATTTATTTCCACTGGATAGACCAAATAGTTTATGCTGTGCCCACAGAACTAGAGGCAATTTGACTCATACTTTCGAACACATGCATTTGTTTACCTGAGCCAATTCACCACCTGTACACACATACACCATATACTCATGGGTAGCTGGCAGGCTGTCACAACATTGCACAACAGTTAATTAAATGTATACCACATTATGCTCCTGTTATGTTACTAACATTTATAGAGCGCATGTTCACCAAAAAGGTATCATGGCACTACGCCAGAGCGAGACAAAAAGAAGCTAAAAAATATATGTTTTGAGAGATCGCCGGAATAAGTACCTGAGCAGGGAGATAGTGTCAAAATGTCTTCTGCAAATACTCAGCACTTAAACAATAGAAGGCATGATGGACCAAACAACTTTAAACTGAGCGCGCTTGGCCACCGGAAGCCAATGAAGCTGATGCAAAACTGGAGAGATGTGAGCATGCCTAGGCGTAGACGTAGCAGCTCTTGCAACAGAGTTCTGAAGGACTTGGAGATGCTGCACTAAGTAGATTGGTTGTGCAGAAACATAGAATTAAAGTCGTCCATGATAGACACAACCAGAGATGACACCACGAGAGACCCGAGTTGAAAAGGGTGGTAAGGAAGAACCTTATGTAAAGTTTGAATCTGAAAGTAACCTCTCTGGCATATGGAAGTGATCTGAGGTTCAACAGATAAAGAAGCAGACATGTTTACTCCCAGATCCTTTACCGAAGAAACAGGAGGGGAAGGAGCCCAACGACGGCGGACACAAAGAAGCAGTCCAGAAGGCAGCAGAAGAAGGAGGACCCATCACCTTGGTTTTTTCACCATTCAACTTGAGCCAGTCGTTACACATCCATTCCCAAACAACTTCCAGACAGATCCAGAATCTGGTAGCTGTCTCCGGAATAGAAAGATCTAAATGAGCCAAGATGTGCGTGTCGTCGGCATAGGAATAACAGCTGAAGCCATGGGAGAAGATGAGCTCGGTCTGAAGTTGAATGTAGACATTGAATAGTACCGGGCAGAGGCGTAGGCAGGGTAGGGCCTGAGGGGCAAGGCCCACCCAAAATCTGTAAATGCCCACTCAGCAGCGCTGTGTGGGAATTTAAAGATATTTTTTGTCAGTGCAGTGGGCCCAACTTCATTAGCATCAGGCCCCATTTGCTAGACACTTCTGGCTACGCCTCTGGTACCGGGGAAAGAGCTGAACCTTGGGGAACAGTGCATGTCAAACCAGTCGGTGAAGAATTAAATGGGGAAAGGGAAAGAAAATGAGTGCCACAAGGATCATGTGTATCACCAACACTCTATAATGTGTTTACGAAGCCCCTCTTCGATATTCTTGACTATTTGGGTGTCACCTACACCAATTATGCAGATGACACCCAAATACTCATCCCCATCACTGGTGACCCATCACTGGCGACTACAAAGCTGACCCCAAAGCACTAAATGATGTCTTTTGTAGAGCGCACCTAACCCTGAGGTATCTGGACGCTTGAATATAGGACATTGTTACAAAGTGCATAAACAGATTATTACAAACTACAAAATGCAGAATACATACAGAGAATAGCAGTTAAGGTAGGCTAGTTGACGTATGTTACAGATTAGTCAACGTGCCAGCATCCAGAATAAGTACAGCGAGGTTACAGCATCAGAGGAGTGATTCACAGATAGGAGTTGTGGAGGAGTTTTAATGTTACTGGTCAAGAAGCCATGGTTTCACATTGGAGCTAAAAGTCCGAAGTGACGGTTGTTCCCTGATAGTTGTAGGCAGCGCTTTTCAGCTAAAACAGGGAAGCTGGACCCACCTGCTGCTTTCAGATTGTACTTCGGGATATTAAGACAGTGGGCGTAAAAGGATCTTGTCGGTCTGGACTGATGGTTTTTTATGAATTTATCAGTCAGATATTTCGGGGCTGTGTTTGATAGGCATTTATGCGTGATGACTAACGTGCGAAGGTAGATTTTGTCATGTACTGGGAGCCAGCATGCTTCACATCTAATGGCAGAGATGGGATATTAACACCGATTTAAGAGCGCTGTTCTGAAGGACTTGTAATTTATTCTGTTTGCATTCTGATGAGCCTAGAAATAGCGTATTACAGAAGTCCAACTTAGATAAGATCCAAGCCCTAGCGAGCGTGAGGCAACTGTTAGTGGACAAGTAAGGTTTGCAGGCATTGATCAGTTTGTTAGTGTATGCTGTAGTTGAAGCTCTGCTGTTGACTTGTTTTTTGAGGGACAGTGTTGAGTCTAAGTAGACGCCTAAGGTTTTGACCTCATTGGCAACTTTGATAGTGTTTCCATCAATGTTGAACGTCTTATATCTTACATCAAGTCTGTTTAGACGAGTTTGGGATCCAATAATCAGAAGCTCCGTCTTATCGTAGTTTAGACAAAGGCTGTGGGTGGCCATCCACGCCTGAATTTCGAGGTAGATGTCGTTAGGCATTTTTTAGTCTTCATCATAGCAACCAGTGAGCGTGATGAGGTCCTGGGTGTCATCAGCATAATTTGAGTAGGTGACACCCAGGCTATCAAGGTGATCAAAGAGGAGCTTTGTGAAAATGTTGTACAACGTGGGCGAAACGCACAAACCTTGTGGGACTCCACAATAGATTGGTACTGGATCAGCCGACGCTGTGGGTGCAAAGACCCTGGCTGTTCTGTTTGAGAGAAAAGATTGGATCTAGCTGGCGGCATTAGGAGATAATGCTGCCGCAGAGGTCAGGTGTTTGGTAAGGATCTGATGTTCAACAAGATCAAACCTTGCTGAGAGCTCCAGCAGTAAAAGAATGGCCAGGTTGCCTTTGTCTTTGGCTTTATCCATTTGGATTTTTAGATCCAGGAGGGCCGTTTCTGTACGTGCCTGGGTCTAAAACTGGATTGGCATAGGCCCAAGAGATTGTTGTCCTCTAGGTTTATTTGTTTATTGTAGATAGGCTGCTCTATCTAATATTTTTAGTAGGAATCAGACCGTTGTTATGGGTCTATACTTGGTGGGTATATTTGGATCCAGATTAGATTTTTTTAGAAGGGGCATGACCCACACCTCTTTAAGATTGTTAGGGACTGAGCAGCTTTCGAATGAGGCATTAATCAAGGCAGTGATGAATGGAGCTATATATTTTGCTCCATCCTTGATAACTGAGGCTGGGCAGGTATCTCCCTGGCATCTAGATGGTTTTAGACCAGCAATGATGTTTTCAACTTCTTTTGTAATGACTGGGGAGAAGTAGAACAGGTGACACGGTGGCGGTTGTGAGGCAGGCAAATTGCGTGAGTTGGCACTAGGGGCTAGGCTGTTCTTTTTGCTCTTGATTCTAGATTGAAGTAGGTCTATTTTGTCAGATAGGGCTTTCTGTAGCTGGTGCAGGGGCCTCCAGTTCCTTTAGAATGTTAAAAAGCTCTTTCGTTCCAGATTTGGCATTCTAAATTCTAGTGTTGTATATCTCTCTTTTAGTATTGAGAATAGCTATTTTGTAGGAGGTAGCGGCAGAGTTAAACTTATCCTTGTTAGATGGCATTTTTCTCCAGGTGGCTTCAGCAGATCTTTTTTTGTTGCAGAGGATTTTTAGGTCATCTGTGAACCATTTATTTAAGTGGGCATCAGGTTTAGCCTTTCTTAATTTAAATGGGGCAATTTTGTTTAAGACTTGATCTAAGGTAGAATTGTACAAGTCTACCAGAGCGGCCAGGTCTTTATCTACGTGTTTTGATAGGGTATTAATAGGCTTTAGTAGAGGTAGCAGGTTGTCAAGTGTTACGTTTCACTTATTTCGGGACAGGGTTGGAGGGGCGATGATGGTACTGGTACTGGTACCTTTAGCATACAGGACCAGCACTTTCCTGTATGCTAAAGGTAATGCAGTGATGGTCTAACCAAGCACAGGGCTCATTGTTGAGGATTGTGGTGGTGCAGTTAAGGTCTGCTAACCAGTTCAAAGTTCTTCCCTTGTGTGTAGGCTCATTGATACGGTGCTTGAAGCCCATTTGTGATATGGAATTTTCAATGGCCGAGGCATTAGAATCCTTAGGATCATGCAAGCTTAGGTTAAGATCTTCCAGCAAAATGATTTGAGAGTCGGGTTTTGTGTTTTGAGACATGAGTAGGGTAATGTCGGAGGAGGAGATTGGGCCGGTGGGCAGTAAATAAGGTGAAGTAACAGTGTTCGGGTAGCTGTGAGAGGGAGTTTGACGAATAGAAGTTCAGCGGATGGGAATCCATCTTTGGCAAACTCTCTGAGGCCCAGATGTGATTTGGCTACGAATGCTACTCCCCTGCCTTTGCCATAGCCTCTATCTTCTCTTATGATTGTGTAGCTATCTTGCAGAGCTAGTGACAGGGTAGGTCCTGCTGCAGGGTATAACCAGGTTTCTGTTATGGCCAGGAAGTCAAGTTGGTTGGTAGAGATGAAGTCCGCTATGTCAAGGGCATGGGCTAACAGGGTTTGTGCATTAATGAGAGCCCCTTTGAGGGCTGTGGTCTCAGAGGCAGCTTCTGGTAAGGGAGTTGAGGTTATCATTGTGCCGAGGTGTATTGTAGGGTCAGATGGCCTGGTATGAGGAAATGGCTTTGGGTTATTGATCAAACTGTTTGCGGCAAGCGGTGTGTGAGACCTGGATGTCACCTTCTTGCTGGTTAAACAGGAGACTAGTCAGGCATTCCTCAGGCTAAGTGGGCAAGCGACCAGAGGTGTGGGCGGGTATGCGAAACGATGTATCCATTCAACAGGGGAGAGATGACATAGGGCATTGTTAGCTGGAGCTGTATTAGTGCCCAGTTGAGGTGGGTGAGGCTGGAGGGAGGGCAGGAACTTAGTAGGTGCTATGGTGTGGATTAAAGATAGGAAAGTAACCATAGTGAGCTTTACTTTCCATAATGTGGCCGGTGGTCGGTCAAAATCTCGAAAAAAAAATCTCGAATGACAATAAGGTCGAAAAAAAAATCTCGAAAAAAAAAAGTCGAATTACTCTTTTTTTAATTATATATTTATTTTGGGGTCCGGGATTAAAAAGAAAATAGGTAAAAAAAAAAAAAAAAGGTGGGTTTGGCGGGAACTCCCCCATTTCGAATAAAAAACGGCATGACATTTTTTTTTTTCGAGATTTTATTTTTCGATTTTATCACTATAAACCAATGTGGCCATGTGAGCGGGCGCCAGTGGCATAGATGAGAGTGTAAGCCTTATCGCGGACCGTGTGGTGTAGGAGAGAATGGACCTCGCAGGTGAAAGGATCAGTCCCTGGTTAGAAGTGACACACTATGCGATTCAGCAAGATGCTGCCAGTTCCCTCATAGATTAGATGCTAAACAGCATGAGGTACCACAAAAATGCTGGTGGTGGTATCATAGGCTAGTTGCCATACAAAATGGTAAGCCACAGAATGCTAGAAATGGTATCATGGGCAAAATGCAATACAATGTGATATTCAACAAAAATGCAAGAATTGGACTCAGGGGATGGGTACAATACAATATGAGAATCCACAAAATGCAGGAATTATAATCAGGGGCTAGGTGCAATACAGTATGAGAATCCACAGAATGCAGTCCTAGGCTAGGTACAATACAATATGAGAATCCAAGAAATGCAAAGCATTATGGTATGCCACAGACTGGTAGAAATGGTATCAAGGGCAAGATGCACTACAGTGTGAAAAGCCGCGCAGTAGGTAAAGTCATATGGTGCTGGAGGCTGCATACAGTTTGGCTGCAGCGCCAAGAGATTATATGTGAGGTCACGTTAGATCTAACGCTGTGAGGCTGGAAGATGCATTGAGGTGCCCCTAGAAGGGGGCTGTGCGTGCTCCGTTGAGGACACATGTATCGATCAGTTAAGTGTTTGTTCTTATTCAGTTAAGCAATGAAATTAGCCATTCGGAAATTCGGTTATTCAGGAACACGGGGGAGAGGGAAACTGCTTAAGAATGAGCGTAGGGCATATATGGGATAGAGGGTAGTGTAATGTCCTACTTCCACTGTCGTGCCCATTGTTAGAGGATGAGTCCTCTGTTTATTACCTTTGTTGGTGAGCTGCGTCCCACGTGTTTAAGGGGGTGGGGTTACCTCCAGCACTTTAGTTCGCGCCTGAATAAAGAAGAAGTCAGACGCACTCGACTTGTCTCTCTGATTTATTGAGTAATTATCATTCAGCATTATTGCAATCATCTGTTTCAGCATAGCGCACTGCAGCGCGCCTTAGTCAAAACCACAACAATGGCGACGAGGATATTTTAAAGCGGCAACGTGATCCGGAGTCACACCAGCTGCTCTAATTGAGTGCATGCCGCGGAAAGTTCGGATCGCAGCATCGGCGCTGCCCAGAACTCGCGCAACATCAATCAACGTTCCAAGTAAGGAGCCATCAAGTGCACGGTAGGGCCATTCATACGGGAGCAAATCTCAGCTGAAACACATGCTACGCGCATCGCGTATTACACGCAATAAGGGGACAAACAAACACGCAAGCGCTCCGTTTGCTCTGCAACAATTATAAAGACTTACAAATAAACTTTAGAAGGCACAGAGACGCTTCTAGCTGCCAGGCAAGGTCCACATACAGTTTTACAACAGTGACCATCAAGATTCAGCCCAGCAGCACCTGACAGGACCCCTAGGTCTCCAGTCAACCACCAGAGCCATATTACCACACCAAGAATATATATAACAAACATGTCTGAGACCAACACTGACAGCAGACTCCTGAGCCCAACATCCAGCTCCACACCACTCCACTCCACACCCAAGGAAGACAGTGGTTCAGAATCACTTCAGCTACAAGCCATGCAGCCATTTGACATGGCAGACACCAGCAGCCTAGCCCCCAGATGGGTCATATGGCTAAAGGAACTGCACATCTACATTGATGCATCAGGTGTGAGGGAAGAACTCCGTTTAAGAGGTATTCTACTACACTCGCTAGGCCCAGTGGTACAAGGCATCGTGTTCGAAATGCCTGAATCCAACACAGACACATTTCAAGGTATTATTGACTCATTAAATGCCTACTTCGCACCACTGAGAAATGTAGACTGTGAACGGCACATCTTTCATACATCCACGCAAGAAAGTGGTCAAATTATGGACAACTTTGTGATGAGACTAAGGAAAAGAGCGTAATATTGTGACTTTGACAGATACTCAACCGATGAAGCATTAAAATCTCAAATCATCGCCGGCTGTGCATTACACAAATTCAGAAAGAAATTACTTCAAAAGAGCAACACGCTAGAAGATATATTGCAACTCGCACAAGCTGATTCTGCTCTTGCACTACAGACAGAATCTCTAGGCAACATCAAGATTACGCAATCAGCCTTAACTGCATCCGTATGCCCTATCATAACGACGAGGGACTTAATAGAGCAAAAGAAATGCTATAGGTGTGGTTTTAAATTCCCTCATGTCGGCCCATGCCCAGCCATCGGACACAACTGCGACAAATGCGGTGGAGAAAATAATTTTCAGCCTGTCTGCAGGAATATCAACTTCTTCCAACCAACAGAATCGAGCAGGGACACATGGAGGCAAGATCGCAATCCAAGGCGGGAAAGCTCAAGATCCCGCATGAGACACTCGCCCGCCGCCACCAGACATCAATCTCAGAGCTCGTCACGTGAGCCACCACGGGAGGAGAAAAGGTGGGAAGAAAGAAGAGATTACCCCAGCCACACCAGAACCAGACATGATTCACAAAGATGGCATTCCAGACAAAAGATTCGATATTTAGATGACTCCACTCGCAGGAGACGCGAGTCGCATTCATCTTCATCCAGTAGAGACCGGAAAAGGGGATATGTTCATGCCATTGGCAACAGCATAGCCGCACAATACAGCCCCACCCTGCTGTTACAAGTACATGGACAAAACAGAGAATTCTTAATCGACACGGGAGCAACCGTAAATGTAATAAATTATGAGACCTACAAACTACTCACCTACAAAAAATTGCTGAAAGAAGCAGACACGCTGATATATCCCTATGGATCAAACAAGCCCCTCAACTGTCGAGGGATGTTCACGGCACACTGTCAACACAAGGACAAGAGTCAGAAAATCAAAATGTATGTCATAAAAGGCGAAGTGTCAGGTGACAGCATTCTCAGTTTCAAGTCGGCAATCCAGATGGGACTCATTCACATACTGTACCAGATAATGTCAGCGTACACTGCTAGCCTAAAGGACATGGTGCAGAAAATGTTCCCAACTCTCTTCACAGGTTTGGGCAAACTAAAGGACAAACAAGTCTACACATTAATCCACAAATACCTCAGACGCCGCAGCACTACAGAGGCATACCTCTCAACATACAAAAACACGTTGAAGACGAAATCCAGTCATTATTGCAGCAGGACATCATCAAACCAGCGTCGGGACCAACCCCCTGGGTATCCCCAATTGTACCAGTACCCAAGAAAGACAACAAGGACAGCCTTCGCATATGCGTAGACATGAGGGCTCCAAATGTGGCCATAGAACGAGAATGTCACCTTGCCCCAAGAATGACTAATATGATGCACTTACTACACGGGGCGAAAGTGTTTTCAAAATTAGACTTAAACAAGGGATACCACCAGCTGGAGTTACACCCTGCCTCAAGGTACATCACTACCTTCTCAACACACCTTGGCCTGTTCAGATATAAAAGACTCAGCTTCGGGGTATCTTCAGCTGCAGAAATCTTTCGAAATGAGATACACCAGGTAATTAAACACATCCCAAATTGTCTAAACTACTTCGATGATATTCTAATATTCGCCACCACTCAAGACAGTCATGATGACACATTGAGGAGAGTCTTCATGGCCCTGGAAAACGCCCACCTCTCACTGAACCTTGATAAATGTAAAATCAGCAAATCCACCCTGAAATTCTTTGGACACATTTTCTCGAGGGATGGCCTGAAACCCGACCCTGACAAGGTACAAGCACTAGTAGAGACCCCCACGCCCACCTCAGTATCTGCAGTACGCTCGTTCCTCGGCATGGTGAGTTATTGCACACGTTATATACAAGACTTTGCGTCGGTAAGCACGCCACTCCGACTACTTACCGGAAAACATCACGACTTCCAGTGGTCTAGTGCATGTGAAGAAGCGTTTCAAGAAATCAAAAAGCGGGTTGCCGCGGCATCATGCATGGCATACTACAACCCTGACCTCAACACAGAATTAACGGTGGATGCGAGCCCGGTGGGATTGGGAGCAATACTAACGCAATCCAAGCCTGGAGCATCCCCAGATTCCCCGAGGAGAATCGTGACCTACACAAGCCGCAGCTTATCCACTACCGAATGTGAGTGCTCCCAACCTGTGAAGGAGAGCCTGGCAGTAGTATGGACATGCGAACATTACCACCTGTTCCTGTATGGTCGACCGTTCACCATAATCACTGACCACCAGGCTCTCACCACCATCTACGATAAGCCAACAGCCAAAATGCTGCCACGCATTGCCAGGTGGGGATTGAGGCTACAGGAGTACTCAAAATAGTCCACCACCTGGGTAAGGACAACAACCCAGCGGACTTCTTATCACGGCACCCACTTCCAGCTCAAGATGAGCGACAGTCAAACAAGGCAAACCAATAACTAAACTACCTGGTCAGCAGTGCACTACCCAAGTCCATCACCATAGCCCAACTACTGGAGGCGACACAGAACGACCAGCTACTTCAGACAGTACAGGTGTGTCTGCGGTCAAACTAGTGGCACAGTTAACGGAGGGGTGAATATGAGATACTCGCAGGTGAGGAACAACATTTCTGCATCTTCAAACTCATCCGCACCACATTATCCACATCACCAGAGGGTCTGTTACTAAAAGACAACAGAATTGTAATTCCATCCACCCTGCAAGACCAAATATTAGACATCGCACACACAGGACACAGAGGCATTGTATCAACCTATTGGCAACTGAGGACCAGGGTGTGGTTCCCATCAATGGATGAACGAGTGGAGCAACTACCACGAAAATGCCTAGCATGTCAGGCAGTGGCCCCACGTACATTCCCTGAGCCCATCAAAACCTCTGAAATGCCTCTGCAGGGGTGGGACGAAGTGGCCATCGACATGTTTGGACCCCTAGCGAATGGCAAATATGCGTTGGTAATCATTGACGAAATGTTGCGAATTCCAAAAGTCCATCTTATCCATTCCACCAGCGCTCAGGCAGTCATAACTGCCCTAGACAAGACATTTGCCGACTATGGCATCCCTTCCATAGTCAAATCGGACAATGGACCTCCATTCAGTGTGCATGATTTTGCCATGTTCGCAGAACACTTAGGCTTTCAGCACCGCAAGATCATGCCGTTGTGGCCGCAAGCCAATGGAAAGGTGGAGAGATTTATGGGAAACCTCAAACGCGCCCTCCATGATCTTTTAACTGGAGCCTATAGTCGTCCAGGGCAGCTATCTGTTCGGGATCTAAGGGTTGCACTGGGGGGGGCCCCCTGCTGGAGTTGGGCTATTTTCACTCTCAGACACCTCTCCTGGGCTTCCCTTTCTCTTTTGTTCTGGGCTCCCTTTTTGATGAGGACTCCCCTCAAGGTTGCCTTAAAGGCGTCCCACAGGGTGTGTGAGCCTACCTCCCCATTATCATTGAGTTCAAAGAATTCCGTTATGGCGTCTAGCACCTCCTGGGCATGGACCTCATCCTTCAACAAGGAGTCGTTACACTTCCATCGTCCCCTGCGGTCACTTAGCCATCCTCTTGCTATAGTGACTCGGACCAGGTCATGGTCCGACCAGGGGACGGGGTCGACCCTGTGGCCAGTGACGTATGGGCACAGGGTCTCATCCACTAGGATGTAGTCTATTCTGGAAAAAGATGTGTGGACAGCTGAATAATATGTGAAGGAGGGGGCGCCCGTCCTGGGGGACAGGATTGTGTCCACCAGGCCTAATTCCGTGGTAAACCTTTGGAAGTTCCATGCCATGGTCTCATCTGCTGCCCTGGAGATTAGGGAACCAACGGATTTCCTATCCTGGGTTGGGTCCAGGGCCATGTTGAAGCCCCGCCCCGCACAACCACAGTGCCTTGGACAAATAGCTTAAGTCTATCCCTCACCTCATCCCAGAATTGGGTTTGGCCTTCGTTTGGACCGTATACTACAGCGAGAGTAAGTGGGGCGCCCTGCAGGGACCCCCGTACCAGCAAGTAGTGGCCCTCAGAGTCTTTCAATATGGCCTCTTTGTCGAAGCCAACATTCCTTGCTAATAAAATTGCCACCCCTCTTTTTTTGGTCTTGTGGGAGGCACAGAAAACCTCCCCAATTCCTCCCCCCGCATTTTGGGCTCCTTCCCCCGTGCCCAGTGAGTCTCTTGCAAGAAGAGAAGGTCAAGGTTTGTCCTTCTAAGTTCCCTACAGACCAGGGACCTCTTTGTGGGGGTGTTCAGGCCCGCACGTTGAGGGAACCCACTCCCATAGCCGGTAGACTTTCAGCCATAATCTAGGTTTTCTTCTCCCTCGGTCAACATCATCACATTGACCTTTCCTATACGCTCCCTTAGTTTTGCTTTATGCACCCCTTCTCACCCCTCCCCTCCCCCCAGGGTGGGCCTGAAACATTCCCCCAACTGCCCCCATCCCCAATCCCTAACTGAACAACCCCAACTTTCATGTGCCCCCCCCCCTCCCCGGCGTCCAGCCAGTTAGTTCTGCCATCACTGGCTTTTGGCTGAACCACCAGCCTGCCCACCTCGGCCAGGCGCTCCATGTAGTGCTCGTCGCTTTGAGACACCCCTCCCTCCTGCATCGTCGCCTCTATGGACCCCTTATACTTGCTGTTCACGGGGATGCTGCTAGTGGTAGAACCTCTGAGTCTTCACACCTCATTCCAGAACTTGACGGGTCGCCCCCGTCCTCAGTCCTCAGAGTCGTTCCGCTCTCCAACCTTCGCCGGTGACGGAGTGTTCATTTTTCTGAATTTCCTAACGCCAGTTTTCATTCTCCTGTCTCCCGGCGGGCCAGGACCACTTGATCTGCCCATCCCCAGCCCCCCCTCCGGGGGTTCGGCTCTGCTACATAGTCTTGGATGGCTCCCCTTATGTCATCCTCCGTGATCAGAGTCGACCGTTGACCCATATATTCGAAGGCCAGAGAGAAGGGGTAGCCCCATCTGTAGCACACTCCCTTCTCCTTGAGCAGCTGCGTTAGGGGGCGGCACATTCTGCGTTTGGCTAGTATATAGGTGTAGAGGTCCTGATAGATTGAAATCTGGGCATTATGGTAGGTGATCTCCCGGGCCTTTCTGGCTTCCTCCAGCACTTTTGTGTTTTCCGAATAGTAGTGGAACCGGACCAAAATCGACCGAGGGCCCCCTGCTCTACCCCCTGACCTGTGCACCCTATCGAATGTGAGTTCCGTTGTCATCTCTTCTGCAAACAGGAGGGCGATGATGTCTCTCACCGCTCGGGTAATGTCTCTCTCCCTTTCTCCTTCCAGTTCGGGGACCCCGAAGATTCTGAGGTTGTTTCTCCTTTCCCTATTTTCGAAGACATCCATCTGCCTGGCCCGTTCCTCGTCCCTCTTCTCCAGGTCAGCTAGCCTCATGCCTATTTGTACGTGGGACGCTGATGTTGATTGGTTGGTTTCCACCTGTAGCAATCTGTCCTCGACCTTATCCACCCTTTGGTCAATTTTTTCAAATTTCTGGGCTATGTCGGAGCGCATGTCCCTGATTTCTTGCAAGATTGAGGCAAAGCCCCTCTCCATTGTCACTGTGGAAGGTGCCGGGGCCTCCGACTGGGCCATTTCTCTATTTCTCTATTGAGACTTGCACCTTTGTTGCTACTTCCTGCCTCCTGATAGCGATATTCCTGCAGGGTTTCCTGCCAGTTCATCTGGTCACCCCCTGGGCCCCGCCACCGAGACTTCCACGGCCCCGACGGGAACGAGAGGACCCCTCCCGGATCAGCCGGTGTTTTCCTTCCTGGGATACCAAGAGGGGACTCGGGGGACGGGCGGGAGTCGGGATAAGGCCCTCCCCCACTTGTCTATATTTGTCTTTGCTGTTGCTGGGGGGCTGTTGTTGGGCGAGCACATGCCCCACCGTCACCTGGTGGGGGGCTCTCACCCAGTCCAGCTTCGCCTTGGCAGTCGGGGACTTCCTTTGCCCTCCCTGTGGAGGTTGGTGTGGACGGCTGGGTCCGCTTGGCCAGGCCCGTGAAGCCTCTCCCTCAGGGTAGGGGGGCAAAGCACCGTGACCCTTGCCCCCCACTTGATGTCACTCGTCCGCACTTCCACTCTGGGGGAGCGAGGGGTTGTTTCTGGGCAGGCACACGCCCCACCAGCACCGGGCGGGGGCTTCGCACCCGGATTTCCCCCGAGATTGACGATGTCTTCTCTGTGCCCCTGGGGGGGATGGATTGTCCAGCGGAGGCCGTAGGAACAAGCCCCTAAGGGCACTGACTCTGCTTGATGCCTTCTGCCCCCTCCTGGGTAATGGCAGGCGGGCTCACTCCCCGGGGGTGGATCCAGGGATCCCCACCCGCCTGTGTCACGTGCAGCGGGCCCCTCACCTCCACCTGTTCTCCTGGCGAATGCGACTCCTGTGTTCTCCGGAGCCCCATGTGGAGGAGGGGGGGGCAGCGTTCCTTCCCTGGGATGTGTCGTAATGTAGGCCCTGCTGCGTTGCGGGAGGCTCCCGCCTACCTGCGCGACCTTCGTTGGGCCCCTTTGGCCTGCGCCGAGGAATCTCGCGGGGGGCCACTGCGACTGGACCCACTCTGTCTTCGCGCACCGTCTCGGCAGGCTCCGGGGGGCGTTGGGCTCCGGCGCCTCCGCCCCAGTCTCCCGGGTGCCGGCCTCAGGTCTGTGTGCCCTCTCTGTCTGCCGGTTCGGACCTCCGGCGTGGTATTCTCCAGTGTGGGGGGGTGGAGGACGGCTTCCCACTCAGGGGCTGCTCCCCCGTTCTATTGGGGCCGCTGTCCTCGGCCAGTACGCTCCTCCAGCGGGAGTGGGGGGCAGATCGAGGAGAGGGGCCGGCCCTTCCAGCGCATCCTCACGGCTCCGAAGGGCCGCGTCTCCTCCCCCGGCGCCACGGCTGATGAGGCCTCACACCGCTTTACCCCCAGAGGCCTTGTGTCTCATTCTTGGTCTCCCTGGGGTCCCCGAGCGTTGCTCTTTCACGCGGGGGGGGGCAGGGAGGTCACCACGCCAATCCGACCAGTTGGGTCCGCCTGGGGGGGCTCAGGGGAGCTCAATCCACCGTAACAGCCTGGCTTCAGCGGGAGCAATACACTCAGGCAGCCATTGCCTGTGCTCCCCCTGGTGGCCTCACTGTTTTGGGTTTTTTATTGTACATGGGGGGGGTGCGGCGATGGGGTCTGTGGGGAGAGGTGCAGGCCAGTAGGGAACATAGTTCCACTACTTTTTTTCGTACACTTCGACCACTGCTCTAGTCCCTTAATTACTAACAGAGAATTGGTCAGTACACCTCTCCAAGTGCTCCAAAACTTCTGGAGCACCCAAATAGTGGGAATTTAACCACCACATTCCCAGTGGCATGGGCCCCACAAACAGCAGTGATTCTCAACGTGTGGTTGAGGCACCCTAAAATGTTGATCGCCAATTACTGTTGGGCATGGTGTGCAGGCCAGGGAAGATCAGGAGGAGCCACTACAGTGATGCTACAATATTGATAGTGTAAGCTAAGCCAGAACATTTTGGTAAAGCTAGCCAATCAGGCTCTCCTGGCAGACATACATGGCGTATTAATTGTTGTAGCGGTATCAGCTCAGTGGAGTAAAGGGGGGATTTGTGAGGGGCTGATAGAGCAATAACATTCTCTAGTATCAAAATGGGTGGCTGCATGAGTTTGTACTGCACATGGAGCATAGGAGGAGTTTTCTGAGTTGAATCTTGAGTCTTCAAATTAAGAAATGAAGATAACACTACTGCCATTAAAAGAAGAAGCAACATCTCCTACACCACCTACACTGCTGTTAGGGAGAATTCTCATTCTATGGCTAATTTCCCTTACCTATAGAGTCCCCCAGCAGCTTTGCTGGATTTGAAGGGTTTGTTTTTTTCTCCTGCTAAGAGTGTGACTCTTTTTCCCACTCTTAGGCATATTTACTATGTGTGTTCTAGGCTATTTTTTGTGTTTATTGTCTATAGGGTTTATCTCACCCTCATAGAAACCACCTTTAGCCACATGTGTTACACAGCACCCTCCGTGCAGTGACCCCCAAACAAAGACTCCATACCCTGGGACTGACTACTGTCTCCCAGGGCAGGTAAAGTCCCCATTGACTTTACTAATCACTCTTTATAAACAAAACCAGTACAACCCATCTTACTATGGAGGTACTGGCAAGGGTTAATAGTTTTTCCCTTATGTTCTTTTTCGAGAGGGTACCGTACAGTCCCTCTCTCAAAAGTTTCTGGCTGGTGGGATTTTCCCATTGTTCGAGGCTACCACATTTACTGACAGCCTCTAACATACCGCCAGTTTATTTTTATATTACCTTTACTTCGGTAGGTTTTATTTGCCAGAACTTTTAGATAAATTCTTTCTCGTGTCTTTCTCTAAACTCCTATCCCAGGTCGGGGATGCTTTGTTTGTTCTTTTGGCGGGCTTCTGCCAAGAAGCCCCCCTTTCGGCGCCACTGAGTCTGGGGTGGAACCACTGTGTGGGAGGGGGAGTAGGACTCCTGGACAGGGTTGCTTCAGCAACCCATGTCGCACTCTGCCCTGATAGGCTGGAGGGTCTCCCGCCAGGATGACCACTCCACTGTGTGAGTGACAGCTAGGCTGTATGAATGGGGATCTTTTTGCATAAAAGCAGGTTCTTGAGGACTGGAAGAGCAAGACGTCACCACTGGAACTAAGAAGCCGAAGAGGAGAGAAGCCAAAGACATCTGCAACGACTGAACCACCGACGAAGCCCTGCTGCAGCGTCTCACCACTTTTCTCCACACGGCGAGAGAAGATCTTCATCTGCAAGAGCCTTCTTCCCTTGAGCTGGTGGGGCCAACCAGTTTGCCAATCGCCTTCCTGGACCTGCCTTGGTCGAATCGTCAGTGCCCTGCACTTGGAGACCGGATAGCCAGGCACCCGTCCACCCGGACGGCGATTTAAAGGAGCGTACCTTTTATTCGTTGGGCAGCACTGCGGCTGGTTTCATCCCTGGGCAGTGCAGCAACTCAAACCTTCCTCCATGACGAGAGTCTCTCCTCCTCTGCTGGATATCCCGAACTGCAGGAACTGCCAGGAACAACCGCCACCGCAGGAGCCTCTTCTACATTTCAAGGTACTTTGTTCCACCAGGCCTCCCTTTTCGTGTGGTAGTGCTAAAGGTGTTTTAAATCCTTTACCTACCTGCTGGGTTGGCCGCCCCCATCCTCTAACATTGTCTTTCAACTTCTGCATCCACCTTTTCGAATGGTTAACAAAGACTTGACTGCAGCTACAAGAACATTTTTTCTCCTGAGTTCTTTGTCCTGTGCCACTGACTCTGGCACAGGCCTATCGACTCTGGCTGAATTTGTTAGAACTGCCTTCTCTAGATTGCTTCTCAACTAGAACTGTGTTGGTGCACCTACTTCTTATAACCACCTTTTCCTTCCCACTTTTAAAACTTGTGAAGTGCCATTTTGGTCGGTTTTCATTTAAGTATTATCCATGCTAAAGTCTGCCGTGCCTAAACTTGTTCACAAACTTATGGGAAGTGTTGCTAGGGTGTTTAAGACTATATTCCTGTATAACTTGTGTTTTCCCTCCCTTGTGAGAAATTGCTAGAGTGGCATTTGTGTTTGGTTTTCACTGTGCCGTTTTGCTCAGTTTTCACTCTTAACTTGCTTTAATAACTGTGATTAATGTGTTAACTTAGAAGTGTGTAAAATAAATATATATATTCTTTTTAATACAAAGCTTTGGTCAGTGTTTCCTTGTGCCATAGTATTGTAGCCCTATTGTGTAAACCCTGAATACTGCTCATCTCCGTCTTGAGATAAGTCTGACTGCTTAGCCACAGCTACCTATTAAATCTTTGTGGTACAGACTGATACCAAAGGGGATTTATTGCTCATACCTGTAGTCTTAATCTTCTGTAGTGCTCCCTAAGGGAACTGCACAGGATTCTGCCTAACAACTGCCTGGACCATGCAGGTGTGCAATGCATGTGGACCTTTTGAGGTGGCGATTGACGAGAACCTGTGGGCCAGAAACTAGACTGGCCAGACAAGCCCAGTGAAGTCGATGCCACTGCAATCAGCAGAAAATCCCACAACCATTGTACCTGCACTGACTGGGCCAACTTAAACCTTCAACACTCAAGAGTCGCTGGTTGGAACAAGTACTATATTTGTGCAGCAACCAGTGTAACCAACGGGACCATATTAGGCAAGCAAGTGGCATGAATCCTGAGCTGTCAACAATAAAGGAAGTTCCAATTGACTTTTATGCACATGGAAATTTTGTTTTGTTCTGTAGCCACCATTCATATCATTGTCAGGAATGTTCCATATTTATTGCAGTGCCCCATAAAAATATTGTAATCGTCTGATATTTAGCCCCGTCTGGCCAATGCATTAATGGGCAACCTAAGTCACCCAGCTGCTCATGTTTATGTCCTTGTGAGTGGTTTCTTCATCAGGCCGAGTACAATAGTTAATTTCACATCCTTATTGTTCATGGCCTGTAAGAATGTCATTGGGCCTCATTACACGGATGGCGGTAAGGGTTTACCGGTACCGGTATTTTACTGGTACCGGTAAATCCTTACCGCCTTACTACGAGGTCCCTTTGCGGGTTGGGGAATTTAACGCCTGCTTTTTGCAGGCGTTAAAAACCAACCCGCAAAGGGACCCAGGGAGCTAATTACGGTAGCGCAATTTGCGGTACCGTAATTAGCGCCTTCCCCATTCCCATTATGCCCTATGGGGCAAAAATGGGAAAGAGAAGGGCAATGGTGGAAGGGGGAATTACCGCCCCGCCAACCTTGGAAAGGGGCGGTAATTCCCCTTTCCGCCAAGGAGGTGCCGGTATTTTACCGGCATGAACCATGGCGCTAATAGCAGCATGGTTCTCCGCCATCCGTGTAATGAGGCCCATTGTATTTTCCCTTGTTCCCTCCCTTGCCTTGAAGCGCTTTGAAACACATTGTGTATAGGCCCTATATAAATAAACTATGTTAATGTTAAATGTTAAAGGTATTTGTACCGTGCACCGTCACCAACGGAATTGGTCCCCAGGTGCTCTGGCGGATCTGTAAATGATAAGGGGGGGGATTGGTTAGTAGGGTGAAGAGGGAGTAGGATAGTGAGAGGAGTGGTGTTCAGTTGGCAGCTTCAACTCAGTGTACACCAGGTGCTGAGCTTTGGTGCAGGCATTGGATCGGTGTCAGTCCGCGTGTGCTGTTGCTCTGGCTTATGTGTTGTTGCAGTGTTGTGAAGTGCGTGCAGCTTGTTGTGCGAGAGATCGTTGTGCGAGTTTTTTTGAGTGAGATAAGTATGCAGAGTTTGAGCTTATATTGGTTAGTGGGTTACATGACCTTTAGCATGCTAACATTCACAGTTTTGTCTAAGTGTGGCACTTGTTGGCCTTCACAATCCCATCTAGATGCGGCGCAGGCCAGTGTTTAGAATTCTATCTAGGTGTGGGCATGCCAACATTCACAGTCTTATCTAGATGCGGCGCAGGCTAGTGTTTAGAAATCTGTCTAGATGTGGGCATGCTTACATTCATAATTTAATCTGGATGCTACGCAGGCTGGTGTTCACAATTCTAAGTGTGGCACATGCTAAAATTCAAGTTTCATCTAGGCGCGGGCATGCTATCCTTTAATCAATCCTATCTAGATGTGACGCAGGCCAGTGGTCCACAATTCTAAGTGTGGCCTCTGCTAGTCTTCAGGTTTCGCATAGGTGCGGGCATGCTAACATTCAATGTCCTATCTTGATGCAACGAAGGCTAATATTCACAATTCTATCTAAGAGCGGGCATGCTAACATTCAAAGTCCCATCTAGATGCGACGCAGGCCAATATCCACAATTCCATCTAATTGTGGCCATGCTAATATTCACAATTCTATCTAAATGCGTCTGCCGGTCTGGATATGGTCCGGCCGGTACGTACGAGTGGGTGAGTCACTTGAGGGCTTTCGTCTGGGTCTAAGTATGTGATCAGTCTCTGGAGCCTTCCTTTTGTGGCTATTTTCCTTGATATCTTATGCTCTGTCGAGTGGTTGGTTCTTTGGTTTGAATGTTTGTCCAATTTGAGAGTGGCCGAGGTTGGAGTTATTTTCATTGTTGTTTTAATGTCTGTGCATTCTAGTGCATCTCCGTTGTGGTGACGCTGGGAAGAGCCATGATTTGGTCGGTGCTTGATCTTAGTGTTCTTGTGGGTTGATGTAGGCGTAGTTTGTCGCTTAGGAATTGTGCGCCTTGTTTGTGTATTGCTCTGTGCGTGATGCACATGGACTTGAACTTTATTCGCTGTTTTTTTCGGTTTTTTTTTACTATCATATCATATCATATATCTCTTTATCACAGCTGGCAAGTGCATAAGGGGCAAGTGGTTGACATGCCCAACCTTCCTTATAGCTTGCATATGCCTATTAAGCACGTTTCAGATTGATATGCTACCAAACATAACATTTGTCTGAAATGTGACATGCTCCTTTTAGCGTCTTGATGGAATCAATGTCATTATCTGATACTATGTGCACTGTCAGGGGTTTTGACCCATGTTCGAGTTATTATGTTGCAACATTTAGGGCTGTGGGCTCAGAAAATCCAAGATGGCCGAAAAAGCCCACATTGCGCCAGAATCCAGGAAAACCGCACAATTTTTGCGCACACCAAAATGGTCGCCTGACCTGCCACCCACCAGTGCGGGCATGATGGGCCAGAAGCGCCAAGAGTGAAGCGTTGTGCCAAAGGAAAAAACAGCAGTGCCTGTTAGCTCAGAAAGCGCTTTGAAATCACCTTTGTTTCTCTGAAATGCAAGCTAAAAATGCCTATTTTAAACATTGCAAGATATTCAGAAATCTCACTGAACACGAGCAGACATTTGGCAGAACGTATTCTTGTGTGCATACAAAATCTGAAAAGATGAAGAGCCCAAAACAATGTTTATAACAAAACTGGCTGAGCTGTGGATGTCAGCATCTGCAGCTTAACTGAAATTGGAGTTAAAACCACTAAAATCGAAATGTTTAAAATAAATGAGTGACCTATTTTTGAGTGTCACATAGGTTGCAACTGTTTAAAGGTCATAGTTTTGAACTTAGAATCAGCGTTCTAGCTGCATGTGTAAAAATTGTAAGTTTGATTTCAATGAAGAAAAACTGGGAAAAAAAGAGACATTTGGCTGAAGCCTGGCTTGAAGAGATTGAATTCTGCCCGGCAACTACCCCGATAGGAGTGGAAACTTGCTCAGCCACTGCATTCCCAGGCCTGGCTGCCTTCTGCTGTTCCCACCAAAAGGAGATGACACCTCCCTGATTGAATCAGGGGAGGAGCACCTGGGAGCAGGGAAACAGAACAATGAGCCATCCTTGGCTCAGGCAAATGTTAAATTAGGGGGGGTCGTAAATGGCTTCCTCTTGAGAGAAACTGGGAGGGGCAGTGCCTCTGTGAGCAACTTGAGTTGGAGGAAGTGGACAAACCAGAAATTCCACCATGTGCTTTGGAAAACCACACCCCTCTGGGCCAGAGCATAATTTAAAAAAGATGGATAATTCATAGTACGGACTTGTCAAAATTATATAATTAATATCATTATTCTTGTGATTTTTCTGTGCACATTTTAAGAGGCGTTAGGACTGTAGTATGTTCTTGGGGGTAGTAGTGGAAAATAAGGTATTACTGTGAATGTCTGTATGTCAAAAATCTGACACTTTATCATCTGAAGCCCATATTCCTTGTGCATGTTTGTGTAAATTCGGGAAAAGTTTAGAGGTTTTGTTTTGATGAAAAGGCCAGAATTCTGTCATAAGTGGACACGACATCTTACAAAGACAGCGATCGGATGGTTTGGTGCTACAGAAAATATGTTAACTGGACATATAATATTAGAAAAATTGTACATAGATAAATATGTATTTGGATCAAGAATAGATTTGTGTGCAAATTGACCAGGGGTGGATGCTCTGACCCATAAACTACTTCATCACGATGACACTCCATTTCCTTCCCCCAATCAAGGGATAGAGGAGAGCTTGGCCAATGATAAGTTGTGAGGGGCAGGCTTAGTTATGCCCACGCACACACCCACTTTCAAAACACATAAAAAGAGACTGCTTGGACAGGCGAGGGATTGACTCTCCACTTTCTTGCGGAGCATTTTTCCAGACGACTTCAAGATCTAGAACTCAACTCCAGAACTTAGAATCCAGACTTCAGAAATTTTTCAGCAGTGCCAAGAAATTTTGCCAGAACCAGAGACCAGACCGCTGTGAAGTGCAGAGCTGACCCAGAGAGCTGTGACTTCAGAACCACCCGCCAGGAGTCCAGTCCCAACCTGACCAGACCCTGACGCCCTATTTCAAATTCATAGTGTGAGTACTCAGCCAGAACTGTGCAAAACCAATCTCTTAGTTTAAGATAATCTAATTCAAACTATTTTAACCTATCAGAACTGCATCATAGAATTGTGTGTCCCTTCTCCGATTTTAAACCTGTAAAAGTGTCATTTTGCCATTTTGAATCATTATTTCATTTCTGAAAAACGACCTTCATAAAATCGTCCGTATCTTTTGAACCGCGTGTCCTAGGAACGAAATTCATCGTAAAGCTAAGATTCTCAGCTTTCCAGCAAGCCCTAAACCGACTTGCTACTCCTTATAGCGCCTCCGTAATCGCAATCGACGCACTCGGAAAAAAGTGCAGCGAATTGACAGTTTGCTTCATTTCAACCACGTGTAAAAATATCTGTCTTTTGCTTCCATTACTGAATCCCGTTTTCAACCTGATAACCATCCCTGAATCATTGGTAGGGCTGACCTGAACTGATTTAAAGTATCTCTCCCTCATCCTGAACCTCTAGAGGGAATTAAAAGCATTTTCAGCATATTTTTCACTTCATTGCCACCACATTTAAAAGGATTTGCCTGCTTTAAAATCATACCTGTTTTCCTCTAAGCTCGCTGGGGGGAACTGGAACTTTTTATTGTGATTGTATTCCTGAAAATCGTGTGCTTCACTTCCATCTCCTTATCTTGCATAGGGGGGGAGTGAATTGCCACCAGGGGAAAAGTGAACATATTATCTCTTGTGAAACCCTATCAGTTATTTCTGTACTGCATTTTCTTTCAATCATTGTTTTTCCTTGAAACCATAAAAGCATTCTCAGTTACCTTTTCCTCCCTATACTAACTCTTAAGTAATTAAATCAGTGTGCTAGTATAACATCACCCATTGTTGATCACTGTCACATGCCTAAGTGTGATATCAAATATTAATTTATTATAAAAGTGTAATATATATATTGTTTAATTTTTCCAATAAATCTTTTAAATTGCAAAACAAACCTACATGTTGGCTCAGTGAGGTCAGGGGGATTCAAAGAGAGGGGTGTCATACAAGGGTTTATCATCCAGAGTATAATTTGTCATAAAAATATATAAATAAGGGCTTCCCTTGGGCGTCCCAGACGAGGCACTGACTTAGTGGGACTGCTGAATTGAAGTCACTTAACACCACCTAGCTGGTAAATAAGTCGATTGCATAGCTAACTGTCCATGATTTAATAAGTTGCATAACCTCTGATTAAAGAGCTATCTGCTTACTGTTTCTAATTTGTAATTAAAATGCCAATATATTACACCAAATATCCAGGGTACTACCCCCAAGTTCAGTAAAGTGGTCTTTAAATGATTCCAGCGGCTAGCAAAACATTATTGGCATAATGTGCCAATGCACCGGTACTATGCATAAAAAACATCTGCACATACTTATTCTACATTCACTTTGTCAGACATTTAGTTCTTCATGCATTTACTTCTTAACTTAACTTTGTTTGCTTCTTCACATTGTCAAGGTGGCAATGGACATGGTAAGGTTAGCTGTAAGGTTAGGGTTGGGGTCAAGGGTGGGGTAGTGGGAAGAATGGGGGCGAGAAAAGAAAAGGGCTATATGGGTATCCACCATTAGTGAATTTTAGAAGTTGTGAAGGACAGAAGAAGTAAGGTTATGAAGAGGTAAATGTGACAAAATGGATATATGGTAAAGTGAATGCAGAAGAAGTTAAGACATGCAATCCAATGCACCAGGTGCCAACACATTTCCCAGTAATACCTAGGGGAACAGTTGCAAAGCCCTCAGTGAAGGGATCTTTAAATCCTATGTTTTCACCAGTATTAACGTTCATGGGAGCTTAAAAATGCAACATTTGACACTAGGGATTGTAGGGGAGGACTGGTCCAAGAGACCCCTCTCGCCTGCGTTTCTTCCCCAGGTGAGGGCTATGGCCCATTGGGCGTTCCCTCATGCCACCCGGGCCCAGGTGGTGGAGGGTTCACCCACTGGAGACATTGCCCACACGTATCGAATGCCCACATCTATTGATCACAACACAAATTTAGTTAGGCCCAAAAACCATTCTCTGTCCAGCAAAGATGGTGTGAGCTCAGCGCACTGTAGCGCGGCCCCCACCCTTGGAGAACATCCCTGTTGCCGCAGCACCCTGGCAGATCCGCTGCGAGCACGTTCCCACGAACAAGACGGACATGAGCTAGCGCAATACGCTAACATTGTAACAGTTCACCTCCCGCAGTGTACCATCACTATCAGCATGACCCGGCCAGCAGGCCTGAACAATGGGAAGAACAGTAAAATGGTCCTCTGATGGCAGACAGTCTTTATATATATGTATATATTAATGTCAAGACCTCTTGCATTATTTCTTTCTTCCATAAAATACAAACGCCTGTAGAATGTATTAAAATGAGAGAGTATGCTCCTATGATATAAGCTATGGCGAGCTCGCACCATTGCAGGTGGATGCTAATGATAAAGGGACGCTCCAGGGATCTGTTCGTTGCGTGTATCACTGGGCAGCCTACCTCACATGGTTTCGCGCCATAAATAAAACGAATGCTGCTAGAGTACGCGAGAACGCGGATGCAACTATAATATGAACTCATGTCAAGAATGCGCAAGCGTGCACTTATCATGTGTGAATGTCTGAGCCCCTCATATGCTACCACCGTCACGTACAGGGGCGGATCGTTTTCTATGTACTCCACTGATCTAACCACTACCTCATTTACTGCAAATATATATGCATGTAACTAAAACACTGTAGCTGCTAGAATGTAATGTACAAAAATGGTGCTCGGACTGGGTATAATGGAAACACACCCAGCCAAGGTTAAATGCATGTTTTGAAGTGATTTTAAATAAGTATTATAGAAAGTATTCAAATGTTTGCGATGTCTTTACTTATATTCAGCAACACACAAGGGAGATACCTTTGTGAAAGCGTACAAGGTCTCGATGTATCCCCCTCCCTCCCTCAGAAGACTGCCAAGACATGAGAACAGAGCCCCGCTCTGTGCTATCACGCCTCCCCCGACCTGACTGGAGCTGCTTCAAAGACTTGTAACCCCACTGCAGCACCCAAGGCCGCGGCCAGCCACCTGCATTATTTACAGCACAGCAGTAAACCTTAGTTTAAACTCAAGCGCCCCCTCGTAAACCCCACAACCCACCGGACTGTCTCAGACTTATGGCCCTGTGCAATCAGGACACCCAACACTTTGACGACACACAGCGAAACATCTATAACCACTTCTAACAAGACAGAAAGATCTGTACCACCCGCCCCAGTCCCCGAAGCTTAGCCCCACGACCCACGGTCCCGGTCAACAGATCACAAGTAACCAGGCCTCGATATATTATCTCCAGACCCCTCACAAGGTGCATTCCTCCTGTGTTGCATTAACCTATTGAAAGATTTACTAAAGAGAATAGAACTGTAAATGACTGAATGACTGCGGGGTGCATGGCAGAGGGCAAGCAAGTCAGGAAAGGCATTCATCTCTGCCACAGGCCGCCTCAGCACACCAACACCGCCCGGATGAACTCAAGCCGACCTGCCAGGCCCAGCCCAACCCACGAGGGTGACCAGTGACGTCCTCCAGCCAAGACCAACCACACCGCAGCAGCACCTATAGTTAGTCGTCGCCACCCAATCCCAATGAACTTGTGCCCCCTATAGTATGTAGGTTTTGATGACGTTTTTTGTAAATATATACGCCTGTCTTTGCTATTGTCAGACAGAGCGCTCTCGGAGTTTGCAGAGTTCTTTGCATGCCCAATTCTGATTGATAAACTCCCATTTACGCTCACCCGCACTCTGTCTTGGCCTTATTCCCATTTTGGGAGAGTCCTTCATTGTCTCTCATTGCGGGGAGGATCGTGCTGTTTGGGGACGCTTGCTTTCAGTGGTGACCCCGATAGCGTGATATTTATTTCTTCCTAAACTCCTTCTAACCGTCCCCGTTTGGCACGAGAATCTCCGGTCGAAAAGGGATACGCACGGTGAGCCGGCTCCGGGAGGCTGCCCACCAACGGCGACCGGTACACTAAGAAGTGCGCACTCAATAGAGAGGGGGTACGGGATCCCGGTTGAAAAATCCCCTTTGAGTACCGCTCGCCGGAGCCGGGGCTGACCGTTGAGCTGACGGCGACACTGCCTGGACGGACCCAGTTTCGGAGAATATCGGTTCAAGACGGGCACGTGAGTACTGAGTGCGAGCGATCTTAAGGGGAGCAGGGAGTGAAGTGTAGGACAGGAAACGAAGAGGGGGTACGCAGATCTACTGAAGATCATCTTAAATTTTCCTTGCTTTTTCTTTGCATGTGGCCATTAGGATTAAGAGGTGAATAAGAGATAAAAGTGAAGGGAACCTAGCTCCGAAAGGGGGTGGAAGGCGGCGCCGCATAGTGCTATCTCAACTAGTACTGGGAATATATGAAGAAGTGGAGTATAAAATAAAAGTGTTCAGCAAAAGGGGACACTGAGAGTACATTAGTGACCGCTATTACTTTTTTCCTTTTCTTTAAGGGTAGGGGGGGGAGAATAAAGAACTGTGATTAGCACAGACTTAGGGAGAGAGTAAGAGAAAAAGAGTCCTATTAGAAGGAGGGGAAAACGGGTTAATATCTATATATATATATATATATGGGTATCTAGATACTCAAATAAGGCGATTAGGGACAGCCGGCTAGGGAGGAAAGGGAGGGCAGCTTGAATGGTGAATGGTGCCAAGAGGTGTGTGCACCTCGTATGTGCTAGAAGAGATTTTGATGCTGTGAATGTGTGAGCGATTATAAGTGCATAATAGTTAAATGGTCATGATAAGTGTGGCCGGATAAAAGTTTTTTTTCTCTCTCTCTAGACAACGCCAATATAGTGGAGTGAGTGAGTACCTTTTTGATTTCCAGTCTGACATTGTCAAACCAAAGGATGGGTTGCTCTTGTATGTGCCCCTCGAAAAGAACATAATAGACATTGTGTACGGCCAGTTTTGTATTGTGCAGACAGGGAGGGGGAGAGCCCAAAGGGACCCAACATTGCATGTGACGTAAAATATAAAGAATAATATTGATACGACACTTACATTGTAGTTGCAAACACACAAGGCACATCAGCACTAGGAGGGCACAGAGATGGGGGCTGAAACACCCTTATCACATATTTGTAAGAATCTCCCGGGATACGTGGAGCGGATTAAAAAATATCACGACCAATGGGTGACCGAGCTAAAGGGGGAGGGGTTACCCCAGATTTGGCCCGAGGGAGGGTCGTTTGATAAAAGTGTCCTGGATACAGTGGCCACATGCATTTATCTAAAATACAAAGGAAAGCAGCTGCAAAATAGGAGGGAAATATTAGATCTCTGGAGGTTATTTGAAGAGGTACCACCGCCTAAGACACCAGCACTAAATCCTGATCTCCCGTCTACCACAGACAATCCACTGCTAATACAAAAAGATGTCAAAGAAGGCTCAAATGTAGCGCCACCAGTAGAAGTAATAAGTTTGTACCCGATAATAAAGAAGCCTGTGCCCGCAGAGGGGTACAGTGATCCCACTTACATACCTCCCCCGAGAGATACCACACCCCTCCGGCCCACGGCACCTCCGCCATACGAGAGCACGAGGGAGCGAGCCCAGGCAGGCTCACAAAGGGTAGATATAGAGAAGCTCACAGATGATTTAGAATCAAGACTGACGATAGCAAAGGATGAGCTCTCTAGGATAAAAGACATATGCGAACGGACAGCACTAGATGCACCTAGATCAGGGCGTACGTCCAGAGCGCTAGGTGAAAATAGAAAGCCTGAAGAGGGGTGGAAAAAGGGTGAGATTTTGTTCAGAATTGAGGAAGAACCAACGCGAATAATAGAAGTAGGGCCCGGAGAGGGAGATGGTGCAAGTGAGGAAAGGCGGGGGGGAATTAGAGAGGAGTTGCTGTGTGATATAAGGGACGAGGTAGAAGAAAGCGACAGGTTGAGTATGGCAATAGGAGGGGGAAGCGAGGGGGAGGAAGGTACGTGTTCGCTGAGAACCCTGGATGATGAGTGGACGGGCCGACTAAGGAACAAAGTGGGAAAAATGGCATCACTGGGGACATCAACAGCTCAAACGGGTCCGGACGGAACGACAAAAGGAAGGCTACAGCTCCCGTTGATACACAGGGGAGGAGGGAGGCCTAACTATATCCCATGGGCACAGATGGATAAAGCCAATTTATTAAAGCTATTGCCCCCGTTGTCAGGAGGGGCAAGTAAGTGGATATATGCCTTTGAGAAACATACTGCCGGGGTACCCCTAGCCATAGGAGACGTGAAAAGTCTACTCGTATCAGCGGTAGGTGACCAGGCTGAAAGGGTATGGGTTAAGGCCGGTTTCCCGGGAATAACGCTAGACTGTGACCGCCATGATGGGGCATCATTTAACACGGTGCGTGCCAGGGTGTGGGATGCCTTACGCGAAACATTCCCAGACACACCAGACTTGCAGTCAGTGATGCAGTGTACAATGAATGACGGGGAAGAGGCTATGGATTATATTTTCCGGGTCCAAGAGATGTGGAGAGCAGAAACGGGCACGCCCTGGTATCAATCGACATCTTTATTTTATTTTATTATAAAGAGAGGGCTCCCAAAGGAAGTGCAGAAGGCGCTCGACAAGATAGCGGGTATTGAAGCAAAAGGATGGCCAGAAATTCAGAGCATAATAGTACACCATTGTAAACGAATAAAGGAGAGGGAGAAGGAGGTGGCGCAGAAAAGATTGGCAGACGAGGCGAAGTTAGTACAGTCAAAGTTAGTGAAGGTTGCAGCAGCAGTAGCCGCGCTCCCACACAGTAGGGAGGGAGATGAGGAGGAGGAGGGGCTGATAGCACTCCAAGGAAGGGTGGCAACTAATTGGGCAGGACCAGCGCAGCGGCAGTGGACTGAGCAAGAGCAAGGTGGAAGCCCGCAGTGGCAAGAGTGGACCCCTCGAGGGGGACGAGGTGGGTACAGGGGCCGGAGAGGAGGCGGACAGGGGTATGGAGGAATGGGAGGAAATGGATGGCAGGGTCCCAGGGGCCCCCAAGGGAGTTGCTGGAACTGTGGAAGATGGGGACATTACTCCAGGGAGTGCAGAAGTAGACAAAACAATGGGTTCCAGGAGGGGGAGGCTTATGGTCATCCACACCCGGGAAGCCCATACGGTCTCCCAATGGGACAACAGCAGCTAAGGAACCCTGGCCAGGGTACCACGGGCCAGCAACAAGGACACCAGTATAGGACACAGAACCACCCCCAAAACAATGACAGTATGCAATACACGCCAGGTAACCCTTTCTCGACAACAGCAAACGGGGCCCCCGCGCCAGCGCCTTACAGCGGCATGTCGGTAGTTTCCGGAAATGTCTTTACTGAGGGAGGGGCGACAAGATACCCCGCATAGGACAGCCCACAGAGAACACTTGCGTGTCCAGTTCTATCTACCACCTACGATGCAGCGGAGGAACCATTGGTAGGGGCGCAGATAGGAGACAAGCAGTTTATATTCATGGTTGATTCGGGAGCGGAGAAATCATGTATCAGAGAGGGCCGATTCCCGTTATCTAACAGGAAGTTAGAGACGCAGGGGTTCTCTGGGGCTGTAGTTGAAGTTCCTTACACAGAAGTTTTGGATGTGACAGTGGGGGGTAAGACAGTGAAGGCACCCTTATTATATTACGAACATTCCCCAATTAACTTGCTAGGGAGGGATCTCCTGAGCAAACTCAACATGACCATATCATTTACCGAGAGAGGGATAGTGTGTTCCACACCCGGGATATGCCCCTTGCGTGCAATGTTGGTAGTGCAAGCCCACACAACCACGCAGGAAATACGAGGACTGCCACAAAATGAGGAAATGTTTATCAAAGGGCTGAAGACTCTGGCCCTCATAATTCCCGAGCTGAGGAGCATGGACTGGAGGATCCCGGCGGAGTTCCTCTTCCGCCCCATAGTATGCCCCAACGCAGCACCATGGTCAGTGGTATCGTTAGATTTGCACGCTGTGCAAGTGTCAGCAAAAAGAATAGCTGTGATCGGAGTGGATGAGGAAGGGTGTGAGTGGCGCACAGTGCTATGCACAAACGCCAACATCGCCCTGCGAGAGGTAACACATGAGGATCTCTTCTCAGACTCAGAAGATGATGGTGAAATAGTGATGGAGATAGCGATGCCCTGTGATATTTTAATACAAGCCAGGGAGACTCCCGTCCAATTGATGACAGTGGTAGGAGCACCACCGTCGTTTTTTGATGACGACATGAGGCTCGTACCAAACAACTTATGGACAACAGGCCTCCATGATGTGGGGCTGTTGCATGGAGTACAGCCTGTGGTAATAAAGTTAAAGCAAGGAGCAATTTTACCACGAGTTAAACAGTATCCTCTGTCTCGTGAAGCTGAAGAAGGGATAAAAGAGACAATAAATGCCCTACTGGCACAAGGGATAATAGTGCCTTCAAACTCCCCATGTAACACGTGCATTTATCCGATCAAAAAAGCAAAAGGGGGGTCGTGGAGGATGATACAAGACCTACGCCCCCTCAATGATGTAATTCAGAAGGAGTTCCCTCTAGTCCCGAACCCCGCATCAATACTGTGCAGCATCCCGAAAGAGGCATCACATTTCACAGTAGTGGATTTAAAAAACGCATTTTTCTCTATACCCCTGGCTGAAGAGAGTAGATACCTTACCGCCTTCACACTGGGGGGTAAAAGGTATGAGCATTGCAGATTACCACAGGGTTACTGCGAGAGCCCGAGCATCTTCAATCGTGTATTACATGAAGACCTAGGAAACCTATCAGTTGAGAGCACCATTATTCAGTACGTGGACGATTTACTAGTCTGCGCACGAAACAAAGAGACATGCAGAGCAGATTCCGTAACATTGTTGACCTTGCTGGCCAACAAGGGGTACAAAGTGGACAAGGGAAAGCTACAGTACTGTCTGACAGAGGTCCTGTACCTAGGGCAGCTGATTTCAAGAGATGGGAAAAGAATAATACCAGACAGGGTAGAAGCCATAAGATCAGTAGAAAGAACCCACAACAGTAAAAGACATGCAGAAATTTTTGGGAATGTGCAATTATTGCCGAGCATGGATATTAGATTATGCGGCATACACCAGGCCCTTATTACAAGCATTAAAAGTGGCCCAACAGGAGAACAGGAAGATGGAGTGGACAGAAGAGATGAGTTCCTCCTTCCAAACACTAAAAGAGTTGATTTCAAGCGCCCCAGTACTCGCAAACCCTGATTATGGACGCGAGTTTTACCTATTCTCACACTGCAAGGAAACACTGATGACAGCAGTCTTGACACAAAAAACATCTTTAGGACACAAGCCATTGGCCTACTATAGTGGCACTTTAGATGCTGTGATGCAGGGCCATTTCGCGTGCGAGCAATCACTCGCTGCAGCCGCGTTCGCGATTGAGAAAAGTGCCACAATAGTAATGGGCTGTTCTGTGACATTGTTTGTGGAACATTCATTATTTGCCATACTCGAGAGATCAAAAAGCACACTGACCACACAGCGGGCAACTGCCTACGAGATTATACTGTCCAGTGCCAACATCCATATAGTGAGATGCAAGACAGTGAACCCCGCCACATTCATTACAGAAGCGTGCACGCTCGAAGACATGCAGAACCACGATTGCGCAACCTACACAGGAGGAAGTGGGGAAGAGACAGTGGTGTGTGAGAACGCTCTAAGCGAAGGGGAAGTGTACTTTGTAGATGGGTCCGCATCTATTGACACGGACACGGGAGAAAAACACGTTGGCATGGCAGTGGTGAGGTTAGAAGACGGTGAGTATGAAACACTGGTACAATATCGTCTCCCATCACATTACTCCGCGCAGGCAGCAGAACTGATTGCACTCATAGAAGCACTACATGCAGCAAAGGGGTGTGCAGTGACGATATACACAGACTCAGCTTACATGACAACAACACTACATGGAGGACTAGCAAGATGGGGGCGGAGGGGCTTTAGGAGGGCAGATGGAACACCTGTACAGCATGCAGAATTGTTAAAAGAGTTAATTGAGGCCCTGCA
This sequence comes from Ambystoma mexicanum, assembly GCF_040938575.1. Taxonomy (NCBI): domain Eukaryota; kingdom Metazoa; phylum Chordata; class Amphibia; order Caudata; family Ambystomatidae; genus Ambystoma; species Ambystoma mexicanum. Next base: position 1,040,115,681 of record NC_090922.1, on the reverse strand, counting down.
AAACCCCACTGCAGTAGCAATAGTAAAGTGCCAAGCACATACGTCCAACACAGATGTTGTGTCTTTAGGGAACGCGGCAGCGGACGCGGCCGCCAAGGAGGCTTCCTATTTTCAGAAAAATGACAAAGGTGAGTACATGCTTAAGGACAAAACAAACGAAGAGCCCACAGAGGGATATAATATCATGCCCATACCACAAATAATAGAATTACAGGAAGGAGCCAGTGCAGAGGAAAAACTCTTGTGGACAAAGCGAGGGTGCAGCAAGTCAGGAACAGACCTGGAGGCAAAATAACTCGGGAAAGGTGGTAATGCCAATTCAGCTACTAGAGATTGCATTCCAACAGCTACACTTCCCTGCACATAACACCAAACAACACATTGCAGCAGAAATACAGGAAGAATGGTTCGTGCCCTGTCTTCAGGAGCACGTGTCTCGATTGGCAATGGAATGTACAACATGCCAAATATACAATTCAGGGATGACATTACGCACTCTCCGGGGAACAATCCCTAAACCCATTGGCCCATTCAAGGAACTACACATAGATTACGCAGACATGGGGGAAAGGTGTAATGGTGCACGGTACATGATTGTGGTCGTGTGCCCATTTTCAAGGTGGGTGGAAGCAGGACCCTGCGCGCGACCCGATGCCAAGAGCGCCGCCAAGTTCCTAGTAAGGGAAGTATTCCCGCGCTCGGGAATTTGTGACGTGATCCGCTCAGACAATGGCACTCATTTTGTGAATGAGCTTTTTAAGGAAGTGACTACATTGCTGGGAATAAAACATAAATTATGCTCAATTTATCATCCTCAAAGTAATGGCGTAGTGGAAAAGATGAACGGACTGTTGAAGGGCAGGTTATCAAAACTATGCTTCTCATTAAAAAAGAATTGGATTTACTGCCTACCGCTTGCGCTATTTGAGTTGCGAAACCAGCCAAGCAAAGACCACCATTTGTCCCCGCACGAGATCGTGACTGGGAGACGGATGAACACAGCACACTCACCACTGCGCGAACACTCGGACGCTCACAGAAGCGCCGCGATATTGGGAGATGAGTTCACAGACTATTTAAAGAAGCTGACAAGGGCAGCGCGCGTGATAGCAAAGCAATTGTCCCCACCCTTCACTAGAGAAGAGAGAAATGTAACAGGCGCTGTCACGGAGCCAGAGCCACAACTGCAGCTAATGCCAGGCGACTGGATATATGTCAGAAGTTTTGTGCGTCGGTGGAATGCACCACGATTCCATGGCCCATATGAAGTAATATTTTGCACGCCTACGGCGGTAAAGGTCAAAGGGTTGAGGTACTGGGTGCATTTGACCGATGTACGGAAGGCATATAGCAACGTACAAGAGGAGGTAGATGAGGAGGCACAGACAACAGCAAACGCTGCGACTGAACAGAATGACTGAACATGAACTTGCGTGTATGTGCTGGTAGTGAATTTTAAGAAATGCACAACTGATACATTTTGTTTTAACTTTTATCTTGTTGAGTGCGAATATATATATATATATATATATATATATTATGAGTTTGTATACACCCTTGTCTGTGAATACCCCTCCCCGTATCCCCACCCGCTTCCATTCCCCGTCACATGTATATTGGCACTGATGGTGCCAACAAAAATGTTTACATGTATGCACTCAATGCACTTTTATATCTTAAAACAGGAGCTTCCATGGCATCTAACGGGCGGCTGCAACGGATAAATTTACTAGAATTAGAGAATGGTTAACTGTGAAATGTATATATTCGTATGAATGTGGACTATCTGCGTGCATTATATTGTTTTTTACATTATTATTTGGTCTGGTTACATACTGGTTCATAGCGTTCATCTCTATCGAGATGAACGAGGGGGGAGGGAGCAACACAACTATTGGGACCAATACAACTGCAAGTGTCAACGCAACTACAAGGGAAGGTGATTTTTTGGTATGGGATGGAACTAAACTTGTGTGGGGCTACTATACTACATCACCCAATGTTGTCATCTCACATGATGGAAAGCCAAAAAGTGAAAGACAATACAACACACTGTCCCCACCTGAGATGTCTAATTACAATGCTCACAGTTTAAACGACCGAAACCCCTCTGCCATATCCTGGTTGTATAATACCCCCACCAGCCAACCTGCCCCCACGGCCATAGAGAATCAAAGAATGAGAGAAACACATGAAATATTATATGAAGACTGGGTGAAGGGGGGCGGGAATGAGAAAGGGGGGTCTATTTTGTCTCTTGCCCAGGGAATCGGGAAGAATATGAGGAATAAGAACAATAGACGGAAGAGGGAAGCAGGAAGGAGGAAGTATGATGAGTACTATGGGCTAGGCTTAGATAAGATGGAAGACCCACGACACCCCCACCAAACAAATAAGTGGTATGCAGACATGAGTGCCACAGCTAAACAAACAACAAACGAGAGCTGTTATGTTTGCTCCCTCATCCCTCACGCATCAGGTACACCCAAAGTGCTGTTACCCAAAGAGTTGCCGATTATAGATGCCCAATGTCTCCTTCATCTCACGTTGTGCAGAATTAAGAACACCTTCCAGGCACATGAAGTGACTTTTCAAATGCTGCAGAACGAGAAAACGTGCTACCCAAAACCGTCAGGGGTTGTATGTCTGAAAGAACCATTTTTTGCAATCGAAGGGACACTTTTTTCTGATAACAAGTGGAAGAATGAAGAAGTAATGTGTAAAGCTGAAGCACTGAGGGGTGTGGCACCGGAGAAATTGCAATGGATAGAAGAAACATGCACACCTGTATGGAGAGAACACATTTCAAAACTAACCTGGGTCACGCCCATCGAAAAGCCTTTCAAGTTGCAGAATGAAATAGACTATGAACTATGTTTCAAAGGAGAGGGGAGAACGTCCATGGGGACGAACAAGAAGTGCAACAAAACCCTCACTATCCCAGACCTAAGAAAAGGGACTGCGGCCCTTATGGACACGTATTGGGTATGTGGAAAACAGGCATGCCTACACCTCCCCCCGTCGTGGAGTGGCAGCTGCTCAATGGCCACTCTGCACTCAGCTCTAATGGTGATACCAGAAAGCCACATCGATGGAAGCAAAAGGACACAGGAACGCACACAACAGAGTGTGGGCCAACCAACTGCAGAACCACGAATGTATGTCCTGTCTTCTGGAAGCAAGGAAGAGGTGCTGACCCGCAACAGACGAGCATCAAACTATATATCGAAGGCATCATCAGAACTATTGGCCCAGATCCCAGACAAATATCGATTATTCAGCTCAGCAGAAACATTTTTTGCCTCGCTCGTATCAAGTGTCCAAGCAAGGGCTAACGCAAAATGGCTCCAGATAACCCGCTGGGAATTAATTCAGCTGGCGAACGACACTGAAGAAGGTTTTAACATAATAAAGGTCGAACTAAGAGCCTTGCGACTGATGACCATGCAAAACAGGTATGTCCTGGACCTGTTGACGGCGATGGACGGCGGTGTTTGCCGAAAAATAGGAAGTGCCTGTTGCACTTTCGTACCTTCTGAAGACGCAGAAAACGGCTCCCTGTCCCATGTGATCGAAGCAGTCCACAACCTAGGAGAAAAAATGAAGATGGAAGGCGGAGCAGTAGATAGTACATGGTTCGATAACCTCTTCTCCTGGGTCCCCTCATGGCTTGGAACAACGATGAAACTTTTGATGCCAGCTGTGGTGTTCCTCCTTTTGATTTTCTGCCTATGCCAGGTGGGTCTTCGAGTCTGTGCTAACGCAGTACCAAATGGTGCAATGATGATGGTGACAATGGGCAACTCACACGGTACAATAAAAACGGTGCAAGAAGCACAAGTACAAACAGGGGTAGACAACACACCAAGGTACCAACTGGTGCCCATGTACCACGACAAGGATATTGTAGATAAGCTTTGGCACACCACCATCAAAGAGCCCCGCATACTAGAATGGTACGAGGAAGTGTGGGTAGATTTGGAAGGAGATGGTGGGTGCATATATCTTACGTGTACTCCAGATGAATACGCCAGGAGAGGTGAGAGTTTAAGGGGGGTGTGCAGAGCATGGATGCCTATCAAAGGAACTCCTGCATGGGATGAGGCGGTGATGGACGAAGCAGAATGTAGAAGGATAGAGGAGTTAAAGAATTCGTTACTTAAGTAACGAAAGGGGGGAAATGTAGGGGAGGACTGGTCCAAGAGACCCCTCTCGCCTGCGTTTCTTCCCCAGGTGAGGGCTATGGCCCATTGGGCGTTCCCTCATGCCACCCGGGCCCAGGTGGTGGAGGGTTCACCCACTGGAGACATTGCCCACACGTATCGAATGCCCACATCTATTGATCACAACACAAATTTAGTTAGGCCCAAAAACCATTCTCTGCCCAGCAAAGATGGTGTGAGCTCAGCGCACTGTAGCGCGGCCCCCACCCTTGGAGAACATCCCTGTTGCCGCAGCACCCTGGCAGATCCGCTGCGAGCACGTTCCCACGAACAAGACGGACATGAGCTAGCGCAATACGCTAACATTGTAACAGTTCACCTCCCGCAGTGTACCATCACTATCAGCATGACCCGGCCAGCAGGCCTGAACAATGGGAAGAACAGTAAAATGGTCCTCTGATGGCAGACAGTCTTTATATATATGTATATATTAATGTCAAGACCTCTTGCATTATTTCTTTCTTCCATAAAATACAAACGCCTGTAGAATGTATTAAAATGAGAGAGTATGCTCCTATGATATAAGCTATGGCGAGCTCGCACCATTGCAGGTGGATGCTAATGATAAAGGGACGCTCCAGGGATCTGTTCGTTGCGTGTATCACTGGGCAGCCTACCTCACATGGTTTCGCGCCATAAATAAAACTAATGCTGCTAGAGTACGCGAGAACGCGGATGCAACTATAATATGAACTCATGTCAAGAATGCGCAAGCGTGAACTTATCATGTGTGAATGTCTGAGCCCCTCATATGCTACCACCGTCACGTACAGGGGCGGATTGTTTTCTATGTACTCCACTGATCTAACCACTACCTCATTTACTGCAAATATATATGCATGTAACTAAAACACTGTAGCTGCTAGAATGTAATGTACAAAAATGGTGCTCGGACTGGGTATAATGGAAACACACCCAGCCAAGGTTAAATGCATGTTTTGAAGTGATTTTAAATAAGTATTATAGAAAGTATTCAAATGTTTGCGATGTCTTTACTTGTATTCAGCAACACACAAGGGAGATACCTTTGTGAAAGCGTACAAGGTCTCGATGTATCCCCCTCCCTCCCTCAGAAGACTGCCAAGACATGAGAACAGAGCCCCGCTCTGTGCTATCACGCCTCCCCCGACCTGACTGGAGCTGCTTCAAAGACTTGTAACCCCACTGCAGCACCCAAGGCCGCGGCCAGCCACCTGCATTATTTACAGCACAGCAGTAAACCTTAGTTTAAACTCAAGCGCCCCCTCGTAAACTCCACAACCCACCGGACTGTCTCAGACTTATGGCCCTGTGCAATCAGGACACCCAACACTTTGACGACACACAGCGAAACATCTATAACCACTTCTAACAAGACAGAAAGACCTGTACCACCCGCCCCAGTCCCCGAAGCTTAGCCCCACGACCCACGGTCCCGGTCAACAGATCACAAGTAACCAGGCCTCGATATATTATCTCCAGACCCCTCACAAGGTGCATTCCTCCTGTGTTGCATTAACCCATTGAAAGATTTACTAAAGAGAATAGAACTGTAAATGACTGAATGACTGCGGGGTGCATGGCAGAGGGCAAGCAAGTCAGGAAAGGCATTCATCTCTGCCACAGGCCGCCTCAGCACACCAACACCGCCCGGATGAACTCAAGCCGACCTGCCAGGCCCAGCCCAACCCACGAGGGTGACCAGTGACGTCCTCCAGCCAAGACCAACCACACCGCAGCAGCACCTATAGTTAGTCGTCGCCACCCAATCCCAATGAACTTGTGCCCCCTATAGTATGTAGGTTTTGATGACGTTTTTTGTAAATATATACGCCTGTCTTTGCTATTGTCAGACAGAGCGCTCTCGGAGTTTGCAGAGTTCTTTGCATGCCCAATTCTGATTGATAAACTCCCATTTACGCTCACCCGCACTCTGTCTTGGCCTTATTCCCATTTTGGGAGAGTCCTTCATTGTCTCTCATTGCGGGGAGGATCGTGCTGTTTGGGGACGCTTGCTTTCAGGATCCCGAAAATTACTTAGGGTAGAAGTCAAACTATGCCTGTACAATTTGTTTAAAATTTTTCCAATTGTAAATAATATTGCTGTTCAAATGTGCTTAAAATACACTGTTTACCACTGAAGGCTTGAACATTTTTTGAGGAGAAGCTGAAACACCAACTGCATGTGTTTGAGCACCTTTACTAGCCTCAAGTGTTTAAAAATGCCACACATGCCGCTTTATTTTTACATAGTCCTTGTACACACCACATGTATCTCAAATGAACTTAAAAGCCATTTCAAATTCTTCAGGACTAAATATTCACATGAACTAGATTACTGTTTACCTGCATCATACATGTATTTGTGAGCCTTTTCCATTATGTTTAGGGGCTTCCTGGCGACCAATTATACATATAACACATCATATAACACATCATATAACGCATCATAATAACGTGTTGATGTGATTGAGTGCTGAGGGTGTGAGTCAGATGTTTTTCTTTGGTGGTATGTGTAGGGTGTTACGAGGGAATGGAACGGGAGACAGGTTAAGGAACGAGAGGCCGGAGGAAGAAGAGGAGCCTGCAAAAGAAATGGCATGGCAGTTAGAGAATAAATGATAGATGAACAAGACGTGTCCTGTCTTCCTTTCGTCTCGCCTGAGGGACAATTCCTTCCAACAACTGGCGACGAGGATAAAAGACGAGGTATACCCTTGTTTCCATCACCTCGGACCGCACATCCTGTACTGCCATCCGGGGTTCTTTGGCCTACACAGCCGTCCTTGAGGCCCCCAGCTGACACTCCTTACGGCGCCCAGACCGGTGCAGCAACAAGGATAGAAAAGGAAGTAAAACTGGCACTGTTAGCACACCGAGTGCAGAGCCCGCAAGCAGGGGCCAGAGCAGCAGAAGAGGGAAGCCGGCACTGTTAGCATTTTGGCGGTAAGCCCCACCCATCACAAGCCCATGAACATGAGGCAGTCAGCAAATGCAGCGGGAACACCAGCACAATGTTTTGTATGCTGCCTCAGGCAAAAGAGAGACACTTTGGAGGGAGGCAAACGCTAGTGGAAACAGCACTGCCACCCCCAGCACTGGGGACGAGACACCCTAGTAAAAAAGAAATCCACTTTTTGGATTGTTTTGGGATTGCTTCTGGCTTGTTTTCAAGCTGCAGATTTTTTTGGGATTTATTTTGGATTTTTGGGGGATTTTTCCAAGCAAGGATTTATTTGTCTTGGGTTGGAGGATTTATTTTGGATTTTTACTGACTTGTTTCTCAGTAAAAACAATCCACTAACACTAATTGGCAGGCACACATTTTTACTGGATTTATTTTGGATTTTTAATGACTTGTTTCTCAGTAAAAACAATCCACTAACACTAATTGGCAGGCACGCATTTTTACTGGATTTATTTTGGATTTTTTGACAAGCAAGGATTGTTTGGTCTTAAAGTGGAGGATTTTTGGGGGATTTTTTTCAACTTGTTTCTCAGTGAAAGCAATCCAGTAACACTATGCACACATTTTTAATGCATTTAAATGTTGGTATGTCAACCTAATTTCAACATTGGTTGCAGTTATTTAGGATTTAAATGTGGTTAAACATTTCGCAGAGTTTATTTATTTTGGATTTTATTGGTGCAATAAAAGTTCTACTGCACTTAACTATTTCTTTATCAAATAATGCCCAGTCACTAAGCTTTATCTTCAGGGTATACGAATTTGCAGCCATAGGAATAGCACTGTATCCATTGTCTTCACTGGCTTTGCCAATGCTTGTTTTAAATGTGGCTTCAGTGGCTTTGCCAATGCTTGTTTTAAACAGGACTTCAGCAGCTTTGCCAATGTCTGTTCTTCAGTAGCTTTATCAGTGGGACAGAATCAGATTAGGCACATTAGGTGAATAACCAATGATATACTCTTAAATAAGATGGATACAAGAAATGGAAACAAGAGATACTAAATGTCAGAAACATGCAATTATGGTAAAAAAAGTTTGAGGTGACATCTCAACTTGGATTTAACTAGCAATTGTGGGATATCAGGAGAGCCACTGGTGAAGCCCAAGAGGAGAGTAGTGTGCAATGGGGGTAGAGTTGTTGTGGGACGCACAGAGAGTATTCTACATAGCTCTGCAGTGATTAGAGTGGAGTTGGGGGTACAAGAAAGAATCAAGCTGCAGTGTGCATGGGTGTTTATGTATGTAGTTTGCGGTGATGAGAGAATGACAAAGTGAGTAGTGGGAAGGGGAGGCAATTTGGGAACCCCGAGGAGTCCTGTGTCTGTGGTCGGTGTGATCAACCAACTCATTAGTGTTTTCCTCAGAGCTCAACCAAAACTCTTGACGTCCTCTACTCTTGCCATTAGTTAGGCCAGCAGGGTTCTTGTTTTTCCTCGTTGACTTAAGATGGATTTTGGGTGGCAGTAATTCACAATGGCTTGAGGGGTTTTGTGCCCATGCTTGATCGACCAACCCATTAAGGTTTCCGTCAGCAGAGGCAAAGACAGTTATATTGTGATAAATGGTCTTCCCTTTCTAGATCCAATATGAAGGGCATGCAACAGAGCCCAAGTGGCACCAAGCAGTATCTGTTAAAGTTGTTTGGGTCTTGAATACAGGGGGTGGTGTTAATACCCCGTGTCTGTTGTAGTGAACTTGTTAGATAAACTGCCCAGATTGAGACTGGTTTCGGGAGATTTTGCAATGCCATGCTCGGGTGGTATTTGAGCACATGGACGATACTGACCCGACTGAGACCCAGTCTCTGGTCCACTTTTGTCCACCAGTATGAAGAAAGCCCTGTGAGTAAACAGCATAAAGGCAAAGGTGCCTCCATCTGGCTGGAGGAGCGAGGGGTGCATCAACTACAGTAACCACATGTGAATCAAATGTAAGACCATGGGCAACTAATGTGCAACAACACATGACAACACATGACATTACATGGAGAATGAAACCCCCATCCTACCTCGCACAGAGAATTACCAAACTACCTCCACCAGACCTAAAAGATCCATCCACAGCCACCGACTGACCACACCACACTTCAAGCGCACAAGAGCCCGGGGGCTCCAGCTTCCCTTCTACCTCCACCAGACCTACAAGATCCATCCACAGCCACCGACTGACCACACCACGCTTCAAGTACACAAGAACCTGTGAGCTCCAGCTTCGCTTCTACCTCCAGCAGACATAAAAAATTCATCCACAGCCACCGACTGAACAAACCATGCTTCAAGCGCACAAGAGCCCAGGGGCTCCAGCTTCCCTTCTACCACCGCCCATCTCTGGAACGCTCTGTCACATCCCCTGCGGGCTGAAAATTCCTGCTGGCTGTTCCCACTTTAGGAATGCGAAAATAAATAAATAAACACATACATTAGATTGATTTATACCTTTTCCCCTGGTGCTTTCTTTCTTTAACATTGGGGCTGCTCTGGGTGTGGATAAGCAACCCTTATTCTTTTCTGAGATTGATACCACAAATAGCAAAATGGGGCAAGCGCACCAAATGACAGTTGGATAAATATATAATAATAATTTGGATAGTGCTATGAACCCTCAGGCATCCGAGCGCTGCTTATTACGTGCTCATTGATCGACCTCAGAAGGATGAAAGGCTGAGTTTGGCCTTGCCGGGATTCAAACCTGTGTCAGTGAGCACTCTACTCGCTATGCTATCTGACTGCCATATGTAAATAGCAGATGAACAATAGTATTGCCCCACCAAGAAACATGGCCAGAAAATAGTGCATCATAAATATGTACAAACGTTTCCCCCGTCTCTGTCCCTTTGCACAAACGCACATAAGACTGCATCCTCTCAAAACAGGAGTCAAATGAAACTTGGGGTGCTGCTGGTTTTGTTTGACCTGGTTCCATTATATATTTCATGTACTTTTCGATCCCTCTCTGTAGACAAAATATTTTTGAAAGACAAACTTGTAACACTTTCTTTTATTAACATAGACCTGAGAACAAATGTGTTCGTGCTTAAGTTCTTCACACTTCTGTCCTGTCACTAGTACTTACTGAAAGCAACATGAATACGTGTGAGCATGATGGAGGCTGCAGGAGGCAAACTGAAGGCAGCGGAGGTTGTAAAATGCCAGGATGAAAGCACAGCCACGTCCAGATAGCATGGGCCTGGTTGAAACTTGGAGCTTGGTTGTTTGTTGTTTTGGAGAGGTTGAACATGGGGGGGGGGACCAGGGGCGAGGACCACCGTAGCTGCACACACTCCATCTCACATTGTCTCTGCCTGTGACTCCAAATGTGTTGCTTTCTAGTCTTCTTGGTGACCTGGTGGGGATATTCCTTATGCACTTTTTTTTCTCCCGGCATTTGGGTATCTGGGAGTGTAGGATAGACAGCCATACACTATACGCTAGCCACCAACTCCCAGACTTTTTGTGTGATGGGAAGACCCAAATCCTGAATAAAAAGGTCCATTACCACAACATAATGGGATGTCAAATTTCAAAAAGAGTAGGAATACAACTACCAGCATAGTATGGAGGGGGAAGTTAGATTTGCTTCTTGGATCTATGTAGTCTGTCACTGTACAGAAGTGGCACCCCTGCAACATTATGTGTTATCACCGACTCTGCAACTGCATTAGTCTGTCCCCACTTTCCACTCCACTCTTTCTCACTGCTCACTCTGTTCTCTCCTCTTCTCCCCTTCTTCCTATTCCCTCTCTCCTCTCCCCCTTTCTCTTCTTTACTCTATACACTTACTCTATCAGAATTGTCCTCGGACATAGTATAATAGCTGCATTATTTGTCTCCCACCCCCCTCTCATTTCTCTTCCTCTCCAGCACTATCAGAAATGTCATCGGGCCTAGTACGTTAGACGCCTGTCTGTTCCCTTTCCACCTAGCTCCTCCCTCCATTATCTATGTCTTCGCTCTTGCACTATCTAAAATGTCGCCAGGCTGAACATGATAGTATATTTCACACATTCTTATTGTTCAAGGCCTTGTAAGAATGTTCACTATTTGTATTTTTTTACTGAGTTCCCTCCCTTGCCTTGAATCACTTTGAAACGCATTGTGTATAGGCATTATACAAATAAATTATTATATCATATATGATGCCATTACTCTCTGGGCGTTTATTGTTTCAGTTTGTGCTGTTAGAGTTAGTCTGTAGTTTAGTAAATGGGACATTCAACATGGACTCTTTAGTTGACTTGTAATGTACAAGAAATTCCTATTCTTTATGGGGGTACACAGGGAGGTGCCTGTGTGGTCAGCCTGGAGAGCTTATTGTCCCCGAGATGTTCTATTCTGAGCTCACATTTACAAAAAAAACAGTGCATTCTGGGGTTTGTAGTGTTTAATGGGGCTTAAATGCAAGTGCCACTGGTTTGTAAAAGTAAAGTCTGAACTGCTTAACTCATGACTACGAGCCTTGGACTCATTTGGGTCCCCGAACTGGGGAAGTACAGGTTGGCACCATGTCGGAGGTGAATACTAGCTTGTTGTAAGCATGGTGCTCAACACATTTTCATATTCAGATAAAATGAAACCCTTTGCGTCAAACTAAAAGCCACCATAGGTTTAAGCTAGGCTTTCTTTTTTTTATTTTTATTTTTTGGCTGACTTGAATTGCCCAGTGAGAAGTGCCATTTGTTCCTAGCAGAATGTTTAATATTAGTGTTTGGGCTACTATTTCAGAGTACTGGGACAGAATGGATTCACATCAGTAGGTGGCCATCCAACACTGCCTGGAACTAACTCTTCAGTGGAAAAGGGGTGGGGGGGGGGGGGGTTGAACCACTCGAGTGCTTTCGTCCTGGTCCGGCAACATCAGAAGTAAGCACCCCAAGAGAAAAAAAACAAAAAAAAATGTTGGCGCCACCCTTATTAAAATAAATGCATTCTTTTCTCAGTCAGTATGCAAGTGAAATCCTAGTCTACATTAATGTCATTCAGAAGACGCATGTAAAGTATAATTATTTGGAGGTTGTTTAGTGCAAATTGTCTACTGTGCTTCTTTCATTCACGCATCCCTATGCCAGGCATATATTCAGCAAAGTTATAATGGCTTGTTGAGCACTTCCTTTCAAGATCTACCTGTTGGTTAGATGTTTTTTGCTACCTCATTTCAAACTATTTTTACAGACTTCTTCCTTGTTTCATTTCAGAAATTATCAAAGCAATGGAAATGGGCTTTGGAGAACTCTCTGCTGTTGAGTACCAAAAAGCACTGCCAAACAAAATTGGGATCTACCGACTGAAGTAGAAGGCACTTGATTTGTCTTTTTTTACGCAAGTCTAATCACAATTTAAGGAATGCAAAAATCATTTTATTTTTTAATACATATAGTTATTTTATTATAAAATGCTACCTGGGCTGGTTCAGGGGAAATCCCTTGCTCCCTGCTTTGGGGCTGGGTCCCCTCCTCTCTCTCTTGCTCCCTCACATGGATTTGTGTCCTCCACTGTCTGACTCTTGCTCCCCTTTGTGCCCTGCGCTGGGTCTGTGCCTCCCCTCTCGCCTGTTACCTAGGCTTATCCTAGACAGATGCTCAATCTCTTGCTCCATGGGATGGGTCACCCTCTCCCTTTCTTCATGGGCGGGTTCTGGGTCCCCATCGACTCCCTTGCTCCCTGGGCTGGTTCTGGATCTCCATCTGACTCACCTGATCTTTGGGCTTGCCCTGGGTCTCCATTTGCCTCACTGGCTTGTTCTGGGTCCCAACGAAACTTCCTTACTAGCTGTGCTGAGTGGGTACCTCCTCACAATTTCTCCCTGGGCTGGTTCCCCACCGGACTCCCTTGTTCCCTGGACTTAGCCCGGGTCCCCGGCTGTTTTTTTTTCTTCTTTTTTAATCCATTCATGTCCACAAATTGTAAAGCACCCAGTTCTGGGATTGCTACAGTCATGCTTTTGTGCTATGTAAACAGCGTCAGGTTGAACTTCATGTGCCTCTTTTTTAATAATTACAATTGAATAAAAAGCAGGTGTGATTCTCCTTTTTTTTGTTATGTTTATTAAGGCCCAATGAGTATCATCACTATTGGAGGCTTTCCAATCAGGGTTATATTTAACATTGTTTTTGGATTTTATAGGATTGCTTTGGAATTGCATTGCCTTTCGATTTTTCTGGGATTGTTTGGGGATTGCATTGCTAATCCCATCAAGGATTTCTAATTAATTTATTTTGGGTGCGTTAAGCCAAAAGGAAGCCAAATGCAATCCATTGCTTTTGGATTTATTTGGGGATTTTTAGTGGATTTATTTGGGGATTGTATTGCTTTTGGATTTTGAGTGGATTGCAAGGCGATTGTATTGCTTTTGGATTTTTAGTGGCTTTTTTGGGGATTGGATTGCTTGTGGATTGTTTGGGGATTGGATTGCTTTTGGATTTTAAGTAGATTGTTTGGGGATTGGATTGCTTTTGGATTTTTAGTGGATTGTTTGGGGATTAGATTGCTTTTGGATTTTTAATGGATTGTTTGGGATTGGATTGCTTTTGGATTTTTAGTGGATTGTTTGGGGACTGGATTGCTTGGATTGTTTTGGGATTGCATTCCACTGAGGATTGCTAATTAACATATTTCAGGGTGCATTAAGCCAAAAGGAAGCCAAAAGCGATCCACTGAGTACAATGGGAGTTTCTGCAGTTAAAGAGGATTTAAAGAGGATTTAAATGTTTGGGAAAATCCAGTAGCAATCCACTTTCAATCCAGATTTTTTTGATAGGGAAAGCTCCACTAACTTCAAAGGCACATGAGAAAAATAATGTTAGACCCACAATAAAGACTGGACAGTCAGCCCATGCCACGCCAAAGGGACAACCCTGCAGACCTAAATTATACAGCACTGTACTGCTGGGGCCCCGAGAGAGTGCATCAGGCCAGAAGCCTTGCACCATTGACGCGAGCCAGCACACAAGGAACAACAGCCTGTAGGAGCCCGGCACCCGCGCCTGGACATCGGGGAACATGGTAGATCAGGCAGATGGGCATGACGCACCCCAACGCATCGCATGCAGGGTGGGATCTGCCCTCATCTCTCCCTGGAATCAGTAGTGAGTTTGTCTGTTTCTCTTTAACAGCCTCTATTTTGTCAGCACTTGCAACATGAGGCAGTACATTCCCAGGAAAGCTATTCTGCTATGGTGAACTTTCATCATGGGAGAAATTACACTTTGTTCCTCCTGCAGTGTAATTTGTACTAGTCTGATTATCGGAGGGACGGAATACATCAGTGCAAGTCCAGCAGACTGCAATGGAAGTGCCTTCTTTCATTGTTTGTCTTGCAACAATATCGGTGTCTGTCTCATGAGCTGTGTTGTTATGAAGGTTAGGATGCCAAAAAGGGATAAGATGGAGTCAGTTTGTCGGTTTATGGTATACTTATTTTCATTTTAGACAAACAGGGTAACAATGGATGAGCACTTATTTGATGTAGGGGTTACAGCTTGAAATAAGAAGGAACAACTTTGCAAGGGTCAGGATAAAGTAACAGATAGGTTTGGTGGGAATCATACACACACTATTCTTATTAAGCCTCTGTTTTTCCAGGATTACTCTATTCTAATCCAAAACAAAAGCCAAAATGTTGTCAACCTAAAGTTATAACCTAAACATAGCAAGTCTCAGCTTTCTGACTAACCCTACTCTTAACCAACATAAAGTCTATAGTCCGGGGCCAACAGGAAGATACCACACTTATTCTCTAAGGTCCAGCCCTATTCTGGAAAGCAAATCTAAAATGTGGCCTTCAAAGAGGCAGGCATTCTGTCTAGAAGGATCACAGTTTCTTCTACAACTTTTAGCTCAGGGTTTGGTCCCACTCCTTTTGGGTAATTTAAAGTTGTGCTATCTGCCTGCTCGATTACAGGGTATGGTGGTAGGTGGATATTCTCTTCCCCATCACCTGCAGGTTCTTGTCAGTCTGCTGATTAGTCCCTTCTACTAGGGGTCTTGCTTGGATCTCCTTTATCCTCCTAAGGATTGCTGGTGGAAAGCCCAAACATCTGACTCTATAATTCCGTCTTGCAGGATATTGAGATTGGGTGAGGTAACTCCGGCCAGTTAATTCCAACCTCAGTGGCTCAAAGTGGCTTTCCCACACTCTGCGCAGATGATCAAATTAAAGTTTTCAGACAATCACTACTTTCCCCAGGTAGGTTTTCCCTGAATTGTCCATGAAGCACTAAACAGCAAATCTGGTACCTCCACATCTATGACACTAGCTCATTTTCCCAGCCCTGTCGTTTTTTACAACGTTACCCTCTTAAATGTAAAGGACAAGTATGCTCGTCCTGAATTCTTATAAGAAATCATTGTAGGCTCCTCTCACTCCCGCAATTAAGTGAGTTGTGATTGGTCTTTCCCTACAGTGACCTCTGTCAGGCGCCTAGTTTGGTCAGGTCAGCAAGGCTCCCCAATTCCATCTACAATACAGTCATTACAGGTCGACTTTGATTAATTATTAAATTAGGCTCCTTTCCTCCCCCTGTGAACCTATTAGCAGAATACAAGCCTTTATAGGCGTCCACTGCTGTAGGTGCCGTCTTTGAATTAGTAAAACACTTTGTCATGGCTCCTGCAGCTTTTTGCAAAGATTGCAGGCTAAGCAATGTCACATGGCATGTGAATGAATGGCATGTTAATCCCTGGCATAGCTCTGATGTTTATCACCTTGTTTCTCACAGACTATATACCTCAGGTTTCCTTATGACAGTTTTCCTCCAAGTCAATCCAGCTGGATCTTGGGGCTACAAATAGTTCAGTGATCTCACATTGCTTGTTCAAAGTTTATATGCAAGCCTTAGCCAACTTGATGTAGTAGTTGACCATTCCATTCCATCTTTCCATAGACAACTCACAAATCCTGTGATCTCCACACAGGACATTGCATTCACTCCGAGCACTCATTGCCACATTCATATGCTCATAAAGATCAACCTATTTTTCAAATTCTGTGACAGTTAAAATTGTCATATACTGAAGAAATTTACCTGTGGAATAAATTGACCGAAAATTCATGAATCATAGTTTAACTATTGGACTAAAAAATATTCACAAAATTCATAGGCCAAAAATATCACCACAAGATTCTGATACAAAAGATATAATATAGGAAAGAAAATTCTAATACAAAAAGATTATAATACAAATCACATGATCTAATTCATCAAGAACCGAGAGGCGATCCATTAAAATACAAAGGGCCACATCACGAGTTGGGCGGTAGCCATTAAATACAGTGGTAACTGTGTTACTGCCGCATTTAAGGGTCTGCCCAATCTCGAGCCTGGCAGCATTTCCCCCCAGCTCTAAACTGGGGGTAAATGGACCAGAAAAATGTAGATTTTCGGTGCAATAACCGTGTGGTAATACCGCCGGTGGTAATTGCACCAAAATTCCCCATTGGGTTATGTTTACCGCCCAACTCGTGATGAGCCCCAAAGTGTCATATAATTCCATAGAAATAAATACAAAAATACAAAATAATTTATCCAATACTCATAAAAGCACACATTCACGTCTACATACATTCATATACATTCAAACCTGACTGTACCTGCAAAAAAAGGCTGGACAAAAGTTCAAAAGTTGCAAGGAACTTCAACCAGCCCAACAATATTATCTACAGCAACACACCATACACTTGTGAAGACATTAATATTGTTTTTGCGTCATCGTTAATATTTGTGGCGCCAGCCCCACCAACCTGCTCTGAAGTATATGCTGAATGAGCACATCTTCCTCAGAGTTAGAGTTATCAAAAAAACTTGACATCATGTGAGCACCCCACCTTCATGTGGAAGCTGCTCCCAGCTTCCATAAATCTACACTTATGAGTATTGTACAGGCCCTGGGCAGATCCCCTCCTTTGCAGCCCCACTGGGTTGGCTGATGCCTGGCCTGGTCTTACCCTGCATGTGCCTCTTTTTTGTCATCAGAATGCCTATGCTTTGATTTAGGAGATATTGTTAGCCCCTGTGCTGCTAATAGTTGGCACTTCACTCATTTTAATAATTGAGTTCCAGTGTGTGGTGTATTCCTGTGGTTTGGCTTAATTGCAATACCTCTAACCATCTCTCCCCTAGAGGTCCTTCCCTTTTGCCATTGAATTTCTGTATGCCCATGTTTCTAGTGTTCTGAGAACTCGTTTGGGTATTTTAGACAAGTCCCCAGGGGTTTGGGATTGTTCAGTCTGTATTTACGCATTGTGGACCCATTTCACGAATGCAAATTATGCGGTAAATACATGTACTCTGCCCTTATTAATGGACTAAAAAGCTTCTCTTTATTATTCACAACTCCTGCACATGATTGTGGGTCGCTTGTACCCACCGGTTTTTGGAGGTGAGGGGGTAATGCAGTATATGTAAAAAATGTATATGAAGTGTCATTTTGATGAAAAACCTGGTTCTATCCAAAAAAAAGAATCTTAAGTTGGAAGGCACCCTAGTATTGCCAGTGCCGTGTATCCCTGGAACCCATAAGGAGTGTTGATGTGTTTGCCAAGTCTCTGGGACCTAGCTGTGGGTTGGAAAAAATATATAAACTGTGTGATTTAACGAAACACATTTCAAGTGAAACATGTACAAAGTTTTCATAATTAAGGAAAATAAAAAAAAAGGTTGAAAAGCTTATGCGCAACGACTGCTTTAATTGAAAAAAACCTTCATTTTGTGTTGTAAAATAGACATAACACTTTGAAGAACACGTGTAAAACTGCTCACTGTATCATTGCAGTGAACGTATAGGCAAATCTGTCTACTCTGTTCCAGTGTCACCCCTTGCACTGTTTTGTGCAAACCTGCTACTGATCGTTGTCCTGCTTTCTGTTCAAGTGTCATGTTGGTCCTTGAGGGACACAGGGCCTCATCACGAGTCGGGCGGTATACCGACTGGGCTACTGCCCAACTTTATTTGCGTTACCGCCCACCCGCCCAGCGGTATTACCACCACATCATGGGTTGGGGGCGGTAAGCGTTATTCCCCATTCCGCATTGGTCCATAATCGTCATTTTTCAGCTCTGAGCTGGGGTTAAACACACCATACTCATGATTGGGTGGTCCCTTAAATGCGGCACTAAGCCCGTTACCACTGCATTTAAGGGCTACCGCCCAACTCGTGATGAGCCCCACAGTCTTCATTTTGGCATTCATATCGATTTACCTGGATTGTGTATTCTGACCAGCATCCATGCCATTCAGCGTTTGTCTGTCAATGCTAGGCTGGCCTTACACTATTTTGTCGAGGACTCAGGTAAGGAGATCACAGATTTAACCCATTTAGCAGTTCCCCCTCTGCTAAGTGTAGGTACGTGTCATCATTATCCCAAAAACCCCAGCAGCTACAGACCACTTCAGTAAGTTGGCCAATTAATAGTTGTTATAAAGCCACATCCATTTTGTTGGTGCGTAAAATAAACACGTTCTTAATAAACATATGGACTCTAAATTTGATTTACCAATATATATAGACTACTCTGCATTGCTGCGTCATAGTAAGTATGTACTTTTAACCATGTATGAAATAGAAGCTTGAAGGAGTTATTTGTGTAATTGATAGTAGCAATGTCTAGATACTTACCGCGGCCATACTTCCAGAAGTATCGAGGACTATGCAGACCACTCTGTCACTGCTCTGTAGTAGTGAGAACGCTGGAGGAGGTGGAGAGACAGTGCCACTCATCGGGGAAGTGCCAATGAAATCTTGGGAACGCAAGATGACATCCCATGTGCTTTCAAAGTTGCACATTCTGTTCTGCAGGTTTGGAGCTTCAGTGTTATGGGTACTGGAGTTACAGAATTGAACCACCTGTAAGACAGACACACGCACATTGTGTACGTTACCGTGGGTTTACATGCCCAGACATGTTAATATAACATCATACTTCGACCTGTAGCCTTTGATGACAAAAATGGGCACATGGAGACATATTCT
Organism: Ambystoma mexicanum; assembly: GCF_040938575.1. NCBI lineage: Eukaryota > Metazoa > Chordata > Amphibia > Caudata > Ambystomatidae > Ambystoma > Ambystoma mexicanum. Next base: position 1,040,096,546 of record NC_090922.1, on the reverse strand, counting down.
GCAAGCGTTTGGGGTGTACATCAATGTAAGACTTAATAAGGTAAATACAGTTTTGGGCTGGGAAGGCAGAAGCAGATGGGCGGAGAAAGGAAACACATCACAGGAGGTAACCTTCAGTGGGGAGGAGGGTGGCTGCTGGGTAAAAACATATCTTCAAAATAGTAAGGAATGGAAATTCAGATGGGGCACACATAGCAAATGTATTTTACAAGAACAATGCAGCACATTGGTAGTTCGAATGATTTTCATCAGGAAACAGAGGGTCAAGGGAAGCATGTTCAAAGAGAAGCCTTCTAAAGAAAATACATTTTAGGTGGTGGGAAAAATATTTTGCAATGGTATGGCTGAGCAACCAATCAGAATAGAATAATAATTAATTTGGGGTGGACAACAGCTCAGGCTAGCCAACCAGTCTAAGATGGCCAATGGTTTATGGTTGACAAATGATTAGGGTGGACAGGAGTCCTTAATAGGCAACACATCAGGGAGTACTTCCAAAGACAACAGCAGCTTTATAGTAGGTAACCATTTCAGAATGGGCAAAAAATGGCCACAGTCATAGTGTGGACGAAATTCTCAAAGAGGATGACAGTTCCAGTAAGGGTTATAGATCCTAATACGTAAATGTCAGAAGACGGATGACCGTTTTCACAATGAGCAATGTTTCCAAATGTAAAGGTAGTTTCAGGGAGGACCACAGCTCTGGGATGGGTGAGAGACATGCTTTAGTTTGTGACGTTGAATACAATGAGGCTTCTCAGAGCTCTTTTGGAAGTTCCCAAAGGGTTTCCATGCTGTATGTCGAGATTGTGAGGTTAGCAGATGTATGCTGGCATGGCCCAACCTGGAGCAGTAAGGCCATTATGAGATGGGAGGCTTTGAGGCACTGATTCTCCAACATAGTCATTTTCGGCCCTTGCTTCTTGGGTCTTGCAATGTGCCATCTTAAGCTGCCCACATCTAGCATTGGCGATACTTTGAAGAGTACATGCTTCAGGATTATCATACAGTGACACATTTTGGGAAGCTCATGCAACCTACTTAAAAACATTTCGCCAGATAATTCGATATCACCTGGATCAGAGGAATATGAACTGTACCAGCAATTAATAGCGTTAAACTGGCTAGCAATAGCATATTCACATATACCATGTACTTTTCTAGAGGTTATGGTAAATCCTGCTGCATGGCAAAGGCACGTGAGTAGTAATGACCACTAAGAGTTCAAGCATAAATCGCTCATCTTGGGAACAGGACACTGCCATGCAACATGTGTTCGATAGCCCAGAGAATCCAAAATGGCCACCGTGGCCCATGAGGGTTGGGCCGCCATTTTGTCGATGCCTGAAGCAAACTGCGTCACATGCGCAGATGAGGCAATCGTCTCCTCAGGCTGGTCAGGGGACTTTAGTAACATCTTAGCCTTGACACAAGGATCCTCGGCTGGGGGGTCTCATATGTGTACTTGACATCTTGGAGGTGGCCCCAACAATAGCCTCCAGGGGAGGAACCTCGGCAGAGCCGGTAACAGAGGAGTTACTGTGCATGACAGCCCTCTTTGCCCCCTCGACAGAACCAGTATAACTGCAAAAAGCACGGGAAAGCTGAGGAATCACCCTTACAGACAAGACCTTGGGAACAGGTCTCTCGGTTTTGTCGGTACAGACCTTAGCCTCAAAAAGAGGAACCTCAGGTTTCATCCCAGTATGTGTAGCCCCCTCGTGGGGGGCCTCAAGCTGTGGCTTGGTACAGAAAGCTCCAGAAACGGAGACCTCGGAGCAGACCTGGTGTCCGAAGCCACAGATGAACTGGGCTGACGTTTAGCACCTGGCAGTTGAACCTTGGAACGTGTTCTGGTCTTGGCAGGTCCGTTGTGGGAACCCTCAGAGAAAACTCTGGTACGCCTATTAGGCCTTTGAGGCACCTCAGGAGAAATCCTGGTGGTAGAGCTACTTGAGCCCCTCCCAGACCGAGAGGACCCCGCGCCCTAAAAAGTAAGGAATTTACCGGGACTCTCTTCTTTTTTGTCAATGAAAAGCTGAAGATGAGGTGGAGGAAAACGCGGAAAGACAACCTCCCACCAAAGAAGACAGCATTGGAGTGCCCGGACAGAAAGGGAATCGCAGTTAGCATACATTTTTGAATCATAATTAATAAGAGAAATGGGTCAGTAATTTTTGATTATTGATGGATCTTTGTCGGGCTTGGGAAAAAGAACAAGGACAGCCTCACTAAATGATACAGGTCTTTGTCCAATAGTAACAAAACGGGAATATAATTCTAAGAGTTTAGGTGCAATGGAATCAATGAAGGTTTTGTAAAAATCTAGAGTGAATCCGTCAGGTCCAGGGGCTTTGCTACGTTTAAGATCAAGTATGGCTTGTTTGATTTCAGAGAGAGAAATAGGAGTGTCAAGGGGAGAAAAATTCAATCGGACCAGAGAAATGTACTTTTTTATTTATTTGGAGGAAAGATTTGATATTGTCAGAGTTGATGGGGAATCAGAGGTATATAATTTAGTGTAAAAATCAAGAAAGGCATTGTTTATGTCCTTTGGATTAGTTAGCGTGTAACCCTCAGAAGAGATTATATGGGTTAAAAGGGATTTTTCTTTTTTCGTTTTAAGATATGATGCTAACATTTTGCCAGCTTTGTTGGAGCCATAGTGGAATTTGGTTCGAGATCTGAGGATGGAGTTAGCAGCTTTGTCAGTAGAGGTTTTATTAAATTCAAAGCCTTTGATCATAAGGGATTTCAAGATATTAGGATCAGGATTTGCATAGTATGATTTCTCAAGGTCTTTTATTGAGGTTAAATGTGCTAAACTTAAGTATCATTAAGATTAAAATCGCCCAAGATTATAAGGAGGCTGTTAGGTTTCAGGAGAGGCAGAATAACCTCGGATAAATAGTTGGAGAAGTCTGTTTTGCACTCTGGGGAGCTAAACAACTATAATCAGTAACGAGGTAGAGAGGCCCAATAAATATGTAACCACCTGGATTTCACATAGAGGGATATCCATTACCTGAACAAGGTGTATTTTCTTGGGTCAACCCCTAAATACCAGGGCTACTCCACCAGCCCTTCCTTGGACCCCTTTTTATCTATGCTTAGTAAAACCCTCAGGTATGGAAGCTGCAATAGTTGTTGCTGAATAGTTCCACAGCTATATCTCAGTGATTGCCTTGTTAACTAGATTATGGTCTATAAGGAGGTCCCTATCATCATTAGCATGGCATGGAAGGGAATGCACATTTAATAAGATCCATTTAGATGGGGTCCAGGTGGCATTAGGTGTATCGCTAGCGATACAAGCTCCTGAATCAGCCGGGTTCACAAGATCTATAGTATTTGTTAATAAGGTTCCAGTGTTACTAACATAACTGCTTTCTTGATAGAGGTCCCAGGAGCCGGTGGCCTCAGGTAAAATAGGATAAGGGACCAGATTAGGTTCAATAATTGCCATGGGACTAGGAGATGGAAAAGAAAATGGAAGATTATGTGCCAAAGAAGACAGGTCAGTAATTTCAGTGTCCATGAAGGAAGTACCGAATATGTTATAGTGTTGAGCAAGTAAAGTGATTGACATGCCGTTGTTACACAGGGCAAGATACTACTTTACTATAATATTATAGTGTCAGCTTTTTATTTCCTTTTCATGATGCGTATTCATGTTGATGGACATAAAAGAAGGTGTGGGGATATAACTTACGCTGATGGCTGGTTTGACCAACAGGGCCAGTAGACCTAATGGCTGGGACGGCAACCGCAGATGCAGCAAACAGGCAAAATAGGTGAACACCCACACATGGCATAATCACGGGCACCTGACAACTGCGATGCCCAGCTGGGAAAGGACGTCCCTAAATTCTGGGATAATGGAGTAAAGCATGCAGTGCTGTGAGGCAAGCAGTGAGGCAGAGGGCCAAAAGTCCCTAATCATATTACATTATAGCTTCATATAAGCAAAATAAAATTGGTAAATTCATTGAAATTTATCATATTCACATAGGTCCTCTTTTAGATTTTGCTGGATTTTCGGTGAGAAATAACGCCTTTGCCAGTGGTAATCTCCGAAGTTCAGGCCACTGCTGAATATTTGGTTAATGCAGAAAAGAGTCACTACGGAACCTTTCATGCATCACATGGATAAGGTGGTAAGGAAGGGGATGGGCATCAGAAATACCCAAGTTTTCACACCTTTCCATGGTCCAGTGTAAAAAGCTTTTTACAGTATCGGATGGGAAGCACTGTATAGTGAAAAAAGTCAAACAATTGTTTGGGGCCACTGGAATTTTTACCGCAGCCTCTGAGTTGGAGGTAAAAATGGGCACGCTTTCAGCAGAAAGTCGGCTTGGAATACCACTGACAGAATTCCAATGGAATACCATTGGCAGCATTTGACCAAACTAAATTTGAATTGGGCGGATGTTAAAATGCGCCCTACCATCTGACCTCAGAACCGAACCATCCTTTCACCGATTCAGACACACTGCCAAAACATGGCTACTTGCCAAAGAAGCCTAAGCCCACAACCCGCGCTATCATCTGACTCATGTATATATATTTATATCTATATTAACACCATAACCCTCAAAACATCTATGCTTAATTATTCAGCATATATCTAAGACACCCAGACAGCTAGCTATATAACTGAATGTACATATTTGATTCTATACAACTTATTGTATATACTTTAAGAACTTGCATATGCCATACATTGATGCAAATGCTCCTATAATACAAGCACATACTGTGTACTATATTAACTCTGGAAATGTCATACATATGCCTTGTACAACCTTGTAATATTCATATACTGACTGTGATAACGATTGTAACCATGTAACCATGTTAACCGCCCAGATGCCGCAGGGCCAGGCAGCGCTATACAAATAAATAAACTAAACTACGCAGTATTTGAGAAATAGCGACCTACTCGTAATGACCTCAATTTATTTTTATGTAGAAAACAAATGTGCACTTTCAATATTGTTCAAGTGGAGACATGCTTTGTATTTCAAAAAAAATATGAGTATGCAGGTATTTATTTATTAATAATCTGTACGGGTCCACACATCACCCACAGCTTCTCCACATCACACACGTTGCTAACATAACTACAGAGCAAACTGCTCACAGAAAGTACTCACCGTGGACAAAGCTTGCATGTACATGACCGATGCTTGTGTTTGCTGATTTTTTTCAGGGATAAATGTACATCTCTCTTCAAAAAGGCCCGTCAAGGCATCATACTTGCAATCCCTGGCTGAGCAGGAACTTCCACGGCATTCAATAACTTGGTTTTTACCTTGAACATCTTTTGAACACCTGAGATAGAAGGAAATGAACAGACACGAGTACACCTGCATTAACACGTAGGTACAATCATACAAGAAGGACCTTAATAAAATATGCCAATACATTTGCCAAAAAGCTGATCAAAAAATTAAAACGACTGTTTTGGTAATAGCCTCCTTTCATAGTAGCCCTCAACGTCTTAAAGGAAAATGTAACTGTTTTTTTTTCGAAAAAAAAGGTATTTATCATCCTGCTCTAAAGAAATAACAAGACATGAAGACACATATGAATGGTTGTTTTAATTGGATTGGATTGCACTTTTTTCTTTGGATTTTTAAAGCGATACACACGTCCTGCCGCCTGCCCCTGATCGTTGTGTGAGGTTGTGCACAAAGAAATTTCAAAGAATGATCAGAAATGGTGATCACGAGTCATTCACGTACTCCAGTCCGCTTGGTCTTCCTCCCTGTATGTAGTGACTGGATGGGGGTTGATTTAAGGCCTTTGGTCAAAAGCACATGAAACGTCCCACCCTTGCTAATTTAAGAAGCTTTTTCGCCAGTCTTAGGTATCTGACTGTCAGGATGAAACAATGTAAACGGGACAAGCAAAGGAAGCCTAAACTGGGAGTGTATGAGATATGAAGGCCTGGCCACCACAAGTAGTGACACATAGATACACCTTCAAACCTTTCACCAATTTTCAAGAAGATTGTTTGGTTTAGCTGGTGTGCCATCCAGAAGGTGGAGGCCTGAATGTGGAATGTTCTGCAGACGTACATCTTAAATCTTGTAGGATGGATGCAGTTTGTTTCATCTAGGTGATCTCAGCTAATAAAATATCCTGTAATATGCATGTGTGACGATTCATGAACCAATCATGGGGACTTGCGTAGTCCCCATGATTGAGGGTGACATTGTAGAGTTTTTAGTTAAGGTATTATGTGCTGAAAACATGTAATGCCACAGGCACGCGTTTCAATTCTTTACCTTCTCAATAGCATCTTCTATGGCAGCCCAGTGCAGATGATGTTGCAGTAGGGCAGAGGATTATTAGTGTTGTGAGGAACAGTGATTATGTTAGGGATTTTATTTAAATGTAGTGGACCCTCTACTGAGAACAAACAGCCAAATAGCCTATGATATGGGAAGGTATGCACGAAGAATGGATCTACAACCACGTTTTAGCTCACTCTACCTTACACAGAATTGCAGAAGGGGAAGGTCTCTACTCAGCAGGCAAAGGATCATACCACATTTTTGATTATCACCTTTATTTATTTGGCATAGCTAACCTAGGTTGCAAGTATTCAGCAGACATGGGAGGCTAAGTGAGTGAAACCAGACAATTGGAAGAGAGAAAGGGAAGACCCAGTCTCTCTGCATCAAGTGCTGAACTCTGGTACAGTATTTGGCTGCTTGGCAGGACCACCAAACTTTCATTCGTGAGGCTTAGCCCCAGTTCCCAAATGTGCTTGCAGCATTTGATTCAATTATAATTTAACAAGATTTCCCAAGCAGGCTTCCTAAAGAAGGAGGTGTTGGGCCAGGCCAGGCACCAAGATGGACACTAGCCTATGACTAACCCCAGGATGAACATCTGGAATGTTGTTGCATTTAGAATCCTCCCCTGACATCCAGTACAGTAAATATAACAGGTATATAATTGCTGAGAGGTCACCGTAAGGCATTGTTTATCAATATATAGAACATATAACAAAGAATAAATATATAGATTACAGATTTGGCAACAGTAGGTGAAATTAATATTAATTCTGGACTGCTATAATAACATGATGGAGTCTGTAGATAGCAAACAAAAGGCCGACATTGAGGAAGGCAACCCTTGAAGACAGAGCCCACTACAAGGTTGCTCTTCGGCCCCCGCTTCCCTCTGTCCATTTTGGGGGGACCTGCCACCACATTCTCTCCCCGACTTCTTCCCTGTGAAAGGCCACACTGCCTCCTCCAAAACCATATGTTATACAGCCTTTTACGAGTCAGGGTTTAGGGAAAATGGCCTAGAGAACATGTTGGGACATCTACAAATATTAATGCTATGTTCGGTGAAGATTGGTAAAGGGGGAAATGTTAGATGGAGCAAAAATGTAACTGGGAAGTATGATGCAAGGGCAGGGGCCATGGCCAGGTAGTAAAGCATAAAGAAATTCTCTCTGCAAGCTCCAGGATGCCTTGGGTCCATAAACCTTCCAAACCTGAGCAGAAATTAATAACACATAGCTCCCAGCAAACGCCCCCATTTGATCATCAGACGAGTTGGGTGGGCCCATGTGGTCCGGCGGAAAGACATGGCTAGAGAATCAGCTGCAGTTAGGACATGGTGAGGACCCACCTGCAAAAAGCAAGATGGCAATCTGCAATGTGCTGAGATGGACGCTATAAGAAGAGGGGGCCCGATGCGGATATGAGGGCCACGGTACATGAGGGTGCAGATTGCCTTAGCAGGTCGGGGTGGTGCCCTAAGGCTGGATATTTCATAACCACCCGCAGTGTGAAGGTGGCTCTTTTCCACAGGTTCCCACTCCCTGTGCACCCTCTGGGCCGCAGTCCACACCAGCCAATATGGAGCGCAACACAGCCTAGCAGACAATAGGATCTTCCCCCCAGCCTCTGTGGACATATCTGACAGAGAAAGCCAGGCTTTCTGTGTTATAGCTCTCTCATTGGAGGTGAGGCACTGAGGGAGAGAGCACTGGGCCTGGTTCATGATTCTGGAAGTGAGTAAAGCACAGCATGCCTGGGAACCTTCGCCAGGAGAGCTAACAGGGTCTCCCGGCCAAGACTGTGTGTGAGGGAGAGACGACCTGAGATGGTGAGTCAGTGTAAGAAAAAACATGACGTTCCAGGACACAGACATTTCCTTTTTAACAGAACTCATTGCAAATCACCCTTTCTAAAAGAAGAAGATTGAATGTGACTAGGTGTCTACGTGAAAATAATGTGAGAAACAGATGGGGTTTCCCATGCAAGCTTTTATATATGTTAATGTACCAGCAATATACTGCATCTTCAGAGGAGGAAGTCAGGGAATTGTTGGATGATCAGAAGGACACCATGCCTGTTGAACATGACACAAACAATGTAGTAACTACAAAAGTGATGGGTGGAAGGTTTAGAATGAATCTGAACCACTGGCATTGCTCTGGGCAACCTTCCACACCACCGTTTTTTAGCCCGTCTGCGCCATTGCAAAAGGGGTCCAGCCGTATGCAAATCAGTCAGGTACTGACACCAATTGTAGTAGCCCAGCCCGAACTGCTAGGCCAGGTCCCCTCTGCATGGAAACACAAGCAACCCCAGACATGTTTGGGCCTTGTTGAGCCTCCTCAGTGAGGTGCAACTTGGTGTCCTATGGTGCAGCGAGCAAGGGACCCACGTCTGGGCATACCCTCTCTCACATGGTGAGACAAACTATAACCACAAAAGTGATGGGTGGAAGGTTGTGAATGAATCTGAACCACTGGCATTGCTCTGGGCAACCTTCCTCACCATGTTTTTTAGCCCATCTGCGCCATTGCAAAAGTGGTCCAGCCATATGCAAATCAGTCAGGTACTGGGTGGGACCAAGCCTGATTTGCATATGGTCTTTCCCCTTTTATAATGGCTTGACAGGCAAAAAACGATGCCATAGCAATGCCAGAGGTTAACATTAATTCTAAACCTTCCAGCCATCACCTCTTTTGTTTTACAAAGTAGGTAGTACCTGAGAGCTGAAGAGATCAGGAATCACCAGGGAAACCCTGGAAACTTAAGAAAATGAACACAGACAATGCATGATACTCAAACAAGAAACTCACAACACATGGCCGAGACAATCATTGAAAGACCAGAGCCCTATATCGATCAAGCCTGGTTCGCAGATTTGAAAGTTGTATTCAAATGGCAAATGGTGAGGGTGAGCCAGTTATGGATGTAGCTCATCATTAGCAAAACTAGGCAGGTTTTGGAAAAGGGGTTACTGAAGATGTGGGAAGTAAGTTTAGAATTATATAGTAGATGCTGAGTTTTGCATGGCAGTAATATTGTATGTAGCTGTGTTTAGGACATTAAGTCATACCTGTGACTTTGGGCCCTTGTGGAGTTCATTAATTAGGGATCAGCTGGTGAGACACAATAACAATGTGAAGGTGCAAAAGAAGCTCCTTGAAAAGGATCTGCCCCTGGAACAAGCTGTGGAGTTAACGAGGATCATGATATGATATGATAGGTTATTTATAACACGCTTAATCAAACCTGCGTTGCTCCGTGTCGTCTTACTTACAAGGCGAGCACTCTGCCTCTGAGCTATCCTCCCGAGCTATCCTCCCATGGAGCAGACTGTCCATTACATGAAAAACATGAGGTTGGAAAAGCAGGGCAAAGAGGTGTGTGCTATCAGACATAAGAAAGGGAATCAAAGAAAATAAAGTGAAATGTTTTAAATGTGCCAGTCCTAGACATTTGTCCTCCAGTCTGTTTTGCCCAGCCCCAAATGCAAATTGCATGAAATGCAAGCATAGAGGGTATTTGCTTGGGTCTGCCGGGAAGGGGCAATCAATGTTTTGGAACAAACGGTACCCTGGCTGGAACAAGAGGTAGTCAAAACTTCTCAGTCTCCTGCCGCTTAAGTAAGCGCACGACATGTGTTTGAAATATATGCAGTAAATGGAGGTCAAAAGGGTCGGTTGGATGACTTCACAGTGAATGGGAGAATTCTTTCAATGAAGGTGGATAGCGCATCCCCGTGGACGATCGTGACTGGAGATACATTCACAAGAGTGTTGGGGGTAAGAATCAAGACCTTGGAGCATGTTATTCAGCCCTATGGCTATGGAGATGTTGACATTGAGATGATGGGCAAGTTTTATGCTTCCATTGACTACAAGGACAGGAAATATTCTGCTGAGGTCTTTGTGGCGAAAAAAGGACCATCCAATCTGGGCAGGGATTAGCAGGTCAGTTTAGGAATCTGCATTCAAGCAAACCTTAAAGAACCAGTGATGACAGCAGACCTCCAGGATAAATGGGCTATGGACTTTTCTGAAGTATTCTCAGAATGTCCGGGAAGACTGAAAGATTTTGAACACCTCATTAAAGTTAAAGAGAATGTAACCCCTGTTGCCCATAAAGCGCAGCCAGCGCCTCATCATCTTAGGGAACAACTCAGGAATTAACATAATGGATTGTTGCAAAAAGGGATAATTGAGAGAGTGAAAGGGACTGAGGAGTTAACCACTGTAGTTTTGGTTGCTAAGAGCAATGGAAATCTGAGGTTATGTGTGGACCTCAGGGATCTTAACAAGAACATCTTAGTGAATCATCATCCCCTGCCTGTTATTTTGTAGGTGTTGGCAATGCTGAGGGAAGTCAAACTGTTTACAGTTATACATATCTCTGCAGCTTATCATCAGGTGCCTCTGGCACAGATCTTTCAAGAACTGTTAGCATTTATCACTCCTGAGGGTGCACTCAAGTACTGCAGAATGCTGTTAGGATTAGCCTCAGCAGATGCAGTTTTTCAACGAGTGATTGAGAAAGTCTTGGAGGATGTGGAAAACATTATCAGGCTGATGTGTTGATTCATGCAAGTTCAGTGACGAGCATGATGGAGTTCTCATAAAAGTATTAAGCAGGTTGAAAGAAGCAGGACTAACTGTTCAATGGAGCAAGTGCAGAATCGGAGTTCAGAGTGTTGAATACCTGGGGCATCGCATTTCAGCTGAGGGAGTTTTCCCCAAACACAGCTTAGCGTAGGCAATAAGTATGGCTCTGAAACCAGGGATAAGGATCAATAGAGGTCTTTCATGGGGTTTGCAGAATACTACCACAGATTTGTGCATAGTTCTGCTGTGATTTTGATTCTATTTAGGTTATTGCTTAAGTAGGGGTGAAGTATGTGTGTTCTGAAGAGTGCAATTCGGCTTTTATGAGCATCAAAGACAAGACGTGCCTGGTGGTGGATGCTAGTATTTTAGGCATGCAGGTTTCTTTTACTCAGAGTGATGGGGTCAAGGAAGAATGTGTCGTGGCGTTTGCTACCAGACCCCTTAGGGGTGCGAAAAAGAATTACTCAATGATAGAGAGGAAGGACCTTGCTGTATTCTGGGCGGTGTTGCATTTCAATTTATTTCTGTGGAGCCACCGGTTTGTGGTTAGATCGGACCATAATCCTCTGGTCCAGATGTTATCAGGTGTAGGGTGGAGTAATGGTTCTAACAGAATGTCGAAATAGCTTTTGGGGCTGCAGAGATGATTTTCAAATGAGTTATCTGCCTGGGAAAAGTAATTTGGTGATGGATTGCCTTTCACAGATGCCTATTAAGTCTGCTGTTGGGGGAGAGGACTTGTGTGTTGAGGAGCTGGTGGTGGCCAACATTGAGCACAAAGCCTTGAATGAAGTGGAGTGGGAACATGCAGGGATTGAAGATGAGGTGCTAAAGTTGGTTGCGGAATGGACGATTGTTGCTTGGCCCAGCAGGGAAGTTTTGGATAAAAAAGGTGAACCATTTTTTGAAGTTAAGCATGCAATTGTCTTTGTCGGGGGCAAGACTCAGGAGAGGGGTGAACTTTGTACGTCCTGAGAGTATCAGAGACAAGTTGGTGGATTTGGCACATCAGGGTCATTTGGGTATGAATGGCACCAAAAGGAGATTGCGTTAGAATTACTGGTGGCCAACAATGGATAGTTGTGTTGAAAGGAAGGTAAGAGATTGTGCTCAGTGTGTGGTGAGTGATAAAAAAAAAAGATGGTTCAAGAGGCTCCCCTGATTCCAGTTAAAATTCCCACCCATCCGTTACAGAAGTTGGCTGTCGATGTGCTGGGCCCAATTCAAGGTTTGAGGGACGATTTAAAGTATTTGTTTGTGATTGTAGATCACCATTCCAAATGGTTTGATTGGAAGGCAGTGAGGGAAGCTACCAGAGTGGAACAGGTTATGTTTTTTGAGAGTGTGTTTTTCCGTGAGGGATTTTCCATTGTGTTGGTAACTGACAATGGAGTTCAGTTTTGTTCAGAAATGATGAAGACACTTTTGAAGGAGTTTTCCATAACTCATGTACGCACTGCACTTTATCATCCTAGAGCCAATGGCCTGGATGCGCGTGTGAACAGGTTTTTGAATGGAGGCATTCAATTGGCTTTGAGGTCTGGGTTGCCATAACAAGTGGTGTTGAGACAAATGGTGTGGGGCTATTGAACCACTCTGCATTCAGTCATAAAGGTATCACCGTTTCTGTCCTGTAAGGGGCATGAGATGGCAACTACATTGTGTCCTGGGTGGATAGGTTCAGCGATTCCTGTGTTGGTGGATTGCAAGGACATTTTGAGAGCGAAGTTGGACGGGCAACAGTATTACAGAAAGTTGCTCGATGAAAGCCTTAGAGAGAAAGCCCGTAATTGGGTGGTGGTTGATTTGGTTTTGATAAACAATCCCAGACTAAGAGACTAGGACTCAAATGTTTGGAGAGTATGTTTTTGGGTCCAAAAAGGATCATGGCCGTGAGGAATGGTGGTTTTCGAAGGTGTTGATGTTTGTTTGCTGGGCAGATTAACACTGTATGTAGGCAGCACTATTATGAGTGGTGACAGACTGACCCTGGATGTGAGTGGGGTTGATGTGAATGGAGGTGGTGACAGAGTGACCCCGGATGTGAGTGAGGTTGGTGTAGGTGGAAGCGGTTCTGGTGTGTGGAGGTGGTCCTAGCGTTAGGGTGAGTGAGAGAGTAAAATAGACGCCTTCTCGCTTCAAAGATTTTGTGTGAGAGTTCCTATCTCTCTCAGCACTGTTGGCTTTAGTCTTTTAAATCTGTTACTGTTTTTTTTGTTTGTTCATCCTTGTTCTTCTTTTTGTTGTTTAGTGTTCGTAAGGGGGCAGATATGTTGGGTTCTATGTTCTTTGATACATTATGTTTTGGAGTGTTTATTTTTAAGTGTGTAGCTGTTAGCTGCTGCGGAGTTTGGTAGCAACGTGCTTTGCCCACAGGTTTAATAAATCCTTACCTGTTTACACGTCCCTTTTCCTCTTTTCATCCCTCCAATATTTGCATTAGCCATGGAATCCCAAGCCCGAAAAGTATGGAATAAGCCAAAGGTAAAAGGGTTAATGTCTAACATCTCTGCTTTTACAAGACCATCTCTCCTCCCTATCTGATCTCATGTCCGCCCTACAGGCCTTCGGATGCATCTCTGACTTTCACATAAAAGATGAAAAGTTATTAGAGTTGATTTTCAGTGTGAAAAGAAGGTTGTCATCTACATGGGGTAAATATAATGCTTACATATGCATTATATATACCACAACTGTGGAAATCATGCAAATCACAACACCATGGGAAATGCAGGATATATCTTGACTGGGATGCATCTGCGTAGATAAAATGGCCCTCCTACCAAGGTTGTATGTTTTTCAGGCACTGCCAGTCAGAAACGTGTACAATTACAAAAGGACACATTCTTCTGGCCTTATATGGTCCCAAGAATCACATGGAAAAATCTGATGACGGCATACCCAATGATGGCTAGAAGGTTTTAAATGAATCATAACTCTTGGCACAGCTCTGGGCAAACTTTCAGACCATCATTGTTCAGCCTGCCAAGCCATTACAGAAGAGGAAAGACCAAATGCAAATCTGGCTCGGTCCCACTCCAAAAGTGGCAGTCCAGCCAGAACTGCTAGGTCACATCCCTTCTGCACAAGACCACAAGCATCCACCGACATGTTTCTGCCTAGTTGGGCATCACAGTGAGGAGTAGCTTGGGTCTCTAGGCCCAGCAGGGTCAGGACTCACATCTGGGTGAATACAGCACAACCAAATGTTGATGGCTGGAAGGTTTTAAATAAATCATGACCACAGGCACATCTCTGAGCAATCCTTCAGACCATCGTTGATCAGCCTGCCAAACCATTACAGAAGGGGAAGACCATATGCAAATCAGGCATGGAACCACCCCAAAAGGGGCAGTCCAGCCCAAACTGCTCAGTCACAACAAGGCTGAAGCAGGTCTGGGGTTGCTTATGTTTCTGTACAGAGGGGACCTGGCCTAGCAGCTCAGGCTGGGCTGCTCCAATTGGTGGCAGTACCTGACTGATTTGCATATTCCTGGACCCATTTTGCAATGGCGCAGATGGGCCAAAGAACGGTGGTGTGGAAGGTTGCCCAGAGCAGTGCTAGTGTTTTAGATTCCTTCAAACCTTCCACACATCATTTTTTTGGTTATACTTTATATTGGAAAGACTTTCCAAAATAAAGGACATACTAATCCTTTCCAATTGCCCGGCATCCCAGTAGGGATAATACAAGGTGATTCTCCTGATGATGGTTTGTATCCCCTAGCTGGTAATGTTGCATAGCTGATCACTCACCTGTAGATGGCAGCACATATTACCTTAGCACGATTCTGGAAAGATTCCTAGAGCCAGATAGTAGCTAGTAGCTTATTCGTCATTTGAAGATTGGGAAATTTCAGACATGGAAAGGATTTCACCATTACTAGCAAATACAATACAGAAATATACATGATTCACACCCAAGGAAAGACACTCAGCCAATCAGGTGGCTGGAAAAGCGGGCAAGAACACACTGTGTACCACCCGCTGTTTCCAGCCACCCGAGGCTCTTCCCTGGGTGGCTCCATCTTGATTGTAGGGGGGCACTAGGGAGCCTCTTCCTGTTGCTTCCCCACGTCCCCAAAAACATATCATACCCTTCATCACCACCCTCCCTCCCTCCCCACTTACCTGCTGGGCTGGAACTTTGTGCTCCTACCGCCCGTGGCCACAGCCATGTAAATGGAAAAGGCATTTTCCTATGGTGGCAGCCACCTGCACTGTGTCCCTTTTCCCATGGTGGTGGCCATCTTGTTTTCATTTTTAATTACAGGAGATTGGCTCGCACAATATGCATGCATCCCACCTCCTGTAAAAAAAACATTAATCCATTCGCATCCCTGATGAACCCTGGGTGTGAATGGCTATCATCCCCTTGTTGGTGGGGGGGCGGACATGGCTGGTTATGGCCCACAGCCCTCGCTGAGGCCCTCCCCTCACTTCACTCGGTCCCGCCTAGGCTCGGGCTGGTGGTCTGTCACTGGCCATGTGCGTCCCTCGACACAGGGGTGATTGCCATAATATGGTCTCCATTCATTAAATCTGCTAAAGATTGAGACGGAGCAATAAATAAGCCTAATGTTATGCAGACACTTACATTGCTTTGATGGTAGTCAAACCCTGGTTCATTACAAGTGAGTTCTATGGACTCATGAAATTCAATCCAGACTAAACCTCTGGGGGTCAAATAATGGTTCTGTTTAATCTTGATTTCCTTCTTACCTATCTAATGGCACATATTCGGTTACTTGGGCAGGGATATCCTCTAATATTTCACCTCTTCTTCATGGCATTCCCCAGCGCTTGGTTCTTGGGCCTTTCCTGTTTTCTCTTTACACTTCTCCTTTAGCAGATATTATCTCATCTTTCGGTATTCCGCATTATTTCTATGCAGATAATACCCAACTCTTTCTATATGTCTTTCTCTTCTTTCAGATCCTCTATTCCTGCCTCTCAGCCATTAAAACTTGGATGTCTGATCATGTTCTTGTTCTGAAAAAATCCAAAACTGAAGTTCTCATTTTTCCTGCTGACACTGTTCCTCCTCCTTCTCCCCCTCCATTTGTTTCTTTTCCATCTTCTCCTCTTCCAATCTCTGGTTCTGCTCGTAATCTTGGTTTTTACCTTGATACCGATTTATCTTTTTCTAACCATACCTTGACTATAACTATGTCGTTTTCATCTTTTCAATATGAATATTCGGAAAACTCGTCCTTGTCTCAAGTTTAACGCTACTAAACATCTGATTTCTTCTCTTATTTTTTCATGCTTATTCTATTGTTCTACATCTTTAATGCTTCCATACGCTTGTTATATTTACTTTCCCCTCGTGATTCTATTTCACTGTCACTATCCACTCTGGGATGGCTATCCTTCCACTCACGCCTTAAATTCAATTTTCTTTGTATTGTATAACTTTCATCTTGTGTCTCTTATGTACTTTCTTGTGCTTTACGTTCTCAGACTATATTCTTGTTATCAGTTGCTCACTCCCCCCTAGCCCCTTGCACTCAGTGATGGGTTTGTTCTTTGTCGTTGCTGGGCCTATGTCACTGAAACTTTCTTCCTCTTTCTCTCTGTTCTATAACTTCTTATTCTATATTTTGTACTTCTCTTAATAACTACCTTCTCCAGTCTTGTCAATGTTGTATAGCCTGTGATTTAACATTGATTGTACTCTAAGTATTCCTTGTTCAGTGCTTTGGCTTAAAGTGCTACATAAATTACAAATAAAATACAAAAATACAAAAACAATGCGCTCCAGCAAATAATACCATACTTAAAGTCAATGTGCTTGCTTTTTTCCTCTTCTTGAGAGTGATATTGTGTACCATACGTTTTAGATACTGGATTTTGCATTGTTTGGGGCCACGGTGGTGACTTTGTTTGTTGTCAATGATTTGATTGTAAAGATAAAATAGTGAAAGAAAGGGAAAACACAATTGGTACAGGACATCATCAAATATGGCTCACAGTAAATGCTGACTGTAAAGTGCGTACCGATTTGAAATCGTAATCAGATGCTAACCAAATGCATAGATAGATGTTCCACCTTCCAGAATTTGTATAACCAAGAGGGCGAATTATATGATAGAAAAAATGTTGTGTAAGAGTGTAGGATAAAGTGG
This sequence comes from Ambystoma mexicanum, assembly GCF_040938575.1. NCBI lineage: Eukaryota > Metazoa > Chordata > Amphibia > Caudata > Ambystomatidae > Ambystoma > Ambystoma mexicanum. The sequence goes on along the minus strand of NC_090922.1, from coordinate 1,040,079,509 downwards.
TTGGAACTGTGTTCTGTAGAAAATGTCTACAGCTGAACTAAGCACTATTTGTTAATCAAATATGAGAGAAGTTATGGGCAGGGTCATCATTTGGGGGTGGCCAGGGGTCGTAACCGCCCCTTTCCCCAAAAACGGGTGCTCCTGGTGTAGCAGGCCCTCCCGCGGCACAGGGGCACCCGCCACACCAGGTCTGGTGGGTCTCCGGCCCAGTCCTCACCCATCAGGGGGAAGGCTGGGCCGGGGAGGCACTCAGTAGGGGTTGGAGCTGACCGTGACATGTGGCACATGTCACATGCCACATTCAGCTCCAACCCCTTCTCCCTGGGCTCCTTGCAGCTCAAATAAAGGAACCAGGAAGCTCTTGCAGATTCCTGGTTCCTGTTTGTGAGCAGCACAGAGGAGCCGATTGGGCCTGGACGGATGGACCGAAGCTACAAGAAAAAAGTAAGAAGGCTTGTTTTGTGTAATATGAATGATGTGTGTTTTGCATGTGTGAAGTGTGTGTCGTGTATGTATGAGAATAGTGGGTGAATGAGAAGTAATGTGATGTGTGTTTTTGAATGTTCTGGGTGGGTGTGTGCCTGTGTAGAGAATGCAATGAGTGGATGCGGGAGAAAGTGTGAGTGACTGGCGGGTGAATGAGTATGAATGTGATGGTGTGTTATGAATGTTCCTTGGGTGGGCGGGTGTATGTGCACCTGTGTAGAGAATGCAATGGGTGCATGTAAGAGAAGGTGTGAGTGAGTGACTGGTGGTGAATGAGTGTGTGTGTTTGAATGTTCTGTGTGGGGTTAGTGTGTGACTGTGTAGAGAATGCAATGAGTGCATGTAAGAGAAGTTGTGAGTGACTGGTGGGTGAATGAGTATGAATGTGATGGTGTGTTATGAATGTTCCTTGGGTGGGCGGGTGTATGTGTGCTTGTGTAGAAAATGCAATGAGTGCATGTAAGAGAAGGTGTGAGTGAATGAGTGACTGGTGGGTGAATGAGTGTGTGTGTTTGAATGTTCTGTGTGGGGTTGGTGTGTGACTGTGTGGTTAATCCAGTGAGAGCGAGTCCGAGAGGAGATGTATGGGTGAGTGACCGGTGGGTGAAAGGGGATGCATGTGTGTGTAAGGTCCTGGGAGACCGGGGATTACTGGAGCATTTTTGCCACATCCTCTATTGACTTTGCATGTTTTACTGGTATTTTTGGGCAAATCCAATTTTATGTGTGCCATTCATTGGCTAGACTGGCATTTTGGTGCAGTCAGTCTATCCATTGCTTACTGTGGCATGACATGTATTACTCAACATCTTTAAAAAAGCAAACATGATAAGTAGTGTTACCTCGCTAGACAGATGTTTGGCATAGCGGACTGCATATTCTTCACTGTAGCATGACTTTATAGTAACTGAGCATCTGTGATGAACCAAGCAAGATTATGTGTCTAGACTGGCTTACATTGGAACCAGTTTGGACAGGTTTTCCTATTGTGACATGTCACTTTTAATGGCCAAACCAACGGGATTATGTACTTACTTAGGACTACTGGCATATATAGGCAGAGCCAGTTTTCTGCCCAGTGCCAGCAATGATACCATAGAAAAATGTCTTAAAGTTAACATAAGTATGGTCTTATATGGCAATACTAGCATATGTTGGTGGAGCCAGTATGGAAAAGTATGGGCGCATCCAGCATACAAATGTTTTTATACTAGCATATATTGCAGGGCCCGGCATGTTAATGCATTGGGAAAAGTCCTGTGCACTTTTGGTGACTTGCCTCTATTGTACTTTTTTCATGATTTACCCTACACCCTACCAAACCGATTGTTGGCTTTTTACCCACATTGTTCCAGAAAGTGTGCTTTGTAATGATCCATTTTAACTCATTATTCAAAACATTTACTCTGGGGGGGAGAAGAATCCCCCCAGTCTGCCCCAACCCACTTTCGTTATTTCGGGCTCCCTTGCTATGCTCATTCGCAATCACATACTTGTGGCAAATATTTTCACCACCCTCATGGCTGGTATATATTTGTGCACCAGGCACAGCCCCCTTCTCTCTATGTTACGTTAAAGATTTAAGCTTTCATTGAAAAACATATTTACATCTTTCACTTGCAGTATTGCATGCCCCTGCATCAGCATAATCATCACGAACATTCCCGCACACTTGGTGGTCCGGACTAGCCAGCGGTGTGGTGTGCCCTGTGCTTTGTTAAGGAGCTTTGGGGCGGCCCCCACAGCATGGCTCTCAGGGGAGCTGCCAAACGTTGTGCTATGCCATTGAGTACCACTGGGTCTGACAAAGGGGTAGTGTGCAGTGCGCGTCTTGAAGTCTGCCAGTGAGTCCCCGGGTAAGAAGCAACTTGTGGGTGTTTTCAATGTTAAGTAACTGTGTGGTGCTATACATTTTTGTGTGCAGCAATGATATTACATTAAATGGTGGCACCCAGTATTACGCTTAGATAATAAAAACTATGTGGGGGTCTTGCATATATCGAAAGAAACTTTCCCAGGTATTATACTCCAGCAAAGATACCGGCACCGTTCATACCGGGCAGCCACATTATGAGTCTGCTCGCGGTTGGCGGTATGCATGTCTGGTCTGGCCAGACGTGCATACCAGCAACCGCAAGCAGACCAGGATGCTAACAACGGACCCATCATTAACGGGTCCGTTGTTAGCATCCTCCCCATTCCCATTGAGCCCTATGGGGGCTCAAATGGGAATGGGGACGTGCCGGGTCTGGGTACCGAAAATGCAAATTCCCTTTTTTCGGACCCGGGCACGAGTTTGGAGGTAGCCATGCCGGTAATGACAGCATGGCTACCTCCAAACTCGTAATGAAGCCCAACGATTTATTTTTCAGGCTTTGCTCGTGCAGCATTTTTCTTCTGGTTAAACAGCAGCGCAAGCCTCCCCAGGCCAGTGCTTTTTTGACTTGTTTAACACAGCAACGCCAATCATAACACTGACTTCTGTGTCCATTGACCTATAGATGTTTCATACACTAGCTGTAGCCTGCGTTACAGATTTCGGTTACCATGTTAGAAATACTGCATTATGTATGTTTTACATATAGACCCCATGTCACATCTGGAAAATGGCATTACCCAAATGTGTAATGGTGGACACATCATGCCTCCCTCTGTGCCTCGGTTCCTATATCTGGCTGAAAGGAGAGCATCTAGAAACATGGGTGCTAGATGCATCTAAAAAATCTGAAGGTTGTTTGCCATCACCTCCTGTGATGTGTTCAGGTGTCAAGGGTAGTGTGATGTCACTTCCGCTACCCCATGCATTTTGGTGAAATTACGTCCCTGGTTAGGGAAGGTGTTGTGTAAAGAAGCATAACATCCTACGATATTTAGATGGCAAAATATCCAGCCCACTGAATCTGGAAATCAGTCTTGGATTTGCAAACATAACTGTTCGGCGGCTAAGCAAATTAGCATAACCTTCTGATACAGAATGAGAAAAAACAGGCCAACGTTTCCCACCATAGTACCCACAGTGCTTCTTCTGTAGCCATAGCCTGTTATATAAATGCAAGCTGAAGCCACATGTTCTGGGCCATGTTGGTACACCTAATAGGAATAGAGTAGACAGCGACAAGCTGTGCAATGTGGGCAGACCACTGCCCACATATTACCTATTTAAAAAATAAAATATTTTTAAATACCACGCTTTCACGATTTCTGGCATTCTGGCACTTTTCATGAGAAAGGAAAGTCGTTACTATTTTCGCTGGAGAGATCATAACACAAATTAATTGAATAACCAGGTTTTTAGTTCCTGAAGGAGAGAAGATCAGGAATAGAACATTGAGGGGTAGTTAAGCACTCCACAAACAAGTGGAATCAAATGAGAAGCATTGACATTAACAATCTTAAAGATTTATTTTCTTTGCAAGTATTGGGAACCTAATCTATTTTTTCAGGAAAATATAGCTTATTCGCTTGTGAGTTTGTAGCCACGTAGTACAGTAGGTTGAATGATGTTCTCTTCTGGATGATAATTAATGTCTGAATTGTGTTTGCGTATTTGGACAGAGATGCAGAGTTTTAGAAATTCATGCGTGAAATTATCTTTTTTAGAACTAGAGGAAGGTGTAATCCATCTTTCCGGACCAACATTTTGTATTGTTTGCCAAGATTATCATTACATGCAGTAAACTCAACTTCTGGCCCGGGATCAGTAGGACAAGACCAAAGATCATCCAATGAAAAAGTAAAACTAAGGGGTGATAATCCTCCAGGGACAAAACAGGATTGCGCTGTTAGGACAATAAGTAAGAGTTCCTAAAGAAAGTTGGAAGTGAATACTATAGTAGTGAGACAAAGATAAAGATAATACTTCAGAGATGGTAAGGCCTAGTGCTGGAGAAGAAAATATATAATCAAGGGCATGGCCACAAGTGTTAGTGGAAGAACAAACTAAAGCAGAGATTCCAAGAGTAGTCAGGTCTTCCATGTTTAGGTTGGCTGCCTGCTTGGAAGAGCAAACCATTGGAAGATTTAGTAAGGAGTTGAGATACTAAGTAATTGAGTTCTTCGGAAAACAGAAATATATTTTTTGGCTGACGGCACAAAAGAAGAATATTAAGGGAGTCAAATATGCAAACATACATGACAACCAAAGAGCTTCCAAGGAGTTAAAAGAAGGTAACTTCACTTAGTGCAATGAAATATTATGATTCCAATGACACTGCCTCTCAAGATACGATTGGTCATAAACATTTTATTATTAGGCAGAACAAGGTCAGAAAACATGGGATGAATAGTATTGTAAGACAATGTTTAGTGACAGATAGAGGAAATACACAGTAAGCGTTTTTGCACTGCAGACCTTTCATTGAGGAGCATGGAATGTAATAGGAGAGGACACGAGAACAATAAAAATAACTTTCAATACTAATGAGTGTCACCGTTTTTCCTCTTTTCGTGTTTTTCCTGTCTTTGGTCAAAATCAATCCAAGAAGTTGAAAGTTGAAAATTGACAAGCGTCACAAAATATTAGAAACTGAGTTACCCACCAAAAAAAAAAAATCGGTTCTCTTTTACCTATGAAATCAAAGGTAAAAGAAAAAAGGAAACACAGAGGCAGAACAACTTTAACAAGAAAAAAGTACTGTCGACAACAGTCACACTCAGTGCTTTAAGTGGGGTAAGAAATTGAGGGGGGGCCTCATTTGGGGGGGTGGCTTTCATTGTAGGCGTGGCCTAAAAGTGCAAAAATCATAGTAAGGTGCGCAAACAAATATATAAATGTATGTGAGCATTTCTATGTTTGTATGCGTACTACTATGGTTTGTGTACTTTTCAAGCCATCTTTTATATACGTAGCAATGTTACATATTTCTATGGTCATAAAAGGCGGCTTGAAAAGTGCACAAACCATGGTAAGTTATGCACACTTGTGTGCTTACCTTACTATGGTTTGTGTACTTTTCAACCCACCTTTTATAAATATAGACATTTGTGACATGTGTCTATGTTTCTAAAAGATGGCTTGACACGTAAACAATTCAAGGCATCTTTTATAAAGCGTTGAGGACGGACAAAACCCAAGGTGGCTTTGTCGGTCGACAAAGCTTTATAAAAGATGCCTTGAATAGTGTACGTTTCAAGCCGTCTTTTATAAACATAGAAATATTTCTACGTTTATAAAAGCTGCCTTGAAACGTACACAATTCAAGGCATCTTTTATAAAGCTTTGCCGACGGAGATAGACGCCTCAGGCTCCATGATCTCTGCTCAGAGCAGATAGATCACAGAGGCCGAGGCGTCTTTCACCCTCTGAGAACTTGCGGGCTCCGTGATCTAATCTGCATAATAGATCATTGAGCCTGAGAGGGTCAGTGACCTGGGGAGGGCAAACAAAGGGACAGTAACTTCCTCTGATGACCCTGATGAGGGAATTGCCATCTGGCAAGAGTGTAAAAGCCCTGGCTTTTTAAAATGAATAAATACAATGATGCAGGTCATTCATTCCATCTCCAAATGGTTAATCTGCTAACCAGATGCCTCTTTTCCTCAACTCCCTGCCACTTGTGCCCTGCTGCATCCGTAGCGAGCATGGTCAAAGATCACAAGATGCCCACTCAACAGCCGCAGCGACAGCCAAATCTATGCAGCGCAGGGCAGCATTTAAGATATGCCCCCCTGTACCAAAACTACAATAATCATAAGTAACCCATGATGGTGGTAGGGTAAACTCTAAAATAAAGCTATGCCTGAGTTTAGGAATGGTGCATGGCACTATATATGATCATGGCCGCCATATCCTGATTGATATAGTAGATGAGTCAGCTTTGATGTGGAAGGTGATATGTATTCTGGCCACCTGGGTGGAGACTGTCAAATGGCAGGATAGGAACCTGAAAGACCGGGCCTCTTCTTTGATCTCTTTGTGTGGGCAGGTAACAACCTCCGCCAGAGACAACAGAACAGCAGGCAGCTGTCCTGGGCCCAAGCATCAAAGGGGCACACCCATTCAAAAGGAGTAGCCTGACACCAGGATAGAGAAGCTCTAAAGGCTTTTTTTCTTAATGAGAAAGGAAGGGCTGCAGGATTATAGTAGGCATGTGTGCTCTGGGGTCAAAGGAAGAAGACTTACACCATTTTGTTTCTCTCTGTACCGCTTTCTCTTTCCTGCCCTCCCCACTGCCTCTGGAGCATAGCACTTTGTGTGTGACATCAGAAGGGCAAAGTCCACTCTGTTCAATAGAAAGTATTAGACCACTAAGGAAGGCTAGCTTTAGCCCAATCACCTGGCAATGTTTGCCTTTAAGAGAAGGGGTCTCTCACTCATTCTTCAGATCCTCTCAAGACAAGAAGATTCGCTCTGAACCACCTGCGAAGAACTCACTGGACTTCCTTTGGGAAAGTTTCACTTTCCAAAGCCCTTAGCCTGAGGCGAAGAAGGAACCATCCAGGGCAAAAGAGAGCTCTGTCCCCTATCCACTCTGAGGGCATATTGGGAGTGATATTTGTTGTGGATCAGGATCTGCGACTCTGCACTGGAATCTCCTAAAGCTGGGAGAGCGGATCCTGAATGGAACCATCCTTCTCCAAGTCACCCTTAGTGGGCCTCACAGCAGCTGGAGAGCCAGTGCAGCTGAAGCTCCTTGTTCTCTCACAGAAAACGGCTTGCCCCATTTTCAATGCACCTTGAACGAGAGGAAAGATGCCAGTGCTGGCCTTGTGCTTCTCCACCAATCCAAATTATTGCTTGCACTTCGAACCACATCAACACTGCACTGTGCTGTAGCTGAGCCCATCACCTGCTAGGCCAGAATCAACTGTTTGACACCGGGACCCCAGGCCAAAAACGAGCGATTCAGATTCTGACTCAGACCAGGGGTTATAACCACGGCTTTACCCAACTAGCCCTTGAACGGCCGCCTTACTGACCTGCACATCAACGTGCCCATGATCCCCAATTCCACAACCGTCACCCGTCAACCCCAACCGCTGGAGCATCACGCATTGATCCCCCCCATCGGCTAAAGCCCGACTTGGCCTGGAATAACTTCACCTCTACTCGACGGCCACTTGCTGTTTGCTCCCACACTATCCAATGTGCCCAAACTGAGATTGATCCAATCGCACCAACATTCAACACCGGGTTCGATATTGTCAACCCATCCAAGAACCAAAAGCAGGTACTGTTGACCACAAACTGCACCCTCGGTCCACTGAGACCCTAGAGACTGTTAGGTCACCTCAGCACCTTCTTGCACCAAAAGCATATCCTTTTGTGGTTGGTATTTTGGCTATCACACCTGTACTCACGCTCAGGGGGCTACTTTCTTCATTCTGTTGATTTCTATTTGTCTTTCACAGGGGTGGGTTTTTGTACAGTGTATTGTACTATTGTACAGTATTTCTTTTTTTTTGTATTGCAGATGCTGTGTTTAATTGAAGTATATATAGTATAGAAGCTTGATTGGACTTTCCCTTTATTTTGGACTGTGCTACTGTGATGTTTGGGTTACTACTGGAACACATTTGCAGCCTTTTAAAAGCATAGCCTTACCTCGGACCATGTTACCACAAAAGGCAAAGGCGGTATATCTCTTAACTGTCCCTGCTTCACTCTTATGATTGGGTTGGGTTTTCGTTTGTAGGAGTGTGAGGGCTGAGCAGACCATTGTATCCTTACTCATCCTCGTACTCCTGTGAATCACAATCCAATTTGTCACAGAGTGCTTCTGAAAAGGGCCACCATGGCTGTCTTCTCCCCCTGGAGGGTACCCATGACTTCCCCACATATGGTTTTCAGCCACTAAGTAATCTTAACTAGATCGTAGCCTGCATATCTTCATGTATTAGAAAGCTAACAAAATGAAGAGATGCAGACTCTTCGGTAGCCTCTTCGGTAGCCAAGTTCCACTACTTTTATTTGTTACTGATAACAGCGGCACTAATTTTCACAAACATTTTCATCATTGTAGAAATTTGCTTTTTTAAGTTAATGGATACTTTTTCATTTAAGTGTATAACCGTTTAGCAGTTACTGATGAAATGAAATCTTTTTGAAGATACGTTAATATACCTGGGTGACACCTGGCTGAAATCATTTTTGCCAGGGGGAGAGGGATAAGCTCCTGCTAACACTAAGAAGGAATTATCCTCTCCTCCCATCCCCCCTGATTCTTGGAAAATGTGCTAAATTGTTATCTTAGATTAAATGCTTTGATGATACATCTGATATAGGTCCAGGGCATTTGCTATTGTAATATCAGGTGGCTATGTGGTATTTGTCCCTTCCTTCGACTGAACAAGGATCAAGCTGCAGTGGGACTCTTAGTGAGTAATCACTTCCACTACTGCAATACACTCCTGAGGGTACTACAATGAAACATATTAGCAGGGACCAGATGGCTAAAAAAGCTGAGTTTCTGGACCTAGAAAACGTGTTCATGTCCAAGCTGCTTTCAGGAATCTGCTGCTGCATTCAGTAAACTAGAGAACACATCTGAACATTCTCTGCATTGTCTTAAAATGTGTCCGTGGGGCTATGTAAATCTTAAAGATAGCAGAACACATTATCCCAGGATGGAACCTTTGGTCGCTGAGGGATCACCGACTATTCAGACGAGAGGAGAAGACCTTCAGTCTTGGGACCCGGGTTTTGGAGTAAATGATCAAACTATTGATGACAGTGCACATTCTTTAGTCTTAGGCCCCCGTTAAATATGCATCTGCTCAGGTAGATGCTAGTGTAGAGGACACCTTCTCCCTGGTCTCCACCCCCTTAGCACCATCCCATTGGAATGACAGACAAAGAGTCACAATTGGGAACCCGTGCATGAATCCTTACAATATTCCTGTACCACGTCGAGTACATGAGAGACGGTATGCACTCAGGCAACCATTTAAAGTGAAACCACAAGCTGCCATAGTGGAGGAATGCTACAAAGAAGAATGCCCTTTGCCGAGCTGTCGAAATGCAGCCATGAACAGAATGGATGTACGTTGTTAGGAAATATTTCATTTATGTGTAATTTACCCTGCAATTGTGGACCCCCAAAACTTTTTGCTTTTGTTTGGCTTTCCGATCCTGACTTTTTCCAGTGGAGCCGAACCTTCAGCCGAACTTCCCTGTGCTTTTGCTCACTTGTTATGGTAACTGACACATCCTTCAGACTGTCAGTACTGGGAAACTTTGTTTCCCTTAGTCTTTGACTATGTTGCCATTTCTTGGTAACTTTTTAGCAGTGCACATTGTACCTTCCAGAACCATGCGCTGGGGTCCTTTATGTTTTATGGCCCTAGAGACCCTCAAAGGATTTTTTGGTGATTGTACAAGTGTGCCTGGGATGAACTGATGGCAGCAGTTACTTTTTATAATGTACTTCTTTTTACTGAATCATACCGTGTTTACCGTGTTTGGTTCAAGACTGTGGTTAGGTTTGAAAATGGCCAAGCCACAAAGCCTTTTGTTCTATCCCTTGGCCATTTTGTCCCTTGCCTTCACCCAGGTCGAGTAACCCGGGTTTTCCTTATTTGGGCATGCAGCCTCCTGCGAAAACTGATCTGTTTCGCATGCTTCTGCCTGTCACGTATGTGTGCCCAGGAAGCGGGTTGGACTGTCTGGTCCCAATCCACACTATTGGTGCTAGGATGTCTGGAGTGCCTGAATGACTGGGACCACTGTGTACTGTGATTAGTCCACGACTGGAATGCCTGCATGAGAGCAGACCTTCAAGTGCAAGTCCTTGATTTTGGCGCATAGCTAATCTTGGATAAGAGAAGGGGCTTTGCATCCATTCTAGGTCAATCATCTGAGTTCTCACTGAACTACAGAAGGAGCCAAGCCTCCTGTATGAAGAAACAGACTTGTGAAACCGCTGAAGACGCTTTGCAAGATTTTGGCACCTTTCGCCATCTTCTGTCCCGCCAGACCCCTGCTTTCTTCCTTGATCAAGAAGGCATGCCAAGGCGCTTTACCCCTTTGGAGTAATGGGAACAACTACTCTCGGCGCCCCCTTGCTTACCCGCCAAACCAGCCCCTTCAGAAGTGTTCCTGGGCCATCCAGTGAACTGTCCTGCTCTACCTCAGGTTATCCCGCAGAAACGCAGCTGTCTCAAGTGCAAACCCGAGACTTGGGACATTCCATGATTCGGATCCTGCGCATTCTCCTGCCACATTTCACAGGCCTAGCTCCTCTGGGTCCTGAATTAAGAGAGTGCGTAATGCTGCCCGCATCTCTGATTCCTGCGTCACTACCTGTTGTTGACGGTAGATGTAGATCCCCTGCTGTTCTGCCCTCCTGTGCCCTGAAGCCTGCTGCACCAGAATTTACTTCATACATCCTTCGCAAGCTGAGAACAGGCAATTGTCCCCTCACGTTGATCATTCTATTCCACAGCCGCTGAGAGCCAGAGCGCCGCAAAACTGCAGGACTCAAACCTACTAGCAACCTCAAATAAACGGGCAAAGTTTAGTCCGGACTGTGTCAAGGGTCGGTGAGTACTTGCATCACTTACCCGTGGCCCCCTGGCACAATGATCATTGTTACGCACGAGTATACGTCAAAGTTATTTGATCCTTGCTGGGTTAGCCTGCGCTCCTTAGCTATTCTCACATTTTGAAAACTGTTCTGACACCAAGGGCAGACCCTGCTCTAATAGTATGAACCAATTCTTCATCGCCTCAAGCCCCTTCCTTTCTTGCTACAGCCTCCCAAGAAGACAAGCTTTTTGCTTCACCTGCCTGATAGTGCATCTTTACGCACAACTGTACTGTTGAGCACAAGGCTCCCCTCTTCTTAGGCCTGAATTCGAAAGTTAGGGAGCGACTCTGAAGAATTGCCTAATGCCATTAATGTGTTAACTGAACCCTCTCCTTACAGGTTATGGCTGTAGTATAGCACTGTATTGCATTAGGAAACATAATGTACATATATTGTATAGTATAAAGATTTTATGTGATAACTGTTTAGGGCATGAATACAGTTTATTTGTGTCTATTGGTCCGGCCAACAATAATTGTATAGATATTTTGCATATACACTTGTCTAAGAGTAATTTGAGTTTCATTACTGTGTGTGCTCATTGTGGGCTTCCGGTCACTCTCACCCCTCCTGAGAGTTAGTCTTGACCACCTGCCAAGCTACCTAGATTGGTCTGGCTTGTCCAGAATGTCCCCTTGTTTTATTAAACTGAGGGTGGCCTCCAAAACATCTGCCCACCAGGCCAGAGCTCAGAAATCCATTTTAACATACCTTAAAACAAAGTTTGATGGCAGCAAAAGAATGTCATAAAGAAGATATAAGAACAAATGCTCAAACGATATGAAATTATGTGATTGGAGCACTAAGAGAAGCATGTACCCAATAATAAAGTAATTATGAGCATAAAGACGAATTAAGTGATTCAGTGTCCAATAACTGTAAATACGCCTTACCACAAGGGAGAAAGAACATATAGAAGCTTGCTTATAGAAGTATATATTCAACGATTAGGACGACCACTAGAAGAAGATGGACAACGGCTTATGTCAATCAACACAGCTACCTCTAAATATGAGCCCAGGTTCATGAAGTGAACCGATTGTGATGCTGGAAATGCATTGAGGGACAGGGCCTCTGTATCCTTGTCCTTTACTGCCTTTTTATCGTGTGTTCTGTTATATTTTCCGCACAGGAGTTCATGTGGGACTCCTGGCGGTGCAGCTCTCTCTCTTTTGGTCTGGTGAACAGACCCGTGGGATACCCTTACGGCATCCATGGGTGGGGGTAAAACCCTGTGCCCCTAGTGTATGTTTTTGGGCACCTGCGGGTGGCCCGCAGAGCAGGGTATGGGCTGGTGGAAGGTCCATGCTGACTTTGACAGGTGCGCTGAGTATCCTCCATTTTGGGATCCCCAGGCCCTGCCATTGGAATCAGTTGATTCCTGATGGAAAACAAGATGGCCCCTGTGGCCTCTTGCTTTCTATTACCTATTACCTTGTGTTCCCAAAGTCCTGGGAAGCCCTGACTCTGTCCCTTCCCCCTGACTGGCTGTTGGGTGGAAGTTCCATATATGGTGTTGTTGTGAAGTCCAGTCCAGACTGACTGGAGCCTTCCCAGTGACTGTAATTTGTGGGTACGCCCTGTGGGTGGGACCTGGGTGAATGGAGTGTGTGACCAATATGCACTTCTTGTTGTGGCTGTCTGGTTTCTGGTATGAGAGACAAAGACTGAGACAGCCTGCCCGAAACTGGCCTGAATGCAGTGTGTAGTGTTGAATGGCTGGGTACTTGTCCCAATCCACATTCCTTGTTGTGAGTGTCTGAGAGGGAGGAGGATGGCCTGAATGCACTGTGTGCCTGATTGGCTGACTGACTGCATGAATGCCCTTCTGTATGATTGGCTGCTGAGAGTGACCCAGCAGTGTGGATGAGAGACAATATAGTATATCTGGGGACCTCTCACAACTGGAAATTGTTCAAAAGCTGTGTCTACACTTTAAAAGTAACTGGAACTGCTGAGCCTCGACGCCAAGCTGGAAGAAGAAGACTTGCTGTTGCATTTGCTTCGACCTGATCTGAAAGCTGCCAAACTCGTCAAGGACTGATCCGAGAGAGGACCTGGTAAGGCACCCTCATCCCGTGCTCCGAGGGACCATCGAGCACCGCTAACCTTCGCCGAAGCTCCCTGGAAGTCAGACCCTTGAAAGGCTGCCGACCCGAGACGGGACTGCTGAGGAGAACGAAGCAAAGCACCTGGACTTCGCCGCTGTCGAAGTCCATTGCCATCGACCAGGGTTCGCAGGTTTGTGTAACCGCCGGAGGCCCGTTGAAGTTGTGTTGCCCAGCCGTGGGGACCACTTGATGCCGTGCCGCCGACGACCGGAGCCGCCCGCTCCTTTGCCTAAGAACATTTGAATCCAAGGACTCCCTTGTCCGCAACGTCGACTGCTTTGTCCCGCCAGAGAAAGTCGAGGACGACCAACGTGCCGAGGAGAATCCACCGGTGGGTTTCCGGCTACCTGAAGGCCACAAAGACTTCGACGACTTGACGCTCTTGTTGGGCCACAGCTCTTCTGAAACTCTTTGCGGTCTTGAACAATTTATCGCCGAGGTGCCCCGCACACCTCATCCTCGCAGGACGTCGCTTACGAGCACCGCCTGGATCGACATCGGGGTCTCGGCACCCTTGAACTTCTCATCGCCGCCGTCGACGACAAGTTCACCATCTTCGACGCCTCTCGATGATCCATGGTTCCTGCTTTAAAGGGAGTCACTCAAGAAGGATCCTTCGACGCGTCTTCGAAGAACTCTACTCCACCAGGTACATTGGGGGGTAAAACCTTAATAGGAGGAAATAAGGCTATTGAACAATATATGGACTGGGCTTGTGCTATATATCTTTATTTTACAGGTTGCCCAGGTGGGGGGAACTCCACACAGAACTGTGCCTAGTGGTAGGGGCCAGTATTCTGCCTATTGTTTCAACCATCCTACATTCCTTCCAATATCTATTGCTGGTTTCTTAGGTATGTATCTGTGTGACATTTTAACCGTACAGTTGGTGCACTTTAATGAGATTTGATAACATTGGTGGTACCACTTTAGAATTGTATATATTTATCATTGTCGATTTCCGAGTACAAAGTGCGTTATTGTGATCGTGTACAAACCTTTGAATATTAATTATATAAAGACTGTGTTTTCAGTAATACAGTGTGTGGACATTCCTTTGTGGGGGTTCTGGGACTACACTGTACTTAAGAACCAGCCTGTCCCACCTCCCGAGAAGCTAGGCCTTGATTGCTCGACTACGTTACCAATAATAGAGAATCTTGGCTGGGGTCCTCTGTGCCTCTCCTCTACCATATAGAGAGCGGAAGTACAGACACCCCCCTCCAGTCTTTACACCGATGATGAAGAGGCTGTTTTTCCCTTGAAAAATAAAGGAGTACATTAGCCTGGGACCAAGGATGCTATTTTTCGAGAGATGAAGGCAAAGTATGAAGGGAGTCCAACGAGCAGATCATGTGCGCAGGACATATTTCTCAAGATTAGGAGGGACAAGAACATTTGAAGATACAAAGTATTGGATAATTCAAAGCGTATAACGTTTATATGGGATAGAGTGAGCAAGTCTCTAAAGGCCAAGAGGAGCAACTGCACCCAGAAATACACTGTCGAAATTGACACATTCGTGGTCTCTTAAACATGTGACAAATTCATTAGGTTTGAAACTAAGATAATGGTGTGCCTACCCTCCCTTGAATGTTCCAAGACAGTGCAGACTGGCAAGGTCAATCTTCAAACAGAGAACACTGGCATTAAGCCTACCGATGAGAGAGGATAGACTAATTGGGAAAGCAAGGGAAGCGTATCTCAAAGCACCTGGGTTTCATTTCTATGTACGTGCTGCTAGCGAGCCGAATGCCCAAGGTTGATTTGTATTGCAGACCAATCAGAAAAGCCTGCCATGCACGTTTACATACAATGTTGCAAAATATTTTTCCGCTGCCATATTCTCTGCTTTATTCAGTATATTACGTATGTAGAAGTATCTCATGACGTGTCCTAGAGACAAGGGGCCGCCAATGAGAGACTAACACTCATGCATTCTATATGTAGACATGTTCCCCTAATCCAATCCCACCCCTCGATACGTTTGTGTAATATGCCACGTAGGATGACGTCATAGATGACGCATCTAGCATTATATAAAATAAGTATAATCAAGAAAACGTGTGAAGCTGCATAAACCAATTTGATGAATGACGATTACCCTGCTTTCCTTCATTGAGATAAAGGCACTATTTTACCATATTCTTTGAGTTTGTCCAGTCATTTGTTCTGAGGCATTTTATTGGTAATTCCATCTATCACAAAGAGGCTTCAAGGTGCTAGAGCACACTAGGAATGATTTCAGCAGAGTTGAGATCAGCAAGTAGTGGTTGATCTATAAATGTTCAAACTTACTGACCAAAAGAGAGACTTTTTTTTTTTAAAATCAGGCAAGTGGCCTTCTTTTGTCCTTTCCACCAATTTGACTTTGAGCTTTACCGCGCAACAACCCTTCACACGCATTGCATGATTACTGCTCGAAATATTGAGATGTGCATGACAGGTGCTATGCCAGAATGTGACCGTCGGTCCAGGTAGTTGGCGGACCAATTAGTTAACAGATAGGAAATGCTTGCTTTGGACTGGTGCTTATTGGATCTAATTATTGTCAACAGAGAAAGAAAGGCTGAAACATGTTGAGTAACTGCATACAGAAGTAAATAATACATCCGCTGCTATGTACTAACTTAGAGTTACTCTTTTCATGTAGTATTAATACACATTTCAGTCATGTTCATTGATAAACGCATAAAAGATGCATTTCTTAGATTCAGTTTACTTATTCAGCCAATTTCGATTAGTAAGAATATTTTAAATGAGTCTGCCAATGATACTTCTGTTTTGTTTGTCTAGTCATCTTATACATGTACAATGTATTCTCTATTGAGAGACAACTCTTATGTTAATTGCTTGCTGCTGGAGGTTATTATTGAATTCAATCGACAGCTGTTAAATATCCATTCAAATGATTGACCTTCCTGATGAAGACGAGAAGCAAATGTCAACGGAATTTCGTTGCATTGGATTGTAACATTGTTGGTTATGTACCTCCCTGCACTTGCACGTTCTGAATGCTCAAAAGGCTTAGAGGGACCGCCCTTTTCCCTGATCATGTGCTTATTTTTTCCCTGTTCTCCCATGTTCCCTCCCTTGCCCCGTAGGTTCTTTGAAACACAATTTCTTGATGCATAAGCGACTTAGAAATGCACAATGATATGTCAATAGATTTGTAAACTATATGATTAGCCAAGACATTGTAGTATGTGGTACATTTAGGAATTATTATTTGAGTTTGTTTATTGCAGTGAGATGCATGTAGTCGCAATTTGATAGATTGCATCAATGTAATGTGGTGATGAAGTTTAGTATATATAATCAGACCCACCAGCTTATATCGATTTTGCAATCCCGCAAAATGCCGTGAAAAAGGCTGTTTTGCACAAAATGCCGCAAAAACGGCCGTTTTGTGCAAAAACAGTATCTTTTTAAAAAAAAAGTTTTTTTTTAAACTTTTTTTTAAAAGTAATCTGCAAAAATTACTGTTTTAAATTATACTCAGGGTGCCAGGTTCTCAACTTTTTTTTTAAACACAAGAAATGAAATGCGCTAACACCTCATCACTTGCGCCCCAAAAAAGTGCTGCCCAATCCACAAGGGACACATGAATGGGCACATTTTATATGCACGCCCATTCAGATGGCCTTTTTCACCTCCTTGATCAAATAAAGTGGCGTTTCTGTCAATTTAAAAGCGCATCCCTCATTCCCAAGCAAGATGCACTTTTAAATGTGCAGAAATTGTAGGCAACCCTACGCGCACGGGATGTGGGGCTGCCACTGCATGACAGGGTCTTTCCTGACCCTGTCATGCATTTCTTTTAAGGTATGAACCGCTTCTGTGTCGCTTGCATTTCTGTTCCTCAAACAGGATAAAAATGCATTTTTTGGGTCGCATTTTACAGCGGCAGGGACCTGGAGGGCCTGTCCCTGTGAAAGGCGCTGGGAGCTTGCAGAACACTGTTGGGAGAGCGATTCTATTCAAAGTACTGCCCATTTTGATGACAAAAATCGATCGAATGTTACAATTTTACCTATTTCGTCCAGTATTATTCAATTGATTTTTATAAATACTGAACATGTGTTGCAGGGGTGCCACCCGCTCCCCATGTTCAGTATTTTTGGTCTAGGGTGGTTGCAGAAGTGTTTTCCCCTTTTTCCTCAAAATTGGAGGCGGGGACAGAAAAAAAGAAAATAACGAAAAAGGGACCCTGCGGAGTCGGATCCGACCCACGTTAGAGGGATGGATCTGGAACCGCAGGGTTGCAGGGGAAGCGGCAGCGACCAAGCAGTTAAGTAGGGGAGAGGGTGGGGTGGTGGTGAAAGGTGCATTTTGGGTTGTTTGGCTGAAGTGCAAATCAATTCGCAGCGAAATTGACTACGGTCAATTCCTCCGCAAATAATTACACTTCGGTCAAACAACCCAGAACACCATTCAAGGCAGCTGTCCAGCGCACAATTTGCGCTACAGCTCAAGCCTGTGGAAATGCGCCGGTCACCTTGGAGAATAAGGTGACCTGCTCATTTCCAAAAATGGGTTGTCTAAAAATAGCATATCCTCCGTTCTTTTTTTAAATGCCCCATTATTTGAGGAACTGGGTCAAAATCTACATTTAAAAAAAATAAAAAAATGATTATACTATGAGAGAGAAGGAGAGTGATGGGTGAGATGTGAAGTGATAGGCAGGAAAACAGAGGGAGAGCAGTGGGTCAGAGGAGGAAGCGCTGCACAAGAGAGCAGAGGAAGCAGTGATGCGGTGGGCCAGAAATCTGAGAGCGAGCAGAGGTACAGAAAGTAGAGGGAGCGTGTGGTCAGTGAACCAGAAAGCAGAGAGGAAGTGGTTGGCCAGAGGCAGTGAGCTGCAGATTGGGAAAAAGGATGAGGGAAGAATGCAATAGAATGGGAGAAAGGATGCAAGATGCAGAAGCAGCACAAAAGAATGAAGGACTGTACATTGCGTAAGGAATTGTAGAGTGTAAGGTGTGAGTTGGGAGTATGATTTGGAGTGTGGCAGGGGCTGGGCAGTGCAAATTGTGACTTGACAGTGTGACATAGCACATGAGTATTTGTATGACAGATTGAGAGGTTAAGGAATGTAAGTTGTGATGGAGAGTTGGTGAGATGTGTGTTGGTGAGAGAGGTGTGTGGGTGTTTGGGGGATTGGAGAACATAGAAGGGGAATACTTTCAGCATTACAATTGATAATGATCAATTTAGTTAATACTATTAAATAGGCATGAACATTAAACCAGAAATGTAGCCAAATCAAACACTTTTCTGCCAAGCCAGAGACATCTGGGACTCTTCATATTAAATAAATACAAAAGATACATAATAATGATACCCTGGCACTCTTGTAGCCTTGCACTCTGCCTATTTCCTGCAATGTGGCATTCTTACACCCTCCAGTTAATACAAAATGTCCCGCAAAAATGCTGCAATAAATAAAGGTTTGTGCCGCAAAATTTGCCATTTCATGCCGCAAAATCCTGGAAGGTCTGAATAATATGGTCATGCACTTCTTCCGGTTGATTCTTCCTTGTTAATTGAATGATTTTTTTAAAAACATTTTTTTACATTTTTAAAGCGCTCACACTGCCCACTGTTACAGGAATAGTTTTTTGTTGTGTAATTGTTTTGTTTTATTGTCTTAGTTGCATATTTATAACGTGCTTAAACACCAGAGGTTTCTAAGCGCGGACCCAGGGATCGTACCTGTGTTGCTTTGTGTTGTCTCGCTTCCAAGGCACGCACATTGACGCCGAGCTTTCCTCCCGGGACAATGATTAATGATGTTTAATAAGTGAGTAGCTGTTTAATAATGGTGATTTACCTCTGGGGACAGTTTCTTTAGGTATACTTTTTTGGGATGTGAATAGATTTTCACACCTACTTGGATGATGTGTTGGCTATTAGAAAAGCCACCACCCAAAAATAGATAAAGAAGTGCTTTGTACATATGTTCTTGATGCATAGGTTTGTGAGAGGGATGCAATAGCTAGCCAGCATTAACTTCAACTCCCAGGAAGATAGTTTTCTTTAACCTTCTAGGAAACCTTGAATCACTGGTCCCGTGTAGCTATATTCCTGCATAGGGGGAATTCCTGCAGGCCATTAAGACTGCTAAATTAATATTTATTTGTGTAAGCTAGACAGGGTGGAGCTCCTGCCTGTTTTATTAGAGTGCTGTCATTTATGTACTGAGGAATCTTTATTCCATGAAATCTCAGCAGGAACCAGTTGGCCACAGGATCTGTTTTTTTTTGGTGCCAGTGTATCATGTGGTTTCATGTGGCAGGGAATCTGGGCCTTGTCAGAGTCTTCTGCTGTTCTTGACATCTCATGTGACACCTTTAATGTATACGCATCTCTCCCCATCAAGGTTGTCATTTGACTTGGTATTAAGCCCACCAGTAAATTATATTGCGACATTAGGGCCGTAATGCAGATGATACGCAACTTATAGTAGAGATAGAGCGATCTCATCAGAAAGACAGTGAGAAATTAGGCGCAATATACAGCAAAATTGATGAATGGATGCAATCCAATTGGATGTGCTTAAATGACTCAAAAACGGAGCTGATGCTTTTTGGCTCCAGCCATCAATTAGAAAAATTGGGTGGGGAATATAAACTATTCCTGATTAAAAAAGCCATCATCACAGTCTCCAGTCAAGTAAAGACGCTGGGTATGATGATGAATTCCTCGGTTAATTCAGAGGCTTCGGCAAATCTCTTACGCAAGAACACGACCTATTATCTGCAATTAATGAGGGCCATCAGACCGTTCTTGAATGACAACAACATGGCTACCATTGCCAGGGCAGCAGTGCTATCAAGGCTGGACTATGGCAATGCCCTATTGATAGGGGGCAGCGCTAAAGACATACATACTTGCCAAGTCATACAAAATGACGCGGTCAGGATTGTAAAACAACTGGCTAGAAGAGACCATGTTAACACGGCGAGAGAATCTCTCCACTGGCTTAGAGTCAAAGACAGGATTGTATTTAAAGCCCTTACCTTGGTACATAAATGCCTTTTTGGCAAAGCGCCCCATTACTTAAAGAAAAATATTGAATTTTATACTCCCAAGAGACATCTTCGCTCAGCTGGTAAGTACCTACTAGTTGAACAGAAACACAGGCTCAAATCCGGTATGGGCAGATCCTTCTTAGTAAAGGCGGTTCAGATATGGAATGCCCTTCCTATAACTCTGAGAAGCCAAGAAAATCACCTCCAATTTCGAAAACTCCTGAAAACCCACCTTTTCAAATAGGACTCTTGACACTCACCGGAGCCAGAGATCATGATGTCCAATTTAGCCTATTGTGTGTCACAGCGCCCTGATGCCTGCGGGCTTACGGCGCTATAGACGCATATAAACATAAACATAAATATAAAGGTAACATTGAAAAGGCCCTTGACGTTGAGGCTTTAAACATCAAAGGGTCACAGAGATGCTAACAGTGTGAGTGTACACGAGTGAGGCCAAAGTGTGCGACAGATGGAGGCAGGGTGCCAAGGAGCCATGGTTGAGTAGTCATCAACAGGGCCCCTTTCAAAGGCTGAGGCTCCGGAAGAAGTCCTGAGAATTTCTGGATTCTTTGCCTATCTGTAAATCTCCTGTAAGGACTGTTTTGACAAGCTGCGTATTGCTCCTTTGCATGCGCATTGCATGTTGATGACAGATAAAGAAGACAGCAGGGTCTACTTGGCTGAGTTCTTCTACCAGGAACCCTATTTGTCACACAATTAAACCCAGCCACAGGGAAGAGGCTAGGGGAAAAGTGCGACTCAAACTAAAAACCTGTTTCAAAATCCAGGTGATAGGCTTTTTCAAGATTACATTTTCTCCCAATCCAAAAACATACAGAACAGCCATATAGTCATATGTCAATGATTTTGAAAATTGTTTTGTATCTATTTAAAACATGTTCTGAGATACAGATGCAGAGATATTCAGTGTTCATGAATATTTCTGATGATCAGGTGACGAGGATGGGAGACAAACAGCCACTATACTTACTGCTTCATGAAAATCGTTAAAAGGCAAAGGTAGCTGATGAAAAGTATCAGTTTAAAGGATTGTGATATGCAACTCAAAATCAGCCTCATGAACAGTATGTTTTCTAGTAAATTGCTAAACATTGCAACACACAAGAAGAATGGTACCTTGTTGCTTCCACGTTAACATTTCCAGAGACATAGAACGGCCTGTCGCTGTTGTACTCGTCAAACACACCCCAACGAAGGTGGGCCCATTCATGGACAAAGACTCTCCCTGCAGAAGAACATTGTGAGTATTAATGACTATGCAGGTGGTATTAATATGCATTAAAATGTATTAGAGTACGCTGTCATATTTAAGATTTTACAGTTTCAAAATGGTTACTTTTCATATTGTTATTTCAATGTACTTTGCTGTAGTCTTTAAATAAAGGTTTGCAAACAATATACTACAGTAGAATGCGGATAAGGTAGGCTTTTGATTTCTCTGGTAAGGTGAGTGAATGAGTGAGTGATTGAGGTCATTTGCAGAGTGTGTACATTGAAGGCAGATTTTTTTAGGGAAGCTTCTTGTGCGACATTCAAAAACAGCATCAGCAGCTTAATTGCAGAACAGACTTTAATTACATTGCAGCCAAACCCCGTTGCCCATGGAAACAGAAAAAGAGGTATGCAGGCGTCTTTAGTATAGGTACCTTTGAACAATGTAGTTGCTTACTTTAGGCATTACCAAAGAAGAGATGATTGTTCGTCTGTACCGACAATTAAAGTTGAAATTAATAGGAACATTTTTAAAGAAAGTGGAATAAACTTTTAAAAAATAGTTGCATAATGGGTAGGTGACCTTGTCATAGCACGATTTCAACGCTACTGTGGCTGTGCCCTGTGACAATATGGGCCTCATTACGAGGTTGGAGCTAGCCTTGCAGTAAAACCGGCAAGGCTGCTTCCAAACTCGCATCCAGGTCTGGAACCTGCGAATGGGCAATTACCGGGCCTCCAGCCCAACCGGACCCGCTAATTGCCCTTTCACGGGTGCCTGTCCCTGTCCCGGTACATCCCCATTCCCATCAATGGGAATGGGGATGTCGAATGCACCGGCACCGTTAACAACGGTGCCGGTGCATCCGACTTGCTGTGCTCGCGGGTGCCCCTCTGCCTGCCAGGACAGACCTGGTGGGCTGACAGGGGCCGCAAGCACAGCTTGGAGTTTGGCGGTATGGTAGCAACGGTGCTGGTAGCGCTAGCAGCACCGTTGTTGCCTTACCGCCATACTTGAGGCCCATAATGTGGGTAACCTCAAGGCTGAAGCACCAGCAGTAGAAGAGCAGGTTATGGTCACAGCCAGGAAAATGTACTCACTTTGTGGCGATAATCCGCTTACCAAACTAACAATGGGAAAATAGCTCACTCATGTGCCCGGGAACTCTACTGAGGAAACATGGCTGACGCCTGCTGGCGCTCAAAATGGGACGGTCCTCAAGTGACTTAATAATAATCAATAGTGCAATAAACTTGAATCAACATTTTTGTCTATGGATTTCTAAACAAAAATCACATTTCATCAATAACGAAACTTTATTACAGAATGCAAAATTAATTGTACGAAGAAAAATTACGCAAAACAGATTTAATTGATAATCAGCATAACAATTGTTACATAAAACCATTTCATTACAAGTAAAAAAGCATGCGTGTACCCTCACTGACATGTGTGGGCCCATGCCTCCAAACCCCAAGACAAACTAAACATCACACTTACAGATATGAAGTTCTTCTGCATTTACATAAAGTATATTGAAACTCACAAACACCCATCATAGCTCCTTTTGAGGAAATCAAGTGACACAGGCAGCCCTAAGATAAGCTATATATCGCCCACTTGTACTGCCTATAAATTGCCAAATGTGCCCCAAAAATAAAAGTAGGGAGTGAAAATACTTCCAACAAAAAATACGAAAAAGACATGGTGAATCTTGCACCTCTGCTTTTACCCTCACAGCTCCATGGATATTTTTGGGCCAGTAGTGCACATAGTATAACAGGAAGAAAGTACTGTTTTAACTGCCTGATCGGAAAAAATAAACATGCATCTTTTAATGCGCATGAATAGGTGCAAAGTAATCATGATTGCAAAACATTTCCGTTTTTCAGTTAAAACATATTTATACTCGCTTATAAAATACTCCCATTGGGAAGTGGACTTACATTTTTAATCCCTAAAAAGTAATTTTACTCCCAACTTTAAAAAGTAGGAAGTAAAATACTCCCACTTGCACATCTTAACTGGAGCACTGGACACCGGTATAGCTCTTCCATAACGCATTCTGTAATAAGTGTTCATTATTGAAAAATTGTTGTGATTTTTCTTTACAAATTGAAGTTTGTTGCACTATTAATTATATTATTAAGTCACTTCAAGACCATTCTATTTCGTGTTCTATGCATCCCATGCGTGCCTCTATTTCAGGGGGTCTGCAATGTGCGGCTCTCCAGGTGGACTACAAGTCCCATTATCCCTCACTACTGAATTGATTACCTTCAGGGTTGTTGTTAGGTCTGGAAAAGATCTGAGGCTAATGTCGGGTCTGTCGGGACTCAGCGCTAGCTAGACTTTTGGTGTACTATCTGGGGCTACAACCAAAACACCAAGGGTTATAGCCCCATCAGCCCCCTCTCCCACAGCAAAGCCTCTGATTACACTGGCTAAGTCTGATGGGAATTGTAGTTCAAAGCACCTGGCGAGTCAAGCGTTGCAGGTCCTTGCTCTATTTGAATAATTTGATGGGTTTCCCTTTCACATTTTGGACATTGCTTTCGTGATGCCGAATGGCAAGCATGGAGCTGCAGAGTTTTCATGCATGCACCAACCACAGACAGAATTCAAGATGGCAGACTGACATGGAATAGCCTGAGTTCAGGAAATGTGGGACACCCTCATTCCTCTCCTGGTTCCTCTGGTTACAACCGGTGATCTGAGACACATATATGAAGTGAATCAGTCCGACACAGAAAGAGAAAATGAAATCAGACACACATGCAGAACCTCATGGAGGGCTTGGCCAACCAGAAGGGGATATGGAAATATATAAGGGAGCCAAAGTGCAGCAGAACTATAGGAGTTTGGACAAGGAGATGATGTGTGGTTGGTGAAGAATGGAGGGGCAGAGGAGATTTGGAGAGGAGGTTGGTGAAAGGAGGAAACGAGGAGGAGGTGGTGAAAGTAGGAACAGTGTAAGTGAAGGATTAAGAATGAAGGAGGTGGGGAAAGGAGGACCAGAGATATTATTGGTCAAAAGAGGAGCAGAGGTGTTAGATGGGATGTAAGATCAGAGAAGAAGATGTTGAAATTAATAGCAGAGGAGGAAGCCGTGAAAGGAGAAGCAGTTAAGTGGAAGGAAGGGAGCACATCTGAGGAAGAAAAGGAGAACTGCAGAAATGAGCAGGAGTTTTGAAGAGATTGAAACATGCACCTCATGCTAAAGGAGAGTGTGGGATTGCTGGAAGGTAATGCAAGCTTTGGCATGGCATCAAGGAAGTATTTGAGGGTCCAGTAGAGATGCAGCTTCCCAAAGAGAGGGATAGGTCCATGGGCATGTGGTTCCATTGAGGCTATGAGGAGGAAAGAGAGAGTGGGTTGGAGACACGTGGAACCAGGATCCCTGGATTAGGAAGATGGCCAGGAGACCTCTGTCTCGCCAGGAAGACCTAGGAACCTGTTTTATCCCAAAGAGGTTTTGAGTGTTCCATAGAACCTGTTGGCATACGTTCAAACCACCACTAGGAGCTGATATCACAACCGCACCAAGCAACGATCAGCAAGAGAACCAGGAAACTACTAAAGACTGGCACCAGGACTCTGAGTAGCACTAGAGAGTGATCTGGATGAGACTTTGTTTTGACAGGTATTGAAAGAAGTTTTCATAATGCACTGTCATCTATATCTTAACTAGCTCTACCTGGCCAGGCATTGCTGTGGCTCAATATGGTTAAATGGAAAAGAAAGAAAAGAGAAAGTGCACGTTTCTAATATGTTTAATTTCACAATGCTTGTGGGTATACAATATTTATTGGTGTTCCATTGTCTGTGCAGATATAGAGATTGTCTGGTTTGCCGACTCTAGAACACGCAACATATAATTGTCCACGTGAGAAGCAATCCGTGTCTAAATCCAAACTGCACAATTCTAAAGATTGGCCTTGAGCTTTGTTGATGGTGATTGCAAACGCAAGTTGTCATGAATTGAGCTGTTACGATTTCTGCGCCGAAGGATGTCATTTGGAAACATGAGTTGTATTTCCTTATGTTAGATAGGAAATGCTTTGATTCAGCGTTATATCCGGCAAGCAAAGTTTTTAATGGTTCTGGCGGTTCTCCAAGTTGAGGCAGTTTATATTTCCCGGAGGCACAACACATTACTTTTGTTTCACCATTAAATTTCAGAGCCTTGCAATAAGGACACACTTCAGTCATAGTGCTGATGAGAACATGCCGGCTCAAACTGTAATCATCAGTTGGGTTGTACCGGAATGCAAGGCGATTGTAATCATGTGATTGCTGAGCTGATTGCTGAGAGTGTCTGATTTCAGACACTCTCAACCTGTCGCGTTCATTCTGTTGAGAACGAAGCAGATCTGAAGCTGCAGAACACAATCGCCGTGCTCGCAACCGTGCATCCTGAAGTCTGGCTGCATGTCGCTCTGCTGCTTCCTCTGCACGTATTTGAACCATTCTAAATCGGAAACATTGAAATTGAATCGTAAAATATTTAGTATAGTATGTGTTGCTTTAACGTCCAACAAATGGCGCTGTTTTAATATTTAGTATTGTGTATGTTGCTTTTATGTCCAACAGATGGCGCTGTTTTTCAGGAAAAGCATGTTTTTACCTGTCACTGTTGTGACATCTATATATAGTAGGTATATAAAATCACACGTGTATTCGAATGCAATGTTGTGTCAAAATTTCAAAGTAATAGGTGAAGAACTTTCGGAGATTTAAGATTTTGAACAAACTAACATTTACATTTTTATTTATATAGATTAAGTGATTTGAAATTACACTTTGATACTGTACTGATAAGATTTTGAACAAACTAACATTTACATTTTTATTTATATAGATTAAATGATTTGAAATTGCACTTTGATACTGTGCTGAATAATCAGTATATCAATTTATTCAAGTATTGCTATCCATCACACAGTCAAAACGTGCTACAACCCACAAGGGTATTTGCCCAGGCTGATTAGTGTAACACCACCGGAAGTGTCACGATTGATATGTGAAATATCGTGAGAACGAAAACAAATATTTCACCCAAAGTGCAAACTGAGTGATATTACCACAATCCTTATTCAATTGTTTTATTAAGGACATCAGTTGCATTTAGTGATTAAAACCATCATGCTGAAGTAACTCTCATAAACGAGTTATTTTGGCACTAGGATGCGAGACAAGTTTTTTAAGTTTGTATGACAACATTATACATAGATGATGTAGACAAATATGATTCGGAGTGCATAACGCGACCCAAGAGGGATAAGGGAAGAGGGAGGGAAACAAAAGACACAGGTACGTATTGATAAATAATTTCTGAATTGTGATACAATTTAAGTTAGGATACATTAAAAATCACTTGATCATGGAAGATAATTCTTACCTTTTAAGTTTTGTTCCCCTGTTTGATTAGGGCATTACTGCATTCAGCAAGAGAGTGCCTGTTGCTTTTTTGTATCCCTGATGCTTTTATCTGATCACACAATCAATATATGATTATAAGTGGTGACTAAAGAAAGTGGTTACTTGCAATTTACAAAATTCTAGAGCACGTGAAATTTCCTTTGAGTCAAGCTACTTCGTCTTGATCTCTCCTGTGATGGGAGTCGGTAGCCATTTCAACTTGTGCGACTTGTTTGTTTGATGTAATAGTCTTGACTTTAGCCACTTTTTTAGACCAATTTTAGTTTTGATAGTATGATTAAAAGTTATGAAAAAAATCTGTAAACTCACTATACTGCAACACATAGAACCAGTGACTGATCGTCTGCATCTACTATTTTTGTAAAAAAAATCTATTTTTGATTAAATACAAATTAAAATATATATATATATATATATATATATATATATATATATATATATATATATATATTATTTAAAAAATGAAAGAAATGCTTGAACATCTTCCTTGTGGGATTGCAGATCTCCTACCTATTACTACATAATGAGAACAAAATAGCATCTGTGTTTGTGTGCTCTGCACAACATAACAAAGGCAAGCAGTCTGCAGGGGATCTGAAACCTTAAATGACCACTTAGAAAAAGGTAATGCGCTTTCACACTTTTGGAAATACCCTCAAAGCAGCACTGCAAACATATCGACCTTCATGCAAATGTGAATTTCCAGGCCATTTCCCTACTTTAAAGAAATAAAAACATAGGTTTAGTTCAAACATCATTGCTATGAGAAATGTGTCATTAAAAGCATGTATGTCCCTCTCCCACTTCGCGGCAGCTTGCCACTGGTATTGAGAGTTTAAAACAAAGTAGTCCACAAAGTCATTAGACAGGGAGGAGACCATGCATATTGGCATGGGGGTGTGAGCAAAGCTTGGAGGATATATACACAGTTTATGGGAGTGATTAGGAGATTAGGCACGTTAAGTAAGAGGATTTGGCAGAGTCCCGGACAGAGCAAGGGTGGGAAGGGGCTTTTTATAGGCTAGGAGTAGGATGGGGGTTTGGGATTTGTGCCAGCATCGTAAGCCATGGTGCATGGTTGTTTTTAGGGTTTGGATCCCAGAGTTGAACCAAGGCCGAGTAGTGGGGCGGGAAGGTGTGGATGTGCGTACTTGATAGTGTTGGGAAAAAGGAGTCGTAAGTGGATGCACTGGAAGTCAGAAGAAACTGTCAATAGAAAAGGCATAAATAGGTTACAGAGACTGTAGAGAGTTATGGGGCAAGAGAGTCCTGCCTGAACTTCCTCTTGATAATTGAAGATGGGATAGAATGAGTAGACTGTGTAGGGAACATGACAATAATGTGAATAATGGAGTCATCAGAGAGACAGGCGCCAATGGAGAGGTCAGAGGAGGAGTGAAAAATAAAGAGAAAGATGAAGTCAAGAGAGACCCTACCAGAGTGGGAAGGCTGGTCATGGAGGAAGTAGTGTTGGTGGTGGTTAGATAGGCACATGTTAATTTCAAGGCAGGGGGAGGGCTTGGGAAGTTAAAGTCCCCTATCATGACAATGGGGATGTTGTTGGAAATGTACTCAAGGGGAGCGTTCATGTCGAGGAAGAAAGAGTTGAGAGGAGCAGGAGGTTGATAGTGAGCCAGAACAATGAGAAGAGCGGGAGGGATACGTTGCATAGTGGGATATTCAAAGGAGGAGGAGGTGATATCAGAGGGGGCGGTGATGAGGGCCCCATTTTATAAGGTACTCCACTCCACCCAGAGGGCTTGTGCATTACAGTCTGTCATTTGAGGAGCTTTGCACTAATCTCAGAACATACAGAGCAGTGGCAGTCACTGCATGCACTACTCAGCACTTCCCAGAACAGAGAGAGAGAGAGAGAGACAGGGAGAGAGAGAGAGAGAGAGAGAGAGAGTGTGTGTGTGTGTGTGTCTCTCTCTCTCTGTAGGAGCTCTGTAACCTACTCACCACCTCCCATGGAAGAGTGACTCCCACTGCAGGAGTTCTCTGCCCACCATTTTCACTCACAGAACAGGGAATGTCACGGTAGGAGCTGAGACTCCATCTCACCCTATTCCAGAGTAGTGTGTGTGACCACAGGAACTCTGACTAGAGAGTTGCACTAAACCCATCTAAAGGTCAGGCAGTTGTTGTCAGTGGGTTACTCTCCCAGGAATATTTACCCACCTATCAAGATATTCCCATATCTGACCCCAGGCTTTTCCGGTGGGCGTCCAGCTCTAGAACCAGATCTGGTATGTCCTCAGAGAATACACTGACACTGAAACATCCATACACTCCGACCAATACTAGAGTTAATTTGTCAACTTCCCTTTCAGTGGAATACTAATCCCGTCAATGAATGCTGAGCTTCTAAGCTTCTTTCAACCCATAAAGACTACCTCAGACAAGAATGATAGGAGAACTGTGCAGGGAAACTCTGGCAGATACCTCTCCTGCCAGTGCTCTGTTAGTCACCCTGTGGATCGGAGATTGTTTCTGTTGGGAACACTGCAGCACAGCTTTCACCTCGCAGCTGACCAGCTCGAGATCAATCGCATGGGCCAATAAACTATAGAAAGTTGTCTGGTGCTGGAAAACTGCACTCTTGCCACCATAATGGGTTATCATCCACTGGTCGCCTCACTGTTTGAGGTGTTTTCTGAAGTATCAGAGTGCAGAGTAAAGGACTATGGAATTGAGTCAGGCGAAAGGAAGTAATCACCATTAAGCGGGGACCATGATCGGGGACCATGAGTATTGGCAAGTACAAGTCTAGTCCCCTCATTGTAAGAAGTCTTGTGGTAGACTCACTCCATCTTTGAGTGCCACCAAAAACACAAAAAATGGATTCATGTCTCTGAGACTCAAATGTCTCTCACCTTTTTCTGATAATATAGTGGTGTCAGAGGCACCCAAATGCCAATCTGCTTCCGGTAATATTGTTATGTCTGCGAGACCCACATGTGAATATATCCTCCTTGCAATGCTGTGATGTGATGATTCCCATGCCCACCTGCTCCTGGGAAAATCAAGATATCTGGAAGACCAGTTTCTCCCATTCCTATGCAAGAGCTGTCAAGATGTGATGCTCCCCAGATGAGCAGATAAAGCTCAGGTTTTACAAGCGTAAGCTTCAGATTGATAGGGCTATGTCTATAGAGTACCACCATATGGTATAACTTAGTTTTGGCAGGTCGGTGAGTCTTACTTCTACAAGTTGGCTAGGTTTAAGATTGCCCTCTGCTTATGTTCCTTATTGCATAACCTCTTATAACTAGTTTGTTACCATTTGGTGGGGTTGTGCCACACCTGGTAGCATACGCTGGTTGTTTGTCAGATTTCTCTGTGTCTAGCCAAAGGTTTTGGTGTCGGGGTATAGGAGATATATGCCCAGTCTGTGTTAGATTGTTTCAGAGCTTCTTGGTGAGTGTGGGTCTCTGGTATCACTTTTGTCATGAGCTATGAAGCTGACAGAATGGGTGATGGTAAGTGCCCTCAATGACATGTTTTGGTCTAGGAAATATTCAACTGAACAGGATCTGGGAATAAGAAGGATAGTGTTTGATTGAACACGATCTACCTATCACAAAAGACTCTACCGCAACATCCTCTTATCATTTTGAGTAAAAAAAAGAAAAGAACATTTAAAAAAATAGATTTCCTAACATCTTTTTATTTCTTGCGGGTTCACCGCACTACACGCATTGCCTCTTGTGCCGAACTTCGTCTTTGGGGCCCTGAGTTTAACAGACCTGTACTGTGTGGCTTTTCCATTTCCGTTTCACAGCAATTTCCAAGATGGCCACCACCTTCACCATGATGTGAACCCTGCCTTCTCTCCCAATGGGCATTTTAATCTTCAAAGCATCCTATTGGGTACCGGCAGGCTTTAGCCGGCTCCCTCAAAAGGCCCACTCCCTAAGGCCCCGGTCTGGTCCCTGTCCGCTGCCGGCACATTGCGGGAGGACTTCCTGGTCCCCTCACAAGCAGTTTGGGGTGTGGCACTCCTACACTCCTCGGTGAAGCTGGACCCATCGTGACTCTCTCATTTCACCGACCATGGGTTAGTCGCCTCTGCATAGAAATGCTCCTACCTCTCTGACTTTCCCACCCTCACTCCATCTCACCCGGACTCCCAGTCTTACTGCCTGCGGCTGACTGTGTTTCACCTTCTGCTAAACATTTTTAATCTAGCTGTGTTTGAACATCTGCAAAAAATTTGAATCTAGCTGTGTTTCACCTTCAGCTAAACAAAAATTGAATCTAGCTGTGTTTCACCTTCTGCAAAAAATGTGAATCTAGCTGTGTTTCACCTTCTGCTAAAAAATGTGAATCTAGTTGTGTTTCACCTTCTCCTAAAAACTTGAATATAGCTGTGTTTCACCTTCTGCTTAAAAAAAAATGGAATCTAGCTGTGTTTCACATCTGCTAAAAGATTTGACTATAGCTGTGTTTCGCATTCTGCTGAAAGCTTTGAATCAATATGTGTTTCACCTTCTGCTAAAAATGTGAATTTAGCTGTGTTGCACCTTCTGCTAAAAATATTTGATTCTACCTTTGCCGTGTGGCTGTACTTTGCTTTGATTTTGGCTACACCCAATGACTACAATGTTCTACTGTCCTGCTGTTCCTGTCTCCCTCCTCTACTCGTACTCCCTTCCCTCCCCTCTCTCCCCTCTTCTCCCTCCTCCACATCACCTGTGGCACTCTTTGTTTCTCCTATCATCTCTTCTTGACAAAGTTTAATTTATTCAAATGTGAATATGTTTATTATTTTATTACACTTCATAGTAGGCCTCTTGCACCAATTATATTGTCCAATGCATTTCGGTCTATATAAGACCTTCTTCAGGGACTGTTATTATAAAAGGAATAAGAGTAAAATAATAGTAAATCAAAAACCGTCAACACACTAGTTGGAAAAAACAAACTTGTGTTAAACTTGATGTACTTAATACAAAACACATGTTGTTTAACTGTATGCAAATGAGTTATAATCCTGGGCCTTATTTGTATGTTCTTTATTATGAATAAAGTTTCCAAGTTATTTTCCACTCAAGCAATTTCACCTTGCAGTGTTATAGTGTAATTAATATATTCTCCATATACCAATTACTGGTGAGTAATCTGGGTAATAAAAGGTGTACAATTCAATTCCATTGATCCATGCAGAAATAAAGCTTACTGTCAAAGGTTCCTCTCCCCCAAATGGGGGTTCTTACCTGTTTTAAGACATTCCTAGAAGAGCAGGGCACCATGCTCGCGTGGACCTGAAGAAGGTCTTATATAGACCGAAATGCATTGGACAATATAATTGGTGCAAGAGGCCTACTATGAAGTGTAATCAAATAATAAACATATTCACATTTGAATCAATTAAACTTTGTCAAGAATTCTTAATGAATACTCATACATAATTGATTCAATTTAAGTAACCACCAGTGGGCATGCCCACTTAGGTCCTTCCAGGAGACTGGTAAACTCAATCCAGTCATTTGTGTATCATTGATTCTTACCACCCCTCACAAACGGGGAGGCAACTGGTGACAGGACCAAATAATACGCATTTTCAAATTTTAGCAATTTATACGAAAGTAAAGAGCATTAGTTGTGCCCACTCATCCCCTTCTCTGGAATCTCTTCATTGGCTCCCAGTGGCTGCAAGGATTAAGTTCAAGACCCTCTGCATTGTTCACAAGGTCTTGTGGGGCCTGGGTCCAAAATACCTTCAAGTCTCCCTTCGGAAATACTTTCCTACTTGAGCTCTTCGCTCCTCCAACTCCCTTAGGGTCAGTCGCATCTCCAGGCAACAAGTTGGTGGTAGGTTTCTCTCTTCTGCTGGGGCCTCCCCCTGGAACAGCCTCCCTGCCTCTCTGAAACTTGAGGAGAACCATCTTCTGTTCCAGAAGCACCTCTAGACCTTCCTCTTTGCTTCCGCCTTCTCTCTTCCTCTCCCCTGCTGATCTCCGTCTGTTTTTGCATTGGGCATCTGGCTACTCTCTGATTTCGGGCCCAGATCGCTAACCAACCTGCTGCTTGCCCGTACTACCTCCCGGTAACCCTTGCACTTGGGTCGATATCTGCATCTCTACAGTCCCCCTCAGCTGCACTTACTAGACACATGTTGTCTACGCTTTAGTCATGCACTTGCCACACGCTGGCCGCACCACCTGTTGTTGTTTTGATCTTGTGTTGAGCACTTTCCCCCTTCTGCCCCCCTGCACTTGCGTGTTTTCAATGTCACTGGGCCTAGTAAGATCATTGTTTTGACCTCTCTCTACCCCTCCTACACCTCATCGCACCCTGAAACACTTCTGTATGGGCGCGATATAAATAAAATATCATATGATATCATATCGTAACCAGGGCCAAAGAATGAACTTGCCCTGGTCTTGAGATTGGAGGGGATTGAGTAGCGATGGGTGTCACAATTGAGGGAGGGGGTTGAGGGAACTCTATTTTCTAGTGTATGCTCAAAAAACTAAGTCGGTACTAATATTTCAGATGTTCACTGATGACAAGAATTGGGCTGCTATCGGCCAATCGGATGTTGGAAATTACTTAGCCCAGTGCCATGTGTTTTTACAGCCAAATCTTTTAATGCCGATATTTTTGCAGTCAATTTCATATTAATTATCCCTCTATTCCCAAAATGACTGCAGTCATAAAAGAGGAGCCACATCCAGCTCCTCTATCCGAGCAAAGCCTCCAGCCATCCGACACCAGAACAAATCAAAACCCAGTAAGCGCTCCAGTTTTCAGGAAATTGCAAAATTGTCAATTTTATCAGCTTTTGAGGTTGTTTATTTCATGTTACAGTTATTGGTATGACTAATGTGAATACCTGGAGCTTATATTCCCAACAATAACTTTGCATGTCTTTACAGACAGATACCATCAGTACTGGACATAGTAAAAGGCTATTGTTCACTCTGGTGGGAAGACGTCTCTTTACTATATCTATTACTATTGTTATGTGTGTGTTTAAACAACAATTTACAGACACATTTTAAATGTGAAGTAATTATTGGACATGTAGAGCCCTACTATTTACTGAATTCAGGTCTGTAAATGTAACATGTAATAACGCAAATTCCCAAAATATTGGCTTTGCCAATGCTTTTCCTAACTTAGTTTGATCACGCATGCAGAAATAATATGTCTTCATAAATACTGACCCATATTTCAATCTAATGCACGTATATGTCATTTAGTTAAAATAATATGTAATTTTGTGAACGGGTTATAAGAAATGTAACGCAGCTCAACAAAGGAAAACATTTTAAAGGGTGCACTGCTGCCATCTGTGCTAGCATATCCACAAGGAATCGTGACAAGGAACGGGTTTACCTCGCGGTCCGTACACTTGCAGCAGAGTGTCATCTAATATAAAGTTAGGAGTGAAATGGATGTATTTAGCTGGTTCACCGCAGCCGCCATACTGCAGCGTGTAGGGGTCATTGCCGTACTTCAGGAACGGGTCCGCAACGATGACATCCGCCTGACAATACAACAATGTCTTGGTTATAAAACAGGCACACACGCTTGGGGTGTAACACGAAACATGCAAAGTAATATTTTTTCTATATAATGCATTAAAATGCCCTTACCTTATCAAATGATTCTGTCTTTGCTCTTAAATAAGTGGCATGTTTCGTCCATGTTAATGGTATTAATATTTTCACACTCTTGAAATACGCTCTCCTATGAGTTGCTTGGAACAAGTACGTAGAAGCCTCAGTCACCATGTCCTAAAGTTTAAAAAAACGCCTTTTAGACACGTTTGCCTGATAAGGAATATTTACATGTTATGTGTAGTTTAAAGGAAAAACAAATGCCCAAATCACATTAAAACAACGTAAGTACAGGAATCAAGCAAATACAGACGAACAGGTATTTAACAATGGCAATCAGGGATGTCATTTAGGGGTTGCTAGGGGTCGCAACTTCGACCGCTGAAGTCTCCCTAGCTAAACATGTGGTCTTCCTTGCTACCCCTAAAAAATTGGAGTGGCTGGTTTTCGGGTAGTTATAGCCGGTAAGATAGATCAGTGGGTAGAGCGCTTGCAGTTGCACATTCGACTCCCGACAAAGTCAACTCAGCCGTTCTTCGTGCTGAGGTTGATAAATGAGTACCAACACAGGTTGGGTGATATTGTATATATATATTTGTTCTATATGAAGCACGTGTTATATTATATAACACATCATTATCGTTTGGCCTTGGACAGTGATATCATAACCATATTTTTCATAGTGTACTTAGACACAATGCTATGTGATGCCACTTCCTGTTTTGTCAAGGGGTGAAAGGTCGTGTTACATCGCTTCTGTGATGTCACTTCAGGGTGGGGTCAGATGACGTCATCAGAAGTCAAGGGTCCTGTGATGTCTCTTCCTCTACCCCTGGCATTTTGGTGAAATGACGTCCCACAGAACGATTTCCTGACTGACAACTAGGAAGCTGAACATTCTGATGATGAAAGTGTTCCCTGTCTGATCACATAGATGGATTCCACTAAGTTCTGATATTGCTAAGTAGGACAGACTATGACAATTACAACAGAGCATACTTTGCTTTATACCATGTTCTGATCAGTTGGACTTTATATCAGGATAGAAAAAATCCCACAACAGTCCATGCAGCATAAAGATAACAATAATGGTTTTATAATAATTACAAGACAATAGATTTTCATTGCAAAATATCACTTCAAATACGTAATTCAGTAAATACAATCAATACAACAATTCTAGGTTATACCTGATCACACATACTATTAAATAACGTGCTAAAGTATAAAGTGCTATACAGGAAACATCTTAATGCCAAAAGACAACTAATCACCACCTCATATAAAACTGTAGTTTTATGAACTGTTTTAATAGTGTCAGAGCTCTAATAAAAAAATACAAAACTGGTCAGATACTTTTCACAATGTTTGTCCATAGCCAAAAACAGACATTCTTTGTGAAGACCCGAAGGCTCGGATTATGCTCAACTCTACACTTTACTTCTTGAGCAGCAAATTGATAAAAAGAATCATCACCTTAAGTATAAACATCAAATAACTACAATTCCCTCGAACATTTAGTGATTTTGTAGTTTCTTCTTAATTGGTCCTTGTTTTCCATGTGACTTTCTGTATCCAAGCACAGTCACAATCACCTACATCTTCCTTTGCTCCTTATATCTTCATCTTTCTTTGCTGCTCGACCAGCAGATAAGTGCATTTTTACTATATGCTATTTTGAATAGTACAACTAGAATATTGGTTAACTGAGTGTGTTGGTGTGAGTGACTGAAACGCTGTACACAGCATAGGGACGCAGCGTGGCAGAGCTTATCTGCAGAGTGTAAGACGCAACAGAGTTGCAGGCTCCAGAATATGGGTGGTGTACACCGGCGACAGGAGGCAGTAACTCCATCGAAGTCACAGTAGTGCTCAACGAGACACTCAGGGTTCCGGCGATCCTGCTTACTTCCGAGGAAGCTGCAGTTGGAGTAGCGCTAATGCAGAATAACGAAAAGCAGAGAGGTCGTTTAGGAGAAGATAATTATAATTGCAGGACGTGTGACCGAAGGCTCGCACAGGCGCCACATGCTGGGCAAAAGGGTGTACCGTCCCTGTTTGGGATAGCTGGCGTCAACTGCTGTTGAATAGTGCAACAGGATCGGTCCCAATTTTAAAGAATACAGGCTCCAGGGATGTCATTGGGGGGTCACCAGGGGTCGCAACTGCAACCCCTGGGGTTGCCCTTGCTACCCCTGTGGTCTCCCCTGCTACCCCTAATAAAATGAAAAGATTTATTTTTTCTTTTTTAAATTTGTTTTCTTTAATATAAGCTCTTGGGCTGGCTGTGGCCAGTGCCCTGTGGCTCTTTGTTTCTGGAGTTGCTGGCTTTCTTGTTCAGGCCTCTTAAAAAAAAAACAGGGGGTTGCACTAGTGCAACACTTTGAGAAGTGACCCTCAATAAGAATGAATAGGGATACAAATAATTTGTCTTTCTGGAATTCTATACAATAATTGCTAAACTCATCAAAGTTTTATTTCGGGCACACTTCAGGGGGTGAGTCTCTGATTTAGTCTGTTCTT
The DNA here is from genome assembly GCF_040938575.1 of Ambystoma mexicanum. Taxonomy (NCBI): domain Eukaryota; kingdom Metazoa; phylum Chordata; class Amphibia; order Caudata; family Ambystomatidae; genus Ambystoma; species Ambystoma mexicanum. Next base: position 1,040,042,579 of record NC_090922.1, on the reverse strand, counting down.
AAACACCTCAACTCAGCCTTTCATCCTTCTGAGGTCGATAAATGAGTACCAACACTGGTTGGGTGATATTGTATGCATATTTGTTCTATATAAAGCACTTAAGCGTAAGTGCTTTATAATAACACATCATTATCATTTGGCCTTGGATGTCTTCTTGCATTCACTGTAATTTGGTAATATGGGCCTATACACACTGATATTAATGATACATATGGAAATCCATTCGTGTATGAAATGTATATCACATTATAGTGATATCGTAAACATATTTTTCATTGTGTATGTCGGAACAATGCTATATGATGCTCCTTCCTGTATTATCAAGGGGCGAAAGGTCATGTCCCTTTGCTTCCCATGATGTCACTTCCTGTGATGTCATCAGAGGTCAAGGGTCATGTGATGTCACTTCCGCTACCCCTGGCGTTTTGGTGAAATTACGTCCCTGACAGGCTCAGTCCCAAGGAAAACTGCTTCCAACTCCAGACGGACACAATCCCAGGAGTTGTGTTTTTCGTGTCATACAGGCACAGTCCCAAGTAAAAGTTGTATAAACTTTTACCCTCATAGACTCACCTTAGCTGTAATTAAAGTGTTGTGAACGGGGGAAACCCCAGCTGAACTGCTGTACACCACGTATTGATCCTGTAAAGGGAAAACAACATGAGCCTGAGAGATAATATGTGAAGACTCAGATGTAGCACACACTAGTGGTAGTAGAATGAGTCACGTGGTACAAAAAGGCATTGGGTGCCGGCCTTGGCCCAAATAACAAAAGTATGGGCATAATGGACACACTTTTAGCCTTCTTTCAGGGAATGCAAGAGTTGAGAATGAGAGAGGTTTACAAAGAGAAAGGGGGAAGAAAGAAAAACTGCAGGGCATACAGCGGCCATACCCCCTGGGTATGCCATGCAAGAAGCACAGTGGCAGGAAAAGGGTGAGGTCATAGGGTAAATATGGACACAGAGGTTTGGAAGACTCTGCAGAAGAGATCTGGCACAACGGTGAAGAATCATCTGAGAGAAGGTCATGCGAGTCAGATGAATCATCGTCCAGCAGTGCTAAGAAGCACAAGAGTAAGAGTTAAAGGCCAGCGGATGACGAGGAACCAGGGGAAGAGTTTGATCCAGATTCTTTAACACACCCCAGGTCTTCAGAATGGGAGACACCAAAAACAATACCAGCTTACCTGAGGAAGAGACTGAGGGCCCCCATAAACAAAGAGGCCAGAAACAAGATGAGAGAAGAATGCCCCCGGCCCCTGGTACCAGACGGGGTGGCAGATACCCTGGAGATAGATGTGTGAATGCTCACCTTTATGGGGAGATATGGCAAAGATGTTAAGAGGGGCATCAATCGATCTGGGAAATCATGGCAAGACAAACTTAGACGTGATAGGACCAATAACAAAAATATGACATCTCGCTGAGGAGGCCAAACAGTAAAAAGAAGCAGTGTACCCAATCTTGGCAGGTTGGACACAAAGAGCGTTTTCCCTATTAGGAAATGCCAATAGTGCCATGATGACCGAAAGAAGACAATCTATTTTGGAAAAGATTGACCCCAAGCTGGGCAAATTGCCACGGTTAGAAGCGGCAGCAGCAGCTAAAGGGAAACTATTCGGAAAGATATTTATAAAAATATGGCTAAGTTTGCCAATACTTACGACACATTGGATAAGGCACAAGATTCATTGAAGGGGGTATTTGGCAGGAACATTTTCAACAGGGCTGGCAGAGGCAGGGGCCGCTCGGCTAGCCGATACCCCTCTTATAGGTCTTCTATCAACAGAGCAAACTGGAAGGAACAGGAGGACCATCGTCTCGACCACTTCTTCTCATTGAAAGGAAGAAATTTAGGCAGAGGGTGGCGGTCCAATGGTAAACAACAAACTAATAACACAGGTAAGAGCGTTGTCAGCAACGCAAGACATTCATTTAGACACAAACATCCCACTTGTGGGTGAGAGAGTGGCGCAGCGCATACACAAGTGGAGAGAGATCTCTGGAGATTTATGAGCATTGGAGACGGTAGCTTTCCACTTGTAGAGCTTCCAGGAACTGGCACAGGCGTATCTGCCGAGGCTGCTCAGGCTTACCAGAGAATACAAAGAACTATTAGATGCAGAGATAGGGAATCTGTGTTAAAAAAAATACCATTGCACCTGCAGCAGAGGTCCCAGGATGCTACATGAGCAATATGTTTCTGGTAAGAGGAAAAAACAAAGTCAGACCAGTTAGCATCCTCAGGGCACTAAATGCATTCCTGGTCTACAGGCATTTCAAGATGCAAGGAATCCATCTATTGAGAGACACACTCAAGAAGGGAGACTGGTTGGCTCGAGTGGACCTCAGAGACACTTATCTAATGATCCCCATTACAAAGAGTTAGCGTTGCCTACTCCAGTTCCTCTGGAAAGGACCGAGATGGGAGTTTACAAGTGTCCCTTTCGGTCTGGAATCGGCTCAATGGTGCTTCACCAAGCTGATGAAACCAGTGGTTTGACTTCTGAAGGAACAAGGCATCAGGCTGATTATATTCCAGGATGACATCTATCTAATGGGGCAGAAAGGGGAACTGCTATTAGAGCAAGTGAAAACCACAACCGACTTTCTACAACAGTTGGGTTTTCTGATCAGCTGGGAGATGTCAGAGGTAGTCCTGGCTCAATCGATGGAGTTTCTAGGTTTCATAGTGGACACTGAGCTGGTTACCCTCAGATTGCTGCTCGAGAAGGTAAAGCCAATCAGGAAAGAAATCAAGAGCATTCTGACAAAAGAAATGATATCCCTGAGCGGTCTAGCCAGATTAGTAGGGCGTCTATCATCTCAATTCAGGCTATTTTTCCAGGCCCTCTCCATTATCAAGTATTACAATGACTCAAAATTCAGCATCTCATACAGGGACTGTCATACGAGCAGAGTTTCTACATCGCAAGAGGTGAGGACGGAACTGGTGTGGTGGTACCAACACATGGAGGCCTGGAATGGGAGAGCAATACTTGGATCATCCCCAGACCTTATTATAGAGCCAGACGGCTGGGGAGCCTCGTGCAGCAAATTGACAACAGGAGGGAGCTGGTCAGAGGAAGAATTGGCTTTCCACATCAATTGCATCAAGTTGTTGGCAGGGTCATTTTCAGTTCAATGCTGGACCCAGGAGAGGACCAAATGTTGTATACTTCTCAAGATGGTATAAAAGCGACCAAAATGGCTTTATACCTGGGCGCAGCACAGCGCTGAACTTGCGCTGCCTGCAACATGTGCTTGAGCAAACTGCAACATCCCAAGAACAGTATGCCATACTCTCCCTGGATGCCACAAAGACGTTCGACTCGATATATTGGGAACGGCTGGTGGCTGCACTGAGGGAATTTGGTTTTGGTGAAGGGTTCATCCGATGGGGGCAAATACTATACACAAACCCAAAGGCCAGGGTCAAAATGGGGAGGCTGGTGTCAGCGATCTGGGACATCAGGTGAGGGACAAGACAGGGATGCCCACTATCTCCGATGCTATATGTACTGGGCCTAGAGCCAATAGCAGTGTACCTTAGAAAGCAGCACCTGGATGCTGGCATCTGGATAGGGGGGAAGCGACACCTGTTGTCGCTTTATGCAGACAACGTGCTACTGTACGTAAGGGATCCTCACCTGAATGTGCTGGTGATCCTGGACATACTCGACAACTACGTGAAAGTATCCGGGATCCACTTCAACAGGGCCAAATCCTGCATATTTCCGCTGGCGGGGCTGAGCGGCAAGCCAGCTGAAGAACTACCAATGGTGGGACTTAACTGGGAGATGGAAACGTTCAAGTACCTGGGGGTGAACGTTAGACACACACCAGAGCAAATGCACGAACACAACACAGACAAAGTTGTATTGGGTCTGAAGAGGTCCATGAAGTTCTGGTCGAAACTGCCACTGTCACTATTGGGCAGGGTAGCCATCACTAAAATGATTATCCTCCCGAGATTCTTGTACTTCCTTCAACAATGTGCACCACTACATACGAGCATCCTTCTTTCGTTCCCTAGAGAGACTGCTCCGAGACTTTCTGGGGGGCACTGCACACCACAAGCTCCCATTAGCAATACTGTATTTACCATTTGATAAGGGCGGGGTGAAACTCCCTAACTTGGAAAGGTACTACTTAGCACATAACTAAATGGTTATCAGGCAAACCCACCCTAGAAACAGATTTGCTACAACACCTAATTTCTCCCACACAACTGAAAGAAATACTATGGGTTAAACTGGAGGGCGCATAACACACACCCCTACTGGTCACACTAGGCAGGAGGATCTGGAAGAGAACACACGATCTACTAAAACTGGTAAACCCCTACTCGTCAGATGTGCCAATGGCGGCCAACACATGCAGAGCTGGCTCCGACATGGTGATAGTCAGAAAATGGGAAGAAATGGGGATATACACATGGGGCGACCTATACGAATACAGGGCCTTTCGGGAATTTGCTTCACCACAACAGAAAGAGGGGCTACCGAGAGGGCAATTTCTTTGGTATCGCAGAATCCGCAAAACTGGTAGAACAAAATGGGAGGGTTGGCCAGAGGAGCCACAGGAGTGCTCGCTGCTGACCCTAATGTACAATCTGAACGACGGCTTGAGACCAACATCCAGGCTGTACTGCACTCTGATAGACCCACCCAACCCCAAAAGCACATCATTAAAAGAGTAGTGGGAAAGAGGTTTAGGCGCAACCATAACAGAGCAGGAATGGGAGAGAATATTGGGTTTCCCGAAAACTGTATCCAGGAACCAACGCTTCAAACTAATGCAATTAAATGTCCTGTACCGCACGTACATGACACCACACAGAATAGCAATGTTTAAAACAGAAACTAGTTCCCAGTGCCCGTGGTGCAAGGGTGAGAGTGCGGACATGTTACATATGTTTTGGGAGTGTGTGCGGGTGCGCAGCTTTTGGATGTGAATAGAGCAAGCATGCAAGGATGCATGAATAAAGAGGTATGAGTGGTCACTGAAGGAATGCCTACTTGGTGCCTACCCCCGGATCAGCAAGTACAAACACGTGACCAGGTTCATGGACTTGGCCTGCATACTGGCCAAAAGAACCATTGCCATGTCCTGGAAAACACCTATGGGACCGTAATATGGAAAGTGGCGAAAAGAATTTGAAAGGTGGGCAGAGTCGGAAACCCAGGTGTGGGTGGAGGGAGTGACCAGATCGGACTCAGATGGCATTGACAAATGCGGGGCGTGGAAAACACTACTCTGGGACATGTTCCACCCGTCCGATGATAAGCCCCCATGAACGCTTCCACCGAAGCAACTCACACTTGTGAAGCGCCCAGACAATACACCCCTGTGTCATGTGGACATCCCCCAACTGCGTTAAGTACCAGGTAACCACCACCCCGGACGCTGTAATACCTGCCCCGAGACCAACATGCAGGACACAAGCATGTGTAGGAAGTTGTTGTTAACTGTTATTTGTTACTATTGACAAGCATAGGCATGCTTTATTGGAAATCAATGTATAATTGTAACTAACTAAATTCCAATAAAAACATTCAAAAATAAAATACTTCACAAGATGGATAACGCGTCCACCGTGAGGTATATCAATCGCATGGGCAGGACAAGGTCCACGATTCTAGCAGAGCTAGCGAAGGACTTTTGGCATTTATGTCTACAAAGGTGGGCCAGCGTGACAGCGGAACACCTCCCAGGTGTTCAGAACCAGGTGGCAGACTGGAATTCAAGATACCTGAGCCTCCAGTGATTGGCAGCTGGATGAAGTGGTGTCTCAGGAAATCATGATAAGTTGGGGTCCCTGTCAGACGGACCTGTTCGCCTCGAGACTGAACAGGAAGCTAAAAGTTAAATCTTAAAAGTTAAAGGTATTTATATCGTGCACCATCACCAATGGAGTTGGTCCCCAGGTGCTCTGGCAGATCTGTAAACAAGAAGGCGGGTGGGGTTGGGTTAGTCGGGATAAGAGGGAGTAGGAGAGTGAGAAAAGTGGTGTGCTGTTGGTGGCTTCAGTTCGGTATACACTGCGCGCTGAGCTTTGCTGTAAGTATTGGATTGGGCCGATAACTTGTGTGCTGTTGGTGCCGTTTATGTGTTGTTGGTTTGTTGTTGATGCAGTGTGGTAAAGTGTGTGCGGTTTGCTGGGCGAGAGTTGGTTGTGTGAATTTTCAGGTGAGTTAGGAGTGCAGAGATTTGAAAGTAACATAATCTCACAGCTGGAGACCGGATCCAGAAGCAACAGCGATGGATGCCTTTTTCTAGGTCTGGAGCCCAGCCACAGAGTACACATCCCCTCCTTTCTTAGTGATCCCACAAACTCTCACACAAGTAAGGGGACAGAAAGTGAGATTAGTCATAGTAACTCAAGAATGCAGAGGACAGGCCTGGTTTCCGGACATGTTAAAGATGTTGTATGACAAACCAGTCTTACTTCCTCAGATGGAATCTATCATACCAGGGCCAACAGGCAAGCCTCACCAGTTAGTTCAGATAGGGAGCATGAATCTAATAGTATGGGCGTTTTCAGGAGATTCTGGACTAAGCCAAGACTTTCAGGAGAGGCTCAGAAACTCATCAGGGAATCATGGACACCTGGAACCAAGAAAGCTTATAAAAACACCTGGTCAAAGTGGCATACATGGTGCCTGGAGAGGGACGTCCATCCCGTTCGAACAGATGTAATACATGTGGTGAATTTTATAGCTGCCTTAGACTTTTTGGGCTAAGTTGACTGCCCTGCTTGGTCTCATCTTGTGCAAAAGAGCTTCAGAAGTCAGAGCACTATAGGTTGACTGGAGAACCTTTTTGCCGACAAGCATCACATTTTATATATCAAAGGACAAAAAACGGGATTAAGACAGTAACAAATGCAACCTTTCCTGAATGGCTTAAGCTTTGTCCAGTTAGCTGTCTGAATGCCCATGAAGTCATGTCAGCACAGTTCAGACCTGCATGTGAATCTGTTATTAATTGCTGTGAGGAGATCATTTACAGCAGTTTCACCATCTACTTTAGCCAGATGGGTAAACTGGTGCATGCGACAAGCAGGTATTGACATTGAACAATATGGGGCTCATTTGATCAGAGGCGCCATGGCATCCAAAGATTTCTGGATAAGATTGGAGGACATATTGAAAGCAGCTTACTGGTCGAATTAGTTGATTTTTCTAATTTTTTTATTTCCGGCCATTCGACTAGGTGTCTACGTTGGTGGTGAATAAGCTTTAAACAAGCATAATCCGAGCCTCAGGGTCTTGACATAGAATTCACATTTTCAGTACTAACATAATAGGAAGTCATGATTCTATTAAAGATATGGAGGCAAAGGATTATCCCACCCTTGCAATCACACAGAATTGAGTGGGATGGAGTTAACGGATAATATAAGTGGAAGGAATAATTATACAGCTGATGGAGTATTTTATGCGATTGCCCACCCAGTCAATGATTGTTCTCAATAGATTTTATGTATGTTTCGACAGGTACGAATCCCAAGGCTTCAGGATTGGATAGGATAACAGATAAGGTTGTGGCATTAACCAGTTGGGACGCAAGTTACAAGTTTTGGTGAAACAGCTAAAGAAAGAGGAAGATGTAAGGAAGTCAAAGGAAGTTGTAGGTGATCAAAGAATGTGATTGGATACAGAAAGTCAAATGTAAAACAAGGACCAATTAATCTCACAAAATCTCTAAATGTTCGGGGGAATTGTGTGTTTGTTTGTTTGTACTTAATGTTGTGATGTTTTTTTTCTTTCAATTTGCTGCTTGAGAAGTAAAGTGTAGAGTTGAGCATAATCCTTGGCCTCCGTGTCTTTAATAGAATCATGACTTTCTATTACATTAGTATTGAAAATCTTTATTCATGAAGTTGTCTAAAATTCCTATTCCTGAAAAGAGGTAATAATGTCGACCTCCTTATGGGATCATCAACTGCTTTAAAACATAACATATGGAAAGATGTTTTTGACAAAATGACTACTGTTGCAAAGGAGTAAAGGGATGAGTAGGGGCTAAACCTCACACAAATACTAAACCAGCAGTCATCCCAAATATCTGTATAGATGGCCTACAAATGTTGAATAAAATTAAAAGAAATAAAAAAAAGATATTGCATGGCCCTCGGTAGCGGCCGTGTAGTTATGGATAAGTTGCTAAACTCATAGGAGGAGCACTTTTTAGGCGGCTCATAACTTCGCTTCCCCTGGACGAATCCTCACCAAACTTTGCAAAAAAAAGTATATGGCCGGCTCAGAATTTTTTTGCCAAGTTGGGTGAGGTTTCTTGCAGGGGGGGGAGCAAAGATAAAGGGGGAGTCCCCATTTTTTTTTTCCATAGACTGAATGGGGAAAAACTTTGTGCACGGCTACAGCCTGAATGGCAGGACGGATTTTCACCAAATTTGCGGTAGGAGCAGGTGCTTTGGCCAAAAGCATGCTTTTGTGTGTTTGGTGGAAATCCGCCCAGTAATTATTTTGGAAAATTCTGAAATGCACATCCCAAAAATTTAGTGATATCTGGGTTCTCTCCTGTTCTCTCCGCGGACCGAAGTCTCATTGGTCTGCGGTATGCCGTGCTGTCGGTGAACAGTGGACGCAGCCAGTGGCTGGCTGGAGAGAAGCGTGCTGTGCGTGAATGTTTTTGGGAAACGCTGCCACGGTGTATCGGAGGACTTTGCGGCAGCGGAAGGGTCTGGAAAATGTACCGTACAGAATGCGTTGGTGGCAATAAGGGAGGGAACGGGTGGGGGAGTGAGAAGTGGTTCATGTGACATATGTAAGCGAGTACTTTGTGTAGTGTTTGGAGGCAGCTGTCGTAACGGCCCCATAGCTTCAGCTGCGTGCTGTTTGCAGTAACTTCTTTTCGTGGTGAGTGGTGGCAGGTCAGTTGCAGGAGGGGACGGAATTGCACATGACATAGGTTGGGTGGGAGCGCAGGAGGCTGTGCGCTGCGGATGGAATGCAGTAGTTGGGCACATGGTGGTATGCATGGGTGAATGAAGATGCGGTGGGTCTGTGGTAGGAATAGGCTATTGGGCGCATGGCCGAAGGCCGTAGGCTGTAGGGTTTAGGGCATGCACAGATGAGCGTAGGACTGCAACATACCCAGCGCAGGAACGCATGTTTGACTCTGCATTCGGTGGAGAGTGGTGCTTGCATAGTGTGGTGTGTGCAGATTGCTTGAAGTAGGGCCAGTGTTGCAAACAGAATGTGGGTAGGTTGCCAGTGGCACCATAGTTTGTGATTGAAAGTGGGTACGCCCACAGTATGTGATTGAAAGTGCACAGGGAGGCAGTAGAAAGTGTTTTGTTTGTACATTATGTAACTGTTGCAATTTGTTGATGCAAAGCGCCATGGCGGTGCTCTGTGGTTGGACATGCTGCAGTGAAAAGTCACGCAGTGTGGGCACTGGGTGCAGTGTTTGCATACTGTCAGTGTGGTCATTGAAGGGCAGCGTATATGTGCTTGGATAATGTGCTGTGTGCACAATGCTTGCAGAATGGGCAATGCCATAAACATTTAGTGGTTAGGTTGGTAGTGACACAACACTTTGTGATTGGACGTGGGTAGAACAAAAGTATGTGAATGAAAGGGTTTAGGGGTGCCGGAGACAGTGTAATGTTTACACATAATGATAACTGTTCCATGTAACGCTGTGCATGTCCATTGCGGTGTGGACAGTGCTGGTGCCAGTGGTGCGTATGTGTATGGTGGTAGTTGGTGACATGCTGACATGCATGGTTGCATTATGGTGCGGTGATTGTGTGGAAGGACCATACCCACTGGAGAAATGCAGGTTTACCAGTGCATGTGGCATAGGGTGGTGATCTTTGGAGAATGGGTGTTGAGCACATTGTCGACATGCTACAGCAACACAAGTGAGTTGCAAAGCGTGTATTGTGCATTCCATGGTTGTGGTGATAGTTGCAACATGATACAGTATTTAATGTGCGGAAGGAGATGCTACAGTGAGAAGTTGTGTAGTGTGGACACAGGGTACAGTGTGTACATAATGTGAATATGGAAGTGGGTATGGTTGACGTGTAGCTTATATGTGGTTGGTTACTCTGCTGTGTGCAGATTTATTGAAGTAGGCCCAATGTTGTACAGCAGTTGTGCATAGGTTGCCAGTGACACAATACTTTGTGAATGTCAGTGTGTAGGGGTGGTGCAGGCTGTGGTATGTTTGTGGATTCTGCTAAGTGAGACACGTTTTTGTGAATGGGTGTTTTATGGTGTGGGGGAGTTGGGTGGAAGTGCTGCTACATTATGTTTGTGCATAATGTTAGGGGCCCACATGGTTGCTTGGTTGGATGTATAGTGTTGTGGCAGGTGTGGAAAGGGCTGCAATGGTGTGTGCATGGCTAAAGGTGTGCTGAGTGCATCTTAGGATCTTTGTGGATGCTGCAATTGTGCATTATTCAGCATAAGTTTCTGGTGTAAGGCTTTGCAATCAAACGGCACGTGTACTGAGAGTGTTTAATGGTAAATATGGAGTGGTGGACAGAAATAACAGTCTGCAATGCAGAAGTTTTGTATGTGATTGCTGCATGTGTGTTTGAAAATTTGACAGCACCCAATGGGGGAGTGCTGCAAAAAGTGACTGTGCAATTGGAAGAAGTATTGTGTGAGCTGTACTGGGCCGTGGCCCTCATTGCAGATGGGAAAGCGCACGTGAACATCCTGCCATTATGAGCAGGGTGGAAAGGCAAATGAATTTTGGGAAATAGGCCAATAGGAGTTTAGGGCGTGGTTCACAGGAAGAGGTGGTACCATTTCGTCCCAATACTGTGTCGTGAGGGTGATCGAGATGGAGAGACGCACAGTGCTTATCGTCAGTGATACATTTGTGCGCCATCTGCACAAGTGTTGTGTGCAAAGAGGCATTGCTAGTAATTTCGGGTTGGAAGGAGAGGACGCTTTCTGGACCTGTCAGGGTGACAGCAGTTTCGGTGGGATGGTTCGCCTGTGCAGATATGTGGAATCCATCACAAACGTTGACTTTGTCGTGCTGCACTATGGAAGTCTACATTTGGGTGACATGTCGTTTGGATGATTAATCCGTCACCTGAAGAGGTTGCTGACCACAGGGATGCGTATTTTTCTTACTGCCAAGTTCCTTTTCTCATGCATAATGGCAAGAGGAGTATGGGTCCATGACGGTGTAATTTGTCCCCAGCCAGAGGTCGGAAGGTGTGCTATAAACAGAATTATGCGTGAGTTTATGCAGACTGCTGGCATGTTCTCCACCCACTATGAGACCATGAGGTCGCGAAATATGCAATGGTTCCATAGAAATGGCATTTATTTGAGCGCTATTGGCAATGCCGTTTTCTATTATACTGTGCAAGGAGCATTGAGCAGTAGGTGTTAAAAATATGAGGATAGGCAAACAGAAACGCACATAAAGAGGAAATACAAAACAACTTGCTGGTACGCACGTCAATAAAAAAATCTTCATACATGTACGCTGGAAGAATGCATCCCCTACCGAGTTTAATATTGTTAACCTCACCCCCCACTCACTATCACGAAAAGGTAGTGGATTACGTGGTACTTTCAGGATTACACATGCCACATCATGGGTGGCTATGTGGATGTGTGCGGATGGAGAAATCGTGCATACTTCAATTGAACTTTGCAGTGGATGTGCTTTGGAATGGTACGACAATTGTACTGTAAATGTGTAGTTGCACATTTCAAATGTTGTACAGGAGTGGGAGTGTTGGATGATGGTGGCTTCAATGCGATTGGTGGGTGCGTGTGCACCTATTTACGCGCAACCCAATGAAGTAGAGCTGCAGAGAAGATAGTGCCAAGGGAAGAAGGACTGCACCACCTTTAAAGGGATGCAGCCCTTGTGCTACTTTGGGAGGCACAGAGCGAAAAATTGCCCTTTACACCACCTTGCCCAATTGCTATGGCAGTGTGAGGATTAGCCAATAAGGTAGTGTGGGTGTGGTTACCTGGAAGGGGAGGGGAAACTGTTGCACATTATACTCTGTGTACTGAGGGTGGCTTACATGGTGAAACGCATTGTGTTCACTGTAGGTGATCCCTTTGTCATAGATCGGCACAACTATGCCCTGCAAAGACACTTTGACGGCAATTTTGGTTTGCAAGGAGTGGATGCATTGTGGAACGCTGTCTATGAGTGCAATTTCGGCGATATGCATGCACTTTGCAAAGACCTTGCCAGTTTTCCAGTGGTAGATGTTATTGTCATACATTACGGCGGCATGCATATGCTTTACCTGGCTTGCTTAGATTTGTTACGTAGACTGAGGGGATTGCTGTATGTTGTGAGGACGGTTTCCCCCACCGCCAAGGTGCTTTTCTCATCAATAATGCCGTGAAGAGTATGCCCCCCTGCTCATGGATGTTGTTCTTAGCCAAACGCAGGAAGGTGTCTCGTCAACAGGAGCATGTCTACTTTTTTGTCTGCCCGTGGAATGCTCTTCTGCAACAATGACTTCATTAGTTGTGGAAATGCAGAGTTTTTCCAAGAAAATTGCATTTTGTTGTCACCCATTGGCGATACAGTTTTGTTTGCTCGTCTACAGGATGCGGTGAAGAGTTTACTGTACTAATGTGAGCACAAGAAAACACAAAAGCTAAATAAAAACGAAAAAGTGTTTCTGTTGAAGCATCTAAACACAAAAAAACAACAGGCTCTTTTAAGAGTCGCCCCTTTCCATGAAGGCCCCCTACCATGGTTGCAAGTTATTACCCCATGCCCACACGCAGCACAAAAGCCACATCCGGGGATTTAGTGGGTGGCGGCCATGAAAATGGAACTGTGGGGATTATCCAATCAGATGCTTAGGGTGTGCGGCAATAGGAAGAGGGACTCCTGCTTCCCTCTGGCCCGGCCCTCGACGTACTTGGGGACCCGCACGTGCCAATTTCACTGCTTCTCAGCATGCTGGCCTATGGAAATGGGACTGTAGCGATTGTCCTATCAGGTGGTGCTCGGTGTGCATCACAGAAAAGCACGCCAATAGGAAGAAGGACTCCTCCTGCTTTACTGGGGCACGGCCCTTGTGGTACTTTGAGAAAGGCATGTGCGAAATTCTGCGCTTCTCAGCACACTGGCCAATGGAAATGGGACTATGGCCTTTGGCCAATCAGGTGCTCAGGGTGTATGTCACAGGAAACAGCACCAATAGGGAGAAGGAATCCTCCTGCTTTTCCGGGGCGCAGCCCTCACGGTCATTTGGGGAAGGCACGTGACACATTTTGCGCTTCTTACCATGGTGGCCAATGGGAATGGGACTATGGCCTTTGGTGCTCTGGGTGTGCGTCACAGGAAAGGGCAGCATTCACATTTCCAATTACTTTGTGTACTGCGCCTAGCAAACATGGCAAGATGCACAGTTTTTGTCGTGGGTGATGGTTTTGTGGAAGATCTGTGCGTGTATGCCCTCCAAGAAGACTTGTCTGGCCATTTTGGTTTGAAGGGAGTGGACGCTTTGTGGTGTAGTGTCGAATCGTGATGTTTCGGCTTTCTGCTTGTAGAATGTCGACGTGTGGCCTCTTCAGCAACTGTACATTTTGTGATTGTGCACTTTGCAGTCTTCTATTTGGGTTACATGCCTTGTTCCCGTGTGTCTAGTCTGAAGATTATGATGAAAGCAGTGCAGAGCATGTTTCCTACTGCCAAGGTGCTTTTCTCATGTATACTCCTGAGAATAGTGTGGAAGTATTCCAATGATTCCTGTCGCCAGCCAGAGGTCGGAACGGGTCTCATCAGCAGAAGCATGTGTGACTTCTTGAGTGCTGCTGGGATGTTTTCCTGTGAGAATGAGACCATTGGTTCACGATACATACACCTTTTCAAGGCAAATGGCATGTCTTTGTCGCACAGTGGCAATGAAACGTTGTTTCGCAATCTACAAACTGCACAGAAGACCCTATTGTAAGAATGTGAGCTGACATTGAAAACACACATTTACGTATAAAAATAAAGAGAGCCACCAGAACTAAGGACGTCCGCTGCCCTGGTTGAAAGTTATTCGCCCACTCCCACGCGCGCACAGCACGAAATGTCTGCGAATATCGTGATAGTTGCAGGGTGGCACATGTTACATACGCCCCTTTTGAACATGACGGCCATAGAAATGTGCCTGCAGAGGCTACGGGATTGGGCAATAAAGTTTGTGGGTATGGTGTGTACGGACAGACTGTGCTAGACAGTGTATTTGTCAACAGAAATGCAGAGGGTGCGGTTATGGCTGTGTGTTTCACGAGGCACAGCATGTGGGTTTTAGGGGATTCCGACATGCATTGACTGAAAGTGAAGGGAAAACACTGTGCGTTGGCTACTCATTTTGCAATCTATAATGTGCATGTGTAGTGCTGTGGAGTACCTACAATGAAGTGCCTGATTTGGATTTCTCTGTGTGACTCTTTGGTGACACGCACTCATGACGACATTATTGTTGTTCCTTGCAGAGGGAAAATTGCACAACATGTTACACAAGTTTCAGAGCCGTTTGCGATGAAGGAGGCACTTGTCCAGTTCATGCATTTGTTTACGATCGATGCCTTGCATACGTTTCTATCGCATTATGCAGCCACTGATGTGGCAGCATCATTTCCTCTTTGGTCCATGAATGTAGACAGGGCGGTACATTGCAAAGACGTGTTTTGGGCCTGTGTATTTTATGCAGTTATGTAGTTATAAAGGCAATGATAGCTACTTCTTACATGTTTCACAGTAACCGACACTCTAAAACAAATGCATTCATGATTTGAGTATTTAACATGGAAAGATTTTGAAGGTTACACTTGCATGAGGCATGGTGCAGACACTGGCTACGGTTTCACATAAGTTCCTTAATGTACAGTGAAGAAGTGTGTAATACATGGTGTGTATAGCAATGCATTCCTCCATTACCTACTCACCTCATGTTAGTCCTTCCAATAATCTTTCATAGTTTTCTGCCACCATTACAATAACAATCCCAAAGTACATGCACATGTGATGTCATCAGTGATGTCATGAATGAGATTTGTGATGGCATCTTTGATGTCATGCGTGTTAGTCCTTGCAGTATACCTCCTTTGCCTTTTGTGGTCGAGGGCAGGCTATGCCATATATGCCAACATTCTAAAGCACCCGGGAGCGAGATTTCGTCAGATAAATCAGGAGAAATAAATTTTCGCATAGGAATGCATTGGGTTTAGAAGTATTTTAGGCAGATGAAAGTGAAAAATAAGCATATTATTCATTGAGAAATATGGAGTCTCCCGCTTAAATCATTAGTGTTGGCATTTGTGCTATACTCTTAGGAAGTGGTGTGAAATAATAATGTGGCAGCCCAAACACCAATAGTGCAAACATTCTAAAACAATAGAATGTGCAATCAAAGTTCTATAAAATATACATACTTTAACCAAACAAACAAAAATGCAAACAAAAAACTAAGGCAGGGATGGGGGCTTACAAGTCACTATGGTACCAAACGTGGACCAGGGGGCAAGGACCTCTTCACAGTACCCTATTGCTGTCTTTGAGGGCTGAACTGAATTGAGCCAGGCTTCTGGAAGCTTACTGAGTCAGTGATTCACTGTTGGATTGGTGAACTGGTCGACTGGGTCCAACATGCAGTGCGGTCTAAGCAACACCTGAACGTGGCATGAAGAAGCTTATGACAAGCAGAGGATGGCCGTGTCAGTGTAGTTCACAAGTGGTTTGATGCGGGAATTAGGCCCAGAGCTGGTCTTAGATATATGCAGGGGCTCCAGGAAAAGATGAGTCTTTCTTTTCCCTCAGTAAGTAGCCTGGTTCCAGTGCAGTTTGCAGAGTGGCAGATCTTGGTCCACAGCAGGTCACCCACATTGTTCCCTGGGGATGGTTAGGGGACATAGAACTTTCAAATGGACTGCACTCCAAACAGGGTTCCAGAGATGATTTCTTGGTGTCCAGGAAATAATCAAGTATGGAGTGGAAGACCCATTCCTTATCAAGATAAAAGGCTACAGGGGGATGGACAAAAGCAAGCCTGCTGAAAGGGGTCCAATCCCAGTTGTTATGAGTGGGCTTTGCCTCTTTGCATCATACTGAGTGTGCCATGTTCCTGGGGAAATGGAGAGGACAGGAAGGAAAGAGCGCAACACAGAAAAGCAAGATGGTGAAACCCTTCTTAGTTTCCCTTTTCGCTCTCTGACTAGTCTATCTCATCCCCTTCCCAGGCTTGCAGCTTCAAAGGCCCTTTCGTGTGCAACACATTGATGCGAGTCTGGCCTTTGTTATGCGTGTGCCTCTTTGAAGCATGGTTCCTAGAAGATCTCCTGGTGAGAGTTCCTGGGCTTCAGGGGAGGTGTTGCCTTTTCTTTCATATAATGAAAAGAGAACAGCATCCTGCCTTTTGTCTCACTTGCTGAAGTGAAGACTGGCAGGCTGGACATGAATCCACACAGTGTTCATAGAACTGACCTGGGTTTACAGGGTTGCTACTTGCAGAAGTTAAATGCAACCTTTGTAGTACATTTTGGTCAGAGCAGCTGTAAGGAATGCAAAAGAGACCTTAGAACCTGCCCTCTGCCACTGAAGAGCAGGTGCTGCAGATGTAAGGAGACTGATGCAGCAGGGGACATGTGAGCATTATACTTTTGGCATAGATCTTCAGGAAAGTGGGGACTGAATAGCAGACAATTTTTACTGAGACATAATTACCTGTATTATTTCATTATTTAATAAAAGTCAAAAAGCTAGAGCTTTCAAACCCTCACCAGATGGCAATCCGTTGCGATATTTCCATAGCACTGGGACAAAAGGGCAAAGTGCAACCTCAGTCTCACTGTCACTCCTATTCAAGATTGCAAAAACAGCTTTTATATCAAGACAGTAAAAACGCAATCAACTTTTCCATTGGAAATCGCCGCAAATAAAGATACCAACTCATGTAAGATTGAGTGCTTTTAATCACAGAGATGGTTCTGATAGACTGATTTGAAGTCTTAACATATTTCTTGAACCAGCATTTGCCATTTCGAAGCATTCAGTAAAAGCCTGCATATTCTTTGACAGTGTAGTTTAGTTAGCAAACATGGTTTATTCATAGAGGGTAGGCCATTCACTCCAGACAGTTGTTATACCAACTTATTTAGCCTGTTTGAGTTTTTCCTTTGGTGAGACAAAAAAGGATGGATTAGGTGGGCATTTTGATTCATTAGCATGTTCTAAAGTAAAGTAACAGAACGTAGCCTCTGTGACAGAATGCCATCTGTGAGGGTGTGAAATCCTATGCCTTTTTGATTTTAACTATACAAAATGATGGTGGATTTCACTGCTAAACAGGCCTCACTTTCCAAAGTGCCATGAGGAAAAAGAAAAGCACACACGTGTACTCTCCTGCACTGTGTCTACTGACAGGCCAGCAGCTGCAGTGTCAGTTGGAATCATTGCAGAAACAGATAAACATGTGCCTCCCCGAAACAGCGGGATGGAATAAAATACATTCCAACAGCCATTGGCTACCTTTAAAAGTGGGCACCCATGATCAAACTACCTTTATCTGCATATCCTTGTGATCTGGTAGCTGTAATTTGGTTAAATATAAATATAAAAATATATCTGGTTTGATAAAGTGGCGATTGAGGGAATATAGAAAAAATTACCACAACCCAATCTTATTTAATAAAATGTAATTCATCAACTTAGTTTTCCTTGACCTTTGTTGCTGTAGACCATTTGTGTACTTTGTTCGGGCAGGTAGTCTCACCAACAACAGATGGTGGGCTTGGTCAGGATGTCTGTTTTATGCTGGCAAGGCTTGACAACATTCCTAGGAGAGCAAGACATACCTCTTCTAGGGGTCAGGTAGGAGTTACAAGCTTAAATGAGGTCCCTGCAACATAATGGGTCAATCACCCTACGGTGATAATTAGGAGTCTTTTTGATCAGAGGTAAGCAAGGTAGAGGGCAAGTACACCATGGCTAGTGAAAAGGACCTACATACTGGAGAAGGGTACTGCCATCTCGAAAATTTTTAGGACGCACTTCCTTCCTGGGACCCCTCCGAACTTCCTGCAGACAAGGCACTATTGGAGGTGAAATCAGAAGGCACTCCCCTTGTTACAGCAGCACGCATTAGCCCCTTACAAAAGGATTGGAATAGTCCAATCCTTATACCCCTTTCCATCTGATCCCACGAAATGCCCCACCTGTGTCCCTTTACCCCAACACCCATGTCCCTTTTTTGTAATTCCTTTGTAATTCCCGATTATTATCCCATTATTCCCCTTTTTCTCCCCATCCCGCCACTACCCTTTCCCATAGTGGACCACAAATTATCCCAAAATCTACACAGGCAAGTATGCTCCTGGCCACCGGTCCGCTCCCTACTTAGACCACATTTACCCCATCAGCATCTCACCTGTCCCGTGATGTTCACTAACACTTCATTGTACAGCTGTGAAGAATTCCCATTGGAAAGTTGAGGAACTCTAGTAAATGGATTCTGCCATGAAAGGAAGATCTGCTAAACAGCCTGACTTTCAGACAGAAATCTGTGTTTTACGAACTGGAATTGGTGGGTGTGTACCCAGACAGCACTACTGGCCGCTGGTGCATTATTGAGGTTACTATAACATACCCCTGTATACTTACTGCTCGGCATCAGTAATGATGAGAGGGAGCAGTCAAGCGAGGGAGCAGTCACTACTTCAGGAAGGTGCCCTCTAAAGGATGATCCCTGACATGCATTAAGCACAAGTTATTATAATTATCGCATTGGCCATTTTTTTGCAATACAACCAGCAATCCCTTTGAACGTTAACAAGTAATTTTCAATAACTGGACCTCGCATCGTCCTGGTGGCAGTTTGTTTACAATTAAATATAATGCAATATTTGATTTTTGATATGATGCCCGATGGGAAGCTGCAGTTGTGCTGGCCAAAACGTTCTGATATCACTTTATTGGCAGCTTTGATTATGGATTCGTTTCACACACAGTCCTTATGTATATCAGCGTCTGGGAATTGGGATTCAACCAAAACAACCATGTGGGCCCAGCAATGGAAACTCACGTTTGATCTCTATGGGAGGCTTGTGACATTCCTCATATATCACAAACTCTCGCCAGGGGTTAGCTGGGAACCACTGTGAAATTATGAGGCTCACACCTATTGGAGGTGATTGATGATTTATTCAAGCATAATCTTTAGCCTACCGTCTCTTAAAGAAACATAACGATAAATGCAGCTGAAGGATTCTCCTAAGCATTTTTCCTTCTGCAGTCCATGTTCCATGTTCCACCCTCCTTACATCTAAATGGAAGGTGACACATGGAACATGCAACACCAGAGCAATTCCACAATAAGATTTTACACACCTCCATTCTTTACAGATAACAACCAATAACTGAGCAGTGATAACTGCCTGTAAACATATAGCATTCACAAACAGCGGTACTACAAAGAACAAATTAATAATAAAGATAAAACAAACAACAATAATAACGATAATAATGAACATTACATCAGCATTGACATAATGATAGATGTTATTGGAAGTATATCAACCTTTATCTACATGGATGCATGTAATGCAATTACTTAACTATTGCATGATCACATAATCTTTTAAGTACAAAGGTTTCCCACATACTCTTCTAGAACCTTTAACCACCTTTTCCTGGGTCAGATTACTCTTCTCATATGCATTCTTTCTTTCATGACTTTTATTCCCATTACCTGTATTGATATTCAAAGATAACTGGCTGGAACTCTTGCACACCCTGTTCGTGTTCCACACTCTACCATCTGATACCTTCACGGATCCATGAAATTTCTCTACTACTTTTGTCGGTTCTGACCACTTGGTATGTCCACCAGCAGTCACCTGGGGAAGGTGAATCCTTACCCAATCAACTACCTTCGCATCACATTCCTTTACAGCTTTTCTTGTATCAAAATATGTTTTATTCTTTACTTGTGTGTGTAGTATTTTCTTCTCAACATCCTTAATGTCAATGGGGCTCATTACGAGGCTGGTGGGAGCCGTGCCAGTAATGCCGGCAGGCTGCCGCTGGACCCATAGGGATTTATCGGCTCTGGACTTGCTGGACTTATCAAGGCATTACAGCCCCGGTGGTGCGGTAATTCCAGAGCCGGCATTCCGTTACTCCCCATTACCGTGGAGTCCCATAGGACCATGTGGTAATGGTTCCAGTGTTTCCACGTCTGTGTGCGGCCGGTGTCGTTATGCCCGCCAGGTCAGACCTGGTCGCTGTAACACCACACGCCACATAACTCAGAGTTTGCCGGTCCAGATACAACGGTACCAGCAAGTTTACCAGTACCGTTGTATCTGGACTGGCAAACTAGTAATGAGGCCCAATATCTCTTTTTTGAGATCTGCCTAACCATGAGGGACATACTCTCGTATTAGGTTTTCTACCCCTCAACATCTCAAAAGGTGATATCCCTGTGGTGGTGTTTGGAGTAAACCTATGTGCAACAATTGTATCTTCACAGATTTCTTCCAGTCACCACTCCTAGCCAGAGCACCTCTAATGCTATTCTTAATAGCATTAATATTTAATAACTTTATTAAATCTCTCAACCATTCCATTAATTTGGGGATGATATATAGAAATAGTTTTGTGTTCAATACCATTATCCTTAACGAACAATTTCATCTCTTCCGACACTAGCTGTACACCATTATCGGTGATGATCGTGCTGGGATATCCTTCCCTTCTAGAACCACATCCAAAAATGAGTTGATGTCTTTAGAACATACATTTTTCACCCACTCAATTTCCACCCATCTGGATACAATGTCTCTGAGCACTATACAATACTTCAAGGTCCCTTCACTTCTCACCGGACCTACAATATCCAAACCAAAACATTCCCATAAAATGCTAGGGATAGACATAACCGTCATTGGTTCCTGTCTTGTGATGTACCCTTTGGCTGAATTCTCACATTCACAACATTCCCTTATGAGTCTCTCCACTTGTAGGTCCATTGCGGCCCACCAGTAATCTTGCCTAACAAGTTGTTTGGTCTTTGTCATACCCTGGTGCCCTTCATGTGCCAGTTGCAATGTTATTTTCCTTACTCCTACAGGAGGATAAACTTTATCACCTCTGAAAACGACATTGTTTTTCATATGCATTTCAGCAATTATATGCCTGCTAGCTTCTGGAATAACTCCCTTTCTAATCTCATTACTCTTCAAACCATTTGTCAAAAGTTCCTTTACCTTCTCCAAAACTTCATCGGACGTCATAACCTGCATCCATTCTTCCTCTGAAACTACCTCCTGATTGACATTTAATATTTGTTCCTCCTCAACCTCATCATCTTCAATGTCATCAACAACATTAGTTAACCTAGATAAACAGTCAGCAGACTTGTTCTTGACACCAGGCACATATTCCATCTCCCAATTATAGTCTTGTAGGCCTGCTACCCATTTCCTGATTCTGGAAGAAACCTTATCCAACCCTTTGGTCATTAGAATCTCTCTAAGTGGTTTGTGATCCGACCTCACCACGAATTATGTGCCCCAAATAAATGTGCTAAACTTTCCAATGGACCACTTGACAGCCAGCAATTCCTTATCTATGGTAGAATAATTGCATTCTGCATCTCTCAATACTCTTGAGGCAAAAGCAATGGGATATTCTACTCCCCCTTCCACCTGAGACAAAACAACCCCTAAGCCATGGTTGCTGGCAATGGTGGTGATGATGCTTTTCTTGTTGGGATTGAATAATTTCAAAGTGGGAACATTATTCAAATCTACTTTAATCAGGCTAAACTCACATTCACATTGTTCACACCACTCAAACTTCACATTCTTCTTGACAAATGTTCTCATATTAAATGTTTTTCTTGCTAAATCAGGAATGAATTTTGCGTAATACTCCGCCATGCCCAAAAATGATCATTTATTCTTGCTAGTGGGACTGGGAATATTTATAATAGTGTTTACTAACTCCACCTCAGGTCTAATGCCTTTGTCCGAGATTTCATGTCCTAAATACTGTATGCATTACCTATTGAATTTGCACTTGTCTTTGCCGAGGGTAAGACCAGCTTCCTTAAAGATGTTTTAAACCTTATGTATCCTATTGTCATGTTCTTCCTGGTTTTCCCCACACACTGGCACATCGTCTTAGAAACATAAGACACCTTCCATCTGATGAAATAACTGATATATTATCCTTTGAGAAACAGATGCAGCAGAAATTAGACCAAAAGGCATCCTCTTACACTGAAATAACCCTTATGTAGTGATAAAAGCGGTAATGGTCCTAGATGTAGGGTGTAGTTTTATCTGATGGTACACAGATCTCAAATCTAGTGTACTCATTACATTGGCACTCTTAATAGTGCCCAACATTTCCGTTATATTGGGTAATGGATGCCTGTCTGGAATTACACACTTATTTACACATCTGAGATCAATACACAATCTTAATTTCCCATTGGGCTTGTGCACAATAACTAAAGGAGAGACCCACTCTGAGGATTCCACCCTTTCTATTGCACCTTGTGCTTCCATCATCTGCAGTTCCTCCTTCACTGCAGCTTTGATGACCAAAGGAACTGGTCTCACTTTTTGGACCACTGGAAAAGGGCCATCTTTCATCCGAATTTTGTGATAGAGGTTCTTCAAAGTGCCAAGTACCTCACGAAATACAAAATGTTGTTCAAGAAAGCTAGTTGATGCTTCTTCATCCACAGCATATACAGTCTCTAGGGCACTTTGGTCTAATTTTATCCTACGTCTCCTTTGATGTAACCAGCGTAGTAATGGAAGTCTTCCTTTCTTGTAGACATAGACTTTCCCCTTTGCCACACGGTCTATAAATTTGAGTGTTGACCAAAAGCATCCTTCTATTTCAATACATCTGCCACCATATGCTACAGGTCTGACATCCACTTCTTCCACCATGGTATTCATTTTGAAATCCTTCTCAAAGAGAACTTTTGGTAGTAAAGTATATTTTGCTCCAGAATCAATAACCATACTCAGGTTGATATCATTTGTTTCTATTGTTTCCATTGGCTTTTCCAAATCTGCATCATCATCCTCAATTTCATTTATGTTTGATTCTTCAATGGAAAAAGTGTATTCTTCCATCCCTTCGCACAGTTCCTAAATACAATCTATGTTTTCTTGTTTTGTCCTACATCAATTGGTGAGATGTCCCTAACAGTTGCATCTCTTGCACACCTCCTTGATTGCCGGACAATCTTCACTGCTCGCCAAATGATGTATGCTATCACATCTGTAACATTTCCTGCGGTCTTGAAACTCTTTTCTTTCCTTGAATCTTGTTGCTTTCTTCTTTGTATATACAAAATTCTTCCCCAATTGTTTTTTTATGGATGCATTCTTATTTTGAACCACTAATACCTCTGGTACTTGCAACACTTCTTGTTTCTTATTATCGTTTCCTGTTCTCTTTTCAAGTTCCCTTACACATTTAGTAGTATGCTCCACCTCCTTTGCAATCCTAAGTACTTCTTCCAATGACTGATTACCTTTGGACCATAATGCTTCCCAAACCTTTCCATCACCACATTCCAGCATACATTGATCTCTCAATCTTTCATCCAAATTGATTCCAACTCACATGAGGTTGCTAAATCACGCAAGGCAGTGATACATTGTTCCACTGTTTCCTCAGGCTCTTGCTTCAGTTTACCAAAATTATACCTCTCAAGGATGATATTGACAGACTTTTCATGATGTAATTGGTTATTGTCCAGAGTTTCTCTTGTGAACGCTAAATAGCTTTTATAATTCCTTTCAATTGCACATTGACAATATGATTGCAGACTTTGGACTTGATGGAGGAAAACCTCATACAATTTACCCTTACATTTAGAAATTGTACCTGTGCCAGTCAATCAAAATCTGATAATCCAGGTCATAAACATGTAAAGTTTCCCATTAAGTCTTGACTATTTCAACAATACAGGAATAGTGTGGTGCCAGTTCGTGTGAAATTTACTTGCAAAAATGTTATTGCATTCATGTGGTGACACACATTGGCTTTATACGAGGCTGTCGTAATGTTTATATTCACCGAGCCACCATGCGGATGACTCTTAACCTGCGTAGCGTTTGTTTCGCATGATGTCCAATTGTACAGTTTTAATTTGCATGCAGGATCGATGGAACACTGTTTGCCTTAGTATGCATATGACTGTTTGGCTTGATGTGCGTATAACTGTTTACATATGGTTTTAGTACCATGGAGACATCCAAAATGAAGGCATGCAATGCGATGTAATAGGGTCCTTTACTCTACTTGACACACACAGTGTACAGCGAGGCTTGCAGTCGTAGCGTTACGATATGCCTTGCCCAGACGCTTTGATCCCAGCTGATTCCGATATGTTTTGTTCGGACGCTTTTTGTTCTGACGCCAGTAGTAGCTGCTGGTTACCTCTGGAGAAACTCACTTCCTTGGTGAGTATGTTAGCGCAAGCAGCCAATCCAGGCCCCGGAGACAGTTTTAAAGCAGGATTGGGGAAGGATTTTCCACAGACAGTTTCACTGCAAGGGAAATCGTCGTGATAGTCACTGCTCTTCTGTTTCAATAGTGAACGGCTACTCGGTGGGCCGCCGTTCGTGTAGATCCCATCCTCACCACCACTGAACTCACACCTATTGGAGGTGATTTATGATTTATTCAAACATAATAATTAGCCCACCGGCTCTTAGAGAAACATAACGATAAATGCAGCTGATGGATTCTCCTAAGCATTTTTCCTTCTGTATTCCATATTCTGTGTTCCACACTCCTTAGATCTAAATGGAAGGTGACGCATGGAACGTGATACACCAGAGCAATTCCACAATAGGATATTACACACTGCTTCAAAGGCAAGTGTACCCGAACAATAGAAAGCTCACATCACAGTGATGATTACCAGAGATTCTCAGAAGCGGGGCAGACAGGGCAGTGGGGGTGTTAGAGTAGCCAGGAGAGGAAAAACAGTCCATTGAAGGGTCCTCCCCTCTTGCATTCTCCTAGGACGTCCACACTTCCTGTACGCCATTGCCATTTCCTGCAGACAAAAACTCTGGCACTGACACCAGGCAGATGATTCTGAACACAGCTGACAAGAGTGGACCATTACAAGAAGGCATTGCAAGAAGACTAGAAGGTATCCAGTTCACTGTGGCAGATTGCCTGTTTAAAGCAGTGGGACCACCCTCTCTTCTGAATCATCTTTTGACATCAGAAGAAGGATATAATTGGAGATCTATTGGGTTACAGTCTGCCAAAGTCTTCTGACACAGAAGGGAAGACGGAGACCTCCAAGAAAGGAGTAAGACCTTTCCCATTCCAATCGAGCACTACTGTTTGGAAATCCTACTTGCCTGCTGAGAGATTGGTATCCGGTACTCTACCTACTGAACGTAGCTTACCTGCAAGTGTTCTCTTGCAACTTTCTTGGCTGGGAAGGGAAGAAGACTGACTCACCTTTCTTGAGAGACACAATGCAGGATCTTCTACTTTCCAAGGCCTTACTTTCTGACTAGGCCTGCCTGTTGCTGAAACAACTGGTAAACAGGACTCTGTCCACTATTAACCAGGGCTCTGCCCACTGGAAGGAGTTGCCATTCAAGGGCTCTCTGGCCCACTTAGCGGATCAGAAAGCCAGACAAAGAACTCACCTTGTCCTGTGGTACCACGGACTGGGTTTCAAAGGAACCCAGGGATGAAGGAACAGTTCTGGCTCCTGCCTCAAACTGCTTGTGAGCTATGCTGACATGGACATCGCCTGCCTGTTCCAAGCTTCTTCTTGCCAACATGTGCTATTGCCACTTGTTAAACTGCATGGTGTGCTGGACCCAGTGGGCCTGCTCAACAACCTGATGCTAAATCGCCTCCTCAGATAGCTGTTGATCTGAAAGAACAATACTGAAAGGTATGTGTAGTGGTTCCGTGTCCCTGGCCTGGTTTTAAGGGCATTAGTGACATTTAAGCCCCATTCCTACATTTTCTTTTAAACAATACCTTCAACTTTCCACGCTACTAAACTCTTAATCTCCCCCCTCATCTTCTCCCGCCTCTTCTACCGCTCTTCCCTACTCTTTGGACTTCCTGCTTCTCATCTTGCCCCTCTTAAATCCATCTACCACTCTGCTGTTCGTACCCTCTGTCTCCTTACCTCCCGTGACTCCATCTCTACCTCTCTCTCTTACCTTGGCTGGCTTCCTTTTCACTCCCAACTTAAATTTCAATTTCTCTGCCTTGTCTTCAAATATCTCTATGGTCTTGCTCCCCCTTGTATCTCCACCCTTCTCTCCTTCTACTCTCCCTCCCGTTCCCTTTGGTCCGCTGATCATTTCCTTCTCACTGTACCTCCGTCCCCTTGTGCCACCTCCCGTTTCCGCTCCTTCCAACTCCTAGCACCTCTACACTGGAACTCCCTTCCTCTTGCTATCCGTTCTACCCCCACCTTCACCTCATTCTGCACTTCCCTTAAATCTCTCCTCCTCCATTATCCTCCCTGAAACTCCTTTCCCCCTTCTGCTTCCCCCCTCCTTATTCTTTCCCCTGACTATCTCCCCCTCTCTCCTGCTTCCCCCCTCTCACCCTTCCCCTTCCCTCCTCCTGCCCTTCTCCACCACTCCCCCCCTATCCACTCCCACTCCCCTTCTCTTCCTATCCCTTTCAGTTAATTGCTCTTTTCACTGTTTTGTTAATTGATTCATAATGTATTTGCTTCAACCGTTATTTTGTTTGTTTATGTATTATGTTGCTCCATTGTACAGCGCTTTGGTGTAAGGCGCTTTATAAATCAATAAATACAATGCAAATACAACTTGAACATTTCCTGCAGAAACTATTTGCTTGGGTGAACCTGTCTTCAGTCCCTGGCTGCCCCCTTTCATTCCAAACTCTGTTTTCCTTTACAGGAGTGGGTTATTATTGCACTTTTTTAGTCTCATTAAAGTTTGTATTTTTATAGAACCTGGATTTAACATTTCTTTTAATTTGGTACAACAGTATTGTTGCTCTTTTGAATGCTTCCATGCTAGCTTGCAACACGTCGAAGAGTACCAATTTCCCTGTTTCACCATCATAATTGAGAATTATGCTGGTTTACCAGTAGTGTTTGGCTGAGTAGGTTATGTATCCACTACACATTCATGTACTCCAGGAGAGTAGTAGTCATTTTGTCACAAACGTATTTTAGGCTTGTGTATTACATTCAGTCTTCCACCCTCAGAGCTCCAATGAGCGGTTCGGGAATAAATAAAACACACACATCACAGAATAACATGAAATATATAAAGCATAATGCGACTGGCTAAAATAGTCCACCAAGCCAACGTGTACGTAATGCTTCATTAGTGTATTTTCAGTATTGCTTCTCCAGCTGCGCATCTCATGTTCCCGAAACTAGGATACACAGCAGTTGGAGGAGGAGACTTGACTGTTGGAGCGGTAATAGGATGAAATGTCTGGAAAAAAAATGACCGACCACAGCAAAAGACCTAAAGCACACACCATGAAAAGTTCTAACTACCAAAAGTTAGAACTTTTTGTGGTATGTGTTTAGGTGTTTTGGTGGGGTCAGTGTGAAGTTTTTTTAAAAAAAGGCT
Organism: Ambystoma mexicanum; assembly: GCF_040938575.1. Lineage (NCBI taxonomy): Eukaryota > Metazoa > Chordata > Amphibia > Caudata > Ambystomatidae > Ambystoma > Ambystoma mexicanum. The sequence continues at coordinate 1,040,014,957 of NC_090922.1, read as the reverse complement.
GCGTGGGGGCTGTGGGTGTCCCCCGCAAATAGCCTGACACAACAAAAAATGTAAAAAAAGAGGAAAAAAACGAGAAAAAAAACAGGGGCAGTGGGGGTGGCCCCCGCAACATCCCGCTCACTAGTATAGTGGGCGATTGTGCATACCTTCTTAAGTTTGTTCTGCGTGTTCTCACGTCTATGACCACATCTTCAATGGAGGTTTGCTGTTCTTCATCGGAAAATACATCCATTCTGACTCTGACCTCTTCCTGCCATCAGATCCACAGAAGTGCGAGGTATGACCATGGCTCTGCATTATGTGAGTTGGAGCCATCAGAACACCCAGTCTGTGGAATTGTGACAAAATTACTTCTGCTGCACAGGAGCACAAGGATGAGTAATGTCTAAACCGCCTACTCAGCCCTCATACTTCTATAAAACAAGATTGATCCCAATCATAAAGGTGAAATACGCACAGTTAAGACAAGAACCTCCTTCCCCGTTTGTGGTAACGTGGTCAGATGGAAGGCTATACTCTCAAGAGTGGTGTGATTGTGAAACAGTAATATCTCAACCAGCAAAGTACCACAGTCCAAAATAAAGGAATGTCTGATCAAGATTCTTTAAAAATATATATACTTTAATGAAACACAACATGCAAAAATAACTAAAAGCAATACACTACAAAAACCCACCCCTGAGGAAAGAAGACACAGTATGCAAAGATAGAAAGATGCAGCCCTCCAGGTAATAGAAAAGGTGTAAAAGGGAGTGAAGAACCACAAGGCTTGTAAAAGGATATGTTTGGATATGCGAGACAAGGGATTAATGGTGACCTAACCACGCTCTTGGGACCAAAGTTGAACCATTTGGCAGTTTGGAGTCAATAGTACCTACTTACTTTTCTTGACGGTTTGGTGCTGTGCGAACGGTTTGAACCAAGCTCAAATGTAGAGGGCCACCGTGGTCTATTCGGGGCCGATGGATGGTTTGTCGGTGGAGACGTTGATGACTGAATGCACAGTTTGTGGTTTCAGATGGTCCAGTTCGATGTGAGGTTCGAGGGTCGCAGTTCGATGAGACCACTAGAATCAGTTTGGCCATTGATGTAGATCGGCAAGGAAGAAGCGGGTGGTTCGAAAGGCAGTTTGAACAAGGCAGTTGCAAGAATGAGACACTTGTTCGAGCCGAGGCAATGACACGCTTCCGATGGCACAGTGCACCAGCAAACTGATCCAAGAGTGCAGCACAGCGGCTCGAAGTTCTGGAGAGTGCCGAAAGCAGCACTGGAGGGTATCTGTGGTTCCAAGATGTTGAATGGTGCTCGAAACACAGCTGAAAGTGGTTCAATGGTAAAAACACAGGGATTCTGGTGATCTTGGCTCTCATTGTGCTCTGGGTCCCAATCCAGGGGTTCAAGGGTAATATATGTCCTAGTTCTCATTCTTCCACCTATAGGTGTTCTTCACCTCCAGTGAGGCCTTTTTACTGAGATAGCTGGCAGGGAGGCAGGTCTGGCCCCATCAGCAGGACATCCCCAATGTGCCCTGGGGATGGTTAGGGAGCAGAGCATCCATCTTCCTTGGACTGACTGTGTGGGAGATCCCCTCTTAAATAATCAAAAGGTGATTTGGCAAAAGCATGCCTGCTTTAAGTGGCCCAACCCCAGGGCTTGTGAAAAGCGGAGTTTGCTGTCTCACATCATACCCAAAGTGCTTTGAGCTAAAGGAAGTGGAGTACAGATATAAGCAAGATGGTGGAACCCTTTTTGCCCACTTTTTCTGAGCACCCTTTGTCTACACTAACGCGGCACCCTTACCCAGTCCCATATCACAAAAAGCCATTTGGTATGCAACACCATGGTGTGAAGCTTATACTTTTGTGTTGGGTGTGTCCTGTGATTCTTGTTTCCCTGGACACCCCCAGCTGAGGAATTCATGGGCTGGAGAGAGGTGTTACCTGACCATACCAATTCAGTCTCTTGTCCTAAGAGGCTGGCAAGGACAGGATGTCTGACCAGAATTCACATAACTCTTACACAGCATAGCTCAACTAACCGTGCTGACACATATATATGATATAAATCAGAAGTTGATTTTAACACGGGTATTATAGCTCAGTGGCAACGCACTCTTCTTGGACTCTTCTTCGAAACAAGATGACACAGACCAACGCAGGTTCGAATCCTTGGTATGTGCTTAGAAACCTATTCGGTATTAAGCGCGTTAGAAAAAAACAATTATAATAATTATGTAATCCCTCCACCACCATACCACACAGGCTATGGCTTATATTTTTATATGACCCTGTCACCAAGTGGGGGTGGGGAGCTTATCATACTCATATGGCATTTAGAACGGAGGTGTAAACTAAAATGCAACGTCTGCAATGCAATGACTAGGCTGCCACAGCAGCTGTCAAACGGGGCACATGTGACCACTGAACTTGCTCCACGCCACTGGAGAGCAGGCGCTGCAGAACAAGAGACTGTCAGCAGGCCTCTATTTGTGAGAGAGAATTATCTGCATCATTTCATTAGTTAATAAAAAAATAAAAAAGCCATGGCTTCTACAACCATACCAGATCCTCACAGGAAGAGTAGCAGTGACAAAGTATTTTCTGGATTTTGCTTTCTCATCATACACTTATGATTGATATGATACGATTGGTTATTTATAATGCACTTAATACCCAGAGGTATCTAGGCGCAGACCCAGGAGTCGAACCTGTGTTGCTCTGTGTCGTCTTGCTTCCAACACAAGCACGTTGCCCCTGAGCTATCCTCCCGAGATACTGTGCAGGACTGTCCTTAGACTGTCACCACACAACCGATTTGGCTGACTCATTATCTGAGAATACATTGGTCATACAATTTGAGGTCTTTCCCTCAAAGGCCCACTTGTCCTGTGTCTGAAATTTGTATTTAAGGGCTAAGAATAGAAATTTGATTGTGCAGAGAGGATACTTTTTGCTGAATTGTTTATTTTTTATTTTGTTAATTCATATAGCAGCAAAGTACATACAGACAACTCTGTAATGCCAAAGAGGGGGTAGAGGAGTCGTCTTAAAGCGAGTGAAAGTAATCAGGATCTGTCATTGGAGGTTGAGGTATGAGGGAGTGTGGGGGGACTGAGAGTGTAGGATCAAAAGGTGTAACCACTTTCAATGCAAACCAAAGGGCTGCAGTCCTGGGTACTGGCTGTCAAGTCAGAAGAGCAAGGGGAGATGAAGGTGGTAAGTGCCAACCAATCTAAAATGTGCCAGGGAGTAAAGGTTCAAGGTTGTCACGGCTCGCTCCCTTCGCTCCCGTTCCTGCCACTTGGGGGCATGTTTTGGGGTTTCTTCCCTACTGGACATTTCCTCCGAACCTTATGCTACAGTGTCCTGATGAATTGGGAGCGCTAAAACCTTATTTCCCAAATTACTTCCCTTCCGGATCTATCCCAGGTTTTTGGCAGCCAGCATGCTACTGCTACTATAATCAAATGACTATGCTTCCCAGAATGCCTGGCTCACTGCCTCACCTCCTCCCTTGCAGGACAAGGCTGGGTGGAGGATAGGCAATACCTGTGGCTGCAGGTGCAGCAGGCAACACGCCTGAGGGGTGTGCTCGTTAAGCAGCTTTAAAAAGCCTCAGTCTGCTTCAGTCCAGCGCTGGTCATTGTTGCAGCGTTCCTGTCGTGACTGGTCCCTTGTTCCAGGTTCCTAGTTTTTGTGCCCAGTTCTAGTTAGTGCTTCTTGTTCCTTGTCCTGGAATTCGTATTTGTATGCCTAATTGATTTCTGCCTTTTGGAAATCCCTTTCTCCCTTTCTCTGTCTGCAGGCAGCCTTTCTCTGAGCTTTCCTTTTGCTGTAGCCCAATTGCCTGTGTTCACTGTTTCCTAGAAATTGCCATTTGCTACTGAAAGACTTGTTGCATTAATCTTTCCTTTACAGGTTTAGTTTCCTGCCTTTTCACCTTGGATGGGTGGGAAGGTTTCACTTTTGATATTGTTTTCACTGCTCCTGATCCTTACCTTCTATTGGGATCCATGCCATGTTTTCCTTCACACTTTTGCATTTATTTCCTATTTTGTTATTAGGTGTGGGAAGCTGTTGTAACTAGCTCCTGTGTGATTATCTTTTGTTTTCCACACTGTATTATTCCTTCTTGCCTCTTGACTTGGGTTTAGGTATTTAGTCATCCTCACTCTTTGCCTTTACTGCCTTGTGGGTTCTTGTTTGATTTACAGGGTTGTGGGTTAGTACTGACTTTTGAGTGGTCTTTCCGGTCCTCGTGAATACGGACATCCAAGTGGTCTTTCCGGTCTTCGTGAGTACTGGCATTCATGTGGTCATTCCGGTCCTTGTGAGTACTGTTTCCAAATTCATTATTCAGTACCGTCTAAAGTGTCAGCTTACAGATTCTGTCCCTGCTTGCCCTCTACGTGGGCTTAGCGCTGTCAGTATCTGTAATAGCATAGTGGGTAAGGAGTTTGCCGACTTTCCTTTCAGTCATAAGGAGGTTCTAAGTGCTTACCCTACATTCCTTTTCTTATAGTGGTAAACACGAGTCTTGGGTATTGAATGCACGTTGTTATATTCAAGGTTGTTTACTGTGTATTTTGTGCACATTTCCCCTGCCATATCCATCGCCTTCTTCCTTTCCTGACAGAATGACCAGCCGTTGTTCCCGTTTGAACATGGCCAGATTACGAAGGAAAGGCAGCAAGGCCTCTAACAAGTCTATACAGAAAGCTTCCCTTACAATTACCCGTGAAAATCGAATCTCTGCTCCTGACTTAAATGAACTCCTTGACACGAATGGGTATTTATGTGCAAAGTATGTTTCCCATTGGGTGGCCCATCGTACATTGCCTGATCCTAGCTCTGTCTTTAATTCTGATCCAGAGTCTATGTCCGCACAAGCCTTAGCAGTGGAAAACAACACACTGCAAGAATTTATACACACAAGTACCTCTGTTATTGAACCCCATGACTCCGGTTGTGCTTTACCTCAGATTGAACAGTTTCATGATTCAAGCATGAAGAATGGAGGGGTTCCTTGCATATCTTCTGTTTTCTGCCCTCAGTCTACAGCTTACTCCTCTGCACAGATTCTTACTGTGGTCACTAATGCCAAGGGGTCTGATGCCAATAGTCTGCTTAAAAGAAACACAGACCACGTCGGTAAGAGAGAGTACAGATCACAAAACCTGCAAGCAGTAGATGACAATATACAATCAATGCACTTCCAGATGGCTAGGGCTGGATCCAGCCCTGATGCCACCATGCGTTCCCCTGTGCCTACTGATAGGGATGTACAGTTAATGCGGGACATGCTAAAAGCAGAATTTGAGGAGTTAAAACAAGAATACATTTCCTTAAAAGAGGAGAATAAGATGTTAGTCTTTTCTGAATACACCTCCAACTTTATCCGTTGATGAAGTGAATACTGTTCAGTCCCTGAGTGCGGAGACTTTTGTAAATCATGATACTTGTCAATATGTAAGATCTATTGGGAGTGAAGGTCTTTTTTCAAGCACAGCACTTATTCAGGGCACAGGTTCTGACAACTGCCCTACCGTTTGTCAGGAATTGCTGTTAGTTGAAGATTCACAAGCCACTCCTTTACCTGAAGTTTCCTGTGTAGCAGTTTGTCATAACTCTGAGCTTGAACACATACATGCTTCTGATTTCCAAACACAATCCACAATGGTGGCATACACAAAATCAGTCACAACTGTAGGCTTAGGTTCTGCCCTTGATCTAGCTGCTGAGACTGAAGTAGACATTCAAGCTGATGTGGAAAACGATGCTGCCTCTGTGTTCGCTCTTCCTTCTGCCAATTTCGGTCACTACGAGCAGTCAAAGACAGTGCAGAATTCATGTTTTGATGGACTCATTCCACAGATTACTGAACCAAAAACCCGGCAGGCGATCCCTGAACTGTTGATTGTTAATCAGCCACTTTCAGAAGCTAAGACTGAGGAATGGTCAATTGACGAAATCCTGATTAACAGAGACTTTACTATGGTGATTCCTTTGGTTGATTTTGACTTCTACAAAGGAAGAGACTCTGTGTCATCCACTAAGGAGAGGGACGGCAGGGGTACAGCTCAGACTTTGGTTACTGGCGCCAAGGGGTCAACTGCCTTAAAGGGGCTTTCTATTTCTGAACCACAAGTGTGTCTGCCGACTTCTGGGACTTCAGACTGTCCTCCTACTACCATTGACTCTTCAATAATCCTGTCCACAGCTCTGCAGTCATCGTTGGCACACGTATCTTCGATCAATAAAGGAGTGCTATGTCTGCCAGTCACCCAAGAGCCTTCACCATGTACGCAGTCAGAGCCAAAGACCTTGACAAGTTTGTCTTCAGCTAACAAGACGGCTCCAGCTTGCATGCCCTCAGCCTCGGAATTTCCTCTGGCATGTTTGTCTTCGGTTACAGTGACTCATCCAGCAGATTATCCTTCAGCCATGGAGCCTCCGGTAGTACATTCTAGGTGCATGTCTTCGGTCCCAGAGCCTACTGCTAGTTTGGCTTCAGTTCATGAGAGACCTGTGTCCTGCTCAGCTTCGCTGCCAATATCGGAGGTGTACCTGTCTACACTGTCAGATTCTGCTGCATATTCCTCTGCTCCAGAGATTCCTCCTGAATCCCCACCATTTAGTGATGAACGTTCATCTTGCCCTTCTTATGCTTCAGGGGGATCACCAGAATGTCTGCCTTGTACACAAAACAATTCTCCCAACTACTTGACTGTAGCATCAGCGCCTCCCGAATATGCAACATCTGAGCCTGAGACTTCTGCCAGCTCTCTCTTCAGAAACATCAAGCCGGCTCACGACTCGGGAGGGCCTTACATGCGAGGCCGCTGGACTTGCCTGGAGTATTACGTGAGAGAAACGGATGCCATCCACCACGGCCCAGTCACCGAACGAGTAGCCGACCAGGATAGCGGGCTGGACGGTCCGCGTTTGGAGTCCGGTTTGGATCAACCGATTGACAACCCTTTTGTTGCCGGATCCCATATGAGTCTGAGGGAAGGGACGGGCACGGCCCTCCACCTGCAGCGCCAGTTGGGTGCTAGTAGCCAAAGGAGGGGAATGTCTGCTGCAGTTCAAGATGTGCCTGTTTTTGCTCCCGCTGCTAGTATGCCTGATGTTCCGAGTACTGTGTCTAACACTCCTATCAGTATGCCAAACGTGCCTGCGGTTGTATCCCACGTGCAACAAGGTGGCTACTTGACTGGCTACATGACTGTCAATGGGAGTGCCAGCCTCGTACAACCCATTGGATCTCCAGTCCTCCAAGGCAAGGAACTTATGCAGGCGAATCTTTGTCACTTTCAACCACAAACCTTTACCCAGATGGATGACAGAGTATCCGAACCTCTACCTCAGCCGCCACCTTCCTCTTCCGAACATAAACATTTCCTGAAACCTGCTGTTTCCTCACCTCCTGTGTGTCCACTCTCGGCAGTGAGGCTAACAGAACCTCTACCATTGTCTAAGGCATGTAGCACCAGCCTGCCTCTCTCCTCAAGGATGTATGCATATCCTCTTCCAGTGACTAAGCTTCCTGGACCTCCCAACTCTGCTTCGGGGCCTGCAAGTCCTTCATGCCTTTCTTCGACCCATGAGTCTCTTCCTCACCGAAAACCCACCTATGGCTCTGGTAGACTGCGGCCTGCTTCTATTCATTCCAGTCCTTCTGTCCGTGGGTCATCGTTTCCGTCAGTGCCACTTCTGAAGACAAAGCGCTCCTGTCATGGTAAGAGGATGTTTTGTGCGAGTAACGGCCGCCTGGAGTCGGCCGTGGAAGGGGGTATAGTGTCACGGCTCGCTCCCTTCGCTCCCGTTCCTGCCACTTGGGGGCATGTTTTGGGGTTTCTTCCCTACTGGACATTTCCTCCGAACCTTATGCTACAGTGTCCTGATGAATTGGGAGCGCTAAAACCTTATTTCCCAAATTACTTCCCTTCCGGATCCATCCCAGGTTTTTGGCAGCCAGCATGCTACTGCTACTATAATCAAATGACTATGCTTCCCAGAATGCCTGGCTCACTGCCTCACCTCCTCCCTTGCAGGACAAGGCTGGGTGGAGGATAGGCAACACCTGTGGCTGCAGGTGCAGCAGGCAACACGCCTGAGGGGTGTGCTCGTTAAGCAGCTTTAAAAAGCCTCAGTCTGCTTCAGTCCAGCGCTGGTCATTGTTGCAGCGTTCCTGTCGTGACTGGTCCCTTGTTCCAGGTTCCTAGTTTTTGTGCCCAGTTCTAGTTAGTGCTTCTTGTTCCTTTTCCTGGAATTCGTATTTGTATGCCTAATTGATTTCTGCCTTTCTCTGTCTGCAGGCAGCCTTTCTCTGAGCTTTCCTTTTGCTGTAGCCCAATTGCCTGTGTTCACTGTTTCCTAGAAATTGCCATTTGCTACTGAAAGACTTGTTGCATTAATCTTTCCTTTACAGGTTTAGTTTCCTGCCTTTTCACCTTGGATTGGTGGGAAGGTTTCACTTTTGATATTGTTTTCACTGCTCCTGATCCTTACCTTCTATTGGGATCCATGCCATGTTTTCCTTCACACTTTTGCATTTATTTCCTATTTTGTTATTAGGTGTGGGAAGCTGTTGTAACTAGCTCCTGTGTGATTATCTTTTGTTTTCCACACTGTATTATTCCTTCTTGCCTCTTGACTTGGGTTTAGGTATTTAGTCATCCTCACTCTTTGCCTTTACTGCCTTGTGGGTTCTTGTTTGATTTACAGGGTTGTGGGTTAGTACTGACTTTTGAGTGGTCTTTCCGGTCCTCGTGAATACGGACATCCAAGTGGTCTTTCCGGTCTTCGTGAGTACTGGCATTCATGTGGTCATTCCGGTCCTTGTGAGTACTGTTTCCAAATTCATTATTCAGTACCGTCTAAAGTGTCAGCTTACAGATTCTGTCCCTGCTTGCCCTCTACGTGGGCTTAGCGCTGTCAGTATCTGTAATAGCATAGTGGGTAAGGAGTTTGCCGACTTTCCTTTCAGTCATAAGGAGGTTCTAAGTGCTTACCCTACATTCCTTTTCTTATAGTGGTATACACGAGTCTTGGGTATTGAATGCACGTTGTTATATTCAAGGTTGTTTACTGTGTATTTTGTGCACATTTCCCCTGCCATATCCATCGCCTTCTTCCTTTCCTGACAAAGGTGCTCAATCTCACAAGGTCAAACAGGCCTGTGGTGCAGGTATGAGGACCATCGCTTTTTGTTGCTGAAGAGGTCCTCATTCACAGTAGCTACCGGCTTCCCCAGGGTTTTCATTGTGCTCGGAAACAAGCCTGCCTATCGGTTTTAGTGAAGCTTCTAGAAGTCTGTTTGTCGATGTAGTATCTGTGGTGTATTCTGAGGGTCAGATACAGAAGGCCTTGTGGAAGAGGAGAGTTTTGAGCCTTTTTCTGAATATGTGGTGGTTTGTTTTCATCTTCCTGTATTGTTTTGCGAGCCTTCAAAGAACACATATTGAAGGGGTTCTGGACGGGACTATAAGAAAAAAGGACCTAGACAGCCTTGAAAGCATTCAAGAAAAATGGGTTACCCTGATAAAATCATCTATGCAAGATTGCATATATGTGTTTATTAACTATACCTCTTCACCTGACTTATAAGGTAACCCACAAACCATTGTTACCGGATCACTGCTTCTACGGCTGTCTCTCTCATTCATGAAGCAAGCCTCCTTTTAAGTTCTGTTTCTGCGTGAAATCTTCCTGGCTCTCATTTGTTTTGAAAAATGAAATCTGAACCCCTAACATTTCACAAATGTATAGCACATCACATGAATATCAGTCATTATAGTACCACAAAAGCAATGACAATGCAAATGAAAACCCCAAGAACTATGTTTGTTGAAATAATGTCCTGTTAAGTAACCGAAGTTCTACAGGGAGTGGCTATTGGTGAATTTTGTAATAGGAGGGGCGTAAATGTTCCCCCCAAATATATGGGACTGACCAAGCGTAGCAAGGAAGTCTGAACCCACCCATTATTCAGGGGCGTTCACCCCGTGAACATTTTTAAAATAATGGGTTAAACTGGTGAATTTTCAAGCACTCTTTTGGTGAAAAATTGGGTACAAAGTCGCAAAGTTTGCAATCAGTTTTGTATGGAACACATGAAACAATCCAATCCTCGAAAGTCACCAACAGTGAATATGAGCTTTTTCCAAAACATGTTCATGTTGCCTTTACCGACACTGTATGCAAGTATAAACTATATTTTCATGCTGGCTCTACCCATGCATATGCATGCAGACTTCACCAATAGATCCCATTATTACCATACTCCTGTTGGCTTTTGCCAGTAGAAATGCCATGCCACAGTGAGAAAGTACATCCATATGGATGCACCAATGAAAGCCAGTCTAACAACTTAATAACACTCATAATTGTTTTACCCTTAATGCCCAGCTAAAAATACCACGCCACGTATGAAAGTATAGCTAGACTGGCTGCACCAAAGTATGCCATTCTAGGTACATAACAGCAGTTACCCTGTTTGTTACCCTTGATGCCTAAAAAGAAAAATATGCCCCGGTAAGAAAGTATAGCTAGACTGGCAGCACCCAAATATGCAAGTCTAGCTATGTCATAAAAAGCCAATGCATCCACTAGCAAACTCCCACCCAGAAAAGATGCCTGCTCCCCTTCATACACCCTGCGAAGGGAAGGCACACACATGGTCTCATTTACACAAAAATAGACTATATTGTGATCTGGTTTTAAGGAAAAACTAACAGCTCTCACCCTCAAGAGGGGAACACTATAAGGACTGATATCAACTCCATATATTTTAGAAAAGTAAAATGTTTTAATTTAAATAAGTACATGTTTAAACATTTCAAAGAAGACAAGGGAAAGGTTGGAGTTATATCAATTACCTATAACGATTCCCATGTGTTTGATGGTACTTTCTGCGTGACATATACTACTCTATTTATTACTAAAAACAGAGTGCTATTCAGTGTCTCTAATACCTTCCAGTGTAATACAATATACCAAAACAAGTTTTAAACCCATTCAACAATCATTCTTTATTCTATTCCCAACATGTTTCATTCCTCACTCATACTTAAAAAAGGTTTTCAGGAAATTCTTCAGGGGGATACTACTGCCGTTTCCACCAATTTAATGTTGCTCCGAAGATGCTGACAAATGCTTTGTCTCTGTCGTAACCTCTTTGCAAAATTAGTTTCGTCATTTCAAACTTTAAAAAAAAAAACTAAGCTAAAAACTAAAACTAAGCTGCTAAGCTATTTTTATTGCATTGTTAAACACCTTCATATCTTTCTGGTTCTGAATGTTTTAACAACGTGTATCTTTATTGGAGTCCCATAATTTCAAAGTACATTTTTCCTTACAACCATGAACTATGAAACACTTGTTCTCATTTGTGGATTATGGCCAGAGAAATAGAAATGTAACTATTTAATTATATGTGGGATGGAAAATGTAAGTACAATACAATGCTTTAACAAGGATTCAGGTGAAGGAGCCTCTTTGTATTCTGCTATGCTTCTGTTGGTCTTCTGTCCTTCTGTTCCACTCTTTACTGTGGTCTGTCCAACCAAATGATCCCTATAAGAAACAAAAGCAACGGTTTTAAATTACCATTCCTAACTGACCATTAGTGTCAGTTATAACCTTTTATTGGTGATAAGGAGATGTATTCCATATTGCTTTTTTGGATAATAAAGGATTGCCCCCAGCATACACACTTACCGATTTTCGAGGATCTCAATATGTAAGTAGGCTGCCAGAATTCTATGTTAAGGCATGTTTTTCGCCTGCCCTGCCTGGAAATCTTTTTGTTCACCTCCCTGGATAATAGTTGGAATAACAGGGAGAGGGCTAGTCTGTTTCATCAGTCCTTATGCAGAAAGAATACATACCATATAGAAAACATACCTTTTTAACAAGGTAATTCTCAATTATCCTTTTTAAACAGCCTCACTCCCCGGCTGCTGCCGCGTTCTGTTGTTTCACATTTCAGTCCACTGATGACTGTCTTTTCCAAAACGTTTTATTCCGTTTTTCACGTGGTAATTCGAATCCATCTAACTCTGTGGCTGTTAAAGAAACACACACAGATTAAGGTCCTTTAGCCACACGTCTCTCATTCCTACATGAGCGATTCAATTCCTCTTTTTCTATTCTAATGTCTGTCCTTCTATTTATTCAGGACTTCCCTCAGGTATTTGATATTTTTTATAATTTTTAATTGGCCCTTCTCATCTGCATTGTTCAGTAGGGCTCGGCTTGTAACGCTTACTGGCTCTCCCTGCGTGCTCTCTCTCGTTGTTTCAGCATCAGATCCGTTATGGAATGGTATTTCCTTTGCGTCCTGCCTTGTTTATTCTGTGACGTCGTAGCTTCTAAACGCCAGGCTGTGCAGGAACAGAAGGCCATGTTTAGCCCCTTTTGCGATCGAATTCTTTGTAAAAGACGTCCTTTTACTCCTGCCTCTCTTACCTATTTGCTCCTGGCTGCGTTTCTCACGTTTCCCAGAAGTGTTGCTTCGGCTCCACGCTCATATAGCTTGTTGCCATGGTTACCCTTTTAACAACTCCTTCATTTTAGGTTCTTTCTTCTAAAACGCCATAGTAGTTTACTGTTTCTTTGTTACCATGGCATCATTTATTGAGTATTTAGTTTAGCCAGATCTTACCTTTCTACACTCACCATATCATTCATGATGTCTATTTTTCTTCTTTGTTGTTTGTGTTGGCCCATATTCATATACCCGAAATTTCCAGTTTTATTTCTATTTCGATGACTTTTATTTATTTTTCTTACACATGGGGGACACTTTCTTTTCTACTAATAGTTATCACTAGCCACACTTTTATTTGCTGTTCGGTTTTCTAATTCCTATTCTTCCGACCATTCATTTAGACCTGTAACTGCACTTTTGGTTAGGACGATAAGTTCTTTTTCTTTTTGTGCCAGTCTTTTTATCCACATTAGCATCACCCCCTGCTTTCAGTTGGTATAATACTGTCCATCTTAGTTCTTCTGCCTTGTGTATCTGTTCAATAAAATGGCTTACCAGAGGTGCTGTATGAATTCTGGTTTTTCTACAGCTTTTGTGTTCAGTGCTTCTTTTATTTTCCTCTCTGTTTTTCCAATATAGATTTTGCCACAGGGGCGCCATATTCTATAAACTACCATTCTTGAATTACAATTTGTGAGGGTGTGTTGTGTCCTTTTTCTAGGTAAACCTACGTCGACTTCTGTGCTGGTACACCTGCCACATGGTGTATGCCCGCCCCCTTGTACGTGGCATCCCCCAACTTTCAGTCAGTGTTTTCTGTTTGATATTTTTGACAATATTGTCTCGTGTTATTTGATCCCTTACATTTTTACTTCTTTTATAAGCAATTAATGGTCTCTCCAATGGATTCTTCCCTTTCTCCAGAATGTTCCAGTTTCTGTGGATTATTTTCTGGATCTTATTTGAAAGATTGCTGTATGTATTCACAAAAACTATAGTTTTGTCTTTACCCTTAGTTGCTTTCTTACTTTGCTCAAGTAGGGTTTTGCGATTGTTGTTATTTGCTCATTACATTGCCTTAGCTGTGAGGTGTGGGGATAACCCCTGTCGTGTAGTTTATCCCTTAAGATGTTTGCTTCTTCCTTGTAGTCCTTCCTATTAGTGCTATTCCTCTTAAATCAAAGGCATTGGCCCAGTGGAAGATTATCCCGAGTATTTTTGGGATGGAAACTTGTGTAATGCAGAAGTGCATTCTTATTTATTTATTTATTTATTTGGTTATTTATTTATTTATTCATTTTTACATTTGTATAGCGCACATACAGCCCAAAGGCATTATGGCACTGTTACTTGTGGCATACTTAGTTTCATAAAGGTTACATACATGTAATGTGGACAGGTTACAGATAATGCAGTAGCAGGTGCATACTGTTACATATAAGTGGCATACTTAGTTTCTTAAAGGTTACATACATGTAATGTAGGCAGGTTACAGGTAATCCAAAAGCGGGTACATAGATCTGTTGGTTTGGGGAACGTCTTTACAAATAGATCATTTTTACTTCGATACTTAAGTCCAAGTAGTTGGTCTATTTTCTATTTAAAGTTTGTGTGAATTTTAGATGTCTATCTTGTTCGTTTATCCACTCAAAAGAAATCCTGCTTCCTCTTCATTTCCAGTGCATATAATGAGGACTTGATCTATATATCGACGCCATTGGCGGAAATGTTTTTTGTATGGCTTGTGGTCTGGATATATTATTTGTTCTTCAAAAAAATCCAAGTACAAATTAGCTATACTGGGGAGTAAAGTTACCCCCATAGCAGTTTATTGGATCTGTTTGTAAAATTGTCCATTAAAGTGGAAATCATTTTCTGTCAGCGTGAGCTCCGCGTACCACAAAATTAATGACAGTGGAGTTCTGGTGCTAGTTGTTGTTTGTTAAGCATTCTTCTATCACTTCCAATGAGGCACCCAGTGGGATACTTGTCTCAATCACCCAGGTATTCATAGATTCACACAACATATACTGACTCATTTACCCAGGCAGTCAATCATTTACACAACATACACTTTCTCATTGACCCATGCACTCATACATTCACACTCTGACCTATACTCTTTTATTCGCCCAGGCAGTCAACCATTCACACAACACATACTCACCCATTCACGCAGCCAGTCAATCATTCACACAACATTCACCTGCACATGCATACAGCAGTTATGCATGCATACATGAAAACAATCATCCACACATTCACATGCAGACACATTCCCACACGCGGATCAGACAATCCCACTTGAATGCACACATGCATACAAACAAATTACACAACATAAACAAAGATTTGATTGTGCCTTGCACCTTCACCACGCCGTCACTATCCAAGACACTGACCAAAATGCCAACCCCACGCAGAGAGATCTGGCTGACAGAGTCGGAGAGGACTCTTTGCATGTCAATCAACGCACACCTATGCTAAAAGTGCAATGATGAGAGGCAGCAGGGCTGACCTTCCTATGCTCTGCTTGCCTCTCATTATTGCGTTCTACCCATGTGGAGAAAAAAAGAGAAGGGGGTGTGCCCCTGCTTAGAGACAGGCACACAGTACCCCCGCAAATAATAGGATAATGCTGCCTGCCACTCAAGTGAGGGGGCTGCCTCCCTCCTTCCATACGTATAGGCCGCCTCGATGAACCACATTCATTTTGGTTTGAAAAATACCACATCAGAGGTTTCTGCATTTTTTTCATCTATAAAAGTGTCTTTACCTTGTTTACATACAATCTGTTTTAGAGGCTTTTGAGATTTATCTGTCAATGATCACTGGAGTATTCCTTGGAATAAACTGTATTGGCTTACTGCTTATTCATTGCTAAGCTATTTTTATTGCATTGTTAAACACCTTCATATCTTTCTGGTTCTGAATGTTTTAACGACGTGTATCTTTATTGGAGTCCCATAATTTCAAAGTACATGTTTCCTTACGCAACCATGAACTATGAAACACTTGTTCTCATTTGTGGATTATGGCCAGAGAAATAGAAATGTAACTATTTAATTATATGTGGGATGGAAAATGTAAGCACAATACAATGCTTTAACAAGGATTCAGGTGAAGGAGCCTCTTTGTATTGGCCCCAGGCTCTGGAACATTGTCTGTCCAGCTGGGAATGGAGCATGGTAGTCAGCAGACCTTCCTTTTACAAGAACAAATCTCCCATCCATTTGGGTCTACGGTATTATTATGTACTTATTGTTATTATAATAATAATGATTATTAATAATAAGAGCAACAATAGTAGTTTGTTGTTTAATAATAACTATTATATTGGTGATAGTAATAATACTAATATTGTTATATATGTATGTGAACAAGTAGCCAGGAGGCTATGAAACGCGTTATACCCTGTCTCTTTTCTTGGTCCATGTGATGTTAATAAACTGAACTTGGTTTTCTACGTTCCTAGCCGGCAGTCTTTATTCCAGGCATTATCGAGGGGTTCCTGTGAGTGCTATTCCAAGCGCAAGTTATTGCGCTTTTTTCATTTTTTCAATATATATATAACTATATATGTAAAGTATCTTTTTCTTGTTTTTATTTGTATTTATATACAGTATTATATACACTAAAATATTTTGCCAAACATAAAAAACAATTGTCAAAACATTAAGGTGAATAATAAAGGAAATTACAATGTATTATCCCCATTTGAAATCCTTTTCAAACTCTGCTTGATTTATATAAATTGCACAACATAAATAACATATCATCGAACATTTTCTGGAGAATTATGGCCTAGCATTGATGTTATAAGAAGGCTACTACCTTAATTCCAAGCAAATCATGTTCTATTTTAGTGTGCAGACCATTATGCTCCGGATAATGAAAAAAAATCACATCTTCAATTATTCCCAGATTTTTCACGGGACAGATATATAATTGATACTCATATGGGATCTGTGTTTTTTCTTCTTGCAATACTAGCAACTCCCCTTCAATATGTCGTAATTTCCAAAACGTATAAACTATTATTAACAGTTGCTTAACTCTTTTATTATTTTTATGGCTTATATATTAATGTCCCTAACCAAAAACAACGAATGGTAGAAAATGACTCTGCTGTATCCAGCTCTTCCCTGACATTGCCCAGGAAATACACCAAACACTACAAATCTAAACACTGTGACAAGACCTTGACTTAGAGGGGCATCCTCCCTCACTTGACCAATGTCAAGTGAGGGAGGATGCCCCTCTAAGTCAAGGGTGGAAGTCCTACCAGGGAGAAGTCTAGTGCCAGTCCTACCCCTGAGGGGGATGGTGGCAGTTGATAGGGCCTCAATTACTGTCCCCTTGTGCCAGTCTGCTACTAAGAGGTACACCTGTAAGTGTTGCTAGATCTCCTAGACAAGATGCTTGCCAGTGTTCTTTTATTTTTTTCAAGAATACAGCTCCACCTGGAAGCAGTGAGGGGTGTTAAAGCGAGAGCTCGTCGCCAGAGCCCTAAATCAGTTGCACACCATCAGACATCAAACCTCCAGCAACCAAAACCCCAGTCTTCAATAGATACACGGCACAAGAAAAAGACCCGTGCAGGGAGAGAGACTACCGCGCCAGTGTTACAAGGCTCCCAGAAGAACTGTGCTGTGCTGCCAGAGGATAGCGGCAAGCTCAAGCAGTGTCTAACGTGCACACTAAATCAACATGAACTCTTTTGGGGGAAGGAAAATCCCTCTAACATGGAACTTACTTTGGAGGCACCAGGGATGGGTCTTTCCGAACATGAGCATGTACCTTCCCGGGCTGCCATTGTCATTCAGCGGCCGACCCACATAGAGGAAGTGGGTGTGGCTCACATCCAGTACTTCTAATGTTTGATGGTTACAGCATGCCCCAGCTGGGGAAGACTGGGCGAAATTGGCCAGGGAACTGGCACACAGAGAAAGAGGCAGATATAAGGATATCACAGGAAGCAGGAAGTCTGGGTTATCTGGATGAGATCAGGGGAGCAGGAGGTGGAAGACCAAGACCAGCAGGGTGGAGAAAGGAGCAGCAGAGTGTGGAGGGGATTTCTACAGAAGATTAGGTCTTCGCTAGGGAGTGTGAGTAATTATGCGGCAGGGGAGGGGAGGAGGGTTAGGGTAAGGAGTGACTGTGAAGTGAATGGTACTGGGTGGAGGGTCTCTGAGTAGTGGGGAGGAGGGACAGTGATGCAGAGAAGGGAATATTGGTGTTGAGGAGGGAATAGTGTGTGGGTGGAGTAGGGAATAGTGGTCTAGAGCAGGGGGGATTAACATCAAAGGGTGATGGTGGGACCTACAATAGACGAAAGACGTCAGAAGGACAAAGGAGGGACAAGCGAGGAAAGACGGGGGTAGTTAAAGGAGAGAGTAGAATACAGGCCAGAAGAGAGAGAGGCTAGAGTGAACATGGTTGAAGAAAGTTGACTCAAGCAGGGCATTTGCAAGGCACAATTCCAAATCCCAGTAGAAGACTAACCTCTGGCTAGAGTAGGGAAATGTAGGAAGTCCCTGACGAAATTTTGTGAGATAAGGCCAAGCGCCTTTATGTTAACATCTCAGTTCATTTAGAAATTAATAGACTGAGGGAGAAACAATCAGTCTGCATTAATCTGGGGATAAGGATGTCTGGGCAAGGGCGGAAGCTCTTTGAGATGAGAGAGGGATGGCCTTAGGTTCCATTGATCTGATACGGAGATTTGTAGTGATTCCTGTGCCATCTGTGATATGTGATGTCAAAGTGGGATCCTCTTGACCCCCATCCCGTGGTTGTTCATTGTCATCCAAGATGCTAAAGATTATGAGATTGACAAATATGGAGGTCTTCTTCCACCTGAAACATGTCCAACTCATAGCACAGATAATATTCAAGATGGTATTGGTCCGGGATATGTAGGTTGCAGAAGTGTTAGAATCTACTGACCAAGATGAAGCAGGCTTTGGTGAAATGACAGAAACATGAGAAGCGGAAGCCCAAACCCAAGTACCTGATTGTATTGAATTTGTAGAAGATTAGCAAACAGATCCACCTCTGGACCAAGCTCCAAACCTGGTTTTGGAGGCCAAGAGCTGACCACATTGCATAGAAAGAAGATGACTCCTGTATCAAGTCAATGTGGACAACAGCGAAGATGGGATGAATTACTACCTGAAGCAGTTCCAGAAGGCTGCATTGGAACTAGTCCACTCCAAACTAACCTCAGGGTGCTTTGGGCTGGAATAATGTCAGAAGGTGCTACTCAGTCAGTTAGTAAACAGAGACAGGGGGGAGAGGAAGAGGACTTAGCAGAAAGGGTGGAAATGTGTGTGAGAAGGCCAGTAGCCTGGCCTTTTCAAGCGGGGACTTTAACCCACCTCAGCCTGGGGGTGGGAGGCCTACTAGGGAGAAATCCAGTGCCAGTCCTACCAATGAGCGAAACAGTTGGCAGTTGAGAGAGCCCCAATTATCGCCCCCCCCCTTCTGTTGCTAACAAGTCCACCTGTAACTCTTGCCAGGCTTCATAGATAAGATGATTTCCAGTGTTCTTTTACTATTTCCAGGGAAACACAACCACCTGGAAGCAGTAAGGAGCATACAGGTGAGAGCCCTTCATCAAAGCCATACATCAGTTGGGGACGAGCGGACACCTGACTACCAGCAACAAAAACCTGAGTCTTCAGCATATACACACCACGAGAAGAATACCACTGCAGATAGAGAGTGAGAGGCCGCTACTTTGGTCTTACGCGGCACCTAGAGGAACTGTGCTGTGCTGCTGAGGGATAGCAGCAAGCATGCACAGCATCTAACAAATGCACTAGACCACCAGGAACTATTTTGAGGATCCCTCCAACAAGGAACTTACTTTGAGGGAGTCAGCCATGGGTCATTCGGTAACGAACATGAACACTTGTCTTCAAAGGCCACCATTGCCTTTCTGAAGCGGGTCTGCATATAAGAAGTGGGTGGGGCTTAGCTCCCAACTTGTATTGTACTGCAAGGTTTGGTGGTTCCAACAGCCCCGGGTGGGGAAGACGGGGCCAGATTAGCCAGGGACAGGGAACCAATGCACAGAGGGTGAGGGATACATTTAGACCACAGAAAGCAGGAAGTTTGGTTTATCCTGATGAGGACAGAGGAGGAGGAGGTGGAATACCAAAACACCAGATGAAGGGAGGAAGGAGCAACAAAGTGTAAAGATGGTTTCTGTAGAAGGTGAGGTATTGGCTAGGGCGTGAAAGTGGTACTGCAGTGTGAGTGTTTGTGTGGCAAGTAGGGTTAGGAAGTTATAATAACAAGTGATTGTGAAGTGAATGGTACTGGGTGGAAGGTGGGTGCCTGAGTAGTGGGGATTGGGAGCAGTGGTGTGGAAGGGGAGCAGTGGTATGGATTAGGCAGTAGTGGTGTGGAGGAGGGAGTAGTGGTGTGGAAGAGGGAAGAGTAATAACAAAGGGTGGAGGCAAGGCCTAGAAAAGAAAAAAACTCAGACGGACAGAGAAGGAGGGGATAGAGGTGGGTGGAGAGAGGAGAGTAGAAGGCAGTAGAGAAGTGTGAAAGGAGTGAATGAGGTGTGGTAGAGGATGCACGACTCAAGCCGAGCATTTGCAATGCGAAATTCCCAATTTCAGTAGAAGACTAGCCACTGGCTAGTGTAGGGAAAATTAGGAAGTCCCCTATGGAATCTAGTGAGATAAGGCCAAGTGCCTTTAGGTTAACATCTCAGTTAATTTAGCATTCTGTGGGAGGAATCATTTCTATATACTATCCTGGGGATAAGTATGTATGGACTAAGGAGGAGGTTCTTTGAGACACGAGAGGAAGAGGGATGGTCCGGGGGTTCCTATTGATTCTTGTGCCATCTGTGACTACTAAAACCAGAATACACTTTGAATTGTTGTACTCATAATAATAATAGTGCAAATATATAACTGCCATTTAATGTATGACATTGCATTACTGCATACAGTAACCTAACAAATGGGATAAACCTGCCATCTACTACTCAAAAAAGTTTTAGACGACAACAACCACCATAGATTTCTGTGCAATGGAGCTTTAGGTATTGCTTGATAATGGCAATAAAACTGTATTTTTGGCATTAAATAATACATGTGGGATTACAAGATGGCTGCCATGATGGGTGCACCCTGACCAACACTCTCCTGACCCACAGGGCCATAAAGACAGCAGGAAAAGCATTTTGAAGCTCTCCCTATGCTCAAAAAGCATTGCGCAATGTTCCGGGATCGAACGCAGACAAATGGAAATTTATTGGAAAATGCCTCGATTCAGCGAAATCAGGGACAAAACCTCCTCCAGCAATTGGGAATTATGACAGCAGCATCCAACAGGGAGCACACTGTGGCAGAACTAGCCAGCCCATGCAGAGCTCTGGAGAAAGTCAGTGACTGAGGCGTGGAGGGACCAAAAAAGAAGCCGCGTGAAGGCACTGAATGCCCCGGCCAGGCCGCCATACCCTCAGATCCAGCAACACGTACCAGAGCAGAGAGCCGCCCATCACCCCGGGAGGCACTGGGCCCCACCAACTGAGAGGAGCAGAGGACCGGCAACCCATTCGATTCCGGGGCAGCGATGCGGGAACAGTCCTGCGCGGAGGACACAGACAGCTCACCCCACAAGAGACGCTCCCATAAGCAGGTCATCCGACCTTACGGGAAGAACCAGCAATATATCACCAAAAGCCTGCCTCCAAACAAGAGCAAGGTCCTCCGGGACCACCAGGGAACCCACATATAGCACCCCGCTTCAGCAGAGAGTGGGGAGCATCCAGGAGACATCCATACAGACTGCTGGCAGCAATTGAGAGGGGAAGGGTCTAGAGCCCACCACCAACAGCGCACACGCCTCCACCCGAGAGGAACACGCAAGTGAGCAGCACCTGGCCTGTGGGAATTTGATCAGATCCTCCCTGAAAGATCCATTCCTCCAAAGAAAGCTCCAGGGCTCACCTAGGTGGCCCTCGGGGCACTAACATGGACAACCTAAAGAGCAGATCTGATCGCCCCCACGTACCCTGGCAAACACACAACCAGAGACAAAGAAAAAAAAAACATGTCAAAAACCAGGGGGATAGAGGCCCCCACCGTAGTGAAAAGCTCCAAAAAACCCCAGGAAGGTGCACTTGTCAAGATATGTGCAAAAGAGTCAGACCCTACCGGGTGCAACCATACTGCAGACTTGCCCCCAGAGCCAGGGGAAGAACCTATGCAGGAGGAGCAGGACCGACTTGTAATGCAGTCAGTGCTTAAGCAATTCCTCAGCGACTTCGGGGATAAAATAAACTCTGCAGTACAGAAACAAATGGATGTGCTGAGGGAGGACCTAGCAGAGGGGCTGCAGGAGATCAACAAAATGCAAGAGAGGGTGGACATTAACGAACGTCAATCTAAGAACTTACGAAAGATGCGAGACGTTCCAATTCACTGCTGGAAACCCTGGCGACGTCCACCCACAATCTCGAATTACAGGTGGAGGACCTAGAAAATAGGTCCAGGAGTTCAAAGGCCTCTCGGAGGACACTCAGGCCAAGACCTTGCAGAAGTGGTAAAAAACATCCCAATGGACCTTCTGGAAGCCGACGCTGAGATGGAGATAAAATTTGACAGGATCCACAGAGTGGGCCGCCGCAGACAGGAACCAGGGGCAAGACCGAGAGATGTGCTGTCCGCCATTCAGGACTATCCCACCAAGGAAAAAATACTCACCAGGGCCAGGAGATTGAGACAGATCACCCACAATGGAAGAGAAATATTCCTCTATCAGGACCTGGTTCAATCTACCCTAATTAAGAAGAGGAGAATGGACCCA
The DNA here is from genome assembly GCF_040938575.1 of Ambystoma mexicanum. Classification (NCBI taxonomy): domain Eukaryota; kingdom Metazoa; phylum Chordata; class Amphibia; order Caudata; family Ambystomatidae; genus Ambystoma; species Ambystoma mexicanum. Next base: position 1,039,992,628 of record NC_090922.1, on the reverse strand, counting down.
ATCCTGGCCTACTTGAGAGATTGAGACGTCCACTACAGATCGACATACCCGTTTAGAGTACTTTTTGACTGGCAGGGGAAGCAACATAAAATCACATCGTACGAACAAGGACCCTCCTGGGCATTGAAGATGACCACCAGTCGCTAGCCCACCCATTGGACCCCCAACAAAACAGCTGCAGACCCTGGAAATTGACCACAGTTAGACCCAAAAAGTCCAAGAAAGGGGACTACCAACCACTGCTCAGGGGCCATGGAGCAGGAAAAGAACAAGAACAAATCCCCCAACAACACCCCCATCTGATGATGCAGCACTGCAGGCGTCTACATCAATACGACTCACCTGGGGAGGGCACAAGTCAAGTGAAGTTAAGTTAAAGTTAAGCTAACAAGGCCTATAGAAGCCCTGTGCAAGGTGGGGGAGGAAGGGACTCTTGGAATGGGATCAGGAGCATCCACGCTGAGCAGTTCTGGATTTGCTCAAAGATTCAACTCTAGAAGCCATTTGAATTCACCCAGACCAGGGGGGACGGCAGAGGGAAGGGAAGGGGAAGGGTCCAGGAAGACGGGAAGTCTATGACGGAGGGGTCAAGAGGGGAACAAGAGTGGAACAAATGGGGCAGCCCTAGACCTGCCATGAAAGCCAGACAACTAGAAGAGAAACACATAAGCGACAATGGGTAGCAGTAATAACCTTAAGATCATATCCTCAAACATTAATGGCCTAAATTACCCGACCAAGAGGAAAAAAATAGAGAGATGCCTGAGAAGGGAACATCCAGACATAGTAACCCTTCAAGAAACCCATGTCTGCACACAGGATAGAATGAGAATTAAGTTCTGGGGGTACACAAGACTCTTCCAATCCACTCAACCCAATAAGAAAGGAGGGGTACTGGCTGGGCCTGACCCCGATTAGAACAGACACTTATGAGCAGGGGAGATACCTAGCAGTAGCATTGATGGGAAGAGGAGAAACCTACACTGTAGCAACACTATACACCCCCAACTCATCTCCGGATGCATTTGTCCAAAAAGCACTGACCAAACTAGAAAAAATTGCAAAAACTCTCATAATCGTAACAGGGGATTTCAACATAGCGTGGGACCCCACTAAGGATAGAAGCAATAAAGCGCCAAGGGTACAAGTGAGACCCTCAGGGGAGCTCAGGGGTAAAATACAAGACCTAGCCTTGGCAGACGCGTGAGGGAGCTAGAGGGGGACAAGGAGGGCTATACCTTCTACTTGCATGCCCATCGCTCACACTCTAGGATAGATGACATATGGCTCTCTAGAGCCCTACTGGGCCGTACAACAGTGATCACGGTCGGGACTATCATACTGTCCGACCACGCACCCACAACTTTAGCTCTGAAAAGTAACTGACGCCCAGCCGGCCTGTGGAAGAGGCGTTACACAGCCCCTCTATTTAAAGACGAGAAACTGGTACAGGAACTCAACGGAAGGGATGGAGGCTTTCTTCGAGACCAATATGGTCCAAGAAACGACCCTGCAGATCAGATGGATGCCTTCAAGGCAACACTAAGGGGGCAGATCATCACGATTAAAGCAAGAAGAGACAGGGAAATAAGGATGGAGGAAGCCCACATAAAAACCACACTGAAGGAGATTATGTCCAGGATGGAGACATCCCTGAGCGCCAACACTAAACGAGAGTACAGGGCCACAAAGGACCAACTAAGCTTAATACAAACGAGGGTGTCGGAGCGTAACCTAATATCCCTGAGACAAAAATATTACATAAAAGCAAACAAATTGGACCGCTTACTGGCCAGAATGTTGAGGAGGGAAGAAAAGGACAGGATCATCCTGAAAATTAAAGTAGACGGGGGCAAGACTAGTGCCAATAACAAGGACATTGAGAGATAATTTGTCCAATTCTACTCCAAGCTACATGGGTCAGATAACCCCCTACTGTCACTGGAGGAATCCTACTTAGAAAAATCGATCTGGTGCAAATAACGGAGGGGGAAAGGGAGGCCCTGGAACAGGATATAACCAGCAAAGAAATTAGGCTGGCAATAAAAATGTTACCGATCAACAAATCCCCAGGACCAGACGGCTTCTCTGCCGAGTTCTACAAAACTCACAGGGAAACAATAATACTCCACCTGACCGAACGGTTCAACCAGTTTGGCATAGACAGGGCCATCACAAAGTCAATAGAGGAGGCAAAGGTGGTACTTATCCCTAAAAAAAAGGACCCCATAGAGTGAGTGCGGATCCTATCGCCCAATCGCCCTGATCAACGATGACGACAAAATCCATACAAAAATTCTGGCAACCAGACTCGACTAAATTCTCCCCCGGGTGGTCCAACCAGATCAATCTGGCTTTGTCAGGGGATGACAGACTGGGGACAATGTCAGGAGGATAGTGCACCTGATAGAAAAAGCACACAAAAGAGGAATCCCCGCTCTCCTCATGGCCTTAGATGCTGAGAAAGGCTTCGACCGAGTGGAGTGGGGATTTTTATTTGCAACCGTGAACAAGATGGGGTTTGGTAATAAATTTATGAACAGGGTAAGAGCCATTTACCAGCATCCACTCTTCCGCCTCTCCATAAATGGCCAGATCTCGGACCCAGTAATAGTCCGATGGGCACCAAGCAGGGATGCCCGGCTGTCTCCGATACTGTACGCAATCCACTTAGAACCCTTCCTAGCAGCGATAACGGACAATGAGAATATAGTGGGGATCACATTTTCGGTAGCGGCACACAAAATTGCTGCCTTCGCTGACAATATGCTCCTGGCTCTTACCCAAGCAGAGCTCTCCCTAGCAGCGATAGGAGAAGACCTTGACCAGTTTGGGGCTAAAAATAAACGCAAACAAGTCTGAGGTCCTGAACCTAACACTTCTGAAGGAAACAGTACAGGACCTTAAGAGGAGGTCCCCTTATAGATCGGTGGAACACTCTATTACCTACTCAGGAATCAAGCTGGCCAAATCAGTGGAACAACTCTATCATGCAAATTATCCACTGCTCCTAGAAAAACTCAAGACTAAACTGATAGATTGCATCCCCCTATCCGTAGCCTGGCTAGGCCGCATTAATGTCTTGAAAATGGTGGTACTCCCTCAACTACGTACTACTTATATGCTCTCCCAGTCCACGTGCCGCCCGCCCTATTCATATCCATCCAAAAAATGACAAGTACATTTGTATGGAACAATAGAACTCTGAGAGTAGCGGCCAGGGTCATGAAAATGGCCACTTCAAGATGGGTAATGGGGGAACCAGACTTTAAAGCGTACTACTTAGCAGCCCAGATGAGAATAATCTGGAACTGGCAAAACGAGGACCGACAAAAGATATGGAGGTCAATGGACCGAGCAGTAGCAGGAGAAGGCTTGGAAGAGATACTCTGGAAACCCAAAGCAGATAGACCGCCCCAAGTGTTCAGCAGCACCATTCTATCGCTGGTGGGAGACTCATGGGACGAGGCCACGAAGCGGGAAAACATCACCTCCTACCCATCCCCATTCAACTCGATATTCGATGACCCTCAATTCACCCCGGGTCACAAAACCTCCACCTTCACCAATTGGCAGCAGGGGGGATGTCAAAAAATCAGAAATGATCGAGGGAAACCACGTCAAACAATTCGACCAATGTAAGGCAGACTACGCTTTTGGAGAGAGAGAGAGAGATATCATTATGCACAATTGAGGCACTGGTTACTCCACCCCACCATGAAACAAGTAGCGTCACAGCAACTAACCCCATTCGAAAAATACCTCATTACAGACCCCAGTGACAGATGGGTGGTAGCATCCATATACGCGCAACTGAAAGCTGGCAATTACCCAACCCCAAAGGTCCTATATGAAAAGATGGCAGGCCTCCACAGGACACACAATCGAGGAGATTGACTAGTCAAAACTAACGGCAAACATAACCAAACTTACGAGATCCATCCAAATACGGGAAATCTGGGTAAAATGCTCTTTCAGTGGCACCCAACGCCTACAAGACTCCACAAAATGTAACCGGGGGAATCAAAATACTTCTGGAGGGAGTGCGGTGGGGAGGGAACGTGGAGCCACATATGATGGGAATGCCCCAAAATAGACAGATACTGGGGGGGCATCCAAGAGGTGATAGCGCGAGTCCTGGGGGCGAAGGATGGCAGAAACAGAGGACTGGCACTGATAGGCCTAAATGGGACCCTGGAGGAGCTTCCTTTGAAACCAGACCGCAAAGTCTACGCTATCATGATGATGGCGGGTGCACTAGTGCTCGCGCAAAAATGGAAGGGGAAGGACCCTCCACTGGAACATGATTGGATGGCGAAAAGATCTGGAACTTTACAGCCCTAGAGTGGCTCACCTACTCCCTCCAAGGAGAACACAGACTATTCTGTACTGACTGTTCAAGGTTACTGTAATTCCTACAGGAGAGAAGCGAGGGGAGCCTGGTGTCCAAGGAAAATGCGTCACCTGGGCATAGTGGAATAACCAAGGAAGGAGTTAGGGCAAGGGACAGTTCCCAAGGTCTGAGCATAAGGTCGCCGCAGAGCACGGACCCGTGATACCGAGGAACGGGTTGCTCCAAGAAGATACCCGTTGACTACGAATACCGTTGAACCGGGGGGCAGGGGGTTTGGGGGGCACACTCATGGTTGAATCATTATGTTTAAAAATGCAAATAAAAATTGATGTTAAATAATACATGTGACTTTGTTGGATGTCTACTTATTTTAGTTAGCCGTGAAAAATACAAGGGTTAATTAATGTTTATTAGTCTGGTTCTATAAGGCAAAGCAGTTCAAAGTGTACTGAGTGGATCACAATTTACAGAAGCCTGTGTGGTTATGTCATTTTCCAGCACCACTCTTTACAATTGCCCCAGATGATATTTGGCAGAGGTGTCCTGAGAGGTATCAAACAATGAGATAAGCCAGTAATCATATTAGTGAGATATGCGTCTCCTTTTTATACAAATCAATAATAGTGGAACTCTGCCAACTACAGGGGAAGAAGCCAAATCTAATATGTGGTGAGATAACAGATACAACATCTTAACACATCACTAAAGATTTGATCATAATACTCACTTATTTATTCATTATAAAATGTTTTATTGCTAATGCTCTATCTATAGCTGTTCTGAGCTCCAGAGGAAGGCACACAGCAGGGTGTGAATGAGAAAAAAGGTTCACCAGTAAGTAGTATTCAAGGTAAGTGGTCTGGCAAGTACTACCAAAAAGTTCATAATTTCATCATGGAAGTATTACATTAAAGTTGTAGTTTGGTCAGAAATGTTACTGGCCCAATCGATCATGCATGTATTTTAGAGCATACATTGGTCGTTCTTAAAAAGATTTCCAATGCAAATTATCCTAGTCGGATACTGCCATCTTGTGCAAATCCTATCCGGTGATCCATCGCCCTAAATTCAAATCGAATTAGATTAATTGAATTCGACCAGATAACACGGAACCTGTACATCCATTTCTCGCATTCTGCTTTTGCCCATAGCTTAGAGTACATGATACCACCCTGTCTGAAATTGTAATTTTTCCCTCAAAAAATAATATTTTTTAATGTGACTGTCTGGAAGGTACTCCACCACAAATTCGATGAACTTATACAATGTCCAATATTTTACTCCACTAAAGCTGTATGCAATTCCCATAAAAGTATTATTCATTGATGCAAACTATTCTTAAATGTTAAATACACATCTTGTGTCCAACGAAAAGACTGAGAATGTATAATTGAATATGAATAAACATTCCTCACCTCATTCCTAACCCCTTTGTTCCAAATGTCTGTTAAACATGATTTTAGGGGACGACCACTTTTCAATCCTATATGAAAATCAGTAATATCCTATATGAAAATCAGTAATATCCTTTCTCTTTTTATATTTTCTAAAGCTTCCTAGGAACTCGAGCCAACAATGCAACCCATAACACTCATAAAATAACAATACAAAAAAGTAAAGAAAAAAGAAATACAAGAAATGCAACAAAATGAATAAAATATAAAGTGGAGAAAGTACAGACAAGGAGAAAATGCTAAAAGAAAACTACCAAAAACATGGACACAAAGTGCGTTGACAAACAAATCTATAAGGTGTTTTCAGCCCTTGGAATGTCGTGCCTTGTTATACCAGTTCATGCTTAAGGTTGAGTAATGGGCAACCTCTGAATGGATAAAAGGAAAAAACTGTGCATACACAATACTGCGCATCTGCGCAGTGAGATTCCGGGGAGGAGAATAGAAAGTTACACCAACCATACGCATACGTGCGGGGGAACTGTATAAATGCAAGCTATAGCAACTTGCCTTGCTGGCATTATATCAATTTTGCATTAAACAGTACAGCAACAGAAACCCTAACCCACTGGTAGCTGCAGTCTACCACACTACATACAATACACATTAACGACACTGACACAAAACATACTTTTAGCATTTACATATAGCACTTCTCAGGTTTATGTCAGAATTTACAGTGCTGCAGAACCTAGTTAACGGGGCAAGGTGTTAATGCACGGCAAACGTATACCATAATAATACTTAGCTTTAACAAGAACTGTCCTACCCCTCTGGACTGTGACCCAACCTTAACTGTGTACACACTAAGGAAACGATTATTGGAATCGGTGCAGAAATGGCGCAAGGGCCGCTTGCCAAGAAGGACCCTGCGCAAGCTGTGGCGCAGAAAAAATAATGCTTGCCACGCATATTCATGGATTTCAAGACGCATTACTAGCCGTCGCGCAAGTATCAACAAGCTGCGCGAGGAACGAATACAACCCACCCAACACACACCAAAAAGCAAGCTAAAGGACTAACACAGCGCAAGCCTCCGTGCCACCCCTGGCCCATCATTCTGTAAATCAGCAAAATCACGCGCCTCACCTTGCAAGCCCAGGTCGCACACCAGCAAAATCGTGCACCTCACCTCGCAATCCCAGGCCGCACCCCAGAGAAAACGTGTGCCCTCCCTCACAAGCCTAGGCTGCACCCCTGCGAAATCACGTGCCCTTCCTCACAACGCCAGGCTGCACCCCAGTGATGAGTGCCCCCCTCATAAGTGTAGGCTATACCCCTTACCAAAATCCTCAGCACCCATCATGTCCACATATCCCCCCTACTACACATCAACCACTGCAGTCTGGACACCACACCTCAGCCCTCCCCCAGACTGGGCACCCCCCACAGGAAGCCCCATACAGATTGTACAGCACCCCCAGCCCCCTCACCTGTGACACCCCCCACAGGAAGCCCGCTCCAGACTGGACACCACCCACAGACAGCCCCATCTAGACTGAACACCCCCCCGCAGGCAGCCCACTCCAGACAGGACACCACCATTAGCCCCCTCACCTGTACCACCACCCACAGGCAGTCCCCTCCAGACTCAACACCACCCACAGCTAGCCCCCTCCAGACTGGACACCGCCCTCTTCATCAGATGCAACTGTGGAAAATGAGACACAGAACAGAAACATGAGTGTACTGCACAAATTCATGCGTGCAACACCAAGATTCACATGAACATCACCAGTCAAGGCAACAACAATCAACCTCCACACCCATACACATGGACATGCAATCCACATCCATGAAGACACATGCCTGGCCATCACTCCAGACAATCACATCAGGCTACTTGCCACTGTCACAACCAATTCATTTGTATGCTCCACGCACATGCATCATTTGCACATGCACATGTCAGCATGCCACAGCAACAAGCACATACACATGTCATGCACACACATCAACTGAGAGGCCCCAAGCAGTGTGATGACCAATCACATCAGAGTCCCATGAACTGTAATCCCTCTACGTGACTAAGCCAGACATCCAAATGCATGTGTTGCATCCAGACGTGAGTGATGCCCAGTCACACATTCCCATCTTTGGCACATACACATGAACATCATGCATTCACATGACGCGAGAAACACTACCCCAACTGTGATACTTGCCACACTGGCAGGTCTCAGACACAAGTAACATTGCATGTACCGGTCTCAAAGGCAACACTACAACAAACACACAATGCAAGTGATAACTCATTCAAAATACATATCGTCTGACTGCACAAATGAAGAGCAACACCTGGGCATGCACGCAGACATCCATCTCAGAAGCATATTTGCTGCAAGCCTAAGGGGCTCACTGCCATCATGCAGCAACATGAACATGAATGGTAGAGCATTGCACCACATGGATACTCACCAGTTGGCTCCAGGCGTTCATGTAACTCGAAGACCTGGGTGTGCAGCGCTGGGTAGAACTTCTCCAGGACCCGCATGCTGGTAGTTCACAGACGGCACCTGTGAGCACGGTGCACCTTTGCGGTGGCAACGGCCTGGACCTAGCGCAGGGCCTTGCTGTGTGTCCTGGATTTCAGGTCCTCCCCGCTCTTATGCACCGTCTTGAAGGTGCGGGATGTCACCTCCTCTGCATTGATGGCATCCGTTATCCCATCCCAGATCTGCTGACGTCCTTCCTTGCCGTGTTGCATCACAGGGTTGAAGAGGGCACCATAATGCTGCAGGACTTCTACATCAGGATGTCACCTTCCCTCGCTGTCATGGGGTTGCCGCTCTAGTCTGAAGATGATGGTGCAGACATGGCAACCACCGGTGCAGATGTGGGTGGGCAATGTGGTCCTGGAGCTGGGCTGTGGAGCGGTGATGGTGGTGGTATGGCACAGTGGGAGTCCGATGAAGCAGCTGAGGGGGTCACAGTGCCAAGAACAGAAGCTCTGGCAATGGGTGGCCAGCAGGCACTCGAAACGCAGTGTAGGTTGGCAGCAAGCACACACTATGTCACACATGCTGCGCGCAGGCACTGAGCACGCCATATTCGGGGATACACAAGTACATGTAGTGGGGGCGTGGCTTGGCAGCCATGCAGTAGGGAGCACTGCTCAAGAGCTCCTGACTGATCCGGTAGAACATCCGAGGAAACTGGCAAAATCCACATTGGGACACCACGGAAAGTATAAATATGGTTGTCAGAACGCCAGCAGAGAATCTGGGGAGCCCGCCGCAGAGAATCGGAGAAGATTCTGGGAAGAAAACTGCAGGCGAAGATCCCATCTGACCACCTAAAATGGCAGCGCGAGCTCCGAGGCCAGCTGAGGAGACGGCGCACTTCGGAACGGGGCATGCATGCCAAGAGAGAGAGAAGCAGAGCGGGGCTGGTGTGCACTGAGGAGGCGCTGGAGCAGCAAGCACTGCACAACCCCAGGGTGACAGCGGGCCGGGAGCAGGCAGGAGAAGCCTTGCTGCAGAAGCAGGAATTGCTGGGCTGGAGCGTCGCCCGGATTGCAGAAGGCTGGAGAAGAGGGAAGGCCTGGGAGCACTCCCCGGGCGTTGGTGCTGGACGGACACGCCAGAGACCTAATCCAGCTGATGAGCCCCAGGCTGGACAGTTGAGGACACGCAAGTGGCTTCGGGGGACCTGCAGAGCCCCTCCTCGCTCCTGCAGGAGAGCGGATAGAGCTGCATGCAGGTAACGCTGACCGGTGCTCCGTTGTGGGCCGCACCACCTTGAGTTCCCAAGGCGGGGGCCAGCACACCAGGGGAAGAGCCCAGCAGCCCGGGGGCATGGGGAGAACGACCCATGCCCACGACATGCAGATCATCCAGGTGGAGCAACAGCTGAGGGGGCTGCATGTAACACGGCGGTGTCCCGGATTAAGGGACACAGGCAAACGTGTCGGATAGGCACATGAAGGCCGCGGGCGCATACCCCCGAGGTGGGCGGCACTGGCAGACTCCATAACTCTCCTAGGTTAGGTGGAAGAAAGCAATCGAAACTCAGGGGGTACAAAGAACGACAGACAAGACCACAGCCCACTGCTAAGGTGGCACTAGCATGAAGGGCCCATGCGAATACCCAAGCACATGATGGTTGGTGCACAGCGTGCATGGGAGGTGGTTGGGAGCCCCATGTGAAGGGACAATAACAGCCATTGAGAGCTCACAAAGGGCAGTCCGGAGCCTGGGAGGAGTGGGAGCGAGGGGAAAGGTCACGCACAATGGCTAAATCCAGAGCAGCCACATGTGCCCAGACCATCCTGTGTGCACAGAGCTTCGAGCAGCCTTTAGGCCCACGCAGATATACAGGAATCAACCAATAACACTGAGAGTGCACAAGGCAATGAGCCAAGACCCACAGCAAGCCGGCATGGAGGGGAAAATAACCTGCTGGCCCATAGATAGCCTTTGACCAGCACCTATAAAAGGCGGGGCAGAACATTTGCATAGACAAATAAGACAGGTGCCTGAGTGAGAAACACCAGCGGCAAGAGGAACAAAGGGCATCCAACAGAGGGAACACGCCCACGGAGCATAACACTTTTGTGGGGTGATAAGAGTGGCATTGCAGGTACAACCGGTGGACTCGGGAGAACAGAATTCACTCGCTGCACAAGAAGGTGGGAACAGAAGATGGGTCTATCGTTTGAGGGACCCTCGGCACGATTAGAGAGGAGTACTGCCCACTCTGTGGCAAGCAGCAAAGACAGCTGGGGGCAGGTCGACGTGGGGGACCGCTACCCACCCGATAACCAGAGAAGAGGGGTATAAATCGGCAGTGAGTACTGAATACCAGAAGAATTCTCAACGGACACACCACCCAAACAGGACGAAGATTAGTACAGCACCCCGGGCACGGCCAGCACCACCTGAGAAAATAAGATTGGCAGTGACTAATTGACGTGGAAGGACGTAACCCATTTGCTGAACAATATAGGGGAACAGAAGGCCCACGTATAAAGTTGACATCTAATGATGGAGGGATGAAACTGGGCCGAGAACAAAATAACGCAGTAGGAAGCAAAGACGACGTACACTGCAAGAGCCCGCTCAAGGCAAATTGAGAGTTGCGAAGACCGCAGGAAAGGAGGACATACAACCTGCTCAAAGAAGGAATTCCAGGCAAAGCTAAAGGGGGCAAAGGCAAACAAACAAGCATTGAACCCTTTGCTAGGAAATTGAACAGGGGCCAACCCACACCGTCTGAGACAACCATGGCCACGTCTAGTGCAGTACAGCAGGAAGAAGGTGAGACCCTGATATTGGAAGCTATTATGGTCCTGAAGGCGTCTCTGGAGAGTAAACTGGACACAGCCATAGCAGCCTTAAAGACGTCCTTAGAGAACAAAATGGACACAGTGACGGTGGATGTGAGCCTCCTTCGGCAGGACGTAAGGACCCTGGCAGACCGAATGGGCACGGCGGAGCAACAGGTGCAACAAAACTCCATGGATGTGGCAGCAACCCAGATCCAAATGTCAGACGTGCTCCGGAGAGTCAAGGTCCTGGAACAGATGGCTTAGGATGCAGAAGGAAGGGCTAGAAAGAATAACATCCGGATTGGTGGACTACCAGAGGGAGAGGAGGGACAGGGCCCTACGAACTACATGGAAAATCTCCTGCTCCAGGAGATTGGGGCAGGGGTACTATCCCAAGGCTTTGCAGTGGAGAGAGCACATAGACCAGAAGGCCCCAACCTGGTCCCCCCCCCCGAGATCAATGATCGCGAGGATCATGAATTTCAAGGATCAAGAGAAAATTACTGACATTCTCCAGGGAAGGGGGGTCAATAACCAGGAACTCCTCCAGGATAACGACTACACAATCCTGGTACAGAGGCAACAAGCACGATATGGCCCCACCAAGGAATGCCTCAGAGCAGCGGGTTTACATTACATGCTGTTATACCCGGTGAAACTCAAGGTGATACGAGAGGGCAGATTACATTTCTTCGAGACAACAGAAGAGGCCCAAGCATGGATGGACAAACAGGGTATCCCACAAGGGAGACTAAGGAATGCCAATAACAACGCAAATCTACCAAGGGGGCAACGAGAATGAGACTGCCATGGAAGCGATGGTTCCAACACTATGAGCAACGCATAAGCCAGATGGAATATAATTAAAGGAGCAATGATTGATGGTATTGCTGCAGAGGGTGACAGGACACACGACCCCAAGACTTTTTGTTAGTTAGGATGCCAGTTTTAAGGCACCACACTGCTGCGGACCGGCACCACCTCGGTGGGTGAAGCAAGAGAGGCAGCTGAGCCTGAGCAGGGCGAGGGAGGCTGGACGTTTATTTAATAGTTAAGGTTAGAGAGTGGTTAGTTAGAAGTGAAAGCACGAGTGGAGGTGGAAGCACCGAGCAGCTGGAACGAAGCGCAAACGGCAGGCAAACAGACACAAATCTTGATGATGGAGTTATAAGGCGGCACACTCGCAATGGACCCATACATGTAAGAGATGGCATGAAGGTGGAGGGACAGACCCACCATAAGAGAGTGAAATCATTGGCCGAAGGAACAAAATACCACCAGCAGACAGTCAGGCCTTTGGGAACAGATGTGCCACGGAACAATACAACTAAATGGGCCATGGTAGGGTGGTCATAGCCACTTGAACGTCAGGGGGCTGAACGCCTACGTCAAGAGACTAAGGGTCTATACCTGGCTGAACAAAGCAAAGGTACAAATTGCTATGCTGCAAGAAACGCATCTAATGGCTGAAAAGCAAATCAAGATAGCTAAGAAATGGGGAGGACAAATGTATGGCTCAACATACTGGAACTATGCCAGAGGAGTACTGACATGGGTAGTTCCGGGTGTCCCCTTCAGTTAATAAGACAAGAGAGAGACAGGGAAGGCAGAATCATGATCGTAAATGGAATGTTGGAGAACAAAGTGGTGTGCCTGATTAACACGTATGCCCCCAACCATGATGCAACAGAGTTCTTGAGGATGATCACACCCCAGCTGGCCTCCTACAGAGGAGCGTCATTCATATGGGCAGAAGATTTCAACTGCATGCTGAATCCACAGGTGGACAGATCCGACAGTAAGCAGTCAAAACCCGCTCTGCCGCCCAGGGCCTTGCAGAAGACTCTAGACCACCTGGAATTGGAAGATGTCTGGAGGAAGGTACAGGCTAATACCAGGGGATACACACATTATAGCACCACACGTGGCACACACACCCGCATTGACTACTTGTTTATGGGCATGGAGTCCCTCTGGGAATTCACGGGGATACATGTTAAGACAAGGATGCTATCCAACCACTCCCTGATTGTAGCAACATGGACATACACATGTAGAGGTGCCCCCATACCCACTTGGAGACTGAGGGCGGAGGCACTGACAGACAAGGTTTTCCAAGAACATATCAGGGAGACAATAGAGGATTATTTTGATCATAATGTGGGGAGTGTGGATAGCACTGGCATGGTCTGGGAAGCCTTCAAAGTGGTGGTCATAGGAGCAGCGATATGGAAGGCGGGTGGACTCAGTGGATCCATTCTGGCTGAACTGGGAGAAGTAGAAAAGGAGATAGAACGGGCAGAAGCGTGTGCAGGGGTGAGGGGGGAGAGCCGGAGGAGCTTATAGCGCTGCGATTGCAGTGTTGCTCAATCTGGGAGACTCTGGGCAAATTGGACTAGGGGAATTATGTACAGAGATTGCACGCTGAAGTGGACAAGCCGGGCAGGCTTCTGGCCTGGCTCACTAAACAAGAGAACAGGCAAAAACCAATAACCACTATCAGGGATTAATGAGGCGAGGAAGTGAGGACCCAGGATGGGATTAATGGAGTGTTCTTGCAGTTCTATGCACTGTATTCCAGGAAAGAAGAAGTAGAGGGGGAAGATATAACTGATGCCCTAGGGGAGATTCCCCTCCCTAGGCTATCGGAGAACAAGGCACAGATCATGGATGCGCTCCTCACGTTTGAGGAGCTGACCGCAGTGATAGCCCACCTCCCAACAGGCCAATCCCCAGGTCCGGGTGGGCTACCCGGGGAATTCTATAAGAAATATAAAGATACTCTGGCTCCACAGCTGCTAGAGATGTTATAGGAGGCATATGAGGGAGGAAGGCTTCCACAGAGCCTGTCGGAACAGGTCATCATACCCATATTGAAACCGGGGAAGCCACCTCTTGAGTGCGACTCTTATAGACTGATCTCCCTAATCAATCAGGACTCTAAAATCCTGACCGCAGCCTTAGCAAACCGACTCAAGCGGGTCATAGCCACGCTGGTGCACACAGACCAAACAGGATATGTACCAGGGAGGAATACGACATGGAATCTGCGTAGACTCCACCACGTAATCGAAAGCACGAACCATGAACAGGGGGAACGTGTGGTAGCATCAGTAGATGCAATTAAGCCATTTCATTCAGTAAATTGGGATTGGCTCCTGGGGGCTCTTGCCCATTTTGGGATAGGGGAGCGGTTCCTCGGCTGTATTCGGCTTCTTTACAATGACCCCAGAGCAAGGGTGAAAATGGAGAGACACATCACGGAAGGGTAGAAGATCGGCAGGGGTACAAAGCAGGGATGCCCACTTTCCCTGATGCTATATATACTGGCTCTCGAGCCATTTGCAGTTTTCCTCAGGGCAGAGGACGGGAATGCCGGAATAGAGATTGATGGGGTGGTACACTTAATTTCAATATATGCAGATGACATACTCCTCTATGTTGGGAACCCAAGGGAAAATATGCCAGACCTGCTAGAGGCACTGGGTGCATTTGCCAGACTGTCAGGTATCACGATTAACAAGGAGAAGTCCTTGCTCTTCCCTCTGGCGGGTTTGAGGGAGGTTGCCCCTGACCAGTTACTGAGCCTGGGACTCACATGGACCCCAATCACCTTCCGCTATCTGGGAGTGGACATACACCATAGTACCACGGTAACACACATGGCCAATACACAGGCGACTTTTGCCAAAACGGAAAAAGCTATGATGTTTTGGAAGACACTCCCACTGGGGATGATAGGAAGAGCAGCCATATGGAAGATGAGGGTCCTGCCCCGCCTACTGTATTATTTTACTAATATCACATACAACATACCTAGACCCTTTTTTAGACGGCTACATACCAATGCAAGAGAGTTCCTGTGGGGTGGGGGGAGGACCAGGATAGCGCTAAACACACTACAGGGCGGCTAGGATTGGGGTGGGATAAAGCTACCAGACTTTGAACATCACTACCTGGTGGGCCAGCTCCAATTTGTTGTGAAATGGTTGGGAGAAGACACGTCCATAGATACACTGCTCTTTCAGCCAGCATTACAACAGTATTACATGAGGGAACTCCCATGGATGGACGAGGCCCTAGTCAAGCCACTCCCTACCATAGTTCAACTGGGCTTGACTCTGTGGAAGAGGATGTGGAAGATGCAAAGGGTCTGTGACCCCTACTTGAGACAGATCCCCCTAGGGGGACTAGGCGATAGTCGGACGGCGTGCCTGATCATCTACCGCACGCAGTGGGAAGACAAGGGAGTGGCACAGACCAGAGATCTGTGGAAAGAAGGACAGTGGGTGGATTTTCAGACCCTGATGGAGGAGCAAGGCATACATAGTGGAGAATTCCTATTGTACAATAGAGGATCAAGAAGAGGTTGGGGACGTTGACGGGAGAAGAAGATGGGGAGGAAGTGCTGGACGCATTGTACGATGTGTCGGAGGGAGGACACACGATATCCAGACTCTATGAACAGCTCCTGTGGGTTAATAATGAAAGGGAGCTACAAACAAGAGCTAGATGGGAAGAGGAGCTCCACAAGTCCTTCACGGACGAGGAGTGGATTAGGACACTTCAGCATAATAAAAAAGTCTCCAGAAACACGAGATTCAAGCAAATGAAACTGTACCTTATGCATAGGGCATACCTCACACCCAAGAGAATGTCGCACATGGGACACAGACAAATCCGAAGCTGCCCACGTTGTGCGGAAGAGCAAGCGGACATGATACATATGTTCTGGTCCTGCCCGGTGATACACTCAATTTTTGTGACGCAATGAAAACGAGGGCGGAGGCAGGAGGGATCCAAATGCAAGTGTGGTCGCCGGAATCGTACATCTTGGGGCTTTTCCCGAGGGGTGGAAAACAACAAACGCATATAGCGAAAATGAATGACCTAATCTAGCGAATGTGTATTCTAGCGAAAGGCTGAATAGCGATGGCATGGAACACAAGTTCAGGGCCATCAGCAGAATTGTGGTGGGCGGACCTGAAAAAACGGACAATAGCGGAAATGTCTGTGCGGACCAGAGAGACACAGAACTCGCTCACACTGGATCTATTTAATAACATGGAAGGGCAAGACATGACAGCCCGATTGTTCCGGAGGAGGATTGAACCCCTCGAGGACAATGTGAGCGACAGAACTCAAAGGGGGCGTTGTAGATGCTGCAAAGGTTAGATGCGAGAGCCAGAGATGTGCAGAACTGAACATGATGGTCAGACGAGGAGAGAGCCTAGCCGAGGCGCCAAGGAGACAGAGGATAGATTGCGTATCCCGACACAACGTGCCAGTTGCAGTGTGATGTTTGTTTTGTTGTTGTTGTTGTTATTGTTTGTTTGTTCAGTGTTGGAAATTAATAAAACGTTTTTTTTCAAATTACGTGTAGTACCAACTGTGTACGTGTGTGCGAAGGGGTAGAGCTGGATGAGTGGAGTGCTGTGTATTTTGGGGTGCTACGCAATCCATTCACTTCAGGGACCGTACACTTCTAATTTTGGAGGGGGATTTGCCTCGGCACCTACAGGCGTCTACTTTTTTATTTTTTGAGGCTTACAGTGAGTCGCATATGCATTTTTCCAACTCTGGGTGCCCCTGTGTATCATGTACCTCTATTCTTACCTTCAGGCTAGATTTCCGGGGTTCGTGAACACATTTTTCATGTTGCTGGGTGCCACTACATATCCCTTACTGGTCTCGTGTACGCATTTCTTTCATTTGTTGGGGTGCCTCTGCATTACGCATACTTTATTTTTGATACTTGCTGGACCACAGAAGTACATCTTCCATCACGTACACTGTCCCCTCACTCTAATTGTCCAGGACAATTGCTTAGTGTGCCTTCCACTTTTCACGTACATCTGAAACATGAGTGGAAAGGCCCCAAGAGGAAAAGGGGGCAGAGATGGCCGGGGTCAGGGACCTCCTGCGGAAGCAGTTGTCCCAGCCCTGAGGGTCCAGGAACCTCCTGGGAAGCAGCTGTCCCAGCCCCAAAGGGTAAGGGACGTGCAGCTGTCCCAGCACCAGAGGTTAAGGGGCATGCAGATGAAGAAGCTGTCCCAGCCCTGAAGGGTAAGGGATGTGCAGCTGAAGCAGCTGTCCCAGCCCAGAGGAGTAAGGGATGTGCAGCTGAAGCAGCTGTCCCAGCCCACAGGGTAAGGGACGTGCAGCGGAAGCAGCTGCCCCAGCCCCATGGGGTAATGCCATGCCCCAGGCCAGTAGTGGTCTGGCATCTGGCGCCCAGAGTGGTCCCAGCCAC
The DNA here is from genome assembly GCF_040938575.1 of Ambystoma mexicanum. NCBI lineage: Eukaryota > Metazoa > Chordata > Amphibia > Caudata > Ambystomatidae > Ambystoma > Ambystoma mexicanum. Next base: position 1,039,975,298 of record NC_090922.1, on the reverse strand, counting down.
AAAGGGTCAACACCAACACCACATGGCAAGAAGGCAAAGCATGCACAGCAGGAACAGGCTCAACCCCATGGCACGGCACAGGACACTGGCACGTTGAGAATGAGGACACCGGCACGTTGAGGAAGAGGAACTTCCATAATGAAGAACTCCAGCTCCTCATGGATTACATGACCATGCACCACCATGACATGTGCCAGGAACCAGGGAGCACACATACACCTGCTCATCGTATGGTGCATTGGCAGCATATCACGGATGAGATCAACACCTTAGGTTTTGAGAAGTGCACTGCTGCTCAGGTAGTGAAGCGCTGGAAGGACCTCACCCACTGCACCAAGTCCAAGCTGGGTGCCAACCTCGCCTCTGCTCTGGCAATTGGAGGGGGGGTCACCAGAGGAGGAGCTAACCGAGCATGAAGAGGCTATGAGCCAATTCATTCTACTGGAGCACGTGCAAGGCATGGGAGGCCTGCCAAATTACGAGGGCACGCCCGGTGAGTGGCCAAGATTGTGTATCCTGAGTACGTGTAGTGAAGCATCACCAAGATGTATGATTGTGGTGCACATCTGGCTGCATTTGAATGACTGCCCTGGGTGAACCATGTCGTGGTGTACTGACTCCTGTCCAGTGTCCTCAAGAGTGGATCCAACCCATGTGTTGTACATCAGTTCAACATGGCCGTGTGACAGTACTCATCCCCCACTAGCATACCCATCCAACATCTGCAAAATGATACCACAATGACTGCTGAGTCAAATCGTTTTGAGGTCTGATCCCTGTTACCCTCCCATAATCAGCACACACTACATGGGTCCATGCCCCTGTCCCTCTTGTGGGTCACTGTACCTTGTTCCTATCTTTAACTCCATTTACTTACTCTCACCACTTCACAGACCTTGGCTAGGTGGTACTTTTACTCATACATCAACTGGGACTGTTTACTTTTTCCCACACTTGCGTCATGTTCCCATTGTGTACAGTCCCTGTGCCAGGTCAACACTAGTATGGCATGTGATGGATGCAGACTTGGATGTGGATATGTGTGTCTGCCTGTTGACATGTCATTTAATTGCACGTCACAGAGCCACATGACCATGCCCATTTCACTAGTACTAGTCAACAGTTAGCTGTGCCATGTGCCATAGTGTGCTTGCTAACGACCCTGTTTGTTGGCAATGTATCCACTGGCAGCATGGCCCTGAGCAGGGAACGTTGTTGCCAGTCTGCATATGCCATGATCAGATAGCTTCTTGTACATAGTGTGTGGATGTTGTTTCTCTTATGGTGACATACCCTGCATTCTGTTGCATGAGAGCAATGTGATATACATGTTTACTGTAGACTGGTTGCACATGACTACACATGTACATTCAAATGAGTCAGACACAGAACAGTATGGTCCAGATTTCATACGTGTGGAAACATATGTGCACTCTCTGCAGCCATGTGGTGCAGGAACAAGTCCCTAACGAGCGCTTTGCGTATGTATCTATGCCTAACTGTGAATCCATTTCAGCAGCTTGTACAAAATGCAAACCATGGCATATTATGTACTACTCGCAATTCCGACAATCGTTCCACCTTACAGATACAATCACATAGCCAATATGTAATAGTAATGCTTTTACGATACAATGCAGATGGTACCAAAAACAAATGCAAGCTTATTAGCTTCACAGATGGACAAGTATCACTTGGCAAGAAAACATTCACAACAGTAGGCATAATCTACCACACAGGCACCACAACCAGTGCTGGTCACTATACTGCATACATTAAAATAACATGTGGATGGTTTGAATGCAATGATACTTCCATTATTCTGAAGCAGAGATTACCATCAAATCTTGCAAATGCCTACTTAATATTCTTGAAACAAAAATGTACTTACTAATATACTCCCAATACCTACCATCAAATATGAGAAACTGTAAACTGTTAGAAGACACCAATTGGTATCTAACTACAACCATAATAATACAATATTACTTCCCATGAATCCACCAGCAAAAAACGAAACATCTTCTGAGGAAACCCTTCAACAGTTATTAAGTATAAGCAACCAGCATACACCAACTCGTATTTTACTGCACCCGCAGTACTACAATGTTACTTCCAGCGTTCTAACTAGCAAAATAAACCTTCAGCACTCAGAGTGCTGCAAACATACCTTCAACAACTTTCAAACTAACAGTTAGAATACGCCAATAGTTATCTAACTGACCCCACAATCCTGCAATATTATTCTGCAATACCATAATACTTAGAAAGCATCAACAGCAAGCAAATGCATAAACAAATACTGCTAAACAAAGAAAAAAATTAACAGTTTGAATACACCAACTGCTATCTAACTGCAACCGTAGTACCACCACTTCCAAAAGGAAAATCATACACCATTTCAATTCCTCCTACTGCAACAGTGCCTATAAACACAATACCACATAAATATGCACCTTAAACATTACTGTAACCAGTGCACATGTCATTGAAACACAGTGTTCCACATAACAACAAATGAATATAGAATTATTTTTTTTTTTAATCCTGCATGGATTTTTTTCTCCCCACAAACCAAATGATTATGCGAAAAAACACAGGAACAGAGCACATTACACAGTACACTTGTTTAAAACATAGTACTGGTGAAGTACTAATTATGAGAGTCCACAAAGTGCAAAAATGTCTGCAATGCAATACGACATTACGAAATACCTACTTTAACATGTTATGTTTTCTTTTATCACAGACAATGAAACAACAATTTCTCCTGCATTTCCACATACCACAGTAGGCAAATCTGCTACTGCCGCTTGAACACTATTCTGCAGTGCATGCAAAAAAGGTGAACATGGCCTCAACAATACATACAGTGAGTATACAATTATTGGTGTCATACTTTTGTCTAATCTGCAAATTGCATTCTATACACAAATTTATGAAATTCATATGCCACTGCCAAAAACTTGTATGCATGGCTGTATTATGCTGCAGTGGTTGTCGCAAGGCCTAGACTCTAGGGTGCATGGGCTACAGCCTCCAGCCATACACCCAAGAGTCTAGTAGCTGATCACAATCACCACAGCATAATACAAGCATGCAACCAACAATCTATACACTACCACAACCCAACCACATAAGGCATCCATGTGAGGCCCTGTGCACTTCCGTACACATAGTATTCCAGTACGTGCAACCAGTCAGCACACTCTTTAGTCCAATAAGCGAGCCGCCTGATGTACTGCCCACTTTCCTACACACACCATTACAGTACTTCAAACAGTGGGCACACTCTTGCACTTTTGAGTGCATCGCCTCCGGCCATTACCCAAAACTACTGTAGCTGGCCATAATTACCTCCAACTGCATACAGTATTATAGACACACGAATCTTGAGACTGTCCAACAAATCACCTGTCACACATCCTGTCCACTTTTATACACATACCATTACAGTACTTACAGCCAGTGGAAAGACTCTTGGGTACATGGCCTCCAGCCATACACCCAAGAGTCTAGTAGCTAGTCCAATCACCAAAGCATAATACAGCCATGCAACCAACAATCTATACACTGCCACAACCTACACACATAAGCCAACCACCTGAGGCCCTATCCACGTCTGTACACATAGTAATCCAGTAAGTACAACCAGTCAGTATAGTATTCCAGTATGTACAACCAGTCAGCACACTCTTGGATCCAATAAGCCAGCCGCCTGCAGCCCTGTACACTTCTCTACTCATTCTATTACAGTACTTCAACCAGTGGGCAGACTCTTGGGTGCATGACATGCGGGCATGCACCCAAGATCCTAGTAACTGGCCAGAAACACCACAGCATAATACAGCCTATACAAACATTGTCATATCATCTACATTCCACTCCCCTACCCTAATGAAGCCTGCCTGCAGTCACCACATAAGCTGCTCGTCTGAGGATCTATCTGCGAACTGCTGCGATGGCCGAGGACACCGCAAACACATCACAGTCTTCTTCCACCTAAACAAATACATCAAATGAACCACCTTTCACTCCCCCACCCTTTAGAGCCCCTCTATCCAACAGCAGATGCCTCAAAACATATTTTCCAGCCGTTTTCCCCACCGTGGTTATCTGCGGATACAACATGGGGGACGTTTCAGGAAAATGTGACACCGATCACGCTTCCCTCCAGCCAATCAGCAAGCGCGTTCGGAGCGAACAGAGCAATGGGTCCGCGGAGCGCAGCCAGATATCACACATTTTTTGGCACTTACATTTGACCTGTTTCTAAAAAAACTACTGGGTGGATTTTCACCAAATTTACAAAAGCTTTCGGGACCAAGTTGCCGCTCCTACTGCAAATTTCATGAAACCCTGTCCAGCGGTTTGGGCTGTAGGCATGAGCAGTTTTTCTCCATTAAGTCTATGGAAACAAAAAGAAATTTGAGATCACCCCTATAACTTTGCCCTTCCTTGATGAACCCTCCCCAAACTTGCCAAAAGAAGTCAGAGTGGGCCATATGCTTTTTTTGCAAAGTTTGTTGAGGATTCGTCCACAGTGAGCAAAGTTATAAGCCGCCCAAAAAGTGTTCTTCCTATGAGATGAGCAACTTAAGAATACACAGGCCGTGTAATATATATATATATATTAGCTTTTGTTGAAAGATAAAAATGACACCAATGCGAACAAATGCCATCTGAATTACAGCCTGAACCTCACCATCTGTCCTTACGTCGAGCAGACAGATGCAAGCGAAAAATGACCCACCTCGCTCCCTATCCTTCACCGCAGATACTCACAGGATGGGAGCATGAAGTGAACTGTCTCGGGCGGGTCTGGTGAGCGCACACAGGATCAGGGGCCAGCAAGAGCGACCAACTGAATTCCTGTCTCACTTCCCTCCCCCGAACGCACACACTTTATTTCTGTCCCTCAAACTCTCCAACTGCAGGCCCAGGAAGGGAAGTTCTACCATCCTGTGAGGTGAAATGACCTCAGGGATGCACCGGATACCCCTGCAGGCAGGTGGAACCATTGTCCTCCATTTTACCTCACATGTACTGATCCGTCCAGAATGGCTGAAAATGAAAAGCACTGGTACTTTATTTAATTAACAAAGAGTGAGGGCACACTCCTCGTCCACAACGGAAGACACCTACATACAACAAATACACTTACTTAAATACTTTTCCCCCCAAGCTATAGCATACATTTGGAAATAAACTGTGTTTTGTTATTTTATTAGGCACATACTTTGCATGGCACTTGATTAATCACAGCATTTAATGAAAGGTTACAAATACGCTTTAAATAGGAAAACCTGTGAAGAAGAGTGACAGATGAAGGGTGAGAGGTGCACAAGAAGCCACAGAGCAACAGCAAAGACAACCTGACCAGAGTACCAGTGAAATCTCAGAATTGTTTATGCATGTCTGTGCTGTTAACCACTAGCAATCTGCAAACTTGTTTCCAAAAAAGCTGACTGCCCAAGGACAGCAATCTTGAAAATGTGTGCAAGTGAATCGAAAGGAAGTACAAAGAAATTAAGTGGTGGTAATGTGAGCACATTTCTGTTGCATGAAATCTGGGGGGAAGCAGAGTGGATGGTGGTCTTTAGAGGCACATCAGAGGCCACCAGAAGACCAATCAAGATGGTATATGTTTAGATAGAAACAAGTCTAGGGAGAACAAGAATTGACAACAGTTTGGGATTTTGTGTAGGCATAGAATAGGCATTTGCCAGCACTGCTTCAGGCAAATGTCTATATAATGCCTAGAAACACGCAAAATCGGCTGGCTTTGTCAATGCCTGTTTTAATAGGACATTAGGGCAAGGAACATATATAGATTTAGTGGCTGGAGGCACATTTAGTTAAGACACTTTTACTACACACGTAGCTTATTTAACGCTGCAATTAAGTAATTGGCCCTCATTACAGTTTTGCCGGTGCAGTAAGAATGTTGGTAAAACTGCTGGTAATTCCAGTAGCGGCTCATTTACAGCACCAACAAAACACAAGTTTGCAGGTGGGGGCACTGATTTACCTCCAGCCAAGAAATGGATGTAAATCTGGCCCCCACCGGCAAAGAAATACCAAAATTACCAGCACCAGTAATTCCGGTGCCAGTAATTTCAGCAATCCCCTCCATAGAGTCCTGTGTGACTCCATGGAGTGGGGGTTTACCAGCGTTTCCGCCACTTGGAATACGCCAGTAATTGCGGAATACAAGTGGCAGAAATGGTACTACCGTTTTGGTGGCATCCCACTGGATTTACCGGCAGGATATCACCAAAACTGTAATGGCCCCCATTAACTCTCTGCAGACTGCCTGCAGGCCAAAATGTCATGTTACTTCTTGATCGCAGGAGGATGTGTTTTGAGTGGGGAGCGGCAGGTAGTTGGTGGGTAGTTGGTGGGAATGGACATAGGGATTATCATGGCCATGCAAAGTCAATGGGTGGGTAAATAACCAAACAATACCCACACGTTGTATTCCACGAAAGCTGAATTCAATTCCCCTAAATGTATCATTCATTTATATATACTATTCTTGAAATGTAATATAGAAACTCTTGTTCAACGAAAAGACTGAGAATGTATAATTGAATATGAACAAACATTCCTCATCACATTCCCAATCCCATTATTCCAAACGAGACACTTTTGAATGTTGGATCAGAAGGCTTATACGAGCACTCTGCTGCTGCAATGCCTGAATTACAATTTCCAACATTCCTATGTTCCTGTATTGCATTAATGACATTGAACGTGGTTATCGAGAGGCATGGGCCGCTACCAGAAGTCGAACCAGCCTACAAGGCCATTGTCATCATTAGCCCCCATGGAGTGTAGGTGGAAATGGCCAAAAACTCTGGAAATGAGCGGGAACAGAAAAATAAATCAAGGAATCAGAGTGGAGTGTCATTGCTGGCAAAGTGGAGTGTACATGAAGGCACAGGAGAATAATGAGAAAGATCAATGGCAGACCTGCTGCAATAATGGGGGGCAATTGAAGGAGGAACAATGACAATGATAGCTCCTAGCAGGGAGGAGGTAGCATAGAAGACGACGGGAGGGCAGAAGAACAAGGAAAGGAAGCTGGCAAGGAGGAGAAGGGATACGAGAGGAAATACTGGTGGGTAAGGAAAGCAGTGGACTTGGAATGTGGGAATATGAGTTTACACCAGCAACATTCCAAGGTTGATAGTTGGTGATCTTTTTCAAGTGAGTTAAAAAAACAGGAGTTAATATAGATTTCTACAAATAGAAGTTTTAATATTAGGATTGGAATCCATAAAGGAACACAGTGATTTCAAAGAGAAAGCAAACTGTGGGATGATACTAAGAAAGGTCTGTGAAGAAAAGCAATAATTAAGAGGGAGAGGAGAAGAGTGTAATTGTAACTGGTTATTTATACCGGAAAATACCCAGCGGTTTCTAAGCATGGACCCGGGGATCAAACCTGAGTTGTTCCGCATTGTCTTGCTTCCAAGGCGAGCATGTTGCCCCTGAGCTATCCTCCCGAAATTAATTCAGCACCAAAATAAACCTAGTTTTTGTGAGCTTAATTTTGAATATGAATGCTTACATGCAGCCCTCATGAGCTCGGTGATAGATAATAATCAGTGATGAACACCTTATTATGAACCTGGGAATTGCCAGTTATCTGCATCTTGTGACTAGATCTCACAACGGCACCACATATATGCTTAAAAGCATGGGGGACAAAATAAAGCCCTAAAAAACTGCAGACCACAAGTGAAGAAAATAAGACCTTGTGAAGCCTATTTGCAGATATTGCATGTAATCCTTAAGGAATGAGCAAAACCAATCCAGGAATTCCTAGGCCAGCCATTCAAATATGATCGAGTGAGATGTTAATCAGTGCCACCTAGCTGGCAGTGTTGAAAACCACAGAGAGATAGGGAAGCAAGAGAACGCAGAATCCGCCAGCATCCAGTTTGCCCACTTCCCCTCCAACCTCGCCACCAACCGCCTCCTGGAATCCACCTGCTCTCTCTCTCTCTCTCCCTCTGATCTCATTCCATGGAAACACAATGGCCCTCATTACGACCCTTGCGGAAATCGGAAAACGATGGCGGAAATGCAATACCGCCATCGAATAGCGCTCGGTGCGACTATGACCCGTCACCGCAAAGTACGAAGCCATTAGCGACACCGTAGTGAACGCCAACGCTAACTGCACCAAGCACGCGCACGCGCGCCATGCGAAACCGCAAACACCACCATGGCGCAACGGTACGCCAATTCCGACCCTAGCGGACATGTACCTAACGCCATCAGGCATGGCGTAATGTACCATTCCGCCATGGTGAGAAGTACGGCATCGCGAATCAACCGTAAACGGCCCCACTGAGTGCCTGTACACCGCTCCCTGCCCACAAAGTACAACTCCCCGTAGGTGCAATGAAGCCACAATGCAACCATTGAAATGTACAAGTCACCCATGCATGGCAACGAACAAAAGAAACACAAGAGGGGCCAATGGGAGCTGCAGGGCACAGATGGCACGAATACAGAAGCCATCCCAATGGACATGACCACAGTCCCCCACCAAGAAACGCACGCAAACACAGGCACCTGTGACCAGCCATATTCCGAGAATCACATCATTCCACCAGTCCACCTGGCTGACCGGCATCTGTTACACAAAACCCAATCCCCCGCCCCTGAGCATGACAACATTCAAACTGTCATATTGGCAGCCCCCATCCCTGACCTCACGGGCTTAGTAGGCAAACGCGCCCAGTACAGTACCACGCAACTAAACTCCGAAGCTGGAACCCAATGCAGATCTCCTCACAATACATCGCCCCCCAAATAGGCATATGCCACATCACTTGCAAAGAAAAACGCTACACGGGCCAAATCAGAATAGAAATTTAATGCACATCAAAGTCACCAAGCCCATACAGCCATCATGCCATGAACTCCTAAACACCAATCACCATTGTGGGCTGCATCCGCAAGAAATGACCAGCCACTACTTGTGTGTCGTCCTGTTCCCTCATGGTACACAGAGCCACATTCACGTACGAAAAGGCAACATGGAAGCACACAGAACCGCAGGGCCGTCCCAATGGGGAGGCACTAGTCCAGCTGAAAGGCCGAAATGTTGCTCCGAGCCACCAGTACTGCGTAAGGGCATGTGGGCCATTGGCGATCGTCCCATAAGATCGTAATGCTGCTCCACTGATTAACACGAAGCAGCAGGTGTCGGGAGTAAAACCCATCTGCAGGAGTGGCATACAGATGGCAGTGGCAAAAGGGGAGGAGATACCTGTCAACCAAAAGAAAAGAAAAAGAACAGAATGGCCATCAGAACTACATTCCAACAACTCACTTCAATGATCACACGAAATCCACAGCCATATGCATGCTAGCCCACTCCAAAGGATCATCACCACCCCAAAACCACTTGCGACTCCTAACCATCTATATCGAGGTGCAAACACCATCACAAACGAGTGTACCTGTGCATGCGTCTGTCAAAACAGAATCCATCAGATGGGAATGTTAATGTGCATGGACACAAGTGTCTGAGGGCGTGTCGAGACAGGGAGGGCTCAACAAGGCCAGATAGACGATGGTCCCACCATGGCAGCCCTGCATCACATAGCGTAGGGGAGGCGGATAGATCCCAAGAAGCCCTGTACATGGCAAACTCTGTATCAAATCACCTGCCCATGCATCCATTCATCATTCCCTCATCCCGGAATCAAAACGCCTGAATAATTACTCACATAACAATAGAAACATCCATTGAGTCTGTGCGTTATGCAGCCTGCAAAATCCACAGTGCCCCAGCCCGTAATTCCAGTGTTGTGAAGTAACATGTATGTGGGAACGGCCGGCCTCATCGCCCACGTAGCAATTGCGCATCCCAAACTATTCATATCAATCATTGCTTCCTCGCCATGGGCCCTGTCTCAAGGACATTGAACAACAGAACGTTATATTTGCAGTCAGACCTGTGGGCATCTCCTCGCCGCTAGCTGGAAACCGAAAGCGCCGCCCTTGGAATTCCACATTTGCAACATCACGCCGAAAAGGCATCTGTGGCCGTTTGAAATCACTAATTATTCCATCGAGTGCGGCTGTGTGTGAAAATGGCAACTGCCTTCACCCACAAATGGGACGCCCCGCCCATCATTGCAACTCGGTACAGTGATGCATGAGGGCCCACCGTTACTCGAGTACTACGTTCCACTGACCCTTCACAAGTCTGTTCGCGACTGCACAGATAGTATGTGCAACAATGGGACCACAGCAGAATGAACATGTCAACCAATGTTACACGGCCATCGGGTACAAATACATGATTGCAATAGCAAGATGCCATTCCCAGATTTGCAGCGTTGTGCGCGGGACGTGCTCGGCCAAAGGGGAGAGCAGCTTGCACAGGTGGAATTAATCACCACAGGTGGAGGCCATACAGCCTGAAAACACATAAATTGCACAGCCAGTCTCCTCCCACAACCACACCGAAATGCTACTGGCAGGACTCGCGATGTTGGCCCTGGGGGACCTGATAGCACTGCAACTACTCCAACTCCAAGAAGAAGACGAACACCAACTGCTACCGGCCGCACGAAGGAGACGCAGGAGGAGGAGGAGGCCAAGGCAGGGCCAGCAAGGGCCGCCAGCACAGCCACTACCACCACGCAGGCAGCCCGCAATCCCACGCCTCCGAGCACATCCGTTCAACCTCACTGATGAGCAGATCCACACCCTCTACCGTCTGGACCGGGACACCATAGCTGCCATTGTGGACATGACACAGGCTGACCTTGTCAGCATGATAGATAGCCCAACCGCCATCCCACCCCTACTGAAGGTGGTGTCTGTACTCCACTTCCTGGCCACAGGCACCTACCAGCACACAGTCGGACAGTTGCATGGCATTTCTCAGCCACTGTTCTCACGGACACTATTGCAAGTGCTCGATGCCCTCCTGCAGCACGCAGACGACTACATCTCTCTACCACGCTCGGAGCAGGAAATTACCAACACAAAAGTGGGATTCCATGCACTTGCCGGCATACCGGGTTGCATTGGTGCCATCGACTGCACCCATGTGGAATTGGTCGTCCCACATGCCATGGAGGCCCAGTACCGCAACAGAAAACAATTTCATTCCCTGAATGTACAAATGGTGTGTGACTCCAACAGGATCATTACACATTGTTGTGCCCGATTCCCTGGATCAACCCATGATTCTATGGTCTTGAGGAACTCTACAATACCACGCTACATGGAGCGACACGCAGGGAACAGATCCTGGCTACTCGGTGAGTCTCATTACATGCATGATTATGTGGGGAATGTGATTTGGCAATGACCTGGCAGGAAGGGGGGGGGTGTGCGTACGTAGCAATGGCATTCCACATCATACGTTTCTCGTCCACATACAGGTGATGCTGGATATCCACTGAAGAGATGGCTCCTCACACCAGTCCGGAACCCACGGGACCAGCATGAGGAGGACTACAACCATGCCCACTCACGTACCCGTGTAGTCATTGAACAGGCATTCGGCCTACTGAAGACTCGTTTCCGCTGCCTCAGCAGGTCTGGCGGGGCACTCCTGTACCGCCATGAGAAGGTTGCAAAGATGGTCATGGCATGTGTCATGCTCCACAACATGTGCGTACGTAGAAATGTGCCCATGCCCCCTGACGCAGAACTGCAAGCACATGATGATGGTCATGATGAGGGTGGGGATGTGGCAGCACCTCATGGAGTCTGCGAGGCACCGGAGGCCCGTGACATTCGTCAGCATCTCATTGATGTATGCTTCTAGCACTCACGCCTGGTGGCTGATACATGGACACGGGACTCGTGGCACTGTGCGTCTCTGGGACATGCACAATATGGACTGTACGCCTATGATGGCCTAGTACACAGAAATCAATGTCCACACATCTCATTGGTTGATCGTGCACTTTTTATGGCATATGTGATGTCATGTTGAACACCCTATCGACCCGCCACCCAAGTGAGCCCAACACACCCCCTCCACCCTCCTACCTCCCCCACGAACCCCAGTGTCCAAAGATGCTCATTGTCAGTGGGCTGTCGCTATTGCAAGCCCCCTCTGCGGGTATCAGGGGCACCCCTGCCTGTGGAGCGCAGGTTCCTTCCAGATCTACGTTGGGGGCTGCCCTGGACGGAACTTGCAACGGATGATGTGTCTGCCTGCTCACGTCCATGCATGTCCCTAAGGGTTTGCGAGAGCTCAGTGAGCACACGGCGCACTGCGGCAAGTTCGGCACATACGTCTTTGGACGTCGCATGCAGTTCCCCCCTCAGGCTCTCGGTGCTTCTCTCCATTTGGACTCTCAGGCTCTCGGTGCTACTCTCCATTTGGACTCTCAGGCTCTCGGTGCTACTCTCCATTTGTGCCCTCAGCGTCTCTGTGCCTCTCTCCATTTCTGCCCTAAGTGTCTCAGTTGATGTTTCTATGTCTGCCTTAGTGCCCCCACATTCATCGGCATGGTCCTTGAGGAGCATGGCCATTTGCTGCTGTTGCACGATTAACTGGTCGAGGGACTGTTGCCTCTGCTGGGCCATGCCCATTTGCGGGGGTGTCACAGAGGGGCTGTTGTCCTCATGTTGCCTTGCCACAGGGCTTGGGGGGGATGGCCAGTCGTTGTCTTGTGGGTGCCCCTGCGTGGTATCCTCATGTTGTACGGGATGGGACAGACAGGGGGATTGGGACAGGTCATGGATGGATCTGACTTCGACATCCCCGTTTTCTGTGTCGGAGCATGCTGCCATCAATGGGGTGTCACCTATGGTGCTGCTGCCACCAGAGGCAGTGCCTTCTGTGGCATCCATTGGGGGGACCTGTGGTGGTGGTGTTGTGGGCATGCTGGCTGCTGGGGTGCCTGTTGATGTTCCCTCCTCTGTGCTGCCACCTGATTTGTGCTGCTGCCGTGTCTTGATGCGTGCAGCTGAGGTGGAGGGTCTCTGGCCGTTGGTCTTGGCCCTCTTTGCAGGTGTGCTGGTAGGGGTGTCCTGTAGCTCGTCGTTTGGATCGGACCCTGTGGTGGAGTAAAGGAGGGCGAGGGTTAATGATGGGTCTGTGGGAATTGGAATGGCATTGTATCACATGCTCTGGGGTGGTACCTGAGGGTGATTTGGGTCGGGTCCTTGGAGGTGCTTTGATTTGTGTGTGGAGTGAGGGTGCAGTTGTTTGGCAGCCTGCAGTTAGGGTGTGCCTGCTGCACGTGTAGTGCGTGTATTAGGGGTTTTTAATTATTTATGTATTTATTGTGGGTTTTAACGTGCGCTATCAGGCCGATGTGTGTGGCCGTTCTCCTGGACATGTGTTTCTGTTGCACTATGTGGACGCATGGTACTTCACATGGATGGACTGTGTGGATTTGGCATTGTTTCATCTGGTACACCTACCTGAATCTTCGGATGTCTGCACTCCTTTCTCCATCCCTCCGACTCCCTCTATGCTCTCCATTCCGATGGTGGAGGCACAAATTTCTTCCCAGGTGGTCAACTTGATGGGTGATTCAGGACCTCCCCCGGTGGCTGTGGCAATGTTGCGGTTGGCAGAGAGTATGCTGCGGACGCGTATCCGCAGGTCGTCCCATCGCTTGCGGCATTGCTGTGGGGTGCGGGGTGCGGTCCCCACCGCACTTACCCGCTGTGCCACCAGAGCCCATATGGTCTTCTTGTTTGCAAGTGCCGTTCTGGTCATTTGCGTGGAGAAGACGACGGCAGCATTCTCCTGGAGGGTCTCTGTTAGCACGGTGAGTTCCTCGCGGGAGAAGTGGACCTGCCGCTTGCGGTCGCACGCTTTCTTCGCTACTTTTCCCATTTGTCTTGGTTTCGCTAGGGTGGGTGACGGGTTGGGGTGTGTTTCAGGGTAGTGATTTTAGTGGTTGTGTGGTTTTAGTGGTTTTATAGGTGTACGCCGGGATGTTTCCCGTTCCGGGCCCATGTTTTCACTTCCGTTTCCGTATATTTCCGGTCACCGTACTTTCCGGTAGGCGCACACTGCGGTGACCGCTAAGAGGGGTGGCGGTATTGCACCTAGGGCGCCGTACGGCGGCGGTGTGGGCCGTTTTGGGGTCATTTCCGCCATCGCGGACTTTGCACTTCCGCCGTGGCGTGGTGCTCGTGCCCGATGGGTCGGACTGGGCCGCACTTTGCTCCTTCGTGCAATGGCGGAAACGCTATTTACGCTGTGGCGCTCCGGTCAGTCGCTTTCCGCAAGGGTCGTAATGAGGGCCAATGAATCTTGGCACAGGTCAGGCTGACATGGAACACAGCAAATGGTAGTACAGGGGACAACACAGGACAGGACATGAGGGTTGGAAATATCAGTAAAGGAATAGCAGGACACCATCACATCATGCGTTTGACCAGCAGAGGAGTAGGAGGATTGCCTTTGAAGGTAGTCGCTTTCATGGAAGTTAATAATAATGAAAACGTAGATAGAGAAAGGTTCGAACTAGGACAACAGGTGTCAGTTTTAACATATGTGGGATTCTTGACAAGATATGAATGACTTGCCATTTCGGAACAAAAATCAAAGTAAATATTCTGGTTTTGTCAAAAGAAAGATTGACTATATTCCTAGAAAGTGGATTTATGTAATGTTTCACTACTTGAAAAAGGTTATTTAGGTGGACCTAAGAAATTGGAGGCTTTGCCTTGGAGATAAGCTTATTTGGCAGCTTATTTTATAATTGTCTCTAAAGTAAGATAAATCCCCTCGGATAGATAAAGTAAGATTTGCCCCAACACTTCTCACAGCATCTTATAAGCAACATTTCCTTTTTGTAATTGGTAGAATACTATGGGGGGCATATGTACAGGATTACAACTTAACTGTTGGAGGTGGAGCAACCTCATCTGCAGTGTGCTGGCAATAGGACAGTAGTATTGCCTTAAAAAGTAAACTATCATAGCCGGTCAAGTGGCAGAGAGAGTAGAGCGCTCGCTAATCCCGGGGGGGGGGCAAACTCAGCCTTTCATCCTTCCGATGTCGATAAATGAGCACCACACACCGTGGGTAATAATAAGCAGCGCTCAGATACCTGAGGGTTCGTAGCGCTATATAAATGGCAAATTATTATTATCATCTCTAGGAGAATGATTATCAGCTCAAGCAATATGAGGAACCTTTTTAAAAGAGTGTGTCAGCATTGACTGGCAGGAAGCCTACATTTTTCAAGAATTAGAAAAACATTACAAAGGAAAGGGACTATGTAGCAACCTGAAAGAAGATTGTTGTACTGCACACAAAGACCAACTGTAGGCCTCTTAGTAGAAAGGTCCAGGTAGCAAGATACAGTTACTTTAGTTTCCAGTTACTCTTGACTATACCACAGGAGGCATCATCCACCAGCCATGCTAGTGCACTCCAGCTCACACCTCTAACTCACACATTCAGAGCATATACACAGCAAGCACTCACTAGATTCTCCTGAGCTGTCGGTTACGCCATAGACCAACATTCCATCAGCATTCACAGATGGGCAGCCGGCTAAGCAGTGTTCAGCCAGTCACTGCATCTCCGATAAAGACAACACAACCGCAGCAAACTCACTGCAACACAACATCCTACTCCACATAGACTACACACCACCTATAACCGGGAAGACACAGGTCACACCCAACAATATAAACTAGCAACACAAACATACACTCTGAGAATTTGGGGTTATAACCAGCAGGGTCACCACTATAACATGGCTAGGATGCACTCATCTGTGAGGTACAGTTCCCGGGTATAGAGACCAAGACGACTCTGTGCCCAAACAGTACAAATAACTCTGTGTGGTGTTGCACGTAAACTCCAGTGAGACCCACGGTGTGTCATCACACATAGCCGTCCACTAGCCAGCAAGGGAACCACGCAGTTACTTAAGGGTTTAGTTGCTGTTGACTATTTTACAGAACGGGAGACCATTCACTGGTCATCTTCATGCACACCAGTTGAAGCCTCCATCCAAATCCAGCAATCATCAACATTCTTCTGAGCTCTCAATGATGCACTGCATTGGATTCATATCTTCTTAGAATGCATAGATGGTCAGCAGGACAGGCCAACATTCAGTCACTGCAAACCATATAATGGGAGCACATAACCCTCTAGCTCTTCACCCCTGCCCTCTCCCCTGCATTTCCACTACTGCGCTTTCACGATCCGAATGTCACAAGACCCAGTAGGACCGTTTGTTGGTCATCCCTGCCCCCCCTTGTCTTGTTGCGCCTTGAAACACATTGTGTATAGGTGCATTATAAAAACCCAATAAATAAATAAAATAAAAAATCCTTCAGGTGTGCATTTTTCAAGATTTAGTGAAAATTGTAAAGTCCTACAGATTCGTATGCCAATGAGTGGAGCTGAGGACAAGCTGTTGAAGATCGCAAGAGAACAGAGTAAGGTCACCAGTGCACCCTGGGTGTGATTGTAAGAGTTATTGAAATCTCCCATTAATTCATTCATTCAAAAAGAAGTAGAACTAAACTTACCACAAAATCACATTGTTACCAAGTTCTACATAAATGCAAAGCCAAATGCAGAGTGCGGTGACATGCCTGAGCGATTTATGTACAGTGTACCATTACTATTAAGACCAAAAAGTACTTACTAGTCAAAGGCAGTGCTAGTAGTAACAATATTTATTGAGCGCATACGTATTACCAGTATAAACCAGTTTCAAGTGCTGTACAAACAGCCAGATGGGAACAGATTGATAAATAACATTAGAATACATGAAATAACAAAAGTGACAGTGTCATTGTACCCTCTACTTTACGTAATATAAAATGAGCTCAAGTGCTTTTTCAGTCTATGTGTAAAGTCTTGTTGTGTAATACTGTTTCTGATTAAAACTGCCAAGTTGTTCCACAAACAAGAGTCCAAGGTCTGTGCTATTTTTCCCCATATGATGTTTTGTAAAACGTACCAACCACCAGCAGGTCTTTGGACATTGATCAAAGGGGATGACTGGGCACATATTTCTGTGCCATGTCTGATAAGTACTCAGGCGCCAAACCATTTGCTATCTTCCAAATGTGTGTAAACATCCGTTCTTAAATCATGACCTCTCGGCCAAGCTTTTGAGATATGGTAAAATGTTCTCATGCCCTTGTAATTTAGAAATTGATTTCTTTGCCATGCCAAGAGAAATAGACAACCAATAATGCGATCTTGAGAGTACGACTACCTGAACTATGATCTTCAATTGGCCAGCTTCTTGGAAGGGATTATAGCGGCTGCTGTTATAAAGGTGGAAATGTGTATTTTTTGCTAAAGCATCTACTTGTGGACCAAATCAGAGCTGGTTGTTAAACAGAACCCCCATGTTCCTGACCTTCTCCTCAGGTGTTGATAGAGTCACAAATTAGAAATGGGAGAGAAGGTGCTCCAAGGCAGCCAAGGAACAGGACTTCTGTCTTGTCTCCATTTAAGCAAAGGTAGTTGTCCTGCATACATCGCTATATTGCCTCCAGACAGTTCACCACAGTACTGCACCCATTTATATCCCAATGGAGGTCAACAAGTATCTGAGTATCATTGACATTTAGTCGACATTCGATACCTCACCTCCCAATAATCTACACCAACGGAATCATATATGTGATGAACAGGAGTAGGGACAGTGTTGATCCTTGTGGGGCCCCACATGAGAGAGGCCTGCTGGGTGAAATGACATTTCCCAACCATAGTCTCTGCCTCATAACACTCAAAATGTATTCCGGTTAGGCTAGCACTGAAGCTGACGCGTTCATCACAGTTTTAGGAGGTTGAAAAAGAGTACTGAGGTCAACTGTATCAAATACTGCAGACAGCTCTAAAAGGAGGCCTCTGTCTCTGATTCCAATATATTTTCCCTTAAAAAGAATACTCTTGTCGCTGTACTGTGGAGGGGGTGAAAGCCAGATTGAGCTCTGGCCAGCACAGAACCCTTTTCGAGTAAGTCTGAAAGTGAGAAAGTTTCCTTTCCTTCCATGATTTTACTCAGAAAGGGAAGGTTAGGTTTAGGCCGAAAATGTACTAAATCTATTAGGTCAAGATGGGCTTTCTTTAGAAATTGTATGACTTGAGCTTTCTTTACCTGATGTGGAAAAATGCCTCTTTAAAATTAAGTATTAATGAAATTAGATAGGCTCTTGGTCATCAAGACGATATCCTCCTTCATGGATTTAGGGGAAAGAGTACTCAGGGCTGAGCTTGTTTCTTTTAATCCTTGTACTCATTCAGTAGATATTAGCTTAACACACTTAAAAGAAGAACATTTACGAAACGAGGTATCCTCTATGCAGGCGTCAGTTCTAGGTTCAATAGCAATCATTTCATGTAGCTTTGTAATATTGGTCTGGAAAAAGGAAGCAAGTACGTCACAGAAGACTTGGGTGGGAATAATCTTATTTGTTGCTTCTGACAAAGTAGTACGTTCCTGATATATTTCAAACAGCTCAGTAGCACTAGAATGAGCTGTTTAAAATCACTTTTAGAAATAGTCCTTCTTCGCTTATCCTAAATCCTTTATATAAATTTGGTGATGAGTTTTACATTTTTGGTTGTCGAAGCATGAGCGAGTGTGGCGCCAATGTCTTTAGAAACACTGGGAACATGCAGTCCTTTGTCTTTTTGTTTGGCGCCCTATACATCTGTAAATACAATTAAAATAAATAATGCACTTATGTTCTGTAAGGAATTAACAACATCAGGAATGTTGCAATCAACCGACTAGGGGGGTGATGATTTTAATCCTTATCAGTACTTGAATGTAGGAGCTATTAACATTACATTTACTTGGATATTTGACCTGTACAATCTCAATTTCTTTTCTCAATTTCTCTTTCTGGTTCATATTATCCCATTGGTGGTAGATTCTGAGAATGAAAGTAGTTTCTCTAAGTCAAGGTAAAGCATACCCTTGCATCTTACAATCGTATAAAATATATACAATCACAGCAGGTCACTGCAAAGAGAGTCCGTTATTAATTCCAACACATGGTCACTCATTCACTAGGATGGCTGCACTTTTCAATCCATAGAAGCATAAACCTGCAATTCCCTTGCATTTGACAGCCCAATCTTCTGCAATGCAATTACATCCTGCTTTCTAATGCATGACATACCTTTATGTTCTTCTTATAGCTTGTGTAATCTAGCTTTGGACCAAAGTGTAGAAGAGATGTTAATGATACTTATATACAGTAGCAGAATTCCACAGTTCCTTTTCTGCAACACTGGCATTGTAGTTATCCGTATCACAAATATAACACTCAGTGAGCCTTATCAAAGCCAGCATCTGAGTCAATAACCTAGGTATATGTGTCCCTCTTCATTGACGATCCATCTTAATTGTGAGTAATACACATGGATTTGGTATTAGAGTATGCACACGCACAGTCTTTACATGTTATGTGAAGGAACTGTAGTGCAATATTACCAATAATTCAGTAATTCAAAGACCTACTTTCTGATTTTGTGCCTATCAATAGGACACTAAACTTGAACTTGAAAAAGATTTTGAAGTTTGGTACCGTGAATGGAGAGAGAAATCTTTGCGCTGGTGCCCGTAACATGCCAAACTGCACTTATCATGGTGCAATGCTTTTTTACCATCACATGGCACTGCTCTGAATTAAAGCTTTCCTGTCCGAAAAAACGGAAACAGTATGGCTAAAACCATTCAAATCCGCACCGTGGAACAGCAACTGTGGAGTACCGCAAGGATCCTCGTTATCCCGACTCTCCTTCAACATCTATATGATGCCACTAATCAACCTCCTCAAAAGACACTGCTTCACTTGCTACAACTATGCAGATGATACCCAAATTGTCTACAAAATCGGCGATGATCAACAGAAGAACACATCACTAATAGACTGTCTACCAATGGATGAACACTAACGACCTCAAAATCAACCCAGACAAGAGAGAAATCATGATTACATGCAACATTCAAGGAATCTACAAGTACAACCCATGGCCCACAGAACTGGAAACAGCACCCACACCATCCAAAGTGATCAAAAACCTGGGAATCCTAATGGACAACATGCTAACCCTAGAACCACAAGTAAATGCGATAATTAAGAAATGCTTCTTCCATTTACACACAATCAAAACGATTAAACTATTCTTCTCCTTCACACACCAAACACTGGCTGTCATCTCCCTCATCAAGTCCAGGATAGACTACGCCAGCTTATACCTCAGAATGCCAGACTATTTACTGAAGAAATTGCAACGTATACAGAAGGCAGATGCCAGATTTCTCCACAAACTCTCACGAAGGGTCCACATCACTCAGGCACTAAGGATGCTACATCGGCTCCCAATCAAAAAAACAAATCACCTTCAAAATAATATACATAACACACAGAGCAGTCCACGTCCTAGGAGCAAGATATATACAAAAGAAAATCGGAATCTACCACCCTACCAGAAGACTCGGATCCAGCCACAACATCTGCTTAGAATCTAAACCACACACAAGGAAAAAACCTAGCAGATCGGCATTCTCTTGCTTAGCTGTAAAACTCCCTCCCCAGAGAAATATGAACAATGAAGAACCACCTAAAATTCAGAAAACTTCTAAAAACCTGTCTTTTCAACTCTGGATGGGACGAAAATGAATGAACAACACACATGCACCATGAAAACGGACATAAACTGAGAAGGACTGGGGAGTAGGCTGGACCGGAGTGGAGTGCAGGGAAAAGAGAGGCACCTGAGTAAGAGGAGGACCCAGATGTACACTTCCCTATAGAGGGTCAAACGTGAAACAGGGGAGAGTGATGGGTCCAACTTAGCTGGACCTCTGATAGAGGGCATTAGAGGAAAAAGTAGACAGAGAGATGTCCTGGTCTTGGAAACAATGGACCACAGTACACAGGGAACACATCCTCCCTGAATGAAACCGTAGGGATTGTAATTGTTTCACACCAAAATATACTATAAGGTAATGGATATGGGCAGCATTTAGTTTCAACATTGAGGATAGAAAAGGTACTGCCACTGAATAGCCTTATGGAGGACCCACACTTTGGCACACAACATAGGGGTGGTAATTGTAACACACCAAAATGTACAATGGGGAGGGTATGTGTCAACGTCAATGAAAAAAGAGGGGGTAGTATAGGGCACTACCACTAACCAACCCTACTAAAAAAACTAATCTCTCTGCATACACCTCTCAATCCCTGAACTAAACACAACCAGACCTCCACAGCACAACAAACGGCATGCACTTCACTACACTACAATGAAACAAACCACACATAGCCTACCCCAACAGCACGTAGTGCCTACCAACCGAAAAACACATTTACGCTCAGCGAACGGTGTCAATCGAACTGAAACTGCCAACAGCACATCACAGCTCCCTTGCTCTTTTCTCCTGCTCAGTCTTACTAACTACCCCACCTGCTTTGCAGATCCACCAGGGAACCACAAAACCACACAGGTAGTGACAGTGCACAGTATAAGGACTTTTAACATAACATATATCCCAGTGTTTTTCAAAAAAGGGCAAACTTTGCCCTAGTGCTAATACTGTGCAACTTTGCACTTGCACCAGTGCAACGTTTCTGTAATCTGGCCCCTAGTGCTCAGATAGCAAACTTAAGTAGACAACATTTAAGCCTCACCGTTAGTATTTTGGTAAAGATTTTCAAATCTACATTGAGCAAGGAGATAGGTTGATAATTACTGCATCTAGTTGCATCCTTCCCAGGCTTTGTAATCACCGTAATGATTGCCTCCTTCATTGAATCACATAGCCTCCCTTCCTTCAAAAAACAATTATACAATTCACATAAAATTGGTGACAACACTTCCCTATACCTTTGATAAAATTCCACTGACAAACCATCCATCCCCGGAGATTTGCCTTTATTCATTCCCTCAATTACCGACAAAACCTCCTGGATGGAGATCGGGGCTTCCATACAACATCTACCTTCATCAGAAAGTACTGGAAGGACAATTTTCCCAAAAAACCTATCAAAATCCTCTATTTGCGGAGCAATATCTTCCGTATATAATTTAGCATAAAATGAACGAAAACATTCACCAATTTTATCTTTCTTAATCTCCATAATACCAGATTCATCAACAATTTTCTAAACATACACCCTCTCTGAATAAATCTTCAATCTATTTGCTAACAACTTCCCTGCCTTATCCCCTTGCTCTCAGTATTTTTGCTTCATGTAATACAAACCCCTCTCAACTTGCGAGCTCACCTCACTTTTCAGTAGTTTCTTAACCTCCAAAATCCTAACCTTAATATTCTCGTCTCTTAATAAAGCATAATTCCTTGGCAAATCTCCCAATTCTTTTTCAAGCACTGCCAACCTGGGTGAATTGGTGGAGCAATCTCAGACAGGATTCATGGAAAGGAGATATGGATATGATAATATTCGAACGCTGTTAGACATTTTGAGTTTGCCAGACTCAGAGGTGAAGGATATTTTGTTGATTTTTTTAGATGCAGAGAAGACCTTTGATAGGGTGAATTGGGGCTTCCTGAATTATACACTGTCAAAATTAGGTTTTGGTCCTTTCTTTATTAAAGCTATTCAATCGCTTCAAATTGCCATTTCGGCAAAGGTGTGGGTGAATGAGGGGTTTTCCATGTCCTTTCCGTTGTTAAGAGGGACACGCCAGGGTTGCCCTTTGTCACCACTGTTATTTAATTTGGTATTGGAGCCTCTGTTGGCATATATACGTCAGTTGAGGTGTGTCAGGGGGTTTGCAGTTGGTGATGTGGAAATTAAATGTCTGGCATATGCGGATGACGTTGTGGTTATCTTGAATGATCCTGTTGTAGGGGGTCCTGTATTGAAGGAGGTCTTTGAGGAAGTGGGTAAGTTATCTGGGTATCGGATTAATTGGGATACAACAGTGGTATTTCCGGTGAGGGCTTTGCACGACTGTGAGAATCTGCTGGGGTGGCATTGTAAATGGGAATATTCTAGTGTGAAATATTTGGGTATCTATATTGCCAAAGATTTTAGAAAGTTGGTGAATTATAATGTGGATAAAATCATTGAGGTTCTTAGGCGGGATATTATGAGTTGGGGACGTGTTAATCTAACTCTTTGGGGTAAAATTAATGCTATTAAAATGATTTTACTGTCGAAGGTTTTGTATGTTGTTCAATCTTTGCCTGCGCACTTTACAAAGGGAGCGTTTGCACGTATAGATAGGCTATTTCAGGATTTTTTGTGGGGATTTGGGAAGAGGGCCAGGATTCCCCGGTATATTATGGTCCGGAAGGTTAAAGATGGGGGTTTTGGGTACCCGGTGTTAAGAAATTATGGTAGTGGTTTTTTGTTGAAGAAAGTGTCTGATTACACTGGTGAAGTTATGAACAAGGTGCCGTGGTGGGTACAAATTGAGGTACAGCGGTTTTTGCCTTATGATATTAAATGTTTGTTTTCTTTCGGAAAATTGCCTAAGAAGGTGCAGTGTTTGAAGTCGGTTTTGGCTACTAAAGAAGCTTTGTCGTCTTGGATAATGGGAACTGAACAAGTTCTATATCTTTATGAAGAGGCTTCCCTTTGGCATAATCCTGGTCTAAAGTTTAATAATAAGGTACTAAATTGGAAAAGTTGGGTTCAGAAGGGTGTGTTGACTATTGGTGATGTATGGAGTGCTGCACGGGTAATACCTTTTGCTAGTTTAGTTGAGAAATTTGGGTTACGGAACAGGGAATTACGAAGGTATGATATTTTGGCATCTCTGCTATCGGAACGAAGAGATATGTTGGGTGCAGCGTTTTTGAAGAAACCGGAAAATTTTTGTTTTTTGGGAATTGGACTCCAAAGAGTGTCTACTTTTATGCAGTTTATGCAACCTGATAGGCAATGGGTGAACTCGTGGGACAAGTTGAGGTTGTCTTGGACGGAGGAGTTGGGCAGGGAACTTACGCCAAGGGAATGGGAAAAGGTTTGGAGGGTACCAACGGCTGCCAAAGTGGATTAGCAATTGCGCTATATACATCAGAGGATATTGGGTAGAATATATTGGACCCCAGTTCGTATGTGTAAATTGGGATTAGTTGATGATGATCGGTGTTGGGGCTGTGGGAAAGAACAAGGTACTTTGATACATATGTTATGGTATTGTGAAAGAGTGGTAAGTTTTTGGAGGGAGGTTATTGATAGGGTTGATCAAATGTGGGACATTGTTTATCCACGCAATCCCTTAGTGGTTGTTTTTTTGTTATATAGTGGTGGACGGGATGTGAGTTGGGTGATTTCATGTGGGGTATTCAGAGTTTTGTTGGTGGCGGCTAAACAGGTGTTGAGGGTCTGGAAGACACGGAAGAAGCCGATGGTGGAGGAATGGATTTCAGATGTTAGAATTTTATCCAGATTTGAGAAAACTATGTATTGCAAACAAGACATAGGAAACCCTTTATGATGATGTGTGGGGGAGCTTTAGTGACCTTTATTGATGAGGCTAGATTAGGTTCTGGAGTGGAGTGCATTGGTCTTTTTTCAAATAACATCAATGTATTGGGAAGGGGTTTGTGTTGTCTCTGTGGTTGTTTTGTGTGGTCTTGTCTGTCTATTGTCATGTGTGTGGTGTATGTGGCTTTGTTTTAGGTTGGTCTTGAGTTTCATATGGTGGAATACAGAGTTATGGTTTGGAATTCTGTTTTATTTTGTTTTCCACTACTATGTATTTTGCAATTCAATGACCTACGTTGTTGATTCTGTTATTTATTGTAACTTGTTGAAAATGAGAAATAAAGAGTTTTAAAAAAAAACAGACAGCATTTGACACAACTTTGCACTGTAAATCAGACTTGGATAGCAGGGCTTGACAATGTGACCAACAAACAAAAACTCAAAATCTATTGCATGGTAAACTTCCTCTACCCAGACTCCTCCATGAACAAAATCCCTGGGCTGTGCAGAAATACATGAATAGCAGTAATATTGCATGATCTAACATTCAACAAAGGAGCAACATATGGCATGTGTTAATATAACAACCCTCCACCTATGCATTTCTTTAGCACCAAGGACTAAGCACATCATTGTCATCTATGAGACAAGGTCATCTTCTACAAATCATCCCACAGAGAATCTATAGTAAATCCTGTGAACGTGTGCATTAAATACATGTGGAAATGTATAGCATCTCTCCCCTGTCTGGGTTCCGCCAGCACACAGGTTGGCCACTCCAGGCAGTAAGAGGAGTTGAAAGGCACCCTTCTGTAGCTTCCAATCCTTATTGATATATGTAAAAGAGGGAAACATCATGCCTTGAGTGTGTATGTCTGTATTGCAGGGAGGCATTGTGGCTGATCCTGCTGGCCATCCATGAGTGCTGGCAGAATGTTAGGTGCATGTAGACTGGCACAGCTCTTGAGAATGTTGCAGGTATTGAATGAGTGTTCAGAGAGTGTCTGTTGGGCCTGAGCTGGGAGAGGATGAAGGTGGCGGTGGGTGATCTCATTGTATCAACTACCAGTGTAAAAAGAGCCTAAATTCATGTAAATAAAGTAACCTGGCCTTTGTAAATCAGGCTAAACGAGCATTAACACCCCCCAAGAATGCTGTGGCAGTCAAGGAAGCAACTATGACCGCCCATTCAAACATTAGGTGAGCTGTACTGAAAGATGCAGAGACTTCCCTTTAAATATTCTCTGTATGGTATGATAGGTTATTTATAACGCGCTTAATACCCAGAGGTTTCTAAGCGCGGACCAGGGGGTGGAACTGGTGGTATTCCAGGTAGTCTTGCTTCCAAGGCGAGCACGTTGCCCCTGAGCTATTCTCCCGAGACACTTAAAAGGAGTGAGTGAGTGAGTCGGTGAGTGAGTGAGTGAGTGATCGATCGATGGATTGATCGTACAGATCTAATTGTCTCGAGGCTCTGGACAACAAGGAACCAAATAAAATACCCAGCAAGAGGGGGCCCAGTCAAATGCTTAGCATCCTTTCACAGGTAAATGGTTATTTCACTGGTAAAGATGCAAGGGAAGCCTATTCCATAAATTAGCCACCCGCATTTACTACTCCAAGAATCTTTTCAAAGGATGAATGTAAAACAGTTCGGATTCTGGGAATTCTACCAAATTGCAATTGACTGAAATGTCACTCTGCTTTAAGTAAGTTCCCCTCTGTCTGCATCGTCTAATGCTACCGACCACAATGCCAGCACTGATGGGATGCCGGGTTTGGGGCAGCACTACATGCAGGGATGCAGCGTCTAGGGCAGCACTTCATGCAGGGATACAGATGCAGAGCCTGAGGCAGCACTACATGCAGCAATGCAGATCCTGAGGCAGCATTACATGTAGTAGTGCAGAGCCTGGGACAGCACTACATGCAGGGTTGAAGAGATTGGGGCAGCACTACATGCAGGGATGCAGGATGCAGAGCCTGGGGCAGCACTGATGGGCTGCAGAGTCTGGTGCAGCACTACGTGCAGATCGAAGAGTCTAGGCCAGCACTAGATGCAAGGATACAGATGCAGAGCCTGGGGCAGCACTACATACAGCAATGCAGATCCTGAGGCTGCATTAAAAGTAGTAATGCAGAGCCTGGGACAGCACTACATGCAGGGTTGAAGAGACTGGGGCAGCACTACATGCAGGGATGCAGGATGCAGAGACTAGGGCAACACTATATGAAGGGATGCAGAGTCTGAGGTAGCACAATGTGCAGAAATGCAGAGTCTAGGTCAGCGCTACATGCAAGGATACAGATGCAGACCCTGAGGAGGCACTACATGCAGCACTGCAGACCCTGAGGCAGCATTACATGCAGCAATGCAGAGCCTGGGACAGCACTACATGCAGGGATGTAGATGCTGGGGCAGCACTATATGAAGGGCTGCAGAGTCTTGGGCAGCACTACATGCAGCAATGCAGAACCCGAGGCAGCATTACATGTAGAAATGCAGAGCTTGGGACAGCACTAAATGCAGGGTTGAAGAGACTGGAGCAGCACTACATACAGGGTTGAAGAGATTGGGGCAGCACTACATGCAGAGATGCAGAGTTTAAGGCACCACTACATGCAGGGATTTAAGATGCAGAGTCTGGAGCAGCACTGAATAAACGTATATGGTGAGATGATAAATGCATGTATTTGTCTTACCTGTATGTTTTGTATCACTTTGTTATTTTCGGGTATTCCTGGATGGATTGCAATGACGAGGTCTTCGTAGCCATTGTTTTTCAACTGCACCATAGAACCCGTGCCAGTGCCTAGCAGCTGAAAGGCAAATAGTAAACCAACGCTCTGAAAGAACAGCATCGTGTACTCTTCTGGCCCATTCAACCAAAAGGGGATTTTCACGCCTGGTCTCCCTGCTTATTTATAGTGCACGTATTTTGGCATTAGAAAGACGATCACGTAATTTATGGTGGTACTTTGGTTAAACTGTATCATACATTCCAACGCTGTACAATGACTGCAGCAGGTTCGTAAATGCGTGTTAAGCATGGAAAGTCCAAAGTTGCAATAGCAACGGGAGATAAGAACGGGCGTGGTGTCAAGGTCTGGCTGCGCTACCTGTGCATAATTACATTTAAGTTTCAGTAACTCAGAAACTATGAATGCACTGTAGAGTTGCAACATTTGGGGCAGAATCTGCATCAATTATTGTGAAACACGGTCTTTAAGTAGAGGTCAAAGTAACCAGTCAAGTACTAAACTGCATATACCTTGCTGATAGAGGCAGCACAACTTTCCCTAGCTCCGTGTAACAGTCAAAAAATGCAACAAGGAGGCTGAATAAAGGGGAACGAGATTTGGTCATAACAAACTAGGAACTCCTACACATTTGCAAAATGTGAGTCTACAGACCCTGATAGCTTTCACAGCCTGTTGGCCGCACGGCCTGTGGTAAATAATGGACATGACACCGGAGGGATAATTAACACGTCTTCTTTATTTAAATCTTGGATCCTAACTATCTTCCCTTCTCTCCCGTCCCCGCTCCTACATCATCCGTGGTCACATGCTTCCTCTTAAAGGAGCTGTACCGGGTAACAACACCCCGGACAAATGTCCTAAAATCTGCTTAACATTCTTCCACTAGGGGGGGGGGGGTCTTCTGATGATCCGTCAAGGCCTCTCAATCCTTTCCTCACTCATGGGCAGATCTGGGCTATCCACTGACTCAGTCATGTGAGTACGACCCCCCCTTGGGGGAAACCACTCGTTGTCCCTCTCCTCTCGTGGAGGGGGATCAGGATCCAGCTGGGAGGGACTCTCCTCTTCTCTCTTGACAAACTTCTTGAACTGTGAACTGCGTCTCGTTATCGCCTGGTCTGCATTTTCTGCTGTGAGCATCGTCCCTTTGATGGCAGTGACGTACATTGGTTGAGTCCCAAACCGTGCGTCCGTCTTCCTGGGCGTTGGTTGCTGTATCAACACTTTGTCACCCAGCCGAAATTCCTTTGGCCTTGTCCCCCTTCGTTCATCAGTCTGAATTCAAGCATTCTCTTTCCGTTCTTGATCCCTGCGTCAGGGTCGCCTTCCCGTTGGGAGACAGGGTGTCGGACAATGCAGGTGCCTACCCCGTATTGCATCATCAGCTCAGCTGGTGCTCTGTTGGTGACTTCATGGGGAGTGTTCCGGTAGTCCCGAAGTAGTCGGCACAGGGCTTGATGGGGATCTGTACCTACAATGCCGGCTCTGTGCATGTTTTTTTTGATGGAGGTCATAAATCATTCGGCCATCCCATTTGCTTGGGGCCACCTCGGGGTAATCTTCTGGTGCGTGAACCCCATGTGTTTTGCAAAGAAGGCGAATTCATGTCTGCTGAACGGGTGTCCATTGTCGGATTTTATGGTATCAGGTATCCCCCACTCGCTTAACACCTCTTAAAATGGTGCTGCCACTTGCTGCCACTTGGGCGAATGCAGTGGTCGCTACCTTCTTTATTACTGGGAATCTCGAGTGTTCATCTATAAACAGGTGGAGGTATGCTTCTGTTTACATGGGCGCATAGAAATCAACTGCCACTCTTTCCCGGGGTCTTCCGGGAATGTGCCTTCGCTGCGTCGGAACAGGTGGCTCTGCTCTGGCTGTGCAATGGCATGCTGGCATGCTATGCAGTTTACCCATCTGTCTACCATGAAGTCTAGGAACGGGAACTACATGTGGCAGTTAAGTTGGTGCTTGGTGTTGTCAGCGCCTCTGTATCCTTCATGTGCTGTTTGTATTACTTCCGCTCTGAGTGCTGCAGGGATTACTAGTCGGCATCCTCTTAGTAGTAGTGAGTGATCTTTCACCGCTAGCTCTGTATGTATTTTGGCCAGCCACTCCATGTCTTCCTTACACACCCTCGGGTGGTTTAGCACCACTCAGCGATAGTCTCTGTATTTGTTGTTTTCAGTGAGGCTTATCGCTAGCGCCAGGGACGGGTCAGCCGCGGATGCATTCGCTACCATCTGTAGTGACACTGCCGGCGGGAGTGCGTCAGATGCCACATAGTTTATGTATTCCGTGTTGCCTGCTCTGGAAATGGCCTTTCCTGCCGGGTGCCGTGACAGATAGTCTGCTGGCTTATTTTCGCCGCCAGGTCTGTGAATTATGTCAAAATCATACTCTTGCAGTCAAATGCCCCACCTTTCTATCCTCAGTGGCATTTTGGTGAGGGGATTGCCGAATAACGACAGCAAGGCCTGCTGGTCAGTGATGAGAGTGAACTTTTTTCCTATTATGAAGTTGTAAAAATGCTCACAGGCCCAAACTGCTGCCAAACTTTCCTTCTCCGCCTGGGAGTAGGCCGATTCCGGTGGTCCTAGGGCACGGCTCGCGTATGCGACAATGTGCCTGGGGTGCGTGTCTTCCCTGCTGGTTTAGGCTAAGATGGTCCCTAGACTCACTGGTCTCGCGTCGACAACAATTTTGGTGTGCCAGGCAGGGTCGAAGCACACCAGCCATCGGGCTTCTGCCGAAGACGTCTTAATGGTGTCAAATGCCTCCTGGCATTCAGATGATCACTCAAATTCTGTGTCCTTTTGCATTAGCTTCCTTAGGGGTTCTGTGATGGAGGCATAGTGGGGAATATAACGGGTGCAGTACCTGCCATTCCCAGGAAGGAGCGGATGTCTGCCACCTGAGCGGGTTCTTGAAGGTTGTATATGGTGAGGACCTTCTCGGGGCCCGGCGTCATGCCGCCAGCTGAGAAGATGTGTCCGAAAAATGTTAGCTTTGTTTTGCTGAATCAGCATTTTTCAATGTTGAGGGTTAAGCCTGCTTCCTTGATGGTGTTGCAGGTCACTAGCAGAGCGTCATTGTGTTCTTCTTGGGTTTTCCTAAACAAAAGGATGTCATCACTGTAGTTCAGTGCTCCTCGTATCAGTCTGTCATATACCGCCCATGGAAAGTATGGAGCAGATGGGCGCTATGGAAGAAGGACTAGACCCTGAGTCACGGCAAGGTGCGATCTAGTCTTTCTGTTGTACTGCCTACAAGTACCTGAAAATGGAGAACACCTGTGCGTTGCAACTTTTATGCTGCCTTCGAGAGTACACCACGTTTGTACTCGGCCTCCAGTTGTTTCTCTGTGTTCCCCGTGCCTTCCCTCCCTGTTCGTCTGCCCGTGTCTTCCCGTTACCGCTGTTCGCGGTTTCCTCCTCCCGTTTATTTCCGCTTACCTGTTTGTTTTCTGCTTCCGCTGTTTACCCGCGCTCTGCGCTGCCTTCTTGTACTCACTCCTGCTTCTGCGTCTCATCTGCCATCGGACGCTCTCTGCTGGAAACTCTTTGTTGTCCAAGTAATTTGGAGTACTGTACTGTTTTGTGCTGTTCTGCACTGGACCGTTATTTCCTTATCCGCTAAGAACACTTACCAGTGCATGCTGGTTATTGAAGTACGGATACACGCCGACAACTTCCTGTCAACTACAGCTACAAAATCTTCCAGGGTTTTTCGGCAAGGCTTTTCCCTGGTTTGGGGTGGGCTCCCCGGAGTCCCCGCTGCCGGGGTAATTGCTTATAGGCAAATAGGCCTCTGCAGGAGCTTGCTCCTATTTCGTCAAACAGAAGAATAGGATCGTCAGGACAAAGACAAAGACAGCCTGGAGGGAAAAGCCAGAAAGCTCATCAGAAGAATCCGTAAAGACCCACACAGAATCATCAGGTGAGGAGTGGGCTAGTGGTAAGGAAAGTGTGAGTGATAAACCTACAGAATCTGAGAGATTGCAACGCCAAGAGAAGATGGCTAGTCTTGAACAGTACCAGGAGATGGTTAACGCCATACAAGCTCTGAGGGTTGAAGTACAAACCCTAAAAACTGATAATGCCGCATTGAGGCAACAGAGAGAAGATTCCAGAGGAGAACTACCTCCTTTATCCCTACCTTGCGGTAAATTTGAGGGAAACCCCAGGAAATTAAAGGAGTTTCTGGATGCCTGCACAATACACTATACTTTTCGTCCCAAGACATACGAGTTGGATCGAACAAAAGTGGGTTTTCTAATTTCGAACTTAGCTGGTAATGCCCTAACCTGGGCCACCCCACTAGTGACAAACTCAGACCCAACTTTAAATAACTATGGTGCCTTTGTAACACGTTTCAAAGAAAGATCCGAGAGACCTGAAGTCTTATTCTCCACCTTTGAAAACCTGTTAGACATACGCCAAGGAAACTCCGGCATACAGACATATGTTACCTGTTTTCAGAAGGTGGCAAGTGAAGCAGGTTGGCCGGAAACGGCGCAGCAGGCTATTTTCTGTCGGGGTCTGCATGAAGACATAAAGGACGAAATGGCCAGAGTAGCCAGACCTGCTTCATTTCAGGAACTCGTGTCATTGGTATTACAGATAGAATTCCGCATGTCGTAAAGGAAAGCTGAGAAGAAGAAGCCCCGGTCTTTAGTACCTTTCACTAGCCTACCCTCAGTCCCTGAAAGGGTTCAACACGAAGAACCAATGCAGATAGGAACTGCTAGAGGACCACTTACAGCCAACGAATGGAAGAGACGCAAGGATCTTGGACTTTGCATGTATTGTGGGTCCAACACACATTTACTGCGAGATTGCCCAGAAGTCCCTCCCAGAAAGCAGGGAAACGAAAGACCCCAACCTTGAACAGGGATAAGGAAGGGGAGACATCTATGCATCCCTGTGCTAATGCTCAGCCAGCTTTGATCAGCAATAACACACTGATGGTGGTTAAGATTAAGTTAGACTGGCACTCTACTAAACCCATTGAATGTTTAGCTATGCTAGACTGTGGAGCTGCGGGCAACTTTGTAGATGATAAGTGGGCTAATGAACACCACCTGCCTCGACGCCCTAAGATCAAACCGATTCCGGTAGAAGGCGCGGATGGCACACCTTTGACATCCGGACCCATTTGTCAGGAAACACAGGAATTACGGGTCAGAGTGTCAAATTATTCTGAGTACCTATCTTTCGATCTCATTCGAGCGGCTCATTTTCCAGTCATATTATGCATACCATGGCTCAGAAAACACAACCCGGCAATTGACTGGCAACTTAACACAGTAGAGTTCAGATCCACATATTGCTCTCAACAGTGTTTGACTAATGAACCCGCTTTGTCCTGTGTGCTTCCAACAATACAAAATACCGTCCTCAGTGTTAATACAATTCCCGTCCAGTACCTGGAATATGAGGATGTGTTCTTAGACACCCAACCGAGGAATCTTCCTCCTCATCGGAAAGAAGACTGCAAAATCGAACTAATTCCGGAGGCTGAAGTACCCTTTGGAAGGATGTTCCCTTTATCTCTACCTGAAAAGGAGGCATTGAGGGAATACTTGTCAACCAACCTACAAAATGGCCTCATACGGGAATCCTCATCGTCAGCAGGGGCATCTCTTTTTTTTATCTCGAAAAAAGGAACCACGGAACTAAGACCCTGCATAGATTACCGGGGTTTGAACAGTCTGACTATATGAGACAGGTATCCTATGCCCTTAATGAAAGACATTATTGAGGCTGTCCAAGGAGCACATCTCTTTACCAAATTAGACCTTCGAGGGGCCTATCACCTACTTCGTATTCGTGAAGGGGACGAATGGAAGACAGCGTTCAGGACTCCCCTGGGTCACTACGAGTACAGGGTTATGCCCTTTGGTTTGGTAAATGCACCGTCCCAGTTTCAACGTTTCATGGACAAAACATTCGCAGATATGTTGTATTCCTCAGTTGTGGTTTATTTGGACGACATTCTCATATTCTCAAACACTCTGACTGAACATCGTCAACACGTCAAAGAAGTTCTCCACAGGTTAAGACACAATAGTCTATTGGCCAAACCTGAAAAATGTGTTTTTGAAGTTACTACGGTACCCTACTTAGGATTCATCCTCTCCGAAGATCGGGTACAAATGGATCCAGCCAAAACTCAGGCTATAACACAGTGGTACATACCCAATTCAGTTAAGGATATACAAAGGTTTTTGGGACTTGCAAACTTTTATCGTAAGTTTATACCAAACTTTTCGGACATCATCCTTCCTATTACAAATCTCCTTAAAAAAGGAGTCAAGTTTCTCTGGGACCAGAAGACGGATCAGGCATTCCAAAGGCTTAAGGAAGCATTTGTGACAGCTCCTATCCTGAGACAACCGGATCAATCCTTACCATTTATTGTGGAGACTGATGCTTCAGGAGGAGCGATTGGAGCTGCTTTGTTACAAAGGAAGGAGGATGGGTTGGAACACCCTATAGCTTATTATTCCAGAACCCTTAGTCCCAGTGAACGAAATTACTCAGTACTGGAAAGAGAACTTCTGGCCATAAGACAGGCCTGTGAGGAGTGGAGGCACTTATTACAAGGAGCTGTTTGTCCTTTCCAAGTTCGTACAGATCACCAGAATTTAAAGGTGTTACAGAAGATGGAATGCCGAAATTCCAGACATGCCAGATGGGCTTATTTTTTTTCTCAATTTGATTTTATAATCACCTATTTACCAGGAAAGGATAACTCATTAGCAGATGCCCTTTCTCGCAGTCAAGGGAATGACTGTGGAGGATATCAAGGTCCAGAAATTCTTCTACCACGGAAAAGGTTCATCAATATGGTTAACACGTTTCTTCAACAAGTACAGAAAGCCCAAAAGAATAACAGGAAGGTAGACGACTATGGAATGACCCAAAGAGGAAATCTGACGTTTATGAAAGAGGCTTTATTCTTACCCACTCAGGATCTACAAGAACAGGCCATGGCTTGGTGCCACAATATACCATCAGCAGGACACAAAGGTCAACTTGCCACCATGGAACTGGTGTCTAGACAGTTTTGGTGGCCTACCATGAAAAAAGACATCAAAGAATATGTGGCTACGTGTCCCATATGTGTTCAGAATAAATATGCTTACTGTAAGCCATTAGGCTTACTTCAACAGGACGTTCTACCAGATGGGCCGTGGCAACACATTTCCACAGACTTTATTGTAGACCTACCAGTTTCCAATGGACATACGGCCATAATGGTCACTGTGGATTCATTCAGTAAACTAGCGCATTTTTCACCATTGAAAGGTCTACCGACAGCAAGTATCACTGCGGAGGTGTTTCTGAAAGACGTGGTTAGATTACATGGTCTTCCGCAATCCATAGTCTCGGATAGAGGCTCACAATTCACCTCGAAGTTTTGGACTGCCTTGTGCAAGGTCTTGGGTATAAAAAGATCACTGTCATCAGGATTCCACCCTGAGAGCAATGGGCAAACTGAACGTCTTAATGCAACATTGGAACAATACATTAGGTGCTTCTGTAATCAGGAGCAAAACGATTGGTTTCAACTACTTCCCATGGCAGAATTCTCTTATAATAATACGAGACATTCTTCGACAGGCATGAGTCCATTTTTCTGTACCTACGGTTTTCATCCTAGACACATTCCTCTGTTTGGTCCGGTGTCTACTAACATTCCCTCCGTGGACCATCTTTTGGACACCCTTCAGACCCTTAACAAAAGAACCAGGTCTAATCTTGAAACCTCCCGTCTAGTGAACAAAAAGTGGGCTGATCTCAAGGGAAGACCCAATCCACAATGGGACATTGGTACCAAGGTATGGTTATCCACCAAGTTTTTGCCCAGATGGGTACATCAAGGAAAGTTTTCTCCCCGTTTTATCGGACCTTTCAAGATTACTGCCAAAATCAATCCAGTTGCCTTTCGATTGGCTCTTCCTGCAAAGCTCCAAAGGATACATCCAGTGTTTCACACCTCTTTACTAAAGGAATATGTGGAAGATCCTCGTAAAAGAAGGAAGAGAGGAACCGGTAACCTACCAATTGAAACATCGAAGGAGTATGAAGTATCCAGATTATTGGATTCAAGGTACAAGAAAGGCACCTTACAATATCTGGTATTATGGAAAGGATACCCAAGGTCAGAGAGTTCATGGGAACTGGTCAGTCACATCTCTGCAGCTCAACTCATCCGAAGGTTTCATCGGCTACACCCGGGTAAACCGGGAGGAGGACCGCTGAGAAGGGGTCATACTGTCATATACCGCCCATGGAAAGTATGGAGCAGATGGGCGCTATGGAAGAAGGACTAGACTCTGAGTCACGGCAAGGTGCGGTCTAGTCTTTCTGTTGTACTGCCTACAAGTACCTGAAAATGGAGAACAGCTGTGCATTGCAACTTTCTTGCTGCCTTCGAGAGTACACCACGTTTGTACTCGGCCTCCAGTTGTTTCTCTGTGTTCCCCGTGCCTTCCCTCCCTGTTCGTCTGCCCGTGTCTTCCCATTACCGCTGTTCGCGGTTTCCTCCTCCCGTTTATTTCCGCTTACCTGTTTGTTTTCTGCTTCCGCTGTTTACCCGCACTCTGCGCTGCCTTCTTGTACTCACTCCTGCTTCTGCGTCTCATCTGCCATCGGACGCTCTCTGCTGGAAACTCTTCGTTGTCCAAGTACTTTGGAGTACTGTACTGTTTTGTGCTGTTCCGCACTGGACCGTTATTTCCTTATCCGCTAAGAACACTTACCAGTGCATGCTGGTTATTGAAGTACGGATACAGGCCGACAACTTCCTGTCAACTACAGCCACACAATCTTCCAGGGTTTTTCGGCAAGGCTTTTCCCTGGTTTGGGGTGGGCTCCCCAGAGTCCCCGCTGCCGGGCTAATTGCATATAGGCAAAGTGGCCTCCGGGGGAGCTCGCTCCTATTTCGTCAAACAGAAGAATAAGATCGTCAGGACAAAGACAAAGACAGCGACAGCCTGGAGGGAAAAGCCGGAAAGCTCATCAGAAGAATCCGTAAAGACCCACACAGAATCATCAGGTGAGGAGTGGGCTAGTGGTAAGGAAAGTGTGAGTGATAAACCTACAGAATCTGAGACAGTCTGATTATTTGTCT
The DNA here is from genome assembly GCF_040938575.1 of Ambystoma mexicanum. NCBI lineage: Eukaryota > Metazoa > Chordata > Amphibia > Caudata > Ambystomatidae > Ambystoma > Ambystoma mexicanum. The sequence goes on along the minus strand of NC_090922.1, from coordinate 1,039,938,971 downwards.
TATGGCCTCCTGAAAGATTTCAGCCACTGATGAGATGCCGAAGTTGAGGCGTCTCTAGCGAAATAGGCCATCATGGATGGCAAAAGTGGTAATGCTTCTCGAATCGGGGTGCATAGCTATCTGTTGATAGCCCTGATTGAGGTCTAGTTCGGAGAACAATCCGGATCTGTTCAGTTGCATTATCATGTTCTCGATTCGGGGACACGGGTGACGTTCTCACTGGATGGCGGTGTTGGCCAGGCACATGTCGACGCATAGCCTCAAGTGTCCTCCTTCCTTGGTCACAATAACCAGGGGAGAGACCCACAGTATTGGGCTGGATGCTGGCTCTATGATGCCAGCGTCGAGCAGCTGATTGAGCTGTTCTGAGACTGTGGCCTGGAGGTGAAAACCAACCCTCCTGGGATGTTGCGGGACCGGTCATACGTTCTCATCCATATGTAATTTGATGGAGGGGTGCTTTCAGCTTGCCCGGCCCTTTGCAGAGGAACGGGAATCTCGTCATGATTGTCTCTTTTATGACAAGGTCCATTATCTGTGGGTCTCCCTGTAGCATGTAAACTTCTTCTACGGACTCACTCATCATGCCGCAGTTTGTATCACATCCCCTTCATGAAAGTTCATGTCTATGAGCCCTAGGCAGGACGCTGTGTGGTAGCTCAATAGGCATCGCCCTTTCGCGGGGCTCCGTATGATGTGGATGGCTGTGGCTATGGCGAACCCTTTGTGCATGAAGTGTCTCTTGAACTGGCCAATGGAGAGGAGGGGGAGGTTGTTAAGAAGGATTTCTGAACTCTGACCTGGAGGGGCAGAGGTTCAGAAGGCCAGCCTAGTTACTTGGAACAGGGTAACCTCTGGACAAGCCAGACCAATTAGGGTAGCAATGGCGGCGGTCAAGACTAAATCTCAAGAGGGGTGAGGGTGACTGAAAGACCTCAATGAGCACACAAAGCAAGGACACTTACAAATTACTCCAGACAGGTGTCACATTAAAAATATAGACACATTTATTACAAGACCTTTGTAACATGGACCATAGCAAATAATCGCAATAATACTGAAGTAAACCAACACATCACAATCAATACAATATACATACAAGACGAAGGGTCTAAGGAGTTAAGAGCACGAAATATGTAGACCACCTAGATGGGGAGGAAAACAGGCAGTGCAAGTAATCGTTAGACCCAGTTTGACATCAGAAATACACCTAACTAAGAGGCAGTCCAAGCCCTACGAAGAGAGGAGCCTTATGCTCAATAGTACCTGCACGCGGTGGTGCCAATGGACAAAAATAGGGTCTCTTCAAGGGTCACTAGCAGCTCAGGAAGGTGGATGCGGTCGATGACGAACGAGTCCCCACTACTCAAGCAGGACCTCCACTTGCGGGCAGAGGCAGGGTGAGAGTGCGGGCGGGATCCGCTATTTCGCAACAGCGGCAGCACAAAAATGGGCTCCTGCGCGAGGGGCCACCGGTTGGGGTATGGACTACTCACCGGTCCCCGACACAGGAAGACCCAGACTTCGCTAGTTCAGTTCACGTTGCTTGCAGGTTTCGGCTGCGACAAGCAGGATGTGTCGACTCCATGTAGATTCCGCGGTAGCAGGATTCAGGATCGAGGGGGTCACAAATGCAGCGAACGTGCACAGGTCGTTACCACAGCAGGGCAACACGGCAACCGCGATTACTCTGGTCGGGGCGCACTGGTCTCACTTCAGACTTGGGAATGCCAAGTGTACGAAATTCAGTGTGAGGGAGCCATGGACACAGAGTTAGCAGTAGGCCAAGTCTCGAGGGCTTCCCCGAAACGGTGGCGGTGACAGAGCAAATGTCCCGTGTAAGCTGGTCAGCCCACTGGTTGGCCCAGGGACACTTCCAAAGAGGCTTACTTGCAGGGTTTGATGAAGGTGCCGAGAATAGTTGGTCCCACTATTCCAATGGGTCGAAGCACCTTCGCAGACCTTCTCGGACGATCAGATGCAGAGGGGTCTCGGAAGACGACAGCGGGCTCAGGGTGCCAAACCTTCCAGCGGGTCACCAGCGGTTCCTTGACTCGGCTTTTTGTTGCAGGATACTTGGCTCCTTATCCTTTGTTCGTGTGAACTCAGGAGATTGACATGGTAGTGGTGTTTTCAGCCTCCTCTTATCCAAAGTTCCCTTTGCACCAAAACGGAGAGGACCCAATGGGAGATCTGCTCACAAACACTCACTCCATACGTGGACCAATCATGAACCACGGTGGTCCCAGGCATTCAGGACACTCCAGACTCTCTGGCACCCAGGATGTGTATTGGGAACAGACATCCCAGCCCACATCCTGGAGGCGTACACACAAGGCATGCAGAAGCCCGCGAAAGCATTGGGTTTCGCGGGAAAGTGCATGACCAAATAAGGACTAACCTGGGTCGACTCGACCTGGGGATGGTGAAGGGGCAAGATGGCCAAAGGACAGGACAAAGAACCTTGTGGCATGGCCATTTTGGGAGCCAGGCCACCTATTTGTGCCAAACGCGGTAAGCATGGATAACATGGCAGAAAAAGGTTCAAAACATAAGATAAACGATAGCTGCCACCAGTCCTGTCCGTGACACATCTGCACAGTTCGAAATAAGTCCAGCAAGAGTTTCTAGAGCCTTTCGAAAGACTAGAGACCAAAGTGTACGGTAAGGTAAGTTACTTGTACACTTGTTACATGTTGCACAAAAGTTGCAACATGAGGAAAGGACTAAGGGAAACGAAGTCTCCCAGTACTGACTGTCTTAAGAGCATGTCAGTTTCCCCATAAAAAGTGAGCGAAAGCCCAGAGGAGTGCAGCTGAGGGCTGTGCTTCTCTGGAAAAGTTTAGATAAAGGTGTTTAAACAGCAGCAAAATGTTTGGGGGTTGACACATGGAGGGAAAATTACATTCAAATATGAAATCTTTCCCAACAGAGGTCTGCCCCCATTGGAAGATTTTGGCCACTGTCTTGGTGAGTTTTGGTCGTTCCGGTATCTGTAGGAACTCCTCTTCCCCCATTATATTGACAGTTGCCCCTGAGTCCACTAGGAAACAGAATTGTCTGTCCCTGATGTTGATTGGAATCCTGGGCACTTCTTTTGCTTCTCTGTCATCAAGTATGAGGTTGACGTATTCATCTTGTGTGTGTTGGTCGTAGTCGTCTCTCCCAACGGGAAATCCATGTGGTTCTTGCTGGTCGTGCCATTGGTGTGGCTGGGGTGGTCCATCATATTTGTCTCCCCAAGTTACGCTCTGGTCATATGACGCCTGTTCTTGGGGGTAGTCATTAGGGTGAAGTTTGTCTATCAATCTGATGTAACGTCTTTTCCCTTGTTGATATTGTCTGGGCTGGTTTGGGGTATATTGGTTGGTGCAGCTGTACATCCTCTGCAGAATTTGTTGTGGCATTCTCGGTGTGGGGACGGTCTGCCTTCTCTGCAGACAGACTTGAAGTGTCCGTCCCTGCCGCAGTTTCCACATCTTTGAGAGAGGGCTGGGCATGTCCCCGAATGTGGAAACGCCATTCCGCACCTGTAGCACTGCCTTTGAATCCTGCAGTAGTTAATGCTTCCTTTCTATTGTGGCGATGCACCCTTGTCTGCAGGCCGTTGGACGGCCACGATCACTTTGGATTTGTCATGTTTGACAGAGCTGCTCCCTGAGATGGATACTGCTTGCACAACCACTCTTTCAATGATGCATGCCATTTCACTTACTTCGGCAATCATGAGCGGTTTCTTTAGCAGCTGCTTTTTGAGTGGCTGGGAGAGGCATCCTTCAATCACCCTCAGTCTTATGTCCTCATCTAGGCCGAATGCGTGAAATTGACAGTGTGCACCTTTGATTCTCAACCTCATGACAAACTCATCAACTGTTTCTTCACGCCGTTGGGTACATTGGTTGAATATGTACCGTTCGTAGTCACGGTTGGGCTCTATCACTAAGATTCTGTTGAGGGCTGTTATTAAGGATGCGTAGTCCAACTACTCTTCTGACGGGATGGTTTTCATCAATGTTTTTATTTCACTCCCGGCAACATTGATAAACATGTTTTATTAGATTGGAAGATTTCTCTTCCCCTGCCGCTTTAATAAAATTCTCAAAATCGTCTAGCCATTCGACCCATCTTGGGCCTTTGTCCCCTTGTGGAGTCATTGCAAACGGTGGGGGAATTCGCCATGCTGTGGCCGTGGACTTCGCGGGTGATGGCGGTGGCGTGGGGTTGCTCATGCTGACTTTAGGCAGTCGTCTATGCTGTCCGTTGGCAAACGCAGTCTATTGTTGGAGTTTGGTGACATGTGTCTGGTGGCGAGCTGGGGCTTCGTGTTGTCCACTGTTGTGTGTGGCCACTCTACTTGCAGATACTCAGCCGTGTCCTTGTGGCTTGCTGGTTAGGGGCAGGGTGGGCCATGTGTCATGTGTACGCTTTGGGCCTATTGCGGGTTGCCGCGCTTTCTCAGCAGCATAGGCAGGGATCTTTGAGGAAGCTGTTTTTCTTTTTTTTTCCTTGGCAAGAGAAAAAATATATTTTTTTCTCGGGCGTCGCTGCCACTTGTTTTTGTCTTGTGGTGCTCCTGTGTGGGCCTTCTTGCAGTGTTGGGAGCTGCACGGGGAGCACCTTGATCTGTAGGCGAGATCGCCGTGAACAGAAGGAGGAACCGACCTTGAGGTCCCGCGTGTTGTCTCCGGCTCCTCCACGTGGAGCGGATACAGGCCGCTGGCAGACTGCTGCCCGGCTGCGCTATGCAGCACTATTCCGTGTGTCTCACACACACAAGGGTACTCAGCACAAGAATATGTGGTGGGATCGCCGTCACTGCATGATGGACCTGGGATCGGGTTACTGGAAGCACAGTTGGACCGCCGTTGATTCAGGAGTTAATTGCAGGAGGCACAGCAAGGTGGGATCACCTTCTGTGTATGGAGGAGGACTACGGGCCACAGGAGAGATCCTTGTTGCCAGTTGTTGGCCACATGGCCTGTGTTGGCCGCACAGCCTGTGGTAAATAATGGACGTGACACAGAGAGGGATAATTAACATGTCTTCTTTATTTAAATCTTGGATCCTAACTCTCTTCCCTTCTCTTCCCGCTCCCATGTCAACCCCCATGGTCACATGCTTCCTCTTAAAGGAGCCGTACTGCGTAACACAGCCTACATCAAGTCTCCAAAACACTCATCTTTGCACAAGCTCATCAGTATCCACTGCACGTCTTGTCCGTTCCACGTCATATCTTGTTCACCAACAAAAGGAGGAATGGAAAAACTGTCTCATCTAAAAATTATGTCATATCAGCCGGGCTTGCCAGGAAAAAACAGACAAGCCCATGGACGCTGGCTGCTGTTACCCAGAGACTATTCCAGAAGAACTGGAAGAGTAGTGCCTGAATTTTGAGTAACCCAACACAGTCCCTAGTTAATGGCTAGATATGTTGGCCCGAGATGAACTGGGAAAGAGTACTATGCCCCAGTAGACTTAGATAGTCACGTTACAACCTTCCTTGACTCCTGAAGAATACAGACCCCAATCGTGGCAGATCTCATCGATGCATTAGCTCATGTCTAACCTGCTCATCTCTATGACCTGTGTCCATAGAGACTGGGTGATATCACATAAAGTTTCGGTAGATCTCGAGTTGGGAGAGCGATGGTCCCCAAAGAGCCAGCTGTGATGCCCAGTCTACCAGAAAAGATAATTATTAAAACTGATCACTCTTCTTTTTCCCACTCAAAGGACAAAAGGGAGAAGAATGAACAGGTCAGTATAACACCTCGGGCAAGAAAGAGGGAAGAAATATGAAACCCTGAAACACTCCAAAACGACCTGTCAAGAGGTGCAGCACTAGACACATTGAAGTGTTCCTGGGATATTGTAGACAACACTGACTTAAACTCTTTGTCCTCTACACCAACCCATAATAGGAAGAGTAGATCAAGATGCTCCCTGGAAACACCAGACATCAGAACAAGCTTTAGTGAACAGGAGACATATGTCACACAAGATCACATGCGGGAGGCTAAGGGTTGAGAGTGGAGTCACCCTGGTGGCTGGAGACTGCCACCTGCTCCACGATGCAGGCATTGAGGATGCAGCATAATGGAGATCCCCAGGTCCCCCATCTCATCCCTAGACTCTTTTGTAGGAAATGTACTATTGTCCTGAGAACCTGGTTATGGCCAGAGAATCATATGAGGAATGTTGGAAGAGGCAGTGTGAAAAATGAGCAGTGTTTGCAAAGCCACCTCCACAAAAGCTACAGAGCTGTGTGGTACCTATAGGTATTCCCGTAAAGCAGCAGGACATAAGTATACACCTCTAGAGGATACTGCCTCAGGACCCTCTCACAGCAGACCACTGGGACCTGCGGTTGTCAGGCAGAAACAATACTATGAAGGAAATCCAGAGGAAAAGCCCAACCGGGAGATGTTGGCAGACTGACTTCAGTATGGTGGACTGCTGCTCTCTGAGCTCAGCATGTGGAGGCCTAGGTTGGTCTACCATAAACAGATCATTTGGGGAAATGGTAGTTGAAATAGACCTTACCCAATCACAAGAGCATCCCTCCATTCTTGCAAGGGAAGCACTTTAGGGGGAAGGTGTGGTAACTAACATTCAAAAAGCAGAGGTGCAGGGTAGATGGAAAGTGTGGAGTAGAAAGGGGTGAAGTGGAGGTGATGAGGAAGAAGAGAGAGCGGAAGAGAAGGGGTTAAAGATGAGGAGTAGAATGCGGAAATGAGCACAGGAGAAGACAAGAGTGAAAAAGGAGGACGAGAGGAGAGGGGGGAGTGGTGAGAAGAAGGAGAGAAGGTACAAGGAAATGGAGCATCATAAGGAAGTGCAGGAGGAAGAACATCAGAGAAACACTCAACCAAAGGAGGAGGTTAAGGGTTAAGCGAACTGAAGCGGAGAGGAAAGGGGGAGAAGGAAGGTGAACACCATGGGAAAGACAAAGAGAAGGTGGGGGATAGCCTCTAGTAGAGAGTAGGAAAAGATGGGGCAATGAACAAGAGGGAAAAGTGATAGATAAGAATAAGGTAGCAGACCATGAGCAGTAGGAGGGCAGTGAAGACATTGGAGGTGAGAGAGATGAAGTACACTTGCAAAGACAGGCAACGACTTTACTGTCCCTCACAAAGTGAATAAAAAGGGTGTTCCTGAAGTCATGGAGGGGGGCTAAAGTAAGGGCCCAAATAGGAATGAAAGGGCCAAGCCTATGCAAGGTTGAGGGATGTGTTTGAGTAGTCTAACTAGGAAGGGAGAGCTGAGAGTACCAGGGAGTACAACCAGCAGCATAGTGCCTGACTCCTGATCCCTGTCAGAAGACCAAAGGCTATCAGTTGTGGTACTGGGTAGGAGTGTATGGGTGGACAAGCGTGTGATCTTGATGACAGATGCAACCAAGAAACACTAAATAACTCTTTTGCTTGTCCAGCATGCGCCTCATAAATAAGAAGGCGCACACAGGACTCAGGACCACAGTGTTATGGGCCCTCGTGGTGGGAGACCTAGAGCATTGATTATACTAACCCTAACCCCATCTTGGAGCTCAATGAGCCATGATTCCTACTTTGTGTAACCAGAATAATAGTGATAACCTTGGATCAGCTTTGGATTGTCTTTGGCTCTCTTTCAGTGCTGTGAGTTTGAGAACTTTGTTTGGTACAACTTTTAACTGAAGGCTTTATTTGCCCTTCATGCCTGGCTGTTGACTCTGGGATATGAAGAGCCACCTCCACTCAAGTATACTCCATTGTGGGTAACCAACTCCTTGGCAAAACCTTCTCCTCTGAAGATATTTCTCACCTAGTTAATTACCACTCTTGTTATCTGTCTGAAACAAAGTTAAGTTCCATACAATTAGACTGGTATTTGACCATTAATAATCCAGAGAGACTGTTAGGCTCTATCCAATTTGTGAGTAAGGGTTATGAAATTCAAGGTGAATATTTGTCTTATAGTGCCTCAGAAGTCTCTACACAGTACAGTGGAGATTGCTTGGTGTGTAACCTCTTGTCACGTTTGTGACATTTGTGGCTCTCACCATTTTCTCTCTCTACATTGTCATCATTTTGAGGCCATCAGTATTCTTGTCTTGTCCTGTGTTTGGGAAGTGGAGCCCCTAAATGACCTTCATGTGAATTAGAAATTATGACAGTCTTATTCTGAAATGAGCGTTAGTTTTGTCACTTTTAAATACCCCTTGTTGTGTCACTAAGAGTTCTGGGGCTACCTGCCTGCATGGTTGCAGTGCCTTAGTTCGGCACCTTTTATGTATATTCTTGCCACTTTGCCAATAGTCTTGCGATTTGTGATTTTCGGGATGAATGACAGAGTATGTGTAGTAGGGGTGTCTGTGTGTAACCCCCATGTTATTTAGTGGGCCAGAATGCTGTTTTCTCTTTTACTTGCCAAAGAAATTTGACAAAATAACTGCCTGAGATTGAAGGGGTTATGCTCTCAGTTCAGTAATTTCTGGTGTGATGTCATGATGGGTGTTTATTTGTTTGGTGGCTCTGACCTGCAGTCATGCATACCTGACTATATGTGGCAGTTTAGTGTCACCTGAGAGGCTGTATTGGAGTAGGTGTTTCTTATTGACTGTAGCACTTACAGATTAATGAGATAATTACTGTGAGGACTAGTGACAGAACAGGGAAGTTGAGACTTTCTGTGAGGAGATTGTGAGTGTATTGGGTAAGGTACAGACATATTTCAGGTGCATGGTGATGTAAACAGAGTGCTTGACAAAGAGGAGTCCAATTTTGGATTTTTCTCAGATTTTTCTCAGATTCTCCTATTCCCCTATTCGGAAGGGGAGAATGTGTAAGGTGGACCTCATGATAGCCAGACCAAAAAAAAAAAACACACCTCTAAGGAATAAATCACAGTGCACCTCTTTGCAAGGAAAACAAGCTTTGTTTTGTATACAAAAAGAAAAAAGGTGGCATAAGGTCCCGTAGAACCAAACTAACATGGAGATCTGATTAGTTCAAAAACAGGCACAACATTTTAAAGGAAAGAATCGTCAACCATGACGTAAACAATATACAGTGTTAATCCCCCACCCTCATTGGCTACCACCTATATACATTCTACCAGTCCCCCATAGTCCCTCGACCGATTGGCCATACTGTATGTTATGTTATGAGTATTTGTAGAGCGCAGACCATCAACAACTAGGGCGGAGGGAGAGAGATTGGGAGTGATCCGAGAGAAAGGAAAGAAACCAGTCAGTGACCCAGCCAGAGACACCCTCTGCTGCCTGTTGATTACGATGGTATGATCAATGGTGTCAAACATAGCAGAGAGGTCTGACAAGATGGGAGCACCAAAGCCCCCCTGGTCTACGAGCTGGGGAAGGTCATCGACTGTGGACACCAGTACAGATTCCGTGCCCCGGCCCGGCCTAACCCTGACTGAAAAGAATCCAAGGTACCAGAATTCGCCAAGAAGGGGAGTGGTCAGAGCTTCACGTAGCTTCATGGGGAAGGAGAGCAGGGAGATTGGATGAAAATTAAAAGAGCGTGAAGGATCCAGGTTAACAGAAGGACCACCAACGAAGTGTACCAGGAAAACAACGACTCGAAAAGGATAGGTTAACTGCTGTGGACACTGAGGAAGCGATTCCATGAACAATCTCTTTAAGGGTGCAAAATGGAATGGGATCTGCCGGGGAGATGGATTTCAGACTCAGAGTGGCCAAAATAATATTGGTGTCACCAAAGACAGGAAATTCTTACCAATAATAGGAAAATACCTTAGGGATCTTTACTTCGCCAGAGGGCAAGATCCTAGATACGGAAATGTTTTGTCTGATGGTAATAATTCTATCAGAAAAAGAGGTGGAGAGCGTTGTTCACAATGTTTGGGAAAGGATCATCCTGTTGGCCGCCGGCAAGAAAGAAAGAAAGAGATTTAATTAGTTTAAAAATTTCCTTCGGGCATTCACTGCAGCTTCGACATGCAAGGAGAAATAGTCACATTTTGCCTACATGATGGCATTCTAATAGATTGCGGTGGCTACGCAAAAAGCAGTGCGGGCAAGTGAACAGTAGGCAGTATGCCACTTGCGCTTTGCCTGTCTCCGAGCCAGGTGAAGGCCAGCGAGACCATCAGAAAACCATGGCTTGGGCGGCCCATGGGAGAGAATTAGTGATGCCTATAGCAATACTGGCGCTATGTTGCGCCAGTGACGGGAGGGGAGACATGGAAGGACAGGAGGCGAGGGGCCAGGGCAAGCGTTAATCGCAAACGGAATGATCAGGTGGTCAGACCAGTTGACCGGTACACAGGGACACACAGTGACAAGGGAATACGGGGCAAATATAAGGTCAAGAGTATTGCCATGAGAATGGGTATGGCCTGTAACCAGCTGAGGCAGGTTAAGGTCCAGCAGAGAGGAGATAAGGCAATCAGCCTGTGTGTCTGTAGTGTTATTTGGATGGAGAGTAAAGTCACCCAGGACAATAAGAGAGTCATATTGTAAGCAAAGATCAGTAAGCTCCTCAGTGAAGGACAGCACAAAGCCTGAGCCAGAAAAGTGGAGTGATAGAGAAGGGCCACCCCTCTGCCAAGACGGGGGCCGCCTCTGTCAACCCTAAGAATGTTAAAGCCAGGAGGAAGAGCTTGAACCAGTGTGGCAGTCTGAGGCATGCACTGTGAAATAATAAAAATCTTACCTCATGAGAAGGGTCCCGGGGTCTATGGTAGCCAGTGTTGTGAGGTGGGGGCCAGTTGGAGGCGAAAATGGTGTCAGAAGGTGCGGCTCAAATGAGCTCATTGCGTGCAAAAATTAAGTTGGCATGGGCACAGGCCCTAGTCCAAAGCCTGTCTTAAGTGCAGATAAGCGCAGATGGGACGGACTTTGGTGGGACTTTGGCACGGGCAAAGCGCTTCCGCTGCGCCCGTCAACTGTGCCTCCAGAATGCAACTGTAGTAATATTACACATTCTATTGTCAGGAGCCAATCGTTTCTGAACACCCAGAAATAGCAAGGAAATACCCAATGCATATGTCTCTGAAAAGAGGAAGACAGGTACCGCACAGGAACAAGCCAAGCCCTGTGTCTGCCAGGGAGGCCAGGCAACCTCGGTCCCACAGCCCGGGTTACAAGGAAAGTATAATAAAGTAATGTAAAATGAACCAGGAGTTAAATAAAATGGAAAATGTGAGCTGTGTGCAACAACTTGAGAATAAGAGGTGCCCAGTCACGCGTCGTAGACACTGCTGTAAACCAGAGTCAATAAAAGGAAATAAACATTAAAACAAGTAAAATTTGAAGTACAAATCCGGCTGTGAAAGCAGTCTACCAAATGCAGGCAGTACCGACTCACCATGAGGTCCGGAACACTATGAACAGTAAGCTGCGGAATGGCCCAATCCTGTGTGAGTACTGTGAGAAACCTGTCTGTGTTCTCCCACCTACTTCCGCATGATCCCCTATTCAGGTGGCCAGGGAAGGGCCGTCACTTTTGGGTCCCAACCATGGTGGTGGACAAACGAGGGAGGACCACCTGGGAGGAGGGTCACGGGGGATTGGGAGGAGAATGCCCAAGGGTGAGACATGGCATTCCCCCTTTCCCCATTACACCTTAACACCGTCTCTCTCTGCTTGTATGGGATATTTCCAATCCCATTCCATCTCCCCCTCCTCATTTCCAACATGCACTGGGACAAGGAAGAGGCAAACGGGAGCAGTGAAGATTACCCATAGTAAGAAGCAGAGAGAGGACTACTACATTGCACCACCAGGCAGTCCCACTAATAGAGTCAGGCAAGGTCAGGCACTTTACTTTGATCATTCACACTTGACTCTCGGTTAGGGTATAAAACATGTGGTTCTGCCCAAGAAATTGAGCAAGATGGGGTTGCTGGTTGGAATGTGGAGGCTGCAGCAGGAGAAGCCTGGAAAGTCCAGAGGAGAGCTGGACACTGAGAAGCTGACCCTGTTTGGCTGGAGGGTTGCAGTGTGGCGAGGGAGCTGTGTCTCCACGGAGCTAGAGTGAGGCGAGTTTCTAATTATTGGCCATGTCCAGACCAGTGCTTGTTCCCCTGGGACGTGTGCCAGTCTCAGGGGCATATGAGAGGTAGATGGTGACACTCTGACCTCGCCCCACAGATCCCAAGAAGCTGTCGGCTAGCGCAGCACTATCCGTGTGAGTCTCGCAGCAGGAGACAGAGAGAAACCCAGTGGCGTGTGAGTGGCTGGAGTGAGAGCAGAGATTTGAAAGTGGAAAGCGGCATGGAAAAAGGAAAGCAAGGAAAACAAGGTGCGTGAGCGTCGCAAAGATACAGAAATACAGAAGAGAGTGTGAGCGATCCAAAAGACAGAAATAGTGCATTTAAAAGTTGAAGGAAAGCAAAGAGAGGGTGCACGAGATCCAAAAGCAGAAAAGATGGTGCGAGCGACCCGAAAGACAAAACAGTACATTTGAAAGTTGAAGGAAAGCAAAGAGAGTGGGCGAGCAACCTGAAAGTAGATAAGAGGGTGCAAGCGACCTGAAAGTAATAAAAGAAGGTGCAAGGGTGCACAACAAAGTGAAAAGAGTGTGCCAGCGGGCACGACAAAGCAAGAGGAATGTGTAAGAGGCACAGCAAAGAGAAAGAAGGTGCAGGAGTGCACTGCCAAGTGTAAAAAAAAAGGGAAAGTGAAACAAGACAGAAGAAAAGATACAAAGCTTGAGGAGAGGGGTCAGAAGTCAGAGTGGTCACGCAGGGGTGGAGCAAAAGCCCAGCATTTTTGAAAGCCTCTGACACTGCTCCATGGAAGGAACTGTGTGAACCTTTGTCTGAGACGTGAGGGGCTAGGCTTGGGGAAGGCAACCCTAAAAGGACTGACAATAACAGTGACTTTTTGTTTGTAACTGGAAGTAGGACAGCTTGGGCAAGGGACCCAGGTAACCCAGAGACATTGTGAACTTTATTTCCTGTGAGAGCCCTACGTAGAAGGCTTGGAAGGCAACCCTTTTTGTGTTGAACTATCTTTTGACACTGGCAGAACTACACATGATGGTAAGGCCACCTGAAACCTGACGTGGTTTACATTTCTTTTTGAGCCACTATTTTTCTTTAAGAAGACCCCAGAACACATTTTGTCTATGAGTGAGGGCAAGCACAGGTTTTGACACAGACAGACTTTGGTTTCAGATTTACAGGTATCGACGGCCCTTAGAAACATCAGTTGAGGGAACAACCCCTTTAGAGTGAGTGCCAGTTAGGCATTACACCAAAAAATCTGGCAATAACGGTTTTCAAACTGTTACTTTTGAGTCTGTGCCTCTCTTGATACCATGCCTGTCTCAAAGGTCACAAACAGCGAGGAAATACTCACCCAATGCATGCGTGTCAGAAAAGAGTAAGACAGGCACCGCACATGAGCGAGCCCTTTGTCCCCACGCTTTCGGGTCCATTGCTCGAAAGTCTTTCATTTACTTTCCGAACACAAAGCCAGTTCCCTTCATGGAACGTTGAGAGCTCTGCGCTCCGATGCTTTGCCATCTCCCTCTGCGACTGATGTGACATCATCAGTCACAACGCGAAGCAGAGCGCAGCAAAACTCCTGCTGACCAAAAGGTCACCATTCGGCCCAGCTGTCAACTTGGTACCATAACAGCGTTTTATTCTTTACAGCATAGCTACACATGCTCTTTGCCTCTGCTTCATACTTCAAAATTTGGGGGCTGCCAGTCCTTCAAACTTCTGCTCTTCATGCCTGCTTCACTTTTGGGGCTTTCCTGCACTTTCCCCTTCTTCCACTTATGGGACTGCTTCACCTTTTGGGGCTTAACTTCACTTCCCCCTTCTACTCTGCTTCAAAATGTTCACTTTAAATGCCCAGCTTCCCCTTGTTCAACTTATAGGACTGCTTCACCTTTTGGGGCTTAACTTCACTTCCCCCTTCTTCTCTGCTTCTGCTTCAAAATCTTCACCTTAAGGGCCCAGCTCTTTCTTTTCTTGGGCTTCCCTTCATCTCATGGCCCTGCTTCTCTCTTCAGCCCCTGGGCCTAACTATTCCTCCACCTTATGAGCAGCTGATCCCTCCTGTTAAGGGGCTCTCTTCCTCCCCATTGGTGCCCTGGGTGATGGGTCTGACTTGTCTTGGGGGCAGTGTAGTCCTTCTTCTTGTCCTTCTCTTTCCAGCACCCCTGCTGCAGGTTTCTTCGATTTCTTTCGGTTTCCTGCACACAGGTTCCTCTTCTTAAGACCAACTCGTCGCCAATATTACAGAGTGACTTCCAGGCATCTTATGGTAACTTCTAGGGTTTATTAGCAAGTACTTCAGTTACAGTTACAAGAAGATATAGACAGAAGTGGACAGGACATAACACTGGCTCCCATCACCCAGGCTGAAGAGCTCTAACTGCCTGGATGTGGAACCCTTTGGTAAACATTCTAACATTCACAAGGCAACACTCCACATGACAACACCAGCTCACATCATCCACAGGCAGTCACGATATAACAGTATTCTATTTTATTGTGGTCTGGTAGTTCAATTGGGATGGCCATTCTTCTGAGTGGCGCTAGTGCCCTAAATCTAAGTCGGGTATGCTGGCAGTTTCAGACCTCTGCCCTGACTCCCACTGAGCTGTCCTTCGGGATGGGTGCAGCCCTGCTCGTGCTCAGCCATCCACATTCCTTTCTGGTTTCACAGACCTACAGCTTGATATAATTAAACCACTATTTATCCAGCACACCTTATTATGAGCGTTCACTACTGGGACATTGAAAAGGAAACAGAATTCAAACTCGTCATCATTTCCCACTGTTACGTCTCCACCAGGGAATCCAAAATACTAGGCCTTACTCCCAATATGGTGGCACTTCAGTGTTTCCTGCACCCAGGCCCTACGTCTTCATCATCATCTTTCCACATCATATTTCACTATCCCTACACAATATCACCCATGCCCTATACCTGAGCCTACCTACATGTATGTGGCTATTATCAAATGACTGGATTTGCCGTTCGCACTTGCGACTTCCACCCCCTGCAGCCACGCATGTTTGCTTTCTCGTGCGCGAATAGATATTTCTAAGTGTGAATTGTTTGGAAGGGCATGGGAGCTGTATATGCATCCCACCATTAATCCTCCATTAACTAACCCAGTTGCTCCCCCTTCTATAATCATCAACTTTGGGCACCCATACCCTACACACATGATGTAAGCTCCCCCCATCTTAAACATATTTTTCTGCGGTACAAGTGAGGTAGAGAGAATCCATATCCCCGGCTAAGTTAACCCAGTGCTCTGCATAGTATTGTGGATCCAGCAGGGATGAAGTTAATGTTCCCAAGGGATCTATGTGGTGGTCAACTCTCACCATGTTTGGACAATCCATTTGAGTATGCTGGTGTTTTGTGAAAGGAGGAGCTCTAGCTGCCTTTATTGAGACCATTATCATGGCACTGTTTGGGAGAGTCTTTGTGCTGCACCGAGGTATCATATGTCATGTACATAACATTATCAGCAGGACCACTACAATAGGAACCAGCATCTTTACCGCTACTCTTAGCCATGCTGGTGCCCACAAGAACATTGTATCAAACCAATCTTTAGCATTCACTCCTACTTCATTCTCCAGGCCTGTCTTCAGTTTGTGTAGGGCCCCTATTATGTGTGACAGGGAGCCATGTTATGCATCATTTGGGGAGGGTATGTGCAACATGACAGTCCAATTTCTTTGCACATGCCCTCCTCCATGGTTGTCAATAGATCAAGACATACCTATTTTGAAGCATCATCAGCCTGAGGGCACGCATCCCCCTTTTGGTGAAATGTAGCCCGTTTTCTGTATCGTTCGCCAGCTGGATCATTTCTCACTGAACAATATGAAGCAATTTGGTGTTGGCTGAGGACTGGACACCTGGCAGTAGAAGACAGGCAAATAAACATTGCTTGTATACCAAAGCAGAAGTGTTATCAGGGATCGCGTTCAACAGTACTGAGAAATCTTCGGATATATAATTGGACCGCTTTTGTTACCTTCTTCTGGGTGAGTACTTCTTCCTTTTCACTTGTGGCGGTTGGGATGGCTGTGTCTCTGCGGCGGGCATGCATGAAAATGCCAGGTGGGCATCAGGGACTGCTAGAATGGCTGAGTGTGGAGTTGTCAGAGAGCAGGTCTCTCTCCATAATGGTGGGAGATGCATGTATGTCCACTGGCTGCACACCCAAAAGATATCCATGAGTGCTTCTGTGCCTTTGCCAAGATCAGGAATGAGCAATGTATTGTTGCACTTGTTGTCAGTTCACACAGAAACAGTCCCATGCCCTAGTAAACAGAATGCATATTCATCTACTTCTTGCACCTTTATAGGGTTTTCTTTGGTTTCAATCCACGTCAATTTTGGAACATAGGTGGCCCAGGTGGTGAGACAGTTCTTGTTTACATTGCATATTACCTCTTCTTCGAAGCCTGCCAACCCCACTGCTGCACAGCTTACTACTGCCTCCTCCCATCTGTTAGACACGAACAACACTCCATCCATCTTCAGCAGTGGACCTACCTTACATTAAGGGTCTTTTTCACCTTTGGCAGATTTTCATCATCTTTGTCCCTTAGTACAACTTGTACTCTGTGCCCTTGGAACAGACTCTGAACCCTACACAGTGCCAAATGAACCAAACACTGGGCTTCTAAGGTTAGCATTTCCTGGGGAACTAACATTTTGGGGGCCCCTGATCCATGAAGAATGAGAGAGCAGACGTAGCAGCTCCTATTTGACCTCTGCTTCCCCACTGAGCGCATGTGACTGTACCACAACTTTCTGAATTCAGGATGGGGCAAATCACTTATCGGCCCTCATTACGACCCAGGCGGTAAGCGGAAAACGATGCCGGTAAATGAATACCGGCATCGTTTTCCGCTAGGTCCGATTATGACCCGCGAAAGTGCAATTAGCGACATCGTAGTTTACAGTGCCGCTAACAGCACCAAGGTCGCGCGCGCGCGACCCACCATGCCGTAAATACCGGCATGGCGCAAAGCTACGCAGATCACAAACCAAGCGGACATGCCCCTAACGCCATTGCCAAGGCCGTAAAGTACCTTACCGCCATGGCGCTAATTCCACCATCGCAAACCAACCGTAAATGGCCATGTGCAGTGTTCCCAGCTGCCACAGGTGCGCAGAATCAGCACAGGTGGAGGCAATACAGAATCTCCCAGTGCAAAAAGAGCACACCCCACCCCTACCAGCCCCAGTCACACTCCACAATGATACCAATAGGACTAGCAATGTTGGGGCTGGAGGACCTGATAGCAATGCGAGTGCTACAACTGCAACAACAACAACAACAATAACAACAACAAGCTGCACAGAGGAGACGCAGGAGGAGAAGGAGGGCAAGGCAGGCCCAGCAAGCCCCACCAGCACAGCCAGTGGCACCACGCAGGCAGCCCCCAATCCCACGCATCAGAGCCAGTCTATTCAACCTCACAGCAGAGCAGATCCACACCCTGTACCGACTGGACCGGGACACCATCACCAACATTGTGCACATGATACACAACGACATCGTCAGCATGATAGAAACACCCACCGCCATCCCGCCCCTACTGAAGGTCATGTCCGTGCTCCACTTCCTGGCCACAGGCACCTACCAGCACACAGTGGGCCACTTGCATGGCATATCCCAATCATTATTCTCACGTACACTGATCCAAGTGCTCGATGCCCTCCTCAAGCACACAGACGACCACATCTCATTGCCACGGTCTGCCCAGGAGATTGCCAACACCAAAGTGGGTTTCCATGCACTAGCTGGCACACCTGGTTGCATTGGTGCCATCGACTGCACCCATGTTGAATTGGTGGTCCCACATGCCATGGAGGTACCATACCGCAACCGTAAACTATTTCACTCAATCAACGTGCAAATGGTCTGCGACTCCAACAGGATCTTCACACATTGTTGTGCCCGATTCCCCGGATCAACCCATGATTCAATGGTCCTTCGGAACTCCACAATACCACGCTACATGGAGCGACATGCAGGCCCAAGATCCTGCCTACTCGGTGAGTCTAATGTCATGAGCATGGAAATGCGAAGTGTGTAGATGATCGACGTACCAATGCATATTTCACCTGGCAGAAAGGGGCGGGGGAATGATGCATACGTCACATGGCTGCGACTAGCAGTAGCCAGATCATACCCTGAGGCAGCACGCACGTCATCTGACAACTGTATACATGATGCCTAATCTAATCAGCCCTAACATGTGAATGAAAGTGTACCCCAACCATGACACAACCATCTGCAAGTGCATTGTACGAAATGTGACCACATTGACTCCAAAGGAATGCACCTACATGCACGTCACCAAACACCATCAACTGAAAGGCCTGTCCCCCATAACTGCGCACAAAGGAGGCACATGTCGGACAGGAACATCAATGCACCACTACACAGACAGCAAGACCCACAAACTCCCCCCATTGACACCAGTATTGTTCACTGGGGTCATAATGAGCCAGACAGCAATGTTGCAATCATGTGAGCTTTGACCCCACAGGACACGTGCCAGGTCACATAAAGTAACGGCCTGAACGGACACAGTGGATGGGCACTCACAAGGCAATTGTCCCCCCTGCATTGTGTCTTGGCATGCAAAACAGTACATGAGAGCCATGAACATATACCGGTTGCATAGTGTAAATCCATTGGCACAACTAAATTTGGTGCAAAGTAACAGTTGAATGCAAGGCATGGTGGCGCGTCATGTTCAGAAAGCAATCTCATTCCTAACACATACATTGTTGCCCATTTACAGGTGATGCAGGCTATCCCCTGAAGAGGTGCTCCTTACACCAGTCCGGAACCCACAGAACCAGCATGAGGAGGACTTCAACCGTGCCCATGCACGTACCCGTGTGGTGATAGAGCAGGCCTTTGGCCTACTGAAGGCACGTTTCCGCTGCCTCAGCAGGTCTGGCGGGGCACTCCTGTACCGCCATGAGAACGTTGCGAAGATCGTCATGGCATGTGTCATGCTACACAATATGTGCGTCAGACGTAACGTGCCTCTGCCCCCTGACGCAGAACTGCAACGACCTGATGATGAGGATGATGAGGGTGGGAATGGGGCAGCACCTCAAGGAGGCAGCGATGCACAGGAGGGGCGTGAAATGCGTCAGAATCTCATTGACCAATACTTCTAGCACACACAGCGTGTGCGTGTAACATGTGGACGGCACTTGGGGCACAATGTGTGTCTGGTATATGCACACTGTAGACTGTACAACAATAAAGCACACATACACAATGAGCAATGTCCACACATTTGGTTTGTGATAAACGAAAAAGTGTATTTTGCTTCTGAAAAGTTATGACACACCCAATCCCCCCTCCCCCCTGAACACCCCAACACACCCAATCCCCCCTCCCCCCTGAACACCCCAACACACCCAATCCCCCCTCCCCCCTGAACACCCCAACACACCCAATCCCCCCTTCCCCTCCCCCCAGAAATCCCTGCAAAGGAGTGCCAGTGCCTGTGGTGAAGTGGGTAATGTTTTAGTGGTCCACTGGGCGGGCACTATTGGCAGCCCCCTGTCCCGGAACCTGGGCCCCCCCTGCCTGTACTCCTCTGGGTCCTGGATGACCTGCGGACGGGGCTGGATAGGGCCGAACTTGCAGCCTGCTCGGTACGCCTTGTGTCCATGATTGTCCGTATCAGTTCACCAATCACATTCCGCACTGCGGCTAGTTCTGTGCATATGTATGTGCTTGCTGATTGGATGGCTTCCCTGATGCTGTCAGCACACCTCTCCATGCCTGAACTGGCACCTCCACAATCAGCAACATGCTGCGTTAGGATTGACGCCAGTTGTTCTTGCCTCGCTGATATTTGGTCCAGCACCTGGCTGAAATCAGGCACAATGGAGGTTGCAATTGCAGGCCCAATAGGACTACTCCCCTCTTCCCCTACTCCCACTGGGCTTGGAGTGGCTGGCCATGAACCTCCAGGGGATTGCCCCTGTGTGTCCTGTCCATGCAGGCTACATGGGGACAGGTGTGGGGAGGTAAGTTGGGTGTTGGGGGGACCTTCCATGTCATCAGCCCCATTCGCCACATCGCTGTCAGAACAGGCTGCGATGGCTGCAGTCTCCCCGACTGTACAGATCCCCTCAGTGGGCAGCAGTGGTTGTGGGTCTGCCGTGGGTGCCATCATGTCCCTTTCCTCGGGGGGAATTGCTGCCCTGGGCTGTTCGGCAACAGGAATTTTGGCCTGCTGTGGGTTGGCCATGGGTCCAGCAGAGGTGGATGGTTGGTGGCCTCTTCCCTCTGTCCTGGTCTTCTTGGCTGGGGTGGTGCCACTCTCGTCCCTGCCGGTGTCCGAGTGTGAGCCTGTGGTGGAGCAGAGGAGGGAAAGTGTTATTGATGGTTCAGCGGACATTGAGCAGGCATTGTGATGAGTGCCATGGTTTAGATGGATGGATAGATGGTGGACTTTGTAGGCCGTGACATACAGGTTGTCTCCCTTTTGGCTGGGTTGAGCATGCAGGAATGTGTGTGCCTGCTGTAGAGTGTACATGCTGCATGTGTGCAGGGCGTGGGTCTTCTGCTGATGTGTTGCGTTTTCCATATGGGGCGACATTGTGATTCCCATGTAAGTGTGATTCAGGGTGTTTTGCAAGGCTGAATTGTAGGCACCTACCTGTGTCTCCTGATGTCGGTGCTCCTCTCTACATTCCGCCGACGCCCTCAATGCACTCTATGCCGATCAATGAGGCACATGTCTCCTCCCATGGCTGCATCTTCAGTGGGGAGTCTGCTCCACCGCCAGTTGCCAGTCCCAGGTTGCGGTTTGCTGACAGTATGCCCCTTACTCTGAGCCGGAGGTCATCCCACCTTTTGCGGCACTGTCTGGCGGTGCGTGGGGTGGTACCTACGGCACTGACGCGTTGTGCCACGAGTTCCCATACTGCTTTTATCCGGGCTATGGCTGGTCTCGTCATCTCTGATGAGAAGACGACGTCTGCCTTCTCCTGCAGCGTTTCTGCCAGCATGGTTAATTCTTCGCGACTGAAGCGGTCCTGCCGCTGCCTGTCGCATGATTTTTTAACAACTTTTGGCATGGTTAGGTGTGGAAATGGGTGGGTAATGGGATTCACAGGGTTTCAGGGTCGAATGTAGTGTGGTTGGGTAGGATGGCAATGGATTGTGTTGTTAAAGATGGCCGCTGTGCTCTTTCCCGTTCCGCCGCAATGACGCTACTTCCGGTTCCGCTTATTTGCGGTGCCCGCTAATTACGGTGCCCGCTATTTGCGGTACCCGCTAATTACGGGGCCCGCTGATTACGGACGGCACAATGATGGGTGGCGGTAGGTCACCCAGCGCAGCATTCGATGCCGGTAAGGGCTGTTTACGCCATGGCGTAGTTTACATTACCGCCATGGCGTAGTGCTCGTGCGCGATGGGTCGGAATATGGCGCTCTTTACGCCATCGGTCCATGGCGTAAACGATGATTACGCCATGGCGGTAATGTAGCTTACTTACAGCCAGGGTCGTAATGAGGGCCATTGTATCGAAAACTACCCCTTTACCAATTTCGATTGGGTAATAATAGTAATGTATGTAAATATGTGCTATGTAAAGTGCTTTAGATTAAAGCTCTATATAAAAACAAATTATTATTATTTATATTGATTATACTCCATTTCTTCTTGCACCACTCTTTTTACCTGAGGCTTTTTTCACTATGTTACTGTATCAATTACCTGCGTCCTTTTTATATCCATTAAATCATGTTGGAGAACCTCGTTGTGGGCAGTACCATACTCAAAAAAGTTCTTTGTTGTATACCCCCCACCCCTTTATATGTCCCAACCATATAAACTGGCTGAGCAAATATATACACAATCCTAAAACAAAACCTACACACACATACAATATAGAAATGATTACATGGTGCTTTTGATGAGACACCTGCAGAGGACGAGAAGAATGTTTTAACCATTCAATGTTCTTAGAATTTCTCATGTTGCTCAATGCTAAAGCTATTACTTTGTACCAGTGGAGAAATCTATACATATAATGCTTAGGTATGTTTCCGTACTCAGTTGATGCAATTTATCAGTGTTAGGTTGCCCTCTGCTCTCCAAATGGCAAAGTGCTCCTCTGTGTGCCCTTCCACTTCAACAACAGTAATCATTTTAACAAAGCAACTTATTAGTGTTAGGTTGCCCTCTGTTGTCCAAATGCAAAGTGCACCTCTGTGTGCCCTTCCACTTCAACAAATGATTATCGTTATAACAAACAGAATGAGCATGGTTCTACACGGGCACCTTCACCTTCCACTATCGCAAACATTCAGAATAATTTCAAGTTACTTCTTTCCACCCCCACTTCTCTTCACACAGGGCACGGCGGTTCCAGTGTCAATGAACAGTTCATTACCAGTTCAACATTTCAGTCTCTAAAGAGCAAAACGCTGTAGGACGAATGCTTCCTCACGAGCTAAAACTGAAAGTAGGTGCAGTCATTGCGCTACTATGCAATCTTATGCCATCACAGGGACTCAACAATAGAACAAGGTTGACAATTACGCATCTACAAAGACATATCACAGAGGCCCTTGTAATCGATGGATTAGATTTAGATACTATCCTTATACCGGGCTTACATCTCGTTTCATCTGACACAAATAAATAAGCCTTTCAAATTCAAAGTTTCCTATACATTTATCCTTTTCGATTACTGTCACACTTACCTCTGGTGCCCTGCAGGAGTGCCTGGTCAGGTCTGTACCGATGTGTAGCCCCCTCTCTGGCTGCCTTCACCATGCTGCTCGTCCCAGCCACTCCTCCACCCACTGGTCGACTGGGGTTAGCTCCCAGTGAAACGTGAAGTTGGGAGGGACCTAGGTGGTTTCAGGACTTTTGGGATGTATTGTTCTGGGGTCAGGTTGACCTAAAGGTAAATACAGGGTAAGTATAAGCGCAGGGCCTTCCCTTCTCCCCTCCCCATCAGAGCCTGGGTTAGCTGGCTGGCACGAAGCGAGCGCTGCTCACCGTAATATTTGCAACTACGGTAGCGGTCGTCACGTACGTATCTTCCTCCAGTTATTTCACTAAAGGTGCGTGGTCCAGGCCAGCTGCGACACACAGGATACAACGGTGAACAGGTAAGTCTTGATTAACCACGGGTGTCAAACTTGCTGTGCTTGCAAACTTGTTCTGCACAGCGACTGAGCTTACTTTCACAATGTCTTTGTCTTTCTTCTTCATAGGAGCTGAACGACTTAGGGCCGATGACGCCAAGAGATGCTGAAGGGACAGAGTTGGACTCACTGCGCAGGTGAGCACACTAGGCACTGGGACGGGCGGTGGTCAAAGAAAGGAATGGGATCTCTCAAACTGTTGCTTTGCTTTTTCAGGTCATCGGATACTGCGGGTATGACAACAGTCGGAAAAGCGAGGAAGAACCAAGATGAGCAGGCGATGAAGAACCAGTGTCCAAGATGAGCAGGCGATGAAGAACTAATGTCCAAGATGAGCAGCCCCACCGGTCGACTCTGGGTTCTGTTCGGAAAAGAGCCAAAACGAACGCAGAGACAAAGGGCCTCATTCTGACCTTGGCGGTAAGGGGTTAATGGCACGGTAAGGATGCCGGTGCCGTTAACCCCTTACCACCGCCTTACGAAGTCCTTTAGCGGGTCCCACTAAGGGCGGCTGGTTTCACCAGGCGCCCTTAGTGGGAGCCGCTAAAGGACCAGGGAGCTAACAACGGGCCGTTATTAACGGGCCGTTGTTAGCTCCCTCCCCATTCCCATTGAGTCCTATGGCTCAAATGGGAATGGGGATGGGTAAATTGAATGAGGAATTACCGGGTCCTCCAAGGTTGGAATGGCCCGGTAATTCCTCATTCAAGGAACCCGGATCCGAGTTTGGAGGCAGCCATGCCGCAAATAGCGGCATGGCTGTCTCCAAACTCGTAATGAGGCCCAAAATCTTTACACAGGGGCGTGGGTCCTTGTTTCAGGTGAATTTCTTCAGGTGAGTTTCCACTGCTTTCCATCCATGTAAAGTTGTTTCCAGATACACTGAGAGCAGGAGCGGTAAGCGAGACACTGCTCTTGCTAAGAGCAGAAGAAACGCTAAGCACAGGGCGCCGTCCGGGGCATGGTTTTATAGCCTTCGGCTACGCCCTGTCAGCATTAGACTGCCAGGGGCGTTGATAACTCGCACGTGCTTGGCGCTCCTTTGCACATGCTGGGCGTTCATTCTACCTTGGTAGGTGCGCTGGTGCAGATTGCGGCCTTGCTCCATTATAAATGCTTACGCCAGCCAGCCACCATACCTGTCCACCACCTCCCTACTCTATCACGGGGAAAAACACCCCTCCCCTCGGCCCGAACATGCTGGGCCCATAATGGAATCGTGACAGCACTCCCCTCCAAAGCCCCCCCAAGGAGGGCCACCCCGGGTCCTGGCTTGCTGGGATGGTTGCAATGAAATCGGGCTACTAGTCGTGGGGCATGAATGTTTTCTTCGGGTTCCCATGTCCTATCAAGGGCACTATACCCTTTCCAATCCACTAGGTAATATAAATGCTGTCTGCTCATTTTATAATCTAAGATGTCTTTTACTTCATATTCCTTTTCCCCCCTAGGACTTCTACTGGAGGGGGGTTAGTCAAAGAATTTCGTGTGCCTGGGTATACAGGCTTGAGCAGCGATACATGAAAGACTGGGGGTATTTTCATTGCCGGTGGGAGTTCAAGTTTGAGTGCAACAGGATTAATGATGGCTGTCACTGGGTATGGGCCGATAAACTTGGGGTGGAATCTTTTCTAGCCTTATAATCGAATATACTTGGTAGAAAGCCAAACCCTGTCGCCAGCTTTGTACTCGGGTGGTTCCGTTCTTTGTTTCCCATAGAGTTTGGATGGCCTGTTGTAAGGTTTCTTGGATGTTGTTGTGTAATGACATGACTTCAGGCATTTCCAGAGCCGCAAGTGGATCGAGGGCTGTGGTCTGTGGGTTTCGTCCATAGAGGAAGTAGAAGGGTGAGAACCCAGTGGAACTATGGATGCTGTTGTTGTAGGCATATTCTGCTGCCCAGAGAAGATCTACCCACCCATCGTCGGCTTGAGGAAACATAAACCGCAAATACTGTTCCAGGGTTTGGTTTGTTCTCTCGGTCTGTCCATCCATTTGCAGGTGGTGACTGCTGGACAGCCGGATATCAATTTGGGCCTTGGTGCAGCAGTGCTTCCAGAATGTTGACATAAATTGGCTTCCTCAAACCAAAATGATGACTGACGGGAAGCCATGTACTCGCACTATGTTGGTTAAGAAGGTATGCACAAGGGTTCCTGCATTTGGTGGGGCTTTCAAGGCTATGAAATGCGCCATCTTGGTCAGCAGATCCATGACCACCATGAAGGTATTGTACCCATTGCACAGGGGAAATTCTGTGATGAAGACCAGGGAAATGGTGTGCCATGGGGCCGGCGGTATAGGTAAGGGATGGAGCAACCCTGAAGGTTTGGTTTTAGGCGTCTTGCTGCAGGCACATACATCACAAGTATTGATGTAGCTAATCACGTCCTTTTGCCACATAGGCCACCAATAATGTTGCCAAATTTTTCCTAGGGTTTTGGTAATTCCTGGATGACCTGCTGTCAGGGCGTCATGGTAGTTATGTAGTATTTCATCTTGTATTCTGGGTTCAGGGACATATAACCATCCCTCATGGTAAGGGAGCCCGCTCTTGATGGTTTGTTGCGGATCTTGGGCAATCCATTCCTGCCATTGTTCCGGGTTCAAGGATTGCTGGATGCTGCTAAGGAAATGGTCTAAGGGCGGTAACATAGAACTGGTGAAGCCCAGCAGCTTGCTCCCTGGGATGATGGACACCGGTTCTGGAACTGCGTAGGCATCTCTTCCCTCTAGGCTCCATCCGATGCACGATATGGTTTGTGTCTCAGGGTAATTTTTGGAATCAGGACTGCTGTCATCATTTGCCCATCCGATTGTGAAAAAAATAAAACTCTTGTGATTTAGCAGGGGTGGCGTCCTTGAGGTCCTGGAAGCTCATGAGCATCTCTTCTGTCGATATGAGTGTGCTTTTCACTTTTTGGGTTTCTTTCTGTCAGTATAGTAATGGCCTAGTGTGTGTGGTAAAGTTGAAGATCCATGCCCAGCAGTACTTACAGTCCTAGGAACTAATACATGTCTTTACACTGTCACCGGTTGGGGGGTGCTGCACACTGCTGCTGCCCGCTCAGGCATTACTTTCCTACTGAACAGAAATCAGTTGACCTAAATATAACTCTTCCTGTTTACAATACTGCATGTTTGCTTTGTCTACCTTGTACCCTTTGTCTTCCAGCAATTTCAAAAGCATGATAGAGTCCTCCCTGCACTGCTGATCATTGGCAACAAACTAACAAATCGTCAACATATTAAATGATGATATTGGGCACATGTATGTTTCCTAAATCTGCATGGAGCACCCTGTTAAAGATATCAGGTGACTCGCTGTATCCCTGTGGGAGCCTAGTGTACTAGAATCACATTCCACTATAGGTTAATGCAGTGAGGTGTTGAGAATTGGGGTGCAGGCGAATAGAAAAGAAGGCGTTCTTATAATCAATGTCAGTAAATGGGTTGCTGTGGTGGGTATGTTACACAGTATTGTGGCCGGGTTCAGCATTTACAGAAGCTCATCTTGCACTACGCTGTTTATAGGACGCAAGTCTTGGATCATCCTCCAACTCGATCACTTCGCTTTCTTGACAGTGTAAATCGCTGTATTGCAGGGGGTGTTTGATGGTAATACGATACCCTGATGTAATAGTGCTGTGACAGTGTCATGTATCCCCTCATATGCCGCCTCGGACAACAAGTACTGTCTTACTCTGGTCAATACTGCTCCAGATATGAGGGTTATGTGTACCGCTGTCACACTTTTCAGCAGGCCTACATCATGAGGGTTGTTTGTCCGTACACTGCCAGGTACCTGGTTCAAATCATCTTGCACAAATGGTGGGACACTTTCTGCTAGCATCATGGGACAAGGTACATTTCAATACTGATCTCACATGGGATACACACTGCCAATATAAATTCTCCATCAGGCCTTGTCCTTGTGGATAGACTGATGCGCCATGATGCCTTTGGAGATAGTGCACTACATAAATATCCTGATTGATTGATTGATCAAATAGGTGATCATCGGACACTCCACTTAATGGCTGGGCTGGGTCTATGCACAGGACAGTGTGCCACTCCCCTCCCTCTGCATCTGCCCCTATAAGCACAATCTTGTCTTTTGACACCACTTTTCCTTCCAAATCAAGAGTGCTATTCGTCCCTGCTACACAATGTTGGGGCTGAGCTGGTCTGAACAGAAACTCTGATGGTACCCTCCATTGCTTATTAGCCACATCTGGCACTGCATTCAACAATACTGTAGCCCTACACATGAATATGTCTAGATGCCTAGGTACCCCTCTTATTACACCATAGCTCTCCAGTGCATTTATAACATGCCTATACAAAAGTGTTTCAAGGCGCGAAGAGGCAAGGGAGGGGGAACGAAGGGAGGACAAACAACAATCCTTCTAGGCCAAGTGTCATTCAGATTGTGCAAGTGCCTGGGATGGGGGAAGGAGAAAGTGTGGGGGGAAGGGAGAGTGCAGTAAATGGGAATAGAATAATAACAAGTAAAGTAACGGCCAGCAGGTGGCAAGTGGCAAGTGCAAGGGTAAGTGCAGAAATTAGGTGTCAAGTGCTGGTATTGGGACTGCAGGGATACAGAAACAGTCCGCAAGTGCGGGGGTTGCCAGGCAGGCAGTGCAGGTGTGTGAGACTGGCAGGGTAGGGACCTGTGCCCGAGATCAGAGGGTGACCAGGTAACCAGTGCAGTTTCAGTTTCAGCCAGGTGGTCAGCAGGGGAGAGGCGGAGAAAAAGCAGAAGCAAAGAGAAAAGTTTTGAGGTGCTTCCGGAACCGGAGATGGTTCTCCTCAAGTTTCAGGGAGGCAGGGAGGCTGTTCCAGAGGGAGGCCCCAGCCGAAGAAAGAGATCTACCTCCAACTTGTTGCTTGGAGCAGTGACTGACCCTGAGGGAGTTGGAGGCAGAGGAGCAAAGAGCTCGAGAAGGAAGATATTTAGGAAGAGAGAGTTGAAGGTATTGAGGACCCAGGCCCTAGAAGGCCTTGTGGACAATGCACAGGGGTTTGAACTTAATCCTCACAGCCACTGGGAGCCAGTGCAGAGATTTCAGTCCTGGAGAGATACGGTCCCTGGGCTTGAGGCCAAGGACAAGTCTGGCAGTCCTGTTCTGGATGAGTTGCAGAGGGCAGAGAGTAGAGGCAGGCAGATTTAGAAAAAGGCTGTTGCAATAGTCCTGCCTAGAGAGAACCAGAGCTCTGGAGACAGTGAGCTTCTGGGGGAAGATGAGGAAAGGAAGAATACCTCTGAGGAGGTGCAGCTGGTAGTGTGACTTATTAGAGACGTCAGAGATGTGAGGAGAGAAGGAGAGTGTGGAGTCGAAGATGACCCCGAGGTTTTTAGCCTCGCAGGTGGGAGCAGGAAGAGGAAGGAGGGAGTGGGTGTGCCAGGTATTGGTTGAACAGCCAGGGAGAGAGGTCAGGCCCCTGGGGGACACCACAAATAGAGAAACAGATAGCGGAGAGGAAGGAACCAAGTTGGACCTGGGAGGGCCGGTCAGAGAGGAAAGAAGTCAACCACACCAGGGCCTGACCTCTGATACCCAGGTTATCACTGAGACAAGCCAGTGCCGTGCAGAGGGCCTGGGAAGGGACAGGAGAGGTAGAGACTGCAGCAGGATTGACCAGTTCCTTGCAGATTTTAATAGTTCAGCCAAGTTGTTAGATGCCGCAGAGACGTGGGCTTGGATATTACCTCTCTTCTTAGTGAGGACAGAGAGCCGGTATTGCCTTTGGAGCAGGCAGCAGGCCAGTTTGTCAGAGGATGTACATGAAGCACGCCATTTCCTCTTGGCCACCCTGCACTTGCGTTTAAGGGTGATGAGGTCTGAGTCATACCAGGAGTTACACTTGGCTTTGGGCTTCAGGCAGATTCTCATGAAAGGGGCAGGAATATCAAGAGTATCAGATGTAGCAGAGTGGAGCATGGAAAGGGCTGTGTCAGGGTGAGAGTCAGCCAAAGGGGGACAGATGGGGTGAGAAAGTGGTGGCGAAAGCCTCAACTGACACGCGCTTCATGGGTCGGATGACCGAGAAGGTGGGTGGCAATGATGGAAGTGGGTTGGCCTGGGGGGTAGAGAGGGTGAGATGGGTGGAAAGGAGAACGTGATCCCTCCAGGAGAGAGGAGTGGTGAGAGGGACAGAAAGGGGAAGGTCTGAGGAGATCAGAACCTCCAGAGTGTGCCCTGTAGAGTGAGTCAGGCCAGAGGGGAGAATAGAGAGTGAGAGAGGTGCATATGTCGCGAAAGAGTCCAGAGGGAGGACAGGAGGCATCCAGGTGGATGCTGAAGTCTCCAAGAAGGAGGAGTTGAGTGGTCAAGACCAGGAGTGAAGAGGGGAGGTCCGCCCACTCAGAGAGGAAGGAGGAGATCTGACCAGGTGGCCGATAGATAGTAGCACAGTAAGGGAATGGCTAGGGGAGAGAGAGAGCCTGCAGGCGAGGCATTCAAAAGACGAGTAGACCTGCATAGGAATGACAGAGGCAGGAATCCACTAAGGGAAGATCAAGGCTACACCTCCTCCAGAACGGTTGGGTCTGGGGGCAGAGAGGATCATCTAGCCGTCAGGGAGGGGCATATCAAAGCTTGTGACAGAGCTGGCCATGAACCATGTCTCGGTGAGACCGAGGACATCAAGGTCAAGTTCCTCCAGAAGGTGGAAGATGTCGGAGGAGTGTTTGACAGCTGAGCGAAAGTTATTAGTGGCAATATGGAAAACAGGTGAAGGAGTAGCCCAAGGGGGGACAGAAAGTGAAGGAGAGGGCAAGGGAGCAGAGGAGGAAGCAGCTGGGGGAGTCGAGGAAGCCGTGGAGGTGGGGGGGGGGAGGGGACAGCAGAAGAAGAAAGGAAATTGATGAGTTGCGGGAAGCATCTATAGAAGAGGAGAAGGTTGGCCTGAGGGCCTTGGACCAGGACGGTGCCATTCACATAAACATTAATGATGACCACCATTAATGGGAGTAGAAGAGAAAGGAGAGAGCACAGAGAACATATGTAGGGTCCATAGGTCTGGCGAGGGAACGACACAGAGGATGTCGGTGATAGTTTGCCTGGTGGAGGCACTGGTATAGGTGTCAGCAATAGGGAGGCCTGGGTTGGAGACCAGGATGTCCTTTTTAAACTTCTTCCTACCAGATTTAGTGAGGAGAGCAGGATAGTCGATAGCGAAGCAGTTAGAATAAATACAGAGAGCACCATAGGGTAGAAGGGGAGAGGAGAGAGAGGGAAGAGAGGGGGAAGGGGAGAACACTAGGGAAGGACACAGGGCAGGGTGCAAGCAGACAGGACGAGGCAGCGAGAAGCGAGATGGTTGAGCAATTGGACAAGAAGACGACGCTCAGAAATACTGAGACAATGCACGTTTTAAAGCAGGAGAAAAACCCACCTATGTTTGAGAATCCTGAATAGAGGGAGAAAGGCCTAGGTTTCACAATGCAATTTTAAATACTGAGACAATGCATGTTTTGAAACAGGAGAAAACCCCACCTAAGTTTGAGAATCCTGAATTGAGGGAGAAAGGCCTAGGTTTCACAATGCAATATTAAATACTGAGAAAATGCACATTTTAAAGCAGGAGAAAAACCCACCTAAGTTTGAGAATCCTGAATAGAAGGAGAAAGGCCTAGGTTTCACAATGCAATTTTAAATACTGAGACAATGCACATTTTAAAGCAGGAGAATAAAACACACCTAAGTTTGAGAATCCTGAATAGGGGGAGAAAGGCCTAGGTTTCACAATGCAATTTTAGATACTGAGACAATGCACGTTTTAAAGCAGGAGAAAAACCCACCTAAGTTTGAGAATGCTGAATAGAGGGAGAAAGGCCTAGGTTAGACAATGCAATTTTAAATACTGAGACAATGCACATTTTAAAGCAGGAGAATAAAACATACCCGAGTATGAGAGTCTACTAGGTGGACAATGGTTCCTCTTCTGGGTTGGCAGTGACCGACAGGTCTTGGCATGCTAAAGCTCTCTGTGGATTCTCTTATTCTTGATAAGTATTTGTCCCTAAGTAGGTGAAAGGATTCCCGCCTACTGCACTGGCCCCCTGGTAATTCATTATTGTGCCAAGAGGCACCGCATTATTGTTGGGTATTTGTGGTACCTGTAGTTGTGCTGGATGTGTCACATATGCTGGTGCATTGCTGGGTACTGGGGCAGGCAGCTGTGAGAACTGAGCTGGGCGCGTGGTAGGGGCCATTTGCTGTGGTGCACCATACGTGACATTGAGAGGTGTCATGACATAGGGCAGTGGGTCGGGGGCATCTGCAGCTTGTACATACATGGGCACTTGAGGGTTATATGCATCTGTTTGTCTGCTCCTACATTCCAGCAAAAAGTGACCCATTCTCCCACACTTCCACCATTGCCCCATATTTCCCCTCTTGGGCCCATCCCTCCAAAACCACCTCTCCCTCCTCGGGATCCTGTGAAGCCTACTCTTCCCCTTGGGTACTCTACTGGGGGCCCTCCTTGATACTGTCCTTGATACCCACTGTTCCTGTCATATCCTCCTTCCCATGCAGGTGCTGCTCATATTTCTCCCATAATCACCCTGTGTTCTGTCTGCCCGTTTTACAGTGCAGCTACTACTGCTCCCTCTACAAACAGAAAGCCTTGTGTACTAGTTTTGCTTCCTCAGTCTGTACCCTCTGTGTCGTTTCCTTTGCCTTCTCCTCCAACCATTTACAATGGTGCACAATTATAGAATGGATTGTGAAGGAGAGAGTGTCTTCCCACCCCCCTAGGCTATACTGAACAAGAACTAGACACTAATAAAGTACATCCAGAGAGCAGGGGGTAAGGAGCTGCACATAACAGGTGTAGTGCGATCACCTTAGTGCATGCAGTACAAGTTGTATGGCAGATGCAGCTATAAACGCCATCTTGGCAAGCGCCAGCCATCTTAGAAGTTAGGCTCAAGTGCAGTAAACAGTATTCTGTGTATTAGTATTAGGCCCCTGGCATGAGCGCATACACCACCCCCACTCTGGTCATGTCTGAGAGATCCACAACCTTCTCCATTGTTTTCAAAGTTACAGGC
This sequence comes from Ambystoma mexicanum, assembly GCF_040938575.1. Classification (NCBI taxonomy): domain Eukaryota; kingdom Metazoa; phylum Chordata; class Amphibia; order Caudata; family Ambystomatidae; genus Ambystoma; species Ambystoma mexicanum. Next base: position 1,039,906,737 of record NC_090922.1, on the reverse strand, counting down.
TCTTGTTCCTGGGAAGAATATGCCCTACAAGGTCATGAGATGGAAGCAGAGCACCTCTTGGCAGTACCATCCCACAGAACAGATAACAAGGCCCTCTTGACTCCAACAATCCCCACATGAGAAATACAGCTTTGCCATGCTTTCATTCCATGACCCCCACATGACACAGTACCATCCAAACTGACCATAAAACATTTACACCCCTCGATCAATCACTAACATCAGAAGGCAAGGCTTTCACGCCTTCAGCAATGGGTCATGTGATTTGTGCAGTGTGGTTCAGGGTGGCATCAGAAGTATAGCCTAATACTAAGATGGAGGACCTTGGGAGTTGCTGATCTGTCTGGTAGTGAGTGAAGTGTGTGTGAGTTAGTGTGACTTCGCTCTCCCCCGATTTCTTCCCTGTGTCTGCCAGGTGCATTGTTACAATTAGAAGAATAACAATGTGTGTCAGAGTAGCTAATTAATTGTTAGGCCAGCTCTCCGCATATAACTAGCCCAGCAGCACTCACTGATACAAGGATGAACAGACGAAGACGGACCAATGGCCTGGTATCCCATGTGGAACAGGCTCTACAGCTATGGGCCTCCACCAATCCGCCTAGTAGAATTGTTCTATATATGATGGCATCACTAGTGACGCTGTTTGTGCTTATAACATTCTGCACATTACAATGGACCTCAGAACGTTCCGTGGCAGCAGAGTTCTTTACTGAGTCATTCCTATTTTTGTAGAAATAAATACTTGTTATCCTTTCAAGAGTGTCTTGGGCCATTTTCCCTAGTGGGCTGTATTTGTTCAGGTGTGATTGCGCAGGGGCATGCCTTCAACTGCATCTCTGCCATGCCTTTGCTTCGATCCCCACCACCTTATCTAGTGCTTTCTGTACTTCTTTTGGGAGCCCTTTCTTGACCATAAAATAAAAGAACGACATTGACCTGTCCCATGATTCACCTGTTTCTGCCCTCCACATCTCTTATGTCTGTAATTTATACTGTGCCGTGTCCATATCTTCCTGCATAGTTCGCTGTATTATTGACTGGAGATCCGGTGTATCGGAGTATGCGCACAGCAGCGCCCCCCACACATGTGCATCCTGAAATCATTGAAATGGGCACCGTCATGGCTGTCATCCCCTAATCGCACTCCGGGATATCCTGCTTTGATATGATACGATATGATATGATAATATGATGCGTCATTTAAAATGCGCCTGGATACAAGGGTTACTAGGTGCAACAAGACCAGGTAGGGAAGACAGAGGGAAGACAAGACACATGATCTTACTAGGCCTTGTGTCATTCAGATCGTGCAAGTGCGACAATGCAAAATGCAGGGGGAAGGGCAAAGGGGTAGTACAGGGGAGAGGGAAGGAGGACGTTCAATCAGGGCAGCATTGCTCTAAATAAGTGCAGCCAGGGCAGCTTGACTCTGGGTAAGTGCAGGGAGGCAGAGGACTGTAGGGGTAACAGTTACAGTCCCCTGAAAAGCAAAGAGGCCCAGAGGCAATGCAGGGGGTCTGGTCAGCAGGGGAGGCAGAGAGAGAAAAATGAGAAGAGGAAGTTCTTGAGATGCCTCCTGAACTTCAGGTGGTCCGGCTCAAGTTTGAGAGGGGCAGGGAGACCGTTCCAGAGGGATGCATCTGCAGAGGAGAGAGATCTACCCCCACTCTCTGCCTGGAGAAACATCTTCCCCTCAGAAAGTTGGAGGTAGCAGAGCGAAGGGCTAGAGAAGGAAGGTAAAAAAAGAAAATAGAAGGTATTTTGGAAGAGAGAGTTGGATGCACTGTAGGCCTCGGCCCCAGAAAGCCTTGTGGATGATTCAGAGTGTCTTGAACTTCATCCTTGCAGCGACCGGGAGCCAGGGGAGAGATTTCAGGGCTGGATAGATAATGTCCCTGGGCTTGAAGCCAAGGATAATTCCTGCATCCCTGTTCTGGATTAGTTGCAGTGGGTGAAGAGTAGAGGAAGGCAGACTGAGAAAGAGGCTGTTGCAATAGTCCAGCCTAGCGAGAACCAGGGCTGCGGAGACAGTGAGCATCTGGGGGAAAGTGAGGAAAGGCAGAATACCTCTGAGGCGGTGCAGCTGGTAGTGGCCCTTCTTGGAGACGTCCGTCATGTGGGGAGAAGGAAAGAGTGGAAGTTTTTTGCCTCAAAGGAAGGCAAAGGAAGATGGGCCAAGGAAGCAGCCAGAGTGAGAGAGGTAAATTGGACCCACATGTCATCAGCCTGAACTCCCAACACTGCAGTGAACAAACATTTCATGTTGACCACAGCTAGGGTAATGCCTTCTGTCTGCTTTTCAAATGCATAAATCCACTTCCCCGCTCCTGCAGGGAGGTAAAGTATTGCTTTCATTAAATGATTTGTATCCATGTGTAGCCAGGGTACGTACTGTGCCCTCCCAGGCCCTTGGTGTAACAAAAGGAACTGTGCTGCTACCGTCTTCACCTTCTTTTTCCACCACTGCTTTCCTTTAACAACCGCCATGTGCCAGGCGGGTCCTTAACCTAGGCCCCACAAACTTTCCACCTGATGTGATACCATTTGTGGGTCCTCTTCATGCCTCAAGTCATCCAGGGTGTTCCACTCCTCCTCTGCACCTGCACCCGCATCGGCATCACACTGGACCAACCCATAACCTAAGCTTCCTACTCGCGGCCGTCCCCCATGTAAATCTTCTGATTGCTGTCCATTATTTTCTTTTTCCACATGCACATCCTTAATCGCTGTACTGTCAATTCTGAGCACAAAGCCCCCGGTTCTCCACTCATTTGCTCTAATAGGTTCCCTCTGCCCATCTCCTCTATCCAACTCAGTCTCGCTAACTCTTCTTGTGCCCTTTTCAATGTTTCTTCAAATTTTCTCTACAGCCCCCAATCTGGTCTCCTACACTCTTGAGCTTGAGCAGCTGCAGATGCTACAGGATTTCGGAGATTCTGATACTAGGCCAAAGTCAACGGGGAGGAGGCGCAGCAGCAGGCAGCGGGACATATGTGGGATTCGTGTACCCAGATGCTGGGTGTGTGGGGTAGCCCCCTAGTAGGTGAGAATGTGTTGCTTGTGTTGTAGCCAGTTGGATGGGGTGCCTCTGACCACTCGGGATGGTGGGTCTGGCTGAAGTCGGGACATACGGTAATGGGGGATTGCCTGCTGCTGTCGCAGGGTTAGGGGTCATCTTCTAAATCTTCCACCATCTTCCATAATTCCAGCACTTCCTTCTTGTCTTTTAATTTCTTGTCCATATAATTTTTTGCTAGAAACTTATACATGTGACCCCGAACATCCTTGTTGTTTGTCCCCTGTTCTGGCCATGGCTTCTACATGCCCCCTCTCGTCTCAGACACCCACTCTTTATGATATTTAATTATCTTCTCCCTATATAACGGGCGAGCTGTGCACATATATTCCAATGGGGTCACCGGCTCCATTTTAGCTGCCCCTACTGAGATGTTACGTAACACATTGTTTCTTCAGTCCCCGATCCAGTGGTTCCTTACTGTCCCGTTAACCCTCCCCTTTCCCCACTTCCAGAACCCTGCCCTCCCCCTTTGTCACACTTCACACACCTTACTATTACCTCACCCACTATTTTCCACACACCATCACATAACCCACGCACACCCACATTCCTTTTCACTCCAATAAATATATATATCTATACATATATATATATATATATATATATATATATATATATATATATATATATATTCAGTAAAAAAAACTTTGTTAAAGGGACATTATGGTTAAGTAGCTCTACTAATAAAAACCTATGAAATTCAGTGAAAAAATGTTGTTAAAGGGACGTTATGGTTCCAAGTAAAACCGGAGAACCCCTGAAATTCGCCAGTTATGGTAAGCTAAGCAACCATAACTGGCGCCACCACCGTGCACTGCTAAGACTAACACCCAGAACCAAAAAGGAGGTAGAACTGCTACTGCCAAGGTTTATCACCAATTTTTGTCAATAAATGAAGTAAAACAAGTAATTTACATTGGGGAACCTGGTATGCTAATACTAATGGATTAAATCCCTAAGTTCATAACCCATGAAATTGTCCAGAAGGGAACAAGAAACTCACACAAATCAAAGACTGTGGATATACATAGTTTGTATTGAGACAAAAACATCAAAACGCAATTGTGACAAAAACATCAAAAAGCAATTGTGAAAGCATACATATAGCAGAATTCAATATTCTGAACACAGACAAATGGTGAAAACAAAATTTCAAATCATCTTCAGTACATGATTAGTTTGCAATATGTGGCATAACCCGAGAGGGAAAGGTACATAATTTACTTGAAATGCAAAACTTAACCCATGAATGAAACATGTGGAGATCATAAGCGCCGGTAACTTGGCGCTCTGGTGGACCTGTAACCATCTAGGTCCTAAAGTATCTTAAATGCGGAAAGTATCTAATCTTTCAGGTGCCAAAGCATCTAGTCTTACAGGTGCCAGTTTAAATGCGGAAAGTATCTAATCTTTCAAGTGCCAAAGCATCTAGTCTCACAGGTGCCAACGTGGCAGAGGGAACGTGGCCAGGATTAGATTTTGAATTCTAGCCAGCCAACAATAGTGGACATTACATACACAATATATAATAACAAAACCCCGAAGACATCGGTTTATACAACCCCCTTAAACATAGTACACGTTTCGGCAGCAAAATCATTCAACGTGAGAATACATCAGAGGGATATGTATTATTATACGAGAACCGCTTTCTTCAGGGCAGATGGGTGGCCCCTATAGCAAGAACAACAAGAAAAAAAGGAGAAGAAAAGGAAAAATAAGTGTAAAATTCTTGTTGGTCAGAAGCTTAATCCTTTCTCGACATAACTGGGTTAATTAGTAACAACAAACTTATTATTCAAAGGACACAATGTTGTCCAGGCGTCTAAAATTGATTGAGTAAAATAAGGGGCTGGAAAAAGGAAAAGGTGGAAATAATTGCACCTATAGTTTGAGAGTGGTGGGGGTAAACAATCCCTAACTCACCACTGTGGCCTTGTAATGAATCTCACTGTTGGGCAGGCTCCCCGAACAGGCCCAACCAGTCAAACTGTGCTATTGTTGCGGGCAGGGAGAATGTGCAGCAAGACCCCAAAAGTGGGCAGCACAGGAACAGCGTGCTCTGGAAAAAAGTTAGAATTTTGTTTTAAAAGAGCCTGATAAAGCTGCGTGCTGCACACATGGAACAGTAGTGCAAGTCAAACGTGGAGTGACATGTTGAATTTATTTGAAAGTGTGCGCCCACGGGGAATGGGTGGGAAGCTGCTAGGGATTATCTGGAGTGCCCATGCATTATATACAAATTAAGCATGCAGATAGTGAGATACCTGGGCTTTTGCTTGGGTTGCTCCCTGAGTCTTTTGATAGGGGAACAGCTGGAGAGGTCCGAGCGTGCCTCTACTGAAAGCGTCGTGGTAATAAGGTAAAACTCTGGCAGCTAAAGAACTGGTGCCTGGATGCTCCTATACGTGCGGAGGAAAATAGAGGAGACAGAAGCCTTCATTGAAGGGTATAAAAAGATGCTTGTAGTGAACGTGTCACAAGGCACAAGCTGTGAGCATTACCTGGGGAGTAGTTCAAATGCACATACAAAGTTGTGCCTAACGTTGCTCGTATATGCTCATGAGCACAGGTTTGTTAGTCTGGTCTGCAATGAATAAATCCGGGCTTCGGTTCCGAGTCTCAAGCCGACGCGCTGCTGCAGGCTGTGGGCGTCTGCAATGCTGGCATCTGTAGATAAGGAGGGTGTGTCTGTCTCGCAGCCAATGGAAACGCAGGGAGTGCAATGGCCTGATTGGTTCTTGCATCAGGAATGCGGAACCAACTCGATGTAACTAGGGAAAGCCCTGGGGGTGGAGTAACCGCTCCGAACGACGCCAGCCGAACCGGCGAGGAGAGTCAAAAAAGTATAAGGGTCGCTGGAAGGCACCAAGCTAAGGAATGTGTGCCATAAGGAGAGCACCCTCAAGGGTGAGTCTGCTCCTGTAGAGGAGACTGTGTGTGCGGGCATGGGCCCGGTCTTGGGTCAGAAAAAATGGGTGTGTAGTTGCTCTCCACTCAGGGCATAGCGGGAGCTGTGCTCTGATTGGAAGCAGTGCCACACGCCCAGAATCAAGTGCTGCATCTGTTGGCATTGTGTTCATAGAAAGAGGGCAGAAAATGCCTGCGGTGCGATGCACAGGAAAGTGCTAATGTTGAGTTATGGCTTGCCCATGTGTGTTAAAAAAGTTGAATGGGCTACATACTCTAAAAGAGTAGCGTTTCAGTTGAAATCGCGGCTGAGAAGTTTCTCCTGGATCGGGGTACCCTGTGAAATTCGCCAGTTATGGTAAGCTAAGCAACCATAACTGGCGCCCCCACCGTGCACTGCTAAGACTAACACCCAGGACATCAAAGATGACATCACAAATGTCATTGATGACATCACTGATGACATCACATGTCTGGCTCCCTCTTTTTTCCTTTACTGGCATATCTAGGCCAGTAACAGTCAGGAACTAAACAAACATTCTAAAAGTACTATATTTGTAGACTTATACTTCAAATATGTTCTTACCGCAATTCACTTGGGGTTCACTCACAGCATATGAAACATATACAAAGGGGAAAACATAGACTTGGAAGACAGCAATGCTTTCTATGTATGAAGATGATCAGTAAGGTTATGAGCACTTTCTTATAGTTCTGCTGTCTTTTTATTACTGTACTTTCCCTGGATATGCTCATATTGGTATATATTGTACCCACACTACTTTCCATAGGGTCCAGTCACATTATGTGATAGTTATATATAGGGAAGTAGTCGTTTTTAAGTAGAGCAATCATTTCTGTGCATGAAGATAATCAGTTAGTTTATGACGAAAGTCTGGCAATACTGCTGGTTTTTTGTTTACTTTTCTTTCCCTGTATATGGTCATATTTTTATGTGTTGTTGTCTGTTTGTGTTTTGTTTGCAATAATGCAATTATGAAGTAAGTGGGTACTATTAGGTACTCATTAAGACAAAACTGTAATAAGAAAATATGTATCATTTTAGTATTTAACATAGCAAGATTATTAATATTGCACCTCCATCATGTCTAATACACACTATACCCATGTTTCTACATATGTACCTCAGTATACTGGAAAAAACTTCATAATAGAATGCTGTTTGGATTAATGCATTGCTTAATGCACTACATACCTCATGATATTTATTCCAATGATCCTTGACACTTTATTAACATGACAATAATAATCCCTTGTACAGACTTTTCATGAAAAGTAAATGCACATGTGATATCATCAGTGATGTCATCAATGGCATTTGTGATGTCATCTTTGATGTCCTGGGTTTTAGTCTTAGCAGTGCACGGTGGTGGCACGAGTTATGGTTGTTTAGCTTACCATAACTGCCAAATTTCAGACCCTTTAACAACATTTTTTCACTGAATTTCATAGGTTTTTAGTAGCTCAACCTAACCATAACACCCCTTTAACAACACTGAATATAAATTTAGATAATATAAATTTGATAAATGTTTACTGGGATTCCCTTAGTTTATATACATAGAACATACTGAACCCACCACCCCACGCTAGTGATTTTTGATGTCCGTGGACTGTGCGCAAGGATTGCGCTGACACCTGCTACAATGTGGGATCTTTCTTGGCAGAACCAGGGAGTTCAATACAGAAAGAAAGGGTCATGTTAGGTTTAACCGGCTCTCTGCCATCAGAATTCATGAACTACATGGACGTCTTCCAGAAGGAACAGGCTAATACGCTGCCTCCACACAGGCCATATGACTGCAAAATAGATCTAGTACCTGGAGCCCAAGTCCCTTGCAGTCGGATCTATGCCTTGACTGAGCAAGAAAACCTTCACTTACAAAGTTTTCTTGATCAATACCTGGCAAATGGCTTTATTCGTCCAACCAAGTCACCTGCGGCCTCGCCCGTCTTCTTCGTGCCTAAGGAGGAGGGGGACCTGAGGACTTGCATCAATTACTGTTCACTAAACCAAATAATCGTAAAAGACTGGTACCCTCTACAATTCTTCCCGGAACTCCTAGACCAAGTTAAGGACGCACTGATTTATAAGAAATTGGACCTGATAGGAGTCTATCATCTAGTAAGAGTAAAAAAAGGGGATGAAGTGGAAGACTGTTTTTCGCACAAAGTATGGTCTCTTTGAGTACCAAGTCATGCCCTTTGGGCTTTGTAACGCTCCTGCAGAGTTTCAGTTCTTTTTGAACGACGTACTTGGGGAACTGCTAGATGTCTGTACCCTAGTGTATATTGACGACATCTTAATATACTCGGCCAACGAAAAAGACCATGTTACTCATGTTCTTGCTGTTTTGGACAAACTACGACTACACAGAATATATGCCAAACTAGAAAAATGTTTTTTCCACGTAACGGACGTGGCATTCCTAGGTTTTATCCTTACACCACAGGGAGTTCGAATGGATACGTGCAAAGTGGAAGCCATCCTTAACTGGCCCTCACCAACATCCATAAAAGGAGTCCAGAGCGTATTAGGACTCGCTAACTTCTATTGCCGGTTCATCCCAGGATTCTCCCAGATTGTACAGCCAATAACATCTTTACTATGAAAAAATAAGAAGCTTAACTGGTCTAAAGAAGCTGAAGAAGCCTTTCAGAAATTAAAGAAAGAATTCACCAATGGCGCCAATCCTACAACACCCTCGGCCAGACCCCCCATATTTGGTTGAAACAGACGCCTCCAACATCGTGGTTGGAGCGGTCTTATCTCAACATAACCAAGCTACAGTACAATTGCACCCGGTGGTGTTCTGGTTGCAAATGTTCACTCCACCAGAATTAAAGTATGCAGTCACCTAAAAAGAGTTGTTAGCAATCAAAGCAGTGTTTAAGGCCTTGAGACACTGCTAGGAGCTCGACATACTGTCACTGTAATAACAGATCATCGTAACTTACAATACCAGAAAACAGCCAAGGCCCAATCATCCCGCAAGCTCAGGTGGGCACTCTTTTTCGCTGAGTATGATTATGTGGTCACATACAGACCTGGGGTGCGTAATAGCAAGGCTGATGCCTTATCTTGTATGTGTCATGGAAAAAAAGCATATGCTACATAGGACCCTGTAGCTATCATTCCAGAGGAGAACATCTTGGGAACACTCATGGCATCTTTAGCCTTGGACAACCTGAAGACCGAACTTCAAGATTTTATGAGCAAGGAGACACAGCGAGAATGGATAACAAAAGGAAAGGGTCGCACTGTTATTGATGGGCTACCTTATTATCAATAGCGTCTCTATGTCCCAAATAAGCATCTACAAACTCAGATAATTACCAGATACCACGACTCTCTGGTAGAAGGGCATCCTGGCATATCTAGGACCTTGGCAAAGATAAAAAAGGGGTATTGGTGGCCGACCTGGCGAAGAGACGTCATTCATTTATCTCAACTTGTGGAATCTGTGCACAAAACAAATGTCAAAAACAGATCTTCTACACCCACTAGCTCTGCCCCCCACTCCATGGCACAGTCTATCGTTAGACTTTAACCCAGATCTTCCCCCCTGTAATGCATACAATACTATCTTGGTGGTGCTGGACCTGTTCTGAAAGATGGCCCATTCTATTCCCCTGAAAGGCCTACCAGCTGCCTCCACCCTGGCTAAAATATTCTTGGAACAAATCGTCAGGTTACATGGATTCCCATCAGCCCTGATAACAGATAGAGGGAGTCAATTTGTCTCCAAATTCTGGAAGAAAAGTTGTGAACTCGCTAAAATCGATTATCCACAAGTCACCATCCACAAACTGCTGGACAAACTGAACGTATGAACCAAACACTGGAGCAATAATTACGGTGCATGTTACACCAAACCGAAAACACCTGGAAAGATGTGCTGTGGTTAGCTGAATACGCTTATAACAATTCCACCCATACCAGCACCGGGCAAAGTCCTTTCTATGTAATGTACGGACAACATCCACGCACATCTGTTTTTAATCCACTGGAAGCACTGGAAATTCCAGCAGTAGAGAATTTGTACACCACCATCACTCAGGTTCTTAAAGAAGCCACTGAACACCTCACTAAAGCTAAAGACAGACCAAAGAAATGTGCAGACCAACATCGAAAAGAAGCACCTATCTACAATACCGGGGATACAGTATGGTTGGCATCCAGATACATCCCTGTAATAGGACCCAGAACACTCTGTCCAAGGTATTTAGGTCCATATACCATCAAGGCCGTGATTAACCCAGTCGCCATGAAGTTAGATCTACCATCCAGTTTGCGGATCCACCCAGTATTCCACGTCTCTTCTGAAACCAGTCCAGCCTCGCACGCGAATGGACACAACACCAAACTCAGTGATCATAAACAACGAGCCAGAATTTGAAGTTAAAGACATTCTGGATTCTAAGATCGTGCGGTCTAAACTATTTTACCTTGTGGATTGGAAGGGATACGGACCTCAAGATTGAACCTGGGAACCCAGAAATAACATTCATGCCCTGCGGTTAGTCAGAAGGTTCCATCCAATCTGGGACCGGAGAGAGGAACACCCTTGAGAGGGGCCTTGAGGGGGAGTGCTGTCATGGCTACCCAATCAAGGGCACACATGCCCATTCACCCCCATACAAGGGGCTCTTTGAAGGGATCCAGGACCCCTCATGGAGCCTGGTGGGTGCTGTCCTGGTGCCTTTGGGGCGCCAGGCTCATGAGAAGGGTCCAACCATGTGGAGCAGCAAGACTGGCCTGTTACCAGGCCAGACCTGCACTTGCCTTGTACATTAAGTGTGGCAGAACCTGCCCAGCACCTTCTATTAGGTGTGGCAGGGTGTGTCTAATGGACAGGGCTTAACAGCCCAAAGCTATTTAAACCCCGGCCATACATGGATCGGGGCTTCGCATTACTTTGCTTTACAGTAACATGACACTCACCGTGATCCTCGCCCACTAGAGAACCTGACGAGCAGCAACTTACCTTCTGACATGGAGCCAACCTCTTCTGCAAGAACGAAGAACCTGGAAACCAGCAAATACTCACCATCGGATCTGACATCTCGTCGCGACCACTACGCTGCAAAATAAGAACGGAGAAAGGTTAGCACATCGAAGACACGCGCAGCACTCAAACGACTTGCACACTCGCATGCAGCTCTACATACCTGAACTTGTGCATACCGCGACGCCATCATCTGCCTACTGCAGTGTCACTCCTCTTCACTGCAGTGACCACCTGCATACTGCACAGCGATCTTGAAGCCGCAGCAACACTTGGGGAAGGAAAGAAAGACAAGATTAACATACGAACAATAGTCAATCACAACGAACAACACGAAAGGAGGCTAGGAGGATAAAAGTACAAGGCCAATCAACGAAACTGCTAAAGGAGAGAAGCAGAAACCGACAGGACTAAGCCACAGCTGGCCTGGGCAGTCATCATCAATGACCAGTGAGGTAACTGGTTCAACAAAGAATTGCGCCCCTGCATGAACAGCAGGATGGAGAGTTCATCTTTACAAAATATCAGGTGAGCTATCGGCCCAACATCCATAAAGGGGTACGTACTGGTGATGGCAGGAGAGGGTGTCACGACCCTAGATTTGCCCACAATTCATCAACCTTTCCCTATTTCCTAGGAACAGTCCCCAGGGAGGTTATCCAGAGCTACCAGGTCAGGGAAACAGGGGATCCGGAGAAGAACGTCCATCTGAGCGAAGAGGCCCAGCGCCCAATACCCTTGCAGAAACAAGGTGAGCGTAACACCCATACCGTTCACGGACAACTGTCTTGTTTGTGTACTGTAGCACATTCATCTGTAGGGGGGAGCATTTCTGCAGCACCTTTGAGCCTGCTGTTAAGGCCCACAAGAAGAATTGTCCCCTATATCCGTTTCTTCCCTTGTCCACCTGTCCCTCTCTTATAGTGGTAGGTGCCCCTCACCTCCTCCACCTTTTAAATCCAAGAAACCAGGTTCCATTGGAAACCCCCTTTCAAAGTCTCAAAATAGAATATTAAAAATAAAAATATGTGCATTCTTATAGACTCCATTTACTTTCTATTGATGCATAAAGCAGGTGGACTCCATACGAATCTTCACCATTTTTATTATATTGGGATTAAAATCCATGCTGGTGGTAAAACTGGAGCATTTGAATAGCGCAGAAGAAAAAGATGACAGGAATAATGGTCTGTTCCATCCCTCTTCTCTGCCATACAAGCAATTAAACATACAGTGTTATGTGAATAGAATGCGTTTAAGCCTTACTCAAGGCTTTTACAACTTCCATTCACATTAAACCACCAAAGACCATGAGGTCCCTTGCTGTGTTTCTTCACCCTTAGGGGCCGATTCATGGAACAAACGTGCGCCGAAAATCCATGCGCAGGCAGGTGCAAGCGCGAGAAATGCAGCGCACGCGCATGTGTGCGATTCAAGTGGACGCTGCGCTTGTTTCCCGCTGTCCGTGCGCCCAATCCAGCCATGGTGCACGCAGGTATACACGGCGTGCGCTATGCGCACAGCAAAAGCGCACATAGCGCGGTGCACACAACCAAAGTGGGCGGACAGTGGGCGTAACACGCAGAATGGGGAATAACGCATGAAAAAGACAGCATAACTGGGAAAGTACTGCAGGGAACTACACGGAACGCCCACACGCACGCGAACAACCCGTATTCATGGATCCGAATACGGGAAACCCGCGCACAGCAAAAGACGCACACAGGCGTCAACGCGTCCGCCACACGAAGGCAGGCGGAAGCGTCCCCGCGCACAGTACAAAAGTGAGCGCAAACAACAAACACGTATATACAGCTACGATGAATGCCCCATTTGTCGCAGCACTGATCGTGCGACACCGCAGGAGGAGGAGAATAGCCAGGGCACGCATTTTCGCACCACGGACAAGCCTTTTTGGGATGCCTGACGACCAGGTCTATGGCAGGTATAGGTTTCCACCCCACATCATCCTAGACCTGGTCAGGGAGTGGGAAGATGACCTTACATCCCCCACCCTTTGCTCCCAAGCATTAAGCCCCTTGGAGAAGGTGCTCAATGTCCTGCATTTTTTGGCCACTGGGTCATTTCAGCGGACTACTGCCATAGTGTGGGGGGGTTTCACAGGCCACGCAGTCACGCTGCCTACACCAGGTACTGGCAATCATGACAGCGCGCCCCTCCGTCCGCAGGCACATGTACATGCCCAGAACACCCGCAGAAAGGCAGGCCATTGTCCTGGATTTTTTTAGGGTGGCACACTTCCCCAAAGTGCTCGGTGCCATAGATTGCACCCATGTGGCGCTACGTCCACCTAGGGCCACTGAGCACATCTACCGAAACCGCAAGCACTGGCATTCCATCAATGTACAGGTGGTATGCGATGTAAAGGGAATCATCACCTCTGTCTATGCAAACTACCCTGGCTCCACCCATGACAGTTTCATATACAGAATGTCCGTCCTGAGCCGGGCCCTGGAAGCTGGGCAGCATGGCGACACCTGGCTCCTAGGTGAGTACAAATGCCCTTGCACATGCATGCAAGTTACACAGAGACAAATACCCAAACCCTAATAATCTCAATTATTGTCACCTCCCCAGGGGACAGTGCCTACCCTCTGAGCAACCACATAATGACGCCAATCCGGAACCCCACCACACCACCCCAGGTAAGATACAACGCCGCCCATATTGCAACCAGGGCCATAGTGGAGCGCACATTCGGAGTGCTCAAGTCACGTTTCCGCTCCCTTGACCACTCTGGCGGGCAGCTACTCTATGCACCACCAGTAGTGTGCAGGATCATTGTGGCAGCATGTGTCCTGCACAATGTTGCAACACGGCAGGGCGTCCCGGTGGACATGGTGGTGCCCCCACATCTCCAACCACAGGCACAGGCGCTGCCCATGGGAGGGGACAGGGCACGTGGCGAGGAAGCCCGGACCCAGCTTGTGGCCACATTTTTCACCTAAACTCCCACCCCTGCGGAGTGCACACAGGCCTGGCACATACCAGGTGACAATCGATGATGACAAAGAGCCAGTCAACTGTCACAACCCTACCACCCTGAGATAGTTGCCATGGAAGTGCCACATTGTCTGCATCCCTAGCTACTTAAACACAAGCTATCCTGTGTGACCAAAAGGCACACATATGACATATGACATGATATGGCCTACACACAAGTATTTCAAGGTGCGATGAGGCAGGGAGGGGGGAACAAGGGAAGACAGACAACGGTACTACTAGGCCAGGTGTCATTTAGATTGTGCAAGTGCAGGGGTAGGGGGAAGTGAAACGTGCAAGCGGAAGGGGACGGGGGGAGTGCAGTACAGGGGAAGTAGACCAAAAAACAAATACATAGGTCAGCTGGTGGCAACTGCAAAGGTAAGTGCAGACAAGTGCTGGGAAGGGGGTGCTGTAGGGATAGAGAGACAGTACCGCAGTGCAGGGGTTGCCAGGGAGGCAGTGCAAGTGGAGAGTGGCTGGGCCAGGGACCGAGGTCGGTGAGAGTGGCCCAGTTGCAGATCCAGTGCAGTTCCAGTGAAGAATTCTGCAAGGGGGAGGCAGAGAGAAAGCAGAAGCAAAGAGGAAGGTCTTGAGGTGCTTCCAAACCGGAGATGGTTCCCTCAAGTTCAAGTGAGGCAGGAAGGCTGTTCCAGAGGGAGGGCCCTGCCGCGGAGAGAGATCTACCCCCAGCTAGTTGCTCTGAGAAGCGGATGACCCTGACATGCAAGGTGTGCATCACACACACCTGCAAAACAGGCCATGGCCATCACTGTTATGTCACTCAAACCCTCCCAAACCACAACATGACATGGCAAGCAATACCCATACACCAACACCACAGTAACAATAAGGTACACATTGCCATGTCCAAAATGTACAGTGGCATCAGACGATGATGCCTTACCTGGAATCAGATGAAATGACAGACCAACAACCTCCCACCGAAAATAAGTAATTTCCAAATGCATTACAAGAGTTGTAGACGTAACATAACAATGAATTGCCTGTCTACATGCACATTGTGCATTGCAAAATCAACACTGCAGCTTCTGTGTGCTGTGTCCTACTCCTGCAACACACTGCTCAGCGCACAGCACAGTGAACAGCCATTGTGTGTGATGCACCCCCTGAGCATTACATCTAAGCGACAGACCACATCAAAAAGCAAATTAGGCATGTACAGGATCCACAATTGGTCACAGAACATGTGCTGCAGGGGCACAGTGGGCACCAGAAGGCAAACAGTGTATATGTGGATATGCAAGGGTGGGAGTACATGTAGTGCATCTGAGTGCAAGTGTGTGGGTCTGCAAGGACATGCACTCAACATATGCATGTGCAATCAAGTGACCATCAGTGTTCTCTACACATCACATGTGAACATTCACCATGTGTACACCCCAGCATGTCAAACCACAACTATCCCCTCGCACCTGAAAGGTAAACACAACACATGAACAGGCATTGATCAGCAGAACACAACATGTACATAGGATACCACCATTACAATGTCAGAGTTCCCATCACACTGCAGGGCAAGGCAACTATCAACTATCAACAACAACACCCCCCCCTCACAAATGACCATGACCCACTGAACAACTGCTATTATACATCACAGCGGATGGGTAACCCCTAAACCATGGAACTGGGGAACAACAATGTAACACAAGAAAATCCCAAAGGGGAAAAAAGGAGTTCACATGGAAGAGTACTGTATTAGTTTGAGTACTCAGTTATGGAGAATAGAGGCGAAAAAGAGAAGGAAGCCCAGTCATAAATATTCACATTTTCAATAGAAATTTATTGCCATTATAAAATTGCATAATAAACAAACATCAAAACCACAATAAAATAGATGAATTAAATTTTAGTATAATCTACTTATCAAATCTAATACTTTAAACCATTCAATCGCAATTTAATTGCCACAATTCATAACCTTGTATAACTCGAGGTAAAATATCACTATCTCATTTTAGAATTTCATTCAAATAGTGGAAATGCTGTAGAAAAAGCGAATAGTTAACAATTGGATAAGGTACTAAATACAACCAAGTGCTAAGTACCAAGTTGTTAACAAAGGAATAAGGTACTGGAAGCAAAAAAGTGCTAGGTGCCTACTGTGCATACATGATCTTCAATACTATGCATACATGATCTTCAAATATCATAACAGTTTCGGCGAAATCAACCTATCTGGCTCAGTTAAACGAGCCAGTATTCGCCTTCTTCAGGGCGCACTAAATATTGCCAATATAAACCTGGAACATACTGTTACGTGGTACATTTCTGATTCTGCACTTTCTTTTGGTTCGAGATACATCACATCTGAAGCAGGAACACTGGCCTAATGATTTGACATAAGGACTGGCCTAAACATCTAACAGCCATGAAAGCAGATGTCGCAGAGAACCACCAGAGCACAACCAGCCCAGCTAGCTGTGGAATGCCGCAGGCCTCGCAGAGACGGGCATGAACAGCCCTCCCTTCGAGAATGTACACAGTTCGGATGCTGCTGGCTCAAGTCCCAAGGTTGATAAGAGCCTGACTTGCAAAGACAATCTGAAGTTACGAAATGTACTTGATTGCCTTTTCTTCGGCGAAATGAACTATTGTTATGAATACGTACGGCTAATGGGAGGAGATTAATATGTAGCTTTGCATTGTACATAAGTATGAGCCAGGCCTGGGAGGGGGCAGAGTCGATGCAGCCCTCCAGAGCCTGGTGTGTGTGTTAACATTACAGCACTTTTACAACCCCACTTCTGGCTTTGTGGGTTATTTGTGTCCGAGTGCCAAGTGCGTGGAATGCCTGAGACGGTGTGAGGGAGCTGGATTTGCACTAGTATCGGGGAGAGCAGGACGAACGATTGTAACACATACTAATGCTTAAATGTGTGTCTATCATTCAGTAGTTCTCACAGGTAAACCTTTGTGCAATTCATGAGGGCTTGATTGTAGATCTAGAAGTCTGTTAGAGACGTTGACCCTTAATAAAACACATTAAAACAGACAAAATAGAAAAAACAAAGAAACTTTATGTTAAAATACAGAATATAATGAGTGAGCCTCCTAATATTCAATGCCTCAAGCCATAAAGATAAAACCTGGGGATATATATATATATTCACCTAAGTTGGTCCAAATGTGGTGCCGAAAAAATGTGTTAATTTCGATCCGCCACCCAAGCAGGACTGATGATGCAAATGAATTTACATCTAAAAAGACAAAAATAGGAAGCTAAGAGAGATATCCCAAGATTATCTCAAACTTCAATTGCTAAAACACAGTGTCCCCTGTCTCCACAGCGAGCAGATCTGGGTATTGCCCCTTCTATTACTAACCTTAAAATTTTGGATAATTCAAACTATGGTCATAACCGCAATAGACTCAATTGTGGTGAATGTTCCAAATCCAAGATTCTTGGACGGTGTGGGGTCAAGCCGGAAGGAGAGGCCAACAAATACAGGACCATAGGTTCCTAAGTGATTGCAAAACATTAAATGCAGCGGTTAAAAAGCATTTTAAGAAGAAAAGCAAACTGTATCAATATTGGTTTTTTAAACAGCCGGCGTACATTCACGCCGTTCAATGTGGTCTCCTCGACTAAATATATAAATACACGCGGGACTCGAGACATGAATAGTACTTCATGCATGCCCTGTGTCCCGTCGGTACTGTAATGGAGACTAAGTTCGCCTCGGAAAGGGGAGAACCTATGAGTGTATACACAAATACCAAAATTCTCACCCGGAACGAGCCTTCACTCTCGTCTCTAGAAGCAGCCGCCTGGGATGCACGCCGTCCGGTGTTGCATCCGTGGCCGTGTTTATAAACACATGCGGTGCTGGAAGCAGAAATAGGACTGTATGTGTGCTCTTAGTCCCATGAACACTAAAAAAGGACTAGGGGCGGCCTCGCAACGAAGAGAAACAGCGAGTGTATGCTAACAAATGTAGCATACTCGGAATAAGCCAGTGATGTTACATAATGGGGCTATATTTAAAAGACCGGCGTGAAAAGACACGATTGAGTGTTATAACCGCGGCTTTGTTCATCAATACACGCGGACGACCCCCTAATCAAGATAAAAATGCCTACATCAATTTTAGGTTACTTTAGTACTCAGAAGGGACTTAATCTCTAAAATACAAAAACAAAGGCACGGTTGGCTGGTATGGATATGTTAAATAATCATGAGCGAAAACAAATAAGAGAACGCCTACAAGGCTCTAATAAAGAAATATTTATTTATGTTACATGTTAAGGTATACAATGGAGCCATTCTTCTTGGCGGTTTAATCCTGTCTCATAGCTATTGGTGTTATACATCCACCATTGTTCCCTTTGCGCCAATCGGACTGCTGTGTTGTTAACATCCGTGCCGTAGACTTTTTCCAAGACGCACCATTTCAAACTGTTCAGATCATGATTGTTTTCAACAAAATGCGACACTAAAGGAGCAGACACAATTTTGTTTCGAATTTTAGATTTATGTTCACCAATTCTAACTGCACCTGGATCATGGAGCCTTCAACCCTCAATTCCACCTGGCCACAGGATCACCTTTACCCTTCGTCACCATCTCCCACCTTGTGTGTAAAAAGGTGCCTGCACCCTCAGAATCCACACTCATTTCCAAAATCACAAAATCCAAGGCATAAAAACAAACCAGAACACCCTCGAGTAGATGACTTGACGTAGCAGTACCTCACAAAGGCCAAGTACTACCACAAAGATGCAACAACCAAGGTAGCACAGTAAAACAATGTCACAACAGGATGTGAACCATGTGTGGTACATAACATAGGATGATGCACCATGAGCGGATGTGTATTGTCACAGGTACCATGAACAGGCGCAGGTTACGAAACAACCACCCCCACTGTGTCCCGGGTGCCTACAAGGTCAAACTCACACAGGCCCCTGAGACCCTGGTGGGGAAGGAGGGTCAGGGATATGCAGTTGGGACAGGTGTTGGCACACTGGATAACTGGAATGAGTGGCAGGAGAGGGGAGGAGGAATGACACATGAAAGTAGGGAATGCACGAAAATGTACTACTTGCATGAACACATACACAATCCAAACACACTTGGACATCATTGTCATGGCCTTCTGTAGTCCAGGCTTAGGAGTGGTACGAACCAACCACCCCCTCTAGGGTTTTGGTGCCTGCAAGTTCGGGGCTTACACAGGCATCCGCAACCCCAGCGGGGAAAGAGGGTTAGGGAACGTTGCTTGGATAGGTACGGGAAGCAGGAACACCGGGTACAGGGTACAGGGTTCAAAATTGCATAGGATTCTGGGTGATTAGGGGGAAAAAAACATACCAAATTGAATCACACATACATCCATGCATTAGTGCACCCCCCAGCAAGCCTATGCAGAGCAGTTTGAAAGAAAAACAACAAGACACTTAGCTCTGGTTTTGAGTGCTGGCCTCCTGCCTGCGCACTCTCAGGTCTGGTTACAGGAGCACTGCAATGCTGCAAAGAGAGCCACAGTCAACAACCTGTAAGTGCCAATTACACAAAAACACACCACCAACCATGCCCCATAGCAACAAACTACTCTACAAACAGACAATCTGGTGTAGATGCTTCGTACCCATATATAACATTACCCCTGTGACGGGTCATACACAGTCAATGCAGTAAGTCAGCTGCCGGTGGGTGTGTGGCAAATGGAACACAAATGTGTCACAATTCGCACAATATGCAATGTTCCCTGGGTAAGCAGACAGACCCATATAGCAAGCCATGACTTCAGAGCAAGTTGCGTACCACCATGACCAAAACAAAGTTGGCAGTGCATTCATCATAAAGTACATGGAAATTAAATGCACTGCACCCGAGTATGTCCCTTGCTGTATGTCCCTGTGAGCTGCCCCTTTCCATGTCTCGGAAGGCTACATGATTGATACAAGTGCCTCGATGGACCTTGGTGTAGCGGAGGGTATGTGCCACTGCCCCTGCAGGTGTCGCAGACAACCTTACAATCAACAGCCATCAGTCCACCAACACATCTGAGCTGCATTGTGTGCTTCAACACCAATATCCGTCCAAGCTCACCCTCAGTGCTGTGACTAAGCCTGCATGTGCAACTCGCCTGGTGCAAGCTTTGCTGTGTTGTGGCCCCCCTGTGCTGCTCACATTGCCTGGAGTTCCTTGGAACACATCAGCAGTTCTAGGATGTAGGTCTGCAATCCCTGTGCCTCTGCTTGTGCACACATGTACATGTGAGCACCAACAAACGTGTCCAGAATTCCGTCGTCCAATGGGCCATGTCTGCTGGCAAAGGTGCTCTGGAGGCTCATCCCCCTGCAGAAAGGGCATGAAACACATGATTAATGCTTCAAATTCATCTGTGTGTGTCTCTTCAGGCATCTCATTACTTGACCATGTCAGATAGTCACAGCATAAATCACACCATCAGTCCGTCTTTCACATCCAAAGTGTGGAACACTATCTACAGCATGAATTGCAACAAGCACGTGTACAGTAAAGATAAGAAACATACTACACAATGCATAGAAATTAATGTACACATTAATCATGAAACACCCCATCTAGCAAAATCTTAACAGTGGACAATAACACCAAAATCATCCCCACTAGGGGTGTAAGCACAAGTCACACAGCACCAGACATGCCACAGATATGACAGTCCAAAGCCCTTGTCAAAAGTTTGTGACACCGAACCATCCTTGCGAGCCCATGGATAAGGGAGGCAGGAGTGGCATATGTGAGTCAAGGACCCCAAGCACCAAACACATACACAAGACAAGCCTGAAGGGCCCAGCTGGAACAGACAGTGGATGCCTTCAAAAGCCACAAAGCACCGCACCGTCACATGAAAGCACAATAGACAAGCAATTTTAAACCATATTAACTAATTACACTAACTATGGAAAACCTACATTACCTAATTAAACTAACTATCAAACAGAAACTTAACTAACTAAGCTAAAAGAAAAATCAAAAATGGCCACATACGACCCGGGGGGGAGGGGAGGCACCCAGGAGGGGGGAGGTACAGGTTGCTGCTCAACATCCACATGCGATGATGCTGAGCCAAAAAAAAAACCTCCATGTGCTCAACGCCTGCACAGCCCGGCCTATGTCGGAGATAGATGGTCGTCCGAGTCTGGCTCATCCTGGAAAGGAGGACGTGGCACAGTAGCCTGGCCACGCCTAGCCGCAGCTTGCCCCTCGTGGGCAGCAAGTCTGCCGACGGGTGAGCCTGGTTCTGTGTGGCGATGTGACGTAGGTCTGCATGCAGAACCTCACGTGATACACGTGCTTCCTCTTGCAAGGTAGCACGTGTAACACGGAGTTCCTCCTGCAAGGCCTGGCTGGACAACCGCTGCACCTCCCGGCAAGCCTGTAGCTCAGCCGAGATGGTACGCTCAAGCTGTGCAAACCTCTCCTCTGCCTGCTGCCTCTGGGACATCATAAGGACACCCAGAGTGGATCTGAGGGAAGCATACTCCTCCCTCAGGGCATCCATGTGCGCCTCTGCGTGAGCAGCAATTGCTTGACGCAGAGACGACATTTCAGCCTGGTGTGCCCTGTCTGAGGCCGCCATGCCCAGCCTGAGCGAGCGGGCCGTGGACCGTGCCGCCTGCTGCTGGAGAAGCACCTGCCTAGCAGGGGGGAGCACAGATCGGGCCACACGCTCCATGCTCTCAGCGATGTTCTCCATTGCTGCCCCCTGCCGTTCTGAATTGGCAGTCATGTCTTGCTCCCACTCAGTATACTGCGGTTGCGCATGATGGCCGCGTTGCCGGGCTTGACCCCTGCGGGACCCAAGGACCGGGGGTCCTCGCTGTGTTGGCACCGCCCGCGGCTGCACGACTACATGCCTCCGTCGACGTGATGTCCCAGGCACATCAGTGACTGGTGTGGAGGGTGACCCTGCGTCCCGATCCACCACGGGCAGAGGAACCAAGACTGTCTGATCCCTCAGTGCAGGTGTCGCAGACAGAGGAGTGTCTACATCAGAATCACTCACCCCTGACACAAGGACTTGATGCTCATCCAACTCAACATGGACGTCAGAGTCGTCATCAAGGCTGGACTCATAGGCAGCCAGAGACAAGATGGACTGTAGCACTTGGGGGTTTTCGTGGCCTACCACCCCACGACCCCTACTAGTGCCGGGTTGATGTAGTGGTAACAACCCTGTGTCTGGCATGACAACACCATCCTCCGCCTCCATTGCGTCATCACCTGAAAAATAGAGAGAAAAAAGGTCACTACACATGTCAGAAGCACACAACACACACACACACCGACAGCAAAAGCATCAGGCAGACATGTGACACACAACATATAAGCTGGCATGCATGCTGGGCCAACTTTGAATTGCTTCTGTGATCAGACCTGTTGAAAGGTGGCAGTTTCCATGGAAGTGGGTCTATGCAGTGCAGAAAATGTGTACGCCACTCACTACCTACATGTACAAGGACTCCATGGTGTGTGCCAGGAAATGTGAAGGCAGTGCAATGTCAAATTCAGACATCACGTGCATTGTGCATTCAATGTGTACCATATCTAGAAGCCAAGCACCCCTCCACCCCAGTACCAAAGCAGGGATGCCTAGCATGGTATCAAAAGGCTGACCATACACCTGTGTATTGACAGGCAGTGTTGACTGGCATCAGATTCAAGTGACAACACTGCAAATGATGCTGGGACAGTAAGCAGGACACAAGATGAAAACTCTGGATTCCGCCCATGTGTGAAGAAGACACAACAACAGTTGGACTGAGTCATTGGCCATTGAACAGGCTGAGGCCTGTGAGCCACACAGATTGTCAGACCCTAAACATGTGTGCAACGCAGGACTGAGCCACAGTTGACATGGGAAGGCTGATGAGATGGCAGGCAATGTATGTAACCAAGGACTTGTATTACAGTGATCATCCAGTCAAGGACACGTAGGGGCATGCGTGCAATGCACATGGAGCATGAATGGGCACTCATGTCCCTGCGGGACATCTGACCTATGCACAGTACAAGTGAGATACGCTGCATCAGTACTAATGCTGTACCACACGGCATATGTTTGGCAGATTCTACGCTGGAAGTGAGCATCTACACAGGACGCATGAACAAGAAAGTACACATTGGCAAGATTGAAGAACACCAGTGCAAAGGTGGAACTGGGGTGCAGAGTGGCGGAGGAGGGGCAAGGGAGCATGCCTACATGGAGTCCCCGCATGCAGGCAGAGGAGACATGCATGACGGAAGCATTGCATTACTTACACATCAGAACCATGTACACGTCACATGTAGCGGCAATCATGCACAACACATCCCACAAGTG
Organism: Ambystoma mexicanum; assembly: GCF_040938575.1. Lineage (NCBI taxonomy): Eukaryota > Metazoa > Chordata > Amphibia > Caudata > Ambystomatidae > Ambystoma > Ambystoma mexicanum. The sequence continues at coordinate 1,039,883,374 of NC_090922.1, read as the reverse complement.
AAACACACACGTCCTCAACAAACATGCATCAACACTCACTGGACTGGGCATCAAAGTCCAGCATCTCTCCCACTCCTTCGACCAATTCAGGTGGTATGAACTCCGCAACGAGTGCCTCATGCGGCGTGAGCTCTTCCTCCTCTGGTGCAGGCCCACCGCCAGTCACCAGAGTCAAGTTGTAATTAGAGGCAAGCTTAGCCTTAGTGCTGCGTTTGATGTCATTCCAACGCTTTTTGCACTCTTGCACCGTGCGCACCTCATGGCTGAATGAACTGACATGTTCTGCAACATGCTTCCAGTGGGTGTCACGTTGGGCAGCCGTAGTCTGACTATTGGCACCCACTAGCATGTCACGGCTGTGGCCCCGCACGTAGTCCACGAGGAAGTCCAGTTCCTGCTTACAGAAAGGCTTCTTCCTCGACGTGCAGGAGGTCGTGGCTGTGTGTGGGGTCCCAGCCTGTGCTGCAGGTGCAACCTTCCTCCTCTTGGACTGTGGCACAGACCCTGGCTGGCTAATGCCGCCCTGACCAGTATGGCCAGTGGGTTCGGTGGATTGAGCCAAGGGAGTGGCAGGTGGAGGGCTGACCAAAGGCCTGACTTGTGTCAGTGGCAGCTGGGTGCCCACTAATGGACCCTGCGCAGCAACATCAGGTGTGGCAGGGTCATTGACTGCAACGGTCCCGGTTGGCAGACTCACAACCGGGGTGCTGTTGGGTGCATCTGCCGCTGCACTTGCCAACACCCGGCTGTTCGGGGCAGCAGATGACATGACTCCCCCAGGGACACGTGTCTTGGTCTGAGCAGCCCGGCCTGCCCCTATGGTTTCCCCCCTGGCCTGTTGGAGATTTACCAAGGGCTCCTCAAGTGCCAACGCAGCATGCGCTGGCAGACCCCGAGCCTGGGTGGCGGTGTTCACAGCTGCACCTGCAGCTACCACTACCCTTGGGCCCATGGCAGTCGGAACGGACTGCCGGGTCACACGGGCGCCAGTGCCAGATGCAGAAGCTGCATCCCCTGGAACCACAGGGGTTGGTGGCATGACTGCACCGACACATGGTACAACATTGTGCTCAAGTGGCGCACCCCTGCCTCTTCCCCCTCTGTGGCTGCCCTGGACACCCTGGAGTCCCCCTACTCCCTGGTCACCACGGCCACGTCCCCGACCACGCCCGCCACGAGGAGTATGCCCAGCTGAGGCGCCCCTCACCTTTGGTGGCCTCCCAACCATGGCACAGATGTAGTAGTGCCGGCACAGATGGAGTGGTGCCAATGGGAGGTGTACACCACAATTGACCTGGGCAATTGGGGTGAAGGGGGTGGGAAGCAAGATGTTAACAGCCCCCCTGCACCTGCAAGGCTGTATGTGACCCCGGTGATGTAGTGACGGGTCACGCAACGCTCAGGCACCCCAAAACTGCAGTAAAACCGTGCACGCAACCCTGCAGCCTATGTGCGTGGATTCAACTTCCCGCAGTACGCGGTGGCACCCAGTAACACGAATAACGCGTACGGGACACGCAGGCTACTATGACATCGAAAATGGGTGCGATACACAGGGGCACCCGCATTGGGAAAAAGAGCGTGTGCCACTCACCGTCTGACTAGCGCGATGCAGAAAAACACGCGTAGCCAATACCCCCGCCAAAAGAAGAGATACGTCCTTGATAGCTGTGAAGTTGTGATGGCGCGCGAAACAACAGGAAGCAGCAACACACGTCGGTCTCCACGAAAGGCACGTACAGCGAACTGCTGGGCCGGCTCACCTTTAACCCATGCTGAGGGAAATGCATGCGCGCGTCACGTCACTTACGCACATGGGCCCTTTCCTCGTATTACACGCGGACGTGCAGTTTTTCATGCGTGCTGAAATGCCCATGCACGCCTGTGCGCGTCACGTCACAGGGGCGCTTGTGCTTGAGGGGCCTTCTGTCCAATGACATTGCGTATGCGTGCGGACGCGCTTACGCGCTAAGGACCTTTCCTCGAATTACACGCTGACGTGCCAAATTTACCATGCCAAATCACTCCGTATCAAGCTGGCCACGCGTAAGCACACAGAAGACCACACTCCTGCCCAGAAGGCCGAATTACTGCCCCCCAGAGCCCCGAGCACGCTCCCACCTGCCATCTGCTGCTGCCTGACTGCCTGCTGCCCACGTGCCCTGCCATTTGCTGCCTACACATCAGCCAGGGGTGCTGTTGCTGTGACCACCCCTGCTGGAACCAAAGACTCCCGACTGGGATTCCATCACTCCACAGCCCAGCCCCAGGACCCAGTTGCCCACCCACTCCTGCCTCTGGGGTTGTCATGTCGGGCACTGCAACATCTGGCACCACTGACAACCCCCGGCCGGAGAGGCAGAGGGGCACCAGCTTCAGTGCCAGGGAAGTTGGTGTCCTGGTGGAGCAAGACCTGGGGCAGTATGATGCAATCTCCGGAAGTTCCCGCGCCGACAAGGAAGGACGGACTCGGATCTGGACTGACATTGTGACTGCCATCAACGCGGAGGGGGTGGCAGTCCGCGACTTACAACATGTCAAGAAGCGCTGGGAGGACTTCAGGTCCAGGACCCTGAACAAGGCCCGGCGTCTCTTGAAGGCAGCGGATGCCAAGGGGCGCCGGGGCCACTTGTCGGAAGATCAGATGAGGGTCCTGGAACGCATATCCCCAGCGCTCCACGTCCAGGTCCTTGAGAGGCAGACCCGTCTGGAGTCGAGCAGTAAGTGTACTTGCATCCTGATTTTGAGCTGTGCGTGTGGTGATGTTTCAGTAGTGTGCAGGTTGCACATCTGTTTGTATGGGGTCGAGTATGGGTGGGGGTGTACAGGGCCGTGAGGCTAACACATGCGAGGGCTGTAATGTGTGAGACATGGATGGTGCTTGTGTGTGTAGGCTTGCATGCCAAATGCAGTTGTGTGGGCACACATGTTTGGATGAATGTGTGTGTAAGTAGACATGTTCGTGATGTCACGCATGTATGTTGTTTTCAGCTGCATGTATCAGCACTGTGTACATGTGCATTTGTGTGTATTTGACAAGGGTGCAACAGTGATGCAACATGGATGCATGTGACAGCGGGATGTGGAAGCCTAATTGGCAGATGTGACATGGATGCCCATCTGAACACTGCGGCACTTGGCATGCAAGTGTGGTGGTGTGTGTATATGTGTAGTGCATTTCCTGTGTTGCATGTGATGTCTGGCTCAGCTTGGCCTGCTCATGCTGTTGTATGTGTATGGATGGTGCTGGCAGTTGCGATATGGCTGTGGTATGGCTCATGTGTGTGAGTTGAAATGACATGTGTGTTGGGGATTGTGATGGCATGTCTGAGGTTTGCCAATGCCACTCATGTACAACTGTCATGTGTGTATGTGTCCACTGTACAGTGACCTGATGCCTGTGTTTTATTTCTCCCTGTCTGCAGCGTCAACTGATGAAGAGGGCGGAGAAGGTGCTGTGGAGCACAGCGGCGGGGATCCCACCGCCAGCCGGAGAAGCAAGGCCCGGATCCCCTCCCATGTTGTCATCTCGTCGGGGAGTGAGGAGTCCGGTGCCGCGTGCCAGGCCGCAGCTGCCGGGGGGAGGTCCAAGAGGCGGAGGTTGGAGTTGGACTCCTCAGCAGCAGAAGGGGCAGCTGGGACCCCACAGGGCCCAACGGAGGAAGATGGCACGGAGTCATCCAGGTTGGTGGGGGGTTTGGTGGAGGAGGAGGCCGTGCAAGCAACAGAGACGGGGTCTGGAGGTGGGGATCCCACTGGTGCTAGTGGTGCAGTGCAGGACCAGGGACAGGAGGCAGCACAGGCCGCTGCGGAGGTGCCTGTGTGCAATCCTGTCCCTGATCCTGTCCCTGCATTATCTTGCACCAGCTGGGATGCCTACTTCCAGACCCGTTTTCAGGCAGGGGATGAGCGAACGACAACTGGCCTTCCTCTGCCTGCGGACGTGGCTATCCGGGTCCTGGTTGAGACTGTACTGACTGATGTGGCGTTGCGTCAACAGGCCATGCGAGATGACCTGCAGTCTTTTCATGAGGAGGCTGCACGTCATCTCGAATGGCTCGTTGACCACGTCAGCCTACTGGGACAGGTCACCCTGGCCGGATTCCTCCGTTTGATGGGGCTTGCTACGACCCCCTCCTCAACTGAACCCCCTGCGCGCCAGTCGTCCTCCGTGCCATCTTCCCACCCATCAGTCACCTGGGTGCCCTGTGGAGCTGCCTCTGACGGTGCGGCCAGGCTGCTGGAGGAGGCATCCCTGCCTCAGTCGGGAGTCGGACGTCCAGCAGGGGTGGCTATATCAACAACTGCACCCCAGCTGGCAGAGGATGTGCAGGCAGCACGAGGCAGTGCACGGGCAGAGGCACAGCAGCAGCAGCAACGTGGTGGGAGCCATGAAGGCTCGGGGCCTTCAACATCGGAGGGGCAGGCATCGGCCGGAGGGCAGGAGGACCCAGGACAGAGAGTGTCTTCTGTGTGGCAGCGGTTGGGCCACGCCATAGATGCAGAGCGGCAGCGGGCGGAAGAGGCACGGCTCACAATGGTCAGGGCGGAGAACTCCATGCGGAGGGCCCTGAGGCGGGCCGAGTGCCTCGAGGCAATCCGCAGGGGGTTGGAGGTGGACACGTCGACGGCCCTGCAGACCCTCGGGGCCATGGAGGAGGACCGCCTCCGGGACATTGAGCAGGAGTTCGATGATGCCCTGGCCCGGGACATCCAAAAGTGAGCCGTCAGACTAGCCCGCTGCCCTTGTACATAATTATGTAGTTAGTGTTAGGTTTCCTTTGTTTTGGAATTTATTTTGGACCTTTTGGACAATGGGCCACATTTTTGTATACAGTTTATTTTATTAGTTAGTGTTGTTAGATAGGTTTCATTTCTTTTGTTGGGATAATGGACCCTGGCTTGTTCGTCTGTACATAGTTCACTGTTGGATTTTCTTTTTCTTTCACAATTTACCCATGGAGCAATGGCTTTCAATTATTATTTTCCATTGGATTTTCTTTTGTGGACTGTGACTTTGGATACCATTCCTTTGGATTATGATTTTTGGTTTTGCTTTTTTTCACGGACATGCTTCTTTTCATTTTTGTACATTCCCATTTCTGTTTCTTTATTTTTGAATCTATTTATGTTTCCTTTAATACATATTTTTTGATCGAACTTCAATGTGTAGTATCATCTCATTGGTTTCATGCATATCATGATATGGGTTTTGAGATTCACTGACACCCATTGGGTGTATGTGAGGGACATGTGTTTGTTTCGAAACTTGCAATTGGTGTTCTGTCATGTAATTGCCATTTCTGAGTGGGTGGATGTAATACTCGGGTGGGTGTTTTGCATTTGGAGGCTGACCATAGGGACCAGGGATCTAGATTGTGATGACATGTTGGCTGGGGAACATGAGTTAGACACGGGTGGGGGCCTGCTGGCAGGTGCCCCTGCACTGCTGGATGGTGGGGGTGGTGGGGAACATGAGTTGGACATGGGTGGGGGCCTGCTGGCAGGTGCCCCACAGTGCTGGGGGGTGGGGGTGGTGGGGAACATGAGTTGGACATGGGTGGGGGCCTGCTGGCAGGTGCCCCACAGTGCTGGGGGGTGGGGGTGGTGGGGAACATGAGTTGGACATGGGTGGGGGCCTGCTGGCAGGTGCCCCACAGTGCTGGGGGGTGGGGGTGGTGGGGGACATGAGTTGGACATGGGTGGGGGCCTGGTGGAGGCTGCCCCTGCACTGCTGGGGGGTGGGGGTGGTGGGAGACATGGGTGGGGGCCTGCTGGCAGGTGCCCCACAGTGCTGGGGGGTGGTGGTGGTGGGGAACATGAGTTGGACATGGGTGGGGGCCTGGTGGAGGCTGCCCCTGCACTGCTGGGGGGTGGGGGTGGTGGGAGACATGGGTGGGGGCCTGCTGGCAGGTGCCCCTGCATTGCTGGGGGTGGGGGTGATGGGAGACATGGGTGGGGGCCTGGTGGAGGCTGCCCCTGCACTGCTGGGGGGTGGGGGTGGTGTGAGACATGGGTGGGGGTCTGCTGGCAGGTGCCCCACAGTGCTGGGGGGTGGGGGTGGTGGAGAACATGAGTTGGACATGGGTGGGGGCTGGTGGAGGTTGCCCCTGCACTGCTGGGGGGTGGGGGTGATGGGAGACATGGGTGGGGGCCTGGTGGAGGCTGCCCCTGCACTGCTGGAGGGTGGGGGTGGTTGGGAACATGAGTTGGACATGGGTGGGGGCCTGCTGGCAGGTGCCCCACAGTGCTGGGGGGTGGGGTGGTAGGGAACATGAGTTGGACATGGGTGGGGGCCTGCTGGCAGGTGCCCCACAGTGCTGGGGGTGGGGGTGGTGGGGAACATGAGGTGGACATGGGTGGGGGCCTGCTGGCAGGTGCCCCACAGTGCTGGGGGTGGGGGTGGTGGGGAACATGAGTTGGACATGGGTGGGGGCCTGGTGGAGACTGCCCCTGCACTGCTGGGGGGTGGGGGTGGTGGGAGACATGGGTGGGGACCTGCTGGCAGGTGCCCCACAGTGCTGGGGGTGGGGGTGGTGGGGAACATGAGTTGAACATGGGTGGGGGCCTGGTGGAAGCTGCCCCTGCACTGCTGGGGGTGGGGTGGTGGGAGACATGGGTGGGGGCCTGCTGGCAGGTGCCCCTGCACTGCTGGGGGGTGGGGGTGATGGGAGACATGAGACATGGGTGGGGACCTGCTGGCAGGTGCCCCACAGTGCTGGGGGTGGGGGTGGTGGGGAACATGAGTTGGACATGGGTGGGGGCCTGGTGGAAGCTGCCCCTGCACTGCTGGGGGGTGGGGGTGGTGTGAGACATGGGTGGGGCCTGCTGGCAGGTGCCCCACAGTGCTGGGGGGTGGGGGTGGTGGAGAACATGAGTTGGACATGGGTGGGGGCCTGGTGGAGGCTGTCCCTGCACTGCTGGGGGGTGGGGTGATGGGAGACATGGGTGGGGGCCTGGTGGAGGCTGCCCCACAGTGCTGGGGGTTGGGGGTGGTGGGGAACATGAGTTGGACATGGGTGGGGGCCTGCTGGCAGGTGCCCCACAGTGCTGGGGGGTAGGGGTGGTGGGGAACATGAGTTGGACATGGGTGGGGGCCTGTTGGCAGGTGCCCCACAGTGCTGGGGGGTGGGGGTGGTGGGGAACATGAGTTGGACATGGGTGGGGGCCTGGTGGAGGCTGCCCCTGCACTGATGGGGGGTGGGGGTGGTGGGAGACATGGGTGGGGGCCTGCTGGCAGGTGCCCCACAGTGCTGGGGGTGGGGGTGGTGGAGAACATGAGTTGGACATGGGTGGGGGCCTGGTGGAGGCTGCCCCTGCACTGCTGGGGGGTGGGGGTGGTGGGAGACATGGGTGGGGGCCTGCTGGCAGGTGCCCCTGCACTGCTGGGGGGTGTGGGTGGTGGAGAACATGAGTTGGACATGGGTGGGGGCCTGGTGGAAGCTGACCCTGCACTGCTGGGGGGTGGGGGTGGTGGGAGACATGGGTGGGGTCTGCTGGCAGGTGCCCCACAGTGCTGGGGGGTGGGGGTGGTGGAGAACATGAGTTGGACATGGGTGGGGGCTGGTGGAGGTTGCCCCTGCACTGCTGGGGGGTGGGGTGATGGGAGACATGGGTGGGGGCCTGGTGGAGGCTGCCCCTGCACCGCTGGAGGGTGGGGGTGGTGGGGAACATGAGTTGGACATGGGTGGGGGCCTGCTGGCAGGTGCCTCACAGTGCTGCGGGGTGGGGGTAGTAGGGAACATGAGTTGGACATGGGTGGGGGCCTGCTGGCAGGTGCCCCACAGTGCTGGGGGTTGGGGTGGTGGGGAACATGAGTTGGAAATGGGTGGGGGCCTGCTGGCAGGTGCCCCACAGTGCTGGGGGTTGGGGTGGTGGGGAACATGAGTTGGACATGGGTGGGGGCCTGGTGGAAGCTGCCCCTGCACTGCTGGGGGGTGGGGGTGGTGGGAGACATGGGTGGGGGCCTGCTGGCAGGTGCCCCTGCACTGCTGGGGGGTGGGGGGATGGGAGACATGGGTGGGGGCCTGGTGGAGGCTGCCACTGCACGGCTGGGGTGTGGGGGTGATGGGAGACATGGGTGGGGGCCTGGTGGAGGCTGCCCCTGCAATGCTGGGGGGTGGGGTGATGGGAGACATGGGTGGGGGCCTGGTGGAGGGTGCCCCTGGATGCTGGGGGTTGGGGGTGATGGGAGACATGGGTGGGGCCTGGTGGAGGGTGCCCCTGGATGCTGGGGGTTGGGGGTGATGGGAGACATGGGTGGGGGCCTGGTGGAGGCTGCCCCTGCAATGCTGGGGGGTGGGGGTGATGGGAGACATGGGTGGGGGCCTGGTGGAGGGTGCCCCTGGATGCTGGGGGGTGGGGGTGATGGGAGACATGGGTGGGGGCCTGGTGGTGGCTGCCCCTGCACTGCTGGGGGGTGGGGGTGGTGGGGAACATGAGTTGGACATGGGTGGGGGCCTGCTGGCAGGTGCCCCACAGTGCTGGGGGGTGGGGGTGGTGGGGAACATGAGTTGAACATGGGTGGGGGCCTGGTGGAGACTGCCACTGCACTGCTGGGGGGTGGGGGTGATGGGAGACATGGGTGGGGGCCTGGTGGAGGGTGCCCCTGCACTGCTGGGGGGTGGGGTGGTGTGAGACATGGGTGGGGCCTGCTGGCAGGTGCCCCACAGTGCTGGGGGGTGGGGGTGGTGGAGAACATGAGTTGGACATGGGTGGGGGCCTGGTGGAGGCTGCCCCTGCACTGCTGGGGGGTGGTGTGAGACATGGGTGGGGCCTGCTGGCAGGTGCCCCACAGTGCTGGGGGGTGGGGGTGGTGGAGAACATGAGATGGACATGGGTGGGGGCCTGGTGGAGGCTGCCCCTGCACTGCTGGGGGGTGGGGGTGATGGGAGACATGGGTGGGGGCCTGGTGGAGGCTGCCCCACAGTGCTGGGGGGTGGGGGTGGTGGGGAACATGAGTTGGACATGGGTGGGGGCCTGCTGGCAGGTGCCCCACAGTGCTGGGGGGGGTAGGGGTGGTGGGGAACATGAGTTGGACATGGGTGGGGGCCTGCTGGCAGGTGCCCCACAGTGCTGGGGGGTGGGGGTGGTGGGGAACATGAGTTGGACATGGGTGGGGGTCTGGTGGAGGCTGCCCCTGTACTGCTGGGGGGTGGGGGTGGTGGGAGACATGGGTGGGGTCTGCTGGCAGGTGCCCCTGCACTGCTGGGGGGTGGGGGTGGTGGAGAACATGAGTTGGACATGGGTGGGGGTCTGGTGGAGGCTGCCCCTGTACTGCTGGGGGGTGGGGGTGGTGGGAGACATGGGTGGGGTCTGCTGGCAGGTGCCCCACAGTGCTAGGGGGTGGGGGTGGTGGAGAACATGAGATGGACATGGGTGGGGGCTGGTGGAGGTTGCCCCTGCACTGCTGGGGGGTGGGGGTGATGGGAGACATGGGTGGGGGCCTGGTGGAGGCTGCCCCTGCACCGCTGGAGGGTGGGGTTGGTGGGGAACATGAGTTGGACATGGGTGGGGGCCTGCTGGCAGGCGCCCCACAGTGCTGGGGGGTGGGGGTGGTAGGGAACATGAGTTGGACATGGGTGGGGGCCTGCTGGCAGGTGCCCCACAGTGCTGGGGGCTGGGGTGGTGGGGAACATGAGTTGGACATGGGTGGGGGCCTGCTGGCAGGTGCCCCACAGTTCTGGGGGGTGGGGGTGGTGGGGAACATGAGTTGGACATGGGTGGGGGCCTGGTGGAGGCTGCCCCTGCACTGCTGGGGGGTGGGGGTGGTGGGAGACATGGGTGGGGTCTGCTGGCAGGTGCCCCACAGTGCTAGGGGGTGGGGGTGGTGGAGAACATGAGATGGACATGGGTGGGGGCTGGTGGAGGTTGCCCCTGCACTGCTGGGGGGTGGGGGTGATGGGAGACATGGGTGGGGGCCTGGTGGAGGCTGCCCCTGCACCGCTGGAGGGTGGGGTTGGTGGGGAACATGAGTTGGACATGGGTGGGGGCCTGCTGGCAGGCGCCCCACAGTGCTGGGGGGTGGGGGTGGTAGGGAACATGAGTTGGACATGGGTGGGGGCCTGCTGGCAGGTGCCCCACAGTGCTGGGGGCTGGGGTGGTGGGGAACATGAGTTGGACATGGGTGGGGGCCTGCTGGCAGGTGCCCCACAGTTCTGGGGGGTGGGGGTGGTGGGGAACATGAGTTGGACATGGGTGGGGGCCTGGTGGAGGCTGCCCCTGCACTGCTGGGGGGTGGGAGTGGTGGGAGACATGGGTGGGGACCTGCTGGCAGGTGCCCCACAGTGCTGGGGGTGGGGGTGGTGGGGAACATGAGTTGGACATGGGTGGGGGCCTGGTGGAAGCTGCCCCTGCACTGCTGGGGGGTGGGGGTGGTGGGAGACATGGGTGGGGGCCTGCTGGCAGGTGCCCCTGCACTGCTGGGGGGTGGGGGGATGGGAGACATGGGTGGGGGCCTGGTGCAGGCTGCCACTGCACTGCTGGGGGGTGGGGGTGATGGGAGACATGGGTGGGGGCCTGGTGGAGGCTGCCCCTGCAATGCTGGGGGGTGGGGTGATGGGAGACATGGGTGGGGGCCTGGTGGAGGGTGCCCCTGGATGCTGGGGGGTGGGGGTGATGGGAGACATGGGTGGGGACCTGGTGGAGGCTGCCCCTGTACTGCTGGAGGGTGGGGGTGATGGGAGACATGGGTGGGGGCCTGGTGGAGGCTGCCCCTGCACTGCTGGGGGGTGGGGGTGATGGGAGACATGGGTGGGGGCCTGGTGGAGGCTGCCCCTGCAATGCTGGGGGGTGGGGGTGATGGGAGACATGGGTGGGGGCCTGGTGGAGGGTGCCCCTGGATGCTGGGGGGTGGGGGTGATGGGAGACATGGGTGGGGGCCTGGTGGAGGCTGCCCCTGCAATGCTGGGGGGTGGGGTGATGGGAGACATGGGTGGGGGCCTGGTGGAGGGTGCCCCTGGATGCTGGGGGGTGGGGGTGATGGGAGACATGGGTGGGGGCCTGGTGGAGGGTGCCCCTGGATGCTGGGGGGTGGGGGAGATGGGAGACATGGGTGGGGGCCTGGTGGAGGCTGCCCCTGCACTGCTGGGGGGTGGGGGTGATGGGAGACATGGGTGGGATCCTGGTGGAGGCTGCCCCTGCAATGCTGGGGGGTGGGGGTGATGGGAGACATGGGTGGGGGCCTGGTGGAGGGTGCCCCTGGATGCTGGGGGGTGGGGGTGATGGGAGACATGGGTGGGGGCCTGGTGGTGGCTGCCCCTGCACTGCTGGGGGGTGGGGGTGGTGGGGAACATGAGTTGGACATGGGTGGGGGCCTGCTGGCAGGTGCCCCACAGTGCTGGGGGGTGGGGGTGGTGGAGAACATGAGTTGAACATGGGTGGGGGCCTGGTGGAGACTGCCACTGCACTGCTGGGGGGGTGGGGGTGATGGGAGACATGGGTGGGGGCCTGGTGGAGGCTGCCCCTGCAATGCTGGGGGGTGGGGGTGATGGGAGACATGGGTGGGGGCCTGGTGGAGGGTGCCCCTGGATGCTGGGGGGTGGGGGTGATGGGAGACATGTGTGGGGGCCTGGTGGTGGCTGCCCCTGCACTGGTGGGGGGTGGGGGTGGTGGGGAACATGAGTTGGACATGGGTGGGGGCCTGCTGGCAGGTGCCCCACAGTGATGGGGGGTGGGGGGGGGAACATGAGTTGGACATGGGGGGGCCTGGTGGAGGCTGCCCCTGCACTGCTGGGGGGTGGGTGTGGTGGTAGACATGGGTGGGGGCCTGCTGGCAGGTGCCCCTGCACTGCTGGGGGGTGGGGGTGATGGGAGACATGGGTGGGGGCCTGGTGGAACCTGCCCCTGCACTGCTGGAGGGTTGGGGATGGTGGGGAACATGAGGTGGACATGGGTGGGGGCCTGCTGGCAGGTGCCCCTGCACTGCTGGGGGGTGGGGGTGGTGGGGAACATGGGTGGGGGCCTGGTAGAGGCTGCCCCTGCACTGCTGGGGGGTGGCGGTGGTGGGAGACATGGGTGCGGGCCTGCTGGCAGGTGCCCCACAGTGCTGGGGGGTAGGGGTGGAGAACATGAGTTGGACATGGGTGGGGGCCTGGTGGAGGCTGCCCCTGCACTTCGGAGGGGTGGGGGTGATGTGAGACATGGGTGGGGGCCTGGTGGAGGCTGCCACTGCACTGCTGGGGGGTGGGGGTGATGGGAGACATGGGTGGGGGCCTGGTGGAGGGTGCCCCTGGATGCTGGGGGGTGGGGGTGATGGGAGACATGGGTGGGGGCCTGGTGGAGGCTGCCCCTGCACTGCCGGGGGTGGGGGTGGTGGGGAACATGAGTTGGACATGGGTGGGGGCCTGCTGGCAGGTGCCCCACAGTGCTGGGGGGTGGGGGAGGTGGCGAACATGAGTTGGACATGGGTGGGGGCCTGCTGGCAGGTGCCCCTGCACTGCTGGGGGGTGAGGGTGGTGGGGAACATGAGTTGGACATGGGTGGGGGCCTGGTGGAAGCTGCCCCTGCACTGCTGGGGGGTGGGGGTGGTGTGAGACATGGGTGGGGCCTGCTGGCAGGTGCCCCACAGTGCTGGGGGGTGGGGGTGGTGGAGAACATGAGTTGGACATGGGTGGGGGCCTGGTGGAGGCTGCCCCTGCACTGCTGGGGGGTGAGGGTGATGGGAGACATGGGTGGGGGCCTGGTGGAGGCTGCCCCACAGTGCTGGGGGGTGGGGGTGGTGGGGAACATGAGTTGGACATGGGTGGGGGCCTGCTGACAGGTGCCCCTGCACTGCTGGGGGGTGGGGGTGGTGGGGAACATGAGTTGGAGATGGGTGGGGGCCTGGTGGAGGCTGCCCCTGAACTGCTGGGGGATGGGGGTGGTGGGAGACATGGGTGGGGGCCTGCTGGCAGGTGCCCCACAGTGCTGGGGGGTGGGGGTGGTGGAGAACATGAGTTGGACATGGGTGGGGGCCTGGTGGAGGCTGCCCCTGCACTGCGGAGGGGTGGGGTGATGGGAGACATGGGTGGGGGCCTGGTGGAGGCTGCCCCTGCACTGCTGGGGAGTGGGGGAGATGGGAGACATGGGTGGGGGCCTGGTGGAGGGTGCCCCTGGATGCTGGGGGGTGGGGGTGATGGGAGACATGGATGGGGGCCTGGTGGAGGCTGCCCCTGAACTGCTGGGGGTGGGGGCGGTGGGGAACATGAGTTGGACATGGGTGGGGGCCTGGTAGAGGCTGCCACTGCACTTCTGGGGGGTGGGGGTGGTGGGAGACATGGGTGGGGGCCTGCTGGCAGGTGCCCCACAGTGCTGAGGGGTGGGGGTGGTGGGGAACATGAGTTGGACATGGGTGGGGGCCTGCTGGCAGGTGCCCCACAGTGCTGGGGGTTGGGGGTGGTGGCGAACATGAGTTGGACCCGGGTGGGCGCGTTATGGAGACTGCCCCTGCACTGCTGGGGGTGGGGGTGGTGGGAGACATGGGTGGGGGCCTGCTGGCAGGTGCCCCACAGTGCTGGGGGTGGGGGTGGTGGGGAACATGAGTTGGACATGGGTGGGGGCCTGGTGGAGGCTGCCCCTGCACTGCTGGGGGGTGGGTGTGGTGGGAGACATGGGTGGGGGCCTGCTGGCAGGTGCCCCTGCACTGCTGGGGGGTGGGGGTGATGAGAGACATGGGTGGGGGCCTGGTGGAGGCTGCCCCTGCACTGCTGGAGGGTGGGGGTGGTGGGGAACATGAGTTGGACATGGGTGGGGGCCTGCTGGCAGGTGCCCCTGCACTGCTGGGGGGTGAGGGTGGTGGGGAACATGAGTTGGACATGGGTGGGGGCCTGGTGGAGGCTGCCCCTGCACTGCTGGGGGGTGGGGGTGGTGGGAGACATGGGTGGGGGCCTGGCGGAGGCTGCCCCTGCACTGCTGGGGGGTGGGGTGATGGGAGACATGGGTGGGGGCCTGGTGGAGGCTGCCCCTGCACTGCTGGGGGGTGGGGGTGATGGGAGACATGGGTGGGGGCCTGGTGGAGGGTGCCCCTGGATGCTGGGGGGTGGGGGTGATGGGAGACATGGGTGGGGGCCTGGTGGAGGCTGCCCCTGCACTGCTGGGGGGTGGGGGTGGTGGGACACATGGGTGGGGGCCTGCTGGCAGGTGCCCCTGCATTCTGGGGGGTGGGGGCCTGGTGGAGGCTGCCCCTGCACTGCTGGGGGGTGGGGTGGTGGGAGACATGGGTGGGGGCCTGCTGGCAGGTGCCCCTGCACTGCTGGGGGGTGGGGGTGGTGGAGAACATGAGTTGGACATGGGTGGGGGCCTGGTGGAGGCTGCCCCTGCACTGCTGGGGGGTGGGGGTGGTGGGAGATATGGGTGGGGTCTGCTGGCAGGTGCCCCACAGTGCTGGGGGGTGGGGGTGGTGGAGAACATGAGTTGGACATGGGTGGGGGCTGGTGGAGGTTGCCCCTGCACTGCTGGGGGGTGGGGGTGATGGGAGACCTGGGTGGGGGCCTGGTGGAGGCTGCCCCTGCACCGCTGGAGGGTGGGGGTGGTGGGGAACATGAGTTGGACATGGGTGGGGGCCTGCTGGCAGGTGCCCCACAGTGCTGGGGGGTGGGGGTGGTATGGAACATGAGTTGGACATGGGTGGGGGCCTGCTGGCAGGTGCCCCACAGTGCTGGGGGTTGGGGTGGTGGGGAACATGAGTTGGACATGGGTGGGGGCCTGCTGGCAGGTGCCCCACAGTTCTGGGGGGTGGGGGTGGTGGGGAACATGAGTTGGACATGGGTGGGGGCCTGGTGGAGGCTGCCCCTGCACTGCTGGGGGGTGGGGGTGGTGGGAGACATGGGTGGGCGCCTGCTGGCAGGTGCCCCACAGTGCTGGGGGTAGGGGTGGTGGGGAACATGAGTTGGACATGGGTGGGGGCCTGGTGGAAGCTGCCCCTGCACTGCTGGGGGGTGGGGGTGGTGGGAGACATGGGTGGGGGCCTGCTGGCAGGTGCCCCTGCACTGCTGGGGGGTGGGGGGGATGGGAGACATGGGTGGGGGCCTGGTGGAGGCTGCCCCTGCAATGCTGGGGGGTGGGGGTGATGGGAGACATGGGTGGGGGCCTGGTGGAGGGTGCCCCTGGATGCTGGGGGGTGGGGGTGATGGGAGACATGGGTGGGTGCCTGGTGGAGGCTGCCCCTTCACTGCTGGGGGGTGGGGGTGATGGGAGACATGGGTGGGGGCCTGGTGGAGGCTGCCCCTGCAATGGTGGGGGGTGGGGTGATGGGAGACATGGGTGGGGGCCTCGTGGAGGGTGCCCCTGGATGCTGGGGGGTGGGGGTGATGGGAGACATGGGTGGGGGCCTGGTGGTGGCTGCCCCTGCACTGCTGGGGGGTGGGGTGGTGGGGAACATGAGTTGGACATGGGTGGGGGCCTGCTGGCAGGTGCCCCACAGTGCTGGGGGGTGGGGGTGGTGGAGAACATGAGTTGAACATGGGTGGGGGCCTGGTGGAGACTGCCACTGCACTGCTGGGGGGTGGGGGTGATGGGAGACATGGGTGGGGGCCTGGTGGAGGCTGCCCCTGCAATGCTGGGGGGTGGGGGTGATGGGAGACATGGGTGGGGGCCTGGTGGAGGGTGCCCCTGGATGGTGGGGGGTGGGGGTGATGGGAGACATGGGTGGGGGCCTGCTGGCAGGTGCCCCTGCACTGCTGGGGGGTGGGGGTGATGGGAGACATGGGTGGGGGCCTGGTGGAGGCTGCCCCTGCACTGCTGGAGGTTGGGGATGGTGGGGAACATGAGGTGGACATGGGTGGGGGCCTGCTGGCAGGTGCCCCTGCACTGCTGGGGGTTGGGGGTGGTGGGGAACATGAGTTGGACATGGGTGGGGGCCTGGTGGAGGCTGCCACTGCACTGCTGGGGGGTGGGGGTGGTGGGAGACATGGGTGGGGGCCTGCTGGCAGGTGCCCCACAGTGCTGGGGGGTGGGGGTGGTGGGGAACATGAGTTGGACATGGGTGGGGGCCTGGTAGAGGCTGCCACTGCACTGCTGGGGGGTGGGGGTGGTGGGAGACATGGGTGGGGGCCTGCTGGCAGGTGCCCCACAGTGCTGGGGGGTGGGGGTGGTGGAGAACATGAGTTGGACATGGGTGGGGGCCTGGTGGAGGCTGCCCCTGCACTGCGGAGGGGTGGGGTTGATGGGAGACATGGGTGGGGGCCTGGTGGAGGCTGCCCCTGCACTGCTGGGAGGTGGGGGTGATGGGAGACATGGGTGGGGGCCTGGTGGAGGGTGCCCCTGGATGCTGGGGGGTGGGGGTGATGGGAGACATGGGTGGGGGCCTGGTGGAGGCTGCCCCTGCACTGCTGGGGGTGGGGGTGGTGGGGAACATGAGTTGGACATGGGTGAGGGCCTGCTGGCAGGTGCCCCACAGTGCTGGGGGGTGGGGGTGGTGGGGAACATGAGTTGGACATGGGTGGGGGCCTGGTAGAGGCTGCCACTGCACTGCTGGGGGGTGGGGGTGGTGGGAGACATGGGTGGGGGCCTGCTGGCAGGTGCCCCACAGTGCTGAGGGGTGGGGGTGGTGGGGAACATGAGTTGGACATGGGTGGGGGCCTGCTGGCAGGTGCCCCACAGTGCTGGGGGGTGGGGGTGTTGGCGAACATGAGTTGGACCCGGGTGGGCGCGTGATGGAGACTGCCCCTGCACTGCTGGGGCTGGGGGTGGTGGGAGACATGGGTGGGGGCCTGCTGGCAGGTGCCCCACAGTGCTGGGGGTGGGGGTGGTGGGGAACATGAGTTGGACATGGGTGGGGGCCTGGTGGAGGCTGCCCCTGCACTGCTGGGGGGTGAGTGTGGTGGGAGACATGGGTGGGGGCCTGCTGGCAGGTGCCCCTGCACTGCTGGGGGGTGGGGGTGATGGGAGACATGGGTGGGGGCCTGGTGGAGGCTGTCCCTGCACTGCTGGAGGGTGGGGGTGGTGGGGAACATGAGTTGGACATGGGTGGGGGCCTGCTGGCAGGTGCCCCTGCACTGCTGGGGGGTGAGGGTGGTGGGGAACATGAGTTGGACATGGGTGGGGGCCTGGTGGAGGCTGCCCCTGCACTGCTGGGGGGTGGGGGTGGTGGGAGACATGGGTGGGGGCCTGGTGGAGGCTGCCCCTGCACTGCTGGGGGGTGGGGTGATGGGAGACATGGGTGGGGGCCTGGTGGAGGCTGCCCCTGCACTGCTGCGGGGTGGGGATGATGGGAGACATGGGTGGGGGCCTGGTGGAGGGTGCCCCTGGATGCTGGGGGGTGGGGGTGATGGGGGACATGGGCGGGGGCCTGGTGGAGGCTGCCCCTGCACTGCTGGGGGGTGGGGGTGGTGGGGAACATGAGTTGGACATGGGTGGGGGCGTGATGGAGACTGCCCCTGCACTGCTGGGGGTGGGGGTGGTGGGAGACATGGGTGGGGGCCTGCTGGCAGGTGCCCCACAGTGCTGGGGGGTGGGGGTGTTGGCGAACATGAGTTGGACCCGGGTGGGCGCGTGATGGAGACTGCCCCTGCACTGCTGGGGGTGGGGGTGGTGGGAGACATGGGTGGGGGCCTGCTGGCAGGTGCCCCACAGTGCTGGGGGTGGGGGTGGGGGGGAACATGAGTTGGACATGGGTGGGGGCCTGGTGGAGGCTGCCCCTGCACTGCTGGGGGGTGGGTGTGGTGGGAGACATGGGTGGGGGCCTGCTGGCAGGTGCCCCTGCACTGCTGGGGGGTGGGGGTGATGAGAGACATGGGTGGGGGCCTGGTGGAGGCTGCCCCTGCACTGCTGGAGGGTGGGGGTGGTGGGGAACATGAGTTGGACATGGGTGGGGGCCTGCTGGCAGGTGCCCCTGCACTGCTGGGGGGTGAGGGTGGTGGGGAACATGAGTTGGACATGGGTGGGGGCCTGGTGGAGGCTGCCCCTGCACTGCTGGGGGGTGGGGGTGGTGGGAGACATGGGTGGGGGCCTGGCGGAGGCTGCCCCTGCACTGCTGGGGGGTGGGGTGATGGGAGACATGGGTGGGGGCCTGGTGGAGGCTGCCCCTGCACTGCTGGGGGGTGGGGGTGATGGGAGACATGGGTGGGGGCCTGGTGGAGGGTGCCCCTGGATGCTGGGGGGTGGGGGTGATGGGAGACATGGGTCGGGGCCTGGTGGAGGCTGCCCCTGCACTGCTGGGGGGTGGGGGTGGTGGGACACATGGGTGGGTGCCTGCTGGCAGGTGCCCCTGCATTCTGGGGGGTGGGGGCCTGGTGGAGGCTGCCCCTGCACTGCTGGGGGGTGGGGTGGTGGGAGACATGGGTGGGGGCCTGCTGGCAGGTGCCCCTGCACTGCTGGGGGGTGGGGGTGGTGGAGAACATGAGTTGGACATGGGTGGGGGCCTGGTGGAGGCTGCCCCTGCACTGCTGGGGGGTGGGGGTGGTGGGAGATATGGGTGGGGTCTGCTGGCAGGTGCCCCACAGTGCTGGGGGGTGGGGGTGGTGGAGAACATGAGTTGGACATGGGTGGGGGCTGGTGGAGGTTGCCCCTGCACTGCTGGGGGGTGGGGGTGATGGGAGACCTGGGTGGGGGCCTGGTGGAGGCTGCCCCTGCACCGCTGGAGGGTGGGGGTGGTGGGGAACATGAGTTGGACATGGGTGGGGGCCTGCTGGCAGGTGCCCCACAGTGCTGGGGGGTGGGGGTGGTATGGAACATGAGTTGGACATGGGTGGGGGCCTGCTGGCAGGTGCCCCACAGTTCTGGGGGGTGGGGGTGGTGGGGAACATGAGTTGGACATGGGTGGGGGCCTGGTGGAGGCTGCCCCTGCACTGCTGGGGGGTGGGGGTGGTGGGAGACATGGGTGGGCGCCTGCTGGCAGGTGCCCCACAGTGCTGGGGGTAGGGGTGGTGGGGAACATGAGTTGGACATGGGTGGGGGCCTGGTGGAAGCTGCCCCTGCACTGCTGGGGGGTGGGGGTGGTGGGAGACATGGGTGGGGGCCTGCTGGCAGGTGCCCCTGCACTGCTGGGGGGTGGGGGGGATGGGAGACATGGGTGGGGGCCTGGTGGAGGCTGCCCTGCAATGCTGGGGGGTGGGGGTGATGGGAGACATGGGTGGGGGCCTGGTGGAGGGTGCCCCTGGATGCTGGGGGGTGGGGGTGATGGGAGACATGGGTGGGTGCCTGGTGGAGGCTGCCCCTTCACTGCTGGGGGGTTGGGGTGATGGGAGACATGGGTGGGGGCCTGGTGGAGGCTGCCCCTGCAATGGTGGGGGGTGGGGTGATGGGAGACATGGGTGGGGGCCTCGTGGAGGGTGCCCCTGGATGCTGGGGGGTGGGGGTGATGGGAGACATGGGTGGGGGCCTGGTGGTGGCTGCCCCTGCACTGCTGGGGGGTGGGGTGGTGGGGAACATGAGTTGGACATGGGTGGGGGCCTGCTGGCAGGTGCCCCACAGTGCTGGGGGGTGGGGGTGGTGGAGAACATGAGTTGAACATGGGTGGGGGCCTGGTGGAGACTGCCACTGCACTGCTGGGGGGTGGGGGTGATGGGAGACATGGGTGGGGGCCTGGTGGAGGCTGCCCCTGCAATGCTGGGGGGTGGGGGTGATGGGAGACATGGGTGGGGGCCTGGTGGAGGGTGCCCCTGGATGGTGGGGGGTGGGGGTGATGGGAGACATGGGTGGGGGCCTGCTGGCAGGTGCCCCTGCACTGCTGGGGGGTGGGGGTGATGGGAGACATGGGTGGGGGCCTGGTGGAGGCTGCCCCTGCACTGCTGGAGGTTGGGGATGGTGGGGAACATGAGGTAGACATGGGTGGGGGCCTGCTGGCAGGTGCCCCTGCACTGCTGGGGGTTGGGGGTGGTGGGGAACATGAGTTGGACATGGGTGGGGGCCTGGTGGAGGCTGCCACTGCACTGCTGGGGGGTGGGGGTGGTGGGAGACATGGGTGGGGGCCTGCTGGCAGGTGCCCCACAGTGCTGGGGGGTGGGGGTGGTGGGGAACATGAGTTGGACATGGGTGGGGGCCT
Organism: Ambystoma mexicanum; assembly: GCF_040938575.1. NCBI lineage: Eukaryota > Metazoa > Chordata > Amphibia > Caudata > Ambystomatidae > Ambystoma > Ambystoma mexicanum. The sequence goes on along the minus strand of NC_090922.1, from coordinate 1,039,863,414 downwards.
GGTAGAGGCTGCCACTGCACTGCTGGGGGGTGGGGGTGGTGGGAGACATGGGTGGGGGCCTGCTGGCAGGTGCCCCACAGTGCTGGGGGGTGGGGGTGGTGGAGAACATGAGTTGGACATGGGTGGGGGCCTGGTGGAGGCTGCCCCTGCACTGCGGAGGGGTGGGGTTGATGGGAGACATGGGTGGGGGCCTGGTGGAGGCTGCCCCTGCACTGCTGGGAGGTGGGGGTGATGGGAGACATGGGTGGGGGCCTGGTGGAGGGTGCCCCTGGATGCTGGGGGGTGGGGGTGATGGGAGACATGGGTGGGGGCCTGGTGGAGGCTGCCCCTGCACTGCTGGGGGTGGGGGTGGTGGGGAACATGAGTTGGACATGGGTGAGGGCCTGCTGGCAGGTGCCCCACAGTGCTGGGGGGTGGGGGTGGTGGGGAACATGAGTTGGACATGGGTGGGGGCCTGGTAGAGGCTGCCACTGCACTGCTGGGGGGTGGGGGTGGTGGGAGACATGGGTGGGGGCCTGCTGGCAGGTGCCCCACAGTGCTGAGGGGTGGGGGTGGTGGGGAACATGAGTTGGACATGGGTGGGGGCCTGCTGGCAGGTGCCCCACAGTGCTGGGGGGTGGGGGTGTTGGCGAACATGAGTTGGACCCGGGTGGGCGCGTGATGGAGACTGCCCCTGCACTGCTGGGGCTGGGGGTGGTGGGAGACATGGGTGGGGGCCTGCTGGCAGGTGCCCCACAGTGCTGGGGGTGGGGGTGGTGGGGAACATGAGTTGGACATGGGTCGGGGCCTGGTGGAGGCTGCCCCTGCACTGCTGGGGGGTGAGTGTGGTGGGAGACATGGGTGGGGGCCTGCTGGCAGGTGCCCCTGCACTGCTGGGGGGTGGGGGTGATGGGAGACATGGGTGGGGGCCTGGTGGAGGCTGTCCCTGCACTGCTGGAGGGTGGGGGTGGTGGGGAACATGAGTTGGACATGGGTGGGGGCCTGCTGGCAGGTGCCCCTGCACTGCTGGGGGGTGAGGGTGGTGGGGAACATGAGTTGGACATGGGTGGGGGCCTGGTGGAGGCTGCCCCTGCACTGCTGGGGGGTGGGGGTGGTGGGAGACATGGGTGGGGGCCTGGTGGAGGCTGCCCCTGCACTGCTGGGGGGTGGGGTGATGGGAGACATGGGTGGGGGCCTGGTGGAGGCTGCCCCTGCACTGCTGCGGGGTGGGGATGATGGGAGACATGGGTGGGGGCCTGGTGGAGGGTGCCCCTGGATGCTGGGGGGTGGGGGTGATGGGGGACATGGGTGGGGGCCTGGTGGAGGCTGCCCCTGCACTGCTGGGGGGTGGGGGTGGTGGGAGACATGGGTGGGGGCCTGCTGGCAGGTGCCCCTGCACTGCTGGGGGGTGGGGGTGATGGGAGACATGGGTGGGGGCCTGGTGGAGGCTGCCCCTGCACTGCTGTAGGGTGGGGGTGGTGGGGAACATGAGTTGGACATGGGTGGGGGCCTGCTGGCAGGTGCCCCTGCACTGCTGGGGGGTGAGGGTGGTGGGGAACATGAGTTGGACATGGGTGGGGGCCTGGTGGAGGCTGCCCCTGCACTGCTGGGGGGTGGGGGTGGTGGGAGACATGGGTGGGGGCCTGGTGGAGGCTGCCCCTGCACTGCTGGGGGGTGGGGTGATGGGAGACATGGGTGGGGGCCTGGTGGAGGCTGCCCCTGCACTGCTGGGGGGTGGGGGTGATGGGAGACATGGGTGGGGGCCTGGTGGAGGGTGCCCCTGGATGCTGGGGGGTGGGGGTGATGGGAGACATGGGCGGGGGCCTGGTGGAGGCTGCCCCTGCACTGCTGGGGGGTGGGGGTGGTGGGGAACATGAGTTGGACATGGGTGGGGGCCTGCTGGCAGGTGCCCCATAGTGCTGGGGGGTGGGGGTGGTGGGGAACATGAGTTGGACATGGGTGGGGGCCTGGTAGAGGCTGCCACTGCACTGCTGGGGGTGGGGGTGGTGGGAGACATGGGTGTGGGCCTGCTGGCAGGTGCCCCACAGTGCTGGGGGGTGGGGGTGGTGGGGAACATGAGTTGGACATGGGTGGGGGCCTGCTGGCAGGTGCCCTTGCACTGCTGGGGGGTGGGGTTGGTGGGGAACATGAGTTGGACATGGATGGGGGCCTGGTGGAGGCTGCCCCTGCACTGCTGAGGGTGGAAGTGATGGGAGACATGGGTGGGGGCCTGGTGGAGGCTGCCCCTGCACTGCTAGGGGGTGGGGGTGGTGGGAGATATGGGTGGGGGCCTGCTGGCAGGTGCCCCACAGTGCTGGCGGGTGGGGGTGGTGGAGAACATGAGTTGGACATGGGTGAGGGCCTGGTGGAGGCTGCCCCTGCACTGCTGGGGGTGGGGGTGATGGGAGACATGGGTGGGGGCCTGGTGGAGGCTGCCCCTGCACTGCTGGGGGGTGGGGGTGATGGGAGACATGGGTGGGGGCCTGGTGGAGGGTGCCCCTGGATGCTGGGGGTGGGGGTGATGGGAGACATGGGTGGGGGCCTGGTGGAGGCTGCCCCTGCACTGCTGGGGGGTGAGGGTGGTGGGGGACATGAGTTGGACATGGGTGGGGGCCTGCTGGCAGGTGCCCCACAGTGCTGGGGGGTGGGGGTGGTGGGGAACATGAGTTGGACATGGGTGGGGGCCTGGTGGAGGCTGCCCCTGCACTGCTGGGGTGTGGGGGTGGTGGGAGACATGGGTGGGGGCCTGCTGGCAGGTGCCCCACAGTGCTGGGGGGTGGGGGTGGTGGGGAACATGAGTTGGACATGGGTGGGGGCTGGTGGAGGCTGCCCCTGCACTGCTGGGGGGTGGGGGTGGTGGGAGACATGGGTGGGGGCCTGCTAGCAGGTGCCCCTGCACTGCTGGGGGGTGGGGGTGGTGGGGAACATGAGGTGGACATGGGTGGGGGCCTGGTGGAGGCTGCCCCTGCACTGCTGGGGGGTGGGGGTGATGGGAGACATGGGTGGGGGCCTGGTGGAGGCTGCCCCTGCACTGCTGGGGGTTGGGGGTGATGGGAGACATGGGTGGGGGCCTGGTGGAGGCTACCCCTGCACTGCTGGAGGGTGGGGGTGGTGGGGAACATGGGTTGGACATGGGTGGGGGCCTGCTGGCAGGTGCCCCACAGTGCTGGGGGGTGGGGGTGGTGGGGAACATGAGTTGGACATGGGTGGGGGCCTGGTGGAGGCTGCCCCTAGTGGCTGGGGGTGCAGGGGGACATGTGTTGGTGGGCAGTAGTGCAAGTTGACATGTGGGTTGGCTGGGGGGCATGGCCATGGTGGATGGGGTGCCTGCAGGACATGTGCAGGGTAGGCCCCTGTGGTGTGAGCCACCTGCAGGGGCCGTGGAGGGTGTAGAGGGAAAACCTGGGAGGACCCACACGTGCAATTCACGTGTGGTGCTCCCCGCGCACCCCTGGAATACACGTACCCTGATGGAATTGCGTGTGAAACTTCCCGCGCACCCCAAGATACACGTAGCCAGGACATTCGTGTGTGGAACTTCTCGCGCTCCCCAGTAATACACGTACCCTGCCGATATCGCATGTGAGACTTCCCGCGCACCCCGAAATACACGTAGCCAGGACATTCACGTGTGGAACTTCCCGCGCACCCCTGATATACATGTACCCTGCTGACTTCGCGTGTGAAACTTCCCGCGCACCACGAAATACACGTAGCCAGGACATTCACGTGTGGAACTTCCCGCGCACCCCTGATATACATGTACCCTGCTGACTTCGCGTGTGAAACTTCCCGCGCACCCCAAGATACACGTAGCCAGGACATTTGCGTGTGGAACTTCCCGTGCACCCCAGTAATACACGTACCCTGCTGATATCGCGTGTGAAACTTCCCGCGCACCCCAAGATACACGTAGCCAGGACATTCGTGTGTGGAACTTCTCGCGCTCCCCAGTAATACACGTACCCTGCCGATATCGCATGTGAGACTTCCCGCGCACCCCGAAATACACGTAGCCAGGACATTCACGTGTGGAACTTCCCGCGCACCCCTGATATACATGTACCCTGCTGACTTCGCGTGTGAAACTTCCCGCGCACCACGAAATACACGTAGCCAGGACATTCACGTGTGGAACTTCCCGCGCACCCCTGATATACATGTACCCTGCTGACTTCGCGTGTGAAACTTCCCACGCACCCCAAGATACACGTAGCCAGGAGATTCGCGTGTGAAACTTCCCGCGCACCCCGAAATACACGTAGCCAGGACATTCGTGTGTGGAACTTCCCGCGCACCCCTGATATACATGTACCCTGCTGACTTCGCGTGTGCAACTTCAAGCGCACCCCTGAAATACACGTACTCAGCTGAAATGACGTGAGGTACATCCCGCGCACCCCAGTGATAGACGTAGCCCGCTTGACGTGCTGGTACAGGGTTGGCGCAGCCCTTTGCGCTGGATTGGGGATTTTGATGGCTTTTCCCTGCGCGAGAGGCGTTCTTGGGGGCGTAACTGGCGCTGCTGCAGGGTCGCTGCGCCACTGTGCGCCACGGCTGGTTTTGGTAGCTGGGATCCATGAATACGCTGTGCGCGGAAATGGATTTTAGCGCACGCGGCTGGTGCAGGGATACACACGCGCACACTGTGCGCCAGCCGCGTGCGCCACTTGTGCGCTGAATTCTATGAATTACCCCCTTAATGTCCACAGACGGCAGGAAATGTCTGTGGACTAGAGGCTAAAAAAACAGGGAATGGAAGCTGTATGAACTTTATTCCTACTTTTCAAACTCTTTATTAAAAGAATCTTTTGTTCTTGTAAGACTCTGTTCTAAATATGTATATGTACAATGTGTACTAATACATTCTTTCATTACATACTCTTCTCCCAATTTTATTTCTTTCAAAAAACGGTTTCACTGCATTCCGAATATTAGAAAGAAAATGGTAATTTCCAACATTTGTTAGATATACTCCAGCTTTTCTGAAAATGTTCACTCCATCATGTCGTATATTATAATTTTCAAAAGATGACATTCCAAAATCTCGCAGGAATTCACATACACCTTTATTGACATTCTGCCTTGCTTTTTATATTTGTGGACAAAAACACTTTGATCTTTTCCACACTTGTCTCTGACTAATCTGTGGAAAAATAAACATTGTTTGTGGAAAAGGTTCCTTTAGCCTTGTGAAAGTATCTTTCATGGCAAACTGCAAGGATACACCAGTTACATACCCTAGACTATTACCTCCACAATGTATTACAATCATTTCTGGATGTTTCAAATGTACCATATCTTCAAACATGGATAATAGTTGCGTCAATTTAATTCCATGAACTTCATGCCATACCATCACCAAGATTATGTGAGATGCCAAGCTGCTCTGCATATATCTGCACCCAATTGATCCATGAATCTCTTTTGATCCAAACAGTCTTGTTATTGAGCTCCATGCTTTCAGCAATTCAAAGAAGAAATTAAGCACTTGCTACCCTGTCCTCCTCTGCAGTTCAACTCCTCCTCCACAAAGAGAAAGCCTTATTGGCTGAGACTCCCGATGTCAGTGGACATCCGCAATGTCCACGGGCTCTGCAGGCCTCTTTCCATGGAGTACATGAATAAAGGGCCTGGATGGCACATGCAATCAGGATTTTAGCCTGCGAACAGTCGCGGATGTTCATCGATGTCAGGGCACAGGACACCTATCCACCTTTATCTCTGTAACTCCTCCTGATTGGCTACATTCAACAGGCACACACCCATCAGCCAATCACATCCAAAAACTCCAAATCTAATCCTGTCACCTTAGTTAAACAGTTTGGATGTATCTTTCAACTCAGAGTTGATGTGTACTGTAATTCAGAGCCACCTCTATCACAACCTACTGTGCATACATTTACAGAATTCTATTTCCAGATTCAACAGGAACTACATTCCACAATCTACATCTAAGAAGACATACCACAGGTATTCTTTCATTTTCATAATTAATTCTTTATACCACCTGTTCTTATAATATAACTTGAAGAACAACTGATGTTCTGTGCTGCAAAACATACTTCACTACAGCACCTATTAAAATACCTAATTAGTGATGTGAAAACTATTTCTCCATACATAGTGACTCACATGTGCTACTACTTACAGCACTCCACAATTCCATAGTTTCCAACATGACCTATTCCAATCTGTAGATGCTGATCCAAACCTGTTTTCTTCTTTTCATTCTAGAGCGTACACTTCTGTATTTTAGCAACTATGAAATTCAATACTGAAAAGTATCTCTATTATCGAACTACAGTACAACAAATATTGCCAACTTCTTTTAAAAAAGGACCAGCCTTCTATCAAAACTGTAGCAGATTTTTATATATTACACTGTATTACACAACCTTCCCTTAAACTTCATCTCAGCTGCAAGTGGTTTTCTATTCTACAAAACATGCTTCACTTAAAAGTACTTCTGCTTCTATCGTGAATGCCATCTCCTATTCCTTATACCAAGGAACAATTTCATAATTAAACTTACCTTAATTATCAACCTACAGTGCAACGCATATTACCACATTCTTTTAAACAAATATTGGCAATGCCAACAATTTGGGCTTTTGTGTAGACATGGAAAAAACACTTTCCATTCACTGTCATAGCGGTATTAACTATTAACTAACAACTGATGGTAGCAGGTGCAAAATGATGCAGTTAAATGGCCATCTAATAACAGTGCCTACTAAATGCCAAATACGTATACATAAGCCAAAACTATTGGATTTTCCAATGATTGTTTTTAACAGTACTTCAGTAAAGGGCACTCAAAGTTTTTATCAATTGAGTAGCTAAAGACAGACCTGCTTTACAGCACCAATGAAGTCATTACCTCTCAGAAGACTGCTTTGAAAAATCACTGGCAGCTACTTGAGAGGAAATGTTGATGGTAAATCTTGATTAAAGCAAGCTGAAACAGTTCCCATGAGGATTTGTTTTAGGCCGGAGGGGCAGGACCTGGGTGGGAACGGTTATAAAGATTAGGATGGCCAGTCAATGGGTGGGCAAATAACCAAACAACACCTACAAGATGTGTGTCCCTCTTCACATACCATTTCTCCCTATGTGTACTCTGATACATTAGTTTTGTCTTATAGGTGGCTCTGCCCAAACTAAAAATAACCTTCCTTCTGTCAAAACTCTACCACACCTTCCTATGCCACTATGTTATACAACCTCACATTTAACATACTTCACTGCAGAAGTCATCACAATACTTTATTAGTGATTTTATAATTGCTGCTGCTTCCATAATAAATACCTACAAATTAAAAAATGTTATTTTTTAAATTTGGCATTTTAGTTTATTTCCAACCTTTTTAACCATCTTCACAGGTCTTGTCCTTTACTACCCATATTTGGTCCGTTCCTAAGAGTCCAAGTCCAAAAGGAATGAAAAGGAAACAAAAACTTGGCCTTATATAGTCCATTTCTTTATGTGGGGTTCAAACCCCTTTCATTTTTTATGTCCACATTTTCCAATAGTTGCTTCGAGGGACTTTACAAGGGCATATATCATTCTTTGATTTCTTCCTCCATTGAGAGCTTCCCACCAGCTTTCAGCATCTAGCCAGTGCTTTTTGTTCATGTGTTTGAAATGAATTGTTCTCAAATCTCTCAACTTAGGATAAAAACAAAATTAGATATTTTAAAGACTGTGTTGAAGTATCACAAAAACGAAATTTGTCGCTGTTCGTGTTGTTCCCGTATCTCTTTAGGACAGCTTTAGTATGTAACACATTCAATCGGAATCTTAAAAAAAGATCTTGCTGTTTCCTATTTGGAAATCTCCTTAAATACTGGGGGGTGATGTCTGGTGCTGCAAATACTTTCTTTGAAAGCGTGTGTAGAGCCGAGTTTGACCTCTGTTGTTCCATTTCTCGCCAGTCATCTGCCCACAGAGGATTTTTACATGCATTGGGTTATTCCTTAATGTTTCAGTGGTATTCCCTGGGTTTTGTTGCATGTTTCGGCACTGGTTTAACCACATGTTTAATATCCAATCGTTCATGTTTGTCTCCTTCACTTTGATCACTTCGAACTGAGGAGGGCATTTTGCCAGAGTCACCTTCCGAAAAAGATATAGGGCATTCCATGCTATTCTGGCATATAAGGATATCAAGGCCACATCCTGTCGGATGACTGCCATGGGGAGTGACTTTGGGAGGTGTAATACCCTTTTGCAGTACCAACCTTCCATATATTCCCAGGTTTCCCACTTAAGTCCCAGGCATGCCGCCGCTCCATAGGAGAGGACTTGTACAACTTTTTGGTTGTAGTAGCTAATAGTTGGCAAAAGTGAGAATTTCCCAACCTGCACTATATTATTTTCCCTTGGTTGGTTAGATGCATCACCTTTCTCTTTAAACATTCAAATCATGGGGTTTCTCCTTTCTTTACATCTATGGTGCATCCAAGATATTTTATTTCATTTGTCGCCCAGTGATGCTTGCCATTCAGTTCCCAATTGATCTCATTTTTCGTTCTCATTGTTTGGATTCCAAATACCATTATCTCTGATTTTGTCTCATTCATTTTGAGAGAATTTCAGGATATGTATTTTTGAAGAATGTTTAATTTTCTTTGCAGGTCAATTGGAGTTTGGTCTACTAGCACCAAATCATCTGCGTATAGGAGTCAGCCTATCTCTGCCCCATTTATTTTTGGTGAAAAAAAGTAGCACCTTCTGACAATGTTTTTTTTATGCCTTCAATGAAAAAGTTAAATAGAACTGAGTCTCAACGGCATCCTTGTTTTAAGCCCTTAAATGTTTTAATTCTTTGGGGCAAGGTTCCAGCCTGGTTCAATTTGATCTGCATAGACGTTCCTGTATAAAGATCTTTGATAGCCGAGAGAAGGTCTTTGGGACAGCCTCGATTTTCCAATTTCTGCCACAGTTGATTGCGATCCACACTATCAAACGCTTGTTCTAGATTTATACAAGCAAGGTAGATGTTCCCCTCTCCTGCCATAACTCGTGTTTTAGGAGGTTGATCAGGAATACATTCAAATTACAGCCCACATCCTTTACAAAACCGGTTTGGCGGCTGTCAAAGCTTTTTGATCTTAATACCCATTCATGAAAACATTTTAGGACTACCATAGCAACGATCTTTCCCAGGATGTCTAAGAGGGCTATTGGGTGATAGTTCATTGGAATCATTCTATCGCCCTTTTGGCACTATCACTGCTGCCTTCCACGATTTTGGGATTTCCCTTTTGGAAAGTATTTTGCAAAACAGTGCTAGGCAAAAGTCAGCCCATGCTTCTGGCACATCTTTTAACATGGCGTTGGCTAGGTCATCCGGTCCTGGAGCAGGAGAGCTGTTTACCCTCTTAATTAACGTTAATATTTCCTCTCTATCCAATTCTATTTCCCAGTGTTTGTCGTGTTCATCGACCACAGTTCTTGGTTTTTGGGCCGAGACTTCTAACAGCTTCTCGAGGTGGCATTTCCAAGTTTCTTCTGAAATGGGATTTAATTGATAGGAGGTTTGAGATGATTGTACTAATTTAGGATCTGCCACAGGGTCTTGCTGTTATTCACAGTGAGAGCCTTTAAAATGTGTTTTGCATCATTTTGGATTATCATCATTTTTTGAGATTTAATCCAATTATGGTATCTTGGTTTCTTTTTCATTAGAAGTTCTTCTTTGTCTCGTGTTCTTAGTTTATTTAGTTTTTGCAGATCTTCATTAAGAAGTTTTTTTTTGGCTACCACTTCGGGTTCATAAGTGTGGATTTGCTTGTGCGTTGGTCACAAGTCTTTATGTCTGCATTCTCTATGGCCCGTCAAGGCGCTCTCATATTAAACTCTTTCTCCGGCACGATAATCCCATGTTAATAAAGCTTTTCTTCATTTTGCGATTTCATTGGGTGGTATTCGGAGTCAATTTCATCCTCCACCACTTCATTGTATGTCCCTTTATTGTCTTTAAGCATTCCAACACATCTCAAGATGACAGGGCTGTGATCACTAGAGCTGACTGGGATCACTTTGAGAGTAGATGTCTTGAGATAAAGAAATAGTTTAATGTTTCCTGTTGTGTTCCATTCCTCCAGGTCGGTGCTCCCGGGATGTCACCCTTAGTGTTTCCGTTCAGCATGTGAATTCCTCGCTGTTCCATCTCTTCGAGCCATTTTTGGCTTCTGTGCCTTTGCATTTGCTTCAATGATTTCTGATGCCAAGCAGTCGATGTTAAGATCACCACAAATTATTAGCATAGGATCTGTTTGTATGTTATACATTTTGTCCCCCCAGTCAACAACCAAAGTTATGAAAGAAGAGTCTTCTTCAGCTTCTGGGTTCCAATAAGTTTAACAAGATCAGCAAGTCTCTACTCTTGTTGCTGTCTGCATCCAGTTGAATTGCCAAAATTTGGATGTAGGGGTTTGATTAATGATTGAAATTACTCGTAACCCAAGTAAATTTTGTTTTATTGTTAGGAGCCCCAATGAAGGTCTTTCCCACTTTCCCCTTTTTGCTTGATTTAGATAGAGGGTAAAACCATCCAAGAGTGGCGTTTCTGAGAGCCACGATTCTTGTATACAAATTATGTCAAGGGAAATAATGCCTGGATCCAGTCTTTGGACGACATGAGTAAAGCCATAAGTGTTCCATGACCCTATTGCCAGGCTTCTGGTATTGGGAGATTTTTGGCCCTATTCATTATCACTCTGGGACAGGGCTTCCGCAAGCCAGGCCCACGACTGCTACACTTTGTCGGTTGGTTTTTCTTCTCTCGCTTGGAACATCACTTTTCTCTGTTTGTCTTCCAATTTCTTCCCCTTGATAGTACTCTTTATTTGATTTTTGTCAGTTATTCCTTCTCTCTAATCTGCAGAGTAATTGACCTTGCACATATGCATTAATGGCTCTTGTGGGTCCATGTTTGGAACTGAAGTTGCTTGTGTTCACTTACACTGCAGAAGTTTTTTCATTTTCTCAGTCAGTAGGGTTTTCAAGTTCTCACTTTTCTTAACATCGAATCCCAATGACCAGAGTTTGTCACCTGCCTCCACAAATAAAAAGCTCAGGCAAATGGACCTCATGTGTAGGTTGACCCTATCATTTTCTCCCTCATCAATGAAGTCTACAAATTTGATGTCATCAGTATTGATTACTCTCATTTTCGGGATGTGATGAAAGAGGCTCATGATGTTCGTGCGATTGAAAATCAGGCCGTCATCAGCTCTTGAAATCCTTTTGAGTATAACTATCGGCCTGTGGATTGTCATCTTATGCACTGCTTGGGAAGCCTCTTCCTTTCTCATTTGGATATTATTAGATTTTGTGTTTTTCCACCTCCCCCTCTGCGATGGTACAGTTGTCAAGCAGTTCTGTTGTGATTTTTCAAATCATTTGTTCATGATTTGGTTCGTTTTTGGTGGGCTGCCTTCGGGAACTTTCCCTTGGTCGCTTCTTCTTCCAATTTCTGCTCTTTTATCTGCCATTGTAAGAAAAGGAGGAGAGGTACAGTCAACAATATGAGTGCTGGAATCACGGTCTACCTCCCACGGAACGATAGATTCTATGTCTTCAGTTGATCGGTCCTTCAGGTCATTGAAATCCTCTTCTTCATAAGTAGATAGCTCAAGCAGGGTGTCATCTTCTGCAGCCACTGCTAAGTCTGCTCTATATTGTGTTTGCATTTTTGAAGGGTGCCACCACAGTCTTAACTTCTATACTGGGGGAGGTATGTACCTTGATGGTATTCGCAGTTATAGGCAGGCCCAAAAGGACCGTTTTCTTAAGAAGCTTCGTGATCCACATGGTTTCGTCTTTTTAAGTTTCATCACGTTTTTTGGCTTCCTCATATGTGACCCTTTTTTCAATGCTTGTATGTCTCTTCCATTTGTTTTCTTTTGCTCGAATATGGAGAAGGGGTTTGATTTCTCTCGGCCCGATTCAGGGACGCTCACCTGGTTTACAGGAGGGGGACCTCTGGCATCCAATGAGGTATCAAGAGGAGCTTGTGGCAGATCTTCTGTGGACTCCACTGTTGTGATATTTGAGGCTTCGATCATCACTGCCGGGTTAGAGACTCTCATTGATCTTCTATTGCTTGGCCTTTCTGTTGAGGTTGGTCGACAGTCTATTTTAGATAGGTCTTTGGTCATGATTTCAGTGAAGTGTATGCTCTGGCTTTGGACTATGTTATAAGGATGTTGATATCCGGCGGCTTCTCCTGCAGCTTTCCATCATTCAGTTGTTCTGAATTTCATTTTGCAGCCCTTGCCACTATTTCGCGGACTCCTTCTAAAAAGATGCTTTTGTCAGTCTTTGCGTCCTGCATCAGTTCCACCAGAGATTTAAGTATTATCCCATCCATTTCTTTTTCTCTCGTTTTTTTTTCTCTCATTGATTCAATGGCGGATTCTGTGTAGATCAGCTTGGAGTTCATAAGTGCGAGAAGCATGTAAGGTCCTTAAGGTTATCACCTAAGGTCTCATACCTCTTTAGACAAGGAGTTAGGACGATTGTAACTGCTGAGATGATATTTATCTTTAATTGATTTACCCAAGCAGGTTTTTGGGTTTGGGCCGCTTCGGCCTTCCAACGCTTTTTTAGGGTTGATGACTGCTTTCTAAGTAGTCGCTCTCTCTGTCCCCAGGATAAAGAATTGGCCTGGGTAGAGTCTCTATCTGTGGAGAATTCTTCGCTTGGAGTTCCATCATTTTGTGCGTCTTTATTAATAAATCCTCTTCTGTTTCCGTGATTGTGTTTAGATTTTTGTGAGCCCTCGTGGGACTGCTCCATGCTCGGTGTTTCTTGAGTCTTGTTTAGTTTGGCTTTTTCGATGGGGATCTCCAGCGTCTGATCCCCATCTTTATTGAAAGCCAAATTCGATCTTTACATTCCTCTAGTATTTGGATCCCCCATTGCACGATGCGCAATGTCTTTTGTAAGTCATGCCTCTGAGATCGGGTCTTCCACAGATTCCAGATCAATCAGTTTAGTCTGAGGATTGTTTTTGATTGTCCAAGGACAATCCATCTGATTGATGGATGAACTCTTAAGGTTGTTTGATGAGGGGTTATTTGCTCATTTTCTCTCAACAACAGAGGACTTTCATGTTCTTGGGATGCAGTTTGGTCATCCTCTTCTGGGTCGGTCATGCCACTCTGTATTAGGTCTCATTGTCGGATGATTCTGCAATGGGCTCGGGTTGGTTTTGAAACTTCAGCTGGAGTCCCTACATCTTCTTGGTCCCATGTGTCCATTGAGTCCCGGGATTCGGATAAAAGATTGTCAGGGATTTTGGAGGACTTCCGGTATCCTCACTTTCCAGAGTGCCATTTTGAAAGTGTCTTGAATTGGGTCCACGTGTGTTTAATGGGGCGTGAACCATAGCTGTTGTGGTTTTATGTGGATGATTCATCCCACACGTCACACTCCCCAGCAAGATCTCATCAATGGGATTGTTCCAATTGACAACTGAATCCACTGTGATTTTCTTATCAGAACCCATCTCTGTGCGGGGCTGCAAGGTATCTAGACATTCTTTTTTGCTTTGATGATTCTCTGTGTCTGCAGTGAGGGGCTCGAATTCCTGTTGCATAGAAATCATGACTATCAGGTCTTTCTATTGTCTAAAGTGCCACTTTACATTTTTCATGTCCGATGTTGAGAAACACCTTTTTTTAATGCGTTTGGTCTGGTTTAGACCGCTTTACTTTTTGTTGATTTGTATGTTGAATTCTGTACAGGCTCATGGGAGTAACAGTCCCTTTCAATTCGGAAGTTCTCTGTGCGGGTGCTCCCTTCAGAGAGAGGAGGCCTGCCATGGCCAGTTCCCAGTACTCTCTTAGGGGAGTTAGACGCTGAAGACTTGGGTTCTGTGCTTCGCTGCCTTGCAGGTTTCCTGCAAGGTTCAGTGGCATTTGGCCTGTTTAATCTTCAGCGTCGAAGCACTGGGCGGTCTTTGCATCCATAATATCCTATGTGGTTTGTTTGGATGCAGGCCGGTCCTTCATGGTGTTCTTCTTACAGTGTACGGAATTATCAGGATCTAATGTAGCATTATTTCCTGCGGCAGTAGCTATGTGTACTAGATGGTCACATGTCTCTATTTCAACCTCTGGTTCAGTGATTGGTTCAGTGATTGGATTTTTGACAACAACTGGAAGGTGTGCAATAGTGTCTCCTTCAGATTGTAGGTTTAAACGTACCTTCTGTTGTGTGCGCAGATGACATTCTTCTGCCAGTAGGGGCTCCATTCGCTTGATGGGTTTTCTGGCTCCTCGCTCCTCTTGGCTCACACTCGGCAAACACTCAGCGACGCTCAGCATTCGGAGTGGAGATTTTATTGAAGCACACCCACTGGAAGCACAGTAGACAGGGAAACAGACTGTCCGCAGTCTGTAGCAGCCAAGTAATTAGCAGGGTCAAACACTCGGTAAACACTCCACGACTCTCCGTGTCTGGAAGGGAGACTTTATTGAAGCCCAATAGACAGGAAAAGGAGACAGTGTGCAGTCTGTAGCAGCCAAATGATTAGCAGAGAAAAACACTCAGCAGACACTCCACGATGCTCTACGTCTGGAGTGGAGATTTTATTGAAGCACGTCCACTGGACTCACAATAGACAGGAAAAACAGACTGTCCGCAGTCTGTTGCAGCCAAGGGATTAGCAGGGACAAACACTCGGCAAACTCTCTGCCACATGTGTGCCACGTATGTCACAACAATTATTATAACATAACTATACTGTGTGTTATCCTAAACTATGCGTTCATAATATACTCTATTGTATTTCACACTTTATCATTCCATTACAGCAATTACACTATTTTCCATTACAGCACAACGTTCCTCCTTATTCAATAACACCACCACTCTCCAATCCATACCACTACAAATACTTTATCACACAATATCCATTAACTACATATACTTCTGCCAAAAACCATTTCAGAATTACAATCATCATTTACCCAACAACCCACAGTTCTGCAACCTTTTACTCTACAAACCTTTTCTACCCCACCTATCACATATACATCTCTCTGCCTCATGATGCTTCCACAACAACCTTCTTTCTTTTTTCAGTATCCCAACATTATTCTACATCTTCACTCCTACACCACTCTCTCTCATGTACCTTCATTAACAACAATCCATTCATTGCTATATTTCCCCTTCCTCATACCTGATTACATTAGTTTCCATTATCTCCACATCCCTCGTACCATTACACCAGATATCTGCAACTTCTTCTTCTACAAATGTTCACTCCATACCTCTAATTATCTATACATTCCTCTTCCACATCCTACTGTGCAATTATAATCTACATTATTACTCCAACACCCCACTTCCTCATACTAGGACCCAGCATTAACCTATATCTTTATGTTTAAAACATTGTGCCTCATGTGACTTCACCAACAACAATCCAACAATCCATTCCTTACTATATTCATTGCTATATGCCCCCTTACTCATAACATTACTGACACCACATTATTTACCATTATACCCACATCCGTCTTCCTCATAGCACTATACCAGATGTCTATATCCTTTTCCTCTACACATGTTTAAATATACGTCCCATTATCTGTACATTCCTCTTCCACATCGTACTACCCAACTATGAGCTACATTATTACTCCAACACCCCTCTTCCTCATTTCAATACCTAACATTTCCCTATATGCATATGTTTACAACACTCTCCTTCATGTGACCATGTGACTTAACTAACACCAATGCATTTGTTCCTCCATTTCCCCTTCCCCTTACCATTACTGAAATCATATTATATTGCATTATCCTCACATGCCTCTTCCTCATACCGCTACATCAGAGGACTACAACCTCTATAGGTATTTCACTCATAACTCCCATTATCTATACATTCCTCTTCCACATCCTGCTACACAAATCTGCTCTATATTATTACTCCAACACCTCTCTTCCTCATCCCATTACCTAATATTAATCCACATCATTATCCATACACCACTCTTCTGCATCCCTTTACAATAACACTCACAGAACCCTTCCACAGCATTAAAGTACACACTTTGTTTTCTGTAACAGATAAAGAACAGCGCCTACTAAAACTCAGCTCTGTAGAACACAAAGAGAAGATTGAGCAGATAAAAAGAAAGGAAAGTCATCTAGTCACCCTCCACTAAAAAATGTATGCAACACATACAAACAAGAGAACAAGTAACTGTGCTCTTGCTAAGTACATCAGTCACCATTAACAAAACTATTGCTCCTTCTTCAAAAAAGAGAAGTAAGGAAACATGTAGTAAAACATTACAAACCATACTGAACCTCAAGCTATATCTAGTAGTTTCGATGTAGCCACAGTAAAACATTTAAACAAATCAATTTTACAAAAAAGATTCCGGGGATAGGTTCTTAGCAATCTCATACAAAGATCTCAAAAGTCTTTGCGTCCGCCTCTCATTTATGACCCTCACAATATGCAATGTGCACCAACAGTCATTCAAATGTTTATGACAATTCCTCAATCAGTATATTAAAATAAAAGACAAAAGTAGAATCAAAATGTTACAAACCATGGACTCCTGCCCATTGCGCATCCACACGGGACAATGAGGACATTCATTAGCCTGCATTTCAGCAACTGCTTGTAAAAGCACCTTTCATCATATTAAAATGTTAGCAACTCACCATTCTACAATGCAAAACCTTGTGCTTAGATTGGACAATGCAAAAAGTCACGCTCTAGAACTACAAAAACTCAATCACAATCTCCTGAATGGAACAGTTGAAGAACTCCTTAGACAAATAGAATACATACAAAGTAAATATTTTGGAACTGAACTAGAACTAGAAAACACAGTTAACTTACAAAAAATAAACCAGCAACTTTCTAAACTAACCTCCTTACAAACACATACAAAAAAGAAATAGCAACATTTCAAAATCCATACATAGTATGTGTCTGTTGTCGCAGACATTTCTATATGAAAAGTGCAAAAATAGTACATATGTCCTACAAGATAGAAATCAATGAGAAATCAAAACAGATCCAATCAGCTTTATATCTAACAGCAGAACATAAATACAATATAACTGATCACTTAATAGTTTGCACATACTGCAAAACCAAGCTTGGTGATAACCAAATGCCAACACAAGCTTTCAATAATACATTGCAAATATTTCCACTTCCAAACGTTCTCCAATAACTTAATCTATATGAGATTAACATAATTCAAACAGAACACCCATTTCAGTATATAATATGTCTCCAACCCAAAACTGCCAAACTGCATCCATCAGAATAACTCAAAGGTATTTGTGGCAAAGTAATATATTTACCATTAGACCTTAAAGGAAATGTAGAAACACGAAGAGTAGGATAACCAGTACAACAATCTTTGATTGTACTAGTTAATGCTGTGCCATGTTAAGTGACTTGAATTCAGCAATCCCACTAAGTCAGTGCTTCGTCAGGGACATCCAAGGGAAGCCCTTATTTATATATTTTTATGACAAGTTATACTCTGGATGATAAACCCTTATATAACGCCCCTCTCTTTGAATCCCCCTGACCTCACTGAGCCAAGAAGTAGGTTTGTTTTGCAATTTAAAAGATTTATTGGAAAAATTAAACAATATATATATATCACACTTTTATAATAAATTAATATTTGATATCACACTTAAGAATATAACAGTGATCAACAATGGATAATATTACAATTGTACGCTTATTTAATTACTTAGGAGTTGGTATAGGAAGGAAAGAGTAACTTAGAATGCTTTTATGGTTTCAAGGAAAAACAATGATGGAAAGAATGCCGTACAGAAATAAACTGATAGGGTTTCACAAGAGATAATATGTTCCCTTTTCCCCTGGTGGCAATTCACTCCCCCCTATGCGATATAAGGAGATGGAAGGAGAGCACACAATTTTAAGGAATACAAACAAAATGCAATACAAAGTTCCAGTTGCCCCCAGCGAGCTTAGAGGAAAACAGGTATGATTTTAAAGCAGGCAAATCCTTTTAAATGTGGTGGCAATGAAGTACAATATGCTAAAAATGCTTTTAATTCCCTATAGGAGATTCAGGGTAGGTGATAGCTATTTAAGATTAGTTCAAGTCACACTTGCGATGCTCAATGAGGGATTATCAGGTTGAAAACGAATTTTAGCAGTTCAAGCAAAAGCGGCTATTTTGACAGGAGCTAATTTTTCAATTCGCTGCAATTTTTCTGAATGCGTCAAGCGCGATTAAGGAATAACTATAAGGAATAGAAAGTCGAATCTTAGCTTTAAAATGAAAGTTAAATCTCGTTCCTAGCACCTACGATTCAAAAGATACGGATGATTTAGTGAAGGTAGTTTCTCGAAATGAAAGTAAACTTCAGAATGACAAAATTACACTTTTACAGCTTTGAAATGACAGAATTAACACAAGATTCCTATGATGCAGTTCTGAACAGGTTCAAATGTTTTGAATCAGATTATTTTAAACTAAGAGATGGGTTCTGCAAAATTCTAGCTGAGTACTCACCCTATAAATTTGAAATAGGCCGTCAAGGTCTGGTCAGGTTTGGACTGGACTCCCGGCGGTTTCTGCTACTGGTTATGTTCACAGCGGTCTGGTCTAGGTCTGCTAGCAGCTGCTGTCTGGTCTGGGCCTTTGGTTCTGCTGGTCTGGATCAAGTGGATTCTGGATACAGCACTGCTTTCTGTGTACTGGCACCGGGTTCTAGCCAGAATCAAACAGCTCAGCCCGGCGGCTTGAATAATTTGCAAAAGATTTTGAGGCCTACTGAAAAAGTTCTGAAGTCTGGATTCTAAATTCTGGAGATGGTCTTTCTGGATATTGTCTGGTCCGGCAGAGTGCTTCACAAGAAAATGGAAAGTGAGTGTCTTGCCTGTCCAAAGCAGTCTCTTTTTATGTGTTTTGAAAGTGGTTGGGAAGGCTGACTTTCTATGCCCAACCCTTTGAGGATCCTGATAGGCTATAGGATTCTCTGTTGCCTGACTGGGGAACAGACTTGTGAGTCATCCAGTGCTACCATTTTACAATATATTGAAGAAACGCCCATTTGCTTTTACTTAGAAAATGAATTTTTCATAACTAACAGGTTTCCCAGGTACACACGTTGTTGAATTACATACACATATCACAGATTAATTTAAGATACACTCTTGCCCAACTCTGATCCCCCTAAGAGCCTGGGTTCAGAAATGGCAACATTTTGTGCTTTTTAGTGACTTTTGCCATATTGGTTTTTCCTCAGAATTTACACAGACCTGCACCCCTTCCCTGAGCATATTACTGGAAATTACGGTGTCTCTATCCTAAACACAGTGTCTGCAATATTAATAAATAGTGGGGTTCGGTCCCAGAACACCGCACAAAGTGGAGTTTGGTCTCAAATCGTGAGGGCATTATTCCATATTAAGGACACCCAAATTGTACATTTCTGTGAGCTTAATACAAGATTTTATAAGCAATTTAATCAAA
Source organism: Ambystoma mexicanum (assembly GCF_040938575.1). NCBI lineage: Eukaryota > Metazoa > Chordata > Amphibia > Caudata > Ambystomatidae > Ambystoma > Ambystoma mexicanum. Next base: position 1,039,843,914 of record NC_090922.1, on the reverse strand, counting down.
CATACATTTGCCCTTAATTGAATTCACATACCAGTCTGGCCCGCCCCCCAGAACTTGGTGATTCAGAGATCACAGGCCTCTCCTTCCTGGCAGGGCAGCTGTGGACAGTTACACCCGAATCTGCATTTCTATTCAATTGAAAGGGTCTATTGTGTTGTGTCCTGCAGGCTGCAGGAGAAACTCCTCCCTCTCAATCAACAGGGCCATGTGATATCCTAGGCTGTTGTGTGGGTCTCTGAACTGTTAATTGAATCAGACTGCCTTCTGGGAAAGCAGGTGTTAAGAATTTTCATTAATCAGCAATCCTTTGAAGTCCCAGCTAGCTCAGGATCCTTTTGCAACTCCTGAAATACAGTTCTCCTATCAGAGTTTAGATCGCTAGCGCTGGCTATTTTCCAATGCCGGTACTGCACCTATTTTTGACAGCTGTGTTGAATTAATACATTTCAAAAAGAAAGGATTTTACTTCATAGTATATGATCCTTGCTTGACATGGCATTGATGTGGATCTGCTGTAGAGTAAAGTAGAACACTCAACCAGAGTTGGATTTTTGTTTGGTGGTTTCGGGCCCATGATCTTAGCAATTTTTGACATTAATAAAAACTGATTTTGAACAGAACCATCTTTCTTTGCACTGGTGAGTGGCAGGTCAGGGGACCATTTTGGTGTGCGCAAAACTGTGCGGTTCTCCTGGATTCTGGCACAAATGTGGGGTTTTCCGCCATCTTGGATTTTCTAAGCCCACAGCACCAAATGTTGCTGCATAATAACTTGAACGTGGGTCAAGACACCCAACAAGCCCCCCCACCTGACTGCGCTTTGATTTGGAGTCGAGGGGGAGTCGGGTGCAAAGGATGTTTTGATCCACGCGCTGGGATGTCCGCATCATCTTCTTCCGATTCCGCAGATGACAAAGTTCAGCATCTTTTCCTCCATCAGGGTGGTTCGATCGGTTCTCCTCGCCGGTCCTGATGGGAGTTTTGGGCGGTACCCCGGGCCCCTCAGATCTTTTCTCCCGGTCCCCAGGTCGTCTTCCGTGGTCAGTCTCCAGGTTTTCTTTCTCCTAGGATGACAAAGCAAAGCGGCAATACCTATTCATATACATTTCTCCCCCACTATTGATATAGTGGGGCAGCATATACATTTTATAAATCAGTAGACATTTACATTCTTATTTTTAAAAAACCCGATATAATCAAGAATTATCCAAGAATCATAATATTTTAGAGACTATGGGCCTCATTACCCACTAGGCGGTGAGCCATGGCGCTATTAGCGCCATGGCTCATGCCGGTAAAATACCGGCACCGCCTTGGCGGAAAGGGGATTTACCGCCCCATTCCAAGGTTGGAGGGGCGGTAAATCCCCTTTCCGCCACTGCCCCATAGGGCTCTATGGGAATGGGGAAGGCGCTAATTATGGCACCGCAATTTTGCGGTGCCGTAATTAGCTCCGAGGTCCCTTAGCGGGTTGGATTTTAACGCCTGCAAAAAGCAGGCGTTAAATCCCCCAACCCGCAAAGGGACCTCGTAGTAAGGCGGTAGGGACTTACCGGTACCAGTATTTTACCGGTACCGGTAAATCCCTAACACCATCCGTGTAATGAGGCCCTATATGTGGGATATTTTAGGGTTAGACCTGAATTACTCTGGAGCGGCCCCCTCTGGTATTGCAGAGGACTCCTCCAGTTGCTGCAGAGTGTGCCTGGGATGGCAACACTTTAATTGATTTATATGGACCCACTTGTCTTCCCCTTCTGCCAAACTACCTTTGGGGATGCGGATCTTGTAGGCAACTGGGGAGATCTTGTCTATAATTTCAAAAGGTCCCTTCCATGTAGGCAAACATTTTCGCTGTTTGGCCTGGTTTCTTTGGAAGTTGTATAGATAAATCCGGTCTGCTACATTGTATTCTTTCCTGGTGGTTTTCAAATCATAGTGAGTTTTCATACTCTCGGCTGAAGATTCCGCTGAGCATAGGCAAAAGCATGTTGGACAGCAGCTGCTAGCAGACCTTAAATTCTTAACGTATTAGTGAGTTGTGGAGGCATTTATTAATGTCTGCTCTTGGGTCCTGTAGAGCAAATGCTGGGGAAGCACCATCTTGCGTCCAGTAATCAGCTCAAATGGTGACATTTTAGTTGCAGATGAAGGGGTAGATCTGATGGCCATTAGGACGTGAGGTAATCGGATATCCCAACTTGGCCCAGAATCTGCCACAAACTTCTTTAAGATGCTCACTGTGGTTCTGTTGTATCTCTCCACTGCACCAAAAGATGCTGGCCGGTAAGCAATATGTAGCTTCCTTTTAACCCCCAGTATCTCCCACATCTTAGTCATTACTTCGCTGGTAAAATGGCTACCTATGTCTGACTCAATCCTTTGGGGTAGACCAAAACGTGAAAAGATGTGGTTGATCATCAGGGCAGCTGCTGTTTCTGCCTTGCAGTTTGGGGCCGGGAGACATTCCACCCATTTGGTAAATAAGCATGTCACTGTCAACATGTACTTATTCCCCCTAGAGGAGCGAATCACGAGGCAAATCTGACCATGCAGTGTCATCCCCCTCTTTTGGAGAGGCGCACGGTGTGTGAGGGATGTTGGCTGAAATTGTGCACACACAAGACACCCCTTCAAGTATTGGTCGAGGTCCTGCCCCATGTGTGGCCAGTATGCAACCTCTCTTAAGATCTCAAGTGTTATGTGAAACCCCCTATGACCGGCGGTGGCCGCATCATGGGTGTGACTTAACATCAGGCTTCGGAATGAAGTAGGGACCACCCACTGATCATGGCCAGCTTGGGATTTCCTTACCAACAAACCGTCTTGGATTCGGAACATTTTTGGACATTTCATCAACACTCTAAGGTCCTCTTTCCCAATGTAATCGGTATCCGTCAGGGGAAAGTTCTCAGGGTCCTCAATGTGTTGGTAAAACTTACCAATTATTGGATCCCCCTTCTGAGCTGTAATCAAATCAGCATCTGGGGTCTCCTTACTCCATTGTGCATTTGAAAGATCATTGTGAGCATTTGTCTGGGACCTAGTGACAGCAGTGACCTGGATTTCCCCCAACAGGGACTCAGTCTCTATTAGATCCCCTTGGATGGCCCCGGTTTTGGCCAGCTGATCAGCTAAGTCATTTCCAGTTTTGTCTGGTCCCTCCACTTTGGAATGACCCTTGATCTTTTTCCAGTGATGGTCATCCCATTCAAGGTGACCAGATCATCAATATTTTGGATTAACTTCCCATGTTTCAAGGGTTTGTTATTAGCACATAACATGCCTCTGGTTTTCCAATTAACCAGGTGTTCCACGAGGCCATTCCGTACAAAATCTGAATCTGTAATTATGACCAGTTCGTGGAGTTGATGTTGGACAGCAGTGAGGATGGCTTGATACACAGCCATCAATTCTGCCACCTGACTACTTCGGGGACCAATTTTGTATCCAGCGGAGGGTTCAGTCACCCATGCATTCCCTACTCTGGCCACAAGTTCTTTTTCCCCGTTGTTGTCAACATGGTAAGAGCATCCATCCACATAGACAGTGGGCATTCCCTCACACTTGTCTTCTTCAAAGACTTTGCATGGGGAATTAAGGTATGCCTCCATGTTGTCCTTGATTTTTAGACTTTCGTCCTCGAGACAGTTTTCTCTGGCACAATCATGCAAGTCAGCCAGACCTTGCGCGAGGGGACTCTTCTTGTTTTGGCCATATCTGACCTCCACAGGAAAGCCTTGCATTGACAGAATCCAGGAAGTAATTCGGGAATTACTCACATTTCCGGCCCGGATTCTGTCACTTTGGAGATATTGCCGAGGCCGGTGTGGAGTCTCCACTATGATGTGTTCCCCCTGGATAAACGGGCAGTAATTCTTCAATGCCCACACCGTTGCCAAGAGTGCCTTCTTACAATTGTTGAATTTTTCCTCCACAGAGGAAATGTTTTACACGTATAGGAGATTACTTTATTGACCTTGTCATGCTTTTGATATAATACTGCAGTCAAGCATGTATTAGAGAACCCTGTCTCCAAGAAAAACTCCTTGTTTCAGACAGGGTAAGCTAGGCAGGGCACTTGTGAGAGGCTTCTTTTGAGCTGTCTTACTGCCTCGGATTGTTCTGGACCCCATTCCCACTTGACCCCCCCTTCAAGAGATGAATCAGTGGTCTGGTGATCTCTGCGTAGCCCTCAATGAACTGTCTGCTGTAATTAGTCAGTCCAAGGAGGCTCCTTAGTTCCCGCAGAGTTGTCGGGTCTTTCAGTTTCTGAAGTGCTTCCACTTTCTTTTCTTGGGGACAGAGACCCTGAGGAGTAATCTCATGCCCCAAGAAATTAACGCGGGTTCTACACCACTGTGCTTTCTGAAAGGAAACGTTTTTCTCCGGCGGCCCTCAACTGTGTCAGAACATAACAGATCTCCGCTATGTGTTTCTCCACAGATGAACTTTTGATGAGGACATCATCTAGGTAAGCCAGGTTACCCCTTGCACCCAGATCAGGCATGGCCTTGTGTAGGAAAATGTTGAATTCATTGCCGGAGTTGAGGTATCCGAAGAGAGTCCGGGTCCATGTGTACTGCTGGCCCCCAAAGGTAAAAGCCAGCTTGTATTGGTCCTCCCTACTGACAGGCACAGTCCGGTATCCATTGGTCAGGTCTACTGCAGTGAATACCTGTGACCCCTGGATCTGGGCCAGCCCTTGGTCAATGTAGGGAAGAGGCCATCGGGAAGTATGGACCCGTTTGTTGAGCTCCCTAAGGTCGGCGCAGAGTCTCCACTGGCCGTTTGGCTTCAATATTCCCAGCACTAGATTATTGAAGGTGCTGTGGACTGGACGGATTATTCCCCGGGACTCAAGGTTCTTAATTATTTCAGTAAAGGACTCCATGGATGCGAGAGGCAAGCTATATTGCTTCACAAACACTGGATTCATGCCAGGGTCCATGGGAATTGTTGTTGTGTGGATGTCGGTGCGACCACAGTCATATGAGTCTACCGCAAAGAGATCTTGGAAATTCAAGAAAACTTGTTTCAACTTTTGCTTCTGTTCCAAAGTCACACAAGCATCAGCTAGGTTGACTTTCTCTTCCACCATCTGCCTAAAGCCTGGAAAGACTTCTGGTTTTGCTATCTCAGCGGCCTCCTCCAGCTGGGTGGAGAAGTCCCTGGTCAGAGTGCTGATTTGGACTGGAGGCTTCAAGTGGGAAAGGCAGCCCTCATGGACCTGGAAAATCACCTCATCCCTCCTGAAGTCACAAGTCACTTCTTCCTTACCATAAGGGCAGGAAGTGTACACCAGGAAGTTCCCCCGTGCCGGGTAAAGATCCTGTCTGGCGGTGTATTCTCATCACTGTCACTGTCAAAACCGTCCTTGGGGATTGGTCCTAACAGTTCATTTCCTAAATCAATGGAGAAATGTCGGTCATCAACCGCCATTCCAATAATGGTGACTGCGGCTAGAGTAATACTCTTTAAGTCGCTTTTATCCACCTCTATTGGAATGGTGTCATGTTCTATGTTGACTAATGGTGTTGGGTTTACCCCCAACCCTTGCTGTTGGAGAGAAGCATTTAGATGAATATAAGCATCAGGGTTTTTCAATTTTTGTCCTCTTTTAACTTTAACTTCCAGGGAGAATTGTCAGGTCCTTTCTGGGATGGTGACTTCCTCTTTAACCTGAATTTCAACTGCACAAGGTAGCAATTGAGCTGACCTAAATGCTTTTTCTTGAGCATCAAAGCCCATTGGATTATCCGTGAATCGGGACCAAGCTTTGAAGTTTATTAGGTCCAAACTAATGGCAAAGCGATTGAGAATGTCACTGCCCATGTAAAAAGTGGCAGTGACATCTCACACGACCCAACAATTATGGACTATGCTCTTGTTGCCAATGGAGATTTTGAGCATACACCTGCTTGGCAGGAGATGTTTCGAATTGGGTGTTTCCAGATCCATTTCCCATTTGTCTATCAGTTTGAATGTGGGAATGGCTGGATCTTTTGGGAGTTGTCGGAACATGGCTTCGCTGATGAAGCTCTTACCATTGTTCACACACACTCGGGCGAGAACAGAGTCCTTCCCATCATTTAGCTGAACATGGATGAACAACTGCTCTCCAATTTGCTGAACATCAGCCAGGCTCTGAGCTGATTTCACATCTTTCTGGACTATAGGAGTGGGAGTTTCTGATTGTGGATTAGTAAAGAATTTCAGAGTATTTCTTTCCAGTGTGGAATACCACCTTAAACTGGAGGGAATGTTGATTTTCAGAAATAGAGAGGACCGCCCCGATCACCAGTCTGTTGTCCTACTGCTATTACTGTCACATCTGGAATTTGGTTGTTCTGGAAGTGAAATTCTACTTGGTCAGATTTTTGTTCAACCATGTGGCAGGTGCCGTTTAAACTAACATGGTTGACGGTCTGTTTTAATTTTATTGGTTGGCTAGTCTGGGTCCAGAGGACCTTGTTTACACAATCTATTAGGGGTGACAACCTTCTCAGGAGGTCATTCCCTAGTAAACAAGGGGTGCCCTCTGGAGTCACTACTATGACCGGGTGTTTCACCTTGTGTCGCCCAATTTTGATGTCCAAATCCGCAGCCCCCTCGACGGGAATTTCCTTCCCGTCAAAGTTCTGAAGTGGTCCAGGAAGAGAGGTGAGAGGAATACGGTAATTCTCCCCCCTTCCTGCATTGAGTTCACCAAAGGCCCTTTTGGACAGAAGGGTAGCTTGAGATCCAGTGTCCACCAGTGCCAAAATTGTACCCTGCCCCTGTACTTGTACCGGGGCATAGTATCTTCCCTCCTTCTCCTCAAGGGGGCACAGATAATGCACATTTTTGGACAACTGGTGGGCTAATTCTCGGGTTTTGGACATTGAGAGAGAAGAGATTTGGGCAGAGTTCAGCAGGGAGTTTTGGGAATCTGAAAGAAAAAGTTGGGAATCGGATAAGGATGCGGTTCTGGGTTCCCCTGGTTCCGGTTTTGGGCTGCCCCCCTTTTTGGAGGCAGTGACCAGGATGGGTTTGAACCAGGGGTTTTCAGTATTGTTGGTTCTGGGAAAGAATGATGGGCGGCGACAACTCAATCCCCACATCTACCCAGTCTGGTTTGGAATCCCTTGGGACCCATTTTTCCTTGGGAGGAGTTCCCCCATCTCTGAAGGAGAAGATCCTTTTCCCAGGATCCTCTGAGGATCCCTCTCCCTCAAATTGGAAGACCTGTACCTCCTCCACAAAATGGGTCTGTTTGGTTCCTTTGTTTCACCTATCTCCTCTCTGCTCCTTGGGTGGCAGACTTTCAGGTGTAGGAGATTGTGTTTCCGGTTTCCAGGGGCTGTTTACAAGTGGGGAAGGAAGCTTCCTCCAAGGCTTTACATCCCCCTTCCCCTTGTGCCTCCTCTCTGGGAACCGGTGGGTTATCGGGGTGCTGCCCCCATCATTGTTCTGGAGCACCAGGCCCAGAGTTTGGGGCATTCTGCGCCTGCATGCTCATCTGAGGGTTCTGTTGAGCCCTCAGTATGTGACCCAGATCCCGTGCCATATTTTGGACCTGGCGCTCTAACTGTGAAACCTGCTCAGGCTGATACGGGGTTCTATTTTCTCCCCTGAGCTGATCCCGGGAAGGGTAGCTATCTCTTCTCTGGTAGTACCCCGGGTTGGGACGATTTGGGTACCCCTCCACCCTTGGCCTCCCCTCTCCCGGATTAGGTTCTCTGTGCCTAGGGAATTGGGGAATGAAGGATGGATGATTTTGAGGCTGGATGTTGGGTGGATACCTGGGGAACGAGTACTGCCCAGGATTTGGGGAATTTCTGCCCTCCTGTGGGAAGTAAGGAGGGAAGTTCCCTGGGCCAGGTGCCTGGCTGGACCCCCCCCTTGGGCTGGAGGAGTCCACACATAACCCAGGATGGGTCTGTTTTTCCTTGTAGCGGGGACTTACAAAGTCAGGGGAGCGAGGGACCCCATTTGTGGGATTACCTCCTTGACTCCCTGTCTGTGACTGGCCCGAGGGCCTTCTGGGCTGTGAATTATTTGGTGCAGGCAGGTTTTTAGGCCCCCCCATCTCCAAATCTAAAACGGGGGGAACCTTTACCTCTGCCACCTTGGCAGCAGCAGGGGTGCTGTTGGTTTTGGGGTTTTTGGGCTGATTCTTATTTTCCACCGGTTTCTGCACCTCATAGATGCGGGTGGCTTGCTCAATGACCCAGTCTAAAGATCTTTTCTCGTGAAAGTCTCTCACGAGCTGGGTCATTATATATTTGGGTAAGGCATGGAAAAACATATTAACAAATTCTTTACTGTCCGTGCGTATCCTTTTTGTAGTCTGCGCAAAAGCACGCTTTAACTCCTGCGCAAATTCTTGTGGGGTCTGATTCTCCCCACATTGCAAATTGCAGGCTGCCTTGCGAGCCTCTTGTGGATTTCTGTGAACAGAAAAATGTTTCAAGATGGCCGTCCTGTAGGTGGACCATCTTGAATGATTTTGGTCCTCCAGCCCCACAAAGAAACTGGAGTATTCTGGGGAGAATGTCCATTTTACATACTGAATGCAGCTACTGCTGTCTTTCAAATGGACAGTCTCCATCATTTGCTCATAAAGCTCCGAGTGTTCCCAAACAGAATACTTGGCGTTCTTGTGATAAGGCATGATGACACTCCTTATTGCCTTAATCTGTTTTAAGGGGTCCTTAAGCAAGGCCCTTTTTGCCTTATTGGCCGTTTTGGTTCGGGTAACCCTGGTCCATTCATCCTCTGACTCAGAAGCACTGCTCCCAGAGGTGCCCGTCTGATCTTCCAGGTTTTCCCGGATTCTGCAAGCCTGGGAATGGCTGGCAGAATGCGGGGACCTGGTCTCCTGTGTCCTGTGATGTTCAGAGGTGTCTTCAGATTCCTCCTTACTGCCAGGAATTGATGGGTACCCCCCCACTGACCTAACTGGGCAGAGGTTTTCACCATTCCTGGGTGGTACTGGCCAATGAGCCCGATACCTTTGGATAGTAATCTGCCATCCCTGTGGCCCTGTGCTCATGTGTGCCAGGGGACATGGGGGTGGCAGAGTCCAAGGACTGGGAGAGATGAAGGCCTCTGGTACTAGGGCTCCTGAGGTTATGCTCAGGTGTTTCCCTTTCCCAGCGAACTTCATCTCTGTCAGCCCCTGCTCCCTGTTGCAATGCAAGAGCCTGCGCTTTCAGTTCCTCAGTTAAGGCCTTACTAGACTCTATCAGTCTCTCCTGCATGGCTACCTGTTGCTGGAGCCTATCATTGTGCTAACAGAGAGCCTCATTCTCTCTCTGTGCCTCCTGGTTGGTCCTGGACTACTGGGCCAGTCTTTGCTGCAGGAGGGTTACCTCCTGAGTCCCATCCCTACTGGCCTGTTCCCTTCTTGCCAGAGCATCTTCCACCCTCCTGGTATGCTCTAACAAGTTCTGATGCTCTTTTTGGAGGTCACCCAGTCCCTGGAGGGCCAGGTGATTTTCTTCAATTTTTTCTTTTCATTGGCAGACTTCCTGGCCTAAGGTGTCCCTTTCCTGACTAAGAGCCTGCATCTGTGCCATCAGGTCATCCCTCTGCCTTTTAAGGGCCCCAGCTTTCTGGTGCTCTTCTTCAAATTCTGTCTGGGTATCCAGGTTTTCAGGATCATTTTGTTGCTCTCTGCCTTCTCCCTATCTAGGTGGCTTCGCAGGGTGACTACCTGCTCTGTGCATGCCCTATTGAAGTCCAGTTGTTGCTCCAGCTTTTTCTAGCTCTGCAGTAGGGCGTCCAAACCTTCTTGGTACTCCTTCTGCAAGGCCAGAAATCTGTTATCCTGGTCAGACATTTCCCGTTGCAGGATACCCATATCCTCTTTTATTTTAATGATATACTGCCTACTATCATTTTCTGACTCCTGGCTCCTCTGCAGCCTCTGCTCAGAAGAGACCAGGTCAGATTGGGCCTTTTCTAATGCCATCAGTTGCCTATTTGCCAGATCTTGGCCTTCAGCACATTTGTCCTGTAGGGCTCCCATATTTAAATATAAATATGCCGCTACCCTGGCAATCTTGTTGTGCTCATCCTTGGCCTTAAGGGCCATATATAGTTCACTCAGGGCCACATGTAAGTGGCCCTGATCTCTCCATATATCTGACCCTGTTTCAGTGATCTGTGGTATGATTGCCTGCAACCAGACCGCTTGGTCCTGATGAGCCCACTCACCTCTCACAAACAGCTTATGTAAGAGGTGTTCTCTGGCTATTTTGATATCTACCAAGGTCGTCATTCTGGAAATTGATTTCCTTCCTGACTTACAGAAGTTAGTATTTTATTTTGCAAAACAGACCGTTTCCTTAGAGCGTTCCTTTGAGGGGTGTTTTTACAGTGTAACACGGCATGGTGATCCAACGGGATTTGTATCCTGTCAGTTAGCACACTGTATCAAGCTGCACAAGTGATAGATCTAATCCAGAATCCCGGACGAGCCCCCAATTTGTTAAGTGACTTCAATTCAGCAATCCCACTAAGTCAGTGCCTCGTCTGGGACGCCCAAGGGAAGCCCTTATTTATATATTTTTATGGCAAGTTATACTCTGGATGATAAACCCTTATATAATGCCCCTCTCTTTGAATCCCCCTGACCTCACTGAGCCAAGAAGTAGGTTTGTTTTTTAATTTAAAAGATTTATTGGAAAAATTAAACAATATATATATATATCACACTTTTATAATAAATTAATATATGATATCACACTTAACAATATGACAGTGATCAACAATGGATAATATTACAATTGTACGCTTATTTAATTGCTTAGGAGTTGGTATAGGAAGGAATAGGTAACTGAGAATGCTTTTATTGTTTCAAGGAAAAACAATGATGGAAAGAATGCCGTACAGAAATAAACTGATAGGGTTTCACAAGTGATAATATGTTCCCTTTTCCCCTGGTGGCAATTCACTCCCCCCCTATGCGATATAAGGAGATGGAAGGAGAGCACACAACTTTAAGGAATACAAACAAAATGCAATACAAAGTTCCAGTTCCCCCCAGCGAGCTTAGAGGAAAACGGGTATGATTTTAAAGCAGGCAAATCCTTTTAAATGTGGTGGCAATGAAGTAAAATATGCTAAAAATGGTTTTAATTCCCTACAGGAGGTTCAGGGTAGGTGATAGCTATTTAAGATTAGTTCAAGTCACACTTGCGATGCTCAATGAAGTATTAGCAGGTTGAAAACGAATTTTAGCAGTTCAAGCAAAAGCGGCTATTTTGACAGGAGCTAATTTTTCAATTCGCGTCAATATTTCCGAATGCGTCAAACGCGATTACAGAATAACTATGAGGAATAGAAAGTCGAATCTTAGCTTTAAAATGAAAGTTGAATCTCGTTCCTAGCACCTACGATTCAAAAGATACAGACGATTTAGTGAAGGTAGTTTCTCGAAATTAAAGTAAACTTCAGAATGACAAAATTACACTTTTACAGCTTTGAAATGACAGAATGAACACACGATTCCTATGATGTAGTTCTGGACAGGTTCAAATGTTTTGAATCAGATTATTTTAAACTAAGAGATGGGTTCTGCACAGTTCTAGCTGAGTACTCACACTATAAATTTGAAATAGGCCGTCAAGGTCTGGTCAGGTTTGGACTGGACTCCGGCCGGTTTCTGGTACTGGTTCTGCGCTCAGCGGTCTGGTCTAGGTCTGCTAGCGGCACTGCTTTCTGGTCTGAGTCTCTGGTTCTGCTGGTCTGGATCAAGTGGATTCTGGATACAGCACTGCTTTCTGGGTACTGGCACTGGGTTCTAGCCAGAATCAAACAGCTCAGCCCGGCTGCTTGAATAATTTGCAAAAGATTTTGAGGCCTACTGAAAAAGTTCTGAAGTCTGGATTCTAAGTTCTGGAGATGGTCCTTCTGGATATTGTCTGGTCCGGCAGAGTGCTTCACAACAAAATGGGAAGTGAGTGTCTTGCCTGTCCAAAGCAGTCTCTTTTTATGTGTTTTGAAAGTGGATGGGAAGGCTGACTTTCTATGCCCAACCCTCTGAGGATCCTGATAAGCTATAGGATTCTCTGTCGCCTGACTGGGGAACAGAGTTGTGAGTCATCGAGTGCTACCATTTTACAATCTATTTAAGAAATGCCCCTTTGCTTTTACTTAGAAAATACATTTTTCATAACTAACAGGTTTCCCAGGTACACACGTCGTTGAAATTACATACACATATCACAGATTAATTTAAGATACACTCTTGACCAACTCTGATCCCCCTAAGAGCCTGGGTTCAAAAATGGCAACATTTTGTGCTTTTTAGTGACTTTCGTCATCTTGGTTTTTCCTCAAAATTTACACCGACCTGCACCCCTTCCCTGAGCATATTACTGGAAATTACTATGTCTCTATCCTAAACACAATGTCTGCAATATTAATAAATAGCGGGGTTCGGTCCCAGAACACTGCACAACGTGGAGTTTGGTCTCAAATCGTGAGGGCATTTTCCATATTAAGGACCCCCAAATTGTACATTTCTGTGAGCTTAATACAAGATTTGTAAGCAATTTAATCAAACATACATTTGCCCTTAATTTAATTCACATACCAGTCTGGCCCGCCCCCCAGAACTTGGTGAGTCAGAGATCACAGGCCTCTCCTTCCTGGCAGGGCAGCTGTGGACAGTTACAACCTGATCTGCATTTCTATTCAATTGTCTATTGTGTTGTGTCCTGCAGGCTGCAGGGGAAACTCCTCCCTCTCAATCAACAGGGCCACGGGCTGTTGTGTGGGTCTCTGAACTGTTAATTGAATCAGACTGCCTTCTGGGAAAGCAGGTGTTAAGAATTTTCATTAATCAGCAAGCCTTTGAAATCCCAGCTAGCTCAGGATCCTTTTGCAACTCCTGAAATACAGTTCTCCTATCAGAGTTTAGATCGCTAGCGCCGGCTAGTGTCCAATGCCGGTACTGCACCTATTTTTGACAGCTGCCTTGAATTAATACATTTCAAAAAGAAAGGATTTTACTTCATAGTATATGATCCTTGCTTGACATGGCATTGATGTGGATCTACAGTAGAGTAAAGTAGAACACTCAACCAGAGTTGGATTTTTGTTTGGTGGTTTCGGGCCCATGATCTTAGCAGTTTTTGACATTAATAAAAACAGATTTTGAACAGAACCATCTTTCTTTGCACTGGTGGGTGGCAGGTCAGGGGACCATTTTGGTGTGCGCAAAACTGCACGGTTTTCCTGGATTCTGTCGCAAATTTGGGCTTTTCCGCCATCTTGGATTTTCTAAGCCCACAGCACCAAATGTTGCAGCATAATAACTTGAACGTGGGTCAAGACACCCAACAGCCAACAAAAGACAAAAGACCTTTTTTGCAACAAATAGTTGACTTAAACAAAGTTAAAATTGCTCTAGAGTAACATAAACAAAACAATGAATACTACAAAGATATAAGCATAAAATTAAACTTTACAAAAAAAAATATATATATATAAACTGGTCAATTTAAATGTGTTGATCCTATTACTAGGGGCCACATTCTTAACCAGTATACAATTCACCCACTACATACCAGAGACACCATAGAAGATGCATTAGAAACATATCAAATGTGTCAAGCCAAAGGGACTACAATGAGCATATGGGAAAAAGGGTTAGACGCATGTTGTTTTCCACTGCTCTATACTACATGAAAAGGAGGACAACACGATGAAAGATGCATACAAATCAGTGCATCAGAATATTGTTCTCTATGAATGTATTATGAAGATGCAATATACCAGCAAAGTGTTGAATACATTTTCTATCTCTTGTTTGAAAGTGAACTAGCAACTGTTACAGAGTTGCACACATAGGCACCCATTTCCTAAACAGGTCAGCCACTCAACTCCTTCAAAAGATAAAAGACAAAGATGAAGTGTTGCAGTCAAGTATTACAAATCTCTTGGCAGATATGTGTGGTACAAAGGAATACTGGTTCTGACATCATGCTGATGTACATTATATTTCAAGGAACTTAGGCCCCCCCATGGTTTGCTACTTTAAGTTGTGCAGAATACACATGAGATGACTTACATGACTTTCTAAGAACTGTTTAAAAATCGAAATTAGGTGTGCTTTCTTCTTGCTTGTTAGTGACTGTTAGTTAAAAATCCCATCCTTCAAGTGTATGGTTCTGCTAGTTAAAATCCTACTTACTCCCTAACTCTCTTTTTGTTTCTGTCCCTTGTACTCACCTCACCTTTAGCGCCCACTGCTTCTTCCCATTCCTATTGTGCTTCTTTGTTCATGTGCGTCCTCCAGTTAACTCCCTCCTGTGCCCCTCAGCTGCTCAGCCTGGTGAAGTGCATCATGCTCTGTGACCCTTCATGATGGCGCTCTCTATCTCTCCTATCTTCTCCAACTGTTTCTCTATCTCCTATCCTTCACTGCTCACCAGGTCTGTCAGGTAGAAACTAAAGAAGGACACACTTGGCTCCAACCCAGGCCTTCCTATCGCTGATTCCTGCATCAGTGTTTCCCCAGAGAGACTCTCACTGACATCCTCTTCGTCATTCCTTCCCCCTTCATATGGTTGCTCTGATCTCTCCCTGCTCTTCCTCCCATTGGGAGATCCTTCTTGCCGTCTCCTCGACCTCTAGGGTCATCATAAATGTCTATCCTAATGGTACTGTCTTGGTACAAGGGCCTCAACCCAACCTCCTTCTTTTTGATAGGCTCCTCCCTCACCTTATCAACTTCCCACCTCTCTGGCACCCTTGCCAACTGTACCTACAGCCTCTCTGACTCCCTTGCCTGCTAGGCACACCTTGGCCTCCTTGCCTCCACCTGGTTACACTGCCGCACTTACTATGGCTCCTTTTACGTCTTCTACTATCCTGGCTCCAATGCCCACACAGTCAGCACTGACATCCTTGTCACCCGCTCCCATGCTAGTGCCCTGGACACCGACTGATGGCGCATCTGGGGATCCCTTGCCATCTGAGGCCCCTCCTTCACTGGCACCCTTACCATCTCTTACTGTCCTGGCTCCCTTGCCTGCGCTCCCTTCGGCCCCTCTGCCTTCTCTTGGATCTATCTCTTTGGTGCCCGCACCGTTTATGGGTGGGACCTCTGTTCCCTGTACCCCCTGTACGTTTTTTGTAAAAATGTCAATCTGCTCCACGTTTCCACACTTAACTCTCGCTCTGCAGTCAAGCACTCCTCTAATATCTGCCACCTCCTTGAACACCTGGACCTTGAGGTTATTGCTCTCACTGAGACCTGGTTTAAAGACAGCTCTGTCACAAGTTTTGACACACTTCTACCTGAAGGTTACAAGATCCTATCTGAGCCTAGGCTTAACGGGCCAGGAGGGGGGGTTGCCCTTATCTTTCCAGAGTGGATCCCTGTTTCTACCATTCCCATTCAGGACTATTCCTCTTTTGAATGCCTGGTTTCCTCTACTTCCCCCAGAAACTCACTGTCTCCAGAGCTCTTTCTAAATCTGCTTGCTTCTACTCTCTGCCCTCTGAAACTCATCCAGAACAGTACTGTAAGACTTGTCCTTGGCCTCAAGCCCAGGGATTGTATCTCTCCAGGACTGAAATCTCTGCACTGGCTCCCAGTAGCTGCGAGGATTAAGTTCAAAACCCTCTGCATTGTCCACAAAGCCTTCTGGGGCCTGAGGCCTCAATACCCCCAACTCTCTCTTCCTAAATATCCTCCTTCCCAAGCTTTTGGCTCATCCACCTCCAATTCCCTCAGGGTCAGTCGCTTCTCCAAGGAACAAGTTGGTGTTAGATCTCTTTCTTCGGATGGGACCTCTCTGTGGAACAGCCTCCCTGCCTCCCTGACACTTGAGGAGAACCATCTCTGGTTCCGGAAGCACCTCAAGACCTTCCTCTTTGCTTATGCTTTCTCTCCTCCTCTCCCCTGCTGAACTCCTGTCTAAAACTGCACTGGTCACCTGGCTACCCTCTGATCTCGGGAACAGCCCCCCCCCACCAGCTGCACACCTGCACTGCCTCCCAGGCAACCCCTGCACTAGTGGGCTGTTTCTGTATCCCTACAGTCCCCCCAGCTCTTGACACTTGATGTCTGCACTTACCCCTGCACTTGCCACAAGATGGCCGCACTTTTACCTATTGTCTTATTTATTTTATTTATTCTTTACTGTTGATCCTATGTATTGGACTGCCCTCTCCACTCCCCCCGCACTTTTCACTTCCCCCTCCCCTGCACTTGTGCAATCTCAATCTCACTTGGCCTAGTAAGATTGTTGTCTTTGTCTTCCCTCTGTGCCCCCTCCCTTGCCTCATCACGCCTTGAAACACTTGTGTATAGACGCGTTATAAATGTCATATCATATCATATCTGGTCTGCAGGCTCTCTCTCCTATCTCCTCTCCTACTCTAGCCCCCTTCTATTGTCCACCGGCCATTCTACCCTCTTCCTCTTGGAATGGGCTGACCTAGCATATTCTCTCCTTTCCTCCTCCGCCCAACTCCTCCTGCTGGGATATCTCAGCATCCATCTTGACTCTCCTGACTCCTCAGGAGCTTTCTGCAACCTATGCGACTCGCTCTCTCTCTCCATTCTATCCTCTGGTCCGACGCATACAGCAGGCCACATCTTGGATGCTCTCATCTCCACAGACATCCCAATCTCTATCCCACTCACTACTTAACTCTCATGGACTGATCACTCTCTTCTCTCCTCTCACTTGAAGCTTTCTTCTCCTTTAACACCGGCACACCCTGCACTGTCTCCCACCTACAAGGTCTTCCGACCATGTAAAAGTGTCAGTGGCTGCCTTTGTCTACACCTACTCCCCACCTCCTACTCCTGCAGCTGACTTCCACCCTGACACAGCAGTCTCTAACTTCCACCTTTCCATCTCCAATACTCTTGACATACTTGCCCCTGTCATGAGGGTCTGACTGAAACCCCCCAAATAGTGCAACTCTTGGTATGACTCTGATCTGGCAGACCTTAAACGCAAGTGCAGAGCAGTGGAATGGAAATGGGGATCTTCAGGTGCACCCTCTGATAAACTGGCCTGCCGCCTTCTGAAAAAGCATTGTAGACTTTGCATCCAGGTCAAGAAAAGAGTCCATATTCAACCCTGCATCTCCACAGCATCCAACAACACGGGCAAACTTTTTCGAAGTCCGTAAGGAGTTGGCCAAACCTACTGCAGCCTCATCCTCTATTGCACCCACCCAGGCCTTTTTTGCAGGGCCCTGGCAACACACTTCACCGCCAAAACACAGGAAATGCAGTCCTCTCTCTCTTCCGCACCCACTAATGCACAATCATCTCCTGTGCCCCCTTCAGCCACCCTCATCACACCGTCTCTTCTCTCCTCCCTCTCCTCTGTCACACCTGAGGAGGTTTATAGACAAGTCCGGTCTATGAAAGCATCTTCCAAACAGGTGGACCCTTGCCCCTCCAAAACCATCAAGGACAACATTGATTCTCTAGCTCCAAACTTGGCAGACCTGTGCAACCTCTCCTTCGCCACTGGAGTTTTCCCCACTTCTCTCAAGCATTCTCTTGTGTACCCTCTTCTCAAAAACCCACCACCAACCATTCTATTCCAGCAAACTATCACCCGATCTCCATCACTCCTTTCCTGGGTAAACTCCTGGAGAAGTTGGCTATCTCTCAGTTTACCCTCCACTCTGAATATGTTGCTTGTGTCCATGACCATCAGTCTGGCTTTAGAGCATCCAGAGGCATGGAAACTGCTCTTCCGAACACCTGTGAAGACCTGCTCGCAAACCTTGACTCTAACTCTCCCTCTGTCCTCATTCACCTTGACCTCTACTCTACTTTTGTATACAGTAAACCACAACATCCTGATCTCCTGTTTCCGTGATACCCTGGCCATCACAGATCAGGCCCTGGCGTAGCTTGCATCCTTTCCCTCATCCTGTCCTTCCCAGGTGGAACCAGGGTCCTTTCTATTCAATATCACTCTCTCTACTTGTGGTGTCCCCCAAGGATCTCATATATCCCCCTGGTTTTTCAATGTCTATATGGCCCCTTGGACCCATATGATCTCTGCCTTCACCTCCAACTTTCAGTGTTATGCCGACGACACAGAACTATCTTTCAGGCCACCCTGGGCCTCTTCTTCCTCTTCCATCATTCCCGACTGTCTGTCCGCAATTCAGTGCTGGTATGCTGCTAATGATCTCTTCCTCTATGCCAGCAAGACAGAGACCATCCTCATTGGGACATCCGCTTCCACTTTTCCACTCACACTCTGTGTAGCCTCCCTTGGTCCTTCGCCCCCACCCACCAATGAGGCGAAACATCAGGGGTCATCTCTGACTCTACTCTCTCTTCTCCTCTCACATCTCGGACATGTCCAAAAAATGTCACTACCTCAGAGGTATTCTACCTTTTCTCACCTTACCCCAGACGCTCACTGTCTCCAGAGCCCTGGTCCTCTCCAGACTGGCCACTGCAACAGTCTCTTTCTAAATATTCCTATCTCTTCTCTCCGACCTCTTCAACTTATCCAGAACATAACCACAAGACGTATCCTTGGCTTTAAGCCCAGGGACCGCATCTCTCCAGTGCTGAAATCTCTACACTGGCACCCCGCAGCTGCAAGGATCAAATTCAAATTCCTCTGCACAGTCCACAAGGCTTTCTGGGGCTGGTGCCCTACTATCTACAATGCTCTCTTCCCAAATACTCTCCTTCTAGAGCCCTCTGCTCGGCCTCCTCCAACTCTCTGCGGGTGAGCCATTTTTCTAAACAGAGATATGGGGTTTGATCCTTATCCTTTGCAGGTACCTCCATCTGGAACAGCCTCTGTGCCTCTATCCATCTTGAACCAGACCTCCTTAAGTTCTGGAAACTCCTCAAAGCCTTCCTTTTCTCTTCCTCTTTCTCTCTCCCCTGCTAACCTCCTCTCTCCTCACTTCTTTTCCTCCTTCTTTCTCTTCCCCACCCTGCTCAGCTCACTCACTGGTCGCCTGGAGCCCTACAGGTCCCAGTCTCCGCTGCCAGTCCTGCACTTGCCTCCGGGCCCCTGCACTTTGCTTGGCACTACTGCATTATGCTCCATGAGAGGGGCAACCACTCTGAACTTAACCCTGGCCCCTGCTGGACTGGGCACACTTGACCCCCTACCAATCCCTCACACTTCCTCTCTTTGTGCACTTCATGACCTTGAGTGACTAGGCCTAGTAGGTTGGTCTGTCCGTTCCTCCCTGTGTCTCCCCTCCCTAGACAGGCCTTGTAATGTAGTTTATAGTACTGTTTGTTCCTTTCCCTCTCTCCCTCCACCTGCTCTCCTCACTCCTTGTCACGCACTTACACTAGTAGATATGCCACTGGCCTAGTATGATAGTTATTGTTATTTGATCATTTGGAATCTTCAAGGCCTAAGAATGACAACTGTAATCCCTTGTTCCCTTCCCACCTTGAAGGGCTTTGAAGCACTTCACTTGTGTATAAGCGCTTTACAAATAAACAAATACAATTACTGCAAATCAAAATAAAGAAGGAATAGACATAGAAGGTTCAGGAGAACTCTGTTCTCTCGATCCTCTCAATGTCTCAAGATACTTTCACCATTGTTACATTGCTATGTTGCACTTCATCTGTAATAAAAACTATCCTCCACTCGGAGAAGTTGAACACTTCTTTTGGAGGAAAGAATATCAATCCAGAGGAGCACCACACATGTACATGCTTGTGTGTATTAAAAATGCTCCCAAATTTGGCCATGACAGTGATGATGCTGCTTTACAATTTATTGAAAACTTCATTACCTATTACATTCCTTCAGAATACATACATAATGACCTAAAACCACGGAACTTTTCAGACTCTTTAGATCTTGGGAAAACCCCAGAGTTGTCAACCGAACTATTAATCCCACAAAGGATGACTGTACGAGAATCCAGAAGGCCTTCTCGGATAAACTGCAGTATGCCCAAAATAAAATCAGGAAAGAGCTGTAGGGTCTGCAATCCGGTTCGGATACCGCTACCACTGATAATGGTTGTGCCAGTAATGTGGCAGATTGTTCATCCCTTAATAGAGAAGATCCAAACCAGGAGACATGTTGCGGTTTCCATTTCTCCGAGATATCAGTTGTAGAAACCATAAATATTGTGAAAGGGATTAACCCAACCAGCTTCCCATGGGTTCTCCTCCATTCTAAGATAATTTTGAATCACAGGATATTTTTGCACCCAACCTATGTAGATTCGTCAATGCGTCCTTCAGTCATTGTATAATTCCGCAAGCAATTAAAGCTGTGGCAGTGAATGCTTTATTGAAGAAAATAGGTTTGGATCTGAATGACACAGCAAACTTACGTCCCATCACAAACACTTTGTTCTTTCTGAAATTGATTGATAAAGTGGCCACGATCCAGTTACAATCCCATATGAGAAATACTGGCTTGCTGCATGGAAAACAATCAGGTTTCCACTGTTTCCATGGCACTGAGAGTGCTTTGATTGATCTTCAGACCCAGATGCTAAATAAATCAATCAATCAATCAATGTTAGAATAAAGTAGATCAGGGCTGCTGGTACTATTGGATTTATCAGCAGCCTTTGATCTACTAGACCATAAGATCATGCTGGAACGGTTGTCAGACACAGGTGGCCTTGCTAATGAGGCGTTAAACTGGATGAAGTCATTCTTGGAAGGCAGAAGATTGAGGGTTTATTGGGGAGACGCCTCCTCTTAGGTGGAGATCACAGTTAGTGGTGTCCCTCAGGGGGCTTGTTTATCCCCTTTATTTTTTAATATCTATATAGTACCCCTTTGCAGAGAGTTGAAAAGACTGCTACTTTTTTTATGAATTATGTGGACTACTTCCAGTTGTCCCTTGAGATTACCGGAAACTATAAGGAGGGTCAGTACAAGCTTAACAAGGTCTATCAGACCATAAAAAGTTGGATGACCGTTAACTGGTTATGTCTGAATGTCGGGAAGACCGAACTAATGATATATGCATCAAAAAAGTCAAGGGAGAGCCTGGATCTGGCCTTTGCTAGTTTTCTGGTCGAGGGTAGATGGATAGCGCCTGCTATTAAAGTGAAAACTTTAGGCACCTATATGGAAGCCACCTTGAATGCAGGTGTACAAGTAGATGCCATTGTAAAAAGCACAAACTACTACCTGAGAGTGTTAAGAAAGGTGTCTCCCATGATTTCCAAAGATAATCGGGCCAAGTTGGTTAGGGCTGTTGTGCTCCCTCGCCTGAATTATTGTTACGCTCTTCTGGGTGGTGCTAGTAAGGAAGCTGTCCATAGGCTGCAGAAAATTCAAAATGCTGCTTTTCATATTGTCTACAGTATGAAGTGAACCAAACCCACTACTGCAGTCAGGAAGCAATTGTACTGGTTATCAGTGTCAGCTAGGATGCTGTTAAAATTGTTGACCCTCTGTCATAAGTGTATCTTCGGATGTGCCCCCAGGTATCTCAAGGAAAAGGTTCTTATACATCAGCCAACCAGAGATCTCCAATCCGCAACTGCCCGCCTCCTTAGAGTGGGCCGAGTTAAGAGAGCTTGTGGAAATGGATGTTCTTTTCCAGTCCTGGTGGCATGCGTGTGGAATGAGCTGCCCCAAGCACTAAGAAGGGCGGAAAATCATGTGGCCTTTAGAAAATCTTTAAAGACCAGAGTGTGTATGTAAAGTGTCTGGTTGTAGGTCTGTGCCTCACTGCGCCTTCTGTTTTAGCGTCTGGACTCCCTAGTGCTTTGGCACTATATAAATCCAATAACATAACATACAGACACACATCTTACATTTCTAACAACATAAGTGTGGAAAATACTGCCAACGTCAATACAAAAACAAAGGTAAATACTTCACCAAATGTCACTTGGATTCCCTAGGCCAGTTTGTGCCAAAGGTGGTCAAGTAAATACTTTCATGTCTTCAGTTAGGCACAGTGTCAAAAGCAAATCTCCCAAAAACACATACAACATTAAACGAGATGCAACATCTAAGTACATCAATGATTACAATCCTATCATTGAATTTCAGTGAAATTCTAAGATAGAAATTCCGTCTATTGCATACAATTAAACTGTCATAGCAAGATATGTGCAGCCTATTTCACCAAAGCTGAGAAAACCGAGCTGGGAGACCTTAGGGATGACATATCATCTAACAATACCCTTTCACAAAAATTGTTCAGCTTTTGTATCACTGTCACATAGAGAATGCAGGTCCTACAGAGCTGCAGATTGTTTAACAGGTGCAGCCAGTATCAGAAATCTAAGAACATTCTCTGGCTCAACCTTGGTTGAAAAAAAGGGTACTTAAATCCTACCAAGAAATTGAATCTATGAATCAGATGATCCCAACAGCAAAGACATCTTAAAAAATATTCTGATTGACACATACTATCCAAAAAGAAGTGCTGCTTTGGAAAACATGTGCTCCTATGATATAGCCCAAAGCTATACCTACAAAAATAATGTTATGCCAAATGAGACAACTTGCAAATACTCAGTATTAAATTGTGAAGGAATCCTAGAAAGACTTTTAAAACCCTGCCTAATTAAACAGGTAAACATCTAATTTAAATCTACAGAGCATAGAGAACTTTATTACATGGCCCTACTGGCATTACTGCGACTATTTAAACCATGGGGGAAAGAGGAAGAACTGCTAGGTGGCCATGATACATTTGAAACTGCATTCAAGGCAAATGAAAGCAGTATAACAAATGAACATTTTCAACAATACAAAGAAATGTCAACAAGAATAAGAAATAGAAACAACACTAGATAAAGACACTCTTGAAGGGAGTCAAACATCTCTTACAGGAAGCCAAGAACCACTTGGAGATCCACACATTCAAAATGAGGCAGAAAAAGCAGTCAATGAGGTAGAAAGCACAGTGTATCAATCCAAACAATCTAAAGTAGATTTGGCAGTGCTCAAATCACAGTTAAATGATGAACAACTCACCATTTACCTAGAAGTCACTGAAGAAATTGACCATGGACTAAAGCATGAAAATAATACTTGCAGTTGTAAAAATTACACACCTCTGGTATGTGTAATTGGTGAAACTGGTTCTGGCAACACCTTCTTAATTAAAACAATCAGAACATTTGTAGAGGACAGAACAGATAACAACCTTTCAGGTGTTTTAACAGCTACCACAGATCTAGCAGCTTGCAACATAGAAGGGGTAACCTTATACCAACTACTCCTCATACCAGTGTAATACCAAAACAAATCAGAATATTCCAAATTGTCAGCAGAAGCTGCAACTGAGGTATGAAGGATTGCATGAAAAAGAACGCCAAAGGAAAGTCCTTCTAGTAGGTAACTGCTTTAATTCATCTATATACAAAGAACTCTTTGGAGGAAATGTTTTTATTGTTTTTGGAGACCTCCTACAGTTAACACCAGTGAAAGGGTAACCCATATTCAACCATATTCAAAACATTAGGCTACAAAGAATCCCTTAATACACTCACCAACATAGGCAATTTCAATCTGTGTCATCATTTTCACTACAGAGAACTTGCACAAAACGTGCATCAGTCTGCAGATCTAACATATGCTCACATTTTAAAAAGCTTTCAAACTGATGTGCTTACTGAATACGCAAAGTCATCCTTACTAATGAATGAGCTGTATGGACAAAACACATCTTCCCCTGATATAATGGAAAAATGAACTCATCAAAATCAAAAAACGCATGTGCTTAACGCCAACCCTTGAAAACTGTAACTAATTCAACAAAACAATGCTGAAAAAAGAGATGCAACCCATAGTCCATATCAGCTGCACAGAAAAGCTAGAAGTGCATGGCATGACACTTCCTATGTGTCAATAAGCAACAGCATTACTAAATAACCTAGAAAGTGTGTCACAAACACAGCTGAATTTGAATAACTTTTAACACTGTGCCTAAACAGCAGGGTGATACTAAAATGCAAACTTGATGCAGAACAAGGATCAGTTAAAGGTGCAATTGGAACAGTTGTTGGCTTCTAAACATATGCAAATGAAAACATTATCCAGTTCGTCATCATCAGTTTTGACAAACTTGAACAAACTTAAAAAGTCCCCTCTTTTCAAAGATATGTATGTATGCAGAGAGAACAATTTTCTCCATCTCTTGCATGTGTTGTTACCATTCACAAGTCACAGGGTCTAACCCTTCACCACACATGTGTTGATATTAGCAGCACTGTGTTCAAAGAAGGTATGAGTTACATAGAACTTTCACGTCTTTGTACATGGTCTATTCTTAGTTAACTTTAATGCAGAGTCAGCCATGACATTCCTTGCACCCTAGAATACATCAGGCTCTGTGCACTGTACACTCCACATCTGGATATGTACCCAGCACCTCAAAAAAGAAAACATTTAAAAAGACAAGCAGTACAAACATAAACCACAGCAGATCTCCCAACAATCCAAGTAAAAAAAGAAGAAAAAAAACAAATGCAAGACCTTCAATTCAAATAGAGATGGAATGATCTGTTCTTTTTAAATTCAGCAACACAACTGGAGTAAATGTCTATGAAAACGTAGCAATCAATCGTCTATTCCAACTGCCACCAATTGTGGACAAAATGTACTTAATTGGCTCAGAGCAGCTGTGTTTATAAATGCTCATCCTGCACGTAAATGCCAGTAGCAACTCTGACACTATCTACAGTGTCTCAGGGTTAAGACGGAATTAGACTACTTTGCAGGAATTGTTAAATTCACCATAAACACACAAGAGGATCCACAAGAATTCATAATGTACTTACTATATGTACTAGAGACACAGCACATCCCTATAAATAAAATCTTACAAATTGCATACACTTGGAAACATACATGCAGTCTCTGCAACCATGTTTCGCAAAAGCATAACAATAATGAACGATGTGTGTATGTATCTATACCGAATTGGAATTCAATTCCATTTCAACATTTTCGCTGAAATGCAAATCATGGCTTATTATTCTCATTTTGCAATTCAGAAATTCTGTCCAACATACAAATAGATTCACATGCCCAAAATATAATATGAATGCTTTTAAGATACAATGTGGATGACACTAAAAATAACTGTAAACTCACTAACTTTACATACACCCAAGTATCTCTTGGCAAGAAAATATTCACAACAGTAGGCATAATATACCACCCTTGTGCCACAACCATATCAGGGCACTATACTGCATATGTGAAAAAATAAGTAATTGGTTTGAATGTAACAACACATATGTTTCCCAAAAACATAGGTTACCAACTAATCTGACAAATGAGTACTTAATATTACTTTAACACAAAATGTGTCATATAATTATACTTTAAATTCACAATTACAATAATATGCAGTTAGAATATGCCAACGGGCCAACTACTTTAAACATGAACAAACACAGAAAACAAACATTCCTTAATTACAATACTCTTAAAACAAGCCATCACTTTTGTAATTACGTAATATATCCAAATTGCCAGTATAGTACTTTTACAATACTATACAGTTAGATAATGCCAATGGGTACCTAACTACTTCAAACGTAAGCAAAGACACAAAACAAATATTCCTTAATTACATTACCCTTAAAACACACCATCACCTATTTAATTATTTAATACACCCACGCTACCACTATACTACTTCATACACAATCAAAATGTGTCTCCCTTTCATAAATGTAAGTCTGAAAAGAAATGAAGAAACAGTTGAAGAAAATTTAAATGTCATTAATACTAAATGTAGGAAAACATTTTTTAATCCTCCTTATATTGTCTTCCCACAGCAAAGGAGAAGCAGCAGGCGAAATGGAAGATTGCGAGACAGACAAAGAACAGGGGGAAATCACACTATGGGGCCCTAGGCTTAGATCGGTGCCCGGCCGAAAGTCCCTAGTAGAGGGTAGGAGGTGAAGGAAGGCATCATAGAATAGGAAAAAGGAAACATAGTTTCCCCTTGCTACAAAAGGGAGCAGGGAGAAGGCTTGGATTAGAACAACCTAATGAAGATACTGCCCTCTCTTACATCGGGAGCAGGCAAGTGGGTCTATGTCCTAGAAAAACAGACAGTAGGGATCACGTTAGCTGTAGGGGACATGAAGAGCTTGTTTACCACATTACAAGGGAAACAGGTGGATGAAATCTGGAGGAAGGCCGGGCACCCATGGGTACAAGTGAACATTGATACCCACAATGGCACACCATTTAACATCTGTGGAGAGCATGTGTGGAAGGCATTGAGGGACACATACCCCAACTCACCTGACATAAATTCCATCATGGCCCGCAAAATGAGGGCAGATGAAGAACCTGAACTTTACATTCACCAGATTCAGGAGATGTGGAGATTAGAGACAGGAGAAGGATGGGACAAAAATATAGCTGTCTTTTATCACCTATTGCGCAGTGGTCTCCCTGTAGAAGTGCAAACTGATTTAGATAAAGTGGTTGGTATCAAGGTGACAGGATGCCCTGAGATATAGGCACCCATAGTGCATTTTTGTAGGAGAAAGCAAGAAAAGGAGAAACAGATAGCGGAGCAAGCACAGAAGTCAGAGGCTATATTGGTCCTGAAAAATCTCGCTAAATTCAGCAGTGAAGGGGCGGTGATTTCCAACACATCAGAAGGGCCGCAGGTACAGAACACCCAGCATGGATAGACAGAAGGGCCAGGAGATGGCAGATAGGAGACAGGAGGTTTCCAGAGGGGAAGGGGCAATTACCAAAGGGGCATAGGTGGGCGGATGGGGAGGAATGAGACACAGGTTTGGAGGACAGTGGTAGTCTTGTGGGAAGATAGGGTATTTTGCATGAGAATGCAGAAGCAGGCTACCTTTTTTATAGTAAGGGGGTGGTTACTTAATTTTCACTCATGCGCCTGTTCAAGCTTGTAAAGGCTACACTTAGTCGAGTTTTGATTTTTTTGCAACTGTAACTTTATAGTAAGCAAGTGCCCTTTATGATGACACGTGTTTCAACGGACTCAGCCGTCTTTTTCAAATCAGGGCTATTTAATAAGAAATCATATATTCAAAAATGTAATTAAATAGACATTGGTATTCATTTGGCAAATGACCATTAGTGCAAAAGCAAAGATTATCGTGTGTAGCACAGACATCAAGGGAGGGGCTTTCGGGGAGGATAAAAATGGGTAGAGAGTGGGCCTCATTACGACCCAGGCGGTAAGTTACCGCCTGGGTCGTACCCTTACCACCATGGTGTAAACTATGTCCCTAGTAGAGGGTAGGAAGTGAAGGAAGGCATCATAGAATAGGAAAAAGGAAACATAGTTTCCCCTTGCTACAAAAGGGAGCAGGGAGAAGGCTTGGATTAGAACAACCTAATGAAGATACTGCCCTCTCTTACATCGGGAGCAGGCAATGTTTACACCATGGTGGATGGTGGATTTACCGCCCCATTCCAAGGTGAGTGGGGCGGTAAATCCCCATTTCCCATTTTACCCTTCCCCATTCACATTTTTGCCCCATAGGGCATAATGGGAGTGGGGAAGGCGCTAATTACGCCACCGTAAATTACGGTGGCGTAATTAGCACCATGGTCCCTTAGCGCCATGGATTTTAACGCCTGCAAAAAGCAGGCATTAATATCACCATGGTGCTAAGGGACCTTGTAATCAGGCGTTATGGGTCGGCGCCGTTTACGGCGCCGTTAACCCCTTAAAAACTGATTCGTAATGAGGCCCAGTGTTACATTTGAAACAAAGCAAGATTTTAGGTATTAACAATTCAATCAAAACAAGAAATGAGAGAAAAGAAAAAAAATGGAAGAAAAGAAAATGGGGGGAGGGGAATGGGAAAAAAGAAAATAATCATCATGAGTTTCTTTATCTTATGAGTATCAAAATCTAAAATGCTTGGAGCGTAGAAAAATTGGATCTTACCTAAAAGTGTTATTTTCTAATTCAATACGTGGCTTTTCAGCATGTCAAAAATCATGGGTTCAATCCCAGCCTGCCGAGTAAACTTCAGATAATTAGTTTGATATTAATTCTAATGTTGCATGTCTATATGGGTCAGAGTAGATTTCATTTGTGCTTGTTAATTTAGTTAAATCCAAATGTGATATGAGATATCGTTCATAAACGTATCAGAGTATGTTACATCTATAAGTGTAGTGCCATTCAGTTAGTCCAAACGAAGCGCTATGCGAGAGATATGTCATTAGTATAACATTGAGCCGTATAATAGAGGTCTTAATCTCCTATTGTGTAAATGATTAGCAGGTTCATAATTGTTAATTGTTCCGCATGTCGTGCAGAGCAAGAGCGCTGAAAGCCAGTGCTGGTCTCTCACCTCTGTTCTGGCTTGACCTCCATGCTGATCTGTCCACGTTCGCAAAGCGACACACAGTTACCACGGCGACCGTAATGGTCCCTCTTCGACTTCTATTGTTGACGCCATGTTAAGGGATCAAAATGCACAAAATAATTCTTGCAGCCGTGTGAGTCCATAATGCCAAATGGATATGTTTCATAATTAACGTAACCTTGGATTGAAGTGGAGCATTTATAAATATGTGTGAACCAGTGTTGTGACATTAAAGGGTTGTTCCTAAATAGTGTATTCACGGCTTAAATATGCTTAAATATGCATGGAATGTTCTATTCCTGGTTGCCATAGCATAGAGTTATTAGTGATTCCCTGAATTAATATTGAGGAAAGATTTGCTAGATGGGTTTAACAAATCTGAATCACATTAACACACAAATGATATCCATGGTCGGTTGTCATAACAGATAAAAATGAAATATAAAATGAATGATGTTTCTAAATCGACTAGCGGTTAAATATTGTTAACATTTTCGGTGCTTGAATGAACCGGGAGGTGAATGGACCAAATAATAGACTCATGGTTAGTACATAGCACCTCGTTCAGTAAATATCCACAGTTACTCCATTTATAGAAAAGACGACATCTCATTGTCAGAGTTCAAACCCCTTTCAACTGTTCGAAAGCGACATATTAGTTTCGCTTCCTCTTGCCTTAGTTTCATTTCTTGATCTCCACCTCTTGGACCAAGAGTTACTTTTATGAGTCCCAAAAATCTTATGTCCTTCCTCAACAGAATTTGCTCTACCTTTTTTTATAACAACATTAGCTGACCACCGATTAGGCTCACCTACCACCCACCATCTCAAATGTGGCTCCCAGTTATCCCATATACCCCAGGCGCCATGCACGCCCAGGCGCCATGCAGTCACAACCGATCAAATGCACACCACTGAATGCCATACAGATGCAAATGTAGCAGCCAGCCACACAGAACCCTACTCAGCCATGGAATAATACAATACTGCCACAGGGCACAGCAGTGCATTACACAGGAGCAAGCGTCTTAGGGAGCAATATCTTCCCACTTCCAGGCACGAATGCCTATCCCCAATAGGACAGAGAGCTCTAGCATGCACAGTACAGTCAATCACGAGGAACCCCGGGTAGGAGTGAGGATAGGAGACTGAAAATTTAGTTTTATGGTTGACACAGGAGCTACTGTATCAGGGAAGTTTCCCTTGTCAGATAAAATAATGGCCATGCAGAGATTATCTGGGGCAGTTGTATTGGTTTCACTGAAGATTTACCCATAAATGTAGGCACACAGACATTGTCAGCACCCTTATTTTATTCAAAGACACCCCAGTTAACCTTCTGGACAGGGATCTCCTGAGCAACCTGAATATTATGATTTCATTCACCAAAGAAGGTATAGTGTGCTCAACATCAGGTTTATACCATGCTAGAGCTGCAGCACTAACACAAGCACTTTCTAATGACAGCACAATGCGGGATGTGCCCCTACATCCAGATTTCTTTTTTTACAGAGTAACAGTTTTGTTAGGATGGGTGCCTGGGATTCAGGACAAGACACTGCACATACCTGCTGAATTCTTGTTCAGGTCAGATTTTCCCCAGGAAAGGGCACCAGGCCCAATTAGAACATTAGATCTGGAAACAGAGATCACAAAGGCAGACAGGGTACTACTGTCTGGTAATGACGAGGATGGGGGGTGGCGCACAGTTTTATGCACAGAACCAACCCAGCAACTGAGAGAGGTATCTGATGAACAGCTATTCGAAGACAACGATGACACAGGAGAGATAGTGTTTGAATTATGCATACCTTGCCAGATTGTAAGGGAACAGAGAGAGGTACCTCGCACCACACAATTTGCTAAAATATTGCTGTTACACTTGCAGGGATATCTGGAGAATGTGTCCAGTCACCTGTGGGAAAGCAACCCCCACGATATAGGACTACTGAAGGGTATGAAGAGGTTTGCATTAAACTGAAGTAAGGTGCAGTGTTGCCCCAAGTAAGACAGAACCCTGTGTCGAAAGAAGCAGATGAACGGATTTATTCCACCATTTTAGCATTATGGCAAAAAGGAATAATACATCCATCAGAATCACCATTTCATATGGCTATAGATCCTGTGAAAAAAGCAAAGGGTTCAAAGTAGAGGATGGTTCAGGATTTACACCCATTGAACAATATTGTAGAAGCAGAATTTCCAGTGGTCCCTAATCCGCCACCATCCTTTGCAACATCCCAACTGCAGCTACCCTCTTTATAGTCATTGACCTAAAGAATGTATGTTTCTCCATTTCATTGGACCCAGACTCTCAGTACCTCACAGCTTTTACTTAATGGGCAGAGATTTCAACACACTCAATTGCATCAGGGGTATTTTGAATCCTTGAGCATCTTTGATAGGGTTTTTTCAAATGGATTTTTTTTCAATATGATTCAATATGCTGACGACCTTTTGGTCTGCAGTCCAACAGACGAGCAATGCAGAGGGGACTCAGTAAAACCTTTAAATCTACAGGACAAAAAGAGTTACAAGGTTGACAAAGACAAATTGCAGCATAGCCAGAAACAAGTATTATACCTAGGGCACATTATCATTAGCAGGGAGAACCGTAACACCGGAAAGAGCAGCAGCAGTTCAACACACACCACAGTCAACCACAGTCAAGCAGTTTAACACAGATCACAGTCAACTACAGTCAAGCAGATGCAGCAGATGCAGTAGGGATTGGGCATTTGACTATTCCAGCAACACCAAACCTCTGTAGCAAGACCTAAAGGTGGCACAGAAAATAAAGGGACCCCTTACCTGGACAGATGAGATGACCAAATCCTTTTCAGGCACTCAAAAACGCCATAAGTAATGCACCTGTTTTAGCAACACCAGATTACAACAAGCAGTTTTTTCTGTTCTCACATTCAAATGTTCAAGTAATGACGGCTGTGCTCACTCAGCAGGCATCCATGGGACATGAGCCTTTGGCTTACTACAGTCGACTGTCAGATCCAGTAATGCAGGGTCATTTTCTGTGTGATCAAGCATTAGCTGCAGATGCTTTCACAATATAGAAGGCTTCCATTATCACAATGGGTTGCCCAGTGAAATTATATGTGGAACACACAGTTTTGGCCATCTTAGAAAAATCCAAGTATACCCTTACCACACAGAGAACGTCAGGATATGAGGTGATCCTATCAACCTTCTCCATTCACATTGTCAGATGTCTCAAAGTGAACCCCACAACATTCATTGCAGAGCCCGTACAGCCAGATGATTCAGTACATGATTGCACAACATACAAAGGTACTACAGGTGAGGGCACCATTGTCAGGGAAGATAGACTTGAAGAAGGGGAAGTGTTCTTCATTGATGGGTCATCAACGATCGATCAGAGCATGGATGAAAGGCACACTGGTGCAGCAGTAGTGAGCTTCATAGATGGTAGAATACGAGGTGATGGTAAAAAATAGATTGCTCCCACATTATTCTAAAACAAGTGCCAGTTTTCATTGCAATCATAGAAGCATTAGCAATGTCCAAAGGGTTTCACATAATATATATATTAAGCTTCAGCATATGTTACCTCCGCAGTGCATTCAGAGTTATCAAGATGATGCAGGGGATAGTTCAGAAATTCAGATGGTACACCTGTGCAGCACGCATCTTTACTATCTAGATTAATTGATGCATTAGCTCTTCCATCAGTAGTTGCAGTGGTAAAATGTGCAGCCCATACAAAGAATACAGACCAAACTGCTTATGGAAATGAAGCAGCAGCTAAAGCAGCAAATGAAGCAGCATATCAAGAAGTACCATAACCCATAGCACCCCTTGAAATAGTGTTTAGCAGGTTCAGCTGCTAGGTCTTTACAATACAATACCCCTGAGACAGATTATTGAATTGCAGGGACAAGCCAACAGAAAGAGAAGGATTTATGGATCAAAAGAGGGTATTCCCTATCCCTCAAAGATTTAATTTGGAGACAAAACATTACAGGAAAAGCAGTGATGCCCCAGGAATTGCTTACAGTTTCCCTTGAGCAATTGAATGACCCCACACACACCTCCAAGCAGTACATTGCAGCAGAGCTGCAGGAGGAGTGGTTTGCTCCCAACGTCTAGAAAAAACATAGATAATTTCACATCAAACTGCACTATATGCCACCCGTATAGTACAGGCCACAGCTGCAAAACACTGAAAGCAACAATGCCCCATCCCACAGGGCCCTTTTGACAGCTCATTATTGAAGACATAGACATGATTAACAGGTGCAGTAGAATTGTTGTGGTGTGCCCATTCTCTTGTTGGCTTGAAGCAGGTCTATGTGTCTACCCTGAAGGCAAATCGGCAGGTACATTTTCAGTCCGATAAGTATTTCCCAGATGTAGAATATGTGATCTGACAACAGGATACACTTTTTAAATGAACTACTTATTGGGCATAAAGCACAACTTATGTTCCATATACCACCCACAAGCCAACAGAATTGTAGAACGCCTCAATGGTCTGTTGAAGGAACACTTTTAAAAAATCTGTAATTCAATAATGAAAAGCTGGTTATATTACTGGTTAAATAGTCTCCCTCTCAGATTGTTCACCCTTAGGAATCATCCAAGCAAAGACCACCATCGTACACCACATGACAGAATTACAGGCAGTAGGTTATACACACTCCCACCTCCCATCCAGCAGTATGAAGGCTAAATAGGACCACGAAGAAATGAGAGTTGCTAAACCTTATTTAAACTATTTTAGCTCAGAATCCCCCTTTGGACGGACGAAGGACAGTAACATTTCTGTGCAAATTTCAAGGACATCGGACAGTGGAAAAAGGATAATGCCTTGTCGTTTTCCTGTTATGTTCTCTCTCTCTCTCTCTCTCTCTCTCTCTCTCTCTCTCTCTCTCTCTCTGTCTCTCTTTCTCTCTCTCTAGTCAAAATGGTATATTGGTCGCTCAGGGGTAGGTTTAATAATGATACCAACCTTGCATCAATGCTAAATAATAATAGTGAGTAGAAAAAGAAGGTCAGGCGCGCACTCTGGTTCCAAGTCATTTAATCCTGATGTAAGTAATAACAGGGTTGAATCCCAACACGGTTCAAAAAATAATAACAGGGCTGAATCCCAGATGCAAATAGTCCCAACAATGTTCAAAAATTACCAGGGTTAAATCCCAACTGCTACAGTTCCAAAGCACAATAGTTAGTTCTACTCCTCCAAGTACTTTCAAGTCTCAAACTCTCATCAGGGAGGTTGTGTTAGCTGTGTTCTTTTTCAGGTGTTGCTAATTACTTTTTTCAATTCCAGTCTCAAAGGATCCTGGTTATTGTAGTGATGGCACAAGTGTTTCATTCAGGAGACCAGGAACCAACTCACCTCCAAACACAAATCTTATCCACAATTGGGGAGGGGGGAAAACCATGAATATGGCTCTCCAAAGTGGGGGCATAATAGCCCCGGTGCTGCTGCCTCTGGAGCCCGGGTCTCCTGTAACATTAAGTAGAAAAAGAAGGTCAGGCGCGCACTCTGGTTCCAAGTAATTTAATCCTGATGTAAGTAATAACAGGGTTGAATCCCAACACAGTTCAAAAAATAATAACAGGGCTGAATCCCAGATGCAAATAGTCCCAAAAATGTTCAAAAATTACCAGGGTTAAATCCCAACTGCTACAGTTCCAAAGCACAATAGTTAGTTCTACTCCTCCAAGTACTTTCAAGTCTCAAACTCTCATCAGGGAGGCTGTGTTAGCTGTGTTCCTTTTCAGGTGTTGCTAATTACTTTTTTCAATTTCAGTCTCAAAGGATTCTGGTTATTGTAGTGATGGCACAAGTGTTTCATTCAGGAGACCAGGAACCAACTCCCCTCCAAACACAAATCTTACCCACAATTGGGGAGGGCGGAAACCATGAATATGGCTCTCCAAAGTGGGGGCATAATAGCCCCGGTGCTGCTGCCTCTGGAGCCCGGGTCTCCTGTAACATTAAGTAGAAAAAGAAGGTCAGGCGCGCACTCTGGTTCCAAGTAATTTAATCCTGATGTAAGTAATAACAGGGT
This sequence comes from Ambystoma mexicanum, assembly GCF_040938575.1. Lineage (NCBI taxonomy): Eukaryota > Metazoa > Chordata > Amphibia > Caudata > Ambystomatidae > Ambystoma > Ambystoma mexicanum. The sequence goes on along the minus strand of NC_090922.1, from coordinate 1,039,809,562 downwards.
TGAATCCCAACACAGTTCAAAAAATAATAACAGGGCTGAATCCCAGATGCAAATAGTCCCAACAATGTTCAAAAATTACTAGGGTTAAATCCCAACTGCTACAGTTGCCCAGACTATTTGCATCTGGGATTCAGCCCTGTTATTATTTTTTGAACTGTGTTGGGATTCAACCCTGTTATTACTTACATCAGGATTAAATGACTTGGAACCAGAGAGCGCGCCTGACCTTCTTTTTCTACTAAATAATAATAGTGAATCAGTGACCAGAATTAAGAGGGACATGTTTGATCAGGAGGGCTTTTTAAGGAGTAGTACAGATGTGCATCACCAGGAGACAGACAACCTATGGTACAGCCACATGAGGGAGGTGTGAAGAGGGCAGTCAGATGAATCCTGTTATATGTGTTCTTTAATAGCCCATGCAACTGGCACACCCAAACTTTTTCTGCCACAAGAGATGCTACCTTTAGTGCACCTGGCCCAATGTACGGTGTGTGAGTTGTTTCAGGGACACAGGATTAAAGCAACTGTGGTAAAAGCAAATGACCGTGAGCATTCTGAGAAAAACAGGCAAAATAAGGCCTCAATCACAGATGGAAGGGGCTGTCTTTCACAACAATGAGTGAGTTAAAGGACTGATTGGGTACAAAGCAGGAGGACTGGTGGGATATTCAGAGGAAACAGTGGCATATATCGATGAGACATGTTATGCTGTATGGGAAGGATATGTGAAACAACTGACATGGATAAAGCAACGTGTGCAACCCACTAAAGTACAGAAACGTACACAATTCTCCTTGTGTTTCAGGGGCAATAGCAGCATGCCTGTTGGTACCAATGGACAATGTAATGGGGCACTCGATGTTTCGGACTTCAATTGGGGAACTGCAGTGCTTATAGATGTGTTTTGCACATGTGGGGGCTTGCATATATCCAACCCCCACCATTCTGAAAGGGTGTCTGCTCCCTTGCTACTCTACATTCCCCTGTCCTTCTTACACCAGAGACTCATCTCACCATTTTGAATGCACCCCCCCCCCGGGATCAACCGTGCGGGCCCACCGGTCACTGGGTCTCATCTGCCACCATAAACCTCAAACTATTTTTTCCAAGATTCAATAGGGAAGCTTTTTTCCTTTCCCGAGCAGTATCGGCTGTTCCCTTATAGCAGGTGATGCTATTCCCCTCTTGTAACATAAGCACTCACAGACAGACACAAATAATGGTGAGATAGAGCACTGTGTGGTAAGGGTAGAGTATCCAATGGTTGTTAGGGATAATTCTCATAAATGGTTGATTTCCCTTGTCTAGTGAGTCCCCCAGCAGCTTTGCTGGATTTCTAGGATTCATTTTTTCCACCTGATAAAAGTGTGAACCTTTATTCCCACTCTTACATGTGTTTTGCTGTGTGTATTTTCACTGTTTGTGTGATCTTGGGCACTGGAACCTCACCTACTCCATGTGCACCACTTTTTGTGTGTGTTACACAGCACCTTCAGTGCAGTGACACAAGGTTGTCTTTGAGACTTTCCACTGACTCCTGTCCCCCAGAAACAGCTAAAGTTGCCATTAACTTTATATAGTCACTTTAAACCACAGACCCAGTACGCCCCATCTTACATAGAGTATTGGAAAGGGTTAACTCGTATCCCTTTTTGTCTGAGCCTCTTGGAGCCTTGTTTCGCTCCATTAACATTAAGACTTGGCTGGTGGCAGTGGTATCTACCCTAACTTTTCTACTGCGATTATCTTATATAAATGTGGTAATGTTTTAGGCCTTAAGGCGCCTGATAATCTAGATAGGCAGGATGTCAGGGAGGGATATTCGGACCCCTCCCATGGATTCCCTTAGTAACTCAAGTCGCACTCTTGTCTGATTGGCTAAGGGGACTTGCCTTGCCAGGCCAGCCACCCTGCTGTGTGATTAACAGCCAGGCTGTATGAATGGGGGAAAACCGCATAAAAAGCAGGTCTCTGGGACTGGAAGAGCAGAGTCGCCACTGGAACAAAAAGAACCAATAAGGAACTGGAAGAAGAGGACCCCTACCACGACTGAACCGCCCGGTGAAGCCCTGCTGCAGGTCGGAATCTCTGAATCCGATGACAGAGAAGATCCTCCAGGAAACTTCTTCCCTTGAGCTGGTGGGACCAACCGGTTTGCCCAAACTACAAGCCAGGACCCCTTCTTTGGTCAAATTCGCTGTACAGAGCTACAGTGGCCAAGATAGCCAGAGAGGTCGGACCCTGCTTGGGTTTTAAGGAGCGCACCTTTTATTTGTTGTTTGGCGCTGCTGCTGGTTTCTTCCCTGGGTAGTGCAGACACCCTCCAGTCTTCCTACTTCTGATCAGTCTGACAGTCGCTTCAGGAACCGTGAGCCTGCACGAACTACCAGGAACGTCTGCCTCAGCTACAGCCCCCTCTCCGTTTTAAAGTACTGTGCAAATCCGGTTGTGCGTTGGGCTCAGCCTCCGCGAAAGTGTTTGAAATCTTTCTCCAATCCGAGGGTTTGTCCTTCTCTTCTCTTTCAACTAACTTTTCTACCAACTAACCTCATCCAGAATCTGTGCCACAGACTTTACCGCAAACTACCCTGAACTGTGTTCTTGAGCAAAAGACTTTTCACCCATTGACTTTGGCCCTAAGCCTTTTTTAGCTGATATCCTCACTGTAGTCTCTCTTGTTCAATTGCCCTGAGTACTTACCTGTTGGTTTTGCCTAATTTCTAATAACTTTGTCTTTCCCTCCCTTTTAAAATGCTGGAGTGCCATTTTGATCCCACTTCATTTTGTGAGCTTAACTTGTCTGGAATTTAAGGGAAGTGGTGTGGTGTATTTATGATTGTGATTTTTAACTTGCTTAGAAAGGTGAACTGTTATACAACTGATGAGTAAATAAATATATATTCTTTTACTTAGAAACCTTGAGTCAGTGTTTGCCTGAATCATAGTAATTGCTGTCCTTTGTGTAATTATCTTGTGCTGCTCACTTACTCTTGAGATAAGTCTGGCTGCACCGCTACTGCTACCAATATAACTGTGTAGTACAGGCTTGTACCAAAGGTGAAATTGTACTGTCACTTGTAGCCTTAACAGTGGCGGCTGCTATCATAGGGCGGCCGGGCGCCGCCCCCCAGAAAAAAAGAGAGAAGCTAAAAGAGATTCAATCAGAGAACTTCTCTGATTGAATCTCCTTTAGCTTAAAAGATGCTGCATTTCCTTTGCCAACAGCGCGGTGGCGCTGTGGCAAGGAAACAAGAGCATATAGGCTGGCCCCGCTTTCACAGTGGGGCGCGTCCCAATTTAGTATATTTATTTCTATAGTAGAGTGCGTGGAGCTTGTAGCTCCACGCACTCTACGTAGCCCCTTTAATTAGAAGCCTGGCGGGGCGCTTCAGGGGTGGCCCGCCAGTATGAAATGTGCGCAAACAGTGCACTGCACTTATTCCAATCCCTCCCCTGCCATGGATACAGTAATGTCATTGGCTGGCAAACAGCCAGTGACATTACTGTATCTATGGCGCAGGGTGTGTGCGTGCGCCTGCACTGCCTTTACACCCTGCCTGTTGACTGTTTTTCTCTTTCTTTCCAGCCCGACCCTCGACGTGTCAACAGCAACACAGGAGTGTCTTGGCACAGACCAGCGCAGCGCCGCGTTAAGTACCATTGTTTTCCTCTCTGGGCCCGGGGACTGGGAGTGTTACTTACACTCCCCTCCCCGGGCCCAAACTATGTGGTCCACCGTCCACGGCCCAGGGCCCAGTCAACACTGAACGACGTGTAGGCCAAGGGCTACACGTCGTTCAGTGTTGCTGCCGAGCTGACTGCCGTCAACTTGGGGCGAGCCTTGGTGGTAGCGGGCGGCCCGCTACCACCAAGGCCCACCCCAAGTTGACGGCAGTCAGCTCGACGGGGGCCGCCTGGGCCTAGCCTACTTTTGTTTACCCCCGGCCGGTCTGTGCGTGGCCCAAGGGCTTTCCCTTGGGCCACGCTGGACCGTTACGCAAGGCCCAAGGCAGGCGTGCACTGCTGCTGCCTGGCCATGCTGATGCTGCATCAGCATGGCCAGGCAGCAGCAGTGCGTGATGCAGAGTGATAGGAAGGAAGACTGGGACCCTGAGTGCCGGCGCTGTTGGGCATGTGCCGATATTCCGGCACCGTCCTTCGGATAGCGATGTAGTCGGTGCTGTATTGTGAATTTGTGTCTAAATATGCCTGGCTGAGCTGGGCACCTGAGATGTGCACCCAAGCCCCGACGCTTGATGGCACAGTGGTGCCCGTTGTACTGTACAAATAGTGCTCATGGAGAGGTGTTTTGGGCTGGGAGGGGCAGAATGTTGGCATGGCCTTAGGGATTAGCATGGCCACCATGGGCAGTGAATGGGTGGGAAAAAAAACAAAAAACAGCTAAAAGATTTGTGTCACACCCCATATGCCACATCCCCCCTAACTGTACTCTTATGAATTAGTTATAGCTTATAGGTTGTGCAAGCAACACCTGTTAGCCCAAACTAAAAATCGAGCAAATGCGCTTAGCAACAAGGGCCTCATTCGCAAACATGTGTGGCAGGGCAAGCACCGTTTGCGCATGTATAATTGCACGTGCACTAGTGCAAATTCAAACTGTAAAAGTACAGTTAAAAACAGTGCGCCTCTCGTTGGGGGAAACAGCAGATAGTGAATTGGTTCTGGCTCACTCAGTTCTGCCAGACACAAAAGCCACCAGCAGGTGCTTAACATGTGATTCTTAGCGGCCGTCTGGAGATGTAGCGTTTAGCTGACACACCTGTATTGTAGAGTGCTGTGCATGTCACACGCTTGTTGTAGAGTGCTGTGCGTGTGCTGCCTTTCTGCCACTTCAGGGCATTGTGGGTTGGGCATTTGGACGGGCTGTGGCCCTTTAATAAGTAAATCGAAAGAGTCCACTTTTCCGGTCCATGTGTTTGACTTCATGTTTGGCGTAATGCTGATCAGGAATCCAGGGGGGCTGAGGGTACATTACGTGCAGTGTTTGGCTCTCTGTATTGCAGAATGCAGAACAAAAATCAAAATGCAGTGAATAAGAGTCTTGCTGGAATCATGATCGGATCTGCTTTTACAGAACGCTCCCACTTCTAAGCGCAGCAGTTGCATATGTGATTACCCAATGTATTAGCCTTTTCAGGCTGTAGGGCTAGGTCGGGCGCGCCGAGATGTGCAGACTGACCTCCAGGTCAGAGGCGATTGCCAGCCGCGGCCCGCAACCACTCCCGGAGCATCTGCTAATTGTGCCGTTTTATATTTCCGGCACAATTAGCAGATGCGCCGGGAGTGGTCGCAACCAGGCCGCGGCTGACTTGGAGAGGACACAGGCTCCGCGACACGTCCATGGCATGGCACCTTATTATAGCGAGACGAGAAGTCGTGCTTAATGTGTGCAAAGAAACTTCCAAGCGCAGAGGTAGGCCTTTTTCTGCGTGTGACTAAAGCAATGGCCCATGTACACGGTTTATAATGTTTAATTACTTTCCTTTTATGTACCGTAAAGTGCACAGAACAGCTGATTGCTGGTGCATAGATCAATGCGTTTGCCAGGTTTACTGCCTTAATTTCTACTCAATGTGTCTGGCTTGGGTGCAGCACGGTTGAGACGGCCTGCCACAGGCTGGAGCCTGTCATGGTTTGCTGATTGATGCAGCGTTTCTTTTAGCCGGTTTTTGTGTCCATTTTATTTGGACCTTGCACCTTGAAACACTTGTATAGGCGAGTTATAAATGTCATATCATATCATAACTACTTGTTTGCCTACTGACTAGAATATGGTCTTTAATGTAGGATACTGTTTCCAAATCTTTTTCCCCATAGTGTGCACGCAGCTAAAAGCATCTCTTGGACATATGGCTATTAGAAGAAACATGTTTGCATAGGAGGTGTAATGAAAAGCGCCGCTTATGTTTGGGAGAGCTGGGCACCGTTTGTTTCAGCTCCGCTTAGTGCTGAGCACTGTTTGTTTCAGCTCCAACTGTGCCAGGTTGTGTCCGTAGTTGCCACGCGATGCTGGCACCAGCAGAGTGTGATAAATAAGGCATGACGTGGCCCAGCATCAAGCACCGGATGTGTTTTGCTCGGCAGCATGTGAATGGTTTGCTGAGCGACGGCCGGGGCGAGCACCTTTTGGCACCGAGATCTCCTGTTCAATTTTGCGCTTCAAAAAAGTGTTAGGGCCAAGCAACAGACTCCTAGGAAATGTCCCCAAAGCATCAGCATATGGACTTTAGTCATCAATATGCGACTGCCACTCTCATGGCTTTTCAGGTTGACTTTTGGTGTGTCATTAGTGGCGGTCCTGACCCCGAGTCTTGGCAGGGGGCCTCCAAGTAGACCTTGCCACACCAAAGTAAATTTAACGAAAAATAGAGTGCAAAACAAAAGCCAACTTGTCAAGTCTCAGAAATCTGGATCTCTTTCCATTACATTATCAGAGGCTTTCAAGTACAACAGAACAGAGGCACAGAGACAATGTTCACCTTTCAGCAAATTAGGAAAGCCAAAGAGTGTCTGCAAAATACTGTGATCTAAGGTGAAAAAAGATTGCCCACAAATATTATTATTGTTAGAGGTGCAGAAAATGTGCCGATAAAGTCGAGCCAGACACGAGCAGAATCAGCCAAATACCCATATCTTGCCTCCAGAACTCTCGAAGGCTTGGTTTGATTTCCCCCCTTCTCTGCCTTATGTCTTCCACGTTCTTTGTTACCCCCTTGCCCCTCTTCTCTCTGATCTAAAACCAGTTCTCTGACTTGCCATTTCTCTTTCTTGCTTATCAGCACCACTGGTATTTAACTGTCAGCCTGTGTTTCTTCGTCTTGCTGTTTACCCACCTTGCGCTTTGACCACAGCTCACTGCCTTGTGTTGTGCTTGATCTGTCTACCTTCACCCCTTCATCCCTTGTTGTGGCCAGGCACAGCTGTAGCACAGCTACACTTGCCAGGCACTTGCCAGGCACAGTGCCACTTGCCAGGCACAGCTGTAGCAGAATTAACTACCCGTTGTTGTAGAAGCAGAAACACGGTGCAAGTTCCTGGGCATCATGATCTAATAGCAGTGCCTGGCAGAAGCTTACACCGTATGCACAAGGCCAAAATGTTGGCTTTGTCAATGCTTGTGTTTGAACAAGATCTAAGTGACTTTGCTAATGCTGTTTTTAACAGGACTTTAATGCTGTTTTTAACAGGACTTCAGCGAAGGACACACAGAGTGCTTATAAATCGGGTGCCTGAAGGGCTGCAGCAAATTAATTTCGTAATGTGAGCTCCGCAAAGCGCACTTTTAAAGCCCCAGAACGAAAACATTACAAAAATGTATATATTGCACTGTTATACAACTGATGACTGGCACATGGTGGTAGTTGCTGGTACTTTCTTTACACATTGTACTAATGATTATTCTGGTGCAGCTTCAATGTTACAAGCAGTTAACTCTCTCTCCTTCATGTGTGAAAACCATTTTAATACTGCTCTGAGCCTATGTTGCCCTTTCTCAGATCAGTCTCTCGCTTTCTCTTTACAGACCATCAGCAACACCCTACATGAACAAATCCAACCAGTCCAGGGCAATTGAGCAACTAAAAACATCGGACTTCAACCTCCACAGTGCACCTTCCGGGATTTGGATTTCCCATAGCCTGCGAATTAGTTCATTGCAGTGACCATTCTCCAGAACGAGGTGAGCTAGCATGAGTCTTTTGTAGGGTTTGGTGCTCAGGGCACTCCAACTCTGTTTGTGTTCATCTGTAGTAAAGAAGGCACACAGCTATCTTGTTTACATTTTTTTTTAAAAGACGCCCATGTTTGTGGGGATCAATGAGGTGGGGGAAAATCTGATGAACAGTACAGACTACAGATACAGAATGGCATCTATGACTAGCTGAGAGGGTGGCATGTGAAAATGGAAAGTCATACATATAATGCAAAAGGGCCTGCTTATGGTTCAACGGAAGCAAACGTGTCCATTTGGAAACTGTTTTTCGAAGGATAGGATTGGGTGGTGGTTCCCACTTACCTCATGATGTCCTGGTATCTTCCAGTTTAATGGTATACAGTAATTTGTTTTACTGCTGTAAAATCCCACAGTCTTTCAAACATCAGAATATCTTCTTTCTAATCTTCACCATTGCTCCCACAGTGCTTGGGAGGGGTTGGGGTTGTGTCATGCAGTCAGAAAAATCTCCCTACATTCTAAACAATGTTTTATTTAGAACAGTATTAACAGAACAAACTTGCCTCATTTCCTCCATAAGTACTCATTTGCCAAACAAGCTGCAATACGTACTGTGTGGCTGGTGTCACATTTGCTAATGGGCATGTGTGTTAACGCATGCATAGATAACATCGGCAATTATACTGAACTGTACTGGTCGATGATAAGTACAGCAGAGTTGTGTATAATTGCAGACGCTATCTGTGTCTAGTACTGACTAATTATACTTATGTGTTATTGAAGATCATACCTAACAATGACTACATGATCCCATCTACATATACATGTACATAATCATTTTGCTTATTAACAGGTGTCACTGTTGCCGAAAATGAATTCAGTGGACCAATTACTCTGAAAACCATTTTCCGGACTCGCACACAGTGAAAAACTGGAGGCGAAAAGACTAGGGCCTGATCGGCCAGATGTAAAAATTGAACAGTCTGCAAAAGATAGGGGAAAGGCTTACATACGTACATTTTCTATGGTGTGCTATGAAAAGAAGACATGGCTCACTGGTAGCATTGCTAAGCGGTCTTTGTTCTGCTTCCCTTGCCTGCTGTTTGGAAGTGAAACGGCCTGGACAAAAACCAGAGTCACTGACTTAAAGCATTTGTCAGAAAAAAGCAAGAGACATGAATCGTGCAAATCTCATATTGAGAATATATTACAGCTGCGCATGCTGGGGAGTGTAAACATTGCAACACAGTTGGATGATGCCTACCGCCGGAGCGTGATGAGGCATAATGAGGATGTGGATAACAACCGATACATCTTGTCAAAGTTAATAGACTGTGTGCGTTTTTGTGGTGCGTTTGAATTGGCTTTACGTGAACATGATGAAACTGAAGACTATTTAAATCCTGGTGTTTTTAGAGGTCTGGTGGATTTTGTATCCAGCATAGACAGTGCAATGGAACTACACTTAAAAAATGCAACAGTATTCAAGGGCACTTCAAAAAGAATTCAGAATGAGCTGCTGGACTGCATGCTCATGGTCACCAGAGAGATCATTGTAGAGCAGTTAAAATGAACAGATTATGTGGCTATTCAGGCAGACGATACAACTGATATTTCCACTAAGACTCAGTCTGTGCTAGTCTATCGCTACATTGATGAACGATACAGAATTGTTGAAAGGTTTTATGGATTCTCTGATCTGAAAGACTCTAGTGCACAGACCATTGCTACTGCCATAATGGAAAAACTGGACAAAGTATTCCCTGAAGATTGCCACAAAAAACGTAATTGCGCAAACATATGATGGTGCCAGTGTAATGAGGGGGGTGTCTGGTGGAGTCCAAAAGAAAGTAGCTGAAGTGTATCCAAATGCACATTATGTACATTGCTATGCACACCAGCTGTTCATCATTGAACAGGCTGTTTCAAAAATCTCACAAGCTCGAGTTAGCTTTTTGGATATCTCTGGCTTCTGTACATTTTTTTCTTGTTCTCCAAAAAGAACCCCAGTTCTAGATGAGGTATAAGATTCCAGACTTCCAAAACCATCTTGCACTCGCTGGAGCTACCATATTCAGGTAGTGGAAGCCATATATCGGCACAGGAACGCACTCCGTATATGCTTTGAGAAAATTATTGAAAGACGGACTGATTTTGGGGGGGTTACTGTGCATGAGGCCCAGGGATTCATTCGAACTCTGAAAGAGAAGGAGTTCCTTTTCTTCCTTTTTTTGTTCAATGACATAATGCCCCATGTCGACATTTTATATAACCAGCTTCAGAAGCGAGACATTGACTCTGTGTATGTGCAGAAAGCTACTGAAACTTTTATCAAGTGCATTGGCAGAGAACATGAAAGCACTGACAATCTGGAAGCTAAATTTCCATCAGAGGCAACTTTTTCAGGTCGCAATGCAAATATGAACACTTTGAATCGTTTGGTTAAAGAAGTATGTGATATAGTTACACAAGCCCAAGAACGATTTGCATTTACTAACCACTTGGAGGGGGCCAAATTGTTGCAGAGTGACCTATTTCAAACACATGGACAGTCTTTTCCCAATGATGCACTGAATGCAACTGTCCAGCCGTACCCCATGTTAAACAAGGAAAGACTGCGCACTGAGCTTTGAATTGTTTATGAGAGACCAGAATTCTGTAGTTCAAGTGGGGCAATTTCTTTATTAAAATTGTTCGTTGAAAACAATCTCGAAGAAGCATTTAGTGAGACAATGCAGTTATTAAAAATTCTGATTACTACACCCATGACAACAGCTGAGTCTGAGTGCTGTTTCTCCACCCTGAAGTGAATTAAAACATTCTTGAGAAACACATTGACTGAGGATCGTCTGAATGCTTTGGCAATGCTGTCCATGGAAAAACAACTAATTCAAGAGATCCCTGACTAATACACGGACTATTGATAAATTTGCCTCTCTGAAAAATAGACAGGCACAATTTGTGTACAAACTTTCAAAATGATTGACAAGTGAATGTTCTGTTACAAACAAGCTATTTGCAGTTATTTTGTGGGTTACCTTGCATTCTTTGTTTCAATGGCCTTATATATGTTAGGATTTTGTGTAAGGTTGCAGTGATCTATTTGACAGAACAGTGAGAAATGTGAAGTATGTTTTGATGTTATGGTTGTTGGTTGATAATAAAGCACTCAACATAGTAAACTATTTCTGGTGCATTTTTCTCCATGCAATAAGTATGTGCTATTTCTGAGACCTGTGCATTCCACATGTTGCAACTGTGAGCAACTGAAGCAATGGCAACTCAGTGAGGCAGACAGCCATTAGAGGTAGGACAAATATATCGCATTAATTAAGTGGTTAAAAACTAAAGTAATATTTTAGCTTAGTTTCACCCTAAAATCCCACCTTAGTAAGAGGATGAACGCATGTGAATGCCAGTAACAGCATGACAAACATGTTTCTATCATTACTGACTATATAATGAATTTCTTTATGCATACACCATAGTACCAGCTATTCCCAATACAAGCTGCTGTAAAATACACCATCACACTTGCACACATAAGAATAGTGTACCACCATTAATATGTAAAACCGAATGCTTTTTTTATATATCGGTGGGTTTTTTGGACAGTAAATTGCACATTTTATAGGCCATTTTTCCAAAAATTTCACAGGGGGAGAACCCCCCTGCACACCCCTTAGGGGGGTGGGCTCGCGTGCTGCGCGCTCACTACTATATTCGCCTGGGGAAATATACGCTCCACCAGCTTTCAAACTCACCGGCCGCCACTGAGCCTTAATTGTGTGTAGTGTTCCCCAAAGGTACTGCATATAATTCTGCCTAACAATGGTCACCCAGGACCACATTCTTACCCTCCACCTGACCCAGTGGATTTTGAACATTGGGTTGATTGTCTGGGAGATGGGGGTTGTTGTTTTCTAAAATGTATCTCAGAGGTATATACCCATATGGAGAGAGCTTGCATTATGTGTGTAAAGTATGGGTACCTAAGATAGATTTCGATAAAACAGCGTAGATTTTATTAGCATAGACAGCTGGTCATTTTAGTTTCAGTATTTCAATCATTTGTTTTAGCATTTGTGTCCACATGTGAGGTGCACTCCATTTTTTTAAAACAAGATTGTATTGGTTTTTAAATCATAACACACTCCGAAATCATCCAGTACCGAAAACACAAAGCTCTTAATGACTGAGTGTAACACCCCACCCGCTTTCCCCCACCAGGAGTATACCAAATAAAGTTCACTTTGAATGTTTGAATAGGTAGTATATTTAGAGATCCATACAGGGTTACTCAATCACGGTAGATCGACTAGGTTCAACGCCCATAGTCTCACTGGGCAGGATAAAGCATTAAAGTATTTTTGCATGTAAGACAAGAGAGGTCTCCACACAGTCATAAACAACATCAGAGAGCCTTTGATATTAGCAGACAGTTTCCCATTGCTGTGACATTCCAGACTTTGTCAAGCCACAGGTTGATCGTTGGATGCTCTGACTTCCTCCAAAAGTGGAGAAAAGAAAGTTTGGCCGCCAACAGGAGGTGAATCAGCAATTTCAAATTGGCCGTAGTGCAGTTCTGCTGCAATGCATCAGTGAGTCCCAGAACACACATGACAGGTTTATCTGGGATGTCCATCTTTAGGATATCTTTCAGTCTGGATCTCACCTCTAGCCAGAAATCACGTATTAGCGGGCACCCCAACAGAACATGCAAAAGTGTACCTTCCAGTCCACACCCTCTCCAGCATAGTTTGCTGTTATTTGGGTTGATATGGTGTAGCCGGGCCAGGGATTCTGTACCATTGTATCATTATTTTACTTCTGTTTTCCTGCAGCCAGGGGCAGAGCGAGACCCCACTTCCCCGTAAATCCTTTCGCAGTCCTCTGGGAGTTACCAAGCCCCTGATCCCTCTCCCATCCAACACATTAAGAGCAACTTTCTATTCCTTTGGGCAAGTTTATTGATTTGTATATTTTAGAGCTAAGCCCCTTAGTATCCACCGCTTCCTGAAACACTAGTTTACACTTCATTAACTCTCTTTTCACCCGCGACACATTGACAGAGTGGAGAACCCAGTGTCTTGCCTGCATGTAGTGGACTCTATTGGTCTCCTCAAGGTCCGCTCTGTCCTTAGATTCGGATTTTTCCATTCATGAAAAAGTCCCCCATTTTACTAATGCCCCTTGTGCCCACCACAGAAACCCAATGTCTGTCTTCCCGGTAGCGAAATCATTGTTGTGAAGTAGTGGCATGTACGGGGAGGTACACGCCTTGTAATTCATGATATTCCTCACTAAGGCCAGATAGTTGGATCCAAAAAGAACGTTGGTTTTACTGCTTATGTCAGCCCCAAGGTATTTAATCATGTTAGCGGCCAACGTAAAGGGGAGCCCCGGTTGAAGATCTTCTCTCAGTCGAGGGGTGTTTAAACTGAGGATTTCCAAGTTGTCGTTATTTACTTTAAACCCAGTAACCTGTCCATAGTTGTCAATGTCGTCTTTTAAGCTAGGTAATGAGTCTAGGGGGTTCGACAGGTTCAGGATCACATCATCTGCAAAGAGGTTAATCTTATGGTGGGAGCACCTTAATTTTATACCCACAATGCGCTCAATGCCTCTTACCCACTCCAACAGGGGCTCCATTACAATCACAAATAACCGTGGCGAAAGGGGACACTCCTACCTGGTGCCTCTTCTAAGTGGGATCAACGCAGTAAGAGCCCCATTGACCAGCAGCCTTGCCAAGGGAGCCTCGCAGTTGGAAAGGATCATCTGGGACATTTTGGGACCAAAACTGAATTTCTGCAAGGCTTCTAGCTTTCAGCATCGAGCGCCAATAAGAGCGAGTGACTTGAATTCCTCCCAGAATTTTCTATTAAGTGTATTAAGCTCTGTATGTTATCAACAGTCCCTCGTCCCCTATTGAACCCAGACTGATCAAGGTGAATAAGCAGAGGCATGAATTTCTGTAACCAAGTGGTCACAATGTTTGTGAATGTCTTGGTGTCCAAATTAACAAAGCTATGGGCCTATATGAAGAACATAATTTGGGGTCCTTTCCCGACTTCGATATTAAGGTTACCTGGGACTCCGTCATTGAGGTCGGAAGGTGGCCACCATCTCTCATAGAATTAAACACATCGGCCATAGGTTTGGCCAACATCTGACACAGGGATCTGTAAAAGCTGGCCATGAGGCCATCAGGACCCGTTCTCAATGTCCACTGTATATTCGTCACCTGATTCACTGGTTTCAGGGGTGGAAGAAAGTGGTTCCGGTGTATCAGCAGTCTTCTTCCTTCATGCCTATTTCCACACCTCACAGAGAAAGGGTCTCCCCCGAGAGGAAGCCACTATGCCCAGCTGAGAAACCTAGTTTTTCCCAGAGGGAGCCCTGAACATGGAAAAAACCTAATATGCAGAAACAACCCTGTGGTTCTGGAAGCAGTGTGTTTCTTCTGAGGAGGTTCCAGTTACAAATTCCACCAAGAATAAATCTGAAAATGGGATCAATGACCATAATGCAACAGTGGCAGCAAATGCATGTTTCTTGAACCTAGCATAAGATGAGGAGGAAGATTTCTAAAGAAATGCCACAACCTGCCTGAGGAAAGCAAAAGAGAGGAAGAGAACTCAGAGAGATGTGCAGCAGTGAGAGCTCTTGACAGAAAAGGTCAGCGAGGAGCAGACCCAGACGAGGTGGGAGAAAAGGAGGAGTGTGCACTGAGGAGTGGGGCGCAAAGAAATCAAGGTTGCTAGTGGTGTAGCGAGACAGGGGAGAAGAGTGGCTTAGCCTCTTACCTGTGGGCAGAAGTCGAAGGGTTGAAATGCACCAAACCATGCAGGTGGAAGCCTTACATTTATACCGGTGTCTAGAGGGAAACAGTAGACATAGAATAATTCATTTTCTTTGCTCTCATCTCCACATTCTTCCCCCTTGGCATCAATGATGGTGTGAATGAACAATCGATTCATCTGCTGCCTAAGGAGGTGTGCTAGAAGTGTTCCTGGTATGTTTCCCTGCTCATAGAATTTGTGTCGGATCCTAAGCATAGTGCGTTCAGCTTTTTGAGTTCTCAGGAGTCTCAGCTGGCTCTTTGCGACGGTCAGTGCCCTAAGGTTATGGTTAGTAGGGTTTTTCGACATAGGTCTTATAAGCTCTCCTTACTTCTCATAATAACTGCTCTTCTGCCTGGCCCCGAGAATGTTTCAGCGTGGCAGCACTTTCAACAAGTCCCAGTCTATGCCCTCTGAGGTGTCCTCTTGATGATTATTAGTAAGGTATTCGCGAACTGCACTCTTTAAGTCATCCAAGCACCCCGGATCCTGCAAGATACCTGATGGGAGCTGCCCTTGGTACATTTTGCGGGGGTGAGACCAGTCTTTCAGTCTCACCACCCCCATGTCGTGGTCAGTAATGGTCATGCCCTCAATTTCTGAGAGGAAGAATTAAGTCATGCGGGTCGGGATAAAAATGTAGTGAATGTGTGAAGCTAACAAATGAACATGGCAGCTATATGTGTAGGCAGTGTTGCCAGGATGTATGGTTCGCCATATATCCACCACATTAAGGTCAGTTTGCGGTTCCTCAGAGTGTGGGATACCAAACCTGTGGTAGAGTAGTTGGTCTGGGACACCTGTCTTTAGTCCCGTCCATCACTAGGTTCATTTTGCCCATTCAAAGTACTTTCACTTGGCCCCTTCTGCCCACCTCGTCCAGCCACTGGCCGCATGAAGGGTTCCTGTGCCGAATTAAGTGCATAAAATGAGAGTATAGTAAGTCGCCTGCCCTGAAACTCCCCATCTACCATTATGTACCTGCCATCCGTGTCTTTGTTGGTTGCTATGTGCATAAATCCTATATCTTTATGTATTAGTAGCAACAACGCTGCTCGCTTGCTGTCCGAGGAGGAGTGATATTGGTGTGGAAAGAGTTTATTTTTAAGCCTCCCTTGATCCTTTTTCAACAGGTGGGTTTCCTGGAGCGCAACTCTGTAACTGGAGCCTTTTCAGCTTTCTAAACAACTGAGTACGTTTACCTGGGGTATTCCACCATCGGGTGTTTATGGTCCCTAAATTAACCATCATGGTTTGTTACAAAGTATCCCCCCTCCCGTGGAATGTCACAGTCCGTAGTAAGCCATACCCCCTACTGCGTCTGCATGAAATCCCTCTGTGTGAAATAAAATTGCAAGCACTCTGTGAAATTGCTCACTATGGTAGATTCTACCTTTGACCCAATAAACTCTTTTTACTCCTGGATTCTCCCCAATATATCTGCCAGTCAGCAAAATAACTGATTTGGAAGATATCCCCTCTCCCATACAACCCGACCTAACAGTGATTGCTTCAAGTAGTTAGAGATCACAGGAAAACCCATCACATTGAATAGAATTATAGAACAAAGGAGAGGCATTGTGAAATATTCAACTTGAAAGAGAACTCTTCAAAAACTGCTGCACCATTGGACATAGTGTCAAGTGTGGTAATCCAGCATGGTCCCATTCCATGGCTCAATGTAGGGAGGCAGATCCTGACCAGTTCCAGCTCATCGTTCAGCGCTCTTTTTGCCTGAATGTACCATGTGCCAGGAATACTCTCTTCAGCACCCTCCATGGCTTGCTGCGGATTGGGCTGCTCCCTCCTTTTTTATCTGTGTGCACTGACTCTCTCATTTTGAACTGGAGGCCAAAGGGGTACGCCCACCTGTACCGGACATCTTGATGCTGTAGCTCCTCGTTTACAGGTTTCAGCAACCTGTGGTTTGCCAAAATGGGCTGGGAAACCTCCTGAAATATTTGGATTGTGCAATCTCTTCACCCTTCTTGACTCCCCCAGGATGGCTTCCTTGACTTTGTAATCGTCATATTTCACCACAATGTCCCTGGGGGGCGTTGTTGTCCCACTCTGTGTGCCCTGTCCATCTTAATAGCCTCATTGGGATTGCCTGACATAATGTGCACGAAGAGTTGTTGAGCACATACTTCTATGTTGTTCCCCTCGGATCCCTCTCAAATGAACTTTACCCTGAGGTTGTCTCGCCTGGCCCTGTTATCCAGGTCATCACACTTTGCCTTGAGAAGATCATTGCTGTCCTGGGGGGATGATATTCTTCCTTGCACCTCTCTCATTTCTGTCTCGAGTGTAGTCAGGGAGCGCTCGTTGTGGTCCACTCTGTCACACATAGCCGCCACCTCCCTCCTAATCTTAGTAGTAGCCTCCAGCCTTTCCTTACACAGGTTGTAGTGAATCATTCATGTCCCACCAGAGCAGGTCAAGAGACTGGGTGAGAAATTCAGGCGTGATAAGTGGCGCACTGGGTGGGGGATGTGTCCCTGCCATTGTGTTGTCTGCCATACCTTCTGCGGGTGGGACCTGCTTTGCAGACGTTGTCAAGAAAGCCTGGATGTTGGAGCCTTTGGACTTTTTAGAGGACTTGGATATACTGCTTCAATCGCAGGTCTTCGTGCTCGCCTCAGGAAGGAGTCACCACTAGTATGTCCAGCCCAATAATAATGGAACCCAATGCCCAATCCCCAACCCATATGGGGCACAGAGCCCCTGGACTCAGGGCCCCGGGTGCAGCTCCTCTGTCTCACTGAGTGGACGCCCTACACAGGATGATATCTGCGAGAGCCCATGATGCCTATTTAAATGTCCTGACCTTGCCGATTCACTGACAGTGCCTATGATTTGTTGCAGTGGGCAAGCACTGGCAGTGTAAGGTATTTACCCACCGAGTTGACATGAGACCTGAAGGGTCTTCACCAGGGTAGTAGCAGATGTAGTTGCCTGCCTGTAGCTGGCAAGTCCAGAGATGTGGTCTGAGGCTTGACTCCTCCTCGCATAGAAAAAAGTTGAATCTGCTTCCCACTGTACAGCTGCAGTTTATAGGGGCAGTGCTGGGCGCGCCAGAGACTTAACGCTTTTCCTCTGCTAGAGAGACTTCAGGCAGCCAGGCACACACCCACAAGTGTTAGGCCATGAGTTATGCATCCCATACTTTCTTGAGTTTTCTGGGGCCAGTGGCCCTGTCTGTACTGTCAGTTCCTCACACAATGCTGTCCCTGTTGCTGAAATGGGAGCTGGGACTTAGTTGCTGCCAGGTAACGGAATTGTTGGAGTCCCAGTAGCCGTACCATCCACCTCCTTTCTCTTTCTCCCTGGGTTCGGCAGCTCGAGGGAGCCCTCTCCCTCACTTGACTCACTGGCTCAACGTGCTGCTAGACTGGAGCCCAGCTTGTCAGAGTTAGGAGGCCGGGACCCCCCTTCAGCCCCCGCTGGGGCCACTCTGCACAGCCTGCTTCTATAAATCCCTGCAGTGGGTCGTGGGGTATCCAGCTGCCTCCTCCTTCCTCCTCAGGGCCCGCCGTGGCCTGCAGCAGCTGCCATGTTGGTATGCCGGGTCGTCCACCGGCCCCTCCTTTCACACTGCTTTCCTATTGTGAGCCGTTTTCGTCGCTCTCCCAGGGGCCCGCTGCACTCTCCGACTCCCGTGCAATTTGCGAATTAGTCGCCTTCAAGGGAATAACTCACTGCATTAGCCTACTGTTGGGCCGATGGTCAGAGCGGGTAGTGTGTAGGCGTCCTACCACTCTGCCATCTTGGCCACGCCCCCAAGTGCACTTAGTTTTAACACACTCCAGAAAGCATCACATGGTGAAATGAGGGGCAGCAAAAGATACTGGGCCTCATTACGACCCAGGCGCTAATGGGCTAACGGCGCCGTAAAAGGCTGCGGCGCCGTTAACCTATTAGCGCCTAATTACGAGGTCCCTTTGCGGGACCCGACCTTAACGGCTGGTGTAGACCAGCTGTTAAAGTAGGGACCCGCAAAGCGACTTTGGTGCTAATTACGGTGCCGCAATTTGCGGCACCATACTTAGCGCCTTCCCCATTCCCATTGAGCCCTATGGGGCAAAAATGGGAATGGGGAAGGGCCATGGAGGAAGGGGGAATTACCGCCCCGCCAACCTTGTAATGGGGTGGTAATTCCCCCTTTCTCCATAGCGGAGTCGGTAACTTACCGGCATGGACCATGGTGTTAAAAGCACCATGGTCTTCCGCCAAGGTCGTCCACCGGCCCCTCCTTTCACACTGCTTTCCTATTGTGAGCCATTTTCGTCGCTCTCCCAGGGGCCCGCTGCACTCTCCGACTCCCGTGCAATTGCGAATTAGTCGCCTTCAAGGGAATAACTCACTGCATTAGCCTACTGTTGGGCCGATGGTCAGAGCGGGTCGTGTGTAGGCATCCTACCACTCTGCCATCTTGGCCACACCCCCAAGTGCACATAGTTTTAACACACTCCAGAAAGCATCACATGGTGAAATGAGGGGCAGCAAAAGATACTGTCCATTACACACAGCATTTTATTCAATACCACTCCATTTAAGTGCTAATTATGTCTTTGTTGTAGTGGAGAGAATTATATTGTGGCACTATTGCAGTAGGACAAGCTTTTTGTTAGTGTTGATTATATAGCTGAAGTTACAGGTAGTTCAAGCATTAAGTAGGGTACATATCAATTATTATTAGCATAAGGGCCACCTGCCACCATAGCCAGAGGCCTGCCATTTTGAACTAGGCCAGTTAAGAGCTGGTAGCTTTCTGTCATTTAGAGCACTCAGCTTCTGAGTGCCCTAAATGACAGAGTGCCAGCTTCTGAGCTTCTTTCCTGTTCATTTAATTAGATTGTATTCCTCCTTCCCCCAGTGAGAGTCCAGATTGCCAAGGCCCTTGGAGGAAGGGTGACGCGCCACACAGAGATTGGTTATTGTTGCAAGACTTAGTTGTTGCAAGAAGTTTCAGGCAGAGGTAGATAACGCTATATCCCCAACATTAGATAAATGTAATGGCAGTGAAGGCACCCTTTGTTGTGAACAAGGTCTAGAGGCAAGACCTCGCCAGGGTATTGACCGATGTTGTGGTCATACTGCCCTGTGAGAAGTGGTAGGACCCTTAGAACTGCAGCTGACAGACTAAATCGATCAAATAAATGTGGGAAATTAATCATCAGGAGAGATATGGGGGGATGTGTGCTAGGAAAGCAGCATGTTTCAGGACGGAAGTCGCCTGAGGTGTTGCCAAATGTACAGCTGCAAGCGATGCCAAGTTGTCTGGTCTCATGAGAAAGTATTATTGTGTCCATTTTGCTGCCACAGGGGACTGACTTCACTGTTCACACTCTCTCTAGGATTGGGTTGTCTCGGGCGGCATGCACATCATGAAGTTGTCCTGGCCAATGGGAGAAAGCCAGTGCAGCAACAGTAATATCAATAATGTTTTCTCCAATCAAAACTGAGTATTTTCTGCTGACTATACAATTAGGTAATCTATTGGGGGTGGCATTTAAATGATCATGGGCAATTTACTAACCAATGGGTGTGTTTAGGGTTTTGTATAGGGGCCTGCTAATAGGGAGTGTGGAATTAACATGTACTTTTGAAAAAACTGTTAACTTTTTGGTTTTTGTCTTTAAATACTCATTTCAAATGTGGGCAGAGCAAGAGCGATTTCAGTTTTTCAGTTCTACAGAGCTGACCAACACTCCGCGCTGCACTTGCATGTAATAAATCTTGTTTTTTGTGCAAACTGTGCGCTCCTTATTAAGTCCTTGTATTGTTTTTATCGATTGGGTTTTGGGCCTACCTTACAACATGCAGGACCTGAGTATCAGCCTCTAATATGAATTTCCTTTAAAAGCTCTATTTGTGCAAAGGAAATACTTTCATAGCACACATTTGTCTATTAATGCACCTTACATTCTTAACCAAATATTAGAAGCTAAAAAGAAGTATTGTATGGAATTACAAACAGCCGGCTTTAGCAGCACATGGGTGACACTTTTAAAAAGTACCTCAGCCAAATTGTTAGTTGTTACCATCATGAATCTGGCGGTAGAGTGATTGGCCCTTTTAATGTTAGGGCTACTGCTAAAGTAAAGATAACATTATGGGCCTCATTACGACCCTGGCGCTCCCGTAATGAAGGGTGCCGGTACCGGACCGGCACCCTTCATTACGGGAGCGCCTATTACGAGGTACCCTTTGCGGGACTCGGAACAGACGTCTGGTAAAACCAGACGTCCTTTCCGGCTCCCGCGAGGGGACGAGGGAGCTAATAACGGGCCATTTGTAATGTGCCCGGTATTACCTCCCTCCCCATTCCCATTGAGCCCTACGGGGGCTCAAATGGGAATGGGTAACGGTTCCTTCAACGAGGAATTACCGGGTCCTCCAATGTTGGAATGACCAGGTTATTCCTCATTGAAGGAACCGGGTTTTGGAGACCGGTATGGAGGCAGCCATGGCGCTAGTAGCACCATGGCTACCTCCATACTCGTAATGAGGCCCTATGTCTTATTAGAAGATAGATACAGTGATTTATGAAGGGATTAAACTAAACAACTGAATTTGCTGGCATAAATTTACCCCCAGACTCTTTCTTTCTACCTCTGCCTACAGACCGAAGACACATCTGCTGCCTTTAAATCTGGTTACCACTACACATGGGTGTAGCTACACCAAGGAAACCTATTCTATTATTAATGCGCAGGACAAAGGGTAAATACTCAAAAGGGGTTTATTCGCATAGAGACCCTATAATAAAGAACAGATAGAGGTGAGGGTAGTGCCAGGAAACCAAAATGGCCAAAGTCTTCTTCCTCTAGGTTTCTGGCCACATTGAGCCAAACAAACTGGCATTGAACTACCATTGAGCTATCCTATTTCCTCATAGCATGTTCTACCAGTTTGAGCGGGGCTTTGCTGCTTCATCAAGCATTCTGGAGAATTCATTTGAGTTGTAAAATAGAACCCACTTGCTGCCAATCACATTTGTTCAACTTGCATGGAACAATTGCCTGTTTTTTCCCCTATGTGCCACCTGTCGAGCGATCAAGCAGCAATAATTGAAACCACTACCACCACCTGCAACTGGACAGCATTGAGATCCTCTAGTCACCCATGAACAGCAATAAACGGACTGGGGCTCGAATCCAGATGAGACGCTTGTTGCGTTGAATCATGACTGGTGCCTAAAAAACAATGTTGACTGGCTTGACCGTGTAGCCCCTACAAAAGAATATGGTACAGTTTTGAATAGACTACAGGCCCCTACAAACATAGGCTTAGGAGACACATAAAATCTGGCGGGACAGGGGACACTTTGAGGACTTTGCTACAGACACTAACTACAGAGTAAATTGATATGCCAGACATTAAAAGATCCTCTAAAATGAATGGAACTAAACATGGATATGTTAATGAACAACTTCAATCTTCAAAAACAGTTTATTGAGGACCACATTAAAGAAATCATTAAATATCGCTGTTCCACATGTACCTGTTCCCCCTCTCCATGTCCCAGCCAACTATCCCCAAACCCTCCCCAGCAAGAAAAACGTTACGATGAGACTTCCATCCCTTCCTCCCCTCCCATACATCATGTCCAAACCCCTAATTCCCCTGTATTTGTTTCAGGTTCTGCTTCCCCCACTCTTTCGTAATTCTTATACTGTTAAACAATAATAACATTTTAAGTGTGCTGTTAGTATATGCCTATGTCTTATTTATTTTTTTAAAAGGCAGTTATGGTGTCTGCGGACTGTGCAGATGTCTGTTATGTATGCAATTAACCAAAATGGGGGTGTCCAAAGAACACCCCCCCTGTTCGTAATGTCCGCAACCAGAATGAATATATCCATTGAACGCATATCCCGTCTGCCTTTCCGCAAAGTTTTGATGCACATTTATTTTATTCAGGGACTTCAACACTGTTCGTAGAACACCCACGCACATGCGCATCACACACTTGGGTCCTACGAACATCGCACCTGTCCGCAACTGTCCGCCACACGTGTGTCGCACTTTGAATTAGTTCGGGGACCCAAACACTGTCCGTAGAACATCCGCGCGCATGCGCATAACCATCCCCATGCATTTGGTGTCCTGCGGTAAGCCGTCCCATTCGCGGACGTATCCGCCATGTCATCATGTGACCGCACCCACACTGAGCGTGCGTCCTTATTTGTGGACACTCTCCGGGCCCCCGAACATTTAAAAAGTGCTTTTTGAGCAATCCAAGGTATTTGACAGTAAAAGTTCACCATTGCACATGTCCCAGACAATGTCACTGCCGATCGACATACTTTTTGTAATTTTTTTAACCCTTTCTTGCTGTTCGCGAATGGCACGGGTCTTCTCGAAGTGCACACCTGCACCCCTATAAAAGGCCACACCCCAGAGCTGATCCTCATTCGGCTTTTGGATTTACAAGATTTACAACAAGACAATTGTGCAGGTTGCTGTTCTTGGTTCCTGGTTTATGGTTATTGACCTTCCAGGTGGCATCCCAAATTGCTCCTGCTGCTACTGCCTCGGCATCAGCACCCCCACCCCCTCCACCACCGCCATGTCCCCATGGGCCTGCAGAGGGGAACAGGCGTGAGGATGCATAGGAGAGGGATGAAGAGGATGAAGAGGATGAGATAGTGGAGGTCCCTACTACTAGCAATCATTGTGAGACTTGGGTGTGGCGGTTATTTACCACCGTTGATGGAAAGCCAAAATCTCATGCGAACAAGGGGATCTGCACTCAGAACCGCATGGTGCTGAGTTGTGGCAAGCCTGGTTCATATAGGTATGGTACTACATCAATGAAGCGACACCTAAAGTCGTTCCACTGTGTGGCTATTCGTAAGGTTGAACCTTGCAATAAATGTAGTAGGTTGAGTTCCTCTGCAGCATCCTCCGTTTCCGCTCCTGTCACCACAAGAGACAGTCCTATGGGACATTGCATCCCTCCAGCTGCGTCACAGGCCGTTCATGATGCTGTTGACCTTTACCTTTTGAGGGTCACAATATTGTGCATGTACTGCGACGCAGTACTCTGCAGGGGGGAGAACTTTCATAGTGCTTTCGAGACTGCGGTCAAGGAGCATGAGAAGGTTTGCAACCTGCCTCGATAAGGCCCACCCTACATCTTCCTCTCTCCACCTGCCCTTTCTTATCCCCATGGTTGGTGTGCCTTCCTTACCCTCCTTTCCTTGTGTGTCGTGTTTAAAAAACCAACAAAAATATAAAACAACAAACTCTCCCCAAAGAAAGGCTCTTTTCAGAGCCACCTTTAACAGTTTAAAAATAGAAGTGACAAATAAACAGTGCAGGGCCCTGTGCATTTTTTGGATGTCCGCGTACAGTCAGCGGACAATTACATTTTTTGCAGGTACTGCCCTATCAGAACCATTGCCCATTTCTCTGGGAGGAAGTGGTGACTCTCAAAAGAGCCTTTTTGTGGGTTTTTTTGTGTTTCAAAAACTTCAAATGGTCAACACCTACTGCAAAATGGATTGCTATAATTCCAAAAAGGGTTGCAATGCATTTTGTATATTTCGCAGAAAAATATGATTGCCGGCATAAGTAAGATGTACTCCATCTCTGCGAAAAATGTGTGTACTACGAAACATAACATTTTCATTGTGAAAAGAGGACATGCCAACATCTCTCAAAAAGGCACAAACAGCCTTGTTGACATTGCACCTCGCTTTCTCCATTTATGGACCAAATGAAGAAGAACGCAGCCACATTTGTCTCTGTGCAATATGAGAAAAAATGACTCGGGAGTTTGGAAACGTCCATGACTTTCCCAAGTCCTTCTTTCATTGCAAATTGCAAAGAGATTCCAGAGACATGTCCTAAACTGTTCCCTCCACAATGAATAATAATAAGGTCTGGATGACACTGTGTCACCAAAGTAGCACAAAGAGTTATCAAATCTAG
The DNA here is from genome assembly GCF_040938575.1 of Ambystoma mexicanum. Classification (NCBI taxonomy): domain Eukaryota; kingdom Metazoa; phylum Chordata; class Amphibia; order Caudata; family Ambystomatidae; genus Ambystoma; species Ambystoma mexicanum. Next base: position 1,039,785,079 of record NC_090922.1, on the reverse strand, counting down.
CAACTTCATTCCACGCACTTCATGCCAGTGCACTTCCACATGAGATAATCCAAGATGTGCAGCCACTCCACAGCGATCTGCATGCATCTCCAACCAATTTATCCACGAGTCTCCCAAAATCCAGACAATCTGCCTTCTGAAAGACACAGCCATAGCTTTCTGCCCTCCTCTCACGAGAAAGACTTTCTGACAAAGTCTCTCCTTACACAGCACACCCAGTAAACCGTATTCACCAATCCCTTGCACTGCTAAGTCTCATTACCATGCCTCTCAGCCTCAACATCCCCGTATGTAATAGGCGCTGCCCATAGACAAATCGAAAAATCTGAACGTGGGGAATGAACATTTTAAATAGTGTGCCCCATTTTCCCTTTGAGGTTGGCTCTGAAAGGAGCCTTTTTTTTGTTTTTTTGAAGATGCTTCAGAAACACTTTTTATTTTGTATTTTTCTTTCTTATTTTCCTCCAAAAATCTTCACATTAGCTTCTCCAAAGCAACCCTTATGTTCCAAAACAGCATGGCATTTCCCATAAAAGATAAAGAAATGCCATCTTCTTTAAAATAAACAACATTACCAGAATCAATGTTCTCATTATTACAAAAGAACATACCAGCTCTAAGCATGAAAGCAAACATGCCTCGGTTGATTGCACACCTAGCAATATTTTGCTGAGGACAAAAAACAAAACTATTGTCCCATATTGCCCTAGGTACTAAACCACACAAAATTACATTGGTGTTTGGAACATTACTGCCAGAATCAAGTGTTCCAAATCTGCCAACAAAGTAGGGGCACTGACATAGCCCAAATGCACAGAACCACAGTGCAGGACAACTACATCTGGACTATTGAACCTAGCCATATTCTGACAAACTTCCAACATTGCCTGTAAATTAAAACCAGGCACAGTACTCCACACCACCTCCACTCCTTTCACATCAAAATTGTTTGCCACATTCCTACATTTAGCATACTGCTCCAAACTATCAACAAACATATCTCCGAGCACCAACACCCTGACTTTCTCCACCACTGCCATCTTCACTACACACAGCCTCTTTCAATACAAACCACAACCTCAACACCTGATTGGCTGATCCCTACAGTCCTATTTCCATGTCAGATATGTTGAGAAGTCCTGTATGTGGCACGCCCTGCCCGCATACAGCTGCAGTGTCCGCGGAGCGCATAACACTGGGGCAGCCCTTCTACCCTTTCCACTTCACTCTCTGCACCATTTCCTCATTGGCTACTGTTAAGCAGTCACACATGTATCCACCAATCACATCCAAGAACTCTACATCTAACTCTACCATCACAGATCAGCACTTTAGATGTACTATTGATCACTCTCAGTACAATTGCGCTGTGACTGCAAAGGACCTACAGCAACAACTACCATAAAACTCCCCAAGATTTCTACTTGCAGATTCATGCACATTCACATGCATGAACACAAACTACAGGTATGAATATTTTCTACACAGTACATGTACAGCTCTTCTAGGAATACATATAAACAGAGTAACTGCCACTTACCCTGTATAAACCGTAAACTGAACTTACTGTAATTTATCCCATCTACTATGATGAAGTGTCAATTGCAAACCTGTCTGCTCTCCAAATTTTTGTCTACACACACAGCTATCTAAAAAAATGTTATTTCATATGAAAAGATCAGAGAAATAACAGTATAATTATGAAAAAGGCTATCCAGTGTGTTATAACATTACACGCAGCCAGGATGAGTACATGCATCTTCATTCAAGCACACACACAGACAATATCATTAGAAAGGCTCGCAGCTCAAACTACACCACTGCCTCTATATGAAATCCTTCTGCTTTATTTCCCACACCTTCACAAATGCATACATTGCATGCTTTTCTGTACAATCTCTGCCATTTACCTTGTAAAAATAGAAGAAAATGCATATGATTATTTTTTCTATCTCTTAACTTCCAATAACATAACATTAAAAAAACAAGTGGGCTCTATACGTTTACTATTATACTCATTTGTAAAACATATTCAACTAACAGATTCTAAATAAAATATACAGGATGCACATAGGCAAAGGAAAGTGCATGTGCAGACTATGCTCAGTTATGAAAAAACACTGCTAATACAAAAACAAAAAAAAACAATGTCTACATTAAAAAAGTGGTATAAACACACACATTCACAAACTTCTTTCTTTTACAATTGCAGTGAAGACCACTCTCCTGAAAAGCAGCAGCTGTCAATCTGGAAAAATGAATGCCCTTCATTTCAATGATAGACGTAACTTGATGGCCGTGGGCCAACCGTCTTATGCACCGAATTATAGAAATATAAACTGCTATGCTTGACCAACGAGCGGGCATTTTAAATGTAGCAAGAATCGCCATTTTGCTTGTTAACCATTGCTCATTGCTTTCTGTATAAAAACTGCTTTGCAACTTGCAATTCTTGCGGATTCTGCTTACTCTGCTCAACTGTTAACATTGTTGTCTGAATATGAAAGGACAAGGTCGCGGGACTGAAGAGTTTGTTGAAACTCCTCATGAGTAGCCCAGAGAGGAATGCCCACGCTTCCTCTCTGTAGCCTTGGGAGAGAGCTGCAGGGCATTTAATCACTTCACAGCTGCCAGCCAGTCTCGTACAATGGTAGAATATGTTAGAATAAAACAGCTAAAGGCTTGAATTATGCTCTTCCTACGGCCCCCCTTCGCAAAACCCTTTGGAATGTGTCGGCTCCCAGGACATGAATAGTACCTCATAGATAGCAAAGCTTGGAATGTGGCTCTTCCCCCGTGTGCAGCTTGCTTCCAAGAACAGAACCACCGTGTTCTGTTCAACAACTAAAAGATGCCTCTGCACTTTCTAATTGCACATTGTTACTAGAATAGACATCGAAAGTGTCATAATCGTCATACTCGTCGGATATGTCCATCGTCATCCCGAGTTCAAAGGAACTTAATAAAGAGGGGTGTTAAACATGACATTGCTGATTGTATGATATGCATTTTGTATATATGTAACTGATGTACGTAATTCGCTCTCTTGCGTCCCTCGAGGTCTAGGAAACTCACGTTGCGGGGCGTGAGATCAGAATTGGCCAATTGATACTATTTTTTGCTTGCAATAAACCCTAGCATTGGGAAATTGAACCTCGTGTCTGGCACATCTTTTTGTGTATGGTTATTGCCTTGTTTCCATAGCACGAGGGACCCCTAGGGGCCCCTTTCAAGATGGCGCCTGAATAGGGACCCTCCCCCCCTTACCCCATCGTATACGTTGGAACGGAGTAAAGGCGGAAGAACGGCGAGGACGGGATCAAGAAGTGTACGGGGCGCCCTGTAGAAGTGAGGAGAGATTCCTTCCGCAGATCTGCACACATCTGATCCCTGATCGACGTACCGGGCCAGAGCGCAAAGGAGGCGAGGGTCCCGAGACGAGGCAGAAGCCAGAGAAGCGCAGACACGACGTTGGGAGAGGTTGCGTTAGAACAGGCAACTTATTTTATCAGGTGAGTCATTCCCCGATTCAAAGAGAAACCTGATTTTTGGTAGAGTGTTGATTTTGCAAACTCAAACGTCCAGGTAAAAGTTGGCTAACCAAAGGGGAAGGTTAAAGAAACATGCCTGGAGTACTGTCCACTTAAGCAGGGCTTTTCAGCTGCGGTAGACAGTCCTTGGAATATGGCCAAAGTGCACCGCCTGGGGGAACGCCGGCTTATGATATGTATGCAAAATATGGTGTGGGTGCGATAATATTTTATCCCGTAGCCCAAGCACTTCCCCTCACGCAAGCGTTAACCCAAGCCCCACCCACAGCGCGAGCACTCCCACAAGTGCAGACCGCGGACACACAATTTCCCAGCATCCAGCAAGGCCCTTCACAGATGCCACCTGTGTCACTTGTCCCATCCGCACCTCCCGCTCCAGAGACAGATTCAGCACCATCCGCCCCTCCCGAAGTCGAAATTGAGACCGGGGAGGCGAGAGGCGGGGCTGAAGGAACAGGATTTGGACGAGTATCTCGAAGTACGATCAGCAAAGAAAGAAAGATTGAATTACGGCAAGAGGCAGGATTGGCCTCATTGTATGGGTACCGAAGAAGCAACGAGAGACAGGTAGTGTTGGAATGCATGGGGACTTTTTTGGTGGGAGAATGGAAAAAGTTACTTGACAAATTACCACCACAACGTTAGATTTGAACCAATTAGCATGTTGTAGAATAAAAGATGAAGAAGTGAAGGAACATGTGAATAGACTTTTTGATCTTAAAAATGAGTTGGATAATGAATATGCCGAAATGTTTGCTGCACCTGGGTACACGGATTGGGATATTAGAAGAGAGGGGAGAGGGACGGTAGAATCATACATAGAGCAGAGACATTAAACGTCATCTGTACTGAAGGGCGAGAAGCTGGAAGTATGTATACGAGAAGCGGTAAACTGGGTATCAAATCCTAGTATTCCAACAATGGTTATACATTATATATTTGATGAATATTCCATGCCAATGAAAAGAAAAGCACTGCAATCGATGGCTGAACATTTGATGGAGAAGGATATAAAAAATACTAAGGCTAGCCCACCTGAGATACTAGCGGTATACAGGAGAGCATTCCAGCGAAGTACAGGAGAAACGGGCTTATCACTGGATTTAGGAATACTATTGAACCTAAGAGAAGTGGGAGGGATCGTGAGTGGGGCATTTCCAATGAGAGAGATCCCGCCCACGTTTGTACCAAAAGTAGAGATCCCTGCGACGGGTACAGTAGGAGCGCAGGTAACACCAGCCCATTTCACCGCTCAGTATGTGCATGTCTCCTTTTCCAGGCAAGAGGTGAATACTATAAAACAGACGATTCCCGATATAAGAAAGAATCCAGCAGGTTTCTACAAGGAAGTAGAGTCAACCCTGAGATCAGCAGTGCTTACTATGAGCGATAGATTTGATTTTCCCAGTCATTTTGCCAGCAGATATATGGAAACAGATGAGGACGGTAGATGACGCAGGGGCTTTTGGCGCCACATGGGCGGAGTTACTATTGGAGGACAAAAATAGGAAAGTAGGGGAAAATCCGGGAACCCGCATGGCAGACCTACCAGAACGGATAATGCGGAGATTGAGGGAAATAATTCCAGAAAAAAGGATTCATTGGGACAAATTAACTACATGTGTACAGGGCAAGGATGAGCCAGTAACGGATTATTTCAATAGATTTGAAGGAGTATTCACAAACTTCAGTGGGCAGGATGTGAGCACGGAGTCGGGGGAAAAGGCTATTTGTTGATAAATATGTGAGGGGACTAATATCACCAATTCAAGATATGTTAATGACATCGGAAAGTTCCTGGGCAGCAAAACCGGTGAGTGAGATATTACACATAGCCCAGTATTACGAGAACAGGGTAAATGTGGCGAAAGAAAGAGAGGTGAAGGATAGAGTAAATTTAAAAACAAAGGTGTTACTGCAGCAGGTCATTGGATACGGTGTCCAGTCAACTGGTCGACTGCAATTTGGTCGAGAGGTAGAGGAAATGCACAAGGCAGAGGAAATTTGAATAATATGCATGGGGTGTCATTGGGATTAAATCAATGTGCGTATTGTAAGGAGGAAGGACACTGGCGAGCGCAATGCCCGCACCTACAGAATAGAGGTGGGTTTGGTCAGAGAAGGCCTCATAGAGGACATCAGGGGTCAAACGGCCCAAGCAGAAATAACATGCAGCAGCAGCAGGGATATACCAATGGAGGTACTCAAACCCAATCCTATGGTCAAAACCAAGCGCAACAGAACCAGGGATTGAACCAAAGTGTTTCGAACCAAAATCAGGGCGGGCAGGGCCAACAGAGAAATGATCAGAGTGGAGGACATCGAGGGGGAAATGGGAATATTTTTGATACACAACTAAACAAGTATTATAGCAGTAGCGGTGACTACACCTCGGACGATGTGTTATTTTTGCGATAGGACAGCCCACACGCAAGGGATTGGGAACCAGTGTCTATTCCCGTGAATCAGAGAGGACCCTACGTAGAAATGAGAGTCGGGAATAAGGAGCACCGTTTCCTTGTAGATACAGGGGCACAGAAGTGCTCGATAGACCACCACTTGGTTCCGGAGATACCACTGTCGGGGCAGAAGAATGTTTCTGTAGGGTTCGCAGGTACACCAGTAATTAACCCCATGTCCGAAGCTGTCCCAATTACAATAGGACCATTTACGGAACAGTGTCCATTTCTTTTGACAGAAAATTGTGGAGAGAACTTGCTAGGATTAAATTTGTTGAGAAAATTGGGGGCAGTCATACATTGTACGGCAGACGGGGTGTTCCTCACGATGTGGCCTCACGATGCACCGGTGACGGAATTTATGTCAAAAGAGTTGCCAGAAGAGCTAAGTAGAGTACCAACCTGTCTGTGGACAATGCATGATAACGATGTAGGATGTTTGGAAATAGAGCCAGCAAAAATAACTTTGAAAAAAGGTGTCACACTACCACGAATTCCCCAGTATAAAATTTCTGTTGAAGGTGAGAAGGGATTGAAAGCATTGTTACTGACCTGGTGAGATTGGGGGTGGTTGAGGAAATTGCAGGTAGCACGTGCAACAGCCCGATTCTTCCAGTTTACAAGAAAGGAGGCAATGAGGTACCCTATCGTTTCATAATTGATCTGCGCGCATTAAACAAAGTGGTAGACCCACAATTCCCTTTGGTCCCAGATGTCACAACAATACTGACAATGATACCGGCCACTGCAGAATACTTTAGTGTAGTCGATTTGAAGAACGCATTCTTTAGCATTCCAGTGGATAAAAGCAGTAGATATCTGTTCGCGTTCACTCTAGGAGGTTGATCATTCACATTCACACGCATTCTACAAGGATACACAGAAAGCCCGAGCATTTACAGCAGAGCACTAAAAGAGCAGCTAGACATGCTAGAATTACCCGAAGGTTGCGTACTCTTGCAGTACATAGATGACTTGTTATTAACTGCTGACACGAAAGAGATCTGTAAAGAAAGTACTATATTACTATTGACACATTTAGCGACCCATGGTCATAAGGCAAGTTTGAAGAAATTCCAGTATAATCAGAAAGAGGTGTCTTATTTGGGTTACCTACTTTCGAAAGAAGGGAGAAGATTAACACCAGAACGCATAGAAAGTATTTCTAGTATGCCTATTCCAAAAACTCAAAAATGAGTGAGACCTGTAATAGGCATGGCCTCTTATTGTCGGCAGTGGATCAGTAATTTTGCATTGATTGTGAAGCCGATGATAAAGTTGACTAAAAAGGATGCAGAGATGCCTTTACAGTGGGATGAGGAATGTCAGAAAGCATTTGAACAATTGAAAGCTGCATTGTGTGCTGCACCAGTTTTAGGCACTCCTAACTATAAAAAGATCTTTCGACTATTTGTGAGTGAGAGTGAAGGATGTGCATTGGTGGTTTTGACACAGGAACAAGGTGGAAGAAATAGGCTGTGCGGCTATTTTTCTTGCGCGTTGGACCCTGTAGTGCGCGCACTACCACAATGTTTGCGATCTGTCGCAGCGGCTGCTGCATCAGTGAAACAAACGGAAGGAATGGTATTGGGGCACACTTTAATTCTGATGGTGCCACATGCTATAGACGTTCTATTAAATAGGACACAAACGCAACACCTCACCTCAGCTAGACTGACAAGATATGAGCTCATCTTGTTTGCACCCCACATCCAAATTATGAGGTGTAGCGCATTGAATCCTGCAGAATTAATGCCACTGCCCATAGCAGAAATTGGTGACAACGAATCACCACCCCATGATTGTTTAATGATCACTGAAGAAGAAACAAAGGGAAGGATTGATTTGAGCGATATCCCACAGAAAGAGCCAGATGGGGAGTTATTTTATGATGGCTCTTGTTTTAAATTACCTGATGGCACATCAACGGCCGCATATGCAATTACTACCCTAAAGAGTGTTGTAGAAAGCAGAAGAATCCCCTACAATTTGGCGCAAACTGCAGAAATAATAGCACTGACCCGAGCCTGTGAACTCTCTGAGAATTTGAACGTGAATATTTATACTGACAGCCAGTACGCCTTTGGCATGGTTCACAACTTTGGCCGGCTTTGGGCTGAGAGGGGTTTCTTGACATCACATGGGGCCAGGATTCAGCATGGCTCTTTGATTGTGCGATTGTTGTCTGCACTTACGTTTCCAAAGCGTCTAGCTATAGTGAAGTGCGAGGCGCATAAGAAAGTAACATGTAGAGTGGGAGAGGGAAACGCATTTGCAGACAGGATTGCGAAGCAAACAGCCACAGATTTGGGCAATAAAATGATGACAGTACAGACTGAGGAAGTACCTTGTATGATAGAGAATGGAGTTGCCACAGTCAAAGAAATGCAGGCTGAGGCCACGACCGAAGAGATTCAGGGGTGGGCTGAGGGCTCTGCTGAGTTAGATTTGGAAGGATGTTGGGTGGACAAGGAAACAAAGAACTGGATGTTGCCAAATTGTTACGTGACTGCAATGGTTACAATGGCGCATAGCCCTACCCACATTTGCGCAAATAAGATGATACAGCATTTATCCACAGTATGGAAGAATGAGCACATAAAAAAGAATGCAGAAAGACTAGTGCAGAATTGTATTACGTGCCTGAAACACAATGTAGGGAAGGGAACCGTGACTCCAGCAGGTCGTTTCGGCCCACCCTCTATGCCATTTGAGGTGGTCCATTTTGATTTCGTAGAAATGGAAAGGTGCCAGAACTACAAATATGTGTTAGTGGTAATTTGTGCATTCAGCAAGTGGGTGGAGGCATATCCTTTAAAAGACTGTACTGCCATGTCCACAGCAAAAGTAATGTTAAAAGAGTATTTCTCCCGGTTTGGGTTGCTCCGTGTCCTGTGGTCAGACAACGGCCCCCACTTTGTGGGCGCAGTAGTGCTACAGATCTGTGCAGGTCTGCAGATAGAGAAGAGATTCCACAGTTACAGGCATCCCAGTTCTGCCGGGCTTGTGGAGAGACATAACGGAATCTTGAAGTCAAAGATAGCAAAAATCTGCGCTGGGAGCAATTTGAGTTGGGTGGATGCATTACCCCTAGCGCTGTTGTGTATGCGCACGTCTGTGCAAGCTAAGACTGGGCTCTCCCCCTATGAGATTATAATGGGGAGACCAGCAAATGTATGGTGCGCACCGCAGCCCAAAAGATTATGTGAGGTCGAGCATCCTATGTTAAGCACGTACTGCGGGCTTTTAATACAAAAGTTGCGTTTGATTCATCAGCAGGTGCAGGAGGCATTACCAGTGCGATATACCGGACCGGGGCACTCGCTGGAGCCTGGAAGCTGGGTCCTGATTAAAAACTTCGAACGGAAGACAGCATTAGCACCCAGGTGGCGCGGCCCCTATCAAGTACTTTTGGCAACGCAAACGGCCATCCGAGAAGACGGACGGAAGGCATGGCTCCACGCGACACATGCCAAAAGATTCCCAGGACTGCTGACAACTTCCAACGACCAGAGAAAGGAAACGGTCTCAGAAACGAAAGAAACTGTTGCCAGTCCAATGCCACAGCATCAGCCTGAGCGAGAAGTGAAAGTTGAAACAAAAAGCAAACGAGAAGTGAAACTCGAAACAGAGCCTGAGGAGGCTGCCAGTAAGGGGAAAGAGCGAAAAGTGCCCCAACGGTGCTCAACAGAAACAACATCACTGCCGAGCGACACAAACCCTGCATGGCAAACACGAGCAGAAACAACGCGTGTACCCCTTTGGCGCCCACCAGTTTCTGCAAATGCACCAAAGCCAAAGAAAGAAACTACATTATTGCCACGGCGCTCATCGCTACCCATCATTGTGCCACAGGCTGACTCTGAGCCTAATACTGGAAATGCAACGGCACTATTCACGGATCATACAATACCAGGAGTGAATCGGTATAATTTGCGGCCTCGACAGGCGAAGTGATCCACAAATCTTTGGTGCTTTTCTTTTTGCCTTTGGTTCCACTCATGGATGGAGTAGGAGCCAGGGACGTAGAGGAGAGAAGTGTGAGAATTGTGCAAATCGGACAATTCAAGACTCACGGCTCCTCGGTGCGCTTATAAAAGTACATGTGTCAGGAGCCAGAGCAGGACAAGCTGGACGCACATAAGTACTAAGGCTGATAGAGTACATGTGTCCTAAACCAGAGCGGGACAAGCTGGATGCACATAGTACTCTATCAATAAAGAACTGGTCGGAAATCGTCTGAGCAGTGGGAGAAAGAAAAACTAATCTTGCTCGGAGTGGATAAATGATCTAGGCTGTGAAAAGGCTGGCAGAATTGAACTGTGACATTTTTCGTTGAACCTTTCTGGCATCAAGAACGAGAGACATTCGCGACAAACTTTGCCAGCAAGCAGAAGGACGATGAAGAGCAAGTCAAGACCGGTTTCAGCTTCCTCCTGCACCCCTGCTGAAAAGATAATAGATTTAGAGACTGTAAATTTAGGGAAAAAGCATGGTAAAAGGAATAAGGTACTGATTTGGACATTGGTCCTGTGTTTCTTAATTATGATAGTACCAACAATAACAGCTATTACACTATGGTTCCTGGAGTACGTACACCCATTAGAAACACTTTTGCCAAAAGCAGCTACTGAAAGCCCGGTTCATGTAATCACTGGTACTTTGCCCCCAATGGAAGAGAGACAGAGAAGGATACGGCAACAATACATTGTTGCTCATCATGAAAATGACCCGTGCGGTTTTAAAAAAAAAGGATTGCTGGGTTTGCGCCCATTTACCACAGCACGGTGGGAAAGGGATAGGCTGGTATGTACAACCGTTGCCATTGATTTATTCATGTGAGGTAACATTAAGTGCAATGTTCTTTGGGAAATGGAACAAGAGTAATACGGGTCAGCTAGATGAGACCAATATGAATGAATTTGAGGAAGTGATCATGAGACCTATGGGTTGTTCCATATTCCAAAAAGCTTGCGTGTTTGCACTGGAACCCATGAGAAAGAATACACGAAAAATAACAAGACTAAATAGATTACATAGGCAAAATAGACCAACCCCGCCAGCAGAAAAAACATCAGTAATGACATTTCGAATGAGGGATGAATGGAACAAAGATGCTGTGCCCCCTGCCTATACAGTGGATCACAGCCCCAAAACTGCTCCCCTATGTCTACAAAAAAGGGTTCCTACAAAGTAGGAACGTTTAGCAACTGCCTGAACACAGTGGTTTTAAAACACGAAATAGAATCCGTGTACGTAGGAGACCCTGTTTATTTTATATGTGGAGAAAAAGCAAATCCATGGTTACCTAGGAACTGGGGAGGTACATGCTACCTAGGTCTACTGTTTCCAGGAGTGTTCCTCTAGGAGACAGCAGAAGTAGACAAACGAACAAAAGGTAGAACTCAAAGGAGTAGCGAGGATGGAATGATAGCAATGGATATAGCCAAATCATTTATACCGTTCTTGTCCCAAATAGAAAATTCTTACAATATAAGAAAACTGTCTGGAATATTACAAAAAACAATAGATTCCACAACGGATATTTTATTGAATATGACGTTAGAAGAAAAAGGAATAAGACTAATGGCACTTCAAAACAGGATGGCTCTCGATATAATATTAGTTGATCGTGGGGGAGTTTGCAAACTCGTAAAAACTGCATGCTGTGTGTATATAGATGACTACTCCCCTACGATATTTAAAGCGATCCGGAAATTACATGTCATAAGTTCCACACTCTCTACTGAAGAAGGGGGTTGGGGGATAGGATCCTGGTTTTGGGGATTGTTGCGGTCTTGGGGATGGAAGTTAATTTCTATACTAATGATGGAACTTGGGATATTCATAACATGCTGCTGTTGCATACAATGGGCCTCATTCCGAGTATGGCGCTAAGGGATAGCGGCCACCGCTAACGAGAGCGGTGGCGGTAATCCCTTACCGCCATACTCCGAGTTCCCTTAGCGCCATGGTGCTTTTAACACCTGCTTTTAGCAGGCGTTAAATACCATGGCGCTAAGGGACCTTGATGTTAATTACGCCACCGTAATTTACGGTGGCGTAATTGACGCCTTCCCCACTCCCATTATGCCCTATGGGGCAGGAATGGGAATGGGGAAGGGTAAATGGGGATTGGGGAATTACCGCCCCGCCAACCTTGGAATGGGGCGGTAATTCCGCCAACCACCAAGGCGCTGCCGGTCCGGGTACGGCGTCAACCAAGGCGTTAATAGCGCCATTGGTTAGCGCCGTACTCGGAATGAGGCCCAATGTTTACCAATAGTTAGCACTGAAAGAACTGATGGATGTACTAAGGGATGTATGCACATGGTGTCGAGAGGAAAACAAACGCATGGCCGAAATAACAGAGACACTGAGGAAACAAAAACAGTAAAATAATTCATGGTGATAGACATTAATGATGAAGATGGTTCAGACATAGATACCCCAGACTTATCCTCATTGGAGGAGGATACAATGAATAAATAAGACATTTGGCATACGGCCAAAAGGAGGGTTTATCAATCTGGAAAAATGAATACCCTTCATTTGAATGATAGACGTAACTTGATGGCCGTGGGCCAACCGTCTTATGCACCGAATTATAGAAATATAAACTGCTATGCTTGACCAACGAGTGGCCATTTTAAATGTAGCAAGAATCACCATTTTGCTTGTTAACCATTGCTCATTGCTTTCTGTCTAAAAACTGCTTTGCAGCTTGCAATTCTTGCGGATTCAGCTTAATCTGCTCAACTGTTAACATTGTTGTCTGAATATGAAAGGACAAGGTCACGGGACTGAAGAGTTTGTTGAAACTCCTCATGAGTAGCCCAGAGAGGAATGCCCACGCTCCCTCTCTGTAGCCTTGGGAGAGAGCTGCAGGGCATTTAATCACTTCACAGCTGCCAGCCAGTCTCGTACGATGGTAGAATATGTTAGAATAAAACAGCTAAAGGCTTGAATTATGCTCTTCCTACGGCCCCCTTCGCAAAACCCTTTAGAACGTGTCGGCTCCCAGGACACGAATAGTACCTCATAGATAGCAAAGCTTGGAATGTGGCTCTTCCCCCGTGTGCAGCTTGCTTCCAAGAACAGAACCACCGTGTTCTGTTCAACAACTAAAAGATGCCTCCGCACTTTCTAATTGCACATTGTTACTAGAATAGACATCGAAAGTGTCATAATCGTCATACTCGTCGGATATGTCCATCGTCATCCCGAGTTCAAAGGAACTTAATAAAGAGGGGTGTTAAACATGACATTGCGGACTGTATGATATGCATTTTGTATGTATGTAACTGATGTACGTAATTCGCTCTCTTGCGTCCCTCGAGGTCTAGGAAACTCACGTCGCGGGGCGTGAGATCAGAATTGGCCAATTGATACTATTTTTTGCTTGCAATAAACCCTAGCATTGGGAATTTGAACCTCGTATCTGGCGCATCTTTTCGTGTATGGTTATTGCCTTGTTTCCATAGCACGAGGGACCCCTAGGGGCCCCTTTCATAGCGTCTGAAGTACGAACAAGAAACCTACTCTTTCCATACGAAAAAGTAAGTACAATACTACCATAATGTTCTAACTGTTACTCAAACACACTAGCATTTTAGTATTGTAGAACAAACATGTGTATTAACCCTCTACCATTAGATTTAGTATTAGTTCTTCCCCTCACCAGATGCATACTTCATATTGTAATCTGAAGCCCAGTATATTAACACACAAATACAAGAATAGCCTTCCCAACTTGATGTAGCTGCCCATTGCACAATCACACACCCCCACAATCATCCTTACCATCATACTCAGACACTCATGCACAAAGCATGCATACACTGCACAACAGCCCAACCCACACTTTCTTTTTTCTCCAACAGACCCCAAAGAATGCCTACTAAAATGCAACTCTGTAGAAAGCAACGCAGAAGTAGAGCAAATCAAAGTAAAAGTGTCCAAAATAAGCAGCTATCTCTAGCATATTTTGTACAAAAAGTTCAAACAAAATAGCTAATACAGTCATTAAGCGAAACAAAACAAGCTTCCAGTACAGAAACTTTGCCTCCTCTATCAAAATGTAAAACGAAACAGAAAGTGATTTACAAGACTTCAGCTACCACTACTGCTAACGCTGCACCTATAAATCTTGATGTAGTGTCAAGTAACCATGGGCGAAAAATATTTTACAAAATAATTTCCACCACAGAGTCCTTCAGAACCTTATAAAAACGTTATAAACCTTATAAAACCTTATAAAAACAGGAGAGAAATCATGCACAACCCTTAAAACCTACCGTAGAAAATTAATCCTACAAACTCTCATAGACAGTGCAATTATTTATTTTAGTTTTAAACAGAATGAAATCACTAACCAAACTAACTACTAAACTTCAAAGAAGACTACTCAGTAAACTAATATCAACACAAATAACTTCTTAAACATCTGTGGAGGTGAATGGAGTCACACTACAAGCACAGACCCATATTTTAATGAAGAAGCATCTAAACAAAAGCAAACAAACCCAATTGCCATACATAGCAGTGGACAAGGGTGTGAAACACTTACTAATACCATTATGGAACAAGAAACTCTGCTCACAAAAATGTCCCCAGAAAACTCAGTATCACCTCTCCATTCTACTGAACCAAAACCTTGAGTCTACAAATGGCCATGCACATCAATGTGTAACATTGCCAAAACATCTTTCAAATCTTTAAGCCAGTTCCTCACTCAGTATGTAAAAATCAAAGACAAATTCAAAATGAAACTACTACAAAATATGGATGCCTGTCCAGTACGCAAATACACAGGACTACAAGGACATTCATTAGCCTGCATTTCAGGACCTATTTGCAAAAGCACCTTCCATCATATCAAAATGATATCAACAAATCATTCAACTATAAAAAATCTGGTCCATAAACTCTACTATGCTAAAAGTCCTGCTTTAGCACTAGCCAATTTAAATAACAATCTTCTACATGGTACAGCCAAACAACTACTCAAAGAAATAGAGCATATCCAGAGAAAATATTTTGGAAGTGAACGCCACTTACAAAATGCAATAGCTTTACAACAAACAAGCAACTACTGTACAAATAGCAAACTTCCAATAAACACATACAAAAAAGAAATACTAAAGTTTAAAAGTACCTCCGCTGAACTACCAAACCATGTGTGTGTGTGTGTGTGTGTTGCCGCAGGACTTTTTATAAAAGTAGCACAAAAACTGTAGACATCACATACAAAATAGAAGACAATGAAGATTCCAAATGGTTCCAATTAACTCTCTACCTTATAGCACAAAACAAATATGAAATTACTGACCCCTTAATACTTTGCAATTACTGCACTGCAAAACTTGAAAACAACCAAACACCTTCACGTGCTATCACAAATAACTTGGAATTATTCCCATTACCAGAACCCCTGCAACAACTAAATTTATATGAGAGCATCATAATTCAACAGTGCACCCATTTCAAGCAATAATGCACCTTCAACCAAAAACAGCAAAATTACCTCCCTCTGAATTAGTGAAAGGCATTCGTGGCAAAGTGGTTTATTTACCATTAGATCTCAAAGAAAATGTACACACTCTAGGAGTGCAACGGTCAATAGATCAATCTTTAATTATCTTAGTAAATGGCGTACCTACAAAAGACAAAAGAATCTGGCAACAACTCGTGGACTTACACAATGTTAGACACGCCCTGCAATATCTAAAAAACAACAATGAATACTACAAATAAATTAATATTGAAGAAAACCTGAGAGAAACCATTGAAATAATTCTAGAGTCACCAGAAACTGGTCAATTTCAACTTCTAAATCCTGCTACAGAATCCAATATTTTAGACCATTAAACAATTCATCCTTTACACTCTAAAGCCACTATAGATGATGCACTGGAAACGTACCAAATGCGACAAGCTAAAGGATCTCCAATCAGCATATGGGAAAAAAGTATAGAAGCACGGGCCTTTCCTCTACTCTTTCCTACTGGAAAAGGAGCAAGGTACGATGATAGATCCACACAGATATAACAGCATCAGAATATCACTCTTTACGAATGTATTCTGACCACCCCCGATTCAGACAAAACGTGGAATACATATTCCACCTTCTCTTTGAAAGTGAACTAGCAACTCTATGCTACGGAGTTGCACACACATTAAAATCAGGGACCCATTTTCAAAATATGTCAGCTAGGCAATTATTACAAAAAGTGCAAGAAAAAGATGAGCTTTTACAGTCAAGTATTGCAAATCTTTTAGCAAACATGCGTGGTACAAAAGAATACTGGTTCCGACGTCACAGAGATGTATGCTGTATGATAAGAAACCGTGGCCCACCGATCTTGGTTTGTTATATTAGGTTGTGCAGAATATGCATGGGAAGATTTAAACGATTTCCTATGCATAGCAAACAAAAACAAAACATAGATATAAAAACACCAGGAGAACTCTGCTCTCTAGATCCTATAAATGTATCAAGATATTTTCATCATCGCTTCATTGCTATGCTACACTTTATTTGTAATAAGACTTTTCCTCCCCTCGAAGAAGCTCAACAAATCTTTTGGAGAAAAGAATACCAAGTCAGAGGAGCACCACACATCCACATGCTATTATGGATTAAAGATGCTCCTAAATTTGGTCAAGACAGTGATGCCACTGTTTTGCAGTTCATCCAAAAATATGTCACTTTTGAAATCCCATCACAAACAACACATAGTGACCATCATGCACAAATTTTACAATTTGAAAGACACAAATGTGGGAAATATTGTTGTCGCAAATATAAAAAAAGGGAAATACTACACCAAATGCTGCTTTGGTTTCCTTAGACCATTTTCGGCAACAGGTCAAATAAACAACTTCATGTCTTCAGTCAGACATAGGGTCTCATTACGATTTTGACGGTATCCATGCCGCTATTGGCGGCATGGCTGCCGCCAAAATCGGGTCCGGGTTCCCAGAATGGGGAATTGCCAGGTAATATAGTACATTTACAATTTTTAGTTCCTGACTGTTACTGAAGAAAATCATGTGGCCTAGATATGTCAGGAAAGGAAAAAAGGGGGAGTCAGACATGTGATGTCATCAGTGATGTCATCATTGACATTTGTAATGTCATCTTTGATATCCTGGGTGTTAGGCTTAGCAGTGCACGGTGGTGGCGCGAGTTATGGTTGCTTAGTTTACCATAACTGGCGAAATTTCAAGGGTTTCTTGGTTTTACTTAGAACCATAATGTTCCTTTAACAAAGTTTTTTTCACTGAATTGGAAAGGTTTTTAGCAGTGCAACTTAACCATAACGTCCCTTTAACAAAGTTTTTTCACTGAATTTCATAGGTTTTTAGCAGCGCAACTTAACCATAACGTCCGTTTAACAAAGTTTTTGCACTGAATTTCATAGGTTTTTAGTAGTGCAACTTAACAATAATGACTTTGACTTTATATACATGTCATATGGAACTGACTGAATCTCTTCTACTGTACTTGATGTCCGTGAACTCATTTAATGTTCGCGGACATGTTCGAAGAACAGTACCACTACCTAAAAACTCTGGGGGGGTGTGTTTGATTGTTATATCATAACATAGGAACATTTAACAAATTCAAAAAGGAGCACACAAACACATTAAATGTACTAATAAATAAGAAATGTAATCCATATATACAACACACTAACCATTCATTTAAATGCACTATGTTCTACAATGGAATATACCACAAGAAGATAAATTGGCTTCCAACATAATTACCTCACAAACACGACAGAACTGAGAACAAGAGCAGACCCACTGAGTACATAGGACATATCCTACCTGAAATAGTAAGTGTACTTAATTGTATTCATATATTTATAAACTTTCTGTATTAGATAAAAAAAAATATTATCTTTTTTTTTCTCACAGAAATGTCTAGTACTCTGGAATGGCTAGAGGACCATTTTCCACATGAAGAAATGTCACAAGATAGAGAAACCAATGGTAAACACTTTATAATATAAACCATTTAATTATTATTAGTTTGTATACATTTAACATATATATATTTTTTTGTTTGTACAGAGCACACCAAAATAGAAAATACTTCAGAAAAACCTGTTATGGATAACACTTTTCACAGTATAGAAGAAAAAATTGATTTATTGTTGACTAATTTTAATAATTTGAAAACTTTTGTGGAAGATTATTTTAAACCAAAAACCTTGTACCATTGCCACACATGTACTTGTCCCTCCTCACCATATCCCAGTCAATTATCCCCAAACCCTCTCCATAACCCAAAACGTTTTGATGAGACTTCCATACATTCTTCACCTAATAACAATCATGTTGAAACCCCTAATTCTCCTGTTTTTGTTTCTGTTTCTGCCTCACTTCTCTGTCATAAATTATTAATATATGTTAAATAAAGTTTAATTTTTATATTGGCCCTCATTACAACCCAGGCGGTAAGTGTTTAACGGCGCCGTAAAGAGCGTCGGCACCGTTAAACACTTACCGCCTGATTACAAGGTCCCTTAGCGGGATGGTGACTTTAACGCCTGCTTTTTGCAGGCGTTAAAAACCAACCCGCTAAGGGACCTTGGCGATAATTACGGCAACCGTAATTTACGGTGCCGTAATTATCACCTTCCCATTTCCCATTATGCCCTATGGGGCAAAAATGGGAATGGGGAAGGGGCCATTGGTGAATGGGGAATTACCGCCCCACTCACCTTGTAATGGGGCGGTAATTCCGCCATCCACCATGGCGGAATCGTAACCTTAGCGGCATATGGTCCTCCGCCAAGGTTGTAATGAGGTCCATTGTGTTGTAAATAGTTTCTTTTTTTTTTTTTTTTAAACAATGTAGGTGTCCGCGGACAGTGCAGGTGTTCTGAAATGTTCGTAAATAAACTAAAATGGAAGTGTCCTGAAGAACACTATACCTGTTCATACTGTTCGCTAGCAAGTTCAAACTGTTCTAAGAACACACGCGGTGTCCTGAAATGTTCGTAAAAAAAAAATTAAGTCTCCTAAAGAACACTATATCTGTCCGTAGTGTTCGCTATCAAGTTTAAACTGTTCTAAGAACACAATTGGTGCCCTGAAATGTTAGTACGTAAACAAAAATGGAGGTGTCCTGAAGAACACTATACCTGTTCGTAGTGTTCGCTATCAAGTTTAAACTGTTCTAAGAACACAATTGGTGCCCTGAAATGTTAGTACGTAAACAAAAATGGAGGTGTCCTGAAGAACACTATACCTGTTCGTAGTGTTTGCTATCAAGTTTAAACTGTTCTAAGAACACAATTGGTGCCCTGAAATGTTAGTACGTAAACAAAAATGGAGGTGTCCTGAAGAACAGTATACCTGTTCGTAGTGTTCGCTATCAAGTTTAAACTGTTCTAAGAACACAATTGGTGTCCTGAAATGTTCGTACGTAAACGAAAATGAAGTTGTCCTGAAGAACACTATACCTGTTTGTAGTGTTCGCTAGCAAGTTCAAACTGTTCTAAGAACACACGCGGTGTCCTGAATTGTTCATAATTAAACGAAAATGGAGGTGTCTTAAAGACACTATACCAATCCGTACTGTTCGCTAGCAAGTTGAAACTGTTCTAAGAACACTATTGGTGTCCTGAAATGTGCGTACATAAACAAAATTGGACGTGTCCTGAAGAACACTATATCTGTCCTTACTGTTCGCTAGCAAGTTTAAACTGTTCTAAGAACACACGCAGTGTCCTGAAATGTTTGTTTCACGTGTGACGCATTTTTAATTACTTCAGTACCCGAACAGTGTCCGTAGAACATCAACGCGCATGCGCTAACCAATCTCTGTGCATTTGGTGTCCTGCGGACATGCGCTTCCTTCGCGGACATGTTCGCGAACGGATCATATGACCGCGCCCACGCTGATCGTGTGTTCTGAATACGGAGACTGTTCGTGTCCCCGAACAATTTAAAAGTACATTTTCAATTAATCCATAATATTTTTCAATAAAATCTCACCATGGCACAAGTCCCACATAGTAATCCTGAGTTTCTACATACCTTTTGAAACTTTTTGAACTTTTTATTGTGTTTGATCTGTCCGCGGACAGCGCGCATGTCCGCAGACCGTGCACACGCACCCCTATAAAAGACCACGCCCTAGAGCTTATTCTCATTGTGTTTCTGGCTATTCTTCAGAACACAGCGATTTTTCCTGCCACCTGCAGATTACACCATTTTCGAGATGGCATCCATGGCTGAACTACTGCCACCTGGTGCTGCACCTGCTTCAGAACCACCCCCGCGCCCTCCACCACCACCACCTCCCCAAGGGCCTGAAGAGGGGAACAGGAGTGAGGATGCAGAGGAGGAAGAAGAGGATGATGAGAATGAGGTAGAGGAAATCCCTACTACGCGCACTAGACGTGAGTCTTGGGTGTGGCGGTTATTTACCATTCATCGGAATGGTTCTAAGGCTCGTGCGAACCGTGTTACCTGCAATGAGTGCAAAAGGATGCACTCATTGCAGGTAACACGGTCATTTCACTCTGGGGCTATTCACAGGGTTGTACTTTGCGAAGAACGTAGCAGGTTGATTTCCTCTACTTCATCCTCTGTTTCTGATCCTGTCACCACAAGGACCACCTCTGTGGGACAGCGTCTTCCTCAAGCTGCCTCACAGGCCATACAGAATGCTGTTGACCCTTACCTTTCGAGGGTCACAGTTGTATGTATGTACTGTGACACAGTACTCTGTAGGGGGGAGCGACTTCGTAGTGCTTTTGAGACTATCGTCTCAGAGCACGAGAAGATCTGCTTACTACCCAAATAAAACCCACTCTAAATCTTCCTCTCTCAGCTCGCCCTTTCTTATCCCTGTGGTTGGTGTCCCCCCTTTACCTTCCTTTCCTCTCCTCTCCTAGTGTGTCGTGTATAAAAAACCAAAACAAATACAAAATATTAAAAATTTTAAAAAAATAAGGCTCTTTTCAGAGCCGCCTTTCACAGTTAAAAAATAGAAGTGAAAATAAATGAAGCAGGGCCCTTTGTATTTTTTACAAGTCCGCAGACAGTTCGCGAACATTTAAAAAATTGGGTTGCTACCCTATCACAAACATTGCAATTTTCTCTGGGAGGAAGTGGTGGCTTCACCTACTTCAAAATGGATGTTGTAATTCCAAAAAAGGTCGCAATGCATTTTGTACATTTCTCAGAAAAATCTGATTGCCACCATAAGTAAGATGGACTCCATCTTTGCGAAAAATGTTTGTACTACGAAACAGAATATTTTCATTGTGAAAAAAAGACATTCCAAAATCTTTCAGAAAGGCACAAACAGCTTTATTAACATTGCGCCTTGCTTTTTCCATTTGTGGACCAAATGAAGAAGAACGAAGCCACATGTGTCTCTGCGCAATCCGTGAAAATATCACTTGAGAATTAGGAAACATGTCCATAACCTTCCCAAGTCCTTCTTTCATAGCAAATTGCAAAAAGATTCCAGTCACATGTCCTAAACTGTTCTCTCCACAATGAATTACAATTATGTCTGGATGTTGCTCTGTCTCCAAAGTAGCACAGAGAGGTAGCAAGTCCAACCACTTCATTCCACATACTCCATGCCAGTGTACTTCCACATGTGGGAATCCAAAATCTACAGCTACTCCACAGCTTTCTGCATGCACCTTCAACCAATATATCCATGAATCTCCCTAAATCCATACAATCTTTTTCCTAAAAAACACAGACATAGCTATCTGTTGTTCTCTCAGCAAGAACAGTATATGAGAAACTCTCTTCTGGCACAACACACCCACTAAACTTTCCTGACCAATCCCTTTCAGTACTCATTCTCATTTGCATGACTTCTGAACCCAAAAATCCCCGGATGTAACTCCCGATGTCCGCGAACTACCGCCATGTCCGCGGACATATCGTAACATGAACAGCCCTTCTACCATTTCCACTTCACTCTCTCTGCCACTCCCTCATTGGATGTAGCTAAGAAGTCACATGACCATGCACCAATCACATTCAAGACCTCTGCATCTAACTGCATCATCATAGATCAGCACTACAAATGTACTGTGAATCTCTCTGAGTACAAGTGTCATATCATTGGCAAGCACCATCTACCAGAAATATAGTACAAGTCTCCAAGATTTCTACTTGCAGCTCCATGCATATCCATATGCATGAACACAAACTTCAGGTATGCATATTTT
This sequence comes from Ambystoma mexicanum, assembly GCF_040938575.1. NCBI lineage: Eukaryota > Metazoa > Chordata > Amphibia > Caudata > Ambystomatidae > Ambystoma > Ambystoma mexicanum. The sequence continues at coordinate 1,039,762,846 of NC_090922.1, read as the reverse complement.
CTGTACAGTAGATGAACACATTTTCAAACAGACTTTTAGCTTGTGAAATATGTAAAATTAATTTACTGTATTTATTTCAATTTCCTAAAATCAACTATCACTTATAAACCTTTATACTATTTACTTTCTTTATACACACACACTCAAATCATGTTAAAGTAACATTTTTTTAAATGAAATATATAGACTACATATATTCAAACAAAATTGCATGCAAGCACAATCTATGTTTAAATCTTTAAAAAGATACTTATACAATTTCATATTTTATTGTTTTTATTTACTTAATTACTTTAATTTAGACATGACATTGAGGCGCTATTACCTAGAACAGCTTAGTTACAGAAATAGTGGTATTCAATGGTATATTGTAAATTTCACAAGACATAGTAAAGATATTTGTTTTGCTACAGTTAGTCATTCAATACAATTTGTTCATTAAGAACATATCATATGTACTGAACTGATGCAATGTATCTTATGTAAATAAATTAGTTCAATGGTTTTGAAGAAGGCGCTGAGGATTTCAATTAAAAAAATCAATATCTAAATTAAAAACAGCGCTATATACAAACAAAGTTACTAATTTGAATCTTTTACAATTGCAGTGAAGACCAGTCTCCTGAAAAGAAGCAGCCGAATTCGAAGAACAAAGAAGAACTAAGAAGTTACCTGTTAATTAAAGAAGAAAAGTAAGTAGAATATCACCATAATATTTGTATTATTACTCAAACATACTGTAAAGTTAATACAAGCTATTTCTGTGCCTAAAAAAAGGGATTGTGTACCATTTTGTCCAAAAATCTCCATGTCTTAAACAGCAATTTACAGCCAGAATGGCCCACAAATTCCTATTTTTGGACACACAAATTACCCAACTGAATCGCTACAATTTTCATATTATAGAACAAACAACTGTTTTAATTTTATATATTAGATTTACTATTTGTACTTTTCCACACCACTAGCTTACTTTTTTTTGTCATCTGAACCCCAGTTTAGTAACACATAAATTCAAGAATACCTATCCCTACTAGTTGTAGTTCCCAATGCACAATCACACACCATTACATACATCTTTATCATCTTACCCAAACACTCATGCACACAGCACACATACATTGCAGAACACCCCAACCCATACCTTCTTTATTTTTTTCAACAGACCCTAAAGAATGCCTACCAAAAGTCAAGTCCGTTGAAAGCAACACAGAAGTAGAGCAAATGAAAATAAAAGTGTCCAACATAAGCATACATCTCTAGCAGAACTTGTAAAGAAAGTTAAAAACAAAACAGCTAATACAGTCATTTAGTGAAACACAAGAAGTTTCAAGTACAAAAACTTTGCCTCCTCTATCAAAATGTAAAACAAACCAAAAAACAATTAACAGAAAATCAACTATCACTACAGATAAAACTACTTCTTTAAATTTTAATATAGTGCAAAGTAAGCATACCAAGAAAAGTATTTTAGCCAAAATGTACCGTCACAAAGTCCTTCAAAATCTTATAAAAACAGGAGAGAAATCAGGTTCAATGCTTAAAACCTATCGTAGGAAATTAATCTTAGAAGCGTTGATGGACAGTGCAATTCTTCTCAAAAGAAAGTTATTTATTTTACTGTTAAACAAAATGAAACCACTAACAAAACTAATAACTAAATTACAAAAAAGACTTCTCAATAAGCGAAATGTCAACAAAAAGACCTTCTTAAGTATCTGTGGAGGTGAATGGAATCACACTACGAGCACAGAACCATATTTTAATGAAGAAGCGTACAAACAAAAGCAAACAAATACAATTTCCATACATAGCAGTGGTCGAGGTTATGAAAAAGTGAATAATACCATAATGGAACAAGAAGTACTCCTTACAAAAATATGCCCTGAAAACTTAGAATTACCCCTCCATTCAACTGAATCAGAACGTCGAGTGTACAAATGGCCATGCACGTCAATGTGTAACATTCCCAAACAATGTTTCAAATCTTTACGCCAATTCCTCAATAAATATGTAAAAAGCAAAGACAAAATCAAAATTAAATTACTGCAAAATATGGATACCTGTCCAGTGCGCAAGTACACAGGACTACAAGGACATTCATTGGCCTGCATTACAGGACCTACTTTTAAAACCACTTTCCATGATATCAAAAGAATATCAACACATCATTCAACTATAAGAAATCTAGTCTATAAACTGTACTATGCTAAAAGTCCTGCTTTAGCACTAGCAAATTTAAATAACATCCGTCTACATGGTACAGCAAAAGACCTACTTAAAGAAATTGACTATATCCAGAAAAAATATTTTGGAAGTGAAAGCCATTTACAGAATGAAATAGCTTTAAACCAATTAAGCAACAATTCTACACATGGCAACTTTTTGCTAAACACATACAAAAAAGAAATACTAAAATTTAAAAGTACATCGGCTGAAGTACCAAACCATGTATGTGTATGTTGCCGTAGAACTTTTTATAAAAAGGAACACAAAAACTGTAGACCTATCATACAAAATAGAAGACAATGAAGATTCTAAATGGTTTGAATTAGCTCTCTACCTTGTAGCAGAAAACAAATATGAAATAACTGAGCCCTTAATACTTTGCAGTTACTGCACTACAACACTTGACAACAACCAAACTCCTTCACGTGCTATCACAAATAATTTGGAATTATACCCAGTATCAAAACCCCTATAACAACTTAATTTATATGAGAGCATCATAATTCAAACAGTACACCAATTTCAAGCAATAATACGCCTTCAACCAAAAACAGCAAAATTACCTCCCTCTGAATTGGTAAAAGGCATTAGTGGAAAAGTAGTTTATTTACCATTAGATCTAAAAGAAAATGTGCATACTCTAGGAGTGCAACGTCCAATGCAGCAAATCTTTAATTATCTTAGTAAATGGAGTACCTACAAAAGACAAAAAAATATGGCAACAGCTGGTAGATTTACATAAAGTTAGACAAGCCTTCCAATATCTTAAAGAGAATAATGAATATTACAAAGAAATTAATATTGAAGAAAACTTGAAAGATACAACTGAAATAATTCAAGAAACACAAGAAGCTGGTCAATTTGAGCTACTAGATCCTGCTACAATATCAAATACTTTAGACCATTATACAATTCATCCTTTGCACTCAAATGACACCATGGAAGATGTACTGGAAACGTACCAAATGAGTCAAACAAAAGGATCGCCAATCAGCATATGGGAAAAAAGTATAGAAGCACGTGCTTTTCCTCTACTCTTTCCTACTGGCAAAGGAGGAAGGTATGATGATAGACCTATTCAAATATCAGCTTCAGAATACCGCTCATTACAGATTTAGACAAAATGTGGAATACATATTCCACCTACTCTTTGAAAGTGAACTAGCAACTTTATGTTACGGAGTTGCACACATATTAAAATCAGGATCACACTTTCAAAATATGGCAGCTACACAATTATTAGAAAAAGTGCAACAAAAGGATGAGGTTTTACAATCAAATATTACAAATCTATTAGCAAATATGCGTGGTACTAAAGAGTACTGGTTTCAACGTCATGGAGATGGACGTTGTATGATCAGAAACTTTGGCCCACCCACTTGATTTGTTACATTAAGTTGTGCAGAATATGCATGGGAAGATTTGCATGATTTCCTACGCATATCAAATAAAAACAAAACAAACATAGATATACAAACACCTGGAGAACTTTGTTCTTTGGATCCTGTTAATGTTTCAAGATATTTTCACCATCACTTCATTGCTATGCTACATTTTATTTGTAATAAAACGGTTCCTCCCCTTGGAGAAGTGCAACACTTCATTTGGAGAAAAGAACACCAAGCCAGAGGAGCACCACATATCCACATGTTTTATGGATTAAAGATGCTCCTAAATTTGGTCAAGACAGTGATGCCACTGTTTTACAGTTTATTGAAAAATATGTCACTTGTGAAATTCAATCAGAAGCCACAAATAGTGATCTTCATGCACAAATTTTACAATTTCAAAGACACAAATGTGGAAAATATTGTCGTCGCAAATACAAAAACAAAGGGAAATACTACACCAAATGCTGATTTGGTTTCCCTAGACCAGTTACAAATACAGGTCAAGTGAACACCCTCATGTCTTCAGTTAGACATAGTGTTAAAGGTAAGTCACCTAAAAATACATATTACATAAAAAGAAAAGAAGAAGAAAAATATATCAATGATTATAATGCAATCATTGCCCACTTATGGAATGCAAACATAGATGTGCAGTACATTGCAGACAATTCTACTGCAGTTGCACGATATGTCACAGCATACTTAACTAAAGCAGAAAATACAGAGCTCCAAGACCTCTGGAATGACCTGTCATCAGATAAAACAGTGTCTCAAAAATTATACAGTTTAGGCATAAAAATGCTCACCCATAGAGAATGTGGATCATATGAAGCAGCTGAGCGTTTAACTGGTACTGCATTGTATGGTAAATCTGAAAATATAGTATGGCTAAGTCTTGGTCCAGCTAAATCCAGAAAAAGAGTTCTAAAATCATATGAAGATATAGAAACAATAGCCAAATGTGATCCCAACAGCCAAGACATTTTAAAAAACAATTTATTGGACACATACTACCCAAACAGAAGTAATACTTTAGAAACCATGTGTCTATACCACATAGCCCAAAACTACACATACAAAAATAATATGAAACCTGATGAAAAAAAGGTAAATATAGAGTGACAAACTGTGAAGGCAGCTTAGTTAAACTCACTAAACCAAATTGAATGAATCATATCAAATTGTCATTAAAGACTCCTCAACATAAAGAAGTATATTACATGTCCCTGCTACAACTCTTCAAACCATGGAGAAAAGAAGAACAAATACTAGATAACTATGACTCATATGAGGATGCTTTCAAAGCAAATGAAAGCACTATAACTGATGTAAACTTTACACAGTACAAAACAATGTTGCACAATGAACAGCAACACGAAGAAGAACTCCAAGCCCAACTAGATAAGGACACTCCTGACAGTAGTCAACCTTCTGTAACATGAAGCCAATAACCACTGGGAGAACCACTAATAATAAATGAGGCAGAATTAGCTATGATAGAAGTAGAAAACACCATGTGTCAGTATGAAGATAAAGAAGACTTAACTATACTACAATCAAAACTAAACAATGAGCAACGTAGCATTTTTCAAGAAGTAACAAAACAAATTGCACATGGTGTAAAACATGAAAATAAAGAATGTTCCTGCCATAATTATAAACCTATACTACTGTACGGAAGCTGGTACTGGCAAAACATTCTTAATCAAAATCATTAGTAAGTTCCTTCAACAATTGACAAACAACAAACTGTCAGCTGTTGTCACTGCCCCCACAGGTTTAGCTGCCTACAACATAGGTGGTGTTACATTACACGGATTACTACTATTACCAGTGGAACACCAGAACAAATTAGACTATTACAAACTTTCTGCAGAAGCTGCAATGGAACTATGCAGAGAATTGAAACAAATGAAAATGCTACTAATAGATGAAGTGAGCATGGTCTCCAACCTGATGTTAGCTTTGATTCACCTCAGATTACAAGAAGTAGTCAAAACAGACTATGAAGAGCTCTTTGCAGGAAAACACATTATTGTTTCTGGAGATCTGCTTCAATTAACACCAGTAAAAGGTGAGCCTATTTTTAAAACATTAGGACACAAACTCTGCCGTAAAACTGTTGGCAGCATTGGAAATGTCAACCTTTGGCAACATTTCCAATACAGAGAATTAACAGAAAATATGCAGCAATCTGCAGATCTCACTTATGCCAACATTTTAAAAAGTATCAGAGTTGGTATACTTTCTAAAGAAGCAGAAGCAATATTGAAAACCCGGCACATTAATGCACTTTATGGCGATATTGCATGTGCTACAGATGTTATGGAACAATTAGCCCACAAAAATGTCAATTGTATGGCCTTAATGCCAACTCTTGCAAGCTGTTTCAAATTCAATGAAATCATGCTAAGTAAAGAAATGCAACCAATCATGGAAATTAGCGCCACAGACAAACTAGATGTACATGGTATGCCACTACCCATGTGTGACCAAGCCACAACAAGACTAAATAGTTTAGAAAAATCAATCTCAAACACAGCAGGCTTAGAAAAGATATTAAAATTATCCTTAAATTGCAGAGTAATGCTTAAACGTAACCTTGACGTGGACCAAGGACTAGTTAATGGAGCACTGGGTACAGTTGTTGGCTTTGAAACATACCCACGCAACAACAAAATTCAGTTTGTCAATATACTCTTTGACAAACTTTCAGAAGTAAAAAGGATAGGACGCTCAACAGCTAGATTCCTTCTCTTCAAAGATATGTATGTACGCAGAGAACAATTTTCTCTAACTCTTGCATACACAGTCACGATTCATAAATCACAAGGTCTTACCATAGACAAAGCAATGATAGATAATGGTAACACAGTCTTTAAAGAAGGCATGAGCTACGTAGCACTATCACGCTTACATACACTTGACGGTCTATTTCTAATCAACTTAACACATATTCTGTTCCACAAAAAGTAAAACGCTATAAAAGAAAAGTAAATCAAACAGAAATGCAACAGGATGTCACTGCAAATCCTCCAAAGAGAGTAAAAGAAACTAATACTTCATCAAGTACCACAAGCAAAAAAGAATCAATTATTGAAAGTAAACCAGGTACTTCTTTAAAGAAGGAAGACAAACTCCAAAAAGAGCAGTTAGATACAGAACTACCTGGACCATTTAAATTCTCAAATATAGTTAGTGTACGTTGCTACGCAAATGTAGCAATGAATATTCTATTTCAATTACCACCAATTGTTGACAACATTTACTTACACAGTACAGACCCATTGTGTTTGCAAATGTTAGTACTTCACAAAAATGCAGCAAACAATCCTGACAACACGTATAGTGTTTATGGAATGAGACAACAATTGGACTACTGTGCTGGAATGGTGAAATTCACTATAGACTCACAGGAAGATCCACAAGAATTTCTAATGTACTTACTACAAGTACTGGAAAACAAAAACATACCTATAAATGAAATCTTTCAGATTTCATACATGTGGAAACATACATGCACTCTCTGCAACAATGTGACACAAGAAGAAATCCCCAATGAACGCTTCATATATATATTAATACCAAATTGTGAATCCATTCCATTTCAGAGACATGTACAAAATGCAAACCATGGTAGATTATGCTCTACCTGCAATTCAGATAATCGCTCCACGTTAGTAATACAAACACATAGTAAATACATAATACTAATGCTTCTGCGTTACAATGCAGATGGTACCAAAAACAACTGCAAGCTGACTGGATTCACACATGGTCAAATATCACTTGGTAAGAAAACCTTCACAACAATAGGTATAATCTACCATGCAGGAGCCACAACCAATTCAGGGCACTACACTGAATATACAAAAAAGAAATGTGGATGGTTTGAATGTAATGATAGTACCATTACTCTAAAGCAGAGATTACCAGCAAATCTTACAAACGCTTATTTGATGTTCATAAAACCAAAATTTGATAACTAAACTGTATTTAAACCCTAAGTAAACTTGTGTTAAAAAAATATAAACTGTTAGAATACTCCAAAAGCTATCTAACTGCTCAAAGATTCTACAACAACTAATCAGATAAATGAATACCACTAAATTAGACCAAAAAATACACAGTTAGAATACGCCAATTGGTATCTAACTGTCCCAAAATTTAACAATATCCAAATAGATAAATCAATACCACTAAAATATATAAAAAAAATAGACAGTTAGAATACGCCAATTGGTATCTAACTGCTCCAAAATGTTATAATATCCAAACAAATAAATAATATGTTACTGCTCCAAAAAAATGCAACAAGCCAAAGTATAAAGCATTAGCCAGAAACAACAAGTGAACACTGAAAACAAACAAACAAATAAACTGTAGCATAACAGAAAAAGTTTTTTTTTTAATCCAACATGGATTTTCTTTTCTCCCACAGACCCAATGATTTTAGCAACAAATACAGAAACTGAGCAAATTGCACAGTTCTCTGATTTGTAATCTACTAAATATGAGGATCCAAAAAAAAAAAGTATGTTGATTATACAATGTAATAAGTCATTACAAAATACTAATACTAACATGCTATTTTCTTTTATCACAGAAATGAACAAGAAATACATGTACTCCGGTTACTAGACCAAACAGTAAGTATACAATAATAAGGAGAACCATCGCAGCATATCACATCCATAGTATCTAATACCTTTGTTCCTTATACATTTGTTTTTCACCCAAACTTATAAGCAAATATGAATGTGATATGCTGCGGTGGTTGTGGCCAGGGCATAGAGTCTTAGGTGCATGGCCAAATGGCCATGCACCCAAGACTCTATGCCCTGGCCACAACCACCGCAGCATATCACATCCATAGAGTCAAACATTTCAACTATGGTCTATCGAAACTTTTAATGTCCGCGGACATTATGAGTGTTCTTAGAACACTTTCAACTTGCCAGCGAACAATACGGACAGCGTTTTCAGGACACCCCCTACGAACATTTCAGAACAACGCGATAGTTCTTAGAACACTTTCAACTTGACAACGAACAATACGGACAGTGTCCTCAGAACACACCCATTTTGTTTATTTGCGAACATTTCAGGACACCGCGAGTGTTCTAAGAACACATTCAACTTGCCATCGAACAATACGAACAGCATCTTCAGGACACCCCCTACGAACATTTCAGAACAAGGCGAGAGTTCTTAGAACACATTCAACTTGATAAAGAACAATACGGACAGCGTCCTCAGGACACCCCCATTTTGTTTATTTGCGAACATTTCAGGACACCGCAAGTGTTCTTAGAACACATTCAACTTGCCAGTGAACAATACGGACTACGCCTTCAGGACACCCCCTACGAACATTCCAGGACACCGCGAGTGTTCTTGGAAACGTCTTCAGAACACCCCCATTTTGTTTATTTGCGAACATTTCAGGACACCGCAAGTGTTCTTAGAAGACATTCAACTTGACAGAGAACAATACGGACAGCGTCCTCAGGACACCCCTATTTTGTTTATTTGCGAACATTTCAGGACACCGCGAGTGTTCTTAGAAGCGTCTTCAGAACACCCCCTTTTTGTTTATTTGCAAACATTTCAGGACACCGTGAGTGTTCTTAGAACACATTCAACTTGCCAACCACAACCCCATTCATATTTGCGAACATTTCAGGACACAGCGAGTGTTCGACAACGTCTTCAGAACACCCCCATTTTGTGTATTTGCGAACATTTCAGGACACCGCGAGTGTTCTTAGAACACATTCAACTTGACAGAGAACAATACGGACAGCGTCCTCAGGACACCCACTACGAACATTCCCCGGACACCGCGAGTGTTCTTAGAAACGTCTTCAGAACACTCCCATTTTGTTTATTTGCAAACATTTCAGGTTCTTAGAACACATTCAACTTGCCAGCCACAATCCCCATTCAAATTTGCGAACATTTCAGGACACAGCGAGTGTTCGACAACATCCTCAGGACACCCCCATTTTGTGTATTTGCGAACATTTCAGGACACCGCGAGTGTTCTTAGAACAGTTTCAGTTTGCTTGCGAACAATACGGACACATATTGAGTACTCAGAACACCCCCATTCAGTTTATTTAGAACATTTCAGAACACCCGTGATGTCCGCAGACAAATCGAACACAAAAAGAACGTCTAACACATAAAAAAACACAACTTTCATCCTATCTCATACACTCCCACCCTCCCCAAACACTCCTACACACCAACACACTCTACTAAATACAAATTTTGAACAAAGTTTCACCGCGCTACCGAAAATCTGGCACGCTTCACGCCGTCCAATCATCGAACACATCACGCAAGCCGATTGGCCAATCAGGACACTGTCCACGGAGCGAACAGGGAAGTGTGTCCGCGGACCGAACACAGATATCACTAATTTTTTTTGACCTACAAATTTGCAAAAGCACGCTTTCGGGACCAAGCCGCTGCTCCTGGTCCGAATTTGGTGAAAATCCGTCCAGCGGTTTGGGCTGTAGACGCGAGCAAAAATTGGGAAAAAAAAAAGTTTTGGGACCCCCCCTATAACTTTGCCCCCTCTGGACGAATCCTCACCATACTTTGCAAAACAAATCAGAGTGCCCCAAATACTTCTTTTGCAAAGTTTGGTGAGGATTCGTCCAGGGTGAGCGAAATTATAAGCCACACAAAAAGTGTTTTCCTATGGAAACACCAACTTAACCATAACTACATGGACACTACCGTGGCCATGTAATATATATATATATATATATACATATATATATATATGTATAAAAACACATGTGTGAATGAAAGTTTGTAACACTTCAAAAAAAAACCAATCACATCATGTAGAAAAAGAACCCTGCACACAAGACCATACCGCTTGCTACAAGAAAACGTCTTTTATTGCATTATAAAGAATCTCGTACAACCAACACTGCCTAATGGCTTAAAAGGGGCAGACATAATTACCATGCCTCCCTTGCTGACAATCAGGTTTAAAAAGGAACACTCACCCCACCAGGGTGGAAACCGCCACGCGTTCCGCTTGATTAACAAGCTTCTTCAGGCTATTTACTTCCCAAATACGTGAGAACACATTACTTTTATAAACAGGAAACGGGTCATCATCGGCATTAAGCTCCTCCCATATACTTTTAAATTCCCGATCATGTGATCGCAGAAGATTATAATACATGACTTACAAACTTGGCAGCCATATTTGAGAGAGTTCAAGATGTCTAAATTTCAATGGGCGCTAGACCCATATAAGCAAATGCTATAATGAAAAGTGAAAAAAAGCGTGGATGAAAGCGCATACCAGATGCCTGACCCTATTTCCTGACAAAAACATTTAAAAACAACAATGATGTGTTATTGAGCGCCAGTGCGCTAAAATATCATTAAATGGTTTGGTCTCATACTACATGCTGAAATCCACAAACCATTGCACTCCATGGTATGGAGTGACCTCAAATGAAGCCAGGAAAAAGTGCAGCGCCTTCATCTGTACTATAATAGTTTACAAAAAGCTCAATTGGTTTAGCCTCACATATGCAGAATACATGCCCAGGTAAACAGCAGACCAGAAAGTGCGTCGTGCATATTTAGCAGCAGTGACTCCTCTATAAGAAGACAAATACTCTCGATAAAGTGCCAGTGCATATAAATTACGTCAATACAAAATACATGTCCAGGTAAACAACAGACCGGAAGGTGCATAATGCATATATAGCAGCAGTAACTCCCCTCTTAAAGGACAAATATTCTTGATAAAGTGTCAATGCATAATCATGGAATCAAGACATGTCATACAAACATATTAGGTAGGACAAAACAGCAGTAAAATTATATATGTATAAAAAAGGATGATAAATATATACATATATAAAAAGTCGAAAAGTTGAAAAATGCATGGTGCATATGCAACAGCAAATGCTGAATAAACAGATTTATGTAAAGTGCCAGTGCATATTCATAGATTCACATGAGTTGCAATAATGTACATGCTAGCATCCATTAATATAAATGCATGAAGATGCAACAGTGTTCCTACAAATATCATAATACGCAGTTGTTATAAAAACACAAACATCTCCGGGTCAATATTTAATCCCAGGGGCCTCAGTGTATCAAATTTACAGATTAATGTGGCTTCTAACTGCCGTAATTTTAACTCTCGATTCCCCAGTCTTTTGTGTACTGGGATATGGGCCAACCCTATAAATGTCATGGCATTCACATCACCTTTATGTTTCTCAATAAAGTGCCCCGTAAGAGGATTGGTGAGGTCCCTATTTTTAATGGCTCTGTAGTGTTGAAGTATACGCAATTTGAGTGCTCCTATAGTTGATCCAATGTAGTGTAGCCCGCATTCACATGTGATAGCATAGACTACAAATTTTGTGGTGCAGGTGATTTTATGTTTATGTCTCCTTTTCTGACCATTACAACTAATAAATGGTTTTTTCGAGACAAAATTGCACATTTTACAGTTAGCACATTTCCGGAACCCACCAACCTCTTGTGTCATGAAGTGACTACCTCTCATGCCAGTGTCTGTGATGACCATACTGGGAGATAGAATGGTCTTGAGAGTAGGGGCTTTGCGATAAGCAACACTAGGGCCAGTGCCTAATACTTTAGTAAGGTCTGGATCTGCTAAAAGTACCTTCCAGTGTTTTTTCATTATCCGTTTGATATTGTTAGCTTGATGGTTAAAGTTAGTAATGAATCGGATATCATCATTCTTATTGATTACTTGCTTTTTAAACAGATCCATTCTATTGGTCTGTTTAGCTTTATCAAAGCAATCAGCTACAACCTTCCTTTTGTAACCCCGATTTACAAATCTTTGGCCTATATGTAGGGCTTCTTCATTGTAATTTAAATCTGTACTGCAAGCTCTCTTTGCTCTCAAAAATTCTCCATAAGGAATCGAGTTTTTGAGGGTAGTGGGGTGATGGCTTCGGGCATGGAGCGTAGAGTTAGAACTAGTTTCTTTACGAAAAAGTTTAGTCGTCAGTGTGTTGTTTATCACAGTAAATTTTACATCTAAAAAGACCAATTCCTTTTTGTTGACAACAGATGTGAGTTCAAGATTCAAATTATTCTCATTAAGTGTATTGACATAGGTGAGCAATAGATCTTCAGTCCCATCCCATATCAAAAAGAGGTCGTCTATAAATCGGTACCACACCACTATGTGTTCAGTGAATCTTTCTTTTTCTTCAGCCCATGCTATCTGCGACTCCCACCACCCCATGTATAAGTTGGCATAGGTCGGTGCCATACAAGAACCCATGGCTGTGCCTTGGATTTGCTTATATATAGAGGTCTCGTGCAGGAAATAATTATGTTCTAAACAGAACCGCAGCATGTACAAAAGCATGTCATTATGTTGTTTGTAACTAATGGATCTTGTGTCTAAATAAAATTTACAAGCCTGAATACCTGCCTCATGCTTAATCGACGTATACAATGAAACCACATCCAGGGATACCAGCAAATATCCTGGTTCCCAATTGATGTCAAGTAGTTTCAGAAGCAGATCTGAGGTGTCTTGTATATGTGAGCTAAGGCTGATCACAAATGGCTGCAGGAAATGGTCTAAGAATTTCGAGGTATTTTCAAGAAGGCTACCCACTGAAGATACTATGGGACGGCCTGGGGGATCTGTAAGACTTTTATGAATTTTAGGGTTAAAATACATTAATGGGGTAACAGGAAACGGGTTTTTAAGATACCAGTATTCCTCATCACTAATCAATTCATCATCACACCATATACGCAGCATAGAAAAGTATAAGGTCTGTGTTTCCATTAGTACTCGATTGTCTACCACCACATAGTTATCGATCATGTTCAGTTGCCTGTTGGCTTCTCTCTTGTATTTGGCACTGTCCATGACGACTATTCCACCCCCCTTATCGGAGGGTCGTATGACAATGGAATGATCATTTCTCAAGTTCTCCAGTGCTTTGTATTGCAAGAATTTCAAATTTCTAGAAGTTGGCAGTATATTACTAGACAGTTTTTTCAGGTCTTGCATAACAAGATTCTCAAACGTGTCTATCGGTCCACATATAATATTGGGACAGAAGATCGATTTAGGTTTGAGATGACTTGGGCAGCTCATATCTGTGGTTATCCCAAATTGCTCTTCTAGCATGGAGTTGCCATAAATCTGTGTCCTCTCTATTTCCAATCCCATTGGTTGTTCCAGGTTGGCTAGACAGATTAAGCTGGTCATATCTTTGCCTGTTAAGGGAGATGCTTCTTCTCTCGGGGTATATTTGTGCCTAGGTCCCTCGTTGACCCTTGTTGCATAAAATTTAGTCAGTTTGAGTTTTCTAAGAAATTTATAGAGGTCCACCCTAGTAGCCGTGTAGTCATAGCTGTATGTAGGGCTAAAGGATAGCCCTAGCGACAATACTGCTGTTTCTTCCTTTGATAGACTTCTGTTAGAGATGTTAAAGATTTTTATTTGTAGGTTCTCTGGCTTCTCGGCCTCCCCCTCGGTTTGTTTCCAGAGCGTGTGATCACGCTGGGAGGGTTGTTTATGTTGGCATCCCCTCCTTGTTTTGATTTTCCTGCTTTGCCCACGGCACCTCTTCCTTGTCCGGATGGCTGGCCTCTCCCTCTCTTTTCCATTCTGCTGTCTAGGTGCAGCAATTTGAATTCTTCTAAAAAGTTGAGCCTTTTTGATGAAGACCCTTCTGTTTCTGAAATTTCCACATCGGAACTGCTAGGTTCTTCTAATGCACTCACTACAGGATGGTTGTTTGTAGCAAATTGTTCCAATCTACTTTTGATGGGGGCATCAAAGCGTTTGGCAAACGTATATATTCTGCCTTGTTCATAGTCCAGACGGTCACGTTTAAATTTATGTTGCTTTCTCATCCGGATTTCCCCCTCATACCTTTCCAAATTTTCTTCAACTCTAGACATACGTTTTTTGCACTCATTTCCATCTTCTGATGAGAAGAGATGCTCTTCCATTTCTTCTATATCTTTCAGAAGTTTGATTCTGTCCAGTTTGGCATATTACAAACTTTCATTCACACATGTGTTTTTATACATATTTAGAAATCCGGCCAAGATTTCTGTTCTAGCACCAGCTACGTGTAGGCTGAGCACTATTTTTGGCATATCCATTGTTTTTTATATATATATATATATATATATATATATATATATATATATATATATAGAGAGAGAGAATCTGGATGTTCCATGTCATATTTAAGCAGACTAGGACCCTGTGAGCAAAACATTCTGAAAGTGTGGCGCAACAAAGAAAGACAGCTGGTGATGAAGGAAGATTCGAGAAGGCTTGTCTGGCCCAGTGTCAAGGGCAGCCAAGAAACTGGTTATCTATTTGAGAAGATACAATGAACGTCAGAAGTGAGGCAAGCTCCTGTTGAGATGCAATGGAAAAACACTAGAGTGCCAAGTTGTATTCATTTAATAGTGTTAAATACGAAACAGGAGCTAAAATATGGTCTCCTGTAACATGGTGTAGTTAAAAATAGACTTTGGGCAAGCTACATCGAGACTGGAGATGAGAACGTGCTCATACGCCCTTCTATTCTCAGGCACAGTGATACTTTGCAAGGCCAAGTTCAAAGACAATTTGAATGGCAGAGAGCAGGAGTGATGATTGATGATGGGCTAATTAGGGTGGGAAGGCATGGTCAAGTCCACCCACAAGCACCTGGGGTACCAGCTTGCATGCTGCTTGCGAGTGGAATATTCCAGGAGGGCACAAGCATGCCAACCAATTATAGCGGGCCATGTAGCAAAGAGCCCTATAGTTTGAAAGCCAAAGAAACGTTGCATATTTTATGACACTGAAGATGACTTGCACTAGGGGTGGGCATAGTTGTCCACCTGACTCTAAAGATCCAATCACAATTCCATTCCCCATAGAAAGTATACCTAAATGGTCCCCGTAGACCAACCACAATCCAACGTAGGTTTTGTTATTTTGCCATGTAGTATGACATCAATGATGACAAGTTTTTACTATAAATGTGTGTTTTTTCATCTAACACGAATGGTGAGTAGACTAAGGGGACTGGCAAAATAAGGGGATGGGATTATGGTAACGTAGAAATGTAACAGGGCTATTCAAAATAACAAAGAGCGTTGTGGTAAAACGAGGAGCCTTTATAGAGCCCGGTTTCCTACCTCAAGGCAGGTCTAGAAGGAGTAATTTCAAACCCCAATCAGGTTTAAAATAGGTGGTACATAAACAGGTTATTGACATGATTGGTTATTCATAACTCTCTCAATACCCAGAGGTTTCTAAGCCTCGACCCTGGGATCGACCCTGGGATCGAACCTGTGTTGCTCTGTGTCGTCTTGCTTCCAAGGTGAGCATGTTATCCCTGACCTATCCTCCAGATTCATAGGGAATGACTCAAACTCCAATCAGAGTATTTTAGGGGCTAGGAGAAAAGGTGTAGCATGGTATGTATGTGAAAAGTTGACTAGTCTGTCTGTCTGTGTTTTGTATATTTTGTAAATAAAAAAGGTGTTGAAGAGCGACAAGAGTAAACTGTGTCAAGTCGAAATAGAGATAAAAAGTTATTACCTATTTTAGGTCATTGTCAATGCTGACTGAAAAGTAGGTTGAGATAATTGAGAATTAGAGGCTTTGAGCGGCGAAGTTTAGAGCGTGCTCATATTTGTTGTTTTTCTGAAACTTATCTGTATAAACAACGGTAAGTATTGACAGTCAATTGAGACTCATCACAATGGGAGCTATTAATCCACTGATGCACCTGTGAAAAACACTGCCACAACAGTAATACAGTAATACTACGCTTAAACAGTATAGTGCACAATGGGTAAAGGGCACAGCAGACAAAATATTCATGCCATCGCCATAAGGGAATCACTATTGAATCTCTATCGAAAGCGCTATTGCAACACATGACCACATACTTGCACACTGCATATACAGGTAAAACATTAGAGAAAAGGTTAGCTATTTCAGAGCTCCAGAAAATGTATCAGGAAGAGAGAGAGTATCCGCCACCTGAGGATTGAATGCTTAATCAGTGTCAGGAGGAAGGTGTTGAGCCTTCTGCTCCCCTTGCCTCGCTTGAAGTGAAAAGCATTGATATAGAAAGAGAACTATTGTATCCGTTAAAGGAACTAAAAGCGGCGACAGGGTATAGCAATCCGATATATGAACTGCCTGCGTATAGCAGTGGCGACAGTCCAGAAGAGACTAGAAGAAAGGAGGAGATCTTTAAGCTCATACAGAACAAGGAGAAGAAAAGCGAACAATCAAATGTAACCACAAACATAGAATGAGAGATTAAGAGATGGAAAGGAGAAAAGGATAAAGCTGACGAGGTAACGCTCGTACATAGTGAATGGATGGGAGGACAGTTATTGAACAAGCTTGATGGGAAGAGTATTGAGGAAGTTAGGCAGATGGAAGATTAAGATGAGCAGGACAGAAAAGACAGGGAACGAGAAAAATGATTGAAAGAGGATGAACATAAGAGAAAGAGTAGGCAGAGGCGAGAACAGATGAATCATGAAGACCAGCAAAGGAAAGAAGAAAGGGCGAAGGACCAAAGGAAATATGACAACAGACAGAGAGCAATCGAAGAATGAGATAAGCAAGAAAGGAAGAGAGAAGAGGAGGAAGTGCAGAAATTAAGGGATAAAATAATACAAAGACAAAGGGAAGAAGAATAGCTTAGAGCGAATGAAAGAAAGGAAGAGAAAAGACATGAAGAGGAAAGAGCTAGATGTGAAGCGAAAAAGCGAAGAGAGCTAGATGAAGAAATGGAGTGAAAAAGGAGACAAAGGGAGGGCGATGTTGATCGCATTCAGAAAGAGTTAATGGAAGTCCAATAATATCTACGCACGGCCAACAGACCACAAGTACGCCCCTCCGGCTGACCGGCTGTAACGTCCTCATTTTTAAATCATTGACTCAGCACCCGCAGAGGCACTAAACGAATGTTTCAGTCCACCGACCTTGTTCCAAACCATTCCTGACTCGGGCACTGTCCATAATAAGTAGCTGCACCTTCCAATCCACGGCAGTTGACATGTATAGTCACAAGACATGACCACGGTGCGCAAACGCGACACACTACAACAATGTCCACCGTCCAACTTTCCAAGGTTCCCATCCCCCCCTTATTTCTTTTTCTGTCCATTTCCTTTCAGAACGGCTACCCAGCCCACTGGCACCCACACATGGGAGGACCAGCTCACCGCACCTTGAAGCTCACCCCATAACTCAATTGGGTAAGACTTCAGAAACTTTTTCCTCTACCAGGCTAATTTGGAATTCTCTCTAGCCCTAGTTCTAACCAAACATAACCTCTGTCTTTCTGTTCATCTCCCTTGGTGCATTGCTTTTTCTCCTGCTATTAATTATACTGCAAACTGGCATTTCTATTTTTACTAACTGTTATTCGTTGTATCCAAATTAACTATACTTTGTCACCATCACTTGCCATCACCCAACATGGTAAATCACCTCTCCTGGGCGTCACAATGTGTTTTTCCTTAAATCGCAATTGGTTTTATTCTTTGTAACTGCCTATTAATGTATGCATAATGGATGTAAATTGAATATCCTCAATACAAATTGGCCTTGAATGTCACCTCACTGGGCATACCAAATCACTACCACACCAACTCACAAAGAATCACAGCCTTGAAAAAGACTTAGGTTGAAACGCGCGTCGGCTGTGTAACGCACCATCATGTTATAAATGTCACCTTTATATCCAATGATGTCTTTCATTGGTGCTGACTAACTAAGGAATAAAACAACCTCATGTTTGACGACAAAACTTGACTCATCCATTATCTGAGAAAGCTGCCTACCAGCAATCACTGAACTAGCTAATCCTACCAGCGACTCACAGGACCAGAGTTTGTCAAACCCCACAAATCTAAAAAATCAGGAACCCCGGAGTTGGTCCCTTGACAAACTAGGACTCAGGCTGCAGGTTTAACACAATCAACCATCGAATAAGAGGTGCGCAGGAGTGAGGGAGTCCCGTCTTTCAAAAACTCCACCCATGCTAAAACTCCAGGTACAGAGACAGCTTAAGAAATTAGTGGGAATTGAAGCGAAGCCATGGGCAGAAATACAGTTAACCATACTGCATCACTGTCGGTGGTTGCAAGTGAAAAATGGGAAGAAGGAAGATGCTCAAAAACTTAGTTCTGAAAAAAAATGTCAAAGCACGCCATAGAAGGGGTGTTGGTGACAAGCAGAGAAGGATTGGAAATACAGCAAGAAGTGCGCATCACAGGCGAATAGTCAGTGCCAAATGGATCAAGGAGGGAATGGGTTTATGCCACGTGGCAGAGGAATGAGCTATAGAGAAAGGTGTGGTTTTCAGAATATACAGAATGATAATCAGAATGTGAAAGGAGGATTTAACCAAGGGGAAAATTAGAAGAGCTCCTCCTGTATGTTGGACATGTGGGATGACAGGGCACATTGCACGCACATGTAGAAGCCAAGGGTATGTACAGAATGGGCAATTCTCAAGAGAGGGGCAGCTTATCCTCCAACATATAGCTCACAAGCTAGGGATGGGTTTGCCCAAGATCAGACACTGTATCAAGTACAAGCGCTGCAAGTGCAACAGGCATTGCAAACACCATTGAATCACCAACAAGGGCAATCTCAGCACGCACCCATGCAGATACAGAAGAATGCAAACACAGGACAGTTACTGACATCTAGAGTAGGGGGTGTCACTGTGGTAGGAAGAAGTACTTTAGTAGACACTGGGGCTACTCGTTCATGTATACGAGAGGGAAAATACCCAATGTCGGAAAATGCCATGAATGCGCAAGGATTCTCTGGTGCTACAAGTCGAGTTCCTTTTACTGACCAATTAACAGTCTCAGTAGGAGAGTGTGACATGTCTGTTCCATTATTGTATTCAAGACAGACACCCGTTAACATTCTAGGATGAGATTTAATGACAAAGCTTAATATGACAATTTCTTTTACTGATGAAGGCATAGTGTGTTCTGCTCCAGGGATACATTATATGAATGTGGGCACATTTATATTGGCATTTACAGAGCAAATGGGTCTGCAAGGGAGGCCATAAGAGCTGGAGGTTTTTCTTTATGGGGTACACATTTTGTTGACATGGCTACCCAGTTTAGTGGAAAAGATTATGAGAATGCCTGATGAGTTTTTGTTCAGGCCACAGATACCTACGGACGAAAAGGGGGGACACATTATTCCGCTAGAGTTAAATGCAGCATAGTGCGAGGGGAGACGGCCATGCTCGAAGGAACCGATGACGTGGGCAGGCCATGGAGAACAGTGATTGCCATTGGGGAAGGGTATAGATTGACTGACGTCACTGACGAGGATATGTTCAGAGAAGATACATCAGATCATGAAGCAATATTCGAGATGAATATTACATATTGGATCAGAATAGTAAAAAGAGAGATCCCACAGCGAATGGTGATAGTACGGCAGCACCCAGCATTTTTTATGAAGATTTAGAAAAGGTACCCAACTCTGGAGGGATTATGGGAGGTTAAGATTAAGCTGAAGTCAGGAGAAATTTTACCTCGAGCAAGACAGTACCCAATATCTCGAGAGGCAGATGAGGGTATTTTTAAGACTATAACAGCCCTAATGGAACAAGGTATTTTAGTAACGTCAGAGTCACTGTGTAATACTGCAGTGTACCTATCAAAAAATCAAAGGGAGGGTCATGGAGATTTATTCAAGATATGAGACGGATTAATCAGATTGTAGAGGCAGAGTTTCCTTTAGTTCCTAATCGGGCGACAATATTATGTAGTATCCCAGCAGAGGCATGATATTTTACGTTGATTGACTTGGAAAATGTGTTTTTCTTAATCCTGTTGCTTAAGGACTCCCAACGTCATTTATGTTTCGCCAAACTAAACTAAAAAGCTCTCTTTTAAATCCATCAATATATAACAGGGTCCTTCAGATGGACCTAAACAATATTGATTTGAAAAGCATTGTGATACAGTACGTAGATGATATTTTGTTTGGTAGCACAACAAACAATGAGAGTAGACAAGACTCAATTCAGTTAATGACTATCCTGGCATACAAGGGATAGTGTAACTCTTACCTCTGGTACCCTGCAGGAGTGCCTGGTCCCGATTCCCCTCAGCGTGGCTATAGTGATGTGCTGTGTGTCCAAACCACTCCGAACCCACTTGTAAGCTGCAAGGCTTAATTGCCCAGCAAACAGGTAAGTGGGGAGTGACTTGGAGGTCTGGTGGTTATGTTTATGGCTCAGGCCCCTCTGGTAGTGGTATCTACGGTGGACAAACAAGAGGAGCAGGTAATTACTACATTTTCTGCAGTCCCCCCATCTCCCGACTCCCCCCGGGGTGAGCTGGCTGGCAACATTGGGCTGAAGCTCACCTTAAAATGGGTGCAGGCAGGTGATGAACTTTGGTCATCTGTTTTCCTAGATGCTTCACTAGGTGGAGGCCCAGAACTGCTGCGGCGCTCGAGATGTCCAAGGTGGGTGTTCTTCCTTGCACGTCGTGAAACAATGTCTGTGCACATTGCTTAAAGTGGCTCACTGCACTCAAGATATCCAAGATGAGAGTTCCTCCTTGCTCATCATGAAACAATGTCTGCACAAGTTGTTTGAAGCTACCTTACTTGTCCAGTTTTGTGCGTGCTGTTTGCAGTGTGTGAGTTCGTTCAATGCAGAGCACTATTTAATGTCACAATGTCACTCTTTTTACTAGAACGGCTGCCAGTTGGGGCCCCCAGAAGAGGAATCAGCTGGAATGAAGACAATGAACACGGAGCTCCATTTACAGATAAGCCGGAATGCGGGCGGTGCTGGAGGGCTTAGAGGAGTTTACCATGTGTTGTTTCTCCTTGCTTGCTCCTTGCTTGTAGGTGACACTGGAGCTGCTCAAGAGTCCTGATCTGGGATGCGGTGCTTAGCAAGCCGTACAGCACGTGGAATCCTGTGGACAGCAGACAGCAAGTGTTACGCTGTCTAACTCCACAGCCGGAGAAAACGCTAAGTACTGGGTGTGGCCCAGGGCGGGGCTTATATAGCCCTGGGCTGCACCTAGCACCACTAGACCACCAAGGATTTTGCGAAGCAGGATTGCTGGGGGCCATCTTGGTTTTAACCTGGCAACTTGCCCCGGGTCCATCTTGGAAGTGGCGCTTGGTTGAATAAACAGGCTGCAGCCTGTTCCTGCGCCAGCCAGCTACCTTCAATGTCCAGGCATTGCCTGTGTTGCATGTTTGGAGTCTAGGGGCCCTGACAGGGATCATGACAGATATAAGGTAGACAAAGAGAAGTTGCAATATTGTCAGGAAGAAGTGTTGTATAAATGCCAGTTGATCGCACATGAGGGAAAAGGGGTCACACCTGAAGGAGCTGATGCAATTATGAAAACAGCAAAACTGCACACTGTAAAACACATGCAACTATGTTAGAGCATGGGTGTTTGCTTATAGTTCGTACACAAGACCCCTTTTGCAGGCGGCACTGAAGAGAGCACAAGTGAATAAGTAAAAAATAGAATGGACTGAGGAAATGGAGGGAGGGTTTAAAGAACTGAATAAAGCAATTTGTACAGCTCCAGTTTTAGGAATTCCCAATTATGACAGTGAGTTCTTTTTTATTTTCGCAGACAAATGGGGCCGTCATGTCAGTAGTACTTACACAGAGGACTGCGTTAGGGTATAAACCTCTGGAATATTATAGTGGAATTCTGGATCCAGTTATGAGAGGTCACTTTCCTTGCCAAACAGTCGCTGGCAGCAGCCACATTCGCAATCGAGAAGTCTACTAGTATTGTGATGAGGTGCTCCATGTCACTTTTTTTTAGAGCAGAATTTGTTTGGATACAGGTATATGATAGTGGTGGTGTGCCCCTTTTCTAGGTGGATCAAAGCAGTTCCTTGTACGCACCCTGATTCCACTTGTGCAGCAAAGTTTATAGTCCGAGAAGTCTTTCCCAGATGGGGAGTATGTGAGGTACTGAGATCTGACAATGGGCCCCATTTTGTTAATGAAGTATTTGAACAGATTAGTCTATTACTAAGTATAAAACACATGTTTTCTTCGGCTTATCACCCGCAAGCGAACAGGATATGTGATAGACTCAACCGTCTCCTTAAAGAGAGAATTGCAAAATTAAAATTGACACTGAAGAATGGATGGCTGTACTGCCTACTCCTTGCATTATATGCATTAAGGAATCAGCCTGGGTCTGGCCACCATCTCCCACCCCACAAGCTAGTGACAGGGAGGCAAATCAGAACGCCATTGTCCCCTCCATCAAGGAGCAGAAGTGATGCCCAGAAGACTGCAGAAATGTTAGGAAATAAGTTACATGCTTATTTAACATGTATGACCACTAGTATCTCTGTCATTTCAGATCGACTCAAGTGCAAGGGGGGCCGGTCTCAGCACACAGATGAAGACTATTCAGCAACCAGAATTCAAGAGCTACTTCTTATACCTAGACTTTTTATCGGAGAATCAGCTCTAGTGCGTAACTTCACCCAGAGTGGCACGAGCCACGCTTTAGTGGTCTTTATATTATAGAAAATGTTACTCCCTCAGCAGTAAAAGTCCAAGAGAGACGCACCTGGATCCACTTGAGTGACGTAAAGCCATACGCTGGTGAGACCGACGCACCCCCAACTATCGATTCGGAACCAAGGCAAGAAGAAGAAGTTCAGCATATGCAGACCCAATCAATAACGAGGAAGTAGGACGCTAAGGTTGCTGACTAAATAAATGCAAGTGTGCATTTGGACTGTGGCTCACCCCAGCCACTCTTTTTAGATATTATAGCAGGAGTGCAAACCCAGTTCTTGAGTCACAGGAATCTTTGAATTGGACTTTAGAAAGTGTTGATGTACTAAATATGGCAAACCTGGAGTTTGAAATTGACGATGGGAAACGTGAGCAGTTTGCAGACTCATTCCTCAATGAGTTTCTGTTTGGTTGATTCAATGGTTTTAACAGATGCTGATGCCCATAAGCTACTTCTTGCTGCTTTTGTTTTCATACTTCGAGCTTATCCTGCTCTTGTTGGGTGCAGTACTAATATACACGCTTTTCTGCATGATCCTAAAAATGGCCCTGCAATCAGGAGGCTGCTTGTGGCAAATCTGAACAGATCCTGCAGTTACCTGACCATTTAAGCCCAATTAAAATGTTTCCTTCCTTAAAGCAATACACAGGCATAATGAGGAATGTCGAGAATGGTACAGTTTTGGAAAGTGAGCAAACTCACCAACATGTGGAGAATCGTAAATGGTGGGCATTGATGTATTGGTGCATAATGTATGCATGCTCAGCATTTATTGTTGTTTTCCTGATTTTATTGATCCATACTATTTACTTCATTGGTCCAAGCAAAATAGAAGTCCCTTTGATTCTTCCAAATCCAGTGACTCTCACAGACTTATCTATAACATTTGTGAATTTTCCCACACCAATGGCTCATGTAAGATTGCTTATTGTTAAAGCGAATGTACCAATGATTTGCCCTGTAGAAAGAACCCTTACTGATATACTTATTGAGTATTATGCTAGCACTCGCTTTGCAAGAGGGAGACACAAGAGAAGCAGAAGGTAAGATGATTATGAATTAATTAAATTTTTTCATAATGTGATATAGTTTATAAATAAACTTTACGCATCATTTTTAAAGAATACCAAAAAGAAAATCAGATACTTATAATATATCCAATTCATTTTCACATCTTGCATGTAACAAAAGAGCCGAGAAAAAATAATAGGAAATTAGGATAAAGAAAAAGAAAAAGAAAAAAATAGGAAAATAAAAAAACGTTGTTAATATAATATCATTTCTTCTCGTTACAAGTAAATCATAAAAAACTGGTACTACAGAGTTTACCTCCTAAAATTGCGTCATGCATCAACATTAACACACATTCTCTGCTGTATTTTCTTCTAGATTTCTAGATGACACCTGATAATCTTTACAATCTATGAGCGACCTTTAGTCAGACTCTGTACAGTATCTTCTGCCTTAGAACCTCTCAACAGCTCTGTTAATTATTAACCTAAATTGATATGCCCAAAAGCTTCTCAATTTTTAACCAGACATTGAACATCGCAGAGTACCTTGATGTTTTGTGAATTAATACAATGGAACCATAAAATTGACTCCCTAATGGATTCTAGATCATGAACATACCTTTCATAACAGAGATGATGCGTTTCCCTCATAGCAGCACATTCGATCAAAATATGCTTTGCTGTTTCTCTTACGGCTACATTCTTGCATATTCGGCAGTATCTTTCCAAGGGAGAGTGGTGCCTATTAACACCTCTATTGTCCAAAACAGGTAGATGGTCTAATCTCAGTAACAGAATAAAACTTCTTAGTTTACTTGCAGGACAGAGATTCACGTAATTCTATGCATATTTAAATGTATACAGCATATAGTGTATAAAGTGATATTGTAATGTAAGATTGCTTATTGTTAAAGCAAAGGTGCCAATGATTTCCCCTGTAGAAAGAACTCTAACTCATATACTTCTTGAGTATTATGCTAGCACTCACTTTGCAAGATGGAGACACAAGAGAAGCAGAAGGTAAGATGGTTATGAATTAAATAATTATCTAGACAGCACAGCGCACTTGGGTAATAACATGTGGCATCATCACATGAAAAAGGTGGGAGAGAGGGCGTCCAAGGAGGGTTGCTATGTTTATGCTCTCATACCTTATGCCATGGTGAATTCCAAGATATTCATAGCTATAGGAGTAGCAGTCGAGAAAGCTCATTGTCTAACACACCTTGCACTCTGCCAAACGAGAGGTCAGTTCTAGGGTCGAACAGCATCATTGGTATAGGTGACCGAGAAGATAGCTCCAGAAGAAGATGATTATGTGCATGATTGAAAGACAAGAGAGAGAGACCAAACCAGAGATCACATGATAAGATATGAACAGCCTGGAATAAATGGAGCAGGAATCAGATGGGAAGTAAATAAAATAAAAAGCTCAACTGTCAAGGAAAGAATCGGGAAGAAATACAAAGATGCAAGGAGAGAGGTCAGCTGCAAATCAAGGGAACAGTGCTTACTCCAGAGGGATGAGCTGAAGGCCTGATTATATGTAACGCATCAGCACTTACAGCATACTATGAATCAGTTATGGATACTACACAGAATGAATGCAAACATCATTGGCCAAAGATTACAAAGTTGCTGACATGGGTCGATGATAAAGGAGGACCGTTGCAGATAGTGCCTCTAGCTAGTGCAGAGCTATGCTTCAGAAACAATGGCACAAGAAAGGTTGGAATGAGTGAGCAGTGCGGCCAAATTTTAGATGTACCAGGCATGAAGGATGGCACAGTAGGGATAATGGACCACTAGTGGGCTTGTGGATCCAGAGCGTATATGAAGTTGCCCAAAGAATGGCGAGGGCTGTGTTCCATAGTGCTCATTCATGTTCCAGCATTGGTGAGTCCGAAGAGTGACCTGAATATTGGACAGTTTCTGAAAGCTGATGCCCACATGAGGAAGAGGAGATCAGTTGAATTTCTTAATCGAACAAAAATGGAGAATTACTTTTCAGCCAAGTCCATAAAAGCCTTTGATTTAATTCTGTATGAACACAGGTTGTTCAGTCAAACTGCTGCAGTATTCAGACTATCTTCATGTCAGGGATCCAGACGATGGCTATTGGCAAATGGTTACAGATTACCAGATGGGAACTTCTGCAGACAATTAATACTACCATAAAGGGATTCATAGCTATCAAGGAAGAATTGAGAGCCATAAGACTAATGACCTTGCAGAATAGATATGTCCTGGATATTATTACAGCTATGGATGGAGTCGTCTGTGCCAGAATCGGAGAATCATGTTGCACATCCATGCCTTCTCACGATGATGAGAATGAGACCTTGACAGAGGCCATAACGATGCTGACGAACTTGCACATCAAAATGGAAGATGAGACAGAAGATATTGCATATGACGTCTGGTTTGCATCCATGTTCTCATGGGTTCCCCAATGGATGGTGAATATTTTCAAGTTTCTCAGAGCACTGTTGGTGATGATCATGTTCAGATTCTGTGTGATCAGAATAATAATCACACAGTGCAAGAAGATGGCAAAGAAAGCAGTAGGCATGAAGATCATGATCGATGTTGAGTCTGGGTTTTGACCCAAAGAGCTGACAGATGAAGAAATCAGAAAATATATAGAAGCAAGCATTCTAGCACGTGAGGGAATGAAGTTCATGTATCCAAAAAAAAAACAAGAAGTATGTGGGAAGATGGATCTACTGCAGTCTGAATGGACAATGTAGTCACATGACCTGGAGCGTTGATGACAATGTAAAATCAGCAGGATCTCTGAGAGGAGTAGTAAAGAAATGGACTCCAAAGAAGCACTTTTTCAGATTAGGATGTCTGGATGTGAAGACTGATGGGAGAGTGGTCGATGAATCAATCAGAGGGTGGAGTGTAGAGGAGGAGCCAAATGCCTTTACCGGAAGTCCCGCCCCTATTTTGCCTATATGTTGGATGTTGGAAATTGTGACATGCACGATGCCGATAATGGTACCTATCCCATAAAAAATCCTTGAAACAAGGTATCCATTAAGAAAGCCCTACATGATGTACCGACAAAGAAATGACAGTCTCGTAAAGGAGGTCCCTGAAGAAGTGTGAAGTGGCAAAGGCAAGAGACTAATGATGTCATAAGAAGCAGAGGTGACGCACCAAGAAGAATTGCCAAGGAACAAAGTATATAGACATTATAGAATCTGATGACGAAGTAAAGAATAGCATTTGTGATGTCATCTTTGATGTCCTGGGTGTTAGTCTTAGCAGTGCACGGTTGTGGGTCGAGTTATGGTTGCTTAGTTTACCATAACTGGCGAATTTCAAGGGTTTTTCGGTTTTACTTGGAACCATAACGTCCCTTTGACAAAGTTTTTTCACTGAATTTCATAGGTTTTTAGTAGCGCAACTTAACCATAACGTCCCGTTAACAACGTTTTTTCACTGAATTTCATAGGTTTTTAGTAGTGCAACTTAACCATAACGTCCCTGTAACATTTTTTTTTTACTAAATTTTAAAGGTTTTTATTAGTGCAACGTCACCATAAAATCCTTTTCAATAGATGAAGACCACTAACATCTTATGTCCTCAAAGTGGGAACGCTGGGTGCTAAAAAAAAACAAAAAGATGGCCACCATGGAAAGGGAAGGCGGGGTGTATAAAGAACACAACAGGGCATGAGCGTGGGGTGGGGGCGAACAGGGGAGACACATGGGCATGAGCGGGGGGTGAGAGGGAACAGGGTACAAACGGGGCATGAGCAGGGGGTGGGGGGGAAAAGGAAGGAAACACGGGGCATGAGCGGTGGTGGGGGGAACACGAGAGAGACACGGGGCATGAGCAGCGGGTGGGGAGGAACATGAGGGAGATACGGGGTATGAGCGGGGGGTGGTGAGGAACACGAGGGAGACACAGGGCATGAGCGCGGGGGTACAGGGCACACACGGGACATGAGCCCGGGTGGGGGGGAAAGGAGAGAGACAAGGGGCATGAGCGGGGGGTGGGGGGAACACGATGGAGACACGAGGCATGAGCGGGGGGGTGGGCGGTAACACGAGGGAAAAACGGGGCATGGGTGGGGGGAATACGAGGGAGAAACAGTGCATGAGCAGGGGGTGGGGGGCAACAGGAGACAGACACGGGGCATGAGCGGGGGTGGGGCCAACAAGAGAGACACGGGGCATGAGCGGGGGGTGGGGAGAACAGGAGACAGACACGGGGCATGAGCGGGGGGGTGGGGAGAACAGGAGACAGATACGGGGCATGAGCGGGGGTGAGGAGAACTGGAGACAGACACGGGGCATGAGCGGGGGGTGGGGGGCAACAGGAGACAGACACGGGGCATGAGTGGGGGGGTGGGGGGCAACAGGAGAGAGACACGGGGCATGAGCGCGGAGTGGGGGAACAGAAGACAGACACGGGGCATGAGCGGGGGAGTGGGGGGCAACAGGAGAGAGACACGGGGCATGGGTGGGGGCAACAGGAGACAGACATGGGGCATGAGCGGGGGGTGGGGGGAACAGGAGACAGACACGTGACATGAGCGGGGGGTGGGGGGAACAGAAAACAGACACGGGGCATGAGCGGGGGGTGAGAGGGAACAGGGTACAAACGGGGCATGAGCAGGGGGTGGGGGGGAAAAGGAAGGAAACACGGGGCATGAGCGGTGGTGGGGGGAACACGATAGAGACACGGGGCATGAGCAGCGGGTGGGGAGGAACATGAGGGAGATACGGGGTATGAGCGGGGGGTGGTGAGGAACACGAGGGAGACACAGGGCATGAGCGCGGGGGTACAGGGCACACACGGGACATGAGCCCGGGTGGGGGGGAAGGAGAGAGACAAGGGGCATGAGCGGGGGGTGGGGGGAACACGATGGAGACACGAGGCATGAGCGGGGGGGTGGGCGGTAACACGAGGGAAAAACGGGGCATGGGTGGGGGGAATACGAGGGAGAAACAGGGCATGAGCGGGTGGTGGGGGGCAACAGGAGACAGACACGGGGCATGAGCGGGGGTGGGGCCAACAAGAGAGACATGGGGCATGAGCGGGGGGTGGGGAGAACAGGAGACAGACACGGGGCATGAGCGGGGGGGTGGGGAGAACAGGAGACAGATACGGGGCATGAGCGGGGGTGGGGATAACTGGAGACAGACACGGGGCATGAGCGGGGGTGGGGGGCAACAGGAGACAGACACGGGGCATGAGTGGGGGGGTGGGGGGCAACAGGAGAGAGACACGGGGCATGGGTGGGGGCAACAGGAGACAGACACGGGGCATGAGCGGGGGGTGGGGGGAACAGGAGACAGACACGGGACATGAGCGGGGGGTGGGGGGAACAGAAGACAGACACGGGGCATGAGCGGGGGAGTGGGGGGCAACAGGAGAGAGACACGGGGCATGAGCGGGGGGTGGGGGGTACAGGAGACAGACACGGGGCATGAGCAGGGGGTGGGGGGGCAACAGGAGAGAGACACGGGGCATGAGCAGGGGGGTGGGGGTTAACAGGTGAGAGACACGGGACATGAGCAGGTGGGGGGAACAGGAGACAGACACGGGGCATGAGCGGGGGGCAACAGGAGACAGACACGGGGCATGAGTGGGGGCGGGGGGAAACAGGAGACAGGCACGGGGCATGAGCAGGGGGGTGGGGGGGTACAGGAGACAGACACGGGGCATGAGCGGGGGTGGGGGGCAACAGGAGAGAGACACGGGACATGGGGGGTGGGGGGAACAGGAGACAGACACGGGGCATGAGCGGGGGGTGGGGGGAACAACAGAGACAGACACGGGGCATGAGCGGGGTTGGGGGGCAACAGGAGACAGACACGGGGCATGAGCAGGGGGTGGGGGGCAACAGGAGTCAGACACGGGGAATGCGCAGGGGGTGGGGGGCAACAGGAGACAGACACTGGGCATGAGCGGGGGGTGGGGGGAACAGGAGACAGACACGGGGCATGAGCGAGGGGTGGGGGGAACAGGAGACAGAAACGGGGCGGGGGTGGGGGGAACAACAGACACGGGGCATGAGTGGGGGGTGGGGAGAACAGACACGGGGCATGAGCGGGTGGGGGGCAACAGGAGACAGACACGGGGCATGAGCGGGGGGTGGGAGGAACAGGAGACAGACACGGGGCATGAGCGGGGGGTGGGGAGAACAGGAGACAGACACGGGGCATGAGCAGGGGGGTGGGGGGCAAGAAGGGAGAGACACGGGGCATGAGCGGGTGGGGGGGAACAGGAGACAGACACGGGGCATGAGCGTGTGGGGGGAACAGGAGACAGACACGGGGCATGAGCGGTGGGGGTGGGGGGCAACAGGAGATAGACACGTGGCATGAGCGGGGGGTGGGGGGAACAGGTCACAGACACGGGGCATGAGCGGGGGTGGGGAGAACAGGAGACAGACACGGCCATGAGCCGGGGGCATGGGAGGCAACAGGAGACAGACACGGCACATGAGGGGAACAGTAGACAGATACGGGGTATGAGCGGGGGGTGGGGAGAACAGGAGACAGACACGGGGCATGAGCGGGGGGAACAGAAGACAGACACGGGGCATGAGTGGGGGGTGGGGGGAAGGGGAGCGAGACACACTGGGCATGAGCGGGGGGTGGGGGGAGGGAGAGAGACACATGGGGCAGGAGAGGGGGGTGGGGGGAGGGCAGTAGGGAGAGAGACACACGGGGCATGAGCGGGGGTGGGCGGGAGGGAGAGAGACACACGGGGCATGAGCGGGGGGTGGGCGGGAGGGAGAGAGACACATGGGGCATGAGCGGGGGTGGGGGGAAGGAGAGAGACACACGGGGCATGAGCGGGGGGTAGGGGGAAGGGGAGAGAGACACACGGGGCATGAGCGGGGTGTGGGGGAGGGACAGAGACACACGGGGCATGAGCGGGGGGAGGGGGGAGGTAGAGGTACACACGGGGCAGGAGCAGGGGGGTGGGGGGAGGGAGTCACACGGGGCATGAGCGGGGGTGGGCGGGAGGGGGAAAGACACAGGGCAAGAGCGGGGGTGGGCGGGAGGGGGAAAGACACGGGGCAAGAGCGGGGGTGGGCGGGAGGGGGAAAGACACGGGGCAAGAGCGGGGGTGGGGGGTGGGCAGTAGGGAGAGAGACACACGGGGCATGAGCGGGGGGTGGGCAGGAGGGAGAGAGACACACGGGGCATGAGCGGGGGGTGGGCGGGAGGGAGAGAGACACATGGGGCATGAGCGGGGGTGGGGGGAAGGAGAGAGACACACGGGGCATGAGCGGGGGGTAGGGGGAAGGGGAGAGAGACACACGGGGCATGAGCGGGGTGTGGGGGAGGGACAGAGACACACGGGGAATGAGCGGGGGGAGGGGGGAGGTAGAGGGACACACGGGCAGGAGCAGGGGGGTGGGGGGAGGGAGTCACACGGGGCATGAGCGGGGGTGGGCGGGAGGAGGAAAGACACAGGGCAAGAGCGGGGGTGGGCGGGAGGGGGAAAGACACGGGGCAAGAGCGGGGGTGGGCGGGAGGGGGAAAGACACAGGGCAAGAGCGGGGGTGGGCAGGAGGGGGAAAGAGACAAAGGGCAAGAGCGGGGGTGGGCGGGAGGGGGAAAGAGACACGGGGCATGAGCAGGGGGTGGGTGGGAGGGAGAAAGAGACACAGGGCAAGAGCGGGGGTGGGCGGGAGGGGGAAAGAGACACAGGGCAAGAGAGGGGGTGGGCGGGAGGAGGAAAGAGACACGGGGCAAGAGTGGGGGTGGGCGGGAGGTGGAAAGAGACACGGGGCAAGAGCGGGGGTGGGGGAGGGAGACAGACACAAGGGGCAAGAGCGGGGGTGGGGGGAGGGAGACAGACACACAGGGCAAGAGCGGGGGTTGGGGGGAGGGAGACACACGAGGCATGAGCGGGGGGTTGGGGGGAGGGACGACACACGAGGCATGAACGGGGGGTGGGGGGATGGAGACACACAAGGCATGAGCGGGGGTTGGGGGGAGGGAGACACACGAGGCATGACTGAGGGTGGGGGGAGGGAGACACACGGGGCAAAAGCGGGGGTGGGCGGGAGGGGGAAAGACACGGGGCAAGAGCGAGGGTGGGCGGGAGGGGGAAAGAGACATGGGGCAAGAGCGGGGGTGGGCAGGAGGGGGCAAGAGCGGGGGTGGGCGGGAGGAGGAAAGAGAAACGGGGCATGAGCGGGGGGTGGGCGGGAGGGGGAAAGAGACACGGGGCAAGAGCGGGGGTGGGCGGGAGGGGGAAAGAGACACGGGGCAAGAGCGGGGGTGGGCGGGAGTGGGAAAGACACACGGCAGGGCAAGAGCGGGGGTGGGGAGGAGGTCGACAGACACACAGGGCACGAGCGGGGGTGGGGGGGGCGACAGACACACGGGGCAAGAGCGGGGGTGGGGGGAGGGAGACAGACACACGAGGCATGAGCGGGGGGTGGGGGGAGGGAGACAGACACACAAGGCATGAGCGGGGGGTGGGGGGGAGGGAGACAGACACACGAGGCATGAGCGGGGGGTGGGGGAGAGGGAGACAGACACACGGGGCATGAGCGGGAGGGGGAGAGACACACGGGACATGAGCGTGGGTGGGCGGGAGGGGGAGAGACACACCGGACATGAGCGGGTGGTGGGCGGGAGGGGGAGAGGCACACGGGACATGAGCGGGGGGTGGGCGGGAGGGGGAGAGACACACGGGACATGAGCGGGGGGTGGGCGGGAGGGGGAGAGACACACGGGACATGAGCGGGGGTGGGCAGTAGGGGGAGAGACACACGGGGCATGAGCGGGGGTGGGCGGGAGGGGGAAAGACACGGGGCATGAGCAGGGGTGGGCGGGAGGGGGAAAGACACGGGGCATGAGCGGGGGTGGGCGGGAGGGGGAAAGAGACACGGGGCAAGAGTGGGGGTGGGCAGGAGGGGGAAAGAGACACGGGGCAAGAGCGGGGGTGGGCGGGAGGGTGAAAGAGTCGCGGGGCATGAGTGGGGGGTGGGCGGGAGGGGGAAAGAGACACGGGGCAAGAGCGGGGGGTGGGCGGGAGTTGGAAAGAGACACGGGGCAAGAGCGGGGGTGGGCGGGAGGGGGAAAGAGACACAGGGCAAGAGCGGGGGTGGGCGGGAGGGGGAAAGAGACACGGGGCAAGAGCGGTGGAGGGCGGGAGGGGGAGAGACACATGGGACATGAGCGGGGGTGGGCAGGAGGGGGAGAGACACACGGGACATGAGCGGGGGTGGGCGGGAGGGGCGAGACACACGGGGCATGAGCGGGGGTGGGCGGGAGGGGGAAGACACGGGGCATGAGCAGGGGTGGACAGGAGGGGGAAAGAGACACTGGGCAAGAGCGGGGGTGGGCGGGAGGGGGAAAGAGACACGGGGCAAGAGCAGGGGTGGGCGAGAGGGGGAAGAGACACGGGCAAGAGCGGGAGTCGGCGGGAGGGGGAAAGAGACACGGGGCATGAGTGGGGGGTGGGCGGGAGGGGGAAAGAGACATGGGGCAAGAGCGGGGGTGGGCAGGAGGGGGAAAGAGACACGGGGCAAGAGCGGGGGTGGGCAGGCAGATAAAAGAGACACGGGGCAAGAGCGGGGGTGGGCAGGAGGGAGAAAGAGACACAGGGCAAGAGCGTGGGTGGGAAGGGGAAAGAGACACGGGGCAAGAGCAGGGGTGGGCAGGAGGGGGAAAGTGACACGGGGCAAGAGCGGGGGTGGGCGGGAGGGGGAAAGAGACATGGGGCAAGAGCGGGGATGGGTGGGAGGGGGAAAG
This sequence comes from Ambystoma mexicanum, assembly GCF_040938575.1. NCBI lineage: Eukaryota > Metazoa > Chordata > Amphibia > Caudata > Ambystomatidae > Ambystoma > Ambystoma mexicanum. The sequence goes on along the minus strand of NC_090922.1, from coordinate 1,039,728,864 downwards.
ACACACAGGGCAAGAGCAGGGGTGGGCGGGAGGGGGAAAGACACACGGGGCAAGAGCGGGGGTGGAGGGCAGGGAGACAGACAGGCAAGATCGGGGTTGGGGTGGAGGGAGACAGACACACGAGGCATGAGCGGGGGGTGGGGGGAGGGAGACAGACACACGAGGCATGAGCGGAGGTGGGGGGAAGGGGAGAGAGACACGGGGCATGAGCGGGGTGGGGGGAGGGAGAGAGACACATGGGGCATGTGCGGGAGGGGGAGAGACACACGGGGCATGAGCGGGGGTGTGTGGGCGGGCGAGAGACACACGGGGCATGAGCCGGGGGTGGGCGGGAGGGTGAGAGACACACGGGGCATGAGCGGGGGTGGTGGGGCGGGAGAGAGACACACGGGGCATGAGCGGGGGGTGGGGGGAAGGGGAGAGAGACATGGGGCATGAGCGGGGGTGGGGGGAGGGAGAGAGACACACGGTGCATGAGCGGGGGTGGGGGGAAGGGGAGAGAGACACACGGTACATGAGCGGGGGGTGGGCGGCGGGTGGGGAGAGACACACGGGACATGAGCGGGGGTGGGCGGCAGGTGGGGAGAGACACACGGACATGAGCGGGGGGTGGGCGGCGGGTGGGGAGAGACACACGGACATGAGCGGGGGATGGGCGGTGGGTGGGGGGAGACACATGGACATGAGCGGGGGGTGGGCGGCGGGTGGGTAGAGACACACGGGACATGAGCGGGGGGTGGGCGGCGTGTGGGGAGAGACACACAGACATGAGCGGGGGGTGGGCGAGAGGGGAGAGACACACGGACATGAGCGGGGGGTGGGAGAGACACACGGGGGGTGGGAGAGACACACGTGGCATGAGCAGGGGGTGGGCGGGTGGCAGAGACGAGCGGGGCACGAGCGGGGCACGAGCGGGGCATGAGCGGGGGGGGGGCGGGAGGTAGAAAGACACACGGACATGAGCGGGGGTGGGCGGGACGGAGAAAGACACACGGACATGAGCAGGGGTGGGCGGGAGGGAGAAAGACACACGGACATGAGCAGGGGTGGGCGGGAGGGAGAAAGACACACGGACATGAGCGGGGGGTGGGCGGGAGGGTGAAAGACACACGGACATGAGCGGGGGTGGACTGGAGGTAGAAAGACACACAGCGTTCGTGTGCAGGCGGCAGATCCCGCTCCTCGGCCCTCTGCTGGCCACCGTGTACTGATGGCGTGAGCGGGGGGCTGGAGGAAAAGGGTAGACACGGAGCATGAGTGGGCGTGACAAGAGGGACACACGGGGCATGAGCGTGGGGGTGGGAGGAACAGGAGACAGACCCGGGCATGAGCGGGGGTGGGGGACTTACTGTGCAGGCGGGATACAAAGCCTCTCATGCAAGGAACAAAGATGGCGGGCGTCTCTGAAGCCAGACGCACTGCACGCTTTCACCGCATCCAATGAGAGAGCATGTCAGATGTCCGCGGACATCACGCAAGCTGCTTGCCCAATCACTGTCCTGTCCGCGGAGCGAACAGGGAAGTGTGTCTGCGAAGCGAACACAGATATCACTAATTTGTTTCACTTACATTTTTGTCATTTTTTTTAAAAACTACTGGACGGATTTACACCAAATAAAGCAAAGCACACTTTCGGGACCAATTCGCCGCTCCTGCCGCAGATTTGGTGTAAATCCGTCCAACGGTTTGGGCTGTAGGCGTGAGCAAAATTTTTTCCCATTATGTCTATGGGGAAAAAAAAAGTTTTGGGACCCCCCCTATAACTTTGCACCCCCCTGGACGAATCCTCACCAAACTTTGCAAAATAATTCAGAGTGACCCAACTACTTTTTTTGCAAAGTTTGGTGAGGATTCGTCCAGGGAGAGCGAAGTTATAAGCCGCCCAAAAAGTGCTCTTCCTATGGAAACAGCAATTTAACCATAACTACATGGCCACTACCGTGGCCATTTAATATATATATATATATATTTATATATATATATATATATATATATATATATATATATATATATTCAGTGAAAAAACTTTGTTAACGGAACGTTATGGTTAAGTTGTGCTACTAAAAACCTATGAAATTCAGTGAAAAAACTTTGTCAAAGGGACATTATGGTTCCAAGTAAAACCGAAAAACCCTTGGAATTCGCCAGTTATGGTAAGCTAAGCAACCATAACTCGCGCCACCACCGTGTACTGCTAAGACTAACACCCAGGACATCAAAGATGACATCACAAATGTCATTGATGACATCACTGATGACATCACATGTGTATGTACTTTTCATGAAATATGTGTACAAGGGATTCTTATTATAATGTTGCGAAAAAAGTGTCAAGGATCATTGCAATAAATATCATACCCTAATTAGTGCATTGAACGATGCATTGATATAAATAGCATTCTATTATGGGGTTCTATCTAGTATACTAAGCTACTCATACAGAAACATTACATTGTGTGCAGCGTACAAGATGAAGGTATAATATTCGTAATGTTAATATGTTGAATAATGAAATGATAATTGTTTTCTTAATAGATTTTTGTGTACTGTGAAATATGTAATACGTAGCTAATAAAACACATGTATTACATAATTGCATTACTATAGACAAAACACAAAGACACAAGAACACATACCAATATGGGTATATACAGGGAAAGTGAAGTTAGCAAAAAAGCACAAGTAGTAGCAGAAACAATTCATAACTTAACTGATTATTTTCATGCAAATAAATGATTGCTCTGTTTCAAAGCTGCTATTTACCCTATGTATATGTATCACTTGATGTGATTGGACCCACAGGGAAAGTACAGCCATAAAAAAAAAACAACAGAACTATCAGAAAGTGCTTATAAGTCTGTTGATTATCTTTATGCACAAAAAGGATTGCTGTCTTTCAAGCTTGTGTCTTCCCGTATGTATATGTTTCATATGATGTGACTGGACTCTAAGGGAATTACTGTAAGAACCTACTGGAAGGATACATCTACAAATAAAATAAAATGTTTAGTTTCTGACTGTTACTGAAGAAAACCATGTGGCCTAGATATGTCAGCAAAAGAAAAAAGAGTGAGCCAGACATGTGATGTCATCAGTAATGTCATCAATGACATTTGTGATGTCATCTTTGATGTCCTGGGTGTTAGTCTTAGCAGTGCACGGTGGTGGCGCGAGTTATGGTTGCTTAGCTTACCATAACTGGCGAATTTCAAGGGTTTTTCGGTTTTACTTGGAACCATAACGTCCCTTTGACAAAGTTTTTTCACTGAATTTCATAGGTTTTTAGTAGCACAACTTAACCATAACGTCCCGTTAACAAAGTTTTTTCACTGAATTTCATAGGTTTTTAGTAGCGCAACTTAACCATAACGTCCCTTTAATACATTTTTTTCATTGAATTTCATAGGTTTTTATTAATGCAACTTAACCATAACGTCCCTGTAACATTGTTTTTTTTACTAAATTTTAAAGGTTTTTATTAGTGCAACATCACCATTACATCCTTTTCAATAGATGAAGACCACTAACATCTTATGTCCTCAAAGTGGGAACGCCGGGTGCTAAAAAAAAACAAAAAGATTTTCCTTCTTACATCGGGCCGCCGCGGAAGGAAAATTTTTTACCAAGATGGCCACCATGGAAAGGGAAGGCGGGGTGTATAAAGAACACAACAGGGCATGAGCGGGGGGTGGGGGGGAACAGGGGAGACACATGGGCATGAGCGGGGGGTGAGAGGGAACAGGGTACAAACGGGGCATGAGCAGGCGGTGGGGGAAAAAGGAAGGAAACACGGGGCATGAGCGGTGGTGGGGGGAACACGAGAGAGACACGGGGCATGAGCAGCGGGTGGGGAGGAACATGAGGGAGACACGGGGTATGAGCGAGGGGTGGGGAGGAACACGAGGGAGACACGGGGCATGAGCGGGGGGTACAGGGCACACACGGGACATGAGCGGGGTGGGGGGAAAGGAGAGAGACAAGGGGCATGAGCGGGGGGTGGGGGGAACACGAGGGAGAGACGGGGCATGAGCGGGGGGGTAACACGAGGGAAACACGGGGCATGAGCGGGGGGTGGGGGGAACACGAGGGAGACATGGGGCATGAGCGTGGGGTGGGGGGCAACAGGAGACAGACATGGGGCATGAGTGGGGGGTGGGGCCAACAAGAGAGAGACACAGGGCATGAGCGGGGGGTGGGGAGAACAGGAGACAGACACGGGGCATGAGCGGGGGTGTGGGGAGAACAGGAGACAGACACGGGGCATGAGCGGGGGATGGGGGGGAACAGGAGACAGATACGGGGCATGAGCGGGGGTGGGGGGCAACAGGAGACAGACACGGGTCATGAGCGGGGGTGTGGGGGGCAACAGGAGAGAGACACGGGGCATGAGCGCGGAGTTGGGGTACAGGAGACAGACACGGGGCATGGGCATGGGTGGGGGCAACAGGAGACAGACACGGGGCATGAGCGGGCGGTGGGGGGAACAGGAGACAGACACGGGGCATGAGCGGGGGTGGGGAGAACAGAAGACAGACACGGGGCATGAGAGGGGGAGTGGGGGGCAACAGGAGAGAGACACGGGGCATGAGGGGGGGTGGGGGTACAGGAGACAGACACGGGGCATGAGCAGGGGGTGGGGGGCAACAGGAGAGAGACACAAGGCATGAGCAGGGGGTGGGGGGTACAGGAGACAGACACGGGGCATGAGCGGGGGGTGGGGGGCACCAGGAGAGAGACACGGGACATGAGTGGGTGGGGGGAACAGGAGACAGACACGGGGCATGAGCGGGGGGTGGGGGGTACAGGAGACAGACACGGGGCATGAGCGGGGGGTGGGGGGTACAGGAGACAGACACGGGGCATGAGCGGGGGGTGGGGGGAACAACAGAGACAGACACGGGGCATGAGTGGGGGGTGGGGGGCAACAGGAGACAGACACGGGCATGAGCGGGGGGTGGGGGGCAACAGGAGACAGACACGGGGCATGAGCGGGGGGCAACAGGAGACAGACACGGGGCATGAGCGGGGGGTGGGGGGAACAGGAGACAGACACGGAGCATGAGCGGGGGATGGGGAGAACAGGAGACAGACACGGGGCATGAGCGGGGGGTGGGGGGCAACAGGAGACAGACACGGGGCATGAGCGGGGGGTGGGGGGCAACAGGAGACAGACACGGGGCATGAGCGGGGGGTGGGGGGCAACAGGAGAGACACGGGGCATGAGCGGGGGGTGGATGAAACAGGAGACAGACACGGGGCATGAGCAAGGGGTGGGGGGAACAGGAGACAGACACGGGGCATGAGCGGGGGGTGGGGGGAACAACAGACATGGGGCATGAGCGGGGGGTGGGGAGAACAGACACGGGGCATGAGCGGGGGGTGGGGGCAACAGGAGACAGACACGGGGCATGAGTGGGGGGTGGGGAGAACAGAAGACAGACACGGGGCATGAGGTGGGGGTAGGGGGCAACAAGAGAGAGACACGGGGCATGAGCGGGGGGGTGGGGGGCAAAAGGAGATAGACACGGGGCATGAGCGGGGGTGGGGGGAACAGGACACAGACATGGGGCATGAGCGGGGGGTGGGGAGAACAGGAGACAGACACGGGGCATGAGCGGGGGACGTGGGGGGCAACAGGAGACAGACACGCCACATGAGGGGAACAGGAGACAGATACGGGGGATGAGCGGGGGGTGGGGAGAACAGGAGACAGACACGGGGCATTAGCGGGGGGAACAGAAGACAGACACAGGGCATGAGCGGGGGGTGGGGGGAAGGGAAGGGAGACACACGGGGCATGAGCGGGGGTGGGGGGAGGGAGAGAGACACACGGGACATGAGCAGGGGGTTGGAGGAGGGAGAGAGACACACGGGGCATGAGCGGGGGGTGGGCGGGAGGGAAAGAGACACACGGGGATGGGCGGGAGGGAGAGAGACACACGGGGCATGAGCGGGGGGTGGGCGGGATGGAGAGAGACACACGGGGCATGAGCGGGGGGTGGGCGGGAGGGAGAGAGACACACAGGGCATGAGCAGGGTTGGGGGGAGGGAGAGAGACACCCGGGGCATGAGCGGGGGTGGGGGAAGGGGAGAGAGACACAGGGGGCATGAGCGGGGGGTGGGGGGAGGGACAGAAACACATGGGGCATGAGCGGGGGGTGGGGGGGAGGTAGAGAGACACACGGGGCATAAGCGGGGGGTGGGGGCAGGTCAAGAGTCTCACGGGGCATGAGTGGGAGGGGGGAGATACATGGGACATGAGCGGGGGGTGGGCGGTCGGGGGAGAGACACACGGGGCATGAGCGGGGGTGGGCGGGAGGGGGAAAGACACAGGGCAAGAGCGGGGGTGGGCGAGAAGGGAAAAGACACGGGGCAAGTGTGGGGGTGGGCGGGAGGTGGAAAGAGACACGGGGCAAGAGCGGGGATGGACGGGAGGGGGAAAGAGACACGGGGCATGAGTGGGGGGTGGGCGGGAGGGGGAAGAGACATGGGGCAAGAGCGGGGGTGGGTGGGAGGGGGAAAGAGACACGGGCAAGAGCGGGGGTGGGCGGGAGGGGGAAAGAGACACGGGGCAAGAGCGGGGGTGGGCGGGAGGGGGAAAGAGACACGGGGCAAGAGCGGGGGTGGGCGGGAGGGGGAAAGAGACACGGGCAAGAGCGGGGGTGGGCGGGAGGGGGAAAGAGACACGGGCAAGAGCAGGGGTGGGTGGGAGGGGGAAAGAGACACGGGGAAAGAGCGGGGGTGGGGGAGGGAGACAGACACACGGGGCAAAAGCGGGGGTGGGGGGAGGGAGACAGACACACAGAGCAAGAGCGGGGGGTGGGGGAGAGAGACACACGAGGCATGAGCGGGGGTGGGGGGAGGGAGACACACGAGGCATGAGCGGGGGGTGGGGGGAGGGAGACACACGAGGCATGAGCGGGGGTGGGGGGAGGGAGACACACGGGGCAAGAGCGAGGGGGGGCGGGAGGGGGAAAGAGACACGGGGCAAGAGCGGGGGTGGGCAGGAGGGGGAAAGAGACACGGGGCAAGAGCGGGGTGGGCGGGAGGGGGATGGAGACACGAGGCAAGAGCGGGGGTGGGCGGGAGGGGGAAAGACACACGGGGCAAGAGCGGGGGTGGGGGGGAGGGAGATAGACACACGGGGCAAGAGCGGGGGTCGGGGGAGGATAGACAGACACACGGGGCAAGAGCGGGGGTGGGGGGGAGGTCGAAAGACACACAAGGCATGAGCAGGGGGTGGGGGGAGGGAGACAGACACACGGGGCATGAGCAGGGGGTGGGGGGAGGGAGACAGACACACGGGGCATGAGTGAGAGGGGGAGAGACACACAGGACATGAGCGGGGGTGGGCAGGAGGGGGAGAGACACACGGGACATGAGCGGGGGGTGGGCGGGAGGGGGAGAGACACACGGGACATGAGCAGGGGGTAGGCAGGAGGGGGAGAGACACACGGGACATGAGTGGGGGGCGGGCGGGAGGGGGAGAGACACACGGGACATGAGGGGGGATGGGGGGACGGGGAGAGACACACGGGGCATGAGCGGGGGTGGGCGGGAGGGGGCAAGACACGGGGCATGAGCGGGGGTGGGCGGGAGGGGGAAAGAGACATGGGGCAAGAGCGGGGGTGGGCGGGAGGGGGAAAGAGACATGTGGCATGAGCGGGGGGTGGGTGGGAGGGGGAAAGAGACACGGGGCAAGAGCGGGGGTGGCCGGGAGGGGGAAGGAGACACGGGGTAAGAGTAGGGCTGGGCAGGAGGGGGAAAGACACACGGGGCAAGAGCGGGGGTGGGTGGGAGGGAGACAGACACACGGGGCAAGAGCGGGGGTAGGGGGGAGGGAGACAGACACACAAGGCATGAGCAGGGGGTGGGGGGGAGGGAGACAGACACATGGGGCATGAGCAGGGGGTGGGGGGAGTGAGACAGACACACGGGGCATGAGCGGGAGGGGGAGAGACACACAGGACATGAGCAGGGGTGGGCGGGAGGGGGAGAGACACACGGGACATGAGCGGGGGGTGGGCGGGAGGGGGAGAGACACACGGGACATGAGCGGGGGGTAGGCAGGAGGGGTAGAGACACACGGGACATGAGCGGGGGTGGGCGGGAGGGGGAAAGAGACATGGGGCAAGAGCGGGGGTGGGCGGGAGGGGGAAAGAGACATGGGGCAAGAGCGGGGGTGGGCGGGAGGGTGAAAGACACGGGGCAAGAGCAGGGGTGGGCGGGAGGGTGAAAGACACGGGGCAAGAGCAGGGGTGGGCGGGAGGGGGAAAGAAACACGGGGCAAGAGCGGGGGTGGGGGGAGACAGACACACGGGGCAAGAGCGGGGGTGGGGGGGAGGGAGACAGACACACAAGGCATGAGCGGGGGGTGGGGGGAGGGAGACAGACACACGAGGCATGAGCGGGGGTGGGGGGAAGGGGAAAGAGACACGGGGCATGAGCGGGGGTGGGTGGGAGGCCGAGAGACACACGGGGCATGAGCGGGAGGGGGATAGAGACACGGGGAAAGAGCTGGGGTGGGCGGGAGCATGAGCGGGGGGTAGACGGGAGGGGGAAAGAGACACGGGGCAAGAGCGGGGGGCGGGCGGGAGGGGGAAAGAGGCACGGGGCAAGAGCGGGGGGTGGGCGGGAGGGGGAAAGAGACATGGGGCAAGAGCGGGGGTGGGTGGGAGCTGGAAAGAGACACAGGGCAAGAGCGGGGGTGGACGGGAGGGGGAAAGAGACACGGGGCAAGAGCGGGGGTGGGTGGGAGGGGGAAAGAGACATGGGGCAAGAGCGGGGGTGGGCGGGAGGGGGAAAGAGACACGGGCCAAGAGCGGGGGTGGGCGGGAGGGGGAAAGACACGGGGCAAGAGCAGGGGTGGGGGGAAGGGGAAAGAGACACGGGGCATGAGCGGGGGTGGGTGGGAGGCCGAGAGACACACGGGGCATGAGCGGGAGGGGGATAGAGACACGGGGAAAGAGCTGGGGTGGGCGGGAGCATGAGCGGGGGGTAGACGGGAGGGGGAAAGAGACACGGGGCAAGAGCAGGGGGCGGGTGGGAGGGGGAAAGAGGCACAGGGCAAGAGCGGGGGGTGGGCGGGAGGGGGAAAGAGACATGGGGCAAGAGCGGGGGTGGGTGGGAGCTGGAAAGAGACACAGGGCAAGAGCGGGGGTGGACGGGAGGGGGAAAGAGACACTGGGCAAGAGCGGGGGTGGGTGGGAGGGGGAAAGAGACATGGGGCAAGAGCGGGGGTGGGCGGGAGGGGGAAAGAGACACGGGCCAAGAGCGGGGGTGGGCGGGAGGGGGAAAGTGACACGGGGCAAGAGCGGGGGTGGGCGGGAGGGGGAAAGACACGGGGCAAGAGCAGGGGTGGGCGGGAGGGGGAAAGAAACACGGAGCAAGAGCGGGGGTGGGGGGGGACAGACACACGGGGCAAGAGCGGGGGTGGGGGGGAGGGAGACAGACACACAAGGCATGAGCGGGGGGTGGGGGGAGGGAGACAGACACACGAGGCATGAGCGGGGGTGGGGGGAAGGGGAAAGAGACACGGGGCATGAGCGGGGGTGGGTGGGAGGCCGAGAGACACACGGGGCATGAGCGGGAGGGGGAGAGACCCACGGGGCATGAGCGGGGGTGGGGGAGAGACACACAGGGCATGAGCGGGGGTGGGGGGGTGTTAGAGAGACACACGGGGCATGAGCGGGGGTGGGGAGGTGGGAGAGAGACACAAGGGGCATGAGCGGGGGGTCTGCGGGAGGGTGAGAGACACACGGGGCATGAGCGGGGGTAGGGGGGCGTGCGAGAGTCACACAGGGCATGAGCGGGAGGTGGGGGGAAGGGGAGAGAGACAGGGGGCATGAGCCGGGGTGGGGGGAAGGGGAGAGAGACACACGGGGCATGAACAGGGGGTGGGCGGCGGGTGGGGAGAGACACACGGACATGAGCGGGGGTGGGCGGCGGGTGAGGAGAGACACACGAGGCATGAGCGGGGGTGGGTGGCGGGTGGGGAGAGACACACGGACATGAGCGGGGGGTGGGCGGCGGGTGGGGAGAGACACACGGGACATGAGCGGGGGGTGGGCGGCGGGTGGGGAGAGACACACGGGACATGAGCGGGGGTGGGCGGTGGGTGGGGAGAGACACATGGACATGAGCGGGGGGTGGGCGGCGCGTGGGGAGAGACACATGGACATGAGCGGGGGGTGGGCGGCGGATGGGGAGAGACACATGGACATGAGCGGGGGGTGGGCGGCGGGTGGGGAGAGACACATGGGACATGAGCGGGGGGTGGGCGGCGGGTGGGGAGAGACACACGGACATGAGCGGGGGTGGGCGGGAGGGGAGAGACACACGGAAATGAGCGGGGGGTGGGCGGCCGGGGAGAGACACACGGACATGAACGGGGGTGGGAGAGACACACGGGGGTGGGAGAGACACACGGGGCATGAGCGGAGGGTGGGCGGGTGGTTAGAGATGAGCGGGGCATGAGCGGGGCATGAGCGGGGCATGAGCGGGGGTGGGCGGGAGGTAGAAAGAGACACGGACATGAGCGGGGGGTGGGCGGGAGGGAGAAAGACACACGGACATGAGCGGGGGTGGGCGGGAGGGTGAAAGACACATGGACATGAGTGGGGGGTGGGCGGGAGGGAGAAAGACACACAGCGTTCGTGTGCAGGCGGCAGATCCCGCTCCTCGGCCCTCCGCTGGCCACCGTGTGCCGATGGCGTGAGCGGGGGGCTGGAGGAAAAGGGATGACACAGAGCATGAGTGGGCGTGACAAGAGGGACACACGGGGCATGAGTGGGGGGGTGGGAGGAACAGGAGACAGACACGGGCATGAGCGGGGGTGGGGGACTTACTGTGCAAGCAGGATACAAAGACTCTCATGCGAGGAACAAAGATGGCGGACGTCTCTGAAGCCAGACACACTACATGCTTTCACCTCATCCAATGAGAGAGCACGTCAGATGTCCGCGGACATCACGCAAGCTGCTTGCCCAATCACCATCCTGTTCACGGAGCGAACAGGGAAGTGTGTCCACGAAGCGAACACAGATATCACTAATTTTTTTCACTTACATTTTTGTCATTTTTTTTAAAAAACTACTGGACGGATTTACACCAAGTAAAGCAAAGCACGCTTTCGGGACCAAGCCGCCGCTCCTGCCGCAAATTTGGTGTAAATCCCTCCAGCGGTTTGGGCTGTAGGCGTGAGCAAAATATTTTCCCATTATGTCTATGGGAAAAAAAAAGTTTTGGGTCTCCCCCTATAACTTTGCCCCCCCTGGACGAATCCTCACCAAACTTTGCAAAAATTCAGAGTGACTCAAATACTTTTTTTGCAAAGTTTGGTGAGGATTCGTCCAGAGAGAGCAAAGTTACAAGCCACCCAAAAAGTGCTCTTCCTATGGAAACAGCAACTTAACCATAACTACATGGCCACTACTATATAGAACCTGGATGTTCCACGTCGTATTTTAGCTAGCACCCCATGAGCAAAAGGGCTGAAAGTGTGGAGCAGCAAAGAAAGACTGCAGATGATGAAGGAAGATTCGAGAAGACTTGTCTGGCCCAGTGTCAAGGGTTGAGGCAGCAAAGAAACTGGTTATCTATTCGAGAAGATACAATGAAAGTGAGAAGGGAGGCAAGCTCCTGTTGTGGTGCAATGGAAAAACACTACGAGTGCCAAGTTTTATTCATTTAATAGTATTAAATATGAAAAAGGAGCTAAAACACGGTTTCCTGTCACATGGTGTAGATGAAAATAGACTTTGAACGTGCTCACACTCCCTTCTATGCTCAAGCGCAGTGATACTTTGCAAGGCCGAGTTCAAAGACATTTTGAATGGCAGATAGCAGTTTGAAGATTAATGATGGGCTAATTCGGGTGGGAAGGCATGGTCAGATCCACCCACAAGCACCTGGGGTACCAGCTTGCGTGCAGCTAGCAAGTGGAATATTCCAGAAGGGTACAAGCGTGCCAAACAATTATAGAGGGCCATGTGGCAAAGAGTCCTATAGTTTGAAAACCAATGAAACGTTGTGTATTTTATGACACTGAAGATGACTTGCACGAGGGGTGGGAATAGTTGCCCAACTGACTCCAGAGATTCAAACACAATTCTATTCCCCATAGAAAATATACCTAGATGTTCCCCATAGACCATCCGCAATCCAACTTAGGTTTTCTTTTTTGCCACGTACTATGATGTCAATGATGACAGGTTTTTACTATATATGTGTGTTTTTTCATGTAATACGTGGAGAGACTTGAACAAACGTCCGTTGATGTCCGTTTAATCCTTGTTTTAGACCGTTGCAAATAAAACAGCTATGTTTTGCCAACTTCCTGAGTCAGTCTTATTATTGGTGTAAGAGTGAATTCTGCATCCCCATCCATCCAATACATTGTTACCTCGCTTAAAGGGCCTACGGGTTCACCAGCATATGTATGCCACTGTTGAAAAGGTTACGAATATTGGGATGATGCTGAGGGGTCAGCCTTGGAGGGATGATATATAAACACTGATTAATGCTGTCAATCCATCTGGGGCGATGGGCCCTAAGGGGTTGTCCAATTATGTAATGAAAGCCATCCCAGAATTGTGGTCAGGAAACTTGGACATGCCATCATAATTCCTATCTTCAAAAAAGGGATGGGTAACACCAATGAATTACCGTCCTATTGCCATACTTGACATGAGTAGTGAAATATTTACGTCAATAGTTTTAGACTCTTTAAACGATTGGATCAAAAACTCTGGCATACTTCAAGAAAATCAGGCTGGGTTCAGACGGGGTCTGAGAATTGAGCTAAACGGTTTGCTGCTTGCCCTCTTGATTAAATCAATGAGACCGGAGAAGAAACCTCTTCATTTGTCTATTGTTAATCTCTCTTCTGCTTTTAATAGGGTACGCAGGGACATTCTTTGGAAAACCTTGCAGCAATGGGAAACACCACAAAGGCCCTCATTACGACCCTGGCGGAAAGGGGTTTACGCCGACGTAAACCATGGCGCCCCTTTCCGCCTGAGTACGAGTTCCCGTAGCGCCATGGTGATTTTTACGCCTGCTTTTTGCAGGCGGAAAAATCCATGGCGCTACGGGACTTGTTGTTAATTACGCCACCGTAATTTACGGTGGCGTAATTAACGCCTTCCCCACTCCCATTATACCCTATGGGGCAAAAATGGGAATGGGGAAGGGTAAATGGGGATTGGGGACTTACCGCCCCGCCAAGGTCGGAATGGGGCGGTAAGTCCGCCAACCACCATGGTGGAGTTGGCAGCTTAGCGCCATGGACCATGGTGCAAATAGCACCATGGTTCTCCGCCAAGGTCGTAATGAGGGCCAAAGTCTATTATAGATTTTGATAGCTTTACATTCTAACACAAAAATTAAGGTGCGACTGGATGACAAGGGCAAATTGTCTAAACCTTTATCCACTGACAGAGGTGTACAGCAAGGTTGGATTTTAGCCCCTGCACTTTTCGACTTCTATCTTTCTGATTTAGGCATCTGATTGAGCCAAGCAAATGCTTTTCCTCCTAGTCTACAGTCTCTAGGATTACAATCTCTTGCATATGCAGATGACCTGGTAATACTCGACCTAAAGCCAATAGGACTATAGCGCTTCTTAAAATGCCTTAAGTGAATTCATGGAGGCACAAGAACTAGCCATGAATGTTCAGAAGACAACAATGATGATCTCTGGGACTGGAAGGAAGTGTTAGGCAGAATCCTGTGCAGTTCCCTTGGGGAACACTGCAAAAAGATTAAGACTACAGGAGTAAGCAGTAAACCCAATTGGTAGCAGTCTGTACCACCCAGATTTACCTGGTAGCTGTGGCTGAGCAGTCAGACTTCTCTCAAGATGAGTACGGCAGTATACAGAGCGTACACAATAGGGCCACAACACAGTGGAGCAAACAAACACTGACCAGAGCTTGGTATCAAAAGTATATAATTATTTATTTAAAACACACTTTAGGAAATACACTAAGCACTCTAAATCAAAGCAAGTTCAAACACAGTCAGATAAAGTATACACACCTCCCTTAATAATTATTAGACAAGTCTAGGTTAGCACACCACTATTTGTAAAAACAGATGTGAGCGCTTAACTCAGATGGCACTCCAATAATTAAGTTAGAGGGAGAGAAAAAGTCAGGTCATGAAAAGAAACAGTTCCCAACACTTTTCTAAGACCACAGCAAGTTAGTGAAGGCAGAGTCTACTGTAGAGCCAAAGTTCATAGGCCAGGGCCACTTTAAATGGAGCAAGGTGAAATGTGCCCAAGATCACACAGTTTAAAAATGCTCTCAACTCTTTGCAAAAATGTTCGAAAGAGGTTGGTTTGATGCGAAAGATAAAGTTAGGAGGTATGGGGGCCAACCCAGTTGGAAAGCCAAGGATTTAAGGGTCACCTTTAGCGATCCGAAGAAAGGGAGGCTAGGCGGAACACAGTACCTTTAAAAGTGAGGAAGCTCCAGCGGTGGCAATTGTTCCTGGCAGCTGGTGCAGTTTGTGGTTATGACCAGGGGAAGAGAAGATCTCATGGAGGAGGAAACGTGGAGTCGTTGCACTGCCCAGGGATGAAACCAGCCGCGGAGTTCATTCGGTTAAAAGGTGCAGTCTTTTTATTCGCGGTCCCAGTGGACTGAAGCTTGTCTATCCGGCCGCCGGGGTGCTTTGCACTGGCGATTCAACCAAGGGGCGTCCTGGAAGGCGAATGTCGAACTGGTTGTCCCCACCAGCTCAGAGGGAGAAGACTCTTGCAGCTGAAGATCTTCTCTTGTCGTCGGGAAAGTGGTGAGGTCGTTGCAGCAGGGCTCCACCGTTGGTGTCGTTGTTGCAGATGGCTCAGCTTCTCCCCTCTTCGGATTTCTTAGCTCCTGTGGCGACTTCTGAAGTTCCAGTCCCAAAAGCTCTGCTTTTATGGAGAAAAACCCTCATTCAACAGCTTAGCTGTCACTCATACATGCTAAGTGGTGAGTCGGGTGGCTCACCACTGGGCTAATCAAGACAGAGTGCGACTTGTGTTGCTAAGGCAACGCAGTTCAGGGTGCCAATTTCCCTACCCACACATCCTGTGAATCCCAGACAGAGTGGCACCAGTTGGAGGGCTTCTGTGGAGAAGCCTGCCAAAAAGTGGAACAAAGGGCCCGACCATGGTTGGAGTTACAGTGGCGGACACGTACGCCATTTTGCAAAAGAGTCCTGCCAAAAAGACCCAACCAGTGATTTTATATTAATTAAATAAACCAGCGGTATCTTTACAATGCACCAAAAAAGTGGTGCGTTTAAAATGAATGGGAAAATCCCATAGGAAATATTCCGGTGGAATATTTTGCGTGGTAACCACTGCCACCAGCCAGAAACTCGACAAGGGGGGACTGGACGGTGCCCCCTTGGAAACAGACCCAGGGGTAATCTAATTAACCCCTTCCAGTACTTCCACAATATGATGGTTTGTACTGGTTCTGTTTACAATTTTGGACTAATAAAGCCAATGGTGACTTTACATGCCCTGGGAGACAGTAGTCAGTCCCAGGGTATGGAGTCTATGATTGGGGGTCACTATGACACCCCTGTGTTACTGCACTGAGGGTGCTGTGTAACACATATATAAAAACAGATGATACCCTATGGAGTAAAAGACCCCATAGCCCATAAGCACATACCAAGTCAAAGACATACCTCAAATCATGCCTAAGAGTGGGAAGGAAAGAGTCTCACTCTTAGCAGGAGAGAAAAACAAACCCAAAAAAATCTGGCAAAGCTGCTGGAGGACTCACTAGGTTTGGGAAATTAGCCTTATAAGAGAATTCTCCCTAACACTCGCCCCCCCCGCCCCAGACTAAGGGACAGGAGGATTGAATCCACTCCTGGATGAATCTCATACCTCTAGTCGGTTACAAACATCCTAGAGAGAACATCAGCATTTTGGTGGTGACACCCTGACCTGTGCTCAATGGTGAAATCAAACCCCTGGAGGCAGATTGACCATCTCAATAGTTTTGGGTTCTCCCCTTTCATTTGCATCAACCATCTCCAGGGTTGGTGGTCAGTCTGAATAACAAAAGTAGAACCATACAAGTATGGCCTAAACTTCTTCAGAGACCACACAATGGCAAAACACTCTCTTTCAATGGTTGCCCGCCTTGTATCAGGTTCCTTCAGTTTCCTACTGATGAAGCAAATGGGATGCTCCCTACCTTTCTCATCCAGTTGACTAAGGACTGCACCTATACCCACATTTGAAGCATCTGTCTGTACAATGAAAGGTTGGTGGTAGTCAGGAGCTCTTAGTACTGGAGCTTGACAAAGGGTTTTCTTCAGGTTTTCAAAAGCCTGATTGCACTCCTCATTCCATTTGACCTTTTTAGGGAACTTAGGAGAGAAGATCACATTCAGTGGAGAAGCTATGGTCCCATAGTTCTCTATGGAATTCCTGTAGTACCCAGTGAGACCTAAGAAGGCTTTCACCTGGGTCTGAGTAGTAGGTGTTGTCCAATTTTGCACAGCTTCAATCTTACTGGGCAAAGGCCTTATTTCTCCACCTCCTACCTCATGTCCAAGGTAGACCACTTTACTCTGTCCAATCTGGCATTTATTTGCCTTTATGGTCAGATTGGCCTGCTCAAGAGCCTGCAAATCATGTCCTAGGTGATCAACATGCTCTTCCCAGGAGTGGCTGAACACTGCAATGTCATCCAAGTATGCTATGCAGAAGTACTCCATCCCATTCAGAACCTGATTTACCATCCTTTGGAATGTAGCAGGTGCATTCTTCAGTCCAAAAGGCAGAACCTTAAATTGGTTTACGCCAACTGGGGTAGAAAATGCAGTTTTCTCCTTCGGCATGGTCTGTCAGGGCTATTTGCCAATAGCCTGACGTTAGATCAAATGTGCTGAGGTACTTGGCTGAACCAAGTCTATCCACCAGCTCATCTGTACTTGGCAAAGGATGGGCATCAGTCTTGGTGGCTGCATTAAGAGCTCTATAGTCCACACAGAATCTCAACTCCTTGGATCCTGCCTTTGGTACTAACACAACTGGGCTAGACCATGGACTAGTAGAGGGCTCTATTACCCCGAAATCAAGCATCTTGTTGACCTCTCCTTTGATGTGGGTTCTTACATTCTCTGACATTCTGTACCCTCTGCTTTTTACAGGCAGACTGTCACCAGTGAGGATCTCATGCTGGCCCCAAGGGGTCAAGAATGGTGAAAGTGAGAACTGGGAGGCAAACTGATTTAACAGAGATTTGCACTCCTCTTGTTGCTCAGGTGTCAGATTTGAAGCGAGATTAACTCCAGCTTTTTCATCCAAAGGTAAGCCTCTGAGGAGATCAGGGAGAGGTTCACTCTCTTCTTCCTCTTGTGCTGAAGCTACAAGCAAATCTCCTACTTCAGGCCTAGGGACATAAGCCTTCAGTCTGTTGGTGTGGAAGACTCTGGGAGCCTCCTTGGGATTGCCCAAGTCCACCAGATAGTTCACCTCTCCAAGTTTTCCCACAACCTTGAAGGGTCCCATCCATTTGTCCTGCAAGGCCCTCTGCCTTGTTGGCACCATAACAAGAACTAGCTGGTCCTGAGCGAACTCAACCATGTTAGCGCTTTGGTCATGCCAATGCTTGACCAAAGCTTGACCAGCCTTCAGGTTATCACTAGCTTGAGCCATCATCTGTGACATTCTCCTCCGGAGTCCTATCACGTAGTCTGTCACTCTGACTGGCTTGGGGGAAGGAGCACCCTCCAACCCCTCCTTAATCAGGGCCAATGGACCTCTGACTGGATGCCATAAAGAAGCTCAAAGGGACTATAACCTATTCCATCCTGAGGGACGTCTCTATAAGCAAAGAAAAGGCATGGCAGTAGAAGATCCTACTTTCTTCTAAGGGGTTCCTCTAAAGCACCTATCATGCTCTTCATGGTTCTATTAAACCTTTCTACCAACCCATTTGTCTGAGGGTGGTAGGCGGTAGAGAACTTGTAGGTAACTCCACAGTTTTTCCACATGGCCTTCATGTAGTGGGACATAAAATTCGACCCCCTGTCAGAGATTACCTCCTTAGGAAACCCAACCCTGGTAAAAATACCAAGGAGGGCCTTAGCCACAGCTTGTGCTGTAACAGTCCTCATAGGAATTGCCTCAGGGAACCTACTAGCATGTTCTACTACAACAAGGATAAACCTGTTGCCTGAGGAAGTTGGAGGATCAAGGGGACCAACAATGTCGATTCCTACCCTCTCAAATGGTACTCCCACCACAGGGAGAGGCACTAGAGGTGCCATGCTTTGGATCCACTTTTACCAGAGGTTTGGCAAGTGTGGCAACTCTTGCAATACTTATCTACCTCAGCCCCCATTTTAGGCCAATAAAAGTAGAGAGAGAGCCTTTCCTTGGTCTTCTTGAAGCTCAAATGATCAGCCAAAGGAATCTCATGAGCTAGTTGCAAGAATTGGAGTCTGTTCTCTTGGGGCACTACAAGTCGTTTGTAGTCTCCAGGGGCAGACTCAGTCGGTTCACTGTAGAAGAGGCCATCTTCCCAGTGCAACCTGTACTTCCCAGGCTCTTGCCCATCAGCCTGAGAAGCTGCCTGGTGGCGAAGACCTTCCAGAGTTGGCCATTCTCTTTGCCCTTTACTGAAGTCTGCCCTGTTGGGTCCACCTTCTGCCAGTAAAGACTGCAGCTCAGGATGGTCAACAGGATCCAGATCTCCAATAAATTCTTGGCCTTCTATTAGCTCTGTCTCTTCAGAGTCTAATTCAACCACACAGAGTTGTACCTCCCTCTCAGCCTCAGCTGGAGGTGGAGTTACAGGTGTAACTTTGGACAACCTAGGGGAAGTCCTAGTTGGAAGCACTGGAGTGCTTGCTGCTGGTTTCCTTCTAGAAGTCTTAGGTTTCCCCTTTGCTTCTGGTTGCTCAGATATAGCAGTTAGTAGCTCCAGTGGAGTAGGAGTGATTTCTGTTTCCATCATCTCCTTAGGAGAACCTCTCAAGGTTTTCTCCCTTGCAGGTCTGGTTAGCTCCTGTAACCTTTTACTAGGAGGTCTGGGGGTATGTGGCACTACTCCAAGCGTTTTCAGGTCATTTCCCAACAGAACTCTTCCTGGCACCTCACATTGTACACTGACAGGTATCTTCACAGTCATATCATTGCACTGGATGGGAACTGGTAACTGGGGAAGCATTTGCACAGGCCCTCCAGCTAACTTGGTGTGGCATTTGGGTGCCCTAGCAACATCCTCTGTCTTGATAAAAGATGTGTCCACCACAGCTATGCTGGCCCCAGTGTCCCTAATGGCAGGAGTCTCCAGACCATTCACTTGGACACTGTCCTTACAATACTCTTTAGTATTATCGGGGATAGAATTATAGACATCTAAATTCTGTTGTTCCCACAACCACAGGGACATTAAAGAAACAATAGCTGAGACTCTTATGGGGTCTTCAGCCAATAGGTGAAAGTTCCCACTTGTCATTGGTACTTCCTCCTCTGGAGTGAAGGCTAAGGAGACAGTGTGGACCCCTGAAGGTTTACCCTTACATCTGGGATCCCCTTTCACATGGTCAGTAGATCCATAAACATAGCATTTCCCAAATGCCTTTATGAATGGTGGCTTGTTCTGACCTCCTTCTGGTTTGGGACCAGAAGGTACACTAGCCTGATTCGGTTTCCCTGGTGGCTTACCCTTATGGTTCTGTTTGGGGACCTCTTTGGAAGTGGAATTATGGGAATTCTCTTTGGAGTCCTTTTTTGGCTGTTTCCCCTCATCCTTTTTCGGAGTTGCCCCAGAATCCTTGTGAGTAGCCCTGTTAGCAACCCACAAGTTAGCAGCCTTAACTAGCTTCTTGGGATCTATTTCCTTTGAATCAGCCAAGTGCTGTCTGAGCTCAGGAGAGCAGGCATCATAAATTGACTCCAACATAACAAAATTTCTCATTCCCTCATAAGTGTTCACTCTGTAACCCTTAATCCATCCATGTAAGTTCTTCAAACTTTCACTCACCCAGGTAGCCCAAGGGGTACCATCATGCTTTTTGAGGGCCCTAAACCTCTTAAGGTACTGGGAAGGGGTCTTCCCAAATCTAGCTATTAAAGCTAGCTTCACACATTCATAATCCATCCTATCCACCTCCCCCAACTCCATTACCACATCAGATATAACAGGGGAGAGCCTAGAGAACAACCAAGGAAGCAACTGATTCCCTGTGATGTCCTGGACCCCATGATTATACTCAAACATAGCCAACCAATCCAACACATCCAACTTAGGTTCATACATACCCACAGTCTCTTTAGGCATCCGGGCACTTTTGGGACTGGAACTCCTAAAGGATCCGGGAAGAGAAGCATTTTCCACAGACAATTTCTTCATCTCTAACTCATGCTTGAGCTCCATTTCTCTGAGCCTTAGTTCTTGGTGCTTTCATTCAGATTGGGCACTAATTCTTTTGAACTCTAACTCAAGCCTCATTTTTTCGAGTTCTATGAATGCAGGACTTCGTGTGGGGCCTGATAAGGGTCCAGTAGGCAAAGCTTGAGGTGGTAGAGCAGGCAGAGGGCCAGTGGGGACAGTTACATTAGTCGCACCTTCCTCTTCTAAATCTACAACAATACTATCAACACTTTGATTCATATTAAACTCATTGCTGTTGTCTACATTTGCTGGGGAGGTAGGCTCCTCTGAACCATTACCCAGACTTTAGTTTTCTAACAATCTTTCAATCAATTCTATTTTCTTGCCTTTTACAGAAAGACTCTTATGTCTACAAAGGGCTCTTAAACAATCAGCTGTATTTGCAGAAAGGGACTCCTGGCTGTAACTTTCCATAGTTGACATGTTAGAAATTAGCTTTTTAGTGCTAAGCTTTGTGGTTAGTTGCACCAAAGTATCAGAAGCACTCTACAATGTATGCTCAATACAAATCCCACCACTGTACACCAGTGTTAGGCAGAATCCTGTGCAGTTCCCTTGGGGAACACTGCAAAAAGATTAAGACTACAGGAGCAAGCAGTAAACCCAATTGGTAGCAGTCTGTACCACCCAGATTTACCGGGTAGCTGTGGCTGAGCAGTCAGACTTCTCTCAAGATTAATACGGCAGTATACAGAGCATACACAATAGGGCCAAAAACACAGTGGAGCAAACAAACACTGTTCAGAGCTTGGTATCAAAAGTATATAATTATTTATTTAAAACACACTTTAGGAAATAACTAAGCACTCTAAATCAAAGCAAGTTCAAACACAGCCAGATAAAGTATACACACCTCCCTTAATCATTATTAGACAAGTCTAGGTTAGAACACCACTACTTGTAAAAACAGATGTGAGCGCTTAACTCAGATGGCACTCCAATAATTAAGTTAGAGGGAGAGGAAAAGACAGGTCATGAAAATAAACAGTTCCCAACACTTTTCTAAGACCACAGCAAGTAAGTGAAGGCAGAGTCTACTGTAGAGCCAAAGTTCATAGGCCAGGGCCACTTTAAATGGAGCAAGGCGAAATGTGCCCAAGATCACACAGTTTAAAAATGCACTCAAGTCTTTGCAAAAATGTTCAAAAGAGGTTGGTTTGATGCGAAAGATAAAGTTAGGAGGTCTGGGGGCCAACCCAGTTGGAAAGCCAAGGATTTAAGGGTTCCCTTTAGCGATCCGAAGAAAGGGAGGCCAGGCAAAACACAGTACCTTTAAAAGTGAGGAAGCTCCAGCGGTGGCAGTTGCTCCTGGCAGCGGGTGCAGTTTGTGGTTTTGACCAGGGGAAGAGAAGATCTCATGGAGGAGGAAACGTGGAGTCGTTGCACTGCCCAGGGATGAAACCAGCCGCAGAGTTCATTCGGTTAAAAGGTGCAGTCTTTTTATTCGCGGTCCCAGTGGACTGAAGCTTGGCTATCCGGCCGCCGGGGTGCTTGGTACTGATGACCAAGGGGCATCCTAGAAGGCGAATGTCGAACTGGTTGTCCCCACCAGCTCAGAGGGAGAAGACTCTTGCAGCTGAAGATCTTCTCTTGTCGTCAGGAAAGTGGTGAGGTTGTTGCAGCAGGGCTCCACCGTTGGTGTCGTCGTTGCAGATGGCTCAGCTTCTCCCCTCTTCGGATTTCTTAGCTCCTGTGGCAACTTCTAAAGTTCCAGTCCCAAAAGCCCTGCTTTTATGCAGAAAAACCCCCATTCAACAGCTTAGCTGTCACTCATACATGCTAAGTGGTGAGCCGGGTGGCTCACCACTGGCCCAATCAAGACAGAGTGCGACTTGTGTTGCTAATGCAACGCAGTCCAGGGTGCCAATTTCCCCACCCACACATCCTGTGAATCCCAGACAGTGTGGCACCAGTTGGAGGGCTTCTGTGGAGAAGCCCACCAAAAAGTGGAACAAAGGGCCCGACCTTGGTTGGAGTTACAGAGACGGACACATATGCCATTTTGCGAAAGAGTTCTGGCAAAAAGACCCAACCGGTGATTCTATATTAATTAAATAAACCGGCGGTATCTTTACAATGCACCAAAAAAGTGGTGCGTTTAAAATCAATGGGAAAATCCCATAGGAAATATTCCGGTGGAATATTTTGCGTGGTAACCACTACCACCAGCCAGAAACTCGACAAGGGGGGACTGGACGGTGCCCCCTTGGAAACAGACCCAGGGGTAATCTAATTAACCCCTTCCAGTACTTCCACATTATGATGGTTTGTCCTGGTTCTGTTCACAATTTTGGACTAATAAAGCCAATGGTGACTTTACATGCACTGGGATACAGTAGTCAGTCCCAGGGTATGGAGTCTATGTTTGGGGGTCACTATGACACCTCTGTGTTACTGCACTGAGGGTGCTGTGTAACACATATATAAAAACAGATGATACCCTATGGAGTAAAAGACCCCATAGCCCATAAGCACATACCAAGTCAAAGACATACTTCAAATCATGCCTAAGAGTGGGAAGGAAAGAGTCTCACTCTTAGCAGGAGAGAAAAACAAACCCCAAAAAATCCAGCAAAGCTGCTGGGGGACTTACTAGGTTTGGGAAATTAGCCTTATAAGAGAATTCTCCCTAACAGGAAGAATTCCTCCTTTGTGTGGAAAATTAAAGGGTGAAACTGGATCTCATTAAGAAGCATTTCAACTACATTAATAGGAAATGCTTAATTTATACTGCACAAAGGCAGAGGATCATTATCAAATATGATACATTTTCCCTTTTACCTGTATTTACCGACTATAGAACAAAGGTAATCCCAGCTCTACTGTACGATGCAGATGCACTTTCCAATACTTATGGAGATAATTGGCAGGTTCTTGAGGGCATAATTTTGCAGAGTGTGTTAGGTATGCCAAATGGTGTCCCTGTTTCTATAATCTGCCAAGAGCTAGGCATCTTATCTATAACAGCACAGCTGGAGTGGAAAGATTTGTCTTTCTATAGGAAGATCAGGTTGCCTCCCCCGACCTCCTTATTCTCCAAATAATATTAATAAATAATACCAGTTCTTGCTGCCTTTCGAGCTCGGTTAAATCTTGTGTGTCCTTGTTGCAAGATATGGAGCGATCTACTGAGACTCTGGATTTGTTGCCTCATAAAATACAAAAAGCTGTTTGGGAGCGCGACTGGTTGAGGACTAGAGAGACAAATGAGAAATATGTTTTATACCAAGACATGTTCTCTATAGCAAATCCTTTATTCGAATGTGAGTTGTATATTCTTAAGTTTCCTTATCCGATTTGGAGCAGAACGTTTCTAAAATGTTAATTTACAGGCCGATTCATGGAATTAATGTGCCCTGAAAATGTCCGTGCAAGCGTTCGAATCGCAACGCAAGTGCGAAAATCGCAACAAAACCCACGCACAGCGATTCATGGAAGTCTGTGCGCGTGTAAATCCATGGATGTACGCTAAAATTCTGCATGGCGCACGCTGGTGCACACGTCTCCAAACAGCGTGCGCTATGCGCACAGCGAAAGCGCACATAGCGCAGCGTACACAACAAAAGTAGGCGTAACACGGGGCATAAAACGCGGAATGGAGAACAATGCGTGAAAATGTGGGCGTCACAGGGGAAGTACAGGAGGCAAATGCGCGGAACGCCCACACGCACGCCTTCAACACGTATTCATGGAATCGAACGGGGCTAACGAATGCGCCAAAAAAGCTGCGCTAATCCAGAAACAGGTACGCCAGCAGGAAGCAGGCCTACGTGGACCCGCGCAGCATAAAAGTGCACGCAAACAACAAACAAGCTTGAATATACCGTTCCTCGCAGCAGTGGTCGTGGGATACCGCAGGAGGAGGAGGAGGATAGTCAGGGCCAGAATTTTTACACCCAGAACCAGCCTTTTTGGGATGCCTGATGACCAGGTGTATGGGAGGTACACACATAATACTCGACCTGGTGAGTGAGTGGGAGGATGACCTCACATCACACACCCTGTGCTCCCAAGCACTGAGCTCCTTGGAAAAGGTGCTCAATGTACTGCACTTCTTGGCCACTGGTTAATTTCAGCAGACAAGTGCCATAGAGAGGGGTGTCACAGGCCACGCAGTCACGCTGCCTGCACCAGGTGTTGGCCATCATGACTGCACGCCCATCAGTCCGTAGGCACATATACCTGCCCAGAACACCTGCAGAAAGGCAGGGTGTCATCCAGGATTTTTACGGGGTGGCACACTTCCCCAAAGTGCTAGGTGCCATTGACTGCACCCATGTGGCTCTACGTCCTCCCAGGGCAACTGAGCACATCTACAGAAACCGCAAGCACTGGCATTCCATCAACGTGCAGGTAGTATGTGATGCCAAGGGAATCATCACCTCAGTATATGCCAACTATCCAGGGTCCACCGATGATAGTTTCATTTACAGAATGTCAACCCTAAACCGGGACCTAGAAGCTGGGCGGCATGGCGATACATGGCTGCTTGGTGAGTATAAATGCCCCTGCACATGCATGCATGTCAGATACTGAGTAATGTCACAACCCCACTAATAATACCCATCATCACCTCCCCAGGGGACAGTGCCTACCCTCTGAGCACCCACATGATGACGCCGATTCGGAACCCCACCACACCACTCAAGGTAAGATACAACACAGCCCACATTGCAACCCGGGGCATAGTGGAGGGCACATTCGGAGTGCTCACATCACGTTTTCGCTCCCTTGACCGCTCTGGTGGGCAGCTGCTATACGCGCCCCCAGTAGTGTGCAGGATCATAGTGGCATCATGTGTCCTCCACAACGTTGCAACACGCCGGGGCCTGCCGGTGGACATGGTGGTGCCCCCACATCCCCAACCACATGCACGGCCGCTGCACATGGAAGGGGAAAGGGCACGTGGTGAGGCAGCCCGTACGCAGCTGGTGGCTAATTACTTCACCTAAAATCACACCCCTGTGGAGTGCACACAGCCCTGGCACATACCAGCTGACAATCAATGATGATGACATAAGGGACAGTCAACTGTCACAACCATACCACCTGAGATGGTCACCTGGAAGTGTTACATTGTGTGCATCCCTACCTACCTAAAGACAACCAATGCTGTGTCACAAAAAGACACACATTTATGCTGCATGAATGACTAACCACTTGCAAAATACAACATGAAAATAGAGCCATGTCACCCAACCCCTCCCCATCTCCGCCACCCAACACACCATGGCATGTCCTGCAATGTGAAAGCAAACAAAGGAATGCACAACACATGACACAAGTGTTACAAAGTGCACTGTCCCAAATGGAAACAGGCCACAGACAATATGCTCACAGTAATCAATAACAAACAGCACACATGACGAAATACTTACCAGCAACACAATACAGCAACACAGTATGAAACATTGCCAAAATATGACAGTACAAACTTAAAGTAATGTAAGTCATACAACCTCAATAAGCCAGCACATTGACCCCTTCCAACTCCAGAGTGTTGCTGTCAGGCAAATGTGTCAGTGTACTGCATACAACATGAACTGCATCTGCAAAGGAGACAGCCTTGTGAAGACATGAAGAAGGTACCTGCGGATAAGGAGGAAGACATGGATGCACAAGCACATATCAATACGCCATGCAGTGTTCAATACAAAAACAAACCCCACTAGGGATGTCCATACAGTTATGACTACAGACTGCCCACACAGCTCATGGGAGCCCAATGTCACTGTGTAAGTCACTGTCACTTGGTCACACCCTTTGCAAGCCCATGAAAACGGGAAGCAGGAGGGGTGTGTGTGTCAGGAACCCAAGCATCTAACCCAAACACAGGACAAGCCTGCATGTGCCCAGCCAGAATACACAGTGGATGCCCACGGGAGCCACACAAGGCAACACACTGTAAAAAATCAAATTAAAAAAAAATTAAAAAAATGGCCATGTGGGGGCCAGGAGGGGGCCACCCAGGAGGTCCGAGGACAGGGTGCACACCAACACCCACCTGTGTGGATGTTGCGAAAAAAAAACACCTCCATGGGCTCATGGCCTGCACGGCTACGCTACTGTGGGAGAAGTGCTGCTGTCGCTCTCATCACCCTATGCTGCTCCATCAGGAGGTGGTGGTGCTTTGGGAGGCAGCCCACGCAAAGCCCTGCTATGGTCCTCCATGGCAGCAAGCATGCGGGTGTGAAAGGTCTCGTTCTGGAGGATGATAGTACAGAGATCCCCATGCAGCACCTGACGGGTTGCCTGCATTTCTGCATGCATGGCCTCCCGTGATGCCCAGATCTCCTCCCGAGTTGCCTGCAGCTCAGCTGAGAGCGAATGTGTGAGCCGCTCCAGCTGCTGTTCTGTCCTCAAATTTGTGGAAGCCTCAAGTTCAACAAGAGTCTCCCTGAGGTTATGGAGTTCTACCCTCAGGGCTTCCCTGTAGCCATGTGACTCTATAGAAATGGCTTCCCGCAGAGTCACCAGTGCCGCCCGTCAATCCCTGTTGGATGCCAACATATCTTCCCTGTGTGATTGGCAAATGGAGTCTGTTGCCTGCTGTTGTTGCTCCATCTGCCTTTCAGGGGGATAATGGAAGTGGCCACCCTCTCCATTGCCTGAGCCATCATTTCAACTGATGCTGCCTGTTGGGGCACCACACCTGTTCGGGGCAAGGCGATCTGCACCTTGCTGTGCTGGCACTGCCTGAGGCTGCAGGAATGCATTCCCCCTCTGATCTGCTGGCCCAGGAACAGGATCAGATGTTGTGGAGTGTGACCCTGCATCCGTAACCGCCAAAGGCGGAGTTACCAACACTGACATCCCCATAGAGGGCTCTACCCCTGGTGCAGGTGGGTTGGACAGAACAGAATCCCTGCCAGAAACACTCACCTGCGACGGCACATAAGTCTAATAATCCGATTCAGCACCTGAATAGAGGTCTGGGGAGGTGCACCCAGAGACACCCCTGGACGGTATGGTCTGCAGTAATATTGGGTTTTCACCCACCACCACACCACGTCCCCCACTGGTGCCCGGCCGTGTCTGAGATTCCTCCTGGGTCTGCACCATCTCCTCAACCTCAACAACATCAAGTGCGTCATCACCTGCAAAAACATGAAAGACAAAAAATGGAAACAGGCATTAGCACCATAGCACACACATAGGCCTGACAAGCCAGAGATCCAGTACATGATTTACACATGTCCCACATGACTATAACCCTGGCATGCATGCACTGTCACTGAGTTGGAAGGGGAGGCAAAAAGCAGACACTGATGACACCAAGATGGAAAAGCAACACATTTGCTGCATGCTGGGTAGCAACGGCATCACACATTAGCCTGTGAGTGGCATGTCCAATACACATACATGACACATGCCAGCACACAGATGGCATGTAGCATAGCCATGGTACATTTGACAAGTACAGCCATATGTCAGTGAATGATTACTGTCAGCCATCCCTGTGAGATGGACATGATGAGATGAAAAATGCTACAAAGTGTGACAAAATACGCATGTGCCACTCACTGCAACACATCCAGTGTACAAGAATACAGTGATTGCAGGCAGATGTACACATCAATGGTTGTCACTTAAACTTGACAGGAAACAACTATCATGTACCACATACAAACAGGCACCAAAAATCAATGTGAGCAGGCCAATACTCAATCAGCCTGAATGGTCTAATCATTCACATAACAAGGTAACAAATGTGGGCCAATGTGGGGTGTAATCAATGACAGAAGCATGTCACATATGTGACAATAGGGCTGAAAAATGTGTTGCAAAAGTGGGAGAATTGAAACAATCAGCCTGAATGAACACTGAAAAATTCTGGACAATGTTGTTGCAAGATGACAGTTCAAGGGCAACTGCAGTAATCTGGCGCTAAATGCCTACTGTGGGCAGAAGGGATACTGTCATAACCAAATCCAAGGCCGGTGAATGTTTTGGAGGAAGCACATGGGTGACCCATACCACTCAGGTGCACACACCCTGACCTGGCACTCAATCAGAACCCGTCACCCACACAACATACACATGGATTACACACACATGCATGGGCACTCACCAGACAATGCGTCGTAATCTGGTAGGTCTCCCACGCCTTGGATCTGTTCCTCTGTGACGAAGGTTCCAGCAACAGACTCATGTTCAGTGAGTTGGTTGTCCTCTTGTGGAGACCCACCGCCAGTCACCAGAGTAAAAGCATGATTTGAGGCCAGCTTGTTCTTTGCTCTGCGTTTCAGGTCATTCCACCGCTTGTAGCAATCATCAGCTGAGCGCCTCACAATTCCAAGGGCACTAGTAATGTCCGCGATGGTCTGCCAGTGTGCCTTACGTTGACCAGATGTGGTCTTGCACCCTGCAGTCACCACCATTTCGCAGCTATGTGCTGACACATAGGCCACTAGTGCATCAAGTTCGGCGTCATTAAAGCTAGGCTTCCTTGACGTGCCGGAGTGTGTAGCCATGTCTGGGGTCTCAGTCTGTAGTGCCAGAGCACACTTCTTTCTCTTTTTCAAAGGTGGTGCGGATCCTGAGTGGCTTACGCCGCTCTGGTCAGTAGGGGCAGAAGCGCCGGTGGACTGGGTACTAGGAGTGTGCGACTACACAATGACCTGGTGGACAAGGTCTTGGTGCAGGCATTGGCTGCAGGGGATGTTGGCAGGGGCAACGTCTGTTTGATGGACCGGGACCGACACTGTCCCAGCTGGGAGACTCAGAGCTGGGGTGGATCGAGCTGCAGCTGCCCCTGCAGCCTCCCCACCCTGCCGACTTGGGGCAGCAGATGACATAGCTGCCCCAGATCCACATGGCCTGGTGACACCAACTTGCACCGCCACACGTGGCGTAGAATTGCTGACCTGGAAGTCAGCCTGGGAGTCATCCTGTGCCGGTTCAGGTGTCACAATGGGCTGGTCCAAAAAGGGCTGAGCTGGGATGGTGTCAGCTACATTTCCCACAACCGTGGGGGGGGGCATGGGTGTCCCTGATTGCTCCTCCACACATGGGGGTCTAGGGGCACCCTGCAAATCCTGGCCACGTCCCCTACCGCGCCCACCACGCCCACCTTTTGGAGGTCGGCCACCTTTGCCTCCCTTACCGCTTGCTCACCTCCAAACCATGGCACTGATGTTGTTGTGCATATGGGAGTAGCAATAAACGATTGTCCTGGGCAATTGGGGGTGAAAGGGGTAGGTACTAGATGGAATTCGTATCCTAGTGCTCTAGCAAGGCTGTCTGTGACCCCTGGGGGAAGATGACGGGTCACGCAACGCACAGGCACCCCAAAAACAAAAAATAATGTGCACGCAACCTCTCGTAGACCACGTGCGTGGAAAAATGAACCCGCACTACCATGTGGCACCCAGAAACACAAAAATAAGCGTACACGTGTTACACGCAGCATACAATGACCTCTGAAGGGGTACGCGACACACGGGGCAAGCACAGTTGGTAAATACGTTCGCGACTCACCGTCTGTCTGGAAAAAGAACGTAAAAAAGACGCAGGTGTGCGCGTTGGTAACACCCCTGCCAAAAGAAGAATTGTACGCTGTCTGAGGAGACAGGACAAAAGAAGAAGTGAACACTGTTTGAGGAAACAGGCCCAAAAAAAAAAAATGAACGCTGTCAGAGGTAACAGGGAGTGCAAACTTGAAACGCTGTGAAGTAATCGCGTGTGAACCGACAAGAAGTACAGAATTCACCCACTCGCTCTCCACGAAAAGCACATACAAGGAAATGGCATCCTACATGTACATTTTAAACCAGCCCACACGTACAACGTCACTTACGTGTGTACGCGCTAAGGCCCTTTCCTCCAATTACACGAGCTGACACTCGGACGTGCAGTTTTTGCACGTGTACGATGAACATGCACCCGTGTTGAGGGAAACGCCCTTGCGCGTCACGTCACAGACGCGTAGGCCCTTTCCTCAGATTACACGCATTCATACGCGGACATGCAGTTTTTTCACGCGGCCTGAACCACTATGCCCACGTCACGAGGGAAACGCCCGCACGTGTAAACGTCACAGACGCGCTTACGTGCCAAGGGCCTTTCTTCGAATTACACGCAGACGTGCAAGATTTTCACATGCCAAATCACTCCGTATCAAGTTGGCCATGCAACAACACATGGAAGACCACGCTCCTGCCCAGAAGGCCGAATTACTGCCCCCCAGAGCCCTGAGCATGCTCCCACCTACCATCTGCTGCCTGCCTGCCTGCTGCCCACGTGCCCTGCTATTTGCTGCCTGCACATCATCCATCTGCAGGAGTGCAGTTGTTGTGACCACCCCTGCTGGAACTGAAGACTCCCGACTGGGATACCATCGCTCCACAGCCCAGCCCCAGGACACAGTTGCCCACCCACACCTGCCTCTGGGGTTGCCATGTCGGGCACACCACCATCTGGCACCACTGGCAACCCCCAGCCAGAGAGGCAGAGGGCCACCAGCATCAGTGCCAGGGAAGTTGGTGTCCTGGTGGAGCAAGTCCTGGGGCAGTATTATGCCCTCTTTGGAAGTTCTTGCGCCGACTATGAAGGACGGACCAGGATCTGGATGGACATCGTGACTGTCATCAACGAGGAGGGGGTGGCAGTCCGCGACATCAAACATGTCAAGAAGCGCTGGGAGGACTTCAGGTCCAGGACCCTCGACAAGGCCCGGCGCCTCTTGAAGGCAGCGGATGCCAAGGGGCGCCGAGGCCACCTGTCCGACCACCCACCAAATGAGGGTCCTGGAATGCATATGCCCAGCGGTCCATGTCCAGGTCCTTGAGAGGCAGACCCGTCTGGAGTCGAACGGTAAGTGTACATGCATACTGATTGGATGCTGTGCGTGTCGTGGTGTGCCAGTAGTGTGCAGGTTGCACATGTGTTTTTGTAGGGCCATGTATGGATGTGTATGTATAAGGGCGTGAGGCTGACACATGCAAGTCCTCTCATGTGTGAGACACATGGATGGTGTATGTGTGGGTAAGCATGCAGGCCAAATGCAGATGTGGGAGCACACATGTTTGAATTACTGTGTATGTACATTGGCATGTTGTGGTGTCACACATGGATGTTGGTTCCAGCTGCATGTATCTGCACTGTGTACATGTGCATGTGTGTGTATTTGACAAGTGTGCAACTGTGATGCAACATGATGCATGTGACACTGATATGTAGAAGGCTGAATGTCAGATGTGACATGGATGGCGATCTCATCACTGTGACAGTTGGTGGAGATGTACACATGCATGTAAGTGTGGTGGCTTGTGTGCATGTCTTGTGCACTCCCTGTGTTTCATGTGATGTCAGGCTCACCTTCGGCTGCTCATGCTGTTTTATGTGTATGGATGGTGCTGCCTGGTTCGATATTGCTGTGGAATTGCTCATGTGTGTGAGTTGAAATGACATGTGTGTTGGGGATTGTGATGCCATGTCTGAAGTTTGACACTGCCGCTCATGTGCAACTGTCATGTGTGTATCAGTCCATTGTACAGTGCCCTGATGCCTGTGTCCTATCTCTCCCTGTCTGCAGCATCAAATGATGAAGAGGGCGGAGAGGGTGCTGTGGAGCAAGGTGGCAGGGATCGCACCGCCAGCCGGAGACGCAAGGCGCGGCTCCCCTCCCAGGTTGTCAGCTCGTCAGGGAGTGAGGAGTCCGGTGCCGCATCCCAGGCCGCAGCTGCCGAGGGTAGGTCCAAGAGGCGGAGGTCAGAGTTGGACTCCTCAGCAGCAGAAGGGGCAGCTGAGACCACACAGGGTCCGACGGAGGAAGATGGCACGGAGTCATCCAGATTGGTGGGGGGTTTGGTGGAGGAGGAGGACTTGGAAGGGACAGACACGGGGTCTGGAGGTGGGGATTCCACTGCTGCTAGTGATGCAGTGCAGGGACAGGAAGCAGCAAAGGCCGCCGCAGAGGTGCCTGTGTGTAATCCTGTCCCCGATCCTGTGACTGCATCATCCTGCACCAGCAGGGATGCCTACGCCCAGACCCATATTCAGGGAGGGGATCCGCTTACAACAACTGGCCTTCCTCTCCCTGCAGACGTGGCTATCCCGGACCGGGTTGAGCCTGTCCTGAGTGGGATGGTGTTGTGTCAACGGGGCATGCGAGGTGACCTGCAGTGTTTTTGTGAGAACACTGCACGTCATCTCGAATGCCTCGTTGACCGCGTTGACCTACTGGGACGGGTCACCAGGGCCGGATTCCTCCGTTTGCTGGACCTTGTTCCGACCCCCTCCTCACCTGAACCCCCTATGCGCCAGTCATCCTCCATGCCATCTTCCCACCCATGTATCACCTGGGTATCCTGTGGAGCTGCCGCTGACCCTGCGGCCATGCTGGTGGAGGACACATCCCTGCCACAGTCGGGAGTCGGACGTCCAGCAGGGGTGGCCACCTCAACAATTGAACCCCAGCTGGAGGAGGACGTGCAGGCAGCAAGAGCCAGGGCACACACACAGGCACAGCAGCAGCAGCAACAAGGTGGGAGCCATGATGGCTCGGGGCCTTCAACATCGGAGGGGCAGGCATCGGCCAGAGGGCAGGAGGACCCAGGATTGGAAGTGTCTTCCGTGTGGCAGCGGTTGGGCCAGGCCATAGATGTGGAGCGGCAGCCGGAGGAAGAGGCACGGCTCACAATGGTCAGGGCAGAGAACTTCATGCGGAGGGCTCTGAGGCGGGCCGAGTGCCTCGATGCAATTCGCAGGGAGTTGGAGGTCCACATGTCATCGTCCCTGCGAACCCTCAGGCCCATGGAAGAGGACCGCCTCCGGGACATCGAGCAGGAGTTCGATGATGCCTTGGCCCGAGAAATCGGGAAGTGAGCCATTGGACTAGCCCACTGCCATTGTAAATAGTTTTTAGAGTTAGGTTTCCTTTGCCTTTTCCTTTGACTTGTGGTGAATGACTATGCCACACACATTTGTGTATAGATTTTTGTTATTAGGTAGTTTCTTAGGTAGGTTTCATTTCTTTCGTTGGGCTCATGGACCCTTGACAATGGATTGTACATAGTTGGACAATGGATTATTTTGAACTTTTTCTTTTGATTTCACCATGGATCAATGGATTTTATTTTTCTTTCGGATTTCTTTGGATTGGTTATACTTTTCATTTACTCATCTTTTGCACATGCTTTTCTTTCATGTTTGCTATTTTGTTATGCTTTCATTTCATTGCTTTATTTTTGTACATAATACATTTTCATATTTTAGTTCAATGTGTAGGATTCGCTCATTGGGTTAATGCATGTGAAAATGTGGGTTTACACAATCAATGCCAACCAGTGTGTGTGTGTGACGGACATGTGTTGATGTACATAGTTGACTTTTGGTTTGTGTCTTGGCATGTCAGTGTGGGGTGGATTGGGAAATCATTGTGTCTCAAGAATGGGGTGGCGTGCAGTGGTATTTTGGTGTAGAAGTGGGCCATGATTGTGCATCTTTATTTCATGTAGGGGGGGACATGAGTGGGGGCCTGCTGGCAGGTGCCCCTCGCTGCTGGGGGGTGGGGGTGCAGGGGGACATGAGTGGGGGGCCTGCTAGCAGGTGCCCCTAACTGCTGGGGTGTGGGGGTGCTGGGGGACATGAGTGGGGGCCTGCTGGCAGGTGCCCCTCACTGCTGGGGGGTGGGGGTGCTGGGGGACATGAGTGGGACATGAGTGGGGGCCTGCAGGCAGGTGCCCCTCACTGCTGGGGTGTGGGGGTGCTGGGGGACATGAGTGGGGGCCTGCTGGCAGGTGCCCCTCACTGCTGGGAGGTGGGGGTGCTGGGGGACATGAGTGGGGCCTGCTGGCAGGTGCCCCTCACTGCTGGGGGGTGTGGGTGCAGGGGGACATGAGTGGGGCCTGCTGGCAGGTGCCCCTCACTGCTGGGGGGTGTGGGTGCTGGGGGACATGAGTGGGGGCCTGCTGGGAGGTGCCCCTCACTGCTGGGGGGTGGGGGTGCTGGGGGAAATGAGTGGGACATGAGTGGGGGCCTGCTGGCAGGTGCCCCTAACTGCTGGGGTTGGGGGTGCTGGGGGACATGAGTGGGGGCCTGCTGGCAGGTGGCCCTCACTGCTGGGGGGCGGGGGTGTAGGGGGACATGATTGGGGACCTGCTGGCAGGTGCCCCTCACTGCTGGGGGGTGGGGGTGCTGGGAGACATGAGTGGGGGCCTGCTGGCAGGTGCCCCTCACTGCTGGGGGGTGGGGGTGCAGGGGGACATGAGTGGGGGCCTGGTGGCAGGTGCCCCTCACTGCTGGGGGGTGGGGGTGCTGGGGGACATGAGTGGGACATGAGTGGGGGCCTACTGGCAGGAGCCCCTCACTGCTGGGGGGTGGGGGTGCTGGGGGAAATGGTTGGGACATGAGTGGGGCCTGCTGGCAGGTGCCCCTCACTGCTGGGGGGTGTGGGTGCAGGGGGACATGAGTGGGGCCTGCTGGCAGGTGCCCCTCACTGCTGGGGGGTGTGGGTGTTGGGGGACATGAGTGGGGGCCTGCTGGCAGGTGCCCCTCACTCCTGGGGGGTGGGGGTGCTGGGGGACATGAGTGGGACATGAGTGGGGGCCTGCTGGCAGGTGCCCCTCACTGCTGGGGGTGGGGGTGCTGGGGGACATGAGTGGGGGCCTGCTGGCAGGTGCCCCTCACTGCTGGGGGGTGGGGGTGCAGGGGGACATGATTGGGGGCCTGCTGGCAGGTGCCCCTCACTGCTGGGGGGTGGGGGTGCTGTGGGACATGAGTGGGGGCCTGCTGGCAGGTGCCCCTCACTGCTGGGGGGTGGGGTGCAGGGGGACATGAGTGGGGGCCTGCTGGCAGGTGCCCCTCACTGCTGGGGGGTGGGGTGCAGGGGGACATGAGTGGGGGCCTGCTGGCAGGTGCCTCTCACTGCTGGGGGGTGGGGGTGCAGGGGGACATGAGTGGGGGCCTGCTGGCAGGTGCCCCTCACTGCTGGGGGGTGGGGGTGCTGGGGGACATGAGTGGGGGCCTGCTGGCAGGTGCCCCTCACTGCTGGGGGTGGGGGTGCTGGGGGACATGAGTGGGGGCCTGCTGGCAGGTGCCCCTCACTGCTGGGGGGTGGGGGTGCAGGGGGACATGAGTGGGGGCCTGCTGGCAGGTGCCCCTCACTGCTGGGGGGTGGGGGTGCAGGGGGACATGATTGGGGGCCTGCTGGCAGGTGCCCCTCACTGCTGGGGGGTGGGGGTGCTGGGGGACATGAGTGGGGGCCTGCTGGCAGGTGCCCCTCACTGCTGGGGGTGGGAGTGCAGGGGGACATGAGTGGGGGCCTAGTGGCAGGTGCCCCTCACTGCTGGGGGGTGGGGGTGCTGGGGGACATGAGCGGGACATGAGTGGGGGCCTGCTGGCAGGAGCCCCTCACTGCTGGGGGGTGGGGGTGCTGGGGGAAATGGTTGGGACATGAGTGGGGCCTGCTGGCAGGTGCCCCTCACTGCTGGGGGTTGTGGGTGCAGGGGGACATGAGTGGGGCCTGCTGGCAGGTGCCCCTCACTGCTGGGGGGTGCGGGTGCTGGGGGACATGAGTGGGGGCCTGCTGGCAGGTGCCCCTCACTGCTGGGGGGTGGGGGTGCTGGGGGACATGAGTGGGACATGAGTGGGGGCCTGCTGGCAGGTGCCCCTCACTGCTGGGGGTGGGGGTGCAGGGGTACATGATTGGGGGCCTGCTGGCAGGTGCCCCTCACTGCTGGGGGGTGGGGGTGCTGGGGGACATGAGTGGGGGTCTGCTGGCAGGTGCCCCTCACTGCTGGGGGGTGGGGTCCAGGGGGACATGAGTGGGGGCCTGCTGGCAGGTGCCCCTCACTGCTGGGGGGTGGGGGTGCTGGGGGACATGAGTGGGGGCCTGCTGGCAGGTGCCCCTCACTGCTGGGGGGTGGGGGTGCTGGGGGACATGAGTGGGACATGAGAGGGGGCCTGCTGACAGGTGCCCCTCACTGCTGGGGGGTGGGGGTGCAGGGGGACATGAGTGGGGGCCTGCTGGCAGGTGCCTCTCACTGCTGGGGGGTAGGGGTGCAGGGGGACATGAGTGGGGGCCTGCTGGCAGGTGCCCCTCACTGCTGGGGGTGGGGGTGCTGGGGGACATGAGTGGGACATGGTGGGGGCCTGCTGGCAGGTGCCCCTCACTGCTGGGGGTGGGGGTGCTGGGGGACATGAGTGGGGGCCTGCTGGCAGGTGCCCCTCACTGCTGGGGGGTGGGGTGCAGGGGGACATGAGTGGGACATGAGTGGGGGCCTGCTGCCAGGTGCCCCTCACTGCTGGGGGGTGGGGGTGCAGGGGGACATGAGTGGGGGCCTGCTGGCAGGTGCCCTTCACTGCTGGGGGGTGGGGGTGCTGGGGGACATGAGTGGGGGCCTGCTGGCAGGTGCCCCTCACTGCTGGGGGGTGGGGGTGCAGGGGGACATGAGTGGGGGCCTGCTGGCAGGTGCCCCTCACTGCTGGGGGGTGGGGTGCAGGGGGACATGAGTGGGGGCCTGCTGGCAGGTGCCTCTCACTGCTGGGAGGTGGGGGTGCAGGGGGACATGAGTGGGGGCCTGGTGGCAGGTGCCCCTCACTGCTGGGGGTGGGGGTGCTGGGGGATGGGGGACATGAGTGGGCCTGCTGGCTGGTGCCCCTCACTGCTGGGGGGTGGGGGTGCTAGGGGACATGAGTAGGGGCCTGCTGGCAGGTGCCCCTCACTGCTGGGGGTGGGGGTGCTGGGGGATGGGGGACATGAGTGGGGGCCTGCTGGCTGGTGCCCCTCACTGCTGGGGGTGGGGGTGCAGGGGGACATGAGTGGGGGCCTGCTGGCAGGTGCCCCTCACTGCTGGGGGAGGGGTCCTGGGGGACATGAGTGGGGGCCTGCTGGCAGGTGGCCCTCACTGCGGGGGGGTGGGGATGCAGGGGGACATGAGTTGGTGATCATATTGCAACATGACATGTGGATTGGCTGGGGGGCATGCCCATGGTGGATGGGCTGCCTGTGGGACATGACCAGGGGTGCAGGGTAGTCCCCTGTGGTGTCGGCTGCCTGCAGGGGTCGTGGAGGGGGTAGAGGGGACACCTGGGAGGACCCACACTACCAATTCACATGTAGGACTCCCCGCGAACCACACTGGATACACGTACCCCGCTCTGACAGCGAAATCGCATGTGAAACTTCACACGCACCCCCGAAATACACGTACCCCGCTCTGACAGCAAAATCACATGTGAAACTTCACGCGAACCCCAGTTATACACATACCCCGCTCGCACAGGGCCAATCGCGTGTGAAACTTCCTGCGAACCACAGTAATACACGTACCCCGCTCGCACAGGGCCAATCGCGTGTGAAACTTCCTGCGAACCCCAGTAATACACGTACCCCGCTCGCACAGGGCCAATCGCGTGTGAAACTTCCAGCGAACCCCAGTAATACACGTACCCCGCTCGCACACGGCCAACCGCATGTGAAACTTCACACGAACCCCAGTAATACATGTACCCCGCTCGCACAGGGCTAATCGCGTGTGAAACTTCCAGCGAACCCCAGTAATACACGTACCCCGCTCGCACACGGCCAATCGCATGTGAAACTTCCCGCGAACCCCAGTAATACACGTATCCCGCTCGCACAGGGCCAATCGCGTGTGAAACTTCCCGCGAACCCCAGTAATACACGTACCCCGCTCGCGCAGGGCCAATCGTGTGTGAACCTTCCCGCAAACCCCAGTAATACATGTACCCCGCTCGCACAGGGCCAAACGCGTGTGAAACTTCCCGCGAACCCGAGTAATACACGTACCCCGCTCGCACAGGGCCAATCGCGTGTGAAACTTCCCACGAACACAAGTAATACACGTACCCCGCTCGCACCGGGCCAATCCCGTGTGAAACTTCCAGCGAACCCCAGTAATATACACGTACCCCACTCGCACAGGGCCAATCGCGTGTGAAACTTCCCGCAAACCCGAGTTATACACGTACCCCGCTCGCACAGGGCAAATCGCGTGTGAAACTTCCCGCGAACCCAGTAATACACGTACCCCGCTCGCACAGGGCCAATCGCGTGTGAAACTTCCCACGAACACAAGTAATACACGTACCCCGCTCGCACCGGGCCAATCCCGTGTGAAACTTCCAGCGAACCCCAGTAATATACACGTACCCCACTCGCACAGGGCCAATCGCGTGTGAAACTTCCCGCAAACCCGAGTTATACACGTACCCTGCTGGCACAGGGCCAATCGTGTGTGAAACTCCCCGCACCGAGGTGTACATGTATTCGGAGGGGTGCGCAGGGAGTTTTTAAGGCATTTTCATGGTTGGGGGCCTGTGCGCCATGTACGGGATTTGTGTGCTGTGCATGACGCACAGGGAGGGGTTGGGGGGGTAACTGGTGCTGCTGCAGGCTCGATGCGCCACTCTGCGCCATGGCTGGTTTTGGATGTTAAAATCTATGAATACGCTGTGCGCGGAAATGGATTTTAGCGCACACTGCGCGCCAGCCGCTTGCACCACTTGTGCGCTGGATTCTATGAATTACCCCCTTAATCTTTTCGCTACTATGGAGGTTGAGGGGGCTAGAACGGGAGTGGAGCAATCTAGAAGGATAAGTAGATATTGTAAGGTGGAGGGTTCAATAGAGACCTTGAAACATCTATGAAGGCTTGTCCCAGACCTTAACAAGTGGGTATCAATATTTGAATATATTTGTATGCAATCTTAGCTATTATAGGGAAGATTATTTTTAGAATGAGATTTTATTAGGATAACATGTCTCACTAATTTTTGCAAACCTCAGATGCACGCATGAAATTCTTAATTGGGATTGTTTTTTCTTGATTATGATATACGTATGAATTGTAAATGATGATTGTTCATGTATGCATTTTAGATTTTTAGGTACTGGATGTGGACATTTTGTATGTGGAATTTTATACCTGTTTGTACATTGTTGTATAATTAATGTTTTTATGTTTCTTGTAAAGTCATGAAAAGAAAAATAACAAACATTTAAAAAGCCAATGGCCACATCCAAATCGTGCAGTGCTGGAGAAGCACCAGCAGTGATGGTGGAAGGAAGCCAACACCTCCTTCCCAGAACCTTCAAGGATGCCTGCTGCAACACAGCACCAATCCGGACTTTGTCCTCTCGTAGGTAGGTCTGTGTTGTTCTCCTTGATTAATATTGTTGGCCTGTTCTTGCTGCCTATGTTTCTTATTATACAGAAGTTTTTTACGACTTACCTATTGAGGAGCTTTGTGATGCTCTACATTTAACTGGAGCTTTTTGCCCAAGAAAGACAATTGTTCACAAAAATGCATTCAATATCACCTCCCCAGATTTCAAAGTGTGTTTTTCTTTTTATCAAAACATTATATATTTTTCTTTTCAAAAAGTTGGTGTTGGTGGTTAATTCGGGATTTTCTAGGGCAGAAAATGGGTGTGCAACTTGGGTTGTGTTAAATAAGTAAAGGCTAGTGTTGGGGGTCTGCCGTCATAGAGAATCAGAGTGTGAAAAGAGGGCAACGTGGGTTGACTGCCATTTTCATTAAAATCAATTACCGAAATTTACAACAACGACTGTACGTCATGGAACTGTTTCCTGCTAATTGAAAGCAACGCTTTTGCGTTTGAAGGTGGATTGCACATGTTGCTCAGAGAATTTCCGGCTGTTCATCAAATTCAAAAAAGCTATTGATAAAGACAGACAGAGGATAAGGAAGGGGCTAAATGTCACTGCAGAGCAGGGGCACGGGGTGGGGCACTGCAAGAAAACCTGATGGCCTAAGTATCTTCAAGGTGTGTAGAGAACGCCATGGCACCGGTCCAGCGCATTACGTGCAGTGCTGGTCAGGGCGACAGCACTTATATTGCAAAAATGTATGATTTCCTGTGTGAAGAACCTTTGGAATATTGCAACATAGGCCAACAAAGTCTACACAGGAAGTGGATATAGCTTATTGCTCAAATATGTGATTTCCCTATCCCGCTTATCTTTCGAATAACGACACTTGCCCCGCCAGCAATCAATGTTTTCTAGAGTCACACTTTTGGCATATGCACATTTCAGACATTTTGCAACATATTCAAAAAGGACAAGTTTTGAGTATTTCCGTTATAATCCCAAAATCGCTGTAGGCTGAATCCTCTGTCAAAAGAGGTTATGCATTGATTTGAGGGGGAGTCGAAGAAAGAAAGACAGAATAAACCAAACAACATGGTTTCGGCTGGGACCTGGGAATGAACATCTAGTGAAGGATAGACACCATGGAGACACATCCCACCTCTACACCATGCCACTAGGTGACTACCTGTTGCGTGTCTCCCAACACCGCCCTCAAGTGTGGAAGGTGCTGTTGTTGGAGGAACAGGGACTGACAATAGGTTGGCTTCCCCCACCTGCAAAACTTGTTTGCCATGGGGGAGGGGCATATCCCATCATCATGAACGCTTCTCCTGCTGTAATTCACTGCTGCTGCATCTCTGCCTCGAATCTTGTGTGAAGTGCAGATAAACTCTGAAGCAAGCTGTACCTATTCCTTGCAGCACATGGCTCCTAGGTTCTACTATTTCCATTTCCTGCCTTAACTTTCTCCACCTTCCTTCCCCAGGCTAGATAGTGCTCTGAAGGGCCAATGCCTTGCTTTTAGTGCTACTGCATACATGAAAACCTAAATAAATGAGTAAATAATCCAGGCTTCCATCCCTCCTTTATGTATACTGTTAGGGATAATTCTCTGGTAAGGCTAATTTCCCAAACCTAGCGAGTCCCCCAGCAGCTTTGCTGGATTTTTGGGGTTTCTTTTTTTCTCCTGCTAAGAGTGAGACTCTTTTTCTCCCACTCTTAGGCATGATTTGAGAATGTCCTTTGACTTTGTAATGTGTTTTATGGGCTATGGGGTCTTTTACTCCATAGGGCTTCATGTGTTTTTGGTATGTGTGTTACACAGCACCCTCAGTGCAGTAACACACGGGTGTCATAGTGACCCCAAACATAGACTCCATACCCTGGGACTGACTACTGTCTCCCAGGGCATGTAAAGTCACCATTGACTTTACTAGTCTTAAATTGTGAACAGAGCCAGTACAAACCATCATATTGTGGAAGTACTGGTAGGGGTAATTTGATTGCCCCTGGGTCGGTTTTTCAAGGGGGCACTGTCCAGTCCCCCCTTGTCGAGTTTCTGGCTGGTGGCAGTGGTTACCACACGAAATATTCCACCGGAATATTTCCTATGGGATTTTCCCATTCATTTTAAACGCACCTTTTTTTTGGTGCAATGTTAAAGATACCGCCGGGTTATTTATTTAATATTTATTCCCCGGTTCGGTCTTTTTGCCAGGACTCGGTTTTAAAATGGCGTTTGAGTTCGCCTCTGTAACTCCAACCCAGGTCGAGCCCTTTGTTCCACTTTTGGCGGGCTTCTACACAGAAACCTCCAAAAGTGGTGCCACTCTGTCTGGGTCTACAGGATGTGTGGGAGGGGGGAATAGGCACCCTGGACTGAGTTGCCTCGGCAACTCAAGTCGCACTCTTGTGTGATTGGCCCAGTGGTGAGCCGTCTGGCTCACCACTTAGCATGTTTGAGTGACAGCTAGGACTGATGAATGGGGGTTTTCTGCATAAAAGCAGGGCTTTGGGGACTGGAACTTCAAAAGTCGCCACAGGACCTAAAGAATCCGAAGAGGGAGAAGCTGAGCCGACCTGCAATGATGACCCCACCGGTGGAGCCCTGCTGAACCGACTCACCACTTCCCAACGACAGAGAAGATCTTCTTCCAGGAGAGTCTTCTTCCTTTGAGCTGGTGGGGTTAACCAGTTCGTCCTCTTTTCACCTTCCTGGATCGTCTCGTGGTCGAATCACCCGTGCCAAGCACCCCGGCAGCCGGATAGCCACGCTTCACCACTACCACGAATAAAAGGGTAGTACCTTTTAACCGGGAAACTCTGCGGCTGGTTTTTTCCCTGGCAGTGCAACGACCTCCAGCTTTCCTCCACCTCAAGATCTTCTCTTCCCCTGGACGAAGCACCAACTTGCACCCG
This sequence comes from Ambystoma mexicanum, assembly GCF_040938575.1. Taxonomy (NCBI): domain Eukaryota; kingdom Metazoa; phylum Chordata; class Amphibia; order Caudata; family Ambystomatidae; genus Ambystoma; species Ambystoma mexicanum. The sequence goes on along the minus strand of NC_090922.1, from coordinate 1,039,686,443 downwards.
CTGCCAGGAACAACTGCCCCCGCTGGAGCTTTCTCACCATTTCAGGTACTGTGTCCCGCCTGGTCTCCCTTGCAACAGACTGTTCAAGGTGTCCCATAAATCCTTGACTCTCTATCCTAGGGTGACTTGGGACCTGCTAACTAACTTTTTCTGAACTGATCCAACCCTTTTTGAACTATCTGCAAAGACTTTTTAAAGTATTATTCAACTGTGTGATCTTGGACACATTCCGCCTTGCTCTCTCCAAGAGTGGGCCTGGCCTATGAACTTTCTTGCTCTAACAGTAGACTCTGCCTTTCTGACTTGGGGAATAAATATTAAATAAATAACCCAGAGGTATCTTTAACATTGCACCAAAAAAGTGGAGCGTTTAAAATGAATGGGAAAATCCCATAGGAAATATTCCGGTGGAATATTTCACGTGGTAACCACTGCCACCAGCCAGAAACTCAACGAGGGGGGATTGCACAGTGCCCTCTCGAAAAACGACTTCCACAATATGATGGTTTGTACTGGTTCTGTTCACAATTTAGGACTAGTAAAGTCAATGGTGACTTTACATGCCCTGGGAGACAGTAGTCAGTCCCAGGGTGTGGAGTCTATGTTTGGGGGTCACTATGACACCCCTGTGTTACTGCACTGAGGGTGCTGTGTAAAGCACTTACCAAAAACCACATGAAACCCTATGGAGTAAAAGACCCCATAGCCCATAAAACACATTACAAAGTCAAAGGATATCTCAAATCATGTCTAAGAGTGTGAGAAAAAGAGTCTCACTCTTAGCAGGAGAAAAATATTAAACCCCAAAAATCCAGCAAAGCTGCTGGGGGACTCACTAGGTTTGGGAAATTAACCTTAACAGAGAATTCTCTCTAACACTCGCCCCCCGCCCCCAGACTAAGGTACAGGAGGATTTAATCCACTCCTGGATGAATCTCATACCTCTAGTCGATGACATACATCCTAGAGTGACCATCAGCATTTTGGTGGTGACACCCTGACCTGTGCTCAATGGTGAAATCAAACCCTTGAAGGCAGATTGACCATCTCAATAGTTTTGGGGTTTCCCCCTTTATTTGCATCAACCATCTCAAGGGTTGGTGGTCAGTCTGAATGACAAAAGTAGAACCATACAAGTATGGCCTAAACTTCTTCAGTGCCCACACAATAGCAAAACATTCTCTTTCAATTGCTGCCCACGTTGTCTCAGGATCCTTCAGCTTTCTCCTGATGAAGCAAATGGGGTGCTCCCTATCTTTCTCATCCAGTTGGCTAAGGACTGCACCTATACCTACATTATAAGCATCTGTCTGCACAATGAAAGTTTGGTGGAAGTCAGGAGCTCTCAATACAGGTGCTTGGCAAATAGCTTTCTTCAGGTTTTCAAAGGCCTGATGGCACTCCTCATTCTATTTGAACGTTTTAGGGAATTTTGGAGAGGAGATTACATTCAGTGGAGAAGCTATGGTCCCATAGTTCTCTATGAAATTCCTGTAGTACCCAGTGAGACCTAAGAAGGCTCTCACCTGGGTTTGAGTAGTAGGTGTTGTCCAATTTTGCACAGCTTCAATCTTACTGAGCAAAGGCCTTATTTATCCACCTCCTACCTCATGCCCAAGGTAGAGCACCTTACTCTGACCTTGCCTTAATCTGGCATTTACTTGCCTTTATGGTTAGATTGGCCTGTCCAAGAGCCTACAAAACATGTCCTAGGTGGTTAACATGCTCTTCCCAGGATTGGCTGAATACTGCAATGTCATCCAAGTATGCCATGCAGAAGTCCTCCATCCCAGCCAGAACCTGATTTACCATCCTTTGGAATGTTGCAGGTGCATTTTCCAGTCCAGAAGGCATAACCTTAAATTGGTATAAGCCAACTCGGGTAGAAAATGCAGTTTTCTCCTTGGCATGGTCTGTCAGGGCTATTTGCCAATGGTCTGACGTAAGGTCAAATGTGCTGAGGAACTTGGATGAACCAAGTCTATCCACCAACTCATCTGTCCTTGGCACAGGGTGGGCATCAGTCTTGGTGACTGCATTAAGAGCCCTATAATCCACACAGAATCTCAATTCTTTGGATCCTGCCTTTGGTACTAACACAACTGGGCTAGACCATGGACTAGTAGAGGGCTCTATTACCCCGAGATCAAGCATCTTCTTGACCTCCCCTTTGATGTGGGTCCTTACATTTTCTGACATTCTATATCCTCTGCTTTAGACTGGCAGACAGTCACCAATGAGTATATCATGCTGGCCCCAAGGGGTCAAGCCTGGTGAAAGTGAGAACAGGGAGGCAAACTGATTTAACAGAGATTAGCACTCCTCTTGTTGCTCAGGTGTCAGATTTGAAGAACGATTTACTCCTTCAATCTTTTCATCCAAAGGTAAGCCTCTGAGGAGATCAGGGAGAGCTTCACTCTCTTCTTCCTCTTCTGTTGAAGCTAGAAGCAAGGCTCCTACTTCAGGCCTGGAGACATACACCTTTAGTCGGTTGGTGTGGAAGACTCTGGGAGCCTCCTTGGGATTGCCCAAGTCCACCAGATAGTTCACATCTCCAGCTTTACCCACAACCTTGAAGGGTCCCATCCATTTATCTTGCAAGGCCCTCTGCCTTGTTGGGATCATAACTAGAACTAGCTGGTCTTGAGTGAACTCAACCATGTTAGCCTTTTGATCATGCCAATGCTTGACCAAAGCTTGCCCAGCTTTCAGGGTATCACAAGCTTCTGCCATCATGTGTGACATTCTCCTCCGGAGACCTATCACATAGTCAGTCACTCTGACTGGCTTGGGGGAAGGAGCACTTTCCAGCCCCTCCTTAATAAGGGCCAATGGACCTCTGACTGGATGGCCATAAAGAAGTTCAAACGGAGAAGAACCTACTCCATCCTGAGGGAATTCTCTATAAGCAAAGAGAAGGCATTGCAGTAGAAGGTCCCACTTTTTTAAAGATCATCTTCCAAAGCACCTATCAAGCTCTTCATGGTTCTGTTGAACCTTTCTACCAACCCGTTTGTCTGAGGGTGGTAGGCGGTCGAGAACTTGTAAGTAACTCCACAGGTTTTCCACATGGCTTTCATGTAGTGGGACATAAAATCTGACCCCCTGTCAGAGATTACTTCCTTAGGAAACCCAACCCTGGTAAAAATACCAAGGAGGGCCTTAGCCACAGCCTGAGCTGTAACAGTCCTCATAGGAATTGCCTCAGGGTATCTAGTAGCATGGTCTACTACAACAAGGATAAACCTGTTGCCTGAGGAGGTTGGAGGATCAAGGGGACCAACAATGTCAATCCCTACCCTCTCAAATGGGACTCCCACTACTGCGAGAGGCACTAAAGGTGCCACATTCTTGGAACCAACCTTACCAGAAGTTTGGCAGTTGTGACAGCTCTTGCAAAACTTATCTACCTCAGCCCCCATCTTTGGCCAATAAAAGTAGAGTGAGAGCCTTTCCTTGGTCTTCTTGAAACTCAAGTGACCAGCCAAAGGAATCTCATGGGCCAGTTGCAAGAACTGTTGTCTGTTTTCTTGAGGTACTACAAGCCGCTTGTAGTCTCCAGGTGCAGACTCAGTCGGTTCACTGTAGAAGAGGCCATCTTCCCAGTGCAACCTATACTTCCCAGGCTCTTGCCCATCAGCCTGAGAAGCTGCCTGTTGGCGAAGACCTTCCAGAGTTAGACATTCTCTCTGTCCCTTACTGAAGTCTGCCCTGTTGGATCCACCTTCTGCCAGTAAAGGCTGCAGCTCAGGATGGTCAACAGGATCCAGATCTCCATTGAGTTGTTGGCCTTCCACTAGCTCCTCTTCAGAGTCTAGCTAGAGTCTAGCTCAAGCGTACAAGGTTGTACCTCCCTCTCAGCCTCAGCTGGAGGTGGAGTTACAGGTGTAACTTTGGACAACCTAGAGGAAGTCCTTGTTGGAAGCATTGGACTGCTTGCTGCTGGCTGTTTCCTAGAAGTCTTGGGTTTCCCCTTTGCTTGTTGTTCAGAGATAGCAAGTTGTAACTCCTTTTGAATAGGAGTGATATCCTTCTTCATCATCTCCTTGGGAGTACCTCTCGTGGTTCTCTCCCTTGCAGGTCTGGTGAGCTCCTGTAACCTTTTACTAGGAAGTCTGGGGGTATGTGACACTACTCCAAGAGTCTTCAGGTCATTTCCCAACAGAACCCTTCCTGGTACCTCACTTTGTATGCTGACAGGTATCTTCACAGTCATGTCATTACACTGGATGAGAACTGGTAACTGGGGAAGCATCTGCACATGCTCTCCAGCTAACTTGGTGAGGCGTTTGGGTGTTTTAGCAACATCCTCTGCCTCAAGAAAATGATGTATCCACCACAGTTATGCTGGCCCCAGTGTCCCTAATGGCAGGAGTCTCCTGACCATTCACCTGGACACTGTCCTTATAATACTCTTTAGTATTATCTGGGATAGAATTATATACATCTAAATTCTGTTGTTCCCACAACCCCAGAGACACCAAAGAAACACTAGCTGAGACTCCAATGGGTTAATCAGCATGTAACAGAAAGTTTCCACTGGCCACCTGTACTTCCTCCTCTGGAGCGAAGGCTAAGGAGACAGTGTGGACCCCTGAAGGTTTACCCTTGCATCTGGGATCCCCAAAATGCTTTCTGGAATGGTGGCTTGCTCTGACCTCCTTCTGGTTTGGCACCAGAAGGTACACTAGCCTGATTCGGTTTCCCTTGTGGCTTACCCTTATTGTTTTGTTTGGGGCCCTCTTTGGGATTGGAATGATTAGAATTGTCTTTGGAGTCCTTTTTAGGCTGTTTCCCCTCATCCTTTTTCTGAGTTACCCCAGAGTCCTTGTGAGTAGCCCTGTTGGCAACCCACAAGTCAGCAGCCTTAGCTAGTTTTCTGGAATCTAATTCCTTTGAATCAGCCAAGTGCTGTCTGAGCTCAGGAGAGCAGGCATCATAAATTGACTCCAACATCACAAGATTCTTCATTCCCTCATAAGTGTTCACCTTGTAACCCTTAATCCATCCCTCTAAGTTCTTCAAACTTTCACTCACCCAGGTAGCCCAAGGGGTACCATCATGCTTTTTGAGGGTCCTAAACCTCTTAAGGTACTGGGAAGGGGTCTTCCCAAATCTAGCTATCAAAGCTAGCTTCACACATTCATAATCCTTCTTATCCTCCTCCCCCAACTCCATTACCACATCAGTTGCAACAGGGGGGAGCCTAGAGAACAACCAGGAAAGTAACTCATTTCCTGTGATGTTGTGGAGCCCATGATTATACTCAAACAAACTCAACCAATCCAACACATCCAACTTAGGCTCATACATACCCACAAGCTCTTTAGGCATCCGGGGTCTTTTGCGACTGGAACTCGTAAAGGATCCGGAGAGAGAAGCATTTTCAACAGACAATTTCTTCATCTCTAGCTCATGCTTGATCTCCATTTCCTTGAGCCTTAGTTCTTGATTCAGTTCTTGGTGTCTTTGTTCTGCTTGAGTATTAAGTTTCTTAAACTCCAATTCAAGTTTCATTTTCTCTAGTTCCAGATATTGAGGACTAAATGCGGGACCTGGCAAAGGTCCAGTAGGTAGCGCTGGCAGAGCATGTAGAGGCCTAGGGGGGACAACTACATCAACCTCACCCTCCTCTTATGGTTCTGACTCAAGATTATCAATACTTGGATCAATATCAATATCATTACTGTTATCTACATTTGCTGGAGTAGTAGGTTCCTCTGAATCACCATCCAGACTTTGGTTTGCTAACAACCTTTCTCCATTTAGCTCCATTCTCTTGCCTTTAGTCAGGAGATTCTTATGCTTACAGAGAACTCTTAAACAATCAGCAGTTTTTGTAGCAAGGGACTCTTGACTATAACTTTCCATAGTTGACAGGTTAGAAAATAAACTGTTAAGTGCTAGGCTTTGTGGTTAGTTGCACTAAGGTATCCATAAGCACACTAAAATACAAATCCCACCGCTGTACACCAGTGTTAGGCAGAAACCTGTGCAGTTCCCTTAGGGACCACTGCAAAAGGCTTAGGACTACAGGTGTTGGCAGTAAACCCAATTGGTAGCAGTCTGTACCACACAGATATACCTGGTAGCTGTGGCTGAGCAGCCAGACTTCTCTCAAGAAGAGTTAGACAGTATATATAGTATACAAAATAGGTACAGAGATACAGTAGCGCAAGCAAACACTGACCAGAGCTTTGGTATAAAAATATATAATTATTTATTTAAAAACACACTTGTAAAATACACTAACACTAATATGCAAGCAAGTTCAAACACTGTCACTATCAATATATATACATCCCTGATTACTTATTGAACAAGTCTTAGTTAAAACACCACTTATTTGCAGACAGAGGTGAGTGCTTAACCTAAGATGGCACTCCAATAAGTTGGTTAAAAAGGGAGGGAAAGAGGCAGAATTAGGAAAGTACACAATACCAACACTTTAAAAAGAACCACAGCAAGTCAGAAAGGCAGAGTCTGCTGTTAGAGCAAGAAAGTTCATAGGCCAGGCCCACTCTTGGAGAGAGCAAGGCGGAATGTGTCCTTGATCACACAGTTGAATAATACTTTAAAAAGTCTTTGCAGATAGTTCAAAAAGGGTTGGATTGTCATGATCTCTGCTTCCAAAAGGTCAGGGTTTTCCCAACTCCCTTGGAAGCAGATCCATAACCCAGGTTCCGAGTGCCAACCAATCCCAATTGGGACCTTTTGGACCCAGTCCTGGCGCCAGTGGCACCAGGCTCATAAATATGCCCAGTCCCAGCGCTGGAAGCGCCGGGCTCATAATGCTTGGGTGGACTTACCTGCAGCAGACCATGCTGCTTACTTGCCTGCCAGTTGAGCCTCTGATCCTCTTCTGTTTGGAACTACTTTTCCTGTTGGGTGGGGCAGGAGCCACTCCCTAGATTCAGAACACTGGAACTCTTCTGGAAAGCAGGAACTCTTTTCTTACCTAGGCGTGGCTGTGGAAGGAGACACCTAAGCACTACAGGAGGCTATTTAAACCACACCCGATGGATGAATCTTGCTTTGCGTTATTCTGCATCCTCTGCAGCAGAACGCTCATCGTGTCTTCTGCATCTGATCCTGAGCCTAAGGAAAAAGGCTTACCATCCTGAATCCAGTCTTCAGCAACACCTATAAAGACAAGAAAGAACAGGTTAGCATTACGGTCTTCAGTGACAGCTCTTCACTTACCTGGTCCATCGGCTGTCACCAACGCCTCGCGCTGCATTCCGGCATCTGAAAGACAAAGGCTTACCTACTCTTCGTGCGCTCTGGAGGTCTTCACACTGCATTCCGAAATCTGAAAGACAAAAGCTTACCAACTCTTTGCACGCTCCGGAGGCCTTCGGCGCTGCATCCCGCATCTGAAAGACAAAACAAGGTACGTTTAAAGACATTGGGGAACTTTAATACTCAGGTGCCATTACTCCTTTCCACATCTAACCCAGTGGGTATTCCGGCACCCTGCAGCCGCTCCGAACTTGTACCTGCAAAATAAAAAGACAGTTAGAGCGCATCGTGAAGCAGGCAACAAGCGCTTACTTACGTGCTTCCAGGCGCTTCTATTCATCACACGGGCTCCATCTTCAACTCACTTCAGCCCGTCATCCGCCATCGCCGGAACCCTGCAAAACAAGAAACATCATTACTAAAGACTTTAAAGACATTAGAATTACTCAAAACTTACCGTTCGTGCAGTAAACGACGGACAGCAGTCCTCTGAAGTCAAGAGGCCTGCTCCCCTTATCCAGTGAAGAAACTGGTTACAGCACCCTGCCCCGAGGCAGATGGAGAGCACGGCGTTCACTTACCTAAGGTGAGAGCGTTAACCTTTGGGGTTCTACAGGAGAAGAGAAAGGGAAGAAGAGAGAGACATTCAATAACCCAGTTCCTTAATCCCATATTTTCTATCTGCAGACATCTTACCCTTCGAGTCAGACATACAGTGCACAGAGGTCCAGCCCAAAGAGCCAGCCGTGTGTTACACATCACCTTTGAAGATACGGTATACGCCCAGTCAAGACCGGCGCCTCTACGGGAATCAGGTGAGCGTTACAGGATCAGTTCAGAAAAAGTTAGTTAGCAGGTCCCAAGTCACCCCAGGATAGAGAGGCAAGGATTTACGGGACACCTTGAACAGTCTGTTGCAAGGGAGACCAGGCAGGACACAGTACCTGAAATGGTGAGAAAGCTTTAGCGGGGGCAGTTGTTCCTGGCAGCGGGTGCAAGTCAGTGCTTCATCCAGGGAAGAGACGATCTCGACGTGGAGGAAAGCTGGAGGTCGTTGCACTGCCAGGGAAGAAACCAGCCGCGGAGTTTCCCGGTTAAAAGGTACTGCCCTTTTATTCGCGGTAGTGGTGAAGCGTGGCTATCCGGCCACCAGGGTGCTTGGCACGGGCGATTCGACCACGAGACGATCCAGGAAGGCGAAAAGAAGGCAAACTGGTTATCCACACCAGGAAGGGAGATACATAATTCTAGCCGGGGAAATGCGGGGTCTGATACTCCTACTAATTAATGTTTATGCCCCGAATACTGACTCCCCGGATTTCTTTCACACTTGTGCCAAACACATACAGTCCTTCCCAGGGCGTGACACAATCTGGGTCGGGGACTTCAATATGGCTTCTACCTTGGAGCATTATAGATCCTCTTCAACGCAACTCACAATACCCTGAGCTGCGCAGGCTTGGTCAATCATAGCACAACACCACGATTTACATGACATATGGAAAGAAGAGCATATACATAAGAGGGAACGCACCTACTTCTCCAGCATCCATGGGAGCTTGTCCTGAATAGACTACATAATGGCCACTTCCACCATGGAGAGTAGTGTAATAGAGACAACAATACCACCCTGCACTCTATCCAACCACTCCCCTGTCCTGGTACAACTGTCTGGCCCAACAGCCCCCCCCAAGACAGTTATGGTGGAGATTTAGAGCCACTACTCTTGATGACGGGGCATTCCGAGAGGAAAAACTACAGGACATCTGGATATAATTTGAGGCAAATATAGGCGGGGCCGGACCCAGGCGTTGTCCTGGAGGCCTTCAAAGTGTCCATGAGAGGCTGCGGCATCTCTAAAGAGGGAGGGGTATTGAAAGCCTTAGGGGTTCCATGCATAAATTAGAGGGGTCCATAAGGAACCTAGAGAATCAACAAGGTACCCAGGAAACGGGGGAAATTAGAGATTCCCTGAGGAAACAGAGCGATAATCTCCACCAATTGATATAGAGGGAGGACAAGTTCATAGGGGACCCGATAGCAGCGGTCTGGTATAGGGAGGGAGACGGGCCAGGTAGGACACTTGCATGGGCCATAAAACAAGAAAGAACATTAACACCCATCATGGCAATAGAGGACCCTATGGAACAACTAGTCCGAGACCTAGCTGGAATTAATTCAGTATTCAGAGAGTATTACAAGCAGCTATACTCTTCCCACATCACGGCCGGACACGACTCACTGATGAGTTATTTGGATGAGATAGCACTAGGGTGGCTAGACCAAGAGCCGGAGGGAGGGGGCGGAATAGACCAATAATGGAGGAGGAGATCTGTAAGGTGATACTGACCCTCCCAAATGGTAAAGCACCTGGAAACGATGGCTTAATGGCTGAATTTTACAAGGCATTTGTTGATGCCCTGTTCCCCAGCTTACGGGACATGTATAAAAACGCACTCAAGTACAGCATCCTCCCAGAATCCACAAGAACAGCACTTATAATGGTCCTCTTAAACCAGAGAAAGACCCTCAGAAATGTACATCGTATAGACCACTATTTTTGATTACTATTGATAACTAAATCCTTGTGAAAATATTATCAGAGAGACTACTCCCACATATGGAGGCACTGGTCCCCCCCCCCGACCAAGCCGGATTCATTCTTAAGCGGTCTACACAACACAACCTGCGGAGGGTGTTTGAACTTATGCACAATGTAGACCTGGAGATTCCCATAGCGATAGCAGCTTTAGACGCCGAGAAGGCCTTTGACTCCGTGGAGTGGCCATTCCTCTTCGAAATACTGCGGCACTCAGGCCTTGGGTTGAAATCTATACAACAGAGTAAACTGCTGTAGACAGCCCCGAGGGCGGTGGTATACACAAATGGGACAGCATCTGCGTTTATCTACCCGTCGAGGGGGACATGGGAAGGCTGCCCCTTTTCCCCCATATTATTTGCCCTGGTAATGGAGCCACTGGCTTGCCACATCAGAGAAATGCATGCTCACAGAGGTGTTCGACTACAGAAACAGCTTAATATCATATCCTTATATGCGGATGATATCCTGTTATATGTGAAACATCCAAAACTAAACCCCCCCCTCCCCGATTTTGGAAATTGGTAAATTTGGGGACCTCCGGGGCTCAGAATTAACTGGAGTAAATCTGAAATACTACCAATGACCCCCTCTGTGTCCCAGGGCGATGTGGGCCCAAGGAATCCGATATTTGGGAGTGAGGGTGTCCACTGATATGGGGTGCCTCTGTTCCGACAACTACACAAAGACACTAGAAGTACTGGAACAGAAAGTAGAATAATGGATTCATCTCCCTATGTCTCAAGCAGCACGTATCTCCCTGGCTAAAATGATCATACTCCCCAAATTACTTTATATCTTCAACAATGTGCCATCTGCCCCCCAAAACTTCTGGGCATGGTCAAAGATCCTAATGATCAGGTTAGCTTGGGAGGGAAAACATGCAAGGATATCCTATGACACCATGGTTATGCCATTCGAGCAAGGCGGCTTAGAATACCGAGTACATATACTTATATTACTTAACAGCACAATTGCAATATATAGCAGGATGGAGCCCCTTCACGCAAGATCACCCACACACCACCCTGGCTAAGAAGACAACATTCCCTGATGACATAGTGAGGAGACTGTGCGGCACACGACTACATACACCACGGAAAGAGGTCCAACCCACAATGGTGACATGTAGAGCCTGGGAACAAATATCGCAATTGACTGGCACAGAGACAACCTTCTCCCCAGACCTCCCATGTACAATATACATGGCATACCACTCACGTTTGAGAGTTCATTTCGGGTCCACCTTCAAAGACTGGGGGTGCAAACACTAGGGTATCTGGTGCAGAATGGGAACTTTATACCCTGGGAAACACTGAAAACCAGAGGAGACGGGACAGCAGTAACACTATTCATGTACTACAGGATCAGAGAAACACTCCAATCTAAATGGCCTTAATTCCCCAGAGTGCCAGGAAACCAACCCAGTTCGGCAATATGCGATTAAACCATTATCATCCCAGAAACTGGTATCCTCCATCTACAAACTGGCTAGGAGCAGGAGGAAGACCCAGACCCAAGGTTCAGGATCACCTGGGAGGGCGACCTGGGGGAGGTATTGAGCGATAAGCAATGGAAACTCATATGCTTGCAAACACGCAACATGTCCATAAATAATAGATACAGGCTAACACACTACAAATTCCTCCAACAGGTCTACTACTCCCCAGACAAACTACATAGATATTTCCCTGACAGATCATCCAAGTTTAAGAGATGCAAAGCCTAAAACGCCAACTTTTATCACATAGCCCGGACCTGCCCGCGAATATAACCCTTTTGGGAAAGAGTGGAGGGGGCAAAAATGTCCAAAATGCTGATAACCAAATGGGAATAAACACTCCGCTCTGGCTCCTAGCATTGATTGAGGGAGGCACCCGAGGGGAAAGGAAGCTACTGCGAATGGCCTCAGTAACAGCACGCCACCTTATAGCCTCCACATGGGGGAAGAGCGCAGCGCCAGCGTTCACCAGATGGGTGGAACACATGCACATGTGTAAACTGAGGGAAACATATTATGTGCAAGCATTACCAGGCAGGAGCCAGCCGGTCGATTACTGGCCACTCTTCCGCCAGTTCTACTCAGACTGGGAAGGTAACACATCACCAAGGGGGATGTAGCTCGCCGGAAGCCGGAACTGGAACAAACATTGGAATGATATTCATGGCAACAGAAATTGACATTGATGCTGGTCAAGGACCTGTCTGGAACCGAGTACCATGATCTCATACAGACCAGGACCAATAGGACTGTAACCAAGTCTCAATGTATTTTCTCAATCATACTGTTAAAGACCTTGTGTATCCGATAGTGATTTCAACAATCTATGTGTCAACGGATGGGGGATGAGGGGTGGAAGTGGAACTGGGGTAGGGTATGTAGCTGTTGTTAATGCAAGTTCTTTCTTTGTTATGAATAAGAAAATGACAATAAAGAAAGTTATTTTTAAAAAAACACTCTTCTTTCTGTCTTTGCTGCCTCGTTATTCCTCTTCTCTCTCTTTTCTCCTCTTTTCTTGATTCTTCTGAGCTTAGAGCCCTTTCGGTAATACGCATGCAATGCATGGGATGCAGAATAACTCTGAAACCAAATAATCAAACCTACTCAGGAAGATGGCAATGTGTTGCTGTTTTAATATCAATTGTCTATAACAGGGAGTTACAACAGACATCAAAGGACGTTCGCTCGAGTCTCTCGTACGTTTCACATAAAAAATGTTTTATATACAAATAAATCATCATACGTGATGTCATACTACGTGGCACATGAGAAAAACCTATGAGGGGTTGAGATAGGCTCAAGAGGAACATCTAAGTATACTTTCTATAAGGGTGAGTTAGTGATTGGATATCTACCATCAGGTGGACAACATATATCCACATCTAAAGCAAGTACACAGTATATCATTGGCTCTCAAACTATAAGGCTCTTTGTTATATGGCCCTCTATAATTGGTTGGCATGCTTGTGGCCCTCTGGAACATTCAGTTCACTTAGCAGCACGTAAGCTCATCCCCAGGTGTTAGGTGGTGGACCTGACTTTACCTCCCCATCCAATTAGCCCAACGTCTCACATTACCCATGCCTTCTGCCATGAATATTGTCTTTGAACTTGGCCTTGCAGTGTATTCTCGTCTCTAGGAATATAAGTGAGTGTGAGCACACACTATCGTACTTATGGAACTCAATGCCCAACTCTATTTTCATCCTTGACTCACGTGACAGAAAACCATGATTTGGACCATTTTGCAGCATTTAAATTTCTTAAATGAATACAACTTGGCATACCTGGTGTTCTTTGTTTGCACCTTAACAACAAATGTTTCAGCTTCTCACGTTTTCTGCCTTCAAGAATAGATAACCAGTCTTGGGTACTTCAACCTTGACACCAGACCACACAGCGTCGCTACTCATGTCCACGATCTCATCTAATTCTTGCTGCGACAAAGCTCTCGCCTTTCTTCTTCAAGGGTCTGAGCTTACTAAATTTATGACACTGATGTCTGGCTTCTATACAATCGCGGCTCCGCCTGCAGTCTATTCACTACATGTAGCAAGCTTCTAGGATTACCTAATCTACACGTGTTACAGCATCTGTACAGTTATTGAAGGGCTTTCTGCAGTGAGTCACACACATGCATGCAATCTTCTTTTCGCATCCAAAAGTTTACTCGATTCTTAACTTCATCATTAGTTTCTATAAGGTACAATGCATTTTCCTCATCCAGTCTTCCTACAGCGTCACGCTCTTCTCTTGTGACATCACAAGCTCCTCTTTCACTCTTGTTCATATTTCTTCAGGGAGTTCCTCCCTCAGATTGTCATCTCTTCGGGAACACATTTGGTAGGGCTTTCTCAGAGGGTATCTTCTTTTGAATATTCTGCGTGGTATGGTCACAACTGCTGGTGTCATGCATGGCACAATCTCACGTTCCCAAAATACCAGAAGTAAGGGGTCGGGACTTCCTGCACAGGCATTCAGCTGCTCTTCTACACCTCAACTGATTAATTAATTGCACAACTTGTGGGTCTCTGAAGAATTCAATGATTTACTGTAAGCAAGTTAATAATGCTTTTTTTAATCCTATTTAATGTAATAGTATGCATTGCAACGTTTTTTTAATTTAGCAAAATACAGTACATCACATGTAACAACATCATTAACATTATTATATACAGTACACTTAAAATCTATCCATATATATAAAGTGAACATTTGTTTGTGGCAGGATTTGTTCCTTATACAATTCCACACCTTTTCACAAAACTGACCACATTTTGCATAGTTGCCTGTTAGGACCCTCTGTACTTTACTGGCTAGATGACATTTGGACACCCCATTCCTTTACTTGAATTTCTGCAAAAGTAAAAATGTGTTTGTTGGTGTGTGAGTCTGAGTTTGTGGCAAAGAGTTGTTCCTTATACAATTCCACTGTTTCACTGATCTGAACCAAATTTTGCATAGTTACCTGGTAGGGCCCTCTGGACATTACTGGCTACATGACATTTGGACACCTACCCTATTTTCTGGACTTCAGAATAAGTCAAAATGTGCTTGTGGTATTGTGGCTTGGTGAAGCTTTGATCCTTGTACAAGTCTGCACCGTTTCACCAATCTGCACCAAATTATGCATAGCTACCTGTAAGGACCTTCCAGACATTACTATCGACATGATGTTTGGGCACTCCATCCTTTTTTTTACAGATTTCAGCACCTTCACACATGAGACGGTTGCCTGAAAACGGCGAAACATCAATGTGGTTGTAGAAGGACACGAGGAATAAAGCTTGAGATCCAGGCAATAGGATCAGATTCAGGATATGCTTCTGGGCACAGTTACTGAGTACAACTCATTCGATGCGGTGGTGGATGCCGACAAAGCCGTAAACTATCCAACAGAATTCCTCAACTCACTCGACCCCCGGGAATGCCACCACATCACCTTCGACTGAAAGTTGGGTCAAACATCATGCTGCTTTGCAACCTCCATCCACCTAGGCTGTGTAATGGCACAAGGCTGTGTGTTAAAAAACTGCTGCCCAACATAATTGAAGCAACGGTGTTCACTGAGAAGGGAAACAAAAAATGCTGTTTATAAACAAGCCTTACAATGAACATTTACTTAGCAATACTGAACTTTAGGTCCATAGTTGTGGGCCCCGTCAGCATCATGTCACCTATCATGCTGCTCAGAAATCCACATTATGTTCTCACGTACAGTAATATGTTTCAGAAAGAGTTTTTAAGAACAATAAATAGTGTTGTGTAGTCTTTATGCTCAAACATTTTTAAAAGGTGAAATAATCGAAAACATTTAGTGAATCTTTTTTTTCACCTTACTTATGGAGCCTTTCCGAAAAGCGTAAAGCTACCTTAAGGTTTTCTAACATATAGTATCTATAAGAAAATAAAATCCCGGCCACCGCCGGGTATATCAGCTAGTGATATATAAAACCCCCAGTTGAAAATACGATATAGTAGTATGATATGATATGATATTTTATTTGTATCGCGCTCGTACACAAGTGTTTCAGAGCGCAACTAGGCAAGGGAGGGGAACAGGGGGGAACACAACACAACAACAACAATGATCTTACTAGGCCCAGTGACATTGAGAACGCGTACTTGCATGGGAAAGGGAAAAGGGAACAAGAGCATGGAAGGGTGAGAGTGGAAAGTGCAGAGCAGAGGAGAGTAGATAAATAATAATAAATACAAATAAATAGAAATGGAGGCAATAAACAGTGGTAGTGCAGCCAGCAAGTGGCTAGTGTGGTGTTTAAGGCAGCAAACTGGGAAAGTCTGATAAGTGCAGAAAAAGAAAAATGGGGGTGCTATATGGGTACAGATACAGTCCCCAGTGCAAGGAGTGGCCAGGAGGAAGTGCAGGAGGGTGGCAGGGTGAGCAGGTTCCCGGGCCCAGGAGACAGAGGGTGGCCAGGTACACAGTGAGAAGAGAGAGCAGATCAGCAGGGGAGAGGGGCAGCAAAGGCAGAAGCAAAGAGGAAGGTCTTGGGGTTGTTCCGGAACCAGAGATGGTTCTCCTCAAGTTTTAGATTGCCAGGGAGGCTGTTCCAGAGGGAGGACCCAGCCGAAGATAGAGATCTACCCCCAGCTCGTTTCTTTGAAAAACGGTTGGCCCAGAGGGAGTTAGTGGTAGAGGAGTGAAGAGCTCAAGAGGGGAGGTATTTGCGGAGGGATAGCTGAAGGTATTTTGGAACCAGGCCCCCAGAAAGACTTGTAGACAATGCAGAGGGTTTTGAATTTAATCCTTGCGTCCACTGGGAGCCAATGGAGAGATTTCAGGGCTGGAGAGATACGATCCCAGGACTTGTGGCCAAGGACAAGTCTCGCAGTCCTGTTCTGGATAAGCTGCAGAGGGCGGAGAGTAGAGGCAGGTAGATTTAGAAAGAGGCTGTTGCAATAGTGCAACCTAAAAAGAACCAGAGCTTGGGAGACAGTGAGCTTCTGAGGGAAGGAGAGGAAAGGCAGAGTACCTCTGAGGAGGTGCAGTAGGAAGTTTGACTTTTTAGAGACCTCAGAGATATGGGCGGAGAAGGAAAGTGTGGAGTCAAAGATGACCCCAAGGTTCTTGGCCTCGCAGGGAGGGGTAGGAGGAGCGCCAAGGGAGGCCAGCCAGAAGGTGAGGCAGAAGGATGGAGATGGTGTGCCGATGAGGAGGATCTCAGTCTTGCTGGCATTCAGACAAAGATTATTGGCTGCACACCAATCTTGAATGGTAGTTAGGCAGTCAGAGATTAGAAAGGGAGAGGAGGTGGCCGAGGGTAGCCGGAAAATGAGCAGAAAGTGGCAATGCAGTGGGCGAGAGTTGCCAGGTATTGGTTGAAGAGCCAGGGTGAGAGGTTAGACCCCTGGGGAACCCCACAGGTGGAGAGGAAGATAGATGATGGGAAGGACCCCAGTTGGACCTGGGAGGGTCGATCAGAGAGGAAAGATGTCAACCAGGCCAGAGCCTGATCAGTGATGCCCAGGTTATCACGGAGACGGTTGAGCAGGATGGTGTGGTTGTGTGGTAGTAAACCCATACATTTTTAGAGTTCCAATTCCAGCTGATTACTGGCCGACACAAACAGAATCCAAGATACTGGGAATGTGCAGGCTGACCCTGATAACAGGGGCCGATGTCAACAGTTATGGCATCTACTGATTGATTACTTTCTTTGAAAATGGTGCCCTCTCACCCAGTAAACATAGACAGTTAAGAAGCAAGTGCACCACAGTTTCCCAACCTGTTTAACAGAATCGGCCCAATGGCCAGCTCTGGGAACCTAATGAATGGCACCCAACCTCTCCCATGTTTTCAGTTGGTTCAGCCTCAATCACAAAAAAGACTGGGTCTAGTTTGGTTGTGCAGGAAAGAGTGGCAACTGCGGATTTCCTGCCACTTTTCCAACACTTTGGGGCTGATTCATGGAATTATTTGCGCCGAAAAACAGGGATTTGTGTGCCATTCTGCCCACAAATCCCTGTTTAACAAATGGGGATTTGCGGGCAGAATGGCGCACAAATCCCCGTTTTTCGGCGCAAATAATTGCATGAATCAGCCCCTTTATTGCAATGTCAAATTCCAACTAAATCGGATCAGCAACGTTGAGTGCAACATTACATTCAAAAGGTTGTCTTGTATAATGTACTAGAGATAACATACCTACAGGTGAACAGATTAAAGCAAAGAAATTGCAGCGAGCAATCTTCTTTTGAGTTCGAGAGTACTCGTATTAAAAAAAGCTTTCTAAAACGAGGTTACTAGATGAATGCTATCACCTGAGCAATTAACAGATTTAACATGAAATCAAAGAGAGACGTCCTAACGCCTAAACAAAGGCAAAAGAAATCTTCTCAGAAAAAGTTACATGTGTCACTGAGTTTATTAGTGAAACTAGGAAAATGTGTCAAATCCTTAAAGGGGTGGACAAAAGGCCCTATTTATACACTACGCCAGGTCCTCAAGTTCTGGCACTTACATCACCACCTAGTCATGCCACAGAGCCGTAGCACCCTATTTTATAGAGTTCTCTGGGGATACAGTCTTAAGTAAGTGGCAGAATGAAGGTTACAATCAGTACCTTGCTTGGCTGTATCTTTTTAACAGAGATCAGTTCTTAGGTGCAGCAATACACAAGCTTATCAAGCAAATACTTTTTTTTTAAACACAAACATTGTTTTAGTATAGCATAGGTGTAGGGCCATTTTTCGCCCTGCTATCCCTATTATATAGGCGGTACACCAGCGTGACCTTGGGGCAGCTGTTTACAGGGTCAGAAGAGTTCTTCCTTGAGGAACTGCCATAGTTTATAAATAGGAGCTTTGGTTTAATAATTGTATGGGCATATCCACCCCTTTTAGTGATATAAGGTCTACTCTACGAGTGGATTAACCCCAGTCTTGCTATTGGGGGAAATGTATAGAATAATTGACCTGTTGTGTATTAGTCAAATCCTTAAAGAACACTGGCATTGGCTGTTATTTGAGAGAGAATTTAAGGATTAGTTAACCACCTATCCAGCAATTGTTTTTAAAAATACCCCCTACATTACGCACTTTACTTTCCCGAAGTTACATGATAACGTCCAAAGGTAATTCTCTGACTTGGACAGTTTTAAAGTGTGAATTTGCAGCATGTGCAGATATGCAATGAAGAGCACTGAAACATTAAGTACCCTGGATAATTCTCAAATTCTCAAATTCAGATAAGTGCAGAACTAGTATACTTAATTGTGCATGTCTGCAGCAAGATTTATGTGGGAAGTGCAATAAGTGGATTGAGGGAAAGGACTCATTAACATCTTAACCTGCTCCGCAGCCAGGACATTAGAATACCACTAGTGCTACACTGGCAGAAACAACATCAAAAAGACAATAAAGAAAATATGATATATTTGGGAATCGACACAGCTAAAATGTCCTTAGGAGGTGGAAATCAAGAACTTTCTTTAGAATTATTGGAAGCCAAATATTTTTAAGCATGACACATCAAGCGTTGAATACAGAACACAAGCTTAATGCCTTCTTACAAGTTATCCAAGATTGGATCAGTAATATGGGATGACATGTCATCCCATATTACTGATCCAATCTTGGATATTGTTGTATTATACCTGAAGGATCAGGGTTTAAGCGCAGGTCTACCCCTTTATTTTTCCCTTCTTACACGTTATGTCTGTTCTATTAATACTTACAATGATCTATGGCAGTGATCCCCAATGTGTAGCTTGCGAGCAACATTTTGCTCACATCACCCAAAATGTTGCTCTCCATTTGCTCTCGCCCACTGTGGGGAGGCCAAGAAGCGGGAGGTGCTGCAGTGATGAGACAAGAATGGCAGGGTATGCTGTGCCATGACTGTTTGGAAAAGCTAGCCAATCTGCCTGCCCTGACAGACATGACAAAGCATGTGCTGTGCCACCATCATCACAGTGGGCTGAGGGGGGACAGGTGGGAGGTTCTGATAGAATAAAGCATAGTCAGCATGTTATTGCACCTCTATCGCAGTGGGTGGTCAGATGGGTCTCCACTACACAGGGACCATGATGGGATGATAATTAAGGGCATCTTCAGGCTGCAGATTAGAGGGTCCTCATGAAGACTAAACAGTTAAAATAAAAATGAGTAACCATCTCATAATGCACCTGCACTGTCTGGTTCATGCTAGTGGCCAATGCACATTGACCTAGTGAGGGGGCAATTGGAGTAGAACCTGGGAGGCAAAATCTAGGACAGCTTGGCAAGCCCAGGGAAGAGCAATGCTACTGCTACTGTTATCAGTAGTTAAACCATCCACTGAAGCACAATTATTGGGGATGCCTACCTTTGCCGCACTCCACAATCGCTGCAGCACATCAGATGCAGCAGCACTGGTGGGCACAGGTACTTAATCTGTTCATCAACCACTCTAACCAAATGAGCATCCCCCTTACGCACTCTAGTACTGTATAATAGGGCTGTTAGCAGAAGCTTGGCGAGTGCACAATGGGCAAATAAATGACACGATTGCCCAACTGTCCGTGATTAAATAAATTCCAATTGGCTTTTTACCCGAACATGAAAGGTATGGCCAGTCACATAATTCAATAAAAGTAGACTTGTTCCAAGCTCATTTATAGGCAAAAGAAGTGATCCACATGCCGAGGTGTGTAACCAGATGAGCAATTGTGATTTGTGCCCTTGCACAGCGAGCACGTGGATCATTGACAAGCATGTGGCTTGCTTGTCTAACTTTCCATCGTTAAATAATTTGCATATATCTAATTTGTACAGGCAAGATTTGTTTTTTGTGCCATTATGCATAGAGCTTATCAGAAAGTTATACTCATTGCAGTGTTGAAGTGGAAACTGTAAATCACCAGATACTTTGTGGCATTGAATAATAGGCAAATAGCGAACAGCATGCCAAATTGTTCATAATTTAATAGATTGCATAACCTTTTCTTAATTTACTGTAAATAATGTGTAATTTAACTGCCAATACATCCCTCTAAATGTCAAAGGTATAACTCCCAAACCACTTTGGACAATGGTCTTTGAACGCTCCAATGTGTGACCAATGTTACTGGTCTAATGTGGTGTCAATGCACCATTTGCTGTTTTGTTTCCAACTATTTCTTGGGAATAATCCTAAAATCTCAGTAGTGTGTTCTTTAAATCTTACATGTTTGACAAGTGTTAATGGTCTTGTGTGTTTAAAAAGGCCACAATTTCCACTTACATTTCTAAATATTCAGTGTAAACATCACCGTAATCTTAAATTCAGTTAACAGCCCTTACAAGTTCGCCTGAACTAGATTTGCACCCCAGATATATTACTGTTGATTGCATACACAATAGCATGTTCTAATGTAATATTACATTTATTGCACTTATCATTTGTATTACTATCCATTTACCATCACATGAAAGGCAATATGGACCGGCTTGGTTAATATTGCCTCAATATGATATAGATGTGTTTGGTATAAATGTATTAATGGTCATATTTGTACATGTCTAAGAAAAGCTGTATTATAGAGAAGGCCCTTGAAATAATTGTGTTTGTCCGTGCTAATATTATACTCATTGGGAGACCTAACAACAATGATTAAGAAAGCAGTATTCTCTTATTCATTTATCTAATTTTGAGCTTTTCACACACATTGTATACAATTGCGTTCCCATTTAGGTTCAATACATTAATTTATTTCCATTGAATATGATGTAACACGCACAAGGGGAACATTGTATCATGCTTTTCTTTTTGACATTAGCAGGCCAAACCCAGTAGCATGTCGTCTATATGGCAAATGTAAAGGCATGACACGGTACAAGTCATAGCAATAGCTGCCTCTTAGCACCAGGAATGCCACCATAATTAGTTTTTCAGACCAAGCTCAGCAGTGGCAGTGCCCAATGAACTTCATTTTCGGGAAGTAGCTTTTATTTTTGAGAATGTGCTCTCCAAGCATATGAAAATATTATAACCCCATATTTATACAAGTAACAATTATTTTGCCCAATGCAGACAACTTTTTAGCATTAGATTGTTTTATTTTCTCCATCATAGATTTAATTTCTTTTGACAATTTTTGCGGAAATATTCTTACTGAGAGGTCATCGATCCAGTAACTCACTCACAGTGAGTTATAATCATTTTATGTGCCCATTCTACATATGATCACTCAACGGGAAAAAAAACTCACTGTATTCTGTTCTCCAAACAGACGGTTAAATTATACATGGAATATTTTCAATCAAGTGCATTTTTACTTACCAAAGTATTCTCTTTAATTCAAGTATTTAATAAGCTTTTTTTTGCACAAATACCTTTATCAACATATATTACCTTTGGCATAATGAATAAGGAGCTGCATTTATAATGACTCTCATAAAGTTATAGGTCTGCACTGACTAGTACTCAAAATAATCATGCTTTAATTACTTCCTAGACCTTTTGCCAATATGGAAAGTCACCTAAATTTAGAGTGTACCAGGAACATAAGAACACCGGCATGGAGTATATAGGCATCACACTTTCTTACTGCATGTGCATATTGGAGATTAACATCCAATTAATTATTTCTCTTGTGCCCTTATATAGCTTCAGCATCGTGACAATGTACCCTCAACGTATTATTCATATCAAATAGCCCACATTGTTTCAGCGTATTACTTATATTAAATACCTGACATTGTTTCTAATATTATTCAATGTTACAATGATGTATTAGTCAACAAAACAGGTTTTCTTTTTTCTTCGTCGCTCCACTTTCACATGTCATCTGTGTTTCCTCTATCATTTAAATTGTTTTTACTCCCAAAGAATGCTGTGTCTGATCGAATTCACAACGTAAATGTGTCTTCCAGCCTAAAGCCCAAAGGGAGAGACACATGTCTGTGTTTAGACACACATTTATATTTTCTGATAAATGACATTTAGACACAAGCCACCACAATGTGTATGTTGACACACTGATATGCTGGATATTAAAATAGGTAAATAAGATAATTGTGTTTCGGGTTTCATTCATAGGTGCTCTGAACAATCCTATCATAAATATTTTTTCATATTTTAAGTAACTATGCAGATAACAGCCTGTTTCACTTTGTAACAATAACTTTTGTGGTAAAGGGGTGAATGCCAAATACTGGTTTGACAAGCAGCCCTTCCTGATAATCATTAATACTTACATGCAGGGGCCTACGCAGATTAATTCCTTTCAGATCAACCCTCGTTTTCACATTGGTTCAGAAGGTATCGGGCCCAAGCCCTGACACCTCCTCCAGCCCTAGCCTGCTCTTCCAGCTAAGACTGCTTGGATCATGAAGTATTTACTCACTGCCGCCAATTGGAATTCCTTCTGGCCTGGGGAGATGCTAGTCCTGTGTACCAAATAGAGCTTCCCACTTGCTACTGTTGAACACTTCTTCTAGTTGCCTTTCAACTGGGAGTAGGACCCTTTTGAATCTCTACCATATTCATCAATAATCTCCTCAAGTGTGGTGGCCATGGTCATCAGGCCCGTCACATACAGGAGAACATTGTCTGCAAAAAGTTCAATTGTATCACTCATGCCATGAACATTAATTCCTTTAACTCTAGGATCCTCCCTAATGACAACTGATAGAGGCTCGATGGCTGCTGCGATCAAGATGGGGGCAGTGGGGCAGCCTTGCCTAGTTCTCCTCTTCAACCTGAAGATTTAAGAAAGCACCCTATTCACCCTTACCTTGGAGGAAGGACCTCTGCTCATAATCCACAAACCACTCATGAAGCAGCTCAGGAAGAAAATATATTTTTTCTTTGTTCCCCACAGGAATGGCCAACAGACTCAATCAAAGGATTTCTCATTGTTGAAGACGAGGCTGAATGTTTTCCCCATGGCAGAGTACACCAGCACTTAAATTGCCAACTGTTTTCAGCATTGTCCCAACCATCCTCCTCCCCTATTTATTTTTACTTATTTATTTGTATTTATTGGGTATTCAGAAGGCGCTTCTACACAATTTGTTTCGCGGTGTAACAAGACAAGAGTGGGTAACAGGGAGGACATGACAAATGGTGCTACTAGGCCTTGTGACATTCGGATCGTGCAAGTGCACAAGTAGAAGTGCAGGGGAGAGTGAGCAGGGGGGAAGTGTTGGTCAGGGCGAAAGGGCTTGTCAGAAAATGTGAGTGCCAGAGGAGGCCAGTTGGACACTGCCAGGTGAAAGCAGAGAGTGCAGGGGAAAGAAGGTCCACGAGCTAAGTGCAAGGTAAGTGCCTGGAATGATACAGGGGTGCAGACCTAGTGAGGCTAGTGCGAGGGGAGGGGCCCAGAGGGCAATTGAAGAATGGGCAGTTTGGAAATCTATGACATACACACACTGGCCGAGGATAAGGGAAAGGAGCACATGCTGCCTAGCATGAACAAGCTCTTTGTGCCCATGCATGACCTGGGAGCCCCAGATTGGCGTATGTACGAGGGCTAGATCCCCACACAGAATGTAGGCGTGCTCCAGAGTAAAACATAAGCAAGAGACAGGAATCAGGAGTCAGGCCTTACCACCTAAAGTCTTGCACACACGTCATGAATAATTTGTCTGTGAAAACAAAAGGGAACTATTTTGTCAATTGTGATCAAATCTTTAAGTCAATCCTACGGGGGAGCCAACAAGCCTAACTACATCCAAAAACACACGCAGTCCCCAGCAGCCAAAGGGGGATAGTTCTGTGAGTATAAAACAGCTACTTTCAAAGCTTCCAATGAACTCAATTCAGTATGCTCGTTTTACCACCGTTCCCCACAACATCAAAGTGGCTTCACATCAAAAAGACACTCCAGAAAATCCTCCCCACTGAAGCTGTTCCATGCTCAGCTAGCAAGACGATGGACTTGGCTAGGGCGCATAATGTTAATACAGCAAAGAGGCTCATAGGGCCCTTAGTGAGGAAGCATGCTGGCCTCCCATTAAAACCACTACTAGCGAACTCGCCAAGTTAGGATGACTTGTGTGGGCTAGTAGATGATAAACCATTGATCTGGAAACTCTGGGTGGAGCTGGGCACATGGTTTATACCTCAGGTCTTGACAGGAGGTGCAATCATGTCTCTCCACTCGCTGTACTTTAATCTCCCAATGGGAGGCATTCATTCTTGTAGCATATGCTTCTTATTATACTGACCTTCTTTGTGATACTCTACATTTAACTTGCTCCACAAAGGGAATTTTACACAACATGAATGCAATACCCCCCCCACCCTCCAGAAATCCGACTGTGTGCCCCTTTATCAAAACATTATCTATTTCTCTTTTAAAAAGGTTGGTGTTGGTGATGAATTCGGGATTTACTAGAGTAGAAAAAAGGGAGTGAAACTTCGGTTGCGCTATATAAGTGTAGGCTAGTGTTGGTGGGGACGGCCAGCATACAGAATCAGAGAGTGACGCGGGGGCAACATGGGTCCACTCTCATGTTGGGACTCCACTTTTCATATTGGGTGTCACTGAATTGTTGATTAACAATGCCGAAAACAATGACAACAGAAACCAAATGTAACAAATTCTATGACAAGACTGGAGGCGAGCATTATGCTTCATCTTCCTTTATTCTACTCTTCACAGCAGTTCAACAAACACAATAAAACTCTTGAAAAGTGACCAACAACAAAACTTTTCTTTTAAAACTACAAAGTCCATGAACTTCTGTAGTCCAGGCTCCTTCCGACAGCCACAACCCACTTCCTGTACATGGGCTCCTCCTCTTCTTTTACTGCTCTTCAAGGAGATAAGTACCTCATTTTTCCTCTCCGTGTGTCTGGGGGGATTGACTGGAGAGAGTGGTTATTGGGGTAGCAAACAGCTTTATCAGTGCAGGGCTATGCACTAATAGGCGAGCAGAGGTTGTTTCTGCCTCTATAGGCAGTGTTCACAGTGCGCGCGGGCGGCACGGCGCGGCGCGGCAGGCACAGTAGGTGTTTTATGCTAGGCGGCGACCTCGTCGCAGGAGCCCACAGGTGAGTAGCGTTCCCGCGGGGACGCAGTGGAGTAGGCTCGCGAGGCGGCGACCCCGTGTCGCATTACCGGCACTTCGGGGGTGCGGCCGGCCTCGCGAGCGGCGCAGAGCTCATCGCTGCTCGCGCAACGGCCCCCTCCTTTGGAGGGGTGGAGCCGGCACACGCGAGCGCGGGAAGCGCCGATCTCAGGGAGCCCCCACCCGCGGGTGGGCGGAGCTACGATCGGGAAGAAACGAGCGAATAGCGCTCCCGCGAGCGAGCCCCCACCCGCGGGTGGGAGGAGCCAATAGCGAGTTCTGCCTCGCGCAGAAGCCGATCGTCGTCGGAAGCGACTTTAAAGAAGGAAAGGCTTCGAGAGATAGTTACTACAGCTTCAGCTGTAATTCATCACGCGATCCCTCGGTCGCAGCGCTGCAGATCAACAGCTGAGGGAGATCAGCTGGAGGAAAGGGGCAGTGAGAAGCCCAGTGCAGAGGAAAGACAGCGCTTGAAGCGAGGTGTCTCGCAGCTGGCCAGAAGGCAAAAGAGGTCGGTGCAGCCACGAAAATAAAAAAAAAAAAAAAAAAAAGTGAATATTCGTATAGCAGGGCATCTAAGGGAGCAGGGGCGTGCTAAGACACCTGTGGCAGGTATTTTAGGCACAGAGCACATCGGCATAATGTCGGAGTTCGAGTGGAGCGAGGAGGAACAGAATGAGGACCTCGCTGCCAGCTTCAAGAAAGTGCTGGGTACCTCCCTAGTAGATGCAGTGGCGGAAGGGGTCAGGCCCCTGCAGAGGAGACTGGAGTCATTGGAAGCATGGCTATCCCAACCCAGTACAAGCACCAAGACCTGGAAAAGCAGGCCCGCAGAACCCTCGGAAGAGGGGAGTAAGGGGAGTAAGACAGCCCTTAAGAGAAAATTCTCTGACGACCCCCGGGGCTCTTTGGAAGGGGCAGAAGACAAGGCCCCAGAGGTGGTTGACGCGTTTGCGAAGTTGAAGGAGGCTTATTTGCAGCGTCAGACAGTGCCGCACCTCTTGACCCCATCTCCAGGGGAAGAAATAGCTGGAGAAGACCCTAGCTCGGAAGAAGAGCTGGTAGAGGATCGGACCTCGCAGGGAGACGAGGAAGTCGCGGAAGACGACTGGGCCATCCCAAGCGGAGGAAAGAAGGTGCGAAAGGAGAAACATCTCCTGGAGCCCCAGGACGATATGTTCGACCCAGACAGTATCCGCAACCCAAGGTCCTCGGAATGGCAGCCATGTCCCCGGGTGACGCAATATATGGCAGCAAGGTTGCGCAAGGCGCTAGACAAGGAAGTAAGACAGCGCCTTCGGGCTGAGTGTCCACGCCCAGACCTTCCGGGAAAGGTAGCTGAGGCACCCGAACTCGACCCAAAGATGTTGACCTTTGTGTCAAAATCAGTCAAGGACCCGCGCAAGGGCATCGATAGATCCTGGAGGAGCTGCCAGGAAAAAGTTTTGGACCTAGCCGGCCCGCTGGCGAAGATTATGGACCTCGCAGAGAGGGCAAAGGATACCGGGGAAGAGGTGGACCCCGAGGCTCTCGCCGGCTGGGCCCAGAGGGCAGTCTGCCTTCTTGGGAACGCTAACAGCGCCATTGCGTCAGAGCGGCGTAGAGGTCTCCTTCTGAAGATTGACCCTAAGCTTAGTGATTTGGCTTCTTATGAAGCGGGAGAAGGAGCTCAGGGTCTCCTGTTTGGTGAGACATTTGGGAAGGAGATGGGACGCTTTGTCGGAACGTATGCATCCTTAGAGAAGGCACAGGCATCGATCCGCAGGATCTTCCCAAGTAGAGTTTTTGGCGGGACCGGCCGTTTCAGGGGTCGAGCAGCCGGTCGCGGCCAAGGGGGAAGAAGATCCCATACATCCAGAGCCCGGTACTGGGAGAACAAGGGCCAGGACACCTTTTTCCCGTCCAGAGGGAGGTTCCCGAGAGGACGCAGATCCAGAGGATCGGGGCGAGGCCAAGGTTTTACACCAGGTGAGAGCGAAGGTTTATCCCCCCGTAGGGGGGAGGACGCGCAGGTTTTTGGAAAATTGGCGCGCGCTTTCAAGCGATTCCTGGGTATTGCAGACCGTCAGAGGTTTGCTCCTAGATTTTGTAGAAGACCCAGTACAGTCCAGCAGGCCTCAGAGGCAGAAGCTAGCGCTAGCAGAGCAAGCATGCTTAG
This sequence comes from Ambystoma mexicanum, assembly GCF_040938575.1. Lineage (NCBI taxonomy): Eukaryota > Metazoa > Chordata > Amphibia > Caudata > Ambystomatidae > Ambystoma > Ambystoma mexicanum. Next base: position 1,039,658,942 of record NC_090922.1, on the reverse strand, counting down.
ACAGCGAGTTAGCGCAATTAGTGCGCAAGCAAGCGATAGAGAAATGCGAGGCAGCGCCAAGGTTTGTGAGCAACATGTTCCTGGTCCGCAGGAAGGAGAAAGTGCGGCCAGTTATAAATCTCAAAGAGCTCAACGGATGGATTATATACCGACATTTCAAGATGGAGGGTATCCATCAGCTAAGAGACTCCCTGAGAGAGGGAGACTGGTTGACGCGTCTCGACTTGAAGGACGCATACCTGACAATCCCAGTTCTCGAGGAATACAGATCATTCCTAGCTTTTCACTGGCAGGGGCAGTTCTGGCAATTCAAAACGATGCCATTCGGTCTTGCATCAGCGCCTTGGGCTTTCACGAAGCTGATGAAGCCGGTAGCAGCGGCAATCAGAGAGAAGGGAGTGAGGATGATCATTTATCTGGACGATCTCTTACTCTTAGCAGAGGATCGGGCGGTGCTGGTGTACCAGACACAGTGGGTGCAGGACCTTCTAGGATCACTAGGGTTTCTGGTGAATACAGAGAAGTCCGACACCACGCCAGCACAAAGGTTAGATTTCCTGGGGTTTGTGCTAGATACCAGGAAAGCGACTCTAGAACTCCCACCTCGAAAGATAAAAGATATCAAGAGGGAGATCAGGACATGTTTAGAGAAGCAGCAAGTATCGCTCAGGACTTTGGCGCGGATAGTGGGATTGCTAGCGGCATCTATCCAGGCCATATTTCCGGGCCCGCTGCATTACAGAGCGCTGCAGCGGTTGAAGATCAGGCACCTTCAGCAAGGGTTGAAGTATCATCAGTCGGTACCCCTAGATTCGGAATCCATTACGGAACTAGAATGGTGGTTGAGGAATATGGACGCCTGGAATGGGCGTGCCATATTCGGAGACAGGCCAGATCTGATCATAGAATCGGACGCCAGCCGGAAGGGCTGGGGAGCCAGATGTGGGTCTTTACAGACCGGAGGCAAGTGGAGCGAAGAGGAACTCCGCCTTCATATAAACTGTCTGGAGCTCTTGGCGGGTTCGTTTGCGATCAAGGCATTCACGAGAGACAGAGTAAAATCTTGTGTCCTGTTGAAGATGGACAACATATCGGCGGTACGGTATATCAACCACCTAGGGGGGACAAGGTCCAAGATGTTAGCGGAACTAGCGAAGGATTTATGGCACTTCTGCCTAGCATCGAAGACGTCAGTGACAGCAGAATATCTACCAGGCGCCCTGAATGCAGTGGCGGACTGGAACTCGCGGTATCTGACGGACTCCAGCGACTGGAGACTAGATCCGGTAGTCTTTCGAGAATTGAACGCGAGATGGGGCCCGGTGCACATAGACCTATTTGCCTCCCGTCTCAACACCCAGACAAGGAATTACTTCAGCTGGAGGTTAGACCCAGGGGCACAAGGAACAGATGCTTTCCTGCAGGAGTGGTCCGGAGGCACACACTACGCCTTCCCTCCCTTTGTGATGCTGGACAGAGTTCTAGCGAAATGTCGGAGGGAGAAGGCGGAGCTGGTGATAGTTGTGCCCGGGTGGAAGTCCCAGGTATGGTTTCCGACGCTCATGGAGTTAGTGACGGACTTACCCAGGGTACTACCAGATGGAGAGCGACTACTCACGGACCCAGTTGGGTCATCTCATCCTCTGAGAGTGAGAGGGACACTCCCGTTAGTCGCGTGCAGGATATCAGGAGACGCTGGGCGCTGCCAGGAATTTCGAAGCAAGCTGCGGAGCTTATCGCTGAATCCTGGGCGCCATCCACTAGGAGGAGCTATGACGCAGCTTGGGCTAGGTGGTCCAGCTGGTGTAGGAACAGAGGTGTTCATCCCATTTCAGCGCCTGTAGTGGAAATTTTGAACTTCTTGGCGCATTTGTTGCAGGACGGAAGAGCCTTCCGTACTATAGGAGTATACAGATCGGCCATTTCAGCAGGTCATTTGCCGATTGAAGGAGGGCCGGCAGGAGAACACCCCGCAGTAGTAAGGCTCATTAGAGGAGCAAAGTTTAAAGTGCCACCGGAGCCCAGATATAGCTCGACGTGGGACGTAGCGATAGTGCTACGATTACTAGCAGATTGGCCATCAGATAGGTACCTCTCTCTCAAGCAGTTATCAGGCAAACTGGCTATGCTATTGTGCTTGGTATCCTGTAAACGAGTGTCGGACGTGAGAGCATTGGAGGTGTCCAGGAGGTCGTTCGGGCCGGAGGGAGTGACTTTCTCGATAGTGAAGAGAACTAAGACAGGGACCACGTCGGTACATTATCCCTATTTTCCGAGTAATGGGAAATGGTGCGTTGCACGTTGCATTAAGGAATACGAGAGCAGGACGGCGGAATATAGAGCAGTAGGTACCACGCAGCTTCTGATAGCTCGTAGGAAGCCTTTTCACGCAGTAACTGCTGCAACTATCGCGAGATGGGTAAAAGAGATTATGCAGGCTGCAGGAGTGAATGTGAGCATGTATGGAGCTCATTCTGTGAGAGGGGCAATGGCCTCGAGAGCCGTAAGGGCTGGTGTATCTTTAAAGGAAATAATGTTAGCAGCAGACTGGTCGTGTGAACGCACGTTCAAAGAGTTTTATTTTAAACCAACAGAGAATGTAGCAGTTACGGTGTTGGGGGAGCTTTGAACAAGCATAATGCTCGCCTCCAGTCTTGTCATAGAATGTAGATTACCCCTGCTAGCTGCGCAGGGAGTATTAATTCTATTAAAGACTAGGAGGCGAGCATTAAATTCCCACCCGAGTATTGTACTGTCGATTTACATTTGTATTGCTCTTATGTTAGTAAATACAACACGTAGACACCACCCTAAAGACTTTCTATTTGTTTTAATTATTAGGGGAAGACCAGAAGAGTAACTGAAGACAAAAGAGTCTAGAAGGCCGAGTTCGGCAGTTGAGTTACCAAGTTGATGGAGGCTTCGCGCCGTTAGCGAGGAACAGTTATGAGAGTTATATGGACATTCAGAGCGAGTAAAAGCAGAGGAGGAGCCCATGTACAGGAAGTGGGTTGTGGCTGTCGGAAGGAGCCTGGACTACAGAAGTTCATGGACTTTGTAGTTTTAAAAGAAAAGTTTTGTTGTTGGTCACTTTTCAAGAGTTTTATTGTGTTTGTTGAACTGCTGTGAAGAGTAGAATAAAGGAAGATGAAGCATAATGCTCGCCTCCTAGTCTTTAATAGAATTAATACTCCCTGCGCAGCTAGCAGGGGTAATCTACATTATTGATCAACGAATTCTAATAATAGCAAGCCAAAATGATTGCAACCAAAATCAATTACTGAAATTTACAATAAACGACTGTAAGTCTATTTTCTGTGAATTGAAAGAATTTTTTTTGTGTTTTAAGGTGGATTGCACATGCTGTACATCCACTCCAAAATAAGCTGGTGATAAAGACAGTCAGAGGATAAGGAAGTGACTAGAAGTCACTGCAGAGCAGGAACACGGGGTGGGGCGCTGCAAGAAAACCTGATGGCCTAAGTATCTTCAAGGTGTGGAGAGAACGCCATGGCACCGGTCCAGCGCGCGACGTGCCGTCCTGGACAGAACGACAGTACTTTTATTGCACATTTTTATGATCGCATGTGTAAAGAACCTTTGGAATATTGGCACACACTGCACAGAGCATACACAGGACGTCGATATATCTTACTGCTCAGGGATGTGATTTCCTTATTTCATTCGAATACTGGCACGCTCGCCCCACCAGACGACAAAATGAACATTAAACCTGCAGTACTCTTTTGCAATGACACGATATTTGATCGGATATCCATAACGCACCTGCACACAAGTGTTTCTATGCGCCACAAGACAAGGGAGGAGAGACAGTGGGAAGACAAAACAAACGATCCTATTAGGCCTTGTGACAATCGGATCATGCAAGTGTGACAACGAGAAGTGCTGAGGGAAGAAGCTTTGTGATGAGTAAGTGCAGCCAGGGCAGCGTAGCTCTGGGTAAGTGCAAGGAGCCAGTGGGGCTGTAAGGTTTACAGGTACAGTCCCAAAGTGCCTGGTGGGCCAGGAAGCAGTGCAAGGAAGACTGCTTGTGGAGTAGCCTGGTCCCCGGTGAACTCAGGGGGTATTAAGCAACCAGTCGGTTCAGCAGAACAGGTAAGTTAGCTAGGATGTGAGAGAGAGAAGGCCGATGAGAAAAGGAAGATCTTGAGCCACTTTTGGAACTTTAGGTGGTCTGGCTCAAGTCTGAAATGGGCAGGAAGGCTGTTCCAGAGCGAGGCTCCTGCAGAGGTGAGAGATCTACCCTCCAACTCTCTGCTTGGAGAAGCACCTAACCCTCAGAGAGTTAGAGGTAGCTGAGCGAAGGGCTGTGGAAGAAAGGTATTTAGGCAGAGAGTGCTGGATATATTGAAGGCCCTGGCCCCAGAGAGCCTTGTGGACTATGCAGAGGATCTTGAACTTGATCCTTGCAGCCACCGGGAGCCAGTGGAGAGATTTCAGGGCTGGAAAGATGCATTTACTGGGCTTGAGAGCAAGGATAAGTCTTGCAGTCCTTTTCTGGATTAGTTGCAGGTGACGAAGAGTGGAGTTAGGCAGACTGAGAAAGAGGCTGTTGCAGTAGTCCAGCCTGGAGAGAACCAGAGCTCTGGAGACAGTGAGCTTCTGGGGAAGGGGAGAAAAGGTAGAATACCTCTGAGGAGGTGCAGCTGTAAGTGGGCCTTCTTGGAAAAGTCTGAGATGTAAGGAGAGAAGGAGAGAGTGGAGTTGAAGATGATTCCAAGGTGTTTTGACTCACAAGAGTGAGAGAGTGAGAGAGTGAAAGTGGGAGCAGGGGTCCCAATGAGAACGATCTCTGTCTTATTGTTATTAAGGCAGAGATATGAGAACGATCTCTGTCTTATTGTTATTACGGCAGAGATTGTTGGAAGTGCACCACTCCTGAATCATGGAAAGGCAATCAGGAGTGAGCACGGAAAAGGAGAAGAGGCTGAGGGAAGCCTTAATGAGAGCTGAGTGTCAACCGCATAACACTGAAAGTTAGAAGAGAAGGTGGAGATCAAGTGGGCCAAAGGGGCCATATAGACATTGAAGAACCAGGGTGAGAGAATAGAGCCCAGCGGTACACCACATGTGGCGAGGTGGTGGAGAGAATGGACCCAAGTTGGACCTTGGAGAGTCGGTCCAGGTGGAAGGAGGTCAGCCATGCTAGGGCCTGATTCATGAGGCCCAGGTTCTCGCAGAGTTGATTGATCAGGGTGGTGTGATTGACCGTATAAAATGCAAGGGAAGGGCAAGGAGGATGAGGACAGAGGGAGAGCTGGAGTCAAGATTAGAGAGAAGATCTTCACGGGTGTTATGGGTAGCAATTTACGTGCCTCTGGCTACTCTGAAGCCAGAATGATGGTCATGGAGATGGCAAACAGATACAGTGTGAAGAGAAAGCTGGGAGATGGCTGCTTTTCCAGGAGTTTGCCCAGGAAAGGCGTAATAGAAATCGGGTGATAATTTGCCGGACAGGTAGGATAGGCTGAAGGATTTTTTTAGGAGGGAGTATATGCTAGGAAAGATTCCCATTTATGTGAAGTTTTCCCTCAAGTTATGTACCCCCCAACTTTTGCTGCTGTTTAAACACCATAGTCAGACTTTTCCAGTGGAGCATTGTCTTCAGCTGTACTCCCCTGGGTTTTTTGCTCACTTTGTTATAGGGAAACTGACATGTCCTTAAAGACAGTCAGTACTGGGAGACTTTGTTTCCCTTAGTCCTTTCCTAATTTTGCAACTTTTCTGCAACATGTTACAAGTGCACAATTTACCTTACAGTACAGTGCACCTGGGTCTTCCTGTCCTTCAAAAAGGCCCTCGACACCCTCGAAGGATTTTTTAGGAGAAGTGCAGATGTGCCTTGCACAGGGCTGGTGGCCGCTTATCTTTTCATGTATGTTTAACCCTTTGTTGCCATGCAAACCGTGTTTACCGTGGTTGGCACAGAAAGATGGCCTGGCCTCAAAATGGCAATGCCACAAAGTACTTTGTCCTGTCCTTTGGCAATCTTGCCCCGTCACCTTACCCAGGTCAAGCCGACACCGGTCATTCCTTATTTGGGCATGCATTTTCCAGTGAAGCGCCAAGCTTTCATGGGTTTCTGCATGCCTTGTGTGTGTGCCTCCGGGATGTGGGCTGGACTGTCTAGTTGCAATCCACATCCTGGGTGCCAGAGAGTATGGTGTGCTGTGAATGACTGGGACCACCGTGGTCTTTAATTGGTCCACTTCTGGTGTGGCTATATGTGAGCAGATCTCCCATTGGGTCCTCTTTGTTTTGGCACGAAGGAGATTCTGGATAAGAGAAGGCTCCAAACACTCATACCAGGTTGAGCTCTGGAATTTTCACTGAACGAAGAATATGAACCAAGTTTCCTGAAACCAAGAAGTCGAGTCAAGGAACCACTGGTGACCCGCTGGAAGGTTTGGCACCCTGAGCCTGCTGTTGTCCCGCTGCACCCCTCTGCATCTGATCGAACTAGAAGGTCTGCGAAGACGCGTTGACCCATTAGAATAGTGGGACCAACTATTCTCAGCACCTTCATCAAACTCTGCAAGTAAGCCTTCTCAGAAGTGTTACTGGGCCAACCAGTGGACTGACCAGCTTCGCAGGACCTTTGCTCTGACACCGCCACCATTTCGAGGGGATCCTTGAAACTTGGTACATCGCAAGCTCTGTGTTCACGGCACTCTCACACCGAATTTCGTACACTTGGCATTCCCAGGTCTGGAGTAAAGAGAGAGTGCCTGAACTGGATTACACACAGTTACAGTGTAGCCCAGCCGTGGTGACGAGCTTCGCAGGTGCCTTGCTGCTGTGCCCCTCTGTGCCCTGAAGCCATCTACAGTGAAACTGGCATGATCCATCCACCAGGAGCAGAGAAATCGCCACTGTCCCATTTGGGAATCAACGCTGTTACTTCGCCACTGAAATCTGCAGAGCCGCACAACTGCTGCATTTGAACCTGCAACCGAAGTTGACTCGACTGCCGAAGTTTGGTCCAGAGTGTGCCGGGGGTAGGTGAGTATTTGCAACCCTTACCGGTGGCCCATAGCGCATCCACCCATTTTTATCCACAAGTGTCCCCTGAGGGCCACTCTCCTTTCCACAGATAGCCTGAGCTATTGAACTATTCCCAACTCCTGAAGCCTGTTCTGCGCTCTTGGGGACACCCTCCATGAATAGTGGGAACTTATTCTGCATCACCTCACCCAACTTCCTGAGCTGCTACAGACCCTACAAGAGACCCCGGTTTCGCCTTCTGCGGTATCACATGCACCATCACCTGAAAGTATATTTCAGCACTAGGCTCATCTCAACGTAGGGACTGCACTGCCTTTCAGTTAGGTATTGAACTTTGCACAACTGCCTAAAGATAATTTGTACCACCTGTTTTCTTCCCTTGCAGGTTGTGGACCTATTCTGTGCATTTAACCCTTTAGGCCACTTGGTCTTGAATATATGTATTGTAGTAGAGTCATATTGGTTTAAAAGTATTTTTTTTTTAATTTCTTTTATTAAAGTTTTACAGTTACAGGTAAACATATTAACTCATTGTTCAAATGTTTAATGTCTGTTAGGTTCCCTTTTCCCGTTCTCGCTGTGGTGCCCTCCCTAACCCCAACTTAAACGTAACTGTGTCACAGGGTCCACTTTCTTAGAGTTTCAAATAGCCCAGATCAAATTAGCTTTAAGGATGACATGCGCTTTGGTTCATTAGGCATTTTCTGTCTTTCTGGGTTTTTGTGCTTGTACTTTTGCCAGAGGGTATATTCAGCGGGGTATGTCATCATGCGAGGTGAATATTTCTTGTACTAGTGCATTCCACAATGTGATGTCTGCAGAGCTTTCTGTCCCTCCTCTTACCAGCGCTTCGTACCATACAGTCGTTTCTGCCCTTGAGCACATTTGCAGGTCTTTCCACCATGTTTCTATTTTTGGTCCCTGTTTGTCTGGTTTAAAAGTATTACTGTGTATAATTACTGTGTGTTGAATCTCAAAGGCCTTGAATACATCTATGTGTACTTTTAATATATATATATATATATATATATATATATATATATATATATATATATATATATTCAGTGAAAAAACTTTGTTAAAGGGACGTTATGGTTAAGTTGCACTACGAAAAACCTATGAAATTCAGTAAAAAAATGTTGTTAAAGGGACGTTATGGTTCAAAGTAAAACCGAAAAAACCCCTGAAATTCGGCAGTTATGGTAAGATAAGCAACCATAACTCGCGCCACCGTGCACTGCTTACACTAACACCCAGGACATCAAAGATGACATCACAAATGTCATTGATGACATCACTGCTGACATCACATGTGCATTTACTTTTCATGAAAACTCTGTACAAGGGATTCTTATAATGCTGACCAAAAACTGTCAAGGATCATTGGGATAAATATCATGAGCTAATTAGTGCATTAAGCAATGCATTGATATAAATAGCATTCTGTTATGAAGTTCTATACAGTATACTAAGCTACTCATGCAGAAACATAGGCAGTGTGTGCAGCATACATGATGAAGGTGCAATATTCATAATCTTGTCATGTTGAATAGTGAAATGATAACTGCTTTCTTATTAGAGTTTTGCGTACTGTGAAACATGTAATAAGTAGATAATAAAACCCACTTAATACATAATTATTACAGACAAAACACAAAGAGACAACAACACATACACATATGAAACAAAAAAGCAGAAGTAGTAGCAGAAAGAGTTCATAACCTAACTGATTGTCTTTATGCAGAGAAACTATTGCTCTGTTTCAAAGCTGCTACTTACCATATGTATGTGTATCACCTGATGTGACTGCACCCAAAGGAAAGGAGAGTGAGTACAATGTATACAAATATGAGCATATACAGGGAAGGTAGAGTAATAAAAATAAAACTATGAGAAAGTGCTGATAACCCTAAAGATTATCTTCATGCACAGAAAGGATTGCTCTCTTTCAAGCCTGTGTCTTCCGCTATGTATATGTTTCATATGATGTGACTTGACCCTAAGTCTACAAATATAGTACCTTTTCAATTTTTACTTCCCGACTGTTACTGAAGAAAACTATGTGGCCTCGATATGTCAGTAAAGGGAAAAAGGGAGAGCCAGACATGTGATGTCATCAGTGATGTCATCAATGACATTTGTGATGTCATCTTTGATGTCCTGCGTGTTAGTGTTAGCAGTGCACGGTGGCGCGAGTTATGGTTGCTCATCTTACCATAACTGCTGAATTTCAGGGGTTTTTCGGTTTTACTTTGAACCATAAAGTCCCTTTAACAATGTTTTTTTACTGAATTTCATAGGCTTTTCGTAGTGCAACTTGACCATAACGTCCCTTTAACAAAGTTTTTTTACTGAATTTCATAGGTTTTTAGTAGCGCAACTTAACCATAACGTCCCTTTAACAAAGTTTTTTCACTGAATTTCATAGGTTTTTCGTAGCGCAACTTAACCATAACGTCCCTTTAACAAAGTTTTTTCACTGAATTTTATAGGTTTTTAGTAGCACAACTTAACCATAATATCCCTGACTTCATATACATGTAACATAGAACATACTGAACCCCCACGTAGTGATTTTGATGTCCGCGGACTACCGCCATATCCGCGGACATATCGAGAATCTGAGCCTGGTGAATGTAAATTTAAATAGTGTGCCCCATTTCCCCTTTGAAGTTGGCTCTGAAAAGAGATGTTTTTTTTTGTTTTTTTTACAGATGCTTGACAGACACCTGTTATTTTGTATTTTTTTTCTTGTTTTTTTTCTTACTTTACTCCTAAAATCTTCACATAACCTTCTCCAAAGCAACCCTTACATTCCAAAATAGAAAGGCATTTCCCGTAAAAGATAAAGAGATGCCATCTTCTTTAAAATTAACAGTATTACTGGCATCAATATTCTCATTATTACAGAAGAACATACCAGCTCTAAGCATGAAGGCACACATGCCTCGGTTGATGACACACCTAGCAATGTTTTGCTGAGGACAAAAAACAGAACTATTGTCCCATATTGCCCTATGTAGTAATCCAGAAAAAATTACTTTCGCATTTGGAAGGATCTTCATTACGGCTTGAACCAAGCGTTCCAAATCAGCCAACAAAGTAGGGGCACTGACGTTGCCCAAATGGAAAGCACCATAGTGCAAAACTACGACATGCGGACTGTTCATCGTGGCCATATCCTCACAAACTTGTACAATTCCCTGTACATTGCAATCAGGCACAGTGCTCCACACCACCTCCACTCCTTTCACATCAAAGTTCTTTTCAACATGCCTGCATCGGGCGTACTGTTGTAAACCATGCACAAACATATCTCCAAGCACCAACACCCTGACTTTCTCCACTTCTGCCATCTTCACCACACACAGTCTCTTTCAACACAAATCCACAACCTCGACATCTGATTGGCTAATCCGTACAGTCTTCTTTCCATGTTGGATTTGCTGGAAAACCCCGGATGTAGCACGCCCTGTCCACGGACAGCCGCGGTGTCTGCGTACCGCGTAACTCTTCGACACCCCTTCTACCATTTCCACTTTACTCTCTGTGCCATTCCCTCATTGCATACAGCTAAGCAGTCACACAATACGAAGAACGTCCTCAGAACACCCCCATTTTGTTTATTTTCGAAAATTTCAGGACAATTATCATTTCATTATTCAACATATTAACATTACAAATATTGTACTTTCATCTTGTACGCTGCACACAATGCTATGTTACTCCATTAGTAGCTCAGTATACTAGATAGAACCCCATAATACAATGCTATTTATATCAATGCATCGTTCAAAGCACTAATTACGGTATGATATTTATTGCAATGATCCTTGACACTTTTTTCGCAACATTATAATAAAAATCCCTAGTACACAAATTTCATGAAAAGTAAATGCACATGTGATGTCATCATTGATGTCATCAATGACATTTGCGATGTCATCTTTGATGTCCTGGGTGTTAGTCTTAGCAGTGCACGGTGGTGGCGCTAGTTATGGTTGCTTAGCTTACCATAACTGGCGAATTTCAGGGGTTTTTCGGCTTTACTTGGAACCATAACGTCCCTTAAACAAACTTTTTTTATTAGCACGCAAACAATATACAAAGATGTAGTGTAAACAGCAAGTTCTCACAGATGGCTTTACACAGAATGTTGCAAAGTAAGCATTTATGCTCGTTCACAGTGAAGGTCAGCTGCTTCCATTTTTTTCTCGCGGCCCGGAGAGGCCCACGACTCCCAGTATAAGGTTCTATTTTTTTTTTACCTTGACAGACAGAGATTGTGCTGAAAGACTTCTTTTGAAGAAGTGTAGCAAAAACGTAAGACACGATAAAGATGAAATTTCTGAAACGAAACCACTTTTGTATATTATATCACTTTGAGAAAGATCGTTGGCACACGCGGAGTCGTATTTTGGGACTGCACTACACTTGGACAATGGAAAATGCAATTATAATGTAAGTAACCCTTTAGATTATTTTATACCGGAATATAATAACAATAGCATGGCATTAAAGCCCGGTCAAGTTGTACTTGTTCGTTCAATGCGGCATATTGTTTTCTACCGCGCACTATCACCGCCGAATTGATCCCCTATCGTTTAGAGGGCTCTGAAAAAGGCAGACGACACAGGGTGGGTTAATAGAAATAATTTAACCGGTCTGTAGCCGGTCAAGTGCTCTACTCGCTGTGCCACTTCACTGTAGCCGGTCAAGTGGCACAGCGAGTAGAGCGCGTGCTTTGACATCCGTGCACAGCTTGCTAATGCAGGTTCGAATCCTGGCACGGCCAAACTCAGCCTTTCATCCTTCCGTGGTCGATAAATGAGCACCACACACCGTGGGTAATAATAAGCAGCGCTGAGATACCTGACAGTTCTTAGCGATATATATATGCAAAAATATTATTATTAACATACTCCGTTGCACTATCTTCGCTAGCAAATAGTTTCACGCCCTAATAAATAAAATGAATATTTTTAATAAAGATCGGCTGGTGAGACTAATTTATGTTTTTTAAAACAGGTTTGTTGCCCCATTTTGCCAATGTCACAATTTGCAGACTCCAGCCGATGGATTTTTCAACTGCCAGGTGCAGCTCCATGTAAGCAACTTCATGACCCTCACCATTTTATGGGACAATCGCCAAGGACCAATATGCCCTTACGCAGTACTAGCGGCTAGAAGCAACATACCAACCATTATGGTGGTCTAATGCCTCGTTGTTGGCGCAACCTTCCGATTATCAGTGCGACCATTTACTGCTTTTATCATAAACCAACAGCCTATCTACCGCAAAGGAACAGCGCGTGGCTCAAAATAAACTTTTGCTGATCGACAGCAGAGACAATTGCAAATCGCTGAATATTCACTAAACATTTCATGTGAAATAAATGTACTTTACCAAATGTACAATCCTGCTGTATACTTTTAAACCACAGTTTCATATTCCGAATTGTGGCTCACTGTGTTCTAAGCTGATCTAACACCCTCTGTTCCGCAAAGGAACATCGCGTGGCTCAACATTTCTTTTGCGGATCGACAACAAAGACAAATGCAAATCGCTGAATATTCTCTAAACATTTGATGTCAAATAAATGTACTTTACAAAATTTACAATCTTACTGTTTGCTTTTAAATCACAGTTTCATATTCCAAATTGTGGCGCGCTGTGTTGTGACATAATGTGTGTTGTCTTCCGGGTTCTGTGTAAAGTCGCGTAGGACTGGAGATGACTGGGCGCATTTGATGACGCACCCTGTAACGTCACGGAGAGAGGCGGAGAATATGAATGCTTTCATAATGTCAGGCTTAGGGGCGGGAGATATGATTTAGTGTCGCAAAAGCAAGTCAGCCAGGTCAATAGCACCAGTCATAGGATTATCACATAATGTCGGCGCACACCAGCCTGATTTATCGATTCTTTAGTGGACAAAAAGTCGGGTGATGCCCATAGGAAATTGTACTATCGGCGGACAAAAGGAGTGTTCGTAGAACACTTTCAACCTGACAACGAACAATACAAACAACGTTCTCAGAACACCCCCATTTTGTGTAATTGCAACCATTTCGGGACACCGCGAGTGTTCTTAGAACACATTCAACTTGACAGATTACAATACAGACAGTGTCCTCAGGACACCCCCAGTTTGTGTATTGACGAACATTTAAATATACCGCAAGTGTTTTTAGCGCAATTTTACCTTCCTTGCGAACAAAAAGGACACATACTCCGTCCTCTGAACACCCCACCATTTAGTTTATTTACAAAATGTCAGAACAGCTGTGTTCTAGGCGGACAAATAGAACACAACAAAAGCGTATAGCACATAAAAAAACAAAACATTGAGCCTATCTCATACTCCCCCACCCTCCCCAAACACTCTTACACACCAACTGTTAGGGAGAATTCTCTGTTTAGGCTGAATTTCCTAACCTAGTGAGTCCCCCAGCAGCTTTGCTGGATTTTTGGGGTTTATTTTTTTCTCCTGCCAAGAGTGAGACTCTTTTACCCTCAATCTTGGGCATGATTTGAGTTTGTTTCTTTGAATCTAGATGTGTTTAATGGGCTATGGGGTCTTTTACTCCATAGGGCTTCATGTGTTTTTGTGATGTGTGTTACACAGCACCCTCAGTGCAGTGACACAGGGGTGTCATAGTGGCCCCCCAGTATAGACTCCATACGCTGGGACTGACTACTGTCTCCCAGGGCATGTAAAGTCACCATTGACTTTACTAGTCTTAAATTCTGAACAGAACCAGTACAAACCATCATATTGTGGACGTACTGGCTGGGGCAATTCAATTGCCCCGGGGTCTGTTAGTCGAAGGGGCACGTTTCCGTCCCCCCTGATCGAGTTTTGGCTGGTGGCAGTGGATACTACTTTTTATATTCAACCGCAAATATTTTCCTATGGGATTTCCCATTGTTTTAGGCTACTATCTTTATTTAATTATTTACGGTAGCCTCGAACATACCGCCAGTTTATTTAATTAATATTAATTCTCCGGTTGGTATTTTTTGCCAAAACTTGATTCTAAAATGGCGTTTGTGTTCTCTTCTGTGACTCCAACCCAAGTCGAGCCCTTTGTTCCACTTTTTGGCGGGCTTCTCCACAGAACCCCGCCAAAGTGTTGCCACTCTGTCTGGGGTACTTAGGAGGGGTGGAGGGAAATTTAGGCACCCTGGACTGAGTTGCCTAGGCAACTCAAGTCGCACTCCATCCTGATTGGCCCAAGTGGTGAGCCGGCCGGCTCACCACTTAGCATGTTTGAGTGACAGCTAGGCTGAGTGAATGGTGGTTTGCTGCATAAAAGCAGGGCTTTGGGGACTGGAACTGCAGAAGTCGCCACAGGACCTAAGAATCCGACGAGGTAGAAGCTGAGCCGACCTGCCACGACACCACCACCGGTGGAGCCCTGCTGGACTGCCTCACCACTTTTCCCAACGACAGAGAAGATCTCCCGCCGGAGAGTCTTCTTCCTTTGACTGGTGGGGATAACCAGTTTCACCGTCTTTTGGCCTTCCCGACGTACCTCGTGGCCGCCTTGCCTGTGCCAAGCACCCCGGCAACCGGGATACCACGTTTTACCATGACCGCGAAACAAAGGTACCACCTTTAACCGGAAAACTCCACGGCTGGTTTCTTCCCTGGTAGTGCAATGACCTTCACCTTTCCTCTAAATCGAGATCTTCTCTTCCCCTGGACGACGACGCAACTTGCACCCACTACCAGGAACAACTGCCACCGCTGGAGGATCCTTCCCACTTAAGGTACCGTGTCCCACCTGGCTTCCCTTGCTACCGACTGTATGGGGTAGATTTAGCCCCCGGCTTTCGAACCTGGGTTAGTCTGGGACACTGTGGCTAAACTTTCTTAAAGCCTCTCTAAACTCTTTTTGAACCCTCTGCAAGACTTTCTAAGCCTAGTGTAACTGCGTGATCTTGGGCGCATTTGTGCTCTGCTCTCTCTAAGAGTGGGCCCAGCCTTTGGACTTTGGCTCACCAGTGACTTTTGCTCTTCTGCCTTGCTAACAGTGTTCCTGAATCTTAGAGTGGTGTACCTTTCCATATTCTGTCTTTTTCCCCCCCTTCCTCACAAACTTATCAGAGTGCAATCTAGTTAAGCGCTTAAAATAAGTGGTGTCTTACTGTGATTTATCTGATAGGAAACAAAGGGGTGTGTATATTACAATAGTAACTGTGTTTACAATATTTTACAATAAGAGTGCTGGAGTGTTTCAAACTGTGTGTTTTTAAATAAATAATTATATACTTTGATACCAAAGCTCTGGTCAGTGTTTGCTTGTATTGTTGTATCTGAGTGCCTATTGTGTATACTTTGCATACTGCCTAACTCTTCTTGAGGGAAGTCTGACTGCTCAGCCACAGCTACCAGGTAAATCTGGGTGGTACAGACTGCTACCAAGTGGGTTTACTGCCAACACCTGTAGTCTTAAATCTTTTGCAGTGGTCCCTAAGGGAACTGCAGAGGTTTCTGCCTAACACCAACACACTCCACTAAATACAATTTTTAATCCAAGTTTCACCGCGCTGTACGCGGTCGACGGCGAATACAAGATGGCGGGCGCGACAGGAAATCTGACGTGCATCACGCCCCACGCCGCCCAATCAGCAAACACGTTGCATGTCTGCGGACATGACGCAAGCCCAGGGAAGTCCGTCCACGAAGCGAACACATATATCACTAATTTTTTTGCATTACATTTTGGTCATTTTTTAACAAACTACTGGACGGATTTACACCAAATTTGCAAAAGCACGCTTTCTGGACCAAGCCGCCACTCCTGCTGCAAATTTGGTGTAAATCCGTCCAGCGGTTCGGGCTGTAGCCGTGCGCAAAGTTTTTTCCCATTATGTCTATAGGAAAAAACAAAAGTTTTGGGACCCCCCCTATAACTTTGCCCCCCCTGGACCAAACCTCTCCAAACTTTGTAGAAACATTCAGAGTGGGACATATACTTTGCAAAGTTTGGTGAGGATTCGTCCTGAGGGAGCCAAGTTATAAGCCACCCAAAAAGTGCTCTTCCTATGGAAACACCAACTTAACCATAACTACATGGACGCTACCGCGTCCATGTAATATATATATATATATATATACATACACCTGACTGGAAGTGATTTGTAAGTGCCCTTTACTCTGTGTGCTCATTGAGGTCTTTCAGTCACCCTCACCCCTCCTGAGACCTAGTCTTGACTGCCACCAATGCTACCTTGATTGGTCTGGCTTGTCCAGAAGGTTACCCTGTTCCAATAAACTAGGCTGGCCTTCTGAACCTCTACCCACGAGGTCAGAGTTCAGAAATCCATCTTAACAGTGCACAAAGGAGTGATTACAGAAATTGGCCAAGGCTGGAGCGAGGGTGCGAATGTGGTCCTTAACAGTTCTAGAAGAGCAGAGGAGCACCTTTTTGGACAACATTTTCATAGAGCGAACTAGTCTAGAAACATCGTCAGGTGTTGTCAGAGAGAAGGAGGAGAAAGGAGGAGGAGAGGGAGGGGCAGCCAAAAGGGGCCTGAGAGAATTAGAGGGAAAGAGAGAAGGAGGAAAGTGAAGACAGGATGTCAAGTGTTTTAGTGGTGAAATGAGAGGCCAAAGCCGTACAGAAGGCATGGGAGGGAAGAGGACAGGTTGAGAATGCCGTAGGATTGGCCAGCTCCTTGCAGAATTTAAAGAGTTTTGGCCATGTTGTTAGATGCTGCAGAGACATGGGCTGGAATATGGACCTTCTTCTTGGAGAAGACAGTGAGCCTGTATTGCCTTTGGAGCAGACGGCAGGCCAGTGTGTCAGAGGATGTGCCCAAAGCCCTCCCCTTCCTCTCAGTCACCCTGCACTTGCATTTCAGGGTGTTGTGGTCTGAGTCATACCAAGAGTTGCACTTGGAGGTAGGCTTCAGATGGATTCTCATTATAGGGGCACGGATGCCCAAGGTGTTGGAGATAGAAAGATGCAGATTAGAGAGGCTGTGTCAGAGTGGGAGTCAGAGTGGGAGTCAGCCGGGGGCGCTGTTGTGCGCCAGCCAAAATGGTTGTGTAAACGTGAAGCTCAGCGCTGCATGGTTCCCTGGGTCGCGGATCGTGCCTCACCCAACTCGTGGGCAACCATCCCCCAAGCGACCACAAGTGGAGGCTGCCCCCCGCCCCAGTGGTACGCTGACGATCTGGACAGGTACGTGAGGCGATCCATTAGTAGGCACACCCTGCAGTGCAGAGGGATTGATATTAGCACACCACAGTTCCTGGGCTGAGCTACAGACACTGAATGCCCCCAGTCAGCCCCAGCAGCAACAGAACTCCGCATTGAGCACCGGTAGCTTGGCTACAGCAAACAGGACAATACATAAGCTGCCACATGAGGAGCAGGAAACCGAGTAAAACATTGGCCGGGGCACAGGGGGGAATCGAAGAGGGGCCACAAGAGCGTGGCTCAACACTGCACAAGGCTGCATAATAACAGAGTCTATTAGCCCCAACATCACTCCACACTCCAAATTATGACCCGCTGTGGCCCAAAGGGAGGCAGAAAGGGGCCCATGGATGCTTTTGCCAACACAACACGGTCTGCTCCCAGGAACCCCTCACGAAAACACAGGCAAATACTGATAGGGCTGTCGACTCTTACATGGAAGCAATGCAGACTGGATTTGCAGCCGTAAACACCAAACTGGATGACATAGGCACAAGTATATCCTTGCTAAGATCAGACCTGTAAAAGGAAAGTGGCCAGATCGCAGCAGCGGAGGGTCAGGTGAGCTATCTTGAGGACGCAGTAACTATGTACGGAAAAGACATTGAGGAGATTAAAAAGGAGTTGAAATCAGCATGCCTAAAGTGCAAGGACTTGGAGTCCCAATCCCGCCCAAACAACATAAGAATGGTTGGCCTGGCTGAGAGAACCCTCAAAGTTCCCATGGAAGTATTTCTGGAGGAGGGATTGCGTACAATGTTTCCAGAGGCACAATTTTCAGCCCAGTTTGTTGTGGAACATGCGCATTGATCCCTGGTCCTGTCGCCCAAGCCTGGGGCTCCACCGCGAACAATTATAGCCCGACTCCTAAACTATAAGGACCAGGATCAAATCCTTTGACAGTCACGCGAAAAAGGTACACTGCAGTTCCACTCGAGCATAATACACATATACCCAGACTTTTCTACGGGAGTACAGAAAGCCAGGCTCAACTTCGACCAAGTAAAGGCCCTCAGGGAATGTAAAATCCGATATGCAATGATGTTCCCAGCTAGGCTAGGTGCAATATGTTGGCAGGGCCAAATTTTGAAACCCCGGAAGACGCCATCGTCTATATCGAATTAAACATCCTGATTACAACGACCAACAGCTGATACCGCTGACACCTGAGATGGTCCTTCAAGTACGACCGAGCCATGCAGTGCAGCTCGGAACTGTTGAGCGGTTTATAATACTAGTTGGGGTCATACATTGCCTCCTACTGTTTCTGAACTGGTTATGTTTAAATGGGTATAGACTGTCAAGTATGGGGGACAGTGAGGGTGGGTTGGGGGATGTTGAGGATATGAAACAGGGAAAATGTGACGGTCTATCATTGAAAGCTACACTTATTAGGAACTCAAATATCCATCCACTACTACACAGGCCATGCAGGAATTGATGGCTAGAATGGATCATAAGATTAGACTACTCACATGGAACATTAGGAGACTACGGAACCCTATGAAGGCGCATAAGATACTAGCCTATGCTAAAAGACACAACATCTGGGTTCTGATGTTACAGAAAACCCATGCCCAAAGCAAACTGGTGGACTCCTTTGCTCGCCACTGGGGTCCACTTACACTGGGTACAGATTACTTAACCCAATCAAGGGGGGTAATGACCCTCATGCACCATTCCCTGGGATTCCAGATTACCAAATCCAAAATTGATACGCTACGGAGATATGTAATCTTATGGGGCAACATTCAGAGATGAGCCACTATACTGATAGACACCTTTGGGCCCAATATAGATGACCAAGACTTCTATCTCCATATACTCAAGCTGATATCCCCACTAGATGACGCTAGGTTAATATGGGGGTGGGACTTTAACAGTATACTTGATCCACAGAGGGACAGGACATCTCGGTCTCCCCTAACCCACACTAGAGCTGCACACCCTATTCTAAAATGCATGAAGCATGTACCCTTGGTCGTCACTTGGAGAGAGGCACACCCCTTGGGGGAGGAGTTCACATTTTACTCCACAGTTCATGGCTCGGGAACGCGCATAGATTACTGGTTGTACTCAGCGGTGTACGTGCCATATACCTCTGAATGTTGTTAAGCGACTTCAATTCAGTACTCCAACTAAGTCAGTGCCTAGTCTGGGATGCCCAAGGGAAGCCCTTAATTATATATTTTTATGACAAGTTCATGAATCTGGATGATAAACCCTTGTATAACGCCCCTCTCTTTGAATCCCCCTGACCTCACTGAGCCAAGAAGTAGGTTTGTTTTGCAAATTAAAAGATTTATTAAAAAATTAAACGAGATATATATCACACTTTTATAAATAAATAATATTTGATAGCACACTTATGAATATGACAGTGATCAACAATGGATAGTATTACACTAGCACACTTTTTTAATTACTTAGGAGTTGGTATGGAGAGGATAAAGTAGCTGAGAATGCTTTTATGGGTTCAAGGAAATGCAATGATGAAAAAGAATGCAGCACAGAAATAACTGAGTTGGTTTCCACAATAGATAATATGATCACTTTTTCTTTTGACAATTCACTCCCCCCCCCCTATGCAATATAAGGAGATGGAAGGAGAGCACACAATTTTCAGGAATACAATCAAATGCAATACCAATTCAGTTCCCCCCTAGCAAGCTTAGAGCAATAGGGATGATTTTAAAACACAGGCAAAAATACTTTAAATGTGATTTGCAAAGAAGTGAAAATATGCTAAAAATGATTTTAATTCCCTATAGGAGGTTCAGGTCAACACTATCAGTGATTCATGAGGGATTATCAGGTTGAAAACGGATTTCAGCAGTTGCAAGCAAAAGACAGCGATTTTGACAGGTGGAGAAATTTGATTCAAATTGCAATTCGCAGCACTTTTTCCGAGTGCATCGAGCGCGATTACAGAACATCTATAAGGAGTAGAAAGCGTTGAGGATCCTAGCTTTAAAATGAAAGTTAAAGCTCGTTCCTAGCACACGCGGTTCAAAAGATACGGACGATTTTGTGGAGGTAGATTTTCAGAAATGAAATAATGATTCAGAATGGCAAATGACACTTTCACAGGTTTGAAATCACAGAATGAACACACTATTTCTATGATGCAGTTCTAAATAGGTGGAAATGGTTTGAATTAGATTATTTTAGACTAAGAGATTGGTTTTGCACAGTTCTGGCTGAGTACTCACACTATAAATTTGAAATAGGCTGTCAAGGTCTGGTCAGGTTTGGGCTTCACTCGCCACGGACGGTCTCTGGTACCGGTTCTGCTCACAGCGATCTGGTCTGGGTCTCTGGTTTTGGCAAATGTTCTGGCACTTGAAGGCGAGCGTCCCCAAATAGCACGACCTTCCCCGCAATGAGAGGCAATAATGGACTCTCCCAAAAATGGGAATAAATCTAGGACTAAGTGCGGGTGAGCTCAAGGGAAGTTTTATCTAAGTCAAATAGGGCATGCACAGAACTCTGCAAACTCTGAGAGTGCTCTGTCTGACAATCGCAAAGACAGGCGTTAATATTTACAAAAAGTGTCATAGGCACCTACACACTATAGGGGGCACATGTACATGGGGATTGGGTGGCGTCGTGCAGCTGTGATGCGTCGCTTTGTGGCTGGTGGACACCGCCGGGTGCCAACGTGGGGTGGGCAGGTCAGCTGGGCTCATCCGGGAGGTGCTGTCAGGGCAGGCGTTTTACATCATTGATGTATGTCTTTCTTGGCTTTCTGCCCTAATGGCCATGCACACCCCATTCATTCAATGCTGCAATGTCAGTTGCCCTGTAAATACTACAATAGGTTATTCTACAGGTTAATACAACACAGGAGGAATGCATATTAGGTGGAATACTTTGACGATACATCAATAAATGGTTACTGTTCTCCTGTTGACTAGGTATCATGGGTCATGGGGTCGGGTCTCAGGGCACGGGGTGAGCTGTCTGATTTTTAGGTCTCGTTAGAAGTAATGACAGATGCTTTTACACAATGTTGGTGCAATAGTAGGTGTCTTATTTTACAAGCGCCATTAATCTGGGGTGAACTGGTGGGTCGTGGGACCTATGAGGGGGCACCTCTGCCTTTGGTTATGGCCGGGTTTTACTGCTGGGCTGTAAATAATTCAGGTGGCTGGTCGTGGCCATGTGAGCTGCGGGGGAACATGAAGGCTTGAAGTGGCTCCAGCCGAATTGGGGGAGGTGAGGCTGTGTAGCTCGGGCCTTTGCTTTCTCTGGCAGGCTTCAATGAGAAGGGAGGGGAAGTGACCTTGGTTATGCCCACGATGATACTCTTCTCGTATGCTGCCAATTATATTAAAAACAAAGGGATTCGTATAATGTATAATGCTTATTGATTTTCTAAAGGGTTACACGTCTATATTCTTTGCACCGTTATATAGTCATTTCAAACATATTAACTTATACCAACATTTATATTGATCACTACAGGGTGAGTATTTGCAGAAATAGCAGCTCTTGCATTATATGGTAACCACGATACGTGAGGTAGCATTAGGGTTGGTGGAGCACGCAGGAGCAACAGACCAATATGGTTGACAGCAGTAATACACGTTAAACTCGTACATTCCCATTTGATGGCATTCTATGTATCTCTTTAAACAATATACATGAGCTCACAATACTGTTGCGCTTGTGTTCCTTTGCACTCTAGCAGTATCAGGGTAGTCATGGCATAAGGACTTGGTATCACTCTCTTTACATTACCCCTAGAGAAGCACATAGTAGGAGGCCAGGGGCACTGAGTGTTTGCACATAACTGAGGGGGTTTGAGTATCGTGACCATTTTGTCACACAATAACACATTCTTCTATTCTTAGTGTTTGTAGATTTTTGACAAGGGGGTCGTGCAGAAGGAATATCATTGTAATGCAATATATATATATATATATATATACAGTTTCTTGGTATAGGATTGAGGCTTTTGTTTCATCGAGGACAATTTACAGTTATTTTCCAAGCCAGCCCCGCTACCCGGGTCATGCTGAGGATAATGATGCACTGCGGAAGGTGAATGATACAGTGTTTGCTCTAACACTAGCTCATGTTCGACTGTTCGTGGGAATGGGCTTTCAGCGGATCTGCCAGGGAGCGGAGGCAACAGGGGTAGGCGAGGACTCTCTGAAGGTGGGGGCCGTGCTGCAGTGCACGAGGAATCATGTCTTAAAATTGAGTTCTGGTTTTCAAAATGGTTTCCAGGATCTAGCCTAATACTGTACGTTTGGTCAATGTTTCAGCCAGTGGTCCACCCACCACCTGGGCCCTGGTGGCAGGGGGTCCCCTGACGAGTCATGGACGTCACAAGGAGGGGACTTCAGGGGAGGGTGGTCTCTTGGACCTGTCCTCCCATACATTTCCCCCCTTTCGTTACTTAAGTAACGAATACTGTAACTCCCCCAACCTCTGATGTTCCTTTTCATCAGCCACTGCTTTGTCCCATGCCGGGGTGCCCTTTATGGGCATCCATG
The DNA here is from genome assembly GCF_040938575.1 of Ambystoma mexicanum. Taxonomy (NCBI): domain Eukaryota; kingdom Metazoa; phylum Chordata; class Amphibia; order Caudata; family Ambystomatidae; genus Ambystoma; species Ambystoma mexicanum. The sequence goes on along the minus strand of NC_090922.1, from coordinate 1,039,636,197 downwards.
CCCTACACACCCCCCTCAGGCTTTCCCCCCTTCTAGCATATTCGTCTGGAGTACAAGTCAGGTATATACAGTCCCTATCCCCCTCCAAATCCACCCACACTTCCTCATACCATTCAAGTTCCCAGGGCTCTCTAATTGTTGTGTGCCAAAATCTGTCTATTATATCCCCATTGCAGTATACTGGCACCATCTGGTATTTGCGCCCACCCTCTTCACCTGTTTGCACTTGAGCTTCCTGCATAGCTTTCACTGTACCTCGAGCATTGCCCATTGTCACCATCATCAATGTACCATTTGGTACAGCGTTTGCACAACATCGAAGGCCCATCTGGCACACACAAAAAATTAGAAGCAAAAACACAACTGTGGGCATTAGTAATTTGACAGTCATTCCCAGCCATGATGGGACCCAGGAGAAGAGGTTGTCGAACCACGTGCTTGCTTCTGCCCCACCATCGGTTTTCATTCTTTCTCCTAGGTTGTGCACTGCTGCAATCACGTGGGACAATGTACCATTATCTGCATCTTCAGAAGGTACAAAAGTGCAACATGCACTTCCGGTTTTTCGGCAAACACCTCCGTCCATTGCTGTTAATAGGTCTAGGACATACCTATTTTGCATTGTCATTAGCCGCAGTGCTCTCAGCTCTACCTTGATCACGTTGAAACCTTCTTCTGTGTCGTTTGCTAACTGAATTAGCTCCCAGCGGGTTATTTGGAGCCACTTAGCATTTGCCCGTGCCTGGATACTTGGAAGGAGTGAGGCAAAGAAAGTCTCTGCTGAGCTAAACAATCGATATCTGTCTGGGATCTGCGCCAGTAGTTCTGAGGATGCTTTGGATATGTAATTGGACGATCGTCTGTTTCGGGACAGCATTTCTTCCTTATTGCCAGAGGATAGGACATACATTTGCAGCTCTTCTGTCGGTTGAGCCTTGCTTTCACAAGGGGCATCTTGCCCTTTCCTGCCCCCACCGATGTGGCTCTCTGGTATCACCATTAGAGCAGAATGTAGTGTGGCCAGTGAGCAATTGCCACTCCATGATGGTGGGAGATGCAAGTATGCCTGGCTGCCACACACCCAGTAAGCGTCCATGAGTGCTGCTGTCCCGTTCCTCATGTCTGGGATGGTGAGAGTCCTGTTGCAGTTTTTGTTTACTCCCATTACGGTTTTTCCTTCTCCCTGGAAACACAGTTCATATGTTATTTCTTTCTGCAGTTTGAACGGTTTTTCAATGGCAGTTGCCCACGTTAGCTTTGCGATATGCTCCTTCCAGACTGGTGTACACGTTTTTTCGATCCACTGAAGCTTTTCAGGTGACACTCCTCGCAGCGCCTCAGCTTTACATGTCACCTCTTCATCTTTCCATTTGTTGTCTGTGAAAAATGTCCCCTTTATTATAAAAAATGGTTCTTTCAGGCATATTACTCCTTCCACTTTCGGGTAGCATGTTTTCTCGTTCTGCAGCATGCTAAAAGTTATTTTGTGTGCCTGAAAGGTGTTCTTAATTCTGCACAGCGTAAGATGAAGGAACATTGGGCATTTATAAGAGGCAATTCTTTTGGTAGCAGCACCTTGGGCGTTCCTGAGGCATGGGGGATAAGGGAGCAGACATTGCAACTCTCATTTGTTGTTTGCTTGGCAGTTGCGCTCATGTCCGTATACTATTTATTAGTCTGGTGAGGGTGTCTTGGGTCTTCCATTTTATCTAAACCCAGACCATAATACTCGTCATACTTCCTACTCCCCCACCTCCCTTTTCCTTCTATTATTTCTAAGGTTTCTCCCTGCTTCATGGGCGAAGTGTAATCTAGACCCCTCTTTTCACACACCCCCCTCTTTCCATTCATCATACAGAGATGCAAACTTTTCTGCCATCTTTTTGTTCTCTTATTTTATTCTATGATGTAATGTACTGTCTGCTGTAGGGGTGGTTACTTGTGTGGGCAGGGTAGTGGGGGTATTGTAAAGCCACAATATGACAGAAGGGTTGGGGTCATTTCAGCTGTGGGCATTGTAGTTAGAGACGTTTGGCAGGGGAGTTGTGCCAACATTCATTTCAACACTGCTTTTCTTGGAGTGGTTGATTGTTTTGGGCGGTTTCGTGTTATAGCCCCATACAAGCTGGTATCCGTTCCATACCAAAAAATCACCTTCTTTTGCCCTTTCAGTTGTTTTACTTTCATTTGTCATATTACTTCCGTTCCCCCCTCCGTCCTCATTCATCTCAACAGAGATGAATGCTATGAACCAATAAGTTATTATGCCAAACAATATCACAAAATTCATTCATACGAATATCTACAACGTTTTAATATGGCATCTCTATATCTAGATATTCTATTGCTATCCGTTGCGGGATGCCCGGTTGTTGCCATTGTTGTTCCTTATTAAAACATAAAAGTGCATTAAGTATATACATGTAAACATTTATTTCTGTACTGTATCTACCAGAGAGTTATAGTGTGAGAGAGAGAGGGAGGGGGTGGGGATGGGTGCAGAGAGAAAGAGAGAGAGAGAGTGAGAGTGAGAGTGACATTTTCTCATTCATATTTGATCACTTTTTTCATATTTCATTTCAAGCATTAAAGTTATTCAGTTATCTTTTTCTTCTACCTGTAAGTCAATTTGTTCGTTAGCATATTAATATACCTGTTACACTTCCTTTTACTTGTAACTTTTCATTCAACATTCTCATTTGTTTTTGTTTGCTGTTGTCTGTGCCTCCTCATTCACTTCGTCCTGAACATTATTGTACGCCCTCTGTACATCTGTTAAATGTATCCAGTACCGTAGTCCTTTGACCTTGACAGCGGTGGGCGTACAAAAAACTACCTCGTATGGGCCATGGAACCTTGGGGCATTCCAACTGCGCACAAAACTTCTAACATAAATGAAATCCCCTGGCATTAGTTGTCCTTGGGGGCCCTGTTCCACAAATGACACAGCTCTGTTCCCTTCTTCTCTTGTAAATGGCGGTGAGAGTTGTCTTGAGATTGCACACGCTGCCCTAGTCAGTTTTTTCAGGTAATCAGTAAACTCATCTCCTAAAATCGTGGCACTTCTGTGTGCATCTGAGTGTCTACGCAGCGGAGAATGTGCTGTGTGCATTCGTCTTCCCGTCACAATCTCGTGCGGGGACAAGTGGTGGTCCTTACTTGGCTGATTTCTCAGCTCGAATAGTGCAAGGGGTAAACAATACACCCAGTTCTTTTTGAGTGAGAAACATAGTTTAGACAATCTTCCTTTTAACAGGCCGTTGATCTTCTCAACAACGCCATTACTTTGAGGGTGATAAATCAAGCAAAGCTTATGTTTAATCCCCAATAACGCAGTAAATTCCTTGAACAGCTCGTTCACAAAATGAGCGCCGTTGTCTGAGCGAATCACGTCGTAAATTCCCCAGCGTGGGAACACCTCTCTCACTAGGAACTTTGCGGCGCACTTAGCATCAGGGCGTGCACATGGACCAGCCTCGACCCACCTAGAGAATGGAAATACAACTACTATCATGTAGCATGCCCCATTACACCTTTCCCCCATGTCTGCGTAATCAATATGCAGTTCCCGCAAGGGCCCTGTAGGTTTTGGAATTGTCCCTCTGAGTGTCCGTAAGGTCATCCCAGAATTGTATATCTGGCAGGTTGTGCACTCCATTGCTAATCTTGATATATGTTCTTGGAGCCCAGGCACAAACCAATCTTCCTGTATCTCTGCTGCTATGTGTTGTTTGGCATTGTGTGCTGGAAAGGGTAACTGCTGGAACGCTATCTCCATCAGTTTAATGGGCATCACCACTTTACCTGTGTTATTTTGGCGCCATAATAAGTCTGTTGCCGACTGGCTGCAACCCCTTTTTTCCCACAATGCTTTTTCCTCATTACTCGCTCCTTCCTGCAACTCTAGTATTTGCGATATGGACATGGCATTGTACCCTTCTGGTAGTTCCTCATTTGCTTGTTGCTGCAATAGGTACTCATCTGCAGTTTCCTTTTGAAAATATGACGCCTCCTTGGCGGCAGCGTCCGCTGCCGCGTTTCCCAAAGATACAATATCTGTATTAGACATATGGGCTTGGCACTTGACGATTGCCACCATTGTAGGTTCTTTCAGTGCCTCAATTAATTCCTTTAGCAGTTCGGCATGTTATACTGGAGTCCCATCCGCCCTGCAAAACCCTCTCCGCCCCCACCGGGCCAGACCACCGTGTACGGTGGTAGTCATGTATGCTGAATCTGTGTATATTGTGACTGTGCATCCCTTGGCTGCGTGTAATGCTTCAATTAGGGCGATAAGTTCTGCTGCTTGGGCCGAAAAGTGCGATGGCAGGCGATATTGTACTAGCACCTCGTACTCACCTTCTTCTAATCTCACTACCGCCATTCCCACATGTTTTTCACCTGTATCCATGTCAATTGATGATGATCCATCTACAAAGTACACTTCTCCTTCTGTTAGGGCATTTTCACTTACCACCGGGCCCTCTCCATGCTCTCCTGTGTATGTTGCACAATCATGCTCTTGCATGTCTTCTAATGTACATGGTTCTGTGATGAATGTCGCTGGGTTTACTTATCTGCACCTTACTATGTGGATGTTGGCGCTGGACAGTATTATCTCATATGCTGTTGCTCGCTGGTTTGTTAGTGTGCTTTTTGATCTCTCCAGTATTGCGAAAAGGGAGTGTTCCACAAATAATGTAACGGAGCACCACATTACTATAGTGGCACTTTTCTCAATGGTGAACGCGGCGGCGGCGAGGGACTGTTTGCGCGCGAAGTGACCTTGCATTACTGCATCTAGCGTGCCACTGTAGTAAGCTAATGGCTTGTGTCCCATGGATGTCTTTTGGGTCAACACAGCTGTCATAAGAGTTCCTTTGCAGTGGGAAAACAGGTAAAATTTGCGCTCATAGTCCGGGTTGGCGAGTACTGGAGCACTTGAAATTAACTGTTTCAGTGACGTAAAGGAGTCACTCATTTCTTTTGACCATTTTATTTCTATGTTCTCCCGCTGGGCCTCTTTGAGTGCTTGTAGTAAGGGCCTGGTGTATTCTGCGTAATCTAGTATCCATGCTCTGCAATAGTTGCACATTCCTAGAAATGTTTACATTTCTTTTACCGTTTTTGGCTCTCTTACTTCTGTGATCGCTTCTACTCTGTCAGGTATTATCTTTTTGCCATCCTTTGATATCAGCTGTCCCAGGTATAATACTTCTGGTTGACAGTATTGTAGTTTCCCCCTGTCCACTTTGTATCCTTTGTGGGGCAGCAGTGTTAGGAGGGTAACTGAGTCCTTCCTGCACTCTTCCTCATTCTGTGCGCAAATGAGCAGGTCATCTACGTACTGAATGATGGTGCTCTCAGCTGTCAGGTTTCCCAAGTCTTCGTGGAGGATACAATTGAATATGCTGGGACTCTCACAGTAACCCTGTGGCAACCTGCAATGTTCATATCTTTCCCCCCTAGTATGAATGCTGTCAAGTATCTGCTTTCTTCTGCCAAAGGAATGGAGAAAAATGCATTTTTCAAATCAACTACTGTGAAATGTGATGCATTTTTTGGGATACTGCAAAGTATAGATGCAGGGTTCGGGACTAGAGGGAACTCCTTTTGTATGATGTCATTTAGTGGGGGTAGATCCTGGATCATCCTCCATGCCCCTCGCTTTGCTTTCTTGATCGGGTAAATGCAAGTATTACATGGGGAATTTGAGGGTATTATTATTCCCTGGGCCAATAAGGCACTTATCGTTTCCTTTATCCCTTCCTCAGCTTCACGGGACAATGGGTACTGTTTGACTCGGGGCAGGATTGTTCCGGGTTTAAGCTTTATTGTGACTGGGGTAACTCCGTGTAGCAACCCTACATCATGGGGACCTGTAGTCCACAAGTTGCTTGGCACTAATTTCATGTCATCATCAAAAAAGGAAGGTGGTGCTCCTACTACTGCCATCAATTGTACGGGCACTTGTCTCATTTGTATCAAGATATCACATGGTATTGCTGTTTCCATTATTATCTCTCCGTCACTTTCTGAATCAGAGAAGAGATCCTCATCTGATAGATTACGTAAGGCAAAGTCAGCATTGATGCACAACACAGTGCACCATTCACATCCATCTATGTCCATACCAATTACTGCAATTCATTTGGCTGATATCTGTACTGCATGCAAATCTAAAGATATTACTGAACCAGGTGTAATGTCTGGGCGTACTATCGGGCGGAAGATGAATTCTGCTGGCACCCTCCACTCTAACCTTTTTAGCTCAGGTACTACTCGGGCTAGTGTTTTCAATCCTTCAATGAACACATTTGGGTCTACCGGCATGCCATGTACCTCTGGTGCTGTTGCTCGTGCATGTACCACCAGCATTACACGCAACCGGCATATTCTTGGGGTGGAGCAAACTATTCCTCTTTCTGTGAATGATATAGTCATATTGAGCTTGCTGAGAAGGTCCCTTCCGAGCAAGTTTATCAGTGACTGTTCATAATACAGTAGGGGTATCCTCACTGTTTTACCCCCTACTGTCACATCCAAATCTTCTGTGTAAGGAACTTCAACGATAGCCCCCCTGCGTCTCCAACCTATGGTTAGATAGCGGAAAACGACCTTCACGTATGCATGATTTTCCAGCTCCCGAATCCACCATAAATATGAATTGCTTGTCTCCTATCCGCGCCCCTACTAATGGTTCCTCCACTGCATTGTAGGTGGTAGATAGAACGGGACACGCAAGTGTTCCCTGTGGGCTGTCCTATGCTGGCTGCCTCATGGCTCCCCTTTGACTAAAGACATTGCCTGACACTACTGCTACACCGCTGTAGGGGGCTGGGGCAGGTGCCCTGTTCGCAACTGTTGCGAAAGGGTTTCCTGGTGTGTATTGCATGGGTTCGTCCTTCTGTGGGTGGCCCTGTGCTCTATTGTGTTGAGCTGGTCTTTGGTCTACATACCCTTGCTCTTGTTGCCTCTGCTGTCTTCCCATTGGAAGACCGTATGTGCTCCCTGGGTGGGGGTTACCGTATTGCTCCATATCCTGAAATCCGTTGTTTGGTCTGTTCCTACATTCTCGTGAGAAGTGCCCCCACCTTCTGTAATTCCAGCAGCTCCTTTGTGCACCTCTGGGACCTTGCCCCCCATATCCTCCATTACCACCGTACCCCTGCCCACCTCCTCTATGACCCCTGTATCCACCTCGTCCCCCTCGAGGGGCCCAATCTTGCCACTGCGGACCTCCGTACGGCTCCTGTCCGTTCCACTGTGGTTGTCCTGCTCCTGCCCAATTCGCTGCCATCCTCCCCTGTATTGCTACCAGCCCCTCCTCCTCCTCTTCTCCCTCCCTGTTATGTGGGAGCACCGCTACTGCTGCAGCGACCTTCACCAGTTTCGTTTGTACTAACTTGGCCTCATCTGCCAATCTTTTTTGTGCTATTTCTTTTTCACGCTCTTTTATTGTTTTGCAGTGGTGGACTATTATACTCTGTATTTCGGGCCACCCCTTTGCCTCAATCCGTGCAATTTTGTCAAGTGCTTTCTGTACCTCTTTAGGCAGGCCTCTCTTTATTATGAAATAAAATAATGATGTTGACTGGTACCAGGGCGTGCCCGTTTCCGCTCTCCACATCTCCTGTACCCGGAAAATGTAATCCATAGCATCTTCCCCCTCATTCATTGTTCATTGCATAACCGACTGTAAGTCTGGTGTGTCTGGAAATGTTTCTCTTAATGCGTCCCACACTCGTGCTCGCACTGTGTTGAATGAGGCACCATCATGGCGGTCACAGTCTAGTGTTATCCCCGGGAAACTAGCTTTTACCCACACTCTGTCTACCTGGTCCCCAACTGCTGTTACTAGCAGGCTTTTTACATCCCCTACCGCCAAGGGGACTCCAGCTGTGTGCTTCTCGAATGCATATATCCACTTACTTGCCCCTCCTGACAGCGGTGGTAACAGCTTTAACATATTGGCCTTATCCATCTGAGCCCAGGGTATGTAATTTGGTCTCCCTCGTCCCCCATGTATAAATGGGAGTTGTAGCTTCCCCTTTGTCACTTTGCCTGTACTCACCTTCGTTCCCTTCTTTCCTTGTGGAGCCATTCTCCCCAATCTATTCCTTAATCGTCCTGTCCATTCCTCATCCATTGTTCTCCCCAAAGATGCACCATCCTTCCGCCCACTCTCTCCTCCCATTGCCGCACTTAATCTCCCACCTTCTTCTTCATCGTCCTCCACATCACACCACAAGTCCTCTCTTCCTCCTGTGACCATTATTTCATCATCCGCATGTTCACTCGCCTCATCTAGTTCTATTATTTGTGTGGGCTCTTCTTGTATTCTGAACAATATTTCCCCCTTCTTCCACCCCTCCTCAATTGTCCTGTCATGGCTCTGTGCCCTCGGTGCTTGCTCTGACCGGGCAACATTAGTCCCACTTTGCTCACAAATGTTTTTAATTCTTGACAATTCTTCTCTTGCTAATGAGAGCCTAGAATCTAAATCCTCTGTTAGCTTTTCTATGTCTATTGTGGGAGTACTTATTTGTCCACGCTGTCTATGGCTTTCATACGGCGGGGGTGCAGTCGGGCCATGGATTGTTGTAGCTGGAGTTGGGGGCACATATGTGGGGTCACTATACCCCTCTGCGGGCACCGGTTTATTAAGTATAGGGTACAACCGTGTCACTTCACCTGGTTTTCCTTCCTCTATCATCTCTTTATCGTCTTTGGGTATCAGTAATGGGTTATCGGTGGTGGATGGCAAATTGGTCCCTGACTCCTTCTTTTTGAGAGGGGGCACTTCTTCAAACAATCTCCAGAGATCT